>NC_081861.1:31587583-34111134 GCF_963259705.1 Myotis daubentonii | reverse complement strand
CCTGCATGTGCTTCGACCAGGGACAGAGAGCAAACTCACAACCCAGGTACATGCACTCGACCCGGAATCGAACCCACTACCCTTCATTGTGTGAGCCTATGTTCTAACCACTAAATACCACCAGCAAGGGCTATTTTGGTCTTTTGAAATATACTTTTCCTCATAACAACATTATATTTAAAATTATCGCTTAGCCAAGTAGTTCCTGGGGGAGAAAGGTGGAAAGCAATCGCTAGAAATGTTGTGAATGGGAGGTAGATGATTGGGGCAGCAAAGAGAAAAGACAGACCTTTTTGTGATCAACTGGAGCTGGGAATATTCATATTTGTAGAGATGGGAGAGATTGAATACTGAGGTGAGACTTTTTAAGATATTGCAAGCTAGATAAATTGTCTAACATGTAGCACCCAATGAGATAAGGATATCATGTACACACCTGTGAATTTCTGGGTCATAAACACTCCTTTTATATGTAGCCAGATGGGAAAAGTGCCATTTAGAAAACAGGATGTCTGCTTTGCTGCTGTGTTCTAAGGGGAAATCAACAATCTCCTCAATGGTGAATACCACTATTTTTGTTTCAGGAAAAAAAACCCATAGTGTACTTTGAGCACTACAGTATCCAAACGTATGGTGCTACCTAAGAGAGTAAAGAAGATGTTGAGTTCATGTAGGTAGTTCACAAGGATGCCCATGTGCAGATGAAAGTGAAGGAAATGAGTCTTGGGAGATTGACAGAAAGAAACCTGAAAAGGTAATAGGTTCCTAAGGAAAGGATACAGCCACCAAGAAACTCTTAGCTAACTCCCAGTAAAGTTTTTGAACAGTGATGTTTGATGCTAAATTTTAAGTTTTTCTGTTGTGGTGTAATCCCACTATGTTGCTCCAAATCTTCAGTATAAACCTGATATGTGTCCAACACTTGGTAAGTGTTTGTTTGGTAGGAAATGGATTAATAGGGAGAGTAGGGTAAGCGATACCCATTGAAAGCATCAGCCTTCTACTTTACAGCCCACTTAAGCAATAAGAGACATATGGAGTAGTATTGTGATTTAGCTGCTATATTTTAATATTAAAGGAAGAATGAATCCAGAGGTTAGAGGGCTAAGGGACACACAGTCATTAATCACACACGAATTACATGTAGAAAGTGTTCATGTTGCTAATAGTAAAAATTCCTGTGTTTCATGCAATATTTTCCAGCTAAGATTGGGTAACATTAAATGTCATTAAATTGTTGAATGTATGAAGGAAGCACTTCTGTCCACTAAGGGCAACTTTATAAATATGGAAACACAAATTATTATTTTTTAAAATAGATTTTTACTGATTTCAGAGAGGAAGGGAGAAGGAGAGAGAGAGATGGAAACATCAATGATGAGAGAGAATCATTGATCGGCTACCTCCTGCATGCCCCCTACTGGGAATCAAACCCGCAACTTGGGCATATGCCCTGACCAGGAATCGAACCATGACCCCCTGGTTCATAGGTCACCTCTCAACCACTAAGCCACCACGGCCGGGCTAACACAATTTATTAATGTAGTAAATAGCATATAACATATTTGGAGATAGGCTTAGTGTAGGTTCTGTGAAAATAAATGAATCAGAGAAACATACACAATTGGATGCTGGAAATCAGATTTTCTATGAAACCAGATGCAGTATTCAATAATATTTTAGAAATTGGAGGCTAAATGTTGAGCAGCTATTATATGTCCCTATTGTGAAGACAAGAACAACACAAATGATGTCCCATGTTGTTACGTAGGTTGTTATGCCTGTAACATCTGAGTCATCTCATTTTAGAAATCTGATAAAGGACACAATAACTTAATAATGTAAATGATATATTCCTATAAAGCCAAGTAAGTGGATCCTAGTATTGGTGTGTGCTCAGATTATGAGTCCCTAAGTAAGAATATTAGAGCAGACTTCTATTCCATTTCCTAACTGCAAAATAATCACTGTTTCAGGGAAATGTTCTGTTTGGCTCTCATTATTTCTGCTACCTCCACCCAGGTGAACAAATAAGAATTTGGCTGTGACCCTGAGACTACAGACT
The DNA here is from genome assembly GCF_963259705.1 of Myotis daubentonii. Taxonomy (NCBI): domain Eukaryota; kingdom Metazoa; phylum Chordata; class Mammalia; order Chiroptera; family Vespertilionidae; genus Myotis; species Myotis daubentonii. The sequence continues at coordinate 34,109,069 of NC_081861.1, read as the reverse complement.
ATACTTACATGGAAGTGTGTGTGTGTGTGTGTGTGTGTGTGTGTGTGTGTGTGTGTGTGTGTGTGTGGTCTTCCATAGTAGTACATCATCCTGGCTTAATAAGCTACTTAAAATATACTTAACTCCAAGATGCAAGAAATACGTAAATAGATAAATTCTAGACCCTTAGCAATACATTGGAATCTAGTTTTACATAATATATAGGGCTGACTCTTCTGTTGTCTCGTCACACTTTCAGAATGGTTTGTCCCAGATTCCTCATTTATTGAAACCGTGAATTGGCTGCTTCCCTGAATTGTATTTTTACAAGTTTTTCCACCAATCCACTAACACTTGAGATAAGTTCCATCATTTATTATCAGTCATGCGTTGTCCTGGCTTGCTGAAACAAGTCCCTCCTCTACTATTTGAAGGTCTTGCTTGAACTGCTTACCTTTCCCTCACTTAAATAAATCAATTTCTATTCAAATCTCCTTTTCTGATTTCTTTCCTTACCAACTTCTTAGGTATTCATTCTCCCTATTGTCCTGGTGTCTATCAACAAATTCTGAGCTTATCAGAAAATTAGTATTTTTATCAAATTATTATAACGATAGAAAGGGGTCACAAATAAACCACACACTGTTCAGGGCAAGGTGCATCAAAAAGGGCACCCTTTTTCATTCTCTCTTCCCTCTTTCATATCCTATCAGTATATGATAAAAAGTTAAATAATGTAACAAAATAAATCTATAATTATTAAATGTCTTACAATTATAGACTGATAGAATATTAAATCTAGACAGAGACCTTAGAAATCTTCTACTTTAACTTTCTCATTTTATATTTGAATATATGAGGCTCAGAGGATTATAGTAAATTGCCAATGTCTCAGAGTTAGTGATTGGCAAATCCAAGTCTCAGAACCCATTCATTCTCCTGACACCCAGTTTAATTTTCTTTTTACTATACCACCATGCTAAAATAGACTTGAAAAATAAATATCAAGCAGATGGACTGAAATTGGCTACCACAAACTAGTATAAAATAGGAATAAACATGTGTTCACCTTTGTGGCAAGTAGTTGAATGACTGTAATAATTGTATTCAGTGCATAGTCTAACAAAATATTTTTATTAGAAATATGGAAATAGAAATGAGAATCACTTTCTGAAACAGCCATTCAATATTGATCCCAATAGGTAAGGAAAATGTATCAGAAAAGAACAATATTAGTTATAAATGATTTATAAAATACTAGAGACCCAGTGCACGAAATTAATGCACGGGTAGGGTCCCTAGGCCTGGCCAGCTATCAGGGCTGATCAGATTCCCCACCTCCCCACCTCCTCCTTCCCTCACTCCCTCAGCACCCTGCCACTGTCACTGATAGCCCACCATGTTCCATGCCGGTGGTCAGCACATATAATAGCAAGTGATCGAACTCCCAGTCTCCTGGTTGAACTCCCAAGGGGACACTTTGCATATTAGCCTTTTATATAGATAGATAGATTATAGGTTTTTACATATAAAAACTCTAATTAACAAACTCAACTTGTAATAGCTTTTGCTGCATAATTAACTACCTCAAAACTTAATGACTTAATAATGCAATATCCATCTATCTAATTCATAATTCTATAGGTCTATAATATGGCCTGGAATTAGATGGGTGGGTCCATTGATCTCAGTAGTGCATATTCTGGTATCTGCAGCCAGGTAGGAGGTCTATTTCTAGGGATTGGTTGGTTCTTCATTGGATTTAGTGGGGAAGCTGGGACATATCTATCATCATGCAACTGACTAGCCTGAGTTTGTTCACCCTAGGAATGGTAACAAGGAAGACAGCAGAACATTCAGAGCCTCTTAAAGCCTAGGCTTAGCATTAGCTCAGTGATGCTCCATATGCATTCTATCAGCTTAAATCTCAAGGCCAGCCCAGATTCACATTGGGGGGATAATACTCTGAAATTTAATGGGAGAAGTTAAAACATAATATTTCAAGGAGTCTGAATATAGAGGAGAGAATAAGTGCAATTATTAAAAAATCTATAATACCACCCAAACCATTAACAGCAAGCAATAAGGCACATTCTCTCTCTCACTTTCTCTCTCTTTCTTTCTTCCTCTCTCTCTCTCTCTCTCTATATATATATATATATATATACACACACACACACACACTTATGTATATATGTGTACACATACATATGTATATATACATACGTATGTATATATATTTGATATACATACATATATACATGAATATAATATACACATTTATGTAAACATTTTATATAAATTTTAATTTCCAATTTTTATTGCCATTGATGTTAAATATTTTATATTACATAAATTATGTTACATGTTTCTTAGTCACTGTTTTTTAACAAACTTTTTGAAATTTTAGAACAGCTTTAGATTTATGAAGATAGTACATAAAGTTTCCATATACCTCACAGTCTTTATCTCTCAGCAGTATGGCACAATTGATACAATTAATAAACACATATTAATACCTTATTATTAACACAGCCCATACATTATTCAGACTCACTTTGTCTTCTTTGTTTGTAGACAAATAGGCTTGTTTTACTTAATCTTTTCTAAGAACCAGTTTTTGTTTTCAATGACTTTAATTCCCAGTTTTCAATTTCATAGATATCTGTTCTAATTTTTTTGCTTCTTTTTTTCTTTATACTTAAATTGCTCTTCCTTCTCTCATTTCTTAAGGTAGTATTTAGGTTATTGAGTTTAAATTTATCTTTTTTTACAATATATGCACTTAATTTTATAAATTTCCCTCCAAGCTCTGCTTTACTGCATCCCACAAATTTTGAGAAATTGTATTTTCATTTTGATTTAATTCAAAATATTTTTAAATGTTCTCTTGAGATTTCCTCTTTGACCCATGGATTATTTATGCTTGAATATTTGTATATGTGTTTATATATTTAATTTTCAAATAGATTAGTATTAACCAGCTAACTTTGTTTTTTATTTCTAATCTAATTCCACTGTGATTTCATAACATACTTTGTATGACTTATATTCCTTTAATTTTTTAAAAATGTGCTTCATGGCCCAATATGTGGTATATTTTGAATGTTCCATGTGAGATTGAGAAAAATGTGTATTCTAAAGATGTTGGGTGGAATATTCAATAAATGTTATTTAGACCAAGATGATTGATCAAGATATATATTCTTACTGATTTCTGCCAATTTGATGTATCAATTAATTATGGAGAGATGTTGAAGTCTCCAATTATAATAATGTATTTGTCCATTTCTCCATTCAGTTCTATTGGTTTCTGTCTCATCTGTTTTGGTACTTTATTGTTAGTTGCTTACACATTTATGATTGTTATGTCTTCTTGGGAAATGCACCCCTTTAACATTACATATGTCCCTTTTTTATCCCTAGTAATTATCCTTCCTGAGGTTTACTTTGTCTAAAATTATTATAGCTTTCTTTTGATTGAAAGGCATATTTCATTCATCTGTTTACTTTTAACCTATATGTGGTGTTTTTATATCTAACACCAATTTCTAGTAGACAACATATAGTTGGATGTTTTTAATTCATTTTTATAATCTCTGTCTTTTTATTGTTGTATTTGGACCATTCATACTTAAATATAGCTGAATTTCTACCATGATTGTCTCTGTTTTCTAAACATTACATAAAATTGAAATATTGTTGCTTTTCAACTCATACCTAAGAATTGATCTCCAATCCCATGTATGATTAAAATCAGGTTTTTAAAATTATTCCGCAAAGGAGGTAAACCCTGACATACTGTTTAATTTCCATTTAGTACCGTCTTACTCCAAACAAACCCAAACTTGGTAATTATGCTGATATATAATACCAAAAATAATATAAGCATATTGAAGAAGTTTGGAAGATTGCAAGAATTACCAAAATGTGACACAGAGACATGAAGTGAGGAAATGAAATGCTGCTGGAAAAATGGCACTGATAGACTTTCATGACACAGGGTTACCACAAACCTTCAAATTGAGAAAAGTGCAATATCTGGGAAGTGCAATAAAGTGAGGTGCAATACAATGAGGTATCTATATATATAAAACCCTATTATGCAAATAGACTGAATGGTGGAACAACCAAACAACTGGTCACTATGATGTGCGCTGACCACCAAGGAGCATGTGCAGAACATGGCAGGCATCAGCAGCAGGTGGGAGAGAGTGGAGCATGGTGGGCATCAACCGCAGCAGGATGGTGAGCGGGGGTGCCAGACCAATGCGGGACGCCAGTCACTGTCATTGGGGCGAGCCTCTGGTGGTTAGTGAAAATTCTTTGCTCCTGTGTGCAGAGGTCCCACCCTGTGCCTACACCTGCTGCCAGCACCAGAGCTGCCTCTCACAATGGCGGGTCCCAATTGCTCAGCGCCAACAGTGAGTGTGAGCACTGGCTACCTGCCTCGGTTGCCCCTGAGGGCTTCTCCACCTTCCCTTGCTCCTGAGGGTCGATTGAGGCAGCAGCCACCACTAGCACCTGCTGACAGCACTGGCCCCACTTGCACCTGCTGCTGGCACCAGCCCCAATTGCTCCACACAGTCAGTGGGTGCCAGTGGGGCTGGTGCCATCAGAACACGGGAGCAGTGGTGGCAGGAGCGGGGCTGCCGCAGCGGGAGGGGCTAGGCGGGGGCACAGAGGATGGTCCAAGACCCGCCCCTGTGCCCACAGCAGCCTCGCAGCCCACAGTTCCTTTCAAGGTGCATGAATTTGTGCACTGGGCCCCTAGTGTTTACCTAATAGTGATAGAAATACTCGCTCAAGCATGGGTTTTTGTCTTTTCCAACCACTAATTTCTACATATAATGAATGCTATTCTCTCCTTAGCCACTACAGATATTTTATGTGCATAATATCATAGCTTTGAAAGACAACTTTTAAAATAAGTATCATTTTTGTCAAATAGGTGACTTGGATGGTTACAAAATAAAAAAAGGTATTATGCAAGGAAATATGTATGAGCCTGTTTCAATATTTCAATGATTAGGAAGCTAGCCTTATCAATGCTGTTTATTAAGCACAAAGACACTTGGCTATATTTTTCCTTCAGTTCATTCTACACAGTCTTCTTTATGATATAATTGCATGCACCATTTTCAATTGGCATGAGAGATGTAACGGAAAACATATATAAAACATTTTGATACTTACATTTTTAGCTGTTTATTTAAAATGTGAAATTGTACTTAAACACAAGTGTTAGTAACCTTGTAATGGTATTGCTCATCATGAAAACATAACACTTGCCCCCTGTATCCATTATCATTGCTAATTCAAAATGTTGATTATATGTGTCATGGATATAGTGTTTTTTTCAATTAAAAAATAATATTATTTCCATCAACATAGGATAGATGTTCAGAGAAATCTTTGCTAGTATAGAATACCTTAAAATTCTCTCTCTCTCTCTCTCTCTCTCTCTCTCTCTCTCTCTTTGTTTAGTTTCTTTTTATTAAAAACCATGGTTAAGCTTATATTAAATTTAAGTCTCAAAATGGCAAGATAGCTGTATTACAGAGACAATCAAACTCTGGAGCAGGTGTTTCCCCTGAGGGTGTATGAAGATCCCCATTTTTGTCTAGAGACTAGCTTTTAATGGGATAGGTTTAAGAGGAAATAGGTCTGAGGTCAGATGTGAAATCCTTGCATTTTGCCTAGAACCTGAAAATTGTGACACAGTCACTGGATGAATGGGGGAGGGGGGGGATCCAACAGAAGAAAACAGTGGTGCCAGAACCAGTTTAAATCTTTATCCTTTTAACAATGAAGTTGACAGTTTCCCTAAATATTTGAAACAAAATAATCAAGACAGTAAACAATTGGGTAAGGCATACTGCAGAAAACCATGACTGCAGTAATACATGGGCTCTGTATTACTTTTAAAAAATTAAGATGTTCCCCTGATATTAGAATAATAGTGACATATAGTGATTAAATGAAGCAATGCATATGAAACAGTAGCCTACAAACTCTTAGGTGTGATGTAAAATGTGTTTTAGGATAGTGAACATGCACCAACCTGATCAGGATCCTGTAATCAATGTAACACTCCTTGTCACATGAAATACTAAAAGAAGTCTTAATGTTATTTCTATAAATGTTTTATTCAAGTATCATAATTGCCACTGTGTGACTGACATTTCTCAAATTCTGACTGAAACTAAATTTAGATATATAAAGCAACATATAGTAAGTTATTAAAGTTCCAATGTACCACATCATTTTAGGGTGTACTTTGGTAAACAGTAATCTATCAAAAGATAGACACATATTTTACATATGTATTTGCATTTCACATCTATTGCAGCTTGAGTGAGGAAAAAGAGTAAATAAAAATGATTGTTAAAAGTGTTGAGGTGAGTGTTGGTCTACTATCCTAACTTCATCAATGGAGAGAATTGCATTGCTATCCCAAAAGGTAAAACCATATTTGATTCCTATAATTGAGCTGTTTAGTATGCAAATATGTAAAGTGAAAGATGTCTTGAGTTTCTGGAAGAGACAATATCAGTGTGAAATAAATGTGTTCACACTAATGCTCCTAGATACAAAGCAGAGCACAAATCTTCGCCCAACAAAGAAAATGGAACCTATTTATAAAGTTTTGGGGGGCCCCTGAAAAAGATGTTTTAAAAATGAAATGTTATAGCCAGTCTGGTTTAAAACCCCATTATCTGCGGTTTCACTTTCTGCGGTTTCAACTACCCACAATCAACCACAGTCTAAAAATATTAAATGAAAAAATCCAGAAATAACCAATTAATAATGTTTATGTTTTAACCTTTTATTTCTCAAATACAGTTTACATTCAACACTATTTTCTATTAGTTTTAGGTGCACAGCACAGTGGTTATATAATAGACTTTACAAAGTGTTCCCACCAATATTTCCAGTACCCACATGACACCATACATAGTTATTACAATATTATTGATTATATTCCTTATGCTGGCCTTTCCATCTCTGTTGCTATGAATTCTAAGGAATAAAATAAACATACACACAAAATTGAAACAGACTCATAGATACAAAGAACAGACTGATGGTTGCCTCAGAGGAGGGAAGTTGGGGGACTGGTGAAAAACTTGAAGGCATTAAGAACTAAAAATTGGTAGTAACAATTCATAAATTTTAAATCGTGCCCTGTTCTGCATAATCCACTTCATCTCATCACATAGGCATTGTTATCCTGTTGCATTTTCATAAGAAGAAAGATGTTGAGTACAGTAATACAATATTTTGAGTAAGAAACCAAATTCACATCACTTTATTGCAGTATATTATTAAAATTGTTCTATTTTATTATTAATTTTTGTTGCTAATCTCTTACTGTGCCTAATTTATAAATTAAACTTTGTCATAGGTATGTATGTATAGGTAAAATAATAACATAAAGTTTGGTGTTATCTGTGGTTTCAGGCATCCAGCGGGGCTCTTAGAAGGTATGCTCTACAGATAAGGGGGGACTATTCTAATCAGCTTTGAGAAAAAACATTTATGCAAAAACTACCACTTTTCTCTCACCAAAAGTCACATTAAGGAATATACAATAACTGTTGTGGATAACAAAGCATTTGGTTCACAATAGTTTACAGAATTCATTATTCTGGAAGAAACCATGTGGCTTTAATGATATTGAATCCAATCATAAATCTGATATTTTAATTTGATTACTGAATAAAAATCCCTGAAACCATATATGTAATGTAGTTACTATTAAATTATACACAATTTTCCCTTCACTGAAGTTGTTTAAACATAAATAAATGTGGATGGTTAAAGGAATACATATTTAAAAATTTTTGCCAGAGGATTTGAAAATGTTCCTGAATCTGTATTGGGGATTTAAATTCTGGGCAACATTTATTTTCTTTGAACTTAACCCGTGTGTGCTGCTTTAATGAAAAAAAAAAAAAAACAACAAAACTATTTCTGTCATGCTTAGATATAATGATAACATCTGGATCAATAATCTTTGAAAAATCTGGAAAATGACAACAGAATTCAGACAGCTCAAATCCACTAATTTCCTAAAATGGGAAAAAAATAGATGTTGACATTTAAGGTGGAGGTGGGTGGGTGGAAAAAGATCAACCAAAGAACTTGTATGCATATATGTATAACCCATGGACACAGACAATAGGGTGGTGAAGGCCTGGGGCGGGGGACAACGGGGCTAGAAGAGGTTAATGGGGCAAAGAGGGGACATATGTAATAGTTTCAACAATAAAGATTTTTAAAAAATAAACAAAAGACATCTGTAATACTACCAACAATAAAAAGATACAAAAAATAAAAGGGAAGAGTATTTATTTTATTTTTTTAATACATTTTATTGATTTTTTACAGAGAGGAAGGGAGAGGGATAGAGAGTTAGAAACATCAATGAGAGAGAAATATCGATCAGCTGCTTCCTGCACACCCCCCACTGGGGATGTGCCCACAACCAAGGTACATGCTCTTGACCGGAATCAAACCTGGGACCCTTCAGACCACAGGCCGATGCTCTATCCACTGAACTAAACCGGTTAGGGCAAAAGGGAAGATTATTTAAAAAAACAAACAAACAAAAAACACAAAATAAACAATGCTTCTACCCCCCAAGAAAATTAAATAAAATTAAAAAAGAAATAAAGACTTATTTGAAACATATTCCTCGCCAAAGAAAATGAAACTAGCTTAAATATGGTGTATTAGCATTAAAATATAAAATAATGTGTTGATTACCAGGACTCTATAAGGGTTCACTAAGAACTCATGGCAAACAGTACAATTTATTTTGTTATTACAAGAAAATTTCAAACATAATGAAAGGCAGAGAAAATAGTAAAACCAAACTTTATGAGCTGCACTGTGTTTTTGCCAGTGACCTATAGGGTTCGCCCGTTTCCTCCCCTGTTGCTTCAGTCTTTGTCTTCTTTTGACAGAAGGGTCTGCTGGGCAGAGGTTGGAGTTTAAGACTGACACTAAGTGGCAGATGATCACCCCCTGTGCACCTGTGCTACAAAGGAGGGCTTTATATGAACTATTCTCCTGCCCCAGTTTTTCATGAGCACCTATGAAAGATGCCTTTGGTAGAGACCTATGAAACATGCCTTTGAGTGCAAACTCCTTTTGTCTGGGCTCCCTACGCATCACACACTGACTTAACAGCCTCTACTTGCTTTCCAACTTTATGTTAAGATTTTAGCTTATATCTCCTTACCACTTTGTGTGACAGCCACCTGCTCCTCTTATGCTCTGCCACAGGTAATCCAATCTACACATCTCATCTCTCTTTGAAGAAGCTTATCCCTTTTTGATATTTAGGCTATTTGGGTGGTCTGAAACTTCAGGTCTCTGATGGCTCAAGAAAAGTTAAGCTTTTGTAGCTCATCTGGCTTTTTCTTATCATTAGTGTGGGAGCAACACTCTTGCAGTTGTTGACATGTTAAATGGTAAGAAAAATTAAAAGCCCATTGCTTTATATTTAAAATGATCCACAATTCATCAATGTGGATTTTAATGGGATGATGGTGGTATTTTGGTTATGTAGCAATAATGACCTTTTGTGTGATGCATAAGGCTTTTTTAGGATATAAATATGCAACAAAGGGCTCATGAGATCTTGTGGTAGAATAAGAAAAATATATTTGGTCTTAGTCCCTGGCTCCTGACCAGAGCTCCTAAAACACTTATGATTTACTAAGTGATAAAAGCAATAAGAACATCTTGTGTTCTAAAATTTTATTTTTGTCCCCAGTTCTGAAAGAGTTCCAGAGCTCCACAGTGATAAATGTGTAAGGAGCATCTTTCGATATTCATAAAAATCCCCTTTCAACCACAGCTGAGTTTATATTAATGAGGTTTCTTTTAGACCACCCCTAAGGATGCAGAACTGGTTGTGAGCAGATCCAACCAAGTGATTAGAAGGCTGACATTTTCAGCCCCACCCTGTGACCTACAGAGAGGAGAGACAGGCTGGAGATTCAATTAATCACCAATGGGCAATTATTGAATCAATCATGCCCAAATAATGAAGCTGCCATGAAAATCCTAAACGAAGAGGTTCGGAGTGATTACAGGTTGGTGAACACATACTGGAAGGGTGGCATACCAGGAAAGCAAATGGAAGTTCTGTGCCCTTGCCAGAGCAGGAGTTGCTGCTGTGCACTGCTCCCTCAAACCCTGCCAACCAGAGCTGCAGAGTCCACTTCAGAATCAGTGCTCCTGTATGCCCCAGGAACCAGTGTCTGCACATATGCCCAGACCCAGTGCCACTGCATGCCCCACTCAACCAGAGCTCTCACACTCACCTGTAAGTGAATGGCTTTCTCCACTCAAGCCAGTTCATAAAGTCTGGAGAAGGTGACTGCTCCTTCAAATTTTAAGATACCAGTGCAAAACAGCAAGGAACACGAAAAACCAAGGAAACCTAACACCACCAAAGGAATACAATAAATTTCCAGTAATCAACCCCAAAGAAATTGAGATCTACAAATTAACTGACCAAGAATTCAAAATAATTTTTAAGTAAGGTCATCAGGCTGCAAGAAAATATGAATAGACAACTCAGTGAAATTAGGAAAACAGCTCATAAACAAAAGAGAACGGGGCAGAACACTTATTTTATTTTTATTTTTATTTATTGATTAAGGTATTACATATGTGTCCTTATCCCCCCATTGCTCCCCCACCCCTGACTCATGCCCTCACCCCCTTGTTGTCTGTGTCCATTGGTTATGCTTATATGCATGCATGCAAGACCTTTTGTTGATCTCTCCCCCTTGCCCCCACCCTCCCCTACCTTCCCTCTGAGGTTTGACGGTCTGATCAAAGTTTCTCTGTCTCTGGATCTATTTTTGTTCATCGGCTTATGTTGTTCATCATATTCCACAAATGAGTGAGATCATGTGATATTTATCTTTCTCTGACTGGCTTATTTCACTTAGCATAATGTTCTCTAGTTCCATCCATGCTGTTGCAAATGGCAAGATTTCCTTCTTTTTTACTGCAGCATAGTATTCCATTGTGAAGATGTACCACTGTTTTTAATCCACTCATCTGCTGATGGGCACTTAGGGTGTTTCCAAATCTTAGCTATGGTGAATTGTGCCACTATGAACATAGGGGTGCATATATCCTTTCTGATTGGTGTTTCTAGTTTCTTGGGATATATTCCTAGAAGTGGGATCACTGGGTCAAATGGGAGTTCCATTTTTAGTTTTTTGAGGGAAACTCCATACTGTTCTCCACAGTGGCTGCACCAGTCTGCATCCCCACCAGCAGTGCACGAGGGTTCCTTTTTCTCTGTATCCTCACCAGCACTTATCATTTGTTGATTTGTTGATGATAACCATTCTCACAGGTGTGAGATGGTACCACATTGTCGTTTTGATTTGCATCTCTCGGATGATTAGTGACTTTGAGCATGTTTTCATATGTCTCTTGGCCTTCCTTATGTCCTCTTTCAAAAAGTATCTATTTAGTTCTGTTGCCCATTTTTTGATTGGGTTGTTTATCTTCCTTTTGTTAAGTTATATGAGTTCCCTGTAAATGTTGGAGATTAAACCCTTATTGGTGATAACATTGGCAAATATGTTCTCCCATGCAGTGGGCTTTCTTGTTGTTTTGTTGATGGTTTCTTTGGCTGTGCAAAAGCTTTTTATGTGGACAGATACATGCAAAAAAAAATGAAACTAGACCACCAACTTACACCATACACAAAAATAAACTAAAAATGGATAAAGGACTTAAACATAAGATGGGAAACCATAAAAATACTAAAGAAATCCACAGGCAGCAAAATCTCAGACATATGCTGAAGCAATTTCTTCACCAATACTGCTCCTAGGGCAATGGGAACTAAAGAGAAAATGAACAAATGGGACTACATCAGAACACTTATTTAAAGTTATAATGGCTAAAATGTTCTCAAATATAAGGAGGGAAATGCACATCCACATTCATGAAGCTCAAAGGATTCCAAATAAAATCAATCCCAAAGAAGACTACATGGAGACACATTATAATAAATTCTAAAAAAGTCAACAGACAAAGAAAAAACTAGAGAAAACAGATTCATCCTATATAAGAGAACCCCCATAAGACCATGAGTTGATTTCTGAGCAGAAACCTTGCCAGCCAGAAGATAGTGGGATGATATATTCAAAACAGGAAAGAAGAAAAAAAATGCTGACAAGAATATATATCTCAGAAATACTATCATTGTTTACAACTGGTCCAACAAGTGGTACTATGGCTGACTGTATGGCAAGGTCAGAAGTAAAAGAGCTGAGGCTAGAGTATCAAGCAGCTTTCCAGATTGTTCACAGTAGTTATGTGATGGAAAATGTGGCAGAGTGGGGAGTGGTGTCATATCGGCAGATTTAGTGGTCCATTGTTGTTGTTGATTGGTTGAATGACCTTTTAATTGTAACCTAAGTAGCCAGCAGTCTTTGTTTATGGAAGGTTTCTAAGACTGCAATTTTTCACATGCATCCTTATAGCAGTGTCTACTTTATAGCACTGCATCACTGTTCGATTTCTGGCTTTCTTTGAAAGAGATTGTAAATATTGGGTTGCAAAGTTATTGATCCACAGAATTCAGTGTGATGATGAAAAAAATCCCCAGTATTTACCAACATATATATTCTGTTTTTATGGGGGGAAGTCATACAATATTTATAGAAGAAGAAAGGTATAAATACATTTAATTTTACAGTTTATAGGATAGTACTGTTATAGTAGGCAGCTAGTTAGATATTAACAAAAGAGAAGAGAGCCAGACATCTAATTAAGCTGGATTAACTAGCAAGGTGCAGCGTCCCAGATACCCTGGGGGACAGCCACATCTTCCACCAAAAGGGACAATCCAGAGTAGGCAGGAAAGACCTGCTTTTCAATCTCCACAGTGAACAACTGGCCCCTTCCATAGATTACTGGGGGAAGGGAGAAAAACAGTAAGGGGGAAATTCCTCTGCTGAGTTATGTGCAGTAGAAGCCAAAATAGTAACTATAAAGGGGAGGAGTCTAGCCTGGGAAAATCTGGAGAAAGGCTCAGATAAGGGTGAAGAACCCCAGAATATCCAGGAAAGGGATTGGCTAAGACGAGGGCTCAGCATAAACCTGCAAAGAATTATGGAAAAGATTGCTTAGTTTCAAAGAAAGACTAACCCTTCCAAAGCCCAAGATAACATACCAGTAATCAAAGCTTAACAAAGACCAGAAGTGCATTCCTGCCTTCTCTCTCCATAGCAACTGTTCAGGCCTGGGTGTTGCAGCTGCGCAGGGTGAAGAATAGTGCTGGTTTCTTCCTGGGCACCATCAGCCTTGGTGGTGAATGTGCAGATGGGGAAATGAGACTCAGAAGTTCTGCATCTCTGGATCCTGGCCCTTCAAGGCCTGATGGGTGTGGGTGTGAGCCTGTGGGCCTGCGGCCCCAGAGGCTTGGCTTCTTCCACAGTGAGAAGAAGCTGAGCCACCTGGTTGTGGATGAGACATTGCCACTATACCTCAAGTCCTCCTATGGGTGAGTCCCCGAAAGGCCGGGTGATTCTGTGGAAGAATCTTATTTCCAGACTGGTCTGGCAGACCTGCCTTGGGCCCTGTCCACATCCGGCAATGGAAAAATTCTTGTGTAACATCTGAGAAACACTATGAAAATTTATATTTTTACCAAATATATCATGTGTCTTATGTTCCCTAATGTTTATCTTTCCTTTTGTCGAAAAGTCTTTAACCAATAAACCACTCTACAGAAACATTTTGGATTATTCTTCTACTAGAGGCCCAGTAGGGTCCCCTAGGCCTAGCCTGCCATCACGGCCATGTCTGCCACCCCATGATGCCTCGCACGCTCCTCAGATGCTGCTGGCGCTCCCCCCCCGCCCCCCTGCCCTGCGACACCTCGCATGCTCTGTGTCATGACCACAGGCCTTTTATGATATAGATTGTTTGAGTGAAGAAGTTACTTCAGAGTTTTTTTTCTAATGAATTCTTAAGTTGAAATTATTTACTTCTAATCTGGACAAGAACTTATAGATTTCTATATGCCTAGTTCTGCTTTAATGCTAAAGGAAATTCTCATCACACCATATAAAAGGAAATTCTCATCACACCATATAAAAGGAAAATGTCCCTTATTCTTTTAAAAAATAAATTTATTGCGGTAACATTGGTTAATAATATTATATAAATTTCAGGTATACAACTTTATAATACAACATTTGTATGTATACTCAATTGCTTGCTCACCAACCAAAGCGTAGTTTCCTTCCATCATCATATATTTGACACCTTTTACCCCCTTTGTTCTCACCTATAGATTGTCTCCCTTTTTTTAACTTTTTTTTTTCTTTGAATCATTGATTTTTCCAGCTTCTCCAAGCCTTGCCTATCAGAGCACTTACTCCTCTTAAGCACAGAAATTTTCAGGGATAGATTGGTGATCTAGATCATGTCAATCTAGACCTAATCATAGTGATTGGCTCAAGGCACTGGGGTCAATTTGATCTAAGAATAAATCCTGTGTTTTCTTTAGCTACTACCAAAATGATAGAAGCACAAAGCTGCAGTTGGCCACCACAAAGCAGAAGACCTACACTGGAGTGAAGCCAATGTAGAGGTAAGCAATGCCAAAAAAAAAAAAAAAAAAAAAAGACTCAGCCATGATGACATAATTTTAGTCCCTGAACACCTGATTCTAGGTGTTCATGAAGGTAATATTCCCCCACGCTTTTTCTTAAAGCAAGGATGGATTTTCTCTCATTTGCTATAGAAACAGTACTAACTGAATCATTGAAGTATATGCAATGTGAGAAAGGGACAAGAAAAAAAAAATGGATGACAAAAAAGTTGTCACAAAGATAGTGTATTTACATTTAAACCGTGTGCTAAAGACACTTATATTTCATCTGGAAGCAAAGAAAGGAAAGGAAATTTCCTGCATAAGGAAAAGCATGTACAGAAGCATGAAGGTATGAATGTGAATGGTGTTCAGGGAATGGCAAGTCAATACCATATTGAAAAATGATAGAAGTACCTTCATAGTTCAAAATATCAAATGAATGAGGCTGAATAAATGTTTCAATATTTATTCAAGTATGTCCCCCATTTAGGGCATTAGGGGCAAAAAACACAGTTCTATTTTTTGTCCTTTAAAAGACAAATTTTATGTTAGCTAAATTCAAACTATGGAATCTGAAATAGGGTGATAATGGTTTTAAACATAATTTGCAGAAAATGGAAATTCACTTTCTGTAAGATACAAATCAACTATTCGGTTAATAAGAAAGATAAGTAGAATGGGATTTCTCTGAAAACTCAAAAGTAATAGATAATTTAAGAAAGTCTAAGATATGAAGCTTTTGTTTTATTTTCTGATTATAATGATAATAAAACTTCTTTTTAAAATTTTGGAAAATGGACAATATTTATGAAGATAAAAATTAAAGGGACATAGCCCTATGATGCCGGGAGAATAACTGTTATATTTCATTCCATTATTTTTCAAACAAATTTTTATTTGTCTTACACAATTGAATTATAGTTTTGTATTCCTCTTTCTACATCTCAAATGAATTTGCAAACTTTTATCACTATTAAATAATTTTTATTATACATATTTAAAAATATTATATAATAGCCTACTTGAAAAAATGTGGTATAATATCCAGTTATTGTTGGAAATTCAGAATATTTTCAGTTTTTCACTGTTATATATCAATATTAATGAGTCCTTTGGACTAATCCACTTGACATTTATATATTACTAGTAACCCGGTGCACGGATTCATGTACATTGAAAGGAAATTAATTAGAAGGGCAGGGCAGGACTGGGAGAGACAGGCCAGACATGCCCTGGAGCCAACCACTTATGGTCCCTTCCTGGTCAGCAGCACCTGAGGTGGCATTGTGGCTCGAAGGGCATCTACAGAGTAAGTGGGGTCCCTCTGACATGTGGGATCCCTTCAGGTTGAAACCAGCTCTCTGACATCCCCTGAGGGGTCCTGGAATGCGAGAGGGCACACTGCAAAGTTGCTGTCATACAGGGTATGGAATGCAAATGCAAGTGTGCAGTAAACCAGATTCGGGGCTGATGGTGCCCCAGCAACAACATAACCCACGGCTGAAGGTGGAATTGCATGGGCCCATGAAAAATCAGGCTCCCTCCTCTCTGGTTTCAGGGTGTATCACCCAAGAACTGCCTCTGCCAAGTCACTGCAGCTTGGCTGCTCCTATGTTGAGCGTCTTCCCCCTGGTGGTCAGTGCACATCATAGCTACTGGTAGGATGGACACTTAGCATATTAGCCTTTTATATATATACTAGCAGCCCGATGCACAAAATTCGTGCAAGAGTAGGCCTTCCTTTCCCCGGCTGCCAGCACCGGCTTCCCTCTGGCATCCAGGACCTGGGCTTCCCTCTGGCCACTAGCAGGCACCTGAAACCCGGGCTTCCCTTGCAGCCACACCTTCGTCTGGAAGGTTGTCCAGTCTAATTAGCATATTATGCTTTTATTGTTATAGATAGATATCCTCAAAATAGAGTTCCTCCCTTACTCAAAATAGGGAGGAGAGCTTGGTCAGAAAAATGATTCTTTTAAAATATTTTATGTAAGCTGTCAAAGTGTCCTAGTATGTAATCCTATATAATAAAGAGCTAATATGCTAATTAGAATGAACAGCAGAATGACCATTTGGATGAATGTCTGGAAGAAATTCCAGATGACCTTCTGGATGAAGCTGGGTCTGTGAGGGCTGAGGCAGCCAGGGCTGCAAGGACCGAGGCAGCCAGGGCTGCGAGGGCCGAGCCCCTTACACAATTTTGAGCATTGGGCCTCTAGTATAATATAAAAACAAGTTTACTTTTAATACTTTTATACAATTTTTATAGATTTCTTACTTTATTATTTTTATAGAATTGTATAACCATTTGTTATGTTAAACTAGGGGCCCGGTGCACGAAATTCGTGCACTGGGTGTGTGTGGGGAGGGGAGTGTCCCTCAGCCCAGCCTGCCCCCTCTCACATACTGGGAGCCCTCAGGTGTTGACCCCCATCACCCTCCAATCGCAGGATCGGCCCCTTGCCCAGGCCTCATGCCTCAGCCAGAGGCGTAGACCCCCATCACCCTCCGATGATCGCCTGATCGGCCCCTTGCCCAGGCCTGACGCCTCCGCCAGAGGTGTCAGGCTTGGACAGGGGACCCCCATCTCCCCCCGATCACTGGCTCTGGCCCCCGCCCAGGCCTGAGGCCTCTGGTCCAGGAATCATGCCTGGGCAGGGGACCCCCATCTCCCTCTGATCACTTGCTCCACCCCCCGCCCAAGCCTGACGCCTCTGACCCAGGCTTCAGGCCTGGGCAAGGGGACCATCATATCCCCCCAATCCCCGGCTCAGCCCCCTGCCCAGGCCTAATGCCTCTGGCCTAAGCGTCCGGCCCGGGAAGCGGGGACCCGCAGCTGCAGCGGCCCCGCGATCATGGGCTCCGCTTTAGGCCCAGGCAAGGGACCCCTAGCTCCCGGGACTGCCAGCTTCGACCGTGCCCAGCTCCCATCGCTGGCTCCACCCCTACTTCCTGCTATCACTGGCCAGGGCGGCAAAGGCGCCTGATTCTCTGATCATGGCTGGGGGGCAGGGCAAAGGCGGCCCCAGGGCCGCCTTTGCCCTGCCCCCCAGCTCTTAGCTCCCCCCTGGGTTTCTGATCACTGTCAGTGGCAGGGGGCTTCTTCCTGCTTTCCCTTTCGCCTCCCTGCATTGTGCCTACATATGCAAATTAACCGCCATCTTGTTGGCAGTTAACTGCCAATCTTAGTTGGCAGTTAACTGCCAATCATAGTTGGCAGTTAACTGCCAATCATAGTTGGCAGTTAATTTGCATATAGCCCTGATTAGCCAATGAAAAGGGTATCGTCGTACGCCAATTACCATTTTTCTCTTTTATTAGATAGGATATGCATTTGAAATAATCATTGAATTGTTTTAAGTTAGTAAATTAATTTGTGAAGAAATTACATATTTACCATTAATAATCTATAATAATAAAAGCATAATATGCTAATTAGACTGGACAGCCAAACAACCTTCCAGATGTCATTCTGGACATCCTTCTGGATGAAGCTGCAGTGGCAGGGTCCGAGGCAGAGGAGGTTAGGGGTGGTCAGGCAGGCAGGTGAGTGGTTAGGGGTGATGAGGCAGGCATGCAGAGTGGTTAGGAGAGATCAGACAGGCAGGCAGGCAAGCGGTTAGGAGCCAGTAGTCCCGGACTACAAGAGGGTGCAAGCCGGGCAGAGGGACCCCCCCACCCTGTGCATGAATTTTGTGCACCAGGCCTCTAGTATATATCTATATCTATATCTATCTATATCTATATCTATATCTATATCTATATCTATATCTATATCTATCTATCTATAGATATATATTCTTTGACTTATTCAAGTTTTTTAAGTCACTTAGTAAATATTATTTTATCTTTTATGTAGATCCATTGCATTTCTTCTTAAGGAATTATTCTTAGATATTTTATATTTTTTTTAGGTTAAATACTCTTCTTTAAATACTCTGTTTTCCATGTGACTGTTTTCAGTATATTAGAATTCTAATCTAATTTTTCTATTATGCTAGCTCTTTGATCTCTCTTGTTAGTACTAATTAGTATTCCAGAGAGAGAACGATGTGACATAAATAATGATAATTTTGCCTTCTTTTCCATGATTAATTTTTTAATTTTTGTTTAATATGTTGTAACACTGGGTAGAAAATCAATAGCAATTTTTAAATTAAGTTTTAAATCTGTTTCTAATTCCAACCAGAATGTTTCCAGTGTTTATTATTAAATAGAGCATTCATGCTAAGAACATATTTTTTAGATTACCTAGAAAGTTCTTTTTATATATGTGGAGAAATGTTATTTTTATCAGCTATCTTTTCAGCATCTATTGAGATGATTGTATAATGTTCTTCTTTGATTTATAGATGTGAAGTTTTTTATTCATAACTAGTGTCCTGGTGCACGGATTTGTGCACTGAGCCTATAGTTATTTAAATAAGAGTTGTCGTCTTAAGATTTTGAAATATTTTTTCCATTTTTTTTCTTTATTGATTAAGGTATTACAAATGTGTCCTTATTCCCCCATTGACCCTCCTCCCTCCCAGTCCTGCCCTCACCCTCATCCACTGTTGTCTGCGTCCATTGCTAATGCTTATAGGCATGCATACAAGTCCTTTGGTTGATCTCTCCCCCTTACCCCACCTTCCCCTACTTTCCCTCTGAAGTTTGAGCATCTGATCAATGCTGCTCTCTCTCTAAATCTGTTTTTGTTCATTGGTTTATGTTGTTCATTATAATCCACAAATGAGTGAGATCATGTGATATTTATCTTTCTCTTACTGACTTCTTTCACTTAACATAATGCTCTACAGCTCCATCCATGCTGCTACAAATGGTAGGAGTTCTTTCCTTTTTACAGCAGCATAGTATTCTATTGTGTAGATGTGCCACTGTTTTTAAATCCACTCATCAGCTGATGGGCACTTAGGCTGATTCCAAATCTTAGCTATTGTAAATTGTGCTGCTATGAACATAGAGATGCATATATCCTTTTAAATTGGTGTTTCTACTTTCTTGGGATATATTTCTAGAAGTGGGATCACTGGATCAAATGGGAGTTCCATTTTTAGTTTTTTGAGGAAAATCCATACTATTCTCCACAGTGCCCGCACCAGTCTGCATTCCCACCAGAAGTGCCCGAGGGTTCCTTTTTCTTGGCGTACTCACCAGCACTAGTCCTTTGTTGATTTGTTGATGATAGCCATTCTGATAGGTGTGAGATGGTACCGCATTGTCATTTACATTTACATCTCTCGGATGATTAGTGACTTTGAGCATATTTTCATATGTCTCTTGGACTTCCTTATGTCCTCTTTCAAAAAGTATCTACTTAGGTCCGTTGCCTGTTTTTGGATTGGGTTGTTTATCTTCCTTTTGAGGTTGTATGAGTTACCTGTAAATGTTGGAGATTAAACCCTTATCAGAGATATTGTTGGCAAATATATTCTCCCATGCAGTGGGTTTTCTTGTTTGTTGATAGTTTCTTTTGCTGTGCAGAACTTTTTATATTTTGATGTAGTCCCATTTGTTTATTTTATCTTTAGTGTATATAGCCCTAGGAACTGTGTCAGTGAAGATATTGCTTTGGCATATATCTGAGAATTGCTGCCTGAAGATTCATCTAATATTTTATGGGTTCCTGTCTTAGGTTTAAGTCCTTTGTCCATTTTGAGTTTATTTTTGTGTATGGTGTAAGTTGGTGGTCTAGTTCCATTATTTTTGCATGTGTCTGACCAAATTTCCCAGCACCATTTATTAAAGAGACTGTCTTAACTCCATTGTATGCTCTTGCCTCCATTGTCAAATATTAATTGAGTATAGCAGTTTGGGTCGACTTCTGGGTTCTCTATTCTATTCCGTTGTTCTATATGTCTGTTCTTGTGCCAGGACCAGGCAGTTTTGAGAATAGTGGCTTTGTAATACATTTTGATATCTGGTATTTTGATCCCTCCTACTTTGTTCTTCTTTCTCAGGATTGCTGCAGCTATTCGGGATCTATTTTTTATTCCAGATGAATTTTTTGAGAGTTCTTTATAGATCTTTGAAATATGCTGTTGGTATTTTAACGGGGAGTGCATTGAATCTATAGATTGCTTTGGGTAGTATAGACATTTTAATGATGTTGATTCTACCAATCCATGAACACAGTATGTTCTTTCATCTGTTTATGTCTTCCTCTATCTCTTTTTTCAACGTCCTGTAGTTTTCTGAGTACATGTCTTTTACCTCCATAATTAAGTTTATTCCTAGATATCTTAATTTTTTTTCGTGCAATGGTAAATGGGATTATAAGTTCACCATTGATGTATAAAAATGCCATAGATTTCTTGGCATTAATTTTGTATCCCTGCTACATTGCTGAATTCAAAAAAGTCTAATAATTTTTTGATAGAGTCTTTAGTGTTTTCTATGTACATTATCATGTCATCTGCAAATAATGACAATTTTACTTCTTCTTTTCCAATTTGGTTGCCTTTTATTTCTTCTTCTTGTCTGATTGCTTTGGCTAGCACTTCCAGTACTATGTTGAACAGGAGGGGTGAAAACGGGCATCCCTGTCTTGTTCCTGTTCTTAAGGGAAATGGTTTTAGTTTTTGTCCATTGAATATGATGTTGGCTGTAGGTTTGTCATATAAGGCTTTTATTATGTTGAGGTGTGATCCTTCTATTTCCACTTTGCTGAGCATTTTTATCAGAAAAGGATGTTGGACTTTTTCAAATGCCTTTTCTGCATCAATCGATATGATTATGTGATTTTTTTCTCTTATTTTGTTTATATGATGTATAACATTTATTGCTTTGCAAATATTATACCAGCCTTTCATCCCTGGAATAAATCCCATTTGGTCATAGTGTATAATCTTTCTAGTGTAATGCTGGATCCTGTTTGCTAGAATATTGTTGAAGATTTTAGCATCTATGTTCATCAGGAATATTGGCTTGTAATTCTCTTTCTTTGTGGTGTCTTTATCTGGTTTTGGGATTAGGGTAATGCTGGCTTCATAGAAAGAGCTTGGAAGTGTGCCTTCCTCTTGAGTTTTTTTGGAATAGTCTGAGAAGGATTGGTTTTAGCTCTTTGAATGTTCAGTAAAACTCACATGTGAAGCCATCTGGTCCATGGCTTTTGTTTGCTTGAAGCTTTTTGATTATTATTTCAATTTCATCAGTAGTTATCAGCCTATTCAGGTTTTTTTATTCTTCCTGATTGAGTTTTGGAAGGTTGTATTTTTCTAGGAATGTGTCCATTTCATCGAGCTTGTCCAGTTTGTTGGAGTAGAATTGTTCATAGTATTTTTTTTACAATCCTTTGTATATCAGTAGGGTCCATTGTTACTTCACCTCTTTCATTTCTGATTTTGTTTATTTTGGTCTTCTCTCTTTGTTTCTTGGTTAGCCTGGCCAGAGTTTCATCAATGTTGTTTATTCTTTCAAAGAACCAGCTCTTGGTTTCATTGAACTTCTGTATTGTTTTTTCTTCTCTATGTCATTTATTTCTGCTCTGATCTTTACTATTTCCTTCCTTCTGGATACTGTGGGCTTTTCTTGTTGCTCTCTTTCTATCTCTTTGAGTTGTAGGGTTAGATCATTTATTACCAGTTTTTCTTGTTTTTTGAGATAGGCCTGTAGAGCTCTGAACTTCCCTCACAGGACTTCTTTCCTTGTGTCCCATCGATTTTGGATTGTTGTGTTTTCATTGCCATATGTTTCCAGAATGCTTTTTATTTCATCTTTGATCTCTTTGGTAACCCAGTCATAGTTTAATAGCATGCTATTTAGCCTCCAAGTGTTTGAATTTTTTTAATTGTTTTTATTGTAGTTGATTTCTAGTTTTATGCCATTGTGATCTGAGAAGATGCTTGTTATGATTTCTATCCTCTTCAATTTGAAGAGACTTTGCCTGTGTCCCAATATGTGGTCTATCTTTGAAAATGTCCTATGTGCACTAGAGAAGAATGTATATTCTGTAGCTTTGGGGTGAAATATTCTGAAGATATCAATTAAGTCCATCTGATCTAGTGAGTCATTTAGGATTGCTGTTTCTTTGCTGATTTTTTGTTTAGAGGATTTATACAGTGAAGTCAGTGGGGTATTAAAGTCCCCTACTGTGACTGTATTGCTACCGATCTCTCCCTTGATATCTTCCAGAAGTTGTTTTATGTATTTAGGTGCTCCTGTATTGGTTGCATATATATTTACCTGAGTTATATCTTCTTGTTCAATTGCTCCCTTTAGTATTATTGGTAGCTTTCCTTCTCTCTTGTTATGGCCTTTACTTTGAGGTCTATTTTGTCAGATATGAGTATCACAACCCCAGCTTTTTTTCTCATTTTCATGAAAATTTTTTTTCCATCTCTTCACTCTCAGTCTGGGTCAATCCTTTGTTCTGAGATGGGTCTCTTGCAGACAGCAAATATGTGGTTCATCTTTTCTTATCCATTCAGTTACCCTTTGTCTTTTTATTGGAGCATTTAATACATTTATGCTTAATGTTATTATTGATAGGTACTTGTTTATCATCATTTTTATGGTTAATGTTTGTGTTGCTTCTTTTTACAGCAATCCCTTTAGCATTTCTTCCATTGCTGGCTTGGTGGGAATAAACTCTCTTAGCCCTTCTTTATCTGTGAAGCTCTTGCTTCCATCTTCAATTTTGAATGATAGTCTTGCTGGATAGTATTTTTGGATTCAGTCCCTTGCTTTGCATCACTTTGTATATTTCATTCCATTCCCTTCTGCTTTGGTGTGTTTCTGTTGAGAAATCAGTCAATATTGTGATGGGAGATCCTTTGTAGGTAACTTTCTGTCTCTCTCTGGCAGCCTTTAAAATTCTTACTTTGTCATTGGTGTTTGCCAATTTAATTATGATGTGTCTTGGTGTTGGTCTTTTGGGGTTCATCTTGGTTGGGACACTATGTGCTTCTTGGACTTGCGTAGATTTTTTCTTGCCAATATCAGGGAAGTTTTCTGTCATTATTTCTTCAAACAGGTTTTCTATTCCTTGCTTCTCTTCCTCTCCTTCCGGTACACCTATTATGCAAATGTTGTTTCATTTTGTGTTGTCCCAAAGCTCCCTTAGGCCCTCCTCTTGCTTTTTAAATTTTCTTTACAGTCCTTGCTGTGTTTGTGGTTTTTTTCCTACCTTGTCTTCTAATTCGCAGATGCGGTCTCAGCCTCTTCTAGTCTACTGTTTAAGCCTTCCATTGTGTTCTTTATTGCAGCTATGTCATTCTTCATTCCCTCTTGGTTCCTTTTCATGTTGGAGACATTCTCATTGAGCTCCTTATAATTCTCATTGAGTTGTGTGTATTTGTCATTCAGTTGTGTGTATTTGTCATCGAGCTGTTTGAGCATCCTTATAACCATTACTCTGAATTCTTTCTCTGACATCTTATTTACTTCAATTTCATTTAACTCCCTTACTGGTGATTCCTATTTTTCTTTCCTTTGGGGTTTGTTTTTTTGTCTTCCCATATTTTGCTGTAACATTTTAATTATAGATCCTATTGCTTTGCAATCCAGGTTCTTTGGGGATAGTGCTACTGACGTGGTCTCTCAGGTCTCCTGGACTTGGTAATCTAGCATAACTCCCTACTGGACCTATTTGGGTTCTCTTGATGTAGTCCTGTGAGCTGGAAAGGCACAACTGCGATGTCTAGAAGTCAGCAGCCATGGAGAGGAGTGTCTTAATTTTTGCTGTCTTGTGCCCTTGGTTTAAATTGTGCATGCCCAGTCGGGACTCACAGTGCCACCCAGGAGCCATCTGTTAGGGTTGTGGGGCTCAGGAGGCCTTCACTCTGGAAAGGCGTGACTGTGGTGTCCAGAGTTCTGTAGCTGTGGGGTGCCAAACTCAGCTTTTGCTGCTGTCTTTGTAGTTGGATACATGCGCCCTCAGTGGAGGCTCACAGGGGCACCTGTGGTGCGTTTGCCAGCAAGGTGTACTGACGTATTCTGAAGGGCCCTGGCTCTGAAGCTGCTCAATCTAGGTGTCTGTGGGCAGGTATCCAGGATGAATGGATTCAGAATTTCTACTGCTGGGGGAGTGAGGCCCTGTTTGTCCATGATCGCATCCAGCGGGGCCTCATAGAGGCTCCCAAGTGCACCCTGTGGATTGATGGGCTCAGGGGACCTGTGAGCTGGAAATGCACACCTGTGGCAGTGCCTTTGCTGGCCCAGAGCTCTGACGCACTCTGAGGGACCCTGGCCCTGAAGTTGTACAGCTTGGGCATCTTTGGCAGTTATTCAGGAAAAGGGGATTCAGAATTTCTACTGTGGGGCAGCGCACCCTTGTCTGTACAAAATCACTCTCAAAGGGGGCTCATGGTAGCATCCAAGTGCTGCCAGTGGAGTGGTGTGCCCAGAAGGCCTGTGCACTGAAAACGTGCACCTGTGGTGTCCGGAGGTCTGCCACTGAGGAGGCGGGAAGTTGCACTTACTGCTGCAGAAGCGGTGCACCTTTGGAGGTGGAGGTCCCAGGTTCCATGGGTCTGCAGGTGGGGCAGCAGGATTTTGGCTGGAGTGGCTGCTGGGTCATGGCCAGTGTCCAAGGCCTGTCTGGGCGGTGGTGCTGATGAGTTCCTAGAAGAGGCCGCTCTCCCCTTCAAGATGGTGTGGGCTCCGTGCCCGAGTCCCACAGCAGTGGTTGTCTCTCCCTATCACAGAGAGCCTGGTCTGCCAGCCCCTGCTGCTCCTGCCGGATTTAACTGTCCCTCACTCACTCACACACATACCACACACATCCACACACTCTCCTTTCATCCCCTCATTCACTCACATCTTCTCCCTCACCTCCGTCCTGCCACCCGCCATCTTTTTCTCTTCAAGATTTTGAAATATTTGTAAGTAAAAGTTTTGGACCCATAATCTTTTGAGGAAAGTCATATTTGGACTACTTTTAAATTTCTTGAATGGCTATTATTCTTTTCAAATTTTTCATTTCATTTAGTCTCAATCTTGACAACTTATATATTTTAAAAAACTATGGCATTCATATAGAGCGTAAAGTTGATTTCCCCAAATTTCTTCATACTATTCATTTAAAATTATTTACTTTTTTTCACATCCAGAAGACAACTTGGAAAAGTTCATATTTTATTAATTGACATATTTGTGTGATAGTAATAAATCCACCTAAATTGCAGGTGTAGGTGATGAAGGAGCTGTGAATTTAAAGTGCCAAAACCTTTTTTCCAATTATTAAACTCAAATTTGGAAGATGATGTTTTTATAGAAATGAAAACAAAAGAGCCTTGGCCTGTGTGTCTTAGTGGACTGAGCATTGTTCCATGCACCCACAAGTTGCAGGTTCGATTCTGGTTAGGGCACAAGGCTAGGTTGCAGGCTTCATCCCCAGTAGAGGGTGTGCAGGAAGCAGCCAATGATCCATGGTTCTCACTCCTCGATGTTTCTCTCCCTCTCCCCCCTTTCTCTTCCTCTTTCTCTCTAAAATCAATAAAATTATAATTTAAAAAATTAAAACAAACAAAGCAAAAGCAAAATCGTCTTTGGAGAATAAATCCAAAAGGATTTGGGAGATAAACATGGTCCCATGAAAGGGACTACTTTGTCACATCTGTTGCTCTTCTAAAAAGCTGAATATTAAAATTAAATAGTGACTGATAATCAACTCTTCTCTCACTGTACTATTTAACAAATTTCATTAACATTCTTCAAATACATGAGATTTGACTGTTGCCTAATATTCCAAGTAGAAATATACTGCAATTTACTTAATCACTTCTCTGTTGTTGGACATATGGTTTTTTCCTCCACATCACTGTGATGAATCATTTTGGAGATTAACTTCTTATCAGATATATAGTTTACACATATTTTCTCTCATTATGCAGGTTGCATTTTCACTCTGTTGATTGTTCCCTTTTCTGTGAAGAAGCTCTTTAGTTTGAGGTAGATGCAGTTCTTTATTTTTGTTTTTGTTGCCTGTGATTTTAGTGTTGTATCCATAAAATCACTGTGAAGGCAAATATCATGAAACTTTTCTCTCATGTTTTCTATTAGCATTTTAAAAGTTACTGAGAATATGTTTAAATCATTAATAACTCTTTGCCCACATCTCTGATAATTTCCTTAAGATAGGTTTTGAAAATTTTAGTTGCTAGACAAAGGGAAATGTTTTAAAATTCTCAGTGTTTGCTAATTTACATTGGTACCAACAGAGTATAAAAAGGCTCCTCACTTTGAACCAAACACTTCATATTACACTTAATTGTTAATATGATGGGCAAAATGTTATTTCTATTGTAGTCATTTGGTGATTGGGAAGGTAATAGAAAGGATATAAAATAGAATGGAATAAAATGTAGGGCAAGTGTGCATATTTTATTTTAGCTTTGTTTATTCAACATTGATTTATCATGTATGTATCAAACTTTTATATCACTTTTTTTTCTTGAATTAATATATGTGAATCATGCTGCATATTTCATGTTCTTTTTGTACAAATGGGTATGTAAACATATAATTAAATCACATTGAGTTTACTGCCAACAATATGTAGAAAGTTCTTTGAGAGCACAGAGGAAGAAAACAATAACTGGAGCCACACAATGGAGAGATTAGGCTGCACAAAAATAGTAGCTTTTGAATTTAAACTTGGAGACTAAGATTACCTGATTTACAAGTGTAGAAGGGAAAAGCTGTTCCAGAATGAAGAAAATGTATAAATTCAGTAAGTAGGAAGGGAATGGTGTGTTCAGAGAACTGTAAAGAGGTTAGTATGATTAGAGAATGGAGTTCATTTTTGTCAGTGAGATCACAAATTTAGAAAAGTGAATGGTGATTAGATAGTGAAAGATCAGTCTCTTAAACTGTGACCCTCAAAATAACATTTTAACTAGGGCAAGTGTTTCTAATATATATTTTCATAGTATCATGAGCGGCTCTTCTCCATACACCTATCACTCTAATTAGACTCTAACATTCATGATGGCAGGGATTGTATCTGTCAGACTCACTGTCATAGACCCAGTTCCTAGAACAGTGCTTATTGAATAAAGGAATTAATGAATCGACTTTTTAATATAGGCATTAAGGATTTATTGAAGCAAGGGTTTGTTGGAGCAAATTAATAACTGAATATAAAGTTAATTCTAAATAAACATATAAATATATTTAAATAATATAATGTGGGTTGAAGAGCAGCTGCCAAAAAGATATGTTCAAGTCCCAACCTCTCTGCCCCTGTAAATGTGACCTGATTTGGAAATAAGGTCTTCTCAGATATACTTAAAGATCTCGAGATGAGATAATACTAGATTTCAGTTGGGCCCTAAATCCAAGGTCAGGTAATCTTATAAGAGAAAAGACAGGAAAGTTTTAGCAATAGGCACATAGAGGAAAAGGTCACATAAAGATGGAGGCAGAAATTGGAGTTATGCTGCTACTAACCAAGGAATGCCTGGAGCCACAAGAGGCTAAAAGAAGGAAGGGAGTATACTCCCTTAGAACATTAGTAAGAAACATGCCCTGCCAACACTTTGATTTTGGTCTTCTGGTCTCCATAACTATAAGAGAATAAACTTCTGTTGTTTTAAGCTATCCAGTTTGGGGTTACTTGTTATAGCAGATTTAGGAAATGAATATAGATATATAATATATAATAAATATATATTCAATTGTATATGTTTAATCACTAGGGGGAAAGTGAACAATACAATAAAAAAAAGAAAGGTTGAAGACAGAATAAGAATTAAGGAAGGCATATATTGTCCATGGGCCAGGTATATATATATATTTAGAAGATAGAACTTAGAGATATCTTGGATTTTTAAAAAATATGTTTTTATTGATTTCAGAGAGGAATGGAGAGAGTGAGAGAGATAGAAGCATCAATGATGAGAGAGAATCATTGATTGGCTGCTTACTGCACACTTTTGGAGCCCAAAACAGGGCATGTGCCCTTGACCAGGATCGAACCCAGGACTCGTCAGTCCACAAGCCAACGCTCTATCCACTGAGCAAAACCAGCTAGGGCAGATTTTGGGGGGAATAAATAACTGAGAGAAGATAAAGATGAATCCCAGATTTCTTACACAGACAATTGGTTAACTGATGATTTGTCAATAGAAATAAAGACTGCAAATGAAATCATTTATATGGTAGATCTGTACCTCACATTGAGGTATTCTTTGACATGTGTGACCAGGGAAATATCTTCTCCCTTAGCATAGTGATCAGATAATTAATTATATGGAGATTTCATAATATCTTAGTATGAATAAGCCTCTTTGCCTAAGGACCCTGTGTGCATTTTGGAAGACACTTTTAACACTTAGCTACGAAGTTGACAACTGTGCTTAGTCCTCATTGGCTGCTTGTGGAGAAGCTCAGTGTCTGCCTAAGGTGAGGCTTAGTGCTTTCTCAGGTCTTTCTCGAGCATGCACATATCCATGATATGCTTGCAGTGCTATATATGAGCTTGGCCTTCTAGATGTCCAGGAATATATCTGAACTTTCCAAAGCCTTATACAGGTAATTCATTCCCCAGCTTTTCTTTTTAAGACTTTTGGTTAGCATGTGTCCCAACTGCTATCCATAGTTTCAATCAGCCATGAATTTACTCAACTGCTTGTAATTATTTTTGACAAACACCCCTTGGAAAAAGGCTTTTTACTTCTAGTGAACCCCGAGTCAGGTCAAATAAGACAGCCTTGAAAGGAAGGTCTCCCAGGCAAATATCAGACAGGTCAAATAATGTGAATTCTTTGGGAATGAGGCTCCGAAGGAGCTCCAACAACACTCGGCTTCTTCTGGTGAAGGCAAGGCTGTGAATTTTCATGGTGATTTCATGGTGATTGTGAGCTGTTGGTTCTCAAAGCTATTGAGAATCTGGAGATGAGGATTGGAATAGGGCAAGAAATACTTGCCCAAGTTAAAATGCCACAGAACTTGCTGCTCTTACTGAGATTAATCTGTTTCATTTGAATAAACTCTCTGAATTGCTGCAAGCATTTGGTCAATTTCCAGATTTCAGGAAAAGTTGTTTCTGATCATTTTTGCCAATGTTTAATTGCTTTTAAGGAGGAGAGAATTTTAGACTATCCTTACAGAGCCATGTTTGCTGTCATTATGCTGGTTTCCATCCCACATTTAAATTTGGTTAGATTTCTATATTTATTACAATAGGTCCAAATTATTGTTTTTATTTTTATTACATGGGTACTTCAGTAATATGGTACTAAGTAATATGGCCAAAGATTTTCTAGGACTAGTCTCTCTAGTGGAAAAGGGTTCAGACCCTCGTTATGTATATATGTCAAAATCAATCTTTAAAACTGCTTTTTATTTGCAACCTCTGAAAGTTTCTTGATTGTATATAGTAGCAGTTGAGTGACATTTTAGCTTTTGTTCTTATTAAATATATCAAAGAAGTCCTCACAGCGGTTTTTCTTTTGAATGAAAAATCCAATCTTCCTCATTCCCTCTGAAAGAATTCCATCACTGGATAAAAGAATTACTATGCTTGCTAGCTGGGAAAAATCATAGAGTAATCATAACAAGAAATAATAAAATAGAAGAAATGCCTCATGTCTGCAGCATAGAAAAAGACAAGTTAGAATTACTGACATTTTTTTAACATAGCTGTATCTTCTATTTTAAACACCACAGTTCTACAGAGAATAATAAATAAAATTTTCTATGGGTTTTCATCACTTAAGCAAAAAAAAAAAAAATAGGTTGATCAATACCATGTGACTGAAATTAAGACAATTGACTTTTAGTTAATCTGTGTATGGATAATCCATACAAGACCTTCCTTTTTTTGTATTTCTCCTCCAATCTCTCATTGTTCTCTTGAGTTATTAACACTAGGGAGGAAAAATCTGGGTGGAATGTCCAATTATGATATTCAAACAACATCCTAAAGTCAAATATAATTAATTTTGGATTAACTGTTATTCTACAATGCTATGCCATTTTCTTTTATTGGAATATTTTTATATTATGTATAAAAATATTGTTTCAACAATAGCATTTTATTATCAACCTTATGTATTTATACTTAATATCACTCATCTAGTTTTAAAGTTATAGATATTTCCCCCATGAAAGGGACAGGTGAGTTGGAATTCACATATCTCTCACCCTGTCCCCATTGTGATGTTATGTTTTCAATATTTTCTCTGGCCATTCATTCTACCTGCTTGTTTTAATGTAACTCTGACTCTTCACAAAATATACCACTTCTCTGGCCTTCTTGTCAAGTGGTAGTTGCTTATTTTTTCATGTTCCATATATTATGGGGTCAAGAGTTAGTTTCCTCCTTCCTCCACTTTGAAGTAGTTATTACCCTCTCATCTTACCCTCTTATTAAATAACTAGAGGCCCAGTGCATGAAAATTTTTGCACTCAGGTGGGGTCCCTCAGCCTGGCCTGAACCCTCTAGAAGTCTGAGAGCCCACAGGGGATGTCCAACTGAGGCCCATAGGGAGTGGGCCAAAACCACAGTCTGGCCTCCCTCTGGAGAGGTGACCAGGCGGGCTAATCAGGGGATGGTGCCTGCTGGCAAATGGCTGTCCCCACTCCCTGATCACCCCTCTGCTGCTGCTGCTGGTCGCTGCTGCCTACCCCCACCCCCATCGCTGTCCCCTCCCTCTATCCACTGGCATGTGCCTTGGTTGGCCTGGTACCACCTGCTCGCCAACCCTGCCCTCTGCCTACTGGTCATTCTGCTGTTCAGTTGATTTTCAAATTATGCTTTTATTATATAGGATCATCTCACCATCTTGTTAGAGCAAATAAAACAAAAGTCACAGAAAACCATTTCAGCATGGAAGTATACTCCTCAAAGATCTGGATTTTTGCTGGGAATTTCAGTTCAGCTTTGCTTCCCCTTGCACAAGTCTAAAGTTTAATTTCTCACTTTAAAAAATATATTTATTTTATTGATTTCAGAAAGGAAGGGAGAGGGAGAGAGAGATAGAAACATCAATGATGAAAGAGAATCATTGATCAGCTGCTTCCTGCACGCCCCCTACTGGGGATTGAGCCAGCAATCCAAGCATGTGCCCTGACCTACCAGAATTGAATCAACCCCTGAGCCACTCTGGCTGGGCTAATTTCTCACTTTTGATGGGATTGGCTGTTTGTCCCTGAAGCTCCAACTTCCTGGCCTGGGCAGCCCATATTTCACTTACCACACCTGTTTCAACTCCCTGCATAACTTCTGTGGCCCTTGGGCATTCCTCTTTCTTAATATATCAGAACGTATTTATAAGTACATTTTTATACTTTATACAACATCTGTGTGCTTTGCACTGGAATTTTTATTTTCTTCAGAGTATCTAGTTCACTGTTCTGTGATAAGCATAAGTAAAGACTTTTGTTTGTATTTTTAATTTAATGCCCCAATGTACAGTTTGGAGTGGGTTTTTTGCATATTGGTCCGTGTCTTTTTTTTTTAATAATACACACATACATATATACATTTTTACATATAATGGAAAGCAACCCTGTTTATCCCACAAAGATTTCAATATTCTGATACCAAACTCTTTATATAATGCTATGCCTATTCTAAATGAAAGCATACATTTTCACACACACACCAGAAAAAAAAAACAACACCTCAGATTATTTATTGATGAAACACTAGATATTTTCTATTTAAATTAAGAAAAAAAATTGTCTACTGTTTTAATAATTTTGTAATGTTTCAAAACAATATATAAGAATTTTTAAACTTCTACAAATTATGTAAATATTGAATTAGACTTTTAATTTTGGCTGTTCAGCTTCAAAATAAACCTTGATCTAATTGCTTTAATCCATCTTGGCTATCTGTTTATTTAACATTGTCATATCTTTGATGTTCCATATATGTCAGACCTGTTATGCATTGCTCTGTCTTTAGGTAGTAACTACAATGAGCATGGCATGTTCATTTTCTACTTGGTTACCATGATGGAAGAAAGCTTTAGTGGCCTGACACCGAGGACCACTACGTAAGAGTTGATGTTTAAATGACTCAATAGCATTAGTGAAAATATTTCCACATCAAGTAAGACATGTATAATGATTTTTAAATTTGATTTCACCTTAAGAATGATGTTATTCAGAATATATGCTATTGTTTATTTTTAATTCATAATCTTAAAAATTCTAAATTTTGCTGCTATATTAAAAGATGTTGTATTGGTACTATTGTTGGGAACAGCATAATGTGATGTATTCATTTATTAAAATATTACTATATGCTACTTAAACTTTTTTTCAATAAAATTCTTGCTAGCTTATTTCATCACCCTGGTGAACAGATCTACCACTTATTTACCTATATAACCCATGTTCTAGATCCATTCTTTGCTCTGGATATTTTAATTTCTTTATACCTTATGTGAAATTTTGGTTGCACATTTTAAAAGATTTGAAAAACTGGTGATTTTTTTCAGCGAATAACATAAATATTTTCTACAATAAGCAATACATTATTTTAGGAATGTTAAAGGAATTAGAGTTCTTTAGCTTATAGAATGAAGGGTTATGGACTGTTTAAATTACCATCCATAATACCATAAAAACCTATGAAAAGAATATTTTATAATAATGTGCATATATTATCAAACAAGAAGAGATTCACTTAAGTGGAAATGAGAAATATAATTTTTAGACAGACAGAAAAGATAGATAAAATATATTGAAATGCAATATATGCTCCTCAAGGTCTTTAAGACAATAGATAATCATCCATCATGAATTGTTTTATTCTAAAGAAAGAGGGATTAGGACAGATAACACCACAGTTTATTTTTATATTTTGATAATGCAACAGTTTATATGTTTCATTTTTAAAATATCTACATGACTGATGTCATCAATAGGTAATACTTGCAATTGGAAAAGACTCTTTTGGCCATACACTGGAATTTTGTAAGCTTGGGATGGGATGGGTTTTTTTTTTTTTTACCTTCTCTAAGCATGGGTAATTCTAATTCACGAAGAATGAAAGAACAACTTTTTCTCATGGAAAGAAGGATATTTCATCCTCCTCTTTCCCCTTGGGCATTATTTTTAACGGGTTTAGCATTAAACTAGATTGGCAATGGAACAACTCTCTGACCTTTGTTGGACATTTGACCTACACTGATATCACCATTGATGTATACATGAAATAAATCTACAAGCTTACAAAATTCTGCTCTACCCAGAATAGCCTAGCTGTTTGATGATAAAGCTATTGTGCACTAATACCCAGAATATGCAGAGGCTAAAATGTCTATATACCAAATTGGCTATAGTTCAAAAGTATATTCCAGTCAATGCAATACCCTTATTCCCTGCCTCTATCAGGCATCCTCCTAGCCCCTTAGCTGAAAAAAGGTCTGTTTGACAAGATTTCCATACTGAAATAAGCTAAACTAACATTTATGGGCAAAAACTCTGGTTGCCACACATATTTTATTAAACCATAAAAATTGTTCATATAACATGACAACTTTTTTGACAAAGTATAGTAGTCTTTTTTGTTTTTTTTTGTATTTTTATGTTTTTGGTCTTTGATTTTAAAATATTTTTGATACTCCTGGCAAATACAATTCATTTTGTTGTTAAATTGAGTTTAACGCACATGTCTCAATCTGGTGTCTAAAATACCATTTCTAAAATACACACTATTAAGGCAAGTCAATGAATATTTTCTACAGAGGGTGAAATTGATATGTTTTATCTGAGCAAAACAAGAAAAGAATGATATTGGTAGTTTTGATTGAGGAAACTAGTCAGCTAGTAAAATTTGAAGAACTTATGATTGGAGTAAATAAGAAGGTAGTATTTAATTGCAATATTTTTAACCTCCCCATCCCAAAATCTTTCCACAACACACTGTATCTTACATATTACAGTTAATATGACAAGTACATATATGTGAAGGACTAGATATCCTGTATAAATGTACGAAGAGTAACAAGCTTTGACATTATAAGTGTTCTTTTTTTATGAACAAACATTCCAAAATAAGAGTTTATAAAATATACAAATTGGACAGTGAATACATAAGGATTTGCTGCAAGGCTCATATTCAATAGTGAAATAAATTTATATAAGGTATTTGCCTTGATATATGCCAGGAGTTAAAATCAATAATTCATTGAGGATTTTTCTAATATGAAAATTATTTGCAACCAGAATTCTAATGTAGGTCAAGGAGAAATAATATTTAATTTTTTCAAAAAAGCAAGTTTTTAGAACATATATATGGTATGTAGAAGATTATAACTTTATTTAACAGCTATACATACTGAGAATTTAGAGTCATGTGAAATGGTATAAGTTCTAGGAACTTTATAAGCTTAACTACTAATCACAGGATGCAGGAAATAGATCTTTTTGAAATGAGATGACAAATGGGGGAAGCAATAAGATAAGGATGAGTAGGAGGAGCAACTAGGGGTCAAAAATTTTCACCTTATTCAGTTTGTGCCTGGTGAAATGTTGACCGGCAGAAGACTAATAATTGCCAGACTGGGATATCCCACTTCATGTCTGTTTCCTAGACCTAACTTTTTCTCACTGCATTCCAGAGAATGTTTTTGATCAATACTCACATTAGATTATACTTACATAAACATCTACTGAAGAACCTCAAGCTAATTTCCTCAGGCTTCACTTAAATTTCCCCTTATTTCATATATATTGCCTCAATTTCTTTTGATACTACATACCGGGAAAGTAAATATATTGTACCCTCCTACATAAAACTCTCTCTTACATCACTTATGTTATGATCTGTGTTCATCACATTTGCTGTGAGCCTTTATTATTACTTTTGGGTGCTTATTGATAGATCCTCCCTTCCCCCAACTGGTGGGCGGAGTATGACATAACCTGCAGCCCGGAAATACCTCAGTGACTAACCATGTACCTTATATGGACTATACATTGGACCACCAATCCACACCTGCCAAATACCCTAAACCCTTGGTCCTATATGGGCCATACAGTAAGCCACCAATCAGTGTGCGCTAAGTACACTAAGCCCCCACCCCTTCCCATTCCGCCCTCAAAAGGCGTGCCCACCCCTGCAGGTGCTGCTGTTCTCCCCTTGCGAGACAGCCCAGCAGGTCCTTCTCCTCTAATAAAGCCTGTAGTCCTGGTTTTCGGCCTCTGTCTGATTTTTCATTTTGGTGCCCAAACCCAGGAGAGGTGAATGGGAACGTGGACGATCCTCGAACTTAGGCCCAAGCTTCTGATTCCTGCTCTGGCTCTGCTCGGTGATACGGTTCTGAGTTGATTGGCCCGCTCCGGACACCTCTCGAACCCTGCCGCACCAAGACACCTGGGGATCTCGTCGCTTCCCTTCCACTGGTAAGCTTCAGGGACTTTCCCACCCCCCCTACTTTTTTTTTTCCCTCTTGCTCCCTGTGACCTGGAGGGGCATTAGGGCCTACAAGTTTCCCATCTACTCGGCTACATGTTTTGTACGTTCTACGAAAGCCCCGGCGCCTGGCCGGGAATTCTCTTCTACTCCGCGGGAAAGGTCTCGGGGTGACGAACTTGGAACCTTTTCTGGTCTCTCTCTCGCTACAGGTTGGCTGAGGGAAAAAGAGGAAGCTCCTTGTTCCCCAACTTCCGCACGCCCTTCCCTCCAGTCATGCGGACCTCTCAGTCCAAACCCCCTCGAAACACACCCTTAGGGTGTCTCCTTACCAATCTCTCGACCTTTGGTCTTTCTGGCTACATCAAACCAAAGAAGCTCGTTTTTTTTCTGTAACACTGCCTGGCCACAATATAAACTCGACAATGGCTCTCAGTGGCCCGAAAACAGCACTTTTGATTCCAATATCCTCTGAGACCTAGACAATTTTTGCCACCAGACAGGGAAAGCTTCTGAAATCCCCTATGTGCAGGCTTTCTTTTTCCTCCGCTCTTGCCCCTCTTTTTACTCCTCATGTTCCACTCATCAGATCCTCCTCGCGAAGTCCTCTTCACCTCCTCAAACCGGTCCTCAGCCCCTTTCTCTGTCCTCTGACTCTTTCGACCCAGCCGATCATTCCTCTCCACCTCACGTGCTCTCACCACCCCCTTACAACCCCACCACGAAACCTGCATCCCACGCTTTACCCGCTTTACCCTCCGAGAACCCTAACCGCCCACCTTCCCCTGTACACTCTCCGCCGAACCTCCACCCCCGTGACCTCCCGCAACCGAATTCAGAGGTGGCTGGCCAGTTCCCTTTGCTCGAGGTTGCAGGGGCGGAGGGTATTATCCAAGTATCCATTCCCTTTTCACTCTCTGATCTTTCTCAAATTGAAAAACGCCTTGGCTCTTTCTCTTCTGACCCAGATACCCACATCAAAGAATTTAAATACATCACTCAGTCTTATGATCTTACCTGGCACAACATTTTTATTATTCTTACTCCCTCTCTAACACCATCAGTCAAAGACCAAGTCTGGCTCAGCAAATAGCAGACAAGGCCCACACCCGTAACAACTCCAATCCTATTGGCACCCTTGCAGTTTCCCGGGAAGATCCCCACTGGAACTACCAACCTGGGCATCAGAATAGAGAGGCACGGAACCGTATGCTTGACTATATTTCCCAGGCTCTTCATGGGCTGGCTAATAAGGCGGTAAATTATGATAGAATGAAGGAGATTATCCAGTGTCCAGAGGAAAACCTTGGGGAATTCCTTGAACGGCTTTCACAGGCGCTTCTAAAATATACCTGTATTGATCCTACTTCCCCGGCGGGGACGGCTTTACTGCACTCACATTTTATATCCCAGTCGGCCCCAGACATAAGAAAAAAACTAAAGAAGCTTGAGGATGGGCCCGAGACTCCCCAGAGAGAACTCCTTAATGTGGCCTTCAAGGTCTTCCATAATAGAGAAGAACAGGAAAAGGAGGACCTTAAAAAAAGAGACTAGGAAAAATACCTTATGCTGGCGAAGGCCCTACAGAGCTCCACATCCGAAGGCTCCAAGCCAACAGAGAAAGAAAGACCTACATCAACCCCACTGGGTGCCTGCTTCAAATGCAAGCAGCATGGACATTGGGCAAGACAATGCCCAAATCCGAGACCCCCTCCCAGCCCCTGTCCACACTGCCATGTGGAGGGACATTGGGGAGTTGATTGCCCTAGTCGCCGAAGGGGGGCTGGATCTTCCTCTCTAATGAAAACCCCCACCTCCGGATCCCTAACAGATCTACTGGGACTGGCAACAGAGGACTGACGGGGCCCTGGGTCTCTGGCCCCGGTGGCGATCACTCATCAGGAGCCCAGGGTAAATCTTCATGTAGCAGGTAAGCCGGTCTCTTTCCTTGTTGATACTGGGGCCACTTATTCCACCTTGCCCGAATTTTCGGACCCCTTAACGCCATCTACCACTACTATTGTAGGAGTCTCAGGAACAAAGACCATCCCTCTATTAACTCAACCCCTACTCTGTACCTTCGAAGGAATACAGTTCACACACCGCTTCTTAGTCATTCCCCAATGCCCCACGCCTTTACTGGGGAGAGATATCTAAATTCCATGCAACAGTTTCACTGACTCCTTCTGCCTACACACCCTCGGCCTCCGTCTTTCTTGTCTCTGCTGCTGACTCAGACTTGGCCTTGGTCGTTCCCCCATTACCTCCAGATAAGGTCCACCCTATAGTCTGGGACACCTCTAATCCATCCATAACCAAACACCATACTCCAGTCCTTATCACAGCAAAAACCCTGACTCCTTCCCTTTCGTCCCCCATTACCGTGTCCCAACCAAACATCTACTCGGCCTTAAACCTACTATTTCCAAACTTCTCAATTCAGGTCTTCTAAGACCCACAAACTCTCCCTTCAACACTCCCATCCTTCCTGTTATTATACCAAATGGCTCGTATCTCTGGTTCAAGACCTCAGAGCCATTAACTCGGCAGTACTGCCCATAGCCTCTGTTGTGCCAAATCCTTATACCATTCTGTCCTCAATCCCCCCTTCCTCCTCCTTTTTTACAGTCCTTGATCTAAAAGATGCCTTCTTCACTATCCCTTTAGATCCACAATGTCAGGATCTCTTTGCTTTCACCTGGACTGACCCAGAAACTAGACACTCACAGCAGCTTACGTGGACGGTTCAACCCCAGGAGTTTAGGGATAGCCCCCACTTTTTTGGGCAGGCACTGGCAAAGGACTTGCAGGATCTGGCGCTTCCCAGAAGCTCTCTCCTACAATATGTAGATGACCTTCTACTGTGCAGCCCTGATCTCCAAACCTCCAGGAAAACACCTGTCTACTCCTTAATTTTCTTGCCCAGCGTGGTTATCGGGTTTCAGCGACCAAGGCTCAGCTCTTCCAGTCAGCAGTAACATACCTCGGGTTAGAATTTCACAGGACCAGAAGGAGATTACTGCAGACCTTATCTCTTCCTTACCTACGCCAACCACCAAATCTGACCTCCTTTCTTTCCTGGGGGTGGCTGGCTTTCTCTGCTCCTGGATTCCTAATTACAGTAACCTAGCCAGACCTCTGTATGAGGCGACTAAGGTGGACTCCAATGAGCCTCTAGACCAGCCGTGGGCAAACTACGGCCTGCGGGCCGGATCTGGCCGGTTTGAAATGAATAAAACTATTGAAAAAAAAGACCGTACCCTTTTATGATGTTTATTTTGAATTTATATTAGTTCACACAAACACTCCATCCATGCTTTTGTTCCGGCGCTCCGGTCCAGTTTACGAACCCATTGTGGCCCTCAGTCAAACAGTTTGCCCACCCCTGCTCTAGACCCATCTAAACCCATAGAATCGGCCTTCAAATCCTTACAGCAGGCACTTGTCCAGGCCCCCGCACTACACTTTCCGGACCTCTCACAGCCATTCATACTATACACTCATGAAAATCATGGCCTGGCTCTGGGGGTTCTAGGACAGGACAAAGGTCCCTCATTTGCCCCAGTGGCCTACCTATCAAAAAAACTGGACCCCACCTGTAGGGGCTGGGCCCCTTGTCTCAGAGCCCTAGCAGCGGCTGCTACTCTAGCCCTAGAAAACTCTAAACTTACCTTTGGGCAGCACACAACTATCAAAACCCCTCATATTCTTTAGGACCTTGTGACCCATAAGGCTATTCAACATCTCTCACCTTCAAGACTTCAGGCATACCATCTGGTTTTCATTGAAAGCCACCAGTTTTCTTTCATTCCTTGTTCTCCCTTGAATCCTGCTACTCTTCTCCCCTTTGGGACAGATCCTCCTCTCCACTCCTGCATTGAAACAATTACCCAGTTCATATCTCCCTTTCCTCATATTTCACCCACTCCTCTCTCCATACCTGAACAAACCCTCTACATCGATGGAAGCTCCACCCGCACAAAGGAGGGACTATATAAAGCAGGATATGCTATAGTATCTAGCAATCTATCCATAATAGAAGCTAGACCTCTTCCCCCCAGCACAACATCTCAGCAAGCAGAACTCATAGCCCTTACCAGAGCCCTAACCATCTCGGTTGGCAAGTCCATAAATATCTACACTGACTCTAAATATGCATACCACATAATTCATTCTGGTGCCAGCATATGGCACGAGCGGGGATTTCTAACCACCAAAGGCAATCCCCTACACAACCATACATACATTAAGGCAGGGGTCCTCAAACTATGGCCCGCAGGCCACATGCAAATACAAATACTGTATTTGTTCCCCTTTTGTTTTTTTACTTCAAAATAAGATATGTGCAGTGTGCATAGGAATTTGTTCATAGTTTTTTTTAAACTATAGTCCGGCCCTCCAACGGTCTGAGGGACAGTGAACTGGCCCCCTGTTTAAAAAGTTTGAAGACCCCTGCATTAAGGCCTTACTCAATGCAGCCTTGCTGCCCAAAGCAGCTGCCATCATACATTGCAAAGGACACCAGAATTCTACGGACCCTATTGCTATTGGCAATAACCTGGCAGACAGGACAGCAAAAAAGAGTTGCCCAGTCAGGCACCACCCAGACTAACTTAATACTACTGGCCTTACCTACAATCTCCCCACAATACTCAAAAGAAGAACATCTCAAGTATCTAGGATACGCCCAGAAGCAAGGGTGGTACATTCAGGCAGGAAAATTCATCCTTCCACAGGCCCAAGCAACAGAGATACTACAGGGAATCCATAATACTTTCCATGTGGGACATAAACCCCTTCTGCTGTACGTCACTAGCTTTCTGTCTTTTCCGTCTTTATCCTCCTTAATACAGATGATAACCAGCACATGTGATATCTGTAATCCCTGCTCTCCTCAGGGTAGAGACCGCCCTCGCTCTTTCCCAACACACCAGATAAGAGGAAACCTCCCAGGGCAAGACTGGCAAATAGACTTCACACACATGCCTCCACATAAAAAACACCGTTATCTCCTCACTCTAGTTGACACATTTTCAGTATGGATAGAAGCCTATCACACCAGCAGGGAAAATGCTCAAACAGTAGTGGTAGCCCTCACCCACAACTTCATTCCCTGCTTTGGCTTTCTGATGTCTCTGCAATCTGATAATGGCCCCACTTTCATCTCTCAGATAACGCAGCTGGCCTCTCAAACGCTAAACATCAAATGGAACCTCCATATCCCCTACCACCCTCAGTCTTCGGGTAAAGTAGGAAATGCCAATCATCTCTTAAAGACACATCTAACCAAGCTATCCTTAGAGCTTCATATGCCGTGGACTGAACTTCTCCCCCTGGCACTAATGAGACTGAGGGCCATGCCAAGACAACCACTACTTCTAAGCCCCTTCGAGATCATGTATGGGCGGCCTTTTGTCCTCCAAACCCCGGAGGACAATTCCCCTGATGACGCCCCCTCTCAGCAGGAAGTAGTTATGGAAGACAGACCTTTGCCCCCTGACCTTGCCCGGACTCTCAGTTTTTTTTACTATTACCAAAAGCCTGGAATGATAGATCCTCCCTTTCCCCAACTGGTGGGCAGAGTATGACATAACCTGCAGCCCGGAAATACCTCAGTGACTAACCATGTACCTTATATGGACTATACATTGGACCACCAATCCACACCTGCCAAATACCCTAAGCCCTTGTCCTATATGGACAATGCAGTAAGCCACCAATCAGTGTGTGCTGAGTACACTAAGCCCCCACCCCTTCCCATTCCGCCCTCAAAAGGCGTGCCCACCCCTGCATGTGCTGCTGTTCTCCCCTTGCGAGACAGCCCGGCAGGTCCTTCTCCTCTAATAAAGCCTGTAGTCCTGGTTTTCGGCCTCTGTCTGATTTTTCACTTATCTCAACTCCCATGTTGATAAATTTCTTTACCTTATGAATTTTGGAGGGAGAGAGAGCTTACCTCACAGTACAGAAACTGAAGAAGAAAATATGATATCCACTTCTCTAACCTACCTTGTAATTAAGGGTTGGCCATGTGACTAGGACTGTCACCCATATAACTTTTGAATTTGGTGTTGCTGCCACTGTTTTTGTCACTTACCAATAGAGTGCACTCTCTATTGTACACTTACTCCCTTTTATCTGCTAATTTCCCTAGTCTGTTTTTTTTTTTTTATCTTCCTTATGATTTCATGAGCTACCAAATGGATTTTAAGATTTTTTTTTTCCTGAATGATCCTAAAATAGTTTTTGTTGCCTGCAATTAAGAACCTTAAATAAATCATCTTGTATACTGGGTGTCATGGTTTTGTTTTGTTTTGGAAGCTTTAACTATAAACCTTTATTAAAATATATTAGATGGTTTTCCCCCTCCAAAGTATGCACTTCTCTTTAACAAAAGAACATATCTACAGTCCAGAATAATAATGTCTTAATCATAGGGATTCTGGCCTTATATGAACATTTGTGGAGAAATCAATTTGAGGCA
This sequence comes from Myotis daubentonii, assembly GCF_963259705.1. NCBI lineage: Eukaryota > Metazoa > Chordata > Mammalia > Chiroptera > Vespertilionidae > Myotis > Myotis daubentonii. The sequence continues at coordinate 34,066,643 of NC_081861.1, read as the reverse complement.
GAAGGACATTCCCACACAACTTTCAAATCACAGTTAAGAAGTAGCTTGCTTTCTATACAGCTACTTCCATATTACATGTATGGCATCCAAAATTATCCACAAGTCTTGGGATTGATGTCCAGATTTTTTCTTAAATGTTTAACTTATTATAAAATTATATGTAGATTATATCCTAAAAAATGTTTAATAAAAAAGCACATAAAACCTACCCTCAAATTAATGTATTTGAGGATTTTTAAAATTATATTTTCTTATGGATTTTAAAAGGTTGTGAAGCAGGAATTTTAGGAGGATATAGGCAGGCTTAGGGATTTTTTTTTTTTAGAATTGGGGTCCATGGAAAAGTGTGAGGCTGCAGACTGGGAGAAGGTACATTTCCATAACACAAGGAAGCCAGGTGCAGTTATATTTCCATAAGACAAGGAAGCAGCAACAGGTATATTTACATAAGACAAGGCAACTAGAAGTAGCCAAGAAAGGCCTATATTTACAAAATAAAGAGAAGGAAGCTATTCAGATCAAAGCTCAGAGGAATGAAAGGACTATGATGAAGGAGGGCTTTAGGAATCACTATAGTAACCAATTCGAAGGGGAATATTGACCAATCAGAGGGGATATCAGGACACAGGAACTGAAGCCTTTATAAACCATAGGGAAAAGGAACTGGGTAGAACCCTTTCCCCCTCCCCACATCGGGAGTTCATTCTGTGGGACTCTCCCTCTCCCCACTTGGGAGTCTGTACTTATTCTTCAATAAATTTCCTCCTTTGCTATACCACTTTCTGTCTGTGGATTCATTCTTCGAGTCCGGCAGACAAAGAATCCGGGTTCCAGTCCAAAAATTCAGTATCAGTTGTGTTCATGTGCTACATTCAATTTTGAGCTTTCCCATTAAATGGGACTGAAAGAATATTATCTCATTGATTTCCCAAACAAGTTATTATAATTATCCTCATGCTATGTATGAAGAGACTGAGATTCAGAGACAAAATAACTTACCTAGAGTCACACAGCAGTAGATGTTGGAGCTAGGACTACAACTCAAACCTGTCTTATTCCATCATTCTTGTTATCTTTATTAAGCCATGCAATCTCCTGAGGGGAAAAAAAATTGTTCTTTCTCATGGTCCTAAAAATACCTGCTTTTCAATTTTAAACATTGCCCCTGGTTTTATAAAACAAGAACCTAGAGAATGGCACTTAACTGGAAAGTCCTAGTTTAACATTATTCTTCTATGGCAACATCTCCTATTCTTTGATGACTTGAGTTTCTCCTACTCCATTCTTTGTCTTTCTTGCAATCCAGTGATTGCAACTGCATGGAATATTCCAGGTACAGATGTTATGTGGTTTCGCAACACAGGATATGTGTTGGTCTCTTCTGTATAAGAAACAGTCAACAATGACGTCCAAATCCCCATTCTGGGATTTGGTGGATATTTCAAAGCCAATCGTTTCAATGTGGTTTAGATTAATTTTTCCTAAATGCATATGAACCATTTGGAGTCCAAAGGAAATTGAGCAATTTTAGAAAACCTGCTCTGTACTATTCATCTGCCAAGTGGCTTAGTCATGTTAAATAGATACTTTGCATTTAGCTGAATAGTGATTTTTTAACTTAGTTGTTAAGACAGTACATGTAAACATATTTATAAAAGCAAACAAAAGGAAAGAAAGAGGAAGTTTACATGCATTGCAACATTCTGTAATTTCATATATTTATACAGTAAGCATTCTTAATTGCACAGAAATACCTTTTGTGAGCCATACAAATCTGGAGTCATGCAGCATCAAAAGACCACAATTTTCTTGCTTTCGAGAAAATATTAAAATTATAGAACACTGAGTTTGCTGATCAATGGCAACTTTAAGAAGAGCCTCAGGAGGTCTCTCCTTGAAAATGTGCCCTTTTTCTTTGATGCAAGATCCAGTTATCATTTAATTTTTTATCATAGAAAACTGCATGATTTAACTAAGGAGTTGTGGGGATGAATTGATATCTAGGTAGATATTTAGTCAGCTGAGTCAAAACTTCTGCATAATTTTACTGCATTAGAAGATAATAAAACAGCCTGCAAATATTATTGACATCAGAAAGCTAAAGTTTTTAAGGTGAACATATCTGTTTCTTTTAGAATACTTGATTGATATATGGGTTGGGATTGTTCTATTTAATGTATCTCTAATTATTCTAGAGTTTTCAGATAGTTTACAAAATTACAGATCTTTTCTTACTTCACTTTTTATGATATGCTAAGAGTCTAACCAAAATATAAGCACAAGTAATACTCTACGCATTTGTAGGATTGCATTCAATTAAAGTATGATTAAGGCACACATTGATTTACATAACAACAGCTTATGTTATTTAGAATGTTATAGTTTACAAAACAGCCTCACAGATTGTTAGGTCATTTGATCTTAAAAACTGGCTTATGAATTAAGCAGGATAGGAATAACTTTTATTTTCCAGTTGAAGAAGCTGAGATTCATGACGCTTACATAACTTATCCAAAGGTAGGAACCACATAGGAGAAAGTCCTAAAAGTGAAGGATCTTCTTTTTCTGAGTTCTCTATCTACCCCACATTATCTCCTTTACTTACATATATACATTCTATGATAATGTATCCTTTTGCTGTTATGTTCTCCTATTCAATAAAAACAAACACTAAATGATAAATTCACAGAATGGCAAAAATCTGACTTATTACAATTTATAACTCTAATTTCAGACAAAGCCAAATTCAAAGAAGTCAAGGTTAATGAAGGATTTTGCTATTTTCAACAACATTCAAAATGTGTAACAGTTTGATACCAATATTTATACCATGCCTCACTGTTAAGAAATTACTTCTTTTACCAAAGCTCCCATTTCATATGCTGAAAATGTGTGGACGAAAGGGGCCACATGCTAACCTGACAAGCTCAGGAGAGGCCTGCATGGCAGTTTTGCAGACTCGGAGACCTAAAGTAACCACAAAGGATGATGTGAAATTAAACCTTAACTAAAAGCAGTTATGGTGGGCAGTTATGTCCTAAGCCGATATCTTCACTGATACGGTCAACCTTTACTGTAACTGAGCCTATCTGTCTTTTTGCATCTATGAGAACATACCCTTGAAATGTCTGGGTAACTTGTGATTTCCCTGTATCTGGAGTCCCTGGGGCACAGCCAGGTGTGCTGGGCCCCGATAGATGCAGCAGATTCTTTCATTTGTCATGTTAATTGTTCCTGCACCCACCTAAGTATGTGTCCATCATTTTACCTTTTATCCTATCACAGAGGTTTCCCCCCCCCCCCCCCCCCCCGCTTCGCTTAATCCCACCTCCTTAAATCTGTCACCAATGAATTTCATGTATAAATATGGATGTAACCCTGCCATTCTCCGGAGCACTATCTCAATTCGTTGAGGTTCTGCTTCCCGGCATATGTCAACAGTTTGGCTCAAATAAACTCACAAAAATCCTTTACAGGTTTCAATGGTTTTTTTACATTAACAAATGTAACCTTTTTTCAAGCAAAAACAAAAAAGCAGACAAACAGTAAGCTATAGTATTTTTATGTATTTGAAAACCAAAAGTGGTTTATTTAGCTAGTTAAGCCTTCTGAAAATATTGGTCACATTCACTTATATCAAACTTTAGCACCTTTTGATGACATGAGAATTCCACTAAAAAAAAGGGGGGGGTGGAGAGTATTGATTATCTTTTTGGCAAATTTATAGATTGAGTGGTATGGACATAATTTAAAAACATTTTTTCAATAGTATTTGGAGCAGCAGTGGGGAGGAGGAAGTGGAGAAGGAAAGTGGCTTGTTCATTGTTCATGGTGGACATGATCATATTATAGTACCACTTTCAACATTCACCTCATGTGTTAGTAGCAACCAAGCCTATATTGCATAGGCTTGGACAAATAATTATAAACTCCCATTCCAGCACTTACTATGTGTTTGGTACTGAGTAAGAATTTAACATATTGATAATTCTCACAACAACTTTAAAGTAGGTAATACTATATTTATTTGATAAAGAAGTGAAACAGAAACATTAGGTAAATTGCAATACTATACATTTACTAAGTGAGAAAGCCAAAGTTTGGGCGCATTTTTATCTGACTTCAAAGCTTAATTTCTATGAATTATATTATACTGTCTAAAGAAGCTGAGCACTTATTTTGAATCTTAAACATTTCAAAAAAGGAAATGTTTCAATGATGTAGTTATATTTCTGGAGATCTATAATTAAAAAATAAACTCATTTGCCTGAATGTTTCCATTTTCAGAACTACTAATTGACAATGTGGCTTGCTGTATAGATCACTTTAAATCTCTAGTGTAAATTTTCCTTGGGTCATACATATAACTTGCTGTTTAAGATCACTTTTTTTCTGAATTATACAAAACAGTAAACTCCAGTTCTTCACCATAGTTAGTTAGGGATTCCAAGGCACAATGGGACATTTTACTTTAAAAAAATGTATTGAAGCAGCTGCCTCTCTCATTACCAGGAGATTTGTACCCTTTCAGGTGCCAGTAGTGACATTTCTGTTTCCCCATTTCTCTATAATATGAGGATCTTTAAGAATTCTAAAGGGTCTGTTCATGATTAACTTGCAGTGGTATTTTAATAGGGCTTTTTGTGCACTTCATATCATAAGAAATTATGTAAAACACAAGGCTGATAATTTCCAGGACTTTATTTTGAGAAGTATTTAAACTTTTGGGGAAAAAAGAATTTCCTTCTTTTGCACAGCCAGGTCAAGGTTAAAAAGTCAGCCCTGCCAATGAGGAGGAAACTGGTCTTGCAAGGAGTGTCAGTCCATAAAAACTGTGAACAATGCACTGCCCTAGGCGTGGGGGGGGGTCGTTATTGCTGGCCCCAGGGCAGATCATCAGATATGGCCTGGGGACCCCCAACAACTGGGGGCCTTCTTGTAAGCCCACGAAAGGGGGTGGAACCATATCTGCAAGATAAAGACCCCAGAAGATTATAAAAAAGTGAAGCCTCTGCATGTTACTTCACTCTGATTTGGAAATTATTCCTGGAGTCCTCTAGTGTTAATAAACGGGGTTCTTCCCTTTCTCTAGGAAGCGTGCTTGGTATTTCTTTGGTCTTCTGCAACATATGGTTCTCTGACTGAGAAACTGACCACGTTTGGCTCTTGCCTCCAGTGAGTGGATGGGGTTTGGGGCCCAGGGGTGCAGGGCAGGCCTCCGGAAGGTGTGCACTGCTGATTTTAGCAGAATTGAACCAGGGGGAACTCCAGGCGCTCCCGGACCTCAGCCCAGGACCCAGCAGGCATCTGGAGGAAGTGGACGGACACCTCTGGGCCTGTTGACAGAATTGGTAAGGTAGGGGCCCCAGTCAGTCAGGCCCACTCCAAGTGAGTGGAAGGGGGAGCTTGATCACCTCCCCGGAAGTCATAGGACTTCTTCAGGTAAATCAGGAATCAGGACTCTGGAGGTGAGTGAATTCAGATTTGATTAAGGAATTATGGGTTCACTCTTCTGTTTGTTTGTGTGTGGGACTAGCCAATTTGCTACTGAGAAGGGGGGCTGGACCCAGTCTTAACTCCTCCAGTAGGTTCTCACCAAGATGTCTGTTGAGAATTCCGTTCTGGGGTGTGGGTGCCAGAAGTGCCCCCATGCCCATCTGGGGAGTTGGGCATTTTATGCTCAGCTCCAGTCTGGGCTAGTTTACTGAGAGAGGGTGAGTACAGATGTTTGTCTGTCTTGGCATAATTATCTGCTGATTAACTGGTCTGTGTGAAAGCGAAAGCTACTTTGATTTTCTGTTTGCTCATTTGGTTAAAACGTTTGATTTACTGAAGGCTGAACCCATGATGGTCTGCAAAAGTCTCAAGCAGCGCTGTTGAGTTAGTTTTCTCAGAGACGTTTGCTCTCCATCATGGAGGGATAGTTGATAAAAATTTCTGTCTATGTTTGTGTACCAGGGGCTTTGGTTTGCTCTGTGATTTTGCTGTGTTAGGTTGAAATTTTGGAATTCTGGGGTAGATTTAAAGGTATTTGCGGCTTTTCTTGTCTCTTTTGGCTGGCTGGGACTTTCAGGGGCGGGGCTCACAGCTCCGCAGGGTGGAGAGATTTTACCCGCCCTGCCCCTGCCTGTGCTGACTAAGGATCTTTTCTTTAAGGAGACCCTCCAGGCTTTTAGTAAATTTCCCTGCACCCTTGTCTGTCTCTCACCACCAATCATCATGGGGTTGGGACAAAGTAAACCCACTGTTCTCAATTCCATGTTGGAAAATTTTGAAAAGGACTTTATTGAGGACTATGGTATTAAAATGAACCCCAAAACACTGAGGAAATTCTATGAATTTGAATGGCTAGCCTTTGGGGTCAGCTGGCCCCTGGAAGGCTCTTTAGATGTAGGACTGGTCAGGGCGGTCTGGAATGTAGTCAAGACAGACCCCGGAGACCCAGATCAGTTCCCTTACATAGACAGCTGGTTAGGAATTGCTCAAACCTTGCCGCCTTGGGTCTGGTTCTGTAAGGTTTTAGTAGTAGGAGAAAAGAAACGGGTCTCTCAGAAGGGAACCCAACCCCTTGTTCTGCCAGGATCCCCTAAGGAAGTCCCACTAGTTTTACCATCTCCATATGTGCCACAGGCAGCACCAAGTGCTTCCCTGGCTGGTCTGAAAGGTCCAGAAACACCGCCCTCTTCCCTTTCTCCTCAACCAGGCTCTACAGAGCCAGTTGGGCGGCACTTGCGTTCAGCCAATTAAGGACCCAGGCCACAACCAACACATCAGATGCCTCTAAGGGACATTTAGGGTGCCAAAGTAGTTGGCAAAGATGGGACCTTGCAGGAGGGAGGGCCAGTCTATTATTATCAGCTCTTTACCACCAGTGACATCTTGAATTGGAAACATCACACCCCAGCTTATTCTGAAAAACCTCAGGCTATGCTAGACCTCCTAAAAACGATCTTTCAGACCCAGAAGTCCACCTGGGTGGACTGCAAGCAGCTCCTTTTCACGTTCTTTAACACTGAGGAGCACATGAGAGTAGTAACAGAGGCTCGGAAGTAGCTTCAGACCCAGGCCCCGGCAGGAATAATAGATACCGACAGATGGGCCAGGAAGGCCTTCCCAGATGAGGAACCCGATTGGAACCCGAACTCAGAAGATGGAAGGACCGGGCTAGAAAGATATTGGCTGGCCTTCCTCTAGGGGGTCAGGGCCAGAGCCAAGAACTCCACCAACATAGCTAAAATCTCTGAGGTTTTCCAGAAGCCTGATGAAAGTCCAGCAGCTTTCTATGAGAGACTATGTGAGGCATACTGGGTCTTTAGCTCCTTTAGACCTGAGGCCCCAGAAAATCAAACCATGGTAAATGCTGTTTTTGTAGGCCAAACCCAGCCTGACATCAGGAGAAAATTACAGAAACTGGAAGAGTTTGCAGGAAAGAATGCTACTGAACTGCTAGAGATAGCTAACAAGGACTTCATCAATCGAGACAGTGCAGCAAGGAAGGAGGAAGAAAAGAGAATACAAAGAATGGCCAATATAATAGCAGCGGCTTTTAAAAGCTCAGGCCCCCAGACAGATCAGCAAGGATACAGACCAGGGGGAAAAGGGAGAGCGAGCCTGAGACGAGACCAGTGTGCCTATTGTAAGGAAACAGGACACTGGAAGAATGAATGTCCCAAAAGGCAAAGTAAAAAGACTGGGCCCCTTTTCCGCCCAGTTGCTATCAACCAGAGCCACCTGAAGCAGATCTCATTGGGCTAGCAATGGCTGATTCCGACTAGGACAAACCAGGCCCCCTTTTCTGCCCAGTTTCTATCCACCACAGCCACCTGAAGCAGATCTCATTGGGCTAGCAATGGCTGATTCTGACTAGGACAGACCAGGTTCACTTCAGCTAGGCCCCCACGAGCCCATGGTCAGAATGAAAATTGGGGGCCAGACTGTGGACTTTATGGTTGATATGGGAGCTGAGCACTCAGTAGTCACTCAGAAAGTAGCGTCTCTCTCAGGAAAGGAGGTCACCATTATTGGAGCTGCTGGGGACCAGACCCATAGACCATTCTGCCACCCTTGCCGATGCCAACTTGGCGGTCATCAAGTAATTCATGAATTCCTGTACTTGCCAGACTGTCCAGTGCCTATAATGGGTAGAGACCTATTAGTCAAAATGGGAGTAGAAATCACTTTTGCTCCAGATGGCTCAGCACAACTTTGCCTAGGTGAGGAGACCTCCCCAATGATCCTGCCCTTAGCAGTGCCGAGGGAGGAAGAATGGAGACTTTATACCCCCCAGACAAAGGCCTCACCATTAGGACCTGAATTAGAGAAGGAATTACCGCTGGTCTGAGCAGAAGGGAATCCTCCAGGCCTGGCTAAGGACCATGTCCTGGTGCTAATCGAGTTAAAGCCTGGGGCACAGCCTGTTAAAATCCACCAATATCTAATTCCAAGGGAAGCACGCCTAGGAATCCAGGTCCATTTAGACCGGCTGCTTCAGTGGGGACTTGTTAAACAATGCAGGTCTCCATGGAACATGCCTCTCTTGCCCATTAAAAAGCCTGGGACTAACGACTACCGCCCAATGCAGGATCTATGGGCTGTTAATGAGGCTGTTATAACCCTGCATTCAGCACTGCCGAACCCCTACATACACTCTTCGGGGACTCATCCCATCAGAGACGGGATGGTTTACATGCCTAGATCTGAAAGATGCCTTTTTCTGTCTTCAATTAGCGCTTTCCAGTCAGCCTCTCTTTCGAATGGGAAAACCCAACTACAGGGACCAAGGAGCAGTTCACCTGGACCAGACTGCCACAAGGGTTCAAGAACTCCGCTACTCTTTTTAGTGGAGCACTAGCATCTGATCTGTCTAGGTTCACAGGACAGGACTTGGGGTGTGCTCTACTCCAGTATGTAGACGACCTCCTACTGGCCAGCTCCACATGAGCTCAGTGCTGGGAGGGAACACGAGCCCTTCTGAGACTACTAACTGAAAGAGGTTATCGGTGTCTAAGAAAAAGGCACAGATTTGTCAGAAAGAAGTCAAGTATCTAGGCTTCCAGATCACCCAAAGGAAATGAAGGCTAGGGACCGAAAGGAAGCAGGCAGTATGTGCCATCCCAGTCCCTAGTACCTGGCGGCAGATTCGGGAATTCCTGGGAGTGGCAGGATTCTGTCAAATTTGGATCCCAGGGCTTTCAGCCCTGGCCAAGCCTCTCTATGAAGCTTTAAGAGGAGAAGAGAAGGCACCCATTGACTGGGGTCCCAAACAGGAGGAAGCCTTCTTCACCATAAAGGCAAAGCTCACTGAGGCCCCGGCACTACTGCTACCAGATGTGATGCGAGACTTTAATCTTTTTGTTCAAGAGAACAGTGGGGTAGCCCTAGGAGTTCTAACCCAGGAGTTTGGACCCTGGCAAAGACCAGTAGCCTATCTCTCCAAACGGATTGACCCAGCTGCCTCTGGGTGGCCCCTGTGCCTCAGGGCCCTTGCAGCCACAACATTATTAGTCAAGGAAGCAGATAAGCTTACCTTAGGACAAAACTTAAATGTAAAAGTACCTCATGCTATTGTCACCCTGATGGAAGCAAGGGGGCAGCACTGGCTGACTCATGCTCAACTGACTCAGTATCAAGGTCTGTTATGTGAGAATCTGCGGTTACAATTAGAAGCAGTGAGAACACTTAATCCTGCCACCTTTCTACCCATCTCTGAGGGGGCCCCTGAGCATGATTGCCTGGAAGTACTAGAGGAAGTTTATTCCAGCCGGCCAGACCTAAGGGATAGGCCCCTGCAAAACGCGGACTTGGTATTGTTCACAGATGGCAGCAGCTTCTTAGATGGAGGAAAAAGACGAGCTGGACATGCAGTGGTATCACACTTTGAGACAATTGAAACACAGGCCCTGCCTGAAGGATGGTCAGTGCAGAGGGCAGAACTTTGGTCCCTAGTAAGAGCCCTAGAACTCAGTAAGAATAAGCGTGCAAGCATCTACATTGACTCGCGCTATGCCTTTGCTACCCTGCATGTCCATGGGGCCATATATAAGGAAAGGGGGCTCTTGACAGCAGGAGGAAAAGGAATCAAAAATCAGAATGAGATTTTAAGGTTACTAGAAGCAGTCTGGGAGCCTAAGGAATTAGCCGTCATCCATTGCAAAGGTCACCAGAAAGGGAAAGATTCAGTATCAGAAGGAAACCAGTGTGCTGACGCCGCAGCCAAGCTGGCTGCTAGAGAACAAACAGCCCCGGCATGGATCATGTTGGCCCCCGAATTACCTGAACCTCCAAAATACACTCCTCAGGAAGAGAAATGGGCCCAGAAAGAAGGGGGCAAGAGAACAATGGAAGGCTGGTGGATACTCCCAGATCATAGGGTCTATGTCCAAGAACAGTTAGCCCATAAGGTAGTCCTCCAGCAGCATGAGCTCATTTAGGAAAGGCTGCCCTAGAAGCTTTGTCAGGCAGATACTACCTAATTGTCCGTCTACCCTCCTTGTGTGCCTCAGTCTCTCAGTGTTGCCTCCTCTGTGCTCAGAACAATGCTAAACAGGGTCCTGTGGGACTGATAGGAGTTAAGCACTGTGGGAAAGCTGCTTTTGATGACTTAGAAGTAGATTTTACAGAAATAGAGCCTAGTAGAGGGAGTAAATACCTGCTAGTCTTTGTTTGCACCTTTTCAAGTTGGGTTGAGACATATCCAACTCACACTGAAAAGGCGAGAGAAGTCACTAAGGCATTGCTGAAGGATATAATTCCACGGCATAGAATGCCTCTGGCCATAGGGTTGATAATGGCCCAGCCTTTGTAGCAGAAATAGTACAACAGGTAGCCAAGGCTTTAGGAATTACATGGAATCTACATAGAGCTTACAGGCCTCAGAGTTCAGGGAAAGTGGAGCTCATGAACCAGACTCTAAAGCAGCCTATGGCTATTCTATGCCAAGAGACAACCTTTCCCTGGACAGATATCTTGCCTCTTGTATTCCTGCAGGTACGCTGTGCCCCAAGGGCCAGGGTAGGTTTCTCTCCCTTTGAAATTCTATAAGGTAGACCCCTTCCCTTAATTCGGCCAAAGGGCGATTTGGGGGAAATAGGGAACTTAGAAATCTAGAAGCAACTACAAGGAATTGGAAAAACTGTCTTTGAGGTCCACAGGTGGGTTATTGACCGACTACCCATCTCTCTAGGAACAGCTGTACATCCTTATAAACCTGGAGACCAGGTTTGGGTAAAGGTTTGGAAAAAGGAGCCCCTCAAGCCTACCTGGAAGGGACCCTATCCAGTCATATTAACCACCCCCACAGCTCTTAAGGTTGCAGGACTAAACATCTGGATCCACCACTCCCAGGTGAAGGCAGCCCATCAGCTGAGTGACGCCCAGCCTAAGTGGAAGGTGACCTCTGACCAGAAACACCCCCTGCGGATCACCCTCAAGAAGACAGCAGACCTGGCCGAGCAACCTGCTCCAAGGAATTCAGGTAACACCCTGCTGAATTCTCCCTAACACTAATATTTCTTTCTTATCTCCTCCTAATGTAACATGCTCTAGTATTTCTGGATAATCACTGGTTTTATCTAATAATTCTTTTTTTGTCTTTTTATGAGTGCCAGCAGAGTTCGAGACTAGTACCAGCAGAGTCCGAGACTAGTACCAGAAGGAGAACTCATCTGCTCTTGCTGGGACACAAAAGCACCATAAAATTACTGCTCCCCACAACGCAAGGAAACAAAGGCTTTATCATAAATTGTTGGATTACACCTTGTCATGCCATCCTTTGCTCCTTGCTTAGAAACTTGCTACCCAAATATGCTAGACCGGGTAGTCCACAAGAAAACCCAATCAAGCCAGATTTTCATTAGCTATACTTATCAGCCTGCAGCATGTTACGACTCTACACCAAATGCATGTGGGGGAGGAGGATTGTATTGGATAGGACCTGTCACGGCCAATGTGCAGATAACTAATGTTGCTCCTATCTTTTTCAGCAGTACGCAGGGCCAACATCCAACAGGTCACCTCCCAGATGAACTATGCAACTCTACCCCCAAGGCTGAAAACACCACCTATCCCTGGTGCCCCCTGCAGGGACATCTACACGTGTGAGACCACTGCTTACCTCTGCCTGCCTGAAACCAGAAGAACTCCCTACAAACCCCTCTGAGAGGAAGAAGAAGGATGCTAACAGCCAAACCCTTGGTCATCGTCCCTTTCCAGCAGGAAGTAGCTAAGAGTGGTCGTCACCCCTGTTCACCATAATATACCATGGTCGTTACTCCACAAGGCTAAAAGAAGCTGTTGGGACAAGGGGGAGGGGGGAATGAGGAGGAAACTGGTCTTGCAAGGAGTGTCAGGCCATAAAAACTGTTAACAATGCACTGCCCTGGGGGGAGAGGGGAAGGTCATTATCGCTGGCCCCAGGACAGATCATTGGATATGGCCTGGGGACCCTCAATACCTGAGGGCCTTCCTGTAAGCCCACGGAAGGGGGCAAAACCATATCTGCAAGACAAAGACCCCAGAAGGTTATAAAAAGTGAAGCCCTCTGTGTGTTACTCTGATTTGGAAATTATTCCCGGGATTCATTAGTGTTAATAAATGGGGTCCCTCCCTTTCTCTAGGAAGTGTGCTTGCTATTTCTTTGGTCTTCTGCAACACAGAATACTCATGTTGCCCTGGTAAGAAATCTCTAACTGGAGTTTAACTGAATTTGTTCTTGTTTATACACTAGTTCATAATATCACATTTATTTTTAATAATTCTTAACTACCACAAAAACAAAATTTCCCTTGTCTAATCCCTTCTTCTTGTTAAATGACAACAAATATACTCATTTTCATGGACACCTTATGGGGGGTTTCCATTTTATTTACTTTTATGAATAAATATTTGTTGAATTTATAAAGAGTATAATGTCTGATAATGCCTTAATGGGTTACTTTTCCAAGGTACTTTTATTTTAATAGCCAACCAGAATGTTAGTATTTTAATATAAGTATTTACTGCATTATTCCACATTTTTCTTAACAATTCTAAGATTTCAAAAGAAATGAAGTAGAAGGGAAGCCTAGAAGAAGTGAAAGAAATGCCTTCCAGTAAAAATTATAGTGAAGGAAGAGTAATTTTCCATATTCCCACTAAGAAGACTAAAGCTATAAAAACAGGATGGAAATCTGCCAATCAATGTACCAAAAATTTTGAGGATCTCCTGTTAGTTTAAATAAGAAGAGACCAGGTAAAGTAAAGAGTAGAGCTTTGAACAGAGAAATGCATCCTGTGGGGAAAAAAATAAGTCTCAAATAAATTGAGGGAACTCCAGTGGTGCTTCTTAAAGTTTAAAGGAGAAGGTTGAACTACTAAAGTATGCCAAAGATCATTGAAGGGCACACCACATTAAAGCTACTTAATCTCTAGACCTACAATTGGACCTGAGCAGAGCAGAAGTGAAATTTACTTAACTGACACGGCTTACTAGAAGCCAAAAGTCAAGGCTACAGGCAGAGTCACTAAGAAAAAGGCTTAGGACTGCCATGACTTTTTTTTTTTTTTTTTTTTTTTTTTTGGTTCAGGGAAGCTGGTTATTGTTGTCTTGCTTCTAGGCTTGTTTGTACTGAATAAGTAGTACAGTAGCAAAGTTTCCTACTTGTCTGTTCAGGGTTCTGGATTTTTTTCTCAATCCCTGCTGATTATAAAGACACTAACAATATAAATTTACAATAATTATAATTATCTTCCTTTTTTGCATCTAGATCTGAGAGATTCATGTAGAACCTATCTCAATTTCTTATAGAATCTCTCTGTTTCTACTAACTATGCCAAAGTAATGAGCAGCCATAGTTATTCAGATGTGAGAATTTTTTTAATAAAAAGAGAAAAAAATCACCCAATATGTGAAAATACACTCCAATTCAAACAAATAAAATTAAGAATCATAAGTGATACCTCACTAGGAAATACAGGTATTCCAAATAACAGAAGAACATTAGCAAAGTTTTATATTATTTTTCAACTGGATTTAAGAATAATAATTGGTTGCAATAAACAAACAAACAAAAAAAATGCTAGAACAAGCAATCATAAGAGATGAACTTAAGGTACAGACACACACATACAAAGATTTTTAAAAGCAAGATTGTTAAATTTAAAACTTTCAAGGAGCCCAGTGAGTGGTTGAGCATTCACTCATGCACAGGTTTGATTCCAGGTCAGGGCACATGTCAGCTTTCAGGCTTGATCCCCAGTAGGGGCATGCAGGAGACAACAAATGATGTTTCTCTCTCACATCCATGTTTCTATCTCTTTGTCCCTTTCCCCTCCATTCTCTCTAAAAAGAAAAATATTTTTAAAGTAAAAATAAACTTTAAAGGAAGTACCATGTAAAGTAATAATTAAAATTTTAAAGTAGCATACAGATTCATGAAATTCATCCAGAATTTTGAGGCAAATTGGCAAAAAAGAGTAAGAGAAAATATGCCAGACATTGTGAAAAAAACAAAATACAAAGAATCAATACGAAATAAGAATTTTACAAGAGAACAGACATGGGATAATAGAAGCAAAAACCAAAGATCATTAGGAAATTGCCTAAGCTGAACAAATATTTTACCTCTTAGTTTGAAAGACATGACTAATTTGGGGAAAATGTTTAGTTTCAAGGTCAATGATCACAGTAAACCAGGGCAATGTAGTAAATCCTATCTAATAAAAGAGAAAAATGGTAATTGGCGTACGACGATACCCTTTTCATTGGCTAATCAGGGCTATATGCAAATTAACTGCCAACTATGATTGGCAGTTAACTGCCAACTATGATTGGCAGTTAACTGCCAACTATGATTGGCAGTTAACTGCCAACTAAGATTGGCAGTTAACTGCCAACTATGATTGGCAGTTAACTGCCAACTATGATTGGCAGTTAACTGCCAACTATGATTGGCAGTTAACTGCCAACTATGATTGGCAGTTAACTGCCAACTATGATTGGCAGTTAACTGCCAACTATGATTGGCAGTTAACTGCCAACTAAGATTGGCAGTTAACTGCCAACAAGATGGCGGTTAATTTGCACATGTAGGCACAATGCAGGGAGGTGAAAGGGAAAGCAGGAAGAAGCCCCCTGCCACTGACAGTGATCGGAAACCCAGGGGGGAGCTAAGAGCTGGGGGGCAGGGCAAAGGCGGCCCTGGGGCCGCCTTTGCCCTGCCCCCCAGCCATGATCGGAGAATCAGGTGCCTTTGCTGCCCTGGCCAGTGATAGCAGGAAGTAGGGGTGGAGCCAGCGATGGGAGCTGGGCACGGTCGAAGCTGGCAGTCCCGGGAGCTAGGGGTCCCTTGCCTGGGCCTAAAGCGGAGCCCACGATCGCGGGGCTGCTGCCGCTGAGGGTCCCCGCTGCCCGGGCCGGACGCCTCAGCCAGAGGCCTCAGGCCTGGTCAAGGGGCCGATCCGGTGATTGGTGATCGTAGGGTGATGAGGGTCAACTCCTCTGGCCGAGGCATCAGGCCTGGGCGGGGGCGGAGCCGGGGATTGGGGGGATATGATGGTCCCCTTGCCCAGGCCTGAAGCCTCGGTCAGAGGCATCAGGCTTGGGCAGGGGGTGGAGCAAGCGATCAGAGGGAAATGGGGGTCCCCTGCCCAGGCATGATTCCTGGGCCAGAGGCCTCAGGCCTGGGCGGGGGCCAGAGCCAGTGATCGGGGGGATATGGGGGTCCCCTGTCCAAGCCTGACACCTCTGTCAGAGGCGTCAGGCCTGGGCAAGGGGCCGATCAGGCGATCGGAGGGTGATGGGGGTCTACGCCTCTGGCCGAGGCGTCAGGCCTGGGCAAGGGGCCGATCCTGCGATTGGAGGGTGATGGGGGTCAATGCCTGAGGGCTCCCAGTATGTGAGAGGGGGCAGGCTGGGCTGAGGGACACTCCCCCCCCCACACACACCCAGTGCACGAATTTCGTGCACCAGGCCCCTAGTTAAAAAATAAATGTTAACATTTAATATTCAAGTGCTGTAATTCACTAAATGAAATAAACTTGAAATATATTTTTAAATAAGTAGAAATGTAAGAAGAATCAAGAGAAATATATTCATAGGAAATTTTTTAAGAATGCCCTGCAAAAATTTTATAGATCACATAAACAAGAAAAAATAAATGGGGATTTTCTTGCCGGCATGGCTCAGTGGTTGAGCATTGACCTATGAACCAGAAGGTCATGATTCGATTCCTGATCGATATGCCTGGTTGCAGGCTCAATCCCCAGTGGGTGGCATGCAAGAGGTAGCCAATCAATGATTTTCATCAATGGTGTTTCTCTCTCTCTCTCTCTCTCTCTCTCTCTCTCCCTTCCTCTCTAAAGTCAATAAAAATATTATAAAAATAAAAATAAATGTGAATATAGAAGAACTTTAATGTTGCAATTAATAGTTGGTCTTGCCAGAAAGGTGGCCCAAGAACTGATGTCTTACCCTTTTGCTAGAATCCAACTGAAATGGAAAAAGAAGATGGTGGTGATGGTGGGGAATCCCTTGCATCCAAGGAACCACCACAATACAAATCTTGAAAGATTTCTTTAAATAACTTGCAGTGGGGAAAGATTGAAGAGAGTCACAAAAGGTCATATCACAATTGTGATTTGATAGTGTCAATAATGGAGACTAGCTTGGAGAATGGGGCACATTTGGAAATCTGGACAGCACTCCCCTAGATACCACATGTGACTCTACACAACAATCCCAGGAAGCAGTGCCAGGACTGGTAGAACTTACATCCAGCATAAAGCAGAATGAGTTTTCTCTGAGCTGACTTTATTAGCTCAGTCATTGTTCATTCAGCAGGCAATTACTAAGCATCGATGTGTGCCAGGTGTTGTGTTAGGTGATGGGGAAAAAAGTGATAAAAAGGACAAAATAATTTCATGATTTTTATATTCTGTCTGGGGAGATATGCCAGTAAACACACATAGAAATAAGCTCATTTAAAAAAGTTATATGTGCTACAAAAGAAACAATACAGGGTGATGTGATCCAGGGTGTATAGATGTTGGGAGTAAGAGGTACTTTAGATTGGGTGATCAAAGAAGGGATTCCTCACTGAAGAGGTGACATTTAAATGGGGACTGTAAAATGAGACATAGAAGAGCAGGAGAAAAGGTGCTTTAAGCCTAAGCAATAGCATCAAAGGGGGTGGGTGGTTGTACCCTTTATACAGTTGGAAAAAAACAAAACTTTTCAATATTGTAAAGATATCAATACTTTCCAAATTAATTTATGGATAATTGCTGTGAAAATAACAATGATTATTTTAATGGGTGAACGGTGTGAGAGTAAAATTAACATGCCTGTAGAATAATAAACTGCTAGAATAGTGGAGAAAGTACACTACAATGCTAAAACAAATTTGGAACAGTTTATTACTATTGGAAGAATAGAGCCCTGCTGGCATGGCTCAGTAGTTGAACATAGACCTATGACCCAGGAGGTCACAGTTTGATTCCACGCCAGGGCATATGCCCGGATTGTTGCTGGGACCCCAGTGTGGGCCGTGCAGGAGACAGATGACCAATGATTCTCTCTCATTATTGATATTTCTCTCTCTCTCTCCCTCTCCTTTCCTCTCTGAAATCAATAAAAAATATTTTTTAAAAAAGAATATCAAGACATGGAAAAAATAGTTCCCAAATAGCCTCCAATGTAAATACAAATGTAGCGATTTATAAAAGCAGCATTATATTAGAAAAAGAAGAGGTTGGCCAATAAATTGTACTAGGGCAATTAGTTAGTTGTTTAACCAATTTTATGTAGTCAGTTATCCCCAGTAACCAAAACATCGATTATAGAGTTAAATGTTTCATAAATAACTAATCTTAAAAGAAAATATAAGTAATAGTAATTAGTTGTGCAATATTGGAGTGAGGAAGACCTCTTGAAGCAAAAAATAACAGCAATATAAAAGGAAAATGATATTGCATGTGGCGATGAATGATTATTTGCCATTTAAAATACAAGGAGGGACTCCTTTTTTACAGCAGCATAGTACTCCATTGTGTAGATGTTCTGCAGTTTTTTAATCCACTTATCTACTGATGGGCACTTAGGCTGTTTCCAAATCTTAGCTATGGTGAATTGTGCTGCTACGAACATAGAGGTGCCTATATCCTTTCTAATTGGTGTTTCTAGTTTCTTGGGATATATTCCTAGAAGTGGGATCACTGGGTCATGGATGGAACTGGAGAGCATTATGCTAAGTGAAATAAGCCAGTAAGAGAAAGATAAATACCACATGATCTCACACATTTATGGAATATAATGAACAACATAAACTAATGAACAAAAACAGATCCAGAGACAGAGAAGCATCGATCAGACCGTCAAACCTCAGAGGGAAGGTAGGGGAGGGTGAGGGTAAGGGGGAGCGATCAACCGAAGGACTTATATGCATGCATATAAGCCTAACCAATGGGCACAGACAACAGGGGGATGAGGGCATGAGTGGGGGGGGGGGTAACGTGGGGATAAGGACACATATGTAATAACATAATCAATAAAAAAATTTAAAAAATAAAATAAAATACAGGAAGGGGCAAAAGTAGGTTTATGTTTTGTGAGTACATGAAACACAGAGTTTATTCTTTTAAAAAATATTTTTATTGATTTCAGAGAGGAAGGGAGAGGAAGAGAGAGATAGAAACATCAGTGATGAGAGAATCATTGATCAATTGCCTCCTGCATGCCCCCACTGGTGATTGAGCCAGCAACCCTGGGCATGTGCCCTTGACTGGAATCGAACCCGGGACCCTTCAGTCTGCAGGCTGATGCTCTATTCACTGAGCCAAACTGGCTAGGGCCAGAATTTATTCTTGTATTATCATTTATTAATTATTGAATTATTTCCCATATGAACAACTGTAAATCTATTCTGTATTTTCTAAATCACTTTTATTGAGGAAGTTTTGAATTTTAAATAAATGAATAAGACTTATTAGAAAAGAACAAATCCAAAACAATTGTCTCAAAAGAAAATTAAGGTATTGTTTTCCAAAGAGGTAGATTTGATGCCAGAAAAATCATGACCTGAGGACAGTTTCCCTCTCTCTCTATTTGGTAACCAAGCATTACTCTTAAAAAATATAGATAATTGCTGTTGAGAAGTTTCTTATTCTTTAATCTTCAGGGTACAGATTGTCCAAAATTATTTTGGCCTTGTAGTCTCATTCTTTAAAACATAGCCAAATATTGATCTTACCATAAAGATTTGATAGGAGATAAACTTGGGATGGTCCCCCTGGACTATGGAGTCCTTTGGTCCAAAAGAGTACCTAATAGAGCACATATTTTATCATTTCCCCAAGCTTTCTGTGGAAATCCTGTCTGATAAAAAATAAAAATCACAACCTTGTTTGATTCTTTGGTGCAGAATTCTTCCTTCTCTCTGTCCTGTAAAAACACTCAAAGTACATTTTTTTCTCTCTCTCTCCCCAGACTTCTGACACTTCTGCTTTCATTAATCCCAGAATAGCAACTTTCTTACCCAGACAGAATGGGCTCCTAGGGAATTACCAGCCTTATCATTATTTAAATAAAATTACATGTGTATGCCAATTCAATTGTCTCCAAGTATCAGTGGTATTTCTCAGTCAGCAAGTAACGAGGCTGTAGACTTTTTGCATTTTCATCTACTTTAAAGTGCAACTGGCTCAGCTAATGAAATCACTGTAGCCCAGCAGAAAGCTCAAGTTTGAAGTAAAGTATTTTTTTTCTTTTTTGATTCAAGGTTGTTTTACTTTTCAAATGACATTCCTCTGCACTGAAATGTTACCACTCATTGTGTTTTATCCAGTCCAGTGTTAAATCTATAATTCAACCTCTTGGAAAAAGAATGTTTGTTTTATCTCCTCCAGCTTCCTGGAGTAGCTATTCACAACCTCATGCCACGGGAGCTTTGTAATTGGAAAATAGTTA
This sequence comes from Myotis daubentonii, assembly GCF_963259705.1. NCBI lineage: Eukaryota > Metazoa > Chordata > Mammalia > Chiroptera > Vespertilionidae > Myotis > Myotis daubentonii. The sequence goes on along the minus strand of NC_081861.1, from coordinate 34,046,704 downwards.
GGAAAATATTAAAAATTCTCGGATGGATCCTGGCTGGATAGCTCAGTTGGTTAGCGCATCATCCCCATACACCAAGGTTGAAGGATGGTTCCCCAGTCAGGGCACATAGAAGAATCAACCAATGAATGCATAAATAAATGAAACAATAAATTTCTTTCTCTCTCTCCATTCTTCCTTCTCTCTCTAAAATCAATAAATTAAAAAAAATTCTCAGATAGTGTGCGGGGACCCAAGGACAGGAGAGCACAGGTTCAAGTTCCTTAGCCAGTATTGAGGTTTTCTGGTTGATGCAGTGTTGGGAGGAGGGGAGTCGGGGGTGGCTGGTTTGCCCCAGGTGGATGCTGGAGCAACAACCTAGGTTTCACCAGACTGTCAGCAGAAGCCTTCACTTTCAGGTCGCAGGGCCAGGCCCAGTCCATTGGCTTTGTGAGCAAGTATTCCCAGGGCCCAGTCCGGAATTCAGGATCTCTAGGACCCTGATAGAGATGACTGGAGGATATTGATGCTGTCATCAATGATGAACCATATGCAAATAATCTATTCACTCAAAAAACTATCATTCTCATCTAAAGAATAAGTACTAATTGAGTTTAAACAACAAAAAATAGCAAATAATAAAATAACTTTACTTATACTTCTATACTCAAAGTAGATTATTTATTTTGAATTATCCTTAATACTTGAGGTAGTTGTAACATGAAAGTTTTCGAAATGGGAAATTCTGTGTTTTTTTCCACAGGCACTGTACAAGTGGCTCTTTCATATTTGAAAACTTCTACAAGAGCGTCATCAACTTAACCCTACTATGGCCATTCAAGAATATGAGCTAGATAATGACCAAACCTTATCATAAGTGAGGGAGGACAATGTAGCTGATGTAGCTTCTAGTACAGACTATTCGGTATCACACTGTAATGCTAGTTTCAGGCACTAGTGAATATTGGGAGCTGGGATAACGTACATTGTTAGGGAGTCTTGCAAATAAATAACCAAATAAACCTCCTACTTCTAATAAACTGTGCCTCTACATAATCAGTTTAATATTAGTTTCACTGCAGAAAAGGAGACAACCTATTGGACCCAAAAGTATTGACTAACTCTGTTACACTAAGATAAGAAGCACTGTCAGTTTAAATGTGCTAATGAAAAAGCAGCAGTCTTACATATGTTAATGATAACTGTTCATAAAATCAAGGCAAAGCTGCTTAATTAGCTTTTGGATTTAAAGCATAAGCTGAAAAATAATTCGTGGATGTTTAAAATGTGTTTGATGCTAACTAAAGATGGCATCTATTCTAAAGTAGTAGTGGCATATATTTTACATGTGTATGTGTTTGTGTATGTACTTGCATATCTTTTCTTAAAAGGTATAGTTTAAGAAAGGATTGACAAGATCCCTCTCAAAATTCTATGTGTTCAATCCCAGGAGTCTTTCTATACTTACTATCTGATGGGATTTGACAGTACAAAATTCAGTTGCAAAGCCACATATAATGCAAGCAGGCTGTAGCATTGCACGATCTTGCTGGAGGCTAATCACTTTATAATGAGTTTAGTAAAAAGTACCTATGCAATAAGTTGTAGTTGACAGCAGCCCAAGGGAACCTCTAAGTGCTAAAAATTAGCAGCTGAGAGATGTTGGATTGCATCCTTTTGAAGATAGAAAATAGATTTCTTTCTAAAATACAAGCAGTTTAAATTTGACATAAATCAAACAGATGGTAAAAGAAATATCTTGTTGCTATGGGCTTTATCCTGTTTTTGTTCTCACTGTTTTATGAAGTAAAAGAAGAAAAAAAAGCCAGACTTCTAGTGTTCTAATCTGAGGAAACAATATCGTAACAGCACAGAGAAAATGATTTTTTTCATTACAATATTGTGTATTTGACAATTCATGGAAAATTTTACACCAAGCTATATTTAAAGAAAATGGTGAACATGCATTGAACCATCAGCTTACTTTTAAATGATTCAGTTTCATTACAGATTTTGGATATTAAATAATCAATCTGGAATGGAAAAATTATAATAAAACACAATCACTACTATTTATAAGACTGTTGCAGAGCTGTTTTGTTGCTATAAAGTGTTCTATGCATCAGAGGAGTGTAATTTTGGTTAGACTGTACTGATGCTATTGATAAGCATAAGAACCCATGCTAATTTTTCCTGCGAAGAAGGTGCAGCATAGGAAATAAAAAAAGGTTATGGCCTTGCTTGGTAGAATGAAATCTATAAAATAATGTTTTATCTTTCCAACTGGCACTAGGAATGACAAAGAGCAAAACAGAAAAGAGACATTTGACACAGTGCCATGAAATGCATTTGACACAGTGCCATGAAAAACATTTCTGAACTTCAATACGTTTCCTAGAATCAAAGGACACCCACTGTATCAGTGTTTTATAGGTCAAAATCATCAACAGCATGACAGTTATAATTGACAGATATAGTCTCTAAACTACTTGTGTTCCTGTAATAAGTACTTGTATTGAAATGATATAGTAAGTATATACAAAGTTCCACAAATATGCCAGGTAGGAAATGTAATTTTACAGTAGGATTTGACAATACCACCTAAAGTTGCTAAGATGTAACAAGGGAGGACACTATGGGATGGTGCAAACAGGTAAGTCTCACAGAGTCTTTGTGCTTTCAGTCAGGGTTTGAGGATAGTGTAGAAGTTAAATGAGCAGAGAGAGCAGAGAAGAGCATTCCTACAAAGCAGAGCAATACAAGGAAGATTTTGACTAGGTTGTGGGAGACAATAAATATGAAACCGAGGCTTCCCTGGCCAGTGTGACTCAGTTGGTTGGAGGGTCGCAGGTTCAATTCCCCATCAGGGCACATACCTGGGTTTGGGTTTGATCCCCCTTCCAGGTACATGCAGGAAGCAACCAATCAATGTTTCTCTCTTATATCAATATTTCTTTTTTCTCTCCCACTCCCTTTTTCTCTCTCTAAAATCAATAATAATAAGCCCTGCCAGCATGGCTTAGTGACTGAGCACCAACTCATGAACCAAGAGGTCACACTGGTTTGATTCCCAGTCAAAGCACTTGCCACAATTGCAGGCTCAATCACCAGTAGGGAGTGTGCAGGAGGTAGCTGATGGATGATTCTCGCTCATCATTGATGTTTCTCTCTCTCTCTCCCTCTCTCTTCTTTTCCTCTCTAAAATCAATAAAAACATATTTAAAATAATAATTTAAAAAATTATGTCCTTGGGTGAGGATTTGTTTTTATTTTATTTATTTATTTATTTATTTATTTATTTATTTATTTATTTATTTATTTATTTTGCCAGATATTCTTTTAATGAGAATTATAAAAGACCGAAAACATTTTTTTTGCAAACTGCCTTTTTTAAAACAAATGCTTTGCTTTTAATTACAAATACTGTGAGATGATGCCTTCTTTTGCAAAACCAATAAATATGAGAACAAATTTTAAACATATGTGATTTGTCCAAGATATTGGGGGGAGGGAGGGGATTTTTCAATATTTTTTAAAAAAATCAGTATATCCTACTACCTTTTAAAGAATAAGTTTGAAGGTGTGACTCAACTGGAAAACATCTTCTAGCTGTTTTAAGTAGCTTCTGATCTTTCTTCCGATGTTACCTCTCCTTTCTGGAACTTGTGTCTTCACAAGAGGCTGAATATAAAGTATTTCTAATGAACTGATTAATGGGGAGAAAAAACATGTATGGAACACACATGTATAAACTTTACCATAAACAAATTATGCATATCAAAAAACCAGTAACTTTAAAAAGGTACAAAAAAAATGGGAAAAGCTTGAATTACAGAAAAGAAAGTCAAATTTATTTAATGAAAAACAAGAATAAAAATTAGCAAATACACACAAAAAATATATACACACACAGCAGCACTATGTATTGACTCAAAAGAGGGGAAGCAGTGGCCCAAGACCACTCAACATGGCTTGTCAGTTAAAGGAAAAAAAACCCAAGCACACGCACACGCAGAAACAAAAACCCAGTATTTCTCAACAGTACACTCAACCTACAACAAACACAAATTCAGAATTATTTTACAATGTTTTCTTTCTTAATACAAAAGATGCCCATCTTGGGTGTATATATATATTTTTTCAGTGGTTTACTGCTGACTTATTTTAAATATATTAGTGTTACAACATGCAACCGTTTCCTGTATTTAACAGCCTTTCCATTTATTTCCCTTCATGTGACTAGCTCCACCTACCAAAAGTCTCGGGGGGCAGGCGGAGGGGGCCTATTTTCTGTGAAGTTGAACGCAATGGTTTTAAACACTGGCCAGAAAACGTTTGATCGCCACTTTAACCCATGCAAATAGTGACATTGATGCCTAGATTGCCATTTTTTGCAAAAAGCTGTGCGATGCTGGTGTCAAAGATGAGACAGTCGCTATTCCTAATGGCCGTTTCGATTCCCTCATGAATAGATCGGGGAATAGCTTCCCAAGTCAATCGCCGATTAGGACCATTTAGCTGGAGTCGATAAGCAAAATTTTCCGCCTGCTTGCGTGTTCCTATCAGCTGGACAATTGCGAAGAAGTGCTGGTGCCCGTAGTACTTCTCCTGCTTCTCCAAGTACAGCATGAAGTGGAAGCCGAAGCAGTACTGCATCATCACCCAGCCCACTGCCCCGGGGAGATTGATGTCCGTGGCGAGGAACACTATGTCCTCCCCCTGCAAGGTGGTGATGGACTTGTGCTTATGCGTCAGGTGAGGCATCACGGCATCCAGGGAGCCCTGCCACTTACAGGACGAGCCGGGGGAGGGGCAGGCGTAAGGCTGGAACTCGCAGAGCTCCTCATGGTCTGCTTTTTCCGTGTGGGGGAGAGTGATCTCACACCCGAAAGAGGCGTATTTACAAGGGAAAAGTACCGAATTGGCCACTTTGTCCATCGCCAAGTTGCGAATGGATCCCAAGGGGCCCCGGCAGGTTGGACAACACTTGAGCTTTGGGCGACAGTTGCTACAGACAAGATGGCCGCTCTGACACTGACGAATGGGTGGCAACGCATAGTCAAAGCAGACAGGACACTCAAAGAGACTGGCCAGGTCACTGTTGGACGCAGTGTTGCCCGTGAGGGTGGACACCCTCTCCGACGGTGTGCACGTGGAGGTCCCAGTGGGTAACGAGGTAGCAGTCTGGTGGCTCATTTCTGAGGGCTGAGGGCGCGCCTGGGACCTAGGCCCCAACCGGGCTACACGCGCCTGTCGCTGCCGACCCCCCGCTGCGTGGGTAGTCCCCGCCTCTGCGCTGTGTGGGTAGTCCCCGCCTCTGCGCTGTGTGGGTAGTCCCCGCCTCTGCCCCGCACCGCGCGGACACCCGCCAGACTCACTGGGCCGCCGCCACTCGAGAGCGAGCCAAGCTGTGGCCTCCTCTGCCGCTGCCAGCCGCCCCTCGTCCTCGAGAGCTGCACGCACGCAGGCTAAATACCTCACGCTGAGGCGGCCGCCGTGGAGGCGTGGCCCCGCGGCCTGGGGGCGGGGCTTCCAGCCGAGGATTTGTTTTTAAAGTGAAAGGGGGGAATTAGGAGAAACCAAGATGGCGACATAGGTAAACACCGGAAATTGCTGCCTCTTTGCACAACCACTTTAAATCCTATACTAATAAAAGAGAAAAATGGTAATTGGCGTACAACCGATACCTTTTCATTGGCTAATCAGCGAGATATGCAAATTAACTGTCAGCCAAGATGGCGGCCGGCAGCCAGGCAGCTGAGAATAGGAGGCTTGGTTGCCCCAGCGATGGAGAAAGTCAAGGATCCCCGCAGCTGGGGGGCTCTGAGCTCCTGAAGCAACAACTCCAAAAGATACAATGTTTCAGTTATAGAAGCTAAAAGATGGCGGTTAATTTGCATACTCAGGCTCCAAGCAGAGCGAAGCCAAACAGCCCTGAAGCAGCAGGGCAGAGAGGCCTCAGGGCCTGGGATCAGTGGAGCCGAGAGGCCTCCCGGCCCGAAATCAGTGGAGCTGAGAGGCCTCCCGGCCCCAGTGATCAGCCCACTCCCAAAAACTGATTTTATTTATTACATTTTCCAGTTATTCTTGAGTGTCATTATGCAGAGGGTTTATGGAATGTCCTTGGTATTATGTTGATACTTTTTAATATTAAATGTGGTTCAGACTATGGTTTGTTATTTTATATCTTGAAGTACATATAACATGTTTGACAATATGTATTTGTCATGTGGTACTTTTAATCATGTAGATATAGCTTTAGTTGCTAAGTCTGATCTTGATAATGAACTATTTAAAATTCTATTCATTTAGAATAATATATACTAAATGGAGCCAAAGTTTTGCCACTGAAACTCAGAAACCAAACTGAAACTCATGGTTTTCCTCTGGGTAGGATGCAAAGGTGATTTCTTTTCCCAGGTTCTTGTTTAGGTGGATTCGAAGAATGAAGCCATGGACAAAAGGTCATATATGGAAAGGTGGAAATTATTGGAAAACAAGCACAGACTCCCACGTAGGAAGGGGGTCCCAAATGAGTGACCCACTAAGCCCCCTTTTTCCTATGGTTCATAAAGGTTGCATTTTCTGTGTCTGATATCCCCTCTGATTGGTCACTATAGCAGCTTCAAAGCTCAAACCCTACTTGGGGTCCCCCTTTGTTTCTCCCCCTTCTGTGGTAGAATTCGCTATCCCCTGTGAAAATCTGTTTTCCTTTTTCTCCCTTTTGTTTCTTTACTCCCTGTGGGTTTTCCCTTATGTTCTGTGAATGGGTGTATTCCTCTCCCCTTATCCTTGGGTATCTCTTCTCTCTGTGTGTGAATGCATGCCTTTTGGTAGCTCCCAGTCCCCAACTTTTCAGTTCTCCCCCATGGACATTTTTTATTTCTAAAACTCCCTAAAGCTGCCTATCTTACCCCTAAAAACTCCTTTCACCACCTTGAAGCTGCCTTTTGAGATATTGATTTTAAGCTGGTTATTAAGAAACAAAAGACTCGGAAAGAATCTTGACCCTTCACCTTTTCCTGCACAAGAGATTCAGAGAAAAAATCCTGCTTCAGGAAGGAAACATTAGGATGTTCACCTTAGCCTAATTTGAATTAAGAATGATAAATAGGAGGGCTTTAAGCAGGTGGCTATAAGCTATATATTCTCCCACCCCCTCCACCTCATTCCATTGTTTCTGAGTTGCCTAGCAATAATTTGCCTACTATGTGTGTTCTACTCTTTCTCAACTATCTGTAAATCATCCATTCTCACTTCTGAAATCTAATACCCCATGTCACCTCCCCTTTTTTCTTTGTCCAAAAGGTCATATATACTCAATGTTGCTTCACTTCCTTAGGAATTTTCATGCTTATGTGAATTCCCCGTGTGAATGGATTAAAACTTTGATTTTCTTCTGTTAATCTGTCTTTGTCAACTTGATTATTGGGCCAGGTAGAAGAACTTAAAATGTGGGAATAAAGTAATATATTTATCTCCCATAATACATTTAGAATATAATAAATGACAAATATATTACCAAAGTCTGTTATTATTAGGGACACATTCTTGATGTCTGACACTTAGAAAACCTGATCTACACATTTTCCATTATAAAATGGAAGCAAACCAAACCACAGTGATTACAAGCTGGTGTTAGTAACACACAATATTTTAATGTTTCAAAGTCCTTTTTAAAATATCAAGCTGACAGGAGAACCAAGATGGCGGCATAGGTTAACGCCGGAATTTGCTGCTTTGAACAACTACTTCAAAAGTGAAACCAAAAAACGGAAGGGACATCACCCAGAACCACAGGAACGCTGGCTGAGTGGAAGTCCTACAACTAGGAGGAAAGAGAAACGCATACGGACACTCAGAGGAGGCGCAGTGCTGAAGTCAAATTCTGAGGTGCGGAGTGCTCGCGCGGAGCGGGCTGGCGGCGGAGGGCGCGGTTGTTGTTTTCAATCGGGAGGGAGTGGCAGACTCTGAGCACCAGATCCGGGCGAGTCTTTAGGGACCCAGACTCAAACAGGAGAAGCGGGACTGTCTGGCTTCGGTCAGAGCGAGTGCAGCTTTCTCTCCGAGCTTTGCAGCGGGTGCTGGGACTCAGAGAGGCAGAGCCCCTGGGGACAGGACTGAGAGCCGCCATAACTGCTCTCTCCGGCCCACCCTGTTGATCCTGTGCGACCCGCCCCGCCCAAGCCCTGCACAGAGGCATTTGCCGGATAGCCTCAGGCAAAGGCTAGATTAGCACCTCCCTAGAAGACAGAAGTTCTCTCACTGCTGGCACAGCTGATCCTCATAGCCACTTGGCCTGGAGGTCAAACCCTCCCTGGTTTTTTGCTACAACAATCAAGATTTAACTATAAGACTGCGAACAAAGACCACTAGGGGGTGCACCAAGGAAGCATAACAAAATGCGGAGACAAAGAAACAGGACAAAATTGTCAAAGGAAGATATAGAGTTCAGAACCACACTTTTAAGGTCTCTCAAGAACTGTTTAGAAGCTGCCGATAAACTTAATGAGATCTACACGAAAACTAATAAGACCCTCGATCTTATATTGGGGAACCAACTAGAAATTAAGCATACACGGACTGAAATAACGAATATTATACAGACGCCTGACAGCAGACCAGAGGAGCGCAAGAATCAAGTCAATGATTTGAAATGCGAGGAAGCAAAAAACATCCAACCGGAAAAGCAAAATGAAAAAAGAATCCAAAAATGCGAGGATAGTGTAAGGAGCCTCTGGGACAGCTTCAAGCGTACCAACATCAGAATTATAGGGGTGCCAGAAGATGAGAGAGAGCAAAATATTGAAAACCTATTTGAAGAAATAATGACAGAAAACTTCCCCCACCTGGTGAAAGAAATGGACTTACAGGTCCAAGAAGCGCAGAGAACCCCAAACAAAAGGAATCCAAAGAGGACCACACCAAGACACATCATAATTAAAATGCCAAGAGCAAAAGATAAAGAGAGAATCTTAAAAACAGCAAGAGAAAGAAACTCAGTTACCTACAAGGGAATACCCATACGACTGTCAGCTGATTTCTCAACAGAAACTTTGCAGGCCAGAAGGGAGTGGCAAGAAATATTCAAAGTGATGAATACCAAGAACCTACAACCAAGATTACTTTATCCAGCAAAGCTATCATTCAGAATTGAAGGTCAGATAAAGAGCTTCACAGATAAGGAAAAGCTAAAGGAGTTCATCACCACCAAACCAGGATTATATGAAATGCTGAAAGGTATCCTTTAAGAAGAGGAAGAGGAAGAAAAAGGTAAAGATACAAATTATGAACAACAAATATGCATCTATCAACAAGTGAATCTAAGAATCAAGTGAATAAATAATCTGATGAACAGAATGAACTGTTGATTATAATAGAATCAGGGACATAGAAAGGGAATGGACTGACTATTCTTGGGGGGGAAAGGGGTGTGGGAGATGTGGGAAGAGACTGGACAAAAATCGTGCACCTATGGATGAGGACAGTGGGTGGGGAGTGAGGGCGGAGGGTGGGGCGGGAACTGGGAGGAGGGGAGTTATGGGGGGGGAAAAAAAGAGGAACAAATGTAATAATCTGAACAATAAAGATTTAATTAAAAAAAAATATATCAAGCTGAGCCCAGCAGTAATGGCTCAGTGGTTGAGGGTCTATCTGTGAATCAGGAGGTTACTGTTCGATTCTGGGTCAGGGCACGTGCCCAGGGTACCTGGGTTACTGGCTCAATCCTCAGTATGGGGCAGCTCTCTCATCATTGCTGTTTCTATTGCTCTCTCCCTCTCCCTTTCTCTCTGAAATCAATAAAAATATACTAGGTGTACCGGTTAATAATGCAGATTTTTTTCAATAGATGGATTTGCACATACATGCGATTTGATATGTATGCTATTTTGTTGTATTGACAGCAAGCTTCAAAACTTCATATGTCAAATTTGCTGAAGGTGTTAAAATCATAGATATTTTTTCGCTTAAAAATGTCGAATTTCAGCCGTAACCGGTTTGGCTCAGTGGATAGAGTGTTGGCCTGCGGACTGAAAGGTCCCTGGTTCGATTCCGGTCAAGGGCATGTACCTTGGTTGCGGGCACATCCCCAGTAGGAGGTGTGTAGGAGGAGGCAGCTGATTGATGTTTCTCTCTCATCTATGTTTCTAACTATCTCTCTCCCTTCCTCTCTGTAAAATCAATAAAATATATTTTAAAAAAATGTCGAATTTCATGCCCAAAAAAGAGCATTTATGGGAAGTTTTAATTCATTACTTTATTTTGAAGAAAAGTGCCGCTGAAAGTTATCATATACTTCTGGAAGCTAATGGTGAACATGCTCCATTTTAAGATACTTGTGAATGCTGGTTTAAACGCTTTAAAAGTGATGATTTCGATATGAAAGACAAAGAACATCCAGGTCAACAAAAAAAGTTTGAAGACCAACAATTACAAGCATTATTGGATGAAGATGCATGTCAAACTCAAAAACAACTTGCAGAAATATTAAACGTTGCTCAGCAAACAATGTCCGATCATTTACAAGCAATGGGAAAGATTTTGAAGGAAGGAAAATGGGTGCCACATCAACTGAACGAAAGACAAATGGAAAACCGAAAAGTCATCAGTAAAATGTTGCTTCAATGGCATGAAAGTCTTTTTTGCATGGAATTGTGACTGGTGATGAAAAGTGGATTTGTTTTGAGAATCCCAAATGCACAAAATCATGGGTTGATCCAGGTCAACCATCAACATCCACTGCAATCACTTTGAAAAGAAGACACCGTTCTGTGTTTGGTGGGATCAGGAAGGTGTGGTGTATTATGAGCTTCTACAACCAGGTGAAACCATTAATACTGATCGCTATGGATAACAAATAATCAATTTGAACCACGCTTTGATGGTAAAACGATCAGAATGATCCAGAAGACATGGCAAAGTAATTTTGCTTCATAATGACGCACCATCACACACTTCAAAACCAGTTAAAGCAGTGGTTCTCAAACTTGGCTGCACATTAGAATCATCTAGGAATCTTTTTAAAATCCTGATTTCTGGGCCTCATCCTCCCGAAATTCTGTTTCTTTGTTACTAATGTTGTGGCCCCACCCCATAACAAAGAAACAGAATTTCCGGAGAATGAGGCCCAGAAATCAGGATTTTAAAAATATTCCCAGGTGATTCTCATGTGCAGCCAAGGTTGAGAACCACTGAGTTAAAGACATGTTAAAAGATCTTGCCTGGGAAGTATTAACCCACCCGCTGTATTCATCAGACCTTGCTCCACAAATTACCTGAAAGATGGGGGAAATGTGTAGCTAGCGATGGACATTACTTTGAGTAAAGCACTTTTGATGTTTCTCTTGAAATTATCGTGTTTTCTTTGATTACAAAATCCCCATTATTAGCCGATTAAGAGTTAATAGTTGATCCACATTATTAACAAGTTAATACAGATTTTGTAATCAAAGAAAACATGATAATTTTAAGAGAAACATCAAAAGTGCTTTACTCAAAGTAATGTCCATCGCTAGCTACACATTTCCCCCATCTTTCAGGTAATTTGTGGATACTGTCCCAATAGAACTTTTCTCGTTTTGAGGCAGACCATTCAGAGACCCAATTTTCCACTTCTTCGTACGTTTTGAAGGGCTGCTCAGAAAGTGCGTGTGCCATCGATTGGAACAAGTGGTAATCTGAAGGAATAATACAACAAAATAGCATACATATCAAATCACATATATATCAACATATGTGTAACTCCATCTATTGAAAAAAATCCGCATTACTAACTGGCACACCTAGTATTTAAAAAATAAAATATCAAGCTGATGCAGTTGCTCACAGAATTCAAAAACATTTTTTTCTCATTAAACTTTGTGTTGATGGGTCTCAAAATTCTGTGACCAACTTTTGGTCAAGTTGTTTCCATTAAAGGTACAGATTTTTAAAACTAATAACTTAAAAACTGACACACACACACACACACACACACACACACACACACACATGCACACACACACCCCAAATGGTCCACAAAACATTCTCCTTTCCTTTTGAAGGTTTTATGATGCATTGTAATCATTAATCAGTTTTTTTCTATTGAAGTTAAATGGCCAATTGAGACAAACAGTTCTGAGACCGTTCTTCCACCACTGATTAAGACCGGGGTGGCAGGTATTGAAGATAATATTCATTTAGACTTCTGAGCTTTCTGGATTGATTTGGTGACTGCCAGCTCTAGCTGCCTTCTTGTCCACTGCAACTGTCTGTTTCATGACACAAACAGCAAAATGACCCCGAGGAGGGTAGTCTAAGAAGCTCTCAACATACATGGGTTTGTCAGAAACCATATTGACCATGGTAGCATCATCAGATTTCAGAAACGTTGAGCTATATTCCATCTTTTTTCCAGAATGGCGATCAATCAATCTTCTTTAGCTCAGCAAATTTGCAAGCAGTGCGAACTGTGTGACAATCAGCACAAGTGCATATCCAAGCACTGATTTGGCCTGGATGGCTCAGGTTAATCACCTGAGCTGTGCAGCCAGCTGCTTCCATTGGTAGATCACTTTTATTGTCACCAGCCACATTGCCATGACGAACATCTTTGACAGACAGATTCTTGACATTGAAGCCCACACTGTCCCAGGAAGAGCTTCACTCAAAGCTTCATGGTGCAGCCCAGCTGGCATAGGTCAGTGGTTGAGCATCAACCTCTGAACCAGGAGGGCATGGTTTGATTCCTGGTCAGGGCACATGCCCGAGTTGCGGGCTCGATCCCCAGTAGGGTGTGTGCAGGAGGCAGCTGATCAATTGATGTTTCTTTCTCTCTCTCCCTCTCCTTTCCTTTTTAAAATCAATAAAAATATATTTTTTAAAAAGCAACAGACTTTACTTCAGTTGTAATGTTTACTGCAGCAAAGGCGACCACCATGCCAAGTTTGAGAACACCAGTCTCCACTAGGCCTACAGGGACGGTACCAATACTACCAGTTTTGTAGACAGCCTGGAGGGCCAGATGCAGGGGCTTGTCAGTTGGACCAGTTGGTGGTAGGATGCAATCCAAAGCTTCAAGCAGTGTGGTTCCACTGGCATTGCCATCTTTACGGTGACATTCTATCCTTTGAACAAGGCATTATTAGCACTTAGTTCCAGAATGTTATCACCATTCTAACTAGAAATTGGCACAAATGCTACTGTGCCAAGGTTGTAGCCAATTTTCTTAATGTAGGTACTGACTTCTTTAACAATGTCCTCATACCTCTTTTGGCTGTAGGGTGGCTCAGTGGAATCCATTTTGCTAACACCAACAATCGGTTGTTTCACACCCAGTGTGTAAGTCAGCAGGTCTGCACATTATTGGAGATACCTGCTTCAAATTCACCAACACCAGCAACAACAATCAGAACAGCACAGTAAGTCTGTGATGTGCCTTTACTTGTGTTTTTGCTAAAGTTTCTGTGTCCTGGGGCATCAGTGATGGTCATAAAATACTTGCTGGTCTCAAATTTCCACAGGGAGATATCAACGGTGATACCACGCTCACGTTTAGTTTTCAGTTTATCCAAGACCCAGACATACTTGAAGGAGCCCTTTCCCATCTCGGCAGCTTCCTTCTCAAATTTTTCAATGGTTCTTTTGGCAATCCCACCATGTTTGTAGGTCAGGTGGCTGATAGTGATAGACTTGTTGGAATCTACAAGTCCAGTGACAATGATGTTGATATGAGTCTTTTTCTTTCCTGAGTGGTGGTTTTCATGACACTTGTGTTCTAGGGGCAAACCTGTTGCAAAAAAGAGAAATCAAATGTTTAAAAAAAGGAAAATATTTCCAATATAAGAAATAATTTACATGTTCTAATATATCTTTATTGACAGTAAATACAAATTCAGGTCAACACACCTAACATATATACTCTATCTCCTGATAACCATAGATTCATGTTTCCATTTGCTTCAATCTCGTCTTGTTAGATAGCAGCAGGCCATGTGTGAACCCCTAGAATTGCTGTAAGTATAGTACATGTTTTTATGTCAAAAGTTCAAGCAGAGCTGCTTCCATTTAAGAGAAAAATATTATGGCTTATTTTAGTTTCTCTTAGATAGTATGTTGGACAATATATTTCTAACTTCATTTTATTACCTTGCTACTTCTCTTTACTTCTATCCATGAATTGAAAACATAATCTTAAGTGCCCTTCTAGGAGTTCCAGTTTCCAAAAATGATGCATCTTTATAGCTAAGTATCCAGATGCTTTTTCTAAAACCAGATTTTTAATAAAGGTCTTTTTTTTTAAAAGGTGAAGAAGCAACCATATCATATCTCCAATGGAAAGTGTACTCTATTTCTTGATTGAGGTTGGTATACTCATATTCTGCTCTGTCTTCTTATCTAAATCTGTTTTCCCTAAAGACTTTGATCAAGTCATGCAAATTGAGAGGAAGCAGAGTTTGCCATCTTAAAGCATGCCTTTTGGGGATATCGATTATTTTAAGCTGCTTATTTTTAAGAAACATAAGCCTCAAGAAGAACTTTTGACTTTCCCCCTTTAACTGCCTAGAGCAGTGGTTCTCAACCTGTGGGTCGCAACCCCTTTGGCGGTCGAATGACCCTTTCACAGGGGTCGCCTAAGACCATCCTGCATATCAGATATTTACATTATGATTCATAACAGTAGCAACATTACAGTTTTGAAGTAGCAATGAAAATAATTTTATGGTTGGGTCACAACATGAGGAACTGTATTTAAAGGGCCAGAAGGTTGAGAACCACTGCCTAGAGGAATTTAGATAGAAAACCCTACTTAGTGGAAGGGAGCTATCACCTTGGCATCATACTATAATCTAAGTTTGGTACACAGCGAGAAGCTAAGCAAAGTCTGCCTGTTGAATTCCCTTCTGTGTCCCATTATTCTGGGTGGCCAAACAAAAATTTGATTATGACATGTTTGCTCTTTCTCATCTACCTGTGAGTTGCCTACTTTCCCTTTGAAGTTTCAGACCCTCCGCTTACCTCTCCTTAGTATAAAATGGCATTTAAGCCTCAACCACCCAATATGTCCGCAAGTCTCATATTCTTACTGATCCCCATATACATATACATTTTTCCTTTTGGTCATTTTTTCTTGTTAATATGTTTCATGTTAATTTGATTATTATTCCAGCCAGAAAAATTTAGAAGGGTAGAAGAAAAATTAATTTTCTGCTCCCACAATACTAAAGTGTAAAGATGGAATAAATATGATAAGATACACATTTATTAAACAAAATTATTGAAATTTAATAGTGGTAGCTATTACAACAAACTGTAGTTCAGATCCCATGATAAACACTTTTTAGGCATGATCTCTTTTGACACAACAATCCCACCAAGTATGTATAGCTGATCCTTGCTAGCCAGGCATTTAGCATGTTACTCTCAGAAGTTAAAAGGTTTCTTGAGAAGTTAACATAATCAAAATGCAAAAAAATCACTAATAAACTAATTACATAAAATTTATAACCACTTAATTAATCCTCGATGTTAAATACTAACATCCCTCTGCTTTCATTATTTCCTAGTCATAATCCAATATTTTAACACAGATATGTTCAAATTCATCACAAAATAAAACTGTAAATTTTACAAAATATACAAAATTTCATGAAAGAAAATTATATTGAAAATTAATTGTGAAACCAGTGACAAATGTGAATCTTGCAGAGATAGACCACTTAATCTACACTAATAAAACAGAAACATGGTAATTGGTGTACAACCGCTACCCTTTTCATTGACTAATCAGCAAGATATGCAAATTAACTGTCAGCCAAGAAGGTGGCTAATTTGCATACATAGGCTCCAAGTGGCAGAGCAAAGCCTGGTGAGGACTCAGGCATTCTGCCTCAACCCGCTGGTAGAGGGCCTCTGGGCCTGCTTGGTCAGTGCAGCTGGGGGGATGAAGGAACAGAGACACAGCCTGCAGGGGGGCCGCACCCAGCCGCCCCAAGCCCCGCCTCAGCGCTGGGGCTGGGGGAGCAGAGGCCCAGGCCGCAGGGGGACCGCACCCAGCCGCCCCAAGCCCCGCCTCAACGCTGGGGCTGGGGGAGCAGAGAAACAGCCCTCAGTGGGCAGCACCCAGCCGCCCCAAGCCCCGCCTCAGTGCTGGGGTTGGGGGAGCAGAGGCTCAGGCCCCAAGGGGGCCGCCCCCAGCCGCCCCAAGCCCCGCCTCAGCGCTGGGGCTGGGGGAGCAGAGGCACAGGCCGCAGGGGGGCCTCACCCAGCCGCCCCAAGCCCCGACTCAGCGCTGGGGCTGGGGGAGCAGAGGCCCAGGCCTCAGTGGGGCGCACCCAGCCGCCCCAAGCCCTGCCTCAGCGCTGAGGTTGGGGGAGCAGAGGCCCAGGCCGCAGGGGGGCCGCACCCAGCCGCCCCAAGCCCCGCCTCAGCGCTGGGGCTGGGGGAGCAGAGGCCCAGGTCTCAGGGGGGCCTACACCCAGAAACCCAAGCCCTGCCTCAGCGCTGGGGCTGGGGGAGCAGAGACACAGCCCTCAGTGGGCCGCACCCAGCCGCCCCAAGCCCCGCCTCAGTGCTGGGGTTTGGGGAGCAGAGAAACAGGCCGCAGGGGGGCCGCATCCAGCCGCCCCAAGCCCCGCCTCAGCGCTGGGGCTGGGGGAGCAGAGGCCCAGGCCCCAAGGGGGCCGCACCCAGCAGCCCCAAGCCCCGCCTCAGCGCTGGGGTTGGGGGAGCAGAGGCCCAGGCCGCAGGGAGGCCGCACCAAGCCGCCCCAAACCCCGCCTCAGCGCTGGGGCTGGGGGAGCAGAGAAACAGCCCTCAGTGGGCAGCACCCAGCCGCCCCAAGCCCCGCCTCAGTGCTGGGGTTGGGGGAGCAGAGGCTCAGGCCCCAAGGGGGCCGCACCCAGCCGCCCCAAGCCCCGCCTCAGCGCTGGGATGGGGGAGCAGAGGCACAGGCCGCAGGGGGGCCGCCCCCAGCCGCCCCAAGCCCCGCCTCAACGCTGGGGCTGGGGGAGCAGAGGCCCAGGCCCCAGGGGGGCCGCACGCAGCCGCCCCAAGCCCCGCCTCTGCGCTGGGGTTGGGGGAGCAGAGGCCCAGGTCGCAGGGGGGCCTACACCCAGAAACCCAAGCCCTGCCTCAGCGCTGGGGCTGGGGGAGCAGAGGCCCAGGCCGCAGGGGGGCCGCACCCAGCCGCCCCAAGCCCCGCCTCAGCGCTGGGGCTGGGGGAGCAGAGGCCCAGGTCTCAGGGGGGCCTACACCCAGAAACCCAAGCCCTGCCTCAGCGCTGGGGCTGGGGGAGCAGAGACACAGCCCTCAGTGGGCCGCACCCAGCCGCCCCAAGCCCCGCCTCAGTGCTGGGGTTTGGGGAGCAGAGAAACAGGCCGCAGGGGGGCCGCATCCAGCCGCCCCAAGCCCCGCCTCAGCGCTGGGGCTGGGGGAGCAGAGGCCCAGGCCCCAAGGGGGCCGCACCCAGCAGCCCCAAGCCCCGCCTCAGCGCTGGGGTTGGGGGAGCAGAGGCCCAGGCCGCAGGGAGGCCGCACCCAGCCGCCCCAAACCCCGCCTCAGCGCTGGGGCTGGGGGAGCAGAGAAACAGCCCTCAGTGGGCAGCACCCAGCCGCCCCAAGCCCCGCCTCAGTGCTGGGGTTGGGGGAGCAGAGGCTCAGGCCCCAAGGGGGCCGCACCCAGCCGCCCCAAGCCCCGCCTCAGCGCTGGGATGGGGGAGCAGAGGCACAGGCCGCAGGGGGGCCGCCCCCAGCCGCCCCAAGCCCCGCCTCAACGCTGGGGCTGGGGGAGCAGAGGCCCAGGCCCCAGGGGGGCCGCACGCAGCCGCCCCAAGCCCCGCCTCTGCGCTGGGGTTGGGGGAGCAGAGGCCCAGGTCGCAGGGGGGCCTACACCCAGAAACCCAAGCCCTGCCTCAGCGCTGGGGCTGGGGGAGCAGAGGCCCAGGCCGCAGGGGGGCCGCACCCAGCCGCCCCAAGCCCCACCTCAGCGCTGGGGTTGGGGGAGCAGAGGCCCAGGTCGCAGGGGGGCCTACACCCAGAAACCCAAGCCCTGCCACAGCGCTGGGGTCTGGGGAGCAGAGGCACAGGCCGCAGGGGGGGCCGCACCCAGCTGCCCCAAGCCCCGCCTCAGCGCTGGGATGGGGGAGCAGAGGCACAGGCCACAGGGAGACTGCACCCAGCAGCCCCAAGCCCCGCCTCAGCGCTGGGGTTGGGGGAGCAGAGGCCCAGGCCGCAGGGAGGCCGCACCCAGCAGCCCCAAGCCCCGCCTCAGCGCTGGGGCTGGGGGAGCAGAGGCCCAGGTCGCAGGGGGGCCTACACCCAGAAACCCAAGCCCTGCCTCAGCGCTGGGGCTGGGGGAGCAGAGACACAGCCCTCAGTGGGCCGCACCCAGCCGCCCCAAGCCCCGCCTCAGTGCTGGGGTTTGGGGAGCAGAGGCACAGGCCGCAGGGGGGCCGCACCCAGCCGCCCCAAGCCCCGCCTCAGCGCTGGGGCTGGGGGAGCAGAGGCCCAGGCCCCAAGGGGGCCGCACCCAGCAGCCCCAAGCCCCGCCTCAGCGCTGGGGCTGGGGGAGCAGAGGCCCAGGCCGCAGGGAGGCCGCACCCAGCCGCCCCAAGCCCCGCCTCAGCGCTGGGGCTGGGGGAGCAGAGGCCCAGGCCCCAAGGGGGCCGCACCCAGCAGCCCCAAGCCCCGCCTCAGCGCTGGGGCTGGGGGAGCAGAGGCCCAGGCCGCAGGGAGGCCGCACCCAGCCGCCCCAAGCCCCGCCTCAGCGCTGGGGCTGGGGGAGCAGAGAAACAGCCCTCAGTGGGGCGCACCCAGCCGCCCCAAGCCCCGCCTCAGTGCTGGGGCTGGGGGAAGCAGAGGCCCAGGCCCCAGGGAGGCCGCGCCCAGCCGCCCCAAGCCCTGCCTCAGCGCTGGGGCTGGGGGAGCAGAGGCCCAGGCCTCAGTGGGGCGCACCCAGCCGCCCCAAGCCCTGCCTCAGCGCTGAGGTTGGGGGAGCAGAGGCCCAGGCCTCAGTGGGGCGCACCCAGCCGCCCCAAGCCCTGCCTCAGCGCTGAGGTTGGGGGAGCAGAGGCCCAGGCCGCAGGGGGGCCGCACCCAGCAGCCCCAAGCCCCGCCTCAGCGCTGGGGCTGGGGGAGCAGAGGCCCAGGCCCCAGGGGGACCGCACCCAGCCGCCCCAAGCCCCGCCTCAGCGCTGGGGTTGGGGGAGCAGAGGCCCAGGCCGCAGGGGGGCCTACACCCAGAAACCCAAGCCCTGCCTCAGCGCTGGGGCTGGGGGAGCAGAGGCCCAGGCCGCAGGGGGGCCGCACCCAGCCGCCCCAAGCCCCGCCTCAGCGCTGGGGTTGGGGGAGCAGAGGCCCAGGTCGCAGGGGGGCCTACACCCAGAAACCCAAGCCCCGCCACAGCGCTGGGGTTTGGGGAGCAGAGGCACAGGCCGCAGGGGGGCCGCACCCAGCCGCCCCAAGCCCCGCCTCAGCGCTGGGATGGGGGAGCAGAGGCACAGGCCACAGGGAGGCCGCACCCAGCAGCCCCAAGCCCCGCCTCAGCGCTGGGGTTGGGGGAGCAGAGGCCCAGGCCGCAGGGCGGCCGCACTCAGCCGCCCCTAGCCCCGCCTCAGCGCTGGGGTTGGGGGAGCAGAGGCCCAGGTCGCAGGGGGGCCTACACCCAGAAACCCAAGCCCTGCCTCAGCGCTGGGGCTGGGGGAGCAGAGGCACGGGCCGCAGGGGGGCCGCACCCAGCAGCCCCAAGTCCCCGCCTCAGCGCTGGGGCTGGGGGAGCAGAGGCCCAGGCCGCAGGGGGGCCGTACCCAGCAGCCCCAAGTCCCCGCCTCAGCGCTGGGGTTGGGGGAGCAGAGGCCCAGGCCGCAGGGGGGCCGCCCCCAGCCGCCCCAAGGCCCGCCTCAGCGCTGGGGTTGGGGGAGCAGAGGCCCAGGCCCCAGGGAGGCCGCCCCCAGCCTCCCCAAGCCCCGCCTCAACGCTGGGGTTGGGGGAGCAGAGGCCCAGGCCGCAGGGGGGCCGCACCCAGCCGCCCCAAGCCCCGCCTAAGCGCTGGGGTTGGGGGAGCATAGGCCCAGGCTCCAGGGGGGCCGCACCCAGCCGCCCCAAGCCCCGCCTCAGCGCTGGTGTTGGGGGAGCAGAGGCAAAGGCCGCAGGGGGGCCGCACCCAGCAGCCCCAAGCCCCGCCTCAGCGCTGGGGCTGGGGGAGCAGAGGCACAGGCCTCAGGGGGCCTGCACCCAGAAACCTAAGCCCCGCCTCATCGCTGGGGTTGGGGGAGCAGAGGCACAGTCCGCAGGGGGGCCGCACCCAGCCGCCGAAGCCCTGCCTCAGCGCTGGGGTAGAGGAGCACAGACACAGCCTGCAGGGGGGCCGGCACCCATTAGCCCCTAACCCCAAGGTCGCAGAGGCGCTGGGGCCACTGGGGCTGCAGCAGAGACACAAACCGGCAGGAAACCTGTGGAAAGGGAGATAAACTATCATAACTGTATCTCCCTTTCCACAAGATGAGAAAACTGACCCTGATTATTTAGTGATATGGCCCACACCTTTCTACAAGCACAGGGTATGTTATGATCACTCCCAGGAAGTGATCAGAATACTGTTCAGAATACTGTCTCCAGGGAATAACGCTACTGTGGCAAATTATCTAAGAGAGGAAACAAGCTTTTGTTGGGTTTATTCTGAAAGTCAGAGAACAGACCACCCCAACATATGCCATGTTGTTATATTGACGATCTTGACCTGCAGATGCTTGAAAAACAGCAAATGCAAGGAGAGGTTTTCACTTAAGTCTCCTTCTCTGCCTAAAATCTGACCCCCCCCCCCAAAAGGTTCCCTTGATGGGAAAAGTGCCATCAGCCAGTGAAGACTGACTCCTGTCACAGGACAGGAGACTAGAAGTTGGCATCACATCCAAACTTTGTTACAAACTATCTCCCCCACCCCCATTCATCTTTCCTAAAAGTCATGTACTCTCCTCTAAGAGGCCTACATCTCCCGTCCCCTTCCCCTAGAAAGAAGGTATTTAAATCTGGATTCTAAGACAGTTTGGTAAGTTATTCATTTTTCCCTAGGATCTTCCATATATACACGAGGTACACATGTTAATGAACTTTGGTTTTTCTCTTGGTAATCTGTCTTTCATTACAAGGGCCTCTGCTAAGAACTCAGAAGGGTAGAGGAAAACTATTTTTCCTCCTCCATAATTCCATCTCGGGAAATCAAGTCCCAGGCTGAACAGTGAGTTTGGCTCAAGTGCCAAGCAGTCCCGGCTGAGGGGAGGGAAGCTTCTAGGGGGAAATCAATGATACTGGCATCAAAGTAGGACAGAGGGCACACGCATGGCTGCTGGTGGGAGTTTAAAGTGATTCAACATTTTTGGAGGATGATTTGGCAAAATCGATAGAAATGTTCAAGGTACATCCAAGAGTCTTCTTCTAGGAATCTCATCTGCTGAGGTAAAGCACGAGTGCATAAGCCCTGGTCAGAACCCAGGATGCTACTGCGGGCTCTCCTTCCATGATGGGAAAACCTGCTAACAACCTGCATTTTTAGGCAAGGTGGCATCTATACTAATAAAAAGGTAATATGCTAATTAGACTGAACATCTTCCAGACGAGGTTCCGAGGTTCCGGACATCCTTCCAGACAAAGCCATGGTGACAGGGCTGAGGCAGAGGCGGTTAGAGGTGATCAGGCAGGCAGGGGAGAGCAGTTAGGAGGATCAGGACGGCAGGGGAGAGCAGTTAAGGGATCAGGCCAGCAGGCAGGTGAGCAGTTAGGTGCCAGCAGCCCTGAGGGGTCCCGGATTGGAGAGGGTGCAGGCCAGGCTGAGGAACTCCCCGCTCCCGTGCACAAATTAGGGGCAATCAGGCAGGCACACAGGTGAGTGGTTAGGAGGCAGCGGTCCAGGATTGTGAAAGGGATGTCCAACTGCCGGTTTAGACCCGATCCCGGCAGTTGGACATCCTGAGATTAGGCCTAAACCAGTAGTCGGCATCCCCCAAAGGGTCTGAGATTGGAGAGGGTGCAGGCTGGGCTGAAGGACACTCTCCTCCCGTGCACGAATTTCGTGCACCGGGCCACTAGTAGTTAAATAAGAGACCATTGATGAGAATGATGCAGGTAGAGTTCTTTGGAAAACTGATGAAGCTCTTTATTATTTTTCCAGAAATTACCCTATTAATGAGTATGCAAATAAAATAAAAAATAAAGTTCAGGGTATAATATGTTATTATAAAATTTTCAGAAAAATTATACATACATATATAAGAAAAGTCAAAATCAACATCAAATCAATCTTTCTTCTGAATAATGTATAATTCTAATTATAAATTCAGTTTTGTTTATTGCAAGATAAGCCCTGCTGGTGTGGCTCAGTTGTTGAACATTGACCTATGAATTAGGAGGTCATAATTGGATTCTGGTAAAGGCACATGTCTGGATTGTGAGCTCAACCCCCAGTAGGGGGTCAGCAGGAGGTAGCCAATTGATGATTCTCTCTCATCATTGATGTTTCTATCTCTCTCCCTATCCCTTCCTCTCTCTGAAATCAATAAAAATATATTAAAAAAAATGTAAAATAAATATAATTTTAATTATTTTTTCAAGATTACATCCCAATGAAACCTTTTATTCACAATTTTCAATGTATTTGTGGCCCTCTTTTCAAGTGCATTCACTTAAGTAGACTTTTCTGATGCCAATTACTCTTCGATATTGAGGATTTACTACATTATTATCGATGTGTATGCTATTGGTGGAAGTGGAATTCTTGAGGTGCCTCAAAGTAAAGAATTTCCTGAGGACCCCATGGAAAGATGTGTTTCATGGAAAGTTTTATTGATGATGTAAAATTAAGGGTTTTTTTTCCCCCAAGGTCCCATCTCTGTCTCACTATGGAAAAAGTCCAATCTTGTCTTCAGCAGGGCCAGAATTAAGGCCACTGCCCAGGGTTTCTGCTCCATATTACAGTCTAGCCCAGCATCTGGCTAGCTTCGCTTGTATTCCCAGCTGCAGTCCATTGCATGTGGGGTCTGAATGGCCATGGGCTTGTGGTTGCTTAAAGTCACAAGGCTATGGAAAGAGAACAGGCGAGTGCACCGGTGAGTGCAGGTCATGAAACAAGAGAAAACAAGAGTCAAAGCAAGAGCCAAGAGCAACGAAACTTTTTGTCTAGGGATTTTAACCCAAAGCTTCTTCAAACTAACCAATCAACCTTTCAAGATTTCAAATGCTTCTGATGGGGTCCACCACCTAGCCACTCTATTGTTTCCTAGGCTAGACTGACTCTCCTGCAAGCGACTCTCCTGCAGACCACAACTTCTACTGCACATGTTCCTGTCTCCCTCTTCTTCCTCCAACAATCCAATGCTCAATGGGGGAAGGAGGGGTATTAATCCCCTTGGAGGTACAATGCTGAAATTCTTTAGGGTGTGAAGTTGTAGCTTCCTGGTCCAGCAAGCAGGTTTATACTTCCCAGATAAATATGCTCAATAATGTCTGACTCTCCCTTTGCTCTCTTCCTTTATTAATATTGACTAGCTAATTATGAAGATAACATTTACTTTATTTATTTTTAAAAATATGTCTTTATTGATTTTAAAGAGAGAAAGCGAGAAGGGGAGAGAGAGAGAAACATCAATGATGAGAATCATTGATTGGCTGCCTCCTGCATGCCCCCTACTGAGGATTGAGCCTGCAACCCGGGCATGTGCCCTGACTGGGAATCGAACCATGACCTCCTGTTTCATAGGTCAATGCTCAACCACTGAGCCACACTAGCCAGGCCTATGATGATAACATTTAGATGAGGAAACAATTTCTGAAAAATAGAGTACCTTGCCATAACAGTCAGCGTCCAGTCAGGGGACAAAAGCCACACAAGTTATTTGAGCATAGAAAATTTAACATATAGAATAATTAGCTAAGTATAAATATTGTTAAATTGATAACTGCAAAAGTAGAAAGAGAATACTGGATTATCATAGAGTTAGCAAATACAGGAAGCAGCTATCATATCTAGGGCTGGACAAACAAGAGAGATTGGAATTATTAAACTTAGAGGAAGGGCTCCATGGTGCTGATTCTCAGACCTCTGAAGAGGAGGCACTGGTGACTCTGGGGGTAAAGGGAAGCAGGTTAGATGAGGCTGGTTCAGTAAGTATTGAAAAAATGGCATACGAGGA
This sequence comes from Myotis daubentonii, assembly GCF_963259705.1. Classification (NCBI taxonomy): domain Eukaryota; kingdom Metazoa; phylum Chordata; class Mammalia; order Chiroptera; family Vespertilionidae; genus Myotis; species Myotis daubentonii. The sequence goes on along the minus strand of NC_081861.1, from coordinate 34,022,568 downwards.
TTCAACTCCTACTATGGGACAGACCTGTTGCTTCCAGGGTGTAGATGAAGGGTTCCCAACCTTTTTTTGGCCATGCCCGACCTAAGCATCTCTAAAATACTGATCCCCCCATGACATATAATTTTTATTATTCAAAAAGTGAACATGGAGGAAGGCTAAAAGGCCATTAACTTGGTCTAAACAAGCTTCCAAAGAACATGGCATCCAGGAAATAGAAAAATAAAAGAACGAAAGGACAGTTGAAGAAATGAGGAAGAAATCACTAAGAAATTGTTAAAAAAAATAATATGAAGTGATATGAAAAAATAGCAAATAAAGTTTCAAAACATACAGTTGAAAACTGAAATGCATAAATATGTCACAATATATGTTTATATACTGTATATGAGGCCCCTAGAACCATAAGAAATGCAAAAAATGCAGTTAATAACTCATTCTCAAATAGCCCCCCTTAAAAATCAAATTACTCCCTTGTAGTGCTTGTGCCCCACTTTGGGAACCACTGGTGAAGATGCTTCATGGGGAGAGGTGTGAGACTCAAAGGTATAGGAAATCAACATGAAACTAACACAGATTAAGCAGGAAGGAGCATGTTTCTTCTTTCTCCTCCAGCCTTACAGTCTCCCAGTAACTGAGCACATAGCCAGCTGGCAAAGCAGAAATGTGTTTTTTCAGAGTCCTGGCATCAGCATCACAAAGAATAAAGAAGGGTGATTTGAATCTGAGAGATAATAGCTTCACACCTGGCACAGCCCACCTTTTTAGCTACTCCATGTCCATTAACATCCTTCTACACATATTTGAACTTCAATACAATAAAAATAACAACGTGTTTCCAACACTAACACAATGCAGTTATTGTTCATAAAATCAAAGATTTTTTTTTCATATTCCCCTTCGAATGAGGAGACAAGAAATAACAACAGCCATTGCATCCAACTTTGGGAGACAGTTACACTGTTCATCTCTGGCGCACTTGCCTAAGAAGTCAGCTGGTGATGGTAGAAGCAGGATTTGAATCCCAAACTGTCTCAAAATCTGAAACTCTTTACAAGGCAACCAAGTGTCTCTCAATACTAAACCTCTATGTCAAAGTAATATAGATACTGCTTCAGTGTAATATAAGGTGGTTACATCTAAACAACATGAAAAATTATGACTGAGTCAAAAACAATAAACTGGAGAAAATAAGCTGAATAATCCAATTCTGACTGGAGTCTTATATTAGCATATCTGGTAACAATAAAATTTTGAGAAGTAAACTTTATAACAAAATGGTCCTGCATTATTTAAAGAGTTGGAACAATAATAATTTCTACAGTCCTTTATCACATTACCCAAATATTTAATCTAGTTATTACTTCTGACAGTTCATTTTTATGTTGTCTGCTAAATTAGGCATAATATTGTGGAGATCAGAAAGAGCAAGAGTGAGCAACAAAGAGTAAGATAGACTCATTTTTTGAACATTCATATGCAAGAGAGACAGATTAGTATATGGCTTCTGTTATTCAGCACCATGACAATACATTTGTTGTTGAAACACTTCTGAAGAAATTTAAAATTTTTACGTTTCCTATATGATAATAAAAAACATTATGGCCTGCTGTTATTGATGAGATTTTCCACCTACAGCCAGCTGTGTGCAAATGAAAGATTTAAACTCATACTGTTCAGCCTGTTTTCCTTTTTTTTTTCTTGTAATAAGGCAAAGAACACAAAAATAAAACTTAACCACTCTTATGAAAAGTTATTTATGGTATTTTTTTCTGGAGGTGAAAAAATATAAATTTTCTCTCTAGTGATAACAAAATACAGTAAGGGGATCATATGTGTTGGAAAGTTAGACTTATGTTTTTTTTAATATATTTTTTATTGATTTCAGAGGGAAAAGGAGAGGGAGAGATAGAAACATCAATGATGAGAGAGAATCACTGATTGGCTGCCTCCTGCATGCCCCCAACTGGGGATCGAACCTGCAACACTCTATCCATGGAACCAAACCATGGAACTAAACCAGCTATGGCTAGACTTCTGTTTTTATAAGGTATATTATTCTATTTTGCTGAAATTAAGGTTTAACATCTGAGACAAATGTTTGAAGGAAGTGAAGAAAGGAGGATGAAGAAAGGAGATCGAGTGACAGAGTTAAAGTCATCATGTGAGCATTGATTGATTGCCTGTGTTTGGCTATAATAAACATTATGATATGCCAGTGACAAGAGCTTCAGGATTTTCTGCCCATAGGCTTGCCTACTTGGAATTACCATCAATGTTAAGGGAATATCACCTCATATTTTCTCTTAAGAATGTTTCTCTGCAATGACATGTTTATTGTTTTTAGGCATTTCTAATTTATCTGAAAGAACTTGTCTGCCATTATAATTGCTCAATCTACATGTTTATGTCTTCATTATGATTCACACATTTTATAGTTTTATATTATACTAGAGGCCTGGTGCATGAAATTCATGCACTGGTGGGGGGGGGGCTGTCCCTCAGCCCAGCCTGCACCCTCTCCAATCTAGGACCCTTGGGGGACATCCCTTTCACAATCCAGGACTGCTGGCTCCCAACCACTCGCCTGCCTGCCTGCCTGCCTGATTGCCCCTAACCGCCTCTGCCTGCCAGCCTGATCACCCCCAACTGTCCTCCACTGCGGGCCCTGTCACCCCCAACTACCCTCCCCTGCCAGCCCTGTCTCCCCCAACTGCCTTCCCCTGGTGGCCCGGTCACCCCCAACTGCCCTCCCATGCCAGCCTGGTCACCCCTAACTGCTCTCCCTTGCAGGCCTGGTCCCCCCCAACTGCTTTCCCCTGCTGGTCTGATCACCCACAACTGCCTTCTCCTGCCGGCCATCTTGTAGCTGTGTGCACTGCCATCTTTGAGGGCGGGGCAGTCAATTAGCATATTTCCTTCTTATTGGCTTTGGGCACCACCATCTTTGTGACAGTGTGAGGATCAATTAGCATATTCCTTCTTTATTAGGTGAGATTATCATTAGGCAATATTTTAGGTTACATTACATTTTATCTTTCTTATAAAAAGTATCTGTCACGTAGTAGGTATTCATAACATAGTTTGTGAATGAATGAAAAAGTGAATAACTGGCAAAATACAGAATAGACTAAACCTTAATGAGAATGGGACTGTTTCATTTATCTATGTATCTTTTGAGTTTAGCACAGTGTTTATTACTTAGTAGATGCTCAGTAAATGAGTGAAGATGAGGTGGGAAATTAAGGGATATTTATGAAGAGAAAGTCATCATGATGAATTAGAAAGAATACCGATTTGGAATTCAAGCACAGTTCTGGCTTTTATAAACTAATTCTACAAGACTGTGTAATTTTAAATAAGTTATTTTACTTACTTGGTCTTTAGCTTATTTTCTATTAATGAAAAAAATATATTTTTCATAAGGTTGTTATGAGAGTTAAATAATAATGAATGTATAATACTTGATAGAATGCTATCCAGAGTGGAGTTTTTCATGAAGTTGGATGCTGAAGATGCTATAAAGAGCTAAGAGACAGGAGTTCAACTACCATGTTGGATAACTGAAGGAAAGGTTGTGACTTTTAATATGATAGTTTTTTCATACCACAGTTGAGCAGAAGCAGAGGTAATGGCATAATAAATGCGCTTGAGAGGATTCTGACAAAAAGAAAAAAAGATAACATATAGACTGCATCAAATTCTTTAATGCCAAAGCATTTTTTATGATAATTCATTGGTGCTAATATTTTCTCTTCTATGGCACTGTTGAAGAACTACAGAAACAGTGTGACATATGTTTTTGGCTTGCTATGCAGGTATATCTGGGTAAAGATCATGTGGAGGCACCAATAGTGCAGGTGGCTTTAAAACCTATGCTAAAATCCTATCTAATAAAAGAGAAACATGGTAATTAGCCATACGTCCGCTACCCTTCCCATTGGCTAATCAGGGCAATATGCAAATTAACTGCCAGCCAAGATGGCGGCCGGCAGCCAGGCAGCTTGAAACTAACATGAGGCTTGCTTGCTTCAGTGACGGAGGAAACCAACGTTCCCTGCCTGCCTTGCCAGCCTCTGAGCTTGCAGTTTGAAACATAGTTACAAATATAGAAGCTGAACAAAACCCCAGAAACCTGCTTTCAGCGAGCTGGGATCTCAGAGCTGGAGTTGATACAGTGTTTCGATTATAGAACACAAACAAACCAGATACCTGCTTTCAGCAGCAGAGGCCTCAGAGCTGGAGTCAAAGCTAAAGCTAGCCCAGAATAAAAAAGAAAAAGAAAAAAAGGATCAGTTGGGAGCTACAGTCACCCGCCAGCCTGAAAACAGCCCTCAGCCCCTCACCCAGACTGGCCAGGCACACCAATGGGGACCCCCACCCTGAAGGGTGTGTGACCAGCTGCAAACAGCCATCATCCCCTCATCCAGGCTGGCCAGGCACCCCAGTGGGGACCCCCACCCCGAAGGGTGTGTGACCAGCTGCAAACAGCCATCATCCCCTCATCCAGGCTGGCCAGGCACCCCAGTGGGGACCCCCACCCTGATCCAGGACACCCTTCAGGGCAAACCAGCCGGCACCCACCCATGCACCAGGCCTCTATCCTTTATAGTAAAAGGGTAATATACCTCCCAGCACCAGGATCAGCAGAGCTGCGAGGCCTCCCGGCTCCAGGATCAGCATGGCAGGGGGCAGAGCCCAAACCCCCTGATCGCCCTGCAGCTCTGTGTGTGACAGGGGCCGGGGCCACAACCTCCCTATCTGCCCTGCTCTGTTCATGACAGGGGAAGGTGCCCCAACCCCCTGATCAGCCCTGCTCTGTGCCTGATACGGGGGAGATCCCCAACCCCCTGATCAGCCCTGGTCTGTTTGTGACAGGGTGTGGTGCCCCAACCCCACCCCCCCACACACATGGGCCCAGCTCTGTGTGTGATGGGATAGAGCCATAACCTCCCCATCAGCCATGCCCTGAGTGTGACAGTGGCGGCACCCCAACCCCCTGATCCGCCCTGCTCTGTGTGTGACAGGGGGCAGTGCCCCAACTCCCCTATCGGCCCTACTCTGTGAGTGACAGGGGGGAGCTCCCCAACCCCCTGATTGACCCTGCTCTGTGAATGACAGGGGGCAGCGCCCCAACCACCTGATTGGTCCTGCTCTGTGCATGACAGGGTGCAGCACCCCAACCCCCTGATTAGCCCTGCTCTGTGCGTGACAGGGTATGGAGCCCCAACCCCCCTGATGGGCCCTGCTCCTTGCGTGACCGGGGTTGGCGCCCCAACCCCCTGATTGGCCCTGCTCTGTGCATGACAGGGGGTGGCGCCACAACCTCCCCATCGACTCTGCCTTGAGTGTGACAAGGGGTGGTGCCCCAACCCCCCAATCGGCCCTACCCTGAGCGTGACTGAGGGTGGCATTGCAACCTCCCAATCTGCCCTGCTCTGTGCATGACAGGGGGCGGCACCCCAACTCCCCAATCGTTCCTGCTCTGAGCCTGACCAGGGGCTGCACCTAGGGATTGGGCCTGCCCTCTGCCACCCAGGAGCAGGCCTAAGCCAGCAGGTCGTTATGTCCCGAGGGGTACCAGACTGCGAGAGGGCACAGGCCGGGTTGAGGGCCCCCCTCCCCCCCCCGAGTGCACAAATTTTTGTGCACCGGGCCTCTAGTCTATATAATAAAGAGCCAGGGTCGTAACGACTGTTAGAACCAAAGGTGACCAGACCAGACTGGGGTGCTGCAGGCACCCTGACCCAGCACTGACTGCCTAGGGGGCTGTGGATCAGGCCCAGAGAATGGCCTGCAGAGAGAGATGCAGGGTCTGATCCATAGCCTCTGTGGCAGCTGTTGATCAGAACTTGCCTCTCTTTCTCCACCTGGCCCATAGCCATGCCTACATTTCTCTCCAGGCCTCCACTGGGGCTGCTGATCAGCCCCACCTTTCTGACCAGTCCCTGTTGATAGGCTCAGAGACGCTGACTGGCATCGAAACTGACCAATTAGAAACAAATCTGGGTGAATGTAAGGAGCCAATGGCTGCCTAGGAGGCGGAGCTTTTGACACTGACTGGCATAGAAACTGACCAATCAGAAGCAAATCTAGGTCAACTGTGAGTAGCCAATGGCTGCCTAAGAGGCAGAGCTTTTGATGCTGACTGGCATAGAAACTGACCAATCAGAACCAAATTGGCTGGCAGAAGAGAACAGTTAGGAGAGAGATCATACCGGCAGGGGAGGGCAGTTAGGGGTGATTGGGCAGGCAGAGGCAGTTAGGGGTGATCAGGCAGGCAGAGGCAGTTGGGGGCTCGATCAGGCCAGCAGGGGAGGGCAGTTAGGGGAGATCAGGCAGGCAGGCAGAGGGGTTAAGGGCAATCAGGCAGGCAGGCAGGTGAGTGGTTAGAAGCCAGCAGTCCCAGATTGCAAGAGGGACATCCAATGGGATCGGGCCTAAACCGGCTGTCAGATATCCCCTTAGGGGTCCCTGATTAGAGTGGGTACAGGCTGGGCTGAGGGAACCCCCCCCCTCCGTGCACAAATTTTGTGCACCGGGCCTCTAGTTTATAAATAATAGCATAGAAAGTTCATCAAGAAAGAAGCTATAAGTCCAGAACCCGAATGAAATTATTATGGTTTTGGGATATTCTCATTTAGTTTTCAGAATCATATGTATTTGCTTGGTAGCAAACATAGTGTGCATAATATTTGCATATTTTTCATTTAACATTTTCTTATTGTAGGGAGTGGCTATAGGGTTAAGCCTCAGACTGACCTGTTGGAAAAACCACAAACAAGTCCCAGGTTAGATTGCACAGCCCTCTTAGCATAATTAGGCTTGATCTTATGATGCTCCCTAGCTTGTTTACCTCTGGCTATAAAATAAAGGCTCAGCTTGCTGTCTGGGTCTCTCTCTGTGGCCTCAGCCGGGCACAGGAGATCCACCTAGACCCAGATTATTCTCTTTGTCTGTCTTTTCTACATCCTTCGCCGCCCCCCTCAGGCTCACTGAACCCTTGGCTGAGCTGGCCCAGCACATCCTATGTTATTAAAGGGTTATAATATTTTAATGATCATATAACATGTGTGTAATATCAGTTAATTAACCAGACATAAAATAATATTTTTATAATTTTTCATAAATACAAATAATAATATAATGATCATCTTTGTGCATTATTTCCCTGTGGTAAATTTCTGGAAATGGAATTATTGGATCGAAGCATTTTAACATTTTGTGGCTTCTGCAAGAAGTCTTTTTAAAAAGATTACCAACTTACAATATATGACAGTTTTAACACATCCATTAACTAATATCACAGATTTCTAAATGCAAATTAGCTAATGGATCTGTAAAATGTTCTTTTTTCTCCATAGGTGTTCCATGTCTGTAGTCATGATAGTTTGAGTTGTGCCTTTGCTCATTGGTACCTTCTAAAGCAGTGATGGTGAACCTTTTGAGCCCGGCATGTCAGCATTTTGAAAAACCCTAACTTAACTCTGGTGTCATGTCACATATAGAAATTTTTTTATATTTGCAACCATAGTAAAACAAAGACTTATATTTTTGATATTTATTTAATATATTTAAATGCTATTTAACAAAGAAAAATCAACCGTAAAAGTGAGTTCACGTGTCACCTCTGACACGCATGTCATAGGTTCGCCATCACTGTAAAGTATACTGCCTTTTTTTTGTGGTAATAAATTCTTAGTGTGAATTCTAGGCTTCATCTTGTTTTTCAGATCTTTTTTGGGTCTCAGGCTTACCCCTCTTATTCCTTTACATAAGCAAAGTGTTCAATTTGAATACTACCTAATATCTGATTTATTCTACCTTGAAAACTCATCTAGAAGCTTTAAATTTCTTGTCCAACAACATGAAGATGACACCTTGAATTCTATACACTGAGATGGGTCATATTGATTCAAATGTATTTGTTTCTCTTCCTAATGAAAAGATAGATAACTATGATGAATAGTGCATCAGCAAAGATACATATTTTTCCAAGAGAGAAATGAATAGGGCTACATGAGGATTCCACCTGGCACCTAGACCTCATCAGCAACTTATTGTAATCAAAATGAACTATACTCAGGTTAAAATATGGTTTAGCACCTTCCGCTAAATAAAGCAGGAAGAGCTAAATTTATCCATTATTTTAGGTTATAAATAGGTCAAGGGTGAACAGAAGAAAGGACTAAGCACTTCTTCAGTCAAATTTGAGGCCATGGGAGAATGATAGAGAATAAAACGTGGGAGGCCAAGATAAATATGATTGGTAATGCATAATAGGCATAAATGGTAATTATAAAGTTTACTGTCAGGTGTTAAGGTATTTTCGGCATCACAAATCAACATTGGACAGAATGTGTTTTGGGTACACTTAAATGATCCAAGCCAGGATGAATGAATATAGAAACAAGGGAAGATGAAAGCGTGAAGAATAGACAATAAGAACAAGACTATGAGAGGACAAAGACCTGAAGGAATTTTATTAATAGAAGAACCCATTACTTCAGTTGCCTTCTATTCCCAATCACATTTTTTGTAATGTCCCTGCCCCAAGGCCACTAAGATACTACACAGTTTCTGACATATATTCTTATTTTATGTAAAATAGTATGTTGCTTCCCCCTCCCCAAATAATTCACAGGGACAAAGTGAAAAATTCCACTGATAGATGAGTTTTAAATACAATAGCCCAGAATCTTGTTAAATTAGCAGTTCTAGAAACAAAGTTGAAAAGCATTGCTAAAATTTGACTTGGCATTTTTTGATCATTTAGAGCTTAATAGTAAGGTGATTTTGTCCTTAATGGCTGAGTAATTGTTTCTGCTGGTTTAATGTTTAATAAAATAATATTAATTTGGAAAATGATGAGTGGGGAATTAAATTACTCATCTAAGATATTGTTTATAAACACCAATTAAAGTTTTGCGACCATTGAAACATCACTAATAATTATGTGTATACATATTTTGTATTTGTATATTAGGACTTCAACTTTACTGAACAGTAACTTGGCAGAATATAAAACAAAATGTAGTCCTAACAGAGAGGATTAGATGATAGAAAAAAGGCAATGTGAGGGCAAGAAACAATTTAAAAGAGTTAGTCTTCATTTCTCCCCTAATTCAAGGGACAAACTCTGACACTTCCATGATAGATCATGAGGATTAGAAGTTCTAAACTATGAAAACTTTCATTTTCTCATCTTTAATGTGGGACGTAATGTGTCATAACTATTTCACAGTGTTGTTATGATCATCAAATGAATAATGGATGTAAAAACACTTTGGCAATTTTAAAGTAATATATTTCTTCAGGGTATTATTGCTTCTAAAATCTAGCATACTAATATATTTGATATGTTACCATGCCTCAGGATAGTACATTCAGACATCAAGAAAAACACAAATCAATCAATAATAAAAAATATAAATATCCTATAAGAAATTATTTTAAAATGATAAAAAATGCATTAGTTTATATTATCATGATAAAGATAAAAATTGACAACTGAATTATTTGTATGAGAGAAAACACCTATTTCATAGATGAGCAGATACATACATTTCAAAAATTCTTGCTCACATAATTTTGTTATATGCATACTATAAATTGTATTTCATAAATTTTAGTATTCATGGCAAAAATGTGCATTATTAAAATAATAAAACACATTTTATTTTATTTTAGGACAGCCTTTACAATTCTGTTAAGATAATCTTAACCACATGAAACATACTGACATTAACTTAACACTAACAAAATTTGTACTGTATAATCTAGACTAATGATAACTCTACCTAAACCAGGACTTTTAAAAGGAAAAAGAATAGGGGGGCAAATGCCATCTTCAATGAAAAAAAGGGTGATCCACTTTTAGTTTCAGTAGCTGGAAACAATTTAACTTTAAGGAAAAATTATCAAATTTAAACAAGGCTATCACACATTTATTTGTGAATAGGTGCACAGAGAACTGGCACAATTTCAAGCTGTTAATCACAAATTTCTAAATACATATTAGCTAATGGATGTGTAAAATTATGCTTATCTTGTCTTAGATAAATGCCTAATTAAAAACTCTTTGAAGGAAAAAAATCTTCACATTATTAAAGAGAAAAGAAAAGAACATTATGTGAAGTTATATATAACTTTAGAGAGAGGGAAATTAGGATTTTTTTTTCACCATAGAGTACTTTGCTGGATGGATATTTAATAGTTGGAGTTTGCAGACCAAGTAAGAATTTTAGGTGTTTAAAACATTGCTTATGCAACATACAGGGTACCACAGTTGATTCTCAGAGATGAATTTTATTATTCAGATTTATATGTTAGCCTACTAAAGCATGAGGCAATTAAATACATTTCTCAGACAATGATTTGTTACATTCTCAGTAGAAATCATAAGCAGGATACTCTGGAACTTACATTAATTAATTAAAATGAAATGTGCAATAGTACTTCTATTCAGAGTTACACTATATGTTCAAATCTTAACTGAAATATATAAAAACAAACAGGAAAAATAAGAGTACTCCAGGATCTAAATTTGATACTTTGTTTAGATGGGCTTATGGTGAAGACACAATCACTTCATGAATGGTACAGACAATTAAAATAAACTCAGTAGATCTGTATCATACTAGACCCTTCAGGCTCAGAGTTTTTTTAAAAAATATATATTTTTATTGATTTCAGAGAGTAAGGGAGAGGGAGAGAGAAATAGAAACATCAATGAAGAGAATCATTGATTGGCTGCCTCCTGCATGCCCCCTAGTGGGAATTGAGCCCATAACCCAGGCATGTGCCCTTGACAGGAATCAAACCCAAACCCTGGACCTTTCAGTCCATAGGCCGAAGCTCTATCCACTGAGCCAAACCAGCTAGGGCCAGGCTCAGATTTTAATAATATAGTATATCCAATTCCATCAAAGGTACCAAAGGTTTGTGAGATTTGCCTTATTAGCATTGTATAAGTACCCCACTTTAAGGAAACTTAGCATACACAAATCCAGTTTTAAAACAGATAAATTAGGTGTGATCATTTATTTTGTAAAGAGAACTTCCCTGTTAGAAAACATTCAGCTTTAACATAATCCCATTCTCTTGCTTATTGCATTCAAATGTGTTATATTCAGTAAAATTAACTTACACACAATATTTAGGAAGACATTTATGGGGCAAAACAAGTTACCAATGCCTTTATTTGGACTATAAAAGCTTTGAAGGACAATCATATATAGATAATCCATATCCTTGTGTAAAGATTCTTACATTTTTTAAGTGTGTGAATTCATGGCACTTAATTTAAAAGTTATGCTACTATGGTTGCTGGACACTAGAACAGTCCCTAAAGAAACATTAAAAGTCAAATCATTCAGTGTGTTGGCAGTGTTCTATTGCATAACCTGAGTAGTATTTGGGTGTGGGGGTCCAGAAAGAATATCCTTAGAATGTGCCACTCTGGCATGAAGATTATTTCAAGCTGAATTTAAAGCCCAACAAAATCAAGAGGAGTTATTTTTATTTTTATTTTTTTTTTACCTTCCCCTTACCTGTCTAAGCAAATTCAGTTAGAAACACCTGCTTCAGGAAGGAAACCTTAGCATATTCACTTTAACACATAAGAACTAACTGTGCCAGACAGGGAGGATGCAAGCAGTCTGTTAGATTTTTCTCTGTGTCCCATTGTTTCTGGTGGCTCAGCAAGAATCTGTTTACTACATCTTTGCTCTTTCTCATCTACCTGTGAGCTGTTCTTAGTTCAAAATGACATATATACTTCATCTTGCCTCACTGTCTTTGGAATTTTCATCTTTATGTGAATTCCCCATATTAAAACTTGATTTTCTTCTGTTATTTAATCTGCTGTAGGTATGTGATTGAAATAATTTGACCAACCAGAAAAATGAAGGGGGCAAGAGGAAAGTTTCCCTGTGCCACACAGGTTTTCACTTATGTGATAATTCATGGAACCATGTAGTATTTTGTGTACTTTCCTATAAGTCTCTTATACTTCATTTAAAAAGCTAAGCGAATTTACTCAGAATGCAAATGTGCAAATTTCAGGTCCTTTGCCTAGTTTTAAAAATATATTTTTATCGATTTCAGAGGAGAAGGGAGAGGGAAAGAGAGATAGAAACATCAATGATGAGAGAGAATCACTGATCAGCTGCCTCCTGCATGCCCCCCACTGGGGATAGAGCCTGCAACCTGGGCATGTGCCCTTGACCAGAATCGAACCTGGGACCCTTCAGTCTACAGGCTGACACTCTATCCACTGAGCCAAACCAGCTAGGGCGCAAATGTGCAAATTTAAACTTATAATTATTAGAACCTTTCAGAGCCTGTTACTCAATTTTAACACGCAGAAATAAGTCCTTCAAAAAATGCTGTTTTGATAGAATGGGTCAGGAATATCCACTTGGCTAAATGATTTTCCGTATAAACAAGAATCATAGTTTTCTGCCAAGAAAATGTACTCTAAAAGTTGGAAAGAAAGTTAAGGATTCTTATATTTCCCTGTGGATTGAATTTAGGTCAGTAGAAAGGGGAGGGGTGGGAAGGGAGGAAGAATCTGGAATGGAAGAGGGAGAGGATGATGTTGAAAAGTAAACTTGTAATTCGTAAAACCAACATTTTATCCTACTTGACAAATTATAAAAAATGGTGAATTGGATGTATTTTTTCTGCTGACAATTATGAAGTATATTTTCTCCCTCCAAGAGCAAATGGGAAAGCCATCGGAATTAAAAAGATCTGTGTTTAAATCCTAGTTGCTCTCCTGTTCTTAAAGATCCTCATGTCTCCAAGCCTGTAAAACCAGAATAGTAGCAACTTGTTGGGGTTCCACCCCAGCAGGTCCAGGGATTCCCAAAGGTGTGGACAGAGTCGGCGAAGAAGGAATGACACAGAGACAGTGTTCAGTTGATCAGCATAGCAAGGTTCTTCCTTTATTCTCCTGTTACATCTGAATTTATACCATTTGATTTTAATCCTATCCATTCTATTCCAAAGGTTAGGGCGTTTGTTATCTCCAGTCCAAGGTCACTACTCTATTGTTCTGTTAAGCTACAAGGAAGTAATTGAAGGAGATTATCCTAAGTAAAGATTATGTAGTTTAAGTGTGATTGTTCATAAAGTGATTAACAACCTTCCTGGCACTTAGTTAAGGGGTTTTACTGATTCCTTTCCTTACTCCTGTTAATCCCTAACTCCAGGGAAAAATCCCCACCTGGGGAAACAACCTTTCCTGGAGAGGTGAACTTGGTTAAAACACATAGTGCTAAGAAGGGGAGCAAACATATTAAGAACAGTAGGCCATATACCCCAGGTCCCTTGAAACATATGCTGTGCAGATGTTTCTTCTCTGCAGTGACTGTGTCAAGCAGCAAGGATGGACCGGCTTCCTGCAAATTCCCCCTTTTATATTTTTTAAATGATAGCGCGTGTAAATCAGTGGCCACCTCTCGTATTGGGTTGTTTAAGATTCAGAAGACCTATTTGTGACTTTGCCAACAGGTCAGTCCTAGGCTTAACCCTATATCGGCTCCCCATAGCACCTAGATTGCATGAAAATATATTTGATAAGCATAAGCTCTCCAAAAATGTTACCTGATTACTACTTTTTAATTTTTATTATTGACTAGAGGTCCGGTGCACAAAAATTTGTGCACTCGGGGGGGAGGGGGTGCCTCAGCCCGGCCTGTGCCCTCTCGCAGTCTGGGACCCCTCGGGAGATAACGACCTGCTGGCTTAGGCCTGCTCCCGGGTGGCAGAGGGCAGGCCCAATTCCTAGGTGCAGCCCCTGGTTGGGCTCAGAGTAGGGCTGATTAGGGAGTTGGGGTGCTGCCCCCTGTCATGCACAGAGCAGGGCAATTGGGAGGTTGTGATGCCACCCTCAGTCACGCTCAGAGTAGGGCCAATTGGGGGGTTTGGGTACCGTCCCCTGTCACACTCAAGGCAGGGTCGATGGGGAGGTTGCGGCACCACCCCCTGTCATGCACAGAGCAGGGCCAATCAGGGGGTTAGGGCACTGCCCCCTGTCACTCACAGAGCAGGGCCCATCAGGGGGGTTGGGGCTCTGTACCCTGTCACGCACAGAGCAGGGCCAATCATGGGGTTGGGGCGCTGCCCCCTGTCATGCACAGAGCAGGGCCCATCAGGGGGTTGGGGCGCCACCCTCTATCACCCACAGAGCAGGGCCGATCAGGGGGTTGGGGCGCCATCACTCTCACACTCAGGGCAGGGCCCGTGGGTGGGGGGGTTGGGGCGCCATCACTCTCACACTCAGGGCAGGGCCAATGGGTGGGGGGGTTGGGGCGCCGCACCCTGTCACACACAGAGCAGGGTCGATCAGGGGGTAGGGGAGCTCCCCCCTATCAGGCACAGAGCAGGGCTGATCAGGGGGTTGGGGCGCCTTCCCCTGTCACCAACAGAGCAGGGTGGATAGGGAGGTTGTGTCCCCACCCCCTGTCACACACAGAGCCGCAGGGCGATCAGGGGGTTTGGGTGCTGCCCCCTGTCACGCTGATCCCGGTGCCGGGAGGCCTCGTGGCTCCGCTGATCCCGGTGCTAGGAGGCATATTACCCTTTTACTATATAGGGTAGAGGCCTGGTGCACGGGCAGGGGCCAGCTGGATTGCCCTGAAGGGTGTCCTGGATCAGGGTGGGAGTCCCCACTGGGGTGCCTGGCCGGCCTGGGTGAGGGGATGATGGCTGTTTGCAGCTGGTCACACATCCTTCAGGGTGGGGGTCCCCACTGGGGTTCCTGGCCAGTCTGGGTGAGGGGCTGAGGGCTGTGTTCAGGTTGGGGGTGACTGAAGCTCCCAACCGCTCCTTTTTTTCTTTTTTTTCTTTTATTCTGGGCCAGCTTTAGCTTTGAGGCTTGGCTCCAGCTCTTAGGCCTCCTCTGCTGAAAGTAGGTTTCTGGCCTTTGCTTACAATGTTGCGATCCTGCTGGCTGAAGCCCGGTGGACTAAAGCAGGTTTCTGGGGTTTTGTTTAGCTTCTCTATTTGTTACATAGTTGCTTAGAGTTGCAGCTCAGAGGCCTGCAGCGGCAGGTGGGGAACGTTGGAGTCCTCCGTCGTCACTGAAACAAGCAAGCATCATGTTAGTTTCAAGCTGCCTGGCTGCCGGCCGCCATCTTGGCTGCCAGTTAATTTGCATATCACCCTGATTAGCCAATGGGAAGGGTAGTGGTCGTATGCTAATTACCATGTTTCGCTTTTATTAGATAGGATAGTATTACAGATATCTCCCATTTCCCCTCTGTTACCCTCCTCCTCCCACCCATTCACCCCAGGTCTTCACTACCCTATTGTCCTTGTCCATGGGCTATGCATATAAGTATATAAGTTCTTTGGTTTATCTCTTCTCGACCCTCAACCACACATTGAGTTATGATTACTACTTTTTCAAAAGGTTGAGAAGACCTCTGGTGCTGGCTGAAGTGAAATAAGCCTGATGTGAAACAAGCCTAACTCTCCTGCTGAATACAATGAAAAACTCTAGACAAAATATTCCCCCGCCCCATCGCCCCCGCGGCCAAAAAAAAAGTAAAGATGAGAAGTAATACCCAGCAGATTGGGAGGGCAGTCAAAACCTGAAGAAAGACAAGTGGTGATAAATTTTCTATTGTGCTTTTATTCTTCTTTACCTGCAGGCTTTGATCAGTAGACAAAGTCATACTGGGGACCTGCAGTGGTTGCAGGCAGTCAAAACTTCAAGAGGCATCTAAGGCTTCAAGAGAAAAACTAGTATTCCTGGGTAAAGAAGCCTCCGTTCTGCAGTGTGGAAGGCATTGCCATGATTTCTTTTTTCTCTCTATTCTCTTGCTGCTTCTCCCAAGAGGAGGGCTGTACACACTGAAGTGAATCTGTGCAGGTGGCTACAACTCTGAGAGAATACCATTTTTCTTTCCAGAGCAGCAGAACTAAAGGGCCCCTGGGATTTGCATTGGAATCATCACCTGTAGAAAGAAAGACAGAACTTGTGGTGTAAACTTAACTCAGTCAATTGCTTGCTAAAACAAAAGCACATAAAATTTATCCAGAGCAATTTAACAGGCCTCTAGAGTCTCATAACATAAAATTTAAAATACTCATGGTGAAATTTAAAAAACTAGGTACACAAAAATGGAAAATCTGACCAATTCTTAAGAAAACAAAACAAAACATTGAACAGATGCCAACCTCCAATGTGTTGGAATTATCAGACAAAAACTTTAAAGCAGTTCATATAATTATCCTCAATGAGGTAAAGAGCTTTGAAATTAATGTTAAGATAGAAGTGCTTAGCAAAAAATAGAAACTGTGAAAGTAGAACCAACTGGAAAATTTAGAACTGAATGATATAATACCTTAAATAAAAATACTAGCTACATAAACTCATTTATCAGAATAAGTTGATAAAGAGTCAGTAATAGAACATAGATCAAGAGAACTTGTCCATTTTGAAGACTAGAAATAAAAACAATTGAAAAAATAAGCAGATTCTCTGAACAATATCAAATGCTCTTAACATTTATGTCACTGAAATCCCTGAAGGAAATAAAAAAATATTGATAAGGAAAAGTATTTGACGAAATGTCTGAAATTTTCCCAATTTTAGTGATAGACGTAAAGTTACAGATTTTGTTCAGTGAACTGCAAAAGAATAAAATTTCTTAAAAAGGCCAAGACACACCATAATCAAATAACTATAAACAACAACTTAAAGGCCAGGAGAAATTGAAGCATACTGTAGTAATGTTCTCCCACTATACATGATGTGATAGAGAAATAAGTGTCTGTTTCCCCTAACTATGACATTTTGGCATTATTTTAAAACTAGAGGCCCTGTGCACAAAAATTTGTGCACTCAGGGTGGGGAAAGGAGGTCCCTCAGCTGGCCTGTGCCCTCTCGCAGTCTGGGACCCCTCGGGAGATAACGACCTGCTGGCTTAGGCCTGCTCCCAGGTGGCAGAGGGCAGGCCCAATCCCTAGGTGTAGCCCCTGGTTGGGCTCAGAGCAGGGCCGATTGGGGAGTTGGGGTGCCACCCCCTGTCATGCACAGAGCAGGGTGGATTGGGAGGTTGTGGCCCCACCCCCTGTCACACACAGAGCCGCAGGGTGATCAGGGGGTTTGGGCACTGCCCCCTGTCACGCTGATCCCGGTGCTGGGAGGTCTCGCGGCTCTGTTGATCCCGGTGCTGGGAGGCATATTACCCTTTTACTATATAGGGTAGAGGCCTGGTGCTCGGGTGTGTGCTGGCTGGTTTGCCCTGAAGGGTGTCCTGGATCAGGGTGGGGGTCCCCACTGGGGTGTCTGGCCAGCCTGGGTGAGGGGATGATGGCTATTTGCAGCTGGTCGCACACCCTTCAGGGTGGGGGTCCCCACTGGGGTTCTTGGCCAGCCTGGGTGAGGGGATGATGGCTGTTTGCAGCTGGTCACACACCCTTCAGGGTGGGGGTCCCCACTGGGGTGCCTGGCCAGTCTAGGTGAGGGGCTGAGGGCTGTTTTCAGGCTGGAGGTGACTGAAACTCCAAATTGCTCCTTTTTTACTTTTTCTTTTTTTTATTCTGGGCCAGCTTTAGCTTTGAGGCTTGGCTCCAGCTCTTAGGCCTCCGCTGCTGAAAGTAGGTTTCTGGCCTTTGCTTACAATGTTGCGATCCTGCTGGCTGAAGTTCGGCTTTCTGGGGTTTTGTTTAGTTTCTATATTTGTTACATAGTTGCTTAGAGTCGCAGCTCAGAGGCCTGCAGCGGCAGGCGGGGAACTTAGAGTCCTCCGTCACTGAAGCAAGCAAACCTCATGTTAGTTTCAAGCTGCCTGGCTGCCAGCCGCCATCTTGGCTGGCAGTTAATTTGCATATTGCCCTGATTAGCCAGTGGGAAGGGTAGTGATCGTACGCTAATTACCATGTTTCTCTTTTATTAGATAGGATTATGTAGGTATAAGACACATTTCAGCTTGATTCAATGTGGGAATCAGAAGTATGTGGTGAAAAAAATAAGGCCTACTTGATAAAATCTATTGGTATGACAGCTGGAAAGCTTTCTGAGAGAGAGTTTACTCTAACTCAAGAAAGAACTCAGCATGAAATTGCCACTGGATGAATCTTTGGCCATTGTAGAGAAGGGCAATTCCAAGTGAAGCACGGTCTTGCTTTCATTTGTCCCCTGTTCTAGCTCTCATTCATTTTTTAAGTAAATATTAATGAACATCGTGGTGAATGAAGCAGATATAGCTACTTCTGTTGACTATTTCAATCTACTTTGGATTGTTTCAGAATCCTCTGTAGCAATTATAATTAAAACTTGAAATTCCTGTGCATAAAATCTTTGGTTAAAAAACTCTTGGGAGTTTCAAGATGGCTGTAGAGTAGGTGGAAGGTACACTCATCTTCTCCTGGCAACAAACTGAATTTACAGCTAAATTATAGAGCAATCAACCTGAATAACCAACTGGAGTATAGGTGAACAGGAGTGTTATATCCAAGGATTTATAGAAGAAGCTACATAGGCATTGGTATGAAGGGCAGATACATGAAGAGGGTTGGCCCCTGCACCCATGTGTGGTGGCTGAGAAGCCAGAGGGATATAGGCTACCAAAGTCCCTCATGAGAAAGATAAATATCACATGATCTCACTCATTTGTGGATTATAACGAACAGCATAAACTGATGAACAAAAACAAATCCAAAGACAGAGAAGTATCAATTAGATGCTTAGACCTCAGAGTGAAGGTAGGGGAGGGTGGGGGTTAGGGGGAGAGATCAACCAAAGGATTTGTATGCATACATATAAGCATAACCAATGGACACAGACACCAGGGGGGTGAGGGTATGAGTGGGGGTGGGGGTGGGCCAGTGGGGGGATAAGGACACATATGTAATACCTTAATCAATAAATAAAGGGGGAAAAAAGTCCTCCATGAGGAGTGTGGGGTTTCAACCCAATGCCAGGACCTCCAACCCAAAGCACCAATGTTGGGAATTGAAGTTTGCATAGCATCCAACAGTGAAAATCAGTGGAGTCCCTGTCTGCCAGGAAGAGGAGGGAGCCTGCTAGAATCTCAGGTGCTCTCCTAAAGGGCCAACACAGAGGAGCTTGCTCTCAGGCACTCTCATTTCATTTCAACTAAACTGTGGCCCACTAAATTGGTTACGTGACCTACAAACAAGTTACATCTAGCAGTTTGAAAAACACCCTTTCAGTGAAGGAGGAAGGGCTTAATCTCTTTGCTTTTTCTTCCACGGGTTTTAAAATTAAATAAATAAATATCAATAAACTAATAAATAGAATCTACAGCCTAGATCTAACAAAAGCTCTATTCTCAGGAACTAGTGAGGCCTGTGTAAACTCAAACTACATTCGAAAGTCTGCGGGTAAGCCTGATTTTTACATGTATGAGATTTCAGAGCAGGCATCCAGACACAATCAATCCCAGATGCAAGTCCAAGTTACATTATATAAGTTAAAAATGATTTTATCCATGATAGAAATATAAACATAATACTTACTTTTTCATTATTTCCCCTTTCAAACATTAATTGCATTCAACTTTATGAATTGGGCATGCACATATACTTATTCACAGTGTCATCATTTAGTTGTATACCCTCCTGACCTTGATTCTTTTTCTCCAGATATCTGAAAGATTTTGGATGAAAGATCGCTATGGAATGGATCCCTATGACTTCACTAATGACATGAGAACATAGCTGGGTTTTCTATCAATATGTGGGAATTGGCTTTCATAATAATATGAGTAAGGAAAACATAGACTGGAGCCAACACTCTAAGATAGCTCTCAGTTCTATTTCCCAAGGCCTGGCCTCAAATACATTCTCAGGTTGTGATTTAAAGTAGTAGTCAATTTTTTTCCCTGTGTCTCACAAGATAGGTAAAGATTTCATACTCAACACATTTACATAGACAGATTCCGATTTCAGTTATAGGCAATGAAACACATAAAATAGTCTGTCAGTCATATACTATTCCTAGCATGTTTTATTTCTTTTTCTTCTCCTTGAGAAAGGGTAAGAATATATACACTGAAGGGGATAGCATAACAGTAAGATTGAATAAGCCATATAAAGTAAAACATTTGTAGACTTTGCTCAGTAACAAATTACTTATAACACACAACTACGTCATGATATAGAAATTGGTAAATCATATGTCCTATGCTCTCTGGCTCTTATAAGGAATGGCATGCAAAAACCTGGCATTCATTAACACTTTACCTGAGAAACTCACACAACTCATGAGACTAAGTTATAGAATGGAAACAGAGCCAGTTATTAAAGAGATATTAACACAAGTCTATCCAGAAAGAAATAATTTTCGAATATCCAGTTAACACTTTTCAATAAATAGGTAGAAAATAAAGTTCCATTAGTATGACCAATCGGCTGTGGTTTTTATTTATTTATTTATTTATTTATTTATTTATTTATTTATTTATTTATTTTTATTGTTTTATTGCTTAAAGTATTACAAAGGGTATTACATATGTGTACATTTTTTCCCCCCGCCCTTGACAATCCCCTGGCCTCCCCTATCCCCCAGTGTCTTATGTCCATTGGTTATGCTTATATGCATGCATACAAGTCCTTTTGTTGATCTCTTACCCCCTTCCCTCCTGCCCCCCAACCCTCCCCGGCCTTCCCGCTGCAGTTTGACAATCTGTTTGAGGCAGCTCTGCCTCTGTATCTATTATTGTTCATAAGTTTTTAATGGTCTTTATTATCCATGAATGAGTGAGATCATGTGGTATTTTTCCTTCATTGACTGGCTTATTTCACTTAGCATAATGCTCTCCAGTTCCATCCATGCCGTTGCAAATGGTAAGAGTTCCTTCTTTTTTACAGCAGCATAGTATTAGGTTTCCCTTGCACAATGTGTCATCTCAACTTCCATTGTTATTTCTACAGTTAGATTATTTGCTTTTTTGATATATAATGCATATTCATAGAAGTGTTTAAGTCATACATGTACAGTTCAATTAATGATCACAATGTGAGTCTTTGCATGTAACTACTATTCAGATTAAGAAAAAGAACATTATCAGAGTCTCAATCCTCCTATACTCTCTCTCAATCATTAACCCTCTCTCGTATAAAATTTTAAGATATCACTTCATTTATTTGAATAAGATCTGAACTTCATTAATGGAAACATGATTTCAAAAAAAAGTTTTGTATTGCACTTTATAAAACACCAATTAAATTTGAAAAATCATTTACTATTGAATTTAGAGATCCTTAAGATACCCATTCTGCGGTTGTTTCTTAGAGAAGGAAGGTGAAATGAGGAATTCTTTCTATACCAACAAAGTTGTTCTGGACACCAAACTCCCAGACTTCTATCCCTGTTAGGGACAAAGTGCCAAACAAGTTTACATACTCAAAGTTATTTTCTACTTTGGGAGATACTCGAGGAAAAAAATACATAGATAACTATTAAATTCCCTTATAATATGTTTTATTTACGAAACAGCACTAAATTGGTGAGGTAAGAATAGTTCGGAGGAATGATGCTAATGAATCCAACACCTCAAATATTAACAGTCAGTATTTTCTCTGATCCCCTAGAGCCCATTGTCCTCTGTAGTCAGGGAAAGTGTGTGACCAGAAAAAAGTTTAAGGGATTAATAGGAAAAAAAAGTTCAGATAAATCAATCACAACCCACAATTGACATTACAGCTAAACTGACAAGCCTGCCAGAAAAATTTTCCATACACAGTGCTGTGTCACTGGCCATTGTTTTGTTCTCAGTATTTCCGTCTTGTACAGCCATGACTGGTGGCATTTGAGGAAAATGCCAACGCCTTTCTTTCCTCCTTCTCTGACATGTATACTGGATACTCACCAGACGCTCACTGAATTATGTGGCCCCTCTTGGAAATGTTGAAGCCCCTAGAGTGCCATTAACCATGATCTACAGAGGCTCTTGTCAGAATTAGACAAAAAGTAAAATTATAGTGGTGTGCTGGTGCCATTTTAGTTAAAAGTCTGTCATCTTTGTCATTATAAATGTCTATTTCCTGCACTTTATAACTCAACTGAGGGAATTTGCCTTACAGTCAATAGAGTAGCTGAGAAAGTGTCAATCTTTCAAGATTTAAAAAAACACCCATAGATACAAAATAAAATCTATTTTACTATTATGCTATAGTAAAAGATTGTGCATGTGTGTGTGTGAGTGTGTGTGTGTGTGTGTGTGTGTGTGTGTGTGTGTGTAGGAATGTGATTTTATCTACTAGGACTTGCTTTGAAGGAGAAATAAATAATGGGTATTTAAACACACACACACACACACACACACACACACACACAAATTTAGGAAGCCCAGGAGAAAATGTAGAGAAAAAATATGACCTAAGTTTGAGTTATAGCTTTATAACCATCATCACATTTCTTTGCTTGCCTTTTACCCAGCTCCTTCTTTTTGGTCCCAGTTAATCTAATTATGATAACTAGATTTTTCTAGACTTCCTATTATTATTTAGATTAGTAAAAGAGAGAAATTGATTCTAATTTGACTACACTCTGAATGGTAGTGAATTTCCTGCAAGGTCTATAAAATAGTTTGTTACCTCTTTGTTTATGTACTCATTATCTTTTTATTTATGACTAGTACCCTGGTGCATGGATTCATGCACATTGATAGGAAATTAATTAGAAGGTGGCCGGCGGGGCAGGACTGGGTGAGATGGGCCAGACACAACTTGGAGCCAACCTCCTGAGTTCCCTACCCAGCTGGCAGCACCTGGGGCGGCGCCGTGGCTTGAAGGGCATCTGTGGAGTGAGCGGGGTCCCTTCGGCATGTGGGGTCCTTTGGCCTGGCCTGCTTGGATCATGGAAAAACTGGCTCTCCAACATCCCCCCAGGGGGCCCAGATTTTGAGAGGGTGGTTCTCAAGTGACACACCCCAGAATCAGGCTCCCTCCTCTCTGGTTCCGGGATGCAACACCTGAGAATCACAGCTGCCAAGTCACCGCAGCTCCTGCCCCCTGGTAGTCATTGTGCATCATAGCTACCGGTCAGTGATGGTCGCTTAGCCTTTTATATATATAGAATTTTCTTTGAATAGACTCTATGGGTTGCAAACTTGTCATCTGTTAATCATGAGCTACATGAGTTCTTAAAGATTTTTACAGTAGGTTGGCTACTTATTAAGTAAGGTTTCCACTCAGAGTCTCTTAGAAAACAAGAATAGTGTTTATTAATTATGAGGGCCTACTAGGTGCAAGCTGCTTGCTAGACATTTTATATTTTCATCATTAAAATAACCCTTCAAGCTTGGTATTTTTAATTCTCTTTTTTTTTTTTGGTAAAAAGAACTAATGCTTACAGAAATTAAGGATTACATTGCTGGCAAGTATGTGAATGAGGACTGGAATCAGATTCACTGTGGCTCCTATACCTATGAGATTTTCCTCCATGATAATTTGGAACCTAAATTATATTCCCTTGGGAGGGAAGGAATCCAATGCTTGTTGAATACCTAATCTGTGCCAAGCAAATTTAAAGTTTAATAATATATTTAATACTTATGTAAGAGTTGCAAATTAGTATTATTTGCAATTCATAGAAAAACTAAGGCTCAGGATGATTAATTGGGGTAATTAAATAATTTGCCTGAGGCATCTAATTGTAGAGTTAAGCTTGGGTAGGTCTAACTGAAAAACCAATATTTTTTTCACTATAACGCTGAACTTTTATTTCTTAAATGTAATGTTCTAATCACAATAGAAAAATGATTATAAGATTAATTTGGTCATGTATCCACCTTTTTGTTTACTTTATGAATATTTACAAACATATATTCTATATATCAAGCACTAGAATGCTCATTGGTTGCTTATTTACAGTTCTATTTTTGTGTTCTCTTATGCTTTGCTTTTTCCACTTTCATCTTCTCCTTCAACTATGCATAAACCACTATTTCACAACAAGTAATTCATGGGTCACTTATTTTTAAAAATGCTTTGTGAAACAAAAGGTTCTATCTATAGCCAAATAAGTTTGAGAAATTCTACATGGTATACCACATGCTTACAGATTCACAATGAACATTAGTATATTGAAAGTTTTGAGTAATCTTGCAGGAATGAAATCTGTTTAAAACAGAGGATAACCCTGCAGCACTAATTTTTGTTTTTGCATGTAATGCCTATTAGCACCCAATGAAATTAGTGATCCAGGCCGCATGCCTTAAGAAATGCTGGCCTAGCTCATTACATGGTACTGCTTATCCCAGAACTGTCCTGCTTGCAGAACCCTTTGCAGTAATATGTAAGTCATTTTTAATAACGTAATTATTCAGATATTTGTAGTGTCATCACTTCATAATGCCAACCAAGTTAATGAAAGAAAAACCAAATATGGAATTTGATTAATTCTACATATCTTGAGCTTTGGGCAACTATTGTTTTTCTTAAAGGGCATAGGTTATTCTGAAGAGGACACATTTTAACAAATATATATATATATATATATATATATATATATATATATATATATATATATATACACACTAGAGGCCTAGTGCATGGATTCATGCACCGGTGGGGTCCCTTGGCCTGGCCTGCAGATATCAGACCGAAACTGGCAGTCCAACATCCCCTGTGGGATGTAGTAGTGTGAAAAGTGGCAGGTGGCCAGGGAGAAGCCTGAGCCCAGGCCAGGCACCACACCACTCCTGTTCATCCCAGGCCCAATGTGCCTGCCACAGCTGCTTGGTAGGCTTGTTGCCACTCTGCTGCGGGTGCTGCCACAGCTGTGCTCACCAGCCGCGAGCCCAGCATCTGGCACCTGTTGGTCAGCTGAACAGCACTCCAGCTGTGGGAGTGTACTGACCAGCAGGGGGCAGCTCCTGTGTCGAGCGTCTGCCCCCTGGTGGTCAGTGTGCATCATAGTGACCATATATATATATATATATATATATATATATATATATATATATATATATATTTGCAATAAATGACTATTTTTATAATTTTAGCACTAACTCAGCATGGTTTTCTTATATAGTTCCTGTAGTTACTGAGAAACAGAGTAGCATACTGGTTAAAAGATGGCCCAGAGTTAGATAGCCTGTTTGAATAATCCACAACAGGGGGTGGGGAACGTCCGACCTGCAGGCTGTATAAAGCCCGTGAAATCATTTGGTCTGGCCCTACCAAGGCATTAGAGGTGAGTTAATTAAATGTTTTACCAAATATAGCAGGCTAATTTTTAAGTTGAAAATTTTGTATGGCCTGTGAATGATATTATAAATATTCAAATGGCCCTTGGCAGCTCTACTATTTACTACCTTGCTAAGTTTATGTGCTTCGATTTCCTCTAGTAAACAAATGAAGATATTATTTCTATTAAATAATACATTTAGCATTCCTTGCTCATAGTAAGTGCTTATTAAGTAATAGCTATTATTATTCTTCCCTCAACATAGACCAACTGTATTACTTTTCCATTGTTCCCTTAATAAGTCAGTGCACACTGAGTTACTTAAAATAATACAAATTTATTTTCTTATGGTTCTATAGTCTGACATGGTTCCTACTTGGCTAAAATCAAGGTGTTGATAAGGCTGTGCTCCTTTCTGGAGTCTCAAGGGGAGTCCCCTTGAAATTTTATTTTTACTAGAGGCTCGGTGCACAAAATTTGTGCACTGGGTGTGGGGGGGCTCCCTCAGCCTGGCCTGTGCTCTCTCACAGTCCAGGAGCCCCACAATCAATTGCCCTGCAGAGGGAAGCCCTGCCCACCCACCACAGCAGCACCTGCTGGGGGCGTGGGCCTCCCTCGGAGGGGCAATTGATTGTGGGGCTCCACGATCAAATGCCCCAAAGAGGTAGGCCCCACCCACCTGGCTGGGACTCTGTGATCTATTACCTGCGCAAAAGGAGGCCCTGCCCACCCACCACAATGCCACTGTTCTTCCATTTGGTCGATAGGCATATAATGCTTTTATTATTATAGATTAGAAAATTCAGTTCATGGTGATTATAAGCATGAGGATCCTATTCCCTTGCTTCCTGGCAGCTGAGGGATGTTCCTGATTCCAGAGATCACTCTATTACTTGGCTTGTGGCTCCCTGCCCCCATTTTCATAGTCAGTGGTAGTGGGTTGAGTCCCTCTCACACTTTGAATCTCTCCTGCTAGCCTTCAAACAAACTTCTCTGACTCATCAGCCTCCTTTTTCCATTTTTTTAATTGATTAAGATATTACATATGTGTCCTTATCCCCACGTTACCCTCTACCCCCACCCCCTGCTCATGTCCTCACCGCCCCCTCCCGTTGTCCGTGTCCATTGGTTAGGCCTATATGCTTGCATATAAGTCCTTTGGTTGATCTTTACCCCATACCCCCACCCTCCACTACCTTCCGTCCAAGGCCTGACAGTCCATTCAATGCCTCTCTGTCTCTGGATCAGTCCTTGTTCATCAGTTTATGTTGTTCATTATATTCCACAAATGAGTGAGATCATGTGGTATTTATCCACTCTCCAGTTCCATCCATGCTGTGGCAAATGGTAAGAGTTACTTTTTCTTCTTCCTCTTCTTAAAGAATACCTTTCAGCATTTCATATAGTGCTGGTTTGGTGGTGATGAACTCCTTTAGCTTTTTCTTATCCATGAAGCTCTTTATCTGACCTTCTATTCTGAATGATAGCTTTGCTGGATAAAGTAATCTTGGTTGTAGGTTCTTGGCATTCATCAATTTGAATATTTCTTGCCACTCTCTTCTGGCTTGCATGGTTTCTGTTGAGAAATCATCTGACAGTCATATGGGTACTCCCTTGTAGGTAACTGAGTTTCTTTCTCTTGCTGCTTTTAAGATTCTCTCTTTGTCTTTTACTCTTGGCATTTTAATTATGATGTGTCTTGGTGTGGTCCTCTTTGGGTTCCTTTTGTTTGGGGTTCTCTGCGCTTCCTGGACTTGTAAGTCTATTTCTTTGACCCGGTAGGGGAAGTTTTCTGTCATTATTTCTTCAAATAGGTTTTCAATATCTTGCCCTCTCTCTTCTTCTGGTACCCCTATAATTCTGATGTTGATATGCTTGAAGTTGTCCCAGAGGCTCCTTACACTATCTTCATATTTTTGGAATCTTTTTTCTTTTTTCTTTTTTGGTTGGGTATTTTTTGTTTCTTCGTATTTCAAATCTTTGACTTGATTCTTGGGATCCTCTTGTCTGCTGTTGGATCTCTGTAAATTATTCTTTATTTCAGTCAGTGTATGCTTAATTTCTAGTTGGTCTTTTTTCATATCCTCCAGGGTCTCACTAAATTTATTGGCAGTTTCCATAAAATTCTTGAAAAACCTTATAAACGTGGCCTTGAACTCTATATCCAGTCATTTGCTTTCCTCCATTTCTGTCATTTGTGACCTGTTTCTTTGTCTCCGCATTTTTTATGCTTCCCTGTGTTGGTAGAGTGGTTTTGTGTGCTAGGTGTCCTGTAGGGCCCAGTGGCTCAGCCTCCCCAGTTACCTGAGGTGGACACTCTTGGTGCACCCCCTTGTGGGCTTTTTGCACAGTCTTATTGTAGTTATGCCTTGATTGTTGTAGGATCACTGGGAGGAATTGACCTCCAGGCCAATTGGCAGTGAGAATCAGCTGTGTCTGCAGTGGGAGAACTTCTGTGCTGAAGACACCTTTCTGGGGCAAGACTTGCTTCAGTGGGGTTTTGGTGCTCACTGAGACTGCACCCTGAGTGTGTCCCTTATGGATCTGAGGAGTTGTAATCTGGATGGTCCCCCTCTGACCACTGGGTACACTGGCTCTTGGATCTAAGGAGGTGCTAATTTAGCCTCTGCCTGAGGTTACACAGCAGGAGCTACGAAGAGAACTGCAGATTCCCCTTCCTTTTTTGGAGTTTAGAAGTGCCCTCATGAGGCCGAGCTGTGAAGCAATGCAAGCTGCTGTGGGACCTTGGGCCTTCTCTTGGAAGTTCTGGGTCTGTGGCCCAGCTGCAGTTTGTTAGGTAATTTTCAGGTTGCAAAGGGCCGGGACATTTATATGCAAAAGCCTCTGCCGCAGCCTGGGTGGGTGGGGGGGTCTCAGGGAATCAAAGGGTGGAGCAATCAGCTATGGCGGATTTTCAGCCCTGCCCTAAGGGGCCGCACGTCTCAGTGTCCCGGTAATTGCTGCAAGCACCTCTGAGGGAAAGCCGCACTCAGGTTCCGAGTTCTGCCCGCTGCCAGACAGTCCAGTTTCTCCCCGTATGAGTCCTGGGTCCCCAGAGACTTCCCGGAACCGGATTTCAGACCAGTCGGGAGCTTGTGACTTCCTCCCGATTCAAAAAGACAGCCGGGTCCTCAGGTGCCAGCTCCTTTCCACGCGCAAGAGCCTCTGTACCGCTGCACTTTACTTCCGCAGCTCCTCTGGCTCTCAGTGTGCTTTTTTCTTTCCTTCTAGTTGTAGAATTTCCACTCAGTCAGCCTTCCTGTAGTTCTGGATGATGTCTGTTTTGTCTTTTTGTTGTATTTTTGAAGTTGTTGTGGGAGGCAGCAATTTCCCGGTGTTTATCTATGCCGCCATCTTAGTTTCTCAACCTCCTTTTTCCATTTTTAAAAGCCAATGTGATTACATGGGGCTCACCTGTATAATCCAGGATAACTCCCTATATTTAAAGTTATTCATCTAAATTGTATCTTCAAAGTTGCTATGTACCATAAAATATTCACAGTATTGGGGTTTAAGACATGGATATATTCAGGGTATGGGTGGCCATTATTCTGCCTACCACACCTGAAAACTACTTCTTTCAGTTCACTCTGAAATGTTTACTTGTAATAACCAATTCATAGAATTTTATACACATGCAGTCAGTACTGAAAAATAAGACTTCTGGGTTGTTGCAAGAAGTAAAGATATGGCCAGGTGGTGTGGCTCAGTTATTGAGCATTGACCTATGAACCAGGAGGTCTAGGTTTGATTCCTGGTCAGGCCACATGCCCATGTTGCAGGCTCAATCTCCAGTGGGGGAAGTGCAGGAGGCAGCCAATCAATGGTTTTCTTTCATCATTGATGTTTCTCTCTCTCCCTCTTCCTCTCTGAAATCAATAAACTACATTTAAAAAAATAAAAGTAAAGATATGCCTCAGCTATTTAAGACAATGATAAAATGTGTTGATTCTTTAGAACTACATATCCTATCTAATAATAGACAAACATGGTAATTGACCATACCTTTGCTACGCCTCCCATTGGCTAATCAGCATGATATGCAAATTAACCACCAACAAAGATGACAGCTAATTTGCATACTGCAGGCAGAGCAGGCCAGCGTGAGCTGCCATCTGGGCCCCCGTGTGCCGCCTAAGCCCCGCTGCCAGCCGGGACCCCCGTGTGCGGCCCTGGGCGGTGGGCCCCCTGTCTGCAGCCCTGGGTGGGCGGGACCCCCGTGTGTGACCCTGGGCAAGTAGGACCTCCGTGTACGGTCCTGGGCGGCGGGGCTTGGTGGTGCGATCAGCCCGAGGAAGCCCTATTCTTTCAGGGGCTGCTGGGGGCCGGATCAGAGACACAAACATGCAGGCCTGGCACCCGAAAGCCCCAAGGCCCACCACTTTGGTGCTGGGGCCTGATCAAAGACACAGATCTGCAGCCCCAGCACCCAGTAGCCCCAAGCCCTGCTGTCAAGGTGCTGGGGTTGCTGGGGGTATCAGAGACACAAACCCACAGGCCCGGCACCCTGCAGACCCAAGGCCAGCCACTGTGGTGCTGGGGCTGCTGGAGGCCGGATCAGAGGCACAAACCAGCAGGGGGCCCCTGAACCCAGCAGCACCAAAGCCCCACCACCACAGTGCTGGGGCTGCTGGGGGCAGGATCGGAGACACAAACCCTGCGAGCCCTGCACAGGACAGGTGCTCCACTCCAGGCGAAGTGCCTTCCCTCCGACCCCACTCTCCCAGAGAGTCTGGCGTGGAGGGCGCTCTCCCTGGGAACCCAGAAATCCGCCTCTGGTGCGACTGCGCAGCAGCCACGCCTGGCGAGCCACGGAGAGGGTGACCTACCTATGCGGATGTGTACGCTGGTGGAGGCCACGCAACTGCCATAGTTGAAGTCATCCTTGATGTAGGAGCGGGGATAGCAGGGATCAGAGTCAGCCAGGTTGGCAATGGAACCCCAGCTCCCCACCGAATGACTAGAGCACACGGTCCTCAGTCACTTCCTGAGCAGCAGTCAGCCCTGACCGGGGATCAAACCCAAAACCTAAGTAGGTGCCCTGGCAGAATGGAACCCAAACCTTTGCTGTAGCAGAGGAGCTCTAACCCACAGCAGGGGCCAGGGTAGCTGGCGAGTGCAGCGACGGTGGTGGGAGCCTTCGCGGCAACACTAAGGAGCAGCAAGCCGAGCAGTAGGAAGCAGCAAGCAGATGGGCGGTAAGGAGGGAGGGGTCCCGGACTGCGAGAGTGCACAGGCTGGGCTAAGGAACCCCTCACCCATCCTCAGTGCACGAATTTCGTGCACCGGGCCTCTAGTCTATATAATAAAAGCCCAGTGGCCATTATGGCAGAACTACCAGAAAGACCAGTCTACCAGTCACTATGATGCTCACTGACCACCAGGGGCTAGACGCTCAAAGCAGGTGGGGGGTGAGGGGGATGCAGTGAGTCCTGGAGGCACACGCTATGGCCCAGGGGCTCCAGGAACTACAAGCCCAGAGCTTGCTTTCCAATAAAAAAAATAAACTGAAAACAAAAAAGCAGCCCGATGCTGCCACCCTGAGAAGAACAGCTCCAGGAGGGAAAGGCCTCCTCAGGCCCTGTCCAGCCAGGCTGGCACACCACGGGCTCACAGGAACTCACTGGTGACATGCAGGAAGTACAGCCCCTCCAAATCCAAAGCCAGTCTCTTTGACAGCTGCTCCCCGTCCAACTAGCTCTATGGCAGATGCAGAGCTGCCAGGCCACCTCAGCTCTGATTTTCAGCTTCTGGCTTCCTGCCTGCCCCTTTGTATACAACGTGTACTTGGGGGCATGGCTTCAGCCTCCCCAGCCAATACCGCCATAGCACAGCCAAAGAGTGGCACAACATAGCCACCAGGGCTGGCTGGGCATTGATTTGGCTGCTGACTGACGCCCATGTGCAGTTACACTGTGTGTTTACATTTGTAGGGAAACAGGACAGCCCACTCCTGCCACCTGCTTCACCTTCTAGGCTAAGAAAGGCCCGCTGATCTTTGTGTTTCTCCTCCCGTCCGGAATCAAAACCTCTTGGGAATGAATGATCCCAGCGATGGCCCCAACACACGCTCAGCTTCACTGTCACAGACATTCCCAGGCATTACAGCCCGTTCCTCAGCCTGCAGTGCCCTGTTCCACCCACTGCCACTCCTCACCTGTCACCCCCTGAGGACCACCTTATGTTATCCTATTTGATATGTGAGCAAGATCTCAAGTGCTCCCCTGTCAATAGCTCCCTTGCCCTACCTTTCTTCCTCAAAAAACCTTGCATTTAATATATATATATATGATTGATTTCAGAGAAGGAAATAGAGATAGAAACATCAATGACTATAGAGAATCATTGATTGGTTGCCTCCTGCATGTTCCAAACTGGGGATTGAAACCTCCCCCATCCCTCCCTATCACCCTCCCCCAGCCAGCAGGCCCCCTGTGGTGGTACAGCACTGAGGGAAGGAGGAGGGGGGAAGCGGGGGAACCACGGGGTGGTGGGGAACCGAGGGCAACATTGGCATCTGGCATCTGTTCCTCCCGTGCCTGGCCCAGTGACAGTCACCTCCTCTCCTGACACTGATGGGGCCTTCGAGCCCCTATCGTCCTGGCCCTGATTGGCCCTGATCACCCACCAGGCCTAGGGACACCACCCACATACGAATTACATGCACCAGGCCTCTAGTAGTAAATATAAAATAGTGAGAGCTATTGACACATTATTTTCTCAAATTTATATTTATACCTCCTCTCAAAAAGTAATCAGATAATGAAGGAATGCCAATAATCTATTAATTGGAGAAATACGTTTAGTGTAATTGAAATAAAAACAATCAATTTCTTTACACTCTGTGCAAAAATTCTCTGAAATTGTAATTGTAACATGAAGCTTATTCCATCTCTTTCATATTTAATTTTCTACCCACTTCAATAAATCAAACATTGACTATTGTAGGCATAACTCTTACAAATGTACTTAAGATGAAGTTAGAATAAATTATAAGGTTTTGCGAGTGAATAATTAATTTAATGACCAATTCCACTCAAGCATTTAGAAAGTAGCTACCATTTTTCAGGCTTTCTCTAAGTGTTGGGAATTCAACAACAAAACAGGTAAGACATGCTCTTTTCCCTGTGGAGGTTTCCTTAGTATGGGAGGCAGATGAGTGAAGCAATCATTTGAATTTAGTGTTCAAGATGCTGAATAGAGGTATGCGCTGGAGCAAGAGCACAGGGGCTAATCCAGCTTCTGAGTGGTAGGTCAGGAAATTTTAAATGAAGTATGCTGTTATAAACAGTAGTGAGGTATTTAGATTGGCTGTTTATGTAACAGAAGCAAAATAGTCATGGCTAACTATATTTGTATTCAAAAAATGGATAGAGCATATATGATGTGTGTATTAAAAAGGAATATTCAGTGTTTGAAATATTTTTCTCATTACTTGAAAGTAAGAGAACTAACACCATACCAAAAAAATAACAACCCACACATTACTCTCCTATGTACTGAGAAATAATATCACTAAATTACTGAAGATAGAGATGAAATTTAATTTCTGTATTTCAGTATTTCAAAGGGAAAAAGCATGTGCATATTTCTGTGGAACACATTATGAAAACTGCAAGAACTGTACTTAGTAAAACTGAACTGTAGTTTTCAAAATGTAATGTTAATGGAATAAACACCCTTGAGTTAACTCAAGAGATTAAAAAGTAACATTTTATCAGCAAGTCCTTGATTGATGAACAGAACTTGCTAAATTTTATTGGCATAGTTTCCTATTATGCTTTCTGCAACAGCCCTTTTAATTTTAATCTTCTCTGATATAATAACTCAATACAGTAGTTTGGTTGCAAACATTTTTGTTGTTGCTGTTGTTTTGCAGAGGGTTAAAAGTCTTTGATTGTTAATAGCTCCATTAGTTTAAACATTAGATTGCTGTGGAACAGTAATAAATGACTTCTTATTAACGTAGCATAGCTTCTGGTCAATGATTGTATCGAATCATAACTTCAAGAGTGTATTCATTGGCTGAATGTAGTCATTTTTTGGCCAGGTTAACATCTTGAAATTATTCTTACAAAAGTGACTGTATAAATTTCCATTTCATTTTAGCACCTTACATGAACATGAAAGTCTGATGCAGAGTCTCACTGTTAAAAAAGAAAACTGTAATACTCTGCATATTATAGGGATTAAAACAAATTTGGCTAAAGGTTTTCAAGCATTAATTTAAATTTTTTGTGTGTGAATGTTATCTATAAAAGCATACTTTCCAAATCCCTCCTGGGTGATTATCAGTGAATTGTTTAAAATTTCCATTGTGCTCTTCTTTCAGATCAGCTAAACTGTCCATTCAGTATATTTTACGCTGAGCCCCTGGGCCAATATCACATTATAATTCATTTAACTATCCCTGGCACATTTAGAGCCATCCTTTCACTGCAGCTCAATGAAGCCTTCTGCTGTATGTGATGACCAAGTTAAATTATGGTAATAAAGGAACAATGGGATAGAAATAGCTGGTAGTAGAACCAGTTATGAACAATAGTAAGGTCAGGCAGATAGCCAGAAATATTATTTGATGTCATGCTATCAAATATTTCTACAAATACATTGTTTTTATCACTTTGTGTTGTTTGTTGTTGCAGCAACATTCTTTCAGGAGCAATAAGTCAAACCTAAGAATAATCTTTTACATGTGTATCCACCCATCAAAAATTAATTAAACACTTACAGTGGTCAGACTTGTTAAGGATTGGTGGATACAAAAATATTAAGATAATCATGATCCAATTAAATACTATTACAATGGCAGGATGTCTTTTCTATGACAATATAAAGGAGGAAATAAAATCATATTGGGTGAAGGCCAGCAGGAGGGACACATATACATTTGGAGAGATAAAGTGGGACATATTGGGAAGCACCTTGTTAATTGCACTGAGTAGTTTGAAATCATGCCATAGAAAATAGGTATCTGCACTAACTGGCAGTTAGATAGATTTCCATTGCTAAAGAATGCCAACAAGACCCAAAATGACAATGCTTACAAACATATGGAATTATTATTGCAGAAATATGATACAATATAGAAACCACATTAAAGTTAATAAATGAATCACAAAAGCTGTCTCAGCATTAGGTCTGTAAAGGCAGAAACCAAGGTCCAATTATGTTTTCTGTTTAAGACCTATTCTTACCATGTAATCAGACCCAATGGCAGACTATGGGGTCCTCCCTGAGACAAGGTAGAAGTCATCAATTTTACTCGTAACAATTAATAGTGGTGTAAATAGAGACAAAGTTCCCTTAAACTCCATGAACCCACAGTGACAAAAAGAAAAAGGGGGGGGGGGAGGAAAGAAAGAAAAAGAAAAAAAAATTCATGGCTTAATCAGGGATCAGTTGTCAGGAAGGTATAGTTCTTTTCTTTTTTTAAATATATTTTTATTGATTTCAGAGAAGAAGGGAGAGCGAGACAGAAACATCAATGATGAGAATCACTGATCAGCTACCTCCTGCACGCCCCTTACTGGGGATTGAGCCCTCAACCTGGACATGTGCCCTTGACCTGAATTGAACCTGTACCCTCCAGTCTGCAGGACGACACTCTATCCACTGAGCCAAATTGGCTAGGGCGTGGAAGGTATATATATTTTTTTATTTTATGAAAACAGCCCAGGCCAATACTAAGCCTGCTGAAGTTAACCCTCACAGTATAGTATTTAATGGAGAATTCTGTGCACAGAATAAAAAAAATAACACAGTAGATATTCTCTGACTAGGCATTGCATTTTCAATTTAAATTAAAATGAGGAGGTGAGAATTTCCCAGGGACCTTTATTTCATGGTGAATATGTTTCTAGGAGTGACAAAAAGAGAAATCTATTTTGAATGTTTTTTATTCAAATCACATTTTAAACTTATATCATGATGGACACATAGTCAGAAATGTCACTTTAAATCTTAAATTATTTCAGCATTTTAGAATTAAAACATGGTTAACTACAATGAAAAGGAATGCATACTATTTTTGAAGCGTAAAATGCAAAAGAATGCCTTCTCCATCTAATGTCACTACTTTCTTCTGTATTCTTATTGCTCTTTAGAATAAATCCAAATGTTCTTAATATGACCTTCAAGATCCAGCATGCTGTGATCCTGACTTACCCACACCATTTCCTTGTACCCAGTGACTCCTTTTATAACTTTATGTTGCCTATAGCTCTCATTGGAGCCTTCAGTACAATTTGGCAAAGAAAGAGTGACAATGGACACCTTTATTTTGATCCTGATCTTAGGAGAAAAGCATTCACTTTTTCACAAGTATGATGTTAACTATGGGTTTTTCTTAGCTGGCTTTTATCAAGTTGAAGAAGTTTATTTCTAATCCTTATTTGAGTGTTTTTATAATGAAAGGATGTTGGATTATGACAAGTGTTCTCTTTGCATCTATTGAGATGGTCATATGGTGTTTTTCCTTTATTCTATTAATATGGTGTTTACATTGATAGATATTTTTATGTTGAGTTAACCTTACATTCTCCTATGATAAATCCCAAATGGCCATGTTGTATAATCCTATTTATATGTTGCTGGGTTCAGTTTGCTAATATTTAGTTGAGGATTTTTGTATTTATAAGCATAAGAGATTTGCAATATTTAAAGTGGGGTGTTGAAGTCACCAAATATTATTGTTGAGTTGTCTACTTTTTTTGTAATATATTTATTGATTGTTTACAGAGAGGAAGGGAGAGGGATAGAGAATAAGAAACATCGATGAGAGAGAAACATCAATCAGCTGCCTCCTGAACACCCCCTACTGGGGATGTGCCTGCAACCAAGGTACATGCCCTTGACCAGAATTGAACCTGGGACCCTTTAATCCACAGTCTGATGCTCTATCCACTGAGCCAAACCGGTCAGGGCTGAGTTGTCTACTTTTCCATTCAATTCTGATTTGTTTCATATATTTTGGAGCTGTGTTAAGTGGATATAAGTTTTTTTTAAAAAAGTTTTATTGTTTAAAGTATTACAGATGTCCCCTCCCCCCCATTAACCCCCTCCACCTGAATCCTGCCCCCACCCCAGGCCTTCACTGCACTTTTGTCTGTGTCCATGGGTTATGCATATACGCATATAAGTTCTTTGGTTAATTTCTTACTGCCCCCTCCCCACCGCCCTCAGAGATTCATCAGTCTGTTCCATGCTTCCATGACTCTGGACCTATTTTGTTCATCAGTTTATTTTGCTTAATAGATTCCACATATAAGTGAGATCATGTGATTCTTGTCTTTTTCTGACTGGCTTATTTTGCTTAGTTTAATACTCTCCAGGTCCCTTCATGAAGCTGACTCAAAGGATATGTTTTTAATTGTTATGCCTTAACAGACTTACCTTTTTATCAGCATAAAACACTATTTGCTTCTAGTACCAATTCTTACTGTATATTTTGTCTTTTATTAGTATAACCACTACAACTCTCTTGGGTTAGTTTTCATTTTAATTCTTTTATTTTGCCATCCTTTTACTTTTAATTTACCTATGCCTTTGAATCTAAAGTGTATCCCTTTTAAACAGTATATAGTTGATATAATTTTTAAAAATCTACTTTCTTACTCCGTTTTTTGTTTGTAGTATTTAGTCTATTTGCATTTAATATAATTACTGACAGGACTTTTGTTTGTTAGGAGTTTTTTGTTGTTGTTTTTACAGCTTTAATTTCATTAGTTGTTATCAGTCTATTCAGGTTTTCTGATTCTTCCTGATTGAGTTTTGGAAGTTTTGGAAATTCTAGGAATTTGTCCATTTTGCCCAGGTTGTCCAATGTTAGCATATACTTTTTATTACAATTCTATGTATTTCTGTGATGTCAGTTGTTACTGCATCTCTTTCATTTCTGATTTTATTTATTTGAGTCTTCCTTCTTTGTTTCATGATGTATATGGCTAACAGTTCATCAATCTTTTTTATCTTTTCAAAGAACCAGCTCTTGGTTTAATTGATCTTTTATGTTGGTTTTTTAGTTTCTATGTCATTTATTTATACTCTGATTTTTATTATTTCTTTTCTACTTACTCTTGGCTTTTCTTGTCCTCTTATTGATGTTTTTAGAGAGAGAGAAATGAAGGGATAAAGAGAGGGAGAGAAAGAGAGAGAGAAACATCGATTTTGTTGTTTCACTTATTTATGCATTCATTGGTTGAGTCTCATATATGTCCTAATGTGTTCAAACCAGCATTCTTGGCATATAGGGATGATGCTCTAATCAAATAAGCTATCTGGCCAGGGCCTCAGACATTTTTCTAAAATGTTTGAGAACCACCAGTGACTTTTCATATAGATCTTTATATGAGTCATGAATGTGCTGATAGATTATTAACATATTCATGTTAGTGTGAGAAAATTTTAAATCAGCATAATACAGAAGATAAACTTACAAACACTGTAAAGTTAATCGCTATAACCAAAAAATGAAATGTATGACAGGTGAATCAGATATTCAAGAACATGATATTCATTATTTTTAATGAGATTCAATAAAAACATGTTTTTACTTGAAAAAATTAAAAACATTAACCGGTTTGGTTCAGTGGATAGAGCGTCGGCCTGCGGACTGAAGGGTTCCAGGTTCGATTCCGGTCAAGGGCATGTACCTTGGTTGTGGGTCATCCTCAGTAGGGAGTGTGCAGGAGGCAGCTGATCAATGTTTCTCTCTCATCGATGTTTCTAACTCTCTATCCCTCTCCCTTCCTCTCTGTAAAAAATCAATAATATATATTTAAATAAAACAAAAACAAAAAACATTATTTCTTAACAATAAATTTAATTAGTAATGATGTTAGTTAATAATAATAATCATTTAAAACATATATTAGAGTATTCTAAGCACTCCAACTTTGGTTAATAACAATAATTATTATTTGAGTGTGTATTCTGTTAGATACTGCACATTATAGAATCTATCTATATATCTATACACATTTACTATACAAATATTTCTCTCTATATAGATAGATATATGTAAATATACTAGGGGCCCAGTGCACAAAATTCGTGCACTGGGTGTGGGGCGGGGGGGAGTGTCCCTCAGCCCAGTCCACCCCCTCTCACATACTGGGAGCCCTCAGGTGTTGACCCCCATCACCCTCCAATCACAGGATCGGCCCCTTGCCCAGGCCTGACGCCTCTGGCCTAGGCGTTCGGCCCGGGCAGCAGGGACCCACAGCTGCAGTGGCCCCACGATCGTGGGCTTCGCTTTAGGCCCAGGCAAGGGGCCCCTAGCTCCTGGGACTGCCAGCTTCGACCGTGCCCAGCTCCCATCGCTGGCTCCACCCCTACTTCCTGCTATCACTGGCCAGGGCAAAGGCGGCCCTGGGGCCGCCTTTGCCCTGCCCCCCAGCTCTTAGCTCCCCCCTGGGTTTCCGATCACTGTCAGTGGCAGGGGGCTTCTTCCTGCTTTCCCTTTCGCCTCCCTGCATTGTGCCTACATATGCAAATTAACCACCATCTTGTTGGCAGTTAACTGCCAATCTTAGTTGGCAGTTAATTTGCATATAGCCCTGATTAGCCAATGAAAAGGGTATCGTCATACGCCAATTACCATTTTTCTCTTTTATTAGTGTAGATATACATGGCTGAGTGTATAAGTATTTACTATTCACAAGTTCCTGAGATAGATACTATTATTTCCATTATAAAGATGAAGCTACTGAGGATCAGAAAGGTTAAGCAATTTGGCCAAGATGTACAACCAGGAAGTTCAAGAAACTTAATTCTACTCTGAAGAAAAACATTGATTTTCTTCAACTTGAACATTTAGAACAAATCTGTGAAATATAATTAATCTAATGAACCATAACCTGTGCTCTCTTCCAAAAGACAAAATTAATTTATCAAGTTAGAATTTGGAATAGTTGTTATTCTTGGAGGGGTAGTAAATGGAAGGCAACCTGCAAGAAGGCTTCTGGATGTTGGGGTTCTATTACATATGTATGTACTAGTTACAAATGTATGTCAGGTTTGTGAAAATAATCCAATCTACATAGTTATAATATGTGCTTTCCTATATATATATTAAATTAAAATAGAAAATTAAAAAGAAATACTTTGTGCCGGGGTCCAACCCCAGCAGGTCCAGGGGTCCCCAAAGGCGTAGACGGAGTCGGCGAAGAAGGAATGACATGGAGACAGCGTTCTGTTGATCAGCAGCCTAGCCAGGATCTCCAGCCAAGTTCTGGTCTGGATCTCCAGAGAGGTTCTGCTTAGGATCTCCAGCCAGGTTCCGTGTCCATGTTCTCTTGCTAGGTTCTCCAGGTTCTCCAGCCAGGTTCTGTAGCCATGTTCCCTCGCTAGGCTCTCCAGCCAGGTTCTGTCCAGGTACTCCAGTCAGGTTCAGTCACCAGGTTCTAGTCAGGTTCTCTTGCCAATTTCTGTAGTCGGGTTCAGTCCAGGATCTTTTGCCATGTTCTCTCCAGCGAAGTTCTTCTGTCTCTAGAGAACGTTCTGTGTAGGTTCTGTGCCTAGGCTCTGTCTCTCTTGGTCCTGTCTTCTGATTTCTGTCTCTTGCTGTCTTGTTAGATCTGTATTTATACCAGTTGATTCCAATCCCATCAATCTCTATTCCAAAGGTTAGGGCGTTTATTATCTCCATTCCAGGGAGTAAAGATTATGTAGCTTAAGCATGATTGTTCGTAGTTAAAATGATTAATTACCCGCCTGGCACTTAGTTAAAAGGTTTTATTCTCTCCCTAACTTCAGGGGAAAATCCCTACCTGGGGAAACAACCTTTCTCGGAGAGGTGACCTTGGTTAAAACACAGCGCCAAGAAGGTGAGCAAACATATTAAGAACAGTATGCCATATATGCCAGGCCCCTTGAAACAGCAAGGATGGACCTGCTCCCGGCAACTTTGAGCTTTATTTTCAATGATATTTTCCAGGAATATTTGTAAGTGAGCAAGGGGAAATACTGAGCAAATTATGTTCCATTGTTTGGATATCAAAATCAATTTTTTTGTCTGTCCCTTATATGACTGAAAGTGTAAATATGTAGTGATTACATTTGTGCTTGGACATTTGAAATTGCTCAAGAAAAAAGTCATACCATCAGAGGTCTGAAAAACATTGAAGAAAATATCTGATTATTACTTAACTAGAGGCCCGGTGCACAAATTTGTGCATGGGTGGGGTCCCTCCGTCTGGCCAGCAATCAGGGCTGATTGGGGCCGGCCGGCTGGCGAGGAGATGGGATCCCAGGAGGTTGGCCGGCCTCAAGAGGTTGGCTGTGGGAGCACACTGACCACCAGGGGGCAACTCCTGCATTGAGCGTCTGCCCCCTGGTGGTCAGTGCATGTCATAGTGACTGGCCATTTGGTTGTTCAGTCATTTGGTCTCTTAGGCTTTTATATACATAGATGTTACCATGAGTATATATAAAAAGAACTTATTTGGGTAAAAATCCATCTGATTAATGTCTGTTTCTTCAAGTTTCGAATCTTTGACTCACTGTCTTACAAACATAACTTAGTTAATTTGTGGCCTTGGAAAAAAAAGAAGAACCTTACTTTAACTTTGGCCAATAATTTTCCCCAAAACAGTATTACCATAAGAGAAGTTCCTAGAGCCCTGGCTGGTTTGGCTCAGTGGATAGAGCATCAGCCTATGGGCTGAAGGGTCCCAGGTTCGATTCCAGTCAAGGGCACATGCCCCGGTTGTAGGCTTAATCCCCAATAGGGGGCATGGAGGAGGCAGCCGATCAATGATTCTCTCTCATCTTTGATGTTTCTATCTCTTTCTCCCTCTCCCTTCCTCTCTGAAGTCAATAAAAAATGTTTAAAAAAAGAAAAGTTCCTAGAAATAAAATTGCTTGAATTAAAGAATTTTGCACTTAATTACCTCTGCTTTTTTACTTGGATACGCACCAAGGAAAAGATACCATGCATTTATAAATAAACTTTGCTTTCTAATTTTTGACTTGGCTTACTATTTTTTAATGCCCAGATCCCTATAACACACCATTGTGGTAAGCATCAAATCAATGTGTTTGACTGCTTTGAAATCTGCAAAGTTCTATACTGTTATAATATATACAATAGTTCCTCCTATCCACAGGGCATACATTCCAAGACCCCTATTGGATGTCTGGAACCTCAGATAGTTTCAAACTCTCTATATATTATGTTTCTTCCTTTACATACATACTTATGATAAAGTATTATTTAAAAATTAGCACACTAAGATATTAGCAAAAATAACAAAATAGAACAATTATAACAATATACTGTAATGAAAGGTATGTGAATGCAATCTCTTTCAAAATATCTTATTGTATTATATACTCACCCTTCTTATTATGATAATGTGAGATGATATAATGCCTGTATGATGTGATGAAGTGAGGTGAATGACATAGACATCATGAAATAGCCTTAGGCTACTACTTATTTTCTGGAAATACTTCAGAAGAAGGATCATCTGCTACAGGTGATTCTGGATCATTGAGCTGTGACAATTGACCATGGTATCTTAAGCCATGGAAAAGCGCGGACCTACTGTATTTTTCATTAGTTAAATGATGTCTTTGCACATGAGGTTAGTGACTGCATCTGCATGATTAAAAAAAAAATAGCTAGAATCTAGCATCATTTCTTTATTAAATAAATGAATCTGGAAAGCTATAAAAACACATATTATGATACTATTGTTGACATAATGTAATGTATTTTATGGCTTAGTTATCCATAT
This sequence comes from Myotis daubentonii, assembly GCF_963259705.1. Lineage (NCBI taxonomy): Eukaryota > Metazoa > Chordata > Mammalia > Chiroptera > Vespertilionidae > Myotis > Myotis daubentonii. The sequence continues at coordinate 33,980,652 of NC_081861.1, read as the reverse complement.
GGCAAAAATCAGTGTCTAACTGATATCAATTGAGTTGACTAAGAGAGAATATTGTTAGCTGGACCAAAAGCAATAAACAGCAATCAGAAAGACATGTGTTCCTAATATAATTTCCCAAGGCCTCTGCTTATGTATCTTATTGGTTATTCTACTTCAATGACAGCCAAACAATAAATAAATAAAAAACAAACTCATTTAGACCCATAGTCTAGAACTTAAAAGTAGCTTTCCACTTAAGTAAATACTAGAGAAAATAAAATATTTGGAGAAAGTTACCCAGAGAAAGTATGCTTCTTTGAGATTTGAATTACACAATACTGTTAAATTTATTTTGATACTGGAGTTTAACTGAATTACTTCATTTATAGTGTGGGAGTAAATGACAATTCTAAGAAAGAAATATAATGTCTCTGTGTAAATGGGCCAGGTAGAGATCATTCAACTTGGAAATATTTTGGAGGATTGTGTTCTCTGGTTTCCATATTTATGTGTCTAATATTCATCCCACATAGCTGTAAAGGCTTAATATAACAAATGAAGAAGTGTGATTATAAAAGGAAGGGTTTTTGTTTCTTAAATGTGCAAATATCATCAGTGGTTCTGATTTCCTCTTCAGAGAATCCCTTGTTGCCAACACAGACAGCTAATAGAGAACAGATGATGTGAGGAATAAAAACATCTACCCCTTCAATACATCATTTTAATTTGCATTTATCAGTCCAGACCATATTACAGTCTCTCAAGAAGTGATATTTCAATTGTACAGAAGTTCTAAAGGAGCCCAATTCATCTATTTCCCAGACAACTGATGTGATCATATTCAACTAGGTCCCTTTGCTTCTGTGTCTCTGCCTCTCAGAGGCCCACAATGGTAACTCAACTTCGCTTCCAACTCTGATGCCTCTTCCCTAGCACATACTTTACTTTCCCCAGAATGATTGTACTTTACTGCAAGAGTGAACAATGATTTCCATTTAGGGATTGTCACTTTTAGTACATTTTAACCTTTTCTGCATGAATTAAAGCACTAATGAGGTAGTCAGCAGAGGCATAGCAAGTAAAATTAAAGTCCGTTTTTTTCCTTTTTCAGAACACCATTTATATTCACTCTAGGTTAAATCAAAGACAGTATGTTGGTATTTAATTCCTCATTATATAAATAGAAAATAAGAAAGAAATACTAATTAAAGAAGAGATTTTTTTAAAAAGTCACATATATGCCTGTATGAATAAATTTTTTGAGGGAATAAGGAACTACTTAAGCAATTTTGTGTAAGACAACCTAATCATAAAAAACATTCAGCTGCATTGAAATATTAATGAATGCTTTTAGGCATACAAAATACATTATGGTTCTTTCCAGTGAGGAACTTCAGAAAATGTTAGGAGGTCAACCTTCTCTTATAAATGTTCTTAGGATACTCTCTAACCACATTGTCAAATTTACAATCATTTCTACCTGTGTTGTTGACCTCATCCCAGGTAGTTTCCCCCAGGACTCCGCTCCATCAATTATCCCCTCTCCACTCTCTCCATCAGTCTCTAATTCTTTACTGGATGCTTCCCTATCATCTATATTTGCATATTCAAGCATGTCAATTATTTTTCAATAAAACTGGGGGGGGGTAAATATAAATAGTAAAATCAAGTAAATGCCTTCTTCAAGGAAACCAGCTTGTCTTTCAGTTTTCACTGCCATTCTTTTCATGATTAATCTCTAACAGTATTTTCCCTCATATTTTCTTTGTCCTCATCTTGCATTTTTCCCAGGCCACTGGACTCTGACTTCTACCTTTATGACTCTTCTTTCATTAGGAATAGGAATAATTCTCTGATATAAAATCTTTTCTTCACCTTAATTTCTAGAAAATATTTGGTAACATGGATTGTCCCTATCAATTTTAAACCCTTCTTTCCCTGAGTTTCCATAATTCTCTCTTGGTTATTACTTCTTAAACAATTTCTGCTTAATCACATTCAATGATTCTGCTTCCCAGCCCATTCCATGTTCACCCTTAGCTTATTGTACCACCTTATACTTCATTGAGATCATAAAAGCCATCAGAAGAGAACTGCATCATCTTCCCACAACCAAATCTACAAATTTTATTGCATCAATAATTATATTTCTATCTTCCTCTTTCTTTCATGGAAGAAGTTAATATTTTCCTATTGAAGGCCAATCACTTCCTTTGTGTAATGAAGGAAAATTGGGAATGGATATTGTGACTAAAGGCTAGAGAGTCATATTCTAAGAAGGGAGTGGTTAAATTGTCAAATATTTTTGTTACACTAGTTACTCCTTTTCAGATTTTTTGCCAGCTCTCCAAATATATCCAATCCCCAAAGAAAAATATACCCTAATCTTGAAACACAAGGATTTTAACTATTCTCTTTTTTTCCCTTCCCTTTTCTTGTTTTCTCATTCTAAACCTATCTTCTCTTTTTAAATAATCTTGCTCATCCATAGGTTTATTTGTTAATACCTTCTAAATTCAAACTCCAGACCTATAGACACATGTATGACTTTCTACTTGATCTCTCCTCTTGGGTGACTAACAGATGAGTCAAACCCAACCATTGCCAAACAACATTATCAATTTCCCACTCACCAACCTGTTACTTTCCCAGTGTTCCCCATGTCATTAAATTGAAATCACCATCTTTACAGTTCCTCAGACCCCAAGTCTACAAATTATTATTTTTTAATCTTCACCTGAGGATATGTCTTTAATTGATTTTAGGAAGAGAGAGAGAGAGAGAGAGAGAGAGAGAGAGAGAGAGAGAGAGAGAGAGAGAGAGAAACATGAATGTGAGAAACATTGATTGGTTGCTCCCACCCCTGTATGTGCCCTGACAGGGGATTGAACCCACAACCTAGGCATGAGTCCTGACTGGGTATCAAACCTGCAACCTTTCTGTTTTTATGGGACAATGCTCCAACTGACTGAGCCACCCAGCCAGGGTCAAGTTATTTTTATTCCTCCTTTTTCTTTACCTTTCATATTAATCAGCAAGTTCTATAGTATCTATATCCAGAATATTTCTCAAACCTGTCTAATGTTACTAGTGAAGAGGCCATACGGAGTGATTGATCTAAAAACAAAATTAAAAGTGATTAAGTACAGGAGATCCAAGATGGCTGCAGACAGGATGGCAGGCTGCATGATAGTGTGTGAGTGAGAGAACAAAAGGAGAGTGTGTGGACGTGCAAGGAGTGTCTGTAATTATGAGTGAGGGACAGCTATATTCCAAGGGACTGTTGGGGACTGGTGGACCAGGCTCCCATGGCTGGGCAGCCTCTACTGCTGCTGAAATCTCTCTCGGAGCTGCCAGCTCTGCCGCTGAGACCGTGCCATCTTAAAGGGGAGAGTGGCTGTGAGCTGAAGCCCAGCCTTACCTTCAACCAGGGAGACCTCAGATACCTCCTGGGACCCTACAACCACAATGCCCAGGGACCAGTTGCCTCAGCGGCGAACCCAGGAACACCAGGACTCCAGATTCCCTAACCGTGGGTGCCTAAATAGCCTGTCCAGGGGGAGACAGAGGGGTGCGAATATGCAGATGAGCCCTGCACCTTCTCACAGAGCAAATAGAAGGAACAGCTGAACAGAATAACATCCACCCGGAATTGGTGAATTAAATACAGCTGGTGAGGCAATCCATGGACAGAAAGGTCAGATATCGCCTAGAGCAGTGGTTCTCAACCTTCCTAATGCCGAGACCCTTTATTACAGTTCCTCATGTTGTGGTGACCCCCAACTATAAAATTATTTTCGTTGCTACTTCATAACTGTAATTTTGCTACTGTTATGAATCGTAATGTAAATATCTGATATGCAGGATGTATTTTCATTGTTAAAAATTGAACATAATTAAAGCATAGTGATTAATCACAAAAACAATATGTAATTATATATATGTCTTCCGATGGTCTTAGGCGACCCCTGTGAAAGGGTCGTTCGACCCCCAAAGGGGTCGGAACCCACAGGTTGGCGACCCATAGGTTGAGAACCGTTGCTCTAGACCGGTGATGGTGAACCTATGACACGTGTGTCAGAGGTGACACGCGAACTCAGTTTTTTGGTTGATTTTTCTTTGTTAAATGGCATTTAAATATATTAAATAAATATCAAAAATATAAGTCTTTGTTTTACTATGGTTGCAAATATCAAAAAATTTCTATATGTGACATGGCACCAGAGTTAAGTTAGGGTTTTTCAAAATGCTGACACGCTGAGCTCAAAAGGTTCGCCATCACTGCTCTAGACCATTATCAGTCCAAAAGATTACCAAGAGGAATATACATAACAAAGCTTGCTATAACTACTTTTTATCTACTATCAATTTCTCCAAACATTTGCCTAATTTTCTACCCTAGAAGCTCAAAGTCCTTTTCCTTTGTCTTGTCACATATCTAAAAATGCATTGTGCTTTTTTTTTAAAAAATATATTTTATTGATTTTTTACAGAGAGGAAGGGAGAGGAATAGAGAGTTAGAAACATCGATGAGAGAGGAACATCGATCAGCTGCCTCCTGCACATCTCCTACTGGGGATATGGCTGCAACCAAGGTACATGCCCTTGACCAGAATCGAACCTGGGACCCTTCAGTCCCCAAGCCGACGCTCTATCCAGTGAGCCACACCAGCTCGGGCGCATTGTGCTTTTTGTTAAGATGCTATATAAGCCCAAGTTCCAACTACCCCTTTGATTTATCCATGCATATGCATGATGTACACATTAATAAACTTCTGTTAGCTTTTCTCTTGTTAATCTTCCCTTTGTTAGTCTAATTTACAGAGCCTCAGACAGAGATCCAAAGTGGATCTACATACATACCCAAGGATATCCCACCTAGAATTTTTTAATATTTTGACATTTGGCATTAATAATTAGAGTTTAGGAGAGGGCTAAACTAGATCAGTTGAGCATTCCACTGTTTTCTAGAACTGTTAACAAGCAATTTGTTTGCAAAGACTTTCAAATTAAAGTCTCCTGGAAATATACAATTCTTTTATTTCCTTTATGAGTATTACAGTATGCAAGTGAGGTATAAAGACAATTAAAGTGAAAATTATGAGTAAATTAGATACAGAAAAACCAAGATGGTAAATGAGAGGAGAGCAATTACGTTGATAATATTTTCTCTGTTGTGTCTGTAGTTTTCATAGCATTAACTGGTACAGTTAGGAGCAAAATATTCTCAAAGCCAATGCTTTTTTTTTTCTTCATGTACACTTTTAGTGAATAAAACATTTAGAATATGAAATATTAATGTTTGGTCATAGCTCATGACAGAAAAGAACTCAATATTAGTTGATATGGAAAAAATAAATACAGTGCAACTCATTCAGCAGTGAAATAAAACTACTGCAGATGCAATGTGCTATTGTCCTATTAACTTTTTCAAGACAACCTGTAAAAAATCTTATGACCAGAACAGACTCCATTACCAAGTTCATTGCTAAACATTTTTCCTCCGCAGACTATTTCGCAGTCTAATCAACTTCTGTGCTTAAGAGACAAGCAGCATCTATAAGAAATAGGGGGACAAAAAGTTCATAACACATAACAATTCTATATGAATCAGATCATACAGAGATGATATTTAATGAGCAATAGTGCCAATAAGGCATTCATAAATTGCTTCCTTCTCACACTACATCAAGCTGTAACTTCAATGTTAAAGGGTGAACCCTGAAAATGCTCTCTATTTTTGGACATTGTGATACCAATATTTCCAGATTTTAGTCTTACTCACTTTTGTCTTGTTAATCTCCTTCTTATGGCTAAATGCTTGTGTGCCCGCCAAATTTTTATGTTGACGTCCTAATGTCCAATGTGATGGTATTAGGAGGTGGGGTGTTTGGGAGATAATTGGATCATGACAGTGGAACCCTCATGAATGGATTAGTGCCATTATAAAAGAAACCCCAGAGATATTTATAACTTTTTCCACCATTTAAGGACAGTAAGAATTAGATAGCCAGCAGCCAGTAGGCAGGCTTTTATCAACACAGAATCTGTTGGCAATTTGACCTCAGTTCTAGTTCCCAAAACTGTGAAATAAGTGTTGTTTGAGCAACCCAGTCCATGGTATTTTTTGTTATAGCAGCCCAAACTGATGAAGACACTCCATTAAAGCTTACACTTCATTTGTCTGTGTCTTAAATTTAGGTGTTCCCCATGATTCCAACTGTGGCTGTCTGTTTTTCTTTGTAATTTTCTGGATCATTAATGGATTACCAGAGCTGATGCTTTTCTTCCCAAGTCCATATCTTTAATCCAAACCTTTCTTCCAAGTTATAGATCCATTGATCTACTAGCTGAATATCCATATAGCTGTCATATGGACCATATAATTACAAAATTTATTTTCTTACCTACAACCTTTTTCTCCTCTTTTACCTGATAGTTTCTCATACCAATCAGTTACTCAATCCTATAGATTCTACCTCTAAAGTCACTCAAATGCATTCTTCCCCATAAGCACAGACATATAGATCAATGGAACAGACTAGAACGCCCAGAATTAAACCCATCTCTATATGGTTAATCAATATTTGACAAAGGAGGCAAGAATATACAATGAGGTAAAACAGTCTATTTAATAAATGGTGTTGGGAAAATTGGACAGATATGTGCAAAAAATGAAACTAGAAAACCTTCTTACACTCTATACGAGAATAAACTTAAAATGGATTAAATAATTAAATGTATGATTCAAAACCATACAACTCATAGAAGAAAACATAGGCAGTAAACTCTCTGACATAGGCTGTAGCAGTATTTTTTCTGCTGTATCTCTTCAGGCAGGAGAAACAAAGAAAAAATGGACAAATAGGATTATAACAAACCATAAAGTTTTGCATAGCAAAGGAAACCATCAACAAAATGAAAGGACAACCTACTGGATGGGAGACCATATTCACCAATGATGCAGCCCATAAGGAGTTAATATCCAACTTATAAGGAACTTAACAACAAAAAGCAAACAATCCAGTTGCAAAATTGGCAGAGGACCTGAATAGACACTTTTCTAAAAAGGACATACAAATGGCCAATAGACATGTGAAAAAATGCTCAAAGTCACTAATCATCAGAGAAATGCAAATTAAAACCACAATGAACTATCACCTCACACCTGTCAGAATAGCTATCATTAATAAATCAATAAACAACAAGTGTTGGTGAAGATGTGGAGAAAAGGGGAACCCTCATGCACTATTGGTGGGAATATAGATCAGGGCAGCCACTACGGAAAACAGTATGGAGGGTCCTCAAATAATTAAAAATGGAACTGCTTTATGACCCAGTGATTCCACTTCTGGATATATAGCCAAAGAAAATCAAAACACTAATTTGAAAGAATATATGCACCCCTGTGTTAATTGCAGCCTTATTTACAGTAGCCACCCAATTGCCCTAATTGTCCATCAATAGAAGAATTGATAAACATGTTACAATGGAATATTACTTAGCCATAAGAAGGAAACAAAATCTTTCCATTAGTGACAATGTGGTTGGACCTAAAGGTATTTTGCTAAGTGACATAAGTCAGTCAGAGAAAGAGAAATACTATGATTTCACTTATATATAGAATCTAAATAACAAAATAAATGAACAAACAAAATTTGAAACTGATTCATCGTTACAAAGAATAGATTGATGGATGGATGCCAGAGGGGAGGGGATTTGGGGGAACAAGTAAAAAGGTGAAGGAATTAAGAAGTACAAATTGATAGTTACAAATTGTCATGGAGATGTAAAGTACAGCATAGGGAATATAGTCGATAATATTGTAGAAACTATATGGTGCCAGGTGGGTGCTGGAGATATTGTGGGGAGTACTTTGTAAAGATATGATTATTTAACTACTATGCTGTACATCATAAACTAATGAGTAATATTGAATGTAAACCATAATTTAAAAAAAACTAAAAAAAAAACCATCATTCTTGCTACTATCTATACAGATGGCTATCTTTCTGACAAACTGCCCTAATTCCAACATCACTCTCATTTAGTACATATGCCACACACAGCTTGTCAACCTCTCGGTAAAAATTCACCAGTAATTTCTTAATTGGGATAGATGGGAGAGGTACAGAATATAATGGAAGTCTGAAAGAGTGCCAGCAACTCAGCATGGATGTATTGGCTATATATATTTTTAAACATATATATTAATTTTCAAATTAAGCAAATATTATTTTTAAATAAACAAATATTTAACTAAAATTAGAAAAATAACAGGAATGCAGGGAAATGACTTAATAAAATATAAATAAGCATACTTTAAAATATAAAAGGTCCAGACTGCCCTAGACGGGTGGCTAGTTGGTTGGAACATTCTTCCATACACCAAAAGACTGCAGATTCAATTTCTGGTCAGCACATACCTACATTGCAGGTTCAATCTCAGGTTGGGGCGCATATGGGAGGCAACCAGTCAATGTCTCTCTCTCTCTCTTCCTTCCTCTCTGTCTAAAATCAATAAATATATACTCAGGTGAGGAATTAAAAAATGGTCAAGAGTAAGACAAGTTTACTCAAATATTATATATAATTAAAATAATATATATCATGTATATATCACATATATGACACACACACACATATATATGTATATATATATATATATATATATATATATATAGAGAGAGAGAGAGAGAGAGAGAGAGAGAGAGAGAGAGATTTTGATGAATTGGCTCACACAGTTATAGGATCTATCAAGTCTGAAGATTGTATAGCTATCTGGGCAAGCTGGAAATTCAGGGAAGAGATGATGTGACAGTTTTGAGTCTGAAACCCACAGTGCAGACTAGCATGATGGAAACTCAGGCAGCATTTCTATGTTGCTACCTTCCCCTTCCCTAGTTTTATGGAAGTATAATTGATAAATAAAATTGTATATATTTAAAGTATATGACAGTGATTGGGCATACATATACTTAGTAAAGTTATTACCACTTGTTAATTCACACATCTATCATCTGACATAAATATATAAGGTCAACTTTTCAGGTAAAAGTAATGCTTTAAATTTAAAAAGTCAGTTATTAATTAGGTTATCTTACTTGGTATATGAATCTTTTTGTATTTATTTGTAAAAGAGTATGTAGAAATGTTAGTGTGGATACATACTATATGTTACAATACATAGTTGTAAAATGTATTATCATATTTCAGTATTTTTAAATTCCACCAAATATATGCTGTAATGAGCAGGTGCAAACATTTAAGACATATTGAGTATCTGTTGCATCCTTCACATGTAGTTATTGCCAATCATCCTACTCTGAAAGAAGTTACTTTAAAAAAATTCTCCTTTCCTATTAGTATTTCTAGAGAAACACTATAATTATACCTTCAAATGAAGATTATGTGAACATGTTGCCACAAGTTGTTTGCAAATATAGCCTACCTTACATTTCAAGAACTTTTAGCATGGTTTGTGAATTTCTATAAGGTAAATTCCATTTTTTCTCATTGATGTGCCTCATAAAATTAAAAGGTTTCTTATTGAAATAATTTACAATTAGTCTAGAAATGGTTTTGCCTTAGAACTAATAAAACTCATAGACTATGGATAGCCAAAAGGGATCCTCAAGATCTATTTTCATTGCTAAACATATTAAATGATGTGAAACAACTCAGTAGTAATAGTAGAGGTAAATTATCAATATATTCACTGTCTAATGTTATAAACTGAGCCAATCACCATTAAAGACAGCACTGTTATTTTAGAATGAAATGATATAACTTATTTCGAGGAAATAATGTAAAAGTTACATATAAATAAATACAAAAAGATAGTCACTGTAGGATTTTTTATAAGAGTGAGCATGTGAAAGTAGCCTTAGAATAGTATAACAATAAGACAGATGAGTAATTACAATTTCTTCACTTGAGTGACTGTTATGCAGCAACCAAAATGATTACAACTGACAAAATTCTAAAGATATAATTAATACTTAATAAGATATTTTTATTATGATGTAAACATATGTATAGACAGAACACAAAAAACTAATAACTGGTGTGTTAGGAAGCTGTTATGATAATGATTTTCTTCCTTCTGTTTTAAAAAATGCCTATTTTTTATTTTGTTATTCATGGTTTGTGTGCCCCTACTGCCAAGTACTATCCCGCCTTGGATGCTGGGGCCAGAGGGCTCTGGGCCCTCACAGGGAATTGCACACCAGAGGAATTGTGCATGCACCCCCACCAAACCTGAGAATCTGAAGTGGACAACTGAGGGACCAGAACCAGGGGGGAAGAAGTACAACTGAGAGCAGAGACAATAAAGGTATGAAATTCAAGGCAGACCCAGCCTCTGGTTTATCGAATCCCAGATTATTGAACCACTAGGAGCTTCAATACCTCATACCCCAAGCCGGGAGCCCAGGACCAGAAAGAGACAGCAAAAATGGGGAGACAAAGAAACAACCCCCAAAGGAAAGAAAAGGAGGCATTGTCAGATAAAGAACTAAATGAAACAGAGGAATATGCAATATGTCTGAAAAGAATTCAGAGTAAGGATCATACAGTTCCTAAAACGGCTGGATGAGAAAATCAACAATTTATGTAAGAATGCAGAAGAAATGAATAATGATATAGATACAATAAAAAAATACAATGGAAGGTTTCAAGAGTAAACTAGAAGAAGCAGAGGACGAAATTAGTGAGTTAGAAGACAGGGCAGAAAAAACGCATCAAATCTGAACAGCAATTGGAGAAAAAATAAATTAGAAAGCAGGATAGCTTTGGAGCTTTGGGAAAACATCAAACAAAGTAATATCCATATAATAGAGGTGCCAGAAGGACAAGAAGAGGAGCAAGGATTTAAAAACCTACTTGAAGAAATAATGACAGAAAACTTCCCTGATTTGGGGAAGAAGAAAATCATACAAGCACAGAGAGTTCCAAACAAGATGAACCCAGAAAGACCCACACCAAGACACAATAATTCATGGTTTCTTTTTAAAAATGAACTTGGTGGGAGGGATTCTTGAATGTTTTTCCCTATTATATAACTAAAATAAATTTGGAGAAGGCAAGTACTGGTTGCAACACAAGTGGTATTAAATCTATAACTATTTCTGCTTCATTTCACTATTCTGGAGATCATAAGTATTAGTTTCAAAGTCAAAGGCAGAAACTATTTTGATGGGTCACATGTTGAGTGAGTCACTTATCTTTATATACATATTTATTTATTTATTTACTTATTTATGTATTGAGAGTCTTTTCATTTATTTATTATTGAATTTATTGGGATGACATTGATTAATAAAAGTATATAGGTTTCAAATGTAAAATTCTATAATACATCATCTAAGTATTGTGTGTTCACCTTCCAAGGTCAAGTCTCCTTCCATCACCATTTATATCCTCTTTACCCTCTTCTACCTCTCCACCTCCTTTCCCTCTGGTAATCACCATACTGTTGTCTGTGTCTATGAGTATTTTTTTTTTTTGCTTAATCCCTTCACCTTTTTCACCCAGGCCCCAGGCCCCCTTTCCTCTGACAGCTGTCAGTCTGTTCTCTATATTTGTGAGTCTGTTTCTATTTTATTTGTTAATTTATTTTGTTCATTAGATTCCATATATAAGTGAAATCATATTATAATTGTCTTTCTCTGGCTTATTTCACTTAGCATAATGGATTTTAGGATTATCCATGTTATTGCAAATGGCATGATTGCATTGTTTTTTATGGCTGAATTGTATTCCATTGTATGAATATGCCACATTTTCTTCATCTATATATACCACATTTTCTTTATCCATTCATCTGTTGACAGACACATAGATTGTCTCCATATCTTGGCTACTGTGAATGATGTTGCAATGAACATGGGAGTACAGATAATCTCTTGGAAATACTGATTTAATTTATTTTGGATATATATGCCCAGAATTTGTATTGCTGGATCATATGGTTGTTGTGCTTTGATTTTTTTAAGAATCTCCACACTGTTTGCCAAAATGTCTATACCAATTTGTAGCCACCCCAATAGTATACAAGGATTCCCTTTCCCCCATATCCTTCTTAACACTTATCTCTTATGGTTTTCATAATCGCCATCCTAATAGTTATGATAACTCATTGTGGTTTTGATTTGCATTTCTCTATTGATTGGTGATATAGAGTATATTTTCAAAAAATGTTGAACATTAGAATGTCTGAAAAATGTCTATTTAGGTTCTTTGCTCATTTAAAAATGGGGTTATTTATATTATTTTTCTTGGTGTTAAGTGGTATGATATTTAAATATTGTGGTTATTAACCCCTTATCAGATACTTTACTCCCATTCCATAGATTGCCTTTTCATTTTACTTATTTTTTTATGCTATGCAGACGTATTCTTTTGTTGATGTAGTCCCACTTGTCTATTTTGTTTTTGTTTCCTGTGCTTTTTGTGTCATTTCCAAGGAATCATTACCTATGTTTATTTTTTGTATTGTTTTCTTTTCCTAGGAGTTTTAGTTTTCAGGTTTCAGTTCTTACATTTAAATTTTAATATATTTGGAGCTAATTTTGTGTATAGTGTAAGATAAGAATACAATTTCATTATTTTTCATGTGGATAGCCAGTTTTCCCAATTTATTGAAAAGACTATCTTTTTCCCATGGTGTGTTTTGGTGCCCTTGTCAAATATTAATTTACTACAAATGCATGAGTTTATTTCTGGGCTCTTGATTTTTTTCATTGGTTTATGTGTCTGTTTTTCTACTATAATTTTCTTTTTAATTCTTTTTGTTGAAAGTTTTACATATGTCTCCTTTCCCCCCCATAGACGTCGCCCTGCCTGCTCCTGCCCCCCAGCATATGCTCCCACCTTCCTATTGTCTATGTCCATTTGTCATGCTCTATGCATGGGTACAGGGCCTTTGGTTGATCTCTTACTGCCCCCACCCTCCGCTGCCTTCCCTCTGATGTTGGATGGTCTATTTGATGCTTTTATGTCTCTGGATCTATTTTTGCTCATCAGTTTATGTTGTTCATTATATTGCACAAATGAGTGAGATCATGTGATATTTATCTTTCTCTGACTGGCTTACTTTGCTTAGCATAATGGTCTCCAGTTCCATCCATGCTTTGGCAAATGGTAAGAATTCCTTCTATTTTACAGCAGCATAGTATTCTATTGTGTAGATGTACCACAGTTTTCTAATCCACTCATCTGTTGATGGGCACTTAGGCTGTTTCCAAATCTTAGCTATTGTAAATTGTGCTGCTATGAACATAGGGGTGCATATATCCTTTCTGATTGGTGTTTTGGGTTTCTTGGGGCATATTCCTAGAAGTGGGATTACAGGGTCAAATGGGAGTTCCATTTTTAATTTTTTGAGGAAACTCCATACTGTTTTCCACAGTGGCTGCACCAGCCTGCATTCCTACCAGCAGTGCATGAGGGTTCCTTTTTCTCCACAACCTCACTAGCACTTGTCATTTGTTGATTTGTTGATGATAGCCATTCTGACAGGTGTGAGATGGTACCTCATTGTTGTTGTGATTTGCATCTTTCAGATGATTAGTGACTTAGCATGTTTTCATATGTCTCTTGGCCTTCTTTATGTATTCTTTCAAAAAATGTCTATTTAGGTCCTATGCCCATTTTTTATTGGACTATTTATCTTCCTTTTGTTAAGTTGTATGAGTTCTCTATAAATATGGGAGATTAAACCCTTATAGGATATGACATTGGCAAATATGTTCTCCCATGCAGTGGGCTCTCTTGTTGTTTTGTTGATGGTTTCTTTTGCTGTGCAGAAGCTCTTTATTTTGATGTAGTCCCATTTGTTTTTCTCCTTAGTTTCCATTGTCCTATATGTATCTGAAAATATATTGTTATAAGAGATGTCTGAGGGAGAAACTAAGATGGCGACATAGATAAACACCGGGAAATTACTGCTTCCCACAACAATTGATAAATGCATCAAAAACACAAGGCGGACATCATCCAGAACTACAGGAGGGCGGGCTGAGTGTAAATTCTACAACTAGAAGGAAAGAAAAGCACACTGAGAGCCAGAGGAGCTGCGGAGGTGGAGTGCAGAGGTACGGGGGCTCGCGTGCGCGGAAAGGGTCTGGCACCTGAGGACACGGCTGTCTTTTTGAATCCAGAGGGAGACACAAGCTCCCGATGGCTCTGAAATCCAGTTCCGGGAAGTCTCTGGGGACCCAGGACTCATACAGAGAGAAATTGGACTGTCTGGCAGTGGGCGAGATTGAGGGCAGCTTTCCCTCAGAGGTGCTTGCAGCCATTGCCGGGACACTGGGACTCACGACTCCTTAGGGCGGGGCTGAGGCTCCGCCATAGCTGCTTGCTCCGCCCTTTGATTCCTTGAGACCCCGCCCCGCCCAGGCTGCGGCAGAGGCTTTTGCATATGAATGCCCTGGCCATTTGCAACCTGTAATTACCTAACCGCAGCCTGGCCAGATAGACCCAGAGCTTCCAAGAGAAGGCCCAAGGCCCCACAGCAGCTTGCATTGCTACACAGCTGAGCATCATCAGGGCACTTCCAAACTCCATAAAAAGGAAGGGGAATCTGCAGTTCTCTTCATAGTTCCTGCTGTGTAACCTCAGGCAGAGGCTAAATTAGCACCTCCTTAGATCCAAGAGCCAGTGTACCCAGTGGTCAGAGGGGGACCATCCAGATCACAACTCCTCAGATCCATAAGGGACACACTCAGGGTGCAGTCTCAGTGAGCACCAAAACCCCACTGAAGCAAGTCTTGCCCCCGAAAGGTGTCTTCAGCACAGAAGTTCTCCCACTGCAGACACAGCTGACTCTCACTGCCAATTGGCCTGGAGGACAATTCCTCCCAGTGATCCTACAACAACCAAGGCATAGCTACAACAAGACTGTGCACAAAGCCCACAAGGGGGTGCACCAAGAGTGTCCACCTCAGGTAACTGGGGAGGCTGAGCCACTGGGCCCTACAGGACACCTAGCACACAAAGCCACTCTATCGACACAGGGAAGCAGCCCAAATGCGGAGACAAAGAAACAGGTCACAAATGGCAGAAACGGAGGAAAGCAAATGACTGGATATAGAGTTAAGGCCACGTTTATAAGGTTTTTCAAGAATTTTATGGAAACCGCCGATAAATTTAATGAGTCCCTCAATAAGTATAGTGAGACCATGGAGGACATGAAAAAGGACCAACTAGAAATTAAGCATACACTGACTGAAATAAATAATAATTTACAGAGATCCAACAGCAGACAAGAGGATCCCAAGAATCAAGTCAAAGATTTGAAATACAAAGAAACAAAAAATACCCAACTGAAAAAGAAAAAAGAAAAGAGATTCCAAAAATATGAAGATAGTGTAAGGGGCCTCTGGGACAACTTCAAGCGTAGCAACATCAGAATTATAGGGGTACCAGAAGAAGAGAGAGGGCAAGATATTGAAAACCTATTTGAAGAAATAATGACAGAAAACTTCCCCTACCTGGTGAAAGAAATAGACTTACAAGTCCAGGAAGCGCAGAGAACCCCAAACAAAAGGAATCCAAAGAGGACCACACCAAGACACATCATAATTAAAATGCCAAGAGCAAAAGACAAAGAGAGAATCTTAAAAGCAGCAAGAGAAAAACAGTAAGTTACCTGCAAGGGAGTACCCATACGACTGTCAGCTGATTTCTCAACAGAAACCATGCAAGCCAGAAGAGAGTGGCAAGAAATATTCAAAGTGATGAATAGCAAGAACCTGCAACCAAGATTACTTTATTCAGCAAAGCTATCATTCAGAATAGAAGGTCAGATAAAGAGCTTCATGGATAAGAAAAAGCTAAAGGAGTTCATCACCACCAAACCAGCATTATATGAAATGCTGCAAGGTATTCTTTAAGAAGAGGAAGAAGAAAAAGGAACTCTTACCATTTGCCACAGCATGGATGGAACTGGAGAGCGGATAAATACCACATGATCTCACTCATTTGTGGAATATAATGAACAACATAAACTGATGAACAAGGACTGATCCAGAGACAGAGAGGCATTGATTGGACTGTCGGGCTTTGGAGGGAGGGTAGGGGAAGGTGGGGGTAAGGGGGAAAGATCAACCAAAGGACTTACATGCAGGCATATAGGCCTAACCAATGGACACGGACAACGGGGGGGGGGGGGTGAGGGCATGAGTGGGGGGGGGGGTAGAGGGTAACGTGGGGACAAGGACACATATGTAATATCTTAATCAATAAAAATATATTTTAAAAAAAGATCCAAAAAAGAAAAGAGAGATGTCTGAAATTTCACTGCCAATGGTTTCTTCTAGGACTTTTTATCCTTCTTTTTGTTAATGTGGTTTATGGTATTTACTGATTTGCATTTGTTGAGCCATCCTTACATCCCAGGGATAAATCCCACTTGGTCATGTTATCTGATACTTTTAATGTGCTGTTAAAATTAGTTTGTTATTATTTTGTTGAGGATTTTTGCATCTATGTTCATCAGGGATGTTGACCTATTATTTTCTTTTCATATAGTGTCCTTATCTGGATTGGGTATCAGGATAATGGTGGCCTTGTAAAATAAGTTTAGAAGTGTTCACTATTCCTCAAAATTTTGGAAGTGTTTGAGAAAGGGTAAATCTTTTTAAGTGCACCCAAAAAGCCTACAAAACAATAATAATAATGCTCAAGAAATGTAGTAAACATTTTTAAATAAAAATGCAAATGATCTAAAAATACATGGGAAAAGATTCACCTCACTATAAATTAAGTCAAGTTAAAAAAAATAAGATACCTTTAAAATTCTATTAAACTACTAAATAATTTTTAATTACCAAGGTTACCAATGCAATCCTTATTGACAAGGATGGCAGGAAGTAGAAATTTATTATTGATAAGAAAAGTGATGAAAATTTTAGGAGAGCAATTTGGTTGCATATATATTTGAACTAATTATGCTACACTTATTAGATAATCTTTTTTTTATTGCTTAAAGTATTACAAAGGGTATTACATATGTATCCATTTTATCCCCCCGCCCTAGACAGTCCCCTAGCCTCCCCTATCCCCCAGTGTCTTATGTCCATTGGTTATGCTTATATGCATGCATACAAGTCCTTTAGTTGATCTCTTACCCCCCTACCTCCTGCCCCCCAACCCTCCCCGACCTTCCCGCTGCAGTTTGACAATCTGTTTGAGGCAGCTCTGCCTCTGTATCTATTATTGTTCAAAAGTTTATAATGGTCTCTATTGTCCATGAATGAGTGAGATCATGTGGTATTTTTCCTTTATTGACTGGCTTATTTCACTTAGCATAATGCTCTCCAGTTCCATCCATGACGTTGCAAATGGTAAGAGTTCCTTCCTTTTTACAGCAGCATAGTATTCCATCGTGTAGATGTACCACGGTTTTCTAATCCATTCATCTACTGATGGGCACTTAGGCTGTTTCCAGATCTTAGCTATGGTGAATTGTGCTGCTATGAACATAGGGGTGCATATATCCTTTCTGATTGGTGTTTCTGGTTTCTTGGGATATATTCCTAGAAGTGGGATCACAGGGTCAAATGGGAGTTCCATTTTCAGTTTTTTAAGGAAACTCCATACTGTCTTCCATAGTGGCTGCACCAGTCTGCATTCCCACCAGCAGTGCACAAGTGTTCCTTTTTCTCCACATCCTCTCCAGCACTTGTCGTTTGTTGATTTGTTGATGATAGCCAGTCTGACAGGTGTGAGATGGTACCTCATTGCTGTTTTGATTTGCATCTCTCGGATGATTAGTGACTTTGAGCATGTTTTCATATGTCTCTTGGCTTTCTGAATGTCCTCTTTTGAAAGGTGTCTATTTAGGTCCTTTGCCCATTTTTTGATTGGATTGTTTATCTTCCTTTTGTTAAGTTGTATGAGTTCCCTATAAATTTTGGAGATTAGGCCCTTATCAGATATGTCATTGGCAAATATGTTTTCCCACACAGTGGGTTTTCTCGTTGTTTTGTTGATGGTTTCTTTTGCTGTGCAGAAGCTTTTTATTTTGATGTAGTCCCATTTGTTCATTTTTTCTTTAGTTTCAAGTGCCTAGGAGCTGTATCAGTGAAGAAATTGCTTCGGCATATGTCTGAGATTTTGTTGCCTTTGGATTCTTCTAGAATTTTTATGGTTTCCCGTCGTACATTTAAGTCCTTTATCCATTTTGAGTTTATTTTTGTGTATGGTGTAAGTTGGTGGTCTAGTTTCATTTTCTTGCATATATCTGTCCAATTTTCCCAGCACCATTTATTGAAGAGACTATCTTGGCTCCATTGTATGTTCTTGCCTCCTTTGTCAAATATTAATTGAGCATATTGGTTCGGGCCAATTTCTGGGGTCTCTATTCTATTCCATTGATCTATATGCCTATTCTTGTGCCAGTACCAGGCAGTTTTGAGAACAGTGGCTTTTTAATACAACTTGATATTTGGTATTGAGATCCCACCTACTTTGTTCTTTTTCAGGATTGCTGCAGCTATTCGGGGTCTTTTTTTATTCCAGATGAATTTTTGGAGAGTTCGTTCTAGATAATCTTATGTAAATGATTGTACATGTCCAAATATCCAAAGTTTGTGTAGCTCTTAATTTTTAGCATGTAAATTTCCAGACACAAACATATTGAGAAGGGAATGTGACAAGATGTTAACAGTGTATATATCTGGGAGGTGTTTTATGGTTGGATTACCTTTCTTCTTTATTGACTGATTTTTTCTAACCAATGGTTACATATTACTTTCATAAACAAAATAAAACCATTATCATTTCAAAATATAATCTATGTTATTCATACTGATTGATCTTTAATAATGCTTTATAATCATGGATCAATATTCAAGGTCCTTTTATACACTCACATCATTTTTGCTTCACAGATGTTGTATAAGATGATTTAACAGAATGAACAATTTCCCAGGAAAATTACTCTGATTGTACTTTAATGTGAACCACACTGTGGACAAAAGAAAAGATAGATAAATACACGGTATTATTGATGCTTGAGATAATTAGGGATGTTTTGGGACCAACAATGGCCTCTATGAAATAATCAAGAGTTTGTTTTGGTTGAATCAAATCACATTTGCCCAAACCATTCTTTCCCTCTAATATTAAACTTGTGTTACTGAAAGGAAAAATTTACAGGCAAGTTTGAGTGAACTTCCATGAATTCAAACGTTAGTTGAAAGGTGCACTATCATACAAATAGGTATTTTCCCCATCATCTTGGTATATTGACTTAGTGCTTAATAGATATGCATAATTTAAATTTCTAAGGTTTAATAAATTTTGTTAAAACCAAAATGATTTGAGGTAAATGTGATTTCCATATCTTATTTTTAGCTCCATGTTAGGTCATATATTAATTCACTAACAGGATAGTGAGCAGAAAACTCTTATCCAGAATGGCTGAAATGTACTATTTATATTAATGACTTGGTAACATTTAAAAAAAGTCTTATAATGCAGCAGATGGAAACAAAATTCTGTTTTTAAAAGATGAGAAAATGTTTAAAATAGCACATAAAATAAACAGAAAATTTCAAAATGCTAATGGTACACGAATATAAAATCTGCTTTAACCCTTTGTAGGCCATAAGCATCTATAGAGGCAATTAAATTCAAAATATCATGGAGTGTAGGGATGGCATGGATGTATTTCTTATTTTGGATGCATGTTTTGGATGCATGGCAGTTTAATCTGAAATGTGAACCAAAAGCCACAACTAAATAATAAAAGAACTCAAAGTCTAATTAGTAACCAGAATAAAATCTCAAGGAGCTATATGTCTTATTTCTTTACTATCTATAACCTACTTTAGTAGATATTTAAAATTTAAAATTATGTAAAATATTTTAAAATGTTTATTGTACAGTATGCATGCATTGTTATCTGTAGAAAATGTGGTAAGATTGATCTTCATTCAGTATATAAGTAATTTCTTTTTTTTTCAGTATCAAAGGAGGATTAATCTTTTCACATTTTTTATCCTTCCTGGCAGATATATTTATTGATTTTAGAGAGAGAGAAAGGAAGAGAGAGAAACATTGATGTGAGAGAGTAACATTTATCCATTGCCTCCCATATGCACCAGGACCAAGGATTTAACCCACAACATTTTGGTGCTCAGGAAGATGCTCCAACCAGCTGAGCAACCTGACCAAGGCGTTTTAAAAAAACAAACACAGTTTTATTTATTTATTTATTTATTTATTTATTTATTTATTTATTTATTTATTATTTTTGAGAGAGAGAAGGAGAAACATCGATTTGTTGTTCCTCTTATTTATGTATTCATTGGTGGGTTCTTATTTGTCCTCTGACCTGGAATCAAACCTCCAACCTTTTGGTGTACAGGAAGAAGCACTAACTAACTGAGCATATCAAATCATTATGTTGCATACCTGAAACTAATATAACATTGTATGTCAATTAGACCTCAATTGAAAAAATAAATACAGAAAGAACAATCCTTGTCCTTAAGAATTAAGTCCAGCTGGGAAGGCAAGAATGACCCAAAATTATAATACCACAAAATAAACCCAATGAATGACAAGATAATATATAAGGTGACCTGATAACACTAAAGACGATGTGGATAGGGAAATAAGAAATACATCAAAGATGACATGATACTTGGTCTATATCAATAAAACTTGAGGAATTTTCTAGGTATAGAAGAAGATAGATAATATAGGAAGAAGGATAATTTTAATTTTTTTATTTAATTAATTTTTATTAAGCTTGCATCTTTATATATTTTATAAATTTATCTTGTCTACCTGTTTGAAAAAAATTATTTATAGAGAATGCATTTTTAAGTACAAACTATGTGCTCAAAACTATAGATAAAGCAGTAACTAAAACAAAGCCCTACACCTCAAAGATTAGAGTCTAGTTTGAAGTGTTTTATAGATTTGTAAGAACACTGTATGTATTAAGGAAAAAATCCCTTTGTCATATCATAGGAAATTTTTTTCTCAATTTTCTATTGGCCTTTCAACTTGTAAACATTCTTTTATTTTTCCATCCTTTTTATATGTTATCTTTTGATATTGAGGTACTCACATGGTGAACATCAATTCCATCCTTACCATTGATGTTATGCTTCAAAAGATTCCCTACTCCAAATTTATATTAACATTCACCGATATTTTATTTATTTTTCTTTTCTTTTTTAAAAACAATTTTAGCCCTAGCCAGTTTAGCTCAGTGTATAGAGCGTTGGCCTACAGACTGAAGGGTCCCAGGTTTGATTCCGGCCAAGGGCACATTCCTGGGTTTCAGGCTCGATCCCCAGTAGGGGGCATGCAGGAGGCAGCCAATCAATGATTCTCTCTCATCATTAATGTTTATATCTCTCTATCCCTCTCTCTTCCTCTCTCAAATCAATAAAAATATATTTAAAAAACAATTTTATAATGTGTATAATATAGGAATATTTAAAAAGAAATATAAAATTTAATATAACACCAATCTCTGTCCTGACTTCCCTGGTCACTAGAAAAGAACTTCTAAGTACTGGGGAGTCATATTTTCACACACACACACACACACACACACACACACACACACACACACACACACCAGTTGCTTTATTTTTGTTTCCATGCAAAATGAAACCCTAGAAATACTGCTTTTCTTAGAAGATTAGAAGTCAGAAACCTAGGAGGATTAGGTAAAAAAACACACACACAAAATAAAAACAGAGATAAAATAACTTATAGTTTTTGTAGCTATTTTTATATTTTAGGATGACAAAAGGTCAGCCACACTAAGGGCATCTTACTAGCCTGCTGTGTCCCTGCTTTTACATAGCCCAGAGTTGGCACCATGTATATAGAGCTACAGGATCCTCTTACTGCATTACCTGTGCACCAGGTGTGTTTCCCAGAAGTGCTGACATGATCAAGATTGGCCTGCCATCTCAAAATTGCTTCCAAATCCAGTCACTGTGAGCTAAGAGGCCTCTTCCAATTACTTCCCAAGTATAGAGGTGTGTGGGCCTATTGAGAATTATCCTTTATATTGAACAAACCACATTTTGGCAGGCCTTTCTCTCAATCTAGTTTCGCTTGACTCAGACATGACTGGTATGTGAATGGCATCAGTCACAGAGTGCAGATACTCTTTTTATATTTCCTGTAGTCTTTTGGTAATTTGAATGGGAATTTTGAGATTAGAATGAAAGTAATTAAAATGTTTGTGCTCAAATTGCAGAGCAAAACGGGAGGTATTAATTTATATGTTAGAACACTAATGTATCATGACTAGTACATCACCTCTCTCTATATTTACCTTCCTAACTTCAACCCTGGCAGAGATTCATACAGTGAATAAATTCTTTGGATTAGAACTATTTTAATTGATTTATTTCATATTGTCAATCTATATATGAATCTTCAAAGAGTTTAATTTATAGTGCTATAGAACTATATCACTTCCTAAATGACTATAATCTATTATTTATGGATAATATCCAACAATACTATTTAAGGATAGTATCCAACAATACTGGTACATATATAATCAACATCTCTGTCTTTTCATGTGTATGTAAATGTGCATGGAATTCAGTCTTCCTATCCTATCTAATAAAAGAGAAAAATGGTAATTGGCGTACGACGATACCCTTTTCATTGGCTAATCAGGGCTATATGCAAATTAACTGCCAACTAAGATTGGCAGTTAACTGCCAACATAGGCGCAATGCTGGGAGGCGAAAGGGGAAGGAGGGAAGAAGCTGCCTGCCGCTGACTGCAATCAGAAACCCAGGTGGCAGCCAAGAGCCAGAGAACCGAGCTACCTTTGCTCGGAGAAGCCAGGCCTCCTTTGCCGGCTTCTGTGATAAGAGAACCTGGCCGCCTTTGCCGGCCCTGGGGCAGTAATGGGAGAAGCTGGGTGGGGCAGGGAAGAGGCGGATGTCTGCCTGGCTTCTCAGATCACTGATCACCAGTGATGGGAGAACACCCAGAGGCGGGGCCAGAGGCCAGGCTGCATAGCTGCCTGGGGACACCATCTGGACCCCAGGGGCGACGCAGCCAGGCCCAAGAAGGAGACCCAGGGCCCGGGGCTGAGTTGCAGCTGTGGTACGCAATCCGGTGCCCAGGCTGAGGAGACCCAGGGCCCGGGGCTGCGTCACAGCTGGGGCACGCCATCCGGTCCGGGGGCGATACAGCCAGGCCCCAGAAGGAGACCCAGGCACCAGGGCTGTATCGCTGCTGGGGCACGTGATCCAGTACCTGGGCTGAGGAGACCCAGAAGGAGACCCAGGGGCCTCGCAAGAGGAGAGTCTCCATGGTCAGATGGCGTGGTGTCGGGACAGGAATAAAGACCCAAGGTGACTCAGATGCCTGGCCACAGGGTTAGACCAGCCAGCAGGGCCTTTCAGTTGGGACTGGGGTGGGGGTGGGGCGAGGGAGGCAAGCCGGAAATAGAGAACTACAACTCCCAGGAGGCTTAGCGGCCAGGGCCTGGGTGCCTGGCTGTGAAATCGGATGGGCTGTAGTTTCGCAAGCCACTTTAAACTAGAGGCTTGCAAGGTTGGAAGTTCTGCGTCGGGAGCCAGGGAGAAATGGAGCTGGAGCAGAGAGAGGGGTCCATGGCAGCTGTGGGCTTTGAGGAGTTCTCAGCACCTCCCGGCTGGGAGCTGGCGCTGCCTCCGCTGAAGGTGGTCACATCCTGGAGAGCGAGCTTGAGACCGAAGTGGAGTTCCTGTCTGGGGGTCTGGGCAGCTCCAGCCTCCAGGAGCGAGATGAAGAGGAGGAGGCAGCCTGAGGCCAGCAAGGGCGGCGCCAACAGGAACTCAATCGCAGGAAGTACCAGGCGCTGGATCGGTGCTGCAGGGAGATTGAGCAGGCGAAGGAGCGGGTCCTGAACAGGCTCCATCAGATATAGAGGATAACATGGAGACTCCAGCAGGAGCGGAGGTTCCTCATGAAGGTGCTGGACTCCTACGGTGACAACTACCAGGCCAGCCAGTTCACCATCTTACTGGAGGACGAGGGCAGCCAGGGCAGAGATGCCCCCAACCCAGGCAACGCTGAGAATGAGCCTCCAGAGAAAGAGGGGCTGTCCCCGCCCAGGAGGACGCCAGCGCCCACAGAAGCCAGCAGCCCGGCCCCTGGCGAGGGGCCCAGCAGTTGGAAGAGGCGGCGAGTGCCGTAGGAAGGGCACTGGGCAGGAGTCCCGCTGACTCCGGAGCTGGCCCCCATGCAGATAAAGGTGGAGGAAGACTTTGGCTTCTAAGCCCTCGAGGCTCTGGACTTAATTAAGTTGGGTTTCTCGGGGGCCAGACAAGCTGCTGCCCTACCCCACCCTAGCCAGCTCCCCCTTTGACTGACCCCCCAATAAACGGACCCGATGCAAAAAAAAAAAAAAAGCTTATAGAGGCATGTTTATAGGATCAAATAGTATAAATATAGATGTAACAGGACAATAAAAAGAGAACCTGTCTATGATGATAACCTGAATGCTGCCTCTGTGTCATTCCTTCTTTGGGAACCCCTGGACCTGCTGGGGCTGGACCCCAACATTCCTCTTCTTATAAGGACTTCAGTGAGATGGGCTAAAGGTCCCACTGGAACTGCCACAATTTAATGTAATCTCCTCTTTAAAGATCTTATCTCCATATACAGGTACATTCTGAGGTTCTGGGGATTAGGATTTTAACATACATTTTGTTGATTACCCAAATCAGCCCTTAACAACCAGCATGTTTCAGAAAGTAGATTCCTACAGGGTTATTTACCAAACATTCAGAAGTATTTTTAAAAGAGCTAAGCCCCTCGCCCACCGTGTGGGCCCCTCCCAGCGAAGAGCGAAGGCCTGGGTTCCGGGCACCGGAGGAAAACTGGTGCCAGCAGCCAGGGGAAGGGGCCCCCAAGGGGCCCCAGATTGCGAGAGGGCACAGGGTGGGCTGAGGGACCAACCCGAGTGCACAAATTTTTGTGCACCGGGCCTCTAGTATGCTTATAATTGATAATATTATTTTAAAAGATTAACCATTATTTTATCATTTATTTCTTCATTCTCCAAAGAGGACATACAAATGGCCAATAGACATATGAAAAGATGCTCAATGTCACTAGTCATCAGAAAAAAATGCAAATTAAAATAACAGTGAGGAGAAAACCAAGATGGCGGCATAGGTAAACACCGGAGTTAGCTGCCTCGAACAACCACTTCACAAATACAACTAAAAGACGGAACGGACATTGCCCAGAACCACAGGAAGACTGGCTGAGGGGAAATTCTTCAACTAGAAGGAGGGAGAACAGCATACGAGAATCAGAGGAAGCGCAGTGCGGAAAATACAAAGGTGTGGAGGAACGCACTGCGCAGAGCGGGCTGGTAGCTGAGGGCGCGGTTGTCGTTTTCAATCGGGAGGGAGGCTCAGATTCTGAGCTCCAGTTCTGGGTGAGTCTCTAGGGACCCAGACTCAAACGGGAAAAGCGGGACTGTCTGGCATCGGTCGGAACGCAAGGGCAGCTTTCTCTCCGAGGTTTGCAGTAGTTGCTGGGACTCTGAGAGGCAGAGCCTCTGAGGACGGGACTGAGAGCAGCCATAACTGCTCCCTCTACCCGCTCTGTTGATCCCATGTGAGCCGCCCTGCCCAAGTACTGCGCAGAGCCATTTGCCAGATAGCCTCAGGCAAAGGCTAGATTAGCACCTCCCTAGAGGACAGAAGTTTTCCCACTGCAGACACAGCTGATTCTCGCAGCCAGTTGGCCTGGAGGTCAAATCCTCCTAGTATTAACTACAACAATCAAGGCTTAAAGGCAACAAGACTGCGCACAAAGACCACTAGGGGTCTTTTTTTAAGAAAGCATAAAAAATGCGGAGACAAAGAAACAGGACAAAACTGTCAATGGAGGATATTGAGTTCAGAACCACACTTTTAAGGTCTCTCAAGAACTGTCTAGAAGCTGCCGATAAAGTTATTGAGATCCTCAAGAAATCTAATGAGATCCTTGATGTTGTGATAAAGAACCAACTAGAAATTAAGCATACACGGACTGAAATAACGAATATTATACAGACTCCCAACAGCAGACCAGAGGAGCGCACGAATCAAGGCAAATATTTGAAATGCGAAGAAGCAAAAAACATCCAACCAGAAAATCAAAATGAAAAAAGAATCCGAAAATACGAAGATAGTGTAAGGAGCCTCTGGGACAGCTTCAAGCGCACCAACATCAGAATTATAGGGGTGCCAGAAGAAGAGAGAGGGCAAGATATTGAAAACCTATTTGAAGAAATAATGACAGAAAACTTCCCTTACCTGGTGAAAGAAATAGACTTATAAGTCCAGGAAGCGCAGAGAACCCCAAACAAAAGGAATCCAAAGAGGACCACACCAAGACACATCATAATTAAAATGCCAAGAGCAAAAGACAAAGAGAGAATCTTAAAAGCAGCAAGAGAAAGAAACTCAGTTACCTACAAGGGAATACCCATACGACTGTCAGCTGATTTCTCAACAGAAACTTTGCAGGCCAGAAGGGAGTGGCAAGAAATATTCAAAGTGATGAATGCCAAGAATCTACAACCAAGATTACTTTATCCAGCAAAGCTATCATTCAGAATTGAAGGTCAGATAAAGAGCTTCACAGATAAAGAAAAGCTAAAGGAGTTCATCACCACCACACCAGTATTATATGAAATGCTGAAAGGTATCCTTTAAGAAGAGGAAGAAGAAGAAAAAGGTAAAGATACTAATTATGAACAACAAATATGCATCTATCAACAAGTGAATCTAAGAATCAAGTGAATAAATAATCTGATGAACAGAATGAACTGGTGATTATAATAGAATCAGGGACATAGAAAGGGAATGGATTGACTATTCTTGGTGGGGAAAGGGATGTGGGAGATGCGGGAAGAGACTGGACAAAAATCGTGCACCTAGGGATGAGGTCAGTGGGGGGGTAAGGGCAGAGGGTGGGGTGGGAACTGGGTGGAGGGGAGCTATGGGGGGAAAAAGAGGAACAAATGTAATAATCTGAACAATAAAGATTTACTAAAAAAAATCTTTTTTTTCTTGGAAAAAATTAATTAATAAATAAACCTAGCTGTAAAAATAATAATAATAGAAAAAAAATAACAGTGAGATATTGCTTCACACCTGTCAGAATGATATCATCAATAAATCAACAAACAACTAGTGTTGGTGAGGATGTGGAGAAAAGAGAACCCTTGTGCCCTGTTGGAAGAATTGCAAATTGGTGCACCACTATGGAAAATAGTATGGGGGCTCCTCAAAAAATTAAAAACAGAATGAGCTACCTATGATCCAGAAATTCCACCTCTGGGTATTTATCAGAAGAAATTAAAAAAGTAATTTGAAAAGATATATATACCCCCCATGTTCATTGCAGCATTATTTACAATAGCCAAGACATGAAAGCAACCTAAGTGCTCATCAATAGACATTTAGATAAAGAAGATGTGGTAAATATATAAAATGGAATATAACTCTGTTATATAAAAGAATTAAATCTTACCATTTATGACAACATGGATGGATCTAGAGAGGAAAAGTCAGAGAAAGGTAAATATCATGTGATTTTTCTTATATGTGGAATTTAAAACACAAAATAAGTGAACAAACTAAACAGAAACAGAATCATAGATACAAATTGATGTTTGTCAGATGGGAGGGGATTAAGGAGCTTGGTAAGAAAAAAGGTGAATGAATTTAGAAGTAGAAATTGATAGATGGAAAATAATCACAGGAATATAAAATACAGCATAGAAAATATAGTCAATAATCCTATCTAATAATAGACAAACATGGTAATTAACCATACCTCTGCTATGCTTCCCATTGGCTAATCAGGATGATATGCAAATTAACTGCCAACCAAGATGGCAGCAGGCATCCAAGCAGCTGAAGTGAACAGGAGGCTTGCTTGCTCCAGTGATAGAGGAAGCCAAGGTTCCCCGCCTGCCACGGCCCGGCTCTGAGCTGTGCTCTAAGCAACAGTGTTGCAACTATAGAAGCTAAACAAACCCCAGAAACCTGCTTTCACCAGCTGGCCTCGGAGCTGGAGCTGCAACAAAGTTTCAATTACAGAAGGTAAATAAGTCCCAGAATATAAAAGAAAAAGAAAAAAAGGAGATCTTGGGAGCTTCAGTTGCAGGCTTGACCCACCTGAAAACAGCCCTAAGCCCCTCATCCAGGCTGGCCAGGAACCCTAGTGGGGACCCCCACACTGAAGGGGGTGTGGGCAGCCTGAAAACAGCCCTCAGCCCCTCATCCAGGGTGTCCAGGCTCCCCAGTGGGGACCCCCACCCTGAAGGGGTGTGGGCAGCTTGAAAACAGCCATCAGCCCCTCATCCAGGCTGGCCAGGCACCGAAGCAGAACCCCCACCCTGATCCAGGACACCCTTCAGGGCAAACCAGCCAGCCCCCACCCGTGCACCAGGCCCCTATCCTATATAGTAAAAGGGTAATATGCAAACTGACCCTAACAGCAAAACGACTGGGAATGACTGGTCACTATGACACACACTGACCACCAGGGGGCAGACGCTCAATGCAGGAGCTGCCCTCTGGTGGTCAGTGAGCTCCCACATGGAGGAGCTCTGCTCAGCCACATGTCAGGCTGATGGCTGCCAGTACAGTGGTGGTGGTGGGAGCCTCTCCTGCCTCCTCAGCAGTGCTAAGGATGTCCGACTGCAGCTTAGGTCTGTTCCCCGCTGGCAAGTGGACATCCCCTGAGGGCTGCTGGGCTGCCAGAGGGATGTCTGATTGCCAGCTTAGGCCCAATTCCCTGGGGAGCAAGCCTCAGCCAGCAAATGTTCATCCTCCAAGGGGTCCCAGACTGTGAGAGGGCACAGGCCGGGCTGAGGGACCTCCCCCCCCTCCCTGAGTGCACAAATTTTTGTGCACCGGGCCTCTAGTATCGTAATAACTATGTATGTGCCAGATGGGTACTAAAATTATTGGAGGGATCACTTCATAAATTATATAAATGTCTACCACTATGTATACCACTATGTGGTATACTTGAAACTAATATAAGATAATAATGCATGGCAACTGTAATTGAAAAATAAAAGTAAAAATTAAAAAATTAACACAAAAAACAAATTCTTTAATCTGACAACAAAGAACTACAAAGGATTTTGATTCATTAATTTTGTCTAAACTTACATTTGACTCTTCCCAAATAGTCATTCAATTTGAGTATTCTATGCAAATGTGTAAAGAAACCCAATGTAACTTAAAACACAATAAACTTTTACACTGTATTGTGCTCTATACCTGTTATTATAAACTGATTTTGGATTTGTAATATAAACTTTATTTTAAAAGTTAGGATCAGGATCTGGAGGAAAACAATCATATCAAAAGCTATTGTATGTCAAAATGGTCACTTGTTCCATTTTTATTCTCAAGTCTTTAGAATGCAAACTTTTTATGTATATAATATATTTTTACAATAAAATAGTTTTAGGTACTGTCATGGATTGAATTTTATCCCCCCAATTTTATATGTTGAAGCCCTAATCATTAATATGACTGATTTGGAAATAAGCTCTTAATGGAGGTGATTAAGTTTATTTGAGATTAGATAGATGGGGCACTAATCTGGTAGGACTGTTGTCCTTATAAGAAGAGAACAAAAGACTAGGGCTCTCTCTCCCCATCCATGCACAGAGGAAAGACCACGTGAGGACACAGTGGGAAGGTTACCTTCGAGAGCTCTAATCAGAAACTGAATTTGATGACACCTTGATCTTGGATTCTAGTTTCCAGAACTGTGAAAAAATAAATTTCTGTTTTATAAGCCACCCAGTTTGTGCTATTCTTTTATAGCATCTCCAGCTGACTGAGACATGTACTGATTAGCAATATTCTGGGCATTTTACACAAACCAAAGACTTTTGTTAAAATGCTTCCTACACAACACGATCTCTATATGTGTAGTAAGTTATTTGTCATGCAATACGTTTTCTAAATTACTGCATAAGAATATATTGTATAAGTTCATTGATTTATGCAGATGATGATAAATAAATTTTATGTTACCAGTTCAAATGAATACAATAAAAGACATGATTTATACAGATTATGATTGAAAATGGTCTCTCTTTTCCTCCAGAAGGAATTGGGAATAAAAAAATAAAATGAGGAGCAAACGCCCGAACCCCAGGAACTGAGCCTACCTGCACTGCCGGGTTCGGAGCCCTGGGCTGGGAGCAATCTCTCGAACACCGGGAATTTGTCCCGCGATCACAGGCCCAGAGACCCCGATTCTCTGGGCAGGAGGCAGCACCAAGCACCAGTGACTGGACTGTGTTTCTTATCACCTGCGCCTGAGATCCTGATTTCCTGTGCATTCATACTAAGAGCCAGTGACTCCAATTCCTGGTGCAAGGGCACACAGGGACCCTGATTCTCAAGGCAAGGTTGCGCGAAGCAACAGAGACTCTGATACTGGATTCTTAGGGAACTCTGACTCCTGGCGCACACTAGGGGGCTCTGGTTTTCAACACGCTTCAGGGGGGTCTCTGTTCCAGCACGGTGCAGGCAGGGTCCCTGATTCTAAGGGCACATATGAGGCCACATTGAGCGCCGACAACACTGACTCTGAGCGAGCCTGGTTCCCACCAACCCACCACAACCACACATCTTAGTGTCAGAGCTCTTCAGTGACACTAGGGTGGCGGGAGGCTCCCACTGCACACGGCCCAGGCCCATGCAACTCGACGTTTGAACCATCGGAAGATAATCAGAATGAAGAGACAAAACAACACCCAGAGGAAAGACAATGAGGAGTCGCCAAGAAAGGAAATTAATGAAGTTGAAGCATGCAACATGACAGAAAAAGAATTCAGAATAATGGTTGTACAATTCATTCACCGGATGGATAAGAAAATCAACAACCTATGCAAGAATCAGGAAGAAATGAAAAGTGATATAGCTACAATCAAAAACACCATGGAAAGTTTCAACAGCAGACTAGAAGAAGCAGAGGACCGAATTAGTGAGTTAGAAGATAAGGCAGAGAAACAAGCTCAATCTGAACAGCAACTGGAGAAAAAAATTAAAAAGCAGGAGGAGAGCCTAAGGGAGCTTCGGGACAACATGAAACGAAGTAACATACGCATAATAGGGCTGTAAGAAGGACAAGAAGAGCAGCAAGGATTAGAAAATCTATTTGAAGAAATAATGTCAGAAAACTACCCAGATATGGGGAAGAAAAAAGTTACACAAGTACAGAGAGTCCCAGGCAAGATGAACCCCAAAAGACCCACACCAAGACACATCGTAATAACGATGGCAAATGTACAAGACAAAGAGAGAATCTTAAAGGCTGCAAGAGAGAAACAGAGAGTTACCTACAAAGGATCCCCCATCAGATTATCAAATGATTTCTCAACAGAAACACATCAGGCAAGAAAAGAATGGACAGAAATTTACAAAGTGACGCAAAGCAAAGCACTGGATCCAAGAATACTCTATCCAGCAAGGCTATCATTCAAAATTGAAGGGGAAATAAGAAGCTTCACAGACAAAAAAAGGCTAAGGGAGTTTATCACCACCAAGCCAGCAATGCAAGAAATGCTAAAGGGACTGGTGTAAAAAGAAGAACTAAAAAGCCCAGAAAGAAAACAGCCACACACACACAAAAAAGAAATGGCTACAAACAAGTACCTTTCAATAATAACTTTAAACGTAAATGGACTAAATGGTCCAATCAAAAGACATCGAGTGGCTGAATGGATAAAAAAACATGACCCATATATTTGCTGTCTACAAGAGACCCACCTCATTAGAAGGGACTCACACAGACTGAAAGTGAAGGGATGGAAAAATATCTTTCAGGCAAATGGAAAGGAAAAGAAAGCTGGGGTAGCAATACTTATATCAGACAAAGTAGACCTCAAAGTGAAGGCCATAACAAGAGATAAGGAAGGCCACTTCATAATACTAAAGGGATCAATACAACAAGAGGATATAACCCTGATAAACATATATGCACCCAATGCAGGAGCACCCACATACATAAGAAAACTCCTGGAAGATATCAGGGGAGAGATCGACAACAATACAATCATAGTAGGGGACTTTAATACACCACTGACATCACTGGATAAATCCGCTAGACAAAAACTCAGCAAAGAAACAGCAATCCTAAATGACTCACTAGATCAGATGGACTTAATTGACATCTTCAGAACACTTCACCCCAAAGCCACAAAATATACGTTCTTCTTAAGTGCTCATGGGACATCTTCAAAAATAGACCACATATTGGGTCACAAACAAAGTCTCCCCAAATTCAAGAAGATTGAAATCATACCAAGCATCTTCTCAGACCACGATGGCATAATATTAGAAATAAACTTGCCGAAACCGGTTTGGCTCAATGGACAGAGTGTCGGCCTGCAGACTGAAAGGTCCCGGGTTTCTATTCCGGTCAAGGGCATATACCTGGGTTGCTGGCACATCCCCAGTGGGAGATGTGCAGGAGGTGGCTGATCGATGTCTCTCTCATCGATGTTTCTAACTCTCTATCTCTCCCTTCCTCTCTGTAAAAAATCAATAAAATATATATTTTTTAAAAAAGAAATAAACTGCAATAAAAACAACTCAAAATACTCAAACACTTGGAAGCTGAATAGCATGTTATTAAATATTGATTGGGTTACCAATGAGATCAAAGAAGAAATTAAAAACATCCTGGAAACTAATGACAATGAAAACACAACATTCCAAAACCTTTGGGACACAATGAAAGCAGTCCTGAGAGGGAAGTTTATAGCTCTACAGGCCTATCTCAACAAACAAGAAAAAATGGTAGTAAATCATCTAAATCTACAGCTCAAAGAATTAGAAAGAGAGCAACAAGAAGAGCCCAGAGTGAGCAGAAAGAAGGAGATAATAAAGATTAGAGCAGAAATAAATGACATAGAGACCAAAAACAACAATACAGAAAATCAATGAAACAAAGAGCTGGTTCTTTGAAAGGATAAACAAGATTGACAAACTGCTAGCCAGGCTAACCAAGAAGCAAAGAGAAAGGACCCAAATAAAGAAAATCAGAAATGAGAGGTGAAATAACAACAGATCCCACAGAAATACAAATGATTGTTAAAAAATACTATGGACAACTCTACTCCAACAAACTAGACAACCTGGAGGAAATGGACAAATTCCTAGAAAAATACAACATTCCAAAACTCAATCAGGAATAATCTAAAAATCTCAACAGGCCAATAACTATGGAAGAAATTGAAGCAGTCATCAAAAAGCTTCTATCAAACAAAAGCCCAGGACCAGACGGCTTCACAGGGGAGTTTTACCAAACATTCAGGAAGAACTACTACAAAAAATCCAAGAGGAAGGAACACTTCCAAGCTCATTCTATGAAGCCAGCATCACCCTAATACCAAAACCAGGTAAAGACAACACAATGAAAGAGAATTACAGGCCAATATCCCTCATGAACATAGATGCCAAAATCCTCATCAAAATCTTAGCAAATCAGAACCAGCAGTACATCAGAAAGATCGTACACCACGACCAAGTAGGATTTATCCCAGGGATGCAAGGATGGTACAATATCCGCAAATCAATAAACGTGATATATCACATAAACAAATTGAAAGAAAAAAACCACATAGTCATATCAATTAATACAGAAAAAGCGTTTGACAAAATTCAACACCCATTTTTGATAAAAACTCTCAGCAAGGTGGGAATTGAAGGATCATACCTCAACATAATAAAAGCCATATATGACAAACCCACGGCCAACATCATACTCAATGGACAAAAACTAACACCATTTGCCCTAAGAACAGGAACAAGACAGGGATGCCCACTCTCACCACTCCTGTTCGACATAGTACTGGGAGTATTAGCCATTGCAATTAGACAAGAAGAAGAAATAAAAGGCATCCAAATTGGAAAAGAAGAAGTAAAACTGTCCTTATTTGCAGATGACATGATATTATACTTAAAAAACCCTAAAGACTCCATCAAGAAACTATTAGACTTAATAAAAGAATTCGGCAATGTAGCAGGATACAAAATTAACACCAATAAATCTATGGCATTTCTATACACCAATAGTGAATGTGCAGAAAGAGAGACTAAAAAAGCAATCCCATTTACCATCACACCAAAAAAATTAAGCTACCTAGGAATAAACTTAACTAAAGAGGTAAAAGAACTCTACTCAGAAAACTACAGGACGTTGAAATAAGAGATAGAGGAAGACATAAAGAGATGGAAGAACATACCATGTTCTTGGATTGGTAGACTCAACATCATTAAAATGTCCATACTGCCTAAAGCAATCTATAAATTCAACGCACTTCCCATTAAAATACCAATGGCATATTTCACAGACCTAGAACGTACTTTCCAAAAAATTCATCTGGAATAAAAAACGACCCTGAATAGCTGCAGCGATCCTGAGAAAGGACAAAGTAGGTGGGATCTCAATACCAGATATCAAGCTGTATTATAAAGCCACTGTTATCAAAACTGCCTGGTACTGGCACAAGAACAGACATATAGATCAATGGAATAGAATAGAAAGCCCAGAAATCAGCCCAAACCAATACGCTCAATTAATATTTGACAAAGGAGGCAAGAACATACAATGGAGTCAAGATAGTCTCTTCAATAAATGGTGTTGGGAAAATTGGACAGATACATGCAAGAAAATGAAACTAGAACACCAACTTACACCATACACAAAAATAAACTCAAAATGGATAAAGGACTTTAATACATGACGGGAAACCATACAAATACTAGAAGAATCCAAAGGCAACAAAATCTCAGACATATGCCGAAGCAATTTCTTCACCGATACAGCTCCTAGGGCACTTGAAACTAAAGAGAAAATGAACAAATGGGACTACATCAAAATAAAAAGCTTCTGCACAGCAAAAGAA
The DNA here is from genome assembly GCF_963259705.1 of Myotis daubentonii. Lineage (NCBI taxonomy): Eukaryota > Metazoa > Chordata > Mammalia > Chiroptera > Vespertilionidae > Myotis > Myotis daubentonii. The sequence continues at coordinate 33,945,725 of NC_081861.1, read as the reverse complement.
ACCATCAACAAAACAACGAGAAAACCCACTGCGTGGGAAAACATATTTGCCAATGTCATATCTGATAAGGGCCTAATCTCCAAAATTTATAGGGAACTCATACAACTTAACAAAAGGAAGATAAACAATCCAATCAAAAAATGGGCAAAGGATCTAAATAGACACCTTTCAAAAGAGGACGTTCAGAAAGCCAAGAGACATATAAAAACATGCTCAAAGTCACTAATCATCCGAGAGATGCAAATCAAAACAACAATGAGGTACCATCTCACACCTGTCAGACTGGCTATCATCAACAAATCAGCAAACGACAAGTGCTGGAGAGGATTTGGAGAAAAAGGAACACTTGTGCACTGCTGGTGGGAATGCAGACTGGTGCAGCCACTATGGAAGACAGTATGGAGTTTCCTCAAAAAACTACAAATGGAACTCCCATTTGACCCTGCGATTCCACTTCTAGGAATATATCCCAAGAAACCAGAAACACCAGTCAGAAAGTATATATACACCCCTATGTTCATAGCAGCACAATTCACCATAGCTAAGATCTGGAAACAGCCTAAGTGCCTATCTGTAGATGAATGGATTAGAAAACTGTGGTACATCTACACGATGGAATACTATGCTGCTGTAAAAAAGAAGGAACTCTTACCATTTGCAACAGCATGGATGGAACTGGAGAGCACTATGCTAAGTGAAATAAGCCAGTCAATGAAGGAAAAGTACCACATAATCTCACTCATTTCTGGATAATAAAGACCATTATAAACTTAGGAACAAAAATAGATTACAGAGGCAGTGCTGCCTCAAACAGACTGTCAAACTACAGCAGGAAGGCCGTGGAGGGTGGGAGGGCAGGAGGGGGGTGGGTAAGAGATCAACCAAAGGACTTGTATGCATGCATATAAGCATAACCAATGGACATAAGACACTGGGGGATAGGGGAGGCCAGGGGATTGTCAAGGGCAGGGGGGGGGGAGAAAGTAGACATATGTAATACTCTTTGTAATACTTTAAGCAATAAAATAAATAAATAAATAAATAAATAAATAAATAAATAAATAAATAAATAAATATAACAGAGTTACACCTCCATCCTTTACAGCTGAGGAAAGTGAGCCTGGGAAGGAGAAGAGAGTCCCTAGAGTCACAAGATGAATGAGTCACTGGTCATTGGAATCCCTGTGTATGCTGCTTCCTTGTTCAAGTTAAGTATAGGGCTCCTCCCTTCAATCTCTGTGCCCCCTCCCATCTTCCCATCACTTACTTCTCCACTCCAGAAATAATAATAATAAAATTAGCAACAGCAACAGCAGTGATAACAAAAACTAACAACATGTGTTCAGTGCCCACAGTGTATGGGAACATAAGTTCTTCACACACATTATTACACACACACACACACACACACACACACACACACACACACACTCATCTTATAGATGAGGAAGCAGATTATTAAAGTTTCAAGTAACAAATAGTGTCAAGTAACACAAATAGTAAGGGGGAGGTTCTTTTCGAAAAAAAAAATAAAATGATATTCCACTAAGAATTAATACTAAAATAAATAATGGGAGATATAAACAAACCTGCAAAGTAACTTTTGGATAAACAGAATATTTTATTCAGTGACTCTAATTTTACAGATTTGATTTCTGATTATTAGCAGCTTAAACCAGACTGTATATCTAAATTCATAGTCTAGCCACTTATTATAATAGCATGGCAACTTCTATTTATTTACTCAAACTGTGTTTGCCTGAGTTTCCTCATCTGTATAATAGAGATAATAATAATTCCAATGTGATAGGGTTGTTAAGACATGTAGTAAATGAGCTAATGCACATAAACCACTTAAAACAGTGCCTGATACATAATTAACACTATCATTATTATTGTTCTTGTGATTATGATCATTATTCAAGTGATAATGAATTAATTGATATAAGGACAAATAACTATGTAAAAGAGGAACACAAAAACAGGTATAAACTAAGCAACCTGATATAGTGTTTTACATGCAGTGGTCATTCAGTGAAGTTTGTGTAACGGAAAAATACCAAAAAATTTGAATGCAGGCAAGAGGGGCCAGGTTAGGGGACATTTTTAGTCACATTAGAGGTAATCAAATGTGGAGAAACTGGTCATCAATGAATTATTAATCACATATTTTGGAACTCAGCTTGATTCAAACACATTTTAGATTAGTACTTCTCAACTCTTGCTACACAATTATTTAACCTGGGGAATCTTTAAAAATAAAATACTGGAGCCGGGTCCTATGCTTAAATTTTCTGGTCAAGTTTGAAACCCAAACACTAGTTCTTTTGTTTTATTTTGTTTTGTTTTTCTTTTGTAGATCCCCATAGTTAATTTTTTAAATTTTTTTAAATTATTGATTACAGAGAGTAAGAGGGAGAGAGCTAGAAACAGCAATGATGAGAGACAATCATTGATTGGCTGCCTCCACATGGCCCATACTGGAAACTGAGTCCACAACCTGGGCATGTGCTCTGACTGGAAATGGAACTGTGACCTCCTGATCATAGGTCAACACTCAACCACTGAGCCATGACAGCCGCTGCCCCCCCCTTCCCCCAAGTTGATTTTAATAAGCAACCAGGATGAATTCCAGTTTTAGGGCAGTGCTTCTCAAAGTGTAGTGCTAGACCAGCAGCACCAGCCTCACCTGGGAATGTGCTAGAACTGCAAATTCGTGGGCCTCTCCACACAACTACTTTGGGAGTAGAGATCTATGGTTTATCAAGAGCTCCAGGTGATACTGTTTCACATTAAATTTGAGAACCACTATTTTAGAGCATTCTGAAGTAAAATGCTTTGTCTCTTTAACAAGAAACTGACTTAAAATGCATAAATATAAGTGCAACATTGATAACAAAAGATTGATCAAGAAAACATTGAACCCTGGACAGCTCTGCTCAGTGGATAGAGCATCAGTCTGCGGATTGAAGGGTCCCAGGTTCGATTTTGGCCAAGGGCACATGCCTGGGTTGTGGGCCTGATCCTCAGTGGGGGGTTTGTAGGAGGCAGCCAATCAATGATTCTCTGTCATCATTGATGTTTCTATCTCTCTCTCCTTCCCCCTTCCCCTCTGAAATCAATAAAGAAATATATTTTTTAAAAAGAAAAGAAAACACTGAAATATCTGTAAAGATATAGAATTCAAAATACAATGAATGAACTTAATCTGTTTAATCTAATAAGCACTTATAAAGCCCAGCAAAGTGCACTTATTATTTTCAAGTGCATATATAAACTTTGTGAAATACAATTTTCAATAAATTTAAAAATCCATATCACACAGATCATTTTCTATTACCAGATCTCAGTAAATTAGAAATAAATAACTAAAAGATAGCAACAACAATAACCCCCCCAAAATACTTTTTTCCTCAATATAAATTTAGATTGCTTATAAACATCATTTTTACAACTGCATATAATGTTTTGCTTTATATATATGTATATATATATACATATATATATTTGTAGTTATATATAATAAAATGTAGTTATGTTTTTATTATACATATACTATAGGCCCGGTGCACAAAAATTTGTGCACTCGGGCGGGGGGGGGTCCCTCAGCCCGGCCCGTGCCCTCTCGCAGTCTGGGACCCCTCGGGGGATGCACACCTGCTGGATTAGGCCCGCTCCCCAGGGAATTGGGCCTAAAATGGCAATCAGACATCCCTCTGGCAGCCCGCAGCCCTCAGGGGATGTCCACTTGCCAGCGGGGAGCAGGCCTAAACTGCAGTCAGACATCCTTAGTGCTGCTGAGGAGGCAGGAGAGGCTCCCACCACCACCGCTGTACTGGCAGCCATCAGCCTGGCTTGTGGCTGAGCAGAGCTCCTCCCATGTGAGAGGGCCTTGACCACCAGAGGGCAGCCCCTGCATTGAGCGTCTGCCCCCTGGTGGTCAGTGTGTGTCATAGTGACCAGTCATTCCCAGTCATTCTGCTGTTAGGGTCAGTTTGCATATTACCCTTTTACTATATAGGATAGGGGCCTGGTGCACGGGTGGGGGCCGGCTGGTTTTCCCTGAAGGGTGTCCAGGATCAGGGTGGGGGTCCTGCTTGGGTGCCTGGCAAGCCTGGATGAGGGGATTATGGCTGTTTGCAGCTAGCTGGTCACACCCCCTTCAGGGTGGGTGTCCCCACTGGGGTGCCTGGCCAGTCTGGGTGAGTGGCTGAGGGCTGTTTTCAGGCTGGCAGGTGACTGAAGCTCCCATCCTCTCCTTTTTTTCTTTTTATTCTGGGATTTATTTACCTTCTATGGCTGTCACTGGAGCTGAGAGCTGGCTTTAGCTCTGAGGCTCGGCTCCAGCTCTGAGACCTCAGCTGCTGAAAGCAGGTATCTGGTTTATTTGGCTTCTATAATTGAAACACTGTTGCAGCTCCAACTCTGAGGGCCCGCTGGTTGAAAGCAGGTTTCTGGGGTTTGTTTAGCTTCTATAATTGCAACATTGTTTCTTAGAGTGCAGCTCAGAGGCCGGCAGCGGCAGGCAGGGAACCTTGGCTTCCTCCATCACTGGAGCAAGCAAGCCTCCTGTTCGTTTCAGCTGCCTGGCTGCCGGCCACCATCTTGGTTGGCAGTTAATTTGCATATCACCCTGATTAGCCAAAGGGAAGCGTGTCGGAGGTATGGTTAATTACCATGTGTGTCTATTATTAGATAGGATAACATAGTCCTAAGGCATCTATAATATGGTTCCAAGAAATGCTCAGCAATCAAGTTCTATCCTAGAGTCTATTTATTTATTTATTTTTTATTTATGTTAATTGTTCATTTTTTTAAAATATATTTTATTGATTTTTTTTAACAGAGAGAAAGGGAGAGAGATAGAGAGTTAGAAACATCGATGAGAGAGAAACATCGATCAGCTGCCTCCTGCACACCTCCCACTGGGGATGTGCCCACAACCCAGGTACATGCCCTTGGCCGGAATGGAACTCAGTCTGCAGGCCGACGCCCTATCCACTGAGCCAAACCGGTTTCGGCAAAGAAATGCTAAAAGGAATGTTGTAAAAGTAATAAACAGAAAGGGGAGAAGGAACACAGGCATAAAGAATAAAAATGGCAACAAACAAGTACCTATCAATAATAACCTTAAACGTAAATGGATTAAGTACTCCAATCAAAAGACATAGCGTAACCCTAACCTGTTTGGCTCAGTGGATAGAGTGTCAGCCTGCGGACTTAAGGTCCCAGGTTTGATTCCAGTCAAGGGCATGTACCTTGGTTGCAGGTACATCCCCAGTAGGAGGCAGCTGATCAATGTTTCTCTCTCATCTATGTTTCTAACTCTCTATCCCTCTCCCTTACCCTCTGAAATCAATAAAAAAGAAACAGCAATCTTAAAAGACTTGCTAGATCAGATGTAATTAATTGACACCTTTCAAACATTTCACCCAAAATCAATGGATTATACATTCTTCTTGAGTGCACATGGGACATTTTCAGAGATAGACCACAGGCTAATTCTCTTCAAACTCAGAAGATAGAAGTCATATCAAGCATTTTCTCAGATCACAATGGCATAAAATTAGAAACCAACTACAATAAAAACAATAAAAACAACCCACTTCGAGGCTAAATAGCATGCTATTAAACAATGATTGGGTTACCAAAGAGATCAAAGTAGAAATAAAAAGCATCCTGGAAACAAATGACAATGAAAACACAATGATCCACAATCTATGGGACATGGTGAAAGTAGTCCTGAGAGGGTAGTACACAGCTCTACCGGCCTACCTCAAAAAAAACAAGAGAAACTGGTAATAAATTATCTAACCCTCCAATTTAAAGAATTATAAATAGAGCAGCAACAAAAGCACAGAGTAGCAGAAGGAAGGAAAGGATAAAGATCAGAGTGGAAATAAATGACATACAGACCAAATAAACAATACAAACGATCAGTAAAACAAAGAGCTGGTTCTTTAAAAGAATAAACAAGATTGTTAAACCTCTAGCCAGGCTCACCAAGAAACAAAGAGAGAGGACCCAAGTAAACAAAATCACAAATGAAAGACGTGAAATAAGAGCCAACCCCACAGACATACAAAGAATTGTAAAAAAAAAATAAAAAATACTATGAACAACTGTACTCCAACCAACTGAACAACCTAGATGAAAGTGACATATTCCTAGAAAAATACAATCATTCAAAACTCAATCAGGAAGAATCAAACAACATGAATCAGCTAATAACTACTGATGAAATTGAAGCAGTAATCAAAACTCTTCCAGCAAACAAAAGCCATGGTCCAGACAGCTTCATAAGGGAGTATTACCAAACATTCAAAGAAGAACTAAAACCTATCCTCCTCAGACTATTCCAAAAAATTCAACAGGAAGGCACACTTTCAAGCTCTTTCTATGAAGCCAGCATTACACTAATCCTGAGTCCAGATAAAGACACTACAAAGAAAAAGACTTAAGGCCAATATCTCTGATGAACTTAGATGCTAAAATCCTCAACACAATTCTAGCAAATTGAATCCAGCATTACATTAGAAAGATCACACACCATGACCAAGTGGGATTTATTCCGGGGATGCAAGGCTGGTATATCATAATATCCACAAATCAATAAACATTATATGTTACATACACAAATTGAGAGACAAAAATCACATAGTCATCAATTGATACAGAAAAGCATTTGACAAAATCCAACACCCTTTCTTGATAAACTCTCAGCAAAGTGGGAATAGAGGAATCATACCTCAACATAAAAGCCTTTTTTGACAAACCTTCAGCCAACCTCATACTCAATGGGCAAAAACTAAAACCATTTCTCCTAAGAAGAGGAACAAGACAGGGGTGCCCCCTTTCACCACTTCTGTTCAACATAGCACTGGAAGTGCTAGCCATAGTGATCAGACAAGAAGAAGAAATAAAAGGCATCCAAATTGGAAAAGAAGAAGTAAAACCGTTCTTAATTGCAGATGACATGAAATTGTACATAGAAAACCCTAACGACTCCATCAAAAAACTACTAGACTTAATAAATGAATTTGGCAATGTAGAAGGATACAATATTAACACCAAGAAATTCATGGCCTTTTTATACACCAATAATGAACTCACAGAAAGAGAAACTAAAAAAAAATCCTATTTACCATTGTCACACAAAAAAATTAAGGTACCTAGGAATAAACTTCACTAAGGAGGTAAAAGACCTGTACTCAGAAAACTACAGGATGTTGAAAAAAGAGATAGAGGAAGACACAAACAAATGGAAGAACATACCATGTTCATGGATTGGTAGAATCAACATCATTAAAATATCCATACTACCCAGAGCAATGTCTAGATGTAATGAAATCCCCATTAAAATACCAACGGCATATTTCACAGACCTAGCACAAACTCTCCAAAAATTCATATGGAATAATAAAAGACCCCAAATAGCCACAGCAATCCTGAGAAAAAAGAACAAGTCTAGAGGGATCACAATACCAGTAATCAGGCTATATTACAAAGCCACTGTTCTCAAAACTGCTTGGTACTGGCACAAGAACAGACATATAGACTAATGGAACAGAATGGAGTGCCCAGAAATCGACCTGAGTCAGTATGCTCAATTAAAATTTGATAAAGGAGGCAAGAGCGGACAATGGAGTCCACACACTGTCTTCAATAAATGTTGTTTGGAAAATTGGGCAGATATATGCAAAAAAAAAAAAAAAAGAAAGAAAAAGAAAAAGAAACTAGATCACCAACTTATACCATACACAAAAATGAACTCAAAATGGATAAAGGACTTAAACATAAGACAGGAAACCATAAAAATCTTAGAAGAATCCATAGGCAGCAAAATAGCAGACATATGTCATAGCAATATCTTTAGCAATACAGCTCCTAGGACAATGGAAACTAAGGAGAAAATAAACAAATGGGACTACATTAAAATAAAAAGCTTCTGCACAGCAAAATAACCACCAACAAAACAACAAGAGAGCCCACTGCATGGGAGAACATATTTGCTAAAGTTATCTCTGATAAGGGTTTAATCTCCAAAATTATAGGGAACTCATACAACTTAACAAAAGGAAGATTAAATAATCCAATCAAAAATTGGCAAAGGACCTAAATAGATACTTTTTCAAAGACATACAGAAGGCCAAGAGACATATGAAAACATGCTCAAAGTCACTAATCTGAAAGATGCAAATCAAAACTACAATGAGGTACCATCTCACACATGTCCGAATAGCTATCATTAACAAATCGATAAAGGACAAGTCTTGGCGAAGTTGTGGAGAAAAAGGAACGCTCATACACTGCTGGTGGGAATGCAGACTGGTTCAGTCACTGTGGAAAACATTATGGAGTTTCCTAAAAAAATTAAAAATGGAACTCCCATTTGACCCTGTAATCCCACTTCTAGGAATATATCCCAAGAAAACAGAAACACCGACAAAAAGGATATATGCACCCCTATGTTCATAGCAGCACAATTTAAAATAGCCAAGATTTGGAAACAGCCTAAGTGCCCATCAACAGATGAGTGGATTAAAAAACTGTGGTACATCTACACAATGGAATACTATGCTGCTGTAAAAAGGAAGGAACTCCTACCATTTGCAACAGCATGGATGGACCTGGAGAGCATTATGCTAAGCAAAATAAACCAGTTGGAGAAAGATAAATATCATGTGATCTCACTCATTTGTGGAATATAATGAAAAAAAATAGACCCAGAGACACAGAAGCATCGAACAGACTGTTAAACCTCAGAGGGAAGCCAGGGGTGAGTGTGGGTGGGGGATAAGAGATCAACCAAATTACTTGTATGCATGCGTATAAACATAATCAGTGGACACAGACAGTAAGGGGGTGAGTGCATGTGCTGGGGGTGAGAGTGGCCAGGGAAAGGTTAATGGGAGAAAGGGGAGACGTAGGTAATACTTTAAACAATAAAGAATTTAAATTAAAAATAAAGAAGTCTAAGTCTTCCCAACGACTGTGTTATGAACTAGTCCATAGTTTAACAGCATATAGGAATGCTTAACAGTGGTGGTGATTGGGGCACGTTTCCTTGGTGCATCTTTGATGATGTTGTCCACACATAGAATCACCTCTGCTGCTTCAGATGCACTCGGAAGAACTTTTCACTTTACTTGGGAACTTTCTTTTATACACAGTATTGACATATAGCCAATATTACCTTTCTTCACATCCAGTCCAACAGTTGTATTGCCTTCACTATGGACAGCTTGGAGCTGTGCCACCAGATCTAGAGTTTGTTTGTTTTAGCATGTTCATCATTTCTATTTACCACAAACTCCAGTAGAATCTCAATCTTTTTTTATAAAATGATTTTTAGAGAGAGAAGAAGGGAGCGAGAGGGAGAGAGAGAGAGAGAGAGATTGAGAGAGAGAGATTGATGTGACAGCCAAACATCAATCAGCTGTCTCCTACACACCCGCAATGGGCATGTGCCCTGATTGAGAATCGAATGGACAACCTTTTCGTTCACGGTAGGATGCCCAACCAACTGAGCCTCACCAGCCAGGTCTAGACTATATTTTTAAAGCAGTTGAACAGCAGGATACCTTTTTTAAAGTTTATCACAGCACATTGAATATGGGAAGGGAATCAGTTTCAATGCCATTTTTTCTTATCATTACAAAATGAAATATTATTAAGAGATTAGAAAAGTGTAAATATTTTAGAAACAATGAATTATGGGCACAGTTAGGAAAAAACATATGGCATATCATTAGTGATTTACTATAAATGCAAATTTTGTTCTACTAAAGTTTATATCATTTTAGTATATGCTTTAAATCTCCACTGGTCCAAACTGCAGTGTTCATTTTTTCTGAATAGCAAATTGAAATGAGCAGCATTCAGGTGATAAGACTTGCAGCTAAAAACATCAATAATGCACATTATGACTAGGAATGTTAATTTTGAAGTGTTGATTTTTTTAATGACAAGAACTGCATTTTTAAAAAACATTTTTTAATCCTCACCCCAAGATCTTTTTTGAAAAAATATATTTTATTGATTTTCTTACAGAGAGGAAGGGAGAGGGATAGAGAGTCAGAAACATCGATGAGAGAGAAACATCAACCAGCTGCCTCCTGCACACCCCCCACCAGGGATATGCCTGCAACCAAGGTACATGCCCTTGACCGGAATCGAACCTGGGACCCTTCAGTCCCTAGGCCGACGCTCTATCCACTGAGCCAAACCGGTCAAGGCCCAAGATCTTTTTTTATTGAGAGAGAGAGAGAGAGAGAGAGAGAGAGAGAGAGAGAGAGAGAAACATTGATATGTGAGGGAAACATCCATCAATTGCCTCCCATATGCATCAGAATAGGGGACAGAACCTGCAGCCTAGGTATGTGCCCTGATGGGGAACCGAACCTGCAACCTTTTGGTGCATGGGATGACACTCCAACCAACTGATCCACCTGGCGAGGGCAACAGCTGCATTTTTTAAATTCAAAATAAAATTGATTTACATTCTTTTTTGTACAAAAGACAGCAATACTAAAAAGGTAAAATTAATTAGTTCAACAAACATTTATTGAGCACTTACTTTGTGCCATACACCCTTCAAGGCACTGCTGATACATTAGTAAACAAGCCAGATTGGCTTACCAGAAATGTATATTCTAGTGGGGAAGACAGGCATTTTTCTAGTCAACAAACAAAAACATTAGTTATAGTGTGGCACAGTTCTCAGAAGGAAATGGACAGGGTTCTGTAATGAAGAGTTTTAGGGTCAGGCAGGTGGCATTTTCTAAAGAGGACATTAGGGAAGGCCTCTCTGGCTAGGTGATATTTGAACTGAGTCCTAAATAATTAAAAGTCAATCTTGTAAGAATCTCAGGAAAGTGTTTCAGGTTGAGGAAAGAGCATTTGCTAAGGCCAAAAGCAGGAGTTAGCTTTTGTGTTTGGGGAACAGGAATGTGTCTGAAATGGAGAAAATGAAACAAGTCAAAGTCTGGAGGACAGTCCTTATAGGGTTTTATAGGCTACAATAAAGAGTTTGGATTTTAAATGCAATGGAAAGCAGAGGAGTGACATGATCTGATTTATATTTGAAACCTCATTCCATTGCAGTATGGAAATAAAGGAATGGAGGGGACCTGCATACCAAGCAGAAATCAATTAGAAGATTACCCTTATAGTCTAGAGGAGAAATGAGAGTGCATTGGACTTGGTGACAATTTAAACATCTATGCAATGTAATTTTTAAGGTATAACAAATTAAAAAAATAAATCTTGCAATACTTTTTACCAAAGAACAGACAAATTCCTAGATAATTAAGTGACTTTCCCAAAGTCAACCTGAAAATTGGAGGCAGAGTTAAAACTAAAGTCCAGATCTCCTAGTTCTTATGACAATAATTCTGTCTCCCAGTTTCATATTCCTGTACAAATCACAACTCTTCCTGTGGCAGTGAACACAAAATCTGAGTTCAGTAGTATTTTGGCATAGCACTTTTAGGAATATACAGAGGAGAAAATATTCTCTTACTAGAAATATGTAGTACATTCAACAATCTAGACTTAAAGGAAGCAAAAGGGAATATTTTACATAAATTTTGTATGAAAAATAAATGGAATTTTGCACTGTAGCAGTTGTTCAATATTAATGCAATGCTACCTTACTTGAAATAGCAGCACCAGTTAGTTCAGAATTAGTGGGCTTCATCCTATTCACACTGAGGAGGCCCAGTATGTTTGAAAATTAAATGTACATTACAAAAAACTCATTGAGTCTTTATTCCTAAATAATGCCTTTCCCCACTCTCCTTCTTGAGAAAATGCAGCCTACTCTTTTATGACTTAAAGGAATAAAGGCAATGTGGGAATGGAAAATATTTTTATAATATTACATGACAGGTCATTAGTCTACCATTGTACATGCAAATAATCTTTGCTCTTATCATGCAAGAGTATATAAGATACATTTTCCAGAATAGAATTATTTTTTAAACTTCTGCATAAAAGGACTTTAATACAAGTGTGATTAACATTGTCAAAGTAGAATCCCATTCCCACTCTACAACTTTGTAATTTGCTTTTTGTATCATGATAAGAAAGTGTTCCATTAAGTCTTAACAAATCTAACACCTTTAATAAATTCTTGAGACCTTCCACCTTTTACTCTTACCAGAAAAAAAAGTGAAAATGAAAAAAGTGATTTACAGCAGTTATTCAGATCAATCCCTTTCAGAAGCATGAATAATCACATATGTCCTCTACCTCTGCAAGGTCACTTACTAAAATAATTATTCCATGAGATTAAAAGTCATTAATAAAGCTAAGAATAATCTATTCAAACATCTAATTTTTAAAAAAATGAATTGAAAACAAGTTTTCATGTGCTTATATTATCATATGTGGTAGAATACACACTGTTCATTGGAAAGAATATTTTCCTATCTTTTGGATGCATATCCATTGGGGACTTAGTCAAGATGATCTCCAGAGCTATCATAAGAACCTAAACTCTTCTCCCACAAGGATATTTTTTCTTCAGTGCCCAGTTGATGAGTTCTTGAACCTGAATTTGGAAGAGGTTACCCAAGTCAGACGTAGCCTTTAATCTTTGCAAATACTCTTTTTTTAAAAAATATATTTTATTGATTTTTTACAGAGAGGAAGGGAGAAGGATAGAGAGTTAGAAACATCGATGAGAGAGAAACATCGACCAGCTGCCTCCTGCACACCTCCTATGACGATGTGCCCACAACCAAGGTACATGCCATTGACCGGAATCGAACCTGGGACCTTTCAGTCCGCAGGCCAACGCTCTATCCACTGAGCCAAACAGGTTTGGCTACAAATACTCTTTTGGGAATCTCTCCTCAGTTTAAAGATAAAGAAAAATAAGCTACTCATGATTTGAGGATTTTAATGCAATCAAATAAACTTAAGAATCAATAATCAAAACATTATGGAAACATAATCTTGCTCTTCTAAATTCCATTATTTTTAACAACCCAAATTTTAAAATTCTTCTGTATGAATAAGAAGATGGCAAAGATTAATTATATAAGACTTAAAAAAACATAGCTAGATATTTAACTAATCTCTGGATTGGGAAGGCTTGCTACACAGCAAAATAGTAGATAAAATAGCAAAGAAATGGTTACAAAAGAATAAATATTTATTATCTTTTTAAAAATATCATATTTATTAGAAATTCTACCCACTTCTAGGAATCTGTCCTAAGCAAATACTCTGAAGTGCAACAGAGATTTAAGCACAAGGTGGCTAGTTGCAATAACATTTATGATTGAAAACATATCCACAATGACCATCAATATCAGAATCTCACTTTTAGCTTGAAGATTCAAGGGAATTTTTATTTATATTAATAACATTTACATGCTTGCTTTAAATCTGAAAATCATATCTTAGACCAGTAACTATCAATTAAAATTGGTTCTCAATGTCTTGTGTGCTTCCTTCTGGACTTTGTTTAGACTTACATTGTCCTTAACGTAATTGAAATCAAACTAGAAGTAACATTTTAACTCTTAAAATAACCTTTTTATTTCAGAATATACAGGTATATTCTTTATGAAGTTCTTGTTACACCACTTCACTTTTACAAAAATCCTACATTAGTAATTGTTTTCTCTAACTGGAAGGATTCCAAAAAGGACTTTTACTTTTATGAAAAAAAAAAAAACCCTGTAAATTATATTTACAGCCTGGTCAGTGTGGCTCAGTGGTTGAGTATTGACCTATGAACCAGGAGATCACAGTTCAATTCCTGGTCAGGGCACATGCCTGGGTTGCAGGTTCGATCCCCAGTAGGGGGCGTGCAGGAGGCAGCCAATCAATAATTATCTCTCATCATTGCTGTTCTTTCTCTCTCTCCCTCTCCCTTCCAGTCTCTGAAATTAATAAAAAAAACATATTTAAAAAATACATCCTATATAATAAAAGCCTAATATGCTAAGTGTCCAGTCATCTGGTCATCTGTTCAACCAATCAAAGTGTAATATGCTAATGATATGCTAAGGTCGCTCAATCACTGGCTATGGCATGCACTGACCACCAAGAGGCAGACAGCTGACTGGTAGTCCAGTTGCTATGACATGCACTGACTACCAGAGGGCAGACACTCCAACTGGTAGGTTAGCTTGCTGCTGGGGTCTGGTGGATTGGGACTGAGATGGGCCAGACACACCCTGAAGCCCTGCCTCGGTCCTTCCCTGGCTGAACAACCTCCCGTGTCCCTCCCCGGCCCCGATTGCACAGGTGGGGTCCCTTGTCCTGGCCTGTGCCCTCTTGCAATCCAGGACCCCAAGGTGGGATGTTGGAGAGCTGGTTTCAGCCCAATCCCACAGACCAGGCTGAGGGACCCCACTGGTGCTCAAATTCATGCACTGGGCCTCTAATATATATATATATATATATATATATATATATATATATATATATATATAATTGTAGGTCTTTCATAAAAGCAAAGTGGTGTAATGCAAACTAACTTATGGAAAGCGGGTGCTGCTCTTTGCTTTAGGCAGTTTTGGCTTATGAAAGATTTTTATAGGAAAGCTCTATTTTCAGATAGCAGGTCCTCTAATATCTGTTTTGTTTAAAATCTTTTTATTATAACACTGATAAGATGCCATAGGAACTTAACTCTTGTTTATATGAATTAGCCTGTGGCAAAATGGGTTTAATTTTAGTCATTTTGTTTAGAGTTGCAGAATGTATTGACCATGTTAAAGGAGTACTTACTGTATTTAGACCAACAAAAAAATGGCAAAGATGGCACAGTTTCCATGTATAAAACACCCCATTCTCTTATTATTTACATTTACAGTAGTCCTGTTTATTTTTAAAATTATTAAGCTTAGACTGATGCATCTCACTTTATTCAGATTTCTTTTTTTTAGCTAATTGTCTTTCCCTGGTTGAAATTCCATTCTGGACATTATACTGCATTTAATATCATGTTTTCTTAGACTCCTCTTGGCTATGATAATGTCTCAGACTTCACTTCTTTTTTAATACCTTGACAATTTTGAGGAGTAATGGCCAGATATTTTATGGAATATCTGTCAGTTGGGACACGTCTCATTTCTTTTCTCATGTTTTTTTTGTTATTCCTCACCTGAGGATATTTTTCCATTGATTTTTATAGAGAGTGGAAGGCAGGGGGAGAGACACAGAGAGAGAAACATTGATGTAAGAAAGACACATCGATTGGTTGCCTCCTGCAGCCACCCTGACCAGGGCCAGGGATAGAGTGTGCAACTTAGGTATGTGGCCTTGACTGAATTTGAACTCAAGATCCTTCAGTCTGCAGGCCAACACTCTATTCACTGAGCCAAATCAACTAGGGAACTAGGGCTCTTTCTTTTTTCTTTTTTCTTCTTCTTATTATTTTTAGCTTAATTGCATTTATTTTTAGACAACCTACATGACATGTTTTTTCTTCAAAACAATGCCTCTGATCCAAATGAATAAAGGTCAAATAAATGAAGAGCTCAAGATAACATCAGTCCCATTTGTCCTAGTCTTGGTGTGTGAATGAAAAGCAGTAGCCAGTTACAATGACAGGTGATAGATCCAAACTGCCAAATTTGTCAACGTTTTTCCATTTCTAAGCCATCCTTAAAGAAAATCATAACAGTAGTCCAGCAGAGCAACCATGCCATCTGGATTCATGTTTTTACCAATAAAGAACTGGTAGTTTTTGAAATTGGCAAGGATATGCTTGATTTGTTCTGCAGCCCCTGTCATAAAAGGCTGCCAGGGTCCAGCCCCAGCAGGTCCAGGGGTCCCCAAAGGCGTGGACGGAGTCGGCGAAGAAGGAAGGGCACGGAGACAGTGTTCAGTTGATCAGCAGCCTAGCCAGGATCTCCAGCCAGGATCTCCAGCGAGGTTCTGCTTCGGATCTCCAGCCCGGTTCTGTGGCCATGTTCCCTCGCTAGGTTCTCCAGCCAGGTTCTGTCTGAGATCTCTAGCCAGGTTCGGTCACCAGGTTCTAGTCAGGTTCTCTTGCCATATTTCTGTAGTCAGGTTCAGTCCAGGATCTTTTGCCATGTTCTCTCCAGCGAAGTCCTTCTGTCTCTAGAGAACGTTCTGTGTAGGTTCTGTGCCTAGGTTCTGTCTCTCTTGGTTCTGTGTTCTAAGTTCTGTGTTCTGAGTTCTGTCTCTTGCTGTCTTGTTGCATCTGTATTTATACCAGTTGATTCTAATCCTATCAATCTCTATTCCAAAGGTTAGGGCGTTTCTTATCTCCATTCCAGGGAGTAAAGATTATGTAGCTTAAGCATGATTGTTTGTAGTTAAAATGATTAATTACCCGCCTGGCACTTAGTTGAGGGGTTTTATTCCCTCCCTAACTTCAGGGGAAAATCCCTACCTGGGGATTCAACCTTTCTCGGAGAGGTGACCTTGGTTAAAACACAGCGCCAAGAAGGTGAGCAAACATATTAAGAACAGTATGCCATATATGCCAGGTCCCTTGAAACAGCAAGCATGGACCGGCTCCCGGCAAAAGGCTTTACTCTTTTTGGTCTCTGTTCTTCAAGTTTCCCTTTGATTGATTTAATGTAATCTTTGACATAACTTCTTGTAGGCTTCCTTTGTGAAGCTGGTTTCCTGTAAACGATAGTTTATGACAATATCAATACCAGTGATTACTGTGCTTTTGGTACCTTCGCCCTCAGGGCCTCCAGCGGAGGCATTTCCACCAATAAGGAAGTCATCAATGTTAATCTCTGTGCTACTGACCATCTTCCCCTCTACCTCCAGGCACAGCCCGTCTGTGATCACCTGGATCTTGTAGATACGGGATAACATCTCATCATGGCTGATGAGGTCCCAGTAGATGATCATGATGGGGCTGGAAGGAGAAGGTGGTGCTGCCTTAGCAGGAGCATGGAGCTTGGAGCTAGCATGGTGCAGCCTGAGCAGTGTTAGGGAGTGGGGTAGGGGGAGGAGAGAGCTGGTGGTAAAGCTAGGGCTCTTTTCTTATGTTTAATGTGGTGCTCTGAGTAATGGCCCCAAAGGAATCCATGTCCTAATCTCTCAATCTTGTGACATTAACCTTATATTGCAAAAAGAATTTTTTTTTGGTTAAGTTAAAAATTTTGAGTTGGGGAGGTTACCTTGTCAGGGTGGGCCCTAAATGTAATTACAAGTTCTCTTATAAGAGGGAGATAGAGGGATAGTAGACTACAGAAGAAGAGAAAGCAACAGAAACAGAAGCCAAGGAATGTTGGAAAGGTAAGGAACAAATTCTTCCCTGGAGCTTCCAGAAGGAACCAACAGTGTTGAACACCTTGATTTTAGCCCTGTGAGACTCATTTTGAACTCCTGGTTCCTAGAAATGGAAGAGAATATCATTCTCTTGTTTTACCACTAAAATCTATGGTAATTTGTTATAGTAGCAACAACAACCTAATACAGGGTTATGTGTCCTTAGAAGAAGACCACAGAGATAAAGGGCTAGAACAGTTCTTATTGGCACTTTTATCCTCACAGGCTAGATTAAGGCTTTCTCTATGCACTGCTACAATAGCCATATGTCCACTCATCCCATGAACTCAGGTGACCTTAAATAAGCAGTATATCTACTTGTTGCTTCCAATTCCCTTTTAAACTAAAAGAGGATTCTTCTGATGGGCATTGACATGACCTACTTTAATGCACCCCTCAAATTCTCATAGTGATTTCCATAAGACCATGCCTCATACAGGCATACCTTTCATAGGCAAATTTTTTTTATTGCCCTTCTGCCTCACCATATAGCCAGGCCATTGGCTGCTGCCCATGAGTCAGTACAATCTGAAATATCATAGTAAGCAACATACAACTCAGCCCATTGTGCTGATTTGCTTTTGCCTTCTTTAATCACAGTGGTGACCTTCCAAATAGGTTTTTGTTCATTAACCTTCGAAATGCCATCCTTAGACCAAATAGCTCTTTCTTGGTCAGTTATGTGCTGTTCATAGGGCCATGTCTAAGCAGCCATAGAATCTGGGAGAAAGCCTACCTGCTTAATGCATTGAGTAACTCCCTGCATTTCCCCAGTAGCATATTCCTTAGTAGCAAATAAAATACGTTTCCATTTTATTATGAAACTTTTCTCAGCATTATCCTTTCCATTTGAGGATGTCTCTGCTATCACGCACGACATTACAGGTATTTCCATTTTCAAAAATTTTTATTCCCTTGAATTATAAGGGCAGTTTTTAAAAAATTTTATTGATTGATTTGAGAGAGAGAGAGAGAGAGAGAGAGAGAGAGAGAGAGAGAGAGAGAGAAATATCAATTAGTTATTCCACTTATTCTTTGGTGATTCTTTTTTTTTTAGGGCTAAATCTTTATTGTTGAAAGTACTACATATGTCTCCTTCCCTCCCTCCCCCATTGATGTCTCCCCAGCCACTCCCACCCTCCAGCACATGCCCTCACGCCCTACTGTCTGTGTCTATTGGTTATGCTTATATGCATGCATGCAAGTCCTTTGGTTCATCTCTTACCACCCTCCCTCCCTTGCCTTCCCTCTGAGGTTGATGGTCTGTTTGATATTTCTGTCTCTGGATCTTTTTGTTCATCAGTTTACGTTATTCATTATATTCTACAAATGAGTGAGAGCATGTGATACGTATCCTTATTTGACTGGCTTATTTCATGTAGTATAATGACCCAGTAATCCCACTTCTAGGAATATATCCCAAGAAATCAGAATCATCAATCAGAAAGAATATACGCACCCCTATGTTCATAGCAGCACAATTTACAATAGCTAAGATTTGGAAATAGCCTAAGTGCCCATCAGCAGATGAGTGGATTAAAAAACTGTGGTACATCTATACAATGGAATACTACACTGCTGTAAAAAGAAATAACTCTTACCATTTGCAAATGCATGGATGGACCTGGAGAGCATTATGCTAAGAAAAATAAGTCAGTCAGAGAAGGGCAATTTTAGTTACTGTCAGGTAAAAAACTAGTAATTGCCCCTTAAATAAAAATTTTTCTAGTCCAAAGTTCTAGTAGTCATTGCTGGGACGCAATCAAAAGTTTTTGTCAAAGCTCTAGTCTGGGCTCTATATATGGCTATTGCATAGAGAATTTGTCCAAAATAGCACTCTAGGTTTTATTCTATACTAGAGGCCTGGTGCATGAAATTTGTGCATGGGGCAGGGGTCCCCTCAGCCCAGCCTGCACCCTCTTCAATCCGGGACCCCTTGGAGGATGTCCAACTACTAGTTTAGGCCCGATCCCGGGTATCGGGCCTAAACCGGCAGTCGGACATCCCTCTCACAATCCTGGATCGCTGGCTCCTAATTGTTAACCTGCCTGCCTGCCTGGTCATCCCTAACTACCCCCCCCACTGGCCTGATTGCCCCTCACTGCCTCTGAGTGCTGGTTCGATTGCCCCTAACTGTCCCCCCTGCCAGCCTGGTCACCCCTAACTGCCCCCCGCTGCTGGCCAGGTTGCCCCCAACTTCCCCCCTGCCGGCCGGGTCGCTCCTAACTGCCCCCCCCCCACTGGCCTGGTTGCCCCTAACTGCACCCCCCCTGCTGGCCTGGTTGCACCCAACTTCCCCCCTGCTGGCCGGGTCGCCCAACGCAGCCTGCTTTGCTGTTCAGTTATTTGGTCATCTCTCACTAACCCTCCTGCTGGCCTGATTGCCCCATGCAGCCTGCTGTTCAGTCGTTTGGTTGTCCCTCACTAACCCCTCTGCTGGACTGGTCGTAGGCAGCCATCTTGTGAGGGTGTGAGGGTTAATTTGCATATTACTGTTTTATTGTATAGGATTGTGCAAGCTCAGGCAATTTTATTCATTCCTATTTAGCATTACCAATTAATATTTCTTAAAGGGAAGATGTGCATGTTAGGCATATTCTTGCACTCCATTATGCTCTTCTTGTGGCACTCACCCCTCCCTGAATTCTTGGTTACATTCTTGCTCTCCATTATGCCCTGCTGGGGTCTCTTGCCCTCCTGGTGATTTTCCTGTTATTCTTATTATAGGTTTCATGATTAACGGCCTTCAGTTTCCAGTAAACTACCTCTTTCAGTTTCCAGTGTCTGCCTCCACCTGGCCTCCACCTGCACCTGGTCCCACTGGTTACTCTGACTGACCTTTACAAGAGACATAAATATCCCGCTCCCCCTACTCTGTGCTGCTGATGCTGTTTTGGCCTTAGCCCTTCTGCTAGTAGATATAATAATAAATTTATAATTCTTTACGCCTCTTGGCCTTGTGCATTCCTCCTTCGGTGACCCTAACATTTGGTGCTGAAACCTGGGAGGGTTCCATGGGGAAGGGGAACCATTACCCTGGTTTTGGTCACTCCGAGTTTGCTACTCAGAGAGCAGTAGGCAGAGGTAGTTCATCCTGGGCTTACCTCCAAATCCTACTCAGGTGACATGATTGCAGGCTTCAATTAGGCCGTCCTCCCTTGTGGGCCCTCCTGTGCCAGCCAAGAAGGACATTGGACCAGGGACCTCTCCTTCCCACTGCTGACCCTGCACTCAACATTGGCTAAATTTATAATTCTTTACCCCTTTTGGCTTCGGGCATTCTTCCTTCAACGACCCTAACAATACATGTCTTCCGTTTTAAAATGTAGGTAGGAGAAATATTCCCCAGTCATATACAGTATCCATCCCCATATTATATTTTATTCTTAGATGAAAGAGATACAACCACATCACATAAAGCCTGTTCAAACATACCCATTTTTGTCCAAACTTTCACTTTGACCGCATGAATCCTTACATTCCTAACTGTAGCCTCCATTTGTGCTTATTTAACAGGTTTTGATTTTATAGTACTAGGTAGAGTAAGTGTCCCCCTGTCAAACATAATATTTATTCCTATAAGACATTCAGGTAAAGGATACATGAACCCTTTACATAAAGCCTGTTTAAACATTCCAATTTCCACCCAAAATTCCACCTTAATCCTATCAACATTTACATTCCTATGTTCTCTCAATATAATTGCAGCCTGTGTTATGACTTATCCAACAGATTTTGGTGCCATATGCATGAGGCTCCATGTCACAGAATCCTAGAAACATCTCTTCTCCACCTTCTGACCATTTTACTTACTCATGTGCAGAAAGTTTTGGACCCTGGAAATGGTCAAAGGGACCTTCTGTTAATCTGCTTGACTATTGCCTCAGGCAATTCCAGATGGATTCCCATTCTATTTTTTGTTTTACAGCTTTTTAAAATCCTCCAAACTGGAGTAAATTAAGCATACTTATTTTGGGGCCCTTTAATGTTGGGAGCTAGCAGGAAGTCCCAGTGGTTCACCTAACCTTTCATAGTGCTATGATAAGCTCTTTTTGTTTTTGAATCCCATCAGTGCCTTTTTATGCATACCATTTCTTAATAACCATCTAAAAATTTCTTCCCTGCTGGAATGAGTCCCTGGACTCTCCCCTCTGCCTCTCCTCATTCGTTTGTTAATTAATCTAATGCTTTTATTAGCATCAGTAAGACCCATAAGGGAAAGCTGAGTCAGCAAATCCCATAAGATTTCTGGGATTATTGTTTTATTTTTCAGCAATAAGTTTCATGAGAGCCCATGCAAAAGAGATATCCTTAAGCACAGTATTTATTATAACCTGGGTAAAGGGCATATTCAAGGTAAATATTCTTGTCATCATAAAGCTAGTCCCAGGTGGCTTGCATAGGAAGCATATCAACTGCTTCATGTGGGGTGTTCCATTTGGCATTTGTAGAGGGAATCAGACAGCCCCCTTCTTGGGTAAACTGACTTTACAATGGTTTTTATCCAGTCCACCAGGCTGATAACCTGATATATTAAGTTGCTAGGTCTGGTATAACAAAATACCACAGCCTGGGTGGCTTAAACAACAGAAATTAATTATGTCACATATTTGGAGGCTAGAAGTTCAAGATCAAGTTGCCAGTAGGTTTTGGTTTCTTCTGAGGTCTCTCTCCTTGGCTTTCACTGGATGCCTTCTTGCTGTATCCTCACATAGTCTTTCATCTATGTGACTGCTTCTGTCTTTGCATAGCCTTGATGTCTCTCTGTGTGTCCAGATTCAACTGCTTATAAGGACATCAGTCAGATTGAATTAGAAGCTTCCCATAATGATACCATTATAATTAAACTGGTTATTAATAACAGGAAAGGAGCAAAGGGAAGGCCAAATATTATAGGCATGCCATTTGTACAGCTTTGCCAGGAAGCTGCAGTTTAACACTCCCCCAGAAGCCACTGATCTATTCCCTGCAGAACCCTGGGGGAAGTGCCTGGACAGAGGGAGAATAGACACATGCCCAGTAAGGCCTGGGTAACATAGGGAGGGTGCTTGTCTGCCAGTCACACCTGGAAACAGGTAATTGGCCACTGTAAGTAGGGGAAGATTTGAGACATTTAATCTCTTAAAAAAAAAAAAAAGAAGTTTGCTCTTTTGCCCTATTGGCTCCTGGCTCTCTTGTGTTGTCAGGATTCTTGGGACTCTTGTTGCAGAGGGTGCACTCTTTTGGTTCCCCTGCATTCACCCACATGGTCCACAACCATGTGGACCATACAGAATGGACTAATGGACTGCAACTAGCCTGAAGCTACACTGGACCCAATTCCATCATGGAATGGAAACTCTGGACATTGGCTTTGCTTCTAGCTATACAGAATCCCCAAGTGCACTTCTTCCAGAGCTAGATTAAGGGAAATATGACTTTGGAACCGCAAGGATGTAATTTCACACAAATAAAAATCACTCATCCTCCCATGCAAGTCTCAGAAAATTATTTTTGTGGAGATATCATAAGGACTTGACTCCTAGCACCAAGTGGTGAAGAGGTTACCCTACTTCCACCGCTAATAGTATGGCATAATTTAACCTTTATTACATCTTTAAAGGTCCTGTTTCCAAATAGAGTAAATTCTGAAGTACTGGGAGTTAGGGTTTCAACATATGAATTTGAGGGGAACATAATTTAGCCCATAACACTATTCCTTCTGAACCCCTCAAATGTAAAATGTACTTTTTACATACAAAGTACATTAATCCTCATGCCAAAAACCCAGATGTCTTAAACCATTCCAGCCTTAACTTTAAATCCCAAACCTCGTGTAAATCAAGAGTGGGTGAGACTGGAGGTATGATTACTCTAAGGCCAAATTTCTATTCAGCTATGAATCTGTATAACTGGGCAAGATACCTGATTCCAAAATATAATAGTAGGATAGGCTTAGGATAGACATCCTCATTTCAAAATGTAGAAATTGGAGGAAAAAACAAACCACCAGTCCTAATCAAGTCCAAAACCTAGCAGAACAAATTCTGTTGGATTTTAAGGTCCAAAAATAATCCTCTGTGGCTCCATGCTTTATTCTCTAGACCCAACAGGGTAGGGGTATGAACTCATCAGCTCTGAGCAGCAGCCCCTTAGAACATGAGTCCAATTTGACTCATAACACTTGTTGTGTATCTAGATCAGTGATGGTGAACCTATGACACGCGTGTCAGAGGTGACACGCGAACTCATTTTGGGTGACACACATCTACAGAGACAAAAAATTGCATAATTCAAATATTTGTCTATCGCAACGGCCAGAGTTGGGCATCACTCGAGTAATATTACTCACGCTACTCATAATCAATAATGCAATTCTAAAACCGGATGTAAACATGTACATCGGTGTTGCGTAGCAAAGATACATAGTGAAAACATCCAAGATACATTGTTCCAATATTGACATTAATATAAAAAGGTTAAGAATTGCACTATAAAGAGATTAATCTTTACTCATGACATTTTATTTTTACTCGAGTGACAAAATGCCCGATTCTGGAAACAGCCTAGTTATTGTCAACATGTGCCTCGGGTAAGCTTCCTGTGCGTTTAGGTGCATTCGGCAAACGGACGCACTTGATCGCCATGTTCGTTAGGAGACACGAGTGGGAGGGTTAGAAGAAAAAGATATACAGTGCAACAGTGCTTGACGAGACATTGTGCGTGTCAGATAATTGATTACAGCGCCATATATTTGTTGGTTATACATACTATCTTTGAATTGTTTTGCACCAGGAGTCAGTGCAACAACACTGTAAAATGTTAATAGGAAAGAAACCTATCAACCTTTTACAAAAAATGCAGTGATTTATATTTATTTATTTTTGCAGCCTTGTGATGGAGAATCAAAAAAATAAAAAAGCAAGATTGAATGATAAAGGAAGTGGAAGTAGCAGTAGCCGACCCTCTCAAGACATATGGACCGAGATGTACGGGATTGTTGACAGAAACAACAGATCATTGTGCATACTATATAATGAAACGGTAGTAAGCAGAATGTGGAATGTAAAGAGACATTTTGAAACTAATCATTGTCAGCTCTTGAAAAAAAGTATCGATGAAAGGAAGGAATGCATTTATAGGCAGCTACACCTCTATAAAAGTCAATCATATTCCATCATTAAATTTGTAAGATGCTCTACAAATTTAACATCAGCAAGTTACTGTATTGCTCACTCCATAGCTCAGCATGGAGAAGCCCTCAGTGACGGAGAATTTGTTAAGGAAACATTTCTAAGATGTGCACCAGCTCTATTTCATGATATGAAAAATAAAGACGATATTATTAAAAGAATTTCTGAGTTACCACTCAGTAGAAATACTATCAAAGACAGAATAATAGATCTTATCAAAACCATACATCAATTAAAAAAAGACTTAAAATAGTTGTAAATATTTTTCGATTTCTCTTGATGAAACTACTGAGGTCACATCAAATGCTCGGTTGGCCATTATTGCTAGATATTCTGATGGTCTCACAATGAGAGAAGAGTTGATAAATTTAGAATCAGTGCCAATAAGTACATCAGGAAACGAAATATGTAAGGTTGTTTTAAAAACATTCAGTGACCTAAACATTGATATCTCTAAAATTGTGGCAGTCACAACAGATTGGGCACCAAATATGGTGGGAAAAAATGTGGGATTCCTGAAATTGTTTATGGAAGCTATTAGACATCCACTTGTACCTTTTCATTGCATTGTCTATCAGGAGGTGTTGTGTGCCAAATCGGGATTCTCAGAATTGAATGATTTAATGTCAGTTGTAACAAAAATTGTGAATTTTATAGCTTCTCGACCCCTTCACAAGCGAGAATTTTCTGCACTTTTACAGGAAGTTGATTCAACCAACAGTGGACTACTGATGTTCAATAATGTGAGATGGCTGAGTCCAGGTAAAGTACTTGAACGATTTGTGGAGTGCTTTGAAGAAATTATGGTATTTATTGAGAATAAGGATCTGGTATACTTTCCTCAGATCAATGATCATAAGTGGGTCAGCAATTTGATGCTTTTTAAAAATCTCTCTGTTCATATGAATGAAATGAACTTAAAATTACAAGGTTTTGGCAAAAGTATTGACGTTATGTTTGGATACATCAAATCTTTTGAAAGCAAACTTAAAAATTTTCAAGCAAGATATTGAAACTAAAACTTATAAGTATTTTCCTCGGATAAAAAAGTATTTCGAGAAGGCCACTACTATGCGTGTAATGGAGTCCATACTTATGTACCAGAATATAGTAAACTCGTTATTTGAACAGTTCAGCAAAGGATTCAACCAATTTAGAAGCCTAGAAGAGACCATTAAAATAATTAAGTATCTGGATGTAGTTGTTTACAGTACTTTGGAATTAAAGGATTTCCAATGGATACAAATTGATGATTTAGAGATGCAACTTGCAGATTTTCAAAGTAGCATTTGGACTCATGTGTTTGTTGACTTAAGGTCGAAACTTGAAAATCTGGAAAGAAATCATTTGAATAATGAAGAAGAGTGCAACTATGAACAAGAAATTTTGAGTGCTTGGAACAGAGTACCTGACACTTTTAGCGACATAAAAAATCTAGCGATGGCTTTGCTAACAATTTTTCATCCACATATTTTTGTGAGACTTTGTTATCAGCATTAAATAACAAAACAGGAGAACCAAGATGGCGGCGATATAGGCAGACGTGTCCCAGGTCGTGTCCCGGAGCAAATGGAGCGAGCAGCTGAAGCGAGCAACACTCACACTGAATTGGCGAAATTGCTCAGCTGGTGAGAGGGTTTGCAGCCGGGAAGAGCAGAACTCCCCTGGAAAGGTAAAAAAAACCCCAGGTATTTGGGCAGGAAAGTTTGCCAGACCTCTGAGCCCAGACAGTCGGAGGGAGACCGCGTGGCAGACAGCCGCGTCCCTTGGGACAGGCACAGCCCCTGACTGGGGAAAGGAGAACCATGGGATTCCTGGCGCCGCCAGGGAAATTGAGAGCTGGGTTCTGTGATCACGGAGGACTGAGCCTAAAGGGGGCAGCCTGAAGAGCTGACCTGACCATGCAGTCCCGGTAAGAGAAGAAGCTTACAGAAACCAAGCCTTCCCCGTTTCCGCGGCCGGCATTTGTTTGTTTGTTTACACTGAATCCTGTTCATGGGACATTTCGGATACAGACACTCACCTGTGCTGAAGAGAGGGAGAGTGTGCTGAGGAGTGGAATCTGGGGAGAGACTGGGGAAAGAGGGGGAGCCGGGAGAGGTGGTAGTGAATTGAGTGCTGAGACACCCCTGAGCCCAGGACTGGGGCAGCCACCCTCTCCGGAGAATGAGACTCCTCCCCCCAGCCCCCAGGCAAGGAGCACAGCCACACCCAGATTCCACCCTGTACGAGATCAAGGATTAAGATAACCTGATCAGTCCCTGGGAGTTAACAGGGTCTGGCCTATAGGGGGATTTTCAATCCCAGCAACAACATAGCGCCGGTAACTAACTATTACGCAGTCAGCTCTGGGCAGTGAACTTCCACTGGACAGAGAGGCCCTATAGCCTCAGAGGCCAACCCCAGAACACTGCCACCCAGAGGCTGACCCACAAACTGACTCTTTGCTAAACACAAAATAAGGCAGTCTGGGAAATAAATGCGGCATGCTTTAAAATAAGGACTGTGGTTTACAACACAGAGGAACAGTATATCACAGGGAAACTCAACACTCTCCTGAATACCTGGAAGGTCTAAGGTGAGCCACACTGAAGAATAGAAGAAACGAAGGACATTCACTACTGCAATTTTTTTTCTTTTTTCACTTTTTAACTAAGAAACCAATTTTTTTCACTTTTTTTTTCTGTTCTTTTTTTTTTCTTTTCTTCTTTTTCCATCACCTGATTTTACCCTTTTAATTACTACCTTCTTATTTTTAACCAGTATTATTACTGCTACCATTTTACCATTTTTTAAAGTGCCATTTTATTTTTTCTTTATTTTATTTTGGGATTAGTGTTCACCATTCTATTTTCATCGTTATATTATTGGTTGTTTCTAGTTTGCATTCATATCCAGGGAGCTGTTGCTGGAATTTGTTGGGATTAATGGCTGTTCTATAGGAGTATTCTCCTCATATACAAAGTCTCTTCCCCTCTTCCACTTCATTCTCTCTTTTCGCTCTTTTTTTTTTTCTTTTCTTTTCTCGCTTTTATTTTCCCCCTTCCTTTTTCCCAATTTCATTTTTTCACTCCCTTTTTTTGGTCCCTACTTTTCTTTTCCTTTCTCTCTTTTATCTTTTTCTCTTCCTTCTTCCTTATCCCCTAATTCTCTTAATTCAGGTGGTCACCTTTAATTGGGGTTATTAATTTCGTGAATATTTTTGTGTATAGTGCCTGGTACGTGGTGCCTTGTTGTGTTGTATTTTGTGCCTTTAAATCAACGCAGCAGATCCAAGCAACAGCAACCTCCTGAGCACCACATCCTCTGCTGAGGAACAGCAGCTGTACGTGAAACCTCGCCCCACCAGCCAGAAGAGCCACCACAGCTGTGAACAGCACCCACCAGAGGAGCTGCTGACAACTGAAGAGCAGCTGCTACCACAACCGCCCGAAGAGCAACCACAGACCAAGGAGTCACTGCCACCAAGGGAGCAACCACTGAACAACTCAACGTCTAGATATGCCAGTGAGATCAAACATGGGTAGACAAAGAAACCCCCAAAGGAAAGAGAAGGAGGACTCTCCAGAAAAGCAGCTAAGTAATACAGAGGCATGCAACATGACAGATAAAGAATTCAGAATAAGGATCCTAGAGTGCATAAACCGGATGGAGGAAAAAATCGACAACCTCTTCAAGAAGCAAGAAGAAACAGATGAAAAAATCGATAACATATGGAAGAAGCTAGAAGAAACAGATGAAAAAATCAACAACCTAAGTAAGACCCAAGAAGAAATGAAGAGTGATATAGCTGCAATGAAAAACTCCATTGAAAGTATCAACAGTAGACTAGGAGAAGCGGAGGACCGAATTAGTGAATTAGAAGACAAGGAAGCAAAACACACCCAAAATGTACTGCAATTGGAGAAAAAAATGAAAAGACAGGAGGAGAGCCTAAGGGAGCTTTGGGACAACATGAAACGAAACAACATACGGATAATAGGAGTACCAGAACAACAGAAGGATGAACAAGGATTAGAAAACCTACTTGAAGAAATAATATCAGAAAACTTTCCTGAGGTGGGGAAGAAAAAAGTCACACAAGCCCAGAGAGTCCCAAACAAGGTGAACCCGAAAAGACCCACACCAAGACACATCATAATCACCATGGCAAATGTTCAGGACAAAGAGAGAATCTTACAGGCTGCAAGAGAGAGACGGAAAGTTACATACAAGGGATCTCCCATTAGATTGTCAAATGACTTCTCAACAGAAACACATCAGGCCAGAAAAGAATGGACTGAAATTTACAAAGTGATGCAAAGCAAAGGACTGAATCCAAGAATACTCTATCCAGCAAGGCTATCATTCAAACTTGAAGGGGAAATAAGAAGCTTCACAGACAAAAAAAGGCTAAGGGAGTTTGTCACCACCAAGCCAGCATTGCAAGGAATGCTAAAGGGACTGGTATAAAAATAAGAAATAAAAAGCTCAGAAAGAAAACAGCCACACACAAAAAAGAAATGGCTACAAACAAGTACCTTTCAATAATAACTTTAAATGTAAACGGACTAAATGCTCCAACCAAAAGACATCGAGTGGCTGAATGGATAAAAAAACATGACCCATACATCTGCTGTCTACAAGAAACCCACCTCATTAGAAGGGACTCACACAGACTGAAAGTGAAGGGATGGAAAAATATCTTTCAGGCAAATGGAAAGGAAAAGAAAGCTGGGGTAGCAATACTTATATCGGACAAAATAGACCTCAAAGTGAAGGCCTTAACAAGAGATAAGGAAGGCCACTTCATAATACTAAAGGGATCAATACAACAAGAAGATATAACCCTCGTAAACATATATGCACCCAATGTAGGAGCACCCAAATTCATAAAAAAACTCCTGGAAGATATCAAAGGAGAGATCGACAACAATACAATCATAGTAGGGGACTTTAATACACCATTGACAGCACTGGATAAGTCCTATAGACAAACAACCAGCAAAGATACAGCAACCCTAAATGACTCACTAGATCAGATGGACTTAATAGACATCTTCAGAACACTTCACCCCAAAGCCAGAGAATATACGTTCTTCTCAGGTGCTCATGGGACATCTTCAAAAATAGACCACATATTGGGTCACAAGCAAAGTATCCCCAAATTCAAGAAGATTGAAATCATAAAAAGCGTCTTCGCAGACCATGATGGCATAATATTAGAAATGAACTACAATAAAAACAACCCAAAATACTCAAACACCTGGAAGCTGAATAGCATGCTATTAAATATTGATTGGGTTACCAATGAGATCAAAGAAGAAATTAAAAACATCCTGGAAACTAATGACAATGAAAACACAACAATCCAAAACCTATGGGACACATTGAAAGCAGTCCTGAGAGGGAAGTTTATAGCTTTACAGGCCTATCTCAAAAAACAAGAAAAAATGGTAGTAAATCATCTAACTCTACAACTCAAAGAATTAGAAAGAGAGCAACAAGAAAACCCCAGAGTGAGCAGAAGGAAGGAGATAATAAAGATTAGAGCAGAAATAAATGACATAGAGACCAAAAAAACAATACGGAAAATCAATGAAACCAAGAGCTGGTTCTTTGAAAGGATAAACAAGATTGACAAACCTCTAGCCAGACTCACCAAAAAGCAGAGAGAGAGGACCCAAATAAATAAAATCAGAAACGATAGAGGCGAAATAACAACAGACCCCACAGAAATACAAATGATTGTTAAAAAATACTATGGACAGCTCTACTCCAACAAACTAGACAACCTGGAGGAAATGGACAAATTCCTAGAAAAATACAACATTCCAAAACTCAATCAGGAAGAATCTAAAAATCTCAACAGGCCAATAACTATGGAAGAAACTGAAGCAGTCATCAAAAAGCTTCCATCAAACAAAAGCCCAGGACCAGACGGCTTCACAGGGGAGTTTTACCAAACATTCAAGGAAGAACTAAAACCTATCCTCCTCAGACTACTACAAAAAATCCAAGAGGAAGGAACACTTCCAAGCTCATTCTATGAAGCCAGCATCACCCTAATACCAAAACCAGGTAAAGACAACACAATGAAAGAGAATTACAGGCCAATATCCCTCATGAACATAGATGCCAAAATCCTCAACAAAATCTTAGCAAATCGGATCCAGCAGTACATCAGAAAGATCATACACCATGACCAAGTAGGATTTATCCCAGGGATGCAAGGATGGTACAATATCCGCAAATCAATAAACGTGATATATCACATAAACTATTGTGTTTGATGGAAAGTGAAAGGTAGTGGAAGTCATCCAGAACTAGTCTTTTAAAAGGTTTGGTGATGAAAGGAAAGAGGAAAATAATATAATAGCTATATGGAATTACTAGCTTAGGGAAGATTTTTAAAAAATGGACTGCTGGGGTCCGACCCCAGCAGGTCCAGGGGTCCCCAAAGGTGTGGACGGAGTCGGCGAAGAAGGAATGACACAGAGACAGCGTTCAGTTGATCAGCAGCCTAGCCAGGATCTCCAGCCAAGTTCTGGTCTAGATCTCCAGCGAAGTTCTGGTTAGGATCTCCAGCCAGGTTCTGTGTCCATGTTCTCTTGCTAGGTTCTCCAGGTTCTCCAGCCAGGTTCTGTAGCCATGTTCCCTCGCTAGGTTCTCCAGCCAGGTTCTGTCCAGGTGCTCCAGCCAGGTTCAGTCACCAGGTTCTAGTCAGGTTCTCTTGCCAATTTCTGTAGTCAGGTTCAGTCCAGGATCTTTTGCCATGTTCTCTCGCTAGGTTCTGTCTCTAGGTTCTGAGGCCAGTTTCTGTCCAGCCAATTTCTGTTCAGTTTCTTTTGCCATGTTCTCTCCAGCGAAGTTCTTCTGTCTCTAGAGAACGTTCTGTGTAGGTTCTGTGCCTAGGTCCTGTCTCTCTTGGTTCTGTCTTCTAAGTTCTGTCTTGTTACATCTGTATTTATACCAGTTGATTCCAATCCTATCAATCTCTATTCCAAAGGTTAGGGCGTTTCTTATCTCCATTCCAGGGAGTAAAGATTATGTAGCTTAAGCATGATTGTTCGTAGTTAAAGTGATTAATTACCCGCCTGGCACTTAGTTGAGGGGTTTTATTCCCTCCCTAACTTCAGGGGAAAATCCCTACCTGGGGAAACAACCTTTCTCAGAGAGGTGTCCTTGGTTAAAACACATAGTGCCAAGAAGGTGAGCAAACATATTAAGAACAGTATGCCATATATGCCAGGTCCTTTGAAACAGCAAGGATGGACCGGCTCCCGGCAATGGACAATCTTGTGTATTTCTATATGCCAAGGAGAGGAGGAAATCAGTACAAAGGAAGAGATTGAAAGCAAGAGTAGGCTTCAGAGAGTTGGAAAAGAGCACATTAAGAATGGGTAGGTGTAGAAAAGGTAGGACCTCTTTCACTGGGGATAAAAAGTAAAGCTATTTTAAAATCTTATTACACTTACCCCACTCTATCATGTTATTACTGTCAATTTTCAATGATATGTCATAATACATAGAGGACAGAAGTAGGGAGAATCAAAATTTGAATATAAGTAAGAAATCAATTTTTCACATGATCAAACTATAAGGTTGAGAAGATGGCTATGGTGGAATAGCAGTAAAAATAATCTATAGGATAGAAAGAAAGGGTAAGCTTTATAATTGAAAAGAGGCTTCTAAAAGAGATGAGAAGAGATTGATTGCTTTGAATTAAGAAGCATAGGATAATGAATTATACGCAGAAGTAAACCTTTGAAAAAAAATACCCTTCAACTGCTGAGACCGCGTCCAGTGCCAGCGTAGGCCACTTGACTTCGCTGCTCTTCCACATTCGCCTACCCACACAGCCTCCTGCTCGTCATGGATGACGATATTGCTGCGCTCGTGGTGGGCAAGGGCTCCGGCATGTGCAAAGCAAGCTTCTCGGGGGATGATGCCCCCAGGGTAGTCTTCCCCTCCATCGTGAGGCACCCCCAAGCACCAGGACGTGATAGTGGGCATGGGCCAGAAGGACTCCTACGTGGGTGATGAGGCCCAGAGCAAGAGAGACATCCTGACCCTGAAGTACCCCATCGAGCACGGCATTGTCACCAACTGGGACAAATGGAGATCTGGCATCACACTTTCTACGAGCTGCGTGTGGTCCCTTGTCCTGAGGAGTACCCTGTCCTGCTCACCGAGGCCCCTCTGAACCCTAAGGCCAACCGTGAGAAGATGACCCAGATCATGTTTCAGACCTTCAACACCCCGCCATGTACGTGGCCATCCAGGCCGTGCTGTCCCTGTAGCCTCTGGCCGCACCACGGGCATCTGATGGACTCCGGGGACGGGGTCACCCACACGGTGCCCATCTATGAGGGCTATGCCCTACTCCATGCCATCCTGCGTTTGGACCTGGCTGGCCGGGACCTGACAGACTACCTCATGAAGATCCTCACGGAGCATGGCTACAGCTTCACCACCACAGCAGAGCGGGAAATCATGGGCGACATCAAGGAGAAGCGGTGTTACGTCGCCCTGGACTTCGAGCAGGCGATGGCCACCGCAGCATCCAGTTCCTCCCTGGAGAAGAGCTCCGAGCTGCCTGATGGGCAGGTGATTACCATCAGAGCGATTCCACTGCCCCAAGGCCCTCTTCCAGCCCTCCTTTCTGGGCATGGAATCCTGTGGCATCCATGAAACTACCTTTACCTCCATCATGAAGTGTGACGTCAACATCCGTAAGGACCTGTAAGCCAACACGGTGCTGTCCACCACCATGTACCCAAACATCCCTGACAGGATGCAGGAGATCACCGCTCTGGCTCCCAGCAAGATGAAGATCAAGATCATTGCACCCCCTGAGCGCAAGTACTCTGTGTGGATTGGAAGCTCCATCCTGGCCTCGCTGTCCACCTTCCAGCAGATGTGGATCAGCAAGCAGGAGTAGGACGAGTCCGGCCCCGCCATCGCCCATCGCAAATGCTTCTAGGGCCCAGTGGTTCTCAACATTCCTTTAATACAGTTCCTTATGTTGTGGTGACCCCCAATTTCATTGTTACAAATTGAACATAATTAAAGCATAGTGATTAATCACAAAAAACAATATGTAATTATATATGTGTTTTCTTATGGTCTTAGGCGACCCCTGTGAAAGGGTTGTTCGACCCCCAAAGGGGTCGTGACCCACAGGTTGAGAACCGTTGTTAGGTGGACTGTTACTTAGTTGGTTACACCCTTTCTTGACAAAACCTAACTTGTGCAGAAAACGAGATGAGATTGGCATGGCTTTGTTTTTAGTTTTGTTTTGTGTTTGTTTGTTTGTTTTGGTGCTTGACTCAGGATTTAAAAACTGCAAAGGTGAAGGTAACAGCAGTCTGTTGGAGTGAGCATCCCCAAAGTTCTACAATAAGGCCAAGGACTTTGATTGTATCTTTTTTTAATAGTCATTCCAAATACGAGAGATGCATTGTTACAGGAAGTCCCTTGCCTGCCCCAAAGCCTCCCACTTCTCCCTAAGAAGGGCCAATCCTCCCCCGAGTCCACATGGGGAGGATGATAGCATTGCTTTTGTGTAAATTATGTAATTCACAATTTTAAATCTTCGCCTTAATACTTGTTCTTTTTGTTTTATTTTGAATGGCCAGCCATCGTGGCCCCCCTTTTTGTCCCCAACTTGAGATGTATGAGGGCTTTTGGTCCCCCTGGGAGTAGGTTGAGGTGTGGAGGCAGCCATACAGGGCTTACCTGTACACTGACTTGAGACCAGTTCAATAAAGTGCACACCTTAAAGGAAAAAAAAAATACCCTTCAGAAGTATGAAAGTTCTATATAAGAGTGCCTAGTACTCTAACTCCTAATACATTGTATGCACCAGTAAAAGCCATGTAAAAATGTCTTCAAAGACTAAGCAAGGCAATTTGCATTTCATTCTTATCTGATTATTTCCTTCAGAGGCCCCAAACAACAGAAATTCCCTAATTTAATTTCTAGAAGTTTTACAATGCTGCATTAAGGTCTTCATAGTGATACACCTGCACTGAATTAAAGGACTGATAGAATCTGGGAGATAAATCTAGGGTACACTACTATGTCAGCAAACTTGCCATTTGCTGAATAAGAGCTGATAAACAGAAAATCAATTTAAACAATCATAACAGTTAATCCATTCTAATGGGAGTTACCAACTCTAGAGAGTGAATATGCTAGATATTAAAATAAATGTTAAAGGCTGAATATTTACACACTTCTTCCTTGCTTGTATATTTTTCATGTAGTTTAACATTTTTCACTACATGCAGATATTTAAAATGATTTTGTTAATGTGCTTAATATCCCTAAGGTAAATCATTGTTGTCTTATATCCATAAAGTATTACTGATAAGGACTGCAATAAAAGTACAAGTCTGACTAAAAACTTAATTTTAATTCAAATGCTCCTTTAATTACAACATTCCCCTGCTCTGGCCTAACACAGTTTTTCTTTTTTTTTTCCAAATATTTTTTTAATATATTTTATTGATTTTTTACAGAGAGGAAGGGAGAGAGATAGAGAGCCAGAAACATCAATGAGAGAGAAACATCGATCAGCTGCCTCCTGCACATCCCCCACTGGGGAAATGCCTGCAACCCAGGTACATGCCCTTGACCGGAATTGAACCTGGGACCTTTCAGTCCGCAGGCCGACGCTCTATCCACTGAGCCAAACTGGTTTCGGCCTAACACAGTTTTTCTTATTAGAGTTTGAAATACCCTTTCATATAACTGAAATATTTTTAATGTATAACATTCTTGGAAATCAAAGTATATATATATATATATATATATATATATATATATATATATATATATATATATAAATAATATCAGAGAATCAGCGTATTTGTGGCGTGAAAGGCAGTATGTACTGGTAAAGAGTTGAGTTTAAAAACAAGCTAGTTCTGAGATATACAACACATTAATAGCTTCATTTAAAGAATTTTTCTTTTAAAAACAGATAATATACTTCCTTTATTTGAAATCTTGTCATAATATAAATATGGCTTAACTGGAAAAATTTTTACTCTTTTATTAAACATACTAGGGGCCCGGTGCACGAAATTCGTGCACTGGGTGTGTTGGGGGGGGAGTGTCTCTCAGCCCAGTCTGCCCCCTCTCACATACTGGGAGCCCTCAGGTGTTGACCCTCATCACCCTCCAATCGCAGGATCGGCCCCTTGCCCAGGCCTGACGCCTCTGGCCTAGGTGTCTGGCCCGGGCAGCAGGGACCTGCAGTGGCAGCGGGGGGTGCCGCGATCGCGCGGGTTCCGCCCCTGCCCCTGCAGGATGCCTCTGGCTGAGGCGTCCAGCCCAGGCAGCGGGGACCCGCAGCTGCAGCGGCCCTGCGATCGTGGGCTTCGCTTTAGGCCCAGGCAAGGGGCCCCTAGCTCCTGGGACTGCCAGCTTCGACCATGCCCAGCTCCCATCGCTGGCTCCACCCCTACTTCCTGCTATCACTGGCCAGGGCGGAAAAGGCACCTGATTCTCTGATCATGGCTGGGGGGCAGGGCAAAGGTGGCCCCAGGGCAAAGGCGGCCCCCCAGCTCTTAGCTCCCCCCTGGGTTTCCGATCACTGTCAGTGGCAGGGGCCTTCTTCCTGCTTTCCCTTTCACCTCCCTGCATTGTGCCTACATATGCAAATTAACCGCCATCTTGTTGACAGTTAACTGCCAATCTTAGTTGGCAGTTAATTTGCATATAGCCCTGATTAGCCAATGAAAAGGGTAGCTCGTACACCAATTACCATTTTTCTCTTTTATTAGTGTTGATTACTCTTTCATCAAATGGTATGTAGTTACACTAAGTGTCAGCAAAAGGAGCTCAAATGGCAATTCCTTTCTGAGAGAGAAATTAGAAGCAGTACATGCACAATGGATTCTTTATAATTTGGCAGGAAATATAAGCCAAAAGATAATACATAGCTCTGCTGAGAATAACCTGTCTTATAGGTTTAATCTCAAGGATTTAACTTGGCATTGTTATTATGAGCTTCTTCTTTTTTCTTTTTTTGTCAGTTAAAAAATCTGGACTTCATAAGTGTTTCGACATCATTCTATTTGTGTGAGATAAAACACATGGGGACTCCATTCTGTGGGATATGGAAGAATTTGCCTCTAAATCCAGGTATTTGCTGGTATAACTTTGGAACTACATGCCGCTCAGCTGATAGGCTAAGCCAATAACAGATTGGCTGTTCTTTATGTGATATACAATTATTAGGTACTCTGCTTTGTCTACTTTATTTCTAAATCATCCTTCAGCTTACACAAACCCCTTCTTCTTTCTTCATTATGGATCTGGTTAACCTCATGAAACATATTTTAATTTAAATGCTGTGAAAATTCATTGCCTTGTAATATTAAACAAAGCAATGAATTTAACTTCCACTTTTTGCTCTTTTGGATCTAAGGTGCATGTTTGCACCTTACAGAGGCTAGACACAATTTGCTTCTGTTGGTACAGAGCTTAAGTATAATCTAGGTGTTTATGAATTAATCAATTGCCATCAAGGCAACTGGTAAAAGAAGAGTACAAGAGTAAGTGACTGAAAAAGGTAAGATGTCTGACTGTGGCTCAGGACTATTGTGGTGAATAGAGTATATGAGGAATTTAAGTTTAAAAATATTCAGGAGAGAGAAAACATGAGTTCAAGGAATATAGCATCATAGAGAAAATTTTCCTTGTTTTTAATATATCTGCAATAAAACTGTCCAACAAAATGAAAATCCATTCTGCTCTGAAAATGCTATACAGTGTGATTTTAAAACTTCCTAAATAATAATGGTACTATTTAACCATACTAATCATCTGAAGATTACTTTTTCACCAAACCCTCACTCTATGGTTTCTCATCCTAATTCTTAGCACGTAACAGATGTCTAGTATATAGTTGTTGAAAGAATCTTCTTATAATGCTTTTGTAAGAGCAACATTAGCCTTAATACACAATCAATCCGTGGTCTAACTATGTCCCCTACATGTTGTGTCCCCTGGATGTGTGTCCCTAAAAATTCTTATGCTGAAGTCCTAATCCCCAGAACCTAACAATGTTACCATATATGGAGGACAGAATCTTTAAAGAAGTAATTAAGCCCTGGCCAAGTTGCTCAGTTGGTTAGGGGTGTCATTACCATATGCCAAGGTTGTGGGTTTGAACCTTGTTCCCCAGTCAAGGCACATGCAGGAATCAACCAATGAATGCATGGGTGGGTGGAATAACAAATTAATGTTTCTCTCTCTCTCTCTCTCTCTCTCTCTCTCTCTCTCTCTCTCTCTTTGTCTTTTAAATAAATAAATTAAAAACAAATAAATAAAAAGAGGTAATTAAATTAAGGTGAAGTCATTGGGAAGGGCCATAATCCAATATGACTGGAGTACTTATAAGAAGAGGAATTTTAGAAACAGACATGGACAGAGAAAAGACCTTGTGAAGATACAGGGCGAAGACGGCTAACTACAAGCCAAAGAGCCAGGCTAGAAACAAGCCCCTCCCTTGTATCCCTCAGATGGTACTAACTTTGATCTTGGAATTCTAGCCTCCAAAGTTGTGAGAAAATAAATTTCTGTTGTTTAAGGTGCCTAGTTTGTAGTGCTTTGTTATGGAAGCCCTAAGAAACTAATAGAGGTAATTTTTAGAAATTTTTTTTTAAAAAATTACCTGAAATTTCTTATTTTGGAGTAGATTCAACATTACTTTGTTTTTAGACATATTTAGATAAAATTAAGGAACATCACTGAATGAAGAACTGACACTCCTTTAGAATATTTCCCAGGGCCCTTTTGCTACAACCATATTGACTGCCATCTCTCTCCTAGCCCACATGTTTGTACTTAAGATCAACTTGGAATCATAGATGAGAGGTAAGATAAAAACTGATAAGCAAGACAGAAACAGATCTCTAGATATAGAGAACAAGTTGATGGTTGCCAAAGGGAAGAGAATGGGGAGATGGGAATAATAAAAATTAAATATTAAGAAAGAAAATAAATTTTAAAAGACAAAAAATTGCCTAAACCTACAAATTGCAGTTAGACACAATGGATTAAAAGTATACATAGCAACATGCATGAGTCGTAAAATGTTTATAAAAAGAAATAGAATAATATTACATAATATAAGGTAGTTTGACACAGTTGTTAAGAGTATAGATTCAATACAAATAGCTAGAAGTATAAGTTTTTATTCCAGATTTTCTACTTTCTGTGTATATGACCTTGGCCAAATCCTTAAACTCTCTGTTCCTTAGTTTCTTCTTCTGTTTATGGGGGATAATAATAGTATCTACAGCATAATGTTATTGTGTGATTAAATGAGTTAGCACATGTAAAGATGCTTAGAATAGTGCTTGACACAGGGAAAACATTATAGAATAAGAGACATGGATACATGGAATAGACTGACAAATATTAGAGGTGAGGTGGATGGGGGGAACTGGATAAAGGAAGGTGAAGGGATTAGCTAAAGAACACATATGCTTAGCCCACGGACACAGACAACAGTGTGGGGAGGGCCAAGTGTGGACAGGGACTAGGTGGAAGTGAGCAAAGGGGGGAAATGGAGGACATCTGCAATGATTCCAACAACAAAAATTTAAATTAAAAATTAAAGTTATTTATATAAATTAAAAACACATGCAAACAAAATAACAACACACATTTCAAAGCACCCCTTTAAAGAAAATATACATATTAAACATATTATAAAGGTTATTTACAAATAAGGAGGAAGGGAAGTGGAAAATTAATATTAAAAAGAATGAGTAAGTGAACTAATGAATTGAATGTACAAACAGGAGGGGGGCTTTACACAGGTTGGTGATTGGTAAGGTGCTATGAACTAAGGAATGTGATTGAATTAATATTCGTTACCTGAGTTGCAAAAGAAAAGGTAGGAAGGAAGGATTAGAGGAAGAAAGGTTTCCCAGTCCTAACATACGTAAATTGAAGCCCTTGGGTTTAAAACTATATACTTCAAAGACATCATTTAGAGTCCTGAAGTTAGTATGTCAGTGGAACACACAACATATATTGCTACACACACACAAATCTAGTTCAGAACCTCATACCTGTCCAAGTGAATCATTTTCCCTCAATAATCAAAAGAACTGTTGGAGATATTAGAATTAGGTCCTTGAATATCACTCTGTGAAAGAAAAATGTGGTTATAATTAATTTAAAAGAGGTAGAGGTAAATACTCTTCTATTGAATCCTGATGGAAAAGTTATTTTAGAAAATGCAAAAAAATTAAACTCATTTTCTTCCTTGCCTCTATCTATAAAATAATGGTGTGTGTGTGTGTGTGTGTGTGTGTGTGTGTATGAAAACTTTCCCTCTTCCTTTCTAGATTCTTTGGCTGGGCTAATAATTAAATTTACATATGACAGATTAACAGGAAAAAAATGTATGGGAACCCCAAAGATACGAGGCTGGCAGAAAGTCAGGCAATTGAGGCTTATGTGCCATCCTGAGCCAAGGAGAAGGGGTTTTGGAGCTTCGAAAGGGACAAAAACAATTCAAAAGAAGATTGGAAAAGCAAATGTTTGGTAAACAAACCTTTGCCAGACCATACAGGTAAGTCTGATGTGAAAAGTTATCTCTGATAATAGCTCTCTTCCTGGTACAATTAAAGCAGAGGTAGAAAAGAAAACAAAACAAAGAGTGGTCAAAAAATAAACAAAAAACACAAAAACTCTTTCTGAGTCTGTTAGATCTTAATTGCCTTCAGCTCAAAATAAGCCAAACCAAAGTGGCACATTTTGGGGTCATGTATTTTGCCCCCCTCACTTGAAATTACTGACAGATGCATTCAGTGTTTTCTTCTATTATTACAGCCCAGTGCTTTTAAAAGGACCCTTTTAGAACAAAGACATGCCTAACAATAGGCACTGTGTTTGTTTTAAAAGCTTGTGCATTAAGATGTTTCAAGGCAATATACTGTTATTTTGGTCAGCTTAAAAACCAGGTATTTAAAAAAGCTTAATTATGAACTACAGAATAAGATGAAAGTAAACAAAGGGGTGATTTATTAGTCTTCCATTATAACCAAACCACTATAGCCAAACCATTATAAGTTCCTTTCCACTGTAGTTTTCTAATATGATCTTCTATCTGAGTTCAAACCCCTTTACAAAGGTTAGTTCATTGATCTTTATAATGTCCCCTTAAAGAAAGTAGTAGGTTATTATCACTATCTCAATGAAAGGATGACAATAGAGGGAAAGTGATGGTTCATAGATGAAAATACCAAGCTACATAAATTTCCATAAGATCATCTGTATTATATTACCTCAGATACATACCCTGTGTTGTGGTCCAAATTTTCATAAATATACATATTTTCTTCTCAGCTAGTACATAAGCTCCTTCCATTTATGAAAGCATATGCTGTGTTTTCTCCATATTTGAGTTTTTCACTGAGCCTGGCATATAGAGCTGAGCAGCAAAGGACACATAGCTAATACATGCCTATTGAGTATTTAAGTATTTATTTGGAAAGGGTGATTATATTCTGCCTCTTACTATACTGACCTGCAGGTAAGGTAGGCCCAGAACTTCACTGTCACAAATCACCCTTCATTTCCATCACAGATGAAAACTATAGACTTCAAGTGAGGCCATTTTCCTAAAATCTGTGATGTGTAACAGTGTTTCAATATGTAGATTGTTAATTGAAGAATGACTTTAAAAGAGCACATGAAAATATCATAATACCATAGAATATTAGAATGTACATTGACAGCATCCCAGACTTCAATCTTACAACAATTAGTTTCAGTTATGCAAGATGAATAAGTTCAGAAGATCTAATATACAGCAATGCAACCATAGTTAATAATACTGTATTGTATACTTGAAATTTGCTAAGAGGATACATCCTGAGTGTTCTCACCACACACATACACACACACACACACACACACACACACACACACACAGTCTGAAGACACCATGGTTTCCTCATTCTCCTTCTTCGTTCTCAACTTCTAAAGCTTTTAAAGTTGACAGAAAATTTCAATCTTGTCTCTCATTCAATATTTTACTCACTCTGTGACTGGAAGACATTGATATGGTGGAAGATATTATACAATAATCACTATGGATGGGAAAACTCTCCGAGAATTCCAAGTTAAATTGAGCTACCCATCTTAGTTAGGGTGGTCAGATGTCTTTAAGTATTTTTAAATTAAATTTATTGGGATGACAATGTAATTGTCATAATTAGCTAATTAATTAATATTAATAATAGGAAGAGAGCAAAGGGAAGGCCAGACATTCTAAGCATGGTCATCTGGGCAGCTTCACCAGGAAACTACAGTTTCATGCTCCCCAAGGAAGCACAGGTCCATTCCCTGCAGATCATTTAGGAAAGGGATCAAACAAAGGGGAAGATGGGAACATGTGCAGAGAAGATGGGGTGACATAGGAAGGTACTTGCTTGTCAGTCTAGCCTGGGGAACAATAGATTGGCTAAGGGGTGGACCCCAACAGAAGCACATGAAATTTTGGAAAGTTAAAATCTCCAGACAAAGAGTTCCCTCTCTCTTGCTTTTATTCGCTCCCATTTTCTCTTGCTCCATAACCTGAATTTACCCTGGTGCTCACCTGTTCTCCCTCCATAGCCATGTGGCCTTAAGCAATCACATGACCCATGGCCATTTGGACCACACATGCAATGGACTGCAGCTGGGAACACAAGCTAAGATAACCAGATGCTGGATTGGACTTTAATATGGAACAGATATTCTGGGCAGTGACCTTAGTTCTGGCTCTGTTGAAGACACAGTTGAACTTCTTCCATGGCGAGACAGAGATGGGACCTTGGAGGGAAGCCTTCTTAATTTTACATCATAAATAAGGATTTCCATGAAACCCTATCCTCCCATGGGGGCCTCAGGAAATTCTTTTCCTCTTGCCACCTCAAGACCTGCACTTTCACTAATAGCAACATTGGTTAATAGATTATATAGATTTGTTTAGAAAACCTTAGAAATATGAGTTCAGATATCACTCCTTCCATGCTAGCCAAAGATATAAAGTTATTCTATTAAAAAATTTGAGCCCTAGCGAATTTATGGATAGAGAGTCAGCCTGCAGACTGAGTCTTGGGTTCGATTCCAGTCGGGGGCATGTGCTCAGGTTGTGGGCTTGATCCCCAATAGGGGTTGTGCAGGAGGCAGCCAATAGATGATTCTCTCTCATCATTGATGTTTCTATCTCTCTTTCCCTGTCCCTTCCTCTCTGAAATCAATAAAAATATGTTTTAAAAAATTTTGAGATCAACCCTTGAAAAGAAATGCATAAGGGTTTGGTACTTGGTTTCCACTAAAATTTCAAAACTTATACACAAAGAATTTGCCAACGTAGAATTTTAATTTTTTTGAGGAATATGGCTGGATGTTGTATTAGCCCTTATTTGTTCTCTATTGCTATAGTATTAAACTTATTTGCATGGCATACAAGCCCTCCATAGTGAGTGCTCCACATACTTCCCTATTTCCATCTCTCTCTACTATCTACTCATTACAGCTTTTTTTTTTTTATTGCTTAAAGTATTACAAAGGGTATTACATATGTATCCATTTTATCCCCCCGCCCTAGACAGTCCCCTAGCCTCCCCTACCCCCCAGTGTCTTATGTCCATTGGTTATGCTTATATGCATGCATACAAGTCCTTTAGTTGATCTCTTACCCCCCTACCTCCTGCCCCCCAACCCTCCCCGGCCTTCCCGCTGCAGTTTGACAATCTGTTTGAGGCAGCTCTGCCTCTGTATCTATTATTGTTCAAAAGTTTATAATGGTCTCTATTGTCCATGAATGAGTGAGATCATGTGGTATTTTTCCTTTATTGACTGGCTTATTTCACTTAGCATAATGCTCTCCAGTTCCATCCATGACGTTGCAAATGGTACGAGTTCCTTCCTTTTTACAGCAGCATAGTATTCCATCGTGTAGATGTACCACAGTTTTCTAATCCATTCATCTACTGATGGGCACTTAGGCTGTTTCCAGATCTTAGCTATGGTGAATTGTGCTGCTATGAACATAGGGGTGTATATATACTTTCTGACTGGTGTTTCTGGTTTCTTGGGATATATTCCTAGAAGTGGGATCACAGGGTCAAATGGGAGTTCCATTTTCAGTTTTTTAAGGAAACTCCATACTGTCTTCCACAGTGGCTGCACCAGTCTGCATTCCCACCAGCAGTGCACAAGTGTTCCTTTTTCTCCACATCCTCTCCAGCACTTGTCGTTTGTTGATTTGTTGATGATAGCCAGTCTGACAGGTGTGAGATGGTACCTCATTGCTGTTTTGATTTGCATCTCTCGGATGATTAGTGACTTTGAGCATGTTTTCATATGTCTCTTGGCTTTCTGAATGTCCTTTTTTGAAAGGTGTCTATTTAGGTCCTTTGCCCATTTTTTGATTGGATTGTTTATCTTCCTTTTGTTAAGTTGTATGAGTTCCCTATAAATTTTGGAGATTAGGCCCTTATCAGAT
Organism: Myotis daubentonii; assembly: GCF_963259705.1. Lineage (NCBI taxonomy): Eukaryota > Metazoa > Chordata > Mammalia > Chiroptera > Vespertilionidae > Myotis > Myotis daubentonii. Next base: position 33,901,760 of record NC_081861.1, on the reverse strand, counting down.
ATGTCATTGGCAAATATGTTTTCCCACACAGTGGGTTTTCTCGTTGTTTTGTTGATGGTTTCTTTTGCTGTGCAGAAGCTTTTTATTTTGATGTAGTCCCATTTGTTCATTTTTTCTTTAGTTTCAAGTGCCCTAGGAGCTGTATCAGTGAAGAAATTGCTTCGGCATATGTCTGAGATTTTCTTGCCTTTGGATTCTTCTAGAATTTTTATGGTTTCCCGTCGTACATTTAAGTCCTTTATCCATTTTGAGTTTATTTTTGTGTATGGTGTAAGTTGGTGGTCTAGTTTCATTTTCTTGCATATATCTGTCCAATTTTCCCAACACCATTTATTGAAGAGACTATCTTGGCTCCATTGTATGTTCTTGCCTCCTTTGTCAAATATTAATTGAGCATATTGGTTCGGGCCGATTTCTGGGCTCTCTATTCTATTCCATTGATCTATATGCCTATTCTTGTGCCAGTACCAGGCAGTTTTGAGAACAGTGGCTTTGTAATACAACTTGATATCTGGTATTGAGATCCCACCTACTTTGTTCTTTTTCAGGATTGCTGCAGCTATTCGGGGTCTTTTTTTATTCCAGATGAATTTTTGGAAAGTTCGTTCTAGAACTCTGAAGTATGCTGTTGGTACTTTAATGGGAAGTGCGTTGAATTTATAGATTGTTTTGGGTAGTATGGACATTTTGATGATGTTGATTCTACCAATCCATGAACACGGTATGTTCTTCCATCTGTTTATGTCTTCCTCTATGTCTTTTTTCAACGTCCTGTAGTTTTCTGAGTAGAGGTCTTTTACCTCTTTAGTTAAGTTTATTCCTAGGTAGCTTAGTTTTTTCGGTGCAATGGTAAACGGGATTGTTTTTATAATCTCTCTTTCTGAAAGTTCACTATTGGTGTATAGAAATCCCTCAGATTTCTTGGGGTTAATTTTGTATCCTGCTACATTGCCAAATTCATGTATTAAGTCTAGTAGCTTTTGGATGGAATCTCTAGGGTTTTGTATGTATAATATCATGTCGTCTGCAAATAAGGACAGTTTTACTTCCTCTTTTCCAATTTGGATGCCTTTTATTTCTTCTTCTTGCCGAATTGCAATGGCTAACACTTCCAGTACTTTGTTGAACAGGAGTGGTGAGAGGGGGCACCCCTGTCTTGTTCCTGTTCTTAGGGGAAATGGTGTTAGTTTTTGTCCATTGAGTATGATGTTGGCTGTGGGCCTGTCATATATGGCTTTTATTATGTTGAGGTATGATCCTTCTACTCCCACCTTGCTGAGAGTTTTTATCAAAAATGGGTGTTGAATTTTGTCAAATGCTTTTTCTGCATCAATTGATATGACCATGTGGTTTTTTTCTTTCAATTTGTTTATGTGATGTATCACGTTTATTGATTTGCGGATATTGTACCATCCTTGCATCCCTGGGATAAATCCTACTTGGTCATGGTGTATGATCTTTCTGATGTACTGCTGGATCCGATTTGCTAAGATTTTGTTGAGGATTTTGGCATCTATGTTCATGAGGGATATTGGCCTGTAATTCTCTTTCATTGTGTTGTCTTTACCTGGTTTTGGTATTAGGGTGATGCTGGCTTCATAGAATGAGCTTGGAAGTGTTCCTTCCTCTTGAATTTTTTGTAGTAGTCTGAGGAGGATAGGTTTTAGTTCTTCCTTGAATGTTTGGTAAAACTCCCCTGTGAAGCCGTCTGGTCCTGGGCTTTTGTTTGATGGAAGCTTTTTGATGACTGCTTCAATTTCTTCCATAGTTATTGGCCTGTTGAGATTTTTAGATTCTTCCTGATTGAGTTTTGGAATGTTGTATTTTTCTAGGAATTTGTCCATTTCCTCCAGGTTGTCTAGTTTGTTGGAGTAGAGCTGTCCATAGTATTTTTTAACAATCATTTGTATTTCTGTGGGGTCTGTTGTTATTTCGCCTCTATCGTTTCTGATTTTATTTATTTGGGTCCTCTCTCTCTGCTTTTTGGTGAGTCTGGCTAGAGGTTTGTCAATCTTGTTTATCCTTTCAAAGAACCAGCTCTTGGTTTCATTGATTTTCTGTATTGTTTTTTTGGTCTCTATGTCATTTATTTCTGCTCTAATCTTTATTATCTCCTTCCTTCTGCTCACTCTGGGGTTTTCTTGTTGCTCTCTTTCTAAATCTTTGAGTTGTAGAGTTAGATGATTTACTACCATTTTTTCTTGTTTTTTGAGATAGGCCTGTAGAGCTATAAACTTCCCTCTCAGGACTGCTTTCATTGTGTCCCATAGGTTTTGGATTGTTGTGTTTTCATTGTCATTAGTTTCCAGGATGTTTTTAATTTCTTCTTTGATCTCATTGGTAACCCAATCAATATTTAATAACATGCTATTCAGCTTCCAGGTGTTTGAGTATTTTGGGTTGTTTTTATTGTAGTTTATTTCTAGTATTATGCCATCGTGGTCTGCGAAGATGCTTTTTATGATTTCAATCTTCTTGAATTTGGGGATACTTTGCTTGTGACCCAATATGTGGTCTATTTTTGAAGATGTCCCATGAGCACCTGAGAAGAACGTATATTCCCTGGCTTTGGGGTGAAGTGTTCTGAAGATGTCTATTAAGTCCATCTGATCTAGTGAGTCATTTAGGATTGCTGCATCTTTGCTGATTGTTTGTCTATAGGACTTATCCAGTGCTGTCAATGGTGTATTAAAGTCCCCTACTATGATTGTATTGTTGTCGATCTCTCCTTTGATATCTTCCAGGAGTTTTTTTATGAATTTGGGTGCTCCTACATTGGGTGCATATATGTTTACGAGGGTTATATCTTCTTGTTGTATTGATCCCTTTAGTATTATGAAGTGGCCTTCCTTATCTCTTGTTAAGGCCTTCACTTTGAGGTCTATTTTGTCCGATATAAGTATTGCTACCCCAGCTTTCTTTTCCTTTCCATTTGCCTGAAAGATATTTTTCCATCCTTTCACTTTCAGTCTGTGTGAGTCCCTTCTAATGAGGTGGGTTTCTTGTAGACAGCAGATGTATGGGTCATGTTTTTTTATCCATTCAGCCACTCGATGTCTTTTGGTTGGAGCATTTAGTCCGTTCACATTTAAAGTTATTATTGAAAGGTACTTGTTTGTAGCCATTTCTTTTTGTGTGTGTGTGTGGCTGTTTTCTTTCTGAGCTTTTTATTTCTTCTTTTTATATCAGTCCCTTTAGCATTCCTTGCATTGCTGGCTTGGTGGTGACAAACTCCCTTAGCCTTTTTTTGTCTGTGAAGCTTCTTATTTCCCCTTCAAGTTTGAATGATAGCCTTGCTGGATAGAGTATTCTTGGATTCAGTCCTTTGCTTTGCATCACTTTGTAAATTTCAGTCCATTCTTTTCTGGCCTGATGTGTTTCTGTTGAGAAATCATTTGACAGTCTAATGGGAGATCCCTTGTATGTAACTTTCCGTCTCTCTCTTGCAGCCTGTAAGATTCTCTCTTTGTCCTGAACATTTGCCATGGTGATTATGATGTGTCTTGGTGTGGGTCTTTTCGGGTTCACCTTGTTTGGGACTCTCTGGGCTTGTGTGACTTTTTTCTTCCCCACCTCAGGAAAGTTTTCTGATATTATTTCTTCAAGTAGGTTTTCTAATCCTTGTTCATCCTTCTGTTGTTCTGGTACTCCTATTATTCGTATGTTGTTTCGTTTCATGTTGTCCCAAAGCTCCCTTAGGCTCTCCTCCTGTCTTTTCATTTTTTTCTCCAATTGCAGTACATTTTGGGTGTGTTTTGCTTCCTTGTCTTCTAATTCACTAATTCGGTCCTCCGCTTCTCCTAGTCTACTGTTGATACTTTCAATGGAGTTTTTCATTGCAGCTATATCACTCTTCATTTCTTCTTGGGTCTTACTTAAGTTGTTGATTTTTTCATCTGTTTCTTCTAGCTTCTTCCATATGTTATCGATTTTTTCATCTGTTTCTTCTAGCTTCTTCCATATGTTATCGATTTTTTCATCTGTTTCTTCTAGCTTCTTCCATATGTTATCGATTTTTTCATCTGTTTCTTCTTGCTTCTTGAAGAGGTTGTCGATTTTTTCCTCCATCCGGTTTATGCACTCTAGGACCCTTATTCTGAATTCTTTATCTGTCATGTTGCATGCCTCTGTATTACTTAGCTGCTTTTCTGGAGAGTCCTCCTTCTCTTTCCTTTGGGGGTTTCTTTGTCTACCCATGTTTGATCTCACTGACATATCTAGATGTTGAGTCGTTCAGTGGTTGCTCCCTGGGTGGCAGTGACTCCTTGGTCTGTGGTTGCTCTTCGGGCGGTTGCGGTAGCTGCTGCTCTTCAGTTGTCAGCAGCTCCTCTGGTGGGTGCTGTTCACAGCTGTGGTGGCTCTTCTGGCTGGTGGGGCGAGGTTTCACGTACAGCTGCTGTTCCTCAGCAGAGGATGTGGTGCTCAGGAGGTTGCTGTTGCTTGGATCTGCTGGTGGCCTAAGGATTGTTTTTCCAAACCACAGGTCAAGAATCATGAACTCAAATTATTAAGCCATAATCCGCACTTTCTGCCTTCCAGGTGCAGGTCTGAGCAAGGCCGAATAGCTTCATTTTAAACTATAGTCCAGAAGTTAGAGAGCCAGGAGGAAGAAGGCAGCCATGCTAACTGGGCCCGGCCAGCGCGGACACCACAATTACAGATCACAGATCCCGCGGAGTGCGGCAACTCGGCGACTCCTCCAGGTACACCTCCATTACAGCTTTACCTGAATGCCTTATGCTGCTTTTTTTTTTTTTTCTAATTTCTATGCATTTCTATACTTTGCTCCTTAGGCCTAGAATGCTGACTTCCTACTGTCTAAGAAATTCTCATTCTTCAAGAGCCATTTCAATAACTCTTCATCAGAGTCTTTTTTAATAGCTGCATTATCTTGAGCCTCAGAAGACTCGATCATTCTTTCTCACCACACCTCTCAAAGAGACGTGATCATTCCATGCTTTGTGCCACCACCATACCTTTTATATACTTCTATTATAGCACTCATAAAGCCACAATGTAATCATGTGTCTACAGGTGGGTTCTTCTGTAAGGTCGTGAATCTCTGGAAGGCAAGAAGGCTGAGGCTATATCTAACACATAGCTACGTGCATGTTGAGTGATAATTCATGCATGAGAACGAACATGCAACAATAGGATGCTTCTCAAATTTAAACAATGATTGCTTCACATTTAAAATTTTTGCTTCAACTTACTACATAGCCTATAATTGTTCTTTATCTTCTTTCACCAAAATTCAGATAAATTTGTTTGTAAATAGATAAACTCCATTAGATTGTTTCAGCAATCAGTCTATGCATTTTAATAAAATTGTCACTACTTCAGAGCTAAATGATAATACTGAGGGGTTTTCTTATACTTATTAACAATCGAGTGCCTCAATTTCTACAATATACCACAAACATTTAAATTTCAAACAAATGCATACAGTTTAAAGTTTATAAAGAGTTCTGCATTTTTGTTTTAAGGTTCAGAAAACTTGTAGATTTTATGTGTCTGGCAATATTCATAAACACACTAAAGTATAATTACTACTAATAAGATGTCTTTTTGTTGTTAAAGACAAGTTCTTTGTGCAGATTTATCACTAAGTTTATAGCAACCTGATTCCGCAGCCATCATATAAGACTGTATGAGATTCTTTTAAAGATGTTTTCCTTTTAAATTTAACACATTTTTTTAATTAGAAAAAGTTTCACTTTTGCTATATCAGCTAGCAAGAAAATTTCAAAGAGTATTACCAAAATACAAAGAAGTAATGAATCATCACCTAACAGGCATGAAGTATACAGGAACTGAATAAAAATAAACTTCTACAAGAACTGTTTATATGGCAATATTACAATATACCTCTCTATGACACATAGTATTCATTTATCAACAAAAGTTAGATTTTGAAAATCTAAGCTTATCTACCAGGGGAAACACTTGTATATATTTATGTATCCACTATGCTATGCACCTGAAACTAATACAAAATAACATTGCATGTAAACTGTAATTGAAAACAAAATAAAATAAAATAAATGACCATATATTTTTCTTTAGCAATTCAGTTATGACATATGTGGCGTGGATTTTTTTTTTTTACAAAAATTAATGAGTTTGCCCTGGTTGGGTAGCTCAGTTGGTTGGAGTATTGTCCCATGCACCAAAAAGTTTTGGGTTCAATTCCCAGTCAAGGTAGATACGTAGGTTGTGGCACATAGCGGAGGCAAACTATCAATATTGCTCTTTCACATGGATGTTTTTACTCTTTCTCTCCCTTCCTCTCTCTCTAAAGTAAATAAAAACATATCCTCACCTGAGGATTGAAAAAAGTTAATGTAATAAAAAATAAACGAAATATGGGTATCCTTTTACAATTTTATTTTTGCATCCCCTATAGGTACTCACTGTAAATATCTCTTTCATATTTTAATGAAATCACAAATAGAAGTGTTATAGATAGATTGGATTAACCTCTAGGAATGAAAAAAGGATTTTCAGAGGAAAATCTATTTTCAACTATGCATTATGCATTCTAAATGTAGTTGAAGTTAAAAAAGTTACTTTATTTCACTTTACCTTATTCATTTTTACTGGATTATGTGGAATAAAATTACAAAAATTTTATATGAGTTTAAACTACAGGGTTTGTAGAGTTTGGTGTTCTCTCAACAGTCAATAAATAAATAATAATGACTACACTAAAGTTATGAATAATGATTAATAATCCTGTCAAAGTCAGAAAAATGTTTCTTGAGTAAAATCATAACATCAGGAAATATTACAAAAGAAATATATTTCTTAACAACTTCATTACCCAATATTATAATTTCAAGTACAGTGGGGCCTTGACTTACGAGTGTCCCCACTAACGAGTTTTTTAAGATACCAGCTGTCTCTCGGCAGATTTTTTGCATTGAGTTGACAGAGTAATATGAGTTAACGAGCTCCTTAACGAGCTCCTTAATGAGCTCGATCTCGGAACGAATTAAACTCTTAAGTCAAGGCCCCACTGTAGATGATTAATCCTCCTTACTGAAAAAAAAATAAATTCTAATAATTGCTTTTCAATACAAATGCACTGCATTCATTTGTAAAAAGGACAGTTTATTGTAGAATTCAAATATACACTCACTTCTTAGATTTATTAAGCACTACTGTGATGATAAGTGAACATTATAAATTGTTACTTATCTTGCAAATTCCAGAAGAAAAAAATATGCTTTATGTTCCTTTTAGTGTATAACAAATTGTTTTCCTTGCCAATACAATTTATTGCTGTTTAAAATGATGCTTTACCTTTATTTAGTTTAACCTCTCCTTAAGTCCTAGGTAAAACTGTTATGTCCTGATAGTAGCAATTATTGAACAATCCTATTCTTTTTTAGTTAAAATTAGATGAAAAATGATCAAGATCCAATGACAAAACATTCACTCTCAGCAAGGCTTCTTAAGAAAGTGTGTTTTTAAAAATTTTATTGTTGAAAGTATTACATAGGTCCTCCTTTTCCCCCCCATTAACCTCTTCTAGCCCACTCCCCCCACAAACCCCCAGGCCATCACCACCCCCATTGTCTGTGTCCACAGTTTATACATATATCAAGTTCCTTGGTTGATCTCTTCCCATCCACCCTCTCCTGCCTTCCTTCTGAAATTCTTCAGTCTGTTCATGTTTCTATGTCTCTGGATCTATTTTTGATCATCAATTTATTTGGTTCATTATATTCCACATATCAGTGAGATCATGTGGTTCTTGTCTTTCTCTGACTGGCTTATTTCACTCAGCATAATACTCTCCAGGTCCATCCATGCTGTTGCAAATGGTGAGTTCTTTCTCTTTTTTATGCTAAGCAGCAATTTTTAAAATAATGTGTTTTCTATTTCCCTTTGTTACTCTTTGTTCTCTAGGGTTCTATTTCCCTCTCCCCTTCTAGGTTATTTGGCTGGCCTAATAATTCACTTGGCATAAAACAGATTAACAAAAGAAAAACTAATTTAATTATGTACGTATGGATGTCCCACAAAGACGTGAGCTCTACTGCAGTCAGTAATTGAGGCTTATATACCATCCTGAGCCAGGAGAAGGGGAATAGGGGTCTGGGGTCTCAAAGGGGAAGAAAACAATTCACAGGAAAATGGGAAGTGTGGATGTTTGGTAAACAAATGTTTGACAGGCCATGCAGATAAGTCTTTCTAATATGAAAAGTTATCTTTGACAGTAGCTCTCTCCTGGTACAGGCCCTCTATCTAAATTCTTCAAGGGGGAGTTAAAAATCTCTTCCTGAGTCTGTTGGGCCTTGATTGTTTTAGTTTGAAATAATCCACATGACAAAGTGGCACAATCTGTGGTGACCTGCACTGAACCCCATCATCAATTAGCACTGAAAGACTTTCTGATGCTACAAGTATTTAAAGAATAAGGCAAATTATATTATACTAGAGGCCCGGTGCACAAAAATTTGTGCACTCAGGGGTAGGGGGTCCCTCAGCCCGGCCTGTGCCCTTTCGCAGTCTGGGACCCCTGGGGGGTGACCATTTGCTGGCTTAGGCATGCTCCCTGGGGGATTGGGCCTAAGATGGCAATCAGACATCCCTCTGGCAGCCTGGGAGCCCTCGGGGGATGTCAACTTGCCAGCGGGGAGCAAACCTAAGCTGTAGTCATACATCCTTAGCGCTGCTGAGGAGGTAGGAGAGGCTCCTACCACCACTGCTGTACTGGCAGCCATCAACCTGGCTTGTGGCTGAGCAGAGCTCCCCTCTGTGAGAGCGCACTGACCACCAGGGGGCAGCGCCTGCATTGAGCGTCTGCCCCCTGGTGGTCAGTGTGTGTCATAGTGACCAGTCATTCCCAGTCGTTCTGCTGTTAGGGTCAGTTTGCATATTACCCTTTTACTATGTAGAATAGAGGCCTAGTGCACGGGTGGGGGCTGGCTGGTTTGCCCTGAATGGTGTCCCGAATCAGGGTGGGGGTCCCGCTTGGATGCCTGGCCAGCCTGGGTGAGGGGCTGATGGCTGTTTGAAGCTGGCCACACCCCCTTCAGGGTGGGGGTCCCCACTGGGGTGCCTGGCCAGTCTAGGTGAGGGGCTGAGGGCCATTTTCAGGCTGGCGGGCGACTGAAGCTCCCAGCCTCTTTTTTTTTTTTTTTATTATTCTGGGATTTATTTACCTTCTATAGCTGTCACTGGAGCTGAGAGCCGGCTCCAGCTCTGAGGCTGTGGCTGACTGAAAGCAGGTATATGGGTTTGTTTACCTTCTATAATTGAAACTCTGTTGCCATCACTGGCGCTCTAAGCTCTGAGGTCCCGGCTGGCTGAAAGCAGGTATCTGGGGTTTGTTTAGCTTCTATAATTGCAACATTGTTGCATCCGGAGCTTAGAGCCGGGCCGCGGCAGGCTGGGAACCTTGGCTTCCTCCATCACTGGAGCAAGCAAGCCTCATGTTCGCTTCAGCTGCATGGCTGCCGGCCACCATCTTTGTTGGCAGTTAATTTGCATATCCTGCTGATTAGGCAATGGGAAGCGTAGCGGAGGTATGGTTAATTACCATGTTTGTCTATTATTAGATAGGATACCTATCTAGGGGCAAGTTTCACTTGAAAGAGAACAACAATTCTCAGTTTGTTTTTATGTACATGCAAGCAATCTTATTTAATAAAGAGGTAATATGCAAATTGACCATCACTCCAACACACAATATGGCTGCCTCCATGTGGTCAACGATAGCTGCTTCCATGTGCACACAAGATGGCTGCCACAAGATGGCCATCAGGGGAGGGCAGTTGGGGGCAATCAGGCCTGCAGGGGAGGACAGTTGTGGGGACCCAGGCCTGCAGGGGAGGACAGTTGGGGGGTACCAGCCCTGCAGGGGAGGGAAATTGGGGGGACCCAGGCCTGCAGGGAAGGGCAGTTAGGGGTGACCAGGCTGGCAGGGGAGGGCAGTTAGGGGCAATCAGGCTGGCAGGGGAACAGTTAGGCGTCGATCAGTCTGGCAGGGGAGGTACTAGGGGGTGATCAGGCTGGCAGGCAGAAGAGGTTAGGAGCAATCAGGCAGGCAGGCAGGCGAGTGGTTGGGAGCCAGCAGTCCTGGATGGTGAGAGGGATGTCAGACTGCCCGTTTACGCCCGATCCCACCAGGAGAGTTTGGGGAGGACCAGCCACTGTGATCTGGCCTAAACAGGCAGCCGGTCATCCCTTGAGGGGTCCTAGATTGGAAAGGGTGCAGGCTAGGCTGAGGGACACACCCCCCCTGTGCACAAATTTTGTGCACTGGGCCTCTAGTCCTATATAATAAAAGGGTAACATGCAAATGGTCATGATGCTCTCACACCGTAACGACTGATCAGCAGGAGGCATGGGTGGGAGTGGCTGTGTGTGCGGTGAGACCTGGGCACGTGATGCTGTTATTGTTTATTTATTAATAAATTTATATATTATTTTCATATACATTTTACTAGTTCTCTTTCATGTCTGACACTTCTATTATAGAGAAAAGGCAAATAGCAATATTAAAATATTTCCTCTAATTAATTCCCTTTTAATGTGTACAAATTTTGTGCACTGGGCCACTAGTCATCTTATAATCCTTAAAATATTATCTTAAAGTACTCTACAGATATTGTAATTTTTGGACATTTTATTTTTCACAGTTTTTATATATATTTTATTTTTTACAGAGTTGAAGGGAGAGGAATAGAGAGTTAGAAACATTGATGAGAGAGAAACATCAATCAGCTGCCTCCTGCACACCCCCTACTGGGGATGTGCCTGCTACCAAGGTACATGCCCTTGACCGGAATCGAACCTGGGACCCTTGAGTCTGCAGGCCGATGCTCTATCCACTGAGCCAAACCAGGTAGGGCAATTTTTGGACATTTTAAAGCATTAATATTGACTCTTTTATAAATGATAGCATATGGGCACAGGAAAATCAAATAGCTCCACCAGGAATCACAATCTAAAGTCCCCATTCTTCATTTATCTATGAGATCATGAGTTATTTAAAGTTTTTGTGCAGATTAACACACACACACACATACACCCACCCACCCACACACACACACACACACACTAAGAGAAGCCATCAGTCCAACTCTGGTACTTAGAGATATGCATGTACATGGGCCAAACAAATATCTGACTAGAAATTCTACTAAATAAACTATAGAGTGCATGGCAAAGAAGATCTAAGCAGGCAAGGGGTCAGAATCGAAATTGAGGTGTGCCTCATGAAAGTAGTTTAAACAAAGAAATATATGCAGCATAACAGATCAGAAAAGAAAACAAAGATTAGAAAATTACAAGTAGTTACTTAAGGAAACAAGGTTATAATGTCTAATTTTATGATAGAAGTATTTATTTCTTCTATGCCCTATTTTTATGTTTTCTTCCATGTATGTGTGGCTCTGAGCAAGCAAGTGTTCATAGACTTTCAGGTAAATAGTTTTTCGAAATTTGGCAGGATTTAGCCTTTAAGGTGAGTTGATATAAATGTACAGAGAACAGCTATTTGACTATGAGTAAATTATTTAGTGGTGTGTGAGTATGTCATCAGGCATAATAAAGATTCATTTAAACTGAAATTCTTGCTCACTTTTTAATAGTTTATTGATTTTTTTGAGAAAGAGGAAGGGAGAGAGAGAGAAAAACTTAATCTATGTGAAAGCACAACATCTATTGGCTGCCTCTTGCATGCCCCCTCCTGGGAACTGAGCCTGCAACCCAGGCATATGCCCTTGACCAGGAACGGAACCAGCAACCTTCTGGTGCACAGGATGATGTCCAACTAGCTGAGCCACACTGGCCAGGGTAAAACTGAAGTTCTAATATTTTATTATAGCCAGTACCACCAGCTGGTATGGTAATGTATATATGCATTTCACTAGTTTATATTAAATATGCAGGCTTACTATCCTAGCTTGAACCCTCCCTGAATAATGTTTTAATTCATATAATGAATATATTTGCAAGGTACAAACACTTAAGGAAAAACCATTTTGATAAATTGTAAACAGGATCCTAACAAAAGGCTCATAGCTAGTTCTTTCCCATGGATGTCTCGTTCTTGCTATAGACATGCAATTTTGAGCTATGCATATAATCAGTCATAAATATCACAAATATTTCTATTGTATTTGTCTTACAGCATTTGGGCTGCTATAACACCCATACCATAAACTGGATGTCTTACAAACAAAACACTTATTTCTCACAGTTCTGGAGGCTGAAAAAATACAATATCATGGTGCTAGCAGACTCAGTGCCTGGTGAGAGCCCTTGTATAACCTCACATGGCTGTATTTGTGCTATAACCTCACATGGAAGAAGGCACAGGGAGTTTTCTTAGGTCTCATTATAAGGGTATTAATCTTATTCATGAGGGCTCCGCACTCATAACCTAAGTACTTCTCAAAGGCCCCACCTCCTAAGACCATCATCACCTTGGGTATTAAGTTTCAATATATGAATTTTGAGGGGATACACTCAGTCCACAGAATTCCATCTCTGGTCTTTCAAATTTATGTGCTGGCATGCCATCAACTCAAACGTCCAAATCTAAATATCATCTAAATCAGATATGGTGGAGACTTAAGATATGATTCCTTCTGAGGCAAATAGTTCTTTCTGATGTGAGCCTCTGAAATCAAACATGTTATGAGCTTACAAAATACAATGGTGGGACAGGCATTGGGTAGACATTCTGATTCCAAACAGGAGATAAGAAGAATGAAACAAGTAGCAAGTCCAAGATAAATCCAAAATCTAGTGGAGCAAATAACACAAAACACCAAGGCTTGATGCTCCACTTTTGGACACAATGGAGCCTGGTTGGGCCTCCAAGGCTTTGTTCCTACAGCTTCCAGCAGCTGTGGCCCCGTGATTTTGCTGGTTGCAATTCGGGGAGTAGCTCCTAAGTTGGAGTAGTATATCTGGGGTTCTGCTCTGGGGTCAGGAGAGTAGCCTTACCTCCATGGATCAGCTGGGCTTTGTCCTAGATTGGATTTTCTGAGATGGCTTTGCCCCCTTGGCTAGGTTATTCTCATTTCCAATGTGTTCTTCATTTCCCTTTGAGACTTCAGAATGTCCTGTACTGTCCATATTTCTGCCAACACCTTGTTCACAATCACTTAGTATTCTCTAAGACTGAGGCTTTCTCTACAGCTCTCTTCTTCTCCCTGAGTTCTCACCAGAATCACCCTTAACAGTCCCTTCATGCAATGTGGATTTTTTTTTCCTAGCATGTACTTCAACAATATCCCAACTTCTAGCCAATGCACAGTTCTAAAGCTGCTTCCACATTTTTAGGTATTTGCTACAGCCGTACCCCACTCTCAGTACCAGGTCTCCATCTAAATCTGTTTGGGCTGCTATAACAAAAATGTCATAAACTGGTGGCTTATAAACAATAAACATTTATTTCTCACAGTTGTAGAAGCTGGAAATTCAAGACCAAGGAACTGGCAAATTCAATATATGTTGGGGAAAACCTTCTTTGGTCATGGATGGTGGCACCTTTGGCTGTGCCCTCACATAGCAGAAGGAAGGGGCTAGGAAACCTCTCTGGGTCTTCTTTTATAAGGGCATTAATCACATTCATGAAAGCTATGCCCTCATGACATAATTACCTCCTAATACGATTACCTTGATGGTTAAGATTTCAACATCTGAATTTTGTGGGAACACAAATATTCAGATTTTAGCAGTATTCTTATCCTGACAAAACCAGATATATTTTATTTTATATAGACTAGGGGCCCGGTGCACGAAATTCGTGCACTGGGTGTGTGTGGGGGGGAGTGTCCCTCAGCCCAGCCTGCCCCCTCTCACATACTGGGAGCCCTCAGGCGTTGACCCCCATCACCCTCCAATTGCAGGACCGGCCCCTTGCCCAGGCCTGACGCCTCTGGCTGAGGCGTCCGGCCCGGGCAGCGGGGACCCGCAGTTGCAGCGGCCCCGCGATCGTGGGCTCCGCTTTAGGCCCAGGCAAGGGACCCCTAGCTCCTGGGACTGCCAGCTTCGACCATGCCCAGCTCCCATCGCTGGCTCCACCCCTACTTCCTGCTATCACTGGCCAGGGCGGAAAAGGCACCTGATTCTCTGATCATGGCTGGGGGGCAGGGCAAAGGCGGCCCCAGGGCCGCCTTTGCCCTGCCCCCCAGCTCTTAGCTCCCCCCTGGGTTTCCGATCACTGTCAGTGGCAGGGGGCTTCTTCCTGCTTTCCCTTTCGCCTCCCTGCATTGTGCCTACATATGCAAATTAACCGCCATCTTGTTGGCAGTAAACTGCCAATCTTAGTTGGCAGTTAACTGCCAATCTTAGTTGGCAGTTAATTTGCATATAGCCCTGATTAGCCAATGAAAAGGGTAGCTCGTACGCCAATTACCATTTTTCTCTTTTATTAGTGTTGATGGATCAGCAGGAAAATGAATAGTTTACTCAGGAGAAAGCAAAAATTTAAAAAAAAATAGTAAGCTATTCCAGATTTTCAGATTTTAGACCATTAAGGGATCATCCAAATTCTTTCATTAAAATGGCATAACAAATGTAGTTAAGTGAACATATGTTTGAATTTGTTAATATTTTGTAATATGCTATTAACTGTGTTTAAAAGATAACCATTTGGTTTTAAACTGGCTTAAACTTTCTTAAATTTTCCCTTACAATGAGACCCAAACTTAATATGCTTAGGAGCTTAGCATATTAAAGAGAAGAACTACTGATGTCTTCTTGAACACTTTCATTATAATTATAACTCCTAGTCTTACAATCCCCTGATGGTTTGCAAATAAAGTATGATTTACCAATATAAAATCACTATCTTCCTATCAATTACACTGAAAATATTCTTAGCTAACTTATAGCAGAGCGCAATTCAGTATTGATTTTCTTTCTCTGAGTTCTGAGATCAGTTGAAATATAATTGTACATTGGATGAAGATTTAAGAAACATCACATAAGGATACCATTCAATAAAGATTATTTGTTATTCATATATGAAAAATTTAGACAGCAACCCTTTTGAAGTATGATAAGTAGTTTCAAATTATTTCTAGTCACATGATTGATTGATATCAGTTCATATTAATACATGGCCAATTATAATTAGCCTATCCAAAAATTCTCATCTGGAGACACTTCCTCTAAAAATAGATGACCATTATATATACACTATGTCTCTTGGGTCACTCAGCATTTGCAATGTATACAGAATTCTTCCACATACATATAGGAGGATTGTCAGATAGCATTTTATCAACTGTGTTTTATAGAATACTAATCCAAAGAGCTTCTCTAAAAAAAAAAAAAAAGAAAGTTTCTTTGGGTGAAGTATACTTTATGAATGCTGTATACCACACCCACCTCTTGGAGATTTCCAATGCATATGACTACTTGAAAAACCCTGAATGCAAGCGGGTAGTTTGGCATTGTTTAACCAAGTATTTCTTATATAAGTATATCCATAGAAAACCATTTCTCATGGAATACATACTTATATCCCATGGGAACATGCTACAAATTAAAAAAGTGCTAGTTTAAAAATTCTCAGAAGAAAACATTAAATATTGATTAAATCTTATAAGTGCTGAAATACGCATCCCATGGTAAGATGATGTAGCAGGAAACCAAAGTACATGATAAATAATCTATTAGGTACTTAGAAATAAACAAGAAATTTAGAAGAACGATTGAAGTCCATGTGTAAACATGAAATATATCTAATGATTTTTTCAAGCTGATTCACAATAAGAATGAAAAAGTCAAAAGTCAATTTAATCAGGTTCAACAAATATCTCTATGGTGAAAAGATAAGAAAGAATATGATCTCCAAATTTTTAGCCTCATTTAATATTAAAATCTATACATATTAAAATTTTCTTAAATTTAATAAAGCAAGTATTGGTGAGGTTGTGGAGAATAAATCTCATACAATTAGGTAAAAGTGTAATGTGGTATGATATTTTTAGAGTGAAATTTAGCAATATATACCAAAATGTAAAATGGGTATATTGATTGACTTAAAAGATCCATTGCCAGGAATTTACACTATACATATACACTATATAAAAATAAAAGTATATATATTTTTATTGCAACATTGCTTGTGATAACAAAAACTAAAGGCAATCTAAGTATCCACTCATGAACAAATGGGTATATGAATTATAGTAAACGGATATTGAACACTATCCTCTATAATAAAAGGCTAATATGCAAATTGACCTAATGGCAGAACAACCAGTTGCTATGATGCATACTGACCAGCAGGGAGCAGACACTCAATGCAGGAGCTGCCCCCTGGTCAGTGTCCTCCCACAGGGGTAGCGCTGCTCAGCCAGAAGACAGGCTCAGGGCTGGCGAGTGCAGTGGTAGTGGCAGGAGCCTCTCCTGCCTCTGTGGCAGCGCTAAGGATGTCCAACTGACAGCTTAGGGCTGCTCCCCAAGGGGTCCCGGGCTTCGAGAGAGCACAGGCTAGGCTGAGGAACCTCACGCCCCAACCCCCCCCCCCGAGTGCAGGAATTTCATGCACCAGGCCATTAGTGTTATCATAATTATCTGGAGAAATCTCAGAGTATATTCTTAATAGCAGGTATATTCTTTTTTAATTGAAATTCTTTATTGTTTAAAGTAATACATAGTCTCCTTTTTCTCCCATTGACCTCTCCTTGGCCACTCACACCCCCAGCACATGCCCTCACGCCCCTACTATCTGTGTCTATTGGTTATGCTCATATGCATGCATACAAGCCCTTTGGTTGATCTCTTACCCCCTCACCCCCCACCTTGCCTCATAAGTTGGACAGTCTGTTTGATGCTTCTATGTCTCTGGTTCTATTTTTGTTCATGAGTTTATGTTGTTCATTATATTTCACAAATGAGTAAGTTCATGCAATATTTATCTTTCTCTGACTGGCTTATTTAGCTTAACATAATGCTCTCTAGTTCCATCCATGCTGTTGCAAATGGTAAAAATCCCTTCTTTTTTACAGCAGTGTAGTATTCCATTGTGTAGATGTACCACAGTTTTCTAATCTACACATCTGCTGATGGGCACTTAGGCTGTTTCTTAATAGTAGGTATATTCTTAATGTAGTTAAGAGTGTAAACTCTAGTCCTTGCTATCAGAGTTCAGATCCTAGCTATGTTGTTTACTGTGTGACTTTGAGAAATTCTTTAACCTGTCTTTGCATCATTTTTTTTCTGAAAAGGTAATAATAGTAGTACCTAAGCTAAGGCAAAGGGTTGTTCTGAGGATGAAATACATATTTTTAATACATAACAAAAGTAAGCAGAGACTTCTATTTCTCAGGAGAGATGGAGCATGTTGTAATGGACCAATGGTGCTACAAAGAACACCTAGAAAAGCAGGATTAAAAATAAAAGAGGCAACATAAATCATCAGTTTAAACACTATAAAAGCTATAAAGAGAAGGGTAAATATGTTAGTAGAATCCTGAAGAGAAGAGTAGATCTTATGTAGTTGCTTTTCCCAATTTGTCAATTTTGAGTGTAGTCCACAAGCTAAAAATCTGAATTTAGCCTAGATAAATGATTGTGAGGAGAGGGAGGAGGGAAAGGGAAGAATTTAGCATAGCTTTTGTTCATCTCAGAGGGCTGGAGTGACAAAATTGGAAATTTGAGGAGCCAAACACATGATCACTTTTCTCCTCAAAACATCTTGCATGAGACAAGAGGTAAAGATGTAAAGCTGAAATTCTCTAAAAAGAAGAAGAGAGTTTTGGACCGTTTTACTGTGCTTAGGAGAAAAAGTTAAGAGGTTAAGTCCTGCTAGGGGTGAGGTCCTGGTGAAATAGTAAGCTGTCAGTTGAAATCTCTGGAGTGTTATGCCCTAAGAACAGGAATGACTCAGAAATACTAGAATCTAGGCCCAGTCAAAACTACAATCTAGATTTGCTTAATCTTGTTCTTTCAATGGAGTATGGTGATCAGTTCCCACTATGATGTACAAAAGAGGAAAGTTTAAACAGTTTTGGATTGAGTATAATGTCATATGAAGCTTCTACAATTTTAAATGAAAGGTCCAAAATTTGCTAATAACTATTAAATATCCTAAGAGTTAGAACCAGATGCCCCAAAAAAAGGGAAAAATAAAAAACTAGAAATAGAAACAGAGGTGAGCAACATTTTGCAATTAGTAGACAAGGATTTTTTAAAGCAATAATTAATTTTCTAAGAATAAAAGAATAGTTTAAGAATTCACCATGAAAATAGAATCTATGGAAAGTATATAAAATGAAAAACACAGAATATAAAAATAAAATAACTACCTTAAAAATCTCAATAGATGTGTTGAACAGTATATTAAATAACAGAGTGAAATAATAAAAATGATAAAATATAACAAAAAGACAATATATATATTGTACATATTAAAATGTTCTGCCCTGACCAGTTTAGCTCAGTGGATAGAGCACTGGCCTGTGGACTGAAAGGTCCCAGGTTTGATTCTGGTCAAGGGCATGTACCTTGGTTGCGGGCACATACCCAGTGGGGAGTGTGCAGGAGGTAGCTGATTGATGTTTCTCTCTCATTGATGTTTCTAACTCTCTATCCCTCTCCCTTCCTCTCTGTAAAAAATCAATAAAATATATTAAAAAAATGTTCTACCATACTAGTAATTGGTGATCCATAAGGAGATAAGAGAAAATGAGGCAGAAATAATATCTGAAGAGATAATGTCTGGAATTTTCCAAAACTGATGAAACCTACAGATTCAAGAATTTCTGAAAACCCCAATAAAGATAAGTTCAATAAAAATCACACTTAGTCATATCAAGATTACACTGACAAAAACAAATCTTATCTAATAAAAGAGAAGCATGCAAATTGACCATACCTCCACTACACCCGAAAGCCACGCCCACCAGCCAATTAGGAGCAAGTAAGCAAATAAACCCAACCAAGATGGCCACAGACACGGAGCTGGAGCAAACAGGATGCTTGGGTTGCCCCTGGTGATGGAGGAAGCCAAGCTTCCTGACTGCCCTGGCTGGCTGTGGGCTCCGCTCAAGGCTACGAAGTTTTAATTATAGAAGATAAATAAATCCCAGATACCTGTTTCCAGCCACTGTGGCCTCTGTTCAAGGAGGGTCTGGGAGCCTGGGTAGCCCGGTTCCATGGCCAGCCGGAAAACAGCCATCAGCTCCTCACCCAGGCTGGCCAGGAACCCCAGTGGGGACACCCACCCTGAAGGGGGTGTGGCCAGCCTGCAAAGAGCCATCATCCCCTCACCAAGGCTGGCCAGGTGCCATAGCAGGACCCCCCACCCTGAAGGGAGTGTGGCCAGCCTGAACACGGCCCTCAGCCCCTCACCCAGCCTGGTCAGGCACCCCAGCAGGGACCCCCATCCTGAAGGTGGTGTGGCCAGCTTGAAAACAGCCCTCAGCCCCTCACCCAGGCTTGCCATGCCCCCCCAGCAGGGACCCTCACCCCATGGGGGCATGGCCGGCCTGCAAACCACCACAGGCCCCTCTCCCAGGCCACCCCACACCCCAAGGGAACCCCCACCCTGATCCGGGACACCCTTCAGGGCAAACCAGCCAGCCCCCTCCAGTGCACCAGGCCTCTATCTATACTAATAAAAGGGTAATATGCTAATTAGAATATGTTTATATATATACAATATGCAAATTATGATACAGATAAATATATATCATGTAAATATACATACGCATATCGATACGGGGGGGCAAAAGTAGCTTTACAGTTCTGATCATGCAAAAAATAAGTTTATTCTTGTATTATTTATTGTTTATTATTTTCCATATAAACAACTGTAAACCTATACAAATGCACAGATACAAAGAAATAATGATCTCGGTGATTTATATATGTGTCTGTCTGCCTGTTTGTGTGTATACTGTTACAGAGTTTGGAGCACTTTACCATATATAATTTGCATCTTAAAAACAAAAAGACATGAGACTGCTAAAAACAAGAGAACAGGCTCAAAATGGAATCAGTTATGGTGAGCCACACATCACTGAATCTAGATTTAATTTAATTAAATTAAGTTTCAGCTTCTCCAGAATTGAACTCTTAAACTAGTCAATCAGGAATAGCCTCATTAGCACTAGTTAGGTCATCTGCCTGATAGACCCTTGACATCCCTAAAAGAAAATAACTTTGCCATAACCAATCTGATTTTTTTTTATAACTTCCTTGTTCCTCTTCCTTTTAGCCTTTAAAATCTTTCATTTTGTATAGTTCCTTGGAGTTCCTTTCTATTAGATTGGATGCTGCCTAATTCAGGAATCATTGAATAAAGCCAATAAGATCTTTAAAATGTACTTAGTTGAATTTTGTTTTTTAACAAGACTATTATGAACATTTTTGCACATTTTCAATTTAGATGAAATTGAAAAAAAACTACTTGGAAAATGCAATTAAGTACAATTGACACATGAAGAACTAAAAAATTGTAACCATCTTAGAACTCTTAAATTGAATCTGTTGTTATAAACCTTCTGACAAAAATATTCTGTGAAAGAAAGCTGTGCTGGTGAATTCTTCAGAGTATTTAAAGCAGAAAATTAAAGCACAATTTACCCAATCTCTCCCAGAGGACAGAAAAAAAATGAGAATACTTCCTTATTTTTTATGAGAGCAGCATAACTTGATACTCAAACTGGAAATAATAAGAAAAATAATAGAAAGAGAAATATTGCAGACCAATATTTCTTAATAATATGGACATAAAAATCCTAATGAAACAGTAATAAATCCAACCCAGAAATATATGGAAATATAATGTAGAAGTACCAAATTGGAGCTATAGCAGAAAAGAAAATAGATTTAATATTAAAAGACAAATAATTTCATATAATCACCATATTAAAAAAATAAAAGACAGAATTACATGATCATTTCAAAATGGATACAGACAATAGCACTTGATAAAATTCAAGACCTCAAGTGCATACAATTTAGTGAAAGAAGCCAGATAAAAGAACACACACTGTCTCATTTTTATCAAATTCAAAAACAGACAAAACTGGTTTATGGTATTAGAAGTCATTATGACAGTTACTTTTTGGTAATAGGAAGGAGGTAATGATTAGGAGGAAGCATGATGTGGGTATTGAATGTTGGTATTTTTCTGATTGCTGATCTGGCTGTTGGTTAGTTATATGGGTGCATTGAACTTGCAAGAATTCTTTGAGCTGTGCACTTGTGATTTGTGAACATTTCTGTGTTATATTTCAGTAAAACTATTTTTTAAGTTGCTTATACTGATAAAGGAAAAGATAAATTTGGAGATAGTTCTAAAATGACACAGTATAAAATGTGTACTACATGTTGAAAATAATACTTATATTGCCATATTTCCCACCTGTAGACTTTGAAGCTTGTTGTGAAGATAATAAAAATAGTCAGTGCATACCAATTTGGCAATCATGAAGTACTACCTCTCATGGCAACATAGTCTTACTCTACTGCTAGGTAGAAGAGGGTTGGAGAGGTTTTCTAAAGTGTCTTTTACAGAAGTTCAGATTTTTTTCATTTGTAAGGAGCCAGTAATATATTATTATCATGTTCATGGAAATACACATTAAAATATTTTCATTGATTGTTAGAGAGGGAGAGGGAGAGAAAACCATTGACGTTAGAGTGCAATATCCATCGTCTGCCTACTGCACAACCCCAGAGGGGATTAAGCACCAAAACCTGAGCATGTGCCCTGACCAAGAGTGGCACCAGTAACCCCTTGGTGCATTGGACAATGCCAACCTGACCAGGGCTATGAAAATATACATTTTAAAATGAGTATCATGGGACATAGGAATAAATGTATAAAATGTTATATAGCTCCTAAAATGTAAAGTGGGCTTTAAAATGAGGCATAACTATATTAAGAAATTCTAATGAAAGTAAAACAAAGATTATTTAAAAAACCCTCTTTAAATGTAAATGTATAACATTCCATTTTATAAATCAACTAGAGGCCTGATGCACAAAATTCGTGCACATTAAAAGGGATTTAATTAGAGGAAATATTTTAATATTGCTATTTGCCTTTTCTCTATAATAGAAATGTCAGAGATGAAAGGAAATGAGTAAAATGTATATGAAAATAATATATGAATTTATTAATAAGTAACAAAATGATATAACAATAATAAAGACATGATATAAAAACAACAAAAACATGATATGAAAACAACAAAAACATGATATAAAAAAACATGATATAAAAACAACATTGATGCAAACAATGACTGATAAAGTGATTAAACTTATTCTAATATCTTCCTGTACACCACATTAAGAGTGAAAACACTTTCAGAGTGCTTGACTAATTTCCCTTGTGATGAAGTATTTACAACTTTAATGTCACACACTCCTCAAACTCGAAAGAAAGCCACATATAACTGACCATATGTGAAAACGGGTTCAGGTAGGAATATGCCTACTCTGTCTAGAGTTTGTCCTTGTGATTTATTAATAGTCATCACAAATGCTGGCATCACGGGAAACCATCATCGAATCAATTTAAATGGGAGGCCAGTGTCAGATGGGGACAAATTAATTCTTGGAATCAGAACAACCTCTCCCTCTGCAGATCCTGTTAATACTTCAACTTCAATAATGTTAGATCATAATCTTTTGATAATAAATCTAGTACCATGACAAAGACCCCATTTACTGTTAAGATTTCTCAGTAGCCTGATGATTGCACCCACTTTCGATTTTAATTTATGACATAGCATCCCTGAAAGAGTAATAGTATTAAGAAATTCGATGGGAAAATTTTCCTTTTCAGCATCACCTGTTGAGTCAATGGAATCATCACTCAAATATGTGTGAAAATCTCCATTGAGTATATCCAAAATTTCTTCATTTAATTTTTGAACGTGCTCATTTTTTGGACAAAGAATCACACATTTAGATATATTTTTAATATTATCTATAGATATACTATTTCCAAAGGTAGCTTCAATAATAGATCCATTACAAATCATTTCATGGGGGATTTCAATAATATCCATTACTAAATGAAAACTGCTATTAAGTTTGCCATGTCCAAGTTTTACTAACCATCCACTATAAGCAGAATCCTCTGATCTCATATTTGTTTTAAGAGACAACTTTCTGAAACATCCCGAAACATTACAGTACTTTAAACTTGTTTGTGCTATGTCTGATTGCATAGCATGTGACACAACACTGAGACATTGTTGAAAATCCCCTCCAAGAAAGAGAACTTTCCCACCAAATGCAACATTCAAATTCATAATTTCTCTTAGTAATTTGTCTATGGAGTTTATAGCATGACTGGATACCATGGTGCATACATCAATAATGAGAAGTTTGGCCTTTTTAATGGTTTTAGCAACTTCACTCTTTATATCGTGTCTAGAAATTGAAGTTTCATTTAATGGAATTGGTAATTTATATTGGGAATGAAAGGTTCTTCCACCAAGAAGTAAATTTTCAGCAATAACTGTAGATGCTGTGGGTAAAACAGTACCACCATGATCTCTAATATAATATACTAGAGGCCCAGTGCACAAAAATTTGTGCACTCGGGGGGGAGGGGGGTGCCTCAGCCCGGCCTGTGCCCTCTCGCAGTCTGGGACCCCTCGGGAGATAACGACCTGCTGGCTTAGGCCTGCTCCCGGGTGGCAGAGGGCAGGCCCAATCCCTAGGTGCAGCCCCTGGTTGGGCTCAGAGCAGGGCCGATTGGGGAGTTGGGGCGCCGCCCCCTGTCATACTCAAGGCAGGGTCGATGGGGAGGTTGCGGCGCCACCCCCGATCAAGCACAGAGCAGGGCCAATCAGGGAGTTGGGGCACTGGCCCCTGTCACTCACAGAGCAGGGCCCATCAGGGGGGTTGGGGCTCTGTACCTTGTCACGCACAGAGCAGGGCCAATCAGGGGGTTGGGGCGCCACCACTCTCACAATCAGGGCAGGCCCGATGGGGAGGTTATGGCTCTACCCCGTCACACAGAGAGCAGGGCCCATGGGGAGGGGGGGGTTGGGGCGCCGCACCCTGTCACACACAGAGCAGGACCAATCAGGGGGTTGGGGCACTGCGCCCTGTCACACACAGAGCCGCAGGGCGATCAGGGGGTTGGGGAGCTCCCCCCTATCACACTGATCCCGGTGCCGGGAGGCCTCGTGGCTCCACTGATCCCGGTGCTGGGAGGCATATTACCCTTTTACTATATAGGGTAGAGGCCTGGTGCACAGGTGGGTGCTGGCTGGTTTGCCTGAAGGGTGTCCTGGATCAGGGTTTGGGTCCCCATTGGGGTGCCTGGCCAGCCTGGGTGAGGGGATGATGGCTGTTTGCAGCTGGTCACACACCCTTCAGGGTGGGGGTCCCCCCTGGGGTCCCTGGCCAGTCTGGGTGAGGGGCTGAGGGCTGTTTTCAGGTTGGGGGTGACTGAAGCTCCCAACCGCTCCTTTTTTTCCTTTTTCTTTTTCTTTTTTCTGGGCCAGCTTTAGCTTTGAGGCTTGGCTCCAGCTCTTAGGCCTCCGCTGCTGAAAGTAGGTTTCTGTCCTTTGCTTACAATGTTGCGATCCTGCTGGCTGAAGCCGGCGGACTAAAGCAGGTTTCTGGGGTTTTGTTTAGCTTCTCTATTTGGTACATAGTTGCTTAGAGTTGCAGCTCAGAGGCCTGCAGCGGCAGGCGGGGAACATTGGAGTCCTCCGTCACTGAAGCAAGCAAGCCTCATGTTAGTTTCAAGCTGCCTGGCTGCCGGCCGCCATCTTGGCTGGCAGTTAATTTGCATATTGCCCTGATTAGCCAATGGGAAGGGTAGCGGTTGTACGCCAATTACCATGTTTCTCTTTTATTAGATAGGATTAAGACTTTATAAAGATAGTTTGCTGTGAAGGCAGTTTCTACCAGTATTGGTAGTACTTGATGACTATTCTTTAGACATATTCTGTGGTCACCGCTGCCTTCTTTCAACTTCAGAGGTACGTTGGTCTTTAGACATTTTCTGTCGATGATGCCGGCTTCTTTCAGCCGCAAAGCTACATTATGTTAGTAGTTGCTCTTTAGACATATTCCCACCTCCCTGCTGTCAGGGTCTGGGATGCAGGTGAATGAGAGTCCTGGTGGTCAAGCTTCTGAGAGCTGGCTGACCAAGGCTGATTCTGGCTGATTCTGTGGGGGATGGGACTCTCTCCTCCCTGCTGTCAGAATCTCGGCCAGCACCCATGGAGACACGGCTTCAAGTCCGCCTGTGCCAGGAGACCCAGTGTCATGTCCCTACCCACTTGCATGTGCCTCAAAATCCCACAAGATGCAGACCTGCCTCCACCCACACAGACAGACACAGCATCCAGCCTCATGGAGCCATGGGACTCCCCGCAGAGCCACCCCTGCCATGCATGGGGTTGAGGGAACTCCAGGGAAGCCACAGGGAGAAGCAGGGGGGTCCCGCACCACAGCAGGGCTGAGGAGACTCCTTCAGCAGACTTATGTAGTGGCCAGACCCATCCCTGCTGTGGGCGCAACCATCTTGTGTTACGGGAACCCTGCCTCCGCTCTGGGCTCAGCCATCTTGCATTACTGGATCCCTGCCTCTGGTGTGGGTGCCGCCATCTTGTGTTATGGGATCCCTGCCTCTGCTGGGGGGGCCACCATCTTGTGATGGCATGATGGTCAATTTGTATATTACCTCTTTATTATATAGGACTAGAGGCCCAGTGCATGAAATTTGTGCACGGATAGGGTTCCTAGCAGCTGCTGGCTGCCGGCCAGAGTCTTCTTTCGTTCCACGCACCCCCTCCCGGTGGTCAGTGCCCATCATAACAAGTGATCAAACTCTTGGTGGTCAAACTCCCGAGGGAACACTTTACATAATATATATATATATATATAATATATATATATATATATATACATATATATATATATATATATATATATATATATATATTTCTTTTTTTAAAATATATTTTATTTATTGATTTTTTTACAGAGAAGAAGGGTGAGGAATAGAGAATTAGAAACATCGATGAGAGAGAAACATCGATCAGCTGCCTCCTGCACACTTCCTACTGGGGATGTGCCCGCAACCAAGGTACATGCCCTTGACTGGAATAGAACCTGGGACCCTTCAGTCCACAGGCTGATGCTCTATCTACTGAGCCAAACCAGTCAGGGCTATATATATTCTTATATACATAAAGACAAAAATATATGTAAGATGCTAAAACTTTAAATTATTGAGTAAAAATTAATACTCATCAAATCAAATAACATTTGTCAGTGAAGTGAAATATACAGGGTAATGAGAATGAGCCCCATCACATCATTTATATTTTAGAAGAATACATTTGTTATTTAAATTTTGAGTTTTCTTATTTTTTAAGTTAAAATTAATTGAACATGTACTTTGTTCCATGTGCTTGTCTAAGTTCTGAGGATGAATAGGCACATTTATCTGAGATACATTCCCAGATGGTCACAGTAGCAAGCAGGAGTAAGAACATTACAGACAAAGCCTGAGTCTAAAATGATGTTAAGCCTTAAAAATAACCTGGCTTTCTCCCATGCACTTTGCTCAGGTTAACACACAATGTGCAAATGAGCTCTGAGTGATACCAGAATATTGGGAGCTCAACCACTAAACCAATGTTTCCAAAATATTAAAGGGCAACCAAATCTCTGATGATGATTGTTCAAGTGAGTATTTCTGGGCCTAGCCAGGAATTTGCATTCTGTTTGGTTTGGTAAATTCCCAGATAACTTTAGTAAAGCTAATCCCAAGACAATACTTGAACAAACACTCACCTCTGCAAAGGAAGTCAATGTCTAAAGACTGACTAAAAGTTAGGCTCAATTTATCCTCCATCCATTTTTACTTCTAACTTGTAAGAAAATATGAGTAAATCAAAATTTGTTGTGGCTTTTATTACCATTTGCACTTGAAAACACAAAGGAACAAATAAGTTTTTCATCCAATAGGATCACAGGCAATATATTTTAGAAATTCACAAAAAATAAATCAGAGAGAAATAAAATGTAGTTTGTATATTTGCCTTGGACATGTATTTCTTAAAGATACTTTAAAAAATCATCCTCATTCAACCTCTGGAGAAAAACTAAAAAGCACATACAGAGAAGGAATGTCTGGGAAAAAAGCCATGACTAGCAATGACCTGTTGGAAAATTGGTTAATTACTACCATATTTTAGCAAGTTTTCTATATCTCCAAATCTACGGGATCATGTCCAGTATTTGTATTTCAAAAGTACACATCCACAAATTATTTTAATAATTTCATAATATTTGCTCTCTGAATGATCCTTCCTTTTGAACCTATTATTTTCTTGGTATAGTCCTCATCTTTTAAATTTTGAGGTTCTGAGAAGAGCACTAGTTTAGCTGAATAAACTGCTATATAATTTTTTGTTGCCCTGTTGAGTACATAAACATTTTCTATATGGATTCAGCTCTTATACCTTTAATAGTTCATAAAATACATCCATTTTGTACAGGCTAACTAAGTATTAGTGTAAAGACCAATAAAACATTTTACATAATTGTCACAAGACTAAGTATAGTTACACACATAAGCATTTCTATTTTATAGTAACTTCTGACTCCCATTCATAATGTGCTGTATAACTTTAATAACTCCGTATCTCATAAAAATATTTCAACTTATTTTTTGGAAAACTTGATTCCAGGAAAATATTGAAAATACAACTGACAGAAAAGTAAATAACACCTCTATTCAGTCCGGCCTGTGCCCTCTCGCAGTCTGGGACCACTCCGGAGATAACGACCTGCTGGCTTAGGCCTGCTCCCATGTGGCAGAGGGCAGGCCCAATCCCTAGGTGCAGCCCCTGGTCGGGCTCAGAGCAGGGCTGATTGGGGAGTTGGGGCACCGCCCCGTGTCATGCACAGAGCAGGGCGGATCAGGAGGTTGCGATGCCACCCCCAGTCACGCTCAGGGCAGGGCCAATTGGGGGGTTGGGGCACCGCCCCCTGTCACACTCAAGGCAGGGTTGATGGGTTGGTTGCGGCGCCAGCCCCTGTCATGCACAGAGCAGGGCCAATCAGGAGGTTGGGGCGCTGCCCCCTGTCACACACAGAGCAGGGCCAATCAGGGGGTTGGGGAGCTCCCCCCTGTCACACACAGAGTAGGGCCGATAGGGGAGTTGGGGCACTCCCCCCTGTCACACTCAAGGCAGGGCTGATGGGGAGGTTGCGGCTCCACCCCATCACACACAGAGTAGGGCTGATAGGGGAGTTGGGGCACCACTCCCTGTCACACACAGAGCAGGGCCAATCAGGGGGTTGCGGCGCCACCCCCTGTCACCCACAGAGCAGGGCTGATCAGGGGGTTGGGGCACTCCCCCCTGTCACACTCAGGGCAGGGCCGATCAGGGGGCTGGGGAGCTCCCCCCTATCAGGCACAGAGCAGGGCTGATCAGGGGGTTGGGATGCCTTTCCCTGTCATGAACAGAGCAGTGCAGATAGGGAGGTTGTGGCCCCACCCCCTGTCACACACAGAGCTGCAGGGCGATCAGGGGGTTTGAGCGCTGCCCCTTGTCACGCTGCTCCAGGGGCCAGGAGGCCTGGCAGCTCCGCTGATCCCAGTGCTGGGAGGCCTCACTGCTCCACTGATCCAGGTGCTGGGAGGCTCCGCTGATCCCGGTGCTGGGAGGCATATTACCCTTTTACTATATAGGATAGAGGCCAGGTGCACAGGTGGGGGCTGGCTGGTTTGCCTGAAGGGTGTCCTGGATCAGGGTGGGGGTCCCCGCTGGGGTGCCTGGCCAGCCTGGATGAGGGGATGATGGCTGTTTACAGCTGCTCACACCCCCTTCAGGGTGGGGTTCCCCATGGGGTGCCTGGTCAGTATGGGTGAGGGGCTGAGGGCCGTTTTCAGGCTGGCAGGTGACTGAAACTCCCAACCTCTCCTTTTTTTATTTTTTCTTTTATTCTGGGATTTATTTACCTTCTATGGCTGTCACTGGAGCTGAGAGCTGGCTTTAGCTCTGAGGCTCGGCTCCAGCTCTGAGACCTCCACTGCATAAAGCAGGTATCTGGTTTGTTTGGCTTCTATAATTGAAACCCTGTTGCAACTCCAGCTCGGCCGGCTGGCTGAAAGCATGGAGTTTGTTTAGCTTCTATAATTGCAACATTGTTTCTAAGACTGCAGCTCAGAGGCTGGCAGCGGCAGGCAGGGAACCTTGGCTTCCTCCTTCACTGGAGCAAGCAAGCCTCCTGTTCGCTTCAGCTGCCTGGCTGCTGGCTGCCATCTTGGTTGGCAGTTAATTTGCATATCGCCCTGATTAGCCAATGGGAAGCATGTTGGAGGTATGGTTAATTACCATGTTTGTCTATTATTAGATAGGACTAGAGTCCCTCAGCCTGGCCTGAGCCCTCTTGCAACCTGGGACCCCTCGGGGGATGTTGGAATACAGGTTTTGGTCTCATCCCCACAGGCCAGGGGATTGGGCCAAAACCAGCAGTTCAATATCCTCCGAGGGATGTAGTAGTGCATGAAGTATCAGGCAGCCAGGGAGGAGTCCAGGTCAGGCTGGGTGCCATGCCACTCCCTCTCATCCCAGCTCCACTGTCCCTGCCACCACCACCCACCACCTGGTAGTGCTGCTGTGGAGGCAGGAAAGATTCGCTCCACTGCAGCTGCACCTGCCAACAGTGAGCCAGGCGTCTGGCACCTGTCAATCAGCTGAGCAGCACTCCCGCTGTGGGAACACACTGACCACCAGGGGGCAGCTTTTGCGTTGAGTGGCTGCCACCTGGTGTTCAGTGCACATCATAGTGACCAGTCAACTGGTTGTTCATTCACTTAGGCTTTTAGATAGATAGACAGATATATATATATATATATATATATATATATATATATATATATATATCTAAACTAATAAAAGAGAAAAATGGTAATTGGCGTACGACGATACACTTTTCATTGGCTAATCAGGGCTATATGCAAATTAACTGCCAACTAAGATTGGCAGTTAACTGACAACAAGATGGCGGTTAATTTGCATATGTAGGCACAATGCAGGGAGGCGAAAGGGAAAGTAGGAAGAAGCCCCCTGCCACTGACAGTGATCAGAAACCCAGCGGGGAGCTAAGAGCTGGGGGGCAGGGCAAAGGCGTCCCTGGGGCTGCCTTTGCCCTGCCCCCCAGCCATGATCGGAGAATCAGGCGCCTTTGCCGCCCTGGCCAGTGATAGCAGGAAGTAGGGGTGGAGCCAGTGATGGGAGCTGGGAACGGTCGAAGCTGGCAGTCCCGGGAGCTAGGGGTCCCTTGCCTGGGCCTAAAGCGGAGCCCACGGTCGCGGGGCCGCTGCAGCTGTGGGTCCCCGCTGCCTGAGCCGGAGGCCTCAGGCCTGGTCAAGGGGCCGATCCGGTGATTGGTGATCGGAGGGTGATGAGGGTCAACTCCTCTGGCAGAGGCATCAGGCCTGGGCGGGGGGCTGAGCTGGGGATTGGGGGGATATGATGGTCCCCTTGCCCAGGCCTGAAGCCTGGGTCAGAGGCGTCAGGCTTGGGCGGGGGGTGGAGCAAGCGATCAGAGGGAGATGGGGGTCCCCTGCCCAGGCATGATTCCTGGGCCAGAGGCCTCAGGCCTGGGCGGGGGCCAGAGCCAGTGATCGGGGGGAGATGGGGGTCCCCTGTCCAAGCCTGACACCTCTGGCGGAGGCGTCAGGCCTGGGCAAGGGGCCGATCAGGTGATCAGAGGGTGATGGGGGTCTACGCCTCTGGCTGAGGCATCAGGCCTGGGCTGGGGGCAGAACCAGTGATGGGGGGAAATGAGGGTCCCCTGCCCAGGCCTGACACCTCTGTCAGAGGCGTCAGGCCTGGGCAAGGGGCCGATCCTGCGATTGGAGGGTGATGGGGGTCAACGCCTGAGGGCTCCCAGTATGTGAGAAGGGGCAGACTGGGCTGAGGGACACTCTCCCCACACACACACCCAGTGCACGAATTTCGTGCACCAGGCCCCTAGTATATATATATATATATATATATATATATATATATATATATATATATATATATATAGATAGATATATAGATATAGATATATATAAAACATGAATTATATTTATGCTTATTTATTTTTATATTTATGCTAGGGTCCCTCAGTATAAATATATAAACATATTAATAAGATATCAATGGTATAAACAAACCTAGTAGATAGGAGTTATGCAATGGTGCCTACTTATTGCTGAGTTGTGGGATACATAAAAAAATGGGATGATTAAGCCTCCATTAGAACTAATATGGAACATTTGCAATTCACTTTGGGGAGTAAGCCACTCCCAAATGTCAGGTGTTTAGAGATATATTTTAGCATGGCAGACAGAAACACCTAGGAAATCCTATGTAAGGCTTATCTCAAAGCCTCAGTGATGTCACAGTAAATCATGGTGGAAATTTAAAAGAAGAGATATTATAAGAATGTATGGGCATCTGTAAATGAATTAGTAGTGGCTGCATTACTTGCAAGATTCTTGAAGATAATTTTAACTCTCCTCAATATTTCCCAGACTTGTCACTGAGATACTATTCGATGCCTTGAATCAATACATAATTGCAAAGCAATTACAACTAATACTCAACGAGTAAACTGTTCACCTCGTAAGAGCTGGTACAATGGTTCTTTTTGTTTTAAATTGATAGAAATAAAAAAAAAGTGAGGCTAATAAAAATGACACATTTTCAATTCCATCCTTGTTTGGGTTTAAAATAAATGTTTCTTCTAGGGATTCAGTCATTTTATGGTTGGCTCATATTTGAACCAAAAAGAAAAAATATAATAGCCACTATTTTCTGCAAAATGGGATCATGCATTTATAAATGGTCAAATTCAATGGAATGTTAGTTGTTTGGATTACTTCTCATCAACATTTTCTCAAAAAGGTGAAAAAAATAAAGCATCCTTTTTATGCCAGGATATGCTTGCTATTATCAGTAATAAACACATATCATGCTGAACAACTATTTGGAAATTAATATGGTGAATATGTAATTTTATTGTACTAACATTACTGAATATGAATGGAAATATGTGTGATCTTACTGGAATTTTTGGAGCAAACAAGATGTAAATAGCACCCATAATTAGAATATACCAATGAGAGCCTCCCCTCCTAACCCAACATAAAAACTCTTGAAGGTAAAAACAATGTTAATGTTACTAACTAGAAATGTGTATATGAAAAATATGTTACAATTCTCATTTATAATGAAATTAGATGCTCCTACACATGCAGAAAGACCAATCTCATTTTTACTTACAAAATCATAAAATCAATGTTTTCAAAAAATGTTAGGCATTTATTAGGGGGTAAGCATTCAAAAGCCATTGTCTTGCAAGATGCTTACGATATAGAAAATATATAAGTGCCGGAACCGGTTTGGCTCAGTGGATAGAGCGGCCTGCGGACTGAAAGGTCCCAGGGTTGATTCCGGTCAAGGGCATGTACCTGGGTTGCGGACACATCCCTGGTAGGGGATGTGCAGGAGGCAGCTGATCGATGTTTCTCTCTCATCGATGTTTCTAACTGTCTATCTCTCTCCCTTCCACTCTGTAAGAAATCAATAAAATATATTTTTTAAAAAAAGAAAATATATAAGTAAATCACTAATGATAGTAAAGGGGTAAAATATGCGAGTTTGGTATTTAGCACTTTATAATTGGCTTTAAAGTGCTCTTTTAAAAAGAAAAATGCTAGCCATTATAAAATGTATAAATAGCCCTGGATGGATCACTCAGTTAGTTAGAGCATCATCCTGATATGCCAAGGTTGCTGGTTTGATCCCTGGTCAGACATATACAAGAATCAAAAAATGAATGCATAAATATGTGGAACAACAAATCAATGTATCTCTCTCTCTCTCTCTCTCTCTCTCTCTCTCTCTCTCAAAACTCGATAAATAAAAAATTTAAAAATGTATAAATGTAGATAGTAAATCAAAGAGATGAAAAATTCCTTGGCATTATACTTTTATATATTTCTACATGTTTTTCCTGATTATAAACACTCCAGAAATTATGAGGGTCTAGAATGAGACCAGATCTTTGAAGATACATAGAATTTTAAGATGGCTATTTTAAAAATGTTTATTTTCTGAAATATTAGGTTACTTACTGAGTGGTTAAATTATTTCTTATTGGTTGTGTAATTTGATCTGTAAAACAGACTGGACAGCAAGAGGTAGTTTGTTTCATTCAATATTTAAAACAGATTTTTTTCTAGCAGTACACTCTAACACTAAGTTTAAAATTAGTTTCAGGTGTTCAAACTTTCTATGATGCTTTATTCTATTAGCTTCTACTGATAGTGACATATCTACCTTCAATTTATAACTTTATTTCCCAAGACACTCCTAAGAAGCTTCAGTCTAAGGTCAATTGTAAGCAACACATTGATGTGTGGAAAATAATTGTTAGTTATTTCTAAATTTATTTATTCATTTATTTATTTTTAAAACTGTTACAGATGTACCCAGTTTCTCTTTTTTCCCCACCTCCACCCAGCCCTTGCCCCTCCCCACCCTTTACCACTCTGTTGTCTGTGTCCATGGGCTATGCATATATGTTGTTTGGCTAATCTCTTCACCTTATTTTTTCCAGTCCCCCTCACCCCCAAACCTCTGAGATCTGTCAGTCTGTTCCATGCACCCCTGCCTCAGGATCTATTTTGTTGGTCAGTTTATTTTGTTCATTATATTCCACATATAAATGAAATCATATCGTCTTGGTATTTCTCTGACTGCCTTATTTCACTTAGCATAATAACCTCCAGGTCTACTCATGTCATCCTAAAAGGTAAGAGCTCCTTCTTTTTTACAGTCTAAACTACACACTAGATCCCATGGATTTAATTGATACTTACAGAACATTTTTCTGCATGGCAGCAGAATATACATTCCTCTAAGATGCACATGGTACATTCTCTAAGATAGATCTCATGTTAGGAGACAAAATAAGTCTTTTAACAATTTCAAGAAGATTTAAATCATATCAAACATCTCCTTGGATCACAGTGGCATGAAACTAGAAATACGTCTCAAAAACATTCAAACACATGGAGGGTAAATCGCATGTTATTAATCAATGCATGGGGTACCAATAAGATCAAGGAAGAAATAAAAAATTACCTGGAAACAAATTAAAATGACAACACAACACCACCAAATCTGTAAGCCACGTTGAAAGCAGTTACAAGAGGGAAATTCATAGCATTACATGCCTACCTAAAGAAGCAAGAAGACTCTCAATTAAACAATCTGATCCTACATCTAAGAGAACTAGAAGAAGAACAAGAAAAGCCTAGAATGCCCGGCCAGTGTGCCTTGGTGGTTGAGTGTCAATCTATGAATCAGAAGGTCACAGTCCGATTCCTGGTCAGGACACATGCCCGGTGTGGGGTGTGCAGGAGGTAGCCGATCGATGATTCTCTCTCATCAATGATGTTTCTCTCTCTCCCTTCATTTCCGAAATCAATAAAAAAAATTTTAAAAGAAAAGCCCAGAGTAAGTAGAAGAAAGGAAATAATAAAGATCAGAGAAGAAAGAAATGACATACATACAAAATAAACAATACAAAAGATCAGTGAAACCAAGAGGGAGGACCCAAATAAATGAAATAAGAAATGAAAAAGAGCCCTAACCGGTTTGGCTCAGTGGATAGAGCGTCGGCCTGAGGACTGAAAGGTCCCAGGTTCGATTCCGGTCAAGGGCATGTGCCTTGGTTGCGGGCACATCCCCAGTAGGGGGCATGCAAGAGGCAGCTGATCGATGTTTCTAACTCTCTATTCCTCTCCCCTCCTCTCTTTAAAAAGCAATAAAATAGATTTAAAAAAAAAAAAGAAATGAAAAAGATGCAGTAACAACCGACATCACAGACATGCAAAGGGTTTTAAGAAAATACTATGAACAACTTTGTGCCAACAATTAGACAACCTGGGTGAAATGGACAAATTCCCCAAAGCATACAGTCTTCTAAAACTCAGGAAGAATCAGAAAACCTGAATAGACTGATAACAACTAATTAAATTTAAGCAGTAATTTAAAAAAACCTCCCAGCAAACAAAAGTCCTACACTGAATGGCTTCACAGGAGACTTTTGCCAAACATTCAAAGAAGAACTAATGCCTATCCTCCTCAAACTATTCCAAAAAATCCATGAAGAGGGAAGACTTCAAAGCCCTTTTTATGAGGCCAGCATTATCCTAATTCCAAAACCAGATAAAGACACTACAAAGAAAAAGAATTACAGGCCAATATCCCTGATGAACTTAGATGCTAAAATCCTCAACAAATTTCTAGCAAATCGGATCCAGCATTACATTAGAAAGATCATGCACCATGACCAAGTGGAATTTATTCTGGGGATACAAGGTTGGTACAATATTTGCAAATCAATAAATGTGATACATAACATAAACAAAATAAAAGATAGCTATCACATGATCATATCAATGAAAAGCATTCAATAAAATCCAGGGCCCATTTAGGATAAATACTCTCAGGAAAGTGGGAATAGAAAGATCATACCTTACTATATTAAAGGCTATATATGGAAAACCTATAACCAATATCATACTCAATGGCAAAAACTAAAAGTGTTTCCCTTAAGATCAATAACAAGACAGGGATTTCCACTTTCACTACTCTTTAAAATTGATTTTTAAATATAGGGATTTCCCCTGAAAACACACTAAGAATAGTATTTAAGATAAAACTTTTTCCTTACATCTAGTTAAGAACACTAGATATGTTCAACTAAATATATTGGAGGTTAAATGTATTGAGAATAAAATAAAGTGATAGTTCAAACTCTAATTTTTTAATTTCTCCAATGTGGTACTTTTTAAAATAAAATATATCAAGAAAATAGATATTCTATTTGTTTGACATATTTTAAGAATATCTTGTCCATACTTAAATCATCATAATTTCTTCTCATGATAATCACAGTTATATGTTTTGTTCCACAAGTACTATTAAAACACTTAAGAAGTGAGATAAAATATCTGTATAAGGCAATTATAAATCAAAACAAGTTTAAAAACAACCTTGATACCTCACACCCCCTTAGAATGGCTACTATCAAAACAACAGAAAAAAAAGTTGGCAAGGATGTGGAGAAGTTGGAATCCTTCTTCACTGATAGTTGGAATGTAAT
Organism: Myotis daubentonii; assembly: GCF_963259705.1. NCBI lineage: Eukaryota > Metazoa > Chordata > Mammalia > Chiroptera > Vespertilionidae > Myotis > Myotis daubentonii. The sequence continues at coordinate 33,865,595 of NC_081861.1, read as the reverse complement.
ATGGTGTAGCTGCTATGGAAAACAATAATTAAAAACAGAATTACCATAAGATCCAGCATTTGTACTTGTGGGTATATATTCAAAAGATTTGAAGAGTCTACAAAAACTATTTGTACACCCATGTTCATGGCAGCAATATTCACAATAGCCAAGAGGTGAAAGTAACCCAAATGTCCTTCTACAGATGAATGGATCAACAAAATGTGATACAAAAATATAATGGAATATTATTCAGCTTTAAAAAGGAATGGAATTTGACACATGCTACAATATAGATTAACCTGGAGGATATAAATTCTGCAAAGTGAAATAAGCTAGATATTGTATGATTCCACTTAACTGAGGTACTGAGTGGTCAAATTCATAAAATAAAATGATGGTTGCCAGAGACTGGTGTGGAGGGAGGAATAGGTTGTTTAACGGGTATAGAATATCAGCTTTAAAGATGAAAAATTCCTAGAGATTGGTTACACAAAAATGTGAATATACTTAATATTACTGACCTATACCCTTGAAAATAGTAAGATGTAGAGGTGAGGATGTGGAGAAAAAAGAACCCTCATGCACTATTGTTGGGAATGCAAATGGTGTAGCCACCATGGAAAACAGGATGGAATTTCCTCAAAAAATTAAAAATGGAACTGCTTTATGACCCAGTGATTCCACATTTTTTCTTTACCCAAAGAAACCTGAAACACTGATTAGAAAGAATAAATGCACTCCTATGTTCATTGCAGCATAATTTACAATAGCCAAGATTTGGAAGCAGCCCAAGTGTCCATCAGTAGGTGAGTGGCTAAAAAAAGCTGTGGTACGTTTACACAATGGAATACTATTGTTCTGTAAAAGGATTAAATCTTACCCTTTGCAATAGCATGGGTGGACCTGGAGAACATTTTGCTAAGTGAAATAAGCCAGTCAGAGAAAGACAATTATCACATGGTCTCACTTACATGTGGAATCTAATGAACAAAATGAACTCCCAAGCAAAATAGAATTATACTCATAGACAGCAAGCTGACAGCTGTCAGGGGGTAGGGGGAATTGGGAGAGCTGGGTTGGGGGGTAGAGGGATTGAGCAAAAACAAAAAAAGAGAGAAAAATCTCATGAACATGGACAACAATATGGTGATTGCTGTGGGGTGGGGAGAGGGAAGGTGGAGGAGTGTATAGGGGCAATAAATGGTGATGGAAGACTTGACCTTGGATGGTGAACACACAACACTGTGTACAGATGATGTGTTGTGGTACTGTGCACCTGAAACCTGTATAATTTTGTTAACTAGTATCACCCTAGTAAAGTTAATAAAAATGAAAAAAAATAGTTAAGATGGTAAATTTTGTTATATATGTTTTACCATAATTGAAAATTAAATTTTTTCTCCACAGCCCCTGATCTTAAGACAATTATGGAAATGTTTACATTCTCCTTATTTCTAGAACCACACTCATTCTAGCATGATGTTAACCAACCAGTCTTTTAAAAAGACAATTTAAATACCCTAAGTTTTTAAAAGTTTAAAATAGAAAAAACAAAGTATTATTTAATATTCCTCTGGGGTATACATATACCAAACACTTTTATTTAGAGCAATCTTCACAAAGAAAGACCAGGGGACAAGAAAGAAGAGAACTTTAAGCATGACATATGAGGATATCTTAGAATTTGCTCTGACTCATGATAAATAAATATAGAACAAATCAAATTACAAGATGTTCTATTTTAAGAAATCCCATTTTCTATACAAATGAAATAGGGCTTAATTTATCACATTCTGGAAATATCCTTTAATATTCTTTGAAATAGGGGATTCCATTACATCACTTAGCTTTTATTTGAAGACGATAGTACATATCTCAGAGATGGAGGCAATGGCAATGTGTTAGAAATCACTGTCAATTGGAAATCAATTCATAATAAAGATGACACTTCTAGAATTGTAATGTGAGTCAATGGGAATATCTGATTCCATTTTCAAAAATGTGCTTCATGTACAAATGTCAAGGAATCATTTATTGTGCAAAATGGGGGTCTAATTTTAGTCAAATAAGGTGTAACTCAAAAATAAAATACACATTAACCCCCCTAACTCTGGGTTAGTAAAGAAGAAGAAACAAAAGTTAGTCATTTTGGAGGTGCCGGGCAATTTTATTTGATAAATTGACTAGGAGCCTAGAGGAAACTAAAGTTGCTGCCCTCTCACTGGAACATTCAAGTTTATCATTTGTGTGTAACATAAAAGGGCAATTTAGATGTTAAAATTTAATCAACATGAAATATTAATGCCTTAGGTTGAAACAGAGAATGGCACAATAATGGCATTAAAAAGGGTGAAAGTAGCACCATTACTCTCATTGACATCATCAATGTGTTTGCTTCAGTGAACTGTACCTCCAAAATGGAAAAACAGAAAAGTCATTTGTAAGGAAGATATCATCAATATTTAGCCTTTTTGCCCAACTCTAGCATGGCCTATATTCTACAAAGAATGCAAAACACATCTAACCAAAATATAGATGTCTTTATTTATTTAAAACACAGTAGGAATCCCTCTCCATACTGATGCCCTTTTCAAGATTGAGTCCTTTTCCCACCCTGTTCCCTTCTGATCAAGGGATAATAGCTCTCTTAGTTGCTAGCCTCAGACTCAACACTATCCCTTGTTAATCTATACTAATAAAAGAGAAAAATGGTAATTGGCGTACGACGATACCCTTTTCATTGGCTAATCAGGGCTATATGCAAATTAACTGCCAACTAAGATTGGCAGTTAACTGCCAACAAGATGGCGGTTAATTTGCATATGTAGGCACAATGCAGGGAGGCGAAAGGGAAAGCAGGAAGAAGCCCCCTGCCACTGACAGTGATCGGAAACCCAGGGGGGAGCTAAGAGCTGGGGGGCAGGGCAAAGGCCGCCTTTGCCCTGCCCCCCAGCCATGATCAGAGAATCAGGTGCCTTTTCCGCCCTGGCCAGTGATAGCAGGAAGTAGGGGTGGAGCCAGCGATGGGAGCTGGGCATGGTCGAAGCTGGCAGTCCCAGGAGTTAGGGGCCCCTTGCCTGGGCCTAAAGCGGAGCCCACGATCACGGGGCCGCTGCAGCTGTGGGTCCCCGCTGCCCGGGCCGGACGCCTCAGCCAGAGGCTTCCTGCAGGGGCAGGGGCGGAGCCCGCACAATCGCAGCGCCCCCCGCTGCCACTGCAGGTCCCCGCTGCCCGGGCCGGACGCCTAGGCCAGAGGTGTCAGGCCTGGGCAAGGGGCCGATCCTGTGATTGGAGGGTGATGGGGGTTAATGCCTGAGGGCTCCCGGTATGTGAGAGGGGGCAGGCTGGGCTGAGGGAAACTCCCCCCACCACACACCCAGTGCACGAATTTCGTGCACCGGGCCCCTAGTGTTAATAATAAATAATAATCCTATATAATAAAAGTGTAGTATGCAAATTTTCCCTCAACTGGGAGTTCGACTGGGAGGCAGGGGTAGGAGAATGGAGGGAGGCCCTGGCCAGCAGCTGGCAGCTGCTAGAGACCCTAGCAGTGCAAGAATTTCGTGCACTGGGCCTCTAGTAAAATAATAATAAAACACAGAAACATTGGGTAGATTTCCTTTTTGTTCTTTTGGTTAATGTGGTTGCATTGGGAGAATTTAAAAATTGTTCATTACCATATGAAAAAATTAAATACTACTCTTGGGAGTATTAAAGAGTGTTTAATATTCACTAAACAAACCTACATTTGGCCATCTACCTACAAATCATTAATTACCTACTATGTGCCCGGCATATAGTAATGCATGTACAGATCTGTTAAATATTGGTGGGTTTTGAAATGAGAACCAGAAGACCTAGATTCTGAGGTACTACACCCTTCCCTACCTCTCCCAAGTATCATTTCTATAGTGATGACTCTCAATTTGTATCTCTTAAACCCAACCTCTTTTATGAGCTCCAGATCCAAATTTCTAACTGCCAACTAGACATTTTCATCTAGATATCCCATAGGCATTTCAAATTCCACAAAGTCAAACTGTAATGCTTATGTATGTATGCATGTATGTGCTCAGTTAGTATAGACATTCACAATATACTTTCAAAACAATGTTAGCTCTCCTTCTCCACTCTTATTTTATTTTATTTTTTAAAAAATATATTTTATTGATTTTTCACAGAGAGGAAGGGAGAGGGACAGAGAGCTAGAAACATCGATGAGAGAGAAACATCGATCAGCTGCCTCCTGCACACCTCCCACTGGGGATGTGCCCGCAACCCAGGCACATGCCCTTGACCAGGAATCGAACCTGGGACCTTTGAGTCCGCAGGCCGATGCTCTATCCACTGAGCCAAACCGGTCTCGGCCACTCTTATTTTATTTTAAAAATAGACCAACTCAAGCATCTCCTGTTCTGGTAACCCTTCATGACCTTCTCAGGCAGAATTGCTATTCTCTCCATATTCTCATTGTAGTTTGTATACCTTTAATACTATATTGACCTTTTTAAAATCATTAGTAAATTTGTATAATCACTAATAAATCAAGTATTTTTATCTGATGCTACATTTATAAACCTCTAGGGAAGATCATCTATTTTGTGGTTACTGCTACATTTTGTTTTTGAAGAGATTAATTTGAAAACATTGAAATAAAATGGTGTTTTCACAAGGGTATTCGGTTTCAGTATGTCTGAGTTGAGACTTGAGCATATCTCACTTTGAAAATATGTGCAAGTGACTCTGATGTATTCAAATGTCTGAAAATCACTGAATTCAGCAATCATCTACACAGAGATACCACTACATAATAAATGTTCAAGATTAACTTCTGAGGTTTGAGTAAGTATGCAATCTTATATTGGGTTAAATGTCTGGTATGTCATTCTAATGATTTATGTAATGGGAACAACTGCTGGAGTTGTGCATCAAATAATCTATGTAAAGTTTCAACCCGTGCACATTAAAAATATCCTGAATATTAGTAATATGAATATTTATTGCCATGGAATTATTAATTGATAAAAGCAGATTACAGAACAATTGTAGAAACAATTGCAATATATATATATATATATATATATATATATATAGTATATGTACATATATACTAATTGCAATATATATAGTATATGTACATATATACTATATATACATATAGTATATGTACATATATACTATATATATATAATGTCTGGCTGGCAGAATTAAGCCTTTTTGTTTTCTTATATTTCACTTTTCTGTATGTGTAACTTTCCACAATGGACATAAAAATTTCCATGTAAAACTGTAATAATCAAATAATATAGGTCAGGTAATATACTAGATGCTGTAGACAGAACAATCAGTAACATAAGGTGAGGTTTAGAGAAGTTAAACAACACACTGATGACTACTCAGTAAGTAAATAATGGAGCTAGGTTTTTCTTATTCTAAAATAATATTTATTCCATTTCATCTTGGTGTCCCAGATCCAGTATCAGCTGTTTATAAAACTGTTACGTAATCAAAGTTTCTGCTGCCTACCCACATTTTTCCATGCAATGAATTGCCATTATCACTGCCATGGGGCCTGTTTCAGTATATTCTTCATCCATCTTTCTAATCCTTATTACATTTCCTAATGTTCTGCTCAACTCATCTGATAAAGTAATTGATTTCAAGGAGTTATTAGTCATTGAACTGGACTTCCCAGTGCCTTATGTATGCAGCCTATTGTGCTAGGTGTCCGGATGACAGTTCACATTCAAATGGGGGAGGGGATTAGATATTCCCATAGTTAACTTCATTACAGTTTGATAAATGCTGTAATAAAAATAACAACGCCCGGCTGGTATAGCATCAACCCAGGAACCAAGAAGCTGCTGGTTTGATTCCTGGTCAGGGCACATGCCTGGGTTGCAAGCTGTATCCCCTTTGGGGGGCATGCAGGAGGCAGCTGATCAATCGATGATGTTTCTCTCTCATTGATGTTTCTATTCTCTATCCCCCTCCTTTTCTCTCTCTCTAAAAGAGCAATAATAAAAAAAAAATAAAAAAAGATAACAAAACATTCACTATAGAAACATGAAAAAGTTAAGTGCTTATTCTGTCTGGGATGTCACCGAGAGTTTAAATAAAAAGGTGGTAGAGGGAAGTCAAGACCATTGTCTTTGCAAAAATCACATAGCAGTTAAAGAGCCCTCCTTGAGGATGAGTCTGACTTTCATGGCAACCCCCTGTAACCACATGGCCCTTACACTGATGCCACACTCCAATGTAGATGTCTCTTGGTTTGCAGCAGGCCAGAAGTGCTAAATACTTTTAGGCAGGCCTTTGAGCACATCTTAAAATAACATCCCTTAAAGCAAACACCTGTGATCTATGTAGCCTTTTGTTCACATTAGTACATGTTGTTCTCACTGAATTGCATCCTGGAGCAGCTCACATAGTGGCTTATTTAATGTATTTAGGTTACCCAAGACTTGCAGAGATTAGGAAGCTGTCAGTAAAACATCTGGAAAGGCTTTGTGAATTGCTTTCTAAAATCACTCTAAATTAGCAACTAATGGAAAATTTTGACAACTTGCTCAACAGTGAGTGCAGCCAGATACAAGTCAACCTCTAGAGGATTCTATTTTGTTTATCATCAATGCTAGAATATATTTAACAGATGAATTTTTTCCAGAGGAGTCATCTCAATCTATTTCAGTGGACATCCTTGATTAGTAAATTCTTTCTTCCCTCTTTGGAAAAAAAACAACAAAAAACAGAAATGAATCCAAAGAGTAAAGGAGAGTAACATAAACTTTTGAGTCAGCAATATACTTGGGGAGGAATATGCGAATATGTAGTTAGAGATAGAGGCAACTAACATTTTTTTATGCATAGTTATAAACAACTAAGCTTTTTCAGGCAACAGTGATAGATAATTTATACCTAAAGATATGCTTTCCCTTGTGTATTTTAAGTGAATTATATTTATGGGTTTCCTAGAGTGCTGGCAAGGTTACATTTACAATTATTTCACACTCACAGGTTACACAATTCATTGTACTTCTGTAGCTCACTTTATCTCTGAACTAGAAAATATTTCAAAATAATTAAGTTTCTACATAATACAAATACATACATATTTATGCTACTTAGTTTTTTAAAAGGTAAAGCATGTGATTTGGCATTAAAATTATGAGAAATTTAAGAGTGAGTCAGTAATAAAGGGCCAAGCCAGAGAACAAACTAGAGTAGAGATATTCACTTTTATGTGGAATCTAAACTGACAAACAAAATAGAAGCAAAGGCATGGATACAAGAACAGACTGACAGCTGTTGAAGGGGAGAGGGAATTAAATGAAAGAAGGTGAAGAGATTAGCCAAAGAACATATATGCAAAACCCATAGACACAGACTACTGTGTGGTGTTGTGAGAGGGAAGGGGGTGAGGGCTTGGTGGAGGTGGGCAAAGGGGGGGATGGGGACATCTGTAATAGTGTCAACAATAAAAGTAAAGTTAAAAAAACTAATTTATGAAAAAAACATTTAAAAGTCTTCAAATCTAAGTATTTTCAAGTGAAAATATTAAATTCCAGTGCCATTATAATTTATACGTGTTCCTTTATCTTCTGGTATCACAAATGGGGGAGTTTATAAACACTATGGGCAGACCTGGAAATAAAGTAGGGTAAATTTAAGAAAACGAAAAAAAGAGGGGGAGCACAACAGAATTCCATACTATTTAAAAGTTAATTTTATTTATTTATTTATTTATGTATGTATGTATGTATGTATGCACTTACTTTTTTAATAGCCTTGAACTTTAAATCTCCAGAGAAAAAACACACTCGTTCAGTAAATATTTACTGATGGCCAATGATTTGCTAGACATTAGCAGAGAAATGAGAGAATATAAAGATGACAGTTATAGTCTCTGCTCTCAAGACATATGCAACTGAACTGGAGACACATACATGCACATAAATACATCTCACTGCTAATATAACAACTTTATAAACTTGTTCAAACAATCTCTGTAAACAAAAGCTTCTTTTTCTGTATTTCTAAACTCACTTTCAGTACAGATCATTATATTACTTGGTTCAGATTTGCAACTGAACAGCATGTAGTACATCGACACCAAGGAAGCATCTGAGTGTCAAAACTTTTAAGGAAAAACAGACGCCACAATACTAATCCTAGGTCAGCAAAACCTGGCCAGGTTTGAGGAAGGTCCAATCTCCCTTCTCACTTCCAGTATTTTCTCAAAGAGAGCAGTACAACCTGATTTCCTAACAAGCCACAATTTGTGTTTATCTGAGCCCCAAAGTACTTTTCTTCAATGTAATTTCACTTATATTTAATCACCAGCTCAAGTTCTTGAAACAAATGTCTTGTGCCCTTGAAAACCGTATGTTATTACATGAGGGTTATAACATCACTACTTTTTTACCAATATATTTATTCTACTTTACATAAGAATCTTTGAAATTCACAAAATAACATTAATTTGGACTTCACAAATTAAGAATATTTTCAAAAGGAGTAGGGATTAAGCTTATATTTCTTCTTTGCATTTTTTTTCTTGTGACTTAACTGCTAAGCATAATTGGAAAATTTAAAGTATGCTTGAATATAATATTTGGTATTAAAAATAGCAACAGAAAAATTATCCAGTCTATAACCTGGTTCAGTATACATTCTTCCCAGCTTACAATTTTACACTTACAATCCCTGCTTTGAATGATGGCACTGAAAGTCTATGCAAGTTATTTAAACAACAAGCATTCAAATATATTCAGAATTTTTGACAGTACTAAGGCAAGAAGTGAAAAAATACACTGTCATTTATCTATTTTACAACAGGTCATAAAAACTTAAGTAAGGGTTGAAGAAAAAAACATTGATTAGGTTTTTAGCTTAATTCTTTAAATCCAATCAGCAAAACCCTTGCATTCCTGAAGTGTTCTGACCAATTCAGATTTTGCTGCAAAAACAAGATTGTAGGACAGTTCTTTTTTTCAAAGAGAATAAACTTTGTTAAAAAGCACGTTTAGCACCAATTTACAAACTATAAACCCTAAGACTACAATTTGCAAATGGAATGTTTCCAAAAGTTGATAATGAAGAACTTGGAATGTAGTTTCCAATTGGAAAAGTGCTATAAAACTATGGCTAGCTTTCCAGAACAGATGTACCAACCCAATTAAAAATGTTCTTAATATTACAGTCTATTTGAAATGAAAAAATAACCAGAAACAGTATTAATGTAATAGTAATAACGAAGAAAAAACACACAATTGTAAAACTGACTACATGGCATTAGAGAGAATTTATAGATAACTTAAAGAGAGGACACAGCTAAGAATTTGCCCAAAATCTTGGTATAAGAATTAAAAATGATTGTGTTAAATGGTTGTTGAAAAGTATTAAAGCCAAGTTTTGATTGCCTGAAGGACAGCTCTCTCTCCCTCTCCCCACCCCTCTCTGCTTAATACACTAAGCACAGGTAATTTGGGCAGTTTCAAGTGGAGGACAAAAGCCACATATAGTTAACAGCACAAACACAGCCTGACCAAGGAACATGAGAGGGAAAATCTGGGCACTTGGAGAACACAGTGGCCATCCTTAGCTCCAGAGGCCTGCATAGTTCCCGTAGAGGCCTGAAGGGAGAGGCCCCCCAGCCACAAAGAGCTTCATCTCAGGCCAGTTGTAGCAGTGGGTGTAGAGAGCGTTGGGGAACTCATTCATGCCACCGAAGTAGTTCACCCACAAGTCATTGTGCTTGAGCCAGCCTCTGCCACACGTGAGCCTGAGCTTCCTCCCTGAGGGCTCTGGGGAGGAGTCCAGGTTGGGTGATGTCCTCTCCTCCAGGAACTTCTGGGCACGGATGTCATAGAAGAGCAGGGAGCCATGGCCTGTGCCCACAGTGATGATGTGCTGGTAGAAGCTCAGCGAGCGCACACCAGTGCCGCCCTCTCGGGAACACAGGGGCCTGATATTCTGCTGGCGCTGGCGCAGATCCAGAAAGGAGACGTGGGACTGGGAGCCCACCGCATAGAGGGACAACTCGTCACAGTAGGTCAGGCACACGTTCTCTCTGCAGTAGGGCAGCCTGATGGTCAGCAGCCTGGACAGGGTGCTGCGGGCTTTCCACAGGTGGAAATGGCCGTCTAGGGACACTGCTCCCAGCTCCTGGTTCTTGTGATTAAAGGCCAGGGCCCGCACCTTTCGGTTACTGGGGTTGGTGCTGGACCTGGGGATGGTCTCCATGTCCCTTGGACGGATGTGGGCGTACACGGGGAGCTCTTCGTCATTGTGCGAGGCTTTGCTGCCATTGACCATGTCAGGATCCATTCGCCACAAAGCCACAGTGCCATCGCGGGACCCGCTCACAGCCACAGTGTCGCTCACCCAGGCGATGGCGAAGATCCAGTCCCTGTGGCCATGGCGGTCGCCCAGGCACACGGGGTCCAGGGTGGGCAGCTGGTAGACAGCCAGGCTGTTGGGGTTCTCGCCCCCGGTGGCCAGAAGCGTCTGGGAGGGATTCAGCTCGATGGCGTGGATGCCACAGCTTGGCTGGGCCCGAGGCGGCTCGGGTCCCCGGTCCTGCATGAGCGGGATGCGCGTGATCTGGCCCGACTGCACGTCCACCACGAAGAGCGTGTTGCACTTGGTGCCGCACACCACCTGCCTGGCGTTCAGCCACTGCGACGCGAACACCTTGTTGAGGGTGCCCAGGGCCAGCTCGCGCTCCCGCAGCAGCTCGGGCAGCTTGTGCACCGCGTAGCTGCGCAGTCTGCCCTCGAAGCCCCGGAACCCCGCGCGGCCCTGCGCGCCCACCTCGCGGCCCATCAGGTAGGGCACCAGCGAGCGCCGCGTGACCGGCCGCTTCCGCTTCTTGGGCAGCAGCAGCGGGCCCCCTCCAGCCGCCGCCGCCAAGCCCTGGGACGACGAGCTCGCAGCGGCCCCCTCGATGGCGGGCGCTTTCCGCTTCCTGCTACCTGTTTGCTCCGTGGCCATGGTGGGCGGCCGGCGAGTGATGGCGGTGATGGAGGCTGGGGTGCTGCGGCAGCGGTAGCGGCGCGTGGCACCGGTGTTGGCTGTGGCAGCGGCGGGGAAGGAGTAACCTCCAAGTCAGCCAGACACACGAACTCTCTAGGGCTAGGAGTCAGGGGCGACCGCGGTTCGTGGAGCCTACCGAGTCCAGGGCGCGGCGCTGGGGAAGGAAAGCCAGGACCGCGAGGTCGGGGAGGAACGCGGTGGTGTGAGCGGTGGCGCGGTGCTAGAGGAAGGCGGGAAGTGCGGCCAGAGTGCAGTTGATGTGGGACTAGGACTAAGCGGGGTTTCGGGTGGGAGGGAGCAGAGGCAGCGGGAGGTGGGGGGAGGGGGGCGGGAGCAAAGACCTGGCAGGCGCGGTGGGAGGGAACACAAGTCAGGCACAGCGGGGGGTGGTGGGGGGGATTCTTGGGCCCGGGATTTACTGAGGGCCCAAGAGCCATGAAGCCAAGATTGCCTTGTGCGCCTGTCCTGAACCCCCACTAAGAGACAAGGGATATTTCGCTTCTTTCAGGACAACACCCAACCAGCCTTTTTAAAATCCTTACTTCAATACAAAGTTGAAACCTCAAGCAGGAGGCTGAAAGGAGCTCAGGCAATTGCCTGAAAAAGAAACAAACCTGTGCTTGCAGCCTGGGAGACACTTGGTTAAGATTAGACCTCCTGAACTTAGTGTGGGATGGGGGTTGGCAGCTGCAGGGAGGCCCCCTGCCCCCACCCCCTCACACACACACTTAGATACTTTCTGCAGCAGCTTTTTTTCTCAGCCCCTCTACTGATGTCTTAAAACAGTTTAAAAACAGTATTTATATATAATTTTTTTTCACTTCAAACTGAAGTATCTGAGCTCCCTTACTAGAGTGTCCTGAAGGATGCGTTCCAAATACAGATCCCTGGACCCCACTCTCTGACCTGAGTGATGCCTGGGACCCCTTTGGTCAGGCAAAGCCTTGATAACCTGTTGGGCTGCCCTTAATGGGAAGAGGTTGCTTTGAGGTGCTGGCTTCCCTTATAACTCAGAGCTCTAAGGAGGTGGAGAGGAAGAGTTTGAGGGTGGACCATCTCCCTTGCTGCTTCTAGGTTCTGTCCCCACTCTAGGTCCCAGAGGCTCAGGTGCCTGGGCATTTATTCCCCTGGGGCCTTGGACTGAGGCCCTGAGGGACAGGCAAGATTTTTCACAGGCAGAGATGAAGGTAAAGCACTTTCCAGAAGAAGGCAATCAGAGGGGACACAATCATGAAAGTGTAAGGGCACTGGCTTGGTCTCAGGAGTTCCATGTTTCTTTCATACCTTGCTGGTCTTCTTCAGGGCAGCCAATCCAGTGGCAGGTTCCTACCCAGGAATTCTCAGTTACAAGTGAAAAGGTCTTGCAAGGCAAGTCTGGTGGTTAATACCTACTCTGCTCACTCGCCCCTCCTCCTGCTGCATGGGGGTGGGTGCATGGAGAGATGCTTTACTTTTCTGATCAACCAGGGGAGCTCATGGGAGCTATTTTGTTACTGTTTCCTCTTCCCTTCCTCTCTCCCCTGCCCTGTTTGCTGATTTTCTCCCACCTTCCCCCACCCTTTTTGCAATGTCACCTCAAGTGCACAAATTCCAAGTACAAACCATGAGTCCTTCCCACCACTCCAGGACAGATGCTGCATTCCATTGCTCCCCAATACTCTCTCCTGCACCCCAGTTCTGATTCCTCCTCATTTTATTTATCCCATGGTAACAGAAAGTTTGCATCTGCTGCTTGTGGTAAACATGAAATCACAGAAAGCTGCATGGAGCCTGCATTCTATTTTCACAGGTAGAGGTGGGGGAAATAGACATTACAGGAAGAGGCAACCATATATAAAACGCATGGCGAGTGTAGAGGAGTAGTTCACAAACTTTCCTGTACATTAAAATCACAGGGACAGCCTAAGAAATACGTTTTTACCTTAACCCTGTCTCTAAAGATTTGATGCAAATTGTCTGTGGACCACTCTTGAGAAACATTGGTCTTGGCTCTTCTCACCCATGTCAGGGCAGGGTATTTTGAGGAGATTAGCATATTTAGTGTACTTCAGGGTTACCCTGAAAATGGACCCCTATCCAGGTGAATATTATGAAAGCCTTAGCAATTAAAGAGGCTATGATTAGCTTAATGTCAAAGTAGAGTGTGACCTAGGCAGAGAAATTGTACCTATTAAGTACAGTATATAGAACTGATTATATTTTACTATATAACCTTATATATTTACTATACTGTATTTATTATTATACTAACAAGCATTGTTGTAGCAATTTTAGAAATATTATTCTGTTTAATCTACTTTTATAATAGTGGATGCTCCATTTTGTAGATGAGGAAAATGGGGCTTGAAGAGGTCAAGATTTTGTCTAAAGTCAATGACTTAGTAAGTAATAGATGCAGGATATGAACACTAGTAGTCTGAATCGATATTCCATGTTCTTATCCATTTCTCTGAAACTGGGATTATGTCAGGGATTGAGTGAAAGGTTCTGCTAGTGATGAAGATTTAAACCTCACTTCTTTACACAACCAAAAATATTGGGATATAGATGTGGACATTTGTGGAAAGTAGATGCTATGGGTGAAAACACTGAGAGCAACTGTGAGAGATTCAGCCTGTGATTAGTGGCAAGGCTTGCTGAAAGTGGAGGTGCTGTAGCTCTTCCGGCACAGCAGCCAGCCAGCCAGACTAGCAAGAACTAGTGTATGGATCCTGATGTCATTCTGTGGAAGAATGACCGATCTGAGTATTCATAGCAAATAAGAAAAGCTAAGGACTACATCTGTCTTCTTTTCCATGGGACTAAGGAATCATCAAAATTGAATACTATCCCATAGAAAAGGGGGCGGAACCCTTGCAATTACTGATATTAGACTTTCTACTAGTCAGGTGTGTGCAATTGGGACTCAGATGTAATTTGGTTTAGAAAAATAAGGAAACGTGCTCTATATTCCTCTCAGGTCTCATTAGATGATAATACTCAAACCCAGGATTCAGAAGAACAAAGAGGACTTGCATGCTCTGGGAGTTGTGGTATCACACATAATAGAGTGGCAATCTCTTACATACTTAATATCATCCCCCAAGTCATTATGCAATGCCCTTATGTCTGCATTGCATATTATGTAGTGGAGGATGTGTATTATAACTTTCCAAAATGTGGTGGAGATATAGGAAGGGAAACTTCCAGATCTGGCAAAGAGAGAACACCCCTATTCCTTCCAGGTCCTCACTCTTACCACTAAAAATATCCCCTGGACATAGCACAGCAAACAAATAAAAATGAAGTCTCTGAGTGGTGGAAAGACTAAGGATCTCAGAATTTGAGAAAAGACAGGGTGGTGGGTTTCCTGAGTTTCTTTATTGTATCCCATATATCCCAGACAGGGAGTTGCAGAAGCTCCAAACCAGAACCTTCAACAGGCACAGGTAATGAAAACTCCAAGAAATTTCTCCCATAGGCAAAGGATCTGGAAAAGGGAGAACAATAGGGAACCTTATTTTATTGAGTTTTGAGAGAGAGAGGATGGGAGAGGGAGAGAGAGATAGAAACATTGGTGAGAAATTAACATCAACATCAATTGGCTGCCTCCTGCATTCCTCTCACTGAAAACAAAACCCAGGCACATGCCCTGACCAGGAATCGAACCCATGACCTCTTGGCACATGGGTCAACACTCAACCACTGAACCACACCGGTTGGCCAGGCCAGGGAATCCTTTTTTGCAATACTCATCCTACTTGAGCCAAACACTTAAAGGAAAACCACCCTACCTCTCCTCACTCCAACTCTTTCAGTGGGGCCAAGTGGATAGCTGATTTTCCATTCTCAATAAGGCAGAAGCAGGTTTTGTACCCTGATTCCCAGGCAGGAGTAGTCTCATTATAATTTCAGAGTGAGTGGAGCCTCCACCCATAGCTGACAACAAGGAGACTGTTGGAGGAGGTGCTAATCACCACTCTGCTTCACCCCCTTCCTCTTCTTCTTTTTTTTTTTTTAGTTTTATTGCTTAAAGTATTACAAAGGGTATTACATATGTTTCCTTTTTTCCCCCGCCCTTGACAATCCCCTGGCCTCTTCTTTACCAGTGTGATGGAAGAGCTCAATGAGGAGTTTAACTTCCATCTTCACCCAGCATCAATGAGACTGAGCTAGTCAGCACTCCACTTTCCTTCACCCTTGGTATGGGCTGGATGCTGAACCTCCACAGCCGCCTAGCAGCAAAGAGACTGAGCAAGGAGGGAGAAGCAAGGCTAGTCCTGTTCCCCAAGAAATAGTGAAATGAGTATCTACACATGCAGATTCAAGAAACTAAGTGAACCAAATAGGGTAAGCTCAAATAAATCCACACCAATACACATTATAATTAAACTTCTGAAACTAAAGGTAAAAAAAAAAAAATCTTAAAAGCAAACAGAGAAATGACACATTACCTAGAGGGGAAAACCAAATTAAATGACATCAGATTTCTTATCTGAAACTACAGAAGTCAAAAGGATGTGCTGAAAACGAAAACTATGTCAACTGGAAAGTCTGCATCCAGTAACAAAACTTCAGGAATGAAGGGGAAATAAAGATAGTCTCAAATGAAGAAAAACAAAGAGAATTTGTTACTAGAAGATCTACCCTTGAAGGATGGCTAAAGAAAGTTTTCTAGGAGGAATGGTAATCAAAAAAGAAAACTACTTGGAATTTTTTTTTATTGATTAAGGTATTACACATGTGTCCTTATCCCCTCATTGCCCCCCCACCCCACTCCTGTTCATGCCCTCACCCCCTGGTGTCTGTGTCCATTGGTTATGCTTATATGCATGCATACAAGTCCTTTGGTTGACCTCTA
Source organism: Myotis daubentonii (assembly GCF_963259705.1). Classification (NCBI taxonomy): domain Eukaryota; kingdom Metazoa; phylum Chordata; class Mammalia; order Chiroptera; family Vespertilionidae; genus Myotis; species Myotis daubentonii. Next base: position 33,849,736 of record NC_081861.1, on the reverse strand, counting down.
CCCCTTACCCCACCCTCCCCTACCTTCCCTCTGAGGTTTGAGCATCTGAATGATGCTTCTCTGTCTCTGGATCTGTTTTTGTTCATCAGTTTATGTTGTTCATTATAATCTGCAAGTCAGTGAGATCATGTGATATTTATCTTTGGAATTTTTTAAAATGTATTTTATTGATTTTTTTTTAGAAAGGAAGGGAGAGGGCCAATGCTCTATCCACTAAGCCAAATCGGTTAGGGCAATATACTTGGAATTTTAGAAAGGAACGAAGAATATCAAAACAGATAACGATATGATCAAATATAATAGACTACCCTAGTTCTCATGAGTTTCTTAAATCATATTTGATGTTTGAAGCAAAAATTATTTCACTATCTAATGTGTACAGGGAATATTTAAGATAATGATATTTAGAAGTAGGGAGGCTAAAGGGAACTCAAGATTGTAAAGCACTGATAACAGTACACTATGATAAATTACATATGCATATTATAATATGTAGGTAACCACTAAGAAACTTTACAAACTGATATACTCAAAGTACTATAAATAAGTGAAGATACAATCCTTAAAGAATGGTTCAAATAACCCACAGGAAGTTGAAAAAGGATAAACAGAGAAACAAGAAAAAGAGGAATCAACAGAAAACAAGTGGAGACTTAAGCCCAAACATAGCAATAATTACCTTAAATATAAATGTTCTAGTTACAATAATCAAAAGAGAAAGATTGGCAGAATGGATCAAAAATAAAACATTATCTGGAAATATGCTTGCTACAGGTTACTCCCTTCAAATATGACATAGGTGGATTGAAAGTAAAAGGGTAGAAAAAGATACATAATGCAAATATTAACCACAAAAAGCAGGAGAAGCTATATTAATATCAGAATATATGAACTTCAGAGTGAAGAAAATTACTAGAGACAGTCATTACATAATGCTAGGAGGATTAACCCAGAAGGAAGATATTGCAATTCTAATTTTAAAATAAAATGAAGTAACATATAAATTAAATTATCTAATTTTTTTAATACCTCAGTGGAGTGTCTTGTACTACTGCTTTGGAGGTGTGTTCTAGTGAACTGTCACTTATTGAATGCTTATAAATAAGACGAGCGCTTAACATAAATTATTTTATTTAATACCTACCACCACAACTGGAGGCATGTATGATCTCTCCCAATTGAACATATTAGGAAGTGAAAGCATTGCAAGTTTAAGACAACTCAACAAATGTATACAGCTAGTTGGTGAGAGAGCTGGAATTGAAATGCATTTTGGCTTGTTTCCCAAGGCCATGTACAGACTATACGTATTCTGTGTTGAATTTTTGCTTATAAAGACAAGTGATATAGTGAGTTTTTGTTACATTTCTTTGAAGATAAAAAGTACTGCTTTTAGTTTTAAGGTAGAACACAGGAATAAAATCTTAAATGTACAACTCAGCTAAAAAACTTGAACCAACTGTTGAGAACTATTAGAATAAAAAATATATTAAAGTCTTACCAAAAGGCCTGGTTCCCCTTGCTGAGAGTGTTTTTGGACATGCCACATTACTCTCAATCATTTTGAAAATACTAAAATGCAGCATATATAATGCAGTTTCAAGTATGTAAGAAGCAAAAGGAAATATATATCAGTATTACCTTTCTTATGCTTTCGCTAATTTTTAACTCATAGAATCATAGGACCAATACACATCAACCAATACATACTAACCTTTATTTCTGGTTATAATCTCTAAATTACCCTGAACACAGGAGTAGGGAATGTGCATGTTGCCTGCCTTCCTATACCACCTTTAATGGTAACCGGCCTTACTCATAGCACTTGTTCTAGAAGAAGCCTTTTGTTGGTCATGTTTTATATTACCTGACCTTGTACTCCTGGTCTCAGTTAAATGGACCAAATGTAGGCTCAAGGATGAAGATACATAATCCATAGAAAGGCTGATATTCCAGGTCAAAAAATGAACTGGGACACTGAGATTCTCAGTTTCAGTAATTTTATGTAGTAAACACCAACTACCAGGAACTTAATATGCTTTTGCTATAGCTAGTCTAGAATGGAATTTTGAAATCCCTGATTTGGGGTAATGTGGCAGATGGAGTTGAATTAAGTAACACTGCAGTGTATTGCAATAAAAGTACCTAAAAGGAATTCAGAATATAACCGATTGGTAAATGAACAATGAGACTCCTGATTACTACACTTTTTCTAAAAGCTTAATATGTTTATCTTCAAATTCTTTAATCTATTATATCTTGAAAGAGCAGACTGGCATTTAGTATGTGTTTCAATTTAGCTAATTTTCATTTCATGTGAATACATGTACTTTTTCCCATTATCACTTGTCTAAATGTCCTCTAAGCATTGTTATTCTACTGAAAAATTAAAGGTGACCCAGTTGGTAGTATTTTATCAAATTAACTTCATGTTTTAAGAGAACCTAATCACCTTCATAGCAAAATGCTGTCCTGTGGAAAAGTGAATTGAAAATAGGAATCAGGAATCTGTCTTTCTATCTTTCTAGATATCTTCTATCTTTCTGTATCTATATGTGCATATAATTTCATATCTATGCATAAATAATAATTTCATATATAAATCAATAATGATTCAAAAACAATTAGGAGAGAGCACATGCAAATCTGAAAAATATAATAAGAAAACAAAGCACAACATACTCCTTGTTTTTCAATAGTTATGTTGTCTACATGTGAAGACATAAAAAGCAGTGAATTACAAGGTCTCCAAAAATTAGAATATTTATCCAATTTACTCATCTTAAAGATTTTTCTTACCATGCCTAGCACAAGTGCTTTTAACTTCTAAGATCAAATTTTCAAAAATAAAATATATTTTAAAAGAAAGGTATGTTGTGAAATAAATGCTTATATTATGCTTTTATCACCTTATTTAGTGTCAAAAATTCAGCATTGATGCACTTATTTCTTAGAGTTAAGGTACAAGGCTAAATCATCAGGTAGACCATTTAAACCAAATATATAACAGGGCATAGTTATCCAGATATGAGATTTCCCATAATTCTTATGAAACAAAATGACTATCAGACATGAATACAGTTTTCCAGCAATAAATAAATAAATAAATGGATTATGAACATTATTTTCAACTAGGACCAGGAGTAAGGTATTGTGAGAACCACTTGGAGGTACTATGGGTATATAAATATAAAAATTATATTCATACTCAGAAATAGTCCTTGGGGTTCACTGCATGAACAATTCTTGGAGTGTTAGAACTCAGTAAAGAACCTACCTAATGCATCTAGCAGATCACTTGACCCAGTTGGGCCTGCTGAGCAGAAAATAATAATTGAACATCAGTAGGCTCAGGAGAGTAATATCTCACCTAGGCTCATCACTAGGTATTGATTGCTCTCAAACAGCTGATCTGTTACTACCCTGGAAGCTCTATGTTGGAACTAGTTTTAACAGCAACAGAGTAATCACCCTCCCCCAAACGACCCACAGGGATACTGTATATTGACCAGGATTTTCCAGATAGAGTAGTCAAATTCATAAATTTCCATGTTTTCAATTTCCTTTAAACTTTGAGTTTGAGTAAGAGAAACCTACAATAATAGGGAAAATAATAATCATAATAATAGCTGTCATTTATCAATAGCTTATTATGAGCTGTGTGTATACAATTCTCACACGATCTTGAAGGGCAAATATTTTTGCCCCTACTCTACAGATTAGGTGACAGACTTAGAAAGTGTTAGACAGCCAGTAAGTGTCAGAGGTGAACTGTAAATTCAGTTTTATCTCAAGCCCTTCAACTGCACTATCTTAGTGAGTTCACAGTGCTATAACAAAATAACAGACTAGGTTTAAATAAGGAAAAATGATTTCTAACTTTCTGGAGGCTGCAGGTCTGAGATTAGGGTGCCAGCATGGTCAGGTACTGGTGGGGGCTCTTTTCCTGGCTTACAGACAGTGGCCTTCTTTTTGTGTCGTCACATGGTGGATAGAGAGAGAAACCTTTGGTGTTTCTTAGTCATCTTTTAATGACACTAATCTCCTCATGGGGGTTCACCTCTCATGACTTAATCTATACTTATTTCTTCCAAAAGGCTCCATCTCCTAATACTATCATACTGGGAGTCAGGACTTTAAAATATGAATTTGGGGGAACACAATATTCAGTTCATAACATACTATAAAAGGAACATTCAAATATTTCTGTGCAAGTATTTCCAAATTGTATTATGAACAATCATTTGTGAAATGCCTATATATATATATATATATATATATATATATATATATATATATATATATATATTAGTGAAATACATTTGGCAATTAGATGCACACCATATTCAATGCAGAGAAATTCACAATGCATACTATCTGACTGAAGTCCCTGGCAAGTCCCGTGGAAAAAAAATCTGCTTTACTTTAATCAGCATTTCTCAAATTTGGTTTTCTATTAAACACTTTTCCATAGAACACACTTTGAGAAATATTAGTTTCTGTCAGTCATGCTCTGCTCTTACAACATCATCCCTGGATGGGATTATGACTAGGGGTTTTGGGAATTTGAGTAAAATAAATCATGCCCCAAGGCTAGCAGCAGTGAACACAAAGAAGAAAGCTTAATTGTGTGACATTTGTGGTTCTGTCTTTGGTTGACAGAAAGCTAAAGCAGTTGTCAGGGACAGTATGGAACTCTAGTATGTATCATAATAGTTATAGACTTAAGAGTCAACATCTTGTACAGAAGAATAATAATGGTAATGGGAGTTATCATTATTATTCGCTATTATTATTATTACAAGCTGTATAAGGACAAACTAATCAAAATACTGCTCCCCCACTGTATTACTCAGGGTTCTCCAGAAAAACTGATCACACACACACATAGACACACACACAGAGTCGGATAAATGTAGATTTACAGTTGTTAGTATGTTAAACACAGGTTGTTTTTCTTGTATTATAATTTATTAAGTATTGCAATATTTTCTATATGAATAACTAAATCATATATATACATATGTGTGTGTGTGTGCGCGCGGGCACACACACACACACACAAGGATTTTTATGACATGATTATGGATCTGATTCCTACAATCTGCCAACTACAAGCTGGAGACCCAGCAAAGCCAGTAGTGTAATTTGTCTGAGTCCAAAAGCCTAAGAACCAGGGGAGCCAATGATATAAATCCAAGTCTGAGTGCAGGAGAAGACAAATAGGCAGTAAGGAAGGGAGGTGATCTCCCCTTTCTTCACCTTTTTGTTCTGTTCAGGCCTTCAAAAGATTGGATGATGCCCACTGACATAGAGAAGGGCATGACACTCCACTCAGTCTACCTGATTCAGATGCTAATGTCTTCAGTAATCACCCTCACGAACACACTCAGAAATAATTCCTAAGCAGACATCTGGGCATACTATGATCCAGTTAAGTTGACATACAATATTAACCATCACACTCATCATAGGTGGTTTTTGAAAATCTAGAAAACTGATTATTATACATAATTGACATGACTCTATTCTTGTACTGCAGCACATGATAGTTTTTATGTCTGTGGCTAAAGAAATTTGTTGAAGGCGTTCACTCTTTAAAGCAAACCTACATATAAAAATCAATTGCAGGAGATTCATTTGACTAAGGCTTCTATGTAAAGTTTCAGAGTAGAAGTGATGAATTTTTAAAAGACATACTAAAGCCTTCACAGTGTGAAATAAGTTTCTGCAACCCCATTTTTAAATGCCATGACAAACCTAGAAACAATTAAGTGAATATAACTAATTAAAACCAAATTACTAAATCGATAGTGTAATTTAGCCCAAACTAAAACTCACTCTAGCAGACTTGAACTACTTAGATTTGACAAGCTGAGTACTGGATCTCAATTAGATAATATGATGCCATTAGCTAGGAAACTTGCAGAAAAATCTTTATTTTTAGATTTGAGATTAATAAGGTACAATAGAATGTTCTCTGAACATATGAACTATTCCAATATTCAGAATAATACACAGCATTAGCTCAATTAGTATGATTATACAAAGGCTAGCTAGTCACATTCCACATGTTGAGAAAGAAACACTATTAAGATAGTACTTATATTTAATATAGAGATCCACATTAATTTTAAATGACTTTATTTGTATGTATAATCTTTGTCTTAGGTTTGTGCTTATTATACTGTCTGATTTCTAGGCAAAATTACCCCTGGTAGAAGATTGCTAATAAAACTGGAGAGCTGGGCATGAAAGATCCTCTATGGAATTTAGGAGATAGCATAAGATCCCGAGGTCCGTGGAAGCATGCCAAAGGAGGGGACATGGAGTATGGAGAAGTTATTTCTAGAAAAGAGTTGGGTGAAATATGAAAATAAGCTGTGCCCATTCTTGCTTATGGGCCCAGATAGCAAAGTTATGATACAGGCATGTTAATAAATGGTACAGTTTAGGTCATAAATTGATTTAGTCTATCTGGTTATATGAATATAGATCCTGAGAGATTTAGAAGAACTTGATAGTATGGATTGCACAATAGCAGTAATTTATCTGCCTGGGATTGGGGAATATCAATTTCCAGAGCCAGAGTTTTATCAATAAATTTCTTCTGTACATGGGTAAAGCATATAGAGTTGACCCTTGAAAATGTGGAGGTTAGGGACATCAAATCCTCATGCAGTTGAGGTGTCACTAATAACATAAATAGTTGATTGACACAGTATATATATAGGCTAGAGAAAATGTAATTAAGAAAATCACAAGGAAGAGAAAATATACTTACAGTACTCTATGTATTTATTGAAAAAGAAAGCACATATAAGTGGACCCACATAGTACAAACCAGTGTTGTTCAAGGGTCAACTGTAATTTATGAGCCAGTTCATGTGCTGGTAACTTGTTTTTAGCTGTATCTTGTACATTAGAAAAGAGGATAACCACCTAAATGGTGTGATTTAATCTGCCTGTCACCAACTCAACAATAGTTAATGTTCTTTTAATAGGGAACAAAATCTTTTTTCAATAATTAGAAAATAATATCAAATTAATGCAGAGATACAAATGACTGATATTAGATCCTTTCTTGAGAATTTTATTAGCATAATTGAAAAAAGTATGAAAGTGATAAGAGGGATACATTAAGATAAAATGCATATGACCCATCAAGGAGCCTGCTGACATTCATAACAGACCAATTTTGATAAGGATGCCTCTCAGGTTCAGCAAAATTCAGAAACATCTTTTGAATGATCAGGAAATAAAAAAATCATAGCCAATGCAGTGAAACTCCTAATTATATTGTCTCTTTAAATATTAATGATTCATAAGAGCTATCAGCCCAATGGTGGACTAGGAAGTTCTAGGTCCTCATTTTGGCATGAAAATTAAAAACAAACAAACAAAACAAAAAACAACCTAAAGACTGGTTAAAGTAATTTTGTAGGAGGTCTGGAAAACTATCAGAAGTTTATAGCTACCAATAAAAAAAAAGCAGAGTTCAAATTGTAGGAAATCTCCTGGAGTTTTTACTCACCATTACCCCACTTTTCTCCTGGTTTGGAAAGGCAGCAGTCTAGTTTCTAATTTCCTCTCTCAAACCATAGGGAACAGACCAATGTTCTAACTTATCTGGGTTTCGCTTGAGTAACTGATTTCTGTTTCACTTAACTTGGAGCTCAGGCAGGGAAATGCAATGGTTGCTGTGTCCTAGTTTCTGCGAATCTAAGACTCACAGATGCCTCAGCCAAGAGATTATGGGTGAAGACATTCAATTGACCATCTACGGTAGCAGCCCAGTTCCCAATTCTTTCCTTTAAACTGAATGATGCAGAGCAGACCTTATTTGCAAAATTCTAACTTGTCTGGGGCAGGACTGGTTTCTATTGTCCCTAACTTGGATCTCAGGCTGGGAAAGGTGCAGGAAAGCAGCAAGCACTTGTACAAGGTGAAGGAGGACTATAGATCCATGGGAGCCTGGAACAAGAGATTATGGGTGGAGACATGCAATAAACTATCGAAGGGCCCAAGGAGGAGCTGAGGTAACATTCTTTGGGAAATTAAAACACTCAAAAGCAGCTATGTATATGGGAGAATCGATAAATCCACACACAAGCCCAGGCAAAATGCATGCTAGAAAAAGACTGGAAAAGGCCTTAAGACTTCATCTTTGGCTGATCCTAAGGATCAAAGTGTATCAAGCTAATAAATAGAAAACTTTCTGTACAAATGTTTTAATTTTTGTGAAGTACTATTTACTTTTATTACTAGTGTTTTTGGTGCCATATCTAAGAATTCAACAATAACAAAATATTAACAACATAGTTAATAAAATGAGAGCAAAGGACTTGAATGGATATTTCTTCAAAGAATACATACAGATGACCAATATACACAGAACATGAAAAGATGCTCAACACCACTAATCATTAGGGGAATGCAAATTAAAACCACAATGATATACTAGTACCACTTCACACATATTGGGATGGCAAATATTTTAAAGAAAAACAGAAAATAATGTGTCAGTGAGGATGTGGGGAAATTGAAAACTTTGTGTATTGTTGGTGGTTCAGCGGCTACAAAAAACAGAAGGGTGGTTCCTCAAAAAATTAAAAGTAGAAGTAGCATATCACACAACAATTCTACTGAATATATATCCAAAGGAGTTGAAATTAGGGATTTGAACAGATATTTGTATGCTCATGTTCCTGACAACATTATTCAAAGAGACAAAAGGTGAAAACAACCCAAATGTCCATTCATCGATGAGTGGACAAAATATGCTATACACATACAATGCTACAACATGAATTGAACCCTGAAGACATTATATTAAATAAAATAAGTCAGTCACAAGACAAATACTTTATTATTCCACTTATATGAGGTATTTAGATACCTCACATTCACAGAGGCAAAATATATAATAGTGGTTGGTTGCCAGTGGCTGGGAGGAAAGAAGGTTATTATTGTTTATTGGACACAGAATTTCAAATTGGGAGGATAAAAATGCTCTGGAGTTGGATGGTAATAATGGTTGCACAACAATGTGAATGTACTTAATACAACTGAACTGTATACTTAAAATGGTTAAAACACCAAATTTTATGTCATATGTATATTACCACAATAAAATATAAAAATTAAAAAATTAATGATTCACATATTAAACACATGGCAATTTTTTTTGAACCAAATACTTAACAACAACCATCACAGCGACTTGCACAGAGAACATAGATAAAATAAAGTGTGCTGTATTTTGTGTGTGAGAATGAGGGTTACTTTATTTCTATTAGAAAGTATAGACAGGAATTTTCCCCATGGTATTATTTATAATGTCTATTAACATTGGCTGAATGTTTATATAACCTGCTGAAAAGCATAAAAACGCAGGTCTTAGGAGCAAATATCCACAAAGGAAAATATTTGATTAAAGCACAAATAAAATGTAAAGACCAACAGTAAAGAAAATGTATAAACAACTTAATGCAGCTACATGGATGAATTTTACAAACAATAATATTTAACAAAATAAGCCACAGACAAAAGAATGTAAACTACATGAAACCACTTATAAAACCTAATGATTTCAAAACTTGATGATTAGAGCACTTTTTTATATCTTAGTAGATGCTGTACTACAATTAAATTTATTTTGATTATTTAACTTTAAATCTCAGGAAAACCATCCAAATGTGCATCAGTAGGGGGAAGAATAAACAAATTTTGACTTAATCACACAATGGCTTGCCATTCTGCAATGTAAAGGAACAACTACTGATATAAACAACAATAGGGATGAATCTCACTAGTATAATCCTGAGAGAAAATAGCTTGGAACAAGAAGAACATATAGTGTGATTTATTTATATAAACTTTTAGAAGAGACAAAACTCATCACTGGTGCAAACTGAACAACTATTGCTGGTGCTGTGTGTGGTAAGATTGACTAGGAAGAGACATGAGGTAACTTTCTGGGGTAAGGATATGAGTTATGTGGGTTTCTGCATTTGCCAAAACTTATTGCATTGTAGACTTTGGATCTGTACATTTCTAATTTGAAAACAAAATAATGGATTTATTTAAAAAATGAATGCAAGCTGCTTTTAGTTAGAAAAAATAATGTGTTCTTTGACTCAAAAATTTCACTTGCAACAAAATGTTCTAAGGTGAGAATGACATATATATATAATTAGTGGCCTGGTGCACAAAATTTGTGCACATTAAAAGTCAAGACCCGCTGGGCGGGGACGTGGCTTCAGGTCCCCCAGCCCTGGTGCGAGGGTGTAACGACCATTTGCATATCAGTTCTTTATTATATAGGATATATATGATAAATTATATATACGTATATATAATTTATCTATAAATTATAATATACATATAATATATATATAATATTATACTAGTGGCTCAGTGCACGAAATTCGTGCATGGGGGGCATGTCCCTCAGCCCGGTCTGCACCCTCTCCAATCTGGGACCCCTCGAAGGATGTCCTACTGCCGCTTTACAGGGATTAGGCCTAAACCGGCAGTCGGACATCCCTCTCGCAATCCGGGATGGCTGGTTCCTAACAGCTTACCTGCCTGCCTACCTGATTGCCCCTAACCACTCTGCTTGCCGATCTGCTCGCCCCCAACTTCCCCCTGCCGCCGGCCTGATCACCCCCAACTGCCCTCTGTGCCAGTGTGCTCACCCCCAACTGCCCCCCTTGCTGGCCTACTTGCCCCCACCTCCCCTCCCCACTAGCCTGCTTGCCACCAACTGCCCCCCCTGCTGGCCTGTTCACTCCAAACCACCCCCCACAGTCCTGATCACCCCCAACTGACCCCCACTGACATCTTGCTTGCCCCCAACTGGCCCCCCTGCTGGTCTGCTCACCCCCAACTGCCACCCCTGCCAGCCTGATCACCCCCAACGGCCCCTCCTATTGGCCCCTAAACACCTCTACCTCAGCCCCGCCACCATGGCTTTGCCCAGAAGAAGGTCTGGAAGGTCTCCTGGAAGATTACCCAGTCTAATTAGCATATTATCCTTTTATTAGTATAGAGGCCTGGTGCACAGGTGGGGGCCGGCTGGTTTGCCCTGAAGGGTGTCCCAGATCAGGGTGGGGGTTCCTTTGGGGCGTGGGGCAGCCTGGGAAAGGGGCCTGTGGTGGTTTGCAGACCGGACACACCCCCATGGTGTGAGGGTCCCCGCTGGGGGACGTGGCCAGCCTGGGTGAGGGGCTGAGGGCTGTTTGCAGGCTGGCCAGGTCTCCCAGCGGAGACTGTTACTCCATGGGGGCGTGGCCAGCCTGGATAAGGGGCTGAAAGCCGTTTTCAGGCTGGCCATGCCCCCAGAGACGCAGGCGCCCAGCCCCTCCTTGAGCAGAGGCCAGGGTGGGTGGGGAGCTTGGCTTCCTCCATCACCAGGGGCAACCCAAGCCTCCTGCTTGCTCCAGCTCCGTGGCCGCCACCATCTTTGTTGGGTTAATTTGCATATTCACCCTGATTGGCTGGTGGGCATAGCAGAGGGATGGTCGATTTGCATGTTTCCCTTTTATTAATGTAGATAATTTATCATATTATATTTTCATGGGGTATCTTGTATATTATAAAAACTAGCACAATCTGCAAGTCCTTTATTTATGGATCATTTGAATAAAATCTGATATGGCCATATGATGAAAAAGTATAAGCCATTTAAAATTGAATTATATATCTAGGCTCATTGACAGAGAAATACGTACATGAGTTTTTGAGGACAAAAATATTTTAAAATAGTAAGTGTAGTATTATACTTTATATATAAATATTTGCATATAGGTAAATAGGTAGCTACATAGAACATATTCATAAAAGGATAAGCACAAAGTAGTTAATGCTTTTTTTTTCTAAGAGTTTGAATTCAAAGAAAAATTGACTTTAATATTTATATATCATATAAAAATTGTTATAATAAGAATATGTTATTTACATAAGCAAAGAAAATATAAAGCTATTTTCATTCTGAAAAATAAAATTCAAGTTACTTTTGAAAACAATTTCTCTTTAAATAAATGTGAGGAAATACATAATTTCTTTTCCCATGGAATTAAATAACACTAAGGAAATTTAATTAAGTAGAAAAACAACTGAACAACAATTTCTGTATTCTCTACCATTTATTTATGGTCAGTAACAAGATTTTTTTCATAACATACAAACAATGTAAGTGTATTCTAATTAACTTGTCTTTTCATGGTGGGTGTGTATAATTTTAGTTTTAAATAGTATTATCTTATATTCACTGTTCATATACACAAGGCAGATGATTGTCAAAGAGAAAAGATAAGAAAAGACATGTTTGTCTACCTTTCAGAAGTGAAGATTTCTAATTAACTTTGCTTTCACTTTACAGATGTCACTTGAGGTAAGTTATCAACTTTCCATCTAGCAGGCTAGCTGATGAAAATTCAATCTACATTGTCTATTCTTTTTGGCCTTTTTACAGGTTTCTTAATGTTATAATAAGCAAGAAAAAAGTTTAAGGGTTGATTAAAACCTTGTTAATGGAATTGTGTAGTGTGCATCATCAAGAGCCTTTTGTTATAATACAGGAAGTTTACTCCAAATATTTTACTCCAGTGTGCTAACAAGTAGTGAATAATAGGCATTTGAATTGTGAATAGAGGTAGAAATACTATAATCTATATATAAAGAGGTAATATGCAAATTAGCTGGGATGCTGTAACAGTCACAACTGGCTCAGGAGGAGGCTGTGCGTGCAGATGGGTGGGAAGGGATTGCATGCGTCCCCCAGCCCCAGCGGCCATGGTGTGGCTGCAGTTGGGGGTGGGCCTGGAGTGGAGACACAAAACACAAGTGGGTGGGCCCGGAGTGGAGACACATCACACAGGGGGGCCTGCCCCTGCTGGGAGACAGCATGCCAGCAGTCCCGCCCCTGTGTGTGAGCTGCAGAAGCAACACCTTTTCTGACCACTCATTGGCTAAGCTCCCTGTACGCCACTCGCAGTATTCTTGGTAACTTGGGTAATAAGAATCCAAGAAGGTGATCTAGGGTTTATCCACCTCACTCCTAGAGGAAAAAACGAAGGTCTACTGCTGGAGGGACTAAGAAATGTCATATCTTGCCCTAGCTGGTTTGGCTTAGTGGATAGAGCTTCTGCCTGTGGACCACAGGGTCTGGGTCCAATTCTGATCAAGGGCATGTACCTAGGTTGCAGGCTTCTCCCTGGCCAGGGCTCAGGTCAGGGCACATGCAGGAGGCAACCAGTTGAAATGTCCCTCTCACATTGATATTTCTCTCTGTCTTTCCCTCTCTTCCATGCTCTCTAAAAATCAATGGAAAAATATCCTCAGGTGAGGATAAAAAAAAAAGAAAAAAAGAAATGTCATATCCTAGGAAAGAGAAATCTTGAAAATGCCTAAAGAAAGTTGTCATTTTTCGTGGTGAAGGGACTGGAGTCCGTGTTGATAAAAATACCTTGGTGGCTGTGACGACCAGCAGTGGCAGCAGCAGCGGGGTGATGGGCGTGGAGCCTTCCCCTGATCAGCTGATTGCCTCCCACAGAGGGAGGCCAGACTGCAGTTTAGGCCTAAGTTGTCAGGAGGACATCGCCTGAGGGCTCCCATACTGTGAGAGGAGGCAGGCTGGGCTGAAGGTCCCCCCAATGCTGTAATTTTGTGCACTGGGCCTCTAGTATGAATAATAATTATTTTTAACAAATCATATCCCTAACGGTTGTTAATTGCCATAGAGAATATTTAATAAATGAAAATGAGTGACCTTTAGCCTATTTGGAGAAATTTCACGTTACTCTTTTATACAAGCAAATTCATCTTCAGATTTCAATAGGCATTCAGGCATGTACAACAATACAAAACCCCCATTTCATTTACAAAAAGCTCTAAGCATGTGCTGTTATTTATAGAACATTTCTTCCAAATGTCCACCATTTTTAAGGCATATTTATAATGAGCAACATAAACTGATAAACAAAAATAGAGCCAGAGTCATAGAAGCATCGAACAGACTGTCCAACCTATGAGAGAAGATGGGGGGTAAGGGGGTAAGAGATCAACCAAAGGACTTATATGCATGCATATGAGCATAAGCAATGGACACAGACAGCGGGTGGGTGTGGGGGGTGGGTGAAGGCATGGGCTGGGGGATGGGAGTGGCTGGGGAGAGGTCAATAGGCAAAAAAAGAGACTTATGTTATACTTTAAACAATAAAGAATTTAAATTAAAAAATAAAATATAAGGCATACTTATAAGGATTAGTTATTCCTTACAGTAACTGAGACAGATAAAAAACCTTTTCCTCAGTTTTAAGCATCTTTGTTTTCAAAAATAAAAAACAGATTCATTGTTAAATTGTTTTTCAGATTAGAAAAGTTGTAGTTTCCCAAGATATGGGAAACAGTCTCTAATATTTTCATGCAGATGGTTATTGGGGAGTGGTCTCAAAAATATAATCTGTGAATGTGTGGGGAAGGAGATTGGACAGAGACAGTAGTTGAAATGTTGTAAGATTGCACCACAGGCCTTGGCAGAACTCAAAGGGAGTTCAGGGGCTGGCATAGCCTTAACAGGTAACCCAAATGAAGGCAAGCTTGCCCAGCCTTTGTAACCTTTTCATCAGTCATTAGATGTGGTATAACCCCAGAAAAAGGATGTCACCTTGGGGAAAGCATCTGCTTTAAGTTGACTACAATGCAGCTGGGTGAATAATGCCACAGGCCTGAAGAGAGGAGGAATCTGGATGTTTTACCACAGCATCCACCACTACTAGTAAACTCTGCACACAATGCTAGAACATCTATATATATAAAATTCCAATATGCAAATAGACCGAACAGCAGAACAACTGAACAATTGGTCACTATGACATGCTCTGACCACCAGAGGGCATGCGCAGAACATGGTGGGTGTCGGCAGGAGTTGGCAGAGCATGGAACATGGTGGATGTCAGCTGCTGTAGGATGGTGGAGCAGGTGAGCAGGGGCACCAGACCAAGGCGGGGTGCTGGTTGCTGTCATTGGGGCAAGCCTCTGATGGTTACTGAAAATTCTTTGCTCCCTTGCACCATGGTCCTGCCTGGTGTTCGCACCTGCTGCCAGTGCCTGGCATCATCCCTGATCATTCCGCGCCATCAGCCGGTGGGAGCAGTGGCTGCTGGCTCCAATTGCCCCTCAGGGCTTCTCCACCTCCCCCTGCTCCTGAGGGGCAAGGGGTGATTGGGGATGGTGGCCACCGCTGGCACCCACTGCCGACAATGACCCCACTTGCACCCTCTGCCAGCATCAGTCCTGCTCACACCGGCAGCCGGCACTGGGGCCGCTGCTCACACCTGCTGCTGGCATCGGCCCCAATTGCTCTGCACTGTCAGTGGGTGCGAGAGGGGCCAGTGCCATCAGTGTGTGGGAGCAGCGATGGTGGGAGCAGAGCTGCTGGCAGACAGGGGACCAGGGGCTGCGGTGGGAGGGGCCAGGCAGAGGTGCGGAGGATGGGCCAAGAAACGCCCCTGTGCCCACCACAGCCTTATGGCCCACAGTTCCTTTCAAGGTGCAAGAATTTGTGCACTGGGCCCCTGGTGTAAAAAATAAAGTAAATGTGTAGATGTACCACAGTTTTTATGCTGCTGTAAAAAAAGGAATTCTTACCATTTGCAAAAGCATGGATGGAACTAGAGAGCATTATGCTAAGCAAAATAAGCCTGTCAGAAAAAGATAAATATCACACAATCTCACTCATTTGTGGAATATAATGAACAACATAAACTGATGAACAAAAATAGAACTGGAGACATAGAAGCATCGAACAGAATGCACAACCTATGAGGGAAGACAGAGGGTAAGAGATCAACCAAAGGACTTGTATGCATGCATATGAGCAAAACCAATGGAGACAGACAGTAGGGGGTGGTGAGGACTTGTGCTTGGGAGTGGGGAAAGAGGTCAATGGGGGGGGGAGGAGAATCATGTAATAATTGAAACAACAAAGAATTTTAAAAATAAATAAATACATAAATAAATAAAGTAAAAATCTCCCATAATCCCATCCACCATCCACCACATATAAGCATGGTAAACTTTTTGTTTCATCTTTGTGTATCACCCAAACCTAAGGACTAGAAAATTGCCTGACACATAGTAGTCTACTGGTAAATATATATTTTTATGTATTTTTATTGATTTCAGAGAGGAAGGGCTAGGGATAGAGAGCTAGACACATCATTGAGAGAGAATCATTGATTTGCTGCCTTCTGCAAGCCCCTCACTGGGGAATTGAGCCCGTAACCCGGGCATGCGCCCTTGACTTGGATCAAACCTGAGACCCTTCAGTCCACAGGCTGACACTCTAGTCTAGCAATGGCGAACCTATGACATGTGTGTCAGAGGTGACACGCGAACTCATTTTTTTGGTTGATTTTTCTTTGTTAAATGGCATTTAAATATATAAAATAAATATCAAAAATATAAATCTTTGTTTTACTATGGTTGCAAATATCAACAAATTTCTATATGTGACACGCACCAGAGTTAAGTTAGGGTTTTTCAAAATGCTGACACGCCAAGCTCAAAAGTTTTGCCATCACTGCTCTAGTCACTGAGTGAAACCAGCTAGGACTTGATAAATATTTTGTGAATAAGTAAATAAATAAATAAATAAATAAAGTTTTTGTCTTTCTTTTCTATTAATCTATATGTTTTTCAAAACTAGAGCATGGGCCTTGATTTGAAATCCCTCTGTCTATCACTAGCTCCAAACAAAGTGTCTAGAATACAGCATAGGTTCAATAATGCTGTAGAATTTAACTGCTTTATTTTTATAATTTGGGGTTAGGTATTGTGGGATTCTTGGATAAATGTCCATTTGACATGCTTTGTGATTGCTTGTTTTACATTCCCTAAAATCTTAGAGAAATAATTTAGATCTATGAGTTAATGAATTATTATTTACTCAAAAAAAATATATACACTGACTTTATTTCTTCATTCCTTCCTGAAAAATTCAGGCCAAAAGCCTCATGGGATTTGCATGAAGAAGCACACCAATTGAAGATGGGACTGTCCCAAAGGCTAGAACAAATCATACAGGAAACAAGGCTATGGTTGAACAGAGTCAAGAGATTGGTTCCATACAAGTAGAATAGACATATGTAAATGTATAGAGGATACAGGTATCCAGATTTCTCATTGTCATAAAAGGAAGTTACAAATAAAACAAAATAAAAGAAAGAGCGACTACAAATGAACTCTATAGATGGGTTTTAGAATTAGAGGTATTGGAGAATTAAATATGTAGGGATAAATATAACCAGGAAAATGAGTTTTACCCTGAAAAGTACAAAACATTGTTGAAAGAAATTGAAGACATAAATAAGTGGAAAGGTAGCCCGTGTTCATCAAGGAAGACTTGATATTGTTAAGATGTCAATACTACTCAAAGTGTCTACGGATTCAGTGCAAGTCTCATCAGAATTCCATCAGCCTGTTTCTGCAGAAATGAAAGATTATCCTCAAATTCATATGAAATTGAAAGTGGCCCTGTATATCAAAAACAATTTTTTTTAAAAAAAGGGTAAATTTAGAGGACTCAATTACTACAAAGCTATGGTAATCAAGTCAGTGGAGTACTGGCATATGTATATACATATAGACAAGTAGAATAGAAACAAACCAATGAACTGATGGCCAATTGATTTTTGGTAAGTCTGCCAAACCCATACTCTTTTCATCAGATGCTGCTGAAACAACTGGATATCCACGTAAAATAATGAAATTGAATCAACACCTCATATCAAATAAAAAAAAAACAACCTCAAAATGCATCAGTGACCTAAATATAAGATCTAAAACAATAAGAAAACATAGAGTAAAATCTTAACAACTTTGGATTTAGTGATGAATTCTTAGATATGTCACAAATAATATGAAAAAAAACACAAAAGAAAAATAGATAAATTGAGGTCTAGCAAAATTTAAAACTTTGTGGCTCAAAGGATATTATCAAGAAAGTGTAAAGACAACCTAAATACTGTAGATATTTGCAAATCACATATCTGATATGAGTTCAATATCCATAGTACATGAAGAACTTCTACAACTCAACAACAGAAAAGACAAATGATTAAGTAGACAAAGACCTTATGCAGCAGCCCTGATCTCCGCTACTGTGCACAAACAGTTGAGGCTTACACAGCAGCCCCCGGCACTGCCACCGCTCCAGCAGCCACTGGAGCAGCAGCTTCCCACAACCGCTGGAGCAGAAGCCACCTCCTGTGACCATACAAGGCGCAGCCACCCTGCGATCCTCCCCCCAGAGCATCTGCCATTCAGGACTGCCTGAGGAGCATCCACTTCCTGTGACCATGTGACCCACCACCAAGCTCACCACTGCAGCCACATGCCTCATGTGACTTGACACCTGTATCCTTTGGTGAGAGCAAAATTGGGGAGACAGAAGAACAACCCCCAAAGAAAAGAAAAGGGAGAATTGCCAGAAAGGAACTAAATGAAATGGAGGCCAGCAATATGTCAGAGAAAGGATTCAGAATAAGAGTCATACAGTTCATAAACCGAATGGATTAGAAAATCAACAACCTATAAAAGAATCAAGAGGAAATAAAGAATGATATAGCTACAATAAAAACAATATGAAAGCTTTCAACAGTAGACTAGAAGTGGAGGACCGAATTAGTGAATTAGAAGACAGGGAAGCAAAACACACCCAATCTGAACTGCAATTGGAGAAAAAAATCAAAAGATAGGAGAAAAACCTGAGGGAGCTTTGGAACAAAGTGAAACAAACCAACATACATATAATAGGGGTGCTAGAACAACAAGAAGAGGAGCAAGGGTTAGAAAACCTATTTGAAGAAATAATGTCAGAAAACTTCCCTTATTTCAGGAAGAAAAAAATTACACAAGCAAAGAGAGTCCCAAATAAGATGAACCCCAAAAAGACCTACACCAAGACAAGTCATAATTATAATAGCAAAAGTTAACAATAAGAGAGAATCTTAAAGGCTTCAAGAGAGAGACAGAAAGTTACTTACAAGGGATCTCCCATTAGATTAACAAATGATTTCTCAACAGAAATAAATCAAGCCAGAAAGGAATGAAAGGAAGTACTCAAAGTGATGCAAAGCAAAGGGACTGAATCCAAGAATACTTTATCCAGCAAGGCTATCATTAAAAATTGAAGGGGAAATCATGAGCTTCACAGACAAAAAAAGGCTAAGGGAGTTTATCATTACCAAGCCAGCAATGAAAGAAATGCTAATGGGACTGGTATAAAAAGAAGAAATAAAAAATGAATAAGGAACATAGGCACAAAAAATAAAAATGGCTACCAACAAGTACCTATCAATAATAACTTTAAACATAAATGGACTAAAAGCTCCAATAAAAAGACATCGAGTGGCTGAGTGGATAAGAAAACATGTCCCATATATATGCTGTCTACAAGAGACCCACCTCAGAACAAGGGACTCAAACAGACTGAAAGTGAAGTGATGAAAACATATCTTTCAGGCAAATGGAAATGAAAAAAGCTGCAGTAGCAATACTTATATCTGACAAAATAGACCTCAGAGTGAAGGCCATAATAAGAGATAAGGAAGGCCACTTCATAATACTAAAGGTATCGATACAAGAGGATATAACTCTGGTTATATCCAGGAGCAAACAAATACATTAAAAATCTTCTGGAAGAGATCAAGGGAGAGATTGATAGCAATACAATCATAGTAGGAGACTTTATACCCCACTGATATCACTGGATAAATCATCTGGACAAAAAAAATCAACAAAAAAACAGCAATCCTAAATGACTCACTAGTTCAGATGGACTTAATTGACATCTTCAGAACATGTCACCCCAAAGCTATAGAATATACATTCTTCTCAAGTTCACATGGGACATTTTCAAAGATAGACCACATATTGGGCCACAGGAAAAGTCTCTCCAAATTCAAGAAGATTGAAAACATGTGACACATCTTCTCAGACCCAATGGGATAATATTAGATATCAACTGCAATAAAAAATATCAAAAATTTCAAACACTTGGAGGCTGAATAGCATGCTATTAAACAATGATTGGGTTACCAAAGAGATCAAAGTAGAAATTAAAAACATCCTGGAAACAAATGACAATGAAAACACAATCCAAAACCTATGGGACACAGTGAAAGCAGTCCTGAGAGGGAAGTTCATAGCATTACAGGACTACCTCAAAAAAAGAAAGAAAGAGCCGAAACCGGTTTGGATCAGTGGATAGAGAGTCGGCCTGCGGACTGAAAGGTCCCAGGTTCGATTCTGGTCAAGGGCATGTACCAGGGTTGCGGGCACATCCCCAGTAGGGGATGTGCAGGAGGCAGCTGATCGATGTTTCTCTCTCATCAATGTTTCTAACTCTCTATCTCTCTCCCTTCCTCTCTGTAAAAAATCAATAAAATACATTTTAAGAAAGAAAGAAAGAAAGAAAGAAAGAAAGAAAGAAAGAAAGAAAGAAAGAAAGAAGAAAAACTGGTAATAAATTATCTAACTCTACAACTTAAAGAACGAGAAAGAATGCAACTAGAAAAGCCCAGAGTGAGAAGAAGGAAGGAGATAACAAAGATTAGAGCAGAAATAAATGAAATAGAGATTAAAAAAAAAATACAAAAGATCAATGAAACCAAGAGCTGGTTCTTTGAAAGTATAAACGAGATTAATGAACCTCTAGCCAGGCTCACCAACAAGCAAAGAGAGAGGGCCCAAATAAACAAATTCAGAAATGAAAGAGGGGAAATAACAACAGAACCCAGAGAAATACAAAAGATTGTAAAAAAATACTATGAACAACTCTACTCAAGCAAACTAAACAACCTAAGGAAATCAACATATTCCTAGAAAGATATGACCTTCCAAAACTCAATCAAGAAGAATCTAAAAATCTCAACAGGCCAATAACTAAGGAGGAAATTGAAGCAGTCATAAAAAAGCTTCCAGCAAACAAAATCCTGGAGCCAGACAGCTTCACAGGAGAGATTTACCAAACAATCAAAGAAGAATTAAAACCTATCCCCCTCAGACTATTCCAAAAAACTCAAAAGAAAGACAGACTTCCAAGCTCTTTCTATGAAGCCAGCATTACCCTAATTCCAAAAGCAGATAAAGACACTACAAAGAAAGGGAATTACACGCAAATATCCCTGATGAACAAATACTACAATCATCAACAAAATTCTAGCAAATCGGATTCAGCATTACATCAGAAAGGTACTAAACCATAACCAAGTAGGATTTATTCTGGATATGGAAGGCTGGTACAATCTCTGCAAATCAATAAATGTGATACATCACATAACCAAATTGAGAGACAAAAATCACATAATTATATCAATTGATGCAGAAAAGGCATTTGACAAAATCCAACAATCTTTCCTGATAAAAATTCTCAGCCAAGTGAGAATAGAGAGATCATACTTCAACATAATAAAAGCCTTACATGACAAACATACCACCAACATCATACCCAATGGGCAAAAACTAAAAAAATTTCCCCTAAGAACAGGAACAGGACAGGCATGCCCACTTTCACCACTCCTGTTTGACATACTACTGGAAGAGCTGGCCATCTACAAGAAGAAGAAATAAAAGACATCCAAATTGGAAAAGAAGAAGTAAAATTGTCATTATTAGCAGGTGACATTATATTGTACACAGAAAACCCCAAAGACTCCCTGAAAAACTACTAGACCTAATAAATGAATTTGGCAATGTAGCAGAATACAAAATTAACACCCAAAAATCTATGGCCTTTCTATACACCAATAATGAACTCCGAGAAAGAGAAACTAAGAAAACAATCCCATTTACAATTGTACTAAAAAAAATTAAGATATCTGGGAAGAAATTTAACGAAGAGGTAAAGGACATGTACTCAGAAAATTACAGGACGCTGAAAAAAGAGATAGAGGAAGACATAAACAAATGGAAGAATATACTGTGTTCATGGATTGATAGAATCAACATCATTAAAATGTCCATACTACCCACAGAAATCTATAGAGTCAATGCAATCCCCATTAAAATACCATTGACATACTTCAAAGATCTAGAAGAAACTCTCCAAAAATTCACCTGAAATAAAAAAAAAAAAAACCCAAATAGCCACAGCAATCCTGAGAAAGAAGAACAAAGTTGGAGGGATCACAATACCAGATATTAAACTATACTTCAAAGCCACTGTTCTCAAAACTGTCTGTTACTGGCACAATAACAGACATATAAACCAATGGAACAGAACAGAGAACCCAGAGATCCACCCAAGCCATTATGCTCAATTAATATTTAACAAAAGAGGCAAGAGCATGCAATGGAGTCAAGACAGTCTCTTCAATAAATGGTGTTGGACAGATACATGCAAAAAATGAACCTAGATCAACAAATTACACCATTAACAAAAATAATCTCTAAATGGATAAAGGACTTAAGTGTAAGATGGGAAACAATAAAAATCCTAGAAGCCATAAGCAGCAAAATAGCAGATATTTGTCATAGCAATATCTTTACTATACAGCTCCTAGGACAATGGAAACTAAGGACCAAATAAACAAATGGGACTACATCAAAATAAAAAGCTTCTTCACAGCAAAAGAAATCATCTACAAAACAACAACAAAGCCCACTTCATGAGAGAACAAATTTGCTAATGTTATCTCTGATAAGCGTTTAATTTCCAAATTTTATAGGGTACTCATACAACTTAACAAAAGGAAGATAAACAATCCAATAAAAAATGGGCAAAGGATCTAAACAGACAATTTTCAAAACAAGACATAGAGGAGGCCAAGAGAAATATGTAAACATGCTCAAAGTTTTGAGAGATGCAAATCAAAACAACAATGAGGTACCATATCACACCTGTCAGAGTGGCTGTCATCAAGAAATCAACAAATGACAAGTGCTGGTGAGGATGTGGAGAAAAAGGAACCCTCATGCACTGTTGGTGGGAATGCAGACTGGTGCAGCCACTGTGGAAAATGGTATGGAATTTCCTCAAAAAACTAAAAATGGAACTCCCATTTGACCCAGCAATCCCACTTCTAGGAAAATATTCCATGAAACCAGAAAAAACAATCAGAAAGGACATATGCACCTCTGTGTTCATACCAGCACAATTTACAATATCTAAGATTTGGAAACAGCCTAAGTGCCCATCAGCAGATGAGTGGATTAAAAAACTGTGGTACATCTACACAATGAAATACTATGCTGCTGTAAAATAGAAGGAATTCTTACCATTTGCAAAAGCATGGATGGAACTGGAGACCATTATGCTAAGCAAAGTAAGCCAGTCAGAGAAAGATAAATATCACATGATCTCACTCATTTGTGGAATATAATGAACAACATAAACTGATGAAAAAAAATAGAACCAGAGTCATAGAAGCATCAAACAGATTGTCTAATCTGAGGGAAGATGGGGGTTGGAGGGAGGTTGAGGGGATAAGTGATCAACCAAAGGACTAGTATGCATGCATATGAGGATAACCAATTGGCACAGATGAGGGAGGGTAAGGGCATGTGTTGGGGGGTAGGGGTGGCTGGGGAGCGGTCAATGGGGGAAAAAGGAGACTTATGTAATACTTTAAACAATAAATAATTTAAATAATAAAAGCCTGGAATAAATTAGGTAAAGAAAAATAAAACAGATAAGATAGAAAAAAATTAAAAGTAGGCAAAGAACTTGAATAGATTTTCTCCAAAGAAGATATACAAATGGCCAATAAGCACATGAAAAGACACTCAGCATCATTAGTCATTAAAAAAAATGCAAATTAAAACCACAATGAGATGCCCTTTAATACCCACTGGCACAGCTATACCAAACAATAAAAAAAATTAACAAGTTTTATTGAGGGTGGGAGAAATTGGAATTCTCATACATTACTCATGAGAAGGTAAAATGGTGCAGTGTTTTGGGAAACAGTTTGACAGTTCTTCAAAAAGCAAACATAATTAACATATGATCCAGAAATGCCATTCCTCATTATATACCCAAAAGAACTGTTTAAAAAAAAAAAGAACTGTTTAAAAATATATCTTTATTTCTCTAGCCAGTTTTGCTCAGTGGATAGAGCATTTGCTGTGGACTGAAAGTTCCTGGGTTTGATTCCAGTTAAGAGCATATGCCCAGTTTGTGAGCTCCATCCCCAGTGTGTTATAAGCAGGAGGCAGCCGATCAATGATTCTCTCTCATCATTGATGTTTCTATTTCTATCTCTTTCTTCCTCTCTGAAATCAATAATATGTCTTTATTGTTGAAAGTATTATAATTGTCCCTTTTTCTCCCATTGATCTCCTCCATCCCACCCCTGCCCCCTCAGGCCTTCACCCACACTATTGTCTATGTCCATGTATAATGCATATATGCATATAAGTTCTTTGGTTCATCTTTTTCTGCCCCCCTTCTCCCCTCTGAGACCTGTCAGTCTATTTTATGCTTCCATGTCCCTGGATCTATTTTGTTGTTCAGTTTATTTTGTTCATTAGATTCCACATATAAGTGAGGTCATGTGATACAAGGACTCAAAGGGATACTTGTACACCAGTGTTCATTGTAGCATTAGTCACAATAGCCATAAGTGAGAAACAACTAGATGGCCCATCAACAAATGTATGAAGGAAGAAAATCAGGTATATGCATATATATAATGGGATATTATTTATCCATCAAAAGAAATAAAGTTCTGATACTTGCAACAACATGAATGAACTTTGAAAACATATGTTAAGTGAAATAAGCAGGATACACAAAGGAAAAATATGATTCCATTTATATGAAACTAGAGGCCTGGTGCACAAAATTCGTGCATGGGGGTGAGGGGGTCCCTCAGCCCGGAGTGCACCCTCTCTAATCCAGGACCCCTCAGAGGATGTCCTCTCGCATTCTGGGACCGCTGGCTCCTAACTGCTCTCCTGGTCTGCCTGCCTGCCTCTGCCTGCTGGCCTGATGCTCCTAACTGCTCCCCTAATGTTCTGATTGCCCCTAACCGCCTCAGCCTGCTGACCTGATTCCCCCTAACTGCCTCTGCCTGCTGGCCTGATCGCCCTCTAACTGCTCCCCTGCCAGCCTGATCACCCCTAACTGCCCTCCCCTGCCAGCCTGATCACCCCAACAGCCTCTGCCTTGGCCCCTGCCACCGTGACTTTGTCCAGAAGGACGTCTGAAAGATGTCCAGTCTAATTAGCATATTACTCTTTTATTAGTATAGATATCTAGACAAGCAAATTTATAGAGAGAGGAAATAGATTAATTGTTACCAGCAGCTCGAGGAGAGAAGAATGGATAGTTATTGCTTAATGGTTAGAGAGTTTCATTTTGCAATAATTAAAATATTTTGGAAATAGATAGTGGTGATGGTCACACTAAATTTTGAATAAAATTAACAACACTGAATTGTATACTAAAAATGCCTAATGGCAACCTTTATGTGATATATATATATATATATATATATATATATATATATATATATATCCCATAAAAATTAAAATTAGTTATGGGGAAAAGGAAGCATCAGATAAAAGTTATGGAAATCGAAAGAAAATATGAACTCTAGGTAATCAATATCATTGATATTGACACACTAGTTGTGACAAATGACTCATACTAATGTTAGATGATACAAAGAGGGGAAACTGGATGTAGTGTATATGGGAACTCTATTATCTTTATAATTTTTCTATAATCTAAAACTGTTGAAAAATAAAGAATTTATTTTAAAACTGATTAGTACAATGGGAGAGGGTCTGGAAAATCTATTTAAAGCAAACTAATTTTTAATAATACATATAGAAACAAAAATAAAGAACTTACAGTAAAACATAAAGTCATGAAATACACCCAGTTACAAATAATAGTGATGCATCTCACAATAGAAATGACAGTTTATTGGGTGTCTCTCATATGTCATTTTATTTACATAATTCTCAGTCCTCCCAATGATCCTTCAAGTTACGTATGACATGGACACAATTTACAGACAAGGAAGTCATGATTCAGTGAAGTTACATAACTAGGCTGACATGGCATAGCTCATAAGAAACAGAAAATGAGTTTGAAAACAAGTCTGTATGACTGTCAAACCTATGATCTTTAAAGATATTTGAAATTGCTAGTAGGCAATTAAATAATCTAAATATGTCTGGGAAATGCAGCAATATATATTCTATATGGATTAGAGTCTAGACATAATTCTTCATCAAATTATAGAAAATCAAGCAGAGAATATATTTAAAATATTTATCATTTTTATATACAAATGTTTTATCTTTAAAGAGATTATTACAAAAGATAAAAATACCGTTTATGACTATAACATTTTTAAACTATAAAATAAGAATTAAATAATATAAAAATCAGCTAGAAATTGTGGAAAATATTTTCACCCCTTAACCCAGTGTTTGCATTTATGATACAGCAAGAATGTATTCAACTTTATAGGAACTATGTCAAGTTCTCAATAGAAAAATGGACAAGAAATTTGAACAGATATTTCCCATAATGGAAGATTAATGACTGAACATATTGGAAAATGGGAATCCACACTAAGTATAATCAAACTGGAGTCATCTTGATATTTTATGAAAGCACAAGCATATTTTTAATGATAATAACCAGTATTGATATGGTATTAATATATTTCAATTCAAATGGTATTATAAATTGGAATAAGCCTTTCAAAAAGCAATATGGCAATGTGAACTGTGAGCCACAAAATATGCATGTCTTTTGACTTACTGCCAGGTATTCTCTTAAGAAAATAATTTAACAGAAGAACAAAAAGGACATTAAAACATCCACTGAAGTGTTTACCTACAAAGGAAAATACCAGACATAATTATTTTTAGTGTAATGATTTAATAAATTTTGATATATCAGCATGTCAAAAGAGAAAGCACATTAAAATATTAACCATTGAGACTGAAAGTATGCAAAAAATTATGGCATAACAACTAAAGAGAAATAATAGAACAGAAACTGATATGTAAACTATGAGTAAAAGGATGTAAAATATCTCAGTGTGAAAGGCAATCTGAATGAATGAAAATAGTTGTATTAGAGTGTTAAGATTATGTGTTCTTAATTATTATTTTTAAAATTATCTTGAATGCAAAATTTTTGTGGAACTGAAATGTTATGTTGTATTAATTACTCCTGCATATGGTCAGAGATTAAATTTACAGTTACAGGGGAGGGTCTCCAACTAAGAAGAAAAGAAGGACTCTGAAGCCAAGAAGCACCTAGACACTAGGTTATCATTAAAGGCAAGGGTACAGTGGACTGAGGAAAGTTGAGAGAGGGGACAAGGAATTGCTGAAAGAAGGTTAGAAGAGCTTAACTACCAAAGTGACTGAGAACTCCTGCAGTCAAACTATGGCTTCTGTGTCAAGTTTTTGGAAGATTGTCCTTGGCTTGTTTTCAGAAAAGAACTCTGAATAAGTGGAGAAAGTATTAAGAATATAACTGATGCTTATTGGTCCTAAAAAATCAAGTAGCAGAACTAAAAGGCAGGAGATTAGTAATATGTACCTTCTTTTCCTAGATCTAGATGTATTCGAATTAATCCTTTAAAATGTTAGGGTCTAGCCCTAATTGGTTTGGCTTAGTGGATAGAGTGTCAGCCTGTAGACTGAAAAGTCCCAGGTTCGATTCCGGTCAAGGGCACATGCCTGGGTTGTGGGCTCTATCCCCAGTAGGGAGCACGCAGGAGGCAGATGATTAATGATTCTTTCTCATCATTGATGCTTCTATCTCTCTTTCCCTCTCCCTTCCTCTCTGAAATCAATAAAAAATATATATTTTTAAAAAAGAATATAAAATGATAGGTTCTGAGTGAAGAGGACTACTTAACCCCTGGTGGCTAATGTTTATAATCTTGTGTGATTTCTTGCTTTATTTTGTTAAGTTTGGCTTGAGTTTACTTTTAAGTTGTTTTTGGTGGCCAGTCTGCATTCTAAATGAAGTTCAAAAGTATTGGTGCATGAGCATTTCTCTGCAGCTTAATGAAAATATGTTACCAAAGTGCCTTGTTGTAACGTTGAATTTATCTCAGGTAATAAGGAGCACAAAAATGAACCACTATTTCAGCCCCTGAGGGAAAGCAGGGAACCTGAGCATCAGAAAAGCCCATTAGGGAATGCACACGGTAGTATCATAACTTCAGCAACATTTTCAAATTGTCAGGTTGTATCATGAGGGCATGAACTGATCAGAGGTAGCACTGGAAGGGCCAGAGTATTAGCTGTGAAGATCAAGTATTAATTCATATATCCTAATCAGGCAGATTTTGAATTAATTCTAATTATTTTATTATTGTAACAATAATAACACTCCCAAGCAACAACACTGAATCCAGGAATCCCTGAATAGTCTAATTGACATAATCTGTTTATTGATCATCTTTTTTGATATTTTTAGAATAAACTAATATTCAACTCAATAAGCACAGCAGAGGAGAAACCAAGATGGCGGCATAGGTTAACGCCGGAGTTTCCTGCCTCGAACAACCACTTCAAAAATACAACTAAAAGACAGAACGGACATCATCCAGAACCACAGGAAGGCTGGCTGAGTGGAAGTTCTACAACTAGGAGGAAAGAGAATAGCATACCGAGACTCAGAGGAGGCACAGTGCTGAAGTCAAATACTAAGGTGTGGAGGTGCGCACGAAGCAGGCTGGTGGCTGAGGGCGCGGTTGTCGTTTTCAATTGGGAGGGAGCCTCAGACTCTGAGCTCCAAATCTGGGTGAGTCTCTAGGGACCAAGACTCAAACGGGAGAAGCGGGACTGTCTGGCTTGGTCAGAACTCGAAGGCAGCTTTCTCTCCGAGGTTTGCAGCGGTTGCTGGGACTCTGAGAGGCAGAGCCCCTGGGGATGGAACTGAGAGGAGCCATAACTGTTCTGCTCGCTCCGCCTGCCCTGTAGATCCCCCTGGGACCTGCCCCACCCAAGCCCTGCACAGAGGCATTTGCCAGATAGCCCCAGACAAAGGCTAGATTAGCACCTCCCTAGAGGACAGAAGTTCTCTCACTGCAGACACAGCTGATTCTCACAGCCAGTTGGCCTGGAGGTCAAATCCCACCCAGTATTACATACAACAATCAAGGCTTAACTACAACAAAACTGCACACAAAGACCACAAGGGGGTGCACCAAGAAAGCATAAAAAATGCAGAGACAAGGAAACATGACAGAAATGGAAGATATAGAGCTCAAAACCGCACTTTTAAGGTCTTTCAATAATTTTCTAGAAACTGCCGATAAACTTAATGAGATCTGCAAGAAATCTAATGAGACCCTCAATGTTGGGATAAAGAACCAACTAGAAATTAAGCATACACTGACTGAAATAAAGAATATTATACAGACTCCAAACAGCAGACCAGAGGAGCGCAAGAATCAAGTCAAAGATTTGAAATGCGAAGAAGCAAAAAACACCCAACCAGAAAAGCAAAATGAAAAAAGAATACGAAAATACGAAGATAGTGTAAGGAGCCTCTGGGACAGCTTCAAGCGTACCAACATCAGAATTATACGGGTGCCAGAAGATGAGAGAGAGCAAGATATTAAAAACCTATTTGAAGAAATAATGACAGAAAACTTCCCCCGCCTGGTGAAAGAAATAGACTTACAGGTCCAGGAAGTGCAGAGAAGCCCAAACAAAAGGAATCCAAAGAGGACCACACCAAGACACATCATAATTAAAATGCCAAGAGCAAAAGACAAAGAGAGAATCTTAAAAGCAGCAAGAGAAAGACAGTCAGTTACCTACAAGGGAGTACCCATATGACTGTCAGCTGATTTCTCAACAGAAACTTTGCAGGCCAGAAGGGAGTGGCAAGAAATATTCAAAGTGATGAATACCAAGAACCTACAACCAAGATTACTTTATCCAGCAAAGCTATCATTCAGAATTGAAGGTCAGATATAGAGCTTCACAGATAAGGAAAAGCTAAAGGAGTTCATCACCACCAAACCAGCATTATATGAAATGCTGAAAGGTATCCTTTAAGAAGAGGAATAAGAAGAAAAAGGTAAAGATACAAATTATGAACAACAAATATGCATCTATCAACAAGTGAATCAAAGAATAAAATGAATAAATAATCTGATGTACAGAATGAACTGGTGATTATAATAGAATCAGGGACATAGAAAGGGAATGGACTGACTAGTCTTGGGGGGGAAAGGGGTGTGGGAGATGCGGGAAGAGACTGGACAAAAATTGTGCACCTATGGATGAGGACAGTGGGTGGGGAGTGAGGGCAGATGGTGGGGCGGGAACTGGGAGGCGGGGAGTTATGGGGGGAAAAAAGAGGAACAAATGTAATAATCTGAACAATAAATATTTAATTAAAAAAAATAAGCACAGCAGCTGTACCCTGCAACAGATTAACACTTTATATCAGAAGTAAAATTTCTCAAATACCACTTGGTAAATCAATGGATTATTTCTTTAAGTGCCATGGTCCTTCTTTGCATTTAAGTGTTCAATAGTATTTATCAAAGGGGTGATAAAGGAGTTTAGGAGTGAAGAAGAGGGATATAAGGGTGATACATGAACCTTAAAGTTTAAGAGCTGTTGCCTATCTCTGAATTATAAAAGTTGTAAAAGCTTTTTTAACCATAATAAAAATTATTTCAAGTACAGTAAACTTTCAAAACTGAATTTTCTCTCAATTATTTTGGTAGATTTCTTTTGAACAAAACAACCATCACATAACTATTATATTACTGATGGTTTTAGAACCTTCATGTATATATTTAGAAAATGCATTGTGATTACACGTACATTATTTTGAGTGTAATATTTTAAAGAAGGAAAAGCTAATTCATGAATTTTATGAGCTCAATTTTATAAATTTAATATTCTATATATTATGTAAACCAGTCAATGACAAAATTATAACAACTTTGTGAATATTAGGATGGACAATGAATTTGCCAAAATTCTTTTCTCAGACAAATTATTCTGAGAAAACCATTTTTGCATGAATCACTTTTGTGGATATTTCTCTTTGGACCCAAGGGGAAAACTATCAGCCAATTATTTATAAGTATCTTCAAATTATCTCAAAGCTTTGAGGAAAGATACAGGGTAAAAATAAAATAATACATACAAATAAGAATATACTTGTTCACACCCTTTGAAATATGATACATAATTCAGGATTTGACAATCATCTTGAGTGACTATCCTATTAGAACTGTTTGAGCAGTGAAAGTTCGCTTTTCTAGCTCATATCAGCCCATATATTCTCATAGGAAAAGCTATTTCTTCAGCATTTGTTATATAGTTCTGTCGTGAAATATTATTTCATAACTTACTATACTAATTTAGAGCAATAAATTCTGCCTTAATTAATATGCCTTCCCCAAACTGTTAAATATTTCTCCAGTGAATATTAGCATACATAATGTGCTACAAAAACTAAATGATGAGGAAAAATTGATAAGGGAAAAAACCTTTTCCACATTCTGTATAAAACTAAGTATAATTTTGAGTTTTTTCAAATTTATTTTCCGTTTTAAAGACTAGGAATTATGATGTATGTTCAAATGTAATGCAAAATTATTTATTGATTGTAAATCTATGAAAGAGGATAATTAGGAAGAAATTTGCCTGTCCTTTTAGCAAAATAATAGTAACAAGAAGAGCTATTATTTCTCAAATATTCACTCCAGCTTCATAAACACTCTGCTGGGTATTTTACATGTATCATCTCATCTAATACTCAAAATAATCACATGAGGTCGGTGCATTGACCATATTTACAGATGATTTAGCAAATCTGCATTGCTTACATTTTTTATTATTCCCTTGTCCCACCCCAGTCATGTCCAAATACTACTTATACAGTCAAATCAGAAAGTTAAGGCACATTTATATTTTAAACAGTGTCTTAATCTAAATTATTTATGGGTTTAAAGAAATGATAAAATATTTTTCAGGAATTAACCTTTTATACTTTACAAATCAGATAAGTTAATTAATTTTGAGTATATAGTTAATAAGACAGAATTATATGAAGTTCCTCCTTTGGAGTTAGAAACAAACCATGTCCCTGTAGTCTTCAGAAATTCTCATCTCCCAAATTAAGGGAAGTATTTCAGTTCCGCCTTTTCACGAAATAAAACTTCTATAATAATGATGCTATGATCACACCTTTGAAGCAGGGAAAATGTTTGAGTACAACCATTAGCTATGGTATTTTGACAATATAAGGAATATAAAACAGAATTTTACAAAGCTGGCATTAGGGTTTTGTTTTGTAATCTTTGTACATTTTTTGGCATCATTATTTCTAATCGTCCTACTTTAGTTGTGCGTATTACCATTCAAGACTTTGAGTGCTAGAGTTTATCGTTATTTCAGCATGCAAAGTAAAATTCATAAAAGAAGAAAATCTTAACAAAACAGTGATGATTCAGATTCTAAAATGTATGACGTTATCCATTTATCCATCCTCAAAA
Source organism: Myotis daubentonii (assembly GCF_963259705.1). Taxonomy (NCBI): domain Eukaryota; kingdom Metazoa; phylum Chordata; class Mammalia; order Chiroptera; family Vespertilionidae; genus Myotis; species Myotis daubentonii. The sequence continues at coordinate 33,817,211 of NC_081861.1, read as the reverse complement.
AAGTATGGCTTTCATTATTAAGTTACAATGGATCAAGATTTGTGTTCACATTAATGTTGCCCTCATTTCCATTTATATTAAACTGGTATTTGTTTTTTAAAGGAGGCACATGAATGAACAGAGCCTTCCCCAATCTCTGTTTGTTCAGCTTGTAACATGCACCATAGCAAATTCAATCTTGTTAAGAGGCTTATTCCTCCATTGTAGAACTTACTTGAATTGCAAGAAAGTTTGAATTTTCATGGGTTATGTGTTTGGGTGGAAGAATGAATCTAAGTTCTTTAAAGACTTTATTTTTATTTCTCAATGATAAATTGCTTATGACTGCGTAATTTCAAACATCTTTTGTCCCATTCCATTAGTTAGTTGAGGGGAACATTTTTCATTTCCATACTACAAAAATCAAGTTCATTTGAATAAATGACACCCAAAATGTCAATGAAATCACTCCTATTAAAACTCACAAGGACAATTTCTTACTGAGGTAAGTTCCTTAAAGTGCACAGTTTTTCTTTGATGACGCATAATTTCGTTTAAGTCAAGTAACAAGGCATATGGACACATAGTCACAATTCTCTTTGTTAGCAAATTGGCTTTTTGACACACACATAAAGTCATTTTACCAAGAATTGTTCCCCTTAAAAATGTATTACAATCAAAGAAGAAGAAGCTAATTGTCATCAGCCAACACATGAAAAGAATACTAATTAAATTTTGGTCATATTGCAAGCATGTAGGTCACTTTGTTTAACCCTTAGTCAAATGTAGACAGCAATTGACCTGACCAGTGTTCCTCAGTTGGTTGGGCATCATGCCTTGCACCGAATTGTTGCTGGTTTGATTCCTGGTCAGGGCACACACCCAGGTTGGGTGCTCAATCCCCAGTTTGGGGCAATCCTCAGTTCGGGGTTTGCAGGAGGCAGCCTATCCATGTTTCTCTCTCACATCAATATTTCTCACTCTCCCTCTTCCTTCCTCTTTCTCTAAAAAAGTTAATACAAAATCCTTTAAAAAGTGTAGACAACAGTTGAGTGACTACTATTTTAATGCACTGTATTAAGTAATATGATAAGATATAGAAGCTACCATTGGGTATATAGGTGAGAATCCTATGGAACACCCTCTCTTTCACACACACATACACACAACAAACACACAACACACACACACACACACACACACACACACTCACACACACTGATAGATTGGGGGTATATATTTCAGTGGGAAAATAGCATTAGAAAAGGAGTCAAAGAATAATTTAACCCTGGCACTGACATTTATATCTGTGACCTTGGCAAGTCTTAACCTTCCTGCTGAGCTTCAGTTTCTGCCTTCACAAAAAAATGAAAACAATCATCTGAAAGAATGTGTTCATTATTAAATGAAACTATAAGGACATGCAACTAAATGTAATACATAATCTTCAATTGGGTCCTGGACATTAGGAGATCAATAACAACAGCTGAATAAGGTGAGTGTTTATTTCTAGATTTTTAAAATTATACTATAGTTATGTAAGACAATGTCTTTTTTTTGAGTCTTTTAAAAAATACACTGACGTATTTAAAGATACAGGGACATCAGAGAAAGACAAACACCATATAATATCACTTACCAGTATATATGGAATCTAATGAACAAAAAATTCCCTAATAAACAAAATAGAAACAGACTCATAGATACAGAAAACAGACTGACGGCTGTCAGAGTGGAAGGGTGCTGGGGGATGAGGTGAAAAAGGTGAAACTATTAAAAAAAAAAAAAAAAGGACAGACACAGACAACAGTATGGTGATTGCCAGAGGAAAGGAAAGGGGTATGTGGAGATATGGAAGAGGGCAAATGGGACATAAATGGTGCCAGAAAGAGACTTGACTTTGGTGGGTGAGCAGATGATGCAGTGTGAAGATGATAGGTTATAGAGTTGTACACTTGAAACCTGTATGGTTTTATTAACAAATGTCACCCCAATAAATTCAATAAAAAGATAAAGGGGCATCATATATTCAATTTATTTTAAAATGTTTCAGAGAAAAGGAGAGGGGAAAGCACCAATGACAGCAAGTAAAGTATTTATTTAACCCCTAGAGTGCCGGGGTTATTTAATCCCTAACGCTTCTCCTTTCTTTCGCCAAAAGTGCTGGGAGCGCTATCATAACTTTTTTCCTAAACTGCTATAAAATCAGCAAAAATGCCTTGGCAATTTTGGCATAGTTCCTAGGATATTGGTTGGCACTCAAATGGTTAAATACAGGGTGCCCCCCAAAAATGTGTACACACTGAATGATTATAAAGTCAGTGTTTATTAACATACAGTTCACTTTCAAAATTTAAAAGAATCTACAGAAATGAATAATTTTTTTTTGTCAATGCCTGTTTTCAAATTGATTATCATTCCTTGTCCAGGCACTGCTGATAATGCAAATCAATGGAATCACAAACATTAAGGGTCATTTTGTTCAGTATTTGTGCACACTCAATTCATCGACTGTTGCGAGTTTTGTACCATAAACTATCTTTTATGTATCCCTATTTTTAAAAAGTCCAGTGGGATTTTAAACTACATTTTCTTTGTTAAAAGCTTAGTCTGGCTTCACCCATCATTTCAAATCTGTTAAAACTGAAAAAGGAGTGAAAATTAAGTGAGTTATTAGCTATTAAAGTATGTATACATTTTTGGGACACTATATAATATATATAATTATTTAGTGCTACATATTTCCCTTTAAGTACGCTTTTTGTTGCATAATTCCAAATCACATATGTTGTGTTTTTATTTCATTCAGATAAAAACAATTTCTAATTTTTAGTATTTGTTCATTGGCCTGTGGGTTATTTAGAAGTAGGTTATGTACTTTCAAACAATAGAAAAATACCTGGACAAAATAACATCATTAGTAACTCTGCCAAACATTTAAGAAAGGAATAATACCTATTTTACACATTTTTCCAGAAGATTGAAGAGGAAACATTTCTCAACTAATTCTATAAAGTTACATTACCTTGATATCAAAACTATGCACATCATAAGAAAAGAAAACCTCAAATATTTCTTATAAACATGTGTGCAAAATTTCTTAACAAAATTTTAGGAAATCATTTCCAGAAATACATATAAAGATGAAGACATCATTACCAAGTGGAGATTATCTTAGAAATGCAAGGTTGATTTTACATTTGAAAATCAATATAAATTAAGAAATTAAATAAATAAAAATATAGATATATCAATAGATGCAGAAAAAGTATTTTTAAAAACCATCACCCATTCATAAAAACTCCCAATAAAATCAGAACAGAAAGGACCTTCCTCAACCTTATAATGTACTTTGACAAAGAAAACTACAGCTAATGTCATGCTTAATTGTGAAAGACTATATGCTTTTCTCTTAAGATCAGATGACAAAGAAAAAATGTCCACTTTCACTTCTTAGCTGCTAAGCAATTACATATAGATCTACTATACTTAATTTAACAAGGTAGTACTGAAAAATAAGAAATGAAAAATTTGACTTCCTCAATTTAATTTTTAGAAACAATGAGGAAAGCCTCTAGAAAGCCACCTGCATAACAAACTTATATAGTGAAATTCCGTCATTATGAAATGCCACCATATAATTCCATGGGCTTGAGAGAAAATATAATTATGAATTGCCTAACTTACTTCCTATACTAACTAGTAACTTACCCAAATGGCAGGATAGATTGAGCATAAAGTAATACAGTAGACCCCCATCCTTATCTGGATGTGATACATTATAAGAACTCCAGTGGATGCCTGAAACCACAGAGAGCACTGAACACTATATAAAAGGGGAAGCAAAAGTTGGTTTATAATTGTGAGTACAGGAAACAGAGTTTATCCTTGTGTTATTTATTTATGAATCATTGTATTATTTCCATATGAACAACTGTAAGCCTATGTTTGCCCCACCCTGTATACTATGTTTTTTCCTGTACATACATTGCTATGATAGTTTTATTTATAAACTAGTGGCCCAGTGCACATATTCATGCACATTGAAAGGAAATTAATTAGAAGAAATATTTTAATATCATTATATATAGAGATTAGGCATAGTTAGAGATTAATAACAAAAACTAATAAAATGGAACAAAATAATAATAATACACTGCGATAAAAGTTGTGTGAATGATTTGGGGCCATTATTAAGTAAAATAAGGATTACTTGAACAAAAGCACTATGAAACTGTGTATTTGATCTGATAATAGGATATCTACTAAGTTACTGATATGCAGGATTCATGTCTTAGGCAATATTTCATTATATTTCTCAGAATAGCACACAATTTAAAATTTATGAATTGTTTATTTCTGAAATTTCCCATCTACCATTTTTTATTACAATTAACCACGAGTAATTCAAACCACAGAAAGTGAAACCATGGATAAGAGGGAACTACTGTGTAATATAATATAAATAAACTACTTAATGCAAGTTATAAATCCTGCTCATCCTTTTTGGTATCTATAATAATAAAAGTGTAATATGCTAATTAGACCAGACAGCTGAACGACCTTCTGGACATCATTCTGGACATCCTTCCAGATGAAGCTGTGGTTGCCAGGGCTGAGGCAGAGGCGGTTAGAGGCAATCAGGCAGGCAGGTGAGCAGTTAGGAGCAATCAGGCATGCAGGCTGAATGGTTAGGGGTGATCAGGCAAGCAGGCAGGTGGTTAGGAGCAATCAGGCAGGCAGGCAGAGGTGGTTAGGGGTGATCAGGCAGGCAGGCAAGCAGTTAGGGGTGATCAGGCAGGTGAACAGTAAGGAGCGAGTGGTCCCGGATTGTGAAAGGATGTCTCAACTGCCAGTTGAGGCCTGGACATCCACTGAGGGGGCCCAGATTGCAAGAAGCTTCGGGCTAGCCTGAGGGGAACCCCTCCCCCATGCACCGGGCCTCTTGCTTTATTTTTAAATTATTATTTTTTTCCTTTCTTTTATTATTTTTATTGTCTAAAGTTTTACATATGTCTTCTTTTACCCCAATTAACACCCCCTCCCCGCAAGCCATTCCCACCACAGGCAAGCCCTCATCGCCCCAGTGTCTGTGTCCATTGGTTATGCTAATATGCATGCATACAAGTCCTTTGATTGCTCTCTAATTAAATTATCTTTTGACTTCAGAAACTATCATTTTTTTTTTACTTAAAAAAATATATATTATTGATTTCAGAGAGGAAGGGAAAGAGAGAGAGAAACATCAATGATGAGAGAGAATCATTGATCTGCTGGCTACTGCAGGCCCCACACTGGGGATGGAGCCCACAACCCAGGCATGTGCTCTGACCAGGAATTGAACTGTGACTACCTCCTGGTTCATAGATTGATGCACAACCACTGAGCCACACCAGCCTGGCTCTCTATATTTTTAATGGCACCATTGTAATGACCTTTCCCTTCCTGAAGAGGATACACTTTTCCTCAGTGTGAAATCAGAAAAGTGAGACTATAAGATTATATTTTAGAGGGAAACTGATATTACTTTGGGAAAAATAATGATTAGATGTATTCATTCTAAAGAAACTGGAAGTGGCTAATGTTTAAATCTCAGTAATGATGTAAAGACCCAAGTGAAGACAGCTGTTGTAGTGAGAATTGAAATTCTAGCTTGTTAATTCAGTAAGACCCATGAGAACACTTAAAATTTTTGAGTTCATACAGATTTACAAAATCTCCAGGGTCACTGTGAGAGAAATTGTCCTTTTTAAAGTTAGGATTTTTATATCCACACATACAGGAAGGAATATCTAATTAAGCCTCCATAGTAGTTATGGTAAGATGTAATATTTTTCCAACCACCACACAAAAGTCATCAATATTGGCAGAGCAGCAAAACTTTTAGAACTAACTAAATGAAGACTCCTTAAATACAGAAATTATTCACATTATCAATTCCCACAAATGATCAATGCACACATTAGGTAAAGATTTTAATTTTCTTTTATACATAATCATATAATAAAGCAGCTGCCTTTTTCAGACTAAACAAAAAATACTGTTATTAGTTATATGTCAGCTCAATATATTTCAGAGTGTAAACTCCTTATGGACAGAAGTTATGTATTTCTATACTATTACTTACCCCTTAATCTCTTAAGTCAATGGACAACACCACACTTTCTGTGAAACAATAAAAATCCTATCTAATAAAAGAGAAACATGGTAATTAGCTTACGACCGCTACCCTTCCCATTGGCTAATCAGGGCGATACGCAAATTAACTGCCAGCCAAGATGGTGGCCGGCAGCCAGACAGCTTGAAACTAACATGAGGCTTGCTTGCTTCAGTGATGGAGGAAACCAACCTTCCTCGCCTGCCTTGCCGGCCTCTGAGCCTGCAGTTTGAAACATTGTAACAAATATAGAAGCTAAACAAAACCCCAGAAACCTGCTTTCAGCTAGCCGGGATCTCAGAGCTGGAGTTATACATTGTTTCGATTATAGAACCCAAACAAACCAGATATCTGCTTTCAGCAGCAGAGGCCTCAGAGTTGGGGCCAGAGCTAAAGCTGGCCCAGAATTTAAAAAAAAGAAAAGAAAAAAAGGAGCAGTTGGGAGCTTCAGTTACTCGCCCGCTTGAAAACAGCCCTCAGCCCCTCACCCAGACTGGCCAGGCACCCCAGTGGGGACCCCCACCCTGAAGGGTGGTTGACCAGCTGCAAACAGCCATCATCCCCTCACCCAGGCTGGCCAGGCACCCCGGTGGGGACCCCCACCCTGAACCAGGACACCCTTCAGGGCAAACCAGCCGGCCCCCACCCGTGCACCAGGCCTCTATCCTATATAGTAAAAGGGTAATATACCTCCCGGCACCGGGATCAGCATGAAAGGGGGCAGCGCCCAAGCCCCCTGATCATCCTGCAGCTCTGTGTGTGACGGGGTGGGGCCACAACCTCCCTATCGGCCCTGCTCTGTTCGTGACAGGGGAAGGCGCCCCAACCCCCTGATCATCCCTGTTCTGTGCCTGATAGGGGGGAGCTCCCCAGCCCTCGGATCGCCCTGCGGCTCTGTGTGTGACAGGGTGTGGCGCCCCAACCCCCCCCCCCCCCGCCCCACGGGCCCTGCTCTGTGTATGATGGGGTAGAGCCATAACCTCCCCATCAGCCCTGCCCTGAGTGTGACAGGGTGCGGCACCCCAACCCCGTGATCAGCCCTACTCTGTGTGTGACTGGGGGTGGTGCACCAACTCCCCTATCGGCCATACTCTGTGAGTGACAGGGAGGAGCTCCCCAACCCCCTGATGGGCCCTGCTCTGTGCGTGAGAGGGGGGAGCTCCCCAAACCCCTGATCAACCCTGCTCTGTGTGTGACAGGGTAAGGAGCCCCAACCTCCCTGATGGGCCCTGCTCTGTGTGTGACAAGGGGCAGCGCCCCAACCCCCTGATTGGCCCTGCTCTGTGCGTGACTGGGGGTAGCACCGCGACCTGCCCATCGACCCTGCCTTGAGTGTGACAGGGGGCGGCGCCCCAACTCCCCAATCGGCCCTGCTCTGAGCCCAACCAGGGGCTGCACCTAGGGATTGGGCCTGCCCTCTGCCACCCGGGAGCAGTCCTAAACCAGCAGGTCATTATCTCCCGAGGGGTCCCAGACTGCAAGAGGGCACAGGCCAGGCTGAGGGAACCTCCCTTCCCCCCGAGTGCACAAATGTTTGTGCACCGTGCCTCTAGTAATCCCATGAAATTAGGAACAAGTCAGTTTGGGATTGGCTAGGAAATTCTGTCCAATGTGAAAAGATTCTAAATAAATAAATAAATGGTGTAGTTATTGGAAAGATGCAGACACAGTTAAAGTATTTATAGATACCAGTAATTAGATTATGTGGCTAGAAGTTCCTTGAGAAGTAACAACTGCTTATAAAGTATTCTAAAATTTTACATAAATAAAATAATTTAACCTCATAACAAAACTATGAAGTGGATACTATTATTATCATCCTCATTTTACAAATAAAGAAACAGAGGCACTAATGAGGTTAGGTGACTAGTTTAATGTCACTTCACTAGTTGCTGAATGGAACTGGGGTTTGAATACAGAAAGTTTGGCTCTAGAACAGCCGTGGGCAAACTATGGCCGGTGGGCCGTATCCGGCCCTTTTGAAATGAATAAAACTAAAAAAAAAAAAAAAAAAAAAAAAAGACCGTACCCTTTTATGTAATGATGTTTACTTTGAATTTATATTAGCTCACACAAACACTCCATCCATGCTTTTGTTCCGGCCCTCCGGTCCAGTTTAAGAACCCATTGTGGCCCTCGAGTCAAAAAGTTTGCCCACCCCTGCTCTAGAATCTGTATTATGAACCCCTATACTCTACAACCTTGATTAACATAATAAAAGAGTTCAGTAATGAGGTCTCAGGTAATAAATTTTTTTTCTACATTGCAGCAATTACCAATTCAAAGATGGAATTAATAATAATATTTTAATTAAAATAAAAATTATAAAATATCTAGGCATCTATGTTCAACAAGACATGAAGAGGACCTACATAGAGACAGAAGTAAATAAAGACATCTAGAAAGTTCTATATGGGAAGACCCATACATACCTATGTAAGGATGGCTACTTTTTCACAATTGAAGTTTAATTCAATCCTAATCAGAATCTCCAGGCATTGGGGGGATTTTTTAAAAGTAAATGACCTTTAAGTTCAACTGAGGGAATAAATACATGCCATTAACCAAATTTTAAATAAAGGGTATCAACGAAGGATTATTCATCAGATATTTTTTAAATAGTATAAATATTTAAATAAAATAATATGATTTCTAGAAACAGATGAACTATAAATTTCAGACTCAAATATAAGCCTTTAGTGTATAATAAAAGTGATATCACAAAAGAGCATTAGAAGAAGAATTATTCAGCCTAAAATGTTGGGGCATCTAATTGATTATTTGAAAAAGAGTGCAATGAAGAGAACTTTGATAATGATTTACTAGGGCTTTGTAATCGTCCACAACATTTACAAACTAGAAGTTGCAAAATATCAAAAGCATAGGATGTTGATAACACAGACCACAATTAGCTTCCCAGTGTTGCTTTAATGAGGGCAATCTTTAAACATCACAAAATATATTCTTCCAAGCACCAAATTAATCATCAAAGTTATTATTCACCTCATGCCTTCCTAGGCTATATAAATAATTGAATTTAACTGTGAAAATACCACCTCAGAAAAAAACATCACTACTAAGTATAAAAAGAGAGAATGAATTAAGTTTATGAATGCGTCTAGCTGTGAATAAGTGTTCAGAAGGCACAAGAAAGCTTTTAGGGGAAGATGTATATCACATGCTTTGATTGATCTTCCCTTTGTGTCTATTTTAAATATTGGTTTTATTGGAGGGTATTAGATATAGAGTTACATAAAAATAAATGTCTGTAGAATGTAATAATGTTACTGTAAGATATTTCATTTTGAATTCTCCTCATTCATTATATTCTGCATACCCTGTTTGTGTGATGTATAAGTTAACTTCAAATGATTGGGAAGTAAACTGGCATTAGGTAATAGGAACTTGAAAATTATTTATGGAGCTTTTCAATTCAGAGTACATGCCGATTATAGTAAAAGCTCTACCATTGTCTAGCCAAAAGTTGTCCCTTTATGTGAGACCGATAGGTCCCAGGACTCACCTCTGAGAATTGACTAAGGTAGACTTATTCTCTAGGGTTAATAATGACAGCTAATTGGGTTATAGTGCTTACTCTATGATAGGTTCCTTAACGTTTTATGTTCTATGTGCATGTTAACTTATCGCTTACTGGTAACAAACATAAGAAGAATTTAATATATTATTTTCTTACTTTGTAGATAATATATAATATATTATTTTTCTTACTTTGTAGATTTCTCCAAGGTTATACCACTAATAAATGGGAGAGACAGTATTATGAATCCAACAAACTGGCTCCAGAGTCCACATACTTAGTTACCATGCTTTGCTACTTCTGGTCAAAATAAAAAGCTTCTAAGGAATTGACTGATAAATGTTGGTCTCTTTCCTCTCCCTCCTTTCCTCCTTTCTGAGCTACTTTGCTTTGAGTGACTTTGTTTTTTTTTAATTTTCATCTCTGTGATAATAGTGGATATCTTATCACAAGGCAGAGAAGGTCATAAAAACTAGAAACAAAGTATGTATAGCTATGCAAATAAACCAGTTGTACATAAAGCAATCAACACTAATAAAAGAGAAAAATGGTAATTGGCGTACGAGCTACCCTTTTCATTGGCTAATCAGGGCTATATGCAAATTAACTGCCAACTAAGATTGGCAGTTAACTGCCAACAAGATGGCGGTTAATTTGCATACGTAGGCACAATGCAGGGAGGCGAAAGGGAAAGCAGGAAGAAGCCCCCTGCCACTGACAGTGATCGGAAACCCAGGGGGGAGCTAAGAGCTGGGGGGCAGGGCAAAGGCGGCCCTGGGGCCACCTTTGCCCTGCCCCCCAGCCATGATCGGAGAATTGCCGGGGTCCAGCCCCAGCAGGTCCAGGGGTCCCCAAAGGTGTGGACGGAGTTGGCGAAGAAGGAATGACACGGAGACAGCATTCAGTTGATCAGCAGCCTAGCCAGGATCTCCAGCCAAGTTCTGGTCTCGATCTCCAGAGAGGGTCTGCTTCAGATCTCCAGCCAGGTTCCGTCACCAGGTTCTAGTCAGGTTCTCTTGCCATGTTCTGTAGTCAGGTTCAGTCCAGGGTCTATTGCCATGTTCTCTCCAGCGAAGTTCTTCTGTCTCCAGGCTCCGTGTAGGTTCTGTCTTCTGAATTCTGTCTCATGAGTTCTGTGTTCTAAGTTCTCAGTGTTTCTGTCTTGTTACAACTGTATTTATACCAGTTGATTCAATCCTATCAATCTCTATTACAAAGGTTAGGGCGTTTCTTATCTCCATTCCAAGGAGAAAAGATTATGTAGTTTAAGCATGATTGTTCGTAGTTAAAGAGATTAATTACCCACCTGGCACTTAGTTGAGGGGTTTTATTCCCTCCCTAACTTCAGGGGAAAATCCCTACCTGGGGATTCAACCTTTCTCGGAGAGGTGACCTTGGTTAAAACACAGCGCCAAGAAGGTGAGCAAACATATTAAGAACCGTATGCCATATATGCCAGGTCCCTTGAAATAGCAAGCATGGACCGGCTCCCGGCAAATTCCCCCTTTTTTATTTTTTAAAAGCAAGCATTAAAAAGAAAAACCTCAAATGCTCTCTTATATCCATTTTAAGAGTAGGATTGGCGCTTTCTGCTATTACCTGAGTCCTGATCTATCACCCCAGGGAGAGCTTGCCAATCCTGCACTTTCCCAGGGTAGAAAGGCTGCAGTGGGGTTAAGGATAAGGCTCCTTGGGCCTACCTTCTCCCATGCCATTACATTTGACTTTCCTTCCTCAGAAAAGCATGGACATACTTCTTGTATAAAATGTTCTGTCTGACTGGGAGTAACCTTAATTCCTCTGCTAGCAAGCATATGTGTTAAAAGATTAATACAGAGTCTTATTTCTTTAGACTCAGTATGGCACATCTTCTTAATCTAAAGATCAATACAGAGTCTTCTTTCTTTGGACTCAGTATGGCACATCTCAATCTAAGAATCAATACAGAGTCTTCTTTCTTTGGACTCGGTATGGCACATCTTCTCAATCTAAGTTCTGTACTATCCACCTTCTTACCCTACTTATCCTCTGTAGGGGGGTTTGCAGCACCCTGGTGGAGTCCTATCCGTCCCGAATGTGGGGGTTCTCAATGGGGGGGGGCTTACCTATGGGAATCCTGTTCCAGGGGTTCCCAAAGGTGTGGACGGAGTCGGCGAAGACTATCCACCCTCTTCCTACGGTGGAGTCCTATCCGTCCCGAGTGCGGGGCGCTTACCTAGGGGTCCCTGTTCGGGCGCCATATGCTGGGGTCCAACCCCAGCGGGTCCAGGGGTCCCCAAAGGTGTGGACGGAGTCGGCGAAGAAGGAATGACACGGAGACAGTGTTCAGTTGATCAGCAGCCTAGCCAGGATCTCCAGCCAGGATCTCCAGCCAAGTTCTGGTCTGGATCTCCAGAGAGGTTCTGCTTCGGATCTCCAGCCAGGTTCTGTGGCCATGTTCCCTCGCTAGGTTCTCCATCCAGGTTCTGTCTGAGATCTCTAGCCAAGTTCGGTCACCAGGTTCTAGTCAGGTTCTCTTGCCATATTTCTGTAGTCAGGTTCAGTCCAGGATCTTTTGCCATGTTCTCTCCAGCGAAGTTCTTCTGTCTGTAGGTTCTGTGTAGGTTCTGTCTTCTGAAGTCTGTCTCTTGCTGTCTTGTTGCATCTGTATTTATACCAGTTGATTCCAATCCTATCAATCTCTATTCCAAAGGTTAGGGCGTTTCTTATCTCCATTCCAGGGAGTAAAGATTATGTAGTTTAAGCATGATTGTTCATAGTTAAAGTGATTAATTACCCGCCTGGCACTTAGTTGAGGGGTTTTATTCCCTCCCTAACTTCAGGGGAAAATCCCTACCTGGGGATTCAACCTTTCTTGGAGAGGTGACCTTTGGTTAAAACACAGCGCCAAGAAGGTGAGCAAACATATTAAGAACCGTATGTCATATATGCCAGGTCCCTTGAAACAGCAAGGATGGACCGGCTCCCGGCAGAGAATCAGGTACCTTTTCCGCCCTGGCCAGTGATAGCAGGAAGTAGGGGTGGAGCCAGCGATGGGAGCTGGGCACGGTCAAAGCTGGCAGTCCCAGGAGCTAGGGGCCCCTTGCCTGGGCCTAAAGCGGAGCCCATGATCGCGGCCCCCCCCTCCCCCGCTGCCACTGCAGGTCCCCGCTGCTCGGGCGGGACGCCTAGGCCAGAGGCATCAGGCCTGGGCAAGGGGGCGATCCTGCGATTGGAGGGTAATGGGGGTCAATGCCTGAGGGCTCCCAGTATGTGAGAGGGGGCAGGCTGGGCTGAGGGACACTCCCCCCCCCCAACACCCAGTGCATGAATTTCGTGCACCGGGCCCCTAGTGATTTAATAAAGGTCTAACAACATATTCTGTGACTTTCCAGCCTCAATAACTTGAATAGTCATTGGTGCTTACCAATATCTTTGCCTTGCATTTCAATGTATTAATTAGTCTTTTACATAATTTTATGCACTTTTTAATAGCTTTATTGAGGTATAATTTGAATATCATCACATTCACCCATCATGTGTCTATTTTAAATATTGGTTTTATTGGAGGGTATTAGATGTAGGGTATGTTTAATTATTTAAAACAAATTTAAAATTTTTCAGATTTATGTAACCATCATCACAATCCAGTTTTTAATATTTTTATCATCCCCAAATGTACCATTGTGACCATTTAGAGTCAAAATCTGTACTCATTTCTAGTCTTAGGTAACTACTGATGTGCTTTCTATATCTATAAAATTACCCTGCCTAGACATCTACACTAATAAAAGAGAAAAAAGGTAATTGGCGTACAACAATACCCTTTTCATTGGCTAATCAGGGCTATATGCAAATTAACTGCCAACTAAGATTGGCAGTTAACTGCCAACTAAGATTGGCAGTTAACTGCCAACAAGATGGCGGTTAATTTGCATATGTAGGCACAATGCAGGGAGGCGAAAGGGAAAGCAGGAAGAAGCCCCCTGCCACTGACAGTGATCGGAAACCCAGGGGGGAGCTAAGAGCTGGGGGGCGGGGCAAAGGCGGCCCTGGGGCCGCCTTTGCCCTGCCCCCCAGCCATGATCAGAAAATCAGGCGCCTTTGCCGCCCTGGCCAGTGATAGCAGGAAGTAGGGGTGGAGCCAGCGATGGGAGCTGGGCATGGTCGAAGCTGGCAGTCCCGGGAGCTAGGGGTCCCTTGCCTGGGCCTAAAGCGGAGCCCAGGATCGCGGGGCCGCTGCAGCTGTGGGTCCCCGCTGCCCGGGCCTGACGTCTCAGCCAGAGGCGTTAGGCCTGGGGAGGGGCGGAGCCTGCAACCGCAGGGAGCTGGGGGTCCCCTGCCCAGGCCTGACACCTCTGCCGGAGGCCTCAGGCCTGGGCAAGGGGCCGATCCGGTGATTGGTGATCGGAGGGTGATGAGGGTCAACTCCTCTGGCCAGAGGCATCAGGCCTGGGTGGGGGGCAGAGCCGGGGATTGGGGGGATATAATGGTCCCCTTGCCCAGGCCTGAAGCCTGGGTCAGAGGCATCAGGCTTGGGCGGGGGGTGGAGCAAGCGATCAGAGGGAGATGGGAGTCCCCTGCCCAGGCATGATTCCTGGGCCAGAGGCATCAGGCCTGGGTGGGGGCCAGAGCCAGTGATCAGGGGGAGATGGGGGTCCCCTGTCCAAGCCTGACACCTCTGGCGGAGGCGTCAGGCCTGGGCAAGGGGCCAATCAGGCGATCGGAGGGTGATGGGGGTCTATGCCTCTGGCCGAGGCATCAGGCCTGGGCAAGGGGCAGAGCCAGCAATCGTAGGGGTCTGGGGGTCCCTGCCCAGGCCTGACACCTGGGCCAGAGGCATCAGGCCTGGACTGGGGGCAGAACCAGTGATGGGGAAAATGAGGGTCCCCTGCCCAGGCCTGGCAGAGGCATCAGGCCTGGGCAAGGGGCCGATCCTGCGATTTGAGGGTGATGGGGGTCAACGCCTGAGGGCTCCCAGTATGTGAGAGGGGGCAGGCTGAGCTGAGGGACACTCCCCCCCCACACACACCCAGAACACGAATATCGTGCACCGGGCCCCTAGTTTTATATAAATAGAATCATTGTATGTGCTGTTTTGCATTGTGCTTCTTTTACTCTTACATTATATTTTTGAGGTCTGTCCATGTTATAGCATATTTCAGTATTTCACTCCCTTTTATTGATGAGTAGTACTCAGTTGTACAGGTATATATTTTACCCATTTACCACTTGTAGGACATTAGGATTGTGTCTACTTGGTTACTTTGGGGAAGTTATGAATAATGATGTTGTGGAAATGTGTGTACATTTGACCCTTGAACAATGTGGGGATTAGGGGTACCAACCCCTGTACAGTTGAAAATCCCATGTATAAATTTGATTCCCCCAAAATTTAACTACTAAAAGCCTACTGTTGATTGAAAGACTTACTGATAACAGAAAGCTGTTAACACTTATTTTGTATGTTATATGTACTACATGCTGTGTTCTTCAAGTAAGTAAGCTAGAGAATAGAAAATGTTATTAAGACAAGCATAAAGAAGAGAAAGTACTTTTTATAGTACTTCACATATTTATTGAAAAAAATCCACCTATAAATGGACCCACATACTTCAAACCCATATTGTTCAAGAGATACTGTGCTTAGTTTTGCATATGCTGTACATAGATTTTAATTTATCCTCGGTGGATATTTAGGCATTGGATTACTAGGTTGTAAATAAGCTTATGTATAACTTTTTAAGAAATTACTAAAGTTTTCAAAAGTGGCTGCACCATTTTGTCTTCCCATCAATAAAATATGAGGGATTCGATTTTTCCATATCCTTGACAAGTCTTAGTATAATCTGTTATTTTTAAAATTATTATAGCCATTCTAGTATATCTGAAGTAGTATCTCATTGTGGTTGTATTTTCCACTTTCTAACAGCTAGTGGTATTGAGCATCTTTAAATATTCTTATTAGCAATTAGTTTATCCTCTTAGCAAAATATCTATTTAAATAATTTGTCCACTTTTGAATTGGGTTGTTGATATTACTATTGAGTATTAAGCATCCTTTAATTGTTGTTGTTTGTTTTGTTTTAAACAACAGAATTTATTTTCTCCCAGTTATGGAGGCTCAAAGACAAAGATCAAGGTGCCAGCAGGGTTGATTTCTGGTGATATCTTTCTTCTTGACTTGAGATGGTGACCTTCCACTGGCCTTTCCTTTGTGCACACCGCCCCCCCCCCCCATGTATCTTTTCCTTATAAGGGCACCAGTCCTATTGGATTAGGGTCCCACCCTTATGACCTCATTCAGCATTAATTACATCCTTAAAGGCCCTGTCTTAAAATACAGTCACATTGGAGGGTTAGGACTTCAACATATTGATTTACTGATTTGGGGAAGACACAACTCAGTACATAACACTGGGTAATCACAGAATGTCTACTAAATTGAATTTACATTTTAAAGGAATGCACCAAATATCCACTCAAGCATAAGTCTTTTTTGCTGTTATTCTGTTTTGTTTTTATTTCCTCTGATGCATGTTTACAATAATGTTATAGTCAATCCCAGGTCTTACTATTTTGTAGCACCAACATCTTCTTAGTTTATCTCTTATTCTTCCCAAGTTATTTCCAGGGAACAATTTATTTGCCATTGAAGACACTGTTACAGCAAAGCACATTTAAGCATATCTGTTATGTTTCCCATTTTTTACATTTATCCTCAACTGAGGACACGTTCATTGATTTTTTTGAGAGAGGGGAAGAGAGAGAGAGAGAGAGAGAGAGAGAGAGAGAGAGAGAGACGAGAGAAACATCAATCAGTTGTCTCCTCTGTGTGCCCCAACTGAGGATTGAAGCCTCAACCTACGTATGTGCCATGACCAGGAATCAAACCGAAAACCTTTCGGTATATGGGATGACACTCCAACCAACTGAGTCACACCAGACACCAGCCAGAGATTTTTCCCATATTTTTAAAAATTAAAATATAATTGACACATAACATCAGCTTTAGGTGTAAAACATAACTATTCAGTATTTGTGTATATGTTGAAATGATCACCAAAATAAGTTTAGTTCCCATCCATCACTACACATAGTTACAAATGTCTTTCTTGTGATGAGAATTTTTAAGATAAAGAGTTCTTTACATATTATGTATATAATTACATATTTGCAAACTGTTTTTGCCATTCTTGTCTAGTGTTTTCATTTTCTTAATAGTTTCTTTAGAAGCCCAAACATTTTTAATTTTGAAAAAAATCCAATTCATGATTTTGAAAAATTTTATGGACCATATTTTGGTGGTGTATCTAAAAAATCTTTGGTCAAACCAAGACTATGAATATTTAGATTTATGTTGTATAGTTTTAGCATTGACATTTAGATCTATTATCCATGTTGAGTTACTTTTTTGTATGTAGTATGAGATAAGGGTATAAGCTCATCTTTTTGTATGTGGCTACCCATTTTCCCAGCATTATTTGTTTAAAAGCCCGTCCTTTCCCCATTATATTGCCTCAGCATCTGTGCCAAATATCTGCTTAATTTAGCATCTACATAAATTTCCTCTTTACCATTTTTCTGTACTTTTTATAAAGACTAGTTTCTGTTCCTCCTGTTCTCTAAAAACCAAATGTATTAACTATAAGTACATGCAAATGTCTTACTACTTTGTTAGACCTTGTATGTAAACAGGTCTTAGCATTTACATATTAAACTGCATGTTATATTTTCAAAAATTAATTTGACATATTTCTCCTTTGTATTACAATTGGTTTATTGCATTTTTAAAATTATGTGTGTATGTTATATTATGAATTCCATTTCAGGATAGTAAAAGGGCCATTAAAAATGTTAGTTATAGGAGTTGTTGTGCCTGATAGAGTTGAGAATCAGTGACATGATAAATTCAATGACAGCTTTTTTACTGTAGCCTAATTATCTTAACTTCCTTTACAAGCAGTAAAAAATATTAAAAGTCTCATTCCACTGTTTACATAAAGGCAGTACTACTAAATAAGGGAGATTTTATTGTTTTAATATTCATTTATTTTTATTTTGTTATATCTACCAAGCTGTTTAAACCAAATTATATTATTTACCTGGATGAATGACAGTGGCTGTAGATTACTTACCCTAGAGTCATTCTTCAGTTTCTTCCTTGCTAATAATAATCAAATTTGAGCTCTAATGACCAGTGGCTTCAATAAGGCTAACCCCTTCCCTCCCAGTAAGACCCATGAGGGATGACAACATCTATATATATAAAAGGCTAATATGCTAAGTTTGCAACTGTCTGACTGGTCTCCATGATGCACACTGGTTACCAGGGGACAGATGCTCAATGCAGGAGCTGCCATGACACACACTGGCCATTTACAGAGAAATGGAACTGCGGACCTGGTGCCCACAAAGCAACACTCAGCTTCCCCCAAGTGGGACACAGACCCTGCCACCACCCTGGAGCAACAGCCCACCAAATCGCAGTCTACGCTGCCAAGACCCCATGGTGCAAAGTGTGGCCCACAGCCCAGACCATCCAGGGAATGGTGGCTGTGGGCGCTGAGTAATGACATCATGTAGCAACATCTGGCTTCCTCTCCCTAGCGACTAGCCTCCTTGCAGTTTCTTCAGCCAAGGAACATGACTTGCTTTATAGCCAGGTGGAAGCATTTTACTCATTAACCAAATATCTGTGAAGTGTTTTCCTGTGCCTCATCTCATTTGATCCTCACAGAAGTCCTGGAGTAGGTAGATAGGAGACTTGGTGGAATCCTATTTTTCTTTTCATTAGCCGAAAAATGGAGATTTCAAAAGCTTAGAAACTTGACCCAACTGAAAAGAAGAAAGAAATGGTGGACTTTGAAAATGATTTCAGGTTTTCTCACTGCGCAGAATATAGTCAAACGCAACTGCAGTTAAATATTTTAACCTTTGTTCATCCTGTGTGATCTACAATAATAATCTGCTTCATGTTGATATTTACTGCTGTGTTGCTGACAATTACCTGAAAGAGAAGTTGGGGTGCTTCACTGGGCTGGAAAAAGTTTATCTAAATCAGAAAGCAGGTCTAATTAAGCAAGTTTATTCTATATATATTAAAGGCTAAGTTGACTTGTGCAAGCACAATACATATAAAGCTCTTGCTGGTGCCAATTGCATGCATGTGTTCCCATCTGTCATTGTCGATCATGAATTTGGTTGACACTTCTACTATAGAGAGAGGATGAATAGCGATATTAAAATATTTCTTCTAATTAATTTCCTTTCAATGTGCACAAATTTGTGCACCGGGCCACTAGTCCTATATAATAAAAGACTAATATGCAAATCAATTGAACGATGGAATGACTGACCACCAGGGGGCAGATGCTTAATGCAGGAGCTGCCCCCTGGTGGTCAGTTCACTCCCACAGGGGGAGTGCAGCTCAGCCAGAAGACATGCTCAGTGCTGGCGAGCACAACGGCGGTGGCAGTAAGGATGTCTGACTGCCAGCTTAGGCCTGCTCCCTGTAAGTCGGACATCCCCCGAGGGCTCCCAGACTGCGAGAGAATGGTGGCCAAGCTGAGGGACACCACCAAGTGCACAAATTTCATGCACTGGGCTTCTAATTTTAATATAAACTTGTATTGAAATATAATATACATATAGCAGAAAACAAAATCATAAGTGCATAGTTCTGTGAATTTCACAAAATAACACAATTTATAACTACTATATTCAGATAAAAAAATGGAATATTACAGAACCAAAGAAGCCCTGTTTTCCCTTTTATAGCCATCCCATATGTTTGAAGGAATTGTGAATTTTGATTTGATAAACTATTTTACTATCTTTGCCAACTATTAATTTAGAACCTACATAGTATCATAATGATGGCCAATGATATATGGATAAAATCTGCTAGGAGATTTTGGATATGTTTACTTCACTCTTCAAAACAGGATACCAGAAGAAATGTATCCTCTTTTCTGACTTTTGGATATTGGTCCAATGTGTGTGTGAGGATATGGTACTTAGTGTGGCTGCAAACATCTTGTAACTATCCTATACAATAAAGAGATAATATGCAAATTGACCCTCATGCCCTCAAAGATGGCTGCCTACAACCAAGCAGGCAGGGGGTTTAGTGAGGGATGACCAAACGACTGAACAAGCAGGCTGTGTGAGGTGACCAAGCCAGCAGAGGGGTTAGTGAGTTAGTGAGGGATGACCAAATGACTGAACAAGGAGGCTGGGTGGGGCTACCAGGCCAGCAGGAGGGTTAGTGAGGGACGACCAAATGACTAAACAGCAGGCTGCGTGGGGTTACCAGGCCAGCGGGGGTCATTTAGGGGTACCTAGGCTGGCAGGGGGTGGCAGTTGGGGCCAACCAGGATGGCAGAGGGGGACAGTTGGGGGTGACCAGGCTGGCAGGGAGTAGGAAGATGGGGGCAACCTGGCTGGCAGTGGGAGCAGTTAGGGGCAACCAGGCTGGCAGGGCGAGCAGTTAAGGGTGATCAGGCCAGCATGCAGAGGCAGTGAGAGGTGATCAGGCTGGCAGGGGGGACAGTTAGGGGCAACCAGGCAGGCAGGCAGGTGATCGGTTAGGAGCCAGGGGTCCCAGATTGCAAGAGGGATGTCCGACTGCTGATTTAGTGGGATTGGACCTAAACCGGCAGTCAGACATCCCCCGAGGGGTCCCGGATTGGAGAGGTTGCAGGCTAGGCTGAGGGGACCTCCACCCCCTGTGTATGTATTTCAAGCACTGGGCCTCTAGTAAGGGTATAAAATCTAAGAATAAAAACTAACACTATGAGGATGGCAAAACATAAATGTGGAAAGAATCTGGGTGTATAATAGTATTTTTATTTTTCTGGAACTGCTCCATTTTAGATATTTTATTATATGAGATAATAAATGTCCTTTATTATTTAAGAAACTTGTGTTAAGTTTCTTGTTATTTGCATCCAATGGTAATGTCCTGTATTTGTTCTATAAAATATTTACCTTTCATTAATTCTCTCCCACTACAATCTGGGTTATACTTCTACTATTCCTGTGAAATTGCTTTCAACAATATCACTAATCATTTCTTATTTGCTAAATTTCATGGACATTCTTAATTCTTAAACATTTTGACCTGTGGCATTTTATACTGTTGACTACTCTCTCTGCACCATTCTCTTCCCTTGACTTCCATAATGTCCTTCACTCTTCTCTTCCAAAAATATTAGACTATTTTGCTTCCATTATTTCTTATCATTTCCACCCATCTGTTTAAATAAAAATATTTTATAGGGGTTTCTCTGAACCTACTTATGATTTTTACAAACTCTCACTATGTGATATCACTCACTTATATGATTTTTAAAAAATATATTTTATTGATTTTTTTTTACAGAGAGGAAGGGAGAAGGATAGAGAGTTAGAAACATTGATGAGAGAGAAACATTGATCAGCTGCCTCCTGCACACCCCCTACTGGGGATGTTGCCCACAACCAAGGTACATGCCCTTGACCGGAATCAAACCTGAGACCCTTCAGTCCGCAGGCCGACGCTCTATCCACTAAGCCAACCTGGTCAGGGCTCACTTATATGATTTTAACTATCACATAACACCTAAGTCTTAATGTCTACACCTAATTTCTTCCATGATCTCCAGACCTTATTGCCAATTATGTATTGACTATATCCAAATAAGTTTCAAACATACTTTAACTCAGTTTAGGGGTGGCCCAAAGTAGGTTTACAGTTGTCTGTATGAAAAATAATGCACTAATTAACAATAATAATACAAGAAAAAACTATTTCATATACTCACAACTATAAACTTACTTTTGCCCACCCCTGTATATTTGAAAAATTGATTAATTTTAGTATTTTTCATCTTAAATCTACTCTTCCTTATGGATTCTATATGCTGGTCACATTCTATATGTTGCCCTTTAAAGAGAAAGACTCTGCAGTCACATTAGTACCATTCTATCCTTTACTTCTGAAAGAATCCAATCAATTATAACTTTTTGTTACTTTTCTCTCTAAATAATTCTCCAATCTGTCCTCTCTTCTTCATCCTCTCTATATTATGATTAATATGAAATTTAATATTATCTGTTTTATTGCAAAAGCCTGCTAACCAATCTTCTTCCCTCTAATCTCAACTTCTTAGAATTTATCTTCCACACTGTCACAGTATCCTTATTAATTGCAAATATGACAAAACAATTTCTCCTTCTAAAAGTTTTAGCCAACTTATGTGCTCACATCCCCCAAATTTCCAATTGAATAAGTAATAAAAGCCCAGTAGGTGATATAAAATGCCAACAGATCTGAAATGGCAGTCAAATTTCTGTCACACAATAGTAGTTTCCATTTTACAAAGCTCAAATCAAGCCCCAAAGTAGAGAGTTATGGAAACTTAACTGACATTAAGAAGGGAAAACAAACACCCTCTACTTCACAGTAGTTTCTATCCAGGGAGGCCAGAAATATATTTTTTTAAAATATATTTTATTGATTTTTTACAGAGAAGAAGGGAGAGAGATAGAGAGTTAGAAACATCGATGAGAGAGAAACATCGATCAGCTGCCTCCTGCACACCTCCTACTGGGGATATGCCCGCAACCCAGGTACATGCCCTTGACCGGAATCGAACCTGGGACCCTTCAGTCCGCAGGCCGACGCTCCATCCACTGAGCCAAACCGATTTAGGCCAGAAATATTTTATTCAACAGCAACCATACTCTATTCTCCTATTATTAACTGTCTTGAACTCTAATTCTCAGGTACTTAATGTGACTTCAGTAAAGGAACTAGGGAGTGGTACTTTTATCTTAAAATCCTATATAATAAAAGGCTAATATGCAAACTGTCCCCATGGATGGGAGTTCGACCAATTGGGAGTTAAGACGTGCATTGACCACCAGGGGGCGGTGGCAACAGGCAGCCAGGGGAAGGGACCCTACCCATGCATGAATTTCATGCACTGGCCCTCTAGTGTTAAATAAACACAGGAGAAAGTTAAGCATGGGAAAACTAAAGGGAATGTACTCTGGGCATTGTAATATTTAAATGCACTCCCAAAAATTGACAGGATAGACTGATTCAGAGTATTCAAGTGTGCTAAAACACTAGTTTGAAATGATTTTTTTCCTGAGATTTTATCCATTTTCTTTCTACTACTACACCTACGCCATTCAAACCTATATTTATGGGTTTGTTGCTTTAAATGACAAGTAAAAATAAATGTGTTCAACAGGTAGTTTTTAGTCCTTTGTATGTATCAGACACTGTTGTAGATTTTGGAAACATAGCCATAAAAAAGAGAGAAAAAGTGAGTGAAATTGGACAATTAATAGAAATTCAGGTAATGATAAGAGATATGAAAAATAATAAAATGAGGTAAGTGGATAGAGTACAGGAAAGATGTCTCTGAGGAGGTGACATTTAAGTGGAGATATAAATGAAGTGAAAGAGTGAACATGCAAGTATCTGGGGAATGAACATTGTAGAAGAAAGGAAAAGCAAGTTTAAAGGCCCCGATTACTATGATCTTAGCACATTTGGTTTAAGAGCTCAGCTGATAGTCACTCAGGGATATTTCTGTTCTAATTCAACATCAGCCAGCATTCCATCCAATGACCTTTAGAATGAACTTAGCAGACACAGCTTGAACACTGCTGTGAGTTGGGGCAGTGAAATGAATTATTCTACACCTAATATTAAGAATAACAGGCAATGGATTTCAGAGATTCCGCCTCAGTAAATCTGCCTCTGGTTTGTATTCCTGAGTTGTTTGTAGTTTGCAAATTCTGTAAAACATGGACCATATATGATAAGAGATGAGACTGGGTTAGTTTGAGGTGGAAATAGTACTGCTTAAGAGGCAGAAATAATTTTTTATATGTTGGATGAGATAAGTTCATAATTAGAAAAATGGGGAAGAAAGATGTTTTTCCAGAAGGCAGAATGAAAAAAAACACATGAAAATAATTAACATCTGGGTGACACTATTAAATATTATTTATGGTATCAACAATAAAATATTGATAAAATAAGGTTTAAAAATTATCAATGTTGACCATTAATATAAATAAAATAAAAATACATGCTTTTTCAGTGATCAAATAATAGAATATAAAGCATATATGTTCTCTTTAAAAAGAAAATAGATATAAAACAAGGATAAAACAAGATGATAAAATAAGAACAAGCTCTTTAGTTCCAAATATAAATTTAAAATGAATCACCCTATTAAAGCAAAAGGACTCTCAGATTAGATTGAGAGATAAATTCATCTATATGATATTTATAATATAAATTTCTGAAGTAAATGGTATAAGAAAGCTAAAGTAGATGTTAGGCACAGATATTCCAGCAGGATATATTCATAAGAAAAGAGATTCAGACCATTATAAAAAAATAAAATTCAAGGTAAAAAGATAAATCTGGGCAATGGAATTTTTTAAACTCTTGGATGAAGCATATAATCTACAATGAAATTATAATAGTTATAATAGTCATAAATTTTCATTCTCTAAATAGCATGCCATCAAAATATAAAAAAATAAAATGTGCTTTTGAAATACAACTCAGCTGGGACTGCTTTAAAGGAGTAGTGAAATAAGAAAACAGCATTCAACTCTCAAGGCACATACTAATGCTTCAGGAAAAGTAGTAAAAAGGATGCTTTCTGCCATTCTCTCCCACAAGTTACACAAAACCTAGAAAATTCTCAAGCAAAGCAAAAGCAAAGTATCAAGGTACAAGTGGCATAAGACATGTTCCTCACTTCTTAGCCCATGAGAATACAGTTTTGGAAGCATTAGCAGGAACATCTTTTGAGAAAATTCATGAAGGGGGTTGCCCAGTTGAGAGAAATATCTCCAAGTAGAGGAACACTCATCTAGAAGCCATAATACATAAACCTAAGTAATTCCATAACAGAAGGTAGAGGCAGCAGCCAAGGTGACACAGGACTAAAAATGCACCGCCAGGATACTGGAGATGGAAAAAATAGCAAGTTGGGACCACATGCTAGTATATAACATTATTTTTTATCTTACTGTTTCTTTAAACATAAAATTTTAGTATTACCTTGTTAATTCACTTTCTCAAGGTCATTCATATAGAGAAAAGAAGAGATCTTTATGGAGAAAGCAAAGCAAGAACCCTTTTTGAGTATTAAAATATCCTTATTTTACAAAAAGACTGATATGTCTTTTAGGATTATATTTCATCATTAGTTACAAAAACCTAGAAAATAATGGTTGAAAAAAGGGGGTATTTTTCTTGCATGGGAAATCCTGTAATAGGTAATCCAAAGCTGATAGTGTGACTCCACAATGGCATCAGGATCCCAGGCTCCTTTTCACCATCTCCTCTGATTTCCTTAGCTTATAATTTTTATATCCGTACTAGAGGCCCGGTGCACGAAAATCTGTGCACTCAGCGAGGGTCCTCAGCTTGGCCTGTGCCCTCTCACAGTCTGGGAGACCTCAGGGGATGTCCAACTGACAGCTTAGGCCCAAGCAGCAGTCTGATCTCCCTCTGCGGGAGGTGACCAGAGGGCCAATCAGGGGACAGCACCACAGGCGAGCTGCCAGCCTCACCCCATATCACCCCTCTGTTGCCACCACCAGCCTCCCTCTGTGGGAGGTGACAGGGAAGACCAATCAGGGGACAGCACTGGCCATTGAGTGACTAGCCCCACCCCTGCAGCCTTTGCTGACTGGCCCTGCCCCAAATCACTGTTCTGCCATTGCTGGTGGCTTCCATCTGGGGGAGGTCACCCCGGCAGGCTGATCTGGGGATGGTGAGCAGCCAGTCACATCCCCCCTGATTGCCCCTCTGCTGCTGCTGGTTGCCACCCCCCCCATCACTGTCCCCTCCCTCTGCCTGCTGGCATGCACCTTGGCTGGCCTGGCGCCAACTGCTTGCTAGCCCCAACCTCCACCAACTGGTCGTTCTGCTGTTCGGTCAATTTGCATATTACCCTATTATTATAGGATGTCCATCACATGGTCATAAGATGGTTGCTTCACTCCCAACCTGAAGTCCAAATAAGAACATCTACATTAATAAAAAAGAAAGATGCAAATTGACCATACCTTCATGAACATACCACCAGCCAATCAGGAGTGAATATGCAAATTGACCCAACAAAGGTGGCAGGTTAATTTGCATATGCAGGCTCTGAGCAGCCAGCGGTGGGGTGGGACACAGGTGTTCTGTAGAGCCCCAGCCACTCCGGGCCTCTGGGCAGTGTGGGAAGGCAGAAAGGCGGAATGAAGGCAGAAAGGCAGCTCTGGCCGGAGCAAACGCAGTGCTGGCAGCCAGTGGAAGGAAGGCCTATTCTAGCAAGAATCTTCGTGCATTGGGCCTCTAGTATAATAATAAAGAAGGAAGCAACAAGGAAGGTTGTCCTTATATTAGGAATTGCCAAAACCTTCCAGAAAACCAAGCTGACTCCCCCTTCAATCTCATTGCCCAGAACCTTGTTTTATGCCTAATCCTAGGTACATAGAGAATGGTAAATGTAGTGTTTTAGCTGGGGGTGTTGCTTCCATGAACAAAATTGAGATTCTAGAAATAAGGAAAAAAGGGGAAGTGGATATTGGGAAGACAACCATCTGTGGTAGATGGTGATAATTGATAGTTCTTCATTTGTTTATTTGTGCATTGTTATTGTATCCTTTAAAATTATTATTTTTAAAATTTTTCAATTACAGTTGACCTACACTACCATATTAGTTTCAGGTATAGAACATACTGATTAGACATTTAAATAACTTACAAAGTGATTACCCGGTTTGATTTTATCCTTTACCTGGTGAAATAGCAAGTTGGGACCACATGTTAGTCTATAACATTATTTTTTATTTTACTGTTTCTTGAGACATAAAGTCTTAGCATCACTTGGTTAATTCACTTTCTCAAAGTCATTCATTCCGTAAATGACAGAATCAAGATTTGAATCCATATTTTTCTAACTCCAATGCCCATGCCCTTTACAAGAAATCACCTGCCTCTCACAGATAACTGAAAGTTAACTCAATTGTTCCTCTAGCTCAAAAAGCTTAATGCCCCTCTAAGCAAGTTGCATACTCACCAAGGTTTTTTTGTTTGTTTTTCTCCTGCAACTGCTCAAATAAAATAACACAACACATTCCACATTCAAAAAAGCAAATTAGCTGAAAGGCTCAATAAGATAAACAGTGTCTCCTCTGGTTGTTCAAATAAAGTGACATCTGATAATAAGTTACCATTCTGACCTTTATTATATGTGTAAATATAGGCCTGTGCAGTGTGTTTGAACAATCGAAAGGTTTCACTTTGATGGCTTTAGCATAATCAGACACAGAATTTCTCTTCATGTGAGACACAAAGGTGGATTTTAATTATTTGATTCTCTTTAAAAATACATTTGCTCTTTCACTTTTGGAACTACCTTATAAATGGAATTTAGCTCAGGGAATCATTTAACTTTCTCCTGGTTGCCAATTCGCTGCCGGCACCTTTTCAATCTCTGTGTAAGTCAATTTCTCCCATTTGTAAAACAGAGAATTAGAGTTAGTAGAGACAAGAAGAGTGAAGCATAGCATGGATATTTCAGTTTTCAAAGAAAAAACAAAAGATATATAAATAGCACATATCTTTTCAAGGAAATTAAATCACTTTGAAGTAAATATTTGTTAAGCAGAATATTTTACCTTAGGATACAAGTAGTTTTATATATAGGTAGAGACATAGATATGCAAATATGTCACAGAAAATGTGACAGATTTTGATTTGAAGTGATTATTTAGTTCAGAAAAGGAAGAGAAGAAGGGATGGAATTTTTATTGTCTAAGGTACTCTTCTCTAACCTGTTTCACAAACCACTGTAGTCAGTAAAGGGTTAAATCAACAAGCAGTCAGTCAATCTCATATGATAATGGATTTCTCCAGAAACTTGACCATGACTTTCCATGATTAAGACTAAAACAAACAAACAACAATGCAACAAGGTCATGCAACTTGAAAGATTACCAGGCAAATGAACAAGTTAGCCATATTACAGAGTAATAACATATACTCCAAATCTTCAGTGTTCAATAATCAATATATCAAAATACAATTCATATTAGAGGGTAATCTTTCATGCACACAGAGCTTACTGTTAAGTATTGATCTTGCTGGTGCAGAAAACAAAAGCAAGAAAAAGAGGCAAGCTTACCAAGGTTTTCTCTGGAAATGAGGATCACAATGCCTCACCTTTACATTTGCCACCAACACTCTAATCACTCTTTCTCAGCCACTAAGATTGAGCTCAGTCTAAGATACAGTACCAGCCAATTTTTTTTTGCCTGTAATTATCTATGGACTTAAATCTGTCATCATTTTTTTTTATGTTCTCTATTTGAATCAGTTGAACCAACTCAAATTTTAGTAGTAAAATTTCTGAAAGGATTCTCAGAATGTTCATGAACCCAAGGCTATATTCTACAGTACAATTTTCTACAGTCTTTTGTAGTAATGCCAACCATTTCGTTGCATATTAAGAGGCTTTTCCTCATCATTTCTGCTGAGTTCTCAAAACTGTAGTAAGTACTTCCTTGGAGTTCTCTACATTGCCAAAGACTCAGTTACTAAAAGAAGTATATACACTAATATACTAATACTAGTGTAACTAATACAGTTACACTAATACAACCTAGAGGGTATGTTATTTTAAGCACTCTGTGGAACCTTGTTTATTTCTGAAATTGTTAAGAATCCTATTCCTTAATGTTATCAAACCATAGTTTAACCTCCTCTGGAAACATTCTATCTCTTTTATATCTAACTAGAGGTCCAGTGCATGAAATTTGTGTAGGAGGGGGGTTGTCCCCACAGTCCAGCCTGCACCCTCGCTAATCTGGGCCCCCTCGGGGGATGTCAGACTGTCAGACATCCCTCTCACAATCTGGGACCACTGGCTCCTAACTACTCACATGCCTGCCTGCCTGTTCGTCCCTAACTGCCCCCCCTGCTGGCCTAGTTGCCCCTAACTGCCCCCCTCTGCTGGCCTAGTTGCCCCTTACTGCACCCCCTGCTGGTCTGGTCACCCCCAACTACCACCCCCGTGGCCTGGTTGCCCCCAACTGCTCCCCCTGCTGGCCTGGTCACCTCCTCCTGCCCCCCCTGCTGGTATGGTTGCCTCCAACTGCCCCCCTGCCAGCCTGATCACCCCATGCAGCCTTCTGTTCAGTCCTTTGGTTGTCCCTCACTAACCCCCCTGCCGGCCTGGTCACCCCATTCAGTCTGCTTTTCAGTCGTTTGGTCGTCCCTCACTAACCCCCCTGCCAGACTTGTCGCCCCACACAGCCTGCTGTTCAGCTGTCTGTCCAGTTGTTTAGGTAGTGACAGCCCCTGTGTTTTTATATATTAGGATAGTTATGTGCCTGTCGTAGACAATCAATAATCAATACAGTATACAAAAGCAGCCATCAGCCTGTCGGTGCTTGCTTGAATCTCCAAATTAATCTCAACATCTTAGAAAAATATTTGACTTTTCTATGAAGAACTTCCATAAATTTCTTAAAACAAACAAACAAAAATATTCCTCAAACTATCTGTGAGAATATGAATAATCACAGATGCATAAGGTCCACTGTCCCCTGAAGAAAATAATTGTCCAGAAAAATGTATGTGATACTGTAAAATCCAAAACTTCTACATAGAATATCTAACTCACAAATGGTACGACTCAGAGTCCCAGTTTACTGACAATTCAAGGGTTTCTTTTCACCATATCCTTCTTACTAGAAGAGGTCAATATAAGCACCTTTCTTGTGTTTTCTGGGTCTATTTTGTTCTCTAGCACCATTCTGATAATAGTTTGGTGACTAGGATGGAGGGCACTTCTTGGTAAATTATAGGATATGGTTTGGTCTAGACTTAGGAAGAAAATGTGCCAAAGTTCACAGATAGTATAAGAGCTACCACAGATTTAACCAATGCAACTAAGCTCATCTCTTTTGTCACATAATGTATCTAAGCTATTTCCATATAGCCTATACGGTAGGATTATGAATGTAGCTGTTCTCTAACAGGGATGTCATTTGAAAGTAGGCATACTTATCATCCTCCAGTGCACAATGCTGCTGTTTTTAGTAACTCCATTGACTGTGACATAGAGAGGGAGTAGGTGGAGTTGGGAAAAGAGGGCTGTTTTGCTCCCTTTTCTAAATATACACAACCTTGGTAAAGAGAAGAATTACATTCAAACCATAAAGAGGAAATGAAGTGTTTGAAAAAGTGGGTGTTACACATCTAGTCTAGCTACCTCCTCCTTTGTGTCATGAAAAAATGCTTGTGACATTTTTTCCTGCATACTCAAGGTATCCCACATCGCTTCTTTCTCCTTCCTCATGTTATCCCTTCTTCCTGCAGTCCTTGTCTTGATTAATGTCTTCTCTGAAAAAAAAAAACACACCTTCTCTTGCCTTTTTATCCCTTCCCACATATGCTACTTCTTCCTCAGGAAAGAAACCCCAGGTTCCCTTAATTGTCTTGTAAGATGTATGCTTTCAAGGATCTACTGTAAGTTTGAAATGTGGTCTCCTCAACAAGGTTTCTGCTAATAGCTAGAAGGAAGGGGTGAACCATGGGAGTAAGATCAGGTCTCACATTTCAGACAGTAATTTGCAATTCCCAACATATATAAAAATTTAGACACATTTGACATGATGAGGATTGGTTTCTCACCAAAATCTTTCAACAGGTCTATATAAGACATACATTGTGTGGTCAAGACAACATCAACCCTATAATGCCTGAGGAATACTTTCCTTCCTCATAACTTGGGGTTACTTTACAAAACCAAATTCTGTTAACTTGATCTTGAAGAACACTGAGTCCGATTCCTCTTCCATAATTTCTGGATATTTTATTTCCTCCTTAGAGGTTATAAAAGAGTCCTGCCATCAATAGAAAGCTATAAACCCCTTGTCAAGTGTAATTCACTTAAATTCATCATTCAAAGTCTTCTATGATTTTCCATAACTTGGGTTTATATTCCCTATGTTCTTAAAACCATGATGGCTTATATTTTCCCCAGTACTATCTTTGCTTTCCTATTTCTGCTAATTTGTGTATGCCATTTTTGCTACATGAACTACACTTCCTATTTTCTTCTCTGTCCAAAAACCTTACTTACTTTTTGGTTTCTACTTCTCACATTATTTTTTTCATGAAGACTTCCTTGATCAGCCCAGGTACCAACCATCATTAACTTCTTAGCTTAGGTAGTACTGTGTATTTCCTTTATTCATCTTATATGTTTGTTTGTTGTCACAATTTCTTAATAAAAAATTCAAGTTGTATTATCTCAGGACTTGGTAGAGTAGGTGCTTGGGGATATAGTGAGTTTTCTATTCATGTTTTCTGATTGAATAAATAAATACATTGAGTGTTTTATAACAGAAAAGCAAATGGAAGGACACTTGAGAGGGCCCAGATGTTGTCTGAAGTCCTAATGTTTACTTATTTGAAAGTAAGTGAAGTTGGGTTGATATACACATAGGCACAGATGTACACACACACACACACACACACACACAGACACACACACACACGAACCACCAATTTGCAGCCTATGTAAAGCCCATTTTGAAAACTATATTTTATTGGTATATCCCAGGTAAGCCTTACTCCACTGGGTTTATATCTATTGGTATGGTAATATAGTGTAATATAACAAAACCTGGATTTTAGATTAAGAATGAATTCAAAGTGAATTCTAGCTCTTAATTTCTAGCTCTGTAAAAGTAAATAAGACATTTAACTTCTCTGAGCCTTAGCTTCCACAATTGTAAAAATTGGAGAAAACAGGATTATTATGACATTTACATGAGATAGTAGTATATGAGTCATTTATCATGGTTGCTATCAAGTAGCTCAGTATTCAATGCATGTAATTTACTTTCCCATCTTGGAGTTAAATACTTGAGATTGCTCTTTAATGATATCCTATATGTTCATTTTTTCTTCCACAATTAGATTGTGATCTCAATGTCAAAAAAAATCATTTCTTTTCAATTTCTTTACATTGGATTTAATATTATTACACATACATTAGACACTTAAGAAATGCTTATAAAATTACACATTCAAGAACTCATCTAGTCAATATACTAAAAGCTATTGAATGTGTATTTTAAATAGGTAAATCATATGACGTATAGATATATCTCAATAAAACTTTTGAAAATAAAAAGAACTGATCTTACACTAACATATGACCCACCTATGAGAAAGGTTCCTGATATCAATATTTTATGGTAGGCATTTCTATTATTTTCCAATAGCTGGTTATCATCTACTTCCAAGTGTGTGAGGAGATTCCATTTCCTTTCTCTCTTGAAGTTACACGTAGCCATGTGACTGTCACTGGCTGATAAAACATGAGTGTAAGTTGTATATGTCACTTCAGGCTGGAAATACTTAATTGCTGGTTCTTATCTTTCCAGTGCTTCGTCCCCTGCCAAGGCTGTTGAGGAAGTGTCATGTAGATGTAGCAGTGCTGAAATATTGAAATGGTCAGGATTGCTAAGTATAAAGGATGGCTTCCCTGGAGAGACACACATATCTGCAATAGACTTTGATTAAGCAAGAAGTCAACATTTGCCATGATAGGTTGTACTTAGCAGAATTCTAAACTGGCTCTCAATAATCCTGATCCCTACTTTACATACCTTGTCTAATCCTATCCTCAGTATGTGAGACTATGATGGAATAATGGCTCCCTTGATTAGTTACCTTACAGGCAAAGGTGTTGGGATAGTCACATTATACAGACTCCTCTGTAGCAGACTGGAGTGAAATTCTCCTGCTGGCATTGAAGAAACAAGCTACTATGTAGCAAGAGGGCCACATGCTAGGACCTTCAAGGCAACCTCAAGAAGCTGAGAGTGAGTAACTGCCAGCCAGCAAGAAAATTGGAACCTCAGTCTACAATTGCTAGAAACAGAATTCTGCCAATGATTTAAATGAGCGTGGACAAGCTTCTCAAGTCTCAGATGAGATCACAAACTCGGCTGACATCTTGATCCCAACCTGGTGAGACACTGGTAAAACCAGATATGTCATGCCAGCCCTTCTAATTCATATAAACAGTGAGAAAATAAATGAAAATCATTTTAATCGTCATGTTTGTGGTAGTTTGTTATGCAGTAATAGAAAACTAATATATAAGACATTCAGATTTTGGTGTTGCTTGTTTATTTTTGCATCACCTATCCCATCTAATGGACACAACATTCTAAGCAGATATTTAATGACCTTGCTTATAAGAACATGAAAGAAGACTCTTTCTTATTGTCTAGACCTCCCTTTGTAAATAACAATGGTCAACTGAATTTGAAAGACTAAGAATTTCCATTCTACTTATTCACTTTGCATTTATTGCATCATGACAATGGGACAATCATAAAAATAATATAAATGGAATCTTCTAGGTGGAATGATGTTTATCAGTAAAGCAAATGAGAGGTATATTTAATATTTTTGCATTTACACATTGACCAAAATGTCATCATTTTTTTATTGTATAAAGTTTTATATATGTCTCTTTTTCCCCCCAACTGACCCCACCCCCACCCCACCAGCCATTCCCAAACTGGGCAAGCCAACACCAACCGCCCCACTGCCTGTGTCCATTGGTTATGCTAATATGCATGCATGAAAGTCCTTTGGTTACTCTCTAATGCCCCCTCCCCTACCATTTGTCACTGGATCTATTCTTGTTCATCAAATTATATTGATCATTATATTCCACATATGAGTGAGATCATGTGATATTTAGCTATCTCCAACTGGCTTATTTTGCTTAGCATAATGCTCTCCAGTTCCATCCATGCTGTTGCAAATGGTAAAAATTCTTTCTTTCTTTTATAGTGGTGTAGTATTCCATTGTGTAGATGTCACACAATTTTTTAATCCACTCATCTACTGATGGGAACTTAGGCTGTTTCCAAATCTTAGCTATTTTAAATTTTGCTGCTATGAACATAGGGGTGCATATATCTTTTCTGATTGGTGTTTCTGGTTTCTTGAAATATAGTCCTAGAAGAGGGATTTCTGGTTCAAAGGGCAGTTCCATTTTTAACTTTTTGAGGAAACTCCATACTGTCTTCCACAGTGGCTGCACCAGTCTGCATTCCCACCAGCAGTGCACGAGGGTTCCTTTTTCTTTACATCCTCACCACCACTTGTCATTGGTGATTTGTTGATGATAGCCATTCTGACAGGTGTGAGATGGTACCTCATTGTTGCTTTGATTTGCCTCTCTCAGATGATTAGTGACTTTGAGCGTGTTTTCATATGTCTCTGGGTCTTCTGTATGTCCTCTTTTGAAAAGTGTCTATTTAGATCCTTTAACCATTTTCTGATTGGATTGTTTATCTTCCTTTTGTTAAATTGTATGAGTTCTCTGTAAATTTTGGAGATTAAACCCTTATCAGATATATCATTGGCAAATATGTTTTCTGATGCAGTGGGCTTTCTTGTTGTTTTGTTGATGGTTTCTTTTGCTGTACAGAAGCTTTTTATTTTGATGTAGTCCCATTTGTTTATTTTCTCCTTAGTCTCCATTGCCCTAGGAGCTGTGTTGGTAAGGATATTGCTAAGACATATGTCTGCTATTTTGCTGCCTATGGAGTCTTGTAGGATTTTTATGGTTTTCTGTCTTACATTTAAGTTCTTTAGCCATTTTGAGTTTGTTTTTGTGTATGGTGTAAGTTGGTGATCTAGTTTCATTTTTTTTTTGCATGTATCTGACCAAATTTCCCAGCACCATTTATTGAGGAGACTATCTTGACTCCATTGTATGCTCTTGACTCTTTTGTCAAATATTAATTGTGCATACCAGGTAATGCCTTGGGTAGATTTCTGGGTTCTCTGTTCTGTCCCATTGGTCTATATGTCTATTCTTGTACCAGTACCAGGCAGTTTTGAGAACTGTGGCTTGGTAATATAGCTTGATATCTGGTATTGTGATCTCTCCAATTTTGTTCTTCTTTCTCAGGATTGCTGTAGCTATTCGGGGTCTTTTTTTTATGCAAGATGAATTTTGGAGAGTTTGTCATAGATCTTTGAAGTATACCATTGGTATTATAATGGGGATTGCATTGAATCTGTAGATTGGTTTGGGAAGTATGGACACTTTAATGATGTTGATTCTACCAATTCATGAACATGGCATGTTCTTCCATTTGTTTATATCTTCCTCCATATGTTTTTTCAGTGTCCTGTAGTTTTGCGAGTACAGGCCTTTTACATCCTTAGTTAAGTTTATTCTTAGGTATCTTAATTTTTTGGTGCAATGGTAAATGGGATTTTTTTGTTTCTCTTTCTGTGAGTTCATTATTGTTGTATAAAAAGGCTATAGATTTCTGGGTGTTAATTTTGCATCCTGCTACATTGCCAAATTCATTTATTAGGTCTAGTAGTTTTTTGATGGAGTCTTCGGGGTTTTCTATGTGTAGTGTCATGTCATCTGCAAATAAAGACAGTTTTACTTCTTCTTTTACAATTTGGATGCCTTTTATTTCTTCTTCTTGTCTGATCTCTATGGATAGCACTTCTAGTATATGGAACAGGAGTGGTGAGAGTGGGCACACCTGTCTTGTTCCTGTTCTCAGGGGAAATGGCTTTAGTTTTTTGCCCATTGAGTATTTTGTTGGCTGCGGGTTTGTCATAAATGGCTTTTATTATGTTGAGGTATGATCCCTCTATTCCAGTGGTTCTCAACCTGTGGGTTGTGACCCCCTTTGGGGGTCGAATGACCCTTTCACAGGTGTCGCCTAAGACCATTGGAAAACACATATATAATTACATTACGATTCGTAACAGTAGCAAAATTACAGTTATGAAGTAGCAAGGAAAATAATTTTATGGTTGGGGATCACCACAACATGAGGAACTGTATTAAAGGGTAGCAACATTAGGAAGGTTGAGAACCACTGCTATTCCTACTTTGCTAAGAGTTTTTATCAAGAACGGGTGTTGGATTTTGTCATTGATTATGTGATTTTTATCTCTCAAATTGTTTATATGATGTATCACATTTTTTGATATGTGTATATTGTACCATCATTGCATAATTGGAATAAATCCCACTTAGTCATGGTGTATGATCTTTCTAATATAATGCTGAATCTGATTTGCTAGAATTTTGTTGAGGATTTTAGCATCTATGTTCATCAAGGATATTGGCCTGTAGTTCTCTTTTTTGTGCAGTGTCTTTATCTGGTTTTGGGATTAGGGTAATGCTGGCTTCATAGAAAGAGCTTGGAAGTGACTCTGCCTCTTGAATTTTTAGGAATACTTTGAGGAGGATAGGTTTTAGTTCATCTTTGAATGCTTGATAGAACTCCCCTGTAAAGCCATGCAGACCAGGGCTTTTGTTTGCTGGAAGATTTTTGATTGCTGCTTCAATATCTTCAGTAGTTATCAGCTTATTCAGGTTTTTTGATTCTTCATTATTGAGTTTTGGGAACTTGCATTTTTCTAAGAATGTGTCCATTTAATCTAGGTTGTCCATTTTGTTGGAATAGAGTTGTTCATAGTATTTTTTCATAATCGTATGTATTTCTGTGGGATCGTTTGTTACTTCACCTCTTTCATTTCTGATTTTGTTTATTTGGGTCCTCTCTCTTTGATTCTTGGAGAGCCTGGCTAGAGGTTCATAAATCTTATTTATTCTTTCAAAGAACCAGCTCTTGGTTTTGTTGATTTTTTTGTGTGTCTATGTTGTTTATTTCCACTCTGATCTTTATTATTTACTTCCTTCCATTTATGCTGGGCTTTTCTTGTTGCTCTCTTTCTAACTCTTTGAGTTGTAGGTTTAGATAATTTATTACATTTTTTCTTGTTTTTTGAGATAGGCCTGTAGAGCTATGAACTTCCCTCCCAAGACAGCTTTCAACATGTCCCATAGATTTTGGATTGTCGTGTTTGCATTGTCATTTGTTGCCATGATGCTTTTTTATTTCTACTTAGATCTCCTTGGTAACCCAATCATTGTTTAATAGCATGCTGTTTAGCCTCCAGGTATTTGATTTTTTAAATTGTTTTTAATGTAGTTGATTTCTAATTTTATGCCATTGTGATCTGAGAAGGTGCTTGAAATGATTTCTATCTTCTTGAATTTGAAGATTCTTTGCCTGTGTCCCAATATGTGGTCCACCTTTGAAAATGACCTATGTGCACTTGAGAAGAATGTATATTCTGTGGGTTTCAGGTGAAATGTTCTTAAGATGTCAATTAATTCCATTTGATCTAATGAGTCATTTAGGATTGATGTTTCTTTTTTTAAAAATATATGTTTTATTTATTTTTTACAGAGAGGAAGGAAGAGGGATAAAGAGTTAGAAACATCGAGGGGAGAGAAACATTGATCAGCTGCCTCCTGCATACCTCCTATTGGGGATGTGCCTGCAACCAAGGTACATGCCCTTGACTGGAATCGAACCTGGGACCTTTCAGTCTGCAGGCTGACGCTCTATCCACTGAGCCAAACTGGTTAGGGCAGGATTGATGTTTCTTCGATGATTTTTTGTTTAGAGGATTTGTCCAGTGGTGTTAATGGGGTATTAAAGTCCTCTACTATGACTATTTTACTGTCATACTCTCCCTTGATATCCTCCAGAAGTATTTTTATATATTTGTGTGCTCCTGCATTGGGTGCATATATGTTTACCAGCGTTATATTTTCTTGTTGAATTGCTCCTTTTAGTATTATGAAGTGGCCTTTCTTATCTTCTGTTATGGCCTTCACTTTGAGGTCTAATTTGTCAGATATAAGTATTGCTACCCGAGCTTTTTTTTTTTTTTTTAATTTCCATTTGCCTGAAAAACCTTTTTCCATTCCTTCACCATCAGTCCGTGTGAGTCCTTTGTTCTGAGGTGGGTCTCCTGTAGACAGCATATATATTGGTCATGTTTTCTTATCCACTCAGCTATGCTATGGCTTTTGATTGGGGCATTTAATCCATTTAGATTTAAAGTTATTCTTGATAGGTACTTGTTTGTCACCATTTTTATTCTTTATACCTGTGTTCCTTCTTCCCTTTCTATTTCTTCTTTTTATAGCAGACCCTTTAGCATTTCTTATATTACTGGTTTGGTGGTAGTAAACTCCCTTAGTCCCTTTTCATCTGTGAAGCTCCTGATTTCACCCCAAACTTTGATTGATAGACTTGCTGCATATATTATTCTTGGATTCAGACCCTTGCTTTGAATAACTTTGTATATTTCATTCCATTCCCTTCTGGCCTGATGTGTTTCTGTTGAGAAATCAGTTGATAGTCTGCTGGGAGATCGCTTGTAGGTAACTTTCTGTCTCTCTCTCTGGCAGCCTTTAAGATTCCTACTTTGTCGTTGGTGTTTGCCAATTTAATTACAATGTGTTTTGGTGTTGGTCTTTTGGGATTCATCTTGTTTGGGAATCTGTGAGCTTCTTGGACTTGTGTGAGTTTATTTTTCTTCTTTCAAATATCAGGGAAGTTTTCTGTCATTATTTCTTCAAACAGGTTTTCTATTCCTTGCTCAGTTTCCTCTCCTTCTGGGACCCCTATTATGTGGATGCTGTGTGTGTGTGTGCGTGTGTGTGTGTGTGTGTGTGTGTGTGTGTGTGTGTTGTCTCAAAGTTCCCTTAGACTCTTCTCCTGTTTTTTAAGGTTTTTTTGTTTGTTTGTTTTCTTGTTTCTAGATGCTGCTCTGCTTGGGTATATTTTCCTACCTTGTCTTCTAGCTCACTGATGTGGTCCTCTGCTTCTTCTAGTCTACTATTGATGCTTTCTATTGAGTTCTTTATTGCAGCAATATCATTTTTCATTTCTTCTTGGTTCTTCATTTCCTCTTGTTTCTTACACATATTG
Organism: Myotis daubentonii; assembly: GCF_963259705.1. Taxonomy (NCBI): domain Eukaryota; kingdom Metazoa; phylum Chordata; class Mammalia; order Chiroptera; family Vespertilionidae; genus Myotis; species Myotis daubentonii. The sequence goes on along the minus strand of NC_081861.1, from coordinate 33,778,667 downwards.
TTGAATGTCTCTTCCATCCTTTTCAGCATCCTTATGACCATTGCTCTGAATTCTTTCTGTGACATATTGCTTGTCTTAATTTAATTTACTTCCTTTTCCAGTGATTCCTCCTTTTCTTTCAAATAAAGGCTTTTTCGTTGTCTCCCCATGATCACTCCTCTCAGAGTGTCTGGTTATGTAGGTCTCTCTCTCCTGCATTAACTTAAAGGAACAAAATACAACAAGACAAGACACTACACACAGGGCACCACACACATACGTATTCATGATACTAATAGCCCCAAATAAAGTTGACCACCAGAGAAAAGAGAATTAGTGGATAGAAAAGAGTGAAAAAAATGATATTGAGAAAAGGAAAAAATGTAGGAGATTGAAAAAAGAGAAGAAAAAAGAAGGGGTAAAGATATATGTATATGGGGAGAAAACTCCAAAACAACAACAGCTAATCCAAAAAATACAAACAACAAACACTGAAACAGCAAACATCCAGATGAATCTGAGGAGGCAGTGCTCTCTAGGTGATATTTGACCTTTCCATCCACGGACTGCATCACAAGCTGTGTTTAATTAGCCAGTTCTGGGTGGGTGTTGTTTGATTCAGCTGCTCCTTCTATCTCCCTTGTGAGAAGGTGCAGGGCCCGTCTGCGTATTTGGAGCCACTTTATCTCCCCCTGGTCAGCTTTTAGGCACCCTCGGTCAGGAGGGCTGGAGTCTCGGTGTTCGTGGGTTCGCAGCTGAGGCAGCTCGTCCCTGGGCATTGTGGTTGTAAGGTCCCAGGAGGTATCCAAGGTTTCCCTGGTTGAAGGTAAGGATGGGCTTCTGATCACAGCCAGTATCCCCTTCAAGATGGCATGGTCTCTGCGGTAGAGCTGGCTGCTCCGGGAGAGATTTCACCCATAGTAGAGGCTGCCTGGCCAGGGGAGTCTGGTCTGCCATTCCCAACAGTCCTGTGGAATATAGCTGTCCCTCACTCACAAATACAGACACTCCCTGCACTTCCATGCAGTTTCCTTCCATTCTCTCATTCACACACTATCTTCCATTTTGTTCTCTTTTTAAGCTAACAGGAATAGTAGTATTTTATTTTGATTCCTTGAGGAGTTGACCATAATTTTTTGCAAAGAAATTCCATAATAAAACTCTTTCTTATGAGGTAAACATATAATCTTATATTCAATGACTCTGAAGTACCAAGCATTTAATGAAAATATTATTGAGGTTAAAAAATGTCCTGAATTTATAATTTGTACAGAGAAAGTATAATAGAATATCATTAGGCCATAGCTTAATTATTATAAAAATTTAAATAAGTTATAAGAATAATTCTTATAATTAAAAAAACACCTTAGCACTTAATAGCAAATAATTGAAAAACCACCTTAGCACTTAATATGAATTAAAATTTTGCATTATGGAACATTATTCTAGCACAATTATTTTCAACCTTTTCCATTTCACAGCACACATAAATCAATTACTAAAATTCTGTGGCATACCAAAAATATATTTCTTGCCAATCTGAAAAAAATGGGCATGATTTTGATTAATTTAAAAAATAATTATTATCCTAATTACCCAACTTAATTGCTCCAAAGTGACTTTTTAAAAAATCAGGTACCTAAATCCTTTTTATATAAGGATTTCTGGTAGCAAGAATTAACTAATCAGAAGCAACCTTATTATGCCATGTTACCAATAAGATACAACCCTATTATATGACCTAAATATTTATGGTTCAAGACAGGTCATTCACAACAGACAACTATTATTGTGTAATTGGTCAGTGTGAATCATAGCTACCAGTCGAATGGTTGAACAGTTGACTGGTCAAATGGTCAAATAGTCATATATATATATTATCATGTCTTTTCTAGAAAACATTGTGATAAAAAATAAATTAATATTATCATCAAGCACCAGTATGTTGAAGAGGTGGGTTAGAGAAACACTGGAGGGAAATAAAGATCAGAAAAGGGAAGCCAAGGTTTCCAGGGAAAAAAACTGCACTAATTTTATTTTTTGCCTATGTATGGGACAATTACATTGAATTTCAAATTGTACTTCTTAAGGCTAGGTTAGCAATGAAACAAGGAAATAAGTACTGGAAATAATTTTAGGATTGCACAGAGCAAGGGTAGTTAACTCATGCCTAAGTGTGAATGCTCAAAGTCCATAAACTTCCCGAAATTGTATGCAAATTTTTGCAGGTATGTGCATTTTGGGGGGAGAGAATTCATAGCTCTCAACAGATTCTTAAATAGGTTCATGACTGAAAAGATGATAGGAACCATTGGCATATAGAATTAAAATCTTTCTTTATAAGCAGCTAAAGGTTGTAACAGCAAAAGTACCCTCAGCCCATGTGTGATGCTATTCACATTACAGAGGGCCCACTGCTCATCTGTCACAAACAAGTATGTTAACCTACTACTGGGTACTATTTTCTACTTACCATATCAGTTGGAAAAAAAGGCAGAGAAAAAAGGTAGGGGAGGAAGAGTTTGTTTTCCATTGTACAAAGGATATTAAACTACAAAATAAATGTTTTTCAAATAAAGGGTCAATGACATATATAAGTGCTATCTTTTATCAGATAAATACAAGCAAATAACAAAAAAAGAAAAGCGGGAATATTTACACATATCAATTACATAAGGAGGACAAAATAAAATTTTTCCTGATTTGATTTTTAAGTCATTTGTATAAAAACAATCTTGATATAAGACAATGGCATGTTTCACTAAAAATAATGTAAGTTGAATTTTTTAAAATATATTTTGAATATACCAGGAGAGTTCACTAAATAAAGGAAAATAAATACTTTCAATTAAAAATAATATATGTGGAAAAGTAACTCAAAACATAATAAAGAGATAAAATAGGATTCTTTTATATGCATGTGAAATAAATTTCAAAATAATAGTTACTGAAAGAAGGTGAAAGTTTATTTTTTCCCTTGTAAATCAATTCTAGAGATTAGTAGCAAAGGACGGGTTAGGCTGCCTCTACATTTTCAAGGACCTGGGCCCTTTGTAGCTGGTTGTTCTGCCATGTGACTTCCCTTCCCAAATCAACTAGAGATCTAGAGACCACATTTGTATTCTATCCTAGAAGGAGGAAACACTGAAGAAAAGTACCTACCTCCCTTCCCCATTTAAAGACATTTCTGAAAAATCATATTGTTGGTTTATTAATGTATTTCAAAATTCACATGTTGAAGTCTTAACCCCTAGTACTTCAGAATGTGAACTTATTTAGAAATAGGAATAGGGTAATTGCAGATGTATTAGTTAAGATGAGGTCATTAGGTTGGCCCTAATTGAAAATGATTGGTATCCACCTTGGCCATTATGGCTCAGTTGGTTAGAGCATCATCCTGTGCACCCAAGAGTTGTGGGTTCAATTCCCAGTTAGGTCATATACCAGATTTCTGATTCAATGCTTGGTTGGGGCATGTATGGGGACAACTAATAGATGTTTCTCACTCACATAGATGTTTCTCTCTCTCTCTCTTCCTTCCTCTCTCTCTAAAATCAGTAGAAAACATATCCTCAGGTGGGGATTAAAAAAAAAACCCAAGCCCCAAAATGACTGGTATTCTTCTATAAAGGGTAAACTTAAACAGGAGACATACATGCACACATGAATAACATGAGCATTTATTTACAAGTCAAAGAGAGAGGCTTGGAAGATAGTTCTCTCACAGCCCCCAGAAGAAACCAACCTTTGTGGATACTTTGATTTTAATTTCTAGCCTCTAGAACTGTGACAATGAATTCCTAATGTTTAAAGTACTCAGTTTGTAATATTTTGTTGTGGCAGCCTTAGAAAACTACTACATCATTCAAAACACTTCTGTCCAATGGCCAAATCTAGCCTCAGGGAGGTTGAGAAATTGAGTCTTTATTCTCTTCAGCCCTTTGTCCAGCTAAAAATACAAGATAGTATTACATAAAAGGGGAGAGAATGTCTATTGGGAGGACAATAACCAGTGTTTTCCAGAAAGTGAAAAGTGAAAGGCTCTGAACACTATTAATTTTTCATGTTTTTAAATTACAGTTTACAGTTAATATTATATTAGTTTCAGATGTAGAGCATAGTGGTTAAACAATCACATACTTTACACAGACAGCCTTATTCACCTATACTTTATCATCAGACTTAAATGGCATTTCCTCTAAAGCATTTCTTTGCTTTTCCAGACAGAATTAATCACTCTTTTCTGTTCCCATTGAACTTGCACTTGACTCTATCAATAGCACTCACATTGGCTTACACTTAAATAGTGTTTAGGTTTACAAAGGCTTCATAAAATATTTCAATAATGCTCATAAGAGTCATGTGAGTACAGATGAGGGAAACTAACACATATAATTTGTAAACATGAGGAACTTGGATTTTAATCTAACCTTTTAAAAAATTTATGTGCCCTTTAGACAAAATATTACATATTGTAATTACTCACTGAAGTAGGCAGATATTTGGCCACTATGATGTTCACCTCCTGAAGTTAATCTCCTGAGCATGTTAAGTTATTGGGGGAAAGAGAATGTGCATATGTAATTAATATTACTAATTTTCTGACCTTAAAATAGGTAGATTATCCTGGATTATCAATGTGTGCCTTATGTAATCACATAAGCTCTTAAAAACAGAAAAGAAGGTCAGGAGTGTAAATCAGAGAGGTTCCAGGCATGAAAATAACTCAAATGTATCATAGTTTTTTGCAGATGGAAAGGGCCACATAAGAAGGAATCCAAGCAGCTTCTAGAAGCATAGGGCAGAGTCTAGCAGACATCTAGCAAGGAAATAATCACCTCATTTCTACAGCCTCCAGGAAATGAATTCTGCCAACATCCTGAATACATTTGAATTTTTTTCTCAGAGCTTGCAGATAAAAGCCAGTCTAGTCTATTACCTTGACTTTGACCTTGTGAGACTCTACAGAGACAACCTAGCTAATCCACATTGTGTCTGGACTTCTGACTCATGAAAACTATGAGAAAATAAATGGATCTTGTTTAAAGCTGCTAACTTTGTGATAATTTTTGTATGGCTACAAATGATAACTAATATATCCATTTACTTGTATCCTGCACTAAATTATGAGTTACTAAAGAGCTGCTATTGATTTTTAACCACTCCTCTCTCCAACCAAACCACAGCATACGGTCTATCTTAGTAGTAGTCATTAGTAGTGGGCAATAAAATAGTCGCTTGAAGCATTTTCGTGCCAAATATTGTTTCTTACACATAACATATTTAACCCTCACATTATGAAGTAGGTAAATTGCTATCCCCATTTTAAAGAGGAGGAAACTGAGGTTTAAGTAACACAGCCAGTCAAACAGCCAGTAAGTTGCAGTGTCAGAATTTTAAATCTAGGGCATCTAGATCCAGACCCGTGCAACACTGAGAACCAGTATGCTATGTGGTTTATTGAATAAACACTCAATAAATATACATCAAATTGTTTGTTGAATTAACTTCAAGCAAACGACTTCTCCTTATATGTAGAAGGCCAGGTGTTCAAAATAAAAGGTCTGTTTAGGCCATTGTTTTTAGCAGAATTCCAAATTTACTCCAGACTCCTTCCTTAGATATTTGGATTGAGTAGATTAGGAATGGGACTGATAAATCGCCATTTTAAAGCCTCAGGTGATTTTTTACAAGATCAGACTGAGAAACAATGTCTTATATCATCCAAGCATTGATTTAATAAATCATTGCAGACATCGGCTTTAATATTCATCTAAACAAATAAAATGAAGTAGTCTGGTAGTAAGGTTGAAGACTTTATTGCTTCCTTTAGGTTCCCTCTAAATAAGAGAAAATGTCTTTGAAGCTATAATTTTGGAAGTACTGCCGTTTATCGAGAGGACCATCATTGGCAAAGTAATATTAAGTATCAAATTCAGGAATACGTTGGGGACTTCCAGACATTTCACATGATTTTAAAATATAAGGTTTTCTGGTCTTTTGAATTAAAAAAGATGATGATGAAGACATAAGTATCAGACTCAGTTTTCCTTATAGTTATTTAAATCACTATTGGCAATTTATGTGACTTGTTAAAGTAAAGGGGCCTTTTAAACTGTGTTACAGTATATTTATGTATTTCGTACACTGAATATTTTATCACTAGCTTTCAATGAATTGTTTTATTGTACTGAATTTATCGTAACAAGATATTTATTACATGTTCTCTTATTCGTGTTGTTACCCTGCTCAGTGAAAAATAATTTATATTTTCATGACATTTACTTGTTGATAGTAGTTTTTATAACCTTCATTTTTTTTCTACTATTCATTTTTCCATGATGATTTGTTACATAAAGATTTTACAACAGCCTCCTAAGTTTTATGCATGATGAATCATAATAATGGCAAACTGTCTCCTTGTGTATGAAGTCAATAACAGAATGAAAATATGTTATTATTACAATATTTTATAATTAACTATAAATGATGAAAAGCTTGGCCAAATCTTAATACATGTATACCTATTCATTTGGATATTGATTATCTTTTCATTGTTTTATAGTTATAAGGACAGATACCCAGTATTCAGGTTACAAATTATGATGGATTATGTTCCTATTTATTTGGCTGTGTATCATAAACCAAATAAAATTGGCTAAATAGAGAAAATCCAACTGGAATGCTCTATTTACTGGGATAACTTGTATTTAAAATTATAGGCTGAAAGATATACACTATATTGCAGTGTTACCTCAATCAACAAGGTAAAATTAAATTATGCCCAACACATAGTCTGTATTAAATCTATCTTATTCATATTTTAATCCTACGAATAATAGTGATATATGTAGGATTTCTGATAAATATCTACTAAATAACTTTATGATTCCTCAAAACACTTTACTCCCTTACATTGTTGGATAACAATTTATCAAACTACACTCTTAGACATTCCCCCACTTTCTTCCTAAATTAAATCTTAATGTTATTTGCAACTGCCAAATATTGTTCATTCTGAAAGATGTAGTAGAGGAGTTGGAGATTTTTTGAAGTGCCTAGTCAAGCCCAATGAGCCTGCTTCTTTCTGCAAGATGGGTTGGGAGAATGGGGCCAGAAAGTTGATTCACTATATAAGGGACTCTGCTTTCTCCTTCACACTTTTCCCAAGCACACTGACACATGTCATCAATTAGTTCTCCATTTAAGTTAAGGATCTACTTTTATAAAAGGCAGATCAACTTTATGGGCTTCAATTATTATGTTTTTTCTTTGTCGTTCCTTTCTGCCAATTTGAAGGAATTCTACAGTCTTTGATTCTGCTACCTCTATCTCTCCTCTTATCATTGCTTAGTTCATCAACCTCTTCTAACATACCTTCTCCTTAGCTGCAGCTTCGAATATACCAGTGTCAGCTGTACTAAAGCAGTTAACAAAAATCATTAAATCAGCAAACATACTTTTAAAAGTAATGCTAAGTCAATGAGCTGTTCCATGATGGCTTGAAAGGGGTATTTTGGATCAAGTTCACGAGCTTTCGCACTGGTCAGTAGACTGTTTTGGTTATATTGATTCCTGGGGAATACACAGCTGAAATTGTCGAGTAAGACTCCCTCCACGTTCTGTGTGGAGTAGGGTTCGGTATCTGAAAGAGGAGCCGCACAACAAATGAGAGAAAAAGACACGAGATAATTTTGCAATATTGGGGGACCAGGCGGCAAGTCCCGAAGGACTTCCCCAGATGCTCAGGCTGCTCCAATCCTTTATTGATCTGGAGTAGCCCTTAAGGTAAGGAGGTTTCAATGACACACAGATCAGCAGACAATTTCCAGGAATAGACAAAGTACCTGATAAGCTCATTAATAGATTTCCGGGAGTATCTGATTAACAATAATCAACAAGGATCTACATAAGTATCTAAGGAATTAAGTGTACTAAGGTGGGGATGCTTCAACTATTATTACCTAAATTAACTGAGTGGTTCCTAGATTAACTGGGTGGTGCACAGCCCTGACCTTTGCTAGGACTTTCAAGTCCTGACCTTTACTAGGACTTTCAAGGGCTACTAGCTTTTGGGGGGTCTCTGTCTAAACTCAGCTAGTGAAGACAATGAATGGACTCCAGCAGAAATGTGGAAATTTATGAATGGAAGTGTTAAGTTTACTCATTAAATTTGGGCCATCAACATAATAAGTCAACAACAAAATATTAATATGGAGGGTTTATGCATTCCAATTTTTCATGGAGTATAAGATTAAATACTGCAGAGGATATAATCCACACATATATAAAACAGTGTGCTTATATTTTTACACAGTAATAACAATCACCTAAGGTGTGAAACAGCACCAAGCTGTAGGTTTTTACTATCTCTTCTCTGATATGGGTTCATCGAAGATGAATATGTTCTTATTCAATTTTCCATCTTTTTATTCCCAGCCTCATACAGTGCATTTTCTCTAGGTATCAGTAGATAGTTGTTGAATGAATAACTATCTAGATTATCCAGGCCTTATAATATAGCTATGCAATCAGTTGCTTACCTATTCAGAAGATAATACTCTCTTTGAAGATAGGGGCCTTTTCTAATTCATGTCTATTTCCCTTACCACTTCACACATTTTGTTGAATATGCATGCATCCAAAAAACATTTTTAATTGAATGGAATTGAGTAGAGAAAGGTATTAATGAGACCAAGACAATTTGTCCTATCTTGGAGTCATGCAGTTTGGACTCACACATACTATATATGTAGGCTGAATCTCTAAATATAATTTATTTTAACAACCTGGGAAATGTGAGCTTTTGGTTTTTAAAATAAGGGTCAGAAAATGCTCATGGATTAAAGCAGTGTTTGTGAATGTGTGCTAGGTAAAATCTAGGGTTATACAATGTTCTCAAGGAGGTAAATGAAAGCAAAATGTAGAGCTCCATGACTTCCCTTGAAAAAAATCATCTTTTATCTGTTGAATATATTACATTCATAATTTTTCATTTCTATAAAGTGTTCCTGGAGTTTAGCTCTCACCACAATAAGTCTAGTTAATAGCCATCATTTCATATAGATACAAAAAAGTTTGTTTTATTCTTGTGATGAAAACTCTTAGGATTTACTGTCAACAAATTCAAAGGTACTATACAATAGTGTTAACTATAGTCACGTTGTAGATTACATCCTTACTACTTATTTATCTTATAACTGGAAGTTTGTACCTTTCTACCACCTTCCTTAATTTCCCTTCCTCCCACCAATCCGCTAACTCTGAAAATATGGATTTCTAATCGATTTTTAAAATAGTCATCCTATTAGTGCATTGAAACATTATGAGATAGAATTATCATACCAAAATGATTTGATTCAATCATATTGAGGTCATAATCAGTGCTCCATCATATTATTTAAGTGGCATTAAAATTAAGATTGATTTCATTAAGCAAATATGTCTTTCTATTCCCTTGAGCATCTTTCTGGTAAGAAGGTCAAAATTGTCAATTTTTCACAAATATAAAAATTGACTTGATAAAAAACTTAACCTTTTTCTATATTTTTTCTCAATGTATATTTGGAATTAATAAGCAAAGTTTGAAAGTTCTTTTTTCAGGAATGATAGTACATTGGGAAGAAATTAGCAGTCATTGGTAACACATCCCTTTATTGCAAAAGGTTTCAAATTGTGTCTCGTGAGAATTTGTCCTGCTATCCAACATGATCTCTACTCATATGTGGCTATTGAGCTCTTGAAATGTGGCTAAATCCAAGTTGAGATGTGCTATAATTGTAAAATAGATGTACAATGCAGGTGTATATCAAATGACTACATTATACACTTTAATTATAAATAATTTTATTTGTTAACTAGAGGCCCATCCCTCAGCCTGGCCTGCGGGGCTTGGGCCAAAACTGGCTCTCTGATATTCCCTGAGGGGTCCTGGATTGTGAAAATGCAGTTCTCAGGCGATGCACACTGGAATCAGGCTTCCTCCTTTCTGGTTCTGGGTGGGTCACCTGAGAACCACAGCTGCCATGTCACCACAGCTCGGCAGCTCCTGCATTGAGCGTCTGCCCTCTGGTGGTCATTGCATATCATAGCTACTGTCCAGACAGTTGGACAGTCAGATGGTTGCTTAGGCTTTTATATATATAGATGATATCTCAATAAATCTTTGAAAAAGTAATTTATCAACATCATTGGCAGGGCCAGCAGTATAAAGAAATGGATAGTGTTTCAATCAGTCAATATCTTGGGCAACAGTTGCAGAAAAATATAGCTTTGAGGAGTTATATCTGAGTTCTTACCATACTGGCAAGCTGTAAGAGATACCAGCGCTTACCCTAGACAGAAAGATAAATATCCCCCCTGCATAAGGTTGTTGTTGGTCTCAATAGTGGTCACTTGTAATGGTATCCATGTCCAGTAAAATAAAGACGTTTGGGGTTTAGCTGGTAGAAGCTTCAAGGAAGAGCAATATAAAAAAGAGCAGAAATATCTGAAAAACATACTCTATTCTGGAACACACAGGTATAAACTGTCATATGTAAACAATTTGAAGCAGTGAGATGGAGGGTAGGATATAGATTGAATCATGTCTCCCCTCTTGACCCCTAATGTGATTTTATTTGGAGGTAAGGGATTTAAGAAGTTAATTAGGTTAAATGGGGTCATAAGGGTGTTGTCCTCATAGGAAAAATTAGTGTCTTTGTAAGAAAAGACACAGGAGACCTCTCTCTCCCATCTTACAGGTGCTGTAAGTTCAGACATGGAGCCGGAAGACCTGGTACAATGAGCAAAGGTCAGGACAAACTCATTTGTGACTTCAAACTGTTAGTGAAGTTGTATTTTTGAAGACAGAATCCCATATGCGGATCAAGGAAAATATTTTTGATCAGTGCTTTTTGTTAGTTATATTCTGATTTCTGGAAGAATGTATATCATTTTGAATGACTCCCTAAGGCAAAAGCTTGTGAAGCTTATGCAGAGGGGCAACACAGGGCTAATGAAAACCTTGGGATCTGTACAGGATAACAAAAATACAGAGAGAAGAGCAAAAGATTGGAAACTTTGGAAATTCAGGGCCATGAACTTTTGCCATTTACAAATGTCAGGCACCCTGATCATCAGATAGAAATATAGGATATCCAGTATATGGAAAAAAAAGGATTAATTGGGTTTTCCTAAACCATGGAGATGATTTTCTGGTAATGTGATATACTTATGTATATTGGAGATATACATTTGATCTCAGAAAAAATAGTTTCTTGAGAGATTTCTGAATTTAATCTAACTTTGGGCATAGCAAATATTGGAAGCCAATTTTGGCAACCACCTTTAAAGAATAAGTACATACAAGGAAATGGGTCAAAATAGTAACAGCCCTTTTCTGTGGCTACTGGGATTATGAGTGGCAGTGTAGTGATGAAGAATATAGGCTCTCAAGCTAGACTAACTGGTTTTGAATCCAAACTTTCACACTTATAAGTGTGACAGCCTAGGAATAAGACGTAAATACTCTGGTTCCCAGGTCTATGTTCAACCACTGAGAAACCCTGTCCAGGCCAAACTTAAATATTCTCTACCTCCATTTCTTTATTTGTATAAGGGAAATGACATTTTCTGCCTCATGTTGTGAGCATTAAATTAAATAATCAAAGGAAAAGCAACTATTATACTGTTAGCTATTATTTTCTTCAAAATTTTCTACAATAAATTTATATTCCTTTAATAACAGAAAAATGTTATATTAAAAGACATATAACACTATTTAAGATATCCTTTATTTTGTGTCTTGCAGCTTTGGATTTGGATAAGGTTTGAGATGAGAACATATGATTAGCCATTTATTTTGTAATCTGAATTATAGACGAAGAATGTATATACACCCTACATTTTAATGCCCATAGCTCTTGCATTCCATTTCTGACAGCGATCCACTATGGGAGTATACATGTTATCTAACCCCTTTTTGTAAAATGAGGATAATAATACTGAGCTTGTGTGCTCATGGTGGGGATAAAGTTACATACACATGAAAGTCTCCTCCCTGCATAGTGGCTGGCATACAATAGGCATTCAATCAATATCAGTTACCATCACCCACCACTCACCTTTAACAGGTTAGACCAAGTAGTCTGGCATGTACTACATTCCAGTACAGTTTTTTTTCAATATAGTAATCAATTCCTGGCCACTAAATATATATTTTTGCTAATGTTTTCATATAGACAATTCCCAGAGGTACTTAGGTTGTGTGGCCAAAACATAATTATATCATTTTTTGCAATAACGATGGGACAATCTGTAAGATATATCTTCAATGTCAGTTTTCTACAGGATATACAAATGACTACATCATTTCAGGAAGTTCCTCTAATTGAAATTAAAACCATGTCCAAAAAAATAAATAAATAAAACCATGTCCAGTTTTAAATTCCATTATCTGTGCAGTTTGATTAGCCTAAGGTGTAAGTCAGGGAGATCTTTTAATATCAATGCCTCCATAGAGATGACATATCATCATCTGAGGTATGAAGTGGCAGATGCCTATTCATAGCATGACAATTTATTTTTGCCAAAAATACTAGGGTACTGCCACTATGGTAGCATATTTGACATTGCAGCTTTGCCCTGCAAAGAATGTCAAAATATACTTGTAATTAATGTAAAATATGCACATATAACCATTGAGGATATTATGGGATGCCTTGTGATTTATAATAGTAGGAAGGATTTCTTTTGTCAATTTTTGTTCACTTCTATTTTGTGCATGGGATTGCCCTTGAGTAGTTAGCAATTGGTGTTTCATAGCCATCTGGCATTTTGTGGCTAGGCACATCTCCAAACTCATAAGGTGAAATATCAATTGTAAAAAATAGAGGTTTATGTTTTCTATAATGTACTAGCACAGGCTCTGAAGTCAATAACTGTTTGCTAGTTAAAAAAACCTTAAAACTGGAAATCCATTATCAAACAGACCTACTCCCACAGTCCTAGCAGGTGGTACAGGTCAGCAGAAGTTGCCTTTTATGAAATAAAAGTTGACACATTGAATAATGGCAGCATCCCCTTGAAGTCTGCCCATTTCTAAAGACAGTTTAAAGACCCATTTTGGTTTTGGAGTAGTTATCTTACAAATTTTATTAAATAAACATTAGCAGTACTGAAATAATAGAGTAAGTTATTCAAATTTTCAGAGACTATTTCTTCTCTGAACCTGAGTTCCAGATATGTAGTGATTAAGGGTAGGAATTTTAAATATCAGGGAGACCTTTATTTGAATCCTTCCTCTATCAAATTCCTGTGATGTTTAATGAATTACTTATCTCTCTGAGCCTCAATGTTCTCATCTGTAAAGTGGAAATAGTCGCCAGGTTTGATAGTCCCCAGGTTTGTTTTGAATTAAATGAGTTCACATCATCTCCAATCCACTAGTCTTACTGTTTCAATCTTTTATATTCAGTACTTCACAATATAGAATTGTCAAGGTTAGCAATGACTTCTACATTGCTCTCTCAGCAGCATTCAACCCAGCTGACCATGTTTCCCCTTAAGCATTCTACTCTGTTCACTTTGCATCCTCCTCTCTTCACTTCTGGGACACCACATTGTCTTTTTTTTAATACTTTTTATTTATTTTTATTTATTTCAGAGAGAAAGGGAAAGGGAGAGAGAGAAACATCGATGATGAGAGAGAATCATTGACTGGCTGCCTTCTGCATGCCCCCTACTGGGGATTGAGCCCTCAACCCAGGCATGCGCCCTTGCCTGGAATAGAACCCGGGACCCTTCAGTCTGCAGGCTAACGCTCTACCCATTGAGCCAAACCAGCCAGGGCATGACATTGTCTTGTCAACTGAGTTTGACACTTCCACTCAAGGTCCTTTGTGAGCTCAACTTTCTCCTTGCAATCTTGAAACCAGGCGTGTCTGAGAACTCACTGTTGGTGTCCTTCTGTTTTCTTCTCTATATTTCACTCTTCTCTTTTCCTCTATAATCACTTTCTAGGCAATTGAATTCTAGCATCATGGCTTAAAATAGCATTTGCAATTTTCAAATTTCTATCTATCTAAAACTGAGACCTTTATCCGGAACCCATATCTATATATTACAGTTTCCTTGACATTGCTACTCAGATATTTAATAAGCTTCTGCAGTTAATATGTCAAAAAAGACCTCTTGATTTTCATCCAAAGCAACAACTTGTTGCTCATTCAACTATCTCCAGTTTACTAAATGCACAACAATAAACTTTGATTCCTTAAACAGAAAACCTATAATTCATAATTAATTCTTTGCTTTCCTTGATTTTCCACATCCAATGCATTTCCAAATGCTATGGTTTTATTTCCAAAACAAGTACTCAATTAGGTCCTTCTCACTATCTCTAGTATATCTGGTACTACCATTATGATCCAAAATCACAGCTACTGTCACCCTGACTAATTAAACTGCCTCCTAATGGATATCCCTGATTATATCCCTTCACCCTCACTATTGATTCTTCCAATAATAAATAAAAGAAACATTAAAAAATGGAAATCAAAGCATACCTTTTTTCCTGTGTGCTTCAATGGAGTGACAGTGCTCTCAGGATAAAACCCATGTTTCTTACATCAACCCACAGGGTTTCTAAATGATCTAGTTCCTGATTACTTCTCCAACATGATCTTATGTCATTCCTCCTCAATGAGCTATAGCCAAACAGGCCTCCCTTTCCAACTTCCTAAACTCCTTTGTAACCAATGCCTTGTATATATTTTTATTTATCGTCTAAAGTTTTACATATGTCTCCTTTTTCCCCAATTGACCCTCCACACCCAGCCATTTCCAACCAGGGCAAGCCCCCACTTCCCCAGTGTCTGTTGTGCATTGGTTATGCTAATATGCATGCATACAAGTCCTTTGGTTGCTCTCTAACACCCGCCCCCTGCCATTTGTCTCTGGATCTATTCTTGTTCATCAAATTATGTTGATCATTATATCCCACATATGACTGAGATCATGTGCTATTTATCTTTCTCCGATTGGCTTATTTTGCTTAGCATAATGCTCTCCAGTTCCATCCATGCTGTTGCAAATGGTAAAAGTTCCTTCCTTTTTATAGTGGCATAGTATTACATTGTGTAGATGTACCACCGTTTTTTTTAATCCACTCATCTACTGATGGGCACTTAGGCTGTTTCCAAATCTTAGCTATTTGTAAATTGTGCTACTATGAACATAGGGGTGCATATATCCTTTCTGATTGGTGTTTCTGGTTTCTTGGGATATATTCCTAGAAGTGGGATCACTGGGTCAAATGGGAGTTCCATTTTTAACTTTTTGAGGAAACTCCATACTGTCTTCCATAGTGGCTGCACCAGTCTGCATTTCCACCCAGCAGTGCAGGAGGGTTCCTTTTTCTCCACATCCTTGCCAGCACTTGTTGTTTGGTGATTTGTTCATGATAGCCATTCTGAGAGGCTTGAGATGGTATCTCATTGCTGTTTTGATTTGCCTCTCTCATATGATAAATGACTTTGAGCATGTTTTCATATGTCTCTGGGCCCTCTCTATGTCCTCTTTCAAAAAGTGTCTATTTAAATTCTTTGCCCATTTTTTATTGGATTATTTATCTTCTTTTGTTAAGTTGTATGAGTTTCCTGTAAATTTTGTAGATTAAACACTTATCAAAAATATCATTGCAAATATGTTCTCCCATGCAGTGGGCTTTCTTGTTGTTTTGTTGTTTTGATGTACAGAAGCTTTTTATTTTGATGTAGTCCCATTTGTTTATTTTCTCCTTAGTCTCCATTGCCCTAGAAGCTGTGTCAGTAAAGATATTGCTAAGACATATGTCTGCTATCTTGCTGCCTATGGAGTCTTATAGGATTTTTATGGCTTCCTGCCTTAAATTTAAGCCCTTTAGCCATTTTGACTTTGTTTTTGTGTATGGTGTAATTTGGTGATCTAGTTTCATTTTTCTGCATGTGTCTGACCAAATTTCCCAGCACCATTTATTGAAGAGACATCATGACTCCATTGTATGCTCTTGCCTCCTTTGTCAAATATTAATTAAGCATAATGGCTTGGGTCTATTTTTGGGTTCTTTGTTCTGTTCCATTGGTCTATATGTCTGTTCTTGTGCTAGAACAAGGAAATTTTGAGAACCATGGCTTGTTAATATAGCTTGATATCTGGTATTGTGATCCCTCCAACTTTGTTCTTTCTCAGGATTGCTGTGGTTATTTCAGGTCTTTTTTTTTTTTTTAATTCCAGGTGAATTTTGGAGAGTTTATCCTAGACCTTTAAACAATAGCTTTGGTATTTTAATAGGGATTCCATTGAATCTGTGGATTGCTTTGGGTAGTATGGACATTTTAATGATGTTGATTCTACCAATCCATGAACATGGTATGTTCTTCTATTTGTTTATGTCTTCCTCCATCTCTTTTTTCAATGTCCTGTAGTTATGCGAGTACAGGTCTTTTATGTCCTTAGTTAAGTTTATTCCTAGGTATCTTAATTTTTTTGGGTGCAATGGTAAAAGGGACTGTTTTTGTTTGTTTGTTTGTTTCTCTTTCTGTGAGTTCATTATTGGTGTATAAAAAGGCCATAGATTTCTGGGTGTTAATTTTATATCCTGCTACATTGCCAACTTCATTTATTAGGTGTAATAGTTTTTTGATGGAGTCTTAGGGGTTTTCTATGTATAGTATCATGTCACCTGAGAATAAGGACAATTTTACTTCTTCTTTTCCAATTTGGATGCCTTTTCTTTCTTTTTCTTGTATGATCACTATGGCTAGCACTTCCAGTACTATATCGAACAGAAGTGGTGAAAGTGGGCATCCTTGTCTTGTTCCTGTTCTCAGAGGAAATGAGTTTAGTTTTTTGCCTATTGAATATGAAGTTGGCTGTAGGTTTGTCATATAAGGCTTTTATTATGTTGAGATATGATCCCTCTATTCCCACTTTGCTGAGAGTTTTTATCAAGAAAGAATGTTGGATTTTATCAAATTCTTTTTTCTGCATTGATTGATATGATTATGTGATTTTTATCTCTCAAATTGTTTATGTGATGTATCACATTTTTTGATATTCAGATATTGTACCATGCTTGCATGCGTGGAATAAATACCACTTGGTCATGGTGCATGATCTTTCTAATATAATGCTGAATCCAATTTGCTAGAATTTAGTTGTGGATTTTAACATCTATATTCATCAAGGATATTTGCCTGTAGTTCTCTTTTTTGTGTGGTGTCTTTATCTGGTTTTGGGATTAGGGTAATGCTGGCTTCATAGAAAGAGCTTAGAAGTGTGCCTTCCTCTTGCATTTTTTTTATTAGTTAAATTTTTATTGTTCAGATTATTTGTTCCTCTTTCCCCCCCCATAACTCCTCTCCACCCAGTTCCCACCCCACCCTCCTGCCTCCCTCCCCACCCATTGTCCTCATCCATAGGTGCATGATTTTTGTCCAGTCTCTTCCCGCATCCCGCTCACCCCTTTCCCCCCCCAAAATAGCCAGTCCACTCCCTTTCTATGCCCCTGATTCTATTATAATCACCAGTTCATTCTGTTTATCAGATTATTCACTTGATTTTCAGATTCACTTGTTGATAGATGTGTATTTGTTGTTCATAATTTGTATCTTTACCTTTTTCTTCTTCTTCCTCTTCTTAAAGGATACCTTTCAGCATTTCATATAATACTGGTTTGGTGGTGATGAACTCCTTTAGCTTTTCCTTATCTGTGAAGCTCTTTATCTGACCTTCAATTCTGAATGATAGCTTTGCTGGATAAAGTAATCTTGGTTGTAGGTTCTTGGCATTCATCACTTTGAATATCTCTTGCCACTCCCTTCTGGCCTGCAAAGTTTCTGTTGAGTAATCAGCTGACATTCATATGGGTACTCCCTTGTAGGTAACTGACTTTCTTTCTCTTGCTGCTTTTAAGATTCTCTCTTTGTCTTTTGCTCTTGGCATTTTAATTATGGTGTGTCTTGGTGTGGTCCTCTTTGGATTCCTTTTGTTTGGGGTTCCCTGCGCTTCCTGGACCTGTAAGTCTATTTCTTTCACCAGGTAGGGGAAGTTTTATGTCATTATTTCTTCAAGTAGGTTTTCAATATCTTGCCCTCTCTCTTCTTCTGGCACCCCTATAATTCGGATGTTGGTATGCTTGAAGCTGTCTCAGAGGCTCCTTACACTATCTTCGTATTTTCGGATACTTTTTTTCATTTTGCTTTTCTAGTTGGGTGTTTTTTGCTTCTTTGTATTTCAGATCATTGACTTGATTCTTGCAATCTTCTAGTCTGCTGTTGGGAGTCTGTATAATATTCTTTATTTCAGTCAGTGTATGCTTAATTTCTAGTTGGTCCTTTATCACAACCTCGAGGGTCTCAGATTTCTTGTAGATCTCATTAAGTTTATTGGCAGTTTCTAGAAAATTCTTGAAAAACCTTAAAAGTGTGGTTTTGAACTCTATATCCAGTAGTTTGCTTTCCTCCATTTCTGTCATTTGTGTCCTTTTTCTTTGTCTCCGTATTTTTTATGCTTCCCTGTGTTGATAAAGTGGTTTTCTGTGCTGAGTGTCCTCTAGGGCCCAGTGGTTCCGCCTCCCCAATTACCTGAGGAGGACACTCTTGGTGCACCCCCTTGTGGTCTTTGTGCACAGTCTTGTTGTAGTTAAGCCTTGATTGTTGTAGTTATCACTGGGAGGAATTGACCTCCAGGCCAATTGGCTGTGAGAATCAGCTGTGTCTGCAGTGGGAGAACTTCTGTGCTGGAGACACCCCCCCTGGGCAAGACTTGCTTCAATGGGGCTTTGGTGCTCACTGAGTCTGCCCTGTGAGTGTGTCCTTTATGGTTCCACGGAGCTGCAATCTGGATGGTCCCACTCTGACCTCTGGGTTTCCTGGCTCCTGGATCTCTAGGAGGTGCTAATCTAGCCTTTGCCTGAGGCTATCCAGCAAAAGCCTCCCTGCAGGACTTGGGTGGGGCGGGTCCCATGGGATAAACAGTGCAGGGTTAGCAGTTATGGCTGATCTCAGAGGCACAGCTTCTCAGTGTCTCGGTAATCACTGCAAGTCCCTCTGAGAGAAAGCTGCCCTCGAGTTCGACCGATGCCAGACAGTCCCGCTTCTCCCGTGTGATTCTGGGTCCCTAGAGACTCGCCCAGAACTGGAGCTCAGAGCCTGAGACTCCCTCCCGATTGAAAACAACAACCGAGCCCTCAGCCGCCAGCCCATTCCGCATGCACCTCCGCACCTTAGTATTTTACTTCCATACTGCGCCACCTCTGAGTCTTGGCATGCTTTTCTCTTTCCTTCTAGTTGTAGAATTTCCACTCAGCCAGCCTTCCTGTGGTTCTGGATGATGTCAGTTCCATCTTTTAGTTGTATTTTTGAAGTGGTTGCTCGAGGCAGCAAACTCCGGTGTTTACCTATGCCGCCATCTTGGTTTCTCTGAGAGTCCATTTCTATTGACTGCCTTTTCCCCTGAGTACAGGTCACTTTTCCTGTTCCTTTGCATGTCTGAGAATTTTTTGAATATTTTGGACATTCTATCTCATACATGTACTGACTTCTAGATTCTACTTGTTTTTCTTTGGGATTGTTTGGGGTGTTTTTTTTCTAGTAGTTAAGTAACTTATCTGGACTGAAACTATAGACTTTGCTTCCCCTGCAATGTGCAGCAACTCCCTCTTGCATTTTTTGGCATAGTCTGAGGAGGATAGGTTTTAGTTCTTCTTTGAATGCTTGGTAGAACTCCCTTGTAAAGCCATCGTGACCAAGGCTTTTGTTTCCTGGAAGATTTTTTATCACTGCTTCAACTTCTTTGGTAGTTATCAGCCTATTCAGGTTTTTTTTAATTCTTCCTGATTGAGTTTTGGGAGCTTATATTTTTCTAAGAATACTAGAGGCCCCGTTGTCTCTCAGCCCAGCCTGCACCTTCTCCAATCTGGGACCCCTTGCGGGAGGTCCAACTACCAGTTTCTAAACTGGCAGTCAGACATCACGCTCACAATCTGGGACTGCTGGCTCCCAACTGCTCGCCTGCCTGCCTGCCTGCCTGATTGCCCATAACCATCTCTGCCTGCCAGCCTAATCACCCCCTACTACTCCCCTGTCAGCCTGATTGATGCCTAACTGCTCCCTTGCTGGCCCAATTGTCCCCAACTGCCCTCCCCTGCTGGCCCGGTCACCCCCGAGTGCCCTCCCTTGCTGGCCTGATCGCCCACAACTGCCCTCCCCTGCCAGCCATCTTGTGTCTGTGGGTGCCATTATCTTTGCGGGCATGGTAGTCAATTAGCATATTCCTTCCTTATTGGCTGTGGGTGCTGCCACCTTTAAGGGTGTGGCAGTCAATTAGCATATTCCTTCCTTATTGGCTTTGGGTGTAACCATCTTTGAGGGCGGGGCAGTCAATTAGCATATTCCCTCCTTATTGGCTGTGGGAGCTGCCATTTTGAAACAGTGTGAGGGTCAATTAGCATATTCCCTCTTTATTGGCTGTGGGAGCTGCCATTTTGAAACAGTGTGAGGGTCAATTAGCATATTCAATCTTTATTAGATAGGATGTCCATTTCATCTAGGTTGTCCATTTTGTTGGAATAGAGTTGTCCATACTATTTTTTCATAATCATATGTTTTTCTCTGGGATAGGTTATTGCTTCACCTCTTTCATTTCTGATTTTGTTTATTTGGGTCCTCTCTCTTTGCTTCTTGGTGAGCCTGGCTAGAGGTTTATCAATCTTGTTTATCATTTCAAAGAACTAGCTCTTGGTTATGTTGATATTTTTTTGTTTTGTTTTGGGTTTTTTTTGGTCACTATATTGTTTCTTTCTGCTCTGATCTATATTATTTCCTTTCCTCTGCTTACACTGGGCTTTTCTTGTTGTTCTCTTTTAAACCCTTTGAGTTGTAGGTTCAGATAATTTATTACCATTTTTTCTTGTTTTTTGAAGTAGGCCAGTAGAGCTATGAATTTCCCTCTCAAGACTGCTTTCACAGGTCCCAAAGATTTTGGATTGTTGTGTTTTCATTTTCATTTGTTGCCATGATGCTTTTTATTTCTTCTTAGATCTCTTTGGTAACCCAATCATTGTTTAATAGCATGCTATTTAGCCACCAGGTGTTTGATTTTTTTCATTGTTTTTATTGTAGTTGATTTCTAATTTTATGCCATTGTGATCCAAGAAGATGCTTGATATGATTTCTATCTTTTTCAATTTGAAAAGACTTTTCCTGTGTCATAATATATGGTTTATCTTTGAAAATAACCCTTGTGCACTTGAGAAGAATGTATATTCTGTAACTGTGGGGTGAAATGTTTTGAAGATGTCACTTAAGTTCATCTGCTCTAGTAAGCCATTTAGGATAGATGTTTCTTTGCTGACTTTTTGTCTAGAGAATTTATCCAGTCATGTCCATGGGGTGTTAAAGTCCCCTACTATGACTGTATTGCTGTCAATCTCTCCCTTGATAGTCTCCAGAAGCTTTTTTTTATGTATTTTGGTGTTCCTGTATTGGGTGCATATGTGTTTACCAGAGTTATATCTTGTTGATTTGCTCCCTTTAGTATTATGAAGTGGCCTTCCTTATGGCCTTCTTTGAGGTCTAATTTGAGGTCTTGTTATGGCCTTCACTTTGAGGTCTAATTTGTCAGATATAAGTATTGCTACCCCAGCTTTTTCATTTCCATTCACCTGAAAAACCTTTTTTCATCCCTTCACCATCAGTCTATGTGAGTCCTTCATTCTGAGGTGGGTCTCCTGTAGACAGCAGATATTATGGTTCATGTTTTCTTATCCACTCAGCTACCATATGCCTTCTGATTGGGACATTTAATCCATTTATATTTAAAGTTATTATTGATAGGTACTTGTTTCTTGCCATTTTTTTTTCGTTATGCCTGTTTCTACTTCCCTTCCTATTTATTCTTTTTACAGCAGTCCCTTCAGCATTTCTTGCATTGCTGGTTTGGTGGTAATAAATTCCCTTAGTCCTTTTTTGTCTGTGAAGCTCCTCGTTTCACCTTCAACTTTGATTGAAAGCCTTGCTTGGTATAGTATTCTTGGCTTCAGATTCTTGCTTTGCATGACTTTGTATAATTCATTCCATTACCTTTTGGCCTGACGTATTTCTGTTGAGAAATCAGTTGATATTATGATGGGAGATTGCTTGTAGGTAACTTTCTGTCTCTCTCTGGCAGCCTTTAAAATTCTTACGTTGTCATTTGTGTTTGCCAACCAATTTAATTACAATGTGTTTTGGTGTTGGTCTTTTGGGGTTCATCTTGTTTGGGACTCTGTGAGCATCCTAGACTTGTGTGAGTTTTTTCTTCTTCCCAATATCAGGGAAGTTTTCTGTCATTTATTCAAACAGGTTTTCTATTCCTTGCTCAGTTTCCTCTCCTTCTGGGACCCCTATCATGCAGATGTTGTTTCGTTTCGTGTTGTCCCAAAGTTCCCTTAGGCTCTCCTATTTTTTAAGTTTTTTTTTTTTTTCCAGTTGCTGCTCTGCTTGGGTATTTTTTTCCTACCTCGTCTTCTAGCTCACTAATGTGGTCCTCCACTTCTTTCAGTCTACTGTTGATGCTTTCTATTGTGTTCTTTATTGCAGTAATGTCATTTTTCATTTCTTCTTGTTTCTTCATTTCCTCTTGTTTCTTACACATATTGTTGAATGTGTCTTCCATCCTTTTCAGCATCCTTATGATCATTGCTCTGAATTCTTTCTCTGACATATTGCTTGCCTCCATTTCATTTACTTCCTTTTCCAGTGATTCACACTTTTCTTTCATATGGAGGCTGTTTCTTGGTCTCCCCTTGATCGCTCCTCTCAGGGTGTATGTTTATGTAACTCTCCCTCTCCTGCATTGACTTAAAGGCACAAAATACAACACAACAAGACAAAATGCAAATGGCAACAAACACAAATGTATTCATGATACCAATAACCCCAAACAAAGGTGACCACCAGAGAAAAGAGAATTAGGGTATTGACAAGAGTGCAGAAATGATATTGAGAAAAAAAAATATGAGAAAAAAAAGAGAAGAAAAAAGAAGGGGGAAAATATACGTATTTGGGGAGAAAACTCCAAAAAAAACCAATAGCAAATCCAAAAAATGCAAACAACAAACACCCTGAGACAAATGCAAACAACAAACAAAAGCTAATCCCAAAAATACAAACAACAAACACCCAAACAGTTAGCACCCATCTGAATCTGAGGAGGCAGAGCTCTCTCCACGATCTCTGACCTTTCTTTCCACAGATTGCCTCACCAACTGTGTTAAGCCATTTCCGGTTGTATGATATTTAATTCAGCTGTTCCTTCTATCTGCTCTGTGAGAAGGGCAGGGTCCATGTGGGTATTAAGTGCTGCTTTGTCTCCTCCTGGACAAACTTTTTAGGCACGCATGCCTGGGGAGGCTGGAGTCTCAGTGTTTGTGGGTTCATAGCTGAGGCAGCTGGTCCCTGTGTGTTGTGTTTGTAGGGTCCTGGGAGGTATCCAAGGTCTCCCCCATTGAAGGTAAGTCTCGGCTTCAGATCACAGCCACTATCCCCTTCAAGATGGCGCAGTCTCTGCAGCAGAGCTGGCCGCTTCAGGAGAGATTTTAGCAGTAGTAGAGGCTGCCCGGCCAGGGGAGCCTGGTCTGCCAGTCCCCAACAGTCTTGTGGAGTATAGCTGTCCCTCACTCACAAATACAGACACTCCCCGCATGTCCACACACTCTCCTTTTGCTCTCTCACTCACACACTATTTTGCAGCCTGCCATCCCATTGGCCACCATCTTGGATCCTGCCTTGTATATTTTGATCCCATATCCTTCTATAGCTAACTTCTTTTCATCTCAGACCAAATGTGACCTCCTCAGAGAAGTCTTTCTTAACACCCACCCCCATTTATTCTATCCTATCACACTGTTTACATCACTTATAGCACCTAATATAATCTATAATTGTCTTGTTTCTTTACATGTTTATGCTTCCTCAAGCACAATGTATATCCTATGTAAGGAAGGTTGTTGTTTTCTAGAATAGTTCCTATGTCTTAGTATTGTTCAATATGTATTTGTAAAATGAAGAATTATACAAACAATGTATATGGTCATTATTTAGAACAATGTCTATGGTAAAAAAATGGTAACTATAATTAATATTAAATGAGTAAATTAATATGAGAAGGAGGACAGAAAAGGAAAAGGAGGGCAGTGGAGGGATAAGGAAAAGGAGGGAGGACGTGAGAAGAAGGTGAGGAATTTCTTAAGAATTTCTGTAAATTAATACTTTGTTGATTCAATGGTAAGAACATGATAGAAAAATGCTAAAAAACACTATTTCCATTAAGCTATGGCAAATTATAGGAAGGAAGTAAATTTTGAACTAACAGATAATACTGATAATTCTCACCATGAGGGATGATTGAACTCATTTGTAGCATCAATTCTCACATTGTTAACAGGACACACATTCTCCATCAAATAGTGCACAATCTATAAGCTTTCCTACATAAATTTACTTGGGTTTATCAAACTCTCAAAATTTTTATCCTTTGTGGAAAGTGACATACCTCTTATTTAGAACTGAATAGACAAACTTAGTTGGAATGTTGCTAATTCTGCCTTATAATGCCTCCATTCCCCAAAACAACTTGAAAATCTGTAACTGAGTATATTTTATGAATACATTAGACAATGATTCTAAGAGTTATAAACTATTTTCTACCCAAAAGGATTCTAATTCAAGCCCCTATATTTCTAAATGCAAACTTCTCTGAGAAGAAACACTCCCGTGTGTGTGTGTGTGTGTGTGTGTGTGTGTAAAATCTTCTACAACATTAATCTTGATTGGTATCATAGTTTAAATAGGTAGTGACTTGTTCTGCAAAAATTAGTTT
Organism: Myotis daubentonii; assembly: GCF_963259705.1. Classification (NCBI taxonomy): domain Eukaryota; kingdom Metazoa; phylum Chordata; class Mammalia; order Chiroptera; family Vespertilionidae; genus Myotis; species Myotis daubentonii. The sequence goes on along the minus strand of NC_081861.1, from coordinate 33,753,806 downwards.
GAACCCTATTTTCCTGCATTATTCTAACATAATGTCAAGGGCTCTATGTCTTTATGTTTTATATATATATATATATATATATATATATATATATATATATATATATATATATATATATATCAGAGAGGAAGGGAGAGGGGGAGAGAGATAGAAACATCAATGATGAGAAAGAATCATTGATCAGCTGCCTCCTGCATGCCCCCCACAGGGGTTTGAGCCTATATTTGGGCATATGCCCTGACTGGGAATTGAACCAGAGACCTCTTGGTTAGTGGGTTGATGCTCAACCCCTGAGCCATACTGCCAGGCTTATGTTCTTCTTTTATAATGGAAGCTATATCATTTGATATTTTAATGGCATATATTTTCCTTCACAATTAGGAATATTAAATCTGGTTTAATCACCTAGAACCATCATTGGAGTGTCATTGCATGAACTCTGCAAAGTTAATCTCAAACATATTTCCTCTTTCTATGTCTTTCTCTTTTTCTTCTCTCTCCCTCCTCCCTCCATATATTTTGGCACGAGTATTTACTCTGAATGAGGTATCATCCTCTAAACAATCTCCCATATTGCAGTGTTAATGAAGACAGCACAGTCCTAACCCATTAACAGGAGCATTATCATTTGTGTAACTTAACATCTCTGAACAGAGTGATAATAGTGATGAGATGTGGCTTTAAAAAGCAATGCTTTGGTCAGAATGCAAACTCGTGCAGCCACTGTGGAAAACAGTATGGAGTTTCCTAAAAAAATTAAAAAATGGAACTGCCATTTGACCCAACAATCTCACCTCTAGAAATATATCCTAAGAATCCCAAAACACCAGTCAGAAAGAATAAATGACCCTCTATGTTCATAACAGCAGTACTTACAATAGTTAAAATCTGGAAACATCCAAGTGCCCATCAGTAGATGAGTGCATAAAAATGCTGTGTTACATCTACACAATGGAAATAATGCAGCTTAAAAAAAAGAAAAAAAAAGAGAGAGAGAGAGAGAGAGATCTTATCCTTTGAGTTGAGATACCATAAAGGGACCTGGAGATTATTATGCAAAGCAAAATAAGCTAGTCAGAAAAGACAAATATCACTTGATCCTATTTACATGTAGAATCTAATGAACAAACTAAAGTGATGAACAAGATTCAGAGGCATGGATACATAGAACAGATTGACAGATCTCAGAGGGGAGGTGTGTGGTGGGGACAGGAAGAGATTAACCAAGAATATATGCATATATGCATAGTCCATGGACACAGACAATAATATATGAAGTGAAGACCAGGGGTGGGGTGGTGGCTGGGTGGAGGGGGGCAAAGGGAGGGAAATGAGGGACATCTGTAATACTGTCAACAATACTACCTAATAAAAGAGAAACATGGTAATTAACGTACATCCATTACCCGTCCCATTGGCTAATCAGCAAGATATGCAAATTAACTGCCAGCCAAGATGGTGGCTGGCAGCCAGGCAGCTTGAAGCTAACATGAGGCTTCCTTGCTTTAGTGACGGAGGAAACCAATGTTCCCCACCTGCCTTGCCGGCCTCTGAGCTTGCAGTTTGAAACATTGTTACAAATATAGAAGCTAAACAAAACCCCAGAAACCTGCTTTTAGCCCGCCAGAATCTCAGAGCTGGAGTTGATACAGTGTTTCGATTATAGAACCCAAACAAACGAGATACCTGCTTTCAGCAGCAGAGGCCACAGAGCTGGAGCCAGAGCTAAAGCTGGCCCAGAATAAAAAAAAAAAGAAAGAAAGAAAAAAAGGAGCAGCTGGGAGCTTCAGTCACCCGCCAGCCTGAAAACAGCCCTCAGCCCCTCACCCAGACTGGCCAGGCACCCCAGTGGGGACCCCCACCACCCTGAAGGGTGTGTGACCAGCTGCAAACAGCCACCATCCCCTCACCCAAGCTGGCCAGGCACCCCAGTGGGAACCCCCACCCTGAAGGGTGTGTAACTAGCTGCAAACAGCCATCATCCCCTCACCCAGGCTGGCCAGGCACCCCAGTGGGGACCCCCACCCTGATCCAGGACACCCTTCAGGGCAAACCAGCCGGCCCCACCCATGCACCAGGCCTCTATCCTATATAGTAAAAGGGTAATATGCCTCCCAGCACTGGGATCAGTGTGACAGGGGGCAGCACCCCAATCTCCTGATCGGCCCTGCTCTGTCTGTGACAGGGTGTGGCACCCCAATGCCCCTCCACGGGCCCTGCTCTGTGTTTGACGGGGTAGAGCCATAACCTCCCCATCGGCCCTGCCCTGAGTGTAAGAGTGGCGGCGCCCCAAACCCCTGATAGGCCCTGCTCTGTGGGTGATAGAGGGTGGTGCCCCAACCCCCCCTCCATGGGCCCTGCTCTGTGTGTGATAGGGTAGAGCCATAACCTCCCCATTGGCCCTGCCCTGAGTGTGACAGTGGCGGCGCCCCAACCCCCTGATCCGCCCTACTCTGTGCATGACAGGGAGCAGTGCCCCACCCCCCTGATTGGCCCTGATGGGCCCTGCTCTGTGCGTGACAGGTGGGAGCTCCCCAACCCCCTGATAGACCCTGCTCTGTGCGTGACAAGGTAAGGAGCCCCAACCACCCTGATAGACCCTGCTCTGTGGATGACAGGGGGCAGCACCCCAACCCCCGGATTGGCCCTGCTCTGTGTGTGACAGGGGGTGGTGCCGCAACCTCCCCATCGATCCTGCCTTGAGTGTGACAGGGGGATGTGCCCCAACCCCCCAATTGGCCCTACCCTGAGCGTGACTGAGGTTGGCATCGCAACCTCCTGATCCGCCCTGCTCTGTGCATGACAGGGGGTGGCGCCCCAACTCCCCAATCAGCCCTGCTCTGAGCCCGACCAGGGGCTGCACCTAGGGATTGGGCCTGCCCTCTGCCACCCGGGAGCAGGCCTAAGTCAGCAGGTCGTTATCTCCGGAGGGGTCCCAGACTGCGAGAGGGCACAGGCTGGGCTGAGGGACCCCCCCCTCCCCCCCGAGTGCACAAGTTTTTGTGCACCGGGCCTCTAGTTTATACTAATAAAAGGGTAATATGCTAATTAGACCAAGTCGACCGGCCATCTTCTAGACATCCACCTTCCTTCCGGATTGTGAGAGGGATGTCCGACTGCCAGTTTAGGCCCTATCCCTGTGGAACATCCCCCGAGGGGTCCCAGATTGGAGAGGGTGCAGGCTGCGCTGAGGGACAACCCCCTTCAGGGCAGGAATTTCGTGCACTGGGTCTCTAGTCCTATATAATAAAAGCATAATATGCTAAGTGTCCGACCTATCGGTTGACTGTTTGGTCGACCATTTGACCAGTTTCTATGACATGCACTGACCATGAGGGGGCAGACTCTCTGACCAGTAGATTAGCTTGCTGCTGGGGTTCGGCTGATTGGGACTGGGTGAGAGGGCCAGACATGCTCTGAAGCCCTCCTGTGGTCCCTCCCCAGCTGGCCGGCCCCCATTGGCCCCAATCGGGACTGGGCTAGACAGTCCCGTTAGGCCCCGATCACCAGCCATGCTGAGGGATCCCACCTGTGCACAAATTCGTGCACTGAGCTTCTAGTAAAAAGTAATATAAAAAACAACATTCTCATCAATTTTCTTAACTTATTTGCAGCAAGGATTATATATGTGAGGTCTTATTATTTTGCATATTAGCACCCCAGAAAGTAATTATGGCTCTATTCTTTTTGTTCTATTAGGCAGATTGGCAATATAAAACTCTTCAATATACCAAGAAAGTCATTTTGAATATTCTGTGTCCTCAGTTTCCGTGGTGGACTCCATATCCAATTGTTTATTAGGAGTATTGAGAGTAGACATACTTTGTCTTCTGTTATCCTATGTTCTTGTTAAAGAAATCCCATTCTTGTTACCAAAAATCAAAATCAATAATTTAATAAAACATTATCTCATTTTAGTGACACACTACTCTGTACTTAACCTACCTCAAACTATAGCACTTTAAAACTACAGGAATCTAAAGAAAATAAAACACTAACTAGGATTCAAGGACAATACAAATATAAATGTTTAAGCACAGTTCCCTTTGCTACACACAACAGATTTAGAAATATGAACTCTAAGTAATATTTTACATTCTCTTCCTCCTACAGTTTTCATTTTCATGGGCTTTTGGTCTGCATGTTTCTAAATTGCTAAACAGATAAGATACTAAATAGTCTCTTTGGAAATGAATCCCATCAGGGAGTCATCAAATTTTACAGAACTGAGAACTTTTCATCATTTTACCTCCAACTCTTCTTAAGAGATTTAAATAGTATGAATGTAGTAAAAATGTTACACCTGCTAGCTGTAAAATGAGCAATGCAAATGACAATATGTTAACTCCAGGGTGGGAATTAAAGTAGTGCACACATCATGTTTTCTGAATGAAACTTTCAAAATGGAGACTATCATATAGTTAGAGAATCTTTTAGGCAGGAGACAAGTTTTTAAAAATCATTTATATAAGGCCATGTTTCCCAAAATATTCTCTTGTGGAACACTTGTTCTGTCAGATGTTATGCAGAAAAAAGCATGTCTACTTGTCAAATTTTACTTTTATGGATCCTGCACTAGAAGATTCTTCTCTAGAAGATTCACTGTGCTACTGGTATATTAAAGACAGGAACATGAGCAATGGCAATAAAATATTGAGCCTCCTGAAAGAAGAGATCTCTAAATGTATTCATTTAATCTAATATTCCTCTCACCCACCCACGCTATGTTACCCTTATTTATTCATCCTGTAGAACTTGCTTTAAAAACATTGATGAATCACCTTCTTGTCTAAACCAAATAGGAGGTCATTGCCCATTTCAAAGCCCAAACTTTCCCCTATACCCCAACTAATTTATTCTTCAGGTTATGTTTATTAAGAAAAATGCTCTTATAAAATTGCTGTCTGCTTTCAAAGCTCAACTCTTACATGTCAATACAATAAAACACAAAGGGATATGAAAACAGTCAACAACTTCCCTCTTCCCAGCGTGCCAGTTAATTGTCAATTCTTTCATTTACTCTGAAAATCTTTCTCTTGACTTTATTTCTATCTTTAAAACAAGGCTTCATCACTCACTTTCTTTTCACTGCCAAAGTGCCAACTGGTTGTTAGTCCCATTAAGTCTATTTCAAATATTCCACTTGTATCTACTCACACACTATATTTATTTTCATACCTCTGTGCCTCTGCTTCTTCTCTTCACTCCAGAAACAAATGGCCTTCTTCCAGCCTTTCATTTGTTAAATTAACAAACTACTTATTTTTCATTTCACATAGTACTTGTTCTTGAATGTTTTTCTTACTATCTACTTTCATAATAAATAATATTTTTTTTGCATTTTCACAGAAAATTACTTATGCAACTAACCTTGCTTAAATCTATGCTTAATTTCACCTCATATTAATAATGTTTTTCCTATGTTTACAGACTATAAACCTTTTGAAAGCAGGAGGCCATGAATTATTCTCCTCTATATTATGTAGAGCAGTGCCTTACACAAACTGTAATTAAATATACATTCGTTGATTGAGTAAATGCCAAAAAAACCTGAACTTTGAAGTGAGCTATATTTACTCCAATGAAAATAATACCCACAATTAAATTCTATATTTTTGTAATAATAAAACCCTGTATGTACTTAAAACCCATATTCTTCTTATTTTTACATTGTACACCTTTCTTTAATTTGTTAATCTTCAAAACCCCAAGTCTTTATTCCAAAGGAGAATATGTTTCTTTTCCAAATATCCCATGAATAATTTATCACTTGAATTTTATTCTGAATTACATAGCATCAAATTCTTCTTGTCTGAGTTATATGACTAGCTTCTGTGCTTGCACCATCATATTAAGTTACTATACGTATGGGGCATACAGGAGATATATAAGGATTAATGCAAAATGAAAATTTGACCCATAATGATTAATAATAATGAACTTCTCTTCACATCTCTGTCTCTCTTTCATCCCTGCCCATGCTGGAGCTCAGAATGCTGTATAAAGTTTAATATGAAAAGAGAAAAATAATATTATGAAATACAAGTTCAAGTACTCAGGTAAAGTCCCAATGAACATCATCTTTATTTTCTTAAAAGTGCTACAACAAGAACAACAATAATAAAATTAACCCACAAAGATGGGCTCAAGGCAGTGCTGACAGTAGTGAAAAGAAATGACACAACATTCAGGGAATAGTAATAATGACCCCAGGTATTTATGACTTTGAAGTGAAGAGAAATGACCAATACAAATATTTTAAAGGGATAAGGGATATATAATCAAAGTTTTCCTGGGTCATTGCTTTCCTTATTCAATTGTGCCATAAAATGAATTCAACTATAAACATAAAGGATAATGAACCACAGTCATTCCTTCAACTCAACTCTGAAAAGAATCCAATTTAAAAATTAAATGTAAATATCAAATTGTGAATACATACATATATTTCCTAACAGACACTAATAAAAATGAGATGACATATTTTCTATAGTTATTGGATATAAACCAAAAGAGAATATTGTTGGGAAGATATTGAACAAAACTGGCACTTCATTCACTTTTATTCTCTGTTCTCAAATGTGCTTCACAGGGAATTATTGCAAGTCATATGTGTGATAAACTAATTTCCCTTTATAACTCTACACCAAACCCCTAAACCACCAAAATACACCACAGTTCCCAAACTCCAAGATCTTAATATCAAAATAAAAAGGCAAACCAAACCCAAACAATAACATCAACAAGAACACAAAAAAACCCACTTTGTACAATTCATTTATGAAGAAAGAAGCACATTTCCCAAGATGAAAAAAAAAATTTCCCACTCAGTATAAAAACACTGGTCCCAAAGTGCCAACATGCTGAAGCCCTGGGAAGGAGGCCCAGGCAGCAAAATAAAATCTCTCATTTCCCTGTGGGTCATAGAACATAAATAACACCAACACAGAGCTAATAAGTGGACTCACTTACCCTTTGCTGTGGCTTTCAGCAAACCTTTCATCAAATTTATTGCCAGAGCTGCTGCACATTATTGTGTTCTTTATTAGGCATTCTTCTCCCTGAAGATTAATTCAGGACTTTATGAAGCTGCGTATTCCAGAGTAATAGATGGTTGGAAGTAAGTTAAGAGGTGTCACACTCACATCACTATAGACACATGGAATTATGATCAAATATCGGATGACACTCTTGACATAGTGTATCAACTTAAATTTGACACAACAACTCTGTTTTTGGACCATTGTCCAAGTGGGAATATTTAGGGACATTCAGATTTGAGGGCGATGGATAATGCAGAGTGAAAAGAGTTGCAGTATGTTCCCTCAACTGCATCTATAAGATGGAAATACAACATATATGGAAGTGATATATTTTTTCAAATCACAGGGTCTTGCTTCTAATCTCCTGGCTATCATCTTTGCCAAAAAATGGGATTGAACTGATAAAAATGAACCAGCTGTTTTATAAATGTGTCTGTGATCTAACATCTGTGGACATGAAGTAGCAGTGGTTTGTTTAACTTATACATGTGAAGCAACTTTGAATTACAATAACATGCTGACATAAATTAAACTTTAAATTTATCTATATGAGATCAACCGAAGGACTTGTATGCATGCATATAAACATAACCAATGGACATAAGAAACTGGGGGGAAGGGGAGGCCAGGGGATTGTCAAGAGCGGGGGAAAAAAAGGAGACATATGTAATACTCTTTGTAATACTTTAAGCAATAATAAAAAATATATTTAAAAAATTTTATCTATATGACTTTGAAGCACATCCATCCTTCCATATATCCATTCAATAAATATTGAGTGCCTATTATTTGCCAGGCACTCTTTAGGTACCAGGGGTAGTTCTTTTTCAAGTGGAAACAAAGCTAAGTTGATGCCTTAAGTTTATGTCATGAACAAATTGAAGGTTAATTAAATTGACCATTTAGATATTGTTGAAGCATCTTTGCACACAGAGCTATGTCTAAATCACTAAGCCCAATGTCAGACAGATATTTTGTAAATCTCTTTAGCTTATTCAATATAGATGACCCTACTGTGTTATCTACATATTAAAGTGGAATTTTGACAATGTTGGTTGGTCAAAATTGCCTCTTCTTTGTTTAAAAAAAATGCTTTGTATATCTGAACTCAAGGTTAAAATGGTATTTACATGGTTTAACTAAGATTAATATCTATAGGACATGTGTTTCATCGTTAGTGTAAATGACATGAAATTAAAGGGATTATTTAGTGAAAACAACATGTTCTTTTAAAATCACTTACCATGTGCCAGACAAAGTCAAAGTCAGGATTATATAGTAGGCAGAAGCAGATTGTTAGTCTCTACGGAGATTATATATATATATATATATATATAGAGAGAGAGAGAGAGAGAGAGAGAGAGAGAGAGAGAGAGACACCCTATATTGTAGTTTAGAAACTTTAAACTATAAAATTTAAAAATTTCCTGAAATAGTATGTACATTCATGACTTCTTGATAATTTATTCACTTTGCCCTATACTTCAAAAGCACTTCTTTGGAATAAAACAGAAATTTTAGTTTTAACCATTCTCCTAAAAGAGTTTTATTTACAATGATCAATTGTGAATGGCATAATGTTTTACATGTGTTAACTTTCCTATCTAAATGGATACAGTGATTTCTTCTGTAATTCTAAAATGCAATGCTTCATTCACTCACAATTAGAAAAATAGCACCTGCAAATGAAAATTATGGCCACATAGATAATATGGTATAAAAAAGTAAAATTAAGGGGCTCAGAAATAGACTGCCATTATTTAGTCTGAAAGAAAACTATTATTTTTCTTAATTTGTCTTTACCAGTTATAGTAGGCAATATAAACCGGCTGTATTTTTCTTCTTAGTACTATTATACTTAAATTTTCTTTTTTTGCAAGTCATTTTCTCCTACAAAAAAGTCCCATTATTTCTAGAATAGTTTGTTTACTGGTCAACAAGAAAATAATAAGGGTGGACTCATGCTAAAAAATAATACAACTATATAGAGTTAGGCTATTTCTATGTGAAAATTTATAGGAGCAATATCTGAAGAACCTAAATAACTCTACTCATAATCTCTGCTTCCAGATGTATTTACAGGCTTCCCTCATATCTTTACTATCTTAGTGTGGAAAGTTTTCTAGGCTAAAACCTCCTAATTAGCTATTATAAGCTTTTCTTGGACATGCATACTAGCAAAAGCCATTTTCTAGGTTGTGAATACAGTAGCATCCTTTTTAGTTTAATATTATTATTATTAATTAGTATATATAGCTATTTATGGATTAAGGAAGGAAAATTTTTCAAACTTTTTTTAAAACCTTGCATATTTTAGTGATAACTACATATTTGCATATTATTATGGCTTCAGATATTTCCCTAAGCCTACAGTAACAGAGCAAAAATAAAAAACAAGCAAACACACCCTTGGAAATACTGAGAAATAGGGCACATTTTTATAAAGACTTACATGTCATTCTTGATGATAGAAATATTCTTTGGGTATAATTTTTTAAAGGTCTGAAGTGTGTGAGGTAGCAACAAAATTTTAGAGATGCATATGCAGAAGTGGAGAATATAAAAACTAGTTGTTATACTCTTAGCTGCATGACAAATAATCCAATTAAATCATGTTCAATAAATTAAAATAGTCATTTGATAATAAATCATCACTTTGTGTATTAAAAGGAGCAGGAACGCATATACTACTTAACTATTAGAATAGCAAAGTAAGGGTTTCAGCAAAAAGCAGTGATAAAAATGAAGAAATCTATCAAAAACAAATATTTCATCACTCTGGAAATTGACCAAAGACATTCAACAAAGTGAAAATAGTTTGTTCAAGAAAAACAACTAAACCTTAATAAAGGCAGTGGGAATGTGTGGCAATTTAACCTGGGGCTGCTCCAATTTCCAAGCTCCAGCTCCATGTTGTGACAACTCTACCATTGCAAGGTATGCCACCAGGACTGAGCATGGTAGTCTCATGCTCAGAAGCAGCTGTCTTAATTTAGAGCATGGAAAATAATAACTCATGCCCAGAGGTATTGTCAAAGCCAATAGAGGTCTTCCTGGCAATCAATGGAAGGCTATTCATTCCTAGATGAGCATGAAGCCTTGTATACACAGAAAGTACTGACTTTACAATGACTGACTTGTAAACTGACTGAAATTGGGATGTGTATACCAATCCACACTCAAATACATTAGCAAGGTTGTTGAAAAATTATTCACTTAAGGAGTTTAAGCACAAACTTTGATCAATCGTTGCTTTACCACTAAGTTATGCTGACTCCGAGGTAATCTCTATGAAAGTAATATTGAAAATAAAATAAATTTTAAAAATAGAGCAGAGACATCAATAGCTACAGAGTACATGGAATACAGATTATGCAGAATTAGTCTAGTCAAGACTCCAAACAAACAAAAAATAAAACAAAACAAGAAGCACATAGAAACAACAACAAAATTCATAGACGGGATCTCAACCCATAGAAACTATGCTAAATTCTCTAAATGATCAGTTTACAACAACAAAAAAATTACATGACATGTAAAGCAGTAGGAAAATATGAGCCATGCGGGAGCATTCAATAGAAACTGTATCTGTTGGTGTCCAGATGTTGGACTTAACAGAAAAAGACTTCAAAGAATCTATTATAAATGTGTTTGAAGAATAAAGAAAACTGCTTCAAAAATTAAAGGAACATGTGTTGATGATGACTCAAAGAATATTAAATTAGAGACATTTATTTTTAAAGAATTACAAATGTATGGTAAACAACATAAACTGATGAACAAAAACAGATCCAGAGACAGAGAAGCATCAATCAGACCATCAAACCTCAAAGGGAAGGTAGGGGAGGGTGAGAGTAAGGGGGAGAGATCCATCAAAGGACTTGTATGCAAGCATATAAGCCTAACCAATGGACACAGACACCAGGGGGGTGAGGGCATGAGTGGGGGGGTTGGGGAGTAATGGGGGGATAAGGACACATATGTAGCACCTTAATCAATAAAGAAATTTTAAAAAAAGAATTACAAATGTAAATTTATAATTGAATAGTACATCTAAAATAAGAAATTTGTTAGAAGGGCTGGATAGCATATTTGAGCTGATAGTGGAAGGAATCACTGGAACTGAAAATAAGCCAATAATGATTGTCCAATCTGAAGGAGAGAGAGAGAGAGAGAGAGAGAGAGAGAGAGAGAGAGAGAGAGAGAGAGACAGAGAAACAGAGCCACAGAGATTTGGGAAAACACAAATCATACCATCATATGAATAATGGTATTCTTAGGATAAGAAGGATGGCATGGAGGGGCAGAAAGAGTATTTGAAGGAATAATGGCCAAAACATTTCCAAATTTGAAGGAAAATAGTAATATATACATCCAAGAAACTGAATTGAATAAAATAGGATAAATATAAACAGAGCCATGCTTAGAGACAAGTAGACAAGGGGTTGAAAGATAAAGGTGCCTGGGGACATGTAGACAAGGGGTTGAAAGAGAAAGACACAGAGAAACAAACCAGCAAGAGAAAATCAACTTATCAAATATGATTGAACCAAAATAAGATTAAAAGCTTACTTCTAGTCAGGAACAATGGAGGCCAGGGGGCAGTAGACTGGCATTCTTTTTTTTTTTTTTTTTTTTTAATTCTATCGATTTTTTACAGAGAGGAAGGGAGAGGGACAGAGAGTTAGAAACATCGATGAGAGAGAAACACCGATCAGCTGCCTCCTGCACATCTCCCACTGAGGATGTGCCCGCAACCCAGGTACATGCCCTTGACAGGAATCGAACCCGGGACCCTTCAGTCCGCAGGCCGACGCTCTATCAACTGAGCCAAACCGGTTTCGGCTAGACTGGCATTCTTAATGTGTGGGAAGAAAAAAAAAAGCCTTCTAAATATTCTATATCCAGCAAAATTTTCTTCCAAAAATGAAGATGCAATAAAAGCATTTCTACCTATGAAAAGATTGAGACAAATTGTACCTATTATATCTGCCTTGCAAGAAATACTAAAGAAAGTCCTGCAGGAGCAGGATAAAAAGAAAGAACATCACACACACACACACACACACACACACACACACACATACACACAATACAGAGCATTGGGAAAGGTAAATATCCTATCTAATAAAAGAGAAACTAATTAGCCGTACAACTGCTACCCTTCCCATTGGCTAATCAGTGAGATATGCTAATTAACCGCCAGCCAAGATGGCAACTAATTTGCATACTGCAGGCAGGGTGGGACAGTGTCAACCGCCAGCTCGCCTCCATCCGGGGCTGGTGGCAGAGGCCCCTGCCCTCATCTGGCCCTCCCACAGGGGACCCGGGACTGGCGGGTGGGACCGCATGGTGATTGGGCACCTGCCCCGCCCTCATCCGGCCCTCCTGCGGGGGGACCCATGGCTGGTGAGTGGAACCGCAATGTTCAGCACCAGCCGCTCCGCTCCCTCATCCTGCCTTCCCAGGGGGAACCAGGGTTGGCGGATGGGACTGAGCGGTGAATGGGCACCTCCCCCCCCTCATCCGGCCCTCCCGCGGGGGATGTGGGGTTGGTGGGTGGGACCCTGGCAATCAAGCACTGTCCCGCCCTCATACAACCCTCCCGTGGGGGACCTGGGGTTGGCGGGTGGGACCACAGTGATAGGGTACCTGCCCCGGTATCCCCTGTGTGAAGGAACCCGGGGGGAGGGGGGGCAGCAGCGATCGGCCGGCAAGCCCATCCTATGTGTCACCCAACCCGGGGTGGGTAGATCACCGGCAGCCTCAGTCAGTGCCTCAAGCCCCAGCAGCAGCAGCAGCGGCAGTGGCAGTAGCGGTGGCGGCAGTGCCGGCGACCTGCCCACCCAGGTGTGAGCGGCCCCAAGCGGGCAGTGCGTTCCATCAGCCGCCACCCGGCGCTCCTGCATGCAGTTGAAGTCACCGGCGCCTGCTTTCCCACAGGCCTGAGGCTCTCAGGCCTGTGGGAAAGCAGGCGCTGTGAGCTGGTGATCCCAAAGGCCTGATAGCCCAGCAGTGGAGGGGGTGTTGGAACTGGGGAGTGGTGAGCAGGCAGAACATGGCCCTGATTGGGCCAGTCACTATGACGCCCACTGTAGCCAGCACACTGCCTGATCAGGGGGCAGGGCCAGCAGCCATCCTCGCAGTCCCTCCCCCGTGCTGGACTTCCCCTGATCAGACTCTCCCATCCACATCAAGAGCAGGGCACACAGAGCCTGGACCCTTCCTGGCAGCCCCGAGTCCCTGGGGCTGAGAATTCTGATGGCTCTGCCCAGAGAGTAGAGGTGCCGGAGGGGCAGGGACAGGGACCACAGGCCCCCAGGGAGCACCGCAGAGTTGGCGATGAGAGGAGAGGGCCTGTGAAGGGGGAGAAGGTGAAGCCAGTGGACATCAGCCCAGAATCCAGCCCTTCCCCTCCAGAGGCAGCAGGACCTAACCCAGAACCCCGGCCCAAATTGGAAGAGCCTGAGGGAGCTTCAGGAAGCTCTATGCAAAGCTGCACATTGAGAATGAGAGACTTCATGAGGCCCTGACCCAGACCACGCTGTGGCTGGCGCAGCTCAAGGTGGAGCTGGAGCGCGCCATGCAGAGGCAGAGCGCTTTGCAGAGAGGCCGGCCCTCCTGGAGCTGGCGAGATTTGAGTGCAGGGCCCTGGAGTGCAAGGCCACTGAACTGGAAGAGGAGCTGAAGGGCCTGTCCAACCTCTGAGCTGACAACCAGCGCCTCAAGGATGAGAATGTGGCCCTGATCTGCGTCATCAGCAAACTGTCCAAGTGACCCCAGAGGACTTGCCCCTGCACCCGCATTTATACAGCTGCTTTTGCCACATGCACCCCTTCCCTGTGTGAACATGAGTGACAGGGCTGTCGAGGAGTTTCTGAGAAGCCATAACCTTCCCTGAGATCTCCAGGTTAGGAGGGGAGGACAGAGCCCCCAGGAGCCAAGGGGGCCATCTGAGTCCAGGATGGAGACAGGAGGCTGATCCAGGTAGGGGGACCAGGGCTGCAGGAGGGACCAGAAAGGAACTGGGGACCAGGAAGTGCCAAGACCAGTAGCCAGGACCAGAGTGGTCACCCAGAGGTCCCCTCTCACGTGTGCTGCCACCAGTCACCCCTCCAGCCCCTGAGCAGGGATCCTAGAATGTGCCAAGCATCCCGCCGGCCTGGGCCAGGTGAGCCTGTATATAGGGTCTGTGTGCAATAGGGAGGGATGTCTTCTATTTTTTGCTGCCCCCTTCCCATCATTGTCCCGGGCAAGGGGAGAAGGTATTTTTCAGACATAGCACAGGCACCACAAGTAAAAGTTGTGAAGTTGACAAAAAAAAAAAAAAGAGCAGGCTGGCTGGCCAAATACCCCCTCTCTTCCCACCACCACCCCCTGCCAGCCCCGCCCTTGATCAACCTGCCCCACCACAATAGGCCCACAGCCCCTCCCCGTGGCTGTCTGCCCCTGATTGCACACCCCCACCCCAAGAGGGGGCAGGACTGGGCGGCCAACGTCCTGCAGCCCCTCCCCAGGCCAGCCCCACCCCTGATCCCCCCACCCCAATAGGGGGCAGGGCTGGCCAGCCAATCTCCTGCAGCCTCTCCCCTTGCCCAGCCCCACCCCAGATTGCCCCCACCCCCACCACAATCAGGGGCAGGGCTGGCTGGCCAACCACCCATGGCTCCTCCCCTAGGCCACTGGCCCCAATGGCCACCCCCAAGCCATTTGGGTAGTGGCTGCCCAGCCCACCAACCACAGCCCCTCCCCATGGCCAGCCCCTCCCCCAATTGGCCCCCCAACCCCAATCAGGCTGGCGAGGGGGGGGGGCAGTTGGGAGCAATCAGGCCGGTGGCAGGGGGGGAGTTGGGGGCAAACAGGCTGGCAGGGGAGGCAGTTGGGGGGGATCAGGGTGGCAGTTTGGGGTGATCAGGCTGGCAAACAGAATGGTTAGGGCCAATCAGGCAGGCAGGCAGGCAGGTGAGTGGTTAAGAGCCAGTGGTCCTGAATTGCGAGATGGATGTCAGACTACTGGTGCAAGATCGGGCCTAAACCAGCAGTCTGACATCCCCCAAGGAGTCCCAGATTGGAGAGGGTGCAGGCCAGGCTGAGGGACCCCCTCCCCCCAGTGCACGAATTTCGTGCACCGGGCCTCTAGTCCTATCTAATAAAAGAGAAACATGGTAATTAGCGTACGACTGCTACTCTTCCAATTGGCTAATCAGGGCAATATGCAAATTAACTGCCAGCCAAGCTGGCGGCCAGCAGCCAGGCAGCTTGAAACTAACATGAGGCTTGCTTGCTTCAGTGACGGAGGAAACCAACGTTCCCCGCCTGCCTTGCCGGCCTCTGAGCCTGCAGTTTGAAACATTGTAACAAATATAGAAGCTAAACAAAACCCCAGAAACCTGCTTTCAGCTAGCCGGGATCTCAGAGCAGGAGTTATACATTGTTTCGATTATAGAACACAAACAAACCAGATACCTGCCTTCAGCAGCAGAAGCCTCAGAGCTGGAGCCAGAGCTAAAGCTGGCCCAGAATTAAAAAGAAATAGAAAAAAAGGAGCAGTTGGGAGCTTCAGTCACCCACCAGCATGAAAACAACCGTCAGCCCCTCACCCAGACTGGCCAGGCACCCCAGTGGGGACCCCCACCCTGAAGGGTGTGTGACCAGCTGCAAACAGCCATCATCCCCTCACCCAGGCTGGCCAGGCACCCCAGTGGGGACCCCCACCCTGATCCAGGACACCCTTCAGGGCAAACCAGCCGGCCCCCACACGTGCACCAGGCCTCTATCCTATATAGTAAAAGGGTAATATGCCTCCCAGCACCGGGATCAGCGGAGCCAAGAGGTCTCCCGGCACCGGGATCAGTGTGACAGGGGGCAGCGCCCAAACCCCCTGATCGCCCTGCTGCTCTGTGTATGACAGGGGGCGGGGCCACAACCTCCCTATCGGCCCTGCTCTGTTCGTGGCAGGGGAAGGAGCCCCAAACCCCTGATCAGCCCTGCTCTGTGCCTGATAGGGGGGAGCTCCCCAACCCCCTGATCGCCCCGCTGCTCAGTTTGTGACAGGGTGCAGCGCCCCAACCTCCTGATCGGCCCTGCTCTGTGTGTGACAGGGTGCGGTTCCCCAACACCCCCCCCACACACACACACACAGGCCCTGCTCTGTGTGTGACAGGGTAGAGCCATAACCTCCCCATCGGCCCTGCCCTGAGTGTGAGAGTGGCGGTGCCCCAACCCCCTGATTGGCCCTGCTCTGTGGGTGATAGAGGGCGGCGCCCCAACCCCCTGATCCGAGCTGCTCTGTGTGTGACAGGGGGCGGTGCCTCAACTTCCCTATCGGCCCTACTCTGTGAGTGACAGCAGGGAGCTCCTCAACCCCCTGATGGGCCCTGCTCTGTGCATGACAGGGTAAGGAGCCCCAACCACCCTGATGGGCCCTGGTCTGTGCGTGACAGGGGGGAGCTCCCCAATCCCCTGATCGACCCTGCTCTGTGCGTGACAGGGTACGGAGCCCCAACCCCCATGATGGGCCCTGCTCTGTGCGTGACAGAGGGTGGTGCCGCAACCTCCCCATAGACCCTGCCTTGAGTGTGACAGGGGGCGGTGCCCCAACCCCCCAATCAGCCCTACCCTGAGTGTGACTGAGGGTGGCATCACAACCTCCAGATCCACCCTGCTCTGTGCATGACAGGGGGCAGCACCCCAACTCCCCAATCGGCCCTGCTCTGAGCCTGACCAGGGGCTGCACCTAGGGATTGGGCCTGCCCTCTGCCACCCGGGAGCAGGCCTAAGCCAGCAGGTCGTTATCTCCTGAGGGGTCCCAGACTGCGAGAGGGCACAGGCCAGGCTGAGGGACCCCCCCTTCCCCCCCCCACGAGTGCACAAATTTTTGTGCACCGGGCCTCTAGTATATTAATAAAAGAGGAGAGGAAAGATCTCTCTTTCTATTTTCATGTGTACACAGTGAAGAAAGGCCATGAACATACACTAAGAATGTGGCTTTCTGCAAAGCAGGAAGAGAGCTGCACCAGAACCCAAGCACGCAGGCATTCTGATCTCAGACTTTCAGCCCCCAGAACTATGAGAAAATAAATTTTTGTTGTTTAAGCTCACCAGTGTATAGTATTTTGTTATAACAACCTGAGCCAACTAAGACCTACACCCTATAGTAATCATTAAGAAAATAACTGGAAAAAAAACAGGTAAAGCAAAAAGTAGTGAATTAAATTGAATTTAAAGTGGTACAGCAAAAATACCTATGCAACAAAAATAAGTTGGTGATAAAAAAATATATAGGATCAAAATGATTTGAAATATATAGAAAAAATAAGAAGATACAGACACAAGTTCTCAATAAAGGTCTATCAAGTTGAATCCACAGAACTTTAAAAATTTATTACATAGAATAAACAGTTATCCCTAAAATGTGAGGTTATTTTAACCTCAAAAAATCAGTTAATGTAATGCAAATTGACAATTATTTCAGGAAAGTGAAAAAAATCATTTTACTAAGTGTTACACTAATTCATAATAAAAACCTTCAAGTAACCAGTAAAAAGGGGAATTTAATCAACCCAATAAATATCATCTACCAAAAACTTACAATGAACATCATGCTTAATAGTGAAAGACATTGTACACTGTCTACAAGTAAGAGTGGAAAGAAAACAAAGATGTCTGCTTTTGCCACTTCTATTCAGCATTATAATTGTGATATTAGGCAGTGCAGTAAGGAAAAAAGAGGAAGGGGGAAATAAACAGCATGCAAGTTGGAAATAAAAAGCAAAAAAGTGTTGGATGTAATTTGGGAAACTGGACCCCTCATTTATTGCTGGTGGGAATGTAAACTACTACAACTGCTTTGTAATATACTTTGGCAGTTTATTTAAAAGAGAAATATAAAATGTTGATATGACCCAGAAATTCTACTCTGAGAAATCTACATAAGAAATAGTAAATATATTCCCACACAAAGATTTATATAGTAATGTTCAGGAAAGAATATTTTATCAGAGCCAAACAGTGGAAACCATCCACATGTCCTATATTTATCACCAAGTTATTTTTTGTTGTATTGATATTTTTGCTGTTCCACTTTAATTTCAATCGTTTGTTAATTTTTGCTTTTACTATTTTTCTCGGTTATCTTCTTGATGATTAGTATAAGGCAGTGATGGCGAACCTTTTGGGCTCAGCATGTCAGCATTTTGAAAAACCCTAACTTAACTATGGTGCCGTGTCACAAATATAAATTTTTTGATATTTGAAACCATAGTAAAACAAAGACATATTTTTGATATTTATTTTATATATTTAAATGCCATTTAACAAAGAAAAATCAACCAAAAAAATGAGTTCGCGTGTCACCTCTGACACGCTTGTCATAGGTTTGCCATCACTGGGATAGGGAGTAGGTCTTAGTTGGCTCAGGCTGATGAAAAGATAAATAAAATGTGGTTGTAGTGAGTTGAATTGTGTCCTCCAGAAACTATTTTTAAGTCTTAATCTCTGGTATCTATAAATGTGAACTTATTTGAAAAATGAAATCATTGCAAAGGTAATCAAGTTGAAATGAATCATACTAGATTAGGGATAGTTCTAAATCTAATGACTGATGTCACCATAAGAAAAGGAAAGAACACAGACATATAGAGAAGAAGGCCATGTGAAGACAGAGGTAAAGATTAGAGCTATGCTGCCACAAGCCAAGGAACTCCTGAAGCCACCAGAAGCTGGAAGAGGCGGGGTAAGTGTCTTCCCTGGAGCCTCAGAGTATGGCCCATCACCTTAATTTTGAACTTCTAGCCTCCAGAACTGTGAAAGAACAAATTTCAGTTATTTTAAGCAAAGTCTGTAGTAATTTGTTATGGTGGCCTTGGGAAACTAATCCAGTTATATCTATACATATAAAGAGGTAATATGCTAATTTGTCCATGATGGTGTCCCTGTAACAACCAATTTTCATATTGATGCGGGCACAACAGCAGGCAGGCAGTCAGAGCCAAGTTCCCAGGGGTCTGAGGACAGTGCCTGACAGCAGCCTGGACTGCAAAGAAGGAAGAGGAAGCGGCCACGGGGAGCTCTTCCAATCCCCCTGCACAGACACCCTACCCCAGCCCCCGCACCCTGCGGGGATGGGGAGGCTGACCAGATGAAAGAAGGCCCAGCCTCCGGGGTAACTGCAACCTGCACCTCTGACTCCTGATCTCTTCCCCCGCCACTCCCGCCAGGGGTGCCCACAACAATAGCATGCCAGAGACCACCCATCAGTGCCCCAGAGGCACCAGGGGCCTGCAGTCTGCTGCTGCTGGGCCACCTCTGCTGGGGCCTGGCACGCCTCTCATCCCTAAAACTCCAGACCTGGGTGGAGGCAAGCCTGAGCAGCCCTCCAGGGTCAGACCCTTGCCCGTCCCCCTCCACAGCAGCAGTGCCATCTACGTAGAGGAAGTGTGCTGAACCTCACTGGGTGCATGGCTAAACCCACCCTCCTAGCCTGCCTAGCTCCACCCTGGCCCGGCCCCCACCCCACTCCAGGAGATTGGAGCCCCTCCCTGAGCAGGTACAGCTGTAAAACAGCCACATACAATTTAAAGAATGGCGCCAAGTGGGAAGGTTTGACAGTTACTTCCCCTTCAGCCTCGCTGCCCCCCTAGCGCCCCCCTAACTCCCTGACCCCACCAGCGCCTCCAGGGACAACCACCACTACAGGGCTGCTGGCCAGAGCCCGCCTCTCTGAGGCCTATGGAACCCTCTGCACAGCTTCGATAGCTACAGTCTCAGGAAACAATCATGCTCTCCTCCCCTAATCAGTACCTGCTACCTGTGAGGGTACCTGTGGGCTTAAAAATAACAATCCCTTCCTGTTTAAACATCACTTACTTGGTGAAACATTTCTAGGTTTATTAGCTCAGAACCTCCTCATGACAACCCAGTGAGGTAGGCGGAGAAGAGATTAGATTACAATTCCCATGGTATATGCGTATGTATTCAGAAATGAAGCTCAGAGAGGAAAAGTGTCAAGCCCACTGGTTCCCAGGGTACAGCACACGCCCCACAGGGGGGGGGGGGCAATTTGATTTTAAATGGGGTCAATTTGAGAATGAGTTAACAGTGAATTTTT
Source organism: Myotis daubentonii (assembly GCF_963259705.1). Taxonomy (NCBI): domain Eukaryota; kingdom Metazoa; phylum Chordata; class Mammalia; order Chiroptera; family Vespertilionidae; genus Myotis; species Myotis daubentonii. The sequence goes on along the minus strand of NC_081861.1, from coordinate 33,733,655 downwards.
GCATTTCTTATGGTTCTAGGGGGCCTCATCTACAGCATATCCTACATAATAAAAGGCTAACATGCAAATGACCGAATGGTGGAATGACAGGCCACTATGATGCACGCTGACCACTGGAGGTCAGATACTCAATGCAGGAGCTCTCCACTAGTGGTCAATGTGCTCCCACATGGGGAGCACCACTCAGCCAGAAGCTGGGCTCACGGCTGGTGAGTACAGCGGCAGTGGTGGGAGCCTTTCCCGCCTCCTTGGCAATGCTAAGGATGTCCCACTGACGGCTTAGGTAAGCCGTCAGTCGGACATCCCCCCAGGGCTCCCAGACTGTGAGATGACACAGGCCAGGCTGAGGGACTCCCCACAGTGCATGAATTTTGTGCACTGGGCCTCTAGTATCCATATAATTTTCTGTACACTTTTCAGAAATAAAAAGAATGAACTGCCTTCTACAACATGGATGAACCTTAAAAACAGTACACTATGTTTAAGAAGCCAGATCTAAAGACTAGATATGTAGAATCTACTTAAATGTAATATCTGGAAAAAGAAAATCTATAGAGATGAAAAATTGATTAATGGTTGTCTAGGAATGGGCACAGGGATTGACAGCAATGGGTTTGACTGGTCTTGTGTGTGGTGATAAAAATGTTCTAAACTAGATTGTTTTCACATTTCTGTAAAGTTACTAAAATTCATTGAATTGTACACTTAAAATGGGTGAATTTTTAGTATATAAATTATGCCTCAACAATGATGTTTAATTAAAAAAATATTATCCGAAGATACTACCAGTTTATTTGTATTCCTCTGATGAACCTTTCTGATCTATATAACAGGCATACTTTTAACTATCTCATACAGTCAAAGGACACACATAAACATGTCAAAACTGTAATTGCATCAAGTGCTATGCATCAATCTTAGACGTAAAGATTTTTTAAAAAATTCATACCAGAAATGTGTGGCATGTTAATGTCATCTCACAATAGGGACTAATACTGTAAATAATTTCTAAAAGGAGATGTAAGTGGGAAAATAAAATCAAACCCAAACAACAAACATGTGACTATTTGTTAACCAATGAAAAGATATAATCAAAAACTCAATATAATGGACTAATTCAGGCAAATGGGTGTCTGTTAAAGCCAAAAGTCTGTTATATAATAAAGTAGGTTTTCTGAATGCATATGTTAAAAAATTGACAAATTAAGTTAACCTGTTTTTAGTTATGTAGACACATTTGTATAATTAAAATTAGGTATGTATGAAAAGTTTAACTTTACAGAAAAGTTTTCTGGATGTATTACTGTAATATTAAAGTTATACCGAATAGGTCTGGGAGATACATGCATTCATCAGTCACTGTGAATAAACAAATGCACAGGGCTGGGGGTGGCTTAGCACAGTCAGAACATTAGGGCATATGTTAAAACTGCTGCAGAAAGCCTTGTGACAACAGAACCAATTACCACCTGTGATTCAGTGTGACCATGTGCTAATCATTCACTGAACATTGTATACAAGCAGTGACTCTTGGATTTAAATATATAGACTATGGTTGTAGATATGTAATATTTATGTCGGCAAAATTACTATAGTGTTTTTCCCAACATATTGCGTATTTGCTAAAATTTGTTAAAAATAACAGTGAATTAATAACAAAAATAACTGTTAATTTAATTATAACCAAATATTGGTTGGAAGCATTTTAAAATTAACAGGATATTAATATCCACATGTGACATACAGACAGAAAATTTTGTCCATTATATCCGAAGTCTGTTAAATTGAGGTCCGCAAAGTCTAGGGTTCACTGTGCTGTGCTACCAATTCAAAGAACTCACTATATGATCATAATTATACTCAAGGCATGAGGGGATTCATAGTTCTCATTAAAATAGAAGTTCAGACAATGGTATTACAGAGACTAATGAATAGTAAAATCACAATGGCAACATCAGTCGCTAACACATGTTAAAACACTACAATATCACTTGGATATAGTAATAGACTGAAATATTCAAAAACTCTGTGGCCAGAAAAAAATCAAAAAAGGAAAGAAGCAGAAAAGTAGCATATATTGAGCACTTATTATGTATCAGACTCTTTCATACACATTTGCGCCTTGCATTTCCCTTGTAAATTTGGTATTACTACCCTTATTTGAGAGCTGAAGAAACTGAGGTTTACAGACAGAGGAACTTGCCAAGATAAAATAGATACTAGGATTTGAACCCAGTTTTGTCTGAATCCATCCACTATACTCGACATGTTTGTTTGAAAAATTAAATTTATTGAAGCAGGAGAATGAGATAAAAATCCCAATGCCCAATTTGCATCAGGATTTTCTGATTCTAACATGCAACCAGGGTTGAGAATGAGACTGCCAAAAGAGAGATGGAATTCTCCAGGGGAAATATTGCAAGTCTGGGAATCAGGACACTATGCTTCAGTTTGCTTTCACTGCACCTAATTTTCCCTGTAACATATGGCAAGTCACCCAGTCATGTTGCCATGGAGATTACATATTAAAAGGAGAGGCAGGAAATAAACATTTAATATGTAACTGATATAGTATGCTAGAAGGCGATAAGTGCATGGGGGAAACAGAGCAAGGTTAGGGGATTCAAAGTGACGAATCACAACATGGCTGGATGAGAGCAATACAGCTCACAGAGATCTCATTGAGAAGGTGAATGTGTATAAAAGTGTTGGGAAAGTATAAAGCATAACCTGTGAATGCAGGGTGGTGTTATAGGATGGTTCTAGATTCTTGATTCAAAAGGGATAATGAAAACTATGTGCTTATATCTGCATAAGTGAATAAGTATTTTCACTGACACAGGGTGGGAAAAAGAAGGTTTACATTTGTGAGTACACAAAACACAGTTTAATCTTGCATTATATTTATTAATGATTGTATTATTTTCCATATGAATAACTGTAAACCTACTTTTGCCCCACTCTGTATCAGCTATTATGGAAGATGTTATTTAAATTATAACTTCACAATGTCAAGCAATCAATTTGACTTTTTAAAAGCATTCTGTTGACCAATTTTTTTGCCAATTGTTTGAACCATACACGATTAATGCTATTGTAATGCTATACAGTGCCTCCATAATCCAAACTATTAGTCAATTTGGTCTATTCAGTCTCAAGTTAAGTGAAGATAAAAATTGGATAAAGCAGTTATCTGATTATATTTTAAAATGGTAAATTCATTATCCCTATATATCTATGACCATATATATTCTGCTAAAACTTATAATACACTCAGTACTCTTTTCTGGCCTTACAGCTTCTGACCATGTCCATAAGCCATTGCACTCAAATAACACTGTGAAATAATACAAAACTGTCAGCTAGCAGTGTTGTCGATACATTTTTCTATTCAATAGTCTCCTTTGTGTGCTACTGCAAGTTTCTGTATTTTAATAGAATCCATCCATTTCTGTATACCTTCTGCATAATTATGATCATATTGTGAGTTTTCTGAATTGATAGCACAGCATTTGTTGTCATGTGCTTAAAAAGCAAAAAAGCGCCTTTTTTATTTTCCTTGTTCTGTTTTCAGAATTCTAGCTTTTGTCCATTTGTCTCCTTCATGTAAACCTTATGTTACTTATGTTAGCCATCTGGGTTCCCTGGTGTTCCCAGTCTACTCAGTGACCTTCAGAGAGATCAAAAAGCCATGTTTATGCAGTTGAAACTGGACACAGGTTTAGCTACATATGGATATTCAGAGTGGCATTTAAGGATGGCTGTCTGACTTCACAAGGGAAGTAATCCTGATGCTGGAGAGCCATCTGTTACCCCTGAGCTTTTTTTTTCATATTGTTTTTCTTACCTGAAATTTCTTGCCTCGTTCTTCTTGCTCAGCTCTAGCCACTTTCTCTTCCTCAAACACATCAAATATGCTCCAGACTCAAAAATTTACATTTGCTGTTCCCCATGTCTAGGACACTTTTCCCCAAACTCCCCACATGGCCAGCTCTCTCCCTTCACTTAATTTTCAACTCATCAGAGAGGCGTTCATGCACATCTTATAGAAAATATTTCTATCCCCACCCTTTAGCTCTATCCCTTAACCAGGGCAGCTGGCCTGGCCATGTTCTACCAAAGCTATAATGCTGATAATTAAGTGCTCAATTATCTAATATGCAACTACACTAAGGGCACCAGCAAAGCAGACTCACCAAAACATCTTTCATCTTTTTAAAAAGAATTTGATATCATCAAGTTAGCTATCATTTGACTTATTTTTAAATTCTATATAGGGAGTGGGAATAGGGAACAATTTTATTTTTAGTGCCTTGGATCTCCAAAGGTTTTACTCCTACCCTAGAACTGTTACCATTTTTGACAAACTATATTCTATGCTAAGTTCATATAGATAATATAAGTTATACATCTTATTTAGTCATTTCAAAAATGAGCATATGCTGAGTTATTTACCTTATAAAAGGAGAGTCATCAAAGTAAAAAAGAAAATACACTTTCCCCCCCACACACCCTTATTTTATTTTTTAATATATTTTTATTAATTTCAGAGAAGAAGGGAGAGGGAGAGATAGAAACATCAATGATGAGACAGAATCGTCGATCAGCTGCCTCCTGCATGCCCCCCCACCACCACACTAGGGAATGAGTCCACAACCCTGGGCATTTGCCTGGATCAGGAATCGAACCTCAAACCGTGACCTCCTGGTTTATAGGTCGATGCTTAACCACTGAGCACACCGGCTGGACTCATGTCCTGATTTTAAAGGCAACATATTCAGGATCTTATTTTATATTTTAAAATTATGGCGGTAACCACACATGGTATTTATGCTTTAGCTAGCCTTATTCTAGATTGGTTTTGAAGGTGACTCCTCTAATAGAGCATAAGATGAAAAATAAGTTAAAAAGCCTCTATCACTGTCTCCGTTAAAGGCACTTGTGTGCCTTATGATTTCAGAGGTGGCTCTTTAATGGTGAAAAGAAGAGGAACTGTGCAATTTAGTGTTGAATGGCCAATACGGTCAGAGCAGACACATACTTGTAGACGTTGTGAGGTGCCTGATGCTTCTGTCATTTGTTTTTCCAATTCTAACCCACTGATGCTCCCAGTAATTCAGTCTCTTTTCATCACAAGCATACTAATGCTCTTCATCACCATTCTTTGGAAGTGTGTCACATATCACATTCTCCATCCTTTGAAACATATGGTCTGGAACTATTCAATAGCTGCAATATGATGATTCTGGGCTGCTGAGCACAACTGATTGGCACATTAAACTGCTAGGAGACTCTGATCTGGAGTAGACAGAATTCTTTGCAATGTAGTCCTAAGGGACCCTCCAGTAATGAAAACTAGTAATTTGAAGTCCTTCCTACCTGTCTGTTGCCTGGCCACTCTAAATGGAATCCCAATAGTTTTTCTTTTCCCATAACCCATATTAAAGCAAATCAAGTGTAAGCCAGTAGAAGTTGGAGAGTTTGACTAGAGACCCTGCTGTTATCAATTTAAGATGCATTTCAAAGTTTATTCATCCCCAAGTATAACACTATAAAGCAATTTGATGTATGCAAGAAAGTTACTGCTCTCACTAACCTAGTTCATCACACTCATCCATACACATTCACATATATGTGTAGTGATTTTTAAAGCAACTTGAAGAAAATGTAAGCTTTTGTAAACCTGAAATATGTTCTTAAACTTAAAGAAATCTTTCATGTTTCCTCACCCACCCTAAATGCAGCTTAATGTAAACACATTTTAGAGATGAGGAAGCTCTAGTTAGTTAAAATAAACGGCACCTGATTCACAATTCTGAATCTGGAGACAGATATTTCTTTAAATAAATTTTGAAAAAATTAAATTTGAAAACTTAAATATTGTTCTTCAACCATTTTAAATGATGTGATCTTTAAAACTGATGAGTTTTTAGAATGGTTACATCTGCAGTTGAGTGGCATTTCAATGGAAAAATTTCCAAAGATGAAAGAAAATGATGCAGGATTGGCTTCTGTGCAACAATTGTATATTAGTTTGCTCTAATTGCCTGTGATGTGCTTTTATTGCTTCTGACTAATTGTGATATAGAGTGTTTTTTTTTTACTTGTAAAATACTCTTAAATTTATCACTACTCTAACAGGCGCTTAATGTATTTATTGTAAAACACCCAAAAATTATAAGGCATTATTATCTGGAAACACCTATAAGATATAGTACAGTTAATTTTTTAAAAAAATGTGTCATTATTTCACTAACTCAGATTTATTTCCTTCAATTTCTCCTGCACCATTCGAGTTTAACCAATAATAATTTCCTGCATTAAAACAAAGTGGCTCTCCAGAGATGATTGTGCTGTTTTCAAAGTTATTTAATGGAGGACAAAAGCCAAGATCTTTTTTTATTAGTAGTATTCCTTTACTTTACATATGCCCTATGCCCTTATCCACTATTATTATAGCAAATAATTGTTTTGTTAAAATTTAAAGTAACTTATTTAGTTTTGAATCCTAAGAGGCACCTAATGCCAAAACAATCCCATAAAGATATAATTATGACTCAGTATACCACTACTTCCCTTTTTGCAAGCTCACCACAAGAATTACAAATTAATGTGTTGTCTTTAAATTAAAGCTCTTACAGACTCAAATCCATAAATCTGAAATTGTAGATAAAGCAACAACCTCTAATCTTTCTATTAGCAGTATAGGAGCAACCATCCAAAATGGACAATCTGAACAGCAAGATGAAAAAAAGTGTAAATGGAATAATAAAAGAAGTTCTTCTACATTTCAAAATAAAATTCAATCTTAATTTTGTTTTCTGTTATCAGCTTTTCAATTCAAATGCAACATTCAATACTAAGGGCAAGAAAAATCTTTACAAATGTATATAGCAGATTGGACTTTCAGGGGTTTGGCAATTAACTTTGTTTCCAAAATGCACCTAAGGAAAAGACAATCATTTTAAATCTTCGAACAGTTGCATCTAGTTCATAAATATTAGGTTTATTTCCCAATTAACAGTATTATGGCAATAATATATTAAATAAGATTATTTAAGTCATTAATTTAAAATGGCATATTATTCATAGGCCTACATTACTGGCACATACTGAGCACCATAGTGTAAGCTCCTTTATATTCTTAACTGGGTCCTAATAAGTATACTTAGATTTTAATTTGTGCATGAAAAAAATGACTGGGATTTTAAAGGACTCTCTCATGTTTCATTTAGAAGCATAATAAAACTCTTTCAAACTTCAAGGAACCAATTGCAATGGATAAGCAATAAAAGTAGAGTGTCATATACTTTAATACTCCTTTGCTTATTTATCTACTAGTGGCCAGGTGCACGAAATTTGTGCACAGGGGTGGGGTAGGGGGTTCCCTCAGCCCAGCCTGCACCCTCTCACAATCTGGGACCGCTGTCTCCTAACCACTCACCAGCCTGCCTTCCTGATCGCCCCTAACTGCCCTCCCCTGCTGGCCTGATCTTGCCCCCAACTGCTCTCCCCTGCTGGCCTAATCACTCCTAATTGCCTCTGCCTCAGCCCCCACCACCATGGCTTTGTCTGGAAGGAAGTCAGATGTCCGGAAGATGGCTGGTCGACCTGGACTAATTAACATATTATGCTTTTCTTAGTATAGATAGATTATATAGGATAGGATTGTTTAAATGAGGGGAAAAGCCTTTTTCAGCAGGAGGAGATGCTCTTGGCAGACAAAAACACATAACCCCTATATCTGGACTGGTAGCCAGCCATATCACTATACTGCCAAACCAGTCATTAAAAAATTGAACTGCTTTCTTACACCTTACACCAAACAGCTATTACCCTTAAAACCCCTCCTCAGCCCCCACCTTAGGTTCTGCCTTTACAGTTCACCCAGATTAGGTTCTGATTGTTCGGTTTCTATGCCAGTCATCATCAAAAGCTCCACCTCCTAGGTAGCCATTGGCTCCTCGCAGTTCACCTAGATTTGGTTCTGATTGGTCAGTTTCTATGCCAGTCAGCATCTCCAGACCTATCTCCAGGCCTGATCAGAGAGATGGGCTGAACAGCAGCTGCCCCAGGCTGCTGGGGAGAAGCTGCCGCAGGATGTTAGTGAGCAGGCTAAACAGTTGACCTCTCAGAGAGAGAGAGAGAGAGAGGCACAGCTGCTGGCAAGGCCCGGAAAGAGAGAGAGGCAAGCGCTGATCAGCAGCTGCCACAGAGACTGTGGATCAGACCCTGCTTCTCTCTCCAGCCTCCCCAGCAGCCATGGCAGCTGCTAATCATCCCCGTCTCTCTCTCTCTCTCTCTCTCTCTCTCTCTCTCTCTCTCTGAAGGGGGTAGCTGAGGACAGAATGCAAGGGTTGTTATAATCATATCAATAAGGAAAAATTGTTTAAGACCGTACAGCCATTAAGTGATAGAGCTGAGTCTGAAGACCATGTTGGTTTACTTCCAAAGCCCATACTCTTTCTACTGCATAACATTGGATAACCTTGGCTTGCCTTAAGCTATGTACTAACAGTCTAGATACAATGTGCTTAAATACAGCTCCATAAGAAGAATTTTTTAGCCTATATAACAAGTGTTAGTTTCATCCCCCAACAGTAGCATTAGTATCTGACATCTGTATAGTTAGCTAAAACTATGGTCAAGTCTTAAACATATCTTCCAGGTATTTATAATTTTCCCTTAGGAGGCTTGGAGCCAAGCAAAATCCCAGTGAATATTAGATCAATAAAAGTTGAACCAATGAACTGAATTGGAAGAGCTTTCATAAGAGAAAGACAGATCCAAGTCAATCCTTAACAATGTTCAGAAGATCCTTAGAAAATCTCTAAGTATAGCCATTGGTATAGAGTGCTGAACTTGAGAGAACTGTGGACAATGTCACATTAAAGGCAAAAGTTGAAATTCTTTTTTCTTTTTTTTTTAAATTAAATCTTTATTATTCAGATTATTACATTTGTTCCTCTTTCCCCCCCCCCATTACTCCCCTCCACCCAGTTCCCACCCCACCCTTCACCCTCACTCCCCACCCACTGTCCTCATCCATAGGTGCACGATTTTTGTCCAGTCTCTTCCCGCATCCCCCACACTACTTCCCCCCCCCCCAAGAATAGTCAGTCCATTCCCTTTCTATGTCCCTGATTCTATTATAATCACCAGTTCATTCGGTTCATCAGATTATTTATTCACTTGATTCTTAGATTCACTTGTTGATAGATGCATATTTGTTTTTCATAATATGTATCTTTACCTTTTTCTTCTTCTTCCTCTTCTTAAAGGATACCTTTCAGCATTTCATATAATACTGGTTTGGTGGTGATGAACTCCTTTAGCTTTTCCTTATCTGTGAAGCTCTTTATCTGACCTTCAATTCTGAATGATAGCTTTGCTGGATAAAGTAATCTTGGTTGTAGGTTCTTGCTATTCATCACTTTGAATATTTCTTGCCACTCCCTTCTGGCCTGCAAAGTTTCTGTTGAGAAATCAGCTGACAGCTGTATGGGTATTCCCTTGTAGGTAACTGACTTTCTTTCTCTTGCTGCTTTTAAGATTCTTTCCTTGTCTTTTGCTCTTGGCATTTTAATTATGATGTGTCTTGGTGTGGTCCTCTTTGGATTCCTTTTGTTTGGGGTTCTCTGCGCTTCCTGGACTTGTAAGTCTATTTCTTTCACCAGGTAGGGGAAGTTTTCTGTCATTATTTCTTCAAATAGGTTTTCAATATCTTGCTCTCTCTCATCTTCTGGCACCCCTATAATTCTGATGTTGGTATGCTTGAAGCTGTCCCAGAGGCTCCGTACACTATCTTCGTATTTTCGGATTCTTTTTCATTTTGCTTTTCCGGTTGGCTGGGGTTTTTTTTTTGCTTCTTTGCATTTCAAATCTTTGACTTGATTCTTGCGCTCCTCTCGTCTTCTGTTTGGAGTCCGTATAATATTATTTATTTCAGTCAGTGTATGCTTAATTTCTAGTTGGTTCTTTATCACAACATCGAGGGTCTCATTAGATTTCTTGAGGATCTCATTATATTTATCCGTGGTCTCACCTGTCTTTTTGAGGGCCTTACTAAATTTATCAGCGGCTTCTAAACAGTTCTTGAGAGACCTTAAAAGTGTGGTTTTGAACTCTATATCCTCCATTTCTGTCATTTGTGTCCTGTTTCTTTGTCTCCGCATTTTTTATGCTTTTTTGGTGCACCCCCTTGTGGTCTTTGTGTGCAGTCTTGTTGTAGTTAAGCCTTGATTGTTGTAGGTAATACTGGGGGGGATTTGACCTCCAGGCCAACTGGCTGTGAAAATCAGCTGTGTCTGCAGTGGGAGAACTTCTGACCTCTACAGAGGTGCTAATCTAGCCTTTGCCTGAGGCTATCCGCAAATGCCTCTGTGCAAGGCTTGGGCAGGGCGGGTCCCAGGGGATCAACAGTGCGGGCGGAGCGAGCAGTTATGGCTGCTCTCAGTCCAGTCCCCAGAGGCTCTGCCTCTCAGTGTCCCAGCAACTGCTGCAAACCTAGGAGAGAAAGCTGCCCTGGAGTTCCGACCGATGCCAGACAGTCCCGCTACTCCTGTTTGAGTCTGGGTCCCCAGAGACTTGCCCAGAACTGGAGCTCAGAGCCTGAGACTCCCTCCCAATTGAAACAGACAACCGCACCCTCAGCCGCCAGCCCACTCCGCGCGCACCTCCGCACCTTAGTATTTCACTTCCGCACTGCACCTCCTCTGAGTCTCGGTATGCTTTTCTCTTTCCTTCTAGTTGTAGAATTTCCCCTCAGCCAGCCTTCCTATGGTTCTGGGTGATGTCTGTTCCGTCTTTTAGTTGTATTTTTGAAGTGGTTGTGCGAGACAGCAATCTCTGGTGTTTACCTATGCTGCCATCTTGGTTTCCCTCAAAAGTTGAAATTCTTGTCCTGGAAGGAAACATTTGTTGATTAGACCACAACTGTAGTCTATAGAATGCCCTTGTTCTCTGCTATGATAGGGAAAGTGCTCTAGTTTGGTACAGTCAAAGTAAAACATTTTATGTTCTCAATCTCTGCTTCCTCAATTCTTACAGTATATTTAAGTACCAGGGCTATTGCTAAAACAATCCAACTATATAACAATCAGCAGCCCTAACCAGTTTGGCTCAGTGGATAGAGCGTCGGCCTGCGGACTGAAAGGTCCCAGGTTCGATTCCAGTCAAGGGCATGTACCTTCGTTGCGGGCACATCCCCATTGTGGGGTGTGCAAGAGGCAGCTGATCGATGTTTCTCTTTCATTGATGTTTCTAACTCTCTATCCCTCTCCCTTCCTCTCTGTAAAAAATCAATAAAATATATTAAAAAAAAAAACAATCAGCATTTACAAAGAATGGAAAAAATTTCAAACTGAAGAGAGTGAATTAGAAGACATTTCCTAGAATCCAAAATATAATTCTAATTTCCTTGAAAGGAAAATTATAGCAAATAAATTACAGCACTTAAATATACAACATAGTTAAAATTATCTATTTGGTTCACTAGGACTGATCTTCTCAGTAATCCATATGAACCTCAATTACCATATATTATCCTGTACTATTGTTAAAACCCACAGTGGCAAAGTACTATGGACAAAAGTGTGGGAAGCTTATCTTTTATGAGCAACTTAGACTATTTTTAAGGGTACACCTAGACAGAAATCAAAAGTTCATTATAAGTAAAGCCACACTAAAGTTCAAACCTGCTCTTCGGACTGGATCAATCTTCTTAGCCCAGTCTCCATTGATTTTCTCATCATGTATCAACACAGTGAAAAAGATAGCACAGATTCTATTAAAAGTGTGCCCACAATCCTTTGCAAGTCAAATATTGTGCCAGTTCAAGACCTTCTAAAATATTAGACATAGCCATGTGCTTTTGAAAAATCTTCTCTAGACTCTAGATGCCATGTGATCAAGTCTGGTGAATCTGCTATTGTGATCCTTTTTTTCCACAGCATATTTACATTAGTCAAAACTTGACTATCTTAATATCTAGTGACCATTAAACAGTGTTTTATGTAACACAAACTCTCTATGGAGGAGTCTTATTGCTGCATTGAATATAAGAGGTGGTAAAGAGAGGAGTCAGGGTTCCATATTCCTGCATTGTTTCCTCTTCAACCAAGAACTTCACTTTTTTGTTGTGCTAAATACTGAAGTTAGAGTAATCATTTGCTTTTTTAAAAAAAGGTTCTTTGGTTAATCTCTCCCCACCCTCCCTTCAGCTCTCCCTTCCCTAGGGATTAACCCAAGAATTTATATGCATATATGCATATATGCATAGCCCATGGACACAGACAATAGTGTGGTGCAGGGGAAAGGAGGGAAAAAAGGGGGGACAGCTGTAATACCCTCAACAATAAAGATAAAATTTAAAAAAAATGAAGGGGTTGAAACTTAAAAAAACACACAAAAGTTCTGCTACATAAAAGTGTTTGATAACAGCTACTATAGCCTGTGTGGACCACACCCCTTGTTAGTGTACATCACAACCACAGCTTCCTGGTCTTAAATTTGTGGGTCAGAGAGACTTAAGCAAGTAATTTCCATAATTTACTAGATGTTAAGAAATTATGTAACTATGCACAGGCTCTTTTCTAACCAATTATACAACAGCTTTTTCTAACCAACAAATGTGTTATCATACTAGATTTTCACATGATTCTCAGTGAATAAACTTATCTGTTTCACAGAACTACTAGTTCACTTTAATATATTAGAATTACAAAATTGTTTTAACAAAAATCCAAGATTTGACTGAGCTAATAAGCAGAGAAGTACATCATCAATAAAAATCATCATTTGTAATATTTCAAAAATACCTTGTTGGGAATGGCAGTAACGGTTAATTTTATACAACTTGACTGAGCTCAGATATTTGGTCAAATCTTATTCTGAGTGTAATGGTGTTTTTGGATGAGATTAATATTTAGAATGGTAAACTGATGGAAAAAAGACTTTCGGTCCTTACATTCTAAGTAAGAGGGAATTACTGCCTGACTGAGAGCTGGACCATGGGTTTTTCTTGCCTTTGGATAAGAACTGAAACATCAGCTCTTCAGGTCTCAAGCTTGTTGGCTTTCAGACTGGAACTTACACCATCAGCTCCCCTGCTTCTCATGCTTTCTGTATCAAATTGGAACTAAACCATCTGCTGTCCTAGTTCTCAAACCTTCAGACTCAGACTGGAGATATACCATTGGTTTTCCTTAGTCTCCAGTTGCCAACTGCTCTAGAGAATCTTGCTTAATACAGTTCCATTTTCATAATTAAATTCTAGCTAAACTTCATCTAAGTAGGTATTTGAATACAATAAAATTTAAGCTTCCAAAATAAAATACTGTCACTTCATTATCCACCTCAGTTTTTCCTGTAGGGGTTCATTTATTTCCACAGGTCATGCGTATAAATCAAATAGAATTTTTAAAGATCAGAAATTTAGCAGAATTTTTAGAGGTATTTGAGAAAAAGGTATTCAGTAAATCATGTTTACTTGTAGGAAAACTGCTTCAAAAGTTATTATACTATGTGTTTTTTCCCTACTTTTAAGTTAAATTTTGTTTATCCACTTGCAAAGGTCTGAATTTTATTACAAAGTTAAATCATCCCATTTGTTCATTGATCCAATATATATTTATTGAGCACTTTCTATATTCCCAACATTATACTACATTAAGTATATACTGGTTAATAAAAAAAGACACAATCTCTGCTTCCATGGACTAACTTACAGTTTGGTGGTGGTGAAAGGCAATAAGCAAGTAAACAAAGAATCTTTACTAACTGTGAAGAGAAGAGAGTAAATCAGTATTTAAGAATTCTGGAAAGATCTTCTGTTTATACTTATCCTTACTCTTCATATAAAAACACACTTAGCTCAAAGGCATTAACATAAAAAAGAAAACAAAATATTTTCTAATCATCTTATTTCCAAGAGTAGTGCTGGTCCCTGACAAAAATAAATTATTGACTTTAATGACTTTTCTTTTCTGTCACACACAATTTACCCAAAACTTTCTCTGGCAACATTTCTTTATATTCACTTTAATTATGCATGGAAATACATTTTTGCCACCATGCTATCTTATCTGATGTCACCTCTACCTATCTTCTTTGACAACTATGCCAGCAGAAAGCAGATTCCTCATAGATTATAGTGAATAAACTGTAAAGAGAAAGGCAGACCTAAGGAAATCTACTCTAAAGGATGGTACAAATCTTTGTGAAGTATTATGTTGTCTGCACCATAGGGGATAACAAGATAAATCAGAAAGGGACATTGCTCTCAAATGACCCCTATTATCTAGCAGGGGTGATTTTTTTTTTTAAAAAAAGCTATATGAACATATTTAGTATAATACAAGAGGTACATTCGAGATGAGATTTCACTATCTGCTGTTTTAGATGAAGAAATGAGGTAAAGGTGAACACATTGTTGACCTTTCAACACCTTTTAGTACACACACACACACACACACACACACACACACACACATTCTATTATGTTATTTAAAATGTTCACAAAATTAACAATGATTTTCAGGTCCCTAAATTCAATTGAAACTTTCTATTCTTATTTTACTCTAACTCCAGCATTATTGAAGATTATAAATCACTCCCTCATTCTGGGATCATTGATTGATTAATCATTCATTCATTCATTCATTCATTCATTTGTCATAAAAACATGCTCTTCCAGTTTCCCTCCTTTTACCTCTCCAGGTATGACAATCCTGACTCCTTTATATAGGCTCAACTATTTTTTTTTCCTTCTATTAATAGCTGTATTTTCAATTCTGAACCATCTTTTCTTTTATTCTATATGTTTTACTTGGTGAATCTCATTTATGCTTCCATTATCCACTGCATACAGATGAGTTACAAATTTGTAGTTCTAGCACTGAGGACCAGATTTCTATATCCAACTGCCAACTTGGTGTCTTCACTTTGACATATCAAAAGCACTTCACTGTTAACATGTGTAAAACTACACTCAGAATCTTCCACTCTCACCTTAAGCTGATTTCCATATGGTATCTCCTAGAAATCTTCAATTGGCTAAACCAGAAAAATTGGAATCAATCTTCATACTTCTTTTCTTCAGTGCCTGATATCTAAATTACACTTCCCAAATATAGTTTGAATTCATGCATTTCATTTCAATCTCTACCATCACCATAATAGATGACTAAAAGCTGTTCGTTAATTTGCTGAAGAAATGAATATTGAATGTGTTAATAATAAAAACAACAGGCTATAAAAGTGCAGAGTGACTTTGGGGGAGATTAGTAGTATCCCAAATTATCTAGTTTGTTTCACTGAGATACAGTGGAAAAAGGAAAACTGGAAAAGAAGGTTGGTATCAAATCATGTTGAAATTGGAGTGCCATGTTTTAGAATTTGGATTTTATTTTATAAGTACCAAGAGGACTTGAGTGCTTTTTATAAATTATGTTTTTTTCAAAGGATGTACTGTACTTTAGAAAGATTACTGGAGAAACAGTTGTGTAACATGGGTGGAAAGGAGAGAGAATATTAGATTGAATTTTAGATACTATTGAAAAATTATAAGCAAAAGCTAGTGAGGGCCAGAACTAAGGGCTGCAACACAAATGAAAATGGAAAATAGATACAAGAGATACTACAGTGGTAGATTTTTTCTTTATTTTTTAATTTTTCTTTATTGTTGTATTACAGATGTCCCCTTTGTTTGTTTGTTTTCCCATTGACCCCTTCACCCCACACCCATCTCTCCCAGGCTGTCACCACTCTATTAATCTGTGTCTATTAATGGGCTATGCCCAGGTTAATCACTCCCAACCCCATGACCCCCACCTTCCCTCTGAAAGTTCAGTCTGTTCCATGCTTCTATGTCGCTGGATCTATTTTGTTCATCAGTTCATTTTGTTCATTGGATTCTACATATGAGTGAGATCATGTGATATTTATCTTTCTCTGACTGGCTTATTTTGCTTAGCATAATATTCTCCAGGTCACTCCATGCTGCTTAGTATTCCATGGTATAAATGTACCACAGGTTTTTATCTACTCATCTACTGATGGGCACTTAGGTTGTTTCCAGATCTTAGCTATTGTAAATTGTGCTGCTATGAACATAAGGGTGCACATACTCTTTCTGATTGGTGTTTTGGGTTTCTTAGGATATATTCCTAGAAGTGGGATCACTGAGTCAATTGGTTATTCAGGTGGATTGTTCTATATTTTAGTTGTAATTCTATTTTAGTACTGAGAAGAGATGAGTATAACTTCCACCGATTCCATTACCATCTTGGATGCCAATGAACTCTTGATTGAACTGACCTGACACTCAACTAAAGTCTCCTGATTCACCAAACTAGAAAAATTATAAAATTTCTAAGGAACCACAAAATACCCAGAATAACCAAAGCAATATTGAGAAACAACAACCTGGAAGTATCATACTTTCTGATTCCAACTGTATTGTACACATATTATTAATCAAAAGCAAGGATATGCATTTGGGAAAATACAATCTCTTCAATAAATGTTGAGAAACTCCTAGAAGAAAACAGGCCATAAATTATTTGACATCAGTCTTAGCAATATGATTTTTTTTAATCTTTTTCCTTAGGCAAAAGGCAACAAACTTAAAAACAAGCAAATGGGACTATATCAAACTAAAAAATATTTTTGAAGAGTGATGGAAACCATCAACAACAGAAAAAGAACTCATACAACTCAATATTAATGAAAAATTCTACTTAAAAATGGGCAGAGGACTTGAACAGACATTTTTCTAAACAAGACATGCAGATGGCCAACAGACACATGAAAAGATGTTGAACATCACTAATTATCAGATAAATGCAAATCAAAACCACTATGAGATATTGCCTCACATCTGTCAGAATGGCTATTATCAAAAAGATGACAAGTGTTGGTGAGGATGTGAAGAAAAGGGAATCCTCATTCACTGCTAATGGGATTGTAACTTGGTGCAGCCACTATAAGAAAGAGTATGGAGGTTCCTTAAAAAATAAAAATTGCATTATAATCCAACAATTCTACTTCTGAGTGTTTATCTGAAGAAATTGAAAACACTAATTTGAAAAGATATGTGCACCCCTATGTTCATTGCAGCATTTATAATAACCAAGTTATGGAAATAACTTAAATTTCCATCAAAAATGAATGGATGAAGAAGATGTGTTTATATATACATTATATACACACACATCTTTATGTAAAATGGAATGTTACTCAGCCCTAACAAATAATAAAATCTTGCCATCTGTGCAACATAGATGAATCTAGAAGTTATTTTACCAGGTGAAATAAGTCAAACAAAGACAAATACTGTATTATTTCACTTATATATGGAATCTAAAAATATCACACAAAATAAATAAGCAAACAAAACAAAATAGAAACAGAATCATAGACACAGAAAAATATTAGTGATTGCTGGAGGGGAGGGGGTTGGAAAATGAGTAAAGGGAATTAATAGGTACAATTTCCAGTTAGAAAATAATTAAGTCATGAGATGGGAATATAGTTGATAATATTGTAACAACTTTGTATGGTGACAGATAATTATAAATGTATATAAATGCCAAATAATTATGTTGTAAAACTAAAACTAATATAATATTGTATTGCAACTGTACTTTAAAAAATAAAGCCTCATGAGATCTCCTGAACAAGGATTATTTTCCATCCGGAAACTAATAGCCTATAATACTAAACCCTAAGGGAAACCTTTCCAAGTTCTTCAGAGGCTCCATTTCACAGACTGGGAATTTTTTATAGATTTATCATTAGCTACATAAATTTAAATCAGTTATTTATTGGGAATCCTTTCCTTCTTCAACCTTATTCAGACTTGATAGACACAATCTGTGAAATCTTCTTTTATTATGAGTAAACACTAAAGTTCTTCTGGTGGTTCTGTGTGATTTATGTATGGCTATATTAATAAGTCATGTAAGACAATAAAGTCTATACCACTTAAAGAATGATTCATAAACTGTCATACTGTATGTGACATTTATCAAGAGAATACCACTATTATGCCCTAACCGGTTTGGCTCAGTGGATAGAGCATCAGCCTGCGGACTCAAGAGTCCCAGGTTCGATTCCAGTCAAGGGCATGTACCTTGGTTGTGGGTACATCCCCAGTAGGGAGTGTGCAGGAGGCAGCTGATCAATGTTTCTCTCTCATCAATGTTTCTAACTCTCTATCCCTCTCCCTTCCTATCTGTAAAAAATCAATAAAATATTTTAAAAAAAGAGAATACCACTATTTTGTCACCTTGTTTCTAAATGCATAAATGAATTTCAGGTAACATTTATCAGAAATGAAAAGTAATAGGCTAATGGTAGTGAGACTACCACTTTATAGTTGAGCACAAGGAATGAGAAAACCTCAACAAAAAGTGTATCATAACAGTGTGGACATTTTTTTATCAAAGCAAACAATTAGATTAGGATAAAAAAAGAATAAATTTACTATTGTCTTGATTTCTGGAGTAAAAAACCAAAAATATGACACACACATTATTAAATTAATATGACCAAGTGTTAGTGCCTGGCTGGGTTTAGAGGTGGGGAATGTATTACAAACTTAAATGCCTTTCTCCAAGAACACATGGAGTATAATATCTTTCTGCAGTATAATGATATACTGTCTCATTTTTGTCCCTAAACTGTAAAATCCTCTATACTAGATGGAGATAGGCTTAAAACTAAATTTAATCTCATGAAAACAAGAAAGCTAAGATATGACAATATTTAGGGGCTTTGTGTGGGGAAAGTGGCTGAGAAAAATGAACAGAGAATTCTATCTTTACTTAAATTTGGTGAACCCAAATCTTCTTGACTTTTGAGTCTCCAGTTACTGTTTGATTCTTTGAAAGTCCTCTTCATTTACTCCTAAAATTAATTATGATTTTTTAAATTTCTTTATTGATTAATGTATTACATATGTGTCCTTATCACCCCATTACCCACCGACCGCCCCCTCCCCCCTCATGCCCTCATCCCCCTGGTGGCTGTGTCCATTGGTTAGGCTTATATGCATGCATACAAGTCCTTTGGTTGATCTCTCCTCCTTACCCCCACCCTCCCCTGCCTTCCCTCTGAGGTTTGATGGTCTGTTCGATGCTTCTCTGTCTCTGTATTTGTTTTGGTTGATCAGTTTATGTTGTTCATTATATTCCATAAATGAGTGAGATCATGCGATATTTCTCTTTCTTTGACTGGCTTATTTCACTTAGCATAATGCTTTCCAGTTCCATCCATGCTGTTGTAAATGGTAAGAATTCCTTCTTTTTTAATACTATGCTGCGGTAAAAAAATAAATAAATTCTGATTAGAGAATGTTTTAAGAACCTCATAACACACCTTGACCCTGTAGGCATTTTTATACATTGCAAAAACCATTTTAGGAATCCCTACATTATTCACTGACCCCTTAGCAGGAATATCTTTGAGCTTTTAGACCTTGTAGCCAGAATTTCTCCAAATATGGGAACAAGGGAAATATACAGTTCATTTTCCTAAAAATGTTCATTCTCTGGGGTTAGTGTATAGCACCTTCCAGAACCCCATTTGTCATACTGGCAGCTAACAGATTTCTTTTGAGTTGGTAGGGGCACCTATAATAGATTTCACTCGCCACTCCCTTCTCTATTTCCCTGTAACTATATCAGAATTGAGCATTAACCAGACAGAAGTTTGCCATCAAGAGAAATGAGATGCAACATTGGGGTTCTCATACTTGTTCTCAGTGAGGCAATTGTCAGTGTCAGATATGGGATACAGAGAGGTAAGGGCCTACAAGTCACCTAAAAACCACTATGAGAGATCAGGGAAGAAGAAAGTTATTTTCTATCAGGGCTCAGGTTTTGGGAAAGATGAGGCAGCGAATACTATAGAGAACAGCCCTGTGAGCCTACAATGAGGAGGAAAACGTCTCCTATTGTCTCTCCCAAGAAGAGGAATTTAATTACAGACACATTTTTATAATGAAATCACACTTATTTTGGAGAAGAAAAAAGAAATAGAAGAGAACCTATTTCTCATATCCTAGCTGAATTCTCTGACTGGGAAAAAATCACATTAAATATAAAATCTATTTTGAAACAATATTAGGGATGTCAAACTGCCATAAGCAAAAACTACATAGTTAAAATAAAAACTGCAGGCAGTTTTAAACATATAATAAGCTGAACCTTCTTCTTGTGATATAATGTCATTAAGAGAATTATGAATTCAAATCTCTCTCTCTCTCTCTCTCTCTCTCTCTCTCTCTCTCTCTCTCTCTCTCTCTTTAATAGGATCCCCAATCTTCACCTCTTCAGGAATTATATATTATATTGTAAAATAAAACTCCAGCAGCAGCCATACAGGTGAAAGGCTAGACAATTCACACTGACATTTCAAATTAAAAATAAATACAAATATCCCATCCCAAGGATAATTAGACATCTCATTTTGGGAGGTTTTACAGGGTGAGAGGGAGTGAATAGCAGCATATTCACTTTCAAGTCATTCTAAATATAACCTCAATAGTTCCAATATCAAAAAAAAAATTAAAAAGTGACATACTGATGAATTTTCACAGGAGGCAATCAGGAAGGTGACAATATTTACAATGATGATGCCAATGCCTAAGGCACAATATTCAAAATAAAGAAGCACCCTGGGCTCTTGATTGTGTAGGTGGACTCTGGGCTGACCCCTCTCACAAGAATACATCAAATGTACATCTATATTTAGAGCAAATCCTCTTGAGAGACAGCTGTGAGTCAATTGAACAGCCTCTGCACCAACAAGCAAGTGCCGCATAGAGAAAGCTGGGGAGTCATGACAGCTATCCTGGAGCTGAGGGAACAACTCGGGACCAGAGGAATGGGTGAGTGCCATAGATGACTTTCCTCTGAGCCTGGATAGCAGCCTGAGCTCCATTTATGTTCTCTGGTTAACCTGCAGGGTGTTGCAGCACCTTCCCAGCCACCCGTACTGGAGAAAGACCCAGCAGGAACAGGCTCTTTCACCCAGAGATTGTATAAAAAAACAACAACACCTAAGAATAAAGTTAACTAAGGAGGTGAAAGACCTCTACTCATGACTAGCAACCAGTCTATGTGTCTCTCTAACATCTATGTTTCTCTCTCACTTTCTCTCTCTCTGCCTCCTTTACTTCCTTCCACTCTACCTGAAAAGGAATGGAAAAAATATATATACTCAGGTGAGGATTAAAAATTAAAAAAAATAATGGGATGGTCATATTATAAGGTAAAAAGGGTCAAATAACTGTTGTACATCTGAAACTAATATAATCAATATAAAATTGTATACCAACTATACTTTAATAAAAATAAATTTAAAAAAATCAAATGCCCAGCCAGTGTGGCTCAGTGGTTGAGCATCAACCTATGAACCAGGAGGTCACAGTTAGATTTTGGGTCAGGGCACATGCCCGGGTTGCAGGCTCGATCCGGGGGTGGGGGGAAGGGTGGTTGCAGGAGGTAGCCTATCAATAATTCTCATCATTGATGTTTCTATTTCTCTATCCCTCTCCTTTCTTCTTTGAAATAAAAATGTATTTAGAAAAATAAAAAATCAACAACAAAACAGGAAGGACCTGACAGAACCATGCAATCTTGCTGACTAATCCATGGGTTCCCTGACAACTGCTTCACTTTTGGAACAAAGAATAATCAAGGCAGAAACATGAAAATCTAATAGAAACAGGTAGCATTTTTAAAAGGCCCTAAATTTGACATAAAGCTAGGAACAGATAACCTTATAGTCTTCTGTGATACTTTATACATCAGTGGAACAGCATAGATGGATGGATTAAGGGAGCAATAAACCCCACCACTACAACCTTGCTTATCTGGGCTATATATGTAAGGCCCATCTATCTGTGTGAGGATGGGCTGGAAATCTCACCACTGGAGACTATAATTAATCATCAACCTTAGTATGAATGTGTTTAATGTTATTCACTGACAGTCAATTGCAAAACAGGAATAAATTTATAATCTCTAAACATTCTTCCTAGATTATCATATTTAATTCCAAAATTTAAAATAGGCTATATGCCAATGATTTTCCTAATTTTTATCTCAAGCTCTAACATTGCTCCTAAGATCCCAGTTTATATGTACAACTGTTTTTTTTTTTTTTTTGACAACTCTATTTGGATCTTAAATGTAACATGTCCACCATCTACCTAGTTACTCAGGCTAAATAACTTAAGAAACATCCTTGGTCCCTCTACATTTCTAATCTTCATTCCTTCTAGTTCATCATAAAATGCTGTTGGCTCTTGTTCAGAATATATCTTAAATCCATCTACTGTATTTTTCCATGTATAAGATGCCCCCATGTATAAGATGGCCCCCACTTTTCCAACCCAAAATTTAAAAAATCAATATTTTAAACATTTTGCTGGTTTTCCCCTTAAGGCCTTCTTCTTCTTTTTTGGCATCTTAAGGAGTTGTTCTTCCTGTTTTCTCCACTGTCTGATCATACACTCAGTGGGAAGGGGTTCAAATTGTCTCTTTGCAGCTCTATTTCCATGCCCTTTTTCATAGCTGATTACATTCAGTTTGAATTTTGCAGAGTAAGACAATTGCTTACTGGTATTTATCTTTTTTTTTTTTTGACATCTTTATGGGCTCAGAAAGCTACAGTCCCTGTTGCATTTGTGCACTCTCCACCTCCAATTACGGCATCAGCTGACGTCAGTAAAAATAAGGCTCATGATTGGAGGAAGCCTGTTTGACAAGGGATGGGCAGCTAGACACCATGCAGCTCCCTCCAAGGCTGATTTCCATGTATAAGATGCCCCTCAATTTTCAGTCTAATGATTTTAGAAAAAAAATAGCCACTGTCATATTTAACCTCTATCATTGCAATAGCCTCCTACATATCTCCCTGCTCCCACTGTTGCCCTTCTACAGTACATTTTCTACCCAACAGCCAGAAAGATTTTTTTAAGTAAAATAGATTCTTTCACTACTATGATTAAAAATCTTCCAATGTCAGCCCATTATGCCAAGAATAAACTCCAAACTCTCAACTATGGCCAGCAATAACCTTGTTTGACCAACCCATACTCTCCTTATTTTATTCTTTGAATATGCAAATATTATTTCCAACTCGGGACCTAGTATGCACTTGGCATTATCTCTACCTGTAGCATTTTGATTTTTGCAAGCATAGTTCCTGGTCTGTAAGATTGCAAGTAAGTGACTCATAATCAGAGAGTCCTTTCCTGGCCACCTAATTTAAGTAGTGTCCTAATCACTCTTAATCATATTCCCATTATTTATAGCATTCATTACTAACTTATTTTTTTATTTCTTCATTGTTTTACTTGTTCTAATTCCTGCTCCAAAATGAGAACATAAGTTTCATGAAAGCAAAGATCTTATTTGCCTCATTCACTACTTTAATCTCTAGAACATAGAACAGTGCCTTGAAAAACGTAGACACCTAATAATTGAGTGAAATATGATGACATATGCCCTCTTTTACCTCCTAATTTAATATTATGCCCTCCAGATCATTCACTATTCCATTAACACCTTACTTCATAGTATTTATCATTGGCTGGAAATATCACAATTATTTCTTTTTTAAAATTTGTCTATCTCCCACAACTAAAATGTACAGACCATGAAAACATGGTTTTATTTATCTTTGAAAATTCAGTACCTATACTTAGATCAGTGACTGACATATGGTAAAAATGCAGAAAATAGCTCGTGGTTAAATAAATGAATTTTGCTAGAAAAGTTGCAGAAACAAATGGTGTCCTTTTTGGTTCACACTCTCCAAAAGCTGTATCCTTGCAAATGAAACCTGGTAAGGTGTTTGGATAGTATAGCAATAATAGCAGTTATAATTATGGAGAGCATAATTATAGCAAACACTGTTATAAGTGTTTTATGTAAATTAACTCAATGTCACAATAACCTTATTGGGAAGGTATTACCAATCAACTCCATTCTAAAGTTTAGGAAAGTTAGGCAAAAAAGGATAACACTGGCTCATGTGGCTCAGTTGATTGAGTATCTTCCCATGCACCAAGAAGTCGCTGGTTCAATGCCCAGACAGGGCACTTGTCCGGGATGCAGGCTCAATCCCCAGTAGGGGACGTGAAGGAGGCAGCAGGTCGATGTTTCTCTCATTGATGTTTCTCTCTCACCAATGTTCCTCTCTAAAAACCAATAAAATATATTTTTTAAAAAGATAGGATAAATGTTCAAGTTGGTTTTGCTTTTGTTATTGTTATTGGAGTTGTTACAATTAAGCTCTCTCCCTCATCTTATACTCCAGAATTTGAACCTAGACTATTTTGAGAGCTTACCATCTTAAGTGACATACTGCAATGTTTTTAAGATGGGAATTTGAAGAGGTAACTATTCTGTTTTAAAAGTAATTATTTTTGATGTCTTAATTATAGTTTACTTTCAGTATTATTATGTGTTGGTTTCAGGTGTACAACATAGTGATTAGACAATGGTACTTCACAAAGTATCCACTCAGCACCATACATAGCAACCACACTATTATTGACTATATTCCCTATGCTGTACTTTATATCCTCATGAATATTCTGTAACTACTAATTTGTAATTTTAAAAAAAATTATTGTTGAGAGTATTACATATGTCTCCTTTTCCCCCCATTGACCTCTCCTGGCCCACTCCCATCCCCAGCACAAGCCCTCATCCCCCTACTGTCTGTGTCTATTGGTTATGCTTATATGCATACATGCAAGTTCTTTGGTTGAACTCTTACCCCCTCCCCCTCCTGTGCTCCTTATGAGGTTTAACAGTCTGTTCAATGCTTCTATGTCTCTGGATCTATTTTAATCCCTTTGCCTCTTTCAATGAGTCCCCCAATCCCCCTACCTTTTGGCAATTACCAGTCAAGTTTTTGTGTCTATGAGTCTGTTTCAGTTTTGTTTGTTCATTTTGTTCTTTAGATTCCACATATAAGTAAATTAATATGGTATTTGTCTTTCTTTGACTGACTTATTTCACTGAGCATAATACCCTACAGGTCCACAGGTAAGCTTTTGATAAAGGTTTTTGAACAATGTATGGATTCATTCCTATGAGTTGCTAGCTCCAGATCCTTGAGGGAGGAAGATGGTTTTCATCATCTCTAGGTCACCTTTAGGCTTAAGGGCTCCAGAAAAATATTTTTTTTCTGAATATATTTATTTCATCCTAGGATGCACTTGATTCTGACCATCATTGAAAAGAAATTTGAGATACTACCAGTGAAAACTGGTGTCATTGTTTCCCCATATTCTGAGAAATTGTCAATGTGTTCTCTATCATTTATCTCATAAAAGGGGGCCCCTTTATCCTAGCACAACCAATTTCAACTTCATTTCTGGGTGACTTTAGAGGAAAGTCATTCTTTCCAGAGGCAAGCAATCTCTATATCATTAGTACAAAGCAATCCTTAGTATAATGGGCTTTAATTGCCTTTAATTATCTTATATCTGAAATACCATACATTACAGAACATTTAGAACCATAATAATAAAATATCTTATTATAGTGTTTTACTGAAGTACTACACTCAGCTTTCATTTCTGAGAATCACTCTGAGGCCTAGCAGTGCCTGTAATAATTTTAATCTTTTGGTAGAAGTTGAAGATGTAGCTTCCTCCACGGACTGTGCACAGTTCCTACAGGATCTGGGCCCCAGGGCTGCCTATCACCTGGGATCTGCTTGGAGCCAGGGCTCTTCTGGCCAAGCCAAGGCTCACAGTGTCTTCCAGCTACTCCATGAGTGACACAAACCCCCAAACCATTGTGGGACCCTCGGAGCTCCCCACGGTATCAGCCATGATCCCTGGGCCAGGCTCTGGGGCCCGGGCATGGCCTGTGCTGGTGGTGGTTGTGCTGGGAGCTGTGGTCCTCTCTCTCCTCATTGCACTTGCTGCCAACCAAATGCCACCTCTGACGCAAATACCGCCTCAGCTATCAGCATCGCCCACTGCCCTGGACAAAGAAGGGGATCTGTCTGGAGGCCGGTGAAGATGAGGATGATGATGGTTTCATTGAGGATAATTACATTCAGCCTGGGGTCAGCGAGCTGGGGACAGAAGGTAGCAAGCACCATTTCTCCCTCTGAGACCCGACCTTTGGACACCCCTTGCCTGACAGCTTAAGAATTGTAAATACTACAATGAACTCAGGGATGGAGGTGGCTAGGATTTAAGGGCTGATCAGGGACTGAGAAATTTTTCCATCCCTGACACTAGCCACCAAAGTGACAATGCCCCTCTCTTGCTCAATAACTCTCAATGGCTCCCTGCTATTCTCAGGATAAAGCCTACCAAGGACCTGACTATGGAAATGAGGCCTCTGTCAGCCTCTTGGTTTGCATTCTCCCTACTTAACTAGTTATTATTATATACCAGTTGGTAACATTTTAGCAGATGAAAACCAGTGTGCCAAGTTTCTTATTGAATTTGTTTCCTATCAATACAGTGGGTAATCTAAATAGTTACAATATATTCTGTTTTTCACAGGTATTCATAAATCTATTTTTATTTCAAATAAAAAAAAAGAAGTTGAAGGTGCAATGAGGCACTGAATAGAAAACCAAATATATAAACTTTTCTAATTAATTCCTATTAAGGTCTGGGGTTTTATCTCTATTCTCATCTGCTTGAGTTATAAAATTTAGTCAATTAATTAAACAGTCACATGGTAAGCTACCTTTAAATTTAATATTTTTATAGTTCAACATTAAAATAATTATATTTCTATCCTAAGGTATCCCAGAAGCTAGTGAGAGCAAAAAAACAACAACAAAAAAACAGCTCTATTACTATTAATCCTCACGTGTAGGTGGACTATTGATTTGAATGCTACCGATTTTAGACAGATTTTAGAGGAAGATTGATTTTTTTTTTTAATCCAAGGCTAGAATCTATCTCCCTAAAGCCTATTAGCCTATGTCTCAGCAAAATGCTCGTTAAGCAATGAGGATTGCTAATACAGTGAGGGTGGTGAAAGAAGAATGTCAGATATATTACTTAGGTGGGAGGGATAGGTTTTAGTCACATTCCAATATTTTCAACAATATGACTGTATTGAAAGCCATAATATTTTATTTGTTTGTGCAGACCCATACAGTACATACAATAATCTCATTGAAAGGGGAAACAGCAGTCCATGTAGATAAACAAACTGGCTTCAGCAGATGGGAAATTCAGAATAAGAACTTCCTTTGGAGCTTGGTTCCTCAGTGTGTTATAGTTGGTTATAATCTTTCAGAAAGCTGCTCTTGGGCTGTCACCTCCCTGATGGCTAAAATATCCCTTGAAGGAAGTAGTATCTACGTCAATCCAAGTTTGATCCAGCGCCACAGGAAAGCTGCTATAGTCTGATATCTCTTTTAAAAACATCATAAACAGTAAAGCTTTGATACTGAACCTAAAAACCTCATTTCAGGCAACTAATGTCTTTAAATAGCAGGGGTTTGTAAAAGAGGCTATGAATAAAACGTGAACTCAATTTTGCAACACTACCTCGAAAGTGTTAGACTCTTGATTTCATTTTATTTCTCTCTCGGTATGGTGTTTCTAAGGACCCTGAGCCTCTGTCTTGAGCCAATTTATCACTAGGCCACACTTTTGTTACACCATACCTTTGGTCCATCAGATCCATGTGATTCATCTCTTTAAGGTCAGTGCAATATCAGTTCAATAATGAGCTAATGCACTTTACAGATAATAGCAAGGATACAACATTCAGACACTTGAGATTACCAATGCCCTACATTCTCTCTGACACACCCCCAAAGCTAACTCGATCTTCACTATATTTACCTAAAAAACAATTGAAGATTTACTATTTTGTCCCTTTCTATTTTGTTATTAGAGTTAAAGTACACTAATCATGTGGCACTTAGCAAGTAAAGCTGACCTTAAAGCTCTCAGATAATGACTTGAGGATCCTCAGTTTGGATAAGCTCATAGAAATGAACATGAGGAGATGGAAAGTAGTGATTATATTGTGAGTACCCATTATCCATCGATCACTCTATTTTCCCATTTAATGAACATAAAATGGTTATCATTTGGCTGTTATAACCCTTCTTGTTTTAAAGAAGAGGAAACATGCTCAGAAATAGAATTATTGTCCCAAATCACATAGCTAAGAAAAATACCAGCCAAAATTTGAGCAAAAATCTGACTGCAAACATATAATGCTTTCCCCTTTACCACCTAGCTTGTCTTACCACATGCCTCAAACTAGCTTCTCTAATACCTCTAGCAATCACTAACCACTAACAGATCAAAATCCCCCCAAAAAACAAATTTATATCAGATGTGAAAAATAGCTTTTAACCCTGTATCTCTGGTGACCACCTGTCCAGATAGAAATAATTTTGAATTTTAAACAGTAGTACTTTTATAATTGTCACAAAATTATAATATTTCAACAAACTATTTACCACCTAGATTGTCTCTTAACCTAGTAATATCATAGAAAGCTAAGATCATGGCTGCTGAGTTTTCTTAATTCAGAAAGTAATATAAGTCCTCCTATACTCCTTATTCCACCTTAAAAACAAACAAACAAAGAAACAACAAAAAGTGGGAAAAACAGTGTGTTTCAAGAAACATCTTGTTAGGATTAAAATTTTATTCTTTATGATGCTTGTTTTTTAAAATAAATCCACATTTCTGTTGTAGTTGTACTAACTAGGGCATAGCTAATGAGAAAATATCAGTAAGTAGTATTTGAGGTACTTATATTTTTTATTCTGTTAGAACTATTGTGATAGAATTTAATTTGGGATAATACTGAGTCAGTATCCATTAGAACATTTGTTAATTTGTTAAATAAGGCTACTTGTTCTAAACCTGCTTTTAAATTTTGATTTTGAAGTCACAAATCCTTAGCACACAGTAGCCCCCGCCATGAGAAACTATTTCTCTTGCCAGTAAGGATATTCATCCAACTTGTCTCTTAGGGATTTTTGCTTTTTGAGTGGTATAATGTTCCACATTTGACAATGAGGCCTATGATTTTGTGAGTGGGGAGTAACTTTACTGGAGAATTCTTGTTTAAATGCAATATTCCTGGGATAATTAATACATGAACCCATTCATTATATGAATACACTTTACACATTTTATAGGATTAATTTCTAATCGATTAATTCCTAGATCTTATGCCTTAATGTAGGTGGGAAAAGAAGAGGAAGGTTCATAGGATTATAAGATTTTGGTGGGAGATTACAACAGGGGAAGATTTCGATCTGGGGAAAGTGCTAGGGAGTTAATTGAGAAGTTCAGGATTGAGGATAGGGGTGGGTGAGAGGACGAATGATGAAAAATAAGGTTGGATGTCAAAAATAGCCTATCTACGTGCCAATTGTCAAAGTATGACCTTGGGGATAGTCATCACAAGATCCAACTGTGCCTGAGAAGGAATATGAACTAACTGCCTTTGCAGCTGGAAATGACTCCATCTAAGTTGCTTCTATAACTCCAGGAAATGAAAATACATAATAGTAAGTCTGAATAAAACTGTATGCCTAAAAATGAAGATGGAAAACAGCTGTGATCTCTTTCACAACAATCATTAGACTTCACAGACAGATGGGAGTAGAGATGGAATGATGGACAATCAAATGCGCTATTAGCTCTGACAGATTCCAAATATTGTCTGACTTTCGAAGCTTGCATGAAAATCAACCTCATAGAAATACTACACACAGTCTATGAATGTTAACACATATTTGGCAAAAGTATTTAACTTTATTCTACTCAAACTTTTCCTTATTTTCCTTAGATAACTTCCAGTAAGTCTGTCTTCTTTATGCCATGAAAAATGAATCATTTAAAAGGGGAAAGACATGAAAATATAATTTTAGAGTAAATTTTTTTTCTTTAACCAGCTACCAGTGGGAAAGTTCAAATTTAATGCTGATAGAAAACTGATCTGTTACTTCATTTAATGATTAGCTGGACTGCATTTTATTCATTTGCTTTGAAAAAGATAAATATCTGGGGTATCCAGGAAGAATGCAAGTTTTCTACCTATGTTGTGAAATTAGTTTAAGTGGTTTTTTTTGCAAGCTTGTCTGAAAAAGGGTCATTCAGATTGCATCTCAACACCACCATCCCCAATCTACCACCTATTACTGGAGCACGTGTTTTCTTGTCAAGTCATGATAGCTTTGAAATGCTTGAAAATACCTTCTGTGTCTAGGTGCTAATAAGTGTGAATCAGATTCAGGAAAGCACTGTGTTACTGAAGATTAGGATCACAAAATGTAAGGCTCAGCCAGTCAAAACTCGAGATGCGTGAATAAAGCAGTTGCAGCATAATGATATATTTTAAGCCAGAGAGAATTATTTGTCTTCAATCATGCTTATGAATAATTTTGATTTATTATTTATGCATTATAGAAAGGAGGGCCTCTTACTTCATGTCCTGTGGCATGGTGACATATAACATTGTAGGGTACATTTTCTAGAAGCTGTTTTATTATGTATGGAGGCACAAGAAGGAAAAGGGATTACTCTGTGCCATAAATTAAATATGGACTATTTGAATGCATAGGATAGTGCTTTTAAAACATGGGGATACTTTTTTACTCCACACTTCCAAATTCAGAAATATATAGCAATTTGTAACCAATGTGCGTCCTTTGGCCAAACAAGTACTCCCTTATTTGTGTAGACTTGTTCAAACCAGGTTCCTGCCAATGAAATGTTCCAAATCCATCTCAGTCACCTCTTTTGCTGTGCTGAATCAGCACTCTCTGGGCACAGAGTTTTCTTGAAAGTTTCCTCAAAGTATTACACACTGGAGGGAATACTTTCACAAAGGCTGATTCAGCAAGTGAGCAAGAGAGGAAGTGAGAGATTTATAGGGTTCTTTTAATGCTGGAAGGAGAGCCCTATTGATGAATAACAGGATGATTATGCAATTTAGCCTATGTGGGCTGAGATTCCAGAGAATAAACCTAAGTCTGATCATTTTGTTTAATATTAACGAATACACTGCTACTCAAAACACACTTCACACTTCAAAACGTTTTTACATTTGTTTCATTTTTTCTTCTTCATATAATGGTTAGGTATGCAAGTCAGGTATGGTTAACCAAATTTGAAAGACAAAGTAAATAAGGCAGAAGATAATTAAATAACTTTTCTAAGACCACATAGTAAATTATTGGCAGATTTGACACTAGAAGACTATAATCTAGGTTGATTGACTTCCATTCTATGAACTTTTCAATGTACATACTGACTACATATTTGGATATATAAAGTCCACATATAGATAGAAGTAGACATTGAGGTAGAGAAATGGATGAATATATAGACAGCTTGATCAATAGATGGATAGCAGACACTTATTATATGGCAAATATTGTGCAAGGTGCTTTAGTTACTGTGATGAATAAATCAGTCTCTGCCCTCAGGCAGAGTGAAAAAAAAAAGACAGCTTAAACTCAAACAACAGTTTAAATCTCATGCCTTCTGTTGACTAACATATGAGGAAAACACAGACTCTGATTTGAATATTTGAATGTAGGCATTAATTGCAACTATGATGCCAACTTATTTCTAGAGCTACTGAAAATGCGTCATTATCCATTCTAATTCCTGGGAGTGTTTTTTTGTGTTTGTTTTGTTTTTGCCTTTAAAGCTAAGATTCCAAACACTGACAGAGAATTACTAAAAGCAGAGAGCTATGTTTCTAGAGTTACTGAGCTCTTGGGTTTACAGTATCGGACACTCATTTGACACTTCTCACTTATAGTACAGACTACAATGGTAAGTCACATGGGAATCTGATTAATTCTGCTTTGCCACCAACAAGTAAGCAATCATCCATTCCAAACTTTTCCTTAATTTCACAAGTGAAACTTTTCAATCTGTCTATATTGAGTTTTCTTGAAGCATATCATATGCCTGCATCTTACTAAGAAAGCTAGTATGTTATTAACACAATCTAATTAGGGAAAACTGAAATCCATTCATTCATATCACCAAAAGATTTTTGAGTACCAACTACGAGTCAGGAACTATGCTATGTGCTCAGGTCCCTGTCTTCACGGGAGAAGACAGGCATTGATAATTGCACAAACATTGTAACTGTCCCAAGTGCTGTGAAAAAAGTTATACTAGTATGTGTTATTTGAGTGTATAATAGGTGTATTTGACATAGTCATGGTAGTCAGGGAATATTTCCGTGAGGAAATATCTATTAGGCCAAGAGCTGAGGATTAAGGAGTTAAATAAGCAAAGAGTTTAAGATAGACATACCACATAGAAGGAAAAGCATGTACGATGATAATACAGGAGGGCACTTTTGCAGACTGAACTAATGGCCCTTAGACTGGGTTGAGAAACTGGCAGAATAGCAAATTCAGTAAGTAAAAATTAGACTTTTGTTTGAGTAAAGATCAGAGGATTTTATGTAGATGTTCCCAATCTTCTTATGGACATGTTCACCCTGTAACAACCTCCTTTCCTGAAGGGATATACTTCTGATTACCCATTTTAATCACTTATCCTATTGGCCCAAGAATCATCTTTAATTCAACATCATACATGGGAATAGAAAATGGGGGTTTCCCTAGACAGTTAGGCTCAGTGGATAGAGTGTCAGCCTGTGAACTGTAAGGTCCCAGGTTCAATTCCTGTCAAGGGCGCATGCCCGGGTTGTGGGCTCAATCCCCAGTGGGAGACTTTGCAGGAGGCAGCCGATCCATGATTCTCTCTCATCATGGATATCTCTCTCTCTCCCTCTCTGAAATCAATAAGAAAAAAATATTTTTCAAAAAAGAAAGAAAATGGGGGTTTAATCCGTGTTAATTTAATCTATTCACCCACCGGGCATTGTATTTGTCTGCTGGTGGGTGAGAGTTATTTTTTTCTAATCAAAACAGAAGTCAAAAGATGGAGTTAGATTCTTTGAAACTGGTGAAATGTTTCGTGTTCTAGAAAAACTGTGCAGTTCATTCTAGCCAACAAGTGCTAGTCATCACGCAACAAAACCAGACCTACACTAAACACAGACTTACAAGTCATCAAAGCAATTTAAAGATGAGTTTGATGTTTGACAGAGACTCACTATATATCACTATGTTTTGTGATGACAGACTGAGGTAGCAGTTTATTCAGCTTTAAGCCTATGTAGCAGTCTCAGAAGATGAGTAAAATCAAATGAATAAATGATGAGACTGACAATGAAAACTTCACTGAGGATCTGAAAACAAGTGGGTAACAGTTTTTACTGAATGCATAAAGATGTAGTGAAAAGGCCGATGAGAAAAAACCTTGTCTGTCCCTATCAGTCCAGCTAGCCTTTCCAGAT
Organism: Myotis daubentonii; assembly: GCF_963259705.1. Classification (NCBI taxonomy): domain Eukaryota; kingdom Metazoa; phylum Chordata; class Mammalia; order Chiroptera; family Vespertilionidae; genus Myotis; species Myotis daubentonii. The sequence goes on along the minus strand of NC_081861.1, from coordinate 33,700,281 downwards.
GGCCTTGACTGCTTCCTTTAATTCAAATGCTACAGCCTTCACAGATCATTTACACTTCACTTATTAAGTCTTACTTATTATTTATTACTCCAGTTTCTTCTTTCCCCAAGGAGATTGTAAAGTCCTTGAAGACAGAAGCTATACATTCCTTCTACTCTCTTTGTTGTCTCAGGTATTTTTCCTAATTATATTTATACACAACAAAGGTAGCAAATACTGTATGTGCTAGTTGAGGAAATGTATATCGTTTTGGGGCCCACCCAAATGAATTGGCCAGGGTTAAATGGCTAGTAAATGGTGAAGCCTGTATTTGTACCCTGGTCCGCCTGACTTGTTAGTTCTGAAGTCAGACAAACACAGATTAGAATCCCAAGCTCCATTATCTATTTAGTTGTATGAATGTGGGAAAAACATAAACTCATTAATTCAATGCACACTGTAAGCAAAGAACTATGCTAAATTCCTATTCTCATTCTTATTCTCATTTGTGTTGGTCTTTTCACTACATTCTTATGGCATCCTGTAGAAATGTTACCCACTTATTTTCAAATCCTCAGTGTGGCTTTCATTGTTAGTCTCTTATTTATTCATTCCATTTTACTCATATAACTTCTTTTTATTATTCTATCATAGCTGTGAACTCTTTTGCTCGCAATGTTTCCTGCAGATGTAGGGTAACTTAGAAAAGTAATACTATAATTCCCATATCACAAAAGAGCATATCAAGACACAGAAAAGTGAAGTAAACTGTCCCAGGTCATGCTGTTAATAAACAGCAGAACTGAGATATAAAGGCAGTGGGTTTAACTCTAAGCTAATCAGTGTAGCTGATAGTAACTCCTTAATTGATTACAACATTAAATAAACACATACCAGATCAGATACTCCTGGCCCCTAAAATTGAATAGAAAGTTTTAACTCTCTATATATGCACATTTTCCCCTAAAGTTTTCTTTCATCCATTTTTCAAAGTTGTTCATGACTCCAAAACAAAATAAAAGAACACTTATTAGACTGGGGAGTGGAGGAGGATGGGGATATTTAGTCATGTAGCACATGCTTTCCTGCAGTCCAAAAGCTCATGATTCGCTTGAAAAGCTAAGATAGGCAGCGAGATAAATACGGTATAAGATATTAGGCAAAATATGTTCACTTCTAAACAAGTGGCTTAGAGGAAGGAGGGATAATTCTGGCTGAGGCAATGAGAAAAGACATCACAGCCCTGGCTGGTTTGGCTTAGTGGATAGAGGGTCAGCCTGCGGACTGAAGGGCCCCAGGTTCGAGTCCCATCAAGGGTATAAGCTCTGGCTGTGGGCTGGATCCCTGGTGGGGGGGGGGGCATGCAGGAGGCAGCTGATCAATGATGTTTGATCATTGATGTTTCTATCTCTCTCCCTCTCCCTTCCTCTCTGAAATCAATAAAAATATATGAAAAGAAAAGACATCACAGAAAAAAGTGGATTTGAGTTATGTCTTAAAATATGGGCAAGATTTTGAGAGGTAAAAAAAAAAGGTAAAACATGCCTTGCATGCTGCAGAGGTGGGGAAGCTGTATGAGCAAAGAAAATGTCACCCTCCGATGTTGATACAGTATGTGAAACATCCATAATTTCTCCTTGCTATTCCAGCATAGCTGTGAACGCTCCTGCTTACACTGCTTTCCTATTGATGTCCTGGTGACTTAGGAAGGCTTGGCAGAAAGTTTTGCAGAGCATCTGTTTTAAGCTAGTGGTTTTCACAACCTTGCATTCAAGCATCCCAAAGCCAAAGTAAAAGTAAATTAATTTGACCCTTAAAAATTACATTTGTAATAAGGAGAACTAAAGACCATAACATGAAGATGGCACAACAAAACAGAAATCAAATTAAGAGGCTGTCCTGAAGACCTCTAAGGTGAGGAGGACCTTTTATGCATTGGATGCTGTTAAATCATTCAGTTCATTTCACAGTAACTTGCTTTTAACGCAGTCTTGGATAAAATGTACTTCGTTGTTCCCGTGCATAATTAATATCATTCTGTAGTCTTCATCAGATAGGTCATCTCTGAGTATAAAACAATTGCATTATTTTTCTGAATTCTCTCTTGAAATTGATCTTCAAATCATACATGAGGAACCACAGAGGAGTTTCTAAAGAATTACTGTAAATGCTGTTCTTTAATGAACTTAACATTCTGCATGTCATTCGTTCATTTATTCATGCATTCATTTCTTCTTCCATCTATTATAACAATAACTCTCTTTTATTTTCTTTTTTTCCAGTTGTCTGAGTGCTTATTACCATTAGGCACTGTGTTAGGCACTGACTATATGAAGATGAATAAGGCAGGGTGTTTTTTTCAATTTTTAAAATATATTTTTATTGACTTCAGAGAGAAATGGCGAGGGAGAGAGAGAAACATCAATGATGAGAGAGAATCATCAATATGCTGCCTCCCGCACACCCCACACTGGGGACCAAGCCCACAACCTTGGCACGTGCCCTGACCAGGAATCAAACCATGACCTTCTGGTTTATAGGTCGATGCTCATCCACTGAGCCACGCTGGCTGGGCAATAAGACTTGTTTTATCCTTAAGTTGCTCACAGTCAAGTGGGAAAAGCTAGCATATAAGCAGGTAAACTGGAGTGCAATAGATGGGCTTAGAAAGTAGAGTTTTCGTTTTTAAAGTGTACATTTTAAAAAGCTTTGTATTTAAAAAAAAAAACAAAAAAAAACAGAACAAAAATCTGCATTAAAATCCAGGCATGACAAAAGGAAATAAAATAAAAAATGACACTACCACCCCAAACATCCATTTCCTCTATACAAAACCATTATATTTCTTTCTAGGATTTTTTACATATATGCATATGTACACACATTGTCTATTCATCTGTGCCCTGCTTTTTTCACTTATAATATCTTTGAGATTTTTCCATATCAGCCCCACTCCTCACTCACTTTAATAACTAAGTGGCTTTCATTGTGTGGATATGAGCCACGTTTACTCAAGAAGTCTCTTCCCATGCACATTTTGTTGGTTTTCATGTGGTTGCTATTATAAAAGAAACAAACAAAGAGCAGTCTAATAAAGAGCTTTGTGTTTATTATTGTACAATACGTTCCTAGGGGTGGAAGTGTTGTATTACAGACTATGTGGCCATTTAGACAAATATTTCTCAATTGCCTTTCAAAAATATGGTTTGAGCTCTAGCCAGTTTTGATCAATGGATAGAGCATTGGCCTGCGGACTGAAGGATCCCAGGTTCAATTCCCAGTTGGGGCACATGCCTGGGTTGTGGGCTGGATCCCCAATGTGGGGCATGCAGGAGGCAACCAATCAATGATTCTCTCTCATCATTGATGTTTCTCTCTCTCCCTCTCCCTTCCTCTCTGAAATCAACAGAAAAAAATAAAAAATATATATGGTTTGAACAAAATAGAAACAGAGGGATGGATACATGGAACAGGCTGACAGCCGTCAGGGGGGCGGGGCATTGGGGAACTGGATGAAAGAAGGTGAAGGAATTAAGCAAAATATTTACATATATATGTAGCAATCATGCTTTTTAAATATATTTTATTGACTTTAGAGAGGAAGGGAGAGGGTGAGAGAGATAGAAACATCAATGATGAGAGAGAATCATTGATGAGCTGCCTCCTGCATGATCAGGGACTGAGCTTGAAACCTGGTCATGTGCCCTGACCAGGAATAGAACCATGACCTCCTGGCTCATAGGTCGATAGTCAACCACTGAGCCACTGCAGCTGGGCAATCATGCTTTATGTGAAATATATAGACAGAGACAGCAATGTGGTGATAGCCAGAAGGAAAGGGGGTGAGGGCTGGGTGAAGGTTGGCAAAGGGAGGGTTTAGTGATTTTTGTGTATTAAGACTTTAAATATTGATTCCATTAATAATTGTATAAGACAAATAAGATATTCCATTTTTGTATCAGTTTCAGTAATTTTATTTCTTCTACTTACACACCATGTTTTTAAAATTATTGGCATAATGTTGTTCATGATACTCTCTATCATTCAATATCTGCTGCATTCATAGTTACATCTTTTCTAATTTTTTAATGATAAAAACCTACTCCAGAAATTCTGGTTTCCAGCATGTGTCCAGGCAAAACTATATCCTGGATTATAGGTATGTTTGAAATTGAGGAAGAAGTGTGTCACCAGGAGGTCTAATATGACCTCACTCTTCTAATTTTGAAAGTAAATCATGAATGTGTAAAAAATAAGTGATATGGAGATACATGATTTGAAAAGTTATAGTCTCATATTTTCTTTCCCCCAGGTGTAATCACTATTAATACTTTGAAATATATTCTTTCCAGATATTATTTGTTTATTTCTATAGAAATTGGAACATAATAAATTTACTCTTTGAAAACATTTCCTTTTCTATTTAATATATCTTGGAAACATTATCATGCTCTATATCCTGAAATTTAACAGTACTTGTGACAGATTATTTATTAGAAGGCCACTCTATTTTTATTTTCACCATGCCTCTTCTGTCTTAAGTATTCCGGATCACAGTAACCTCTTCATCATTAGATTTCCTTAAAATTCATGTTATAATTTTTTTTTCTCTTTTTCCAGTCCCCGTCCCAGTCCCTGTCCCCGTCCCCTCCCCTGCCCTCCCTCTGCCAAAGGTCTCATGTTATAATTTAATCCTCCTACAATCTAGCACTCAATTGTATATCATCTTTTATTTTTTATTTAACACATTGCCCTATTATTGTTTCATATTAACCAGTCCCATTTCCTTAATAAGACTAAGTTGTTGCTGTTTTTTTTTTCTCTTGTATCCCACCATCACAATAAGAACACAGTAGATACTCACCTGCTTGTTATCTATTAAATCTGGGCTTCTTGAATTCAGCAAGCAAAGGCATACAAATGAAGAAAGAAACCATGTTGTGCTCTCATTCTGCACATCTGCCAGCACATTGCCCAATCTCAATAAATGTTAAACAAGCAAAGCTGAGATATATTAAACAATGCCCTGCAGTTCATTACATCTGCAGATGTCGATATTTATTCCAACCAAAGTTTTCTCTGGCCTACAGATGATTTTCATAAAAGGATTCATCTGTTCATCTGTCCCCTCATTTTAGGGCAAATGTGTTCACAGGCCTGGGTGGAGCCAGGGGCAGAAATAGTTCAATATTCCTAACCACTTTATTTGTTCATACAGAAGTGTTCATTAACAAATAGAAGTATTCTTTGTTTTTTTTAAAAAATATATTTAATTGATTTTTTACAGAGAGGAAGGGAGAGGGATAGAGAGTTAGAAACATCGATGAGAGAGAAACATTGATCACCTTCTTCCTGCACACCCCCTACTGGGGATGTGCCTGCAACCAAGGTACATGCCCTTGACTGGAATGGAACCTGGGACACTTCAGTCCACAGGCTGACGCTCTATCCACTGAGCTAAACCAGTTAGGGCATTACACCAAATTAATACACAAGTTTTTCAGTAGTTAGTGAAATTTCACCATATGTTCTCATTAACTTGTGCTACTCAACTTTAAGATTATACACACACTACACACACACACACACACACACACACACACACCTATATATATGTAATAAATAAAGAGGTATCTTATATCTTATATAATAAAGAGGTAATATGCAAATTGATTGTCATACCCTTGCAAAAGATGGCCACCCCCATGTGGTCAAAGATGGCCAGCAGAAGAGGGCAGTTTTGGATGATCAAGCCAGTAGGGGAGGGAAGTTGGGGGGAGGGACCAGGCCAGCAGGGTAGGGAGTTGGGGGCCACTGGGCTGGCAGGGGAGCAGTTTGGTGTCAACCAAGTTGGCAGGGGAGTGGTTAGGGGGTGATCAAGCTGGCAGGCAGGCAAGTGGTTGGGAGCCAGAAGTCCCGGATTGTGAGAGGGATGTCTGACTGCTGGTTTAAGCCTGATCCCTGTGGGATGAGCTGTGTGCTCCTCTAAGCCAGCAGGACATCCCTTGAGGGCTCCTACATTGGAGAGGGTGCAGACTGGGCTGAGGGACACCCCCCCCCAGTGCATGAATTTAGTGCACTGGGCCTCTAGTATGTATATCTATATCTATATCTATATCTATATCTATATCTATATCTATATCTATATCTATATCTATATCTATATCTATATCTATATCTATCTATATATCTAAATATATATTTATCTATATCACCTATCTATATATAATTGGTAACTATAGCTTGCATTATTTTACATCCTCTGAAAGCATTTTCCTTTCTGTACCTAAGAGAATGGTCTCAGGCATAAAGTATCCTGTTCTGAAATATCCCTCTTCATTGGTTCTTTGCTTATGCTATACTAAATTCTATGTGTTTTATGAATGCTCTTGTGATTTTCTTATCTTTCAAATAGCTGTATAATATAATCTCTCTGCTACTGGTGAAAGGCAAGTATTTTCTGCCTCAATTAGATCCTGAATGTGCAATCTTCTCAACAGGAATGCCGAATTCATTATTGGTTCCTTCTCATTATGTATACAGGCTTCTAAAAAAAAATATTGGGTCCAGGTAGTTTTTGCTGAGGTATAGAGTAAATGTCTTATAGGAAAATAATTTACAATTTGATAAACAAAAGCCTCCATGATCAGCTGTATGTTCCTCTATTTGTAGAGGAAATCACTGAAAGCTCTTACACAGAACAGTGTTTGGAATAATTGCCAATGCATGATAATTCTTAAATTCCTTTGGCCTAGCTGAGACATAAATTACCATAATGAGATTACAAACTGAGTCTTAATATCTGAGACCCTCTAGGTCAGGGTACTTCCATCAAGTACCTCCAATCTATAACTGTGAAGTTTGTTAAAAACAGAGCATATCCTGTTCTACATGGCACCTGCTTCTTACAGGTATTAGTACCACGTAAGATTAGCCAGTAAGACCTTCTCTGGTAGTCTTATTGCTGAAAGATATGGAGAGAAATTGCACTCATTGCTGACATCAGAAGGATATAGATCCTCTTAGTTTAGACAAAACATAAAGAACAGTAAAAGTCTGGCATATGAAAAGATGTTCATCTCTAATCATCAGGGAAATGCAAATTAAAACCATAACGAGCCGAAACCGGTTTGGCTCAGTGGATAGAGCGTCGGCCTGCGGACTGAAGGGTCCGGGGTTCGATTCCGGTCAAGGGCATGTACCTTGGTTGCGGGCATATCCCCAGTGGGAGATGTGCAGGAGGCAGCTGATCGATGTTTCTCTCTCATCGATGTTTCTAACTCTCTATCTCTCTCCCTTCCTCTCTGTAAAAAATCAATAAAATATATTTTTAAAAAAAACCACCATAATGAGATATCACCTCACACCTGTCAGAATTGTTATCATCAATAAATCAACAAACAACAAGTGGAGAAGGATGTGGAGAAAAGGGAACCCTAGTGCACTATTGGTGGGACTTCAGATTGGTGCAGCCTCTGTGGAAAACAGTATGGAGTTACCGTAAAAAATAAAAAAAATGGAACTGCCTTATGACTCAGCAATTCCACTTCTGGGTATTTATTCAAAGAAGTCCAAACACTAATTTGAAAAGACATATGCAGCCCTATGGTCATTGCAGTGTTATTTATAATAGCTAATCTATGGAAGCACCCTAGTGTCCATTAATAGGCAAGTGGATATAAAAGTGGTAACATATATTATGTATTGGATGGGCCCTATAGGGTATTATGTTAAGTAAAGTAAGTCAGACAGAGAAAAATAAATACCATATGATTTCACTTACATGTGGAATCTAAAGAATAAAATAAACAAAAAAGAAACAGACCGATAGATACAGAGAACAGACTGATGGTTGCCAGAAGGGAGGGGCTTGGGTGAAAAAGGTGAAGGGATTGAGAAGTACAGATTGGTAGTTATAAAATAGTCATGGGGATGTAAAGCACAGCTTAGGGAATACAGTCAATAATATTGTAGTTACTATCTACAGTGCCAGGTGGGTGTTGAAAATATCTGGGCGAACAGTCTATAAAGTATATGATAGTCTAACCACTATACCATGTACCTGAAACTAATATAAACTAATAATGTCAACTGTAATTGAGAAATTGAAAAAACAAGAATAAAGAATTCGTAATTTATACTGTAAAGAAGTCTGGCAGTAATGAATTCATTCAAATATTTTTTTAAGTTTTCTAAGATGTACACTTATTTAAAAAAAGAACATAAACTAAGGGAAAGTACTTGTTCTTCCATGGCAGATTAACTCTATTAAGGGAATGAAAATGAAATAAAAGTCGCCGAAACCGGTTTGGCTCAGTGGATAGAGCGTCGGCCTACGGACTGAAAGGTCCCGGGTTCGATTCCGGTCAAGGGCATGTACCTTGGTTGCAGGCACATCCCCAGTGGGGAGTGTGCGGGAGGCAGCTGGTCGATGTTTCTCTCTCATCGATGTTTCTAACTCTCTATCTCTCTCCTTTCCTCTCTGTAAAAACTCAATAAAATATATTTTAAAAAAAGAAATAAAAGTCATAAAATTGAAGAAAATGGAAATGGAAAAAAATAGAGGAGAGATGAAAATAACATGGGAGAGTAAAAAGAGAACTTAGAATGCTGAAAGTTAAGTGTCTGAGAGGAGTGAAGGAACAGGATGGAGGATAGCAATGAACCAAGTACATTTTTTGTCTTCAGACCTAGGATGGGTCAGAAATTACAACTACCATGTAGCTCCAAAGGTCTGGATGTGGGCAGGGTTAAAAAACAAAACACCAAAATAACACACAAAAAGAAAAAAACAAGAGCAGTGTTTAACAGTTTGTGTAAAGAGCACTTAGCCTCCAGATCCACTCCACCTTCTGACATAAATAGTTAGAGATGTTGGATCTGTAGATCACTATCACAGCTAAGAATGAGCATGCCACAGCTGAAACTGGGATATTATCTGGGAATCTACATCCTGTGTTTGGGGATGAACTCAACCCTTTCTTGCTCTCAACTTCTTGAGTACTGGCAACCAAGATTACAATTCCAGGAAAGGGATTAGTGGATGGATTTCTGCATGAGCTGGTTGGCTGACTCAGGAAAGATAATGCAAATACAGAGATAGCAACCAGCTTTCCAGTGCCTCACTTGTAAATATGAGAAACTCCTAAACTGAACACTTATAAAATGAAAAACAGATCAAAGTAAACAAAGGGGGAAACAGAGACAGTAGAGGGGGCACAACAGGATGTCGTTGTCATCATCATCATGATGCACAGAACAAAAAATAATAAATAGAATCATTGGAAGAAAAATTTGATGAAACTGTGCAGAAGATAGATAAAATATCAGACCTTGGAAACAACAGAAAGGATAATGTCAACATAAGAAACCTGTAGATAATTTTTTATGAGTCTCTTTGAGCCAAACTGATGACAACTGCTGGGAAGCAAAATCTCAATGAATTGAGAAAATGTTCCAGAGAATGACAGTTTTGCACCTTATTTTACACATTATAATTAAAAGAGGAGGCGTGTGTTACATGAAATCTACTGGTGAAAAATTAGGGAGGCAGGAGAAAGCAAAGGTGAGAGGGAACCTCTGAGATTGGATAAAAAGTAAAATGATAGACACGTACTTCTTTTATGTAGGTAGGTAAGGATAGTTAACAGTCAACAATTAACCTGACAATAATAACAACGAGGGGGTTTGTGTCTCAGCTCTGGCAGGTGGTTGTGCTTTGAGGGGTCCAGAATAAAGGAAATTACTTTGATATTCCAAAGATATGTTATCAGGACTGTTTTCTTAGATTAAAAAAAAAAAAAAGACAACAGAGCCTGGACAGCGTGGCTCAGTGATTGAGTGTCAACCCATGAACCAACAGGTCACTGGTTTGATTCCTGGTCAGGGCACATGCCTGGGTTTTGGGCTCAATCCCCCATGTGGGGCATGCAGGAGGCAGCCGATCAATGAGTCTTTCTCATCATTGATGTTTCTCTCTCTCCCTCTCCCTTTTTCTCTGAAATCAATAAAAATATATTTTAAAAAACACAATAGACAGGCTCAGTTAAGGTAAAGATTGATCTTTTTCTTATTTTTTTATTGTTTAAGGTATTAGAAATAGTAGTACATATGTCTCCTTTCTTTTTCTCCATTGACTTCCCCCTGGCCTCCCCTAACCCTCGGCACTTGCCCTCACTGTCCCGTCCCCACCCGCTAGTGTCTGTGTCCATTGGTTGTGCTTATATGCATGCATACAAGTCCTTTGGTTGATCTCTTACATGCCCCCCCCGCAACCCTCCACTACCTTTCCCCTGTAGTTTGACAGCCTGTTCGATGTTTCATTGCCTCTATCTAATTTTGTTCAACAGTTTGTAATGTTCTTTATATTCCATAAATGAGTGAAATCATGTGGTATTTATCTTTCACTGACTGACTTATTTCACTTAGCATAATATTCTCCAGTTCCATCCATGCTGTTGCAAATGGTAAAAGTTCCTTCTTTTTTACAGAAGCATAGTATACCATTGTGTAGATGTACCACTGTTTTCTAATACACTTGTCTGCTGATGGGCATTTAGGCTGTTTCCAAATCTTAGCTATGGTAAATTGTGCTGTTGTGAACATAGGGGTGCATATATCCTTTCTGATTGGTGTTTCTGTTTTCTTAGGATATATTCCTAGAAGTGGGATTACTGGGTCAAATGGCAGTTCCATTTTTAATTTTTTGAGGAAATGCCATACTATTTTTCACAGTGGCTGCACCAGTCTGCATTCCCACCAGCAGTGAAGGAGGGTTCCTTTTTCTCCGCATCCTCTCCAGCACTTGTCGTTTGTTGATTTGTTGATGATAGCCATTCTGACAGGTGTGAGATGGTACTTCAGTGTTGTTTTGATTTGGCAGATAGTCATGTCTTAGGCCCATATTTTTCCCTAACAAAGATCAATATTTTGAGCAGATTGATCTTTGTTAGGGAAAAATATGGGCCTAAGACATGACTCTCTGCCAAGAACTACTTTTAGTTAGAAAGTGTTCATTTGAGACCATCCTATGTAGTAACTTTAGGTCTCTGAGTTTGTAAAGCTGCCATGCAGGCTTCCCCTGAGCTTGTCAGGTTTAGTATGTAGCACTTTTTTTTTTTGTCCACAATAGGAAAACACATCAGTTCAGGAGGTCCTACTTCATCACAATACAACTTCCATAAATGCATGAAAAGTAATCACAAGGCTGGCAATTATTAATAAAATATAATTTCCTATAAGTGAAGACATGAATTTCCATAATGAAAGTGCCAACCAAATATAATGAATGGAAGAAAACTTACACCAAGGCAAATTATTATGAAATTTCGGATAACTAAAATTCTTAAAGCTTCCCTGAGGAAACAAAACAAGCAAACAGAAAAACAAAGAAGGAGACACACAAAGTATTTGAAACAAGAATACATTTTCTCAACAGGAACACTGGAAGGTAGATAAAATTGGAGAAATATTTTCAAAATTCAAAATCAAAATCATTTCCAACCTAAAAATTATAGCCAGTTAAAGCATCAAACAAATGGAAAAGTGATGTTTAAGATGATGATTAAGAGTATTACTCATATGCCAAACTAAAAAGTCAAGAGATAATATCCAAAACTAAAAATTAAGAAATGCAAGTATAAGCATGTTATTTACAAATAGTAAGGTAAATATCAAAAACAACATCTAAAAGAGTTGAAAGCTCTTAGCCTGGGGAATAGTACTTGAGGTAGAGATGGTGTGAGAAGGTGGGCTGCTGTTTTTCTTTCTTTGACTTTTAAAGTCATGGTCATGTATTATTTATAAAACAATAAAAACTGCATAAAAAAGAAATACGATGACTTCTAAGGGGATTTATTTTTGAGCCTAACATCAATGTATCCTAGTCTTAAGGTAACTATATGATTGATATGAATAACTTATCCACCTTTTATTAATATAAAGCTTTCCAGAATAATCCAGCAGGTTTTTTAATACCTTACTTACTAAAGTGAGATTTTTATGCTAGTTGAATACCAGTGATATAGAAAGCTCCTAAATAATTTTGAGTTGCAAAAGTAAGCACTGGACTTTTAGCTTCAGAAATGTCCCTTTGAGAAATCTTCCTATTGTGCTTCCCATAAAACACTCTGCTTTTAGTTGGTCCAAGTAGATGGGTGACACCTCTATCACCCAAAATTTCTTATTACTGTTCCTAAGAAAGACTATTCCAATAAAAACTAGAAACTGGCTCTGATTAAAACCTTACACAGAGAGAGGAGCTGGGATCTCTTATGTGTGATAATTTGGGTTCTCTTCCTGTATGGCCCATGGGAGGGGTTGGTATAAAAAACAGCCTGGTGTTAGGAAACTCTGCCATCCTTCTGAGGAAAATGTAGCACTCCCATATCCATTGTAATAATACTGCTTTTGTAGAGTGTCAGCAGCAAATGTAGTAGACAAGACAGAGGCTTTGGCATCATATTAGACCCTGGTTTGAATCCCAGTTTAGTCACTAAAAAACCTATGTTCTTGGATAAGTGATTTAACCCAAGCTTCAGTTTCATCTGTTTAATGGAGGGTGGAATAGTATTGACATTACAGACTTACTATAAGGATTAAATGAGATAACATAGGTAAGGTACTCAATACATTACTTGACATATTAGAGTTCACTCAATGTTGTTTCTTAGTTCCTTCTTAAAATCACTCCAACTTGAAATTTATTCTTATGAGTTATTTATCTACTATGATTTATTTAGCTTCTAGTCAGGACAGGGATGCTATTTCCTATATCCTTAGTTCTCCCATTTAAAAGTTTAGGGAAATGGTGCTGATGCTATTTTACATTTAAATATTCCCTTAACAATACAGTGATTAAAATTATCAAGTTTTTAACATTACCAAAGACTATATAAGAGAACACTTATAAAAATATATAGCAACAGATGTTCAGCACATCTTGACATGTACCTATTATTGATAGGAACCCAACATGTAATTTTTAGGAAGTATTTCCTTGGGCTGCAGCTCTTAGATCTAAGTTTGGTCTAGATTTTAAAGTGGGTCTTAGTATCCGGAATCCTCTAAGTGAGAGTCCCTCCAATCTCACTCTACAACTATAAAGTATTTTAAAATCATTGTGTTTAGAGTTGTTATGCCTTTAAATATTTTTGAAGAAAAGTTTAGATGTAATGTACTACCCAGGCATTTGTAAAATCTTCCTTTTGTTACTGGAAAGGGGACCTGGCCCTTGGCCGGTCTGCCTAGGGCCAGCTGGTAGTGTGTGGATTCTTGACTACATGCAGGAAAAATTACGAGTCCAGATGATCATGAGGAAACATTTATTAAAGCTGGGGATGTAAAACAAGAAAGAGCGTAGCATAGAAGAAACAAAGGGAGAAGTTAGGCTGGGCTGCCCTAACTCTCTGGGAAGTCAGAAAAAAGGGGGCCTTGGGAACTAGTTCAGAGGATCAGCCTGTGATGAGCTGCCACTCCCCATTGCTCCCAAAGTTGCAGTATTGTGGAGTTTCATAGAGAATAGAAGAGGCACATCTGTGGGGGGAAAGTGGGAGAAGAGGGCAAAGGGAATGGCGGGGGCTGCTGCCCAGAGGGAGAACATGTGCTGGGTCCTTTGTCTTGAGACTTTTATTTCTCTTTTCCAGACAGGAAACTTAGAAGAGGTTTCAGGGGAGGGTTTTAGCAGAATATTCATCAGTTTTCTAGGTGTACTCCTTCAGGGCCATGGCCTTCAATGATTGGTCAGTGTCAGGGCAGGGGATCATCAGTCATCACAGCTGGTCCCCCTGTCACCTACCTGGTGTTGCTGCTTTTCTGGGTCTGGATCTGAAATACAACTGAGACCTAGATGTTATTTCTAGGGAGGTGATCTTCTGTATCTGCTGTAAATTGCTTTGCTAGTTTGTTCAGCTATCTGATCTGTTTCAGTTTCCCTATTCCACTTTTCCTGGCTTACTGGCCTGTCTCAGTTTCATCCACCTACAATATTATATACATATTGACACTTGGGTCCTTTCTTACTTCTACTTTATGACCTTCTCTGATGCTTTTAATCTTTCTCCCTTCTCTTGTATGTGAGAATTTCAGTTGGCAAGGATTCTGGTAATCCAATTCATTATCTATTTATTGGTTATGTACTTGGTATCTGGACCTGTTGGCAGTAAAACGGCACCAGATGTTAGACTAGTGGAGTCAGACCAGACCTTGGTGCAACAACCTTGGTATTTGTGTTCTGGCTAAGAAAGAATTCAAAGGCAAGAATCAAACAATAAGAGACAATTTATTTAGAAAGTCACAGAGTTAGAAGAAATGGGCTCAGAAAACAATTTACAGAGGCAAAAGAAGAGCCCTTGGAACTTGGGAGAAGGAGAGAGGCAAGGAAAGTGCTCCTTGGGGAAGAGGGAAGGAAAAGGGGATGGGGAAAGACATGGGCATATTCCATAGAGAGAGTTGCACTGGGTCCTTCATCTTGAGGGTATTTATTTGGAGGTCTCAGGGGAAGGTTTTATAGAACATTCAGGTTTCTAGGTGTGTCTTTTCAGGGTTGTGGTCTCTACTGATTGGACAGCAACAGGGCAAGTTGTCATTATTCAATGCAGCTGGTCCTGAGGTCAGCTATGGCATTGTTTATCTGATTTTGCTGCTTTTTTTGGGGCCTAGAGCTGAAACACAACTGAGGTCTAGATGTATTTGATGCAGGTCAAAACCTCATTGTCCTGAGGACTTCATGCTTAAGGGCTTATTCTCCAGCTCCCTTGTTTGTTCTACCTCTAAGGGGGTCTACTGTATGACTAGCAACATGCCAGGGAAGGAAAGGTCAAGGGAGGGTCCAAACCTCATGACCAGTGATATGAAGGGTCAGGAGGTCTAAACCACATTACCAGCAATATGTTAGGGGAGGAAAGTTTATCCTGGGGACAAGATACTTGTTTTTTCAGTTTTGCTCATTGTTAGGCACTCGGGGTTTTTCACCCTGGTGACCGTCTGTACCTGGCCCATCGTCCTTGCTCTGCTCATGGTTGTCTAACTGCCTACCACGGACCCATATTACATGACAAAGTAAGAGGTTGTCCTTAAAGGACCTACACACACAGACACAGACACACACACACACACACACACACACACACACAACAAAGAGATGGCTTAGATACATTGTTATTGGTTGAATACTAGAAAAAATTGGTCCATAAGTATATACATAAATATGTAAGAAATACCAGGAAGATAAAATTATAGCTCAGTTCCTAGCTTATAGTATGTGCTCAATAAATTTCAACTGTTATTCCCTTCTGGTATTACTTGTATATTCTCTACTCTAATACTGTTATCTATTATTTAGATTTAGGTTTTTCCTCTCTCATTTGGATTACCATTTGTTTTCATCACCTTTTAAGTTTATTAAAATCACAAACCTCCAAAGGAATTCATTGCAATGAAACTCTGCAGATCCCCACATATATTGAACTTCCCATATAAGTTTTCAACCAATGCTGCTGTGTGTTATTGTGAAATAATTCTTAAATCTCTCTCTCTCTGCCTATGGTATATTTATACCTGGTTCCCTTCCTTTGCTATTTTTTTTCCATCTGAGTGTTGCCAGAGATAGAAGAGTAAGTGACCATGTATGTGGAACACTTGAGCGTCTCAGAAAGGTGTTTGTCTCTCATATATTATTCCTCTTATTTTCCTAGCATTTTTTGGTTCATATAGCAATATCACACCCATTATTTAAATTGATTACCACAAAACAGTTTATCCTGTGACAAATAAGAAAACTGATGTTTAGAAACTCAAATGGCTTATTCAAGACTTTTAAGTTAGTAAGTGTTGAAGCTGGGATTAAATCTCCAAACCCCAAACGATTTCTTGATCTTAGTATACTGTAATTTTAAAAATACATATACTACTTAAAAGAAGAGATGGTCTATTTCCTACATTTCCTTCTGAAATGAAAAACAATAGATATGGCAACTGCATATAAGGTCTATATAGCAGGTTCTCAAAGTTTTGTTCAACATTGTTTTGTTATAACATTGATGAGATGCCATAGGAACCTAACTCTTGTTTATATCAAGTAGCCTATGGTAAAATAGGTTTAATTATATGTCATTTCACTTAAAGTCGCAGAACCTAATGACAGCATTAAATGGGGACTTACTATACACCAAATTGTATTTTAAAACAGCTATGTTTCTGTTTTTCTGTAAAATTTCCAGCCAGCTTAGGATGCTGCATCCTTCGTTCATGTTACAGATATTAAATATGAACCAGGAGCTTGAACATAAATGTGTTATGAGTTCATACATAAAGGTACAGCACCCCTGCCTTACTGCACTCTTTCTGATATTAATGTCAGTGTCAAGATTAGGACAGTTAGTCTAGGACATTGAGCCCTCCTCCTTGGTGACTGAGATGAGCTTTTCCTTTGCTATAACTTAATTCTGGATATGATGTCATTTTCTACCACCCCTTCCCAATTCCATTCTTTCTTTCATTTCCCAGGCTAACTTTGTTTTGTCTAGTGTAATAAATTTCCCTTTTTTTTACTCCAAAGGGGAAAAAAGTCAGAAAGGGGTACAGAGAGGAGGGAAATGACTCTGACTAGATCTCAAGGATTGAAATTTTTATACTCCGTTTTCTATTTCAAACCCAGAAAGGGCAAATAGAAAAGCCTTAGCTTGGTTTTTCTAGAAATATCTAATTTAGGTCAAATTCACACCAAACTAATTTGAGTCTAGGGAAAGTCAGAAGATTTCATTTCCTCTGCAAGCCTCCAGTTTTCTTTTAGACACCAGAATAATTCATATTAACGATGATAGTTTCATTCTTTCAATCTGCACGACAGAAAGAAATATTGTCCAACTACATATTCTATAGAGATGTGTGAAAATTGATCAGCAGTCTTCTTGGTTGGCCTTACACAAGCCACTGAGGCATTTTTCCTTTTATAAAGCTTAAAAGCAACTAGGGCTTTGAAAATTATCCAAATCAAACAGTTCATAGTAGCTTTTCCCTGAGAGCAGAATATGAGTAAAGACAGCAAGGTGACAGCCTCTTGTACAATGCATATTAGTACATCCCAAAGCTATTTAAAGAAGAGATTCTATGTGGAATGAGATTCTTTTAGCAGGTGATATGCAATTTTAAAGTGCTAGGAGTGAGGAGGGAAGGGTAAAATAGATGGTAATTGGAAAAAAGAATTTGTCCTGTTCTGATGGTTAAGTGGTGGGCTTTATTTTAGCACAGCATATCTAAGAATGCCTTTATTATAATAGGACCTCAAAATATCTCATGTAAAAATTGTGACTTTGCTTTGAAGCACTTATTTTAATTTAAGTGATTCAAAGATTAGCCATAGCTTATTAGGACTTCTGTTGGTAAGGGAGACAGGTCCCTGGACTTGAATTTGAAAATAGTTCATTGAATATATTTCTAAGAATCCACTGCAAACGTAGAGCTGTATAATAATATTAGTAGCAGTTTATACGAAAATGAAAGACACCATAGAAATTAGAATTTGTAACATCTAGGGTAGCAATAAACAGAAGAGGTAAAACTGTTCTTTGCACCACAGAATTACAGAACTAACTACACCCCAATTTTTATGGTATGCAAATAAAAGAGATAAAAAGAAAAATATAATCTACATACCATCTACCTTATGGTTAGATTCTTATTAAGATCTTGACTTATTTTTTTTCTAGTGTCTTTCTAAAATGCCCTCTGATCCATTCTCCCACCATTTCGTCTACTCAAAGAGGAGCTGTAACTC
Source organism: Myotis daubentonii (assembly GCF_963259705.1). Lineage (NCBI taxonomy): Eukaryota > Metazoa > Chordata > Mammalia > Chiroptera > Vespertilionidae > Myotis > Myotis daubentonii. The sequence goes on along the minus strand of NC_081861.1, from coordinate 33,682,529 downwards.
AGATTTGAGTAGTTATATTTAAAGTGTTCAAGAAGTTGAGACTTGTTTATCCTATATAATAAAAGCCTAATATGCTAAGTGTCTGGTCATCTGGTCGGCCATTCAACCAAAGTGTAATATGCTAATGATATGCTAAGGCCACTCAACCGCTCACTATGATGTGCACTGACCACCAGGGTGCTGATGCTCCAACCAGTAGGTTAGCTTGCTGCTGGGGCCTGGCTGATCGGGACTGAGCAAGATGGGCCGGACACACCCTGGAGCCCTCCCACGGTCCCTCCCCGCCTGACCAACCTCCTGCATCCCTCCCTGGCCCTAATTGTGCATTGGTGGGGGTCTCTCAGCCTGGCCTGCACCCTCTCGCAATCCAGGACCCCTTGGGGGATGTCAGAGAGCTGGTTTCAGCCCAACAGCAGAACTACCAGTTGCTATGATTCATACTGACCACCAAGGGGCAGACGTTCAATGCAGGAGCTGCCCCCTGGTGGTCAGTACGCTCTGATAGGAGGAGCACCACTCAGCCAGAAGCCGGCTTATGGCTAGCAACAGCAGCAACCGTGGAGGAAGCCTCTCCCACCTCCATGGCAGTGCTAAGGATGTCCACCTGCGGGGAGCAGGCCTAACCCCTAAGGGCTCCCAGACTGCGAGAGGGCTCAGGCCAGGCTGAGGGATCCCTGCCCCCTGAGTGCACAAATTTTGTGCACCAGGCCTCTAGTCATTAATAAATCTCATAGCATGATGGAAACCAGTCATGCACTGGAGGAAAGTGCACTGGATTATAAGTCAGGAGACTTATATTTTGGCCTTGCTCTGCTTTGAACAAGTATCTCAGTACCTCTCCCTGACATGTTATTTTACATAGAAAACCCTTAATATTCCACCAAAAACTACTGGATCTAATAAATAAATCAATTTGGCAAAGTATCAGGATACACAATTAATATTCAGAAAACAGTGGTATACACCAATAATGAACTATCAGAAAGAGAAATGTAAAAAAAACAAACAAAAAACACACACACCCACAATCCCATTTGCTAATGCAACAAAAAATAAGATACCTTAGAATAAATTTAACTAAGGAGGTAAACAACCTGTACTTGGAAAACAATAGGCCATTGAAGAAAGACATAGAGGAAGACACAAACAAGTGGATGCATATACTGTGTTCATGGATTGGAGGAATTAACATCATTAAAATGTCCATACTACTCAAAGCAATCTATAGAGTCAACACAATTCCTATTAAAATACCAATGGCATATTTCATAGATCTAGAAAAAATATTCCAAAAATGTATATGAACCAAAATGACACCAAATAGTCTCAGCAATATTGAGAAAGAACAAAGTTGGAGGGATCACAATACCTGCAATCAAAATATACTACAAGGCTATTTTACTCAAAACAGCCTGGTACTGGCACAAGAACATGCATATAGATCAGTGGAATAGAACAGAGAGCCCAGAAATAAACCTATGCCTTTATGGTCAATTAATATTTGAAAAAGAAGGAAAGAGCATACACTAGAGTAAAGACTGTCTGTTCAATAAATGAATGGTGCTAAGAAAATTAGACAGGTACATGCCCCCCAAAAATGAAACTAGATAACCAACTTACACCATATAAAAGAATAAACTGACCCTAGCTGGTTTGGTTCAGGGGATAGAGTGTCAGTCTGCAGACTGAAGGGCCCTGGGTTCAATTCCGGTGAAGGGCAAGTACCTTGGTTGCAAGCTCCTAGCCCTGGTCAGGGCATATGGGAGGCAACCAATCGATGTGTCTCTCTCACATTGGTTTTTCTCTCTGTCTCTCTCCCTCTCCCTTCTACTCTCTCTAAAAATCAATGGGAAAAATATTTTTGGTTGAGGATTAAAAATAATAAATGAATAAACTAAAAATGGAAAAAAATACTTAAGTGTAAGCCAAGAAAGCATAAAAATACTAGAAGAAAACGGGCAGTAAAATCTTAGACACATCTCCTAGGGCAAGGGAAACAAAGAAAATATAAACAAGTTGGACTACATCAAACTACAAAGTTTTGCACAGCAAAAGAAACCATTAACACAACGAAAAAGGAATCCACTGAATGGGAGAATATATTCACCAATGAGACACCTAGTATGGGGTTAATTTCCAAATATATAAGGACTTTATACAACTCAATACCAGGAAGACAAACAATCCAATTTAAAAAAATGGGCAAAGGACATGAATAGACACTTCTCCAAAGCAGACACACAGATGGCCAATAGACAGATGAAAAAAATGTTCAATGTCACTAATCATCAGAGAGATGAAATTTAAAACCACAATCATTTCATACCTGTCAGAATGGCTATCATCAATAAATCAACAAGTGCTGGCTAGGATGCGAACAAGAGTGAACCCTCATGCATTGCTGGTGGGAATGCAGACTGGTGCAGCTACTGTGGAAAACAGTATAGAGTTTCCTCAAAAAATTAAAAAAATGGAACTGCCACTTGACCCAGCAATCCCACTTGTGGTAATATATCCGAAGAAACACGAAACACCAATCAGAAAGAATGTATGCACCCCTATGTTCATTGCAACATTATTTACAATAGCCAACATCTGAAAACAATCCAAGTGACCATCAGTGAATGAGTGGATAAAATAGCTATGGTACATTTACACAATGGAATACTATAGGTCTGTATAAAGGATGGAAATCTGACCTTTTGTGACAGCATGGATGGACCTGGTGATTATTATGCTAAGTAAAATAAGCCAGCCAGAAGGAAAAGACAAATGCCATATTATCTTTTTTTAAAAATGTATTTTATTGATTTTTTTACAGTGAGGAAGGGAGAGGGATAGAGAGCTAGAAACATGGATGAGAGAGAAACATCGATCAGCTGCCTCCTGCACACCTCCTACTGAGGATGTGCCTGCAACCAAGGTACATGCCCTTGACCGGAATCGAACCTGGGACCTTTCAGTCCGCAGGTCGACGCTCTACCCACTGAGCCAAACCGGCTACCGCATAAATGCCATATTATCTTACTAACATGTGGAATCTTATGAACTAAATAAACTGATGAACAAAATAGAAACAGAGGCATGGGTATGTGAAACAGACTGACATATTGGAGGGGAGGAGGATTGGGGAACTGGATGGAACAAGGTGAAGGGATTTGCCAAAAAACATATATGCAAAACAGACACAGACAACAATGTGGTGATAGCCAGAGGGAAAGGGGAGTAAATAGGAATGGAAAAAGACTTTGCATGGAGTGATCAGAGCATGATGTACCGTGCAGATGATGTTTTATTGAGTTGTATACCTGAAACCTATATGGTTTTATGAACCAACTAGAGCCTCTCCTGCCACTGCTGCTGCATTTGCCAGCCGTGAGCCCGGCATCTGGCTGAGTGGCACTCCCCCTGTGGGAGTGCACTGACCACAAGGGGGCAGCTCCTGCATTGAATGTCTGCCCCCTAGAGGTCAGTGTGCCTCATAGCGACTGGTCATTCCACAGTTTAGTAGACTTGCATATTAGGGTTTTATTATATAGGATGTCACCCCAATAAATTCAATTAAAAAAATAAAAGGGTAGTGGCTTTTCACCCCCCCAAAAAAAACCCAACCTCATTTACTAAGAGGTTGTTATAGTCCCTACTTGTGTTTTTAAATATGATTAATTTAAATTTATTCAGTTAGCAGATTAAAGTTTTTTTTACAGCTTAAAAAAGTCTCTTTCTGCTTCTCTCTCCCTCCCTCCCTTCCTTTCGACCTCAGTTTCACCTTTTGTCAAATAAAGATAATTAATTAGCTGTTCTTTAATTTTCCTTCCCAATATAAAGTTCTATGATCCTATGTGCCTATTAAAAAATAAATAGCAAAGGGCAGGCTATTGTACAAGCAACAGCCAGAAAAAGTAACAAATCTTCAAAGTGAAACAAACAACAAAAAATGTGCATTGATAAGGAACCACAATAAAATGACATTTTTATGGTTAAATTAGCTCATCAAAAGGGATAGAATATGTAATCCTGAACTATTGCTGTTACATGCACTAAGAGGAACTACAGATTGCTATATTGTGGTCGGTTGGTAACTGGTAATCATAATTAATGGGAAGAGATTCAGCAGTTCAGTGAAGCAAGATGAGGATTCGAAGGTCATACACACAAACACAATAAGATGTACTTAAATGGAAGAAATAGTTGGCTATGTAAGGGTTTCAGCCTTACTAAGGCTGTATGTTTGCTGAGCTTGACACTATGGTCCTGAACAGAAAAGACTTTTAAGGCAAACATTTAAAAAAATGTATACTCATTGCATGCACTGATGGGCTGTCCAGGCAGGTCTCTTATTGAATCAAGTAGGGCTGAAAAAGAGAAATTTAGAAAAATCATGGCCTTTTCCTTTGTTTTTACATCACTGTACATATTAATTGGTTTTAGTCTTTAGCTGTAGAACAATTAAGTCATATAACATCTGCAACCAGAAGGGGATTGCATATGAACTCTGTGTTGAAAGAAGCCTGGTCTGCATGTATTCATTGCCATTAAGTTGGGTGGTTTTTCCTGAGTAGGATGCAAGGGTGATTTCTTTCCCGGGTTCTTGTCCAGATGGATTCCAAGAATGAAGCCATGGACAAAAGGTGGTAGATGAAAAGGGTAAAAATTTATTGGACGCAAGTACAGACTCCCATGTAGAGAGGGGGTAACCCACTAAGCCCCTTTTTCTAAGGTTTATAAAGGCAGCAGTTCTTTGTTTCTTCATACTCCCTTCTTATTGGTCACTCTTTTGCAAAATATCAGCTTCAAAGTTCAAACCCCACATGGTGCCTCCTCTTTCTTTCCCCTTTCAGTGGTAGAATTTTCTATCTGCTGTGAAAATCTGTTTTTCTCCCATTTGTTGGTATTTCTCTATCCTCTGTGAAAGTTTGTTTCCTTTTTCTCCCCATACCCTGGGACTTTTCCCTATCTTCTGTAAATGGATGTCTTCCTTTCCCCTTATCCTGTGGCACCCCCCTTTTTTCTCTGTGAATGTATGTCTTTTGGCAGCTCCAAGCCTTCACCTATGCCTCCCCCCCCCCCCCCCGCAGCATGGACCCTCTTTATTCCTAAATCTCCCTAAATCTGCCTATTTTATTCCTAAAATTGCATTCACCATGATCTAAGTTTTAGGCCACAAGTTCTTTGAGTCTAGAGGCCATATCTTATTTGTCTTTGCATCACCCCATAATCTCTTGCAGAGTATCTAACATAGTTCAGTAAACTGTAGACACTGAAGCTGTCATGTTAATTAAGAAGTGCTTGTATTTTCAGGACACAAAGCAAGTAAAATTTTGGCTATTACATATTATGCTGAGTTTTAGTGAATATATTAGAACTGTTTGAAATTAATATGTTAGGTGTCCAAAAGTACATTGACATATCTAAGAACCTTTGGAAAGTTTCTTGACCATTTTAAATATACTCAAATAGGTTCAGCTTATAATGTTAAATCACTTAGAAAATATTTGTTCTACACAGGTAGTTAAAAAGTTACTCTATAGTCCTAACCGGTTTGGCTCAGTGGATAGAGCATTGGCCTGTGGACTGAAGGGTCCCAGGTTTGATTCTGGTCAAGGGCATGTACCTTGGTTGCGGGCACATCCCCAGTAGGGGGTGTGCAGGAGGCAGCTGATAGATGTTTCTCTCTCATGGGTGTTTCTAACTCTCTATCCCTCTCCCTTCCTCTCTGTAAAAAATCAATAAAATATATTTTTTAAAAAGTTACTCTATATAACTTATGTGTGAGTTATTAATAACATATCAGAGGTGTTTGAATTTGTGAAATTCTATAAATATCTGATACCAAATCTTCCATCTTGAGGGAAGGTCTATCATGGTTCATAAAGGCAATCTCATGTGTATAATCTTTCAACCCTCATTTTGCCACATAAGAATGGGCCTTGGGCCTAGAGCAATTCCTCAGAAATGAAGAGAGCCCACACAGTATCTACTGGGCTTATCACTTTGTGTGGGAATATCCTTCTCTGATTAAGACAACGATTATTCCTCTAGCCTGCTTAAGCAAGTACTTCAAAGGCTTTTAGGCACATTCCTAGCTTTCAGTGTTTCAGACTCCATGGGGAGGAAGCAGGGTCTTTCACCTGAGGCATGAAAGTGGTCATAGGCCAATTGCTTTGATTTGTCTGATCTGGGCCATGGGCTATCCATGAGAAACTGACATCTGCCATTGGAGCTAATATTGCTCTGTCTCTTCTCTATGTGAGTAAAAGCTCTTTTCTTCCTGCCCGGTTGGTGTGGCTCAGTGGTTGAGTGTCCACCTTTGAACCAGGAAGTAACAGTTCAATTCCTGGTCTAGGCACATGCCCAGATTGTGGGCTTGCTCTCCAGTGTGGGGTGTGCAGGAGGCAGCTGATCAATGATTCTCTCTCATCATTGATGTTTCTCTCTCCCTCTCCCTGCCTTTCTGAAATCAATAAATATATAATATATATTCAAAAGCTTTTTCCTTCCAGTGCTTGACTGTGTTGTGTTTTCCTTGTAAACTCCTGCACCAAGAGGCAGTGGGGAGAAGTGTTTTAGACTTCTATACCTGGTGGCTGGTATTGTGATAATATTTGCTAATCTTTCATGTAGTTGAAGTTCTTCCCTGCCATTGGTTACATAGGTTTTTTTCTAGATAATTATAGATAGTAATGAAGAGATAACATTGATGCAAAGTATAATGGTAATCATATGAATTTCAAGTTAAATACCACTGTCTGTATATAAAATTACTCTCAAAGAAATATCAATTTCTTAAGGGTACATGCAAATGTGATCTAAAAAATGTAGTTAAAAGTTTTATTTAAAAATGTATAATAATTGATTATAAAAGGTGAGAATACTCATAACAAGTAGAAAATATCCATATTTTCATGTTATTCACGGCATAGAAAGAAACTATAAAATTAGCTGTCTTACTTAATGCTTGAAATTTTAAAACTTAGGAAACCAGCCATAAGACATCATTTTCATCTCCCTTCCTATATGATGGCAAAGTCCTCTCCATATCAAATTGGCTGCCTTACATTTCTCCTTCAGGCTTAATAGTAATGCTCTCAGAAGCCTCACAGTTTGTAAGGACCCAAGGAGCCACTAGATTAGAGCCAATCTGCCTTTGCCAAACCCAAACACCTAATTACAATTTCTGAGCTTGAGTTAAATATTTTAAGCTCTAAAAATACCATGAGAACTTGTTATTTTAATAACCAATTATATAGCATGCTCATATTCTATTTCTTATTTCTCATTTTACAGGTACATTAAAAAAGTATTGGTTAAGCATGTTTAGACTTCTATGCAATGTTCTCCTTATCCCATCCTTTTTCCATTGAAACATGCATCCTTTTGGATCCTAAATCAATAAAACTATCAATGTGAATGTAATAAATTTACCTTTTGGTGAAAACTGACATGGGAATGCTTATTTGTGGCATTCAATGAATAAAAATTAAGTGTTTGCACTAATAGCTTAGTTACTCAGGACTTGATGTAAGATGAAACAGAATGGATTTTTTGGTGAGCTTTAATATCATTTAAGCAACTCCAGAAGTACTTTTCAAATATCTTCCATGGCCATTCCCACATTTCCATAAATGACATTTAATTTCATTCTTCCCTATACTAAGTATTGATGGGAGTTGGTAAGATCAGAAGAGAATCTAAAGTAGAGATAAGTAGTATTATAGGCAGAAAGGCATTCTATCTTGTCTATAGTAAATATATTGGTACGATATTATACATTTAAAGAATCACACATTTTGCCAAGAATCTCATAGACAATCTGCATTTGGAAAAGCCGATGTCTAAAACAACTACTGCACATTTAGGGTGACTATACTGAAGCTAGGCATGCATGCAGCCAGGTAAGCAATCTGAACATGAGTTGATGAGGGAACAATGAAATATCTCCTAGGCAAATACTCATTTCAAACCACCTGCCAGCACACTTTGTCTCACAAATATGAAGCCATACTTCCAAGGAACACAATAAACAAAGTTCTGGAATCCATTAGAAAGTGCTTGTGAAACATTCAGGCTTTGAGAGTTTTGTTTGTTTTTAAATCCTTATTGTTTCCCCTTTTCTCCCCATTGATCCCTTCTAGTTTGCCCCCCCCCACCCCTGCTTGCCCCAGGCCTTCACACCCTATTGTCTGTGTCCATGGGTTTTGCATATATGCATACAAGTTCTTTGGTGGCTCTTTTCCCATCCCTGCCTTCCTTCTGAGATTCAACAGTCTGTTCCATGCTTCTATGTCTCTGGATCTATTTTGTTCATCTGTTTATTTTATTCATTAGATTCCACATATAAGTGAGATCATATGATATTTGTCTTTCTCTGACTGGCTTACTTCGCTTAACATAATATTCTCCACGCAGTCTCAAAGGGTAAGGGACCCCCCCCCCCTTTTTTTTTTTTGCTGTTGCACAGTATTCTGTGGTGTACAAGTACCACTACCTTTTTATTCACTCACTTGCTGAGAGCTTGGTTTAGAATTCAGTGGTTCTCAACCTTCTGGCCCTTTAAATACAGTTCCTCATGTTGTGACCCAACCATAAAATTATTTTCATTGCTACTTCATAACTGTAATGTTGCCATTGTTATGAATCATAATGCAAATATCTGATATGCAGGATGGTCTTAGGCGACCCCTGTGAAAGGATTGTTCGACCACCAAAGGGGTCGCGACCCACAGGTTGAGAACTGCTGGTTTAGATTATTTGAAAGGCAGAAAAAGAGTGTAAAACAATTTCCACCTGAGTAGGGTGTTTGTTTTCCCTACTCATTTGAAATCAGATCCAACAGTAATACATGGTTTAGAATGATTCTAGAACTCTCTCTTCATCTAGACCAGAATGATTGGCAAGTCTTTGAACAAATATATTATTTTTTTGCTTGAGACAAATAATTTTAATAATAAATTCCATATGTTTTACTTTTCTATGATTTATATTGCCGGAAGCCAATTCCAGCATGTCAGCAGGGCTGAATCATCTGGAGATGGCTGAAGGCATTTCCCCAAACCTGAAAAGGATGCATAAATTGATTGTTTGCTGCCAGACAGCTCAGGGCATTTTAATCTACATGTTATTGCCTCCTACTGGCCAAACACCTGAACAGCCAAAGGCAGTTTTCTCCAAAACCTGATAATCTGACAATGGATTGTGTATATGAAACCCTACCCTTTGATGTGTATATCTTCACCTTGCCTTAGTACAAATTGTGTTAATAAAAAGCAAGGGGCCCTGAGACAGAGAACTTAGTTTCTTTAGCTAAGTCTTCTCTGACTCCCCATAATGTCTTTCAAAATTATGTTTTGTCTCTGGACTCTTGATTAATTTATGCCCAGCGCATTCTCCAGATTTCTGAACCCTTCTTGATGCCGGGTCAAGACCACTGGAATTATTATATAATCCTCTTATCTAGTGTCATTCCATAATTTTTCATCATTACCTTTGTAAAATATACAAATAGGTTATTCTATAGAAGGGCTATGATAAATGGACTTTTTATTGCCAGGTTGAAAGCCCTTTATATTTTAGTCTCAAACTTCTCCTTAGGCTAGAGCTAACAAGAAGCAACACCACACAGTGGCAGTTACGGCACTATCTTAAAACAAAAATTTGAATAAAACCGAGTTCAACTGTGATTCAAACATATAGAAGAACAAGGGAAGTTCTACAATCATTTAACCACTATTATTTTAGTTTACCTTGGAAAGTAAAAATCTCATATTTCTGCTGAAAAATTACTTCTCATGTTTCTGTTTAAAAGTCACATCTTTTTTTTATTAAATCTTTATTGTTCAGGTTATTACATTTGTTCCGCTTTTTCCCCCCATAACTCCCCTCCACCCAGTTCCCACACACCCTCCTCCCTCACTCCCCATAGGTGCACTGGATAAAAGTCACATCTTATCTTAGCATATGATCAACTCTGTTGCTAACTGGTTGCAATATGACAATAAATTTAGATGACAAACACAAAGGGTATTCACAGAAGCTTAGCTGACCATACCTCAAATTTATATTCCCAAAGTGTATTATCAATGTAGTTATGAATAGGGTTTTTACACTGAGAAATTCATGTTTACATGATGTTTACTGACTGAAAATAGATATCCTGTTCAAAATCCATCCATAGACACTTGTCATAGAGATGGTTTCTGCCAGGTCAATAAATATATAAATCCTCCTCTTCTATTTAGGAGGATTTTGAAAGGAAAAACAAAACAAAACACTTGAGAAGATCTGTATCAGCAGCTGGATACACTCAAAATACAAGGTATAGGAAAGTAGGGAAGGGAGTATTTTATTAAATATCACTTTTGTTTGTTTGTTTTTAAAATATATTTTTATTTATTTCAGAGAGGAAGGGAGAGGGAAAGATAGAAACATTAATGATGAGAGAGTATCATTGATCAGCTGCCTCCTGCATGCCCCCCCCCCCCACTGGTGATCAAGCCTGCAACCCGAGCATGTGCCCTTGACTGGAGTCAAACCAGGGACCTTCCAGTCCACAGTTCAATGCTCTATCCACTGAGCCAAACCAGCTAGGGCTAAATATCACTTTTTAAGCTGTCTCTATATTGGGCTACTAAATTGATAATTTTTTACTAAATTATAAAATTAAGTGACATTTATTCTCCCAACTGTTTTTACAAATGTTTTAATTAAAAATTGGGGGAGGGGTAATGTAAGAAACTGAACTGGTCATTTCAATACATTAAAATAATCTGTGTAGATGTTTTGAATGTTAAAATAATATAGCATTAAGCAATTATTGACATAAAACTAATTCAAAATCTTGTATGTTATAATTAGCTCTCTCTTTGGCAATATCATACACATTCCTAATACATAGAACTAGAGGCACTGGTAGGCTAAGAGATTCACAGTGTTTCATTTCTACTGCCTTTTTAATCTAGATGCTAATCGACAGAATCAGTCATGCCAACTCATAGTTGGAAATCAGACCTATTCTAAGACTATAGTATTTTGTTTTACTAGCAAAATGATTTTGCCTGATTTGCCTAATCCTATTTTAAATACTCTAACTTTAAATAGCTCACAGGGCACCACTTGTAGTTCTTACTTTGATATAACTGATTCCATTCTTAATTAACTTTTATGACAGCTCAGATCTGAAAAGCAATCTATTGTTCCCCTGTCAGAAAAGACTGATATGTCCAAGTGTATACTTCTTGGTCCATACCAAATTGATGGCTGTGTCTACAGGAAACCAATACACTGGATGACTGAGCCTGTTCCATAAATTCAGAAAAATTTAAAGTAAATGATTCAATTTAAGAAGTTAGGGCTAGAATAGTCAAAAATTAGTTTTTCTGAAATGAGTTTCATAAGATGTTTTGTAGATATATCATTCATGAAAGCAGAATATTATTGCCTTTATTTCACATTTTTTCAATCAGCATAACATTCACTTTTTTGTAAAAAGACATTTTTAGAGCAGTTTTAGGTTTACAACAAAGTTGAGAGGAAGGTACAGAAATTTCTTATATACTCCCTATCCCCATACATGCATAGTTTCCTTTATTATCAACATCACTCACTGAAATAATACATGTTTTACTAAGGATGACAGATCCTAATCACTCAATGTCCATAGTTTACCTTAGAGTTAGTTCATTCCTGGCAGTTTACATTCTATGAGTTTGGACAAAAGTATAATGACATGTATCCATCATTATATTATTACTAGGAGCCCAGTGCACGAATTCGTCCACCTTGAAAGGAACTGTGGGCTGCGAGGCTGAGGTGGGCACAGGGGCGGGTCTCAGACCATTCTCTGCTCCCTCACCTGGCCCCTCCAGCCATGGCCCCCAGTCCCCTGTCTGCTGGCAGCCCCACTCCCCCAGCTGCTGCTCCCACATCCTGACAGTGTGGAACGATTGGGGCCGACTCCAGCAGTGGGTGCAAGTGGCAGCTGCTGCCCCCATCGCCCCTCAGGAGCAGGGGGAGGTGGAGAAACCCTCAGGGGTGATCAGGGCCTACAGCTGCTGCTCGCACACTCTGAAGGCGCCAACAGATCGGAACCAGTGCCAAGCACCAGCAGTGGTGTGAGCGGTGACTCTGGCACCAGCTGCAGGTGCAAGCGCGCAGGAGCAAAGAATTTTCAGTAACCGCCAGAGGCTCACCCCAATGACAGTGACTGACAGTCACCTGCCCCTGTTCACCTGCTCCACCATCCCACTGTGGTCAATGCCCGCCATGTTCTGTGCTCTGCCTCCTGCTGCCGATGCCCGCCATTTTCCATGCATGCCCCCTGGTGGTCAGTGCACATCATAGTGACCAGTTGTTCAGTTGTTTGGTTGTTCCACCATTTGATCTATTTGCATATAAGGGTTTTATATTTATAGATACAGAGTATTTCACTGCCCTAAAAATTCTCTATGCTCTCTCTGCCTATCCTTCCCATACCTCCAACTCTTGACAACCATTGTCCTTTTTATTATCTGCATTGTTTTTGTCTTTTATAGCATGTCATATTGTTGAAATCATAAAGTATCATAAAGTCTTTTCAGATTGACTTCTTTTATCATTTAGTAATAATTCAATTTAAGGTTCTTCCATGTCTTTTTTATGGCGTGATAACTCATTTCCTTTTAATGGTGAGTAATATTCCATTGTCTAGATGTACCACAGTTTATTTATCCATTCACTTATTGAAGGACATCCTGGTTGTTTCCAAACTTTGGAAAGTATAAATAAAGCTACTATAAACATTTGTGTGCATGTTTTCGTATGAACATAAGTTTTCAACTCCTTTGGGTAAATCTTAAGGAGCATAATTGCTGGATCATATGGTAAGAGTACTAGTATGTTTAGTTTTATAAGAAACCACCAAACTGCTCCATCTCACTCACCCACACTCCCTCCTGGTTTCCAAAGTCAGAAGGTATGAAGACTTCTATTCTTGGCACTGGAACCCTGGGATAGGGGACCTGGTGTGGGGCTGGGTCCCTCACTCTCCAGGGGGACCTCTGCAGCCAAGATATCTCTCTCTATATTTCACTGCCACATGTGGGTGTGGGACCAGTCAGTTTGCATCTCAGCCCCTCCTACCTATCTCAATGTGGCTTCTTCTTTATATTCTTCATTATAAGAGTTATGTTCAGCTAGATTTCAAGCGGTTCTGAATGATGGTTGTTCTATAGTTTAGTAGTCGTTATTTTTATTGTTTAAAGTATTACAGATAGTAGTACATATGTCTCCCCCCCCCACCATTGCCATTTTGATTTAATTGGGGGAGGATGAGAGTACTGCATTTACCTACTCTGCCATCTTGACTGGAAGCTTGATACACATTTTTTTTTTGAGTGTGTGCATTATTTCATTTCTAGTTGTTTTATCTCTCACTTAATCAAAGAAATAACCCTAGAAGTCAGGTATTGATGTGTTAAAATGAACAACCTGAACTATGTTGTATACCTGAAACTAATATTGTATGCTAACTATATTTAAACAGAATGAATGAATGAATAAATAAATGAATAAATAAATAAATGAATAAAATGAAGAACCTAAGGATTAAGATTTTACCTAAAATCATGCAGCCAGTAAATAGAAAATCCAGGATGAAAATTAAGATGCATTTGGCTTTCATATTATCTCTTAAAGTAGATTTAGAATGAAATTTTTCCATCTGTACATCCTTTTAGTGAGGTGTCAAAGTTTTTGGACCATTTTTTAATCAGGTGATTGTTTTTTCTTATTGTTAAGTTTTAAGATTTTTTTTAAAAATATATTTTGGATAACAGTCCTTTATCAGATGTGTCTTTCAAATGTTTTCTCCCAGTCTTTGACTTGTCTTCTAATTCTTTTGTCTTTCACAAAACAGAAATTTTTAATTGTAATGAAGTTAAGCTTATCAATTATTTCTTTGATGGATTGTTTCTTTGACATTATATTGAAAAGGCATTGCCATAACAAAGGTTACCTACTAGGTTTTCTCCTATGTCATCTTCAAGATTTGTGTTTTACATTCCGGTCTATGATCCATTTTAAGTTAATTTTTGTGAAGGTTATAAGGTCTGTATCTGGATTCATTTTTTTTTAATTTTTGCATGTGGATGTCCAGTTGTTTAAGCACTGTTTGTTGGAGACTATTTTTGCTCCATGGTAACATTTACCTTTTTTGGTAATTTAGATTTTGCTTCAGTGATGGCAACAGAAATTGCTACTCTATTTTGTCACATTAGATAATAACTGCATTCCTGTCTTCTATTTATTAAAAACTAGAGGCCCGGTGCATGAATTTGTGCATGGGTGGTGTCTGGCCAGCCTTCCCCCATTCAGGTGGGGGGAGGGTGATCAGGGACAGGGCCAGCCTGGGGGAGTTATTAGTGTCAAAGATCTTTAGATCTTTGCAGGGTGTATACACGTTTGCTGTTGGCTTTCAGATGAGTTGAAGCTTCAAAGGTCATTTAGTGTCAGGGACACTTACAGCTTCTGTTTCTAAGCCTCTCCCTAGATAGGTAATGTGTTTTAGTTCCCTGCTGATAAACCCTCTAAAGAGAAGCCATGGTGTGATGTGGCTGCCCTCTTCGGTAGTAAGCAGTGGAGAGAGAACGCAGGAAGATGGTGGTTGTGCTGGACACCTCTCCTGGACACCTGACTGATGGTCTATGGCAGTGGTTGGCAAACCGCAGCTCGCGAGCCACATACAGCTCTTTGGCCACTTGAGTATGGCTCTTCCACAAAATACCATGTGCGGGCGTGCATGTACAGTGCGATTGAAACTTCGTGGCCCATCAGCAGAAGTTGGTATTTTGTGGAAGAGCCACACTCAAGGGGCCAAAGAGCCGCATGTGGCTCACGAGCCGCAGTTTACTGACCACTGGTCTAGACCATGAGCAGTTTTCCTCCTGATCACTCGTCATTCAGGTTCCTGGTCTATGAAGGCTGGAGAGCATTTACTTAACTCAGAATCACTGAAGGTCACACTTCAGTGATTGGGGTGAGGGGGCCCAATAGGGGACAGGGCTGGCAGTGGGGAGGGACCGTGGGCAGTTGACGGACCGCCCATACCCCCTATCAGGCTGGTTGGCCACTGCAGTGTGCATCATAGCCCCCAGTCGTTCTGATAGTTTGGCTGTTTGGTCACTTGGCTTTTATATATATACTAGAGGCCTGGTGCACAAAAATTTGTGCACTCGGGGAGGGGGGGTCCCTCAGCCCAGCCTGTGACCTCTCGCAGTCTGGGACCCCTCGGGAGATAACGACCTGCTGGCTTAGGCCTGCTCCCGGGTGGCAGAGGGCAGGCCCAATCCCTAGGTGCAGCCCCTGGTAGGCCTCAGAGCAGGGCCGATTGGGGAGTTGGGGCACCACCCCCTGTCATGCACAGAGCAGGGCGGATTGGGAGGTTGTGATGCCACCCTCAGTCACGCTCAGGGTAGGGCCGATTGGGGGGTTGGGGCACCGCCCCCTGTCACACTCAAGGCAGGGTCGATGGGGAGGTTGCGGCGCCACCCCCTGTCACGCACAAAGCAGGGCCAATCAGGGGGTTAGGGCGCTGCCCCCTGTCATGCACAGAGCAGGGTCAATCAGAGGGTTGGGGAGCTCCCCCCTGTCACACACAGAGCAGGGCCCATCAGGGGGTTGAGGAGCTCCCCACTGTCACTCACAGAGTAGGGCTGATAGGGGAGTTGGGGCACCGCCCCCTGTCACACACAGAGCAGGGCAGATCAGGGGGTTGGGGCACCACCCTCTATCACCCACAGAGCAGGGCCGATCAGAGGGTTGGGGCACCGCCACTGTCACACTCAGGGCAGGGCCGATGGGGAGGTTATGGCTCTACTCTGTCACACACAGAGCAGCCCCGTGGGGTAGGGGGTTTGGGGCGTCACACCCTGTCACACACAGAGCCACAGGGCGATCAGGGGGTTGGGGAGCTCCCTCCTATCAGGCACAGAGCAGGGCCAATCAGGGGGTTGGGGCACCTTCCCCTGTCAGGAACAGAGCAGGGCAGATAGGGAGGTTGTGGCCCCGCCCCCTGTCCCACACAGAGCTGCAGGGCGATCAGGGGGTTTGGGCGCTGCCTGCCCTCACGCTAATCCTGGTGCTGGGAGGCATATTACCCTTTTACTATATAGGTTAGAGGCCTGGTGCACGTGTGGGGGCCGGCTGGTTTGCCCTGAAGGGTGTCCTGGATCAGGGTGAGGGTCCCCACTGGGCTGCCTGGCCATCCTGGATGAGGGGATGATGGCTGTTTGTAGCTGGTCACACACCCTTCAGGGTTGGGGTCCCCACTGGAGTTCCTGGCCAGTCTGGGTGAGGGGCTGAGGGCTGTTTTCAGGCTGGGACTGAAGCTCCCAACTGCTCCTTTTTTATTTTATTTTATTTTATTTTTTTAATTCTGGGCCAGCTTTAGCTCTGAGGCTCAAGCTCTGAGGCCTCTGCTGCTGAAAGCAGGTATCTGGTTTGTTTAGGTTCTATAATCGAAACTCTGTATCAACTCCAGCTCTGAGATCCCGGCTCGCTGAAAGCAGGTTTCTGGGGTTTTGTTTAGCTTCTATAGTTGTTACAATGTTTCTTAAACTGCATGCTCAGAGGCCGGCAAGGCAGGCGGGGAACGTTGGTTTCCTCTGTCACTGAAGCAAGCAAGCCTCATGTTAGTTTCAAGCTGCCTGGCTGCCGGCCGCCATCTTGGCTGGCAGTTAATTTGCATATCTCGCTGATTAGCCAATGGGAAGGGTAGTGGTCGTACGCCAATTACCATGTTTCTCTTTTATTAGATAGGATGGGTAAATAATGCAATTAACATAACAAGACCCCTAGAACTATTTACAAAATTATTGCTTTTATAAAGGAAAGAATTGCCGCATAAGATATAAAACAGCTTGAAACAAAATCATAAAACAATTTCCAGACAACCACTCCTCAGGAAAACAAAATAATATATCTTTAATGCAACCTGTTTTCTTTAATAGTTTGTAACAACAAAAGATAGACTAGCACCAACCAAATCAAGGAACTTAACTCTATTTACTAAAAATCAACACTATCCAGTTTGTGTTCCCAAAAGAAAATGTGCTTTCAGTTATGTTGATACTGTTTTAGACTATTAATTCCTTTATTTTGTTTGGTTTATGGAAAAGAAACTTCAGTACATAAAAAAGAATCTAAAAAGTCTGACCATGCATATATACCATTTACTATTTTAGCCAATTAAGACTTACAACCAACTTAATATCATATATATTTAATGGAATTCATTAATTGTTTCCTGGAAGTAGGCATAAATCCCAAGTAGTTAGCATATATAATGCTAATTGATTGGTATTGCCTATACATAAATATATCCTACTCTCTTATCTTATCTCATCTTATCTTGCCTTATTCTCCCCTTTCCTCTTCAACTTTCCCTTCCCCTCCTCCCTCCCCTCCTCTTCTCTCTCTTTCACACACAAACACAAACACACATGCATTTCTTATCTCACTTTTAGATCTCCTATCTCCCATTTTTCAAGCAATTGTATCAACATATGAATTAAAGGCAGTGAGGTGCAGTGGCAGGGATTCACATGAAGACAGATCACATAGGTAACTGTGGGAGATGCAAGCATTAAGGATCAGAGTGAGGCACATTTAAGTGGATAGTTAATATTGAAAAGTCTTGACACAGGTAGACAATGAAATATGACAGCCAGAGTGGGGCTCCATATCTGAGTTTATAACGAAGTCTATAATTAATGCCTGGTATTAACTGGAGGGAGATAGGGCAACAAGGGGCAGTCTCAAATCTGGAGAGGGTCTCTGTTCTTAGGACAGAAAGGGACTCCGATTGCAAAGGTTAAGGGGCTTCCCCACCAGATAAGATTGGGATCACTGCTTCAGAAGTAATAGTTGAAGACTCATCAGAACTTATGCCTCATACTGAAAAAGAAGCCAGAGTGACTCTTCTAAATGTAAATCAGGGCACTTCTTGCTCCACACTTCCAGTGGTTTGAAACTCTCTGCCATGACTTACAAGGCTTACCAGCAGGGGTCCTCAAACTACAGCCCGCGGGCCACATGCAAATACAAATATTGTATTTGTTCCCGTTTTGTTTTTTTACTTCAAAATAAGATATGTGCAGTGTGCATAGGAATTTGTTCATAGTTTTTTTTTAAACTATATTCCGGCCCTCCAATGGTCTGAGGGACAGTGAACTGGCCCCCTGTTTAAAAAGTTTGAGGAAAAAAAAAAAAAGAGAAAAAAAAAAGAAAAAAAAAGTTTGAGGACCCCTGCTTATAAGGCTTATCTTAACTTGTTCCTCCCCTACCCCATCTTTTTTTTATACTCCTTGGAACATGTCAAACTCACTCTCACCTCTGGGCTTTTGTACTTTCTGTGCTCTTAGCCTACACCCACGGCTCATTTTCTTAGTTTATTAAGGCCTCTGCTCAAATGTCACTTTCTCAGAGCTTTTCTCTCTGAGAACCCTATCTCAAACAAGAATCCCTCACTCTCAAACCCCTTAACATTTTTTATTTTTCTTTGTATATGATATCATTGAATATGTTTAATTTTTGTTTTATACCTCCCCCATTATAATATTAACTGCATAAAGGCAGGACTTTCTGTCTATTGTATTATTGTTATATCACTAACACCAGAGTTGGAATTACTGCTACAAAGCAAATGAAACTTAAACTTTAGGGTCTCTCATTTGCATAAGTCCATTTCAAAGCCTTGCATTTAATTTTGTAATTATAACTTTGTAGTCTTCTTTGCAAAGTGCACCTATCAACACTGAATAAGCTTTATACCTGGCTAAACCCCTGTTTAGCCTCTAGTGCCTAGCACTTCATAAGCCCTCAATAAAAAATATTTGAAAGAAATCATTTTTTAAAAAATAAATGAATACCTTAAATACCTTAAAATAAAAAGATTTGTTAGCTCTTTTTTTATAACACATTTTAATAAGACTTGGGCTTGGTTCAAGGGTATAAAGAAGTTGGGTGCCCATTGAGAATATGGTAGCAGAGCTGTTCCAAAGGATAAAAAAGAGATATTAGAAGAGGATACTATAGGCCTTAAAGATAAACTTTGCTTACTTCATAATTTTTTCTAGTGTCGGGATACACAATTAGGTGAAATGTATATATTATTTACCACCTTAGTAAATGGTATTTCAATTATAATTCACTTGTGACACAGTTTTCTTTCTCTTATATTTTCTAAGATATGAGCTACCCTTCCCAGTATATCTAAGGAGTATCCACACTTGCAGGAAATCACTGAGGTGTGCATTGCCAGCACAGCCAAGGGTTCAGTGAGCCTGAGGGGGGGTGGGGGCGGCGAAGGATGTAGAAAAGACAAAGAGAATAAGCTGGGTCTAGGTCAGCCGTGGGCAAACTATGGCCTGCGGGCCGGATCTGGCCCATTTGAAATGAAGAAAACTATTGAGAAAAAAAAAAGACCGTACCCTTTTATGTAATGATGTTTACTTTGAATTTATATTAGTTCACACAAACAGTCCATCCATGCTTTTGTTCCGGCCCTCCGGTCCAGTTTAAGAACCCATTGTGGCCCTCGAGTCAAAAAGTTTGCCCACCCCTGGTGGGTCTCCTGTGCCTGGCTAAGGCCACAGAGAGAGATCCAGATGGCAAGCTGAGCCTTTATTTTATAGCCAGAGGTAAACAAGGTAGTGGTCACCGTAGTTACAATGTTCTTGAGAGTTTCACTTGTTTTGCAGCACTTGCTGCATCTCCCACAGCCCATTAGCTACCCAGATAAGACATAGGGAGCATGGTAAGGTCAAGCCTAATTATGCTAAGAGAACTGTGCCCTCTAAGCTGGGAATTGTTTGTGGCCTTGCCAACAGGTCAGTCCAAGGCTTAACCCTATAGCCGCTCCCTACACTGAGGCATGATTTCCTCTGCATTACTATACTGAGTTATCTCTTATTTTTCCCTATACTGCTGCAGTCCTCAAGGCTTTTAAGAAAATTTATGAATTCAACCAAGATTGTGCCATAAAGTGACACTTGTCCAGTGGAAAAACAGATGTACACTGTATGCACACTTGATAAAGACCATTAAATATATATATATATATATGCACAAATATAAAATATATTATGTATAACACATGTGTGTGTGAGAGAGATTTAGCAAGCAAACCTTAAGATTTATTTTTACTTGTTAATAGTAGGTTTTCCATAGAATAATCCAGCTCTTCCTGAGTCATTAATAAGAAATTCATGCCAAAACCGGTTTGGCTCAGTGGATAGAGCGTCGGCCTGCGGACTGAAGGGTCCCGGGTGCGATTCCGGTCAAGGGCATGTACCTGGGTTGCGGGCACATCCCCAGTGGGGGATGTGCAGGAGGCAGCTGATCGTTGTTTCTCTCTCATCGATGTTTCTAACTCTCTATCTCTCTCTCTTCCTCTCTGTAAAAAAATCAATAAAAATATATTTTTAAAAAAAGAAATTCATAAAAATGAGCCATTAATAAAAGAAAGAGCTTAGTTAAATAATACATTGCACTTTAAATAATGGTCAAAACTAGTTACAATGGAAACTATCTATGAATTGATCACTCTCAATTTATAGAAGCCCATCTGCCTTGGTTTTTAATCTACTCAAATTGTTTTTTTGGCCAGTAGCACTGCCTGAGGCAAATTTATATCAACCTAACAAAAAGCAATAGAAAGTCTTGTTTCAGAGGTTCTCTTTGTAAAGCTACAATACTTCTTTAAAAGCTCCAAGGTGTTATAATTAAAAATATATCAATTATTTAACTTGTCAACTAAAGGCAGTTAGTGTAAAGCATTATTTCCCCTCAAATAGGTAGACTCCCATTGCTCATGTGTGATTGCATTTATAGAAAGAATATAATTAAAGTATAAATTTACCTTCTGGGAAGAAAAACTTCATCAAAGCACCTCCAAATTAGAGAGCCTAGAAGGGAGAAGAGAGAGAGAGAGAGAGAGAGAGAGAGAGAGAGAGAGAGAGAGAGAGAGAGACATCAATGTGAGAGAGACACATCGATTGGTTGCCTCCTACATATGCCCTTGGGGCTGGGGAATGAAGCTGCAACCCAGGTACATGCCCTTGACCAGAATCAAACCTGAGACCCTTCAGTGCATGGGCCAATGCTCTAACCACTTAGTGACACAGGCCAGGGCAGATTTTTGATGGTGACTTAAGAGAAGGGGTGAAAAGACTCTCCAGAAATGTTAATTTGACCTTAGTAACAGAATGGCAATTAAAATTGTATTTAAAGATACATTTTAGTGATTTCTTTCTTATTTTATCCTTCCCTCACCCCATCTTTTCCCTTTAGAAATACAGAATGCAATTAGTAGCATAAAGATTAAATAAATAATTAGGCACAGTAGGTTCATATAACAATAATTTAGGACAATTTCAAGCTTTTACTCCATGTCAAATTAAGAAATTCTCTGTTTACAAAAAAGGTTTGTAAAGCAAAATTATGCTATCTTTCCCTAATTTCAACACACACACACACACACACATACACACACAGACACACACACACACACCACAACACATCTATGGCAAAGGGAATGTTCTTTTATCTTGTATAAAAATGAATAAAAATCACTTCTCCATAATCTAAAATTCAAAAATCAGTTCTACTCTATTGTATTTGTGCAAAGAAGTAGGTTTTCTTAGAAAGCTTTTATTTTAATTAAATTACAGGCTGAACCCACTGCAAATAAATGTGTTGTTAATCTCACTATATTACTTTGAACTGAAAGTGAGGAAAAACTGGTCAATGTTATTCAATTGCCTTAGGAACAAAAGAGCTCTTTTGACAGAGTTGCATAATGGATGAAGCACAAAATGAGATAATTGGGAGATGTTTGTCCTGGAGGGTGCTAAGTTCCTAATTACAACTAAAAAGTTCTCTTACATCCTAATATTATCCTTCGTGAAAACATACACACTGTCTTTACCTGACTGCATCAATATATGTTTTTACAAACTAATAATGATCTGTTCATCTGTGACCTGGCCTGAAGTTAGATAACTAACAGGAGAATGTAAATAACGTCATGCCAACGATTCATATTTTTTCTTAATGTGAGTGGTATTGCATGGCCATTCAAAGATAACTCCATAAGCAGAAAAGTGAAGTCTTTCTTGAATGCACGACACAAGAGTGGCTCTGGAAAAAATAATTTGAATACTTTATTCCAAAATTTAAATCTGCCTTGTTTCAGGGTTATGTTTCATTTTTTAAAATACATTTTTATTGATTTCAGAGAGGAAGAGAAAGAGAGAGGGAAATATTAATAATGAAAATCATTGATTGGCTGCATCCTGAATGCCCCACACTGGGGATCAAGCCTGCAACATGGGCATGTGCCCGACCTGGAATTGAACCATGACCTCCTGGTTCATAGATCAGTGTTCAACCATTGAACTACGCCAGCCGGGCCAGTTTTATGTTTTATAAAGTCCAAAATCTCCAAGTAAATGCCTGTACATTAGAATGTTAGAAAATTCATGGGCAGATAAAGAATTTTTCACAAATGCTTTATATGAAGTGGTGATGAGACTTCCACATCTTTTTTTTTATCAAGAAAATCAAAGCATTTTGTTGATAGCTCTTTGTGCCCTGTCATATAATCAAGGTATAATCCCTTAACACATAACAATAAGGGAGCTACCAATATATTGCATTATGATATTTATTTAGAGTTTATAAAAATACTTTGTTTTCTTTACAACAATCTTGGGAAGTAGGTAAAGCTGATTTTCTCACTGCCACTGCCAAAGTATAGTTGAGAAAATTGGCACTTAATCACTATGTAGCAGAAAGATAATTTGAATTCATGTCATCTGACTCCCAGACTAATGTTTATTTTCTTATACAACAGGAAATAATAATATAAAGAGTCAAAGAAGAAGGTAAAGAGGGATTAAAATCACAATATTGGTGTTCATTCTGTTTTGCAGGTCAGTTATGGGTGTACTTAATTAGCCTTATTTCTTTCACAAGTTTTACAGTACTCATGACGCATGTTACAATGCCCAGCTGAGTGACTGGTCTGTTCAGATTATACAAAAAATCCATTTTAATGTAAATAGTCATAATTTGCATCTTGCTGCTAAGACATATCCTCCTATTTGTCAACAATATTTTAACAATACTTTTTTTCTTAAATCCTCATTCAAGAATATGTCATTTGGATTTTTTAAGTATATTTTTTATTGATTTCAGAGAGAAAGGGAGAGGGAGAAATAGAAACATCAGTGATGAGAGAGCATTATTGATTGACTGCCTCCTGCACACCGCCTAACCCAGGCATGTGCCCTGACCAGAAATCGAACTGTGACCTCCTGGTTCATAGGTCAACGCTCAACCGTTGAGCCACGCCAGTCTAGCAAGGATATGAATTTTAAATTATGTTTTTAGAAAGAGAAAAGGGAAAGAAAGGAGAGAGAGAGAAAGAGAGAGAGAGAGAGAGAGAGAGAGAGAGAGAGAGAGAGAGAGATGTGAGAGAAAAACATGGATCAGCTGCCCCCCATACTTGCTCCAACTGGGGTTGGAACTAACTAACCAAACCAAGTATGTGCCCTGACCCCTGACCGGGAATCAAACCTGAACCCTTTTGGTGTATGGGATGACGCTCTAACCAGCTGAGCCACATGGCCAGGATGCCCTTCATTCTTTCCAGATGGTTTTTATGATGGCCAAACATGTATTTGTTGAAAAAGTAATAGTCTAAGAATCAACGCTCAAATAAGAATAGCAACCCTCAGAAATCTCATAAGATATCAACGCTGAAAGTTTCATTTGTTTCAAAGCTTAAGTGCCATTTAAATCTTATTATTTTTAAGGTAAGTATGTGGAATTAATTTTTTAAAAAAACATTTAATGAATCCAGGCAGAGTTTCAAGATTGCTTATTTACAAATAAAGAAGATAAGGTCCAGAGGAGCTGCGACTTGCCCACGTTCTCACTGTTAGCAGTACAGTTGGTAATAAAATTCTTTCTTGTGTGCCAGTTAAATCTCTTTCCATCAGACCTCCTAAAATTTTCCTCACTTTACTGCAAAATGTAGGTTTAAATAAAATATACATTAATTTTTAATATTGGAGTAACAATAATTGCGTAAAAATTAGTGCCCAAATAAAATGATATTTTTAAATCTGTTTAATAATATGAATTCTCAATGTTTTTCTCTAATAAAAATAACATTATTGCTACCACCAATTACATTATTATGTTTTCTAATTCTCTGGTTAATGTTTTTAATATCAAAGCCTCAGGGTTTCATTTAATGTATTTGTGATTATCAGAACACATTCAATATAAGCTATTTCTCAATAATTACATGAATAAAAACCATGTGTGTATGACCTATAAGATTAACATTTAAGACTGTTACTGTTGCCCTAGCCAATTTGGCTCAGTGGACAGAGCATCAGCCTGTGGGCCAAAAGGTCCCGGGTTCAATTCTGATCAAGGGCACATACCTTGGTTGCAGGCTCCTCCCTGGTCCAGGCCCTGGTAGGGGGCACATGCAGGAGGCAGCCAATCCATGTGTTTCTCTCACATCATTATTTCTCTCTGCCTTTCCCTCTCTCTTCCACTCTCTCTAAAAATCAATGGAAAAATATCCTTGGGTGAGGATTAAAAAAAAAAGATGATTATTGTTTTCTAGATGAGATGTTCAGTTCTAAATGAAGACCCCCACCTTCTGATTGTGTAGAACACGCTTATGTTTTCTTAGAGCAGTCCCACTGTATGCTATGAATCAAAGATCATTTAACTTACTATGCATCTCATAAAAGCATTTTACATGGTAGAACACAACATAATGAAAATAACAAAAAAATTGATGCTTGTACTTTGCATTTGTTCATAAGCTACAAAACATAGACATCGGGGCTTCAGATGCTTACCATGAGATGTGATGTCTAGATAATATTACAAATGTTCCCCAACTTCGGGTTCCTATTCCCATTTTATGTATGTTTCTCATTTTAATTGCAAGATATTTTGTAACCAGTCTCACTGCCTCTCATTTCTCTCCTAATTCTGAATTCAGCTGTCCAATTAATCTACCTAAAACCCAGTTTTCAAGATACCACTTTTATTTATTTAAATTTTGTTTTATTGCTTAAAGTATTACAAAGAGTAGTACATATGTCTCCTTCCCCCCCCCCCTTGACCTTCCCCCTACCTCTCCTTTTAATTGCGTCTCTTCACCTGAAATCAAATGTCTCCACCATCTGCCCCTACCTGTCCTGCCCCAGCTTTTCTCCTGCTTGAGCATCAGAAAGCGCAGTGCATTTCCAGAACTGCCCAGGGGAGGGTGCCCTTATTCCCAAATAAGGAACATTGGCTTCCTGGCTATCCCTGAGTTGATGATGGTACCTCAGGCCATCTCAGGTAGCTAATAGGAACCATTAAGAGTATTAGAAGGAAAAGGTTGAGAACATACTCACAGCATAGCAACAAAGAGGCATCCCACTCAGAGTTTCAACTACCTAGGGCTTGTAAGGGCAGAAACATTTTCTCCTTCAGTGTTTGTATAGAGCTAAGGAACTTTAATTGTTGTAATGATGCCTTTTCTTTAGAACATCTCCCAAATTCTAAGATTCATGTAATAAGTGCATGTTGAATGCCTGCTCTCTCCCAGACAGTATATAAAAGAGGATCTCAAAAATATTGCTTATGCAATGGATGTATATATTTAGATGGGGTTGTAAGAAGAAGTTGATGCTGAACACCAAAAAAACAAAATAAAAAAACAACAAAAACAAAAACACCAAGAAACTTTTTCTCCCAAATGCTTCTAGCTGGGCTAATAGTCATCAAATTAACAGAGACGGAGCAGCAGGAGAAAATCAAATTTTAATACATGCCCAAGGGAAAGTCACATAAGCATGAAAATTCTAAAGACAGAGAGGTTAAACTGTGTATACTGGTATATGTCATTTTGGACAAAGGAGAAAGGGTGGGGGTAGGGATCAGTGATGGGTTTACAAAGGAAGTAGGCAATTTACAGGTAGTTGAGGAAGAGCAGCACATACTTGGCAGCTACATATCTGCTAAACAGCCAAGAATCAATGAGACCTAGGGGGCAATCTAATTAAGGCTCTCCTGCTTGGTGCCTTCCTATCTACCATACTTAATTCCAATCAGGCTAAGGGTTAACATCCTAACTTTTCTTTAAGGGAGTAAACCTTTCCATCTTAATCTCTTAGGCAAGAAAGGGTTCAAAGGTTCTTTCTGAGTCTTTGTTTCTTAATAATCAGCTTAAAATCAATATCAGTACAGCTGGTGTTTCTCAGTGGTTGAGCATTCAATTCCCAGTTAGGGCACATGCCTGGGTTGTGGACACGATCCCCAGTAGGGAGCGTGCAGGAGGCAGCAGATCAATAATTCTCTCTCATTGATGTTTCTATCTCTCTCTCCCTCTCCCTTCTTCTCTGAAATATATATATTTAAAAATCAATATAAAAAACAGCAGCTATAGAATTTTGGTCCCCTTCATTATGATGCACCTTCTGGAAGCTACTTTTCAACTGACTTGGATTATATAAAACTGCCTCTCAACGTGTAGTTTTTTAGCGTTCAGTGAATCTGTGTTTTTCACTTCATTCTCCTTGTTTCCTAGCCTCTGCTAAAATGGAAAGCACCATAAACAGTTTACTCTCCCTTCATTTTTTTTCTCATTACAAGTGTTACATAGAGATTTGTGCTTTTTTGTGTTTAATGAGGGTGTTTGCAAAATCATCATGGTTATATGTCCTCTCTTAAGATTATATACCTATTATCAGAATATTTCAATTTTTTCCTAAAGGAAATCTCAAGATGCCATGATTTCTGTTACACACCTCACTTAGCTGGCAGTAACAGCAATGGGGTTGGAATTTGGGAACATAGCCCTGTGACTCATTAAATTTCAGAGCTGGAGAAAAAAACATCTAGGATGTCTGTACTGTCAAATCACTGGTAATAACTACAGTGCACCTTACTTAGAAAAAAAATATCTTCTGCCCTTTTAGGGAAGGAAAGTGTTTTTCACCTAGTTTTAATTTAACGAATTCCTGTTACGTATATTGAATTTTCAATAAGAAATCTCGCCCTTCAGTTTTCACATTGGATAAAGGGATTTGGCACTTAGGATATTTGTAACTCAACCAAATTTTAGTGGTAAATATTTGATATTTCAGACAACATACTTAGTGAGCTCATGGACGTTTCAAATAAACTGTGCAATTTTTCATTCGTGTATGCATTTTATGACCAATTGAAAACTCTGAAACCTCTCATTTTCCTTTTCTTCCCTGTCCTTTCCCCTCACTCTGGCAGCCTTTTAGTGAAGGTGCACATCTGCTGCCATAAGCACACAAATTAGCACATCAATGTTTCTGATGAAAAAAAAAAAGTCAGTGCAATAAGGGAATGTTTTGAAAGCAAGCCAGTTTGTCAGTAAATTATAAGCTTCATTACCATAAAACTCTAACAAATAGAACCCACATCTCATTAACTGAAAGCACAATATGACTGCAGCAATATTCATCTCCCCAAAGAGTGCTTATCCATAGGAAAAAAAGATAAAAGTTTTGCTTAGAGCTGCCACTAATGACAGCATTAACTTTATTTATTGAAGAATGTCTAAGCATTTTGCAAAATGTACACTTTACCCCCCCCGTCTTTTTTTTCTGATTAAGCACAGTGGCAGGTTATACAGTGTAAGAGTTATATGATGGCTAACTTCATTCCACTTTAGCATCATTCTAATTATGCTCTACTAAGGATGGAGAACATATTTCAAGGCACTGCTTCTAACTGGTTTATGGCTGGTAAAATTCTTCCTTATTACATTTAAGGCCAAAATTCCATATACCATTTAGTTCCCTGATGAGTTCATTTCTGTAAATGTAAAAGGAAGAGAATTCACCTCACCCTTTTTTGCAAAACAGAAACTTATTTTCAAACCTAGAGTATTCAATAGGTTTTGCAAGTGCTTGGGTAGGCCCAAGCCAACTTCTATTTAACTTACCTTGTCATCATTTGGAAAAAACAATTCTTTAATAACTGTGCTATTCTGTGTGTTTTTATATGTTTAAGAATAGTTTTAAATCCTAAGAAAACAAAACTATTTTAGTAAGTTTTTGCTAAAGAGAGAGCCAGTTTCAGAAAGGAGACTAATCCAAAATTAATTAACTAATTAGGCTGACAGAACACAGGGTAATTATGATACCGTTGTAATTTAACCTAGTTATAAAAAAAAGGAAAGGAGCAAAGGGAAGGCCAAATTGCATGGGCATGCCATTTGTGGAGCTTTGCCAGGAAGCTGCAGTTTAGATGCATGCCCAACTAAATCTGGGTGAAATAGGGAAGTTGCTTGATTGTCAGTCACATCTGGGAACAGGTCATTGGCCAGAGTAGGTGTAGACACTGCAAGCCACAGGAAGATTTGAGAGATTTAATTTCCTAAACAAAGGAATTCACATTCCCTTGGTTCATGCTCTTGGCTCCTGGCTTTCAGGGCTCTCATGATCCTGCATTGGTCCATGGACTCCACACACACTGGACTAATGGGCTGCAATTAGCCTAATGCTAAATTGGACCCAATTCCATCATGAAATGGAGACCATGGACACTGGTTTTGCTTCTAGTTCTACTAAATCCCCAGCTGTGCATCTTCCAAGACTGGATTAAGGGAAATGGGACTTTGCAAATCCATGAATACAATTTCATGCAAATAAAGCTTTCTACCACATCTCATCCTCCCGTGGTTACCTCCAGAAATGCTTATTCCAGCAGTACCCCAAGAACCCCACTCTCACTAGCAATGGAGAAAGACCATCCACACATTTCTCCAATAACAATTAGTTGTAAAGACGTTGCTAATATAAGATGAGTAAGAATGATTGTTTAGTAGTCAACTATGTAATTGTGCATCAAGTTTGTGAAAATAATAGGGTGAGAACTTAAATGGCATGATATCTTAGACTTTACTGAATATACTCTAGGAAAAAATGTAGGGGGATAATGAATAGATGAAACAAGATAGAGAAAAATGTTGCTAATGCTTGATGATGGGTGATGAGTACATGGGAATTCTCTATACTATTCTTTTACCTGAAATTTTTCATAATTTACATTTTAAGCAAGAAAAATGTATTTCTTTTTGTTAATCATCACCTGAGGATGTTTTTTTCTATTGATTTTTAGAAAGATTGAAAGGGAGAGTGAGAGAGAGAGAGAGAGAGAGATCCATGTGAGAGAAACACATTGATTGGTTTCCTCCTGCACACACCCCCAAGGCAGGGGGATAAACCTGCAACCCAGATACATGTCCTTGACAGGGAATCAAACCCTCTACTCTTCGGTGCACAGGCTGATGCTCTAACTACTAAGCAACACCAGACAGGGTGAGGGGAAAAGTGTTTTAAAAACACTGAATAAGGACAACTAACTTCCCTTTATCTATTTTCTATTATGTAAGGAAAACAGGAAAGGCTGAGGAAGAAACAGCTTTGTGGATGAAAAGGCCAATTGGGCTTCATGTCACGGAAGGACTTGAATCCTGAATGTGGCAGCCATTAGCTTTATGGCTTTGTGCAAATCTATGAACTTATTTATTCATTTATAAAATGGGGATGGTTATTTATACATCACAGACTTGTTATGAGGATTAAGTAGAATAAAATTTGTGAAAGTGGAACGAGTACATAAGGGCTACATAAATGCTATCTTCCCTTACCTGTAAGTAAGATTGCTAAAGCTAGCAAAAATAAAAATTAACACCCAGTGTAATTAGAATTTTAGGCAAAAGAATCATTTTTAATATAAGTCTGTCCTCTGAAATATTAGGGGCAGAAGGTAGCCAGTTTACTTGAAAATCACACATAAATGGGTGTTCTGAATTTAAACTGGCAACCATACCTGAAAGAGATACTTTAGTAAGTGACATAGATTACAGAGCTTTGCCACAACACACATAATATACTTCCAGATAAGAGGTTTGGCTGTACTATTAGGGTTAGCACCTAATTAAAGATTTGGCATTGAAAGAACAAGAGGAGAGTAATGAAAGAGATTTTCAGCATAGTGATAACAAATCCAGAAATATGAACAATTCCACATCCCCAAAGGCTAAGTATTTCTTGAGGTTATCCATGAATAAAGGGTAGAAGAAAAAGAAAGAAGCATTTAAAAACCTGGATTCCTGAAGAAGTTACAACACAAGAGGTTTTTGACATCAGGGGAAAGGAGACCAATGTATTTACATTAAATTCATTCTCTCTGTGCTTCTTTCTATGTCACTCTCTCTCTCTCTCTCTCTCTCTCTCTCTCTCTCTCTCTCTCTCTCACACACACACACACACACACACACACACGTTTTTAACTTATCTTTATTGTTGAAAGTATTACATATGTGTCCCTCTTTTCCTCCCTATTGATGAAAATAAACAATAAACTGATGAACAAAATACATCCCCACACCTGGTTTTAACTTCTCTGTTCCTTCTATTCAAGTGTACATCATTTCTTTAATATGATATTTGATTTTCTAAATCCATTCTATTAGAAGTCTCTCTACTACTATTCTTGAAAAAAAATATATGTTTTTATTAATTTTTAGAGAAAGGAAGGCAGAGGGAGAGAGAGATAGAAAAATCAATGATGAGAGAGAATCATTGATTGGCTGCCATCTGCACTCCCCCTACTGGGGATTGAGGCTGAAACCCGGGCATGTGCCCTGACCGTAATCAAACCATGACCTCCTGGTAGATGGGTCAATGCTCAACCTCTGAGCCACACTGGGTGGGCTGTAACTATTCTTTTTGTTTTGAAATTTCACAATTATTTAAAATGTTTTTTCATTATTTTTAAATTACAGCGGACACTTTATATTATTTTAGTTTCAGTTGTACAGCATAGTGGTTAGAGATTTACATAACTTAGAAAGTGACCTCTTGATAAGTCTAGTACCCACCTGGCACCATACATAGTTATTACAATATTATTGACTATATTTCCTATGGTATACTTAATATCCCTGTGACTATTTCATAGGTGTCAATTTTTACTTCTTTATTCCTCCACTTTTTTCACCCAGACCTCCAAAATGCTCGACCTTAGAGCTATAAAATGGAGAGAGTGAAATCATCAATAAGCAATGTCCAAATAAGACACAGATTCAAGTTTTTGCCTACCAAATAAAGGAGTTCATCTCAAGTAACATTAATACAAATGTTTCTTCTCTATGTAATACTACTGTTTCTCATGGGGGCATAGTTAAACAATTCAGTCCTTATATGCAGCAAATCAAATCTATATATGTATTCATTTTAACTTGGAATTTTAAAAAGAAAAATAAACCCACAGCTGTCTTAAATCAAGAAATTCACTTGAAGTTTTACACACATTCATGAGCTGATACAGGAATAAAATACACAATTATAAGCTGATAAACAAATTTAAAATGCCCATTTACTCAGTGAATCTCTATAATTAAGTACTGCTATGTATAATTTTAGCTTGCCCTATCCAGACATAAATTTGCTATTGTTCTCTTTTTGTTTCATGCTATAATAGATGTTTCTTCTTACATGGTGTCTTTGTGTTTGGGGGAGGGGGGTAAAGCATATATATGAATTGTATTTTCCTTCTTTTCTTAAACTCCAGAAGTACCTAGTGGATTTTTCAACAAAAAAATGCACAAAGAGTGACCAAAAACTGACTTAGAAATATCAAATAATGTTATATTTCTTCTCTTAAGCAGTCAGATAACATCTAGCACATAAAGTCCCATTCTTTAAACCAGACTCAGACTAGGGTGAGGCAAATGAGGTGTGTAGGGTGCACATTCAAGGAGACACTCATTCTTAATGAAGATTTGGCATTTTTGTGACCCTGAGAGCAAACACCTTAAATTTTGCACGCAAGTTGCCTCACAACACCCTCATCCAGGCTCTGTCTTTGAAAGTGCCAGCATGTCTATCACACTTGTATGCTTAAAACTACACTTTTTTTAAAAAAAGAAAAATTGGTTTCTTATGAAAACGTTAAGTAGAGTGCCTCAAAGAGTGTTGATTGAATAAGGCAGAGTTTTTTCTCCAGTGGGTATCATAGTCATTCCTAAACATTTGATCACCTTTGCCATCTGCTTTCAGCTTCTTGACAGAAAACTGTTTCCTGATGCCACTTACTTGTGCAGCTCATGCTTTAAGCCTTGTCATCTTTTACCTACTCTTCCTGGTCCTTTGGGAGCAAGAGAAGATGGAAGAGATTCTTTGTATTCCTAAGGCATTACATTTGAATATATTTTTAGCATTTTCCTTTTCTCCAATTGTCTCCTCTTAGTCATACATATTCACTAACATATTTAACTATATTTATTCATAAATGTTAAAGTGAAGATAATAATGCAATTATAATTAACATGATGATATGAAACATTCAATATTATTTGACAAAATAACTGACCCACATATTCTTAGGAAAATACTGGATTTGCTTTTATAGTAGAAGGTTACAACACACTTCCTTATTAATAGTCTTTTTATGCAATGGAGAAGTGCTCAACAAAATAATAGAAAACTAATAGTTGCTTATTAAGACTGAAGAAGTGATCTTACTATTGTTACCATAATAAGGAAAATTCAAGCCATCAAGATGGCATGTAATGAGTTTATGTCATAAAGTAATAGTATAGTAATAGTATAACTGTGATAATTTCAAAAATAGTTTGAGGCAGTCAAAAGAAATATGTATACTTTTTGTGTAGGAAAAGCACAGAGGTCAAGCACTATTTTCATCATATCATATCAAGAGCACATAACCATTTGCATGACTTATCTGTATTGATGGTAAGCTTGTTCTCCAGGCTGAGGTAATGTTGTCCGGGTTTCTCCACTGTATAAGTATTATTGGTATATCGGGAGGACACTAACCAACGGAGTTACTTGGCCAGGGCCTTATATTAGTATTCTTTCCCCTCATTTTTGCACAGCAATCTTTGTTTTATGTATTATTATTGATTTAAGAGAGGAAGGGAGAGAGAGAGAGAGAGAGAGAGAGAGAGCTAGAAACATCAATGATGAGACAGAATCATCGATTGGCTGCCTCCTGCATGCCCACACTGGGTACTGAGCCTGCAACCCAAGCATGTGCCCTGACTGGGAATCAAACCGTGACCTCCTGGTTCATAGGTCAACACTCAACCACTGAGCCACACAAGCTGGGCCTTGCACAGTAATCTTTAGAAAGGAAGTCACAATGCTCAACCCACAATTTATGAGTGAGGAGTTATGGTCCCCTTTCATGAGGGTAGAGTAGCTTATAAAATATTTGAAATTCTTATGCAAAGAAGATTTGTCTTTAGTACCCATTTTATTTATTTATTCAACCTTTTATTTATATCATCATGAATTCATGGATATTTAATTTATACTTTGGTTTATACTCCAATACTATTTTATTTATTTATTCAACCTTTTATTTATATCATCATGAATTCATGGATATTTAATTTATACTTTGGTTTATACTCCAATACTATTTTATTTATTTATTCAACCTTTCATTTATATCATCATGAATTCATGGATATTTAATTTATACTTTGGTTTATACTCCAATACTACTTTAATTAATATGTTGTTCAAATTATCCAACTTTGGCCATTGGTACTCTCAGTTGACTACTATGTCTCTTTGGCATATTCCCATCATTGTGGGGTTTTCTTTTGGGCACTTCTTTCTTTCTGGTAGAATGAGATGCTCCAATTTGCATATTTCCTGTCTCAGTCTAGACTCAGCTGTATCGACAAGGAGCTCTGGTTCCCATACAGGATAATGGTATTAGAAAACAAGATTCTTGATACTATGTGTGTGCATTGCTACTGGGGTGTAGTTGCTTCTTGATTCTCATGACTGATAAAGCAAGGGAATATATGTGTGCATTATAAACAAAATGTATACACATATGAAAAAATATTTCTATATGTAACAATCTGTACCTATGGCTAAACAAGAGTTTATACTGATGTCTCCTACTCTAATCCATTACCACATGTATTGCTTTGGCTTCCTACCCATGCTTAACTGTAAATTCCCACTCCAATAATAACAAGTATGGCTCCCACCATTTACCATCTGTTTACTTAATTGTTCAATTCTTGTATATGTGTATAAAAATATCAAATAATTAACTCATATCACCAATAGAAAGAACTTTATCAACTAGAGCTTAGTGTTTGTATGTAGCTCTTTTTGCCAGTAGTTTTAGACTCCACTTATTTCCAAAATAACTTAAGTCTGCAACTTATTCCCCACCTCCTTCAGTGAGGTTATTTTATATATTTGTGAGGTTAGCTAGTCTTGTCACATTCTGTATTCCATTCTGGGATTCTAACCTTATCAAGGATATTCTTAAATTTGCATACCTTAAGATTAATTCCATGTGCTTTGAAGTTCAATTGGTTTGATAGAAGAATAGTGTCATGAACTGACACTTCCAGTATCATGTCCAATAATTTCTCTATCTTCAACAGTTTTGCGTGCTTCTCCTATTCAAACTTCCCTACCACACTGCAATCCTCTGGTAACCACTGACTTTTACTATCTCTAGTTTGCCTCTTACAGAAGGTCATATAATTGAAATCATACAGTATGTAGTCTTCTAATACTATTTTTTAATCTGAGAAATATGATTTTAAATTTTATTTGTGTCTTTTTATGGCTTAATAGTTCATTCTTCTTATTGCTAAACAATATTCCAATGTCTGGATTCACCATGGTTTATCCATTCACTTATTGAAGGACATCTTGGTTACTTCCAGATTTGGTTATTATAAACAAAGCTTATTAAACATTTAATTGCAGGTTTTTGTGTGGACATAAATTTTTCAGTAAGTTGGGTAAATAACTATGAATATGATTGTTGTATCATAAGCTTTGTAAAAATCTGTAAATTGTCTCCCAAGTGTCTTGCACCATTTGTATTCCCACCAGCAATATTATTTTATATCTTTGATGACATTTGTAAACTTTATATCTTGTCAAACATAATTTTTTAGTAGGTAATTTTCTCTTATTTTTTTTTACATTCATATTTTCTATGCCACAGAATTCATTTGTTTAGTATTGGGGACCTATAGATGTGGCACATGCATTACTCCTTCACGTACCTCAATGCTGTAAGGTGTCTTCACAGTATCCATAGATGTTAATAGTAGTCACTCCAAAATTTGCAATAATGAAGACACTTTTTAATTTCCAAAAATTGTATAGATGCCACATAATGGTTACATCTTAGTAGTTGTTGGTTGATAGGGTAGATAAGTTCTATTCACTAACACTTCTTAATCATATCATTTGTATATGTTTAGAAAAGTTGTAAAAGCATGTTTGTAAAACATGGTATTTATTCAGTGTGTACACAATGAATAGGGAGTGTATAGTTTCTCAGACTCTAAGATAACACCCTATGTTCCAACACCAACAATAAACCTGGATTTGAAGCTCACAGGTTGAGAACTCTCACTGTGGAAGCCCTATGCTTGCAACAACCTGGCTTCCTCTCAGCACAGCTTAGTTAATGGGAGGGAACTTAAACTGGTCCTGCTTCCTACTCATAATCATATTTATATTCATGTAATCTCAGCCTCATAAGAACAGGGACTTTATCAGACTTGTTCAGCATCCCAGTGTTAACAGCCTTGCTCATAGACTGTCTTCAATAAGTATTTGGTGAATATAAGTAAATCTGTAAAAAGACCATGTTTAATCATATCTCTAGCCAAGGAATTCTCTTTACCCCAGCTCTTCAAGTCTGCCAACTGTGGATACACACATGAGTTATCATAACATACCCTACCTTTGGCAACAGAAGCATTTCTGTGCCAACTAGGGAACATATATTACTCAAGGTAATAGACTATTCCATTTCAGGTGTGTCTAATTATCCAATTATTTGTTTACTGGGTTTGGAAAGGGTGGGAGCATATAACTAGAGATAAAATACAGAGGGATGCCTGTATTTGGAAGCACAGTGCAATAATGACAAGAGTAATTATTATTATTATTTTTTAAAATATATTTTATTGATTTTTTACAGAGAGGAAGGGAGAGAGATAGAGAGTTAGAAACATCGATGAGAGAGAAACATCGATCAGCTGCCTCTTGCACATCTCCCACTGGGGATATGCCCGCAACCCAGGTACATGCCCTTGACCAGAATCGAACCTGGGACCTTTCAGTCGGCAGGCCGACGCTCTATCCACTGAGCCAAACCGGTTTCGGAAGAGTAATTATTTTTAAAGTCAAACTTAAGAAAGAATATAGAAAAAATAGGACCATTATTTTCTTTAAAGCAAATACTCTTTAGAATAGAGAACCCGGAAATTGACCCTAACCAATATGCTCAATTAATATTTGACAAAGGAGGCAAGAACATATGATGGAGTCAAGACAGTCTCTTCAATAAATGGTGTTGGGAAAATTGGATAGATACATGCAAGAAAATGAAACTGGACCACCAACTTACACCATACACAAAAATAAACTCAAAATGGATAAAGGACTTAAATGTAAGATGGGAAACCATAAAAATACTAGAGGAATCCAAAGGCAACAAAATCTCTGACATATGCCGAAGCAGTTTCTTCACCAATACAGCTCCTAGGCTAGGGCATTGGAAACTAAAGGGAAAATAAACAAATAGGACTACATCAAAATAAAAAGCTTCTGCAAAGCAAAAGAAACCATCAACAAAACAACAAGAAAGCCCACTGCATGGGAGAACATATTTGCCAATGTTATCACCGATAAGGGTTTAATCTCCAACATTTAAAGGGAACTCATACAACTTAACAAAAGGAAGAAAAACAATCCAATCAAAAAATGGGCAAAGGACCTAAATAGACACTTTTCAAAAGAGGACATGCAGAAAGCCAAAAGACATATGAAAACATGCTCAAAGTCACTAATCATCCGAGAAATGCAAATCAAAACAACAATGATGTACCATTTCACACCTGTCAGAATGGCTATCATCAACAAATCAACAAACGACAAGTGCTGGAGAGAATTCGAAGAAAAAGGAACTCTCCTGAACTGCTTGTGGGAATGAAGACTGGTGCAGCCACTATGGAAGACAGTATGGAGTTTCCTCAAAAAGTTAAAAATGGAACTCCCATTTGACCCAGTGATCCCACTTCTAGGAATATATCCCAAGAAATCAGGAACACCAATCAGAAAGGATATATGCATCCTTATGTTCATAGCAGCACAATTTACCATAGCTAAGATTTGGAAACAGCCTAAGTGCCCATCAGTAGATGAATGGATTAGAAAACTGTGGTACATCTACACAATGGAATACTATGCTGTTGTAAAAAGAAGGAATTCTTGCCATTTGCAACAGCATGGATGGAACTGGAGAGCATTATGCTAAGTGAAATAAGCCAGTCAATGAAAGAAAAATACCACATGATCTCACTCATTTATGGATAATAAAGGCCATTATAAGTCGATGAACAAAAATAGATACAGAGGCAGAACAGCATCGAACAGACTGTCAAACTACAGAGGGAAGGCCAGGGAGGGTAGGAGAGGGGGGTTAAGAGATCAACCGAAGGACTTGTATGTATGCATATAGCCATAACCAATGGACACAAGACACTGGGGAGTAGGGGAGGCCGGGGGAAAGTCAAGGGGGTACAAAAGGAGACATATGTAATACTCTTTGTAATACTTTAAGCAATAAAACAAAATAAAATAAAAAAAAAACAAATACTCTTCCAAAAGCTATATTATGAACCAGGAAACTTTGTGCTTAAATGATGTAGCAAATATATTGAATAATTACTATTTACTAGGCACAGTGGTAAGTATTTTAAACACATTATTTAATTTAATTCTCCTAACAACCTCATAAGGTCAGTAATATTATTATCCTTATTTTAAAGATGAAGAAACTGAAGTTAAAGGAAGGTCAATGATTTATTCAAGGTCACACAGGTAATTCCTGAGTCATTACTCTTAACCACTATGTTCAAAAACATGCTAAAGTGTAAATTTTAGTAACTTTCTACCTAGATAAATTAGAACATTCCTACTGTGATCCTTTGCTCACTAGAATATTAATTACAACTGCAATTTCCCACAACTCTAGTTATTTAAATGTGTCCTTGTTTTCTACTCTCTCTTTAAAGGAAGTATTGATAAGTAATATTAAAAATGGCTTCGCAAACACTAAATTTTATCTAAAGTTACATCTAGAATTCACAATTAATAAAACTAAACTCCATAGTATCAAGTGGAGTTCCATCATAAACAAAATGTCTGTAGGTCAGAAATTAGAAAAAAACTAGGTACTTCTAAATGAATTTGTTTATAGTATTTGTCATAAATTTTAACCTTTTAGTAGTAGTTGTCAGGTCTCCCTTTTTTATTTAGTGGCTTTTTCAGCATTGTTTTAAGTTCTGAAGAAAAATAAAATATAAGAACAACTAAATAAACATTTGTGGATCTTGGCCTGTAACCTCTGACCAGGACTTTATCTTTTTGTCTCCTCTACAATTTTCAGAAGTATTAGGCATTTGGCATTTTCTCTTTGAGTAGGGCCTGCTTTTATTTTCTCCTTCTTCTTTTTTTTAATCCTCACCCAAGGATATTTTTCCATTGATTTTATTTATTTATTTATTTATTTATTTATTTATTTATTTATTTATTTATTTTTAATATATTTTATTGATTTTTTACAAAGAGGAAGGGAGAGGGATAGAGAGTTAGAAACATCAATCAGCTGCCTCCTGCACACCCCCTACTGGGGATGTGCCTGCAACCAAGGTATATGCCCTTGACCAGAATCAAACCTGGGACCCTTCAGTCCACAGGCCAATGCTCTATCCACTGAGCCAAACCGGTTAGGGCTCCGTTGATTTTAGAGAGAGAGTAGAAGAAAGAGGGAAAGACAGAGAGAAACACCGATGTGAGAGAAACACATCCATTGTTTGTCTCCTGAACGCCCCCTGACCAGGACCCGGGCCAGGGAGGAGCCTGCAACCAAGGTATATGCCCCCTTGATCAGAATCAAACCCAGGACCCTTTGGTCTGTAGGCTGATGCTCTATCCATTGAGCCCAACTGGCTAGGGCTCTTTGTGTTTTTTCTTACCATCTTATCTCATTATCTACTAAGTTCTGCTTGAGCTTACACATACCAAAGAGCATGCATTAATATGTGTATTTTTGGGTGCATATTTTAAATAGAAGGGTTGGAAAGAGGCAAAATCTTTACATGGAATGTCACCTTCAATTTCAGTAGTTCATTTCCTTGTCTTGCACTTATACTTAAGTATGAGCTATTTAAGAGGTCAGTGGCACAATTTGGGGTGGGTGAGCAATTTCAGAGACTTTGGTAAAAAGTAAATTTTCAGCAAAAATGGCAATACATTTTTGTTCCCTGACTTGCAAGCATGATAGGTATTTATCAGCAGAATTTGCAACTCTCAAGAATTTCGTTATAACCCTAGTAATGGTGTATACCTTACATAATTTCACATGCCAAAGAGTTTTTAGGGTGCTTAGTGTTCAGTTCAATAATGATCTTGGCATAATCTCTTTTGGTAAGTTTAACTTTCTAGATACTAGATATTTATAAGGTGTTTTTCCCTCCACATCATTGCTTCTGGGTTCTAAAATTTGGATTAAAGACGTGTATAAAATGTTTTCGTATACCTAACAACAAACCAATCAATGGTGAGGTACTTAACCTAAGATTTGTACCTGTTAAATATTTGACAGATTTGTGGAATATGTTTTGCTTACATTAATGCACATATTAATAAGCTCACAAGGATGACATATAAGGGCACATTTACTTAATAAGTTCCCTTTGCATCTTTACATTTTAAAGAATCTATAGCATCAGTTTTTATTGCAGTTTCCGGATTATTTTGTTGGCATATTCCACTATGTTGTCAGGTAGTTTCTAAGAAATGAATCTATACTGAAACCACATTACAGTCCCCAAAATCTTTGTTAATTCTGTATTTTAATTTTTTAATAAAAGAAAGTTGAATAACATTAATTGTGAATTCACCTAATTCATAGGAAAAAATAACTTTGCAAACATAGCACATCTTAGTTTAGGTTTAAAAAGTAGTGGAATCTAAAGTGTAACTTCTGTTGGCAATTAATAATAGGATGTGTGATATAATGAATACTGAGAACTTTATATTGTTGATTCCAAATCTCTTTCCTGTGAGTGATCCAAAGCACAAGACTCAACAAATATAATTAGGCTTTGCTATGTAAAGTTATTATTTGTTTAAATGTTGTAATCCTCTTACTAAATATAATCTGAAATTTAATTTGGTGACAAGTAGTAAATATTGAAAAGCAGTCAGAGCTTTCATCAAATCTATCTGGTATGCACCCCCTTTGATAATTTTCATATTTGCATAATTAAAACTTCTTTCCCCTGCTGCTTCCTCAAGTCCAGTAAACCCACATTGAAGACTTCTTGGAAATACAGGGTGACAAGGGGAGAAAATCAAAATTGTTGCTGTTATATTAATGTTATGGAAACCAAACAATTTTGCAATGTGATAATACAATAAACACATATAAGCAGTAACTGGGTAGCCCAAGGCCTTCAGAAAAGTCTTTCAGGGGCCTTCACAACACAGCGAAAAGGAACCCAATATAGTAATGAAGCTAAGTTTTTCTACAGTATAAAAATAAAGTCCCATGCATTTAGCAAAACCAGGAGCTA
This sequence comes from Myotis daubentonii, assembly GCF_963259705.1. Classification (NCBI taxonomy): domain Eukaryota; kingdom Metazoa; phylum Chordata; class Mammalia; order Chiroptera; family Vespertilionidae; genus Myotis; species Myotis daubentonii. The sequence goes on along the minus strand of NC_081861.1, from coordinate 33,641,761 downwards.
TTGCATTCATTTAATGCTGATATAATACTAAGGGTCATCAAGAGGAGAACTGAAAGGGAATTGCCAGCCATTGCCAGCACTGAATAGAGAAAAGACATCGGTTCCTTCTCTGCAGCAGTTGGAAAGCTCCCAACAGTCGTACAGAACTCTGGGCACAAGCAATCTAGCAACTGGACATTCCATATGTAATGTTAGCTGAAGCTCCCTAGAGGGTACTTGAGTCTCAGCACATGACCTTCAGTCCAAAATAATCTGCCAGTTAAAAGTACATAAAACAAAAAACAAGAAAAGGAAAAAGAAAACAACCAAACAAAAAGACCTAGTGGAGTATGAAAATAAGGTGGCTGCACAGAGTAAAAACAAAGGGAAAAGCTGAGTTTGAAGCCAAGTTTTGGTAACAATTTTCTATATGGCTGCAGCCAAAGGAAAAGGTAAAACATTTTAAAAAGGTCTATGACAATTCCCTGAGTTAATTCTGCTGAAAAAACAATTCAGTCTTAATTTCCAAGACCATGCAGCAAGTATTTCATCTAGTTTTAGGCTGGAATAGTCTGCATATTACTTCAAATCTCTGAGATAATATTTTTGTGTTAAAATAATGTTATTGTTTCGTAAAATGATGTTTGTTTAAAAAATCAAGCAATATAGACAGATAAAAGGATGAAAATAAAAATCCTCTGAGATTCCCATCTGTCGTCAGTTTTAGGAATAGACTCAATTTGAGAGCACTTTTTTCCTGTTCAAATTTTGTAGAGACAGCTCTACCTCTCCCAAGAAATCCTCTGTCATTATATTGTTGACCACCTTTACTTCTAATTACATTTTAAGAAAAGTAATTGTAAACATTCCACAATTAGACATTGATTTGATATATTTTTATTTTTCCTAAATAAATGTAAGCTCCTTAAGTCATAACATATTTTTATCTCATTGACAATAGCTTACGGAATACTGATAATACAGGAGACATTCAAAAAGTCAATAATTGTTGTTTTGTACTACTCATTTCCATTGTCAGAATTTATAAGAGGAGGAAAAAAAAGAATCTAAATATTTTAACCAGGTTTGAGATTTCCTTGAGATTGGGGAGCAATTTCATCAAGCTACATTAACTGATGCACATTTAAAACTATGGTTAATTGCAACATAAGTTCTAAAGCTTTTTGGTCTAGGACCACTTCACTTTTAAAAACTATCAGGATTCCAAAGAGGTTTTGTTTGAGTGGGTTATATCTATCAATATTTAGCATATTAGAAATTAATGCTGAGAAAAATTTACAACACTGAGATATACAAGCACATATTCCATTAATCATCAAAGCAATTATATCACATATCATGTAGTCTATCTTCATCTAATAGTGAAAATATTTTGACGTTGTAGTATCTCTAAAAGGTCTCAGCTCTCCCAACTTTCAGAATTGTCTCTCCAGATGAACTAAAATCAAAACCACGATTTAAAAGAAATCATAATATTTGAAGGTTTATGAAACACAAAAGAGCTGGAAGCATCAGGTAAGGTCAAACGATTTTATGTTCCAGTGCCCCTGTATCTAGTCAAAGCATTAGATCTAGAAAATAAGAGTGCCCACTAGAAGGATGGGCTCATCTCCAGAAAGTTAAGCTTCAAAATTATAAGATCATCTAGTCAGTATTTCTCTCTTGTGATCCAAAAAGTACCCCTTCAGAATCAAGAAGTGTTTAAACTGCAGATAACTGGGTCCCACTACAGATAAACTAAATCAAAATCTTGGAGGTGGAGCCCAGAATATGCTAGTGGGTTTTGTTTGTTTGTTTGTTTCATTTGTGTTTTTGTTTGTTTGTTTTTAATATTTGTATTGATTTCAGACAGGAAGGGAGAGGGAGAGAGACAGAAACCTCAATGATGAGAGAGAATCATTGATCGGCTGCCTCCTGCACACCCCACACTGGGGATCAAGCCCGCAACCTGGGCATGTGCCCTGACCAGGAATTTCACTATTCTTCTGATGAACTCTTTCCTAAATAAACACACATATCAATGTAATATTTTAAAAACTAGAAGTGAAAGATCTGAAATACTTGAAAAATAAAGCCAAATAAAGAGATGATTCCAAAGCACTTGTGATAATCCAGGACCTATGAACAAACACTTATATCAGCAACATAAGCATACAGCATAATTTACACAATAATTAAAAATGGTTTCTCTGCATGAGCTTTATTATTAGTTTCATTTGGCGTATCATCAGCAAATTTTCCTGTACACTGAATTATGGTCAGTCTGTAAAAGTGTTACATTTTCTGCAGCACACTATTTAGTAGATCACTTGAGAAGGTTGTGCGTGGGGGGTGGGGTGGGTTGACTAGAATCAGAAAAATATTTTTTTCTCTAAAGTTACAAATTGTTCAGAGAATCCATCAAATCTTCACTATCTGGAAATTAAGCCACCTTCTTTTTTTCAGGCTTTCCATTCTAATCATCACAGGGGTTTTCAGTGGTTCCTGCTGTGAGAACACAAGATTCTGAAGCCCAATTAAATATAAAGCTGAATACAAAAATGCAGAGTCTTTATTCTAACACTGCTATGGCATTAAATACAACAAAAGGTGAGATTTATATAGCCCCAATTGAAAAGTTTAAAGTATTTTACACCATGGGGTTTTTAAAATACTATGCTTAATCCTCCTTATTTTAATGATTCAGGAAATGAAAATGGCCTTACATGTAGGCGATATAGGTGGCCACATACACAGTGCTATTTAAATGTGCCCCAAAGTCTTCTTGCCCTTGAAATGTCACCCAGAGTTATATTAACCTAACATATGTAAAGTGATTTACAGGTCGCAAAGAACATATTAACATATTAAATTTCCTCAACATCCCTGAAATAGTTAAGAGACATATCATCACCCCCATCCTATATAATAAAACCCAGCAACCGAACAGCAGAACAACCAGAATGACCAGTCGACCAGTCGCTATGATGCGCACTGACCACCAGGGGGCAGATGCTCAACACAGGACCTGCCCCCTGGTGGTCAGTGTGCTACCACAGTGGGAGCGCCACTCGGCTGACCAGGATGAGCACCTGCTCCTGAGGTGAAGCCCTGGGCAGGAATTTGGACTGCAATCCTTACCTCCTCACCCCAGGCTCCTCCTCCTTGCTCCCTGCTGCCTCCTCTGGCTGCCCACAGACCTCACAGCCCCACAGCCCAGAGGCTGGGAGGTGGGTTTGTAGCCACTGTGGGACTGAGGCCTACTCCACCGCCTATCAGTGCTATTGTCTCTGGGCCCCGCCCCAACTGGATCCCCTGGAGTGGTAAGTGCTCTGGCTCCACCAAGGATGCCAGACCAGAGAGCAGCAGCTCAGAGTGCGGGTCCACAGCCACTTGGCAGACCAGGATGAGCAGCGCTGATCCCTGCAGGCCACAAATCTCGCGTACCGGGCCTCTAGTCCTATCTAAAAATAGACAACCATGGTAATTAACCATACCTCTGCTATGCTTCCCATTGGCTAATCAGGGCTATATGCAAATTAACTGCCAATAAAGATGGCGGCCTGCAGCCAGGCAGCGGAAGCGAACATGAGACTTTCTTGCTCCAGCGATGGAGGAAGCCAAGGTTCCCCGCCTGCCGCAGCCAGATTCTGAGCTCCAGTCTAAGCAACAATGTTGCAATTATAGAAGCTAAACAAACCCCAGATACCTGCTTTCAGCCAGCCAGCCTCAGAGCTGGAGCCACAACAAAGTTTCAATTACAGAAGGTAAATAAATCCCAGAATAAAAATAAAAAAAGAAAAAAGAAGAGACTGGGAGCTTCAGTTGCAGGCTTGGCCCACCTGAAAACAGCCCTCAGCCCCTCATCCAGGCTGGCCAGGAACCCCAGTGGGGACCCCCACCCTGAAGGGGGTGTGATCAGCCTGAAAACAGTCATCAGCCTCTCATCCAGGTTGGCCAGGCACCCAAGCGGGACCCCCACCCTGATTCGGACACTATTCAGGGCAAATCTGCTAGCCCCCACCTGTGCACCAGGCCTCTATCCTATATAGTAAAAGAGTAATATGCAAACTGACCCTAACAGCAGAATGTCTGGGATTGACTGGTCACTATGACACACACTGACCACTAGGGGGCAGACACTCAATGCAGGAGCTGCCCTCTGGTGGTCAGAGTGCTCCCACATGGAGGAGTTCTGCTCAGCCACAAGTCAGGCTGATGGCTGCCAGTACAGTGGTGGTGGTGGGAGACTCTCCTGAGGGACCGCCGCCCCTGAGCGCACAAATTTTTCTGCACTGGGCCTCTAGTCCTATCTAATAAAAGACGAATAGGGTAATTAACCATACCTCCGATATGCTTCCAATTGGCTAATCAGGGTGATATGCAAATTAACTGCCAACCAAGGTGGAGGCCTGCAGCCACGCAGCTGTAGCGAACATGAGGCTTGGTACCCCCTGTGATGGAGGAAGCCAAAATTCCCCGCCTGCTGAAGCCTGGCTCTGAGCCTGAAAGCAACAGCTCCGAAAGCAACTATGTTTCAATTATAGAAGCTAAACAAACCCCAGATACCTGCTTTCAGCAAGCCGAGGTCTCAGAGTTGGAGCTGCAACAGTGTTTCAATTATAGAAGTCAAACAAACCCCAGATACCTGCTTTCAGCAGCCGAGGCCTCAAGCTGGAGCCGGCTCTCAGCTCCAGTGACAGCCATAGAAGGTAAATAAATCCAAGAATAAAAAAAAAAAAGAAAAAAAAGAGAGGTTGGGAGCTTCAGTTGCCCACCTGCCTGAAAACAGCCCTCAGCCCCTCACCCAGACTGGCCAGGCACCCCAGTGGGGACCCCCACCCTGAAGGGGGTGCGACCAGAGGCAAACAGCAATCAGCTCCTCATTCAGGCTGGCCAAGCACCCAAGCGGGACCCCCACCCTGATCCAGGACACCCTTCAGGGCAAACCAGCCGGCCCCCACCCGTGCACCAGGCCTCTATCCTATATAGTAAAAGGGTAATATGCAAACTGACCCTAACAGAAGAAAGACTGGAAATTACTGGTAACTATGACACACACTGACCACCAGGGGGCAGACGCTCAATGCAGGAGCTGTCCTCTGGTGTTCAGGGCGCTCTCACATGGGGGAGCTCTGCTCAGCCACAAGCCAGGCTGATGGCTGCCAGTACAGCCATGGTGGTGGGAGCCTCTCTTGCCTCCTCAGCAGTGCTAAGGATGTCCGACTGCAGCTTAGGCCTGCTCCCCGCTGGCAAGTGGACATCCCCCGAAGGCTGCCTGGCTGCCAGAGGGATGTCTGATTGCCATCTTAGGCCCAATCCCCCAGGGAGCAGGCCTAAGCCAGCAAGTGGTCATCCCCCGAGGGGTCCCAGACTGCGAGAGGGCACAGGCCAGGCTGAGGGACTCCCCCCCCCCCCCCCGCCGAGTGCACACATTTTTGTGTACCGGGCCTCTAGTTCACATATAAGAAAGCTGAGTCTAATATGCATAAAGAACAAGATTACATTTTAATCACCTGGTATCAAAATTCACTTTATATACATGATTTAACATAGTTCTGTCTATAATCTCACATTCCAAATGAGGAGAATGAGGTTCAGAGATGTTAAGAAATCTGCCCAAAGTCACAAAGCCAGTAAGTAATAAAGCTGAGATCTGAGCCCAGATTTGTGTTCCTCTGATTCCAGAACCAAAGCTCTTAGTTTGGAAGATATGATCCATTTTTATTAAAAGTTGGATAAAATATTTGCAACATCAATGTACAGTGTCTTAATTATAAGCAATAAGAAACAAATCCATAATAGTTTTTGTTTTTCAAATCAAGTGTTGAAGAAATTAAGTATGCCTTTAATTCCTTCTGACATTATATATGACATTATACTAGTAAACTTAGGATCCAATGGGCTACTGTAAACTCTTTTTCATTAATTCTCCTAATTTTACTTATTATTCTATGTTTATATCTTAATTTATAATATATATTAATATGAACAGAAAATACATTCATTTTATTTTATTTTTCAATTAATATATTTCCCTAATTAAAAAAGGCATTCTACAGAGTTATCATTAATAGCTCACTTGGACAACTCAACCCTCCTCCTCATTTCACCAAACATTTCACAAACACACCATAAACTATATGTTTTCTCAGTTGTACTAATACTGGAAGCTGGGTGACCTAATCATGATTATAGGCTAGGTCTCATCTTAGTGTCACAGAAATGTGAGGAACTCTATATCTGCAGCTCAAGAGCTCACCATCTAATCTTAATATTGGTCATACTGGGCACATATTAAAATTAGTTCATTAGTAATGGTACCTCAATGCTGTTCTATGTTTTTTTTTTCTCCATCACCAAACCCATGACAAGAGTTTTCATCCTCACCATATTGCTGGAATAGTATCAAGTGCCTAGTCTCCAATCACTTGCTGTATCCCCTCATGGGCAGGCTTTCTGTGATGCATTGCCACTTAGATGATTTCTTCATAGCAGAACTATCTTAAGGTGACTGTCAATGAGTCTATGAATCTGGTACACATGTTTTGATCTGAGCCACATGTGATTCACCTAGAACTACAGTAATGAAGCCACATGGTTAAATGGAAGAAATATGGGCTCTGGTGTCAGATTGGATGTGTCTGAATATTATTTGCCATTTACTAGCTGTGGTATCTTGGGGAAAAAAACAACTTAACTTCAACTCTCTTATCACATATAAAATAGGTATACCAGTTGTAACTGTTTAAAGGTTTGCTGTGAATATTACCTGACACAAAATATGGTATATGTCTGGTACAGAGTAGGTGGCAAAACCCCCCAAAACATAATATCTTTTGTTTCCTTTTCCTTCTTCCTTTTTTTTCTCACCTGACTTGTCCTACTGCTACTTAATTTCCAATCTGACTCTCAGGAGATCAATAAAAATTAGAGTGATATTTGTTGAAGGAACTTCTGATTTATACCAGGAAAATTTAACCTATTTTGGAGTAATTGCTATAAATTACTTTATTTAAAACAAATAAATTTTTTAAATTCTGGAACAAAGAACTTGAGAAAAGCAATAATAGTCTCTTGAACTTCATACAAATAGGTCCAACAGTGAGGCATATATTGTCAGTTGCTTTTGCCAGTACTGGTGATGAAATAGCAACACTCTCACCTGTTCATCTTCATCAATTACCACATAGAGTTTGCAGAACAGCTGGTGGCAGAGAGGACAGGAGTACTGCCTATAGTTGTGCAACTGAATAATGCAGTCTGACCCCTTCTGGGATAATATCATGCTTTCATTACACTCATGCTTTTTAATACACTGAATTAAATAGCAAGAAATGCCTAAAAGTATCTGGTCTATCTTCCAAAAGTACTTTTTAGGCATCCTTAACTTGCAGAGCTTTTCATAGGCATAGCTACATTGCATTTAGAAAGTCAGTTAATGGATGAAATCTTTTGACAACTGTCTCCCCAGAGATCAGCTTGAAAATCTCATCACCCCCTTATTAGTTTGATGGAAACAGAGAAACTCATCCATAAATCTCTATCTCCTGGATTTTTTTATAAACTAATGAGAAAAGATGTATTATTTTTATCATCTATCTGTATTTATTTCAGTATGTATCTTTTTATAAAATTAAATTTATTGGTGACAATGGTCAATAAGATTATATAAGTTTCAAGTTTATAATTCTACTAGAGGCCCAATGCACGAAATTCATGCAAGAGTAGGCCTTCCTTCCCCTGGCTGCCGGCACCAGCTTCCCTCGCAGCCCCACTTTGCCTGGAAGGATGTCTGGTCTAATTAGCATATTATGCTTTTATTATTATAGATGACATATCACCAGTTTATTGCATTGTGTGCCCATCACCCAAAGTCAAATCTTCTTGAGAGGATGTATATTAAGTGACATGTATCATGCACTTACACATCTGCAAAATTTCTTTTAAAAACTGTGATTTTAGCTACACCATTGCAATTTTCATGACCTCATAATTGTGGAAAAGTAAACATGTCCTTTTATGGTCCTCACTTTGCATTTCAAAAACCTATTGAGAAATATGTGAGTAATATCTGGAGCTGTGTCATGAAATAAGAGGCTATGTATGGGTAATGAAAGGCATTTATAGTTAAGCTACTTTCACAACTAAGCTATTTTTTAGAAAATCCTCAACTTCCGTTACCCATTTATCTATCCTAAAAGCAGTCACTCAAACAAACAAACAGGCATGCAATTTATTAATTCATTTTCAGAGCTCAATAAGTCGTTGAGGTAGCTTACCAGCTTTTTGTTGAAGGTAGGTTTTGAGATGATTCTAGTTTTACCTTTAACTATAAAATCTGAGTGTCTTCAAGTATTCCCCAATAGGTACAACTTTATTAATTATCTGGTTGATCTTGCTATCTCTAGAAGGTCCAATTAGCACTTTATATTTGTATTTATATCAAACATGAGCTCTAATTTGGATTAAAAGTCTGAACTACACAATTCTAAAAATTTTACTTTATTCCTACCTCCAGACATCCTTCTGGATGCCATCCGTCCTCTCCCTTTGTATATTGTATCCATCCTTCAAAATACAACTCAAGCCCCAACTTCACATGAAATATTTCACAATTACTTTAATCTAAAATTTTAGCTCCTTCTTCTGAAATTCCATTGTGGTCTTAATTTATGCCATGCAGCTAATGGTTTGTGTCTATTATTTTTTATGCCATTCTTTGATTCTTTAATAGATGTTATTTTCTCTCTCTAGAAAGTTTTGGTATAATCCACACTAAGACAAATAGTGAATTTTTCAGTAGGCATTTGATAGATATTCATTGCATGATAGCAAACAAGTTACAAGGCAAAGTCTTGTAAAGCCTATTATGGTTTTGGAAAGTTCTCAAGTGCCATTGACTTTGTCATTGTTTCCAGCTATTTGGTGCCTATATTACACTCCACTCTCATCTAATCTGATTAAAATATTTTACTTGTCAACTGGTGGTCACTGGCACCAACTCAATGCAAACAGAAATCTCTAGTTTAGGGTGTGGTGAAGAAGGAAACTTTATTAAGTGAAAAACAGCTTAATTGTGATATAGCATGGCTGTGAATACAGCATAGCTGTGGAAAAACTCGATAATGATCTTAATGACTGTGAGGTGGCCCTGGGGCCAGGTGGCCATGGGGTCAGGCCCTTTTGGCTAGACAGCTCTGGCCTGCTCCCAGCTGACCTTCTCCATTCTATGCCAGTCTGATCTGGCTTGCACTGGTCTGTTCCAGTGAGACATTTTTAGTGTTTCAGCTCCAGCCAGGAAAAGGCAGTCTTTTATGTAAGGGAAAATGCGCTCCCAGAGCCAGAAGGGAGCTGACTTATATTGACAGAAATCCCCACCCCTGGTCCCTAATTGGTCCATCATCATGCAAATGAGGTTTCCAAATCCTCACAGTTTGATTAGCCCAAAAATCACTATCCTAATTGGTCAGTGAAGAAGCTAATGGAGATAACCAGTGCAGCTCTGATTGGATAGGGAAAGCCTCAGTCTTATTGCTTGAAATAGATTCCAGAAACTACTTTATAAAGGCTGGCTCAGATGGCAGGAACACAGTGCAGGAAAGCAGTTCAGTGCAGAGGCAGGTACCAGGCTTCTCCCTGAAGTACAGTTGGCATGTGTATAAATGGTTGCTAGACTCTTTTCTTTGTTTTTTGGGTGTTGTTGTTAATTTGTTTGTTTGTTTCAGCCCAGTTAACCACCAGGAGCCCTTTTTAGTAGATATCTTCTTTCTCAGGGTTCACATTTTAAACAGACATTTCTAGGTAAAAGCAGCCAAAAATTGCAATAGTCTGTTAGACATAAATGAGTTTCCTGGTGTGTTTTGTTTTGTTTTGTTTTGTTTGCCACTATTCAGAAAAAGAAATTCAAGCTCTCATGTATAAACGATGTATGACTTACCAATGATTATCCCAAGTTGCATTTTCCCTCTTATATGGAAAATGTTAAAAGTGTCTTAACATTTCTCCACAAGTATATTGCTAATAGTAAGTTTTCCTTTACATAGGACAAGGATAATGCATTGAAAAAAATAGAAACTGAAGCTGAATCATGAGATTTCTTAATAGTGAATCACGCTACAAATGTTTCCTGGGATTAAAAAAAACAAAACAGCTCAATAGTGTATAGACAGGGACTAGACACCCTGGCAGAAAGATGTGGACTTAGAGACTCAAAAGGGTCTTTTCTATCATGAGTTGTGTTGTTTTGCGACAGTGACCATTTCTTTGCATTAGTACCTTGTACGTATTTATTGCACACATACATGAGTGCACACACACACACACACACATTTTACACATCTATAAATTGAAACACGTGGTGTGTGGGTCTGTTATCTTTATTTAAGCCAAAATAAATTATATATACCATGTTGAAATATACAAGCATATTCTGATATTGGGAATAAAGAAATTTTAAGTTCTTTAAGGTCTATACTACACAGCAAAAATCTTAGGTAAATTTATTCAAGAGGAAGGAACATTTCCAAGCTCATTCTATGAAGCCAGCATCACCCTAATATCAAAACCAGATAAAGAAAACACAAAGAAAGAGAACTACAGGCCAATATCCCTCATGAACATAGATGTCAAAAGCCTCAACAAAATTCTAGCAAATCAGATCCAGCAGTACATCAGAAAGATCATACACCATGACCAAGTAGGATTTATCCCAGGGATGCCAGGATGGTGCAGTATCCGCAAATCAATAAACGTGATATATCACATAAACAAATTGAGAGATAAAAATCACATAGTCATATCAATTGATGCAGAAAAAGCATTTGACAAAATCCAACACCCTTCCTTGATAAAAACTCTCAGCAAAGTGGGAATAGAAGGATCATACCTCAACATAATAAAAGCCATATATGACAAACCCACAGCCAACATCATACTCAATGGGCAAAAACTAAAACCATTTCCACTAAGAACAGGAACAAGACAGGGATGCCCACTTTCACCACTCCTGTTCAACATAGTACTGGAAGTGCTAGCCATTGCAATCAGACAAGAAGAAGAAATAAAAGGCATCCAAATTGGAAAAGAAGAAGTAAAACTGTCCTTATTCTTAGATGACATGATACTGTACATAGAAAAACCTTAAAGACTCCATCAAAAAATTATTAAACTTAATAAATGAATTCGGCAATGTAGCAGGATACAAAATTAATGCCAAGAAATCTATGGCATTTCTATACACCAATAGCGAACTTACAGAAAGAGAGACTAAAAAAGCTATCCCATTTACCACTGCACCAAAAAAATTAAGATACCTAAGAATAAACTTAACTAAGGAGGTAAAAAACCTGTACGTGGAAAACTACAGGACACTGAAAAAAGAGATAGAGGAAGACATAAACAGATGGAAGAACATGCCGTGTTCATGGATTGGTAGAATCAACATCATCAAAATGTCCATACTACCCAAAGCAACCTATAGATTCAATGCACTCCCCATTAAAATACCAACGGCATATTTCACAGACCTAGAGCAAACTCTCCAAAAATTCATCTGGAATAAAATAAAGACCCCGAATAGCTGCAGCAATCCTGAGAAAGAAGAACAAGGTAGGTGGGATCTCAATACCAGATATCAAGCTGTTCTCAAAGCCACTGTTCTCAAAACTGCCTGGTACTGGCACAAGAACAGACATATAGATCAATGGAATAGAATAGAGAGCCCAGAAATCGGCCTAAAACACTATGCCCAATTAATATTCGACAAAGGAGGCATGAATATACAATGGAGCCAAGACAGTCCCTTCAATAAATAGTGTTGGGAAAATTGGACAGATACATGTAAAGAAGTGGGCTAAGTTTATGACTTTATCCTAAAGCATGTCCCAAAATTCACGCAAGAAGTAATTTTGATAGAAAACCCAAGTTTTAATTAAAAATTGTAATTTTTTTACCGATTCACAAAGCATACAGTATAGGGTTATGTAGGGAATAGCATATCGGGTAAATGACCTCCACGGCTTTGCTGGCACATACGCACTCTTTTGTTGAAATTTTCCATGACTGTTTTGCATAAATGTGGCTGAATTTCGATGAGGCTCATTTTCATCTTGATGGCTTGGTTAATCGACAAAATTGTCACATTTGGGGTTCAGAAAATCCACGAGGGATTGTTGAGAAACAAATGCATCCACAGCGTGTCACTGTTTGGTGAGGATTTTGGGCTGGAGGCATCATCGGACCATTCTTCTTTGAAAATGCAGCTGCTCAGGCAATAACAGTTAACGGTGCTTGCTATCGCGACATGATAATCCGGTTTTTATGTATGCTATTCCATACATAACCGTATATGGTATTCTTTATGAATCAATAAATAATTTACAATTTTAATTATAAACCTGTGTTTTCTATCAAAATTACTTCTTGGGTGAATTTTGGGACACCCTTTAGAGCAAAGTTAGCAATCTTAAATGAGGGGATGACCTTTGTAATTTTAGAGTGAGTAATCTGTAAATAAATTGATGGCAGAAAATAAAAGCTGGGGATGTATTCTTGCTTAAAGTGGGAGAGGGGGTGGAATCTAGGCAGGAAAACAGAAAGTGCAAAAAAGTTACAAGGCAATATAGGAGCTAATATCTGTACATTTTGATATCTGTTATGCCTTGTATTCCCTCCTCCCACTTGCAGAGAAGTATCCAGAGCTCCATTGTAAATATATATATTAAGGGTGGCGGAATTTCAAAACAGAAGTTATAAATCCTTTGTCTAAATGGTGGGGTTTAAATATATATATTTACAATGGAGCTCTGGATACTTCTCTGCAAGTGTGTGTAATATATATATTACACACACCTGATAAACTAGAAGGTGGGATGAAGAAAAGAACTGCAAATCAAGTGGCTAAAAACTAAAATCCAATATGATTCTTAGATGGATTTTTATAGTCCTATTTTGTTTCATCTTCACATGAGAGACTCAGATTAAAAAGTAATTTAACCCTCCAAATCTCTGTTCCCCACCAAGTTAATAATATGAATTCCCAAAATGGAAGTTTATTAAATATATCTTATTAATTTTTTACAGAGAGGAAGGGAGAGAGATAGAGAGTTAGAAACACCGATCAGCTGCCTCCTGCACATCTCCTACTAGGGATGAGACCGCAACCAAGGTACATGCCGCCCTTGACCGGAATCGAACCTGGGACCTTTCAGTCCGCGGGCCGACGCTCTATCCACTGAGCCAAACCGGTTTCAGCCTCAAAATGGAAGTTTAAATGAGAAGATTAGACATGGAATCGTGCTCAATGTTTGTATTTCCAAACTCAAAGAAGAAACATGACAACTGTCTTTCCTAAGTAAAACTTCAGGTGTAACTTTTTACAAAAGATCATGACTCCATGCTTCTTCTAAAACCTTGAAATGATTTGTCTTTCCAACTGGACTGCAACCGGGCTAAGGGGGCTGAATGTCTTTACCATCCATCTACTACTGTACAAAAAAGGAATCGTACATTTAGCTTCAGTGTCACAGATTTATACTCTCCCCCTCCCCGCTCATTGTTCTGCCCCTGTTACCTAGCAACAGGTTACCTCAGCAGGAGAACACCAAGCCTAGAACAAAGCAGTTGTTCCCTGGCTTCATTCGCGTAGCCGAGCTGCTGTAAGGCAGACGCGGAAGATATCGCTCCAGACCGAGTTGGCTTGTGTGGGCGTGAGGCCGGTTTTCTCCATCCTCTCCGGCTTTCCTGATCGAATTTCTCCATGGCTTGTATTGAGAATGTGTAAGTACAAAACTGAGTACAACTGAATTGTTTTCCTGTGTAAGTGGGACGTAGGCAGTGGGTCGGAGGTGGTGTGGGAGGGGATCCCAAATACTTGTAGGTTATAAACTCAGGTAGTAAGAATACTGAATTTAAGGGTGGCGGTTTTTAAAAGGAATTTCAAAACAGAAGTTATAAATCCTTTGTCTGAATGGTGGGGTTTAAACACGAGGAAATTCATACTCTAGGGTGCGGTATGAGTGGAATGAAATCAAATTTAACAAAATTCCGTGTGACTGTTGAATGATGCTGCATAAAGAGGAACAAACCACAGTGTTTTAACATAACTAACCTTTCTTCGGCTTCTGTGGAGAGAAAACATGTTTCCCTCTCAAGTGTCCTGAGCATGCCTGCCAGAATCTGAATGCTAGGTTTAGTGGATCATTGATCCTACTGGGACTGTAAGAGCTGGTGTTTCCTATGGCATACCTTACACTGTAGCCCTTAAAGAAGCTATCTGGGTCTTCTAGTCTTCCTTGCTGCCTTGAGGAGGTGGGGAAAGGGGGGATGGGGTGGAGCCACAGGTTAGTTAAAAGGCTAATCACAGAGCCTGGTGCCAAAGAGGTCGAGTTGTAAAAGTGTTTTCTGACTACACATGGGAAGAGATAGAACTCTCTCCTTTTCCCTGGTGTATTCAACGAGTTCAATCAATCACCTATTTCAAGATTTCCTGATTGCTGCATTTTCATTTTTATCAACTTATTTATTTCTATCTTTGCAAGCCTTGAAGAACATGCTTCTTCACTCATAGCAATGACTGTAGATGAAAATGTGAAACCAAGACCAGACCCCAACAAACTCCTCCAGTGTTCAAGTACCATGCTGAAGGAAGAGGCGGAATCCTGGGGCAAACCTCGTAGACCTTTGAGACCTCCTCTCTATGTGCCACCAGAACTGACAAGAGGGCAACTGGAGGGCCCCAGGGAGAGAAGAGGATCCCGCATTCCTGTCAACACTTCGAGAGCTCTCCAACACCCATACGGGTCACCACTTGCTGCTGCGAAAGGGTCCCTAGCAGCAGCAGAAGTAAATAGTTCTGTGGGGTTGGCAGGCTGGGGCCAGATGGGACAAGATCCTATTAATGTGTCCCAAAAATTCCCTGGCCGCTCTCCCTCAGTGATGATAGAGGGGACAAGGGTCAGCAATGAGGGCGCTGACAGTGGTGTCAATAAGGCAAAGTTCCATTCGGTTTTGCAACAAGGTCAAGGGTTCTTTCCACTCAGGAGGCCACTAACAAAATATCCTCCACCTATCCCCACTATTAGATCAGGGATAAATATGGAGGTGCCTCCAGTAAATGTGAAAATGGCTGGCAATGAAAAGATGGCTCAAGCTGCTTTCCCACTGGGAGGCCGATGGAACCCCATGAATAATTGCCCAAGGCCTATCATCATGCCTGCTAATGTTGAACGTGTAGGTTGGTTCACTAATGGTCCTTGCTTCATACCACCTGGACCTTCGAATTCCCACCCATTACTCAATTTACCTTTGTCTTTTTCTCCTCCCCCAATGCTCCGTCCCCCACTGCTTCCCTATTTTGGCAATTTCCCTTCTAGTGAACTGCCACCTACTCCATTCTTAAACAGAGAGAACAAATCATAAAAAAAGAAGGGGAAAGTAAAAAAGTGAAGGGGGAAAGGTGAAAGCTATTGAAATGTATTTACATTTGAAACCCTCTACCTTCTTATTCTCTGTTAAGCAATAATGTGCCTTACATATGTGGATATTCAATAAAGATCCTAAAGATGGAAGTGTTGTGAATCATTTTTATAAACACCACTCTGGTAGTCTAAACCTTGGATTCTGTTTTCTGTTTTAAGGAAATTAAATCAGTAATGTTCCAAAGTTTTCTAAGTAGTTTAGTTGGCTCCCCATCACTGGCTTACAGCTGTGTGACTGTGTAGAGGGCCCATTGGAATCTTTCTAGACTTGGCCAAGTCTAGGGTGGGGAATTCCTACCTACTTAAGATTACAGGGTTTTCTCAGAGTAGGGTAGGTGTATTAAGATAATAAGGTCCATAAAGGTAGACCAAAGTCCAGATAATAGAGAAGAATGCACCAACAGAAAAGTAGCTAGATGAGACTGAGGTGAGAGTAACAGAGCTAACATTTCATAGCTAGAGGCAGAACCATGCTGACAAGCTACGAAATAAAATGGGCAGGAGAGATGGAAAGAGCATTGCTGAAACATGAGCTAGTGTTTGCCTCTCAAAACTGATGATTATTAAGTACACTAGAGGCCCAATGCACGAAATTCATGGGGGGGGGGCACATCCCCTCAGCCCGGCCTGCATCCTCTCTCAATCCAGGACTGCTGGCTCCTAATCGCTCGCCTGCCTGTCTGCCTGATCACCCCTAATCACTCTGCCTGCCTGCCTGATTGCCCCTAACCACTCCGCCTGCCTGACCATCCCTATCCCTAACCCCTCGCCTGCCTGCCTGATAATCCCTAACCACTATGCATGCCTGCCTGATCACCCTTAACCTCCTCTTCCTTGGCCCCTTTACCAAGGCTTCGTCAGGAAGAACATCTGGAATGACGTCTGGAAGGTCGTTCAGCTGTCCAGTCTAATTAGTATATTATGCTTTTATTATTATAGATGGTATATATAAGGCTGGCTTAAAAAGTCCAGGAACAAGGTAGAACAGAGGTGATCCCTTCACTTGTTCTCTGAACAGAGGGCTAGTATATACTCAGATTTATAAATGCAAGTGAAAATAGCTCACTCATGTGAACTTATTTTCTCTAATGCTGTTACTTATACTCTTCATAATGTGCTTCAGCACCCCATTAAAATGATGGTTCTGGGAGATTATCAAAGTGCTCAGATGGGAGCTTTTAAATATTCAAGAGACAAAAATATGGTATGGGTACAGCAAGCAGGGTGTAAGGATGGCCATTCTGACCACTGCACAACTTAATTCACAAAGTTGCTCTAAAACACAGTGCCCCTGTATATGAGCAACCACTAGATTAGAAATGTCTTTAGAGGACAATTCTTCAAATGAGCATTTTTTTCTGCCCAGAGCTAATGATGTAGGTGGTGTAAGATCTTTGTTGAAGGCTGACAAAACCTGCAGATTCAAAAGACAGCTAGCCTACAAGCAAAACCATTAATGTGCTTTTAGCACCAATAACTGCTTCTTTGCTGCCCTGGTAGAAAGGACACATGGATCCAGGAAGTTTCTTTCTCTACATTTGTTTCCTAATAGGTTGTTCTACATTTATAGGTGGTAGTGCGAAGCTTAGAAGTAGCTTTACTAAAATTTCCCTCAGTCTGTGTATGTCCTGAAGCTGGCACAGTTCCATCAATTCACTGTGGTGGGTTGAGCAGAGTATTCAGCAAATCATTTGACAGCTGTTCACTATGAGGTAGCTTAGTCCCAAAGTACCAAGCACTTATTGAATTTTCAGCCTTAATGAACAGAGGAATTGAGCATGCTTATTGTCATCAAAAATCTCTTTTGAGCCAGATGTTAAATATTTTGACAAGGAATCAAGTTGTTGTATCAATGCAGTGCTGCATCTCTGGAGAGTTGCCAAAAGGTGTGGTAAGTGGCAGCAGAACAAAGATACTTTTTCCTTCTCGAAGGAAGTGCCCTGATAAATGCTCATAAAGACTTTACTCACAATTATAGCAACCATGACAAATTCACTGTAACAAAAAAGTGCCACCAACACAATCTGCTCTTTTTACAACCCTCTGTTCTCTTTCCAAATACTCTGTGTTTATTGTCTATGTCATTTCTAATTACCTAAAATAAACAACAAAGAATAACTATTAGCAAATAGAAGCATTGAAGTTTTATTTATACCTCTGAGGTTCAGGATAAATTATATATATAATCTCCTATGTAGAGCTGTGTACCTATATAACAGTTATCAGTAAATGCAATGATCTAATAAGCTTGAGATAATATTGTTAAATACAAGTGAAATGCAAGTATTTTTATATACTTTTATTGATTTCAGAGATGAAAGGAGAGAGAGAGAGAGAGAGAGAGAGAGAGAGAGAGAGAGAGAGAGAGAGAGAGGAATATCAATGATAAGAAAGAATTGTCAATCAGCTGCTTCTTGCAGGCCCCACACTGGGGACAGAGCCCACAATCTGGGGAATGCGCCCTAACTGGGAATCCAATCAAGACCTCTTCATTCATAGATCAACGCTCAACCATTGAGCCACGAATATTTTTTATTCGTGGCTTCTGTATGGAAATACTATATAGTTTCGTTATCACAGGTCCTCCAAGACAGCAAAACATCCAGTTTTAAACGGATGATTTTCCTTAAAATTATTTTTTATTCTGATGCAATATGGGTCGATATTAATCCTATGCCACAACATCCTATTCATTTTGAAAAGTGATTAAAACAAAATATATTCAACACTCCTGAACATGTATGTTTTCCCTCTTTTCTGTGGCTTAAATAGCTCCTAAACATGAGAGAGAAGGACAAACACCTACCAAGTATTCCTTTCTTTTGAAGGGAATGGGAATGGGCTAAGTATTCCCTATTCTAAGTTTTAATCATTGTTACAAGAAGATTCATGCTGTACTGTTTATTATTTATAGTTCTCAATATATTCCTTGTCATAAGACTACAGCATAGGAATTTTAATGGCCTACATATTCTCTACAAGATAATAATTAACTGTACAACTTTGACCTTTTTCATGTCCCAAAGTGTGATTCACTAGCCATTTTTATTTTCCACTTTCACAACTTCTATAGCCCAGTGGAAGAGGCACACATGCAACCAATCAAACTACAGAAGACTGAAAGGTTAAGGTTCAAAGCAATGACATTTTTTAAGTTTATAACCTTTCATGAACCAAAAATGACACTAAAATTGTACCTCATTCAGTCCAGCCAAAGTTGCTCAGTGGATTTAGCATCGTCTTATACACCAAGAGGTCACCTGTTTGATTTCAGATCAGGGCCCATGCCTGGGTTGCTGGCTCCATCCACAGTAGTGGGCATGTGGGAAGCAGCGGATTGGTGTTTCTCTTTCTCCCTCTTCCTCTAAGAAATCAATAAGAATATATCTTTAAAAATTATACTTTATTCTTCTGAGAATTATTATAACAAAAACACTAAACAGGACCAAGTAATTTATTTCCACTGGAGTCTTAAGTTTGAGATCATAGTGCTGTCTTCATCTACCATGGTACAAGAGGTTTATTATATGACTATCACTAAATAACTTGGTAGCATAATGAGTGAGGAAGATATCCTTCCATAGCTATTACATTGCACTGTAACAATGGGATTTGATTATCAAATGTTACTAAGAGATGGTGATGTTTAAAGGACTTAAATATAGAATTATATACTAATAAAATGACTCTATTTCAAGATCAATGAGCCAAAGCCAGAGAAAAAAAAGAAATTTTAGGCTGACAAAAAACACACTCAGTCATGTCATAGGTTAATTCCATAGCTACCACAAATCCTTGTATGTCTTCTTTGTAATGAGCTAGATTGAATGATATTCCCACAGAAAGAGCAAGTGATGAAGCTAAATTAAGTAAAAGAATCCATCTATTTCTCTACAGTGATATTCATTTTTTTCTTTACTAGTATATAATGGAAATGTATAACATTTATCAAATCAACTCTAAATTTGAAAAGTAAGAGAAACTGTGCTTTATCATGCAATCTTTTTCTTAAGTGTTTGAGCAGGTACTACTCTTGCTAAAGACTGATTAAATATATATGCTTCCTAACCCAACTTGGGCACTTTACTGCCACTCAGAAAGTCTTTCTCAATAGCTCAATTTCTCAAAGAAACTATCTGTAATACTTATTTTCAGAATGTGACTCCACCATTGTTTTTTTGAGGATGGACCTGCAATCCTACTTTACTTTAGGGAGGTAAAAATGACTGCATTTTTCTCAACTCTGAAAACCTCTGCCCAAGTAGAATAAAATAATATGAATCACACAGATCCATCAACTTACCATAAAGAATTTTGTCCATCTAATAGTGTTTAATCATGTAATTCTTTTAAATATATGCATGTACAACTGACTTCAAACAATGCCCTGATTGTAACAGCTTTGACTTAGAAGCAGAGCAACACATGGAGTACGAAGGTTGATGGACCGTGTTTGTGCATGTGAGAAAGAGAAAACCAGATGGAGAAAGACAGAGGAGTAAATATAGAGAGGGGCAGGGCTACTGTCAGTTTAGAAAAGTGCTTTACAGCAGGAAACAGCTGTAAATTGGGAGTACTGTGGGAAAAGTAATGAATTTGGGTATGGGAGAACATAATCCAGAGAAGACAGAAGAGGTAGTTTGAAAAGAAAGAAGAGTTGTGGATTGAGTGCTTCATGACAGAAAGGGCTTCATGTAGGAGCTGTACATTTGAAAGGGTGGGGATGAGGTGATTAGAGAAACACTATCCAGTCTTCCTAAAACTGAATCTACCTCTGCTGCTTCATTCCTTCCTGTAAGTATCATCTGTCCTTAGATAGCAGCCAATCTCATATTCCCTCGGTGAAACTGGAAGCCCTTTCTGATTCAGGTTTCATCATTCCCTCAAACTTTGACTAGCAGATACACCATCACCAAAGTTAACTTTATTAGTGAAGTGGGTATACAATGAATTAAGCTCACAAAAGAACATTTTCAGTTTTTCAAATATACCAGATCCTGAAGTTTTTAAAATTTAAACTTCAATCTTTTTTCCTTAGTGAAGCACACTAATCACTTTTTAATTTTTCCTTTTCACTCCTCCCACTAAATCATAATTTTCTGAGGTGGAGCTGCTGCCTTATTAATCACACTTCATCCAGAAACCAAGTAATCTATTATTTTCCCCACAGGACATATTTATGCCTCTTTTAGGTGTAAAATCCTTATACATTGTGTTAATCCTCATTGGTACATAATTCTGTTGGTAATACACTGTACAATAAATGTATCAAAGACGGTGTTTAATGCCCTAACTACAAAGTTGGTTATCCATAAATAGAACAATTTTTGTTCTAGGTTTTCATTTTAATATGTTTTTAATGATTTCAAAGAGGAAGGGAGAGGAAGAGAGATATAGAAACATCAATGATGAGAGAGAATCATTGATTGGCTGCCTCCTGCATGCCCCCTACTGGGGATGGACCCCGCAACCTGGGCATGTGCCCTTGACCTGAATTGAATCTGAGACCCTTTAGTCTGCAGGCCGACGCTCTATCTATTGAGCCAAACCGGCTAGGGCAGTGGTCGGCAAACTCATTAGTCAACAGAGCCAAATATCAACTGTACAACGATTGAAATTTCTTTTGAGAGCCAAATTTTTTGAACTTAAACTATATAGGTAGGTACATTGTTATTAACTTAATTAGAGTACTCCTAAGGCTTAGGAAGAGCCACACTCAAGGGGCCAAAAAGCCGCATGTGGCTCGCGAGCCACAGTTTGCCGACCACGGGGCTAGGGCAATAGAACAATTTTTTTAAAAAAAATTGTATTAGTAATAAGTTACATCTGGTGAAAAATAAATAATGATTTATAGTTTAAAAACCTATTAGAGAGTCTTATAAAAATTAGCAGTAAAATTATGGACAATCCCAAATTTAACAGAATGACATGACTTTTAAAAAGCATTTCTTCAGAGTTTATATGAACTTTATCGCTTCAGTGCTAGGTGTTTTCACAAACCAATTACAATCTATATGCATCCCACATTGTCGACGTTTAGGATTAGTTAACACTTTTAACCTTGCTAGTAAAATGAATCCATGTACATACCACTTCAAAACAGAGCAAACACTTATCCTGTAGGCACTTGCTATGAAGTTAACTTATATAAGGAAAATGTCAATTCTAATGCCTTAATGTCACCTTCTCTATTCAACTTGATGTTGTTATCAGGCTCAATCAACATGATTGGAAAACTGGTAAGATGTCCTTCAATTTTGGGTCTTAGGCTCATCTAACCAAAAAAACCCCAAAAAGACAAAAAACAAACAACAAATATAACAAAGTATAAGATATGGAATCCACAGCTGTGAAGATTAAAGTTATTCAAGGTCCAATTACTTAACATATGTTATAAGAATAGTTAGACATTGGATACTATTGAAAATAAAAACCAAGCAAACATCTGTAGAAATGACAAATTTCTATGAGAGCATTAGTTTTCCTTCAGTAATAGAAGATATATACCCTTTATAGTAAACTGGATGTTCATATGCTCCTGAGTCAGTATTTATAATTTCTAACTCTTCTATTGGTCTGATAGGTCTTCAATTTATAGATGGAGAAACTGAAACTTGAGAGATTTAGTGATTTGACCAAGAACAAAATGTGACAGAATCCTCTTGTGACACTATATTGCAAATGTATTAAAGATATAAATGTAAAAAAAGAGAAAAATCTATATGAACACTAGAGGAAAATATAAGTGAAATAGGTGAATATTTATACAATCTTGATCTTTCTTCTCATGGCAATAAATTCATAACTAATAAAAGAACACATTAAAATGTTAAAATAATATGTATGTCAAAATTATCATAAACAGAATTCAGCAAATAAAAAACTTGAGAAAATTTGGAACATATCTAGAAAAAAGTGTAAATGATATTAACAAATAAGACATTTATGAGCCATTAGAAAAAGTGCATATCCTCATAAAAATTTGCAAATGACATTAAGAGGTAATTTACAAAAGAAAAAATGAAATGGCTAGTAAACAAAAAGTTTATACGTGTTAGTTAAAATAAGAAATATAATTTCTTATCTGTCAAATTGGCAATGCTTCTCTTACATAATTATATCCACTATCGGAGAGAGTTTGGGCATATGGGAGTAGAAATGGCAAAATATTTCTTGGGACTATGTTGCAATATTTTTTAAATTCTTTAAAATTGTAATGTTCTTTGATCCAAGAATCCTACTGGGATCCTAGAGAAATAATCATGAATATGGGTAAATCTTTAGCTATAATTAGGCTCCTCTTAGCATTGTTACTGCCAAAAATAAGAAGTAAAATAAATGTTCCAAAATGCCACCATCAGAACAATAACAGACAGTTATAATTTTAAAAATATGCTAAGAGAAATAAGCCAGTCAAAGAAAGATAAATATCACATGGTCTCACTCATTTGTGAAATATCATGAACAACATAAACTGATGAACAAAAACAGATCTAGAAACAGAGAAGCATCGATCAGACCGTCAAACCTCAGAGGGAAGGTAGGAGAGGGTGGGAATAAAGGGGAGAGATCAACCAAAGGACTTGCAGGCATACATATAAGCCTAACCAATGGACACAGACACCAGGGGGGTAAGGGTTTGAGTGGGAGGGTGGGGGGCAATAGGGGGATACGTACACACATGTAATACCATAATCAATAAAGAAAAAAAACTTTAACATGAATTTTAAGTAAAAAAATAATTCACAAGTATATAACCTTTATCAAGTATGTAACATTGATCTATATGTCTGTTTTTATGCCAGTATCATGCAGTTTTGATTACTATGGCCTTGTAGTATAGTCTGATATGAGGTAGCATGAGTCCTTCAACTTTATTCTTCTTTCTCAAGATTACTGTGGCTATTTGGAGTCTTTTTTAATTCCATATAAATTTTTGGATCATTTATTCTAGTTCTGTGAAATACGCCATTAGAATCTTGATCAGAATTGCAATAAATCTATAGATTGCTTTGGGTAGTGTGGACATTTTTAAAAAATATTTTTAATTGATTTCAGAGAGGAAGGGAAAGGGAGAGAGAGAAACATCAATGATGAGAGAGAATCATTAATCAGCTGCTTCTTGTCATTAATCAGTTGCTTCTTACATGCCCCCTACTGGCGATTGAGCCCACAACCCAGGCATGTGCCTTGACTGGGAATCGAACCGAGACCTCCTGGTTCATAGGCTGATGCTCAACCACTGGGTTACAATGGCTGGGCAGTGTGGACATTTTAATTATGTCAATTCTTCCTATCCTTAACATAATATATGCTTCCACTTGTCTGTATCTTCTTCAATTTTTTTTTCTTCAGTGTTTTATAATTTTCTGAGTACAAGTCTTTTACATTCTTTGTTAAATTTATTCCTAGGTATTTTATTTTATTTTTGATGCAATTGTAGGTAAGTGGCAAAAAAAAAAAAAAAAGCTGTGGCCCTAACCGGTTTGGCTCAGTGGATAGAGTGTCAGCCTGTGGATTCAAGGGTCCCAGGTTCGATTCTGGTCAAGGGCATGTACCCTGGTTGCGGGCACATCCCCAGTGGGGAGTGTGCAGGAGGCACCTGATCGATGTTTCTCTCTCATCGATGTTTCTGACTCTCTATCCCTCTCCCTTCCTCTCTGTAAAAAATCAATAAAATATATATATATATATATATTTTAAAGCTGTGGTATATTTACTCAATGGAATACTACTCAGCTGAAGAAAAGAAGGACATCTTACCTTTTGTGACAGCATGGATGGACCAGGAGAGTATTATGCTAAGTAAAATAAGCCATTCAGAGAAAGACAATGCCACATGATTTCCTTGTATATGGAATCTAAAAAACAAAATAAACAAATGAAATTTAAAAAAGGCTTATAGATACAGAGAACAAACTGACAGCTGTCAGAGGGGATGAGGGTTTGGGGGATGGCTGAAAAAGGTAAAGGGATTAAGAAAAAAACAACAACTCATAGACACAGACAACAGTATTGTAATTACCAGAGAGAATGGGGGAGTGGGGGTTACAAGATGGTACCAGCGGTACAAAAGGGGGAATAAATGGTGGCAGAAGGAGACTTTATTTGGGGTGGTGAACACACAATACAATACACAGACAATATATTATAGAAGTGCACAGTTGATACCTATATAATTGTATTAACCAATATCACCCCAATAAATTCAATAAAAAGTTTAAAATATATGTAACATTATGGTTTAAATTTCTCTTTTAATTATCTAAATTTTTGAATTTTTATAATAAACATTTTAACTTTTGTAATGAAAATTAAGAGTTGTAATAAAATGGGGGTTGTGTTGATTTGTAAGGTCTCTTTCAGCCTACCCTTCAATAAAACATCCTCCTATATAATAAAAAGGTAATATGCAAATTGACCCTACAGCAGAACGACTGGGAATGACTGGTCACTATGACACACACTGACCACCAGGGGGCAGATACTCAATGCAGGAGCTGTCCCCTGGTGGTCAGTGCCCTTTCACAGGGGGAGCTCTGCTCAGCCACAAGCCAGGCTGACGGCTGCCAGTACAGTGGTGGTGGTGGGAACCTCTCCCACCTCCTCAGCAGTGCTAAGGATGTCCAACTGCAGCTTAGGCCTGCTCCCTGCTGGCAAGTGGATATCCCCCGAGGGCTCCCGGGCTGCCAGAGGGATGTCTGATTGCTAGCTTAGGCCCAATTCCCCGGGGAGCAGACCTAAGCCAGCAGATAATCATCCCCTGAGGGGTCCCATACTGTGAGAGGGCACAGGCCGGGCTAAGGGACTCCCCCCCCCACCCCCCCACCCCTGAGTGCACAAATTTTTGTGCACCGGGCCTCTAGTTTACATAATAAATAGAAAACAGATGCTACAGATATTTCATAACTATAATTTTTTTAAAAAAATGAGTACCCAGAAAGTTAAAGTGAAAAAATCAAGTGTAATGGGAATACTTATAGTGGTCTATGTCAAAGAGTTAAAGTAAGACACACTCAGGAGCACTAGGCATTTGCAAATTTTCTTAATCCTTTGTGAAATGAGGGTCTACATTAGTGGTGTTAACCAAGACTTAATATTTGACTGATCATTGAATGTCAAAGGGTAGGACTCACTAAGAGAGGCCAGGAATCAGGAGGCTGAGCGAAAAATGGGATCTGGCCTATAGCACAGGTTTAGGCAGTCCAAGGAGTCAAATACAGACAGGTCAGCTAGAGCAGTATGGTGCAGGTATAAATTCAGTTTATCCATCATTTCATATATCCATGCTTTTTAGCTTCAGTGCTCTTGATTTCCCGTTGAATTACAATTATCCTAGTTTTAATTCTAGTGCATTGTCCAGAAAAATGTCAGAGGCATACAGATGAAACATATTTCTGATCTAGGCAGGAACAAATGCCCTAGGATTATCATAATGTTTGGCTCAGGGCCATCCCCTTCTACAATGTATCCTGTTAAAAGTGAGCAATTTTAAAATAGGAACTTAAGACAAGCATGGATGACTTAAGCATTTTAAAACTATATAAAAGCTTGCAGAAAAGGCATTTGACAAAATCCAACACCGTTTTTTGATAAAAATGCTCAGCAAAGTTGGAATAGAGGGATCATACCTCAACATAATAAAAGCCTTATATGAAAAACCTACAGCCAATATCATACTCAATGGGCAAAAACTAAAACCATGTCTACTAAGAAAAGGAACAAGACAGGGATGCCCGCTTTCACCACTCCTGTTCAACATAGCACTGGAAGTGCTAACCACAGCAATCAGACAAGAAGAAGAAATAAAGGGCATCCAAATTGGAAAAGAAGAAGTAAAATTGTCATTATTCGCACATGACATGATACTGTAAATAGAAAACCCTGAAGGTTCACTTAATAAATTAATTTGGCAATGCAGCAGGATGCAAAATTAATGCCAAGAAATCTATGGCATTTCTATACACCAATAATAAACTTACAGAGAGACAAAGAAAACAATCCCATTTACCATTGCACCAAAAAATTAAGATACCTAGGAATAAACTTAACTATGGGGGTAAAAGACCTCTATTCAGAAAACTATAGGACTTTAAAAAAAAGAGATAGAGGAAGACATAAACAGATAGAATAGCATACTGTGTTCATGGATTGGTATAATCAACATCATTAAAATGTCCATACTATGCAAAGCAATTTATAAATTCAATGCACTCCCCATTACAGTGCCAATGGCATATTTCACAGACCTAGAATGAACTCTCCAAAAATTTATCTGGAATAAAAAACAGACCTTGAATAGCTGCAGCAATCATGAGAAAGAAGATCAACATAGGAGGGATTGCAATACCAGATACCAAGCTGTATTACAAAGCCACTGTTCTCAAAACTGCCTGGTACTGGCACAAGAACAGACATATAGACCAATGGAATAGAATAGAGAACCCAGAAATCAACCCAAACCACTATGTTCAATTAATATTTGACAAAGGAGGAAAGAGCATATAATGGAGTTAAGACAGTCTCTTCAATAAATGGGGTTGGGAAAATTAAACAGATACATGCAAAAAAAATGAAACTAGATCACCAACTTAAACCATACACAAAAGTAAACTCAAAAGGGATAAAGGACTTAAATGTAAGACAGGAAACCATAAAAATATTAGAGGAATCCACAGGCAGCAAAATCTCAGACATATGCCGAAGCAATATCTTCACTGATACAGCTCCTAGGGCAATGGAAACTAAAGAGAAAATAAACAAATGGGTCTACATCAAAATAAAAAGCTTTTGCACAGCAAAAGAAACCATTCACAAAACAACAAGAAAGCCCACTGCATGAGAGAACATATTTGCCAATGTTATCTCTGATAAGGGTTTAATCTCCAACATTTAAAGGGAACTCATACAACTTAACAAAAGGAAGATAAACAACCCAATCAAAAAATGGGCAATGGACCTAAATAGATACTTTTTGAAAGAGGACATAAGGAAGGCCAAGAAACGTATGAAAACATGCTCAAAGTCACTAATCATCTGAGAGATGCAAATCAAACTGACAATGAGGTACCATCTCACACCTGTCAGAATGGCTATCACCAGCAAATCAACAAATGACAAGTGCTGGCGAGGATGTGGAGAAAAAGGAACCCTTCTGCACTGCTGGTGGGAATGCAGACAGGTGCAGCCACTGTGGAGAACTGTATGGAGTTTCCTCAAAAAACTAAAAATGGAACTCCCATTTGACCTAGTAATCCCACTTCTAGGAATATAACCCAAGAAACCAGAAACACCAATCAGAAAGGACATATGCACCCCTACGTTCATAGCAGCACAATTTACCATAGCTAAAATTTGGAAACAGCCTAAATGCCCATCAGCAGATGAGTGGATTAGAAAACTGTGGTACATCTACAGAATGGAATACTATGCTGCTGTAAAAAAGAAGTAATTCTTACCATTTGTGGCAGCATGGATGGAGCTGGAGAGCATTATGCTAAGTGAAATAAGTCAGTCAGAGAAACATAAATATTACATGATCTCACTTATTTTCAGATTATAATGAACAACATAAACTGATGAACAAAAACAGATCCAGAGGCAAAAACGTGGATCAGATGCTGAAACCTCAGAGGGAAGGTAGGGGAGGGTGGGGGTAAAGGGGAGAGGTAGACCAAAAGACTTGTATGCATGCATATAAGCATAACCAATGAACAGAGACAGCAGGGGGGTGAGGGCATGTACGGGAGTGGTGTGGGGGGGGCGTTGGGGGGATATGGACACATATGTAATACCTTAATCAATAATAATAAACAAAAACATGTGCCCTAACCGGTTTGGCTCAGTGGATAGAGCGTCGGCCTGCAGACAGAAAGGTCCCAGGTTCGATTCTGGTCAAGGGCATGTACCTTGGTTGCAGGCACATCCCCAGTGAGGAATGTGCAGGAGGCAGCTGGTCAATGTTGCTCTCTCATCGATGTTTCTAACTCTCTATCCCTCTCCCTTACCCTCTGTAAAAATCAATAAAATATATTTTTTAAAAAATTTTAAAAAACTGTATATAAGCTAACCAAGACTTCAGAGTACTGAGCATAAATTGTTTCCTTTAACTTACACTTTAATGTGACTATTAAGAGCAGGCCCACCAAGAATATTGCTGTACAGTGTGTATCCTGCACAAGGGTCTAGCCAAAGTGGCACAAGTGGGGATTGAAAGTCAGTCTGTGGAGCAGGTCCTTAAATAGCATCATTTCATTCAATGTCATTTTGTTATAATATGTACGAGATATTGGAGGAACTTAAATCTTGTTATATTAATTAGCCTATGGTAAAATTGATTTCTTTATACATCATTTCACTTAATGTTGTAGAACCTATCAATGATGCTAAGTGAGGACCTACTATATATACTCTCCTTCCTAAACACTGTACCTGAGGAGAGGCAACTTTTAAAAATGTTTCCACCCTGAATGGGTGCTTTTTTCTAATTTGTCTATAGAAGCATTAGATAGTAGTTATTATGGTTAATAATCAATTAGTCCAAACTCTTTCATATGTATTTTTCTTTTATAATTTATTTTTTGTTGTTAGCAGTATTATAGGTGTCCCCCATTTCCTCCCTTTGCCCCTTTCCACACAGCCTCTGCCCCACTGTAGGTGTTCACCACACTATTGTCTGTATCCATGGGTTATGCATACACACATATAGGTTCTTTCCTTAATCTCTTCCTGTCCATTCCACCTCTCTCCCCTCTGAGATCTGTCATTCTGTTCCATGCATCCGTGCCTCTGGACCTATTTTGTTCGGCAGTTTATCTTGTTCATTAGATTCCACATATAAGTGAAATCATTTGATATTTGTCTTTCTCTGACTGGCTTATTTCACTTAGCATAATAATCTCCAGGCCTATCCATGCTGTTGCAAAGGGTAAGAGATCTTTTTTTTTTTTACAGCTGCATAGTGTTTCATTGTGTAAATGTGCCACCGCTTTTTTATCCACTCATCTACTGATGGCCTGTTTTCAGATCTTAACTGTTGTAAATAATGATGCTATGAACATAGGGGTACACATATTCTTTCTAAGTGGTATTTCGGGATTGTTAGGATATATTCCCAGAAGTGAGATGGCTGGATCAAATGGCAGTTCTATTTTTAATTTTTTGAGGAAATTTCATACTGTTTTCCACAGTGGCTACACCAGTCTGCATTCTCAACATCAGTGTATTAGCATACTCTTTCATATTTGATAAGAATGGAACATTGTACAATGCATTATTCTATTTTATTTAATTTTTAAGATGTATTTTATTGATTTTAGAGAGGAAGGGAGAGAGAGAGAGAGAAATAGAAACATCAATGATGAGAGATAATCATTGATTGGCTGCCTCCTGCACGCCTCCTACTGGGAATCAAGCCCACAACCCAAGCATGTGCTCTTGGCCTGAATAGAACCTGGGACCCTTCAGTCTGCCGGCTGATGCTTTATCCATTGAGCCAAACCAGCTAGGGCTGCATGATTCTATTTTAAATAAAACACAATTTCAATATTGATAGAATTTTAAAAATAATTGTCATTCAAAATGCCCAGCAAATGACAAAAGACTGACAGGTTCTGAACTGCAAATTATCTGCTAAAAAGCTACCATTAGACATCGAAAATGGATTCATATGAGAAAGTAAATTAAAAAGAAAATTGACAAAGAGCAGTTGCTTAAATGGTATTTCTACAAAGGAAAAATTCTATGAAACATCTCTCTTGCACCTGTGTAAAGTATATTTTAAATGGGAATAATAGAAATACTAGTATAGCTAGAAGTCTAAAACCTAAATATCAGGCAAGCATTTCAAATATATTTTGGAAAATTGCTGCTATGACTGATATTATTAAAATAATAAAAGTATTAACACTGAACTTTGCAACTACTCAATAGAATAAGCCCCCAAATGTAGACTAAATATAATTCATTATGAAACCTGTCCTTTAAAGTATATGTTAAATATCAATTGTATATATATTAAGTCACTTTCCATGAGCAAAATAATTTTGCCTTTTGCCTACTGACTACATTTAATATGTTAGAATTTTTCTGTATTTATTTTCTCTGTTTTTTTGTTTGTTTGTTTGTTTTTGTTATTGTTGTCCTTAAATGGAAATTCACCATACCATTCAGCTGTATTCACATTTCTAGTGAAGAAGCTTATTTAACAATTTCTTAGAAGATGTCTCTTGGGTTGGGTGTAGGCAGAAAATGTTGTATAATTAGCACTTCTATGTGGCATTAACAAACAATCTTGTTAGTTCATTACTTTTTAATATTTGCATCAGTCTTCTGAAAGCAGATTAAGAGCAACTGTAATTTCCATACGCAAAATTCATTAACTACAAAGCTCAGAAAATGTTCACTTTAATCAAAACCATACCACAATTCTGTATATTCAATTTCTTTTTTTCTGCATTCCTCTTCAGTCTATTTAGATGTGGAACACTAGGGATTTTGGAAATTTTTATTTTAAATGAAAATAGGCATTTTAGTTTTCTCTATCATGCTCACTAATAAAAAAAATACCCCAAATTAATACTTTGTCTTGTAACTGATCCACATTAAAATATTATCTGTGATTTCCTCTTTTTATTGCTTTTCAAAAAATATTTTAAATCTTTATTGTTGAGAGTATTATGGAGTGGGATCTGAGTAGAGGAGAGTAATGGGGGGATGAAAGGGATCCTCTACCCAGATCCCACTCCATCCAGGTCTTCACC
Source organism: Myotis daubentonii (assembly GCF_963259705.1). NCBI lineage: Eukaryota > Metazoa > Chordata > Mammalia > Chiroptera > Vespertilionidae > Myotis > Myotis daubentonii. Next base: position 33,610,542 of record NC_081861.1, on the reverse strand, counting down.
ACCCTATTGTCTGTGTCCATGGGTAGTGCATATATGCATATAAGTTCTTTGGTTAATCTCTTCCCTTCCCTCTGAGATTCATCAGTCTCTTCAATGTTTCCATGCCTCTGGTTCTATTTTATTTAGAAATTTATTTTGATCATTAGATACCTTGTTTGTTTATTTTTATTTTTAGATTCAATTGTTTATAGATATGTATTTTTGCCATTTTATTGTTCATACTTTTTAACTTTTTTTTTCTTAAAGGAGACCCTTTAACATTTAAGGTAATACTGGTTTGGTAGTTAAGAACTCCTTTAGCTTTTTCTTGTCTGTGAAGCTGTTGATCTGACCTTCAATTCTAAATGATAACTTTACTTGGTAGAGTAATCTTGGTTCTAGGTTCTTGCTATTCATCACTTTGGATATTTCTTGCCACTCCCTTCTGGTCTGCAAACTTTCTATTGAGGAATCAGCTGACAGTCATATGGAAACTCCCTTGTAGGTAACTAATTGTTTTCTCTTGCTGCTTTTAAGATTCTCTCTTTGTCTTTAACCCCTGGCATTTTAATTATGATGTGTCTTGGTGTGAGCCTTTTTGGGTTCCTCTTGTTTGGGATTTTCTTTGCTTCCTGGACTTGTAAGTCTATTTCAGCTTGTAGGTGAAGTTTTCTGTCATTATTTCCTCAAGTAGGTTTTCAATATCTTGCTCTCTCTCTTCTCCTTCTGGCACCCCCACGATGCGAATGTTGGTACGCTTGAAGTTGTTCCCGAGGCTCCTTATACTATCTTCATATTTTTGGATTCTTTTTCCTTTTTGTTCTTCTGATTGAATGATTTTTGCTTCCTTATATGCCTAACCACTGATTTGATTCTCTATATCCTCCACTGTACTATTAATTCCCTGTAAAATTATTCTTCATTTCAGTTAGTGTATCCTTCATTTCTGACTCATCTTTTTTCATGTCTTTGATGTTCTAACTATTTTCCTTGAAATTCTCACAAAGTGCCTTGAGGCTCTCATTTAGATCCTTAAGCATCCCTATAACCATTGTTTTGAACTGTGTATCTAGTGCAGCCGTGGGCAAACTACCGCCCGTGGGCTGGATCCGGCCCATTTGAAATGAATAAAACTAAAAAAAAAAAAAGACCGTACCCTTTTATGTAATGATGTTTACTTTGAATTTATATTAGTTCACACAAACACTCCATCCATGCTTTTTTTCCGGCCCTCTGGCCCAGTTTAAGAACCCATTATGGCCCTCGAGTCAAAAAGTTTGCCCACCCCTGGTCTAGTAGTTTATTTGTTTCCATTTTATTCAGTTCTTTTTCTGGAGATTTCTTCTATTTTTTTTTCACTTGTGACATATTTCTTTGTCTTCACATTTTGGTTGCTTCCCTGTGTTTGTTTATATGTATTAGGTAGAGCTGCTAAGTCTCCTGGACATAGAGTGGCCTTGTGCAGTAGGTATCCTATAGGGCCCAGTGGTTCAGCCTCCTCAGTCACCTGAGCTGGGCATTCTAGGTGTGCCCCTGTGTGGGCTGGGTTGTGTGTGCTATCTTGTTGTAGTTAAGCCTTGCTTGCTATTGACGTCATTGAGAGGAATCGACACCTAAGCCAATTGGTTCAGAGGACCAATTGCAACTACAGTGGAAGAGCTGCTGTGCAAGAGACACCTCTATGGGGCAGGATTTGCTTCAGTGGGGCTTTGGTGCTCACTGAGTCTGCCCCTTGAGTGTGTTGCTTGTGAATGTGTAGAGTTGTAATCTGGCATGGTCTGAATCTGTCCATGGGTGTGCAACTATGGTGCTTCTAGGGAGGTGCAAAGTCAGCCACTGTCTGTGCTCTGCCTGGGGCCACCCAGCATGAGCTACAGAGCAGTCAGCAGATGGCTCCTACTTGTGTTGAACTTGAAAGTGCCCAGGCCTAGCTGTGACCCAAGGCAGGCTGCTGCTAGTGCAAGGCCTGGGATCACTTACCAAGATGTATGGGGCATGCTGAGGCCAGCTGCTGCTTGTTTGAGATATTTTAGGGAAGTCTGAAGCCTGAGCAAGTGCAGGAAAGTCACATGCAAACAGCTTGGATGGAGCTGAAAATTGGGTATGGAGGGATCTTAAGGAATCACCAGGGCAGGGGCAACAGTATGAGCCAGGCTGATGGAAACTCAGATACGTCCCCTGTCAGTCAGCTCTGCAATGGAGGATGTCTCAGTATAGGAACAATGACTTCTGACAGGACTTTTGTCAGAGATAAAGCCACCCCTGAGTTCTTTCCTGGGTGCCACACAATCCAGTTCCTCCCAGTATGTTCCTGATCCCCCAAGTGGCCCCAGTACTGAAACTCAGAGGGAGCCAACCTAAGAAAGTCCATGTGCCAGCCCTTTAAGTGGAACTGCCTGGGACTCCAGCAGCCTCCATGTCACTCAGCCACAATCCCTGCTGGTTTTTACAGCCTGAAGTTACGGGGTCTTCTCTTCCCAACAATGGAACCCTGTGGTGAGGGGTCTAGTGTGTGACTGGGATGCCTTGCTCTTCACAGGAGGCCTCTGCAGCCCAGACATCCTTCCCTATTAAAGAAATGCCACACGTGGGTGTCAGACCAGCCCATTCCATGCTTCTGCCCCTCTTACCAGTCTTTATGCGCTTTCTTCTTTACTTTTCTAGTTGTAGGACTTCCATTCAGCCAGATTTCAGGTGGTTCTGAATGATGATTGTGCTGTATTTTAGTTGTAATTTTGATGTGTTGTGAGAGGTGGCAAGTACCACCATTTACCTAGACAGCCATGTTGGTTCTCCAGTACTTAATTCTATCACACATCTAGAGTTGAGAATTGGTGTTGTGGAAAAAAAAGAATATCTTAAGCACAGTGCCTGACATATATATGTTAATATCAATTAATATCTGTCAGCCCCTGAAGATGATTTACAATTCTTGTCCATCTGTGAGCATGTAGGTTCTTAAGCAAATTATCAAAAATGACTGTTACAATAAGTTTGTATCTGTACTCAAATTTAATAGAGAATTGAAAAGATGTATTTAAATATGTTGTAGATGATATAGGGTTTTAGGAAATGAAAAATTATTTTGATAGTGTGTAATATATAAAGGCTGATACCAAAAATAAAATAAATACATTCTAAAACCTTTCAAATGGGGACCTTATGGCATGAATTGGCACTTTCATCATTGTTAAAAATTATGATTTCTAAGGCAAATTAATTATGTAAATTAATCTTTATAATACAGACTGAAATATTACTAAACTTTTAAAATGTATGGCAGTTTATTGACATAGTAAAAGACAGATATGACGGTATAATTGCTAATAGTATTCGGTAATTAACACATAATTATTTTCCTTAGACATTTTTATTTTTAACTGTTATTGTTTTAAGAAAATAGAAAAAAAATGATCAAAACAAAAGCCACAGAGAGGTTATTAGATCTATGAGGGCTTTCACCCTTTCTGTTTGATTTCAAGAATTGCTTAAAAATAGAAAGGTATGGCCAACTGTGGCAAAGTTGATTTTTTGTGAAGAGAAAAAAAAACAAACAACAACAACAACAACAACAAAAAACTTCTCGAGAGCTTCATGAAGAAAAACAAGTAATTGAATGATGGAAGATGTTGATTCAGCACCACACAATTTTTCTCAGCCAAAAAGACTTTTATTCAATGAGGCCAGTATTTTCCAACAAATGGGGTTGATGAGGCAGGTGTGAAAGCTTTGGGCCAAGAGAGAGAAGAGCCAACAATGATTAGAGGGTCAGTGGTATTGTTTCTGCAACCAGTACAGGAACTGGAGCATGCAGTGAATATTATAGTGTAAATTGCTCCCCAGAGAGAAAAATGGCTATTGGAAATTATAACCCTGTTGCAGCTCTCATAGAGACTGACACCTTGGTAACACATGCTTTATTCAAAAGTTGTTTGTATGAAGACAAAAGAAAACAAAAAGAAAGCCATGGTTAGGGGGGAACTATACAATTTGTGGGAGGCTCACTTTAGAGAAATTTTAGGACATTTATATTACAAATACTCATTGCTTGTGTATAATCATCTCAATTTTTTTCAAATAAAAGATATCCATCAAGTGCTTTTGCATTAATAAACAAAGTTTATCTTATATAATTATAATGAATTGTTTTTCTATCTTCATTTATAGATGAAAATTATTTACTAAATCATTATTATATCTGAAAAAATCTGGCTGTGCTTTTGAAAACAACTATCTATAAATATTAGTTTATCAAGTCTATAAGTCCCAGAAATGTCTATTGGATTTGCTATACTACACATTTTAAATCATTAAAATAATACTTTAATACTTAAAGACTTAGAAAGAAGTTATTTGCTGTCCAAGTACCCATGCACAAAAATTCACATTGCAGTATTTTTTATTGTAGTAAAAAACTACTAAAACTACAAATGAGTAAATAAATTGATAGCTGTACTGTAGAATCCTATGAACAAATGAAAGTTTAATTTCTGAACATGATTCAGCTGATAAAAACAAAATACTGAGAAAAGCACATACAAGAAAAATTCATAGATTATAATTTTTTAGTTCTTATTAAGCACCAACTATATATCTGGAACTATGATAAGGACTTTAAAATACAATATCTCACCCAATTATCATCTTTATTTATCCCCATTTTCAAATAATGAAATTGAGATTCAGCAACTTGCCTAAGGTCACACAGGTACTAATTTTTGGAGCCAGGACTTAAACTGTAACAATTAATTAGGACTCAGTATGAGTCCTAAATCTGAACACTTAACCACTCTGGAGCCAAAGCAGTTACTAAAACCTATTGTTCCCAGCATTCATGACAGATTTTCCTGTTTGGGCCACCTGCTCCCTCAGACCACAAGCCACAGTAACTATATTCATAATTTGATAAGACATATACAAATTAGACTTATAAAAGATAGCAACAGGCAACTTCTAAACTAGCTATTTTAGGTTCAGGAATAAATATTTGTGGCACACGCAGTCCACACATACCTATGGAAACAGCCAAATGCGATGCACTACTCCAGGATGAACTATTTTCACAGAACACAGTATGAATGATGCCCTGGGGTGGGACAGTGCCAAGGCCCTTCCTCCACACAGCCTCTATTTAGTGTTGAATCAAGCACACCAACATCAGGGTACATAGTCTACAAAATACCACATATAACATCTTCCTTGGATAAAATATGCATTTTTTGGAATGTACTTTGGTATAATGCCATTGGCTTACACTGAAGTAGTTTCTAAGAAATATTTCTATGAAATGGATAATATTACTTCTTAAGAAATCATGACTTCACTACATTATAGATGTTAAGTGAACTGACTCTGGAACAAACTGACTGTAAGAATCTAACTGTAACACTCATTAGTTAAATGCCATTGGTTAAGTTGTTTCACCTCTTCTTGATTTAGTTTTCTCACTTGTAAAATAGGCTCATTATCATAAAGGTTTTGTAAGAATTAAGTGAGTTAACACATACAGAGCAGATGGGAAGTACTACCTAATTGACAGCCATTGTTTATTGTGGCCATTAACATTGTTGTGGTATTTGTTTTTGTTATTTTATACTAAGTGCCTTCTTTATGTAGGTACATTATTAACTGTCCTTAGGACAAAGAATAGCATTACATGTCATGAACAATTGGTCAATATCAGAAGTGACAGTTGAAATATTTAATAACAGTTGTGATATGGGCACTCAATCAATCAAACAGGAGACCAGCTATAAACATCTCCTATGGCTATCCTTGTGCTCACCAGTTGAATATTAGCCCTGGCTTACAGTCTATGGGTGCTGCATAATGGATGACTGTCTTGGTTAGAAAACTCATAAAGATTTGTGCTCAACTATAGCAAGTATCCAGCACTCCAGGGTAAGCATTTTCCTCATTTATTCCTCATTTATACTCCCCACTCCCTTTTTTATTCTGTGTCTTTGCAAGCTTTTGTAACCATTCTGGGAAAAGGTGTCAGAATGGTTTAGTTCTCCTACAGTATTTCAGATATATACAAAACTAAGGTGAAATAGACCTGTGATAACCCAAACCTTTATGTATTTAGAGAGAAAATATGAGATAGTTAGACTGCATATTTAAAACTCACACCAAATTCTTCAGCTCAAACAAAAATTGCTTATACAAAACGTGTGTGTGCATGTATATATGTATGTATGTGTGTGTGCATAGTTTAAAGACAAAGACAAAATGAGACAGACAAAAATTCATAGAAAGAAAAAAAACACACAGGAAACTCCTACCATTGAGATTCTCTCAAACAAAAACAAAAACAAACAAACAAAAAACAGGGAATATAGTAAAATTGCTTGCCTTTATTTAAAAGTTAGAAAATTGTGTACAATGTAAGATAGAGAAATGGTGCCTGTGGCCCTTTAAAATGAACTGGCTTTGCCCAGCCAGTGTGGCCCAGTGGTTGAGTGTTGACCCATGAACCAGAAAGTCTGGGTTCTACTCCCAATCAGGGCACATGCCTGGGTTGTAGACTCGATCCCCAGTAGGGGGCATGCAAGAGGCAGCCGATCAATGATTCTTCTCATCACTAATGTTTGGACCTCTCCCTCTCCTCTCCCCTCCCTGAAATCGTAAGAAAAAAAATATTTAAAAAAATAAAAATAAATAAAATGAACTGGCTTTTAGTCTGGACTTGGGGGTATTTCTGTGAATATGCTTTTCATGGAACTAGTTGCACTAAAGCAGTGGTTGGCAAACCGCAGCTCGTGAGCCACATGCTGCTCTTTGGCCCCTTGAGTGTGGCTCTTCCACAAAATACCACATGCAGGTGCGCATGTACAGTGCAATTGAAACTTCGTGGAACATGCGCAGAAGTCTGTTTTTTGGCCTGGGTGAGTCTATTTTGAAGAAGTGGCATTAGAAGTGGGGGGTGTTGGTCGGTTGGGCGACGGGAGACGTAGCACGGGGGAGGCGAGCGCCATTCATGCAAGAGTTGAGTGAGCCAATCAGTCAGCAGTCTCACTGTGCAGTGGCTAGTGCTAATCTCATCTGCAAATCACGCGTGGGTGACAAAAGTACCTACTTGAAGCATAAAAGCATAAAGTTACCTGTATTTTTCCAACCAGCTCCAAATCCTACAGGTATTTTTGTTACCAATTTAAGAATTGTAATTATTTTGTATTGGTGGCTTTCCTATCTAATAATAGACAAACATGGTAATTAACCATACCTCCGACACGCTTCCCATTGGTTAATCAGGGCGATATGCAAATTAACTGCCAACCAAGATGGCGGCCGGCAGCCAGGCAGCTGAAGCGAACAGGAGGTTTGGTTGCCCCGGCAATGGAGGAAGCCAAGGTTCCCCACCTGCGAACATCTGGCTCTGAGCTCCTGAAGCAAAAGCTCCAAAAGATACAATGTTTCAATTATAGTAGCTAAAAGATAGCAGTTAATTTGCATACGCAGGCTCCAAGTGGTGGAGTGAAGCCAAACAGCCCAGAAGCCGAAGAGCAGTGAGGTCTCACCACCTGGGATCAGCAGAACCGCAGACCTCCCAGCCCCGGGATCAGTGGAGCCACGAGGCCTCCCGGTCCCTGGAGCAGCGTCATGGGGGTGGCACCCCAACCTCCTGATCAGCCCTTCTCTGTGGGTGACGGGGCAGCGCCCCAACCCCCTGATCGGCCCTGCTCTGTGGGTGACGGGGCAGCACCCCAACCCCAGGATCGGCCCTGCTCTGCATGACAGGGTAAGCGCCCCAACCCCCTGATCTGTCCTGCTCTGTGTGTGACAGGGTGTGGTGCCACAACCCCTCATGGGCCCTGCTCTGTGTGTGACAGGGGGGAGCTCCCGAACCCCCTGATCTGTCCTGCTCTGTGTGTGACAGGGTGCGGTGCCCCAACCCCTCATGGGCCCTGCTCTGTGTGTGACAGGGGGCAGTGCCCCAACCCTCCGATTGGTCCTGCTCTGTGAGTGACAGGAGGGGGTGCCCAAACTGCCCCCCCCCATTGGCTCTGCTCTGTGTGTGACAGGCGGCAGCGCCCCAACCCCCTGTTCAGCCGGCTCTGTGTGTGACAGGGGAAGGCGCCCCACCCCCCTGATTGGCCCTGCTCTGTGTGTGACAGTGGGTGGCACCACAACCTCCCCATCAGCCCTGCCTTGAGTGTGACAGGGGGCAGTGCCCCAACCCCCCAATTGGCCCTGCCCTGAGGGTGACTGGGGGTGGCATCACAACCTCCCAATCCACCCTGCTCTGTGCATGACAGGGGGTGGCACCCCCACTCCCCAATCGGCCCTGCTCTGAGCCCAACCAGCAGCTGTGGGGCAGGCACCTAGGGATTGGGCCTGCCCTCTGCCACCCGGAAGCAGGCCTAACCCAGCAAGTCATTATCCCCCGAGGGGTCCCAGACTGTGAGAGGGCACAAGTGGGGTTGAGGGACACCATCCCCCCCCCCCCACTTCCAGTGCACAAATTTTTGTGCACCGGGCCTCTAGTATTATTATAAAATGAAACATTTTTTAGGTGCCCTGTTTGACATGGCTACAAAGAAGAAGCAAACTACTTATATAGTTTACGTTTAAAAAATTTGGCTCTCAAAAGAAATTTCAATCGTTGTACTGTTGATATTTGGCTCTGTTGACTAATGAGTTTGCCGACCACTGTACTAAAGGAATAAGAACTAGAAGTGGGGAAGCAGCCTAGTTTTCCAGCTGCTAGAGCAGCGGTTCTCAACCTGTGGGTCGCAACCCCTTTGGAGGTCGAATGATCCTTTCACAAGGGTTGCCTAAGACCATCGGAAAACACATATATAATTACATATTGTTTTGTGATTAATCACTATGCTTTAATTATGTTCAATTTGTAACAATGAAATTGGGGGTCACTACAACACGAGGAACTGTATTAAAGGGTCGTGGCATTAGGAAGGTTGAGAACCACTGTTCTAGAGGAAAGAAATGCGGAGAAGAGAAAGGAATCCATTCACAAGTATCCAATGAATGGCTTAATCGTGGTTGAGAACACTCTCTATTCCAAACATGGCCCAATATCCAAGTAGATAAATAAATAGCTCCATCATGATAACATACAAACATGAATTTGAATACACTAAAGGAAAATCCAATAATATAGAGCAGATTTTTATACTATTCTCTTTGTAAAGTGAATAAGTATTTATCTTTACTCCTCAAAAAAAGAGAGAAGAAAAAAAGCAAATAATAAATTAAGAATGTGTTATTTTATTGAATAGACCACATTTATGTTTTTTTTGTTTACATATTTCACAAGACACTTTAAAACTTAAGATGTCCATTCTGGGTGTATGGGAAAGAACTATAAGCAAAGAATCAGTCTGAGTTTCAATATCAGCTATACCACTAACTTGGCTGTAAGATCTTGAGTTACTCACTTCCTCTCTCCAAATACCAATCTTCTTCTTTGATTTAGATCAGTGATATTCCAAATTGTTTTGGTTGTGACCCACAGTAGGAATATGTTTAACAATATATATTGTATGAGACTCAGCATAATTGGAACATACCATATGAGAAGATCATCTGGTTGAACTGTCCAGAGCTGATGCTCTCTGATTCAGGTTAATTAGACTGGTCTTGACACTGCAGGCATCTTTCATTATCTGAATCTGATCTCTTCTGATGCAGTAGAGAGTAAATTTTTAAAAAGCAGAAATGCTCTATTTCATTATTTTTATGAGAAAAATAAAAATGTGCTCCCAGCTCATCTAGTAATACTAACCATTTTCTGGAAATATCCCTAAACTTCTGTGAAATACCTATACAATAATCCTTCAAGGACTTGGGCATAATATAAAATATTTAAAAGACCAGTTTTCCAATTATCTGACAAAGATGCTATTAGTGTTTTTGTGCACTATTAACAGCAGTATGCTGGATCAGCTCACAATGGCTTTGCTCAAAATAGCTGATTTTCTAAAATTCCAAGAAATACATGAGCCAGTTTTAAAACAATAGCTTGAAATAAGATATGGTAGGAGTATTTACACCACAGGAATAACTAAATGCTATATATCAAGGCTTTCTCCATCCTTCCTACCCCAAATCCAGTTGTTAAACATTTACCAGACTATAATCTAGAGCTACAGAAAGGAAGCCATGGCTCAGTGGGTTAGATGGTATTGCTTTTATCCGACTTTTATATATAACAGTTTGGGTCATGTCTTTCTTCCAATAAAATAAATATCAACAGTTGCTGCTAGCTACCGTTATAGATATAGCACTTCTTGTTAACTACCATTATAGGTACAACTAGAGGCCCGGTGCACAAAAATTTGTGCACTGGAGGGGGGGGGGCCCTCAGCCCAGCCTGTGCCCTCTCGCAGTCTGGGACCCCTCGGGAGATAACAACCTGCTGGCTTAGGTCCCCTCCCGGGTGGCAGAGGGCAGGCCCAATCCCTAGGTGCAGCCCCTGGTCGGGCTCAGAGCAGGGTGGACTGGGGAGTTGGGGCTCCGCCCCTGTCATGCACAGAGCAGGGCGGTTTGGGAGGTTGTGATGCCACCCTCAGTCACGCACAGAGCAGGGCCAATCAGGGGGTTGGGGCACTGCCCCCTGTCACGCACAGAGCAGGGCCCATCAGGGAGGTTGGGGCTCCGTACCCTGTCTCTCACAGAGCAGGGTCAATCAGGGGGTTGGGGAGCTCCCCCCTGTCACTCACAGAGTGGGGCCAATAGGGGAGTTGGGGCACTGCCCCCTGTCACACACAAAGCAGGGCAGATCAGGGGATTGGGGCACTGCCCTCTATCACCCACAGAGCAGGGCCAATCAAGGGGTTGGGGCTCCGGCACTGTCACACTCAGGGCAGGGGCAATGGTGAGGTTATGGCTCTACCCCGTCACACACAGAGCAGGGCCCATGGGGGGGGTTGGGGCGCCGCACCCTGTCACACACAGAGCAGGGCCCGGGGGCGGGGGTTGGGGCGCCGCACCCTGTCACACACAGAGCAGGGCCGATAAGTGGGTTGGGGCGCAGCATGCTGTCACACACAGAGACCCAGGGCTGATTGAGGGTTGAGGCGCCTTCCCCCGTCACGAAGATAGCAGGGCAGATAGGGAGGTTGTGGCCCCGCCCACTGTCACACACAGAGCCGCAGGGCGATCAGGGGGTTTGGACGCTGCCCCTTGTTACGCTGATCCTGGTGCCAGGAGGCCTCACAGCTCCACTGATCCTGGTGCTGGGAGGCATAGTACCCTTTCACTATATAGGATAGTGGCCTGGTGCATGGGTGGGGGCTACCTGGTTTGCCCTGAAGGGTGTCCTGGATCAGGGTCGGGGTCCCCACTGGGGTGCCTGGCAAGCCTGGATGAGGGGATGATGGCTGTTTGCAGCTGGTCACACACCCTTCAGGGTGGGGGTCCCCACTGGGGTGCCTGGCCAGCCTGGGTGAGGGGATGATGGCTGTTTGCAGTTGGTCACACACCCTTCAGTGTGGGAGTCCCCACTGGGGTGCCTGGCCAGTCTGGGTGATGGGCTGAGGGCTGTTTTCAGGCTGGCGGGTGACTGTAGCTCCCAACTGTTCGTTTTTTTTCTTTTATTTTTTTTATTCTTGGCCAGCTTTAGCTCTGACTCCAGCTCTGAGGCCTCTGCTGCTGAAAGCACATATCAGGTTTGTTTGTGTTCTATAATTGAAACACTGTATCAACTCCAGCTCTGAGATCCCGGCTCGCTGAAAGCTGGTTTCAGGGGTTTTGTTTAGCTTCTATATTTGTAACTATGTTTCAAACTGCAAGCTCAGAGGCCGGCAAGGCAGGTGGGGAACGTTGGTTTCCTCTGTCACTGAAGCAAGCAAGCTTCATGTTAGTTTCAAGCTGCCTGGCTGCCGGCCGCCATCTTGGCTGGCAGGTAATTTGCATATCTCGCTGATTAGCCAATGGGAAGGGTAGTGGATGTACGGCTAATTACCATGGTTCTCTTTTATTAGATAGGATTATCTGTGACAAGTATCACACTAAGGACTTTATGCAAACTTTCTATAATCTTTGCAACAACCTTTGAATGTAGTCATAGCCCCTTTACAAAACAGCACTTCTAGGCTTTGAGAGATTAAGTACAGTTGTAAAAAGTGACATGGTTAGTAAATGTTGGAATTGGAATTTGACTCCGAATTTTATGATAGTAAATATCATGTACTTTTAACTTTATCAAATTCCTATCTCCATCTGGTAAAATTCTATCAATATTTCAATGTCCTATTTTAATAGGTAATACAATAATTAATAAATAATAATACAAGAATAAACTGTGTTTTGAGTACTCACAACTGTAAACCTACTTTTGCAATTGGCATGTCGTCCTTTTAACTCAGCACTATGTCTGATTTTCTCACATAATTTGGCAAATGGTTCCATGTATCCTAGTTTTTTATGCTTCTTATCCCCCCTTCTGTGCTTAAGAACTTTTCATAAATAAATTCTAGAATGAATGAATGTGCAAGGTGACTGATAATGGATATGAGGTTTCTTTTGGGGGCAATGCAAATGTTCTGGAATTAATGGTGATAGTTGCACAATCTTTTGAATTAAAAATCACTGAATAAAACAGGTAAAAGGGGTGAGCTTTATGGTATATGAATTATACCTCAATTTAGAATGTAAGATATAAAACAAAAAATGTTTGGTTCAGCCTTATGAAATTGCCATTTTTGCCTATCAAAATGAATGAATCAGCAATTTTATAGTTTACCCTAATTTAATATAAGTGCTTCCACAGTAATATGAGAACAACAGGTATTTTTGTAAATAAAAATTCTAACTGCTATGATTTTTCAATTCTAAAATACTATTGAAGAGAATAAAAGCAAATAATCTCATTCTCCACCTACCTCTTAAAAAATCCTCCTTTTCTTAAGCTAGTGGATCTTTGCTGAGTAATTAATTATTGATTATTGGAAAACTGAATTCTGATCATCCCAAGACTCAGGTGGATGAAGGCTCTAATCTGTCAAACATTTATGTTTCTCAGAAATTCTCCTGTGAGATGTTCAGCTACTGATAAAAATAGTAAAATCACAATCTCTGGGTACAATGGTCAAGTACTCTGATGCAGCCCTGAGAACAAAGTGGAGGCTTTTAGCATGTCTAGAAAATTGCAAAAAACAAACAAACAAACTTCTATACATTCGGGAAAGCAGCTGTCCTGGTTAATCATAAGTAATGAACGTGTTACTCAAAGAAAGATGAGAAAACTTAAATAGCAAGAAATGGGGAAACAAAAGCAGAGGAAAGAAAATTCCATAAGCTGATTTGGGGCAGTGGACAGTCATTCACTGAGGGCACATTTAGCTTGGGAATCTTTCTGCTTCCATAGAGGAAATTACTTGAGACTTGACTTGGATTGGTGAGCACATAATACAGTGTACAGATAATGTATTGTGGAATTTTGTACCTGAAACCTGTATAATTTTGTTAACCAGTGTCACCCCAATAAAAATAAGAAACATTTGTTTTATTTCTTATCAAAGATGTGTTTTAAGTTCATATCTCAGGAGCAGGGTGTCATATTATTATTTACCTTCATTCATTGACAGAGTGTCAAGTATGAATGTTTAAGGAACTATTGATAGGAGAAGCATTGACAGAAGAGAAGTCATTGTATTTTTCATTATTTAATAAAAAAAGAACAGAGGAAAATACATGTAAAAGAACCTGAGGTGAAAAAGTTCAAGGAAGGTGTACTTCATCTTTGACCTGGTACTCTCTCACTCTTTCTAGAATGTTTTTTGAATTCAGAGAAGCATAGAACAAGCATAATCTTCTGAATCCAGTTTGTTTATACTCTATGTGGTTGCCTAAACTCAAATATAAGTTAACATACTGCTATGCAGATTCAAGTATGCCTCTTTACTTTATTTATTATGTTTAATTTGTTTATTTTACAACTAGAGGTCCGGTGCACTAATTCGTATACCAGTGGAGTCCCTTGGCCTGGCCTGTGGAATTGGGCCAAAACCCGCTCTCTGACATCCCCTGAGGGGTCCCAGATTGCAAGAGCTTGCAGGCCAGGCTGAGGTACCTAACCAGTGCACAATTGGGGCTGGGGAGGAATGTGAGATGTTGGCCAGCCAGGGAGGGACTGTGGAAGGGCTCCAGGGCCTGTCTGGCCTGTCTTGCTCAGTCCCGATCGGCTGGAACCCAGCAGCAAGCTAAAAACCAGTCAGAGTGCCTTCCACCTGGTGGTCAGTGCACATCATTGCGAGCGGTTGAGTGACCTTAGCATATCATTAGCATTTTAAACTTTGATTAGTTGAACAGACAACCAGACGACCGGACACTTAGCATATTAGGCTTTTATTATATAGGATTACTGTTGACTTACAATATTATATCAGTTTCAGGTGTACAACAGAGTAATTAGATATTTATAGACCTTACAAAGTTATCATCAGGTGTGACTTTTTAAAACCTGCACCTTCCCCCAACATAAAAATATTTAAAATCCAAAAGTTAAAGATGTTAATGTTAGCCTTACTTCTAGACACAACATTATCACTGCTTTCTGTCATGTATTAATACCAGTGAATTATAAACTTTTTGAAGGCAATTGTTCCGTCTTCTAATGTTCTATCTTCTTTGGCATTTAGTTGTATAGTGATTAGGTGATAGTGTCTGCATTGGTATCCATAGAATCCCTTACTGTTTCTCTTCTTGAAAACATCCAGAGGTGACAGAGTCCTGGCATGTGAGTTAGGAAACCTGAGGGATCTGGGTGAACATTATATTATCGGAATACCAAATAAGATACTGTATTTGGACTAGTTTATTTCTAATTGCTTAATATGTTATATATATATATATATATATATATATATATATATATATATATATATGTATATATATATATACATATATATATATATATATGTATATATATATATATATATCCATTTTCTGCACAAATAAAACCTCATCAGCTACTATGGTATTTTCAATGTGTGCATTTCCTCTCCCCTGTGATGTTCAGGAATGTCTGTAGCTTAAAGAAATAATTATATAAAATGGTTTTTGTTTCTCTTCTAGATGATATCAATCATTATCCTGAGTGAGAATTTAAATGTGGGGGGTTGGGGGAGGTAATGGGGGGATAAGGACACATATGTAATACCTTAATCAATAAAGAAATTAAAAAAAGAAAGAAAATTTAAATGTGATATATTTAAAGGGACAATGCCATATTCATAGCATGCATTGATTACTAAAAGTCTTTGAACAAAATATTTCATTACATGCTTCTGGGGTAAATAGAATAGCTTATTGTGCAGTTGAATGCACTCATAGCTGGTTAAGTGGCTAGATACTTATAATACTGATTAATTGAGGAAGGTCTCTAATGGAATGCCTCAGGACTCTGCATTGAACCAATTCCACATTTGCTGCTATCAAGTATTGTCATGAAAATATTTAAAAACTTCATGCTGTTATTTGACATGCAGATAAAAGAAATACGTTACTATCTTAAAGCAACCCTTTTTTAAAATAGCATGGACTGTTCTAAAGGGCTTAAATCAACAAAAGGGAATTTAATGAGAGAAATGTTAGGCAACCCCAAGTCTAATTTTGAAAAGTAAAATACATAAAGTAGAACTAAGAAAATATTATCTTTATAGAATTTTGAAATTAAGTAAGATCTGGGAGTTTCTGATTGTGATGAGCTCAACAGAATTCAAGACTGTGTTAGTAGCCAAACAGTCTAATAAAGGATGGGTGACTGTTCTGCCTGAACATCAGATATGTTTGATTCTGCATCCAGAGATCTACCTGGGTTTCAATATACAGGCACAATTTAAAGAAAGAGGGTCTTGTGTTTTAATGTCCAAATTTCAGAGGGAAAATAATTGAGGATTTTGAAAAATTTGTCCTTAAAGTTTGTAGGCGTACAAGGAACAGTAGTGGTGTATCTAATTTCATATATATACTAGAGGCCCAGCGCATGATTAAATCATGCATGTGTAGGGTCCCCTAGGCCTAGCCTGCCATCAGGGCCATGTCCACCGCCCCCGACACCTTGCATGCTCCAAGGACACTGCGCCTCTTGCCCTCCACTGGATGCCAGGTTCTCAACTTCCCTGGGCCTGGCATTCACCCACTTGGAAGATGCCTGTAGGCAGCAGCCCCATTGTGGAGCCGCTCTCTGTGCCCTCCTCTTTGGCCATGACCTGCGGGCCACGCCATCTGGTATCGGGATACCGGGATATCCTTCTGCTCCACTGGCCTCTGCTCTGCCTGGGCTCAGATAGTAACTGCCGCTGCCACCACAGTCGCTGGGCAAGAGTAAAGCCGGCAGCCCCGTGGCACACACGAGTGCACACTGCCTTATACTCCCCAGGAAACTGAAGTCCGAGGCTGAGTGTGAGTGCAGCTCTGTTCTGTTCCCTCCCATGGAGCCTGTCCTATCCCTCTGCACCAAATGCTCAGGTCCCATCCCTCCCTGACATCAAGGGCCTATTCTGCCTCCCTGCTGCCCACCTCCTACCACCACCTTCCACCACCACCCCACCCCCCGCGCCCCTGCTGCCCACCGCACCCTGGCCGCCAGCAGCGCCTTGGCTCTGTTTCTGTCTCCGCCGCCTCTACTTTGCTCCCTTCTGCAGCGCTTGGCTTCTTTCTACGTTGTCTTCAGTCTTCGCTCCCAGCCGGTATATACAAATTAACTGCCATCTTGGTGGGGTTAATTTGCATATAGTCGCTCTGATTGGAAGATGGGCATAGTGAAGGTAAGGTCAATTAGCATCTTTGTCTTTTATTAGTGTGTGTATATATATATTTGATGTTACATTGTAACTAAAAATAATTGAATACTTTCCAGTTAGTGGTGAAGTAATATCTAGGTACAGGGAGCAGCCTGTGGTGCAGCACTGTAGAGTATATTTACTGTAGGCTGTATTTGGAGACCCTATGAGAGTTGATACCAACACATGACTCACTCTGCACACTTAGAGACACTACTCATGGCTGCTTCTAAGCAGTTAAGTAAGCAGAGCTGTTCCTCTACATATACCTTTGCAATTGTCCTTAGAGTAAAATCCTAGCTCTGAATGACCATGCTTACCTTTCCTACCTCACTTTGTGTTTCTTCCTCCATTCACAACCTAGCAATCTTCAAATGCATATCAATGAGTAAGACCAGGTTCCTCTAATGTACCTAAAACAGATTTAAAAATGCGTGTAATATGTAACAAGTGAGTGTATAAAAATGCAAATCAAGTAGCATGGGTATAGCTTTGTTTCAGAAAGATTAAGACATTTTATAAATACAATATTAGTAGTATTTATGCAGCTATTCCCCATAGTTGTAATCATTATCTTTTACCGTGGCTTCCTCAAAGCCAAGAGTTTTAAATTAACAAACTTTTACTTTAAAAGGTTCTAGTCCTAATATCCTTCTAATGAAAACATAAGAAATCACAGATAGGGGAGGAGGGTCAAGATGGTGGCCTAGTCAGCCACACACACTAATAAAAGACAAATATGCTAATTGACCTTACCTTCACTACTCCCACCAGCCAATCAGAGTGACTATATGCAAATTAACCCCACCATTATTCAATAGAGCTAAATATCAACAGTACAATGATTGAAATTTCTTTTGAGAGCCAAATTTTTTAAACTTAAACTGTATAGGTAGGTACATTGTTATTAACTTAATTAGGGTACTCCTAAGGCTTAGGAAGAGCCACACTCAAGGGACCAAAGAGCCACATGTGGCTCGCGAGCCACAGTTTGCTGAACACAGGCCTAGGTAAATGCAGTACTTGCGAACTCCCACAACCACATCAAAATTACAACTAAACCACAGAGCAACCATCATTCAGAACTTCCTGAAATCTGCTGAATGGCATTCCTACAACTAGAGAATTAAAGAAGCCACACTGAGACTGATATGAGGGGCAGATGTATAGAATGCGCTATCCAACATCCACATGCGGTGTTTTTTTTTAATTAGATATCTTGGCTACATAGTTCCCCTGTGAGGAGAAAGGGGTCCCAGCCCAACACCAGACCACTCATCCCTGGATTCCAGTGTTGGGAAGGGAATTCCTCAAAGCTTTAGGCTATAAAAACCAGTGGGGATTGAGTGACACAGAGGGTTGCTGGAGTCCCAGACAGTTTCTCTTAAAGAACTGGTGCACAGACTTACACAGACTCACTCCCTCTGAGCTCCAGCATTGGGGCAACAGTTTGAAAGGGTCCAGGTACATATGGGGAGGAACTAAATTGCCTGGCATCAGGGCAAGAACTGAAGGGCAGCATTCTCCCAGACAAAAGTGCTGGCAGAGATCATTGTTCTTTTGATGAAACCTACTTGACAGGCAGTTGTCATATCCGAGTCTCTATAAACCTGGCCCACATTATCCCCGCCCCCCACAAATACACTCACCCTGGTGATTCCCTGAGACCCTGCCATACCCAATTTGCAGCCCCACTAAAGCTATTTACAGTGGCTTTTCCATATGAATAGCCTGTCCTTGCTCAGGCTTCAGACATTCCTAAAAATCTCTCAAACATTCAGCAGCTGGCCTCAGCATGCCCCAAAGCTCTCAATAAGTGGTCCCAGATCCGGCTGTAGCAGCAGCCTGCCTTGATTCACAGCTTGGCCTCTCCTGGGAATCTCCAAGCCAAACACAAGTAGGAGCCATCTGCTGATTGCTCTGTAGCTCATGTGGGGTGGCCCCAGGCAGAGCTCAGGCAGTAGCTGACTTTATATCTCCCAAGAGACTCCTGAGCTAGTGCACCTGGTGGACACATTCAGACCATGCCAGATTACAACCCTACCACATCCATGAGCAACACACTTAAGGGGTTGACTTGCTGAGCATCAAAGCCTGACTTAAGCAAAGGGATGTCTCCTACAGCTTTCCCACAGCCAATTGGCTTGGGAGTCAATTCCTCCCAGTGATGTCAACAACAATTAAGGCTCAACTACATTAGGACAGTGCCCACAGTCCCACACAGGGGCCCACATAGAGTGCCCAACTCAGGTGACTTGGGAGGATGAACAACTGGCCCTATTACCCAAGGCCACTCTACCAATTTCAGGAGACATAGCAGTTCTACCTAATACATAGAAACAAACACAGAGAAGCAGCCAAAACCTGGGGACAAAAACATGATGAAAATGAAATGACAGAAAAATCTCTGGAAGAAAAAACTAAATGAAATGGAAGTAAGAAAACTACTACATATATATTGTTCAAAACTCTATAAGGATGTTCAAGGAACTAGATGAGAACATCAAGGAATTTAGTGAGAATGCCAATGCCATAAAATAGGGCCAAAGAGAAATGAAGGATACACTAACTGAAATGAATAATAATTTACAGGGAATCAACAGTACAGTAGAGGACACAGAGAATCAAATCAGTGATTTGGCATATGAGGAAGCAAAAAAACACCCAATCAGAAAGGCAAAAAGGAAAAAGAATCCAAAAATATGAAGATAGTATATGGAACTTCTGGGACAACTTCAGGCACACCAACATTCGCATCATGGGGGGTCAGAAGGAGAAGAGAGAGAGAGCAAGATATTGAAAACCTATTTGAAGAAATAATGACAGAAAACTTCCCCTACCTGGTGAAGGAAATAGACTTACAAGTCCAGGAAGCAAAGAGAGTCCCAAACAAGAGGAACCCAAAAAGGCTCATACCAAGACACATCATAATTAAAATGCCAGGGGTTAAAGACAAAGAGAGAATCTTAAAAGCAGCAAGAGAAAACCAGTTAGTTACCTACAAGGGAGCACCCATATGACTGTCAGCTAATTTCTCAACAGAAAGTTTTCAGACCAGAAGGGAGTGGCAATAAATATTCAAAGTGATGAATAGCAAAGACCTAGAACCAAGATTACTCTACCCAGTAAAGCTATCATTTAGAATTGAAGGTCAGACCAAGAGCTTCACAGATAAGAAAAAGCTAAAGGAGTTCTTAGCCACCAAACCAGTATTACATGAAATGTTGAAGGGTCTTCTTAAAGAAGAACCAGAAGCAGCAGCAGAAAAAGAAAAATAAAGATGAAAAAATATGAACAATAAAATAGCAATAAATGCATAGATATCAACAATTTAACCTAAAAATAAAAATAAATGAACAGGGAATCTAGTGAACAAAATAAACTGATGAACCAAATAGAACCAGAGGCATGGAAACATGGAACAA
Source organism: Myotis daubentonii (assembly GCF_963259705.1). Lineage (NCBI taxonomy): Eukaryota > Metazoa > Chordata > Mammalia > Chiroptera > Vespertilionidae > Myotis > Myotis daubentonii. The sequence continues at coordinate 33,590,387 of NC_081861.1, read as the reverse complement.
ACTGACAAATCTCAGAGGGAATGGGGGAGAGGTGATGGAAAGAGATTAACCAGAGAATGTATGCATATATGCATTACCTATGGACACAAACAATAGGGTGGTAAAGGCCTTGGCAGGGCGGGGACCAGGTGGAGGGGTATACTGAGTTGAAAAAGGGGGACCTGTGTAATACTCTCAACAATAATGCTTTAAAAAAATAAAATAAAGTAAAAAAGACTCAAATAATAATGCAGAGAACTTGGTTATGTTACTTATTGAATTGCCTCCCTTGGTTCCTGTATATTTATTTTCTGTTTTTTTTATTCTCACTCACTTTTTACTTTTATCATGAGATATGACATAAGAAATGGCATAAAACATAACAGTATAATATAGTGACTGATTATGAAACAAGCACTGGATAAAAGCCACCCAAATCAATGAATAAAACATTGACAGCAACCCAGAAGGTGCCAATATAGCCCTTCTCAGATTCCTTTAACTATTCCACACTCTGAAGAAATAAGATGATTCTATCTTTTATGATAAGCAGTAACTTGATTTACTCTACAGTGTAATATATATACTAGAGGCCCAGTGCGCAAAACTTTGTGCACTCAGGGGGGAGGGGGGGTTCCTCAGCCCGGCCTGTGCCCTCTCGCAGTCTGGGACCCCTCGGGAGATAACGACCTGCTGGCTTAGGCCTGCTCCCGGGTAGCAGAGGGCAGGCCCAATCCCTAGGTGCAGTCCCTGGTCGGGCTCAGAGCAGGAACGATTGGGGAGATGGGGCACAGCCCCCTGTCATGCACAGAGCAGGGAGGATCAGGAGGTTGTGATGCCACCCTCAGTCACACTCAGGGTAGCGCCAATTGGGGGGTTGGGGCACCGCCTCCTGTCACACTCAAGGCAGGGTCGATGGGGAGGTTGTGGCGCCACCCCCTGTCATGCACAGAGCAGGGCCCATCAGGGGGGTTGGGGCTCCATACCCTGTCACACACAGAGCAGGGCCCATCAGGAGGTTGGGGAGCTCCCCCCTGTCACTCACAGAGCAGGGCCAATCAGGGGGTTGGGGCGCTCCCCCCTGTCACCCACAGAGCAGGGCCGATCAGGGGGTTGGGGCACCGCCACTGTCACATTCAGGGCAGGGCTCATGGGGAGGTTATGGCTCTACCCCGTCACACACAGAGCAGGGCCCGTGGGGGGGGGGTTGGGGTGCCGCACCCTGTCACACACAGAGCCGCAGGGTGATCAGGGGGTTGGGGAGCTCCCCCCTATCAGGCACAGAGCAGGGATGATCAGGGGGTTGGGACGCCTTCCCCTGTCACGAACAGAGCAGGGAAGATAGGGAGGTTCTGACCCCGCCCCCTGTCACACACAGAGCCGCAGGGCTATCAGGGGGTTTGGTGGCTGCCCCCTGTCACACTGATCCCGGTGCTGGGAGGCATATTACCCTTTTACTATATAGGATAGAGGCCTGGTGCATGGGTGGGTGCCGGCTGGTTTGCCCTTAAGGGTGTCCTGGATCAGGGTGGGGGTTCCCACTGGGGTTCCTGGCCAGTCTGGGTGAGGGGCTGAGGGCTATTTTCAGGCTGGCGGGTGACTGAAGCTCCCAACTGCTCCTTTTTTTCTTTTTCTTTTTTTTTATTCTGGGCCTGGTTTTAGCTCTGGCTCCAGCTCTGAGGCCTCTGCTGCTGAAAGCAGGTATCTGGTTTGTTTGTTCTATAATCAAAACACTGTTTCAACTCCAGCTCTGAGATCCCGTCTGGCTGAAAGCAGGTTTCTGGGGTTTTGTTTAGCTTCTATTTTTGTAACAATGTTTCAAACTGCAAGCTCAGACACTGGCAGTGGTGGGCGGGGAACTTTGGTGTCCTCCTTCACTGAAGCAAGCATGCCTCATGTTTGCTTCAAGCTGCCTGGCTGCCCGCCGCCATCTTGGCTGGCAGTTAATTTTCATATCGCCCTGATTAGCCAATGGGAAGAGTAGTGGATGTACGGCTAATTACCGTGTTTCTCTTTTATTAGATAGGAGATATATACATATATTTATATTAGGTGCCCGGTGCACGAAATTCATGCACTGGGGGAGGGGGTGGTTCCTCAGCCCAGCCTGCCCCCTCTCACATAGTGGGAGCCCTCAGGGGATGTCCTACTGACGGCTTAGGCCCCCTCCCCCTTCCCCTTGGGGAGCTGGCCTAACCTGCAATCTGGCCTCCCTTTGTGGGAGCCAATCAGGGAAAAGCGCCAGCCCCATCACCCCACTGCTGCAGCCACTACCAGTCACTGCAGCCCCCAAGGTGTTTTCATCAACACAGACTCCAGTCCCTTCACCATGAAAAAATGACAACTTTCTTTAGGCATTTTCAAGATGTGTCTTTCATAGGATATGACATTTCTTTATTATTATTTTTTTATCCTCACCTGAGGATATGTTTCCATTGCTTTTTAGAGAATGTGAAAGAGAAAGGGAAAGAAAGAAACATCAAAGTGAGAGGAACACTTTGATTGGTTGTCTCCTGCATGAGCCCTGACCTGGGCCTGGGCCAGGGAGGAGCCTGCAACCTAGGTACATGCCCTTGGTCAGAATTGAACCCAGACCCTACAGTGGGCATGCTGAGGCAATATCTACTGAGCCAAACTGGCTAGGGCAGGATATGACATTTCTTAGCCCTCCAGCAGCAGACCTTCATTTTTTTCTCCAGGAATGAGGTGGAAAAAACCTACATCACCTTTTTGGATTCTTATTACCCAAATTACTAAGAATATTACCAGTGGCATACAGGGAGCTTAGCCAATGAGCAGTCAGAAAAGGTGTTTCCTCTGTAGTTCACACCGATACCCTGTTCAACCCCTGCCCAGGCCTAAGGCCTCTGGCCGGGCGTTAGGCCTGGACAGGGGACCCCCAGCCCCATGCAATTGCCAGCTCCGCCCCTGCCCAGGCCTCAGGCCTTAGGCCTATGTCTGGGGTGTTAGGCCTGGATGGGGACCCCCAGCCCACTCCGATCGCAAGCTCCATGCCTGCTCAGGCCTCAGGCTTCTGGCTGTGGCATTAGACCTAGGCTGGGGACCCCCAGACCACTCCAATTGTAGGCTCCACCCCTGCCCAGGCCTCAGGCCTCTGGCCCAGGCATTAGGTCTGGGAAGGGGACCCCCAGCCTGCTCTAATTGTAGGCTCTGCACCTGCTCAAGCCTGAGGCCTCTGGCTGGGGCGTTAGGCCTGGGCAGGGGACCCCTAGCCCCATGCAATCACCGTCTCCACCCCTGCCCAGGTCTCAGACCTCTGGCTGAGCCTTAGGCCTGGGCAGGGGCCCCTTACACTCTGATTGCAGGCTCAGGTCCTGCCCAGGAGCCCCTTGGCTCAGGCCCTTCCTAGGCTGCTCAGGGCCCACATGGGGCCTACCTGGAGTGACCTGGGTGTCCTATGATGTTTCCGGGACCCAGGCCACTGGTACCTAGTATGAAAATTAGCTGCCATTTTAGTTGGGTTAATTTGCATATTCACTCCTGATTGGCTGGTGGGCGTGGCTGGTGTGGCTTGTGGGCATGGCTGGTGGGTGTAGTGGAGGTATGGTCAATTTGCATGTTTCTCTTTTATTAAAAAAATATATATATAGCCTTAACAATACTGTCCTATTTTGTTTGTGAACTTTAAAAAAATGTTACTAGAGTCTACATTTTATTTTGTGGCTTTTTTTGTTAAATTAGAAACTAAAAGTGCCAGAGTCACTCCATTGTTGGCTCTGAAGAAACAAACTTACTTCAATTCTACAGGTAGAAGGAAACAAATTCTGCCAACAACCCATTCTGCCAGACTGGAAGTGGGTCCTTCCCTAGTTCAGCCTCCAAACTAGAATGCAGCTCAAGTAACACCTCGATTTTAGCCTAGAAACACCATGAGAAGGGGCACCCATATAAGCCATGCACAGAATTCTGACCTACAGAAACTATGTGATAATAAATAAATGGGTTTGTTTTAAGCAACAATGTTTGTGGTAATTTGTTGTGTGCCAATACAAAACTAGTACAATGGGATCTGGCCTTTTTAAGGTCTTTGTTTTCTGTTAAGTCCTTTGTGGCTACTTACAATGCAGTTCAACTCACCTGAAACTGTTTCTTACAGATTTGCAACTGTCCCTAAGGAAAAGCAGCACTTAGCGCTTTACTTAGTTTACTTACAGATCGTATTCTGCCTATTTTCTCAGTAACTCTTCAGTATCTTATTAGCTCTAAGACATATTTAAGAAAGTTACATATTTCAGCCTCATTGAGTAGGTTAGTATAATGTATGTAAATTATCATTACTGGAAAAATGAAGACTGGTTCCTGTCTATCTGCTGAATCAGGGTCTCTGGCTTTCCAATGAATTATTTTAGGTACTCAACATGTTTTCAAACATTAACATTTTCTTCTTATGTTGTTCAGAGTCAGTTTTTGTTGCTTGTAATTCCGTATGTGATAAGCTAAATAAGAAATTAGCTATGTTCAATGGCCAACTACGGAGAAAAAAACACAAATATACTTAGAAAATATTAAAGGAATTATACAAAGAATATATAGTTAGCAACTAATTTGGATGGTGGAATGGTAGGTGATTGCTTTATTCTTTCTGTTGCTGAAAATATTTTAGTAATGAGCATGTATTTCTTTTATGATATAAAACTATTTAAACTACACAGACTAGTAGAGTATAAGTAGCCTTGTATAAACATCATTGGTTCTTAATGTTATTTAGGTGCTACATGTGCATAAATGAGTGGTTGTATTATTCTTTTGATATACAGTGTGTCCCCAAAAATGTATACACACTGTAACAACTTATAGCTCAATTTTGAAAAAGAAATGTATTTTAATAAGCAAAGTGTGTATATTCATTATTTGGGAACACCCTATATATTAAAATGCTTATTTGAAATTCAAGCCTCAAGTCCCAATATAGTGCCCTTAAAATCTGTACTCTGAGCTATTCTTGTTGAAGCATGCCTTTTTTAAAATCAACTGCTCATGTCTGATTATTAAAAGCTATTTTCAGGATTTACACCAAGCAATATTTTTTTACATTGTTAACTACCCTAACCCCTAATTACATTTTAAGTAGAGATGAGGCTAAAAGTGGGAAATTATGATTAAAACTTCAATAATAAGCTAATTGTTGGGTATGACAGATAACTCTACTCATGCAATTTACCTTTATATAAAGCAGGCCCTCAAAATTATTACATTTAATTTGGCTCAGAAGAGGGGGGCAGCTATCTACACTAGTAAAAGACAAAGATGCTAATTGACCATACTTTCGCTACATCCCAAGCTATGCCCACCAGCCAATCAGAGTGACTATATGCAAATTAACCCAACCAAGATGGCGGCCAGCAGCCACAGAGCTGGAGCAAGCAGGAGGCTTGGTTTCCTCGGCGATGGAGGAAGCCAAGCTTCCTGCCGGCCCTGAGCCAGCTGTGGGCTCCGCTCATGGCAACAAAGTTCCAATTATAGAAGCTAAATAATTCCCAGATACCTGATTCCAGCCAGCCTCCACTGGGAGCTTGGTTGGCTGGGGGCCATGGCCAGCCTGCAAACAGCCATCAGCCCCTCACCCAGGCTGGCCAGACACTCCTATATAATAAAGGGTAATATGCAAATTGACCCTAACAGCAGAACGACTGGAAATGACTGGTCACTATGACACACTGACCACCAGGGGGCAGATTATCAATGCAGGAGCTGCCCCCTGGTGGTCAGTGTGCTCCCACAGGGGGAGCTCTGCTCAGCCACTAGCCAGGCTGACAGCTGCCAGTACAGCGGTGGTGGTGGTAGTGGGAACCTCTCCTGCCTCCTCAGCAGTGCTAAGGATGTCCAACTGCAGCTTAGCCGTGCTCCCCACTGGCAAGTAGACATCCCTCGAGGGCTCCCGGGCTGCCAGAGGGATGTCTGACTGCCAGCTTAGGCCCAATCCCCCAGGGACCGGGCCTAAGCCAGCAGGTGGTCATTCCCCAAGGGGTTGCAGACTGCGAGAGGGCACAGGCTGGGCTGAGGGACCCTCCTGAGTGCACAAATTTTTGTGCACTGGGCCTCTAGTTCCTATATAATAAAGAGGTAATATGGAAATTGACCATCACTCCAACACACAAATGGCCACCCACATGTGGTCAAAGATGGCTGCCCCATGTGGACACAAGATGGCCACCACAAGCTGGCCAGCAGGGGAGGGCAGTTAGAGGTGACCGGGCCGGCAGGGGAGGGCAGTTGGGAGGGATAAGGCCTGCAGGGGAGGGAAGTTAGGGGCAATTGGCCGGCAGGGGAGCAGTTAGGTGTGGATCAGGCTGGCAGGAGAGTGGTTAGGGGTTGATCAGGCTGGCAGGCAGAAGTGGTTAGGGGCAATCAGGCAGGCAAGCAGGTGAGTGGTTGGGAGCCAGCAGTCCTGGGTTGTGTGAGGGATCCCAGATTGGAGAGGGTGCAGGCTGGGTTGAGGGACACCCCCCCCCCTCGCATGAATTCTGTGCACCAGGCTTCTAGTATTATATAATTGAGTATCCCTGGCAAGTCATGCAAATGTAAATTATCTTTGTCTAAAATTCGATGGGACTACAGAGTGTACAAAAATAGGCTGAATCACTATTAATTTATACCATTCCTCTGAAAGTGTTTTCTGGATAAACCTCTGTACTCAGCATATTTTAAAATTTGTCAATTTATGCAAAAATAAAGAATCAGTTGGAGGGATGGTTAATTGAGAATTCAGGCTATGTAGATTCTAAATATTTTAGTTGTTTCTGCATTAGGATATTTATTTTCCAGGTTTATGATTCCAAACACAAATTATTGTTTATTTATTTAGTTAAGAATGTGTTTCAGCTGGAACAGGAATATTTTGCAATAAATTTAAATGCAGAGGGTGTCTTTTTTCCTCGAGTTTTCATTGCTACAGCTGTGTTTCTACCCATTCATTTTCTACATTTTTGTACTTTATCCAATAAATTATATTTTTCAGTCTTTTTATAACAACCAGATATTTTAAAAATATATATTATTTTCATGTTTGTTATCATTGTACTATATCATATTGTGCAGTTCAAAAAGGCAAACAAAATATAAGAAAAGTGTCACATGGAGTCACACACTGTGGAGGAAGATACTTTATGCTGAGGAAAATGTTTAAAGTTGGTGAATCCCATATATTAGAATAATGCATGAGCAGATAGAAATTATAAGCACAAATATATTTTGAGAGAGCCTATGGAGGGGGTAGTATTGGTAGGCATCATTAGAGAAGGACATACACCATTAAATACACAACTGAATTTTATGGTAAGCAAGTATTTTTCATTTTTGTTATTATATGGAAGTTAGCACAAGTAGTAATTTTACTTTACCTTACGTAGTTAATCTCTCACATAGGTGAAATAAGAACTGCAAATGCATGGACTATGTCTGTCTTGCCCATCACTGTATACCCAGTACTGAGTAGAGTTTCTTGTATGTAGTGGGGATAAATATCTGTTTATTCAATAAAAAGATGGTTTCTTGGTTCTATCTGTTCCTTTTCATTGGATTCTGTGTCAAATACTGAAAAGTGGGTGTCGGTTTTGACACTTGCTTTCAGTAAAAAAAAAAAAAAAGATACTGAACAAAACTCTAATACAAGATGTGGAATATAGGGACAATTAAATATAAAAATAGACACTGATACTGTACAATGGGACTCTGATTAATGGTTTCAGTTACTTCCATAAAGTTATTTGATTAAATTTAACTGGAAACCAGCTGTGCAGTGGGGTTTGTCAAATCTAGGTTAGTTTTCATAGGTAAATCCTGTTTATGTCATTGGGCCACAGAACTGGATCAAAGGAATAGACATAAAAGAAAAAAAAAAAGCTTGGTTTTCTCAAACATAATGATTATGAATATGACATTTGCTACTGGCAAACAAAAGAGTTATAATAGGCATGGATAATCTGAATATTTGGATACCTGGCAGAAAAGATGTCTAGAGAGCTTAGTTTTTCAGCAAGGTTGTACACTACAAAATTAATAGTTATACCTGGGCCTACTAACATATATTAGCATAATATTTTCACTCAAAGGAGCCTGAGACAATGGTTCCCTCTGAAAATAATTTGTAAAATCAAGAAAACTTATTCACTCTGTTGTTAGAATTGGAGGGGGTAGTAAGGGAGAAAGAAAACTTGCCTGACCTGTTGTTACTGAAACTTAACCTGCCTGATATCTTGCAACAATAATTTTTTTAAATTATTATTATTTTATTGTTTAAAGTATTACATATGTCTCCTTTTTCCCCCTATTGACCCTCCCCCTGGCCACTCCCACCCCTGAGGGCAAGCCCCCACCGTCCCAGTGTCTGTATCTTTGCAACAATAATTTGATTTAGGGCTGGAAAACATCGCTTAATGAGATGAAAAAAGATAATAGATTAAATTTAATTGCTGTGTATGCCACAATTCTTCTGTGTAAATAAGGAAATAAAATTCAACATCATATAAAAGCCACTCCAATCCCTTCAAATTAAGTAATAAATTTTAAAAGTACTTAAGGAAATTAATGTTCAAATTCCATGTTGTTCTCACAGTGCCAAACCAGACATTGCCATGTTAGCCAAATTTTTGTATAATAGAAGAAGTCTTAAAAGTATCATTATAAACGGATAGATTACATTTTTTCCTATCACCTCTAATTAATTTTGTGGTTGTTCAGAGCCAATTAATCTCCGTTATCCTCTTTAGGCAACAGGAAAACAATGATTTCAAAGTGGATTAAAATTAGAATCATTTTCTCTCTTGACCTAGCACAATTTTTCACAATATTACATTTGGAATTACCCCCAAAGATGGATTTCTGCATGTAAATGAATAGTGGGAATAAAGCTGAAAAAATTAAACCAAACTTAAGTTACAGTGTGAATTGAACAGAGAAGAGACAGGGGAAAGATTACAAGCTCCACTTTACAAATCCCTTCATTTATTCATTTATGTATCAAGTATTTACAAAGTACCTACTGTGAGCCAGATGTTGGGAATATAACTGGTAAACAAGGTAGATAAGTTTGCTGATCTCACAGAGTTTGCAGATAAATATATATGTGAACCCATAATATAACTTCAGGTTGTGGCAAGTGTAATAAAGGAACTAAAACGGGGTGATGTGTGATTGTGACTGGCAGTCATTTTCTCAGATTGTGATGGTGTCTGATTTAGACTGAGTAGTGAGGGAAGGGCTTTCTGAGGTGCTGATACTTGACTATGACCTTAATAATGAGGAGCCACTGTGAGGGAAGAGCATTCCTGACAGAGAAAACAGACAATGCATGAGTACTGAGGTGAGATGATTGTGAACTATGTTGTTTGAAGAAAATACTAGTAGAGATTATAGTTGGAGTTTCTGGCCCAAGGAGAAGAGAGTGGTTTCAGATGTGTTGGAGAGCTAAGCAGGATCAAATCACATAGTACCTACAGACCACTGTAAGCAGTCATATAGGTCAACAACAACAAGAATTGGCTAGAAACAGATCATTCCAAGATGGAGGAAAAATTGACCAGAGACCAACCCCAAAACTCATCATACCATCATTATAATGAACATTGACACCACAAGTAGAAGAGGGGGGCCGGGGGGTGCCTAAGGGGACAAATAATGACACTTTCGGAACAGGTCAAGTTAGGAACAAGCCTCCCTCTCAACCAGGAGGTGGAGCCTGAATTAGGCACCACAAAATTAAAAAACTAGAAATCCACAAAATCCCAAGAACTTGTTCAATCCACTCGGATGCTAATTTTCACTTCTTTCACAGTCGTGCCTACACCCTGGCCTCTTTCTTCTTCTTTACCTGAATAAAACTTGTATTCTTTCACTCTGATTTGTCCTTGACATTTTTCCTGTGTGAGTCAAGGACCTGGAGGTTACCAGACATGGGAAAGGTCCTGGAGCATGCTGAGGTAGGGCCAGCTCCTAGCAGGAAGCCGTCCGGTAACACTGTGAGGACTAAAGTAGGTGAATCCCAGGGAAAAGTCCCCAGTATTCTCAACTTTTCCATGATCTACCTCATTTTTGGTTGTCACAAGAGGAGGGTTTGAGGGTTATAGCTATAACCATTTAGTTTATAGAGGTCAGTGATGTTGCTAAACATCTTACAATGTCCAGGGCAGACCTCCTCACAAGAAAAAGAAGCATATAGTCCAAAATGTCAATAGTGCTGACACTGAGAAACCCTCAACAGCCTCTACATTTTGCTGGAATTTAATCCTGACTCCCTTTGAGGACTCTGCCCCTCTTGCAGCCTTAAATGGTGCCTCTATCACCTCTGCCCACATCACTAATGTTATTGAGGCTGGAAAGCGAAGTAAATGTTATAGTAATTCTTCATTGCTACTTTTAGACCATTCCTCTCTCTTCATTCCTAAAATAACTCAATTTTTTAATCTCAAGTCCTTGTCAGCTACAGATAACTAAATCACTTGCCACTGCTCCTCCTTTTCCGCTTGTTATCTTGAAAGGTTTATCTCCTGGCTTACTGTCATGTTCTCTAACATTACTCCAGTTCTTGGCAATTTCAATACAGGTGAAGGAAGAGGAGCAGAGTTTGCTACTCCAAAATATGCCTCTTAGAGGTATTGATTATTTAAGGCTGGTTCATTTTAAGGAATAGCAGACCTGGGAGAAGCTCTGAAAACCATATAGAATTACCCTTAGTAAAGGACATTTCACCTTCATCTGTGTTTTTTTTTCCTTTCCATAAATTTTCCTTGTCCTATCACACTTTCTATATGTTGCTTATTTTTTCCCCACTGCTGCTGTTTTCAGTTAGTGTAGTATTAAAGTTTATAGTTCAGTTTGAGAGCTCCAACTTGAGAATTGTGGGGACATTTTAAAGATTCCTTCAAATCTGAAGTTCTATTATTCTTTCATACTTTGAAAGTAGAGAAACTATGAAAAAAACAAAACAAAACAAGGCTTCTTACCCATTGTAATTATTTAACTCTTCTTTCTAACTAACTGTACTATGTTTATCACTAGTGGAGGTACACTGCAATACCTGGGCTGAAGCTCTCAGATTAATGTTTAACTGTAAATAAATATCTAAATAATAAGAGTTTTCAACTGTAAAACAAATGAAGGAAGGTCATGGGATCACTTTTGCTAGAAATCATTAAAATTACAATACTGATCTGTCTAAACTAGTTTAGAGATAGTCTCACCTGAAAGCAAGTGATCGACCAGACAAATTCTCAAGGCATCCTAAGCCCCAAACCCTTAATCTTCCAATAAATAGACATTGATCTGAATGCTTGATCCTAGTGGGTTAGGGCAGAAGAATAAACAACATTTCCATGTCAATTCATAGAAAATAAATTTATTTTGATAGGTTTATTCTCCTTTCATTTAATTTTTCCCTCCAGACACTTTTTTTATTCCCTTTATTGAGTTTGTTTATATAGCAAGCCCACAGAATTGAGCTTCTTTCCCCTGAAACTTTTTAAAAGGGATACTGTGATGGCTCAGTAGCTCAATTAGGTTTAAATTATTTTTTGCAAGTTGCCTGCACATGCCAGAGTTCCCCAAACACCCCCCTTTTTAAATGGGTTATTTTCTGAAACCAGGAGACAGAAAACAAATGAATAAGGAAAGAAACACTAAGTTCTAAAAAAGAAATCAGACCTCATAAGGTTCCGGGTGGTTATTACTGTCAACTCTTTAAGAAATGAACAACATTTGATATGAATCTTCACACCATGCTTCTTAACCTATGGCAGAAATAATATTAACTTTAGATGTGTATCTGCTAAGCTAAACATTGATTCTATTTATAATCTATCATCATATGATTTTAACCTTTGTACAATACCATATCTTATTTTTATATCCAAAATAATTTATGATAATTTACAATGCCCACTAGCTATCTAGAATGGCTTAAGTATTTTTGTTTAGCCTTATTCTTTACATTGTTCTTCATTTAGTATTAATTCTTTCAAGACAAAGAAAACATGTAATTTCAATAGTGTAAGCTAAGTAATAAGTGTACATTGAATGCAACTCTGATTTCTCTTCTAGCTTTGATATTGGTCTGTCCTTTATGCCATCTTTCTACCCATAGTCATCAGTTCCTTCTCTCTCTCTCTTTTTTCTAAAAGAGTGACACATATGAAATTTTCATTATTAAAAAACAAAACTGTTGGAATCTTACCTGGCTTCAGATTTCTAAGCAAAAACTTTCCTCTATTATACCAATTACAAGCTAATATTTAATATCCTTTGAAAGAGATTATTTTCCTATCTCTCCTAAAAATAGTAACAAACTAATGCATTGTTTGCAACCTTTTGACTTCCCTGGTGAAATTCAAAATTGAACCCTGTACTAAGGGAAAAAGAGACTGGAAAAAGAGGCAGCCTACTCAAGGTTGGTAAGTGGCAGTTTTAATAATCAAGGGAACTTACATATGAAGCTTGTATTGGTGGCCACAAGATGAGTAAATCTCTGCATTCACAAGTCAGCATCTTAAGTTTATACAGGGGCTTTAGCTGGGTTCAGTCACATATACTGTTCAGATGGTCTCAACAACACCTTCATCTCTCAGGTATATGTGTTTGAAATAACTCCATCTGTGAGAATTGTGGGCAGGATGTACACTCCAAAGATAAGGAGTGTGGTGTAGAGCTCCCCATTGCCTAGGTCAAATGTATTGGTCAACCAGTGGTCATGTGTCTTCTTGATGACCCCCTCTAACAAGCATCAAACACATATATATCCACAAAATATAGTTTTTTATTGTTATGCTTCCTCTATTCATTAATAGAGCATATAATTAATTTGAATATATTTACAATTATTTTTGTCAATAAAATCAATTATAAGCAAGAAAGTCATGTTGGAAATGTATAAAAAACAAGAGTTTATGTTATTTCATAGATTAATTAAAATAAATATTATAACATTAAAAATATATTATAGAAAGCTGATACAATAAAGCACAAATCAAAGAAGTTAGCACCTAATTTGAAAAATAAATAAATTAAGAAATGGAATAATGATTAGAAAACAGAGATATGGCAACATTATATTTGGGTGTCTATATATGGCCCCAGACTCATTGGCTTCTTATTTAATTACTCGTGGCCTGCTGCACGAATTTGTGCACATAGAAAGGAAATTAATTAGAAGAAATATTTTAATATCGCTATTCACCCTTTCTCTATAATAGAAGTGTCAACCAAATTTATGATCGATAATGACAGATGGAAACACATGTGTGTGATTGGTGCCAACAAGAGCTTTATATGTAGCACTCATGCGTGAGTCAACTTAGCCTTTTATATAGAATAACCTTGCTTAATTAGACCTGCTTTCTGATGTAGCTAAACTTTTTCCAGCCCGGTGAAGCACCCCAACTTCTTTTCAGGTAATTGTCAGCAACACAGCAGTAAATATCAACATGAAGCAGATTATTATTGTAGATCTCGCAGGGAGGACAAAGGGTAAAATATTTAACTGAAGCAGTGTTTGACTATATTCTGCACAGTGATAAAAGCTAAAGTCATTTTCAAGGTCCACCATTTCTTTCTTCTTTTCAGTCAGGTCATGTTCCTAAGCTTTCTAAATCTTTGTTTTCTGGCTAATGAAAAGAAAATAGGATTCCACTGAGTCTTCTATCTACCCATTCCAGGACTTCTGTGAGGATCAAATGAGATGAGGCATGGGAAAATGCTTCACAGACATTTGGTTACAGTGTAAAATGTTTCCACCTGTCTATGAAGCAAGTCATGTTCCTGGGATGAAGAAACTCCAAGGAAGCTAGTCAGTAGGAGAGGAAGCCAGGCATTGCTATGTGACGTCATTACCTGTACAGTCAGACACTTAGCATATTAGCCTTTTATATATATAGATTTATTTCTTTAAAAAAATTTTAATTACAGTTTACATTCAACATTATTTTGTATTCATTTCAGGTGTACAGCATAATGGTTGGAGAATCATATGCTTTACAAAGGGTTCCGTCTGATATTTCCAGTACCCAACTGGCACTATATATAGTTATTACAATATTATTGACTATATTTCCTGTGCTATAAGTTACATTCCCATGCCTATTTTGTAGCTACCAGTCTATAATTCCCAATTCCTTCACCTTTTTCACCCAGTACCCTAATGCCCCTCCATTCTGGCAACCATCAGTCTGTTCTCTTTATCTATGAGTCTGTTTCTATGTTGTTAATTTGTTTATATATTTAGATTCCACGTGTATACATGCCTCTATTTCTATTTTGTTCATCAGTTTACTTTGTTCTTTAGATTCAACACACAAGTGAGATCATATGGTATTTGTTTTTCTCTGTCTGACTTACTTCACTTAGCATATTACCCTCTAAGTCCATCCATGATGTCACACATGGTAAGATTTAATTCTTTTTTATGACTGAGTAAAATTTAACCTTTGCCATTTTAATTATGATGTGTTTGGTGTGGGTCTTTTGGGGTTCATCTGTTTGAGGCTCTCTGTGCTTCCTGGACTTTTGTGTCTTTTTCTTCACCATGTTAAAAAAGTTTTTAGTCATTATTTCTTCAAACAGGTTCTTGATCACTTGTTTACTTTCTTCTCCTCCTGTTACAAATGTTATGTGGATGCTGTTCATTTCATGTTGTCCCAAAGTTCCCCTAAACTCTCCTCATGCTTTTTAAGTGTTTTTTCTTTTTGTTACTCTAATTGTTTTTTTTCCTAACTAGTCTTCCAAATCACTGATTCAATTCTCTGCTTCATCCAGCCTGCTTTTAATTCCCTCCAGTGTATTCTATATTTTTTTAATCCTCACTCAAGGATATTTTTCCATTGATTTTTAGAGAGAGTGGAAGAGAGAGGGAAAGACAGAGAGAAATATTGATGTGAGAGAAAGACATCAATTGGTTGACTCCTGCATGTGCCCTCACCAGGGCCCAGGCCAGGGAGGGGCCTGCAACCAAGGTATATGCCCTTGACTGGAATCAAACCCAGGACACTTTGGTCTGCAGGCTGATAGTCTGTCCACTGACCCAAACTGGCTAGGGCCCCTCCAGTGTATTCTTGATGTCAGATATAGTATTTTATATTTCCAACTGGATCTTATCCATGGTTTCTAAGTCCTTTTTCATGATGATGTAGTTTCCTCTAAGTTCCTTGTAGTTCTCACTAAGTTCCTTGTGCATCCTTATAACCATTACTCTGACCTCTGTATATGATAAGTTGCTTACTTCCATCTCATTTAGCTCTTTTAGTGGAAACTCCTTTTCTTTCATTTTGGGGTTGTTTTTTGTCTCCCCATTTCAGTTGTCTCTTTGTGTTTGTTTCTGGGTATTACATAGAACTGCTATGACTCAGTCTTTGTGGGGTGGTCTTTTGTAGTAAATGTCCTTTGGGACACAGTGGTGGGGTCTCCTTGAACTCCTGAGTTGTATACTCTAGGAGTGACTCTTTTGTGTGTTATTTAGGATCTCCTGTTGTAATTATTCTTAATTGTTGTTCCATATGGGTGGGATTTCCTCTCAGGCTGGCTTACTGTGAGGCATAATCCTGACCACATTGTGAAAGCTATTTTTGGTAACTTCTCCTGTTCAATGGGAAAAAAGGCGCGGGGGGGGGGGGGGGGTTGTTCTCAATTTTCTCTTCAGTCAGAGGTCAGCTCCTGCTGGGAAAGTTTCCAACTCTGTGGCAAAATTCCCCACCCCAGGGCCAGGCCTCAGGGTGCAGTCAACTCAGCACTCCTCCCCTGCCTCTCTTTTGGCTTCCAAGGATCCCGCTACTCCCTCAGCTGCCACAGCAAAACTCTGTGTCTTTTTAAATGCTTATTATCTCTTTGTTTAAATTCTCACTTTGTTCACCCATTTTTCCTCTAAGTTCCTTGAACCTCCTGTAACTATTATTTTGAACTCTATAGCTGATAAATTGCTTGCCTCCATTTTATTTAGTTATTGTTCTGGCAATTTCTCCTGTTCTTTCATTAAGGGCCTGTTTCTTTGTCTCTGTATTTTGGCTGGCTTTGTGTTTTTATTTTTGTGTATTACTGTAATTTGCTATGCCTCCCAGTCTTGGTAGGGTGGCCTTATTTAGTAATATCCTGTGAGAACCATTGGAATAGTCTCCTTGATCACCTGAGCTGGGTGCTCTAAGAATATCCCTTGGAGGTGGGTTATGTGAGCCCTCCTGTTGTAACTGAGTCTTTATTGCTATTGACCCATTTATGATTGGGATCGACCCTTAGGTTGGGTCACTCTGAAGATTGACCTTAACTACAGTGTATGAACTGCTGTGCTGGTATTGACCACATGGAGTGTATTCACCACTACAGGGTTGGGTGCCTGCTGACATATTTCTTTTTATGTGTTGCTGATTGGATACTGCTCTGATATTGTGTGACCTTGACACTAGGCATGTTGGTTCTATGGTTTATTGGCAGGGACACTGATTCAGGTCAATGCCAGATTCTGCCTGTGACTGGCCCTTGGATACCTGCTTGTAGCTACAAATCAATTCACAGTTTGTGTCTGCCTCTGCTGTGCTTGGGAAGGACCAGGTTATGCACTATGGCCAGCTTCCAAGAGCCATGAGCCACAGAGCTGGTCAACAAAACGCCCTAGGCACCTTGTGATTCACCTCTGCCTGCCTTCACCTGCCAGCTACCTCTTAGGCTCAGTCTCTGAAAGAGCTTATGGCAGTAGTGAGTTGATTGAGTTAGGTTCTTAGTGAGACACAAGATAGGGGTGAGTTGTGTTCACCAGACTGATACAGATTCAAACTCAGTGTGCATGCTAGGTCTGAGGTGACTCAGCAAATATCCCAGGATACACAAAAGCTAGCTACCATACAAGGGGTGTCCTTAGACCTTTGTGTTGTAGTGAGGTCTCAGTGAGTCATCAGGCTGAGAACAGAAGAGTTACCAGGCCTAAAAAGACCAAGACCTGGATTTGTAAAGGGAGGGCTTTGTATCAGTTGGGCTTTAAAGAGAAAAATGGAACCTGTCCTAGAGCCACGCAACTCAGTCTGTCCTGGACTCTGTCTGGATCACATGGAGAGTCCAAGCTTGGCAAGGTGGGCTGCTGTGAGTCAGGAGAGTGGGGCTAGTGGATCTCCCAGGAGGCAGAAGCTCTGCTTAGACTAGCAGGAAGTTTGAGAGAATGGCCCTGCCCCAGAGCCACATAACTCAGTCTCTGACACCCTCTGAGTCTGCTTGGAACTCTACATTCTGGGTCCAGGCAACTGAATCCTCCATAGGGTATAAGTCCCACAGGGCATTTGACACAGTGTTTGGATGATGGGGCTATTACATTCTCTCAGGCTGATCCCATCAGGAGGTGAGTGCTCTTCCCAAGAAAGATGGCATCTGTGGTGTGGAAGACAGACTCAGAACAGGGATCCTAGCAGCTCTCCCTTCAGCTCTCCCTGGAGCCACAAACCCCCAGTCTCTCTTCAACTGACTCTAGTCTACTCAGTTCTCCTTCTTCCAGAGACCAGGATGAGTGGCTGCAAATTAAATTTTGTGTGTTGGACCTTTAAGAGGGTGCTTGGGTTTCTAGCTAACTCCCATCTCTCCCTGGCAGACAGAATCCCCACTGATTTTCACAGCCAGGTGCTATGTGGGCACTTCTTCCAAGTTCTTGTGATTTTCGCTGGTGGCTTCTTGTGGAAATCCTTGGATATAATACTTCTGTTCAGTTAGTCTTCAGTTGGTTATTCAGATGGACTATTTTATATTTTACCCATAATTCCAGTTTGGTTGTGGGAGGAGGTGAATGTAACTTCCATCCACTTTACTGCCATCTTCTCATTGGATTCTTATTAAAAGAAATAGTCCAGCCCTAGCCAATTTGGCTTAGTGGATAGAGCATTGAGCTGTGAATTGAAGGGTCCTTGGTTCGATTCCTGTCAAGGACATGTACCTCAATTGCAGGCTAGATCCTTGACCCTTGTCGGGGTGTGTGCAGGAGGCAAGCAATTAATGTGTCTCTCTCACATTGATGTTTCTCTCTGTCTGTCTCTCCCCCTCCTTTCCACTTTCTCTAAAAATCAATGGAAAAACATCCTCGTCTGAGGATTAACAAAAATAAATAAATAAATAGAAATAAATAGTCCATTTAGGGCCTCTCTGACCACACATTGATATAATCTCTGTTCAATTTAATATTTTTTAGTAAATGTAAAATTACACATTCAGTGCTAGATAACAGAAAGATTAATTGAAAGGTTAAAATTAAGAGAAGGAAGCAGAGTTAATAAAGTACCACTAGCACTTTCATAATCATCATACAATCTATCATTTAATGAGCTCCTACTACATGCACATTTCATTCATTTCCACATTTATTTACCACCATCATATGAGGTAGTTGTTATTATATCTGTTTTACAGATGAGGATATTGAGACTCAGAGACATCAATAAAATTCTAAAGGTAATAAACAGAATAAATTAGGTCTGTCTAAATCCATGTTGCAATTTGACATACTACAATGCCTGGTATATAGAAAACATTTTCTAATTATTAACCACTTTGACTGTGGTTATGACTATTACTATTATTGTTTTATTATATAAGTATTATAATTTAAACAATGTTATAACAATAAATAATGTACATACAGATTTTTGCAGAAGATGTTTTAGTAGAATGTTGACTTATTTTTTTTCTTATTTACCTATTATTAAGGAGACCCATTGAGGGAAATCTATAAAAACTGGTTTAAAAGTAACAAATATATTAGTCCACTACCCTGCTGGCAAGTTGTAAACATTATTATTAATATCATCAATGCTAATATTATTATATCATTTGAAATAAATATATATTTTGATAGCTTTTAGCTAGCATTTATACTTGGCAAGATAAACGGATAAAGGCTGGCCTAATCAATATGTCAGTTTATTAAATACTGAATGTTTATTTTCACATATATTGTTAATAGAAACAAAATCACATTGAAACTATAATACAAAGTACAAGGTAAGCTGAGCTCTTTGAAAATTTTATGAACACTCTATATTGCATTAAGTAGAATAACAAGGAAAGTTATAAAAATGTTGAAGTAAAAGAGAAAGTTATCTATATAAGAAAAACAGCATATGTACAGGAAGAAGACACTGAAAAGAATCCAATATTTAGAATAGATTTTATCATTATGTCATTATAATCATTTTAGTCTGGAGAACTAAAAATGCATTCTATTTTTTAATTGGTACCATATATTTTTTCATTGCTAACATATTTCTGAGTTTCATGCCATCTTATTAATGAGAATTTAGAAATTTGGGAATGAAATTTAATCCTTTTGGTCTCTAAGCACTTAACCAAGTTTTGGAAGCCACTTGTTTATTAATGATAAGCTCTCTTCCATCAAGATAGAAAAAGAAATCATTGGCAGTGAGACAAAACTCCATTGAGTAATTTGAAACTGTTGCCTTCTAGTGGGGCTGATGTGATTAATTAACCCATCAGTAAGCTCAGCTGTCTGATGAACAGTAGCTATGTAGCACTGAATCTCAAAAAGAACTTGAACTTTTCGAGGATCTTGAACTGAAATTTCTTTTCAGATAAGTGGCCTAATTGAATTTCAATGAACTGGAAATCAAAGCTTTCTAGACTTAGTTTCTTTAAGTACAATTCTGTTTCTTTTAATATTTTTCCTCTTAAGAGTTACAAGTATCAGATCATATATCTTGAAATATTTAGAGCTCCCAATTTCCCAGAATAAAATTATTTGCTTTATTTCAAATCAATTTTATTGATGAGGTTCACTTGCATTCTATCTTATTAGTAACTAGAGGCCCAGTGCACAAAAATTTGTGCACTCGGGTTGGGGGGGGGTCCCTCAGCCTGGCCTGTGCCCTCTCACAGTCTGGGACCCCTCAGGGGATGACCACCTGCTGGCCTAGGCCTGCTCCCCGGGGGATTGGGCCTAAGCTGGCAATCAGATATCCCTCTGGCAGCCTGGCAGCCCTCGGGGGATGGCCACTTGCCAGCAGGGAGCAGACCTAAGCTGCAGTCGGACATCCTTAGCGCTGCTGAGGAGGCAGGAGAGGCTCCCACCACCACCGCTGTACTGGCAGCCATCAGCCTGGCTTGTGGCTGAGCAGAGCTCCCCCTGTGGGAGCGCACTGACCACCAGGGGGCAGCTCCTGCATTGAGCATCTGCCCCCTGGTGGTCAGTGTGTGTCATAGTGATCTGTCATTCCCAGTCATTCTGCTGTTAGGGTCAGTTTGCATATTACCCTTTTACTATATAGGATAGAGGCCTGGTGCACAGGTGGGGCCGGCTGGTTTGCCCTGAAGGGTGTCCCGGATCAGGGTGGGGGTCCCACTGGGGTGCCTGGCCAGCCTGGATGAGGGACTGATGGCTATTTTCAAACTGGCCACACCCCCTTCAGGGTGGGGGTCCCCACTGGGGTGCCTGGCCAGTCTGGGTGAGGGGCTGAGGGCCGTTTTCAGGCTGGCCTGCGACTAAAGCTCCCAGCCTCTCCTTTTTTTCTTTTTCCTTTTTATTCTGGGATTTATTTACCTTCTATAATTGAAACTCTGTTGCTGGCACTCCCAGCTCTGAGGCCACGGCTGGCTGAAAGCAGGTATCTGGGGTTTGTTTAGCTTCTATAATTGAAACTTTGTTGCTTTTGGAGCTGTTGCTTTTGGAGCTCAGAGCCGGGCCACGGCAGGCGGAGAACCTTAGCTTCCTCCATCACTGGAGCAAGCAAACCTCCTGCTCATTTCAGCTACGTGGCTGCCGGCCACCATCTTTGTTGGCAGTTAATTTGCATATCTCACTGATTAGCCAATGGGAAGAGTAGTGGAGGTACGGTTAATTACCCTTTTTGTCTTTTATTCGATAGGATTATTCATTACTATTTTTTGCAGTTTACTGTATTAAAAATAATAGAAGCAATATATTTTAAAAGATGTGTGACATTAGGTTCTATACTTGTTATTAAACATTAGTCTGAAAACCAATACATAAAAACCAACTGGTGACTTGTTAACAGTAGAGATATATTATCAACCACCCCACCAACCCAAAGATTTTGATTCAGCTTGACTGAAGTAGAGACATTAATATTTTTTTTAAAATGATCTCACAGGATTTTAATGCATAGCTGGATTTATAAGCATAAGGATCCTTAGTAATGAGTTAAATTTCTTTGTGCAATGGCATATTCTTACTTAAAATCTATTTTCATGTGTTTGTGTCTGTACTTTTATTAAGAATTTACTAAAACTTTTTACTAAAACTCCCATAATCTGTCTTATTTACAGGTTCCATCTGATTGAGCAATTATAATTGAAATAACAACTTTGTAATGATTTTAAGGAAGATACTAAGTGAACCGCATGATGCTTTATCTATTCAAAAGCAAATACATATATTTAAAGTGTTTCACGTTGTTTGTTGAGATTCATTTTAAACACAAGAGTAAAAATAAATTCCCCATTAAATGAAGCAAATATTCTATCTAATACAATATTTACCTTAGAGTGTATCTAAAAACCATTTAATGGGAGAACATAATTGATGTTATACATACAAGTATCAACCACATTGGATGAGAAGGTCCAATAGAGAGTACATAACTCCTATTAACAATATAGACCTCCATTAAAAGTTTTACCTCCATGGTAGAAACTAGGTCAGCTAATCCCAATATTCATTTCCCAAACCTTATACCCTACTTACCTATCACCTATATAAGGTAAATGGTACATACGTTTAAAATCCTGGTCTTATTTGCACCTAAGGGCCAAGTAAAGAGTTCTGGCTAAATAAACATATAGATAAGTTGGAACATGAATAGAGTGCCTAGAGCTATGGCAACTATTTTGCAACCTTGTGGGAAAGAATGATAGAATCACAGAAAGCCAGCCTGACTGACTGAGTCAGTTAATCAGCTACTGCAGCAAACAATATGAAATGTATTCTTATTTGAGTAGACTCCCATATGACACAGTATTATTTAGATCTTCTCTTGAAACTAAAATTGTTTCTACCTAATATAATGTCCAAACATCACTAATTTAGCCCATTCAGTCATGTAAGAATCAAAGTAATCTAGCTCCATTTAAAAAGGCATAAGCTTCTAATGATCTATTTCAAAAAATAAAATAGTCAATACTACAATCTTTAAATATTTAGACTGTTGCTCTTTATAAAATCTTTCGCATCAATAATAGCTAACCATGAAGTAGTTATGATATCATATTTTCATAATACTTACAGAATGATGCTAATATATACAACTCATTGTATATGCCTTTGTGTTAGCTTATCTATGTAATGAGATTCCCATAATTACACATAAAGGCCATCTTTATTCATAATTCTTGTTTTGCCTAGGGCATTCTAGCATATTAAGGTGATTTCAAAGTTGCTCAATGTGTATGTGTTTGTTTTTAATCATCAGCCAGATAAGTAATTATATATATATATATATATATATATATATATATATATATATATATTTGCAAATGCTTCACTTACTAGTATTGATTCCTTGGCATTGGTCAAAGAGTGATGAGAACACAGTGTTATGCACTTGCATTAAGAATATAAATTAGAATAGCGAAAATATCCCGAGAACCAAGATGGCGGCATAGGTTAACGCCGGAGTTTGCTGCTTTGAACAACTACTTCAAAAGTGAAACTAAAACACGGAACGGACATCACCCAGAACCACAGGAACGCTGGCTGAGTGGAAGTCCTACAACTAGGAGGAAAGAGAAACGCATACGGACACTCAGAGGAGGCGCAGTGCTGAAGTCAAATTCTGAGGTGCGGAGTGCGCGGAGCAGGCTGGCGGCGGAGGGCGTGGTTGTTGTTTTCAATCGGGAGGGAGTCGCAGACTCTGAGCTCCAGATACAGGCGAGTCTTTAGGGACCCAGGCTCAAACGGGAGAAGCGGACTGTCTGGCTTCGGTCAGAGAGAGTGCAGCTTTCTCTCCGAGCCTTGCAGCGGGTGCTGGGACTCAGAGAGGCAGAGCCCCTGGGGACAGGACTGAGAGCCGGCATAACTGCTCTCTCCAGCCCACCTTGTTGATCCTGTGCGACCCGCCCTGCCCAAGCCCTGCACAGAGGCATTTACCGGATAGCCTCAGGCAAAGGCTAGATTAGCACCTCCCTAGAGGACAGAAGTTCTCTCACTGCTGACACAGCTGATTCTCATAGCCACTTGGCCTGGAGGTCAAACCCTCCCTGGAATTAGCTACAACAATCAAGATTTATCTATAAGACTGCGAACAAAGACCACTAGGGGGTGCACCAAAGAAGCATAACAAAATGCGGAGACAAAGAAACAGGACAAAATTGTCAATGGAAGAAATAGAGTTCAGAACCACACTTTTAAGGTCTCTCAAGAACTGTTTAGAAGCTGCCGATAGACTTAATGAGATCTACACGAAAACTAATAAGACCCTCGATCTTATATTGGGGAACCAACTAGAAATTAAGCACACACGGTCTGAAATAACGAATATTATACAGACGCCCGACAGCAGACCAGAGGAGCGCAAGAATCAAGTCAATGATTTGAATTGCGAGGAAGCAAAAAACATCCAACCGGAAAAGCAAAATGAAAAAAGAATCCAAAAATGCGAGGATAGTGTAAGGAGCCTCTGGGACAGCTTCAAGCGTACCAACATCAGAATTATAGGGGTGCCAGAAGATGAGAGAGAGCAAGATATTGAAAACCTATTTGAAGAAATAATGACAGAAAACTTCCCCCACCTGGTGAAAGAAATGGACTTACAGGTCCAAGAAGCGCGGAGAACCCCAAACAAAAGGAATCCAAAGAGGACCACGCCAAGACACATCATAATTAAAATGCCAAGAGCAAAAGATAAAGAGAGAATCTTAAAAACAGCAAGAGAAAGTAACTCAGTTACCTACAAGGGAATACCCATACGACTGTCAGCTGATTTCTCAACAGAAACTTTGCAGGCCAGAAGGGAGTGGCAAGAAATATTCAAAGTGATGAATACCAAGAAACTACAACCAAGATTACTTTATCCAGCAAAGCTATCATTCAGAATTGAAGGTCAGATAAAGAGCTTCACAGATAAGGAAAAGCTAAAGGAGTTCATCACCACCAAACCAGGATTATATGAAATGCTAAAAGGTATCCTTTAAGAAGAGGAAGAGGAAGAAAAAGGTAAAGATACAAATTATGAACAACAAATATGCATCTATCAACAAGTGAATCTAAGAATCAAGTGAATAAATAATCTGATGAACAGAATGAACTGTTGATTATAATAGAATCAGGGACATAGAAAGGGAATGGACTGACTATTCTTGGGGGGGAAAGGGGTGTGGGAGATGTGGGAAGAGACTGGACAAAAATCGTGCACCTATGGATGAGGACAGTGGGTGGGGAGTGAGGGCGGAGGGTGGGGCGGGAACTGGGAGGAGGGGAGTTATGGGGGGGGAAAAAAAGGAACAAATGTAATAATCTGAACAATAAAGATTTAATTAAAAAAAAGAATATAAATTAATAGGTAAAAAAAGGAAACATCAAAATATCACTTAATAACTTATGATAGCCATAGACAATGATATCTTTTCTTTTCTTAAATTACTTGTGCTTTAATTTATTCACTCTCCTTCCTTTTGTTCAGTCTTCAGAACAAGTAACTCTGATCAGCAACATTTATAATTTTCAAGCTAGTTTCTGGAGCTGCAGCCAGTGGATGTTAATAACAGAGAACTGAATAAAATACAAAAAGAGTGAGAATCATTTCTTTCCTTTTCTTCATTTCATGTAAAAATCCATGTAAATGAATATATTTTTCAACAGTTTGCTTTAATTTGGAGATTATTTCCATGTATATAAAACTTATATGAGCTAAATAATATTGAGAGATGCCTTAGTATTTGTCAATTCCAGATAATGATCATTTGTATTTGTAAATGACATTAATTTTTGAAAGAAGATAGGTAGTAACAAAATGCTGAAGCCATTTTAACTCTACTAAGTAGGTAAAGGATGCCTACTAAAACATAACTTGTACTAATAAGTGCTTAAAGGAGGGAATTAACATTGACTGACCAATAATTGTGGGCATGGGGTGACATGGGAGAAACTTGAACGTTAGCATGAACCATGTTCGGGGCATGATGTGACATGGGAGAAACTTGAACGTTAGCATGAACCATGTTTCCGAGCATGGTGTGACATGGGAGAATCTTGAAAGTTAGTATGAACCCATGTTCCCGGGCATGGTGTGACATGGGAGAACCTGGCACGTTAGCATGAACCCATGTTCCGGGCATGGTGTGACATGGGAGAAACTTGAACATTAGCATGAACCATGTTCGGGGCATGGTGTGACATGGGAGAACCTTGCACGTTAGCATGAACCATGTTTCCGGGCATGGTGTGAAATGGGAGAACCTTGAAAATTAGCATGAACCATGTTTGGGGCATGGTGTGACATGGGAGAACCTTGAACGTTAGCATGAACCCATGTTCCCAGGCATGGTGTGACATGGGAGACCCTTGAACGTTAGTATGAATCCATGTTCGGGCCATGGTGTGACATGGGAGAACCTGGCACGTTAGTATGAACCCATGTTCGGGGCATGGTGTGACATGGGAGAAACTGGCACGTTAGTATGACCCCATGTTCCCAGGCATGGTGTGACATGGGAGAACCTTGCATGTTAGCATGAACCCATGCTCCCGGCCATGGTGTGACATGGGAGAACCTTGAACGTTAGCATGAACCCATGTTTTAAAGTATTAATAATCACTTTAAAATGTAAATGGCTTAAGTGGTCCAATCAAAAGACATAGGGTAGTTGAATGGATAAGAAAACAAGACCCACCCAGCCGGTGTAGCTCAGTGGTTGAGCATCAACCTATGAACTAGGAGCTCATGAGTCAATTCCTGGTCAGGACACATGCCCAGGTTGTGGGTTCGCCCCAGTGTGGGGCATGCAGGAGGCAGCGGATCAATGATTCTCTCCTATCATTGATTCTATCTTTCTGTCCCTCTCCCTTCATCTCTGAAATCAATAAAAATATACTTAAAAAATAAAACAAGACTCATATATATTCTATCTTCAAGAGACCCACCTCAGAACAAAAGATGCACACAGATTAAAAGTAAAAGGATGGAAAAGATATTTCATGCAAATGGAACGAGTAAAAAAGCTGGAGTGCCATTCTTTTTATCTGACAAAATAGAACTTAAAATAAGCAGTATAGTAAGAGACAAAGACGTGCATTACATAATGATAAAGGAGAAAATCCAACAAGAGGATATAACCTTTGTAAACATTTATGCACCCAACATAGGAGCACCTAAATATGTAAATCAAATCTTGATGGACATAAAGGGAGAAATTAACAGTAATACAGTAGGGGACTTTGATACCCCATTGACATAAATAAATAGTTCTTCCAGACAGAAAATAAACAAGGATATGGTGGCTTTAAATGAAACAATCAGGTGCATTTAATTTATATCTTCAGAGAATTTCACCTGAAAGCAGCAGAATATACATTCTTTTTAAGTGCACATGGAACATTTCCTAGGATAGATGACATGTTGGGACATAAAACATGTCTTAATAAATTTAAAAAGATTGATATCATATCAAGGATCTTCTCTGACCATAATGGTATGAAACTAGAAAGTAATCCCAAGTAGAAAACTGGAAAACACAGACATGGAGGCTAAATAACGTGAACTAAAATATTATGAACGTGAGGCTAAAATATTATGAACAATGAATGGGTTAACAATGAGGTCAAGGAAGAAATCAAGAGACACCTTGAAACAAATGAAAATGAGAACACAACCCAAAATCTTATGGGACACAAGGAAGGTAGTTCTAAGTGGGAAATTCATAGCATTACAGGCCTAAATCAAGAAACAAGAAAAAGCTCAAATAATTTATCTAACTTTTCACTTAAAGAAACTTGAAAAAGAACAGCGAACAAAGCCCAAAGTGAATAGAAGAAAGGAAATAATAAAGATCACAGCAGAAAAGAAATAGAGCCTAACAAAAAATACACAAGATCAATAAAACCAAGTGCTGGTTCTTTGAAAATATAAACAAGATAGACAAGCCTTTAACCAGACTCATAAAGAAAAAAACAGAGAAGACCCAAATAAATGAAATAAAAAATGAAATAAAAGACGTAACAACTGATGCCAAAGAAATATAAAGGATTATAAGAAAATATTATGAACAGGCATATGCCAACAAATTGGACAATCTGGACTAAATGATAAAATGAAAGGAAATTATTAAAATATGTAACTAGTTATATATACAAGCATGTATTGAGTACCTAGCTTATAAAGTACAAAATTTAGTGAGCGCTGCCAGTGTAATATGTTTATACTGTCTTTTTTTTTCTTGTTAAAATTGAATGTTCAGCCTGCTAGAGGTGTCAGGGCAATTCTAGCCTCATAAAATGAGTTTGGGAATCTTTCCTCCTCTTCAGTATTTTATTTTATTTTATTTTATTTTTAATATATTTTATTGATTTTTTACAGAGAGGAAGGGAGAGAGATAGAGAGTTAGAAACATCGATGAGAGAGGAACATCGATCAGCTGCCTCCTGCACATCTCCCACTGGGGATGTGCCCACAACCCAGGTACATGCCCTTGACCGGAATCGAACCCGGGACCCCTCAGTCCGCAAGCCGACGCTCTATCCACTGAGCCAAACCGGCTTCGACCTCTTCAGTATTTTAGAAGAGTATGATATGTATTGGCATTAATTCTTTAAATGTTTAGTAGAATTCATGAGTGAAACAATCTGGTCCTGAAATTTTCTTTGGTGGGAGGTTTTTGATTACTCATTCACTCTCAAATATTTTATTTTGAATTTACAGACCAGTTACTGAAATTTATGTTAGGAACAGGTGTTATCAGAAATGATTTTTAATCATATATGTTTGGTTTTAATACAACCAGGTTGTTACAAAGTATACCTTTGATTCTTTCTACTCCTCCCATAATCTTAGGAAAATGCATTTCAAAAGAAATAATATCAACTAAACCACAGAAACTCTGAGATTTCAAAAAGGAACAAATTGCAAATAGAATCCTTCTCATTCCAATCAGAACCCACCTATCTTAAAATAAGCAAAGAGACATATTTAATAACCAAATGCATTTAACACATACATAGTATACAGTCCTTTTTTCACATGCGTAAAATAAACAGGATTCTTATTTAAATGCAATTTCCAAAATGCTACAGTCAGATAAGGCATACTTAAATTCATGTGCTTTGACATCCTTTTTTATATGAATTACATTAATCATTTAAAACAAAGGAGCCCAGACTCTCAGAGAGGCAACTATTAAAAATGCATTCTCCTATCAAATTTATAATGAATACTTGTCCCTGTTATTAAAGAAGATAAATTAGCCAGTACGGGAAAATTAAAAATAAGATAATAATGCATTATACTCATCATTTTATCCAGACTTCTATCAGTAATATCCCTTCCCTGTTTTAAATATGAATGTAATTTGCATAGTTATTATATTTTTAAAGTAGTAAAAAGTAAGGAAAACATTTTTGATAATGTTAAGAACAGAAGCACCATTTTGCTGTATTTTTAATTTGCTTTTAACATTAAAATTGGTATAACTATGTCTCTATGAATAATTGGTTCAATAATTTTGACCTAACTAGTGGGCCAAGCACCATGTAGTTCAATTTAATTGTCAGAAATTTAATTTACTAAACTTTTTATGTTTTTTTTGAGATGATCTTTTTGTAATTGAATATGCAAGTAAATTCAGCAAGAATGGTCAAAATATTTGACATGTCATTTAGAGAATAAAATGCCATTCAAACAAACTCTCAATTGAATGGTGTGTGTGTGTGTGTGTGTGTGTGTGTGCACGCACACGTGTGTGTTTTCAAGAAGAATAAAAGCTAAAAAAGAGGACAGAGATTAGTTAGAAGTAACATGACCTTATAATCAGTATGAATACCAAACTATAACATGGTGAGGGAAAATAAGAAGATAAAAGAAGAAGCACATAATAAAGTCCTGGATTTTCATTTGTGTGATGATCCATGTTTAGTGTGCATAATCATAAACTGGACATTTAGTATTGGGATACTTTTCCCAAAGACAATACTGCAATAAAGCAAGACACTGGATTGACAGTTGTAATATAATTATGCAGGTTTACATGAGAAGTTTAGTGATCATTTGTTATTTCTGCTTTTTTGTTCATTACTTATCCACTTACCATCTTAAGTGGCCCAACGACCTTTCTTCTGATTTATAAACATGCAGCAGATGATAAATGAACTAACATTTGGTGTTGGCTGACCTTTCCTAGATTTCTGAAGCCTTAAACTCTAATTTGTTTTTCTACTACATGTGTATAAATCAAAATAAAGCAGGTCACACAGTGAAGAGTTAACTTTGGCATTGACATATATTTATGTCTTCATTGAAAGAAAGTCTACACAAAGGCAATTTCTTTCCTCTTAAGTAATTGTGTGTTGATTTCCAGGCAACTGTTAAGAGGAATCCAAAGTTAGGTGATTTTAAACCCTAATTAGAAAATATTTTGGCCTTCAAAGTGAAAATCAGCACAACAAATAATTATGTTTGCCTTGTATACCATTTAAGTCATATGTGCTCTGACTTAATTGAGAACTGTAAGTTATAGAAGGCAAACTCATCTATCTATGGGGCACATATGAAGCAAGATAGGCATTATGAGCCATAGATATTTATATTCTCCTTATTTTACTAACATTTAATTTAATGTATTTTGTTTTAGAGTAGGTTTTGCATTTTTGGCTGTTTTCCACAAATGGACTATGATATACATGAGGGCAGAGTGCATGTCCTATATCTACTTTGTTTCTGTTTAATGGAGTTTCCCTATAAGAACACCAGAATAACATGGTTATACATTTTCAATAAGGATTGATGTTATATTTGAATAGTTAAAAAAAAAAAACTTGCACAATTAACTAAGCATCTCTTGCCATTACATCAAAGGAGTAAAAAAAAAAAATTCAGGTCATTTATTTGATTATGGACTTGTAGAATACAAAACATCACTTCTTCAACAATTCATTTACCCAGTTGCACATAATGATTTGGTCAGTGAATCTAGAGATGGCATAGAAATTATATCAGGAATATAGCCACACCATTGTCTTCGAAAGGGTAGTTTTATAGCTAAAAGACATTTCTTTATTAGAGATTGGTCGATTTTCCAGTTGACACAAAGCCAGGGATGATGTTTATTTTGATAAATAAAAATATTTATTGTTATACTAGAGTCCTGGTGCACGAAATTCATGCACATGGGGTGGGGGGCGGTCCCTCAGCCCAGCCTGAGCCCTCTCACAGTCAGGGAGACCACGATCGATTGCCCCACAGAGGGAGACTGCAGTGCCACCAGCCAGGTAGACTGAGCCTCCCTCTGAGGGGCGATCGATTGCGGAGCTCTACAATCGATCACCCTAAAGAGGTAGGCCCTGCTCACCTGGCTGGGGCTCCATGATGGATCACCCCTGCAAAGGGAGGCCCCACCCACCTGCTGCAGCGCTGCTGTGGGGTAACCTGGGCCTCCCTCTTTGGGGCATTCATGGAGCCCACCAATTGATTGCCCTGCCTGCCAGTGGCCTGGGCCTCCCTCTGCAGGGCAATCATGGGGTGATGGTGGGGACCCCAACCAATCACATCACACCCACCTTGACTGTCCTGGTGCCAGTGGGTATCATAGCATGGTTGTCTGGACAGTCATCCCCGCTGTTCGGCCGTTCAGTTGATTGCATACTATGCTTTCATTATAGATTGTTTTTTAATATAGTTTCTTGTAAACATTTTTAAATCTCACAACTATTTAGTCAACATTTTATGATTGCTTTAGCAGCATCTACTATCCTTTTTCAATTGTCTGGAGATTCATTGGGTTCTTAGGAAGCTGACTCCATCCATATTTCCAAGGAGAGAGCATGAGTTAATATAAGCTGGTCAGTGCAGTTCTTCTCTCTGAATACATTCATCTAGGTTGATTTGGTTTGAGTACTTCATGCCTCTTTACTTATAACTCTGGAACAAATAGCTTACAAGTGTCTATGGAAGCTGCACCTTTGTCAACTCTGACCTCATCAATTATTATACTTTTTTTTGCTCACTCCACACTGGTCTCCTTGCTATCTAGAGTAAGTCAGTCACATCTCTGCCTTAAGGGTGTTTGCATGGGTTGTTTCCTCTGCCTAGAATACTCTTCCCAAAGATACTGTAAGGCTGACCTCCTCACTACTTCAAGTTTGTGTTAAAATGTACCCATGGACACAGATAACAGTGGGTGAAGGCCTGAGGAGGGGATGGAAGTGGGGAGGATGGGTCAATGGGGAAAAAGAGTGACATCTGTAATACTTTCAACAATAAATATAAATTTTTTAAAAATTTACCATCTCAATAAAGCCTATCCTGAAGACACCATTTAAAGAATCAACCTACCTCAGCACTCCCAACCATTGTCTGTTTTGTGTTATACATTTATAATAAAAATGCCTTATTTATCCCTCTCAGTGCTCAACCTAATGCAGGACAAATCACAAGGTATAGAACAAATGCTGGTTGGTTTATTTTGTGAATATAGGAAACCCTGGTAAAATTCATGAGATATTTAGCAATTCAAGCTATGAGAATGAATGCAAATAAGAACATACCAGAAAGTCAGCTTTATATGGGTATAAATATAATTCATGTATACAAATGCGCATACAATATAGAATATATTTTAAGTTGTATTTTATAAAACTGTCTCAGAATCTGCTTGAGAGAGTGGAAAACAGCAGAAAGAAATGGTTGAGCAGGTGGGGTATTAGGTCCTCAGTCTCTGTCCAATCAGAAAGTTAGAGAGTAGAGGTAGAGTACATTACTAATATGTAACTTTAAAATTTGAAAAAACACACAACTTGTTTATACTGTAGGGATTAGATGTATAATCAACTGTTACCTTCTGAAGTGAATAGTATTTTTCTTGGGATCACTTTCACAATTATAATATCACAGTATATTTTGTTTATACCTAGGGACAAGATATTCCTAAACACCCTGTTGGAGTTAGTTTTGTGGCTAAAAATATGAAAATAAGAGCTTTGTTTCATAATGCATTGAAGTTAATAGTGTCCTTCCACTTCCAAAATAAATTACCAATACCAATTTTTTCACATCTTAGCAGAGTGATACTGACACCAGTAAGGAAAACAGAAAAAAGCTTCTGTCAATGATGCTTTCTGGTCATTTGGAAACACAGAATTTAGTCTGTCAAAGGAATGTATGATATACTTCTTAAAGCAATTATTAAGTGGATGATTTACCAATGCATACCAGCAAAAGGAAATGTTTCTTCTTTTTAATTTTTATTTTATTTTATTTTTAAGATTTTATTTTATTGTTTAAAGTATTAAAAATAGTAGTACATATGTCTCCCTTTTTTCCCCCATTGATCTTTCCTCAGCCTCCCCTACCCCCGGCACATGCCCTTACCCCACTCCCCCAGTGTCTTGTGTCCTTTGGTTATGCTTATATGCATGCATAAAAGTCCTTTGGTTGATCTCTTACCTAACCTCATCACTCCCCAGCCTTCCCACTGTAATTTGACAGTCTGTTCAATGCTTCTCTGCCTCTGTATCTATCTTTTTGTTCGTCAGGTTATAATGTTCTTTATTATCCATAAATGAGTGAGATCATGTGGTATTTTTCTTTCATGGCCTGGCTTATTTCACTTAGCATAATGCTCTCCAGTTCCATCCATGCTGTTGCAGATGGTAAGAATTCCTTCTTTTTTACAGCAGCATAGTATTCCATTGTGTAGATGTACCACTGTTTTCTAATCCACTTATCTGCTGATGGGCATTTAGGCTGTTTCCAAATCTTAGCTATGGTAAATTGTACTGCTATGAAGATAGGGGTGCATATATCCTTTCTGATTGGTGTTTCTGTTTTTTGGGATATATTCCTAGAAGTGGTATTCTTTTTTAAAATAACAGTAATTATTGTCCATCTAAAAATATATTTATTCATTCTCACATATACATACAATGTGTGTGTGTGTGTGTATGTGTGTGTGATTTTCCACTTTGTTAAATTGTTAAGATACATTAATGAGGAGTCAATTTTTCTATGGCAAAAAATGTACTCTTGGTATAATATAATGG
This sequence comes from Myotis daubentonii, assembly GCF_963259705.1. Taxonomy (NCBI): domain Eukaryota; kingdom Metazoa; phylum Chordata; class Mammalia; order Chiroptera; family Vespertilionidae; genus Myotis; species Myotis daubentonii. The sequence continues at coordinate 33,557,230 of NC_081861.1, read as the reverse complement.
CATAAAAAGCTATTTGAAATGCTTCTTAGCAACAATGTGAAAACTGTGCTCAACTCTTTTAACGTTCATCATTTACTCATAGCTTAAATAGTTAGGTTGTTATTTTGTACAAAGACTCTATTTTCTAAAATTATTGGAATATTTCATTTAAGGATACAAAGTAGTTTCAGTCCCAGGTGTGTTTTTTTAAGAACAGTGACATTTGCTTTTTTTGGACAATTTGCATTTAAAATCATTACGAAGCAAATGGAAATCATTTACTCACACAATGAACATAAAACTTTAATGGCAACCTTTACCTTTTAAGATGATGATGATGATGATGATGATGATGATGATGATAATGATGATGATTTCTATAGGCCTGGTGCATGAAATTCGTGCACGGGGGGGTGTCCCTCAGCCCAGCCTGCATTCTCTCCAATCTGGGACTCCTTGAGGGATGTCAAACTGCCCGTTTAAGCCTTCTGGGATCAGGCCTAAAAAGGCAGTTGGACATACCTCTCACAATTCAGGACTGCTGGCACCCAACCGCTCACCTGCCTGCCAGCCTGATAAGCCCCTAACCACTCCCCTGCCAGCCTGATCAATGCTTAACTGCTCCTCTGCCAGCCCAATTCCCCCTAGCTGCCCTCCCCTACTGGCTTGGTCACCCCTAACTGCCCTCCCCTGCCAGCCTGGTCATCCCTAACTGTCCTCCCCTGCAGGCCAGGTCCCCCCCAACTGCCCTCCCCTACAGGCCTGGTTCCCCCCAACTGCCCTCCCTTGCCGGCCATCTTGTGTCCACATGGGGGTGGCCATCTTGTGTGTTGGAGTGATGGTCAATTTGCATATTAGCTCTTTATTAGATAGGATTATTTAGGAGAAACAGCAGGCTGGAACAAGACTACAAATGATAGACTATCTCTCAGTTTCCACTTAACCTGATTCAATTAGAACACAATTTGTTCTTACCCACTCCCAATAGCCTTATTGGAGCTAATATAACAGATGTTTTGTCACCCAGTTAGTCACATGATTGCTTTTCACTCTGGTGAACATATTTTGGAAATAAGCTAATGAGGCAATCTTCAACAAAAACACTTGGTCCCCTTTGGCTGATATTTCTTTGCTGATATCATTTATCCTTCATTTTTAATTAAATGAAAATAAGCAACAACTACTTTCCCAGTATTGTACATTCAGAAACAAATCTGTGTAATGTGGTGTATAAATTTGTTTCTGTTGAAATGCTTAAGTTCAAGTGATGAACTTTAAGTCTGTGCTAATTGTTGAAATGAGGGCACAGATATTATGAAGACCCAAGTTCATTATAAGAAGCACTAGTATAACTAGAGTATGTCCTTAATGGAACCCTCTCTCCATTTATATGATATGAGCATTTTGGTTAATCCTTGGGTTTATGAACCAAAATATCTCTGCTGAAAATGCTAATGAACTAATGTGACTGGCATTATTTATATAACTAGTGACTAGAAATACTTATCACTAGTATATGTTAAGTGATGTCCAATGTTCAGCTTTATGTTTACCTACTCAAGTGAAGAGAAACCCCAAGTCCCAAATGTTCAAGTCACTCTGAGCTAATGCTTTTTTAAAACTTTTACTTTTATTGTTGAGAGTATTACAGATGTCCACCATTTCCCCCACTTTGCCCCGCTCTCCCCACCCCACCCACTGCACTATTGTCTAATGCTCTTTAAAAAAATTTTTTTTTGATTTTTTATAGAGGAAGGGAGGGGGTCAAAGAGGTAAAAACAGTGTTTGGCAGCCTCCTGCATGCCCCCTACTGGGGATTGGGCCCACAACTCAGGCATGTGCAGTGACTGGGAATCAAACCAGTGATCTCTTGGTTCATGGATCAAAGCTCAACCACTGAGACACACGGGCCAGGCTGTCAAAAGGTTTTTTAAATGAATAACTAATTTTAAAACAATGATAAAAATGCAAGACAGCATTTTTCAGAGTAATAAGTGTCCAGAGAGTTCATAAATTTAGGATCAAATTTCTGCTTAAAAGTTATTTCTATTATCCTATCTAATAAAAGAGAAACATGGTAATTGGCATATGACCGCTACCCTTCCCATTGGCTAATCAGCGAGATATGCAAATTAACTGCCAGTCAAGATGGCGGCCGGCAGCCAGGCAGCTTGAAACTAACATGAGGCTTGCTTGCTTCAATGATGGAGGAAACCAACGTTCCCCGCCTGCCTTGCCAGCCTCTGAGCCTGCAGTTTGAAACATAGTTACAAATATAGAAGCTAAACAAAAACCCAGAAACCTGCTTTCAGCGAGCCGGGATCTCAGAGCTGTAGTTATACATTGTTTCGATTATAGAACCGAAACAAACCAGATACCTGCTTGCAGGAGAAGAGGCCTAAGAGCTGGAGGGTCAGAGCTAAAGCTGACCAAGAATAAAAAAAAAAAAAAAAAGGAGAGGTTGGGAGCTTCCGTCACCCGCCAGCCTGAAAACAGCCCTCAGCCCCTCACCCAGACTGGCCAGGCACCCCAGTGGGGACACCCATCCTGAAGGGTGTGTGACCAGCTGCAAACAGCCATCATCCCCTCACCCAGGGTGGCTAGGCACCCCAGTGGGGACACCCACCCGAAAGGGTGGGTGACCAGCTGGAAACAGCCATTATCCTCTCACCCAGGCTGGCCAGGCACCCAGGTGGGGACCCCCACCCTGATCCAGGACACCCTTCAGGGCAAACCAGTCGGCCCCAACACATGCACCAGGCCTCTATCCTATATAGTAAAAGGGTAATATGCCTCCCAGCACTGGGATCAGCGGAGCCGCGAGGCCTCCCAGCACCGGGATCAGCAGAGCCGAGAGGCCTCCCAGCACCGGGAACAGCGTGACAGGGGACAGCGCCCAAACCCCCTGATCGCCCTGCGGCTCTGTGTGTGACAGGGGGTAGAGCCATAACCTCCCCATCGGCCCTGCCCTGAGTGTGACAGGGTGCAGCACCCCAACCCCCTGATCCGCCCTGCTCTGTGTGTGACGGGGGCGGTGCCCCAACTCCCCTATCAGCCCTACTCTGTGAGTGACAGGGGGAGCTCCCCAACGCCCTGATAGACCCTGCTCTGTGCATGACAGGGTATGGAGCCCTAACCCCCTTGATGGGCCCTGCTCTGTGAGTGACAGGGGGTGGCGCTGTAACCTCCCCATCAACCCTGCCTTGAGTGTGACAGGGGGCGGTGCCCCAACCCCCCAATCAGCCCTACCCTGAGCGTGACTGAGGGTGGTATCACAACCTCTCATTCCACCCTGCTCTTTGCATGACAGGGGCGGCGCCCCAACTCCCCAATCGGCCCTGCTCTGAGCCCGACCAGGGGCTGCACCTAGGGATTGGGCCTGCCCTCTGCCACCCAGGAGCAGGCCGAAGCCAGCAGGTCGTTATCTCCCGAGGGGTCCCAGACTGCGAGAGGGCACAGGCCGGGCTGAGGGTCCCCCCTTTCCCCCCTGAGAACACAAATTTTTGTGCACCGGTCCTCTAGTATTATATAATTCGTTGAAATGTTTTTTTTTTAATTCCTGTCTTGATATCTACAAAGTTTTACATTTCAGATAACTCTATTTTGTTGTATCCTCTTAATCCTAACTCTTCTGGGAAGGGTCCAGCCTCATAGCTAAACCTTGAGAAAGACGGTTAAGAAGAGGAGGTTGGGAGTCTCCTTGGAAAAGATAAACAGACTGAATTAAGTAAAGCCATTAGATGCAGAAGTTTTATGACTCTGCTTTCTAAGCTTTTGTGTTTAATGGACCAACATAAACTTTAAAAAATAATTGATAAGAACAGTATTCCTAAGGTGGTGGTATTCTCCAAGTAAGATAATTAAAACAATACAACAAATAAACCAACCACTTAGTGCCCCTAACCACTTTTGCAGTGCCTGGGCCTAAACTGTCAGTCGGACATTCCTCTTGCAATCTGCAACTGCTGGCTCCTAACTGCTCACCTGCCTGCCTGGCTGCCTGATTGTCCCCAACTGCTCTCCCCTGCTGGCCTGATCTCACCCCCAACTGCCTCTGCCTGTCTGATCACCCCTAACTGCCCGCCCCTGCCGGCCTGGTTGCTCCCAACTGCCTTCCCCTGCCAGCCTGATCTCTCCCAGTCTCTGTCTCTCTTTGTTTTTCTCAGTGGTCCTCCAGGCCTCCCTGTCTCCCTGTCTCCCTCTTTCCCAGCTGGGAGGGGGTGGGACCAGAGGGGGCCGCTCCACCCTCTGCCCTCCGCCCTCCCTTCCATCCAGGCCTCTTCAGGCCCAGTCTGTTTTGTTTGCTCATTCTGAGAGAGGCTCTGAGAGCGAGTTAGGAGGGAGGGAAAGAAAGGGAGAAAAGGCTGTGAGCTGGTGGGCGCTGTGTGTCTGTGCACGTGTGTGGTTGTGAGTGAATGTGAGTGCCGGCCCTACCTCCCCCATCCCCATCTCCACTGCCACAAGTCCCCACCCACCAGAGCCTGCTGCACTCAGACTGGGTGTTAGGTTGAGCCTTCAATCGTTGTGGATATAGCAGACCCAGGTTTTTATATATTAGGATTCCTTAAAAAATTATATTATAGCAATGCCTTACTGAAAACAAAATCTCTTTTGATTTCCTCATTTCCTATAAAATTACTTCTAAATTCTATAACTCCTAAGGCTACACGCAATCAGGTTTTAACACATCCTTGGAGCCATATCATCTACCATAGGTCCCAGACATCATGTAGCTTATATCACACTGGACTTCTCATCATTGCTTGAACTCAGGTACAGTTTGTACATATGATTTCCTTTCATTATCAAGAAAAAATTCAACTATTAATTATTTTTGCTTAATAATTTCTTTGACTTCCAGTGTTTTTTTTCACTTCAACACTTCCAGTTACCTGTTTCAGTAACTGTTCCTAATGGCAATTTGTTTTGACAATTGCCACACTATACTGCAGTGATCTGTTTACATATTTTGTATCCCTCTCACTTAACCACAAGCTATCACAAACAAATGAGGACCATGTTTTATTAATCTCTGACTTCCTAATACCTAGCTGAGTGCCTGATATATACTAGGTACTCAACAAATGCTATGCTTGTTGAACACACAAATTCCTCCTATCTATGAATTCTTTGATATCTGAAGTAGAAACCTACTTTCTACTTTCTTTCCCTTTATTACTATGTAGTTTACATGGGATCCCCTTCTAATTCTGGTTTTATATACCAAAAATCACCCCAAATAACATATATTAAAGGCCTCAGTTTCCAAGTGTTAAACAATGAATTTTGTATATGCAAGGAAAATCAGAAATCCATTGACATTTGTATAATAAGAGCAGAGCTCTTTTCTGAAGGTTCTTTGAAAATGGTTTGCTTCCATAGGCATTTATCTAAAATTGAGTCAATGCAATATACTCATATAATTCAGAGAAAAGATGTGGAGAACCTCAGAGGGAGATTATAAGCCAGGTCCCGGTACTTTTTCCTGGCATTTCTCCAGAAGTGATAATGTTTGCTTCATCATTAAGGTCTTATTTCTTCTCTTCAGATAAAATTGAAAATTGAAGAGAGAATACTAGGAGTTAGGAGCGAGAGTGTCAAGCACAGAAGTTCCACTAGACCAGATCTAGTCACATATGAAAGCTATAAGGCACAAACCTAGGCCTGAAAGAGCACAGGGCAAAGATCCCTGGTGAGGCCCTTGGAAAAATGAAACAACCTACTTAGTTCTTAATGGACATGGGAGAAGCAACTTGTCATTTAAAGATTGAACTGCCTCAGAAATTGTCAGCCTCCTTAAAAGTCTATACATTTAATAATTCATTTATGCATATATGTGTATTTTTTAACTAAAAATATTTCTATAATTTTATATAAGTATTTGCCTTTCTATGACTGACTTATTTCACTTAACATAATACCCTCTACATCCATCCATGTTGCCCCAAATGGTAAAATTCCATTCTTTTTTATGACTAATATTCCATTGTATATATGTACCACAACTTTTTTTATCCACTTGTCTATTGATGAGCACTTAGGTTGCTTCCATATCTTGACTATTGTGAATAATGTTACAGTGTTACAAGGGATGCATAAATCTTTTTAAATTAGTTTTTTGGGTTTCTTAAGATAAATACCCAGAAGTGGAATTGCTGGGTCATAAGGTACTTCTATTAAACACACACACACACACACACACACACACACACACACACACACACACACATTTTTATTGATTTTTAGAAAGAGAGGAAGGGAGAGGGAAAAGGGGGGAGGGAGAGAGAGAGAGAACATCAATGTGAGAGTGAAAGGTTAATCAGCTGCCTTCTTCGCCTCCTTCATGCACCCTACTGGGAATTGAGCTGCAACCCAGGCATATGCCCTGACCAAGAATCAAACCAGCCATCTTTTGGTGCACAGGATGATGCCACACCAACTGAGCCACCCTGGCCAGGGCAAGGTAGCACTATTTTTAATGCAGCAAACTTAATTTCCCTTATAGAATATTCTCATTCAAAAGACATTCATTGGATACTAGTAACTTTAGTGGCTATAAAGAATTGCATGACATAACGCATTTAGTAACTTCTACTCTTTTAATAAATACAGATGCCAAATTATTCAGTTTCATTTGAAATGCAGTTTTCCACTATTTTACTCTCCTAAAATTCATGTTAAAAGTTTTCTAACTATATCAAATACATTTCAGTTTTATATTTCTCAGAAAACTCAAGGGTCTATGGTATCTTTAGCCATCATTATACAATCACACACAAATATATTCTGACATGGATAGTAGTATGACTGAACTGAAAGTTTGAACTAGCGATAAACAAGTAGAATTGCTGCCTATTGAACTTTCACTCATTCAATATTATAATAAATTGTTTCTACAATAGCCAAATTACTTGGCCTTCATTGATTGACCTTGTGTTACTATTTCGTTTTGAATATAAATGGAAACACACTTGTGTATGATAAGCCAAACTCTTCAGAGGTATGTGCAGTGTTCTTTGGAGTGCTTCTGAAACATGATAAAATCTAGGTTTATACAAGATCATTTTTTAATCAATGCTAGAAAGAGCAGATGCATGTTTAAATAAGATGGAATAAAATATTTGTTTCTTTGGAGAAATACCAAAATGATGTCTTTGTTCAAGCTTTGAACAGGTGTGTATGCCTTGGAAATAATCCCTATAAATTACATAAAATTTGAGGCCTGTAAGCAGCTAAACCCTTCATCATCAATGAAAGCACAGTATCACAGTAAAATATGGTGTAGTCATGTGTCACACAATGACATCTCAGTCAACAACAGACCACGTATAAGACAGTGGTCCCATAGATTAAAATGAAGTTAAAAAATTCCTATTACCTAGTGATGGCATAACTGTCATGTTATAGAACAACACATTACTCACATGTTTGTGGTGATGCTGGTGTAAACAAGCACATACAATTATGTATATTACATAAGGCACTTTCATTTTTAATAGTTTAAAGGACATTCATATTGTTTTTCATAATGGATGCACCAATCTGCATTCCCACCAATAGTGCAGAAAGATCCTTTTTTCCTCCACATCCTGGCCAACATTGAGTGTACTCTTTTGATTTATATAAAAAAAAGTTTGCTGTAAAAAATATGACACATTAGATCTTATATTTATCATTGTTTTACAATTGCCTACAGTTCAGTATCATGCTGTACAGACTTGTAGCCTAAGAGCAATAAGCTATAACATATAACCTAGGTGTGTGGTAGGCTAAGCCACCTAGGTTTGTGTAAGTGTACTCTATTATGTTCACACAATGACGAAATTGCCAGTCCATGAATTTCTCAGAATGTTTCCCCATCAAGGGACACATGACTACAGTAGTGTCAGCTTCTGATGTGGTTTCCAAGTTCTGGTTACATAGTTATCCAAAGAGCACTTGAGTCTATTTTTGGCTAGCTCATAAAATGATAGTTGTGCTCTTTTAAGAGAAAACTTTTTATCTATGAGTACGAAGTATTTAATCAGTATTTATCATAACAAAACCTTAATGTTTCATTTTTTCCAAGTTTATCTGATGTAGACTATATTTGAATGAATTAGGGAGAAAAAAACCTCCAACTTCCAGTTCCTGAGTTCATTTTTCACTTTCTAAGCCATATAACTATAAAAGAGAATGCCACATGCCACAATTCATTGTTGGTACTATGAAGACAAAAATAATAATACAAAAAAGGAGGATTAAGAAGGCCGGTTAGGGGCATTGTAATTTTCCAAATCAAAACAAAGTCTGTAAACAAATAGCAGTAAGAAAATGATCTTAACTAGCAGATGTATGAAGAGACTCAAGCTCCAGTTTTTAAATTATAGTTGCTTCCAGATTAAAGCAACACTTCTGATGGAGCAGTGTGCTTTATATCCTCTGGCAACATCCTTTTTTATTACACTAGAAACCAATGTTGAATTTCCTGAATAATTACATAAATAAACCATGCACTTTACTTATTTGTGTGCCCATATTTAATGATATATTGTGCATGTAACTTTCAAAAATATGATTTATGACAGTTTATATTACCACAGAGGGGTGTTTGCTTGAAATATGTACTTGAAAAATATCACATAAAATGATGTTATTTGATATATATTCAGAAATGATCTGATTTTTCAAGAAAATGCAAACTAAAAAACCTAGTTCCAATTAAATCATTCTGAGAGTGTTCTTAATTGAATTCTGAAGTTTAAATGATGTAACAGACTAATGAACATAAACATATAAATTATATTTATTTTATTTTATGTTACAATGCTAAGTATAAAACAGTTCAGTGGTTTGACCCATGCTGCCTTCAAAATGGTATAAAGCAAATCCATATCCTTAAAGTCTAAAAGTGTTAGCATATGTGAAGGAAATTTTTTAAGTTAATTTTGAAGGACATCAACCATGTATTAACTTTATGCTTCCTGTTTTGTAATTAATTTTAGTTTGATCTAAACTTAAAAAAATTAAATAATAATTAGAAATAAAATTAAAATGAAAGTCACATTCTCATAACTGCTTCCTAATTATACACATGACAACTTCAGAATAAATATTTCTGGACCATCTATATATATAAAAGCCTAAGTGACCTTTCAACTGTTCAACTGTTCAACCGTTCGACCAGTAGCTATGATGCACACTGACCACCAGGGGGGCAGATGCTCTGACTGGTAGGTTAACTTGCTGCTGGGGTCCAGCTGATCGGGACTAGGCAAGACTGGCCAAACACACCCTGGAGCCCTCCCATGGTCCCTCCCAGGCCCTAATCATGCACCGGTGGGGTCCTGTGGCCTTGCCTGCACCCTCTCACAATTCAGGACCCCTCGGGGGATGTCAGAGAGCTGGTTTCAGCCTGATCCCCACAGGCCAGGCAGAGGGACCCCACCACTGCACGATTCCATACACTGAGCCTCTAGTCAGGAAATAATTCAGAAAGTACTAGTTTATAGTTTCAGACATATTCAAACTTACTCCTTAGCATATTCCATAGAGAGGGAATTTAGTGTGACATGAAACTGTCTAGAATCTTATGCATCAAATTAAATAATTGAAATGCTAACATATCTGGTTATTGTGTGGTTTAATCTATGCTAGCTAGTAGCCATCTTAATTCAGCTCACTACTACTTATTTAAAGTTTCATTTGACTCCCTGACTCTTTTACTTATCACCTTACTCTGTGCTTAAGGCCCCCCATTTTGTTGCTGAAAACATTATCTAATATGTAATATATTTCTTCAACCTTTTAAAACCTCTTTGACTTAATTAAAATTGGGATCACTATTGACACTGACACTTTTTTTCTGGCTACATATTTCAAAGACGACTGCTGCTTCTTCTAGGACAAACAGGAAGAATTGGTATTTTCCTTATTTCCACTGATACTATTGTAGGCAGCTAGAAAGGTGCTGGGTGTTAGACGGGGGTGGGGTGGGGGGTGGGGGGGAGGAGTGGTCAGACCAGACCTGGGTTCAGCAACCTCTGCACTTGAGTTCTGGCTATAGAAAGAATTCAGGGCCGACTCAAACTTTAACAGACCATCTATCCTATCTAATAAAAGATAAACATGGTAATTAGCTTACGACCGCTACCATTACCATTGGCTAATCAGGGCGATATGCAAATTAACTGCCAGCCAAGATGGCAGCCGGAAGCCAGGCAGCTTGAAACTAACATGAGGCTTGCTTGCTTCAGTGACAGAGGAAACCAACATTCCCCGCCTGCCTTGCCAGCCTCTGAGCCTGCAGTTTGAAACATTGTAACAAATATACAAGCTAAACAAAACCCCAGAAACCTGCTTTCAGCGAGCCGGGATCTCAGAGCTGGAGTTATACATTGTTTCGATTATAGAACCCAAACGAACCAGATACCAGCTTTCAGCAGCAGAGGCCTCAGAGCTGGAGCCAGAGCTAAAGCTGGCCCAGAATTTAAAAAAAAAGAAAAGAAGGAGCAGTTGGGAGCTTCAGCCCTCAGCCACTCACCCAGACTGGCCAGGCACCCCAGTAGGGACCCCCATCCTGAAGGGTGTGTGACCAGCTGCAAACAGCCATCATCCCCTCACCCAGGCTGGCCAGGCACCCCAGTGGGGACCCCCACCCTGATCCAGGACAGCCTTCAGGGCAAACCAGCCAGCCCCACCCATGCACCAGGCCTCTATCCTATATAGTAAAAGGGTAATATGCCTTCCAGCACCGGGATCAGTGGAGCCGCAAGGCCTCCCGGCACCTGGATCAGCGTGACAGGGGGCAGCGTCCAAACCCCCTGATCGCCCTGCAGCTCTGTGTGTGACAAGGGGTGGGGCCACAACCTCCCTATCCACCCTGCTCTGTTTGTGACAGGGGAAGGCGCCCTAACCTCCTGATCAGCCCTGTTCTGTGCCTGATACAGGGGGGTTCCCCAACCCCCTGATCGCCCTGCGGCTCTGTGTGTGACAGGGTGAGGCGCCCCAACCCCCTGATGGGCTCTGCTCTGTGTGTGACAGGGTGCGGCGCCCCAACCCCCCTACCCCACGGGCCCTGCTCTGTGTGTGATGGGGTACAGCCATAACCTCCCCATCAGCCCTGCCCTGAGTGTGACAGTGGCGGCCCCCAACCCCCTTATCGGCCCTGCTCTGTGGGTGACAGGAGGTGGTGCCCCAACTCCCCTATCGGCCCTACTCTGTGAGTGACAAGGGGGAGCTTCTCAACCCCCTGATGGGCCCTACTCTGTGCGTGATGGGGGAGCTCCCCAACCCCCTGATGGGCCCTGCTCTGTGCGTGACAGGTGGGAGCTCCCCAACCCCCTGATAGACCCTGCTCTGCGCGTGACAAGGTAAGGAGCCCCAACCACCCTGATGGACCCTGCTCTGTGGATGACAGGGGGCAGCACCCCAACCCCCGGATTGGCCCTGCTCTGTGTGTGACAGGGGGCGGGGCCCCAACCCCCCAATCGGCCCTACCCTGAGCATGACTGAGGGTGGCATTGCAACCTCCCAATCCGCCCTGCTCTATGCATGACAGGGGGCGGCGCTCCATCTCCCCAATCGGCTCTGCTCTGAGCCCGACCAGGGGCTGCACCTAGGGATTAGGCCTGCCCTCTGCCGCCCGGGAGCAGGCCTAAGCCAGCAGTTTGTTATCTCCCAAGGGGTCCCAGACTGGTAGAGGGCACAGGCCAGGCTGAGGGACCCCCTTCTCCCCGAGTGCACAAATTTTTGTGCACCGGGCCTCTAGTATATATATAAAAAACCAGCAACTGGAATGCCATAACAACCAGAACTACCAGTCACTATGACACCCACTGTGGTCAGTGAACTGGCCTGATCAGAGGGTGGGGCCACCTGGCAAACTTCCCATGGCCCCTCCCCCTGGCCGGCCCCACCCCTGATCGGCCTCTCCCACCCTGATTGAGAATAGAGCAGCCAGCCAACCCCCAGTAGCCCTTCTCCCATGGCTGATGTTGCCCCCAATCAGCCTGCCCCACCCTGTTCAGCCTGAATTGAAGCCCCTCCCCCTGGCTGGCCCTGCCCATGATCACCCTTCCACCCCTATAGGCCAACATCCTGCAGCACCTTCTCCTGGCCTGCCCCACTCCCAATGGGCCCCCTCCACTCTGATCGGCCTGCAGCCCGCTTCCTTGGCTGGCCCCACTCCTGATCACACCCCCCACACCAATAGGGGACAGGACTGGTGGCCAACCTCCGGAACCCCCCCCACCTGGTCCCACCCCAGATCGACCCCCCACCCTGATCAGGGGCAGGGCCAGCCGGCCAACCTCCTATGGCCCTTCCTCCTGGCCTGCCCCATCCCCAATGGGCCCCCACCACCCTCATTGGCCCACAGACCCTCCCTCCCCTGATTGGCCCTCCCACTCCAATCAGGGGCAGGGCAGGTCGTCAAACTACTCATGGCTCCTCTCCTAGGCCATTGGCCCCCAATTGCCTGCGTGCACCCCATTCGGGGATGGGGCCAGTGGGCTCACTGCCCATAACCCCTTAACACAGCTGGTCTCACCCCCATTCAGCCCCCACCACCCTGATCAGCCTGCAGCTCCTCCCCCCAGTCAGCTCTGCCCCCAATCAGTGCCCCTACCACACCATTCTGGGCTGTCCTACTGCCTACAGCCCCTCCCCATGTCCGGCCTAGCCCCTTATTGGCCCCCCCACCCATATCAAGGGCAGGGCCCACTGGCCAATTGCCTGAGATCCCTCCCCCCAGTCAGCCCAGCCTTGATCGGGCCCCAATTGGGGTGGGCAAGTGGCCAATCTCCTGCTGCTATCTCCTCCTCCCAAAAGACCCAGCCCTGATCCACTGATTGGGGCCAGGCTGGCCGAACTCCACCAGTGCATGAATTTGTGCACTGGGCCTCTATTTTATGTATAAGATTACAGAGGTAAAAGAAGTAATTTTCAAAAGAAATGGGCTTAAGAAACAAGTTATTGAGGTAAAGAAAGGGCCCTAGGAGCTTGAGAGTGAGGGGGGTAATGGTAATGCTTGGAGGTTGGGGGTTAGAGGGATGGGGAAGGAAAAAGTTGCTGTCCTGCTCCCAGGACAGAGAGCTCACTGGGTCCTCCATCCTAAGGGTTTTAATGGTGGAGATTTTAGGGGAGGTCCCAGGGAAAGATCTCAATGGAATATTCAGCAGTTTTCCAGGTGTGTCCTTTCAGGGTTGTGATCTCCACTGATTGGATTGATTGGCTGGCACCAGGGCAGGGGGTCGTGATTCAATGAAACTGGTCCTGAGATCATCTGTGGATGGTTTTGTTGCTTATCTGGGCCTAGAGCTAAAATACAACTGAGGCATAGATGTTATCTCTAGGGAGTAAAGGTCAGGGGGTCCAAACCTCTTGACCAGCAACATGCTAGGGGAGGAATGGTCACCTTTAGGGCAAGGTCCCACCCTACAATTGTCCTTTGCTAAGCACCTGGGGCTTTTCCACCCTGATGGCCCTCTGTATCTGGCCCATTGTCCTTGTTCTGCTCATGTCTGTCTAACTGCCTACCACAATACTCCTAGACTTTCATATATCTGGACACTTCAAGCTCTTAAAATGTAATTTCTGCCTTATTATTTTCCTGAAAGTTACCACTAAAATGAGGGAGATAATGATATTTAATTGATGCATCCAGGTTGGGTTCACAGCCTCCAGATCTCTTCACCAGGCATTGTTGACTCCTCTCCCTTGGACTATTTTTATCCCATGGTTTTGGTGACAGTACACCCGTATGATTTCTTTGCCCTTTTTTTTGTCCTTGTCTCAGTCATGGATTCTGAGTGACACTCTTTTTCCCTAAAGATATCTAGATCTCCAAGATTCTGCACTCCTTTTCTTTTTCAGTGACTTGATTCACTCCCAACACTATCACGCTGATGAATTATAAATGTACTACAGATCTATATTTCAAACTATCTACTAAACCTTTCATCTGTATATTCCAGTGAATCTCAAACACAATCCTCTGCAACCTAAGGTAAGATATTTAAGTCCTACATTTGCATCTTACTCCTGATGTGCATTTATCAGTTGATGGCTTATCCATCCTCCCAATACCTTTGGTTCAATATTAAGAATCCCACAAACTTCTTTTTTGAAGATACTTTAAGGATGGGCAATAAGGAAAGCATGAAGGAAAACAAATATATCTCCTGTCATTAAAAAATTATTAGTAGTACTAGTGGCCTGGTGCATGAAATTCATGCACAAGGGGGGGGGGGCTTCCCTCAGCCCAGCCTACACCCTTTCCAATCAGGGACTCCTTGGGGGATGTCCGACAGCCAGTAGTCAGACATCACTCTCACAATATGGGACCACTGGCTCCTAACCGCTCACCTGCCTGCCTGCCTGATCACCCCTAGTTGCCTCTGCCTGCCTGCCTGATTGCCCCTAACCCCTCTGCCTACCTGCCTGATTTCCCTAACTACCTCTGCCTGCCTGCCTGATCACCCCTAACTGCTCTCCCCTGCCAACCTGATCACCCCAACTGCCTCTGCCTGCCTGATCGCCCCCAACTGCCCTCCCCTGCCAGCCTGATTGCCTCTAATGGCCTCTGCCTCAGCCCCCACCACCATGGCTTTGTCCGTAAGGAAGTCAGACATCCGGAAGATGACTGGTTGACCTGGTCTAATTAGCATATTACCCTTTTATTAGTATAGATAGATTATATAGGATAAGATTGCTTAAATGCGGGGAGAAGCCTTTTTCATCAGGAGGAGATGCTCTTGGCAGACAAAAATACATAATCCTTATATCTGGACTGATAGCCAGCCATATGCACTATACTGCCAAACCAGTCATTAAAAAATTGAATCACTTTTTTACACCTTACAGCAAACAGATATTGCCCTTAAAACCCCTCCTCAACACCCACCTTAGGATATGCCTTCCCAGTTCACCCAGATTCTATGCCACCCAGTTCTATCCCTGGGTGGCATAGAATCTGACCACTCAGGTTCTGATTGGTCAGATTCTATGCTTGTCATTGTCAAAAGCTTGGCCTCCTAAGCAGCCATTGGCTCCTCACAGTTCACCCAGATTTCGTTCTGATTGGTCAGTTTCTATGCCAGTCAGCGTCTCCAGACCTATCTCCAGGCCTCTCACCAGGACTGATCAGAGAGGTGTGGCTGATCAGCAGCCACCTCAGGCTGCTGGTGAGCGGGCTGAACTGCTGACCTCTTGGAGAGAGAGAGGCATTGCTGCTGGCAAGGCCTGGAGAGAGAGAGAGAGGCAAGGGCTAATCAGCAGCTGCCATGGAGGCTGCGGATCAGACCCTGCTTCTCTCTGGGCCTTGTCAGCAGCCACAGCAGCCTCTAATCAGCCCTACCTCTCTCTCTCTCTGAGAGGTCAGCAGTTCAGCCAACTTGCTAGTCCCTGCCACCCAAGCCTGGCATTCGGTTGTCCCTCCAGTCATTTTGAACGTTCCGGACCCTGGCTCTTTATAGATATAGACTAGAGGCCCGGTGCCCCAAAATTTGTGCACTCGGGCGGTAAGGGGGTGTCCCTCAACCCGGCCTGTGCCCTCTCCCAGTCTGGGACCCCTCAGGAGATAACGCCCTGCTGGCTTAGGCCTGCTCCTGGGTGGCAGAGGGCAGGCCCAATCCCTACGTGCAGCCCCGGGTTGGGCTCAGAGCAGGGCCGATTGGGGAGTTGGGGCGCCACCCCCTGTCATGCACAGAGCAGGGTGGATTGGGAGGTTGCAATGCCACCCTCAGTTATGCTCAGGGTAGGGCCAATTGGGGGGTTGGGGCACCGCCCCCTGTCACACTCAAGGCAGGATCGATGGGGAGGTTGCGGCGCCACCCCCTGTCACACACAGAGCAGGGCCGATCAGGGGTTGGGGTGCTGCCCCCTTTCACGCACAGAGCAGGGTCAATCAGGGGGTTGGGGAGCTCCCCCCAGTCACTCACAGAGTAGGGCCGATAGGAGAGTTGGGGCACCGCACCCTGTCACACACAGAGCAGGGTGGATCAGGGGGTTGGGGCACTGCCCTCTATCACCCACAGAGCAGGGCCGATCAGGGGGTTGGGGCACCGCCACTCTCACACTCAGGGTGGGACCAATGGGGAGGTTATGGCTCTACCCCGTCACACACAGAGCAGGGCCCGTGGGGTGGGGGGATGGGGGCGCAGCACCCTGTCACACACAGAGCTGCAGGGCGATCAGGGGGTTTGAGCGCTGCCCCCTGTCATGCTGATCCCGGTGGTGGGAGGCATATTACCCTTTTACTATATAGGATGGAGGCCTGGTGCATGGGTGGTGGCTGGCTGGTTTGCCCTGAAGGGTGTCCTGGATCAGGGTGGGGGTCCCCACTGGGGTGCCTGACCAGTCTGGGTGAGGGGCTGAGGGCTGTTTTCAGGCCAGGACTGAAGCTCCCAACTGCTCCTTTTTTTCTTTTTTTTTCTTTTTATTCTGGGCCAGCTTTAGCCTGGCTCCAGCTCTGAGGCCTCAGCTGCTGAAAGCAGGTATCTGGTTTGTTTAGGTTCTATAATCGAAACTCTGTATCAACTCCAGCTCTGAGATCCCAGTTCGCTGAAAGCTGGTTTCTGGGTTTTTTTTTTAGCTTCTATATTTGTTACAATGTTTCTTAAACTGCAAGCTCAGAGGTCGGCAAGGCAGGCGGGGATCGTTGCAGTCCTCCGTCACTGAAGCAAGCAAGCCTCATGTTCAGTTTAAGCTGCCTGGCTGCCGGCCGCCATCTTGGCTGGCAGTTAATTTGCATATCACCCTGATTAGCCAATGGGAAGGGTAGCGGTCATACGCTAATTACCATGTTTCTCTTTTATTAGATAGGATTACTGCTATAGCTCATTATGTTTCTCATCATAACTCTTACCAAATTCTCTAGTAATTATTTATTTAGACATCTTTCCCTTCATCTTACCCTCAGCTATTCAAGGAAGTAACTAAACTTTACTTTTTTTGTAATCCAGCAACCAGATTCTCAGATTTATCATCTATTAAATGCAAATTAAATGTACCTCCCTTGTTTAATGCAGATTTCTGAAAAAAAAGTGAAAGTCACTTTGAAAACTAATATAATGTATTTCGCATAAAACATTGTATTAGATTTATTTATCAACATATATTTTGAGAGCACTTACTGTGTACAAGTTAGTAGGTGAGGGAGAAAAAGTAGCAATGACAATTAGAGTATAGACTCTATAGTGCCTCATTTCAGATTCTGTTTCTATCACTCAATAGCTGTGTTGCATTGAGCAAGTTACTTAACCTCTATCTTCTTACTCAGTTTTCACTTTGTAAAATGGGTCTGATAACAGTGATTATCTCATAAGATCAATATGAGGATCAAATACATTAAAATGTGTATCAATACCTGTTATTATTACCTGTTTTTTTGTATTTTTCACTCTTAAAACTTGATTCTTACCTGCAGAAAACAAGCCTACTATATTTAAGGCTCTTTACCATTCTTCAGTTCAGATAAGGCCTATGTAAAAAGAAAAAGATTATTTTTAAGAGCAGTATCCCTATTATGACAAAAAGACAAATCTGTTTAGTTCTGTTTTATTTGAGGAAAGGTTGCGCTGAATGTGTCCCTCATTAGAAGAGAATAGCTATCGCCAAT
Organism: Myotis daubentonii; assembly: GCF_963259705.1. NCBI lineage: Eukaryota > Metazoa > Chordata > Mammalia > Chiroptera > Vespertilionidae > Myotis > Myotis daubentonii. Next base: position 33,539,652 of record NC_081861.1, on the reverse strand, counting down.
GCCCAATGAATGACTATTTCATATTACCTAAGCTGAACATAAGAATAGAAAAAAAACACAAATTCTTACTTTGTTAATTTATATTTAGAACATTACAAAATCTAGTCTTAAAGGCCTGACAGCCAATTTCTTTCTCCTTTAGGTGACTTTGCTTATCTCTTTTCCAATCCATTAGGTGCTGATTTTGCAGTTTGCCTCTCCAAGGAAGCTATTTACCTTGTCTCTAAGGTTTTGAATAGTATTTCATTGTAGCCCCTAAATATACAAACAACACTAAATTAAACTCCTTATTAAAAGTATGGATTTAGCCAGTAAATTAAGTAGGAGTCATTTTAATGCAGTGGTTATGCAGCTTTAATCCCATGTTTCATAATGATTTTAATAGTTTTTATTTATTTTCTCTTACTTCTCTCCCTCCTGCCTCTATTCAATCTAAGGTAATGATAATATTGGAAGAGCAAAGTTAAACTATGATGGGATCAGAGAGGAGGAATTGAGATTGTTGTAATTGCTTTTATTTTCAAGTTTCACATAAAGTGTTTACTGTGTTTACAGACAAATATTTGGTTCAAAACATTTTAATCTGGATTCTATCACCTGTTGTCAAATAATTCCTATCAGCAAACCACAAGAAAAAAGAATACAAAATTTTGTTCTCAAGTTGCTTAAAATAGATAGTGAAAAAATAATTTTCTCTTTTTTAAAATATATTTTTATTTCAGAGAGGAAAAGAGAGGAGAGAGAGAGAGGAACATGATGAGAGAGGGTCATTGGTCAGCTGCCCCTTACTGGGGATTGAGCCCACAACCTAGGCATGTGCCCTGACTGGGAATCTAATCGTGACCTCCTGGTTCATAGGTCAATGCTCAACCACTAAGCCATGCCAGCTGGACAATTCTTTCTCATTTTTTTTAACCTTTTTAAATATTTAGGTTTGAACATCCAAGAAGGTTCACACAACACTTTAGTACCAGACAAAACTGGTTTTAATTACTAACCTTTTACTATAAACTAGAATTGCAATAATCTGCAAATGCTAATTTAAACCTGGACTTGCTTCTGAGCAAGCTGCATGTAATAATGACTAAGCAGCTGATTATCCTCAGAAGGGCAATATACCATACCACAAATCACAAGTTGCAGCATTTCCTCCTCCTCCTTTTTTTTTTTTTTGGAGTGTAAAATGTGATTCCAAAAAGATGCTATTAAGCTATAACACCTTTGTCATTTTCAAGCTCTTGGCACTTAAAGTGCTGAATTTTAGATTACTTTTTTATATTCTGCCTATGCCTAGTGTCCTTATTGTATGTAAAGTTATTAAAGCTGTCTGCTCCAATTTCTTCCCTACTTAGGAAGATATGACAAAAAGATGGAAAGGACTACCTTTAATCTCAAAAGGCTAACCTCCACACCAAAATGAAATAGTAGAATACATAAAGACAATGCTAGTACTTCCCGAAGGTAGTTTATGTTCATTGAGTGGTCACTAAAAAAGCACTAAACTGGAAGTATGTGACAACATAATAGTTCTGAGGCTCAATTTTCTCTCCAGATAGTTGATACTGTTTTTTATTGTGCTATGTAATTGAAATGCCACTTGCCGTGTAATGATTTGCTTACTTGGGGTGGGGGGTAAAGACATTTGTTCTGTCAACTGCATTGGGGGAAAAACATATTAAGGCCTGAGTGGCAATTAGATTCAGCAATACATTTTCAAAAAGTACCCTCAAAGTCTTTCTCAAAAGCAAAAGGACTGTTGTGCTATTATTTTGTTCTATTATAAATTTTTAAAATAGGAATGGGCTGAGGGGTCTAATGACCAAAGGTGAAATGATAATCTTTCTAATTGCTGATAGGGATGTGGATTTTTCAATGATTTGTGTTTTGTTACTTTTATGACTCTCAACATATATATATATATAGACTTCCAAATTCTACAATTTCTAGTGCTGAAAGCATTTGAAGTCACGTGGATCTGAGATCACAAGTTCTTGTACTGTGTTGAGACATTCATTATGCAATTGTGTTTTTATTCAGGTCCAGTCTCCCGTTAATCTATTTCCCATTCCTCTCTACCTCATACTCTGCACATTTACCCAAACTAGCAACCTAAAATCCTTTTCGACTCTAAAATTCCTTTTCCCTACATCTAGTCAGTTACCAAGTCCTGTCAAATTACTACTATATTTTTTTTTTCATTGACACTGTGCAGGTGTTGGCTTTATTTTCCATCTTGATTATTACAAATCCTTCTCACTGATATTATGACTTTCTATCTTTCTTTTCAAATTATTACTGCAATTGGCAGAATGTTCTTTCAAAAATATGGATTGGTTAATTTCATTCAATAGCCAGGATAAGCAAGTCAGAGCTAGCAAGTCTAATCTGACATAACATCTTTGTATAGCTCTTTATAACTTATAAAATAAAGTATAAATTTCTTAGCATAGCATACAAAATATAATGTGTTCAAACCCTTACTTACATTCACAGATAATGACCATCAAATGTCCTGAACATCCTTACATTTCAACATCCTAACCATATGATTCAACCATATTAAACTTCTATTCAAGGTGTGTGCGTACTCACACATACACACACTCCAAATAGTCTTTCATATCCCTTGATGTTCCCATTTACCTGATGTTCTGGGAATATTTTTTCTTGAGTAACCTATGAGATATCTATACATACCTGTTAAAATGGCTAAAATTTAAACCATTGACAATATAAACTGCTGACAAGGATGTGGAACAACAAAAAATCTTATTTATTGCTGTTGATAATGTAAAATGGTACAACCACTTTGGAAAACAGTTAGACTTTTTAGATGACTAATATACTAGTCGTGTTAACATATGTTTTAGTAGTCACACTCCTGGGTATTTATCCAAATGATTTAAAAAAATTTGTCTTCAAAAAAACTTGCATACAAATATTAATAACAGCTTTATTCATAGTTGCCCCAAATTGGTAACAACCCAGATGTCCTTCAATAGGTGAACAAATAAACAAACTATGTACATCTAGACATCTGAATATTATTCAATGATAAAAAGAATATTATTCAATGATAAAAAGAAAAGCTTTGAAAAAAAACATGGATAAATTGGATAAATCAAATGTACCTTGCTAAGTAAAAAAGCCATTCTTAAAAAGCTTCATAATGTATGATTCCTATGATATGACATTTTGGAAAAGACAAAACTATAGCAGTGGTAAAATGTATATAACCACTGTACTCTAATTGACAAAATTGTTCCCCACATGGTACAAGTTAACAATTCTAAAACCACTGTACATGTTCACTGTAACTGAACAATTAAGTAAATGGATAGTTAATGGTAAAATCCATGTTTCTCACTGTTGAAGTGTGAGACATGTAAGTGGAGGAGAGTGGTATGACTCACATGGTAGTGAATTTGAGTGGGAGATATTAGTATGAACAAATGTTTAACTTAATAGAGACACATATTACTTAAATACATACACACACAAGTTGGTATACACACAAACATTTCCTTGCTTTGTTAGTTAAGAGGGCCTAGAAGTAATGGTGGTCAGGTAGCAACAAGCATACTTAGGACCCAGATTTTTGTTTCCAGTACTATTACCCAGGGTTTTTTAGAAAAATGGCAGATTCTAGGACTGGGGCATAAAACTTATTTGATTAACCTGGAACATTTTTAGTTACAGAAAGTAAAAAAAAATAAAAATAAAAAAATTCCTAAATAAAAAACAAAAACAATAGGAGTGTGACAAAGGGAAACAGAAGTCAACTGAAAGAACTCCCAATGTCTAAAGCTGAATAATTTGATTAACAAAATAAATAAAGATTATTGAATTTTAACTCAAGATATAAAAGATAGACCATGAGTATATAGTGATATGAATAAATGATTGAATAAATAAATGACTGCAGGAGAATTGTCAAATTGTCCACATAGAAGAATTTCAAATAATTTATGTAGTTTTTATTTAGGGAGATGAAATATATTTTTTCCATCCTTAATTGTTTGCTGAGCTAAATGACTTTCTTCTAAAGATTACAAAATGGAAAGGGAGAAAAGAAAAGAGTGTTAATTTACAGTAGAAAAGCCTGATAAAAACTATCTCAGCCAGAGGATCAAGATCAGTATCAACAGTAGTAAGTCAGATCGATAGTATGTCCTTCCATATAATGTGATGAGTATGACACTGTGCTTCAGTGGTCTTCTTCCCCAAAACCCATAACCCCAGTCTATTTGTGGGAAAAACAACAGACAAATGCAAATTATGGGATATTTTTTAAAGTACCTGACCATTAGTCCTCAGAACTGTTAAGGTCACAAAAACATGGAAAGGTGCCCTAGCCAGTTTGACTCAGTGGATAGAGTGTCAGCCTGTGGACTGAAGAGTCTTGGGTTCGATTCTGGTCAAGGGCACATGCCTGGGTTGTGGGCTCGATCACCAGTAGGGGCAGTGTAGGGGCCGTGCAGAAGACAGACGATCAATAATTCTCTCTCATCTTTGATGTTTCTCTCTCTCTCCCTTTCCCTTCTTCTATGATATCAATAAAAATGTATTAAAAAAAACAACAACATGGAAAGGCTGAGAAATTGTCACAGAGAATAGGAGCCTCAAGAGACTTAACTACTAAATGTGGTAATGTGGTATCCTGAGTGGAATCCTGGAACAGAAAAAGGTCAGTAAAGGAAAAGGAAGAAAATCTGATTGAAGTATAAATTTTAATGATAATGTATCAATATTGGTCATTAATTGTGAAAAATGTAATGTAAGATATTAATAATAAAGGAAACTTGATTTGAAATATATGGAATTCTCCATACAATTCATACTAATTCTGCAAAGCTAAAACTGTTCTAAGTTTTTTAAAACTATATATTTAAAAATAAAAATAAACTGAGGCAGCTAAATAACTTTTACAAATAAATCTATAGGTCTGTTCAGGACTTCCCTGGGCCTAATTGTACTAAAAATATATTTTCTTTAGTGATGCCCTAACTTCTCCCCTTTCTCCTTGTTTTTCTCTAATGTGCTTCTCAGATCACCCATACCTATATGTCTGGTTCTTTTCTTTCAGAAAATAAAAATATTTGAAACTAATCTGAACTTAAGTATTTCAGAGATTTATGTAATAACTAGAGGCCCGGTGCACAAAATTAGTGCACTGGTGTTGAGGGGGGGTGTCCCTCAGCCCAGCCTGCATCCTCTCCTATCTGGGACTCCTCACGTGATGTCTGACTGCCGGTTTAGGCCTGATCCACATGGAATGAAGGGTCCCGGGGCTTGATTCCAGTCAAGGACACATACCTGGGTTGCAGCTCGATCCCCAGAAGGGGCATGCAGGAGGCAGAAAATTAGTGATTTATCTCTCATCATTGATACTTCTCTCTCACTCTCCCTCTCCTGTCCTCTCTTAAATCAATAAAAATACATTTTAAAAAATAAAAATTCCAGAGTCCATCTAGTACCAGCTCTTTTGGACCATTAGGAAACTTTAGTGAACTTGTATTTCCCATAAATTGGGGCTACACAGTTGCTCTGTAAGTGTTGAGAGTTCAAGTACCACATTCTGATCAAAGTTTAACAATACAGTAGAATTAGATTCATTTAAATATTAAAAATTAAGTGACAAACCTATTAGAAAGCAATTTCTCATTTGGCAGCTTTCTCAAATCCCCATTGATTCTGAGATAATGCTCAAATGTAGTGCAGCCATTCTTACAAAAACCATAGACAGCACACAAATATGGCTTTTCCTATGTGCATAATGGTAGCAAGAAGCAATGCTGGAAAAAAAGAGAAATTATTGGATATTCTAAATTCAAATATACTACTAAACAAGTAACATTAAATTCCCAATCCTCCTTACATTTATATATTATTAGAGCAATAGCCATTAAATAGTTTTAAAGAATATAAGGAATATAATTAGACTTATTCTTTAATTCACAAGGGTTTTTTCAAATTCCATAAAAATAAATTCAAATACTTTTATTTCAGGCAAATATTTCCATAGTCCACATTGTTTATTTTTCAAATATTATAATCTATATAGAACATATATTGTATACTCAATATTATATCTTAGTGAACCATATTTACTATAATCCTATATAATAAAAACCTAATATGCTAAGTGTACATTCATCCAGTGGTCTAGTGGTCTGGTGGTCTGTTCAACCAATCAAAGCATAATATGCTAATGATATGCTAAGGCCACTCAACCACTTTCTATGACGTTCACTGACCACCAGGGGGCAGACACTCCAACCGGTAGGTTAGCTTGCTGCTGGGGTCCAGCCAATTGGAACTGAGCAAGATGGGCTGGACATGCCCTGGAGCCCTCCCGTGGTCTGACCCTGGCTGGCCAACCTCTTGCACCTCTTCCCAGCCCCTATCGTGCACCAGTGGGGTACCTCAGCCTCACCTGCACCCTCTCACAATCCAGGACCCCTCAGGGGATATTAGAGAGCTGGTTTTGGCCCCATCCCACAGGCCAGGCCAAGGGATCCCACTGGTGCACAAATTCATGCACTGGGCCTCTAGCCTATTAATAAAAGCCTAAGCGACCATTATGGCAGAACAACCAGAATGACTGGTCGCTATGGTGCACACTGACCTCCAAGGGGCAGACACTCAATTCAGAAGCTGCCCGCTGGTGATCAGCGTGCTCTCACAGGGAGAGCGCCACTCAGCCAGAAGCTGGGCTCACGGCTGGTGAGGGCAACTGCCACATCAAGAGCCTCTCCCGACTCTACAGCAGCAGGCGCAGTGGGCCAGGATGAGCGCAAGCATTGCCCAGCTCTGATTCAGGCTCCTCTCTGGCTGGCTGCTGTTTAGCACACTGCTACATCCCGCAAGGGATCCCGACTGCGAGAGGGTGCAGCCAGGCTGAGGGCAGCCACCCCCACCACCACCTCCCCTCAGTCCATGTATTTCATGGACTGGGCCTCTAGTGTCAATATATTTGGAAAGGGGTTTCATTTACAAATACTTACTCCAAAAGCATTCATTATTCTACAGTAGAGAGAAAATCCTCAAGAAGGAAACAATTCCAGTTTGTTCAATGACTTTTGCCACTCTTTTATGAGAAGATATAATAGAATTATTTTGCCTTTGAATGTCATTGTTGGCAGTATGCAAAATGTGCCTTATTATTTCAAGTGAGGAAAGGAGTAATGCTTGAACAAGCAAAATGACATAAGAATATCAATAATTGTTGCTCTTGAAGAAAATGCAAGAGATTACATTTTTACATCAAAAGGTAATTTAAGCTGCACAATAGGCTGTACCAAAGAAATCAAGTTATAAACACCCTATGCAAATATTTTCTTCATGGAAACAACTGAAGCCACATATACACAGACCACTCATCATCATATCAGCTCAAGAGTAAACCAAAATTTAATCTAATACCATGGAAAAATAAAGTGCTCTAGAATCTAGATAAATCTAAATTAATCTACTATTCCCAAAAACCTATGAAGTTGTCTTTGTAATTGATTTGACCAAACAAGTCACAGCCATTTTATTTTATTTTATTTTATTTATTACATATATTTTAATTGATCTCAGAAAGGAATAGAAAGGGAGAGAGAAAAATCAATGATGAATGAGAATCATTGATTGGCTGCCTCCTGCAGGCCCCACATTGGGGATAGAGTCCCCAACCAGGGCATATGCCCTGACCAGGAATCAAACCATGACCTCCTGGTTCATAGGTCAATGCTCAACTGCTGAGCCACACCAGATGGGCAAGCAATTTTATTTTAATGTTTTAAATAATACCTACATAAAAATTTAATTAGGCATGTATTGTATGCACAGTTTCTCAATTTAGCATAAAATCATCAAAGTGTTTCAGAAAGTTTGTTATAATTATTGTAACAGTTTGTTTATTAGGACTAGTTTTCTATTAAATCATTGCTCTAAAAATATCTAAATGTAAAAATATTGCCCAGAGGGCATGGCTCAGTGGATGAGCATTGACCTATGAACCAGGAAGTCACAGTTCGATTCCTGGTCAGGGCACATGCCTGGGTTGTCAGCTCGATCCATGCAGCATGCAGGAGTTAGCTGATCAATTATTCTCTCTCAACATTGATGTTTCTCTCTATATATATTTCTCTCTCTCTCTCTCTCCCTCCTCTCTCTTTCTCCATTCTTCTCTGAAATCAATAAAAATATATTTTAAAATAGTTTCAAGCATGCTTTAAATATTTGAATGAAAATCCATAGGTTATTGAAAAGAACAGGAGATTTCAAAGACACCTTTAAACTTAGAGGTTGACATTGTGTGCAGTAATTATGCTCTCTAAAAGAAAACAAAGCAAACAAACAAACAAAAAGACCCCACATAGCTGCAGCAATCCTGGGAAAAAAGAACAAAGTTGGAGGGATCACAATACCAGACATAAAGTTATATTACAAAGCCACTGTTCTCAAAACAGCATGGTACTGGCACAAGAACAGACACATAGACCAATGGTAGAACAAAGAACTCAGAAATCGATCCCAGAAATCGAACCCAGAAATCCATATGCTCAATTAATATTTGACAAAGGGGACAAGAGCATACATTGGAGTCAAGACAGTCTCTTCAATAAATGATGTTGGGAAAATCGGACAAATACAGAAAAAAAATGAAACTAGTCCACCAACTTACACCATACACAAAAATAAACTCAAAATGGATAAAGGACTTAAATATAAGCCAGGAAACTATAAAAATCTTAGAAGAATTCATAGGCAGCAAAATATCAGATATAGCTCCTTGCAATAAGTTTACTGACACATCCCCTAAGACAATGGAAATGAAGGAGAAAATAAACAAATGAGACTACATCAAAATAAAAAGCTTTTGTACAGCAAAAGAAAGCATCAATAAAACAATAAGAAAGCCCACTGCATGGGAGAATATATATTCCAATGTTATCTCTGATAAGGGTTTAATCTCCAAAATTTATAGGGAACTCATACAACTTAAAAAAGGAAGATAAACAATCCAATGAAAAAATGGGTAAAATACCTAAATAGACACTTTTTGAAAGTGGACATACAGAAGGCCAAGAGACATATGGAAAAATTGCTCAAAGTCACTAATCATCCAAGAGACGCAATGCAAAACCTCACACCTGTCAGAATGGCTACCATCAACGAATCAACAAATGACAAGTGCTGGCGATGATGCTGAGAAAAAGGAACCCTCCTGCACAGCTGGTGGGAATGCAGACTGGGCAGCTTCTGTGGAAAACAGTATGGAGTTTTCTCAAAAAAATTAAAATTGGAACTCCCATTTGACCCAATAATCCCACTCCTGGGAATATATCCCAAGAAATCAGAAACACCAATCAGAAAGAACACATGCTTCCCTATGTTCATAGCAGCACAATTTACAATAGCCAAGATTTTGGAAACAGCCTAAGTGCTCATCAGTAGATGAGTGAATTAAAAAACGGTGGTACATATACACAATAGAATACTATGCTGATGTAAAAAAGAAAGAACTCTTACCATTTGCAACAGCATGGATGGACCTGGAGAACATTGTACTAAGCGAAATAAGCCAGTCACAGAAGAATAAGTATCACATGAGCTCACTCATTTGTGGAATATAATGAACAACATAAACTGATGAACAAAAATAGATCCAGAGACACAGAATCAATGAACAGACCACCAAACCTCGGAGGGAAGGCAGGGGAGTGTGGGTGGGAGCAGGAGGGGATAAGAAATCAACCAAAGAACCTGTATGCATATAAGCATAACCAATGGGCACAGACGACAGTGAGGGGGGGGTGAAGGCCAGAGCTGGGGGGCAGGGGCAGGCTGAGACAGGGCAATGGGGGGATAAGGAGACACATGTAATACTTTCAAAAATAAAGAATTTTAAAAAAGAAAAGAAAACCAAACACTGAACAAGGGAGATCATTGTCTGAGATGGTACACTTCTTTTTAACAATATGTACTTATTTAATAAGGATTTAAAAGTTAGAAGGTCTTTCACTATGCTAACATTTGGGTACTCACACAAAGCCTCTTACATATGGTATGTGGACAATATAGTTTTTTACATGTAAATTAATCATCTATAAGAAGCAGAATCTCAGGTGTTTATCAAGGGTTTTACTTGCAGAATTATTAGTATAAAGCAATTTTATAGTTCAAAATAGCATTAAATCATAAGGCTCTTGACTTTTTCTGTCTCACTTATTTTGCTTAACATGATATTCTCAGGATTCATCTATGCTGTTGCAAATGGCAATATTTCATCTTTTCTTATGGCTGAGTAGTACTCCATTGTATATATGTACCATATCTTCTTTATCCAATCATCTATCAAAGGACACTTTGGTTGTTTCCATGTCTTAGCCCTGGGAATAATGGTTCAGTGAACATAAGGGTGCAGCCCTGGCCCAATGTTTCAGTTGGTTGTAATGTCGACTCTTACACCTAAAGTGGCAGATTCGATTCCCAGTCAGGGCACATAGCCAGGTTGCTGGACTGATCCCCCTCCCCCTATCAGGGCATATCCGGAAGGGAACTGATTGATGTTTCTCTCTCTCTCACATCGATATGTGTGTGTGTCTCTCTCTCCCCCTACTCTTCTCTCTCTAAAAATCAATGAAAATATATTCTTGAATGATAATTAAAAACAAAACAAAACAAAACAAAAACATAGGATGCATTTATCTTTGTAAATAAACGTTTTCAAATTTGGGGGGTAGATACCCAGAAGAAGGGTATAAGTCAGACAGAAAAAGTAAAGAACCATATGATTTCACTCATATGTGGGATATAAAACTGAAAGCAGCAAATGAACAAACAAGACAAACAAACAAAAAAGCTCATAGACTCAGACAACAGTATGGTGGTAACCAGAGGGAAAGGGGCTGAGGGGGTAGGAAAGGGTAAAGGAGGTCAAATATATGGTGACAGAAGGAGATTTGACTTTGGATGGTAAACACACAATGTAATATACATATTATGCATTTTAGAATTGTACATTTGAGACCATATGATTTTATTAACCAATTAGTGGCCTGGTGCATGAAATCCATGCATGGGGGGTGTCCCTCAGCCGGCCTGCACCCTCTCCAATCAGGGATCGGGCCTAAACCGGCAGTCGGACATCCCGCTCACAATCCGGGACTGCTGACTCCAACAGCTCACCTGCCTGCCTGCCTGATAGCCCCTAACCACTCTGCCTGACAGCCTGCTTTCCCCAACTGCCCCCCCCTTCTGGCCTGCTTGCCCCCAACTGCCCCCCACCAGTCTGCTTGCCCCCAACTGTGCCCCCACCAGCCTGCTTTCCCCCAACTGTCCCCCCGCTGGCCTTCTCTCCCCCAACTGCCCCTCCTTGGCAGCCTGATTGCCCCCAACTGCCCCCCCACTGGCCTGCTTGCCCCCAGCTGCCCCCCCACCAGCCTGCTCATCCCCAACTGCCCCCAGTCCGGCCTGATTGCCCCAACTGCTGCCCCCTGCCAGCATGCTCATCCCCAACTGCCCCCCCTGCTGGTCTGATTGCCCCCAACTGCCCCCAGCCGGCCTGCTCACCCTCAACTGCCCCCTGCCGGCCTGCTTGCCCCCCCACCCTTCTCGTCCCCAACTGCCCCCCCCCGCTCCCGCTGACCTGATCACCCCCAACTGCCTTCCCCTCCTGGCCTGATCACCCCTAACTGCCTCTGCCTCAGCCTTGCCACCATGGCTTTGTCTGTAAGGTCTCCTGGAAGGTGTTCCAGTCTAATTAGCATATACCCTTTTATTAGTATAGATGTCATCCCAATAAATTTAATTTTAAAATAACATTTAAAATGCCTTCACCAATCATTTTGAGTGTATATCTCCCTCTCCCCCTTCCTGGAAGTGGCTGACTTACTACAGCAGGTGTTATGAAATTCATGTTTTCAGCATATAAAAATGAAGACATTTGCTGAGAATTTAAGGAAATCAACCAGATCCAATTTTTATGTTTTTGTTCGAAACAAGTATCCACCTTGGCATTAATTTCCTTTTAACCTGTACTTGAGTTAAACATTACACTGCTGAACTATGATCTCTTTTTGCATTAACCTGTCTTCAAGATGATGTAATTTATACCTCTCTGCTACTAATCTTCATACTTCTCAAGTAATTGACGAGGACCAGGTTTTGAAGCTCCATATTTGCCAAGATTCTTCAATAAAGAAATATTTAACTAATGTGGTATCTGAAAAAAATGCAGAAAAAATCTTCCCAGCACCAGTGAAATTATTCCAAGTGTCATGATTGTTCACTGCCATTGCCAAAAAGCATTGCCATATTACCAGTATCTAGTCCCAAGGGCCTAAGTGGGAAAATAAATTAGATAGACTTTATAGCATGGGAAATGCATTGAAAGGAAGAAGGAAATAATACAGCTTTGAGAAAATGAAAGGCACATTCATTTTTCTTCTCTTATTCTTGTAATTCCCACAATCAAAAGAACAATGGTTCTGATGCATTTTTAATCATGACATAGTTCAGAAAGGCAACTCTTCTTATGTTTTATATAGACAACCAATGAAATAGATATCTACATCTGGAACCTGGGAAGAGAATTGATAGAGGATAGGAATGTTTCCTGTGTAGGCAATTGGAACTATTTTACTGTAAATAAAAATTGCTCACTCATCTTTCTTTGGTTGGTACTTTTCCCTGGGAGATGTTAATGAAGTCAATAAAATCTCAGAATGTTTTCTAGACATTAAAAATTCATTCTAAGAGGTACTCAATAATCTTTCAGGTTTTTTGAGAAATAAAACCAGTATTTTTTACCATGTTGGCTTTTCATCCATACTATTCTTCACTGGTCTGCCTTCTTCTGCTACTCCTTATCCTCAGATGTGCTGCTTCTGCTATTTGCATTTATTCTTTATATCTACTGTACTTTTAAACATGTGTTTCTGCTCTAATTGCTACTAATGGGTCTTACATGTGATCTTACAAATCCATAATGCATTCTTTGATATTCCTAAAATCAGTACTCAAAATTAATTCACCTTGCAAAATTTAAATAATTTGCCTTCTTGCTGCTGCTTTTTATATTAATCTCTTTTTACTACTGTAATATACAGAGAATAATGATTTATACTTTTTTCTCTCCTTTATTTTTAGATTCAATTTTAAAGGATTTCCTTACAATTAATTGGCTGTGATCCAACTGCAGTGAATTTGGTGGCTAAAATTACAGTTTCACATATTTACTTTGGGGATACATTTTTATTCTGCTCATTCTCAACCTTTGCCAGGAGTCCTTTCAAAAAAAGAATAGGCATTGAGCATTTTTTCCTATATATTTCTCTGCCCACACACTAAAGTTCCTTGATGTACATTTTCTGGGTTTCATGCAGGTCAGGTTGCCTAATTACTGGAGCATATTTTGGTTACTGAAGGTGAGCAAGCAAGAAAATTATTTTGGTTCCCACTGAATTCACTAATTTATATTTCCCTGTCATATAAGTTCCAGCTTCCTTCAACGCATAATTGCAGATAGTGCAAGGGACCAAAAATAAGGAGTATAAGTCAGATTGCGTAAACAAACACAATGCCTACCAACATGTAATAGACTGAAGAAGAAATCACAAATTATTGGCAAGATGCAGTTGGGACTATGCTTGAGGTAAACAGACATGCAAACAACATGTCAGCCATGATAAAGAGTGTAAATTTGAACAGATGTCACTTCTAGAGCAGCAGCAGGAAGATTAAACAAAATTGGCTTTGGAAGAAATCCAAGGGAGAGGAAGAAAATATAAAGGCTGTAGGAGCACAGTGTCCAGCAGCTCTTCCATAGTAATTGTACTTCACCCGGGTAGAAAGAAACAAACACCTGTTGGTTAAAATAAAATAAAAAATCAACAAAACCCATGCTGACAAAATGAACTCAAAGTGTGACTTTTGTGGAAGACATAAGAGCAGCTCAAGTCTGAAATCAAACCGAAAGAAAGATGTAGACAAGATGCTCATTTTTCGATCTTCTACATATATCATGACATTGATTCTATTAATAGATGTGCTATTATTGTGTCACTAGATAGCTGATGTTATGAGAAAGTCCCAGAAATATTTAAGCAGCTCAGAAATAAACCTAGGTAGGCATTTAGATTAATTTGATAACCAGCTATGTTATTTTTCTCAGTCTGTTTGATTCTGGAGGCAACTCAGAAACAAGATGATTATGTACATATACATCACCACTAACCATAGCTGTAAACAACAATATAATTTGTAGTTTCAAGTAGATTACTCTTCAATCCTCATTGTTTTGCACTTTTCCCTCCTAGTCTATGAAAGCCTCGGGCCTACAATATTATCTCATATCCAGGTTTCCTATGTAATCTAAATTGCCCATTTGTGGCTAATTTTTCTAACCTATAAAAGATATATAATATGCCTAACTTATGGAGTTTTGTGAGGATTAATTTTAATAATATAAATTAAAATACTTAGTAAAGTGCTAAACAAGAATATTTTGTCAAAGTACAAATACAAGAAACATGAAGACTTCAAGTGCATAGGATGATTACTACGAGCAAGACAAAAGTAGCTACTTTTCTGAGCAATTATAATATACCAGGGCCCTGGCCAGCTTGGCTCAGTGGATAGAGTGTCAGCCTGCGGACTGAAGGGTCCCAGGTTCAATTCTGGCCGAGGGCACATGCCTGGGTTACGGGCTCGATCCCCAGTAGGGTGTGTGCAGGAAGCAGCCGATCAATGATTCTCTCTCATCATTGATGTTTCTATCTCTCTTTCCTTTTCCCTTCCTCTCTGAAATCAATAAAAATATATTAAAAAACAATATACCATGGACTTTACTAAATTCTTTGTGCATATTATCTCATTTAATTTTTACAACAGCTCAATGAGATAGGTGCTATTGCAATCTCATTTTATAAAGGAAAAAACTGAGACTCAGGATGGTTAAGTAACTTTTTAAAAGATAAATAACTAGAGTAGGATGTGTTCAAGGTCTGTCTGAATCCAAAGTTCATGCCACCCTCCCTTGCCTCCAAGTGAATAATAGTTACCAAGATATAATGTATGGTCCCTGTTTCTCAGATAATTCCAATTTTGTTATAGAAAAAACACATGCAACTATAAAATTGTGTGAGCTATTAAAATAAAAAATATTTAATTTTCTGTTGTATTGTAAAATCTTCAGTAATGTTTAAAACTACTTGATCTTTATGTTTAGAGCATCTAAAGTAGTTCTTTTTTTTGGAGACAGTCACTATTTTATTTATTATTATTATTTTTAATTTAAATTCTTTATTGTTTAAAGTATTATATAAATCTCCTTTCCCCCATTGACCTCTCCCTGACCGCCCCACCCCAGCACATGCCCTCACTTCCCCCGCATTTGTGTCAATTGGTTATGTTCATATGAATGCATACAAGTCTTTAGGTTGATCTCTTATCCCTTCACCACTCCCCCCACACCCGCACCCCCGCCTTCCCTCATAGGTTCGACAGTCTGTTCAATCCTTCTATGACTCTGGTTCTATTTTTGTTCATCAGTTTATGTTGTTCATTATATTCCACAAATGAGTGAGATCATGTGATATTTATCTTACTCTGACTGGCTTATTTCTTTTATTTATTTTTTTCAAAAATATATTTTTATTGATTTCAGAGAAGAAGGGACAGGGAGAGAGAGATGGAAACATCAATGATGTGAGAGAATCATCAATTGGCTGCCTCCTGCAAGCCCTCCTTTGGGGAGTAAGCCCACAACCCAGGCATGTGCCCTTGACCAGATTCAAACCTGGGACCCTTCAAACTGCAGGGCAATGCTCTATCCACCCAGCCAAACTGGCTAGGGCTGACTGGCTTATTTTGCTTAGCATAATGCTCTCCAGTTCCGTCCATGTTGTTGCAAATCGTAAGAATTCCTTCGTTTTTACAGCAGTATTTTAGTAGTATTCCATTGTGCGGATGTACCACTGGTTTTTAATCGACTCATTTGTTGATAGACACTTAGGCTGTTTCCAAATCTTGGCAATTGTAAATTGTGCTGCTATGAACATAGGGATGCATATGTTCTTTCTGATTGGTGTTTCTGATTTCTTGGGATATGTTCCCAGGAGTGGGATTACTGGGTCAAATGGGAGTTCCAATTTTAATTTTTTGAGGACACGCCATATTGTTCTCCACGGTGGTTGCACAAGTTTGTATTCCCACCAGCAGTGAATGAGGGTTCCTTTTTCTCCGCATCTTCATCAGCACTTGTCATTTGTTGATCTGTTGATGATAGCCATCCTGACAGGTGTGAGATGGTACCTCATTGTTGTTTTGATTTGCATCTCTCGGATGATTAGTGACTTTGAGCATGTTTCATCTGTCTCTCGGCAGAGAAGGTAAAGTTACTTTAACTTGTCCTTGAGCATAATACAACAAGCTAACAAACAAAAATTAAGTATGATTTTCTGTGACTGAAAGATGATACATTAAAATTGTAGGCATTTTGAGCCAGAATGTGTGATTGCCTTTTTAAAAATATATATATTTTTATTGATTTCAGAGAGGAAAGGAGAGAGAGATAGAAACATCAATGATGAGAGAGAATCACTGATGGGCTGCCTCCTGCACATCCCCCATTGGGGATCGAGCCCGCATAAGCCAGGGGATCTGGCCCGAGTTTGTGCCCTGACCAAAATCAAGCCATGACCTCCTGTTTCAAAGGTCTATGTTCAACCAGTGAGCCTTTCCGGTCAGGCATGATTGCCTTTTTTGATTTGGAGAAAGAAGGGCATAAGAAAGTTAGATGAGGTTATGGGAGTGGAGAAGAGAGAGGTTTTAGCTAGAAGTGGGTGAAAGGTTGTTATGTAGAGGATATCTGTAAGATAAGAGACAACCATGTTTGTAGGCTAAAGATAAGGAGATAGAGTAAAAGGCTAAAGATGTGGGCACACTCTTGTGTTGGGAGTAAGGTTTGGGAGGAAGTTTGAGTTGTGGAGAAAATGAAAATATAATTGGGAATAGTTTAAAGATAAGGAGAATGACCAACGATGATGATAAAGGTGAGATTGAATGCCATCAACTCATATTGGTACTAATCCACAGAGATTTATTTCATTTTTCAACTATTCAGGGTAACAGTGAGTATGACAGAAGGTTAGGTTAAGCCAGGACTGGAGATATTGAAGGAAAGATTCAAAGGCAGGACAACAGTGCAAGAGAATTAAGGGAAGAGTAAGAGAATGAAATGATAAGTCATGGAGGAATATATTGACAAGAAAAGGAAAGAAATTCATGAGGGGCTAATAAAGTGGGATAAAATAAATCACCAAGCAGCATTTACAGGTGTGTTAATTAAAAATTCTTGATTACAATATAAACTTGGAAAATTAAAAAGCTGAGACAACTCTGGAGAGTTAGGGAGTAGGTTCTAATGGGGTGCCTCATCAAGAAACGTGCTGGAGACCAATTCCAGCATGACAGCAGGGCTGCACCTGAGAATGGCTGAAGGCATTTCCCCAAACTTGAATAGGATACACTAAATTGATTGCTTGGCTGCCAGACAGCTAAAAGGCATCTTAATCTACATGTTATTGCCTCCTATTGGCCAAACACCTGAACAGCCGTAGGCTAATTCCCCCATTCTGACAATGGACTCTGTACCAAACCCTGACCCTTTGAAGTGTATATCTCGCCTCGCCTCAGCACAAGTTGTGTAAATAAAAAGCATGGGGTCCTGGGGACAAGGAGAACCTAAAGCATTAGACTTTAAGATCTTGGATCCTAGCTCCTTTAGCTAAGCTCCTCTGACCTCCAATGCTTACAAAATTATATTTCATCTCCAGACTCTTTATTAGTCTCTGGACTCTTATTTAACATCTATGCACAGCCTTCTCCAGATTCCTGACCCCTTTTTGATGCTGGAACAAGAACGCCGGCAGAAACCATTGCTACTTCACTCTCAAGATTCAAATCCAGAGAGAAAGGATCTGATTGGCCTAATTTCTGTCATGTATATGAGTTTGTCAGCTGGGGATGATCCTGTCTCTTTAAGGTGCACCTATACTTGGGTAAAACCCTATCCCACATATAGTGAAGAACTCTGCATCCTTCCAAATTTTCTTGTCATCATGTACTTATGATAATCTTGGTCATTCTTGCCTCATATTTTTCTGTTTTTGTTGAACATTTAACTGGGCTGTTTTCTTTCTCCATCCAACTCACATAAACCCAGATATGAAACATCAGCTTCCTTCCTCAATTTTGTGTATTCACAAGTAGTCATTGCATGCAGTAGTAGTATTATAACACAAGAATTAAGCACAACAGGGGACAAAGAAGGAGTATAGGGGGCTGTTACATATTAGCAACAAGCAGAAGAAAATCTGAAAATGAATACTCTATATGTCTATTCTTAAAATTTCTCTCTCTTCCTCTCCCTCTGACTCATTCCTCTCCACATGCTCATTTCCTCCTTCCTTCTAATCACTAGCTCATTCACCTCTGACTCCAGTACTCAACTTCAATTTTTATGCAGAACAATTGAACTATCTTCTTCTCAATCCAAGCCTAATTAGTGGTGCACCTGAAAGCAGTTTAGCTAAAAACTAAAATGACCAAATCAGACTGTTTTGTTAAACTAAGGAAGTTGGATTCTATACATAATTGCTATTCATAATTTTTATATAATCATATCTCTCTTTTTTTGGTCCAAGGGTGTGTCCTTTCTGCCATTGCTTGAAAGGTCTTTCCCTCCTTCAAAATTACAGTTATTATCCCTCATTTCATCTTTTAGTTTATACTTCTACTTTTCATTTAGGTCTTTAAACTACTCATGCTCATGTTTGAATATAACATAATTTTTTTTATATAGAAAGACAGTTTTTCCAAAACCATTTATGAAACAATGTATTTACCACTAATTTGTAGTACCACAATGGTAATATTTATCTGAACTTCATTTTTCATTATATTTTACTTATAGTAATTTTTTTTGTATTTAACTTTTGAAAAAATCTTTATTGTTGAAAGTATTACATATATCCCCTTTCTTCTCCCATGGACCTCTTTTAACTTCTAATCCTCAGTGACCAGGACTATGGAAATAAGCTTTATCTCTTAGTTTCATATCTGAATCCTAACTAGTTTTAAAACTTTGGGGTGATTTGCTCTTATTTTGGGAGGAACCCTAGAGCTGAAGGAAGTACTTTTGTTGTCAGTGAAATGCTGCTGTAGAATGAAGGCTGGTAACAGACTATTTTGTGAATGTATTCTTACGCTCACTGAGTGTTTGGATCACATGTTGTGCTTTTATTAAAGCCTGCTTTGTTCCAAAGTCAGAGAAGGAGAAGCTAAGATCTATTTCTACCTCCATTCTAGAAACTTGGCTTCTAAATAAGTGTTCTTTCCAAGTCAAGTTTTTATAGCATGCCAGCTAATGTTATACTGTGCAAGCTATTCCTATAAGAATGTATAGTATATTTTATTTTGGTCATTTATTTTATGTAAGGTTGTTGATTTTTTGCCTTACAATTTCTAGAAAACAATAAAATGGCATCTCTGGCATTGCTGCTCCTGTTTTTCTCAGAAACTAGCATTCTAATTTAATACCAGCTTTAGAATAAAAACACTGGTAAATTAATTCTTATATTGAGGCCCACAAAATAAAGGCCACTCCAGTAGGCCAGCCCATATCACAAATTGAAGCCTAAGTCAGCCTGCACTTAAGTGACACACCTGTCGAAAGAAACCAAACACACGGATCATAATCCTCCAACTCAGCCTTAGATAGCTTACTTTACCTTAGAAAATAGGTCTTTAATTTATTTTGAATTAATTTTTTGAACCAGAGACCTAAATAGAATACCCAAAACAGCAAGTTACATAGAAGAAAATTTAGGTACCAAACTTATGGACATTGGTCTTAGAGAAAATTTTATGAACTTGACCTCAAAGGCAAGGGAAGTAAAGGCAAACTGAAAAGCTTCTGCACAGCAGAAGACACTGACAACAAAACAAAGAGGTAGCCAGCCAGATGGAAGACAATATTTGCAAACTGTAGCTCTGACAAAGGTTAATTTCCAAATTATGTAAAGAACTCATAAAACTCAATACCAAACAAACAGCACAATTAAAAAGTGGGCAGAGGACTTGAAAATATACCTCTCCCAAGAAGACATATGAACAGTCAGTCCTATATAATAAAAGCTCAGGCCAAAGGGCGTAAAGACCAGAATGACAGATCAACCAGACGCTCAATGCAGGAACTGCCTCCTGGTGGTCAGTGTGTGGCCCTCCCACAGCAGTAGCAGCCACTCAGAGGGCGGGTCCACCACTGCTGGGCTGACCAGGATGAGTGGCGCTCCCCCAGCAGGCTGATCCCTGCAGGCCGCTCCCCACCAGTGCACGAATCACAGTACTAAAAGCTGGCAGTTACTAAGCACCGTCCTTGTGGCGGCAAAGGCCATGTACTCTCCACAGAATCTCAGATAATCCCAGAACCACCTCACAGGGTTGATCTAAGGGTTTCTATTCATAGCTTTCAGAATGGAATGAGATCATCAGCTTTTAAGCAGTTGAGGGAAAACACACACTGCTCCTTTTTCATTTTCTTCATCCCGCCTTCTTGTGAGAAAAGGAACAACTGGCCACCCTGAGGGCTGTGCGGAGAGCTCACCGGCCCTTGGCTCCGACTGAGTCTGCTATCCAATGGCCTTTACACCTAACGCCGCTGCCTGAGCATCTTACTCAACCCATATCCCTGACTGAGCAACTGCCATATCCCAGGCATGCCCAATGCCCAGGTGCTCGCAGAGCAGCAGGGAGCCAGCCACCCTGTCCTACTGAGTGTGCATTCCACCAGGAGAGGATGGGGGTGTGGGGAGTAAACAGCCTTAGACAGACGTGAGGAGCAGCCATTAGAGGGCACGGGCACCATGAAAACATGGGAATGAAGCCACATAGGGGCTCTGCGAGGGAGGGGCGAAGGGAGGCTTGCTGAAGGAAAGTAGATGGATGGAGGAGAGCCAGGCAGATGCCAGGAGAAGGGCATTGGGTGTTGGAAGCTACCCATTGTCTTCACTATCACAGACATGTAAACAAGGATCCCAGAACACTGATGAACCTTGAATCCATGGCAAGGACCAGCACGATGTACCAGCCTGGGCACCAGTGGAAGTCCTTCCCCTTGAGTTGGGCTTTCCCTCCTGGCCCCCAATATTTCCAAATTATTTCTTATCACATATCTTTCATTTGCATGCGGTTCCCCTTCCAGATCCTGAACCCTGAACCATGTGGGACGTGGGGGAACATACACAATCAGGCAGAGGGGACAGCCTACAGAGGGGCAGCAGGACAAGCAAGAGGCTGAGTGGAAGGGGGTCAAGGCTGGGTAGGGGGGCACATCCTGCAGGAATAGAGGACCCATGAGAACATGGCATCACCTGAGTGCAAGGGGAGGCACCAGGGCTGTAGGTGAGGACCTGTTGACTTCTGTGTCAGGAGCAGACTGAGGGGGATGAGGAAGCAGGGAGACAGCAGGAGGTGACAGCACCCTTCCCAAGAGTGATGCGGATATCGTGGAAACTGTGGCAGCCATGGTGGCAGCTTTAGGGTGTGCTGGAGGGAAGCCAGAGTGTGAGGAACTATTTGGGGGGGGGGGAAGGGGGGAGGAAGCCGCATGCTCCACTAGGCCCTGGAAGCCAGGGTCTCCAGCAGCTGCTGGCAGGGGGCTGTCTCTTTTGAGGGTCTGACTGTAAAACCCAGACCTTAGTTTGAGCTCCACACAAGGGACATAGAATGTTCATGATCAGCATCCCACCCCAATGCTCAGGAGGCGGGTCATTCCAGTCTGGCTGCCCAAGTCCCCCCCCCTCTCCGCCCGACACACATACAGCTCGCTTCAGTGATGACAAGTACTTATTGGAAACAAGCAAATGGTTTTATTTTCGGTACAAAAAAAGAACAAAACAGAATTTCAGTATTATGGAAAGCAAATGTTGAAAACTAGGAAAATGATCTGTGAACACACAGATCAGCTGTGCCTGGAACCGGGTCACGTGTGACACAAAAGGGCTCAGGGTCCAATGCAAAGGGCTTTCCCAGGTGGTCCTACTCCAATCCCAGACTCCAGTTTCCAGGACAGAGAGGATCCTGCACCACAGAACAGAACAGCCAAGACCAGCCCCAAGTCCCACGGCTTAAGGCAATTCTTGCACTGCTTCCTGAGAAAGAAAGGCTCCTGACATGCTGGGACAGGGCGATCAGCATCCAGATCACTGCCTCTAACTCCCACCCAGGGTCTATGGTGCTTCCAGCTCTGCCCCTCTCCCCTCTCCCCATCCTCCACCCTCCACAGCTCCGATGGCAGGTAGGGAGAGTGGGGGGTCATGCAGGGAATCTGAGGGCCTCAAGGAAGTGTTGCTTGAAGAGCCAGAGACAATGTCTGTCTACCCGGCCCCCTGGATGAACTCATTAACACAGAGGCCTCATGAGTGCATGTTTAGAACCTGTCCCCCTCCCTCCCTCCAAATCTGCTCCTGCATAACTTGGCCTTTTTGGGCAAGTCGACCTCTAGAGTGTTAATTCTTTCTCCTTTAAAGTAAGAACAAGAGCCTGGTGGGCATGGCTAAGTGGTTGAACATCGACCTATGATTCAGGAAATCAAGGTATGATTCCCTATCAGGGCACATGTCCAGGTTGTGATCTTAATCCCCAGTGTGGGGCATGCAGGAGGCAGCCTATCCATGAGTCTCTCTCATAATTCATGTTTCTATTTCTCTCTCCCTCACCCTTCCTCACTGAAATCAATGGAAGATATCCTAGTATATAAAAACCCAGGGTCCTTAAAGGCCAAAACGACTGAAGGCTCGACCAACCAGAAGTCAGCCCTGCAGTCAGTGCTGGGTTGCCATGGTGACCCAGCACTGACTGCCATGGCTGCAGGCACAGAGACCCAGCACTGACTGCTGAGGGGGCTGCAGATCAAGCCCAGAGAGAGGCCTGGACAGAGAAGCAGGGTCTGATCCGTAGCCTCTGTGGCAGCTGTTGATCAGCCCTGACCTCTCTCTTTCTCTCCAGGCCTGACAAGCAGCTGTGCCTCTCTTTTCCCTCTGGGCCTTCATGGGGGCTGCTAATCAGCCCTGCCTCTCTGATCAGGCCTGCAGATAGTCCCGGAGACACTGACTATCATATAAACTGCCCAATCAGAACCAAATCTGGGTGAACAGTGAGGAGCCAATGGCTGCCTAGGAGGTGGAGATTTTGACACTGACTGGCATAGTAACTGACAAATCAGAACCTAATCTGGGTGAACTGCAAAGGCAGAACCTAAGGTGGGGGCTGAGGAGGGGTTTTAAGGGCAACAGCTCTTTGGTGTAAGGTTTTATAAAGTGGTTCAATTTTTAATAACCAGTTTGGCAGTATAGTGCATATGGCTGGCTATCAGTCCAGATATAGGGATTATGTATTTTTGTCTGCCAAGAGCATATCCTCCTGCTGAAAAAAAAATACCCTCCCCCCCATTTAAGCAATCCTATTCTATATAATCTATCTATACTAATAAAAGGGTAACATGCTAATTAGACCGGATCAACTGGTCATCTTCCAGACATCTGACTTCCTTCCAGACAAAGCCATGGTGGTTGGGGCTGAGGCAGAGGCTGTTAAGGGTCATCAGGCCAGCAGGGCAGGGCAGTTGGGGGTGAGATCAGTCTGGTAGGGGAGAGCAATTGAGGGCAACCAGGCTGGCAGCGGAGGGCAGTTGGGGGCGAGATCAGACTGGCAGGGTAGGGCAGTTAGGGGCAATCAGGCAGGCAGGCAGGTGAGCAGTTAGGAGCCAGCGGTCCCAGATTGCGAGAGGGATGTCCAACTGCCGGCAGTAGGATATCCCCCAAGGGGTCCCCAATTGGAGAGGGTGTAGTCTGGGTTGAGGGACCTGCCCCCCCATGAATGAATTTCATGCACCTGGCCACAAGTTCTATATAATAAAAGCCTAATATGCATATTGTCCCCTTGACCGGGAGTTCGCTCACTATGACATGTGCTGACCACCAGGGGGTGGCATGGAACATGGAGGGCATCAGTGATGAGGCACTGGCAGTGGGCAACAGTGGAGGTGCTGCCGACCCTAATGGGCCCCAGTGGTCTTCCAGGTGAGCAAGGCCTCAGCTGCCAGGACCACAGGGGCCAGTTGAGCTCACCATGGGTTCACGCAGAAGCCAGTCTGCCAAGGCCGACTGGGAAAGAGAGCTGTCTGCCTGGCTTCCATGTGGCACTGCTGGTGGCCCAGAGACCCATGCTGCGCCCCAGCCCACGGCGTCCAGCCACACTTACCACATCTCCGTTTGGGGATTCAGGTGCCATGACTCAGGCGGAGAGGGGAACATGGGGGTCCAGGGGTCTAGGTGTTGCCCAGGGCCCAGAGTTCAGCTGGGACCTGTCTATCCATGCCAGACACTCATGCTTCAATTGCGGCCAGGCCTAGGGACCACACCTGTGCACTAATTCCTTGCACCAGGCCTTTAGTAGATATATGAAAAGATGTTCAACCTCACGGGCAATTAGGGAAATGCATATCTAAACTACAATGAGATACCACCTCACACCTGTTAAAGTGGCCATTATCAACAAGACAAGCAATAACAAGTGGTGGAGAGGTTGTGGGGAAAAGGGAGCCCTCATCTACTTCTGGTGGGAATGTAGATTAGTGCAACCAATATGGAAAGCAGTCTGGTGATTCCTCAAAAAATTAAGAATAGAGCTACCATCCTTAAGCAATCCTTCTCCTGGGTACATGTATTCATAAGGATATATGTGCCCCTGTGTTCATGGTAGTCAAGATATAGAAACAACCAAAGTGTCCCAAAATAAAGACTGGATGAAGATGATATGGTACATATGCACAATGGAATACTATTCAGCCACAAGAAAAGATGAAATACTTCCATTTGCAACAACATGGATGGACCTTGAGAACATTATGCAAAGTGAAATAAGTCAGTCAGAAAAAGCTAAGAACTATATGATTTCACTCACCTGTATGATATAAAACTGAAACTGGTGAGCACAAACAGCAGTGTGGTGATTGCCAGAGGGAAGAGGATGGGGAGAGAAGAGGGTTCTAATATATGGTAACAGGAAAAGATTTGACTTTGGGTGGTGAGCACACAGTACAATATACTAATCTTGTAACATAGAAACCCACACCTGAAATCATTCAATAAGGGCATTTTTCCAATGTCACCCCAATAAATTTAATTTTAAAAAGAAAGAAAATAGTACCTACTAGCCCTGTAAGGAACCCCCCAACCTCCTAGCCAACCATGCCCTGTTTCCACATTGCAACTTATAACTCTCTATAAAACTCTTTTCCCAAAATCCCTCAGAAAGACTTATCCACTGATTGTTGATGTCCTGTACTCTCCCCAGTCCATGGATTGCTTTCCCTTAAAAATGGGACATCAAACTCATCACTAAATTGTTTTTTCTCACTTGACAACACTCACCATATGTACATTATAACAATGTTTATTAAATGGCTGATGACCTACTAATTGCAATAAAACCACTAGTAGAGAAAGAAAAAGTATATAGGTTCTTGGCCTCAACCCTGAAGACTGAGGTTTAATAAATTTATGGTATAGACTCAAAAATCACTCATAAAAAACCTACAAAGATTTTCATATGCATACAGATTTAGGAAATCCTGCTTCACAGTAAAGAAATTTATAACTTATAAATATGTAGGATGAAATATATGAATATATTGAATAAAAACATATATTAAGATTTAATCTCAGTTTTTGTTATACTTATCCCTTGTTTGTTATAACTAATGAATTTTACTCATGAGTAATGAATATATTAACATAATGTAGGCTTAAGAAGTTGAAAAAAATTGTGTGATGGCAGCAAATATATTTTATTTTTATTTACTAACTTTGAAATGTATCTTATTTAACTGATCCATTATGCATTCTTTTGTGTGGTCTTCCTCAAATGATTCTGAATATATTTTATGAAGTGTTGACTCAATTTCATGTAGCGTTTTCATGGAGAGTACGAAATTGAATGACAAGTTTTCATTTTTCAGCGGTAATTAATACTAACTTTCCTAGCTAATTCAAAGCTCCATGTGGATGATGCAAAAATAGCTTGCTTCATTTAATATGCATAACAGATGCCATTTTATTTCTACACATTGAATAGTGTTTTTGTATTGTTAAAGATTGAGTGTGGTATTTTAATCTGAATTGTTGCAGATTTTTTTCAAGTCAATAATACAAGCCTACAAAATTAAAATGCACTACTTGTGTCAAACATAACAAAATCATTGTTTGTTTATTTTTCAAGGTGCTAATAAAAAAGATTAATGATACTGCTGGATAATGAAACAATCTGCCAGGAGGCCAGCCCCAGAATATAGAGTTACACAGTAGCAAGGAATGCTCAGGAAAAAAAAAATTACTTTCCTCCCTGAATACATTCAACAGAATTCTTTTTACCACTCATCTGACATTTGGGGTTGAAAAGAGTTGGCTTTTTCTTTTTTTTTTTTTTAAGTGTTGCTCAAATGTCTTGAAGATTATTTACCTCCAGACAGTAATCATTTGCATTTGAAGATATTTTTGTCAAGCAATCAATGAGGGCATTTGAACTCCATAAAATCTCTATTTCCTGAACAAAGACCCCCCCATACTTAAACATATTACACATAGTAACACCACATTAATGCAGTCCCCAGTGACTCAAATTGATGGCAGTTCAAACCAGTTGCGTTCTGAAGATAAAGTAGGGCTCTACCAAACAAATTGAGTTTATTAAACTCAAGGGGGTGTGGGAGGAGTTGGGTGGCCAAACATTTTACTTTACTGACAAAACTATTTCAAATGCTTTCAGTGGCAAAAATTTATAAGTATTTGTATGTAAAAGAGAAATCATTTTTTCCCATTTATTAGAGTCTCAAAGGAGCCCTAGTAGACTATAGTTGATTAACTTAGTTATCTGTGCATAGTGAGTCTGAATGCTTAGAAAATCAATGATAATGATAAAAAATATATAATGATGGCAACTATGTATCAAGTGCCTTAGACTCAAGGCATATTGTTCTTTACATGTATATTGCTTCATGTTATACTAAATTCATATAAGGTACATGTTAATTTACAGATGACAAACCTAAGGCTCAAAAAATGAATATACCACAGTTTACACAGATTTCAGTGGCAGATAAGTTGGCTTTGAAAGACTTTGATCTAAATCAGCTATGGTAAATTGTGCTGCTATGAACACAGGGGTGCATATGTCCTTTCTGATTGGTGTTTCTAGTTTTTTTTGGATATATTCCTAGAAATGGGATCACTGGGTCAATGGGAGTTCCATTTTTAGTTTTTTAAGGAAACTCCATACCGTCTTCCACAGTGGCTGCACCAGTCTGCATTCCCACCAGCAGTGCACGAGGGTTTCTTTTTCTCTGCATCCTCTCCAGCACTTGTCATTTGTTGATTTGTTGATAGCCTTTCTGACAGGTTTGAGATGGTACCTCATTGTGGTTTTGATTTGCATCTCTCAGATGATTAGTGACTTTGAGCATGTTTTCATATGTTTCTTGGCCTTCCTTATGTTCTCTTTCAAAAAGTATCTATTTAGGTCCATTGCCCATTTTTTGATTGGGTTGTTTATCTTCCTTTTGTTAAATTGTATGAGTTCCCCATAAATGTTGGAGATTAAACCCTTATCGGTGAAAACATTGGCAAATATGTTCAAACAGCCTAAATGCTCATCAACAGATGAGTGTATTAAAAAACTGTGGTACATCTACACCATGGAATACTACGCTGCGGTAAAAAAAGAAGGGATTCTTACCATTTGCAACAGCATGGATGGAGCTGGAGAGCATCCATCAGCCCGTCAAACCTCAGAGGGAAGATAGGAGAGGGTGGGGGTAAGGGGGAGAAATCAACCATTAATAATCCATTAATTAGGCCTAATTAATGGACACAGACACTGGGGGGTGGGGGTGTGAGGGTATCAGTGGGGGGTGGAGGGCAATGGGGGAATAAGGACACACGTAATACCTTAATCAATAAAGAAAAAAAAAGCCTTTGATCTAAACCAACAGTTTTTAAAGTGCGGTCCCTGATCCAGCAGCTTTGGCTGCTGATGCAAATGCTCGAGCCCTATTCCAGACATGCTGCATCAGAAACTCTGAGGGTAGAGCCCAGCCATCTGTGATGTCCTGGTTCATAGGTCTACGCTCAACCACTGAGCCAGGCCGGCCGGGCAGCCAGCCATCTTTTTTTAAAAAGACCTCCAGGGTATTTTGATGTATACTAAAGTTTAGGAATCACTGATCTAAGTAATAGTGATGTTGGGGCCCAGACAGGGCACCTAAAACATGCCACTTCGGCATTTTGGTTATTTTGAATGAAAGTTACTTGAAAAGCAGCCAGTGCAAGAACAACACCTTAACCCTCCTTTATCTTCCTGAGTGCAGGAAATAAATCTCCCCGGTGAAAAGTGCCCTTGGGCACATGGAGCAGGAGACATCCTTATTACCACAGAGAATCCAGGGCTCAGACACCTGTATAAACAAATGTTGTTACTTTTTTGCAAATTTACCAGCAAGCCCAAACTTTGCTTAGATTTCTTACTAATGAGCACCCAAACCTAAGTTTCTTTCTCCTGTCAAATCCTCACAAATTTATTATTTCTTTGTGTAATAATATGTAAAAGCTGCCTGCCTTTAAGTCACTCTTTGAGTATCAATTTTGTGATCTCCCTGTGCATGAAATAAAATTGTGTTTTCTCCTATTAATCTGTCTTGTGTCAATTTTATTATTAGTCCAGCCATAAGAATTCAAACAGGGTAAGAGGGAAATGTCTCCCTCCCTGACAGTACAGTATATATACTCTAATACTTTATTATAGTAACCTTTCATCTAAGTTACTAGGTTAAGTACTTAATATCTCAGAAGATAAGTTTCCACCATCACCAAACCTGTACCTAAAACTTGTGTACTGTGTAAAGAGCAGCATGTTAGGAATCAAAAAGACTAGTTTCTGATCTCAGAAATTTGAAAGAAAATCTCTAGGCAGGCTTCTTCATCTGTAAAGTTAATTAGTTGGATTAGCTGTTCTCTCAACTCACTTTTAACCCTGGTATGATTTTAGTTACCTTGAAAAAGAGAATGGTTGATTACAGAAAAGTTGAGTAATCAGTGTCTCTGCTGCACAACTCTAGGTCAGAGAGGCATCATTTACATCATCGTCCATATGAGTAATAGTTGTGGCATGTGCAATCAGCAAAGCAGCATGCAGTTTAGTCATCCTTGTTACTTTAGAGCAAACAAATGAAAAAAGCAAATAATCCTTAATTCTAAATGTTCTGCCATCAAAGAATTGCTAGAGCATTATTTTCAGAGACAGCTGGTACAATGAATAAAAAAAGGAATTTAGAGTGAAACAAATGACTCCAGACCCAGTTCTTCCATGATTTGCCTTTGAGATCTCCAGGAAATTATTAGCTTCTTTGATACTTTGAGAATTTATATAAAAAGTTATAGAAGCATATTATATTACCTAATTTATCAGATAGTAAGAACAATTAAAAATAACATTTATGTGAAAACATTTTTCAAATGTGGCTACTAATAGCATATTTGAACCTTGAAAGTTTAAAAACTATTCCTCTTAAAATATTCCTAATTTATTATTTCAGCAATTCAGATGGGTCTTTCTTCCAACAGCTACACAAGAATGAAGATTTACTGCTGCGGGGGAGAAAACACCAATTTTCCCTCTACCCTTATAGATTCTTGGTTGAGACCCACTGTAATAAATGGCTGATTAACAGGAGAAAAACAAACAAAAGTTTAATAACATGTACACCTCTTGTGTACATGGGAGAGACGCAGGAAAACACCTCTAGTTAAAGGCAAAAGATGTTGGCAGTGTGGGGCGGGGGTGGGTGGATGGGAGTGGATGGAGCAGTTATGGGAGATAACATAGAAAAGCATAGTGAACATCTGCTTTTTAAAAAAATAATCAGCCTAAAATAATCCTTATGTCAAAGAAATGCATTTTGGGGTGGGTAATTCTGCTTCCCTTCACTGTACAGATGGTTCCCAACCTATAATGGTTTGACTAATGATTTTTCAACTTTATTATGATGGGGAAGCCATATACATCAAGTAGAAGCTGTACTTTGAATTTTGAACTTTCATCTTTTTCTGGGCTAGCAATAGTCTTTTGTGATGTTGGTCAGCAGCAGTGAGCTGTAGCTCTCTCAGTCAGCCGCACAATCATGAGGGTAAATAACAGATACGCTATAGTGTATTCATTGTGTTAGATGATTTTTCCCAACTGTAGGCTAATGTGTTCTGACCATGTTTAAGGTAGGCTAGGCTAAGCTTTGTTGTTCGGTAGGTTAGGTGTCCTAAATGCATTTGCAACTTATATTTTCAACTTACAATGGGTTTATCAGGACAAAACCCCATCATAAATAAAGGAGTATGTGTATATACCAGTAAAAGTGATTATTTGACTGTTAATTTCATATTTAAAAAACTAAGCACATTAAGAATAAACCTTGCACATTTTGTGGGGCATGCTCTTGGTTATCAACAAACTTCAAGTTTTATGACTCATTGAATATGCAGGGGAGCAGAATATGACACCCAAAACATACCTCTTTGGCATAAGGATTATATCATGAGCTGATTATTTTTATCATTTTTAAAATATATTTTATTGATTTTTTTACAGAGAGAAAGGGAGAAGGGTAGAGAGTTAGAAACATCGATGAGAGAGAAACATCGATCAGCTGCCTCCTTCACACTCCCCACTGGGGATATGTCTGCAGCCAAGGTACATGCCCTTGATCATAATCGAAACCTGGGATCCTTGAATCCGCAGGCCGACGCTCTATCCACTGAGCCAAACTGGTTAGGGCTAGTTTTATTATTTTTAAGTAATTACTGAAGGATATGTTTTTATTGACTTTTAGAGAGAAAGGGAGAGGGAGAGAGAGAAACATTCATGTTAGAAACATCGATTGGTTGCATCCTGTACACACCCCGACCTTGGGATGGAAACCACAACATAGGTATGTACCCTGACCTGATCAAACCTTCCAATTTTTACAGACATTAATATACCACCACATTTGCTTCACATCTTTCTCTACTAAAACCCTATAGATATAGCTAAAGCCCAAACCCCATCTGTTTCTCCTGTTTTTCCATCAGACTTTGTATTGAGACCAGTGTGTTTCATTTTCTTTCGCGTTTACTCTTACTATGTATTTGTGTACAGAAATAAACAAACCCAGAGAGCTGAAGTAGCCCATCTAATATGTTAGTGGTTCTTAGAGACTTTTAGACCTCATGGAATAGAAACATTTATAAATAAATAAAAAATGGGAGTTGCCAACTGGTGTGTGTGTGTGTATGTGTACCAAGTAAAAATCTTTAAAATGACATCTACTATCACACCCACTACACCTATTGTCATCTACCATCACCCATTTTAATTCAACAATTAAGAAATAATCTAAAGTAATGTAGATCATTATTAAAATTAAATAGATTTAGCTATTTGGAAAGCCCTCTGTGTTGCCATTAGTTTTAACCAGCAAAAGCTTGAACAGAAGCCTGTACTCTACTCAGACAATCTGAAAAGTCATGGAGACAGCTGATGAATGGTAGAGCTAGGAATAAATTTTGGGGTTCCTGATTCCCTGGTGCAGTGTTCTTTTCACTGCATCATGCTATTATTAGTCACATACATTATATGATTGACCCAGCACACAAAATGTTTTACTGCATAAACTTATAATATTCCTCCATTACCTCCTTAGCCTCCATTACCTTAGGAGCTGTGTCGGTAAAGATATTGCTGCAACATATGTCTGCTATTTTGCTGCCTATGGAGTCTTGTAGGATCTTTATGTTTTCCCATCTTACATTCAAGTCCTTTAGCCATTTTGAGTTTGTTTTTGTGTATGATGCAAGTTGGTGATTTAGTTTCATTTTTTTGTATGTATCTGACAAAATTTCCCAGCAGCATTTATTGAAGAGACAGTCTTGACTCCATTGTATGCTCTTGCCTCCTTTGTCAAATATTTTTTAAATATATTTTATTGATTTTTTACAGAGGGAAAGGGGTAGGGATAGAGAGTTAGAAACATCGATGGGAGAGAAACATCGATCAGATGCCTCTTGCACACCCTCCACTGGGGATGTGCCCACAACCGAGGTACATGCCCTTGACTGGAATCGAACCTGGGACCCTTCAGTCTGCAGGTCAATGCTCTATCCACTGAGCCAAACCAGTTAGGCTCCTTTGTCAAATATTAATTGAGCATAATGACATTTATGATATGGGTTTAATCTCCAAAATTTACAGAGAAATCATACAACTTAACAAAAGGAAGATAAACAACCCAATCAAAAAATGGGCAAAGGACCTAAATGGACACTTTTAAAAAAGAGATCATACAGAAGGCCAAGAGATATATGAAAACATTCTCAAAGTCACTAATCATCCAAGAGATGCAAATCTAAACAACAATGAAATACTATCTCACACCTGTCAGAATGGCTATTATTAACAAATCAACAAACGACAAGTGCTGGTGAGGATGTGGAGAAAAAAGAACCCTCATGCTCTGCTGGTGGGAATGCAAACTGGTGCAGCCACTGTGGAAGACAGTATAGACTGAGCTTCCTCAAAAAACTAAAAATGGAACTCCCATTTGACCCAGTGATCCCACTTCTAGCACTATATCCCAAGAAACCAGAAACACCAATCAGAAAGAACATATGCACCCCTATGTTCATAGCAGCACAATTTACAATAGCTAACATTTGGAAACAGCCTTAGTGCTCATCAGCAGATGAGTGGATTAAAAAAAAAACTGTGGTACATCTACACAATGGAATACTACGCCGATATAAAAAAAAGAGGAACTTTTACCATTTGCAACAGCATGGATGGAACTGGAGAGCATTATGCTAAGCAAAATAAGCCAGTTGGAGAAAAATAAATATCACAATCTCACTCATATGTTGGATATAATGATCAACATAATTTGATAAAGGGAGGAGGTTAGAGAGCAACCAAAGGACTTGTATGCATGCTATTAGCATAACCAATGGACACAGACACTGGGCAGTGGGGACTTGCCGGGGTGGGAATGGCTAGGGGGGGAGGGTCAATTGAGGGAAAAGGAGACATATGTAAAACTTTAGACAATAATTTTTTTTAAATAGTCCTCCATTACAAAATCCTAGAATTAGAACATTTGGATTCTCCATTTAAAAGGTCAATGTGCTATCTTGATATAACCAATAAATCATTATTGTCCACTTAACATTAATTTGCCAGATGTTCTGGTTAGTCACTGGTCATTTCAAGGCACGGAATTATATGACTAATGGCTGGGGACCTTTGAAAACCAGAGGTATTAAAGGAAAGAAAGACTGTGCTTCAATAACTGCAAAGGGAATGTCTACTGATTTCAGAGAATGAAGTTCAATTACAAAAACAATATTTTAACAGTAAAATGCATTTGAAGAAGGAAAGGTTTCTTTGTGGGTTTTCTTTCCTCCTTAATTCCATAGAATTGGAATTAATTCCTTAGATCTTTCTTTGCTCTATCTAGATTAATTTTTTCGGTAATCACATCCAGTTTCAAAAGACTCTAAATACCATTTATATGCTGATAATCCCAAATGTTATTTTCAGCCTAGGTCTTTTTCCTCAATTCCAGACTTTTCTATCTGAATTCCTACTCAATATCTCTATTTCTATGTGTAATAATCATCTCAAACTTAATATGTTCAAATCAAAACCTTTGATCTCCTTTTCAAAATCTATTCCACCTGCAGGGAATTTTTTATTGTCTAAAAAATTTCTAGTGCCCATTAATGATCCTCCCAGAAACTTGCGAGTACCTTTGACTTTTTGCTTTGCTCATGCTCCACATCATTAAACCTTTTATAAAATCCTATTGGTTCTATCTTCAAAATAAATCTAGAGTCTGACTACTTTCCATCGTATCCACAACTACCCAACTGACCCAAGCCATCATCATTTCTCATATGAATTAGTGTAATATCTTCAAATCTAATCTATCCTTGCCCTTACAATCTATTGTCAAAAGAGCAGACCAGGTAAAATTTTAAGTGGAAATTAGAAAATTGAACTCTTTGATAAACACTTTCCAATGGTTGTCTACCTCAGAGTAAAATACAAAATCCTTAAATCACATACTGGGACCTATATGATATATCCCAGTATTCTTTAACAGAAATCTAATATGAGCAATTTATACAATTTTAGATTTTCTAATAACTACATTGAAAAAAACATGAAAATTATTTTTAATAAATTCCAATCTATATATAAAGATATTATTTCTTTATCATATAAACAATATAAAATATTATTAATGAAATATTTTACCTTCTCTTTATCATACTATGTCTCTAAAATCTGGTATGTATTTTATACTGGCATCACATTTCAATTTGAACTATTCACATTTCAAGAGCTCAATAACCAGATGCAGCTAGTGTGTACTGTATTGGACAGCACAGAGTTAGGTCTTCATTACTTGCTTGACCTCATTGACTAATACTTTCCCTCATTCATCTCTAGCACTTGCTTATTCAAACATTCTGGGAAGACTCAGCATTTGCTGTCTCTTCTGCCTATAATGTTCCTCTCCCAGAAACACAACTGATTTAATAATATAAAAATCAGTAATTTAACAAATTACCTTGGTGTAGAAGATACAAGGGGACTTTAAGAGAAATTACACCTGCTGTAATAGAGTATGCAGTCCAGTTAGAGAGACAGCCATTCATTAAACAATAAGACAAATGAATATTTACAAATACTGTAAAGTGCTATGAAGTTGGTCTATTACTCAGCAATACAAAAGAACAATAGTGGTACATACAATAGGTTGGATAAATCTTCAGGGGATTATACTCAGTGAAAAAAAAAATCCCATAATGTTAGATACTATAGGCTTCTATGTATAGTAACATTTTTTTTTGAAATGACACAATTATAGAAATGGAGACATTGCCAGGTGTTAGGGAGGTGGTAAGGGTGGAAAGGAAGTGGCTATGAAAGAGCAACAGAAAGGATCCTTGTGGTAATTGAAATATTCTCTATCTTAGCTGTGTCCATGCCAATATTCTGACTTTGCTATTGTATTACAGTTCTGTAAGATGTTATGATTGGGAGAAACTTAGTAAAAGGTACACAGGAACTCTATTATTTCTTATAAGTGCATATATATCTACAATTATCTCAAAATGAAAAAGAAAAGTACAGGTGCTATGCATAGAATAGATTTGGTAAATCAAGAGGGCTTCCTTGAGGAGGTGACATTTGCTCTCAAAGAGGAAGTATTAGTAGGAGATAACTGAATTGGGGGGAGAGGAGAGGAATCCAGGCAGCTCTAATACTCTGTTGCAGTTTAGAGGATGAATCAGAGTGTGACCAGTAGTTGAGGCAGGAAGATGGATTGGTTGGCTACTATAGTCGTCTAGGCAAGAAATAATGGTAGTTTGATCTTGGGGGGATATCAATCACAATGATAATTAAATGGACTCCAGAGCTCTTCAGGATGTGAAATAAAGTGACAGAAAAGTCTTAAAGATAGATGAAAACAGATTATTTTGATTTATTTAATAATAATATTTTATACATTTTAGTAGTGCTAACAAACATTAGGTCATTGTAATTCTGAAAAGATTGTAAATAACGAGTACAGAGTAATACATACCTTTCAGAAATTACTTTGATTTGCAACACATATTTGCACAAAATACTAATGGATGCCAATTCGCCTGTCACACTAGCAAAGAAAATACTTGTTACTTGTAAATCTTTTCTTTCCAACATGTACTGAATATATAGCTCCAGAGAAAAATGAAACTCTATCAAAATCACCTGTGTGTCCCCATTCACTCATACATTCATTAAACATATTGAACAGTGACTATATTCAGATGTTGAGCATACAGACATAAAGACACGCACTCTGGCTGGCTAGTGTGTTTCAGTGGTTGAGCATCGACCTATGAACCAGGAGGTCATGTTTCAATTCCCAGTCAGGCAATCTGCCCTAGTTGCAGGTTCAATCCCCAGTGTGGGGTGTGCTGGAGGCAGTCGACGATGATTTTCTCTTATCATTGATGTTTCTCTCTCTCTCTCTCTCTCTCTCTCTCTCTCTCTCTCTCTCTCTCTCTCTTCCTCTCTGGAAAAACAAAAGAAAAAAGAGACATGCACTCTGCAGGCTTTCAGACTTGAGTTTGAATCCTGACTCTGTGCTTAATAGCAGTATTATGTTAGTTAACCTCTGTTTTTGTCCCCAGTTCCCTCATCTTTATTGTTTTGAATTTATCTTTATTGTTGAAAGCTCCTTCATCTTTAAACTAGAAATAACAGTATTGCTCACTTTATAAAACTTCCAGGTTGCTACATACAACCACATACTCAGTCTTTATTGGCCTGGCCATCATTGTTAATTGAGGATAGACCGTTTTCATTTTCTTAACATTCTCTGTTCCCCTGACTTCTGAAAAAAAAATAAAAACTATTCGTGGGTTCTCCTAATAACTCTGACAGTTATTACTCCTGCTTCATTGTGGATCTATTTCCTCTATCCATTGCTTAAAATTTAATTTGATATTGCTCTGCCCTTAAAATACTAACTGCTGTAGTCTCCTTATGACTCTCAAAATAGCTCATGGTTTCATCAAAACCATATAGGCTATGAATATCAAGCTTTTTTCTCTAGTCTCAATTGCTGCACTGATATTATATTCCAGCATATTTATTAAGCGCTTGCTGGAGATCTCTTCTTAGATTTTCCAAGGCTTCTCAAATCAAACATGACCAGAACTAAATTCATCCTCTTACCTTCAAAACATGCTCTAACTTATTTATTCACTATCTTGCCTAATGCCACAATGACACCACCCAAGTCATCCTAGATAGAATCTGACAATATCCTTGAATTGTATTGTCGCACCTAAAAATGGCATGAAAGACTTTAGATGCACAGAAAAGCTTAAAGCATGATATAAAAACTAACTGTCATGATTGAAATGCTTGTCATATTTGTTCTAGGTCATTGTTTTATATAAACAAATACTTGGAGACATATATGTAGGTATGCACCTCAAAAGTACCATTCTATTCTTTCACTCTCTATAAGTGACCACTATTTTGAATTTAGTGTTCATGATTTCCAATAATGTTTTTGTGATATATATACAACATGTATATCTGTATACATATACTGACTATATCCATGATTTAAACTTCATATAAATAAAATGATCCAGCATATACACATAAACAATTTGATGTTTTTGTTCAACTATGTACTTGGTATTTATCCATGTGTTTTTATTCATTTTTATTGCTTTATAATACTCCCCTGTAGAAGCATACCATAGTCCACTTTCTTGACTGAAATTTGTTTTCTCTTATTACAAGCTTAAATTTTTATTCTTAAAATGCCTCCATGTGCACTGTGGAGGGAAAAGGATTTCTATGGAAAATAACCTCACAGGGCAATCTGATAAATCCCTAAATGGCAAGTCATGGTGGGTAGTCAAGCCCCAGATACTAACTTTCTTTAGAACCATTGTCTTAAGCAAGCCCTGTCCATTGTTTTTTGTGCATCTAGAGCAGTGGTTCTCAACCTTCCTAATGCCTCGACCCTTTAATACAGTTCCTCATGTTGTGGTGACCCCTAATTTTATTGTTACAAATTGAACATAATTAAAGCATCGTGATTAATCACAAAAACAATATGTACTTATATATGTGTTTTCTGATGGTCTTAGGCGACCCCTGTGAAAGGGTCGTTCGACCCCCAAAGGGGTCGAGACCCACAGGTTGAGAATCGCTGATCTAGATTAACATACCTTTGAAAATAAGTGTAACCACCCTCAAGAGAGAACAGAATCTTAATCATCCTGTAATCAAATCCCCACCTTGGTTTCTCCCATATTCATGTAATCTTCCTTACATTCCCTCTTTAATTTCACATGCAAAAAAGAAATTATTCTCCAGAGCATTTGAGATATTGCCTCCAGGCAATTGTCATCAGTTTGGCTCAAATAAATTATTATAAAAAATATTTACAGATTTACACATTTCTTTCATCAACAGTACTTGTAAGAGAGCTTTTCTAAGGAATAACTCAAAATGCAATTGCCTGGTAAGCTAATCATTATCATTAATAGGTATAAATATTTCTCTCTCCTCCGCATCCAGTGCAGCTAGAGAGTGGTCCGGTTCCTGAGTAGGGGCGTCTGGGGATTGAGAAAATGAAAGAAAGAGACAGACACAGAGATGGAAGGAAAAAACTGGGGCCAGGTGGTACCACTGTCCTCTGATGGAGAGACAGGGACCCAGAGCCAGTACAGCATTTTTATTTTATACAGCAAACACCAGGAAGTTTTACTAAAAGTCAAGACAAAGGGGATTATGTGCATTCTTGGGTGGGCCCCTGTTGTATTCATTCTTGGTACTTGGCTGGATTTGAATAACAAAACTCACCCTCTGGCACCTGGGCTGAAGGTCAAGCTGACAACACTCCTGCCTCTGGCAAAGCCTGTTTCCAGGACGTGGCTTTGCCAACGCCACTGAATTCAATTGACAATAATTAAAGAAATGCCCATGTGCCTTCCCAGGAGTTCTCTATAAATAGGTATTATCACTTTCTTTTATTTTTATTTATTTATTTTTTACTTTTAATTTCTTTATTTATTAAGCTGCTTACATGTATTACATATGTGTCCTTATCCCCCCATTATCCAAAGTATTTGTACCATTTATATACCTACAGGTAGCATGTAAGAGTCTCATTGTTCTACAACCTCGCATACACCTGATATTGTTGGATATTATTTATTTTCTTTATCTGATATGTAAGAAATGTCTCATTTCTTTTAATGCACATTTTCCTGATTTCTACTGTATTTGAGCATATTTTCATATACATTATTATCTATGCACATTCTTTGTTCTTTCATTTTGAATTCTTGTATTTTTCTTATCTTTCAGATACACACACAAACACACACACACATACACACATGCATTCTAGATTTAAATCTTTGTCAGATGCACTGAAAAAAATTCTTCCAATATGAGAGGTATTTTTCTAATTTTGTTTATAGTTTTTTATTGTACAGGAGTGGAGAGGGCATGGAAGCTCCTCACTCTTTCCCCATACCTCGCCCTATTCATCTTTTCCATATGGCTTTTCCTGAGTTAGATTCCTTTATAATAAGCCAGTAGTGTGGTAGGCAGTTAGATAGATACGAGCAGAGAAAGGATGATGGGCCAGATACAGAAGGTCTAGCAAAAGATAATTGTAGAGTGGGACCTCACCCTCAGGCTGACCTTTCCTCTCCTAGCATATCACTGGTCATAGGGTTTGGAACCCCCTGACCATTCCTATCTGGAGATAACATCTAGGCCTCAGTTGCATTTCAGCTCCAGGCCCAGAAAAGCAACAAAACCAGACCAGTGACCCCACAGCTATCTTCAGGAC
Source organism: Myotis daubentonii (assembly GCF_963259705.1). Classification (NCBI taxonomy): domain Eukaryota; kingdom Metazoa; phylum Chordata; class Mammalia; order Chiroptera; family Vespertilionidae; genus Myotis; species Myotis daubentonii. Next base: position 33,500,072 of record NC_081861.1, on the reverse strand, counting down.
CAGCTGCATTTGATAATGACCCCCTACCCTGGTGCCAACCAATCAATCAGTGGAGACAAGACCCTGAAAACTGCTGAATATTCTATTAAGATCTTCCTTTAGGAGGCCTCTTAAATTCTCTAACATTAAAACCCATAGGACAGAGGACCCAGCATGCTTTCCCTCCAGAGAACAGGCTCTTGCCTTTCCCTTCCCCTCACCCCAGATGCATTACCATTAGCTTTCTCCCAAGCTCAAGGGCCCTTCTTTTGCCTCTATAACTTGTTTCCTCAGCCTATTTCTTCTACAAATTACTTCTTCCACGTCTGTGATTTTATAAATAAACTAGAGGCCCAGTGCATGAAATTCATGCATGGGTGGGTCTCTACACCTGGCCAGAAATCAGGGCCAATTGGGGCCAGGCCGATCAGGGCTGGGCCAGAGAGGAGGTGACAGTAGCTGGGCCGGGCTTGGAAGAAATGAACGCCAGGTGCTGATGCCACCAGTGTTGGCACCCTGCCACTACTTGGTTCCCTGCCCCCCCCCCGCTCCTCCTTCCCTCGCTGCAATACCACCACCACAGCGGGTGGGTGGTGGACCAATCTGGGCCTGCCGGCCAGGGGGAAAGATGGGACACAGGAGGTTGGATGACAGCCCCGAGGAGGGAGCTGGCCTTCAGCCCTCCCGGGAAAGGGGCCATGTCCGCCACCACCCACCCCCAGTTTCTGGTCCCAGCCCAGGGGCTGACCCCGATCAGGTGATTGGGGCCTGCTGGCTTGGGGAAGAGACCACAGGAGGTTGACCGGCCAGAGCGGATGGATTCCAGGAGATTGGCCAGGCAGGGAATGTTGGCTGTGGGAGTGTACTAACTACCAGGGGGCAACTCGGCAACTCCTGCATTAAGTGTCTGTCCCCTAGTGGTCAGTGTGCATCATAGCAACCAGTCGTTCCGGCAGTTCTGATTGTTCCAGTCATTCTGGTTGTTTAAGCTTTTATATATATACTAGAGGCCCTGTGCACAAAAATTTGTGCACTTGGGGAGGGGGGCGTCCCTCAGCCCAGCCTGTGCCCTCTCGCAGTCTGGGATCCCTCGGGGGATGACCACCTGCTGGCTTAGGTCTGCTCCCCGGGGAATTGGGCCTAAGCTAGCAATCAGACATCCCTCTGGCAGCCCGGGAGCCCTCGGGGGATGTCCACTTGCCAGCAGGGAGCAGGCCTAAGCTGCAGTCGGACATCCTTAGCGCTGCCGAGGAGGCAGGAGAGGCTCCCACCACCACCGCTGTACTGGCAGCCATAAACCTGGCTTGTGGCTGACCAGAGCTCCCCCATGTGAGAGCGCCCTGACCACGAGAGGGCAGCTCCTGCATTGAGCGTCTTCCCCCTGGTGGTCAGTGTGTGTCACAGTGACCAGTCATTCCCAGTCTTTCTTCTGTTAGGGTCAGTTTTCATATTACCCTTTTACTATATAGGATAGAGGCCTGGTGAATGGGTGGGGGTGGGCTGGTTTGCCCTGAAGGGTGTCCTGGATCAGGGTGGGGGTCCCGCTTGGGTGCCTGGCCAGCCTGGGTGAAGGGCTGATGGCTGTTTGCAGCTGGTCACATACTCTTCAGGGTGGGGGTCCCCACTGGGGTGCCTGGCCAGTCTGGGTGAGGGGCTGAGGGCCGTTTTCAGGCTGTCCTGCGACTGAAGCTCCCAGCCTCTCCTTTTTTTCTTTTTTTCTTTTTTTAATTCTGGGATTTATTTACCTTCTATAATTGAAACTTTTTGCCATCCTGCTTGCTCCAGCTCTGAGGCCGCTTCTGGCTGAAAGCAGATATCTGGGGTTTGTTTAGCTTCTATAATTGAAACTTTGTTGCTTTTAGAGCTTAGAACAGGCTGTGGCAGGCGGGAAGCCTTGGCTTCCTCCATCACTGGGGTAAGCAAGCTTCATTCTCACTTCAGCTGCATCGCTGCCGGCCGCCATCTTTGTTGGCAGTTAATTTGCATATCTTGCTGATTAGCCAATGGGAAGCATAGCAGAGGTACGGTTAATTACCCTTTTTGTCTTTTATTACATAGGACAGATAGATGTTTCCTTATAGTTTGGGCCTTGGCTCTTAATTTTTTCCTAGCCAGAACTCAAGTACTGAGGTTGCTGAACAAAGGTTCAGTGAGACCTCACCAGCCTAACACCTGGAGCCTTTCCTGCCATCTACAACAGTAGTACAGTGAGTGAAATTGTAACCAGACAAACTATGGGTCTGTGCAGCTTGTCACTACTTGAGCCAATTAAGCAGAGACAGAGTTGAATCATATATGAGCATTTATTCCAATATTTCCAGCAGTACAGGAAAGCAGCAGGTCATCCACAAAAATCTTCTCTGCACCCCACTATAAGCTGGCTGCTTATATAGGTAGAAGTACAAACAGAAGTATGCAAAAGGGCAAATGGGCAGTTTACAGCTATACAAAAAGCTTGGGGTCTTCAAAGGACTTAGTGATATGCAAGGACTAGGGTTACCATGGGGAAATAGCCAAAGGGTATGCCAAACAGGCAGTTAACAAATAAGCAGAGGGCTAGAGATCTTCAAAAGGCTTAGTGATATAAAGCCTGGGGTCTTCAAAGGGCTGGGGATTCTGGTTTCTGGCTCTGATTTCTGCAACAAAGTTGTTAATCTTTCCATGATAATAGGCAGCTCCAAATGGGGAGGAAGGGCTGCACTTCCAGGTGAGCTCCCAGGTGCTGAGTGCAGCTGCCCGCCAAGTTAGAACGTGCCTTTTTTAATCAGAATAAAACAATCATGGTTAACAGAGCATGATTAATATTTCTTACAATTCTAGCTGGTTCCTCAACATTCTATTTCTGCCCCTATCAAAATGTTTGTCAGAGTGCTGTGAGCTTCTCTAGAAAATTAATCGAACCCAAGGAGGAGATCCTGGGAACCTCCAAACTGTAGTAGGTCTGTTTGAAGCACAAGTAAAAACCTGAGTTTAGGATTAGCATCTGAATGGAGGACTATATTGTATGAATGAACACATTATCTATGTAATTTGATGCTATCTCTGGGTAGCCAGTATAAGAATTTAGTTGAATTGTAAGACACCCAGGTGGTGTCATAGACTTGTTTGGTGATGTGGGAAAATCCACCCCCCCACACACACACACACAGACACAGGCATTAAAATAGGTTCCAAAACCTTTATTATCATAATATTATTTCAATGTTCATAATAATACTTTTAAAATATAGTGTTGCTTTTTTAATGGATGAATATTAAGTTTCATATTTATAATGTAGAGTATTTCCATGTAAAGCATTTTTATTTTTATTTGAACTGTCATTTAATTCATCATTAATTTTCATAATGTTCTAAGGGATTCCATTTAATTTGAAGATGCTTTTGATAAGCATTACATTAGAAAACAATAAGGAAAAATATTCCTCTAAGCCAAGCTGCCTTTTCATTTAGTTCTCTAGTCTGAAAATTAATTTTTTTTTATGGATTGGTGAATGCAAAACAAGATTCGTATAACTCAGCCCATGTGACTCAGTGGTTTAGTGTAAACCTATTAACCAGGAGGTAATAGTTCGAATCCTGGTGGGAGTACATGCCCAGGTTGTAGGCTCAACCCCCAGTAGGGGTGTGCTGGAGGTAGCCGATCAGTGATTCTCATCATAGATGTTTCTATCTCTCTCTCTCTCTTCCTCTCTAGAATCAATAAAAAATATATTTTTAAAAAAGAGTTGTATAGTTATAGCAAAACTCAGTGGATATCAATAGACCTAAATTTCTATCAACTTTGATAATTTGAAGAAAAATTGACAAAATGAGTTTTCAGTTATTAGGGCTTAAGGCTACTCCTGGGCACCTCACAAGCAATTTTACTCCTTGACAATCCATTTGTAATGATTAGATTTGGGGCAGAAGATTCAAAATAGAATATGGCAAAGTACTAACATGTAGCTCCCATTTGTTGTATTCCAGAGGCTAGGGCAGTGTGTTGTGCAGAAATAATAGATGGTTCTAGCATTGAAGTTATTTTTGTCCTGAAATTTTATGAACATAATTCAAAATTGCCTCGACCACATTTTGTGCCTATACGCACTAACCAGTAATCCTATATAATAAAACCCTAATATGCAAATCTACTGAACAGCAGAACGACCTGCAGAATGACCGGTCGCTATGATGCACACTGACAACCAGGGGGCAGACACTCAATGCAGGAGCTGCCCCCTGGTGGTCAGTGCGCTCCCATAAGGGGAGCACTGCTCATCCAGAAGCTAGGCTCATGGCTTGCAAGTGCAACAGTGGTGGAGGGAGCTCCACCACTGCTCCAGGCAGGCAATAAGGAGCAAGGGGTCCTGGACTGTGAGAGCCCCACACTGCAAGAGGGATGTCTGACTGCCTAAGCTGGCAGGTGGACATCCCCCGAAAGGTCTTGGACTGCAAGAGGGTGCAGGCCAGGCTAAGGGACCGCCCGCCCCTCCCCCCTGCCCTGCACAAATTTTCTGCATTGGGCCTCTAGTCAGTAATAAGAATTATGATAGCAGTATATAGGTACAAGGGTACATCTTTTTAAAATGAGTCTTGGCTTATCTATTTTCAAATTTTGCAGAGTCAAACAGTAATCATCAGTTCCATTTTGCAGCTGAGAAAACTGAAGCAAGAACAAATAAAGAGGATTGCCCTAGACCAGCCATGGGCAAACTACGGCCCGCGGGCCGGATACGGCCCATTTGAAATGAATAAAACTAAAAAAAAAAAAAAAAGACTGTACCCTTTTATGTAATGATGTTTACTTTGAGTTTATATTAGTTCACACAAACACTCCATCCATGCTTTTGTTCTGGCCCTCCGGTCCAGTTTAAGAACCCATTGTGGCCCTCGAGTCAAAAAGTTTGCCCACCCCTGCCCTAGACACATTGCCACAACTTTTGCTCTGACACAACATTTGTCAGATGGGGGGCACAGATGCCCATCTGGATGGCAAAAAGTAATTACATTGTGATCAAGGTATTTGCCAAAGGCTAATAAAACTCAGCCTAAACATAAAGTACTGACTTAAATTAAAACTTCAAGTAATCACTAGTTAAAGACCAAGTGTTTACTTTGTTGAGGGTTTATTTCTTGCAATGATCTGCTCCGTAAAAGGGATGGTAGTGGTAGTTGAGGAGATAGAGAATGAGCCTTGTCAACTGTTTCACTTTTTTCTCCTATCAGAAGAATTATCAGCCCCAGAGTTCAAGCATTAAAATAACACTTGTAAGCGCCTTTAGTTTTAGTTAACTAAATATAAAGAGACATTTTTGAAAATCCTTCTTTGAGAGCCTAGTTTTTCAGGCTAAGCTACTACTATGGAGTACAAGAAAACTAGTATTTAAATCAAGACTGGCTCCAGAAGTAGTGCCTTCAAAGCTAAGGTATGGGGCAAAGGAATTGCAATCCATGCCTGTAATCTTTTAACACCGGTGTTTACCTTGTGCATTAAAAATAATATAAGACAAATTCTTGGAGGAGATAAACTTAATTTCTATAAAACTAACAGCATACATTTATGGGGTACAGTACAAATATATAAAATAAATACTTATATAATGATTTTTAAAACATTTGTCAGCCTAAATACAGAGTTAGAGTATTATAGGTATTAAGCATTTAATTCCTTTGTATATCTAATAGATTTGTTCACAAAAACCTAACTCATCTAAAGACCCTGGGAGCAAAGTTCATTCACATACAAGCAAAAATACAAAATCAACACTATTCCTCTCCTCCTTGTCTCCACTAAAAGAACATAAACACTAAACCCACTTTTCCAAGTAGTTCATATTGAGATTCTGAGATCTTTGTAATTTTCACACTTTTCTTAACCAGACCAGTGTCAGGACTTCTTCATGTGTGCAAGAATGTCACAATTCCTATAGGCTGATCATCCCCTTGGGGAGCATAACTTATCTCCTTTATTTCCTTGTGGGTATGTCTTCAAGTGGGGTATGTGTTTGTTTCATGCTAATTAGTAAATTATTGCTTCAGAAGCTTAAAGGTGGTATTATTCCCTTAGATCTCCTTCTCTGCCCCCCCAGGAGATCTGCCTTTACAATAACCAGGTACTTCATAGAAGGAAACTGTATTCATTCTTTATCATAAATATTTTTTAACTTACCAGGTGCTGTATCTGCAAAGTATTCATAAGAGCATGGTTTTAAAATCTCCTGTCTTTCACAGGATGATTACACACAATTATTAAAATCTTAACAAAAACAAAAACTTACTGATAATGGAAAAGCTCATTTTAAAGCAAATTTGTTGTAATGTTCACTTACAGGGCTGTTAGCATACTCACTCTCAGAGGGAGGCAGCGATCTTTCTGCTTTGGAATGTCAGGGTTTAGTGTTTATGACCCTTCAGCGGAGAGAAGGAGAGGAATAGTGTTGCTTTTGTATTTTTGTTTGTACATGAATGAGCTTTGCTCCCAGGATCTTTAGATGAGTTAGGCTTTTGTGAACAAATCTATTAGATATGCAAAGGCATCTAACCCATCCTCCACACTGCTACTAGGATTATATTCCTAAAGCATATCATGATGTTACACCTCTGTTCAAGCTCATTCATGACTCACAATTGCATACAAAGTCAAGTTAATTCATCTTAGAGCCAACTACTGAAAGTTTCTGTGAACCAGACACCATAGGAATGCAGAGAAAATATTGTCAAAATTACTGTCTTCAAAGAGCTCACAATTAGTGGGGAAAGAAGATATCAATGAAAAAGTAATGTGCTGGTTGCCAAAATGAAAATATACTTGAGATGCTATGTGTCCACAGGGGAGAGAGTGTGTAATAGAATCCAGGGTTAGAAATAGGAGGAAAATATGAATCATGGGAGGTGATAAAAAAATCATCACAGAGTTGATGATGGCAGAGCTGAGCCATATTAACTCAAAAAGTATTCCCAGGATAAGCTGGAGAGCTCATTTATTACTGGCAATTGAACCACTCTATGTAACAACAAGTTATACTTATATGTAGGAAAACCCAGACCTGGTGTGTTAAGAATTTGCAGTGGGGCCCAGCTGGCGTGGCAGAGATCAAAGACAAAGAAAGAATCTTAAAACTGCTAGAGAAGAGAGTTAGTTACCTATAAGGGAGCTGCCATAAGACCTGATTTCTGAAGAGAAACATTTCAGGCCAGAAAGGATTGACATCAAATATAAAAATTGATGAAAATCAAGCACCTACAACCAAGATTACTTTACCAGCAAGGTTATCTTTTAAAATTGAAAGAAAGATAAAGAGCATCCCAGACAAGAAATAGCTAAAGGAGTTTGTTACCACCTGCCAGGACTGACCAGCAGACCCTGAGCAACAGATGAATGGATTATTCTGACACATGTTTCTGTGAAAGAGAGGCTAAGGGACTGCTTGGCTATAGGCGCAAATAGCCCTGTTCATCTGCCTCCTTAGGCTTTTATTGTAACAACAGCTTGAACTAAAATTAACTATTAGATACTATCAGCAGGGTAAGCACCCTTGAGGTGAGTCTGTAGTGTCCTTTAAGCAAGGACATTTTGAAGTCTAAATATAAAGATTCTAGTACAGTGGTTCTCAACCTTCCTAATGCCGCGACCCTTTAATACAGTTCCTCATGTTGTGGTGATCCCCAACCATAAAATTATTTTTGTTGCTACTTCATAACTATAATTTTGCTACTGTTATGAATTGTAATGTAAATATCTGATATGCAGGATGTATTTAGGCGACCCCTGTGAAAGGGTCGTTTGACCCCCAAAGGGGTCGCGACCCACAGGTGAAGAACCGCTGTTCTAGTAAAACACCCAGGGGCTCAGACTTGTTTGGAAAAGTCAAGGCAAGGGCTGCCGCCTTCAGCAAGGTCCCATTAGAGGCCCCCAACCTTTTGGAGATTTCTACTTACAGACTTTTCAACCAAGTCCATGCTTCCCCACATCTCCCCACTTTTTGTTTTCCTGGCTGCAGAAGACAGAGGGAGGTGGCAAACTTTCTGCTTTGGAATGTCAGGGTCCATGAAGCACATTCATTGCTTGAGTTCCGATTTTGTAGAAGGCTTGGGGTCTGTAGACATTAGCTATTGTCAGGCGATGAGATGTTGATGAGATGATGTTGACTCCTGGTGGTCGATCTGACCATGCTTATTGGTTCTGCTCGCTGGATTTACAGCTGAATTACCTCTCTAATTATTTCACACAGGCCTTGAAAAGAAAACTTTAAGAAAAACTTACCTCTGCCATTTATATATAAGTATGTGTGTTCTAAGATTTAAAATAACATGATTACTTTTCAGATTAATTTAGGTGCTCTATCAGATTTATTATTTAGTATATTTATAATTAATTTTAAGATTTCCTTTTATAAACCTTCTATGACTTTTATAAACATTTTTAAAACTTTCACAATTATTCTTAAGTATTCCTACTCTAATTTTCTTTTTTCTTGTTATATTTCTTTCTTTATATTTTTTTACAATTTTTATTTCCTCAATTCTAGTTCTTTTTTACTTGTATAGACCCTCTGTAACTTATATATATATATATATATATATATATATATATATATATATATATATATATATATATCTTTTACAATTTAGGTATAACTTCTGTAACTTATATATACCTTTTGTAACTTACACATACCCTTTCAGTTTGTCTACTTCATTTTCTTTTGCCTTTATTTCTGTATTTTCTAGTACATAAACTCTATAAATTCCTTCTAATTAGGTGTAATTAAAGGTTAGTCCTACACAGGTTCCTTTATTTCTAGCTTTAGAGTAGTTGGAGTGGTTAGAAGTGTGTTTCAGAGTTTATTTCTCCTCTAGTTGGCCTATCATACTTGCTTTGCTCATGTCTGACTATTGTCTACTATATCCTCCTCAAGGAACTTGGCTCTGAATTGTTTTAGGGAAAGGGGACACAGGATTTCTTCTGTAACTGATTCATGCTGAGGCGGGTCAGAGTTTTCTCTCAGAACCAAAAGATCCTTGTTCTCTGTCAGAGGGACAATAAGGCCTGGCACAGAAGGGGGTGTCAATGGTGCCTAGAGGTGGTATTCCCTAGGTATAAGTAGGTTTTGTAATCTGGTGGAGACAAACTGTGTTATAGAATTTGGTATTATTGTGCAAAAGTTAGAATAGTTTCTAATAATTTCCTGTTGACACAATTTTTCTTCCTGAAATCACTCTTATTTTTATTAAAGACTAATTTACTTACTGTATTAAGTCTAGTTATAATTTGGCCTGATTGTTTTCATGAACACAACAAGAATAGCAGTTGATTATATAGGCTATTTTTACAAAACTATGCTTTGCTGGAATTTCATGAGAAAGTTTCTTCCTAAGGCAAAGAATCCAAGTTACATAGTTGACATCAGACTTTGCCTGCAATACATACAGAATCAGGGTGCATTCCTCAAGTTGAGGTATCTTGAGGTTTCTTTTATCCCATCTCTTAGGAAAGCCAGCTTTGTTCCTTACCTGGAAAGACTGTCATGAACCCCATGACCAAGCAAGGTACCAGGCTATTTATCCAAGGGGCTCATTGGCTTCAAAGTCAATCTTCATTCCTTAGAGCTTTCTGGTGACATCCAGTGTCCTGGCATGTCTCTCTTTCAGACATGATATTCCAGCCAAGTTTTAGTTAATAAAACTACAATTGGAAACTGACCTATGTCCTGTTATCAAGAAATCAGATTCTTACTAGATTCATGCAAACAAACACATTGCTATGAGAACAATAATTACCAAAATTACAATTATTTAGTCCTATAATTAAATTATTTTTCTTCTGATTTTTTTGCTATTATTTTTTACAAATTTAGATACTTTATCTAATCTAATAAAAGAGAAACATGCAAATTGACCACACCTCCACTACTCCCCAAGCCACGCCCACCAGACAATCAGAGCAACTATATGCAAACAAACCCAACCAAGATGGCGTACAGCAGCCACAGAGCTGGAGCAAGCAGGAGGCTTGGTTGCCCCTGCGATGGAGGAAGCCAAGCTTCCTGCCTGCCCTGGCCTGCTGTGGCTTCCACTCAAGGCAACAAAGTCTCAATTATAGAAGATAAATAAATTCCAGATACCTGCTTCCAGCCCGCCTCCACTGGCAGCTTGGGTGGCTGGGGGCTGTGGCCAGCCTGCAAACAGCCACCAGCCAGTCACCTAGGCTGGCCAGGCACCCAAGCGGGACCCCCACCCTGATCCGGGACACCCTTCAGGGCAAACCAGCCAGCCCCCACCCATGCATCAGGACTCTATCCTATATAATAAAAAGGTTATATGCAAATTGATCCTAACAGCAGAACGATTGGGAATGACTGGTCAGTATGACACACACTGACCACCAGGGGGCAAATGCTCAATGCAGGAGCTGCCCCCTGGTGGTCAGTGCGCTCCCACAGGGGGAGCTCTGCTCAGTCACAAGCCAGGCTGACGGCTGCCCATACAGTGGTGGTGGTGGGAGCCTCTCCCACTCCTCAGCAGCGCTAAGGATGTCCAACTGCAGCTTAGGCCTGCTCCCCGCTGGCAAGTGGGCATCCCCTGAGGGCCTTGAAGGAGGAAATTGAGCACTGTATCAATGAAATTCAGCCACATTTATGCAAAATGGTCATGGAAAATTTTAACAAAAGCGTGCATATGTGCCAGCAAAGCCGTGGAGGCCATTTACCCGATATGCTATTCCATACATAACCCTATTCTGTATACTTTATGAATCAATAAAAAAAATTACAATTTTTAATTATAAACCTGTGTTTTCTATCAAAATTACGTCTTGCGTGAATTTTGGGACACCTTTTATAAAAGGCTGTGTGTCTGTCGAACCAGTAGCTATGATGTGCACTAACCACCAGGGGGAAGACACTCAATGCAGGAGCTTCCATGATGCGTACTGGCCATTTAAAAATAAATGGCACCACAGACCTGACGCTGAAAAACCAACACTCAGCTTCCCCCAAATGGGACACAGGCCCCACCCTGGAGTGACACCCCACCAAATTGCAGCCAATGCTGCCAAGACCCCATGGTGCAAAATGGGGCCCACAACCCAGCCCAGCCCAGAAACAGTCGCTGTGGGTGCCAGGTAATGACGTCATGTAGCAACTGCCAGCTTCCTCTCCCTAGCGACTAGCCTCCTTGGCGTTTCTTTAGCCCAGAAGCCCTACTTGCTTTATGGGCAGGTGCAAGCATTTTATAGTTTAACCAAATGTTTGTGATGCATTTTCCTGTGCCTCATCTCATTTGATCCTCACAGAAGTCCTAGAGTAGGTAGATAGGAGACTCAGTTGAATCCTATTTACTTTTCATTAGCAAGATGGGGATAGCGATATTACAATATTTCTTCTAATTAATTTCTTTTCAATGTGCACCAGTCTGTGCACCGGGACACTAGTGTTAGTATGTTTGGGTATGAGGGTGATGTAAGAGGTGGCCTACAGGAGGACAAGAGATAGGGAGTAACCTGGTGAAAATGAAAAGTCAATGTTTGTTTGAACCATATGAAATATTCACTTCATTAATCCTCCCCGAGGATATTTTTTCCATGGATTTTTAGAGAGAGTGGAAGAAAGGGGAAGAGACAGAGAAAGAGATATCAATGTGAGAGAGACACATTGATTGGTTGCCTCCACCTAAGGCTGAGGATGGAGCCTACAACTCAGGTAAGTGCCCTTGCCCAGAATGGAACCCATGACTCTTCAGTCTGAGAGCCAATGTTCTAACCATTGAGGAAACTGGCTAGGGCTGAAATATTCACTTTAGTTGGTAAAAAAAAAAATGGGTGGTTATAAACAATTTTCATATGTGGAAGTCCTTTAGAAACTCTGAAACTTCTGTAAAAATATAAGGTGTTACTATGAGACAGATGATGATTCTCAATGGAGAAAAAAAAGATAATATTTAGAATCGGGAGACTTTAATTATGGTTCTAGCTTTGCCATTTCCTAATTGTTACCCTGAGTAAGTCACTTCACCTGTCTTCTCTTTTGTGAGATGAGAATGCTAACAATTTCCACCATCTGCCCAACTTCAAAAGTGTTCTATGTGAAGTACATTGCAAACTATACTATGCTATCTAAATGCAAACAAATAGTTCAAATGCTGTATTAATATTCATTAAAACAAGTTGAGTTGATTTAGGATGTACACTTTTTAAGCTTATTCTGTTTTCCCTTAAGGTCAGTGGTTCTCAACCTTCTGGCCCTTTAAATACAGTTTCTCATGTTGTGCCCCAACCATAAAATTATTTTCGTTGCTACTTCAAAACTGTAATGTTGCTACTATTAAGAATCGTAATGTAAATATCTGATATGCAGGATGGTCTTAGGCGACCCCTGTGAACGGGTCGTTTGACCACCAAAGGGGTCGCAACCCACAGGTTGAGAACCACTGCTTTAGGTGGATGTGAGATAATCATTGTAACCAAAGATAAAAAAAAATGTTATTTTCTGGGTTTCAGGGTGTTTTGCGGGGAGGGATTTGGGGAGAGAGAAAGAATGACTCTTGCCATATGAAAAAGATTAAAGGTACAGAGATAATGGGAGGGTCCCACAGCCTTCCTTACTCAAAGCAAAACATCTTTGTTTTCTATTCCTTTTAAAGTACGAAGATTCAATCCACTTTCTATGAAATAAATACACTTAAACTCAGATACTGTTGGACTCTTTTTTTTTTAAGCTGTACCATCATTCTAATGACATGGAGGAGTTATTTAATTTGTCCTTCATTTATTTGCCTGGCAACCAAATTCATGCATGCTTTTCCACTCTTGATCATTGTCAAGAAGATATTGTTTTTCCATAGCAGCAGTTTACAATAGCTAAGATTTGGGAACAACCTAAGTGCCCATCAGCAGATGAGTGGATTAAAAAACTGTGGTACATCTACACAATGGAATAATATGCTGATAATAAAAAAAAAGGAACTTTTACCATTTGCAACAGCATGGATGGAACTGGGGAGCATTACGCTAAGTGAAATAAGCCAGTTGGAAAAAGATAAATATCACATGATCTCACTCATATGTGGAATATAATGATCAGTATAAACTGATGAACAAAAATAGATATAGAGACAAATGGCAGGGGAGGTGGGGGGGGTTAGAGATCAACCAAAGGACTTGCAGGCATGCATATTAGCATAACCCATGGACACAGGCACTGGGGCAGTGGGGGCTTGCCCTTAAGGGTGGGAATGGCTGGGAAAAAGGAAACATATGTGATACTTTACCAGTGGTTCTCAACCTTCTGGCCCTTTAAATACAGTTCTTTATGTTGTGACCCAACCACAAAATTATTTTCGTTGCTACTTTATAACTGTAATGTTGCTACTGTTATGAATTGTAATGTAAATATCTGATATGCAGGATGGTCTTAGGCGACCCCTGTGAAAGGGTCATTCGACCGCCAAAGGGGTTGCTACCCACAGGTTGAGAACCGCTGCCTTTGTAATCATTTTGGGTGGGGAAGGGAGGTTTCATTGCCAGTACTACTGTACTCATTTTAGTCATACATAAATTGAGATCTAGTAACACTCTTCCTTACTAGAAATGAAGACAAAACAAAACAACAGAAGTCAACAATTGACAACACCAAACAGACTGCATCATGAAAGACATCAATCAGCACAGAATTCTAAAGCAGTTTTCATAATCAATACAAATAAATAAACATGCTTGTAGCAATGTATATTGATTACTCGCAGACACATAAAATAGTCCCATCAAATTATAATGACTGATTTGGCATGGTATAGACTATTTTGCTGGCCATATATGACCATAAAATTAGGGAAATGTATGAATGATTTATTTCTATTCTGAAGTGAATATTGTCTTTCTAACTAGAACTAAGACTTTAGGATAACCTACAACCGGCCAATAAGTAGGTGGGTTCCTAAACCAATCCACACCACCATACCTCATTTGTACAATTATATTGTGAGATATTACTATGTTGCATTAACTGACTCATTTTTTTAAAATCAATGTAATATAAAAAGAATATCTATTTATTCATATTTCAAATAGTAGGTTTAATATAGCACCATGAAAAATATTGCACCATGTCTAATGCCTCTAATTTGACAGATAAGATGTTAAATGGAAAAAATAAAATCTGTCTAACTCCTCTGGCTTGCCTAACATGCAATTGCATCACATTTAAATAATAAATAACTTAAATAGTTAACAAAATCCCTTTTATTTTTGCTCATAACCATGGATTTTGTATTTCTCCCAATCACATTCCATGCATTGCATGCAATGTCATTTATTTGTCACCCCATTTCATAACAATGGTATTAGTTTATGTCCTGTTTTTATTGATTCTATTATTTTCCTACCTGTACCTCTATAGATTGATTTTCACTAACCACTAATGAAAAACTTCTTTACTTCCTTCAAAAATTTGGTTTAAAATTTACTTCTCTAGGCTCTATTTTTTAAAAAAATATATTTTTATTGATTTCAGAGAGAAGGGAGAGGTACAGAGAGATAGAAACATCAATGATGAGAATCATTGATCAGTTGCCCCCTGCATGCCCCCTACTGGGAATTGAGCCCACCACCTGGACATGTGCCTTTGACTAGAATCAAACCAAGCACCCTTCAATCTGCAGGCCAACACTCTATCCACTGAGCCAAACCAGCTAGGGCATAGACTCTATTCTTTATTATACCAAAGTGAGTTTGATTACTCATTCATTCTAAATTTTCTTAGGATTTATTCTTCATTACCAACTCATTGTTTTCACGTATTCTTAAATGCTCATAAATATCAGGAAAACTGAGGATAAATTGGCATTCATTCAATAATTAACTTAAGAAAACTATTGATCACCTGCATAGTCAAGCCACTCAGTTGAGATTTATAAAGAGTAAAGAAAGAATAATAGATGCCAGCACCATCCGAGGCAGAATTAAATCATTAAATAGACATGCTACAAACTGCTGTGAATGAATAACAGGAAACAAGTTTATTGAATTCACTACTGTAGGTTGTTTTCATATTTGTATCTTTTGAGCAAAAGTTTTTCATTTTGATAAAGAACAATTTATCTGTTTTGTTTTTCTTTTGTTGTTTATGCTTTGGTGTCATATCTAAGAACCCATTGTCAAAAGTCAAAACATAACAATTTAACATATAGCCCAGCTGGCATGGCTCAGTGGTTGAGCGTCAACCTCTGAACCAAGAGGTCAGGGTTAGATTCCAGGTCAGGGCACATGCCCGGGTTGCCCAGTGTGGGGCATGCAGGAGGCAGTCAATCATTGGTTCTCTCTCATCATTGATGTTTTTATCTTTCTCTCCCTTTCCCTTCCTCTCTGAAATCAATAAAAACATATTTTAAAAAATAAAAATTTAACATATATTTTCACTCATATGTGGAATCCAATGAACAATATGAAATAAACAAAATAGTGACAGATTCATAGATAGAGAGCAGGCTGACAGCTGCCAGGGGATGAGGGCTGGGTGGATGAGTGGGGGAGGGGATGTTTGAGCAAAAAAAGAAAAAAAGAGAAAAAAATTTACCCCTGCTTACTTCTAAGAGTTTTAGTTCTTAATGTTTTTATTTTTCTTTTTATTAAATTTGTTGGGGTGACACTGGTTAACACAACTTTACAGGTTCCAGGTATACAATTCTACAACACTGCATCTGTACTCTGTATTGTGTGTTCACCACCACAAATCAAGTCTGGGGCTTACAATTAACACTTAAATTTATGACAATCTTTTTTTTAAAATATATTTTATTGATTTTTTTACAGAGAGGAAGGGAGAGGAATAGAGAGTTAGAATCGATGAGAGAGAAACATCGATCAGCTGCCTCCTGCACACCTCCTACTGGGGATGTGCCCGCAACCAAGGTACATGCCCTTGACTGGAATCGAACCTGGGACCTTTCAGTCCTCAGGCCGACGCTCTATCCACTGAGCCAAACCGGTTAGGGCAACAATCTTGAATGAGGTAATATTAACTCAGCTTCAATAGCATACAAAAACTCTTCTCTTCTACAGTTTTATGTTTTTCCCATTATGTTGCTATTGTCACAAATTGCATCTTCATAGACTATGTGCCATAACATAGGTTTATAAATAGTTTAATTAATTGGACTCTTAAATAATATAGGAATAGATAAGGGCTTAAAAACAAGAAATTCAGAAATATTGTCTCATATTTACCTATGTAGTTTAGTTACTTTTAAAATTGTTATTTTTTTCTTTTATGTCTTTGAATTTCTGTCTAATGTCTTTTCCTTTCAGCCTACAGAAGGATATCTTGTAGGGAAGGTTTCCTAACCACAGATTCTCTCAGCCTTTTATTTTTTTAAAATCTGGGAGTGCCATAATTTTTCCTTCATGATTGAAGGATAGTTTTGCCTGAAATAGAACTTTTTAAAAAATAATTCTTTATAGTTGAAAGTATTACATATGTCTCCCTTTTCCCCCCACTAACCCCCTCCAACTGCCCCCGCCCCCAGGCCCAGGGCCAACAGCCTCATTGTGTCCATGGGCCATGCATATATGCAGATAAGGTCCTTGGTTGATTACCTCCCACCTACCCACCCTCCCTGGCCTTCCACACACTGTTCCATGCTTCCAGGTCTCTGGATCCACTCCATTCATCAGTTTATTTTATTACTTAGATTCCCGAAATAGAACTTTTTGATGATTTTTCCCCCTTTCAACACTTTATACATGTCATCAAACTACTTTCTAGCACACACTTAAAGTCTAATGAGAAATTGTTAATCTTATTGAAGATCCCTTGTACATGGGAATTTGCTTCTCTCTCCCAACTTTCAATATTCTTTCTTTGTCTTTTGACCATTGATTATAGTATGTCTCAATATGTGTCTCTTTATGTTTATTGTACTTGAAATATCTTAAGCTTCTTAGATGTATATGTTAATATCTTTATCAAATTTAGAAAGTATTTGGCCAATAATTCTTCAAATGTTCTTTATGTTTCTCACCCTCTCTTCTCTCATTCCAGGACTCCCATTAAGCATATGTTGGTATGCTTGGTATCCCACCAGTCTTTTGGGTTTTGTTCATTTTTCTTCATTTTTTTCTGTTACACTAGATAATTTCAATTGACTTACCTTCAAGTTCATTGATTCTTTCTTCTGCTTACTCAAATCTATTAATGAAACTGTTTATAATTTATTGTGTCCAAGGTTTACTTTAACTCCTTGAGTATACTTGCAGCAGTTGACGTCAAGTCTTTTCCTATTAACTACAATGTCTCTGTTTGACATGGTCAGTTTCTGTTTATTTCTTTCTTTTCCCTGTGAACAGGTCATACTTTCTAGAGTGTTTTTTTTTTCTGTATGCTTTGTAAAATTTAGCTTAAAAAATGGACATGTTAGATATTATAATATGAGAATTCTGAAAATCAAATTATTTTTCTTCTTAGGGTATTTTTCTTGCTGTGGGTTGTAGTTGTGTGTTTATGAGTTTTCAAATTATTTTTCAAGATTGTATTCTTTTTGTTTGTGGTCTCTGCAGTCTCTGTGTCTTTAGCTTGTAGTCAGCTAGTGATTTGACAGAGATATCCTTAAATGTGTGAAGCCAAAACATAAATAAAATAGTAAAAAGAAAAAATTAGAACAGAAAATACACTACCAGTCTTTGCTTAGATTGACTATGTTGGGACAGTGTTTCAAAGCTTAGTCAGGTCCTTTGCAACATTGCCTTCCTTAACCTTGACTTCCTGCTGGCACTGAACCTGAAGATCTGCTGAAAGTGAAAGCTTAGGGTTTTCTCTGGTATTTTCTGGGCATGTGTCCATTCCTTGGGAATGTGCCTGGCTTTATAGGTTTCCTATTATATGCAGGGGCTTCTCAAAGTACTTGCCCCAATTGTAATCTTTTGCCACTGGAAGCAGCAGCTTGTTCATTTATCTTTCAATGTTTTGAGGAAAGTTCTATGCTTAGCCACTTTTATGCCCTAGGAGAATTCCAAGTTAGGAGAAACGAAATGCAAGTGCCCTGTTTGAATCCTTCAGGAAAACCCCAGACATGTAAAAACAGAGGAAAATGATTCCTTGGAAACAAGGTCTGCTCTGCTACTGCTGAAGCCAGGCAAGCACACGGATAACATGGCCACTCGTTTTCAGGATCACCCTCATGTTGTCAAGAGAAGTGGGGCGAGATTAAGTTAAAATGCCACAAATCTCTTCTACCATACTTAAGTCATCTTTTTCTTTTTTTTAAATATATTTTTATTGATTTCAGAGAGGAAGGGAGAGGAAGAGAGAAATAGAAACATCAATGATGAGAGAATCATTGATCGGCTACCTCCTGCAAGGCCCCCTCGGGGGATCGAGCCCACAACCTGGGCATGTGCCTTTGACCGAAATTGAACCCAGGACCCTTCAGTCCTCAGTCCTCAGTCCATCCACTAAGCCAAACCATTCATGGCCATTGTTTTATTTTTAAACAAGCACACTTCTTTCTTTCACTCTAAAGAAGTATATATTTTTTGCCCGACTGACCACTGACACGGTTCCATCAGGGCACCTCTCTGAAATCAATAAAAATATTTAAAAAATAAAGAAGTATATTTTTTCACTCTATGAACAGTCTTTCACTTTTATTGTATTTATTGCATTCTAGAGTACATACCCTTTCCAGAAGCAGCTGCAACCATCTTTTGTAAAAAAAAAAAAAAAAAATCTTCCTTACCTCACTTTTAAGCAGTCTAAAAAATATATACATAAACATATACAGTCCCTCATTTCTATTGAGTCCTTATGTTCCCTATACCAAGCACAGGAAAATGTGTGTAGTTAACACCTTTGTGACCTTAATCAAAAACTAAAGTGCCATGAAGGTCATGGCCTATATATTTGAGAAAGCACAGATGAACTTTTTTTACCTGAGTTTCCAAAGCCTTTTGTCATGTTAACTGCGGCAGTTATTTAGCAACCTACTCTCAGGAGACAAGTGAGAAATTCAGACTGACTTGCAACATCAGCTCTTTTCTCCAGCCCCTTCCCAAGACAGTGGTGAGACTATGAAGCAGTTAGAGCAACTCCTTTCTCTGGGATTTGATAGAGCACAGGCATATGACACATCCCTTTTCTGTTCCCTTTGTGAAGACACACATCCAAAGCTGACATTTCTTTAGGCATTTTTAAAAAGCAGTGGCTGTTTATCATGTGGCAATTCAAATCATAAAACACTCTTAAAAACACTCAAAGGGAAAGAGTCCAGGATTCAGAGGGAGGAAGATAAGGACTCTTTGCTTCCATCCAAGTGATCATTTCTATAGTGTTTTTCTGTTTGTTTATTATTTTAGTATATGTGTGAATAAAAAGAAAATCACTATGATTATCAGTTTTGTGTGTGTGTGTAATATTAGAAAAGTATATATTGTGAGTCTGCTTTATTTACATATAAGCACCTTGCTCTTTAGCTTCTATTATCAAGCTACCTTTTATTGAACTCTTATTTAGTACAAGGCCTTATACTAAATACATTTTAACATCAACACTTTGAGTTAGTTATTATTCTTCCCATATTACAGAAGAGTAAACTGAGGTTTGGAGGATATGAATAACATGTTTATCTTATACCTCATAAGAGGAAAAGCTAGAATTTTAATTCCTTTACATTTGACTCAAAAATCCTGTATTTTGTACCACTGCACAATACTGTCTCACTGTGGTAAAGTTGAGTATAACTCAATTAGAGCAAACATGAACTAGACTAGTGAAACCTTTAAGATCTTTAAAGATAACTTCCCTTGAATCTGTATGAATTATCACTCTGAATGTGCTTGTTCTACATGTTATTATAAAACATTCTATCTAAAAAAGCAACTTTATTTTTTTTCTGAAGAAATATTGATATGCTGAGTTTAAAAATTAAGACCCAAACTTCTTTTGATGATTCAGTTATCAAGACCTTTTGGGTTATTCAGTTGTGTCCTAATCAAGGCAGATTGAGAGGGAGGACCAAAGGTCCCACATAGGGTGGAAACGTACTACTAAATAAAAAAGATAACATTAGTTAATCCACACTCATTTTTCACAGAAGCGGTACTATTCTTATTTTTGGGCAAAAGAGCAGGGGTTACATCTTGGTGTGCTTGCTTTGAAGGGGTTAATTTTTTAAAAAAACAGTGCTCTCTTTATTATTTGCCAAAGCACTGGAAAAATGCCACGCTCTCTCTATTATTATTATTATTATTATTATTATTATTATTATATTTTGTTTAAAGTATTACAAATAGTACATAGGTCTCCTTTTTTCCCCATTGACCTTCCCCTGGCCTCCCCTACCCTCCCCCTGCTCCAGCATCCAGGCACATACCCTCAGCCCTCCCCACCAGTGTCTTGCATGCATTGGTTATGCTTATATGCATGCATACAAGTCCTTCTGTTGATCTCTTATTTATCCTCCCTCGCTCCCCAGCCACACTGCTGTAGTTTGACAGTCTGTTTGATGCTTCTTTGCCTCTGTATCTATTTTTGTTCATCAGTTTATAATGTTCTCTATATTCCACAAATGAGTGAGTTCATGTGGTATTTTTCTTTCACTGACTGGCTTATTTCACTTAGCATAATGCTCTCCAGTTCCATCCATGCTCTTGCAAATGGCAAGAATTCCTTTTTTTTTAACAGCAGCATAGTATTCCATTGTGTGGGTGTATCACAGTTTCCTAGTCCACTTATCTGCTGATGGGCATTTAGGCTGTTTCCAAATCTTAGCTATCATAAATTGTGCTGCTATGAACATAGGGGTGCATATATCCTTTCTGATTGGTGTTTCTGATTTCTTGGGATATATTCCTTGAAGTGGGATTACTGGGTCAAACGGAAGTTCCATTTTTAATTTTTTGAGGAAATGTCATACTGTCTTCCACAGTGGCTGCACCAGTCTGCATTCCCACCAGCAGTGCAAGAAGGTTCCTTTTTCTCTGAATCCTCTCCAGCACTTGTCATTTGTTGTTGATGATAGCCATTCTGACAGGTGAGAGATGGTACCTCATTGTTGTTTTGATTTGCATCTCTCAGATGATTAGTGACTTTGAGCATGTTTTCATATGTCTCTTGGCTTTCTGAATGTCCTCTTTTGAAAAGTGTCTATTTAGGTTCTTTGCCCATTTTTTGATTGGGTTGTTGATCTTCCTTTTGTTAAGTTGTATGAGTTCCCTGTAAATGTTGGAGATTAAACCCTTATCGGAGATAACATTGGCAAATATGTTCTCCCATGCAGTGGGCTTTCTTGTTGTCTTGTTGATGGCTTCTTTTGTTGCTCCAAAGCTTTTTATTTTAATGAAGTCCCATTTGTTTATCTCTCTTTTTTTAAAAAAAATGCATTTTTATTAATTTCAAAGAGGAAGGGAAAGAGATAGAAACATCAATGATGAAAGAGAATCATGTGCTCCCCTACTGGCATGTACCCTGACCAGGAATCGAATGGTGACCTCCTGGTTCATAAGTCAACACTCAACCACTAAGTCGTGCTGGCCAAGCTGGATGCCACTCTCTTCTAGGAGCTATCAAATTTTTACATGTTCATTCTTTTTTGTAAGACAACATTTATTTGGTAAATTACAGAGGTAGAAATAATTCCTAGAAGAAATGGGCTTAGGAAACAATTTATAGAGGTAAGGGAGCAATCCTCAGAGCTTGGGAGTGAGGAAGCTAATGGTAATGTGACTGGGGCAGGGATGGGGGTGGAGAGAGGGAGAGGACATGCTCCCTGGAAGGAGATGGAACTGGCTCCTCCATCCTAAGAGTTTTAAGGTGGAGATTTTAGAGGAGGTCCCAGAGGAAGATCTCAAGAGAATAGTCAGTAGCTTTCTAGGCATGTCCATTCAGGGTTATGGTCTCCACTGATTGATTGACTGGCACCAAGGCAGGGGGGTCATTATTCCATGAAGCTGGTCCTGAGGTCAGCTGTGGCTGGTTTTGGCTTATCTGGAGCTGAAATGCATCTGAGGGCTAGATGTTATCTCAGGGAGGAAAGGTCAGGGGGTCCAACCTCATGACCAGTGGTATGCTAGGGGAGGCAAGGTCCCACCCTACAATTGATTGTCCATTGCTAGGCCCCTGGGGCTTTCCACACTGGGGTTTTCCACACCGATGACCTCTGTACCTGGCCCATCGTCCTTGCTTTGCTCATGTCTGTCTAACAGCCTGCAGCATCCTCCCCCCCCCCCCCCCCCGCAGGATCTTGGCTCTGAGAAGCCATGCTCATTCTTTCTCTTTTTTTAAAAAAAATATATATTTTTATTTCAGAGAAGAAGGGAGAGGGAGCTAGAAACATCAATGATGAGAGAGAATCATTGATTGGCTGCCTCCTTCACACCCCCTACTAGTAATCAAGCCCCCAACCTGGGCATGTGCCCTGACAGGGAATCGAACCTGGGACCCTTCAGTCCACAGGCCTATGTTCTATCCACTGAGCAAAACCGGCTAGGGCTCATTCTTTATCCTATTTGCAAGATTGGGTTAATCAGAGTCACTGGATGTAACCCAAGGAGGAGATAGCCAACTCTCGGAGGGATTGAACGCCATACACTAGAAATAGTGGAACAGAGGGAACTAAACAGGTTTAAATTATTTTCCATTTGGGCTGTGATCTAGGACACTGTGGGGGTAGCAGCTTTACCTGGAATATTGATTGGTTGTGATAAATATGATGGATAGCACTTAAAGGTTTGGAACCAAGGTATCCTTGTGATCCCACTGTAATAGCTAGTTATTAATAATGGGAAAGGAACACAGGGGGAAGCCAGACATTATAGGCATGTCATTTGGCCTGCTTCATGAGGAAGCTGCATTTCACAGACCCCAGGGAACCACCAGCCCATTTCCTGCAAATCACTCCATATTTTTAAGAGTTAAGAATTCCAGGAAGGGCCCCAACAAAGGGGAAAATGGACATATGCTCAGTAAAGTTGAGGTGATGTAGGGAAGGCGCTGGCTGTCAGTCAAACCTGGGAACAGAGATCATTGCCAGAGGGGGCAAGGACAATGCAAACCTATGAAAATTTGGGGATACATAATCCCTTAGACAAAGGAACTCGCTCTCTTGGCTGGTTGGCTCTTAGATCTCTTGGATCTCTGTTTTCTTTGGCTTTGCTCCTGCCCGTGTTTCCTCCATAGCCATGTGGTCCTGTGGACCCCATCACAATGGACTGATGGACTGCAGCATGGAAACAAACTAAGCTAACCTGGTTACTGGCCTGGACCTGTGCTCCAACATGGAGTGGAAATTCTGGACACTGGCTTTGATCCTAGCTCTGCTGAGATGAAGGGAAATGGGGCCTTGGAAACTCAGGGGTGTAATTCCACAGAAATAAAGCTTTCTACAATATCTCAGCCTCCTGTGCGAGTCTCAGAAAAGTATTTTTCTCAGGATATCAGCAACTGGTTGGGATGAGGAATGATCCCTATGGATAACACTTGGAGAGCAGATTTCATTCTCATTGGCAATGCTATAAATGCAATCAGCTGATATAAATATTAGAAAGAGGAGCAAAAAAGTTAACATTATTTCAGAGTTTTGTTGTTGTTGAAGTGATGATAGCTATAAATACCACACTTCTAGTTTATGTTATGGGAGTCTGACAGGTCCAATCAGTGTTTTTTTGGAAAACTACTCTTCGGAGACATCAAAAGAGAGCTCAGTGATATGTAAACATAGTGGAGAGAGTCAGAAAAAGAGCAGGAAAAAGAGCTACACGGAGAAACAGCTTCCTCACCCTATACTTCTGCTGTTATTCTTCTAGTGCAGAATTTGATGTTCAGAAAATGGGATCAGGAGTTAGAAGGGTAATATTAAAGTTAATGCAAGACATTTTTTACATTTAAAATGAGATGGAGAGGGGGATGGGGACTGCTTAAACTAAAAAAAAAAATATTTGTGCACAGTGTGTTAGAACAGTGTATGTGTCTCTTAAAATAAAACATTATAGATTACTACAGTATTCACTCATACTGAAAGTGACCTGCCAAATACCATTTTTTTTATTATTTAAAGTATTACATATGTCTCCCTTTTTCCAGATTGACCCTCTGAAAACATCATATTTTGTTAAGAGCTAAAAAGTGCAAAGCATTTCTCCCTATTGCTCTTTTATAGTGGCCATCATGTCAAAGCTTTTGAATTCTCTATTGCTTTAAAAGCACATAGTTCTGAAATAAAATGGCTGTACTGCAAAGTGAACAATGTAAACATAGGTTAAACCACTTTAATGTCATTTAGCCTGGAATAGTTAGAAATGGTTGTTCTTTGATATTTGCATATACAATTCAGATAATTCTAATCAATTCAACCTTTTCTCAATAGGATGTATTTAAATGTCTACAAACAATTGTACAAATATCAATGATTCAATAAATGCAAGGTTATGCCAGCCCTTAATGTAAAATTGTATATATTGATGTAAAGGCTTATGGAAGCAATTTTCTAATACTTATACTTTCTGGTGGAAAAGGAAAGACTGAGCTATTTTATAATGGAAATACCTAGAGAACAAAAGGTAACATTTGAGTTCCCTTTTTAATATCTTTTCAATTTTATTGAAAAGCACACAAGCAAAAATGGGAAAATTCACATAGAACCAAGTAAGCACATGGATTCTTCCAGCATATATTTATCAGTTGCTGGTGTGTTCCCATAAATACACTTACTAGTCACCCAAAAAGCACATTAAAAGGTAGCCTAAGTGTAGAGAAATAGATGGAGCAAAAAGAGGGCAGGGGAATGATTATCCCAGTGGTAATTCAATGTAACCACTAAGGGAAGCAGCAGTGCATTAGTGGAAAGAGCTCTGGTATGGGTCTTAGGCAAGAGCTTGTGTGTTCTCTGTCTGGTTCTGATCTGGTGAAATAGTAACTTTAGGCCAAACCTTAGCAAATAATTTAGTTTACTTTTACTAATTTACTTTTATAGGAGGTGACTAGAAAAAAATAAGGGAATCAATTTTGTTTAGAAACATAGTCTCAAGGAAGTTGAGTCCCATAGCTCCTGATTGGTCATCCAGTACAATCTCTATTTCTGTATAGAAATCGTTTATGTGATATTCCTGATATATGGTCATTAGTAATTTGCTTGAACAATTGAGGAAAGGAACTTGCTATCTAAAAGTGAAACCAATCCATTTACAAAAAAAAAATGCTCTGATTGTTGGAAAACTCTCCTTATATTGAGTCCAAAATTCAAACTTCTTGTGTTATTTTGCGCACCATCACATTTTCAAATACATACTATCTAATAAAAGAGAAACATGGTAATTAGCGTACGTCCGCTACCCTTCCCATTGGTTAATCAGGGAGATATGCAAATTAAGTGCCAGCCAAGATGGCGGCCGGCAGCCAGGCAGCTTGAAGCGAACATGAGGCTTGCTTGCTTCAGTGACGGAGGAAACCAACGTTCCCCGCTTGCCTTGCTGGCCTCTGAGCCTGCAGTTTGAAACATTGTTATAAATATAGAAGCTAAACAAAACCCAAGAAACCTGCTTTCAGCCCGCTGGGATCTCAGAGCTGGAGTTGATACAGTGTTTCGATTATAGAACCCAAAAAAACCCAGATACTTGCTTTCAGCAGCAGAGGCCTCAGAGCTAGAGCCAGAGCTAAAACTGGCCCAGAATAAAAAGAAAAAAAAGAAAAACAGGAGCAGTTGGGAGCTTCAGTCACCCGCCAACCTGAAAACAGCTCTCAGCCCCTCACCCAGACTGGCCAGGCACCCCAGTGGGGACCCCCACCCTGAAGAGTGTGTGACCAGCTGCAAACAGCCATCATCCCCTCACCCAGGCTGGCCAGGCACCCCAGTGGGGACCCCCACCCTGATCCAGGAAACCCTTCAGGGCAAACCAGCCGGCCCCCACCCGTGCACCAGGCCTCTATCCTATATAGTAAAAGGGTAATATGCCTCCCAGCAGAGCCACGAGGCCTCCCAGCACCGGGATCAGCGGAGCTGAGAGACCTCCTGGCACTGGGATCAGTGTGACAGGTGGCAGCGCCTAAACCCCCCGATCACCCTGTGGTTCTGTGTGTGACAGGGGGCGGGGTCACAACCTCCCTATCCACCCTGCTCTGTTCGTGACAGGGGAAGGCGCCCCAACCCCCTGATCAGCCCTGCTCTGTGCCTGATAGGGGGAGTTCCCCAACCCCTTGATCGCCCTGCGGCTCTGTGTGTGACAGGGTGTGGCGCCCCAACCCCTTGATCAGCCCTGCTCTATGGGTGACGGGGTAGAGCCATAACCTCTCCATCGGCCCTGCCCTGAGTGTGAGAGTGGCGGCGCCCCTACCCCCTGATCGACCCTGATCTGTGGGTGATAGAGGGTGAAGCCCCAACCCCATGATAGGCCCTGCTCTGTGAGTGACAGGGGGGAACTCCCCAACCCCCTGATGGGCCCTGCTCTGTGCATGACAGGGGGTGGCGCCCCAACTCCCCAATCGGCCCTGCTCTGAGCCTGACCAGGGGCTGCACCTAGGGATTGGGTCTGCCCTCTGCCACCCGGGAGCAGGCCTAAGCCAGCAGGTCGTTATCTCCCAAGGGGTCCCAGACTGCGAGAGGGCACAGGCCGGGCTGAGGGACCCCCCTCCCCCCAAGTGCACAAATTTTTGTGCACTGGGCCTCTAGTGTATATATAAACAGAAATAAAGATCATTACATTAATCCTTTTCATTAATCACCTCAGCCTATCAGAGCCATTTTGAATCACAATTCTATTATGTAAT
The DNA here is from genome assembly GCF_963259705.1 of Myotis daubentonii. Lineage (NCBI taxonomy): Eukaryota > Metazoa > Chordata > Mammalia > Chiroptera > Vespertilionidae > Myotis > Myotis daubentonii. Next base: position 33,473,370 of record NC_081861.1, on the reverse strand, counting down.
TAATAACTATGCATTTCAGTTCTATATGATTGGCAACGTTAATAGGGTTTCCTTTATGTCATCATTAAAGTTGCCTATAGAGTTTTAACTGACATGGCCAAGGACAGAGCCATATGAGATACCACTGCAGAGACCATCCTTCTGTTTGCTCTGTGTTCTGGAGAGAAGCCTGTATAGTTTGCAAAAATATTCCATGCATTTTAACTTGGGTAACTAATTGAACCAGAAACAGGCTTCATAGCCAATGGTAATTATCTACAGAAGCATTCTCAAACCAGTAACTTGTGAGCCATATGTAGTTTGCTTAGCTCTCATATTGATAAGAAATTAATTAATTGTAAACAGGGTGGGCCCTTTTTCATCAGGGAGTCTAGCAAACTCTAAATTGGCTTTGTTCAAGAACTCTGTCTAAATGGGGCAATCCATATTCAATTGTGACTAACAAACTCAATATGAGCATTTACCTTGAGGCATTTTCAGTGTATGAAATGGAGTGAGACACAGGTGGAGTGAAGGGCAAAGAAAATAAATAGTAGGAAATAAGGTCAATAGAAAAGAGAGATGTTGAAGCATGAATTTGGTAAAGTCACTAGTGTAGGAAGCAAGAGATACCCACTTTTCAGGAATTGGCAAGATGCTATAGTGTCACGAGAGCTACTATTGGTCCACAGAGTTGCTTATTTAATCTGGATGATGATGAGGAGTTTTCCCAGCTATCCAAGGTTGCTAAGATATTGCCTGCTTTTTCTGTTTTTCTTTCTAATCTATTAGTATACTTCAAATAACACTCACCAACTCGATATCCTGATAACTCTGAACACTATAACCTGAAAAGGCCCAACTAATACACTGAATTTTAGTGAATGGCATATGAAAAGTGAAAAATAATGAGACTGCACATTTCATTAGGAAGTTTATATTCATTTTTTAATTCTCAAAACACAGATCATTCTTTTTTTTACAGATGAAGAAAACAAGGCTCAGCAAAGTTAAGTAACTTGCTAAATAACGATTACACAGAATTAAGTGGGACCTGAACCCAGGTCATTGACCACAAAGTCTACACACCTGTGCTGTGTGTGTGTGCATGTGCGTGCATATGTGTATTTTCTTAGGTTATAATTTAGACAACACTCATTGTTGAAAATGGAAAGTACAGAAAATTATACAGAACAGAAAAAAATCATCCATGATTCCAATATTCATAGCCCTTTCCATACAAATTTTAAAAGCTTATTGATTATATTATTATTTTATTTTGTTTACTAGAAGCCTGGTGCATGAAATTTGTGCACAGGTGTGTGTGTGTGTGTGTGTGTGTGTGTGTGTGTGTGTGTGTGTGTGTGTCCCTCAGCCAAGCCTGCACCCTCACCAATCTGAGACACCAGGGGATCGGGCCTAAATGGACAGTTGGACATCCCTCTCACAATCCAGGACTGCCGGCTCCCAAACGCTTGCCTGCCTGCCTGCCTGATTGCCCCTAACTGCTTCTGCCTGCCAGCCTGATCACCTCCTAACCACTCCCCTGCCAGCCTGATCAATGCCTAACTGCTCCCCCGCAGGCCTGATTGCCCCCAACTGCTACCCCCTGCCAGCCTGGGTCCCCCCAACTGCCCTCCCCTGTAGTCCTCATCCTCCCTAACTGCCCTCCCCTGCAGGCCTGGTCCCTCCCAACTGCCTTCCCCTGCTGGCCTGATCACCCACAACTGCCTTCCCCTGCTTGCTTGATCACCCACAATTGCCCTCCCCTGCAGGCCATCTTGTGGTGGCCATCTTGTGGCCACATTGGGGGGGCCATCTTTGACCACATGGGGCGGCCATCTTGTGTGTTGGAATGATGGTCAATTTGCATACTGGTCATGAGTAATTAGCATAGCAGGGCTAAGTAGCATATCCCTCTCTTATTATATAGGATAATGTTTTACAATGAAAAATGTTCCATTTCAGTGTAACAAAATATACCATTGTTGGATATATTTTATTCATTAAAGTTTAGGACATCCTTTCTCATATAGAACTCATACAAAAAGTGGCCTTTATTTTCTTTTAATATGTATATAGCTTTAAAAATATTTAAATTTTTAATCAAAATGTAATTTAATTTGTGGCATAATTTGAGGGTAGCCTCTAAATTAATTTTTGCAAAATTAACTAATTTTTATAACATTTTTATTTTCACCTCTTAATAATGCCTTCTTGAGTCTTTATAATTCCCAGTAAGCAATATTACCTTTCCTTTTTAGTTGTTATTTTTTCTCTTGTTTTTTATTTCTTTTTTACTAATTCTTTATTGTTGAAAGTATTACATATAGCCCCCTTTCCCCCCCCCATTGACCCTCTCCAGCCCACCCCTGCCCCCAGCCTTAGGCCCTCATGGCCTCATTGTCTTTGTCTATGGGCCATGCATATATGGTTCTTGGTTGATTACTCTACACCCACCCACCCTCCCCTGCCTTCCCTCTGAGATTCCACACTCTGTTCCATGCTTCTATGGAACCTTTCCTTTTTTAGCAATATTACCTTTCAAGGGAGTTATATTTTTTTTTATTAAGCATCTTCTATGTGACAGAAAAAAAATGCTAGGCACTTTAATGTTATTTAATTTAATCAGCACAGCAACCTTAAGACAGGCCTTATTATCACCAATGTACAGATAAGGAAGTTGAAGAGAAGAGTTACATGGAAAATAATACTAAGGAATACTTGTCTACATTGCTAAATCCAGTTGGTCAGTTCTTTATAAATTGTGGGCTCTGGCTGGTGTGGTTTAGTTGGTTGGGCATTGTAATGAGCACCAAGAGATTGCTGGTTTGATTCTGGGTCAGGGCCCAGGACCAGGTTGCTGGCTTAATTCCTGGTAGGGGGAGTGCAGGAGGCAGCTGATTAATGTTTCTCTCTCACATGGATGTTTCTCTCTCTCTCTCCCACTTCCTTGCTCTCTCTCTTGAAATCAATAAAATAACAAATATATACATATAAATTTTGGATATTAATCCCTTATCAGATGTATCACTGGTGAATATGTTCTCCCATTTAGTGAGTTGTCTCTAATTTTTTGATGGCGTCTTTTGCTGTGCAAAAATATTTTAGTAGGATTTGTCCGCAAACTGCGGCTCGTGAGCCATATGTGGCTCTTTGGCCCCTTGAGTGTGGCTCTTCCACAAGATACCAACTTCTGCGCATGGGCCACGAAGTTTCAATCACACTGTACATGCACGCCCACACGTGGTATTTTGTGGAAGAGCCACACTCAAGGGGCCAAAGAGCCACATGTGGCTTGCGAGCTGCAGTTTGCAGATCACCGAGACCAATTTGTTTATTTTTTTAAATAGTCCTTGTCTAAGGAGATATATCAGAAAGATAATATTACTAAGGGAAATGTTTGGCAGTTTAGTGATTATGTTTTCTTCTAGGAGTTTCATGGTTTCAAGTCTTACATTTTTGAATGTTGAAACAGCCTCACATATCTGGGATACATTTTACTTGATCATGGTGTATATACATTGTTGGATTCAGTTTGCTGATATTTTGTTGAGTATTCATTTGTTTATGAGAAATCATTGTCTGTTGTCCTCTTCTTTTTCTGTAATGTAGTTGCCTGTTTTGATATTTGGGTGATGCTGGCCTTATAAAATGATGTAGGAAGTAATTCACCTACTTTTATCCTTTGAAAGATATTAGTATAATTTCTTCTTAAATGTTTGCTAGAATTAACCAATGAGACCATCTAGTTATGGTTCTTTCTTTTCCATAAAATTACTAATCATTGATTCAATTTCATTAATAGATAAAGGCTTATTTATATTTTCCATTTCTTCTTGAGTGAATTGTTGAAAATTATGTCTTTTAAGGGATTCCCCCATTTCATGTAGGTAATCAAATTTTTGCACATATAGTTGTTTAGCATATTATTTTATTCTCCTTTTCTTGCTGTTATTGATTTCTGCCTTTTATTTCTTTTTTATATAATTTTATTGATTTCAGAGAGGAAGGGAGAGGTACAGAGAGATAGAAACATCAATGACAAGAGAGAATCATCAATTAGCTGCCTCCTGCACGCTCCCCACTGGGGATTGGGCCAGCAACCAGAGCATCCGCCCCTGACCAGGAATTGAACTGTGACCTCCTAGTTCATAAGTCGATGTTCAACCATTGAGCCACACCAGCTGGGCTGATTTCTGCTTTTATGTGTGGCCTCAAACAAGTTACTTTACTTCAAATCAGTTTTTTCATTTATGATATAGAAATTACAATGTTAATTTTTCAGGACTGTTTTGAGGATTAGAAATAGGAAAGCTAAAATGACTGGCACATATCAATGAATTACTATTATGTTATGTTCTGGAAGCATTTTGCTGTTTCCTCAGAGAATACGTTTTTTATTATTTTTTCAAAGAATATTTGAGGAAGATAATTTCAGTTGCTTAAAAATATTTTTTCAAATAGAGATAAGATGTTAGAAGTAGACTGATTCTCATAATTTTAGTTCAAGCTTTTGATGTTCCGATGTTTTCTAATTTTAGCAATTAAAGTCCAAATGCTGATACATCATAGGATAAAATTTTGTGTAAGAATTTGGTACTAGTGATATTAGTAATTCATAGAATCCTTATCAAAATTCTATGATTGTATTTTCTTAAATGACTTATGAAACATTTTTTAGAAATATTAAATTTAATAAAGAGATTATTGATTTTCTAATAAAATAAATTTTATATAAATGTCAAAAGCAGAACTCATTATTTTTTCATTTAATTTAAGAATGTTTAATCTTCATTATTATTTCATAAATAATTTATGCTAATCCTGGGTATTCGGGGGGAAAAAAACACAACAGAAAAAGGCACATAAGAAAAAATGTATAATGTCTCAAGAAGAAGTATCCGTTAAAAATATTTTATACTGTGTAACAGTAATGATAGGCTGGATTATCTTGCAATAGCAAACAAGTTACAAACATAAGTGGCTCAAAACAACAATGTTCATTTATTGCTCATGCTAAATGTAAAACAGAGATTGGCAGGGGGCTTATGCCTAGACTATTCACTTAGGGACATATACTGATACAGCCTCCACCATTTTTTAGGACACAATTTTCCACATGAGACTTCCAAGTTTATAATACAGGGAAAGTAAGCTTGGAAAATCATGCACACGCTGCTAAGTATCTCTGCTTAGAAATAGCAAATGTCATTACTGTTCATTCCATTGGCCAAATTGGGTTATATGACCAAGTTTCATTTCAAGGGGACAGAGTGGTGCCTTTGTGCCTAGAAGGAGAAAAATATAGATGGTTACTTACAATGTCTAAAACGGGCTATATATTTCCAGTTTTTGTTGTATAATTGTTTTAGTATCCATTTATGGAATCAATGTCTTACTGTAAGAGTTGATTTCTGCCAATTTTTACTTAATAAGACATGGTAAACATTTTCCCATATCAGTAAATACTTTTACCTTTATTTTTGTGTTATATTGCACAGATGTACCAAAATTTATTTTTAAAATCCATAACTGCATGGTATTTAAGATGTTTTAAGTTTTATGTATTTTATATAATACCATTGCAAAAGCCTTGTTTATAATTATTTGTCTACATTGTTTTTTTAAGATAAATTCTAAGATGTACAATAAATCAGTTCAAAGGATATGTATTAGAAAAGCCAGTGAGGATCTCATTTCATGGTCTATACTACAGCAGAAATCCAGAAAAAAAATGTTTTAATGCCTATTATTTTATTACTTTTTTCATTGTCATAAAAATATGTGTGGATGTTTTTATATAGGATCCGATTGTCTGTTATGTTATAATTACTGCCTACTGAAAATGGAAACTATAAACCAAAGGTTGACAATAAGGTCTTTTTGGTGAGTTCCACAATAGGAAAGCTCCCTAATTAAGGAAACTAAAAATGTAAACTTAACAGTAGTTCTCTTTTGTATAGTTTTTATAAATAGCTTGCAATTAAATATTGCTTCATTTTTCTCTATATGCCCCTATCTCATACCTTTATAAGAATAAGTAATTTGAAAAACAACAGCAAATATATTAAATTAGGATTTTGTATTAAAACAACACAATTGAAATAAAATTGTTAGCATATGGCATTTTTTGCTTGTGATGCCAGATAATGGCAATATATTTTGCTTTATGGTCAATTTGGGTGATGAAAACTATTACATCCCTATTTGGCATTTTCAAAAGTTGAAATTTGGCCAAATGTTGTGACCAAATTTAATGAATTGTGTAAAAAAAATTAAAATCTAAAACTGTAACACTCTTGAAATGTGTTTTAAGTTCTTTGTTTAGGACCTAGGCATAACACACTTAAAAGTAGTAAATTATAACAATGAAACTGAACAATTCTGATTCAAACTACAAAAGTGAACATGTAGAAAGTGATATTTTAGAAGTGAATCTTTGTTGCATAAATCAAAAGATGTCTAAGTTTGTTAAGTCCTTACTAGATGCGGCAGTAGAATTTCTAGGTCATTTTTTATAACTGTGTATGGAGACCTTATAATCTAAACATACTAAAAATGTGTGTGGTGCCAATTTATATACATCAACATATTTTGGGATGATTATATAACTATTATATGTGAATGGAAGTTTCTTTGTGCAATAAATCGTTGATTCTCTGATCCTTTGTGGAGCATGAGTAAACTAGGGAGAGTGGGCTAATGTAACATATGTATTTACATGGCTCTTATTACAACCATATTTACAAAGTTATCAAATTGTTTTTAAAGGCCAACTGCTACCCTTTTGAGGTTTGTGTAGTATCTGTATTTTATTTGTCACAGTTTATAGTTCAAGCAATTTAAGTATTTTTTTCACACACAAAATTTTAAAAAGCTTGAATTGATTTGGTTAATTTCAAGTTATCATTTTAATTAATTTATAAAATTATTCATTAAATCAGTCAACAAATATATTTTGGAATTTACTGTGTACCAGACACTGTTAGAGGTACTAGTGTCAATAAGTCACTGCTGTTACTGATACCTAGTAAGGGAAACATGTAATAAACATGTATATATATTCTATATAAAGTAGAAATAAGCTTATGAAGAAGACTACAGTAAGATAAGGGAATAGAAAATTAGCTTGTGTTTGCAGTGAGAGGGAGTTCTATTTTCGGTATGGGGGCCATGGATGACTTCTCTAAAATATAGCCAATTGATTTTGATAAAGAGCAAATGGAGCCCGACTGGCATGGCTTAGTGGTTGAGTGTCAACCTATGAACCAGGAGGTCACAGTTCTATTCCAGGTCAGGGTACATGCCTGGGTTGTGGGCTCCATCCCTAGTGGGGGGAGTGCAAAAGGCAGCCAATCAATGATTCCTTCTCATCATTGATGTTTCTATCTCTCTCTCCCACTCCCTTATTCTCTGAAATCAATTATATGTATATCTATGTGTGTATTTAAAAGAGCAAATGGAGAAAGGAAATCCTTTTCAACAACAAATGGTGCTGAACATCCATATGGGGAAAAAAAGTACTTAGAGACAGACACAATTCACAAAAATGAAATAAAAATGTATCATAGATCTGAATGTAAATCACCGAGCCATAAAACTTCTAGAGATAACGTATGAGAATTCTAAATTACCTTGGATTTTGCATGTAGTACTTATAGATACAATACCCAAAACATGATTCATGTAAAATAAAATTGGTAATGTGGACTTTATTAAAAACTAGAGGCCCGGTACATGAAATTCATGTGTGTGTGTGTGTGTGGGGGGGCGGTCCCTCAGACCAGCCTGCACCCTCTCCAATTGGGGACTCCTTGGGGGATGTCCAACTGCCAGTTTAGGCCTGATTCCTGTGGGATCAGTCTAAACCAGCAGTCGGACACCTCTCTCACAATCCGGGAATGCTGGCTCCCAACCACTCGCCTGCCTGCCTGCCTGATTGCCCCTAACCTCTCTACCTGCCTGCCTGATTGCCCCTAACATCTCTGCCTGCCTGCCTGATCGCCGCTTACTGCCTCTGCTTGCCTGCCTGATCACCCCTAACTGCCCTCCCCCACCGGCCTGATCTCAGCCTCAACTGCCCTCCCCTGCTAGCCTGATCACCCCTAACCTCCTATGCCTCGGCCAACCACCATGCCTTTGTCCGGAAGGAAGTCAGACATCCGGAAGATGGGCATTGACATGATCTGACTAGCATATTACCCTTTTATTAGTATAGATAGATTATATAGGATAGGATTACTTAAATGGGGAAGAAAAGCCTTTTTCATCAGGAGGAGATGCTCTTGGAAGACATAAATACATAATCCTTATATCTGGACTGATAGCCAGCCATATGCACTATACTGCCAAACTGGCCATTAAAAGACTGAACCACTTTGTTACACCTTACAGAAAACAGCTGTTGCCCTTAAAAGCCTTCCTCAGCCCCCACCTTAGATTCTGCCTTTGCAGTTCACCCAGATTAGGTTCTGATTGGTTGGTTTCTATGCCAGTCAGCGTCTAAAGCTCCACCTCCTAGGCAGCCATTGGCTTCTTGCGATTCACCCAGATTTGGTTCTGATTGGTCAGTCAGCATCTCTGAGCCTATCTCCAGGCCTGATCCGCAGCCACCGTGGCAGCTGTGGATCAGGCCCTGCCTTTCTCTCCAGGCCTGTCTCTGGGCCTGATCCGCAGCTGCCTTGGCAGCAGCAAGGTCATTAGCCTTTTGTCTTGCTGAGCCCGCCTCGCCCCACCCACCCCCCTGCTGCCCCACCTGTCTGCTCTCCAGCTGCCAGTATTGCTGTGGTAGGATCCTGTGGACCGCCAGGGAGGGACCAGAGGTGCTCCATGCATTTCCTGGTTACCAGTTGTCCATCTGGTCGTCTAGGTCATGACAGTCCCTGGCCTTTTAGAATGAAGATGTCTACTGTGTTGAAGTACTGTTAAAAGAATAGAAAGACAAGACACATACTGGCAGAAAATATTTTTTAAAAGGACAGTATCTAAAATATATGAATAAATCTTAAAACATAAGAATAAGAAAGTATCCCAGTTAAAATGGGCAAAAGCTCTGGAAAACATATCCCTAAGACAACTCTGTTGGGTGGCGGGGTGGGGGGAAAGGAAGGGGGGGCGTGGCTTGGAGGGTGGAGACATTAGCAAAAAATAAAATAAAAAGAGAGAACTCATGGACATGGACAACAGGGTGGTGATTGTGGGGGAGGGGAAGTTGGTGGAGGTGGAAGAGGGCATAGACATGATGGAAAAAATAAAATAACAGTATATGAAAATGCCAATAAGTATAGGAAAAGATCACCAACCTCATATGCCATTATGGAATTTCAAATTAAAACAAGATATCGCTACACACTTATTAGAATTATCAAAATCCTAACACTGCTAACAAGAATGTGGAGCAACAGGAACAGAAATACAAAACTGTATAGCGGCTTATGTAATACAGTTTAGCATATTCTTACAAGGCTAAACATACTCTTACTATACTATTCAGCAATTTTGTTTCCAGGCTCCCCTCCCCAGATGAGTTGAAAATATATGTCCACATTAAAATGAAAGGGAGAGAATTCATTTGAAAATAAATGAATACATAAAATTAATGGAACTAATCTGAGTTTCTACCAACCACCCTAAAACTTTCAGATTCCTGAAAGTTTGCTTGAACCCTTCTTCTGCAATTCTTTTCAAAAGCTTTGCTTATTTTAGAAACAACTTAGATATCCTTCACTACAGAAACAGTTAACTGTAACATTCATAGAATGAAAATTATGTAGCCATGAAAAATTATCTTATAAAAAATTTAAAATTACATTAAACATTATTATGGACTAGCAATTATTATGGCCTTTGGAGCCAGACAAGCATGGGGCTCCATTCAGTCTGCCACTTACTACCTATGTAAGTAAGCTTGAGCAAGTTTACTTATCCTTGAAATTCTAATTTTCCAATGGCATATAGTTGGGATAGATATTAACATCTGCTTCCTGGTGTTATTGAGATAATTAATTGTTATACAACAAATAAAGCAATGATTTCTGTGCCTGCCACAACTGTTTGAATGGCAGTAGTAGCAGCAGCAGTATATATGGTACAAAAAAACTTAGACTGAAACTTGTAAACAGAAAAGCAAATTAAAGTAAACATGTGAGGGGATAACCATAGTTACCTACAGACGGTGGGCTCATGGGTGATTTTTTTATTCTTTATACTTTTTTGTAGATGACATATTATCTAAAACAAATGTGTTATTGTTATAATAAAAAGTTAAAAAAATTGAATTCTAGGTCATAAAGTCACCAAGATGCTATCATTAATGTAAGTCAAAATAGTATACAAGCTTCTTTCCCCCTTAAATCTCATTACTAGGTAATATTTAGCCTTATACAAAAGTCAGAGTGCTCTGCTTATATATATAACCTATGATTATTGTCTGTGTTCTGCAATAAAAAGTTGTCACTGTTTTTTATGAATATGTTTTTATTGATTTCAGAGAGGAAGGGAAAGGGAGAGAGATAGAAACATCAATGATGAGAATCATTGATCAGCTGCCTCCTGCACGCCCCCTCCTGGGGATGAAGCCCACAACCCAGGCATGTGCCCTTGACTGGAATTGAACCCAGGACCCTTCCATCTGCAGGCTGATGTTCTAGCCACTGAGCCAAACCAGCTAGGGCTGTCACTGTTTTTTTCTGGGCAAAAGAGTAGATATGTGGGAATTGAACTTGTCCAGTTACTGCTCTTCAGTCTCTTCATATTTAAATTTAAAAGCCCATAGTTTCTGTGAGACATCGTATACAGCATTTGCAAAGTTGTGAACAAAATCCAGGTCTCCATTACTGAATTGTGATTGAATTGTGAAACTGCATAATGTATGTAGGAAGAGGAGATATAGGAATAGCTGCTGTCTTTCCCCTCTTCAGTGCCCCTTTCATTGCCTTCTCAGTGCAGGAAGAAACAAAGAAGCCATCGGGGATTTTTGATAATAGAAAATTATTTACACTTTGAGATGGAAAGAAAAAGCATGGGAAGACACTGGGAGTGAATTAATATAAAATAATAACCACTGCTAGGGAAATTGGATGGGAAAAGAACAATGCCTGGTCAGCACACACTGTGTTAGATCATCACTAAATCAATCTACTGTCAGGTAATAGGATGTGGCAGATGGATACAAGAGACAACTATGTTGGGAGAACTTAAATGAAAGACAGTATGTGCAATGTCAAGGTTATTACTGCTTAGAAGTTAATGATGGGTTATTTGCCAGTGGAGTGCATCAACTGAGTAAGGAATCTGGATGGGCCCATTAATAAATGTAATATGTTTTGCCTCTGCTTTTCTGTTTCTCTATATTAGTATAGTTCTTGAGAAGTCACATTTACGGTGACATTCCAAAACTGTCTCTAGATATCTATATGCCTGGGATATTAGATTTATCTTCTTGTGCAATTTATCTATCAGTTAGTATTCTTAATATAATGGATTATTTTGGTTTCTCCCCCTATTACTTCACTGTACATGTGCATTAAATAAATCAATTTGAGTTAGGATTTTTATGAAGATTATATTCTGCCCAACATGTAAGACAGCCTATATAACAAAATTACACAGAATTTTTTAAAAATTGTGAAGTAATTTTTTGATGATTAAGATACCTATAGGGGTGTTACCAGGTAAAGTTATTTGGGAAGCAAATTCTGAAATAGAGCTTTGGATGAGGAGAGTTTATTTCAGTATACTGCCTGGAACAACACATGTCAGGGAGTAAAAGCAGTACTAGGCAGAGAGAAGGACACTGAAGCACTTATAATAAAGGACCCAGCATATCCCATGGGGAATTTTGGAATAGGTATGGCCTTTCAGAATTATCCTGAATTGAGAGTAGGGAAACCATACTTTTATAACCTTCATCAACCACCCATCGGATGGGGTGGGGAGTGATCATAGGCCTGGAGGCTCTTTTCAGGCTAGAATAAGTTTTGGAAAAGAACATAGTTGAGAGATATTGAACACCAATGCTCAGAGCAGCTAGAAGAATAAATGTTTCAGTCCTAGAAGAAGGGAGGAGGTTATGGGCAGCAAACCATAGCATCCACTGTAAGATGTGAGCACATGTATGTGTTTTAGGAAGTTTTTAGGGGATACTTTCACTTTTTCAGAAAAGTACCAGAATAGTCTTCTTGATGTAGGTGTGCTTCTCATGTGGGGACAGGTACTATAAAAAATAGGCATGTCTAGTCCTAGCTGGTTTGGTCCAGTGGATAGAGCGTCAGCCTGCGGACTGGGGCGGGAGGGTCCTGGGTTCGATTCTGGTCAAGGGCACATGCCCAGGTTGCAGGCTCAATCTCCAGCAGCCAATCAATGATTCTCTCATCATTGATGTTTATATTTCTCTCTCCCTCTCCCTTCCTCTCTGAAATCAATAAAAATATATTTAAAAATAAATAAAAATAAATAAAAAATAGGCATGTCTGAAAAAGTTAAACATTTTCAGACCAAGCTAGGTTTGCAAGTATAATAAATTATTACAAAAAAGCAAGTTTTATCATAACATCTCTAAGTTGGGAAAAACAGCTAAGCAGAGTCAACAAAAAGTAGACTTTTAAAAAGTATAATAGTGTTAAATGGTTCATATAACAATATTCAACTTGGAGAATATTAAAATTTGTAGCATTGCCTTACTGAATAATGAACAAAAATGTGTTGAATTTATTCTAACTTTCCTGTATGAAAGTCTAGCTACCTAAGCTATGTTCTCAATTTATATACTTCTGTGCACCAATGTTTATATTATATGATGATGTGAGTACATGATAATGTTTTCCACTTATTTATAGTTACTAATTAATGTAACTCCCCCTTTATTTTATAGCTTTTGCTTTCTTTATTATCATGTCAAGGGGTCAATTCATCCAAAAAACACTTATGAAGATCCTATATTGGGACTGGCATTGTGATAGCTACTGGGGCTAAAAATATGAAATAGACACAGTCCCTGTTTTCAAGGACTTTAGTATAGTGTATTTGATTTTCAAAGTGAACACCTGTATATTACTGTCTGGTTCAGATGCTATAGTATGCAGAAGTTGAAAAAATAACCCTCCAAAAACCCATGCCCATATGATATCACTCCCATTATTCCATTATTATATCTCTAGGCATTTATATCTATATTTATATCTATGTTACAGTTAAGAAATGGAAATTATTAAGGTTGGCCTAAAATATTCAGTGGGAATTATTTAATATCAAAGCTGCCTAAGATGGGGATAATAGTTGGGACAAACAACAAGCTAACACAAAAACATAAAAGAAAAAGCTGAGGAATGAAATGTTTATAGGGGCCTTTGAAAAGCTCCAAAATATTTCTGGGAAACTAGGAGACAATGTATATGCACCTAATATTAGAACACCTAAATATATTAAGTATTAAAAGATCTGAAGGGGGAAATAGACAACAGTAAAATAATAGAAAAGGGACTTCAGTATCCCACTTTTAGCAATGTATAGATCATCTAGACAGAAAATTAATAAGCTAAAGTTCAACTGTACTTTAGGCTTAATGGACATTTCATTAAAACTATTTTAGGGTTAGATTCTTCATTTTCATTATCTTTAAAATTTCTCAGGACATTTCATTAGTTTACATGAGAATAACTCAGGATTTATGAAGTGTTTGTCTGTGTACTCTTGTTATTATTTTCCTCTAAATCTATAAATGTGAAAAATATGTCTCTAAAAAGAAACAGGAATCAAATAGTAACTGAATATACAGTAGCATTTTATTGATGAAAAAGTGAGATTAATTAACAGGTTTCATTTGACTTCTGATTGTTTGGAGTTTCCTTGGCACAGTCAGATACACTAAAAAAATGGGCAAACCTTTATTCACGTTATTTAAATTCAATACTTTTCTGTGATTGAAAAGAATCATTTTTAAAAAGTACCTATGGGAGATATAAAGATGGCTGCAGAGTAGGTGCAAGCTACACTCACTTTCTCCTGGCCCCAAACTGGATTTACAGCTAAATTATAGAGCAATAAACCTGAATTATCAACTAAAGGCTAGCTGAAATAAAATATTATAACCAAGGATTTAAAGAAGGCATATAGAAACTAGTATGAAGGGCAGAGACAAGGAAAGGGCTAGCTCCCACAGTGACTGAGAAGCCAAAGGGATCTCACAGATGCAGAACTCCCTTTCCCCAGGAGTGTGGGGTCTCAAGCCCTTGCAGGGAAAGTCAATGCAGAGCAACAGAAATGGGAAGAGGAGCCGCTCCACTTAGCATCTAGTGGTGAAAATCAGTGGAGATTCAGACCACCTGGGAGACCCAGAGGCCACCCAAATTGTTACACTGCCTGGGGAGTGTACCGCCTGGTCTAATGCTGAACCTACTCTGCCATGCCTGGGTACTGCAAAGGGGTCTGCTGGCTGCACACAGCAGTGATTTTTGGGCCCCTCTTTTTATAAGGAAGCCCTTGGCGAAGACTAAGACAGTGACTAAGCTGTGTGGCTTTGGAAATAGGACCAGTCTCCCCCACCATGAGTGCACAAATGATGCCCCATCCCCCACCTGTTGAATCACTTGGCGGGCCCATCCTGCTGAGTTCAGTTGTGCAGGGGAACCAGAGAGCCCTATAGCAGAGCTGGGACTTTTGGAGCATGTCCCTAGGGGAAGCTTTTTTCAGGAATTAGATGGGCATGTGCTGGGTTGTTTGGCTACATCACGAGGGGGCCACTCCTATCTCCCCTGTGTTAGGGTCTCCGAGGGAGGAACGCACAAGGCCAAAAGGGGTGAAGAACTGTACATTTATTAGGTCATCTGAAAACCCAGATGGGCTGAGCCCCAAAATGGCGCCAGCAGCCAAAGATGGGAAGTCAGAGGCTTTTAAAGGACACTAGGTGGGCTTTTTCTGGGCGGAGAATTCTCTGTGCAGGTCCTGATTCTGGTAAACTCTGGAGGGGAGAGATAATGGTCTTAGCAGGTGGAATGTGGTCTAAGCAAGTGGAATGTCCACTGTGAAGTGGCCTAAAGGTCAGTTCCCAGGGGAGGGGAATTGATTCAATTATTTGATCAGACCTAACACCCTGCAAGTCAGCTCATGTTACCCTGGGAAGAGGAAGAAGTGCTCAACCCACTCCAACAGGCTTGTGGGCACCATCCCCCATGAAAGACTATTTGGACCTACTCTGCCAATTCCCGGATACCTTGCCCCCATGAGCTCAGTTCCACCAGGAGAAGGGAGAACAGCTCAGAGTTGGTACATTCAGAGTGTGAATCCTTCACAGGCTATTGTCTGGAACTGGGAGGAAGTGCTTAGTTCCCTCTTGTGGGCTGGGCCAGCATCACCCCCAATGGGAGTCACTTTTTTTTCATTTTGTTTCTTTTTTTAATTTCTTTATTGATTAAGTTATTACATATGTGTCCTTATCCCCACAGTACCCCCGCCCCCCCCCCACTCATGCCCTCACCCCCCTGTTGTCTGTCTCCATTGGTTAGGCCTATATGCATGCATATAAGTCCTTTGGTTGATCTCCCCCCCTTACCCCCACCCTCCCCTACCTTTTTATTTATCACCCTGAGCTCAATGGCTCTGCCCAGCTGAGCTTGTTTTTGTAAAGGGAATGGCTGGCTGCACTCAACCTGAACCTATAGCACGTTCCTCCTCAGGGAACTAGAGTTGGATATTTTAGCAGAGGCTGAGTTTTTTGTCTCTGGAGTAGGAGCCACTTTCCCCTCATTGAGTGCTTGCTGTATGACCCCAAGAAAGGGATCCACTAACCCCATCCTATGGACTCTAGTTGCACCACCCTACCAAGCTTGAAAACTGTGGAAGGATCTGTGGGTCACAGTCAGCCTGAGCCCACTCTAGAGTGCTTCTGTGGAAGGCTCTGGAAGAAGACCAGGCAACCTCAGGTAGAGGCAGAGTAGCTGACAGGTGGAGGCAAACCTCAGCAAACTTTGACCATTTTACAAATTGGTCCGCAGCTCAAAGGTGGAGGAAGCAGATCCTTACACAGATACTGGCCCCACCTTTGCACACCCAGCTCCAGTAGACCAAGCCACAAATATTGAAGTGGAGTAGCTCCAGACAAGTAGCTCAAGGTTGGTTACACACAGTATCTGACATCGACCTGTACCTTAACCCTGCCCAGTAGACTCCAAATCAATACAACCAGTGGTGGGCTTCCAACCACACCAAAGCTAGACCCAACTAGCCACACACAAAGGGGTGCATATATTTTTGTGAATACATTATTTGGAGTTTTTTTGGGTATATACCAAGGAGAGGGATTGCTAGTTAATATGATAGTTCTATTCTTAATTTTTTGAGGACTCACCAGACTGCTTTCCATAGTGTTTGTACCAGTCTACATCCCCACCAGCAGTGAATGAGGGTTCTTTTTTTCCCACAACTTCTCCAACACTTGTTATTGGTTGTCTTGTTGATAATGGCCCTCTAACAGGCATTAGGTGGTATCTCATTGTAGTTTTGATTTGTATTTCCCTAATTTCCAGTGAGATTGAACATCTTTTCATATATCCATTGGTTGTTCATATGTCTTCTTGGAAGAAGTGTATTTTCAGGTCCTCTATACACTTTTTGATTGGGTTGTTTGTTTGGTGTTGAGTTTTATGAGTTCTTTATATACTTTGGAAATTAGAACTTTGTCAGAGCTACTGTTTGCAAATATTATCTCCCATATGGTGGGCTGCCTCTTTGCTTTATTGTCAGTTTATTTTGTATGATTTCACTCATATGTGGGATATAAAACTGAAACTCATGAACACAAAAAGCAATGTGGTGATTGCCAGAGGGAAAGGGGTTGGGGAGAAAGGGTTCCTAATATAAGCTGACAGAAGATTTGACTTTCAGTGGTGGGCACATGGTGCAATATACAGATCTTATAACATAGAAACACATACCTAAAACCTAAATGTTCATGTTGACCAATATCATCCTAATCAACTTAATAAATACTTAAAAATGTCTATACTACCCAAAGCAATCTATAGATTCAATGCAATTCCTATTAAAATACCAATGGCATATTTCACAGATCTAGAACAAATATTCAAAAAATTTATATGAGACTGCAAAGGACCCCAAATGTCCTTAGAAATCTTGAGAAAAAAAGGACAAAGTTGGAGGTACCACTATACCTGACATCAATTTCTATCAAAGCTGACTAGTACTGGCATAAGAATAGACATATAGATCAATGGAATAAAACAGAGAACCCAGAAATAAACCCACGCCATTATGGTCAATTAATATTTCACAAAGGAGGCAAGATCATACAATGGAGTAAAGACAGTTCCTTCAATAAATGGCGGGAAAATTGGACAGGTACAAGAAAACATAGGCAGTACAATCTCAGACATCTCTCATAGCAATATTTTTGCCAATATACTTCCTCAGGCAAAGGAAACAAAGGGAAAAAATAGCAGATGGGACTACATCAAACTAAAGTGCTTTTGAACAGCAAAAGAAACCATCAACAAAATGAAAAGGGAGTCCACTTAATGGGAGAACATATTTGCCAAGGATACATTTGATAAGGGGTTAATTTCCAAAATATATAAACAGCTTATACAACTCAACACTAAAAAGACAACCCAATTAAAAAATGGGCAAAGGACCTGAATAGACACTTCTCCAAAGAGATCATACAGATGGCCAAT
Organism: Myotis daubentonii; assembly: GCF_963259705.1. Taxonomy (NCBI): domain Eukaryota; kingdom Metazoa; phylum Chordata; class Mammalia; order Chiroptera; family Vespertilionidae; genus Myotis; species Myotis daubentonii. The sequence continues at coordinate 33,455,701 of NC_081861.1, read as the reverse complement.
GGACATATGATAAAATGCTCAATGCCACCAATGATCAGATGGATGACAATTAAAACCACACCTCACACCTGCAAGAATGTCTACCATCAATAAATTAACAAACAGCAGATGCTGGTGAAGATGTGGAAAAAAGGGAATCCTGCTGTAATTTTATTGGGAATGCAGACTGGTGCAGCCACTGTGGAAAACAGTATGGAGTTTCCTCAATAAATTAAAAATGAAACTGTCTTTTGACCGAAGGATCCCACTTCTAAGAATATATCTGAAGAAACCTGCAACACTAACTTGAAAGAATATATGCACTTCTATATTCATTGCAGTGTTATTTATAATAGCCAAGATCTGGAAACAGCCCAGTGCCTATCAGTAGATGAGTGGATAAAACACACACACACACACACACATACACACACACACAAAATAACAAAAAAACAACAACCCTGTGGTACATTTATACAATGGAATACTTCTCGGTCGAAAAAAAGAAGGATATCTTACCTTTTGCAACAGCGTGGATGGACCTGGAGATTATTTTGCTAAATATAATAAGCCAGTCAGAAAATGACAAATACCATATGATCTCACTTATATGTTTAATCTAATGAACAAAGTAAACTGATGAACAAAACAGAAGCAAGGGCATGGATACAGATACATCAAGCAGACTGACAGATGTCAGAGGGGAGAGGGTGGGGGGACTGGAAGTAAATAGGGAAAGGGATTACATTAGACACAGACAGCAATGTGGTGATAGCCAGAGGGAAAGGGGGATGGGCTAGGTGGAGGTGGGCAAAGGGAGGGAAATTGGGATGGAAAGAGATTTTGCTTTGGGCAGTGGGCACATGATGCAGTGAGGAGATGATGTCTTGTTGAGTTATACACTTGAAGCCTGTATAGTTTTGTAAGCCAATATCACACCAATAAATTCAACTTAATAAATAAATAAATTTATAAAATTACCTATGGCAACCCAAAGAATTTATGAAATTTTGACATATCTGCAACATGAGCAGGTAGTCTGAATTACTCATTAAAAAAAGAAATGATTTTGGCAACATCCATGTACTTTGCAGAGTGCTTCTTGTATTGAAGATATTATATGCTTCTGCTTATTAAAAAATGATTTTTTGAACAGCACCTCTATATATCAACAACAGAGACAGCTCATTACATTTCTATTTTGTGCACTTTGGGAACTTCCAAGACTTCTGTTTCTTTAATATGCTCTTCTCTCATATGCTGTATAGAAGAATCTGCTCTAAATCTTTGATACGAACTTTTTTCCAAGGCAGTGCATGGCTACAATATTTTGATTAATCACAATATACAGTGTTGACACTATTCAGTGAAAGTGTTGAGAAAGAGCAATCTAAGATATATTTCCATGATTTTCTTTGGCTTAGTATCTACATAAAACTATGGCTTAGTTTGATAATTCAGTAAATATTAATACAGCCCATGTCCACTGAAGGTGCACTTTGCAACATTATTATTGTTTTTTTATTGTGTGATATATAGAATAAAAATGTGTACTAAGCCAGTAGACTGGGGAAAGTTTTATTTGTCATCCTCGAAGATATTTAGTCCTAGTAAGTTAGCTTTATATCTTTTAATGGAAGGAGTAAATCTTTATATTTTTCATGTGTGGAATGTGTAACTCCCATAATACTCTGATTCCCAAAGCACTATCTAATGCTCACTTTGGGAACACATATACTAAAGTTGGAATGATATAGAGGAGACTAGTGTATCCCCTGTGCAAGGATGACACTCAAAGCACACTTGCGATACTCAATGAATATTAATTTCTTGATTGATAACAAAAACCTTTCTTGTGTTGTCTGTTCAGGCCTCAAGCATAGTAAGGTGATTGTGAAAAAAGCAGAATAGTTTTGATGTTCCAGAATTAGTGAGATAATTTAGTACAGAGATATTTCTTGAATTGCTGATGTCAGAAAATTTGACATGTTTCCATAGTCCATCATTTGTTCCCATTACCTTGAACACAGACTAAGGAAAGCACAATGCAACTGTCTAGTTTTCCTCCTATTTAATTGGAAGGAGGAAAAAGGAATTAACAACATTTCTCATTACTCAGAAGATAGAGAAAGTCACGGTCAGAACTGTTGAGGTCTAATGTTATGATCAAGAACTGTAGAGGTTTAATGCCTATAACTTAAAATCATGTAGTTGTTTACATGTGTTCATGGTAATTGCTTGGCTGAATGTATGACTAATCTTACAAACATAGTGAGAGTTTGTTTTTCCCTCCAGGATTTAGTAATGTGGTTATATATTCTTAATTTGTCGTTGTACTTTTTATTTTTTGAAATAGAAATATATTTGCAAATTTTGTTACTAAACATAAAGGGAGTTGATTGCATGCAACATTACAGTATTTAAGTATATACACAGGAGATCAGGAGACTGTCTTCAATATGTATCAACTCTCTAGCTCCCTCAGTTACTAAAATCTAGTTATTCAGAAATAACATTAGAGGTACAAGTTACTTTGGGTCTTCTGTAGAATCAATGTGCATAAAATATATCTCTGTCATGTACTAGTCAGTTCACCTGTCTAATGAAATCACTTGAGAACTGTGAGCATAAGATTTAAATTATAAGTGAATAAATTCTGTCCCTGGTTTAGCAATTATGCAAAAGTATGACTGCATTCAGCAATCCATTGACTATTAATGAAGCTTTTAATAATCTACTGGCTAGGCTGTCTCTTTAGCAAAATCTGACCTTTAAATGGATATTATTTTTAAGTTGTTTTATCTTGTATTTTCATAGCACTGTTTTTCTTTTGAGGCACATTAAGTACTTTGTTAGTTTTGGAAAACACATAGACAGTTCCAGGAAAATAATCTTAAAAATTTAAAATAGAAATATACAATTAATTTCAGTTTAAACCAACCAAAAATTATATGGAGACCACAGTCATTAAATAACTTGTTTGCTGAATTTATTATCTTTTCCTCCAAGCTCATTAAGAAAGAGTCCAGCAAAGGCTAAGGTCTCAATTAATTTTAATGGGCATGACGAAGGTTTAATAAAGTATGTGGTTTAATTGCCTGAGATTAGGCTAAATCGCAGCCTTAGTTTGTTATTGATAGTTTGATCAAGAGGTACAAATAGTTTTCTAAGAAAAATTAATAAAGCTGGTAACCTACGAAAAAGAGCGTTGGTTTGTCTAGATAAACTATTTATTAACATGAACTTCAAAAATAGATAAAGAAAACTGGCCACTAACTAAACTTTACAGAACAAGTTTTCAAATACAAATGCTGATACAGCTCTAGCAGGTGGTGGATACCAAAACCATCTGCTATCACATTGTTTGTGACTATTTAGGTAAACCATCCAAGGCTCTTAATAACTATGTCATGGATGGCAAGCAGTATAATGTAAAAGCTGTCCAAAATGGCATTCTTGTAGCCTTCAATCATTAAACCAGCCAGTTTGGTGGGACAAAGGTGTTTTTTTTTCAAAATGGTATTGGGTAAATAATATTTTAATTTGAAAGGTTTTTGGCTTGGTTCAAGTAGTGTTGGCCAGTTGCCAATAAGATGAATGCTGTAATGAATAGATTCATCCTCAGTGCTATTAGCTAAGTAAAATTGCTTGAGCGTTTCAGATGTTTTGGAAAGCTCAACCCCATGAATTGTAGAAAAAGAACACAGTTTAATCAAAAGATTCCTACTTCATTCTCAGTAGTTTAGCATATTAACTGTCATATAATTTCAGTGAAAGGAACAACACACCTCTTCTGAAAGCCAATAGGGAAGTTTTATTTTATTTAATAGTTCATGAATTTTCACTACTAAAAGTATGTTATTTAACTATTTCTTCAATAAACCAACATACTTAGCTCAGTTGTTCAGAACACAGGGATAATGAAACCACTGTTCTGTGTGAATGTGTTTGTATGCATATGGGTGTTTGGGGTGTGGTGGGTAATTTTATGTGTCAAGCTGCCTAGGGTTTGGTGCCCAATTGTGTGGTCAAACACTTGTCTAAATATTACTGTGAATTTATTTTATATGTCATAAAAATTTGCAATTGGTTGGGTTGATTTTAAAACAGATTATCCTCCATAATGTGAGTGGACCTCATTTACTCAGTACAAGGCCTTATGAGCAAAGACTGAGGTTTTCCAAAGAAGAAATTTTGCCTCAAGACCACAGCATAGAAATCATACCTGAGTTTCCACTCTACCTGTACTATGAATTTTAGACTCAAAACTGCAACTTCAACACTTACCTGAATTGCCATGTTGCTGGCCGGTTCTACAGATTTCAGACTTGCCATGCCCCATAATCACATGATCATGTGATCTAGTTTCTTGAAATAAATCAATCTCTCTTAATAGATATATAAGGATACATATAGATATATATCCTGTTGGTTCTATTTATTGGGAGAACCCTTACTGATACATGGGTCATGCTAACTTGGTCCTAGATATATATCTGACAAAGGAGGCATTTTATCCAAAGGGAAGAACATGTGAATATGGATAGCATGATTTAAACCAACAACCACTGAAAAATCTCAGTGTTCTTGTTCTTCCTACAGAGGACCTGGGATGGGAAGGGGATAAAAAGTACAATAAAAAACAAAAGCTTTTAAAAATAACCTCAACTCTAAAGTAAATGAGATTTTTCTCATCATCATTCGTTGTCTCAAGAAAAGCACAAAATTCAACTTTGATGACTAACAGGGAGTCTAGTAAAGAAGACTGTTATGTTTGGTAATATCTAGCATACCTGTACCTGACACTCACACTATTAAGGAAACTTCCACCTTGGGCTTATTCAACTACTTATTATGACTTCCACAATGCCTGGGACTTATTTTGAATTGACATCCATATCCAACTTGCCTTGGCAAACAAACAGGCACAAAGATTAATTAGGTTGTAGGCACTTTATATTCCAGGTCTGTGACTTTTCTAGCTGGTGGCATAGTTAGAGCAGTGGACTTGTATTATTTTGCACTGTGACTGTGCCAAATATGTGTACCTGTATGTTGGTGTGTATTCTTTTTTCGTGCTCAGGCTGAGCTTGGTAATGACTACAGAGTCAACACAACTAGTTGGAAATGAGGTATGAAATTTAAACATTTTTGGCCAGTACATTCAGAGAATGCAGAGTAGGGAGGAAATGCTGTTTAGAGCTGCTCTGTAGTTTATTCATGAATATCTCAATATGCTGCCAAATCAAGGAGAAGACTGAAACCCATCAAATTTGGGAGGATTAAACTTTCCTTTATTGCAATCTAGTCTTCCTTGTTTATGTTTAGCTTTTTCCTTAAATTTATTTTAAAATACCTGATAGATGCTTTAATTTTGAAAAATAAATAAATTAAACTTAAATCTCTAGAGACAAGTGGGGAAATACAGTATGTGGAATATTTTCCAGGTGCAATTTAGTTCATGCCAGGGAGGTTTTTCTCACTATGTTCCCCGCTATGTGTCTACTAACTAGTCCCTATACTCCCAGTCGTCTTATTTTCCATTCCTTTGTGTTTTTGTGTATAATTAATGCTAATGCAGAATATGTTAAATTGTTACCTCTTGATTCAGTAAATTGAATGAAATAAGCATTCATTTTGTGCAGAACAGAAGAGGGTCAACTAGTTATTTCATTGAATCACTAGTCTCCTTAGTCTAAATTGAGGTGAGTATATTTTGGGAGAGTTTACTTTGTGATATCTCAGAATATGATAGTGGTTAAGAGTTCCAAACTGGAGACAGGTTGCCAGGGTTTAAATTTTGGTTCCAATATTTACTATGTGTTGTTGGTAAAATCATTTATACTTTCTGTGCCTCCTCCTCTCCACTTATAAAATTATCATATTCTAGTACTTGTATTCTTATTGTGAAAACTAATATTTTGAAGATTAAGAAGATAAATATAACACATTTTGAAGAATGCCTGATAAGTAAAGAGAGCCAAGTCTAAAGTGGATTTCTTTATTTCCATCTTTCCCCCACATTTTTTTGAGGTAAAATTGAAAAATACTTAATGTGTACAATGTGATAATTTAATATATGCATACAGTGTGAAATAATTACAATAACCAAGTTAGCTAACACATCCATCACCTCATATAGTTATCATTATTTTTTTGGTGATAATTCTTCAAACCTACTCTCAGCAAATTTCATGTATACAGTATACTGTTAATAACTATAATCCACATGCTGTACATTAGATCCTCAGAATTAATTTATAACTGAACATTTTTACTGTTTGACTAACATCCCCATTTCTCCTATGTCCCAACCCTTGGAAACCACCATTCTATTCTTTTTCTATGAGTTCAACTTTTTTTTCTTATTATTCTTACTAGAGGCCCAGTGCATGAAATCTGTGCCCTGGAGGGTGTCCCTCAGACCAGCCTGCACCCTCTCCAATCTGGGACTCCTCAGGGGTCCCTGTGGGATCAGGCCTAAACTGATAGTCGGATATCCCTCTCACAATCTGGGACTGCTGGCTCTTAACCACTTGCATGCCTGCCTGCCTGATTGCCCCTACCCGCTTCTGCCTGCCAGCCTGATCACCCCCTAACTGCTCCCCTGCCTGCCTCATCATCCCCAACTGCCCTCCCCTGCAGGCCTGGTTGCCCCCAACTGCCCTCTCCTGAAGGCCCGATCACCCCCAACTGCTGTCCCCTGCTGGCCATCTTTCGACGACATGGGGGTGGCCATCTTGTGATAATATGAGGGTGGCCATCTTGTGGCAGCCATCTTGTGACAACATGGGGGCAGCCATCTGTGACCATGTGGGGCCAGCCATCTTGTGAAGATGCGAGGGCATGAGGGTCAATTTGCATGTTACCTCTTTATTATATAGGATTATCTTCTTCTAACACAGCGGTTCTCAACCTGTGGGTCACAACCCCTTTGGGGGTCAAACGACCCTTTCACAGGGGTCACCTAAGACCATCAGATAACATATATAATTACATATTGTTTTTGTGAATAATCACTATGCTTTAATTATGTTCAATTTCTAACAATGAAAATATATCCTGCATATCAGATATTTACATGACGATTCATAAAAGCAGCAAAATTACAGTTATGAAGTAGCAACGAAAATAATTTTATGGTTGGGGGTCACCACAACGTGAGGTTTGCGGCATTAGGAAGGTTGAGAACCACTGTTCTAATACACTCTTAGGAAGTATCAACAGTAGCAAAGAACATAGGCACAGGAAAAGGGAGCTCTTCACAGAATCCTGGTTCTACTTTAAACCTCTATATGGCTACAATAAGTGTATTAAACAAAGGGTTGTCACACTTGATATTTTACTTTTTTTCTGAGTTGCAGAGAATGTGATAATGAATTTAATTTTGCTAATGGTTGTTATATTTAAGCTTTTTGTGACTTTTTGAATGTAATAATATTGCTTCAAAGGCATATGACAGAAGCTGAGATTGGATATGTTTGAAATCTATAAATTTATAAATATTATTGTACCATGCATAACAGATTACATCATCAAATCCCTGAACTTTAAAATTAAGGAGCATGCTTTGGAAAACTCAATAATCCTATATTTCATATAGAAAGTATTAACCTCATAAAATTTATTATACAAAGAGAACCCACAGGATAAAAACATATATTTATTATATTTTTAGTAAATTTATGAATTTTAAAGACAATGACATTTTAAGGAAAATTATAATGAAATCAAAACATATGCTATTCCACAACATGGCCAGCTAGAGCATTTAGGCCACAATCTTCATGAATGATGGTGAAGATATAGTATGTCTATATTAATATAGCAGAGGAATTTAATGCAAAATTTCAAACATTTTTTTCTTAAAATAAATGTAACATTTGTCATGCATTAAAAGTCATTGTCAAAAACAATGTCGTTGGAGAAGGACAAAATGGTGGCAAAATAGATGGACCTCCCAAAGCTTGTCCAGGAGCAGATAGAATGAGCAGCTGAATCAAATAACATCCATCTCAAATTGGCAAAGGAGACACAACTGGTGAGACAATCTGCAGCTGGGAAGCGCAGAGGACACCTGGAGAACGGTAAAACCAAGGTTCTGGGCTGGAGAGAACTGTTAGACCTCTGATCCCAAAGGATCAGAGGCAAGCCACACGGCACCGAGCCATGTCCCTTGGGACAGGCAGAGTGTCTGACTGTGGAAAGGAGGTCCGCAGGACTGCTGGTGGCAGAGGATTCTAGATGTGTCCACAGTCATGAAAGACTGAGCCCAGAGGGGGCAGCCTGGAGGGCAGCCCAGACTGCACAGTGCCAGCAGGAGAGGGGTTTACAGAGGCGCAGCTCTTTCCCTTCTTTGTGGTCTTTGCTTTTCTTTGCTTAACCTAGTTCATAGGACTTTTTGGATACAGACACTCACCTGTGGCTGAGGTGCAGGAGAAGGTGTGGACTTGTGGAGTCTGGGGAGAGGCTGGGGTGAGGAGAGGGCCCAGGAGCAGCGGCCACAAGTCTGACAGTGAGTCATACCTGACCCGAGGGACCTAGGTAGCCATTTTCTCGAAGAGATAGCCCCTCCCTGCAGTCTTCAGGCAGCCAATACAGCCACACCCAAACTACACCATGAGGGGCACAAAGGGTACAAAATAAAATGTGAATAATACCTGAGAGTCCACAGGGACTAGCCTAAAGAGAGTTCTTCAATCCCAGCAACAGGAAACTGAGAAGTCACAGACAATACAGAAGAGTGGAAATTTAAACCAGCCAAAGGAAGGACACTTCACTTTTTCATTTTTATTTTATTTTATTATTATTTTGTTATCTCTTTTTTCTTTTTCTTATTTTCCTTTTTCCATTTACTTCTTTATTTTCTATTTCTTTTCGCATTATTTTTCCATCATACCAATTTATTTTATTATCCTAATTTTTTAATCAATTTTTTAAATTTATTAATATTATTATTATTTTCTTCTCTCTCATTCTTCTTATCCACTCATCCTCTTTCTACTTCCTCTATACTGAACTGAGGTCCTCTTCATATTCATCCAATTCTTAACCTTACTTTCTCTATATAAGATTCTGCCCCCACCCTCTTTACTGGGAATTTGGTGTTTGTATGTTTTGGTTTACCTGTTTTCTCCCCATATATATAAGATGTTTCCTCCATATGTATTTTTTTCCATTTTTTCCTTTTTCTTCTTTTTCTTTTCTCTCATACCATATTTTCCCTCTTCAATATCATTTGTGGTCTCTTTTCCCTCCCCTAATTCTCTTTTCTCTGGTGGACACTTATACTGGGGTTATAGGTGTCATGAGTACATTTGTGATTTGTTCCCTTGTGTCGTGTCTTGTCGAGGTGAATTTTATCCCATTTGGCCAATGTGCTAGAGAGCAAGCCACATAACCAGATACCCAGAGAGGAGACTGTATCCAGGAATGGGTTAATAACACTCCAGACACAACTAAACAGGCATGAAGAAGGCAGCAGTGATGGAGAGAACATGAGTGAGTGAGGGAGCAAAAGAGGAGAATGTGGTCATGTGGTGTGTGTGTGTGTGTGTGTGTGTGTGTGTGTGTGTGTGTGTGTGTATGTGAGTGAGGCACAGTTATGTCCTGAAGGGCCTTTGGGGGCAGGATAACTGGGCTCACCTAACTAGCCAGCCTCTGTTACCATTGCAAACAGTCATGGAGAGGCCGGCTCTTACTCAGAGGCCTCGCCTTTTCGAAGGGGAGAGCTGATGTAACTGGGAGCCCAGCCTCACCTCCACCCAGGGTGCCCACAGGTAACACCTGGGACTCTATAGCCACCCCTCCCAGGGACCTGCTACCTCAGCTGTGGTGCCATGGTCACCAAGACTCCAGCCACCCTGCGTGCAGGCTCCTGTGAGTTCCAAAGCACACTCCACTCTGACTGGCCCAACGCTTTAGCCCAGGGCACTGCTACCATGCAAGCAGAAGAATGTGAGCAGCCCACTCCTGACCGAGAAGCAGCAGCCCATGAGCAGCCCACTGCAGGCCAAAGAGTGGCAGCCTCAAGTGGCCTGCCCCTGTCCAAGGAGCAGCAGCTGTGTGAGCAGCCCACCCTGGTCCAAGGAGCAGCACACCCCTGTCTAAAGAACAGCAGCTGTGCGAGCAACTTGCCACCATACAAGGAGCAGCAGCCCTGTGAACAGCCCGCCCCCATCCATAGAGAAATAGCCACACAAGCAACCTGCTCCCGTCCGAGGAGCAGCAGTGGTATGAGCAGACTGCAAACATCAAAGGAGCAGCAGCCTCACACACCCTGCTCCTGTCTGAGAAGCAGAAGCTATATGCAGCCTGCATCCATCTGATGAGCAGCAGCTGTGCAAGCAGCCCACACCTGTCTGAGGAGCAGCAGCCCCATGAGCAGTCCGCCCCCATCTAAGGACCAGCAGCTTAATGAGAAGCCTTCCCCCACCAGCCAAAGGAGCAACCACTGCTGTGAATAGCACCCACCAGAGGATCCACTACCAACTGAGGAGCAGCCACTGCCATGACTGCCCAAAAAGCAATTGTAGCCTGAGGAGCCACTGCCACCCAAGGAGCAGCCCCTGCACGATTCTTCATCTAGATCAGTGATTCTCAACCTTCCTAATGCCATGACCCTTTAATACAGTTCCTCATGTTGTGGTACCCCCAACCATAAAATTATTTACATTGCTACTTCATAACGGTAATTTTGCTAATGTTATGAATCATAATGTAAATATCTGATATGCAGGATGTATTTTCATTGTTAGAAATTGAACATAATTGCCCTGACTGGTTTGGCTCAATGGATAGAGTGTCGGCCTGCGGACTCAAGGGTCCCGGGTTCGATTCCAGTCAAGGGCATGTACCTTGGTTGTGGGCACATCCCCAGTGGGGAGTGTGCAGAAGGCAGCTGATCGATGTTTCTCTCTCATCTATGTTTCTACCTCTCTATTCCACTCCCTTCCTCTCTGTAAAAAATCAATAAAATATATATTTAAAAGAAAAAAAATTGAACATAATTAAAGCATAGTGATTATTCACAAAAACAATATGTAATTATATATTTGTTTTTCTGATGGTCTTAGGCGACCCCTGTGAAAGGGTCATTTGACCCACAAAGGGGTCGCGACCCACAGGTTGAGACCGCTGATCTAGATCCATTGGAGAGATGAAAAATGAGTAAACAAAGAAACCCTCAAAGGAAAGAAAAGGGATAATCACCAGAAAAGCAGCTAAGTGAAACAGAGGCATGCAACATGTCAGAAAAAGAATTCAGAATAAGGGTCACACAGTTCATAAACCAGATGGATGAAAAAAATTAACAACTTATGTAAGAATCAATAAAAATGAAGAGTGATGTAATTGCAATAAAAAACACCATGGAAAGTTTCAATAGTAGACTAGGAGAAGCAGAGGGCCGAATTAGCGAATTAGAAGACAGGGAAGCAAAACACACCCAAACTGAACTGCAATTGGAGAAAAACATTAAAAGACAGGAGGAGAGCCTAAGGGAGCTATGGGACAACATGAAATGAAGCAACATACAAATAATCGGGGTGCAAGAACAACAGGAAGAGGAACAAGGGTTGGAAAACCTATTTGAAGAAATAATGTCAGAAAACTTCCCTGAGGTGGGAAGAAAAAAGTTACACAAGCACAGAGAGTCCCAAACAAGATGAACCAGAAAAGACCCACACCAAGACACATCATAATTACCATGGCAAATGTTCAGGACAAAGAGAGAATCTTAAAGGCTGCAAGAGAGAGACAGAAAGTTACATACAAGGGATCTCCCATTAGATTATCAAATGATTTCTCAACAGAAACACATCAGGCCAGAAAAGAATGGGTGTAAATTTACGAAGTGATGCAAAACAAGGGACTAAATCCAAGAATACTCTATCCAGCAAGGCTATCATTGAAAATTGAAGGGGAAATAGGAAGCTTCACAGACAAAAAAAAAAAAAAGGGCTAAGGGAGTTTATCACCACCAAGCCAGCAATTCAAGAAATGCTAAAGGGACTGGTGTAAAAAGAGAAATAAAAAGCTAAGAAAGAAAACAGGCACAAAAATTAAAAATGGCTACAAAGAAGTACGTTTCAAGTACGTAACTTTAAATGTAAATGGACTAAATGCTCCACTCAAAAGACATTGAGTGGCTGAATGGGTAAAAAACATTACCCATATATTTGCTGTCTACAAGAGACCCACCTCAGAATAAGGGTCTCACACGGACTGAAAGTGAAGGGATGGAAAAATATCTTTCAGGCAAATGGAAATGAAAGAAAAGCTGGGGTAGCAATACTTATATTGGACAAAATAGACCTCAAAGTGAAGGCCATAACAAGAGATAAGGAAGGCCACTCCATAATACTAACGGAATCAATACAACAAGAGGATATAACCCTGATAAACATATATGCACCCAATGAAGGAGCACTCAAATACATAAAAAAACTCCTGGAAGTTATCAAGGGAGAGATCAACAACAATACAATCTTAGTAGGGGACTTTAATACACCACTGACATCACTGGATAAATCCTCTAGAAAAACAATCAGCAAAGAAACAGCAATCCTAAATGACTCACTAGATCAGATGGACTTAATTGACATCTTCAGAACATTTCACCCCAAAGTCACAGAATATACGTTCTTCTCAAGTGCACATGGGACATTCTCAAAAATAGACCACATATTGGGAAGCAAGAAAAGTCTTTCCAAATTTAAGAAGATTGAAATCATATCAAGCAATTTCTCAGACCACAACAGCATAATATTAGAAATTAACTACAATAAAAACAACCCAAAAAATTCAAACACTTGGAAGCTGAGAAGCATGCTACTAAATAATGATTGGGTTACCAAAGAGATCAAGGAAGAAATTAAAAACATCCTGGAAACTAATGACAATTAAAACACGACAATCCAAAATCTATGGGACACAATGAAAGCAGTCCTGAAAGGAAAGTTTATTGCTCTACAGGCCTATCTCAAAAAACAAGAAAAAATGATAATAAATCATCTACTTCTACAACTCAAATAATTAGACAGAGAGCAACAAGAAAAGCCCACAAACCTACAGTATCCAGAAAAAGGAGATAATAAAGATCAGAGCAGAAATGAATGACATAAAGACCAAAAAACAATACAGAAGATCAATGAAATGAAGAGCTGGTTCTTTGAATGAATAAACAAGATTGATGAGCCTCTAGCCAGGCTCACCAAGAAGCAAAGAGAGAGGACCCAAATAAACAAAATCTGAAATGAAAGAGGTGAAATAACAACAGAACCCACAGAAATATAAAGGATTGTTAAAAAATAGTATGAACAACTCTATTTCAATAAACTGGACAACCTGGAGGAAATTGACATATTCCTAGAAAAATGCAGCCTTCCAAAACTGAATCAGGAAGAATCTAAAAATCATAATAGGCCAATAACTATGAAAGAAATTGATTCAGTCATCAAAAACCATCCAGCAAACAAAAGCCCAAGGGTAGATGGCTTCAGAGGGGAGTTTTACCAAATATTCAAGAAAGAATTAAAACCTATCCTCCTCAGACTAATCCAAAAAAATTCAAGAGGAAGGAACACTTCTAGCTCATTCTATGAAGCCAGCATTACTCTAATACCAAAACCAGATAAAGACAACACAATGAAAGAGAATTACAGGCCAATATGCCTCCTGAACATAGATGCCAAAATCCTCAACAAAGTTCTAGCAAATCGTATCTAGCATTACATCAGAAAAATCATACACCAAGATCAAGTAGGATTTATCCCAGGGATGCAAGGATGATACAATATCTGCAAATCAATCAACTTGATGCATTACATAAACAGATTGAGAGATAAAAACCACATCGTTGCCCTAACCAGTTTGGCTCAGTGGATAGAGTGTCAGCCTGCGGACTCAAGGGTCCCAGGTTTGATTTCGGTCAAGGGCATGTACCTTGGTTGCAGGCACATCCCCTGTAGGTAGTGTGCAGGATGCAGCTAATTGATGTTTCTCTCTCATCGATGTTTCTAACTCTCTATCCCTTTCCTTTCCTCTCTGTAAAAAATCAATGAAATATATATTTTTTAAAAAAACATGTAGTCATATCAATTGATGCAGAAAAAGCATTTGACAAAATCCAGCACTCTTTCTTGTTAAAAACTCTCAGTAAGGTAGGAATATAAGGATCATACCTCACCATAATAAAAGACACATATGAGAAACCCACAGCCAACATCATACTCAATGGAGAAAAACTAAAACCATTTCCCCTAAGAACAGGAACAAGCCAGGGCTGCCTACTCTCACCACTCCTGTTCGACATAGCACTGGAAGTACTAGCCATTGTGATCAGACAAGAAGAAGAAATAAAAGGCATCCAAATTGGAAAAGAAGAAGTAAAACTGTCCTCATTTCCAGATGACATGATACTGTACATAGAAAACCCTAAAGACTCCAACAAAAAATTATTAGACGTAATAAATGAATTCGGCAATGTAGCAGGATACAAAATTAACACCAAGAAATCAATGGCATTTCTATATATCAATAGTGAACTTACAGAAAGAGAGGCTAAAAAAGCAATCCCATTTACCATCGCACCAAAAAAATAATAATAATAAGATACATAGGAATAAATTTAACTAAGCAGGTAAAAGACCTGTACTCTGAAAACTACAGGAAACTGAAAAAAGAGATAGAGGAAGACACAAATAGATGGAAGAACATACTGTGTTCATGGATTGGTAGAATCAACATCATGAAAATGTCCACAATACCCAAACCAATCTAGAGATTCAATGCACTCCCCATTAAAATACCAATGGCATATCTCACAGACCTAGAACAACCTCTCCAAAAATTCATCTGGAATAAAAAAATAGCCCTAACCAGTTTGGCTCAGTGGATAGAACATCGGCCTCCGGACTGAAATGTCCCAGGTTGGTTTCTGGTCAAAGGCTTGTACCTTGGTTGCAGGCACATCCCCAGTGGGGGGTGTGCAGGAGGCAGCTGATTGGTGTTTCACTCTCATTGATGTTTCTAACTCTCTATCCCTCTCCCTTCCTCTCTGTAAAAAAAAATCGATAAAATATATATATTTTTTAAAAAGACCCTGTATAGCTTCAGCAATCCTGAGAAAGAAGAACAAAGTAGGTGGGAACTCAATATCAGACATCAAGCTGTATTACCAAGCCACTGTTCTCAAAACTGTTTGGAACTGGCAAAAGAACAGACATATAGACCAATGGAAAAAAACAGAGAACCCAGAAATCAACCCAAACCACTATGCTCAATTAATATTTGACAAAGGAGGCAAGAACATACAATGGAGTCAAGACAGTCTCTTCAACAAATGGTGTTGAGAAGATTGGACTGATACATGCAAAAAAATGAAACTAGACCACCAACTTACACCATACACAAAAATATACTCAAAATGGATAAAGAACTTAAACATAAGACGAGATACCATAAAAATACTAGAGTAATTCACAGGCAGAAAAATCTTTGACATTTGCCGAAGCAATTTCTTCCCTGATACAGCTCCTAGGGCAATGGAAGCTAAAGGGAAAATAAACAAATGGGACTACATCTAAATAAAAAGCTTCTTCACAACAAAAGAAACCATCCACAAAACAACAAGAAAGCCCACTGCATGGGAGAACGTATTTACCAATGTTATCACTGAAAAGGGTTTAATCTCCAACATTTACAGGAAACTCATAAAACTTATCAAAAGAAAGATAAAGAACCCAATTAAAAAATGGGTAACGGACCTAAATATTTACTTTTCAAGAGAAGACATAGGACCAAGAGACATATGAAAACATGGTCAAAGTCACTAATCATCCGAGAGATGCAAATCAAAAAGACAATGCGGTACCATCTCACATCTGTCAGAATGGCTATCATCAACAAATCAATAAATGACAAGTGCTGTCAAGGATGTGGAGAAAGAGGAACCCTCATGCACTGCTGGTAGGAATGCAGACTGGTGCAGCCACTGTGGAGAACAGTATGGAATTTCCTCAAAAAACTAAAAATGGAACTCCCATTTGACCCAGTGATCCCACTTCTAAGAATATATCCCAAGAAGCCAGAAACAGCAATCAGAAAGGATATATGCACCCCTATGTTCATAGCAGCACAATTCACCATAGCTAAGATTTGGAAACAGCCACAGTGCCCATCAGCAGATGAGTGGATTAAAAAACTTTGGTACATCTACACAATGTAGTACTATGCTGCAATAAAAAAGAAGGAATTCTTACCATTTGCAACAGCATGGATGGAACTGGAGAGCATTATTCTAAGTGAAAAAAGCCAGTCAGAGGAAGATAAATATCACATGATCTCAGTTTTTTATGAAATATAATGAACAACATAAACTGTTGAACAAAAACAGACCCAGAGACAGAGAAGCATTGATCAGACTGTCAAATCTCAGAGGGAAGGTATGAGAGGGTGGGGATAAGGGGGAGTGGTCAACCAAAGGACTTCTATGCATGCATATAAGCCTAACCAATGGCACAGACACCAGGGACTGAGGGCATGAATGGGGTTTGGGGGTCAATGGGGGGGATAAGGACACATATGTAATACCTTAATCAATAAAGAAAAAAAATTAAAAAAAACAATATAATTCTTTTTTTTCGTAATTTTGCCACTTTAAACAACGTTCATATTAATATATTTGTTTAAGATTTTGTTCTGTATTTTGGATCAGTTTCCTTAAGATAAATTCTTAGAAATATTTTTACTTGATGGTCAATGTATATTTTGAATGTCTAAAAGGTCTTATTCCACAAGCAGTTGTTGCTCTCTCCTTGCTATCACTACCACCACCATTGAACTTTATCTTTTCTTTTTTTTTTTTTAAATCTTCACAAGAGGGTATATTTTTTAAATTGATTTTTAGAGAGACAAAGAAAGAGAGAGAGAGAAACATTGATATGAGAGAAAATCAATCAGTTGTCTCCCATACTTGCCCAGACTGAGTATAGAACTGCAACCTAGGTATGTGCACTGACTGGGAATTGTAATCACAACCTTTGATGTACAGGATGATGCTCCAACCAACATAGCCACATGAAAAATAATCTGCTTGGAATTTTTTATTTTAAAAGAATTTTTCTCTCTCTTTCTTTCTTTCTTTGTTCTACATCCAAAACATTATTTTATACAATAGAAAACTGAAATGTAAAAATGATAAATGACTTTCTTGAGACCACACAAGATGTTGAAACAATCTAATGTCCATCAACATATGAATTGATCAAGAAATGTGTGGTATATTAATACCATGTAATGATTGATATTCAGCTTTAATAGGGGAATAATAAAGGAAATTTTTTAGGTATAACACTGTACCTACAGTCAATAATAATTTGCTGTACATTTAAAAATTTGTTAGATGAGTCAATCTCATGTTAAGTTTTCTTACAATCCTATCTAATAAAGAGGGAATATCCTAATTGATCCTCGTGCCGTCGCAAAGATGGCAGCACCCACAGCCAATAAGGAAGGAATATGCTAATTTAATGCCTTGCCCACAAAGATGGAGGCACCCACAGCCAAAGGATGGCTGGCAGGGGAGGGCAGTTGGGGCTGACCAGACCTGCAAGGAAGGGCAGTTAGGGGCAACCAGGCCAGTTCAGGAGGGTAGTTAAGGGTGATCAGGATGGCAGGGGAGGGCAGTTGGGGGTGACTGGGCCCTCAGGGGTGAGTAGTTAGGGGCAACCTGGCTGGCTGAGGAGGGCAGTAGGGGTGACCGAGTCAGCAGTGGAGGGCAGTTGAGGGTGATCGGGCCAGAAGGGGAGCAGTTAGGCATCAATCAGGCTGGCAGGGGAGTGGTTAGGGGGTGGTCAGGATTGCAGGCAGAAATGGTTAGGGGCAATCAGGCAGGCAGGCAGGTGAGCAGTTGGGAGCCAGCAGTCCTGGATTGCGGGAGGGATGTCTGACTGCAGGTTTAGGCCCAATCGAATATGTGTCCCAGATTGGAGAGGGTGCAGGCTGGTCTGAGGGACACCCCCCTAAGTGCACAGATTTCGTGCACCAGGCCTCTAGTAATTAAATAATAATAAAATGAAAATGAAAAATACTTTATATTGAAGGTGAGTCAATTATTATTTATTCATTTATTTATTTATTTATTTTTTAAAAATATATTTTATTGATTTTTTACAGAGAGGAAGGGAGAGAGATAGAGAGTTAGAAACATCGATGAGAGAGAAACATCGATCAGCTGCCTCCTGCACACCCCCTACTGGGTATGTTCCCACAACCCAGGTACATGCCCTTGACCGGAATCGAACCTGGGACCTTTCAGTCCACAGGCCGATGCTCTATTCACTGAGCCAAATTGGTTACGGCGAGTCAATTATTATTTAAATGTTACACTAGATATTTTCAATAAAATACTTCTTTTTATAATGAAAATTACCTTTACTAATATATCTGTTAATTAAATCAGAATTTTCTTGTATTGTTTTTCTTAGAGAAAGGCTTACCTACATTCATAGATGATTTTGATGTTTAACTCCTTTCTTACACAGAAGTGTAGAAATATTGGAAGGGAGGGTTAATAACAGGAATATATAAAGTAGTTATATTTGAACAGATTACAAAGTATTATTATTATTATTATTGCTATGGTGTAAATTATGTAATTTTAGTATCAAACTAAGCATACAAAGTTTTTATATAGAATCAACAAATATAGTTGGCAAAAGCAGGATTAGAATTCACTCTTGGAAAACCCATTCCCCTATTTTAGAAACATAATGTTTATCCAATGTAATTTTAGATATTTTCATGAATTGTATCTGAAGATGAAGTCATAAGATATGGCATATGAAAATAAGGAAATAGCTACAACCTTTCAATATGATACATTTTGAACATAGGAAGATGAAAATGACATGCTTGACCTTAAAATGCAATGGTCCTTTTTATAGATCATTTTGTTTGTGTTAGGAATGTCAATCAAGTATTTCATGAATATATTTAGCAACTGTGAAATTTGATTAAAATTTAATGTAGCCTCACTTCTTCTCTAAATCTGAATGAATTTAGATGGGCAACTATCTGTGAAATTTTGATTTTACTTGTTAATTGTTCATGATCTTTATATGAAGGGAAGTGACTTTTACTTTGTTCTAAAAATTAATAGAGTCTATATTAACTTCATGGCAATTTTATCACTTACATATTCCCAACACAATGTCTAATAAGAGAGTTATTAATGACAAATACATTTTTTTCTTCAGAAAAGAACAGTGTATATACACACACACACACACACACACACACACACACACACGCACACATACTCACACACTTCTGAAAATTCATTACTTCCAGAGAACCCTTGTGTAAAATGGGACTAAAAATTTCACTTAATGAATAGGAATATCATAGATATTATTGGGCATTTGTAACTTGTGAGATATTGAAACATGAAAAAATAACATTAAGTGTTATTTACTACTAGAGGCCTGGTGCATGAAAATTCATGCACTAGAGGGGGCATCCCTCAGCCTGGTCTGTCCCCTCTCACAGTCCAGATCCCTCAGGGGTGGGAGGTGACCTGGCCATCAGAGGAAGGTAACACCCCATCACACCTCTGCTGCTGCCACTACCGGCATTGCAAGCCTCAGTCGGCCCTGGTTATCTGAGCCTTGGGTGGCCCTGAGTGGCTGGGAAGCTGCCATCCGAGGCTTGCCTGTGCCTCAGCCTGGCCCTGGGTGGCTGGGGGGCTGAGAGATTCTGGCCTTGCTGTACACCTGCTGCCCCAGTGGAGCTGAGGGGACTGGGCGCTGCCATCTTGTGGCTGTGGGCACTGCCATCTTTGAGGGCGGACAGTCAATTAGCATATTCCCTCCTTATTGGCTGTGACATCGCCATCTTTTGCAGTGGTGTGATGGTCAATTATCATATCCCCTCTTTATTAGGTAGGATTAGAAGCTATCAAATGTAAGTAACAAAATAATAACTAATCATGAATACAGAATGCTTGTCTTCCCCCATAGGGTGTAAGCCGTTGCAATTACTCAGAAAAAGAGATGAAATGTTTGAGACCTCTCTTATCTAGGATTTTTTTTTTTAACTCCAGATTCTAAACCCATTATATTACACTAAATGAATCTTGAATATTGTTGAGAAAAAGGAAGTCTGGGATATCAGATGGAGTAAGCAGCAAACATGGATTTTGTTATTTTATTTAAATAACTGTTCCTGATCTTTATCATCTTCTATGTTCTGTGTGCTGTGCATAAGACTAGTTTCTGTCCAAATGAAACAATTAGAAAACAAGAGAATGCATTATTGTTCTATTGCTGTGTGACAAATTATCATAGATTTAGTGGCTTAAAACTAAATCTGTGGGTGTTGGGGTGGGTGAAGGGATTGAGAAAAAAAGAGAGAGAAAGAACTCACAAACACAGACAACAGCGTTGTGATTGTGGAGAGTTGGTGGTGGGTGGAGGTGGAAGAGGATAGAGGGGGGATAAATGTTATTGGAAAAAATAAAATAAAGAAAACAAAACTAAATAAAAAATCGAAGTCTTTTCCTACTGACTTTACAAAAAGAAGTCCATTGAAAAGCAAATAAATATCCTCAAATCTAAAAACAACAACAACAAACAAACAAACAAACCCACCACAACCCAAAAAGTATCTGTTAAAAGTCCAGGTAGTCTCAACTGGGTTCTCTGCTAATGGTGTCAAAAAACAAAAATCAAACTGTTGACCAGAATGGGCTCTTATATGAAGGATGTGGGGAAAATCTGTTACAGAACTAAATGGGTTTTTACTTGGGGATTTTTTATTCAAGAACCAGACAGAGTTTTCATTAGGTAGTTTTATTTACTTGCAACAAGCAAAGAAGACGGGGGATTTACATCCAAAGCTCTGTCTCCCGAAAGGGAGGTGTAGCCAGTGCTTGCATACACTATTTTGTTAATTATATGTTGATTTCTTCTTTGCAGAGTGTGATTCTGGCAAATC
Organism: Myotis daubentonii; assembly: GCF_963259705.1. Classification (NCBI taxonomy): domain Eukaryota; kingdom Metazoa; phylum Chordata; class Mammalia; order Chiroptera; family Vespertilionidae; genus Myotis; species Myotis daubentonii. Next base: position 33,434,725 of record NC_081861.1, on the reverse strand, counting down.
TCATCCTGTTACAGCTCCATCTAAAAAACAGTTACATTTTAGCATTTAGTAAGAAATCCCAGACATTGAGACCCTTGTCCTATCTAAAATATTTACTTTGAAATTCATTTTGGTTGCTGATATAATTTCTTTGTAGTTTTAACACTGAGGTCTCACTTTATCTGCTGTTATCCAATGAAGACCCACTTTCACCTTCTGGAGGTCACATATTCTTTGGCACATGGATCCTTCCATTTTGAGCCATACAATGGTGCATTAAATCTTATTCCCCTTCAATTGTTATTCTACCACTAGTTAGAAGAAACTGTCCATATGGCATATTATTTTCCATCATTTTACTTTTAATCTATTTGTGGCTTTGTGTCTAAAGAGTGTCTCTTGTAGACAGCATATATTTAGATAATGTGTGTTTTTTTTTGTTTGTTTGTTTTTTTGTGTGCTTTTTTTTTTACCCATGCTATTGATTACTGTGATTTAGTTGGAGTGTTTAGTTCATTTATAATTGCTATTACTGGTAAGAAGGATTGACATCTACTATTTTGCTACATTTTCTTATATATCTTTTGTCTTTTCTGTTCCTCTTTCACCATTCTTGGTTTCTTTTGTGTTAAATATTTTATAGTATGCTATTTTCATTCCCTTGTTATTTCTTTTAATATATATTTGTAGTTATTTTCTTAGTGGTTGCCCTGGAGTTTACAATTAGCATTTATACCATCTAGTTTTAATTAATACAAACTTAAATTGTATAAAAAAAAACTTTGGGATCAGGCCTAAACCAGCAGTGGGACATTCCTCTCACAATCCGGGACTGCTGGCTCCCAACTGCTCGCCTGACTGCCTGCCTGATTGCCCCTAGCTGCTTCTGTCTGCCAGCCTGACCACCCCCTAATCACTCCCCTGCCACCCTGATTGATGCCTAACTGCTCCCCTGCCGGTCCAATTGCCCCCAACTGCCCTCCCCTAATGGCCTGGTCACCCCTAACTGCCCTCCCCTGCAGGCCTGGTCCCCTCCAACTGCCCTCCTTCCCCTGCAGGTCCAGTTGCCCCCAACTGCCCTCCCCTGCAGACCTGGTTGCCTCTAACTTCCCTCCCCTGCAGGCCTGATCTCCCACAACTGCCCTCCTGTGTAGCCAGGTCTCCCCAAACTGCCCTCTCCTGCCAGGCATCTTGTGCCCACATGGGGCAGCCATCTTGAGCAAAGGTGTTACAGTCAACTTGCATATTACCTCTTTATTATATTGGATATTTTCTAAGTTAATTAAAACAGATTTCAAATTGTTTTATGCAATTGTCTTCTAAATCAGATATACTATAACAGATAGAAATAATCGATTAATATCCTCTTTTATATTTACCTATAGTTACCTTTACTAGTGTTTTTAATTTTTTAGAAGGATTTGGATTACTCTCTAGGGTTCTTTAATTTCAACCTGAAGGACTACCTTTAGTAATTTTTATAAGGATTATACCAATCTCTTTGTTGAAATCCTCACTTTGTTCATACATTGTTCTCCTGATGCATTGAGTATTTTTATGATGGTTATTTTGAATTCTTTCTTAGGTAATTCTTTTATCTCTGGTATATTAGCATCATATTCTGGAGTTTCATTTTATTCCTTTGTTTGGATTACGTTTCACTATTTCTCCATTTTCTTGAGTTTTTGTGGTGGTATCTACATATTACAAAAAAACACCACCCTCTCAGTCTTCAAGGATTGGTCTCATACAGAAGACCTTCACTAATCAACCTGACCAGAGATTCCATGGGCATCTAAACTGGTGCTATAAACTGGTGTCTTTATTATTAGCAGTATCCTAAGCATTGATAGTATTCCAGGCCCTGTCAACACTTCAAAATAGCAAGACATAAATTAGACCCTTGGGTATCACCTGGCCAATTTGGAATGTTGGATTGGTAGTCCTACTCTTTCCTCCTGATAAAAAAGCTAAAAGCTTGTAGTAACATTTAACAAAGAGACTGATAGTTCTCCAGCAAAATTGGTATATTTGGGAACAACAAAGAATTGCAATTGCAATTCAGGACATTCTTTTTCCTCTTTAGATTCCAGGAGTGTGACTATGATGTGTCTAGGAGTAATTGTTTTGCTTTTTATCTCTAGAATTCCTGTTGTTGTTGTTTTTTTTTTAACAAGAAATATCAACAGAGAAATGGAAACTATTTACTCACTAAAATCACTTTCCTTTACTTATTTAAAAAATATAGGTTTAGTTTGAATTCCATTTAGAATTAGTTCCTATTGAGTTTCCTATCCCTGAAAATATATCACACTTTATATTTGAAAGTGTAGTAATTTATGGAATCTGAATTGTTTAGGTATGTTTTAGTGACTCTAAGTTCTGCTTTATTTTGGGGGGATTTTTTATTGTTGTTAATCCTCACCTGAGGATATTTTTTTCATTGATTTTTTTAGAGAGAGTGGAAGGGAGGAAGGGGGAGAGAGAGAAAGAAAAATCAATGTGAGAGAGACACATTGATTGGTTGCCTTCCACATGTGCTCCGACCAGGGCCTAGAACCAAGCCTGCAACCCACGTATGTGCCCTTGACTGGGAATTGAACCCATGACCCTTTGGTTCATGGGTTAATGCTCTAACTACTGAGTAACACCAGCCAGGGCTTAGGGGGGATATTTGTTATTGTTCTTATAGGCAGTAACTTAGACCAAACATCAAACTCTGTCTACTTTATGGTAGACAGCAGTTGATATCTACATTTAGTACTTATAGATTTTTACCTGCTACATGATTTAACACTAATGGCCAGGTGCACAAAATTCATGCACATTAACAGGGAACTAATTAGAGGAAATATTTTAATATTGCTATTTGCCCTTTCCCTATAATAGAAGTGTCAGAGATGAAAGAAAATTAGTAAAATGTATATGAAAATAATATATAAATGTATTAATAAATAAACAATCACAACATGATATAACAAAAAAAGACATGATATAAAAACAACAAAAACATTATGTAAAAGCAACACTGATACAAACAATGACTGATAAATTGATTAAACTTATTCTAATATCTCTCTGTATACCACATTCAGAGTGCTTGACTAATTTCCCTTGTGATGAAGTATTAGCAACTTTAACATCACATGCTCTTCGAATTCAAGAAAAAGCAACATATTACTGACCATATGCGAAAATGGGTTCAGGTAGGAATATTCCTACTGTGTCTAGATTTTGTCCTTGTGATTTATTAATAGTTATCACAAATGCTGGCATCACAGGAAACTGTCTTCAAATTAATTTAAATGAGAGGCCAGTGTCAGATGGGGATAAATTAATGCTTGGAATCAGAACAAATAAATCTAGTACCATTATAAAGACCCCATTTACTATTAAGATTTCTCAGTAGCATGATGATTGCACCCACTTTCAATTTTAATTTATGACACAGCATTCCCAAAGGAGTAATACTATTAAGAAATTCGATGGGAAAATTTTCCCTTTCAGCATCATCTGTTGAATCAATGGAATCATCACTCTTGCACAGCTTTCAGAGCTATGTGCAAATAACATGATCCACTAGTTCCCTCCCTCTGCTGCTGAGACCAGCCTGGGGCTGGGAGGGAGCTCCCTTTCACCACCACCGTGCCCAGGCTGGGGCCAGGAGGGAGCTCCCCCCTGCCACCGCCAGGACCAGGCCAGAGCTCCCTCCAGCCTGCTGTTCAGTCATCCTCCTTATCCTTTAGGTCATGACCACCCCTGGCTTTTTATATATTAGGATGGCTTCCTGAGTTTTCCTCTGCAACTGTGTATTTTGTTGTTAACACCAAAAATTTGGACTGGGTTTATAGGCAGATTTTGCTGTTAATTCTCCATGTAGTTTCTTTGCTTCTGGGGATACTTCTTTAAATTTCTAACTTACTGGCCATCTTTGTGCTCTGTTATCATCTAATACCTTGAATAAGTAAGACTTAAGTTTTCTGCTTTTCAATGTGATCTTCACCTGGGAATGTATGCAATTAAAAAAAGGAGCAACTTCAACAAATTTATTGGGTGCATCTCTGTCTTCTGTTCAAAATTTCTCTCTTGTCCCTGTCAGACTCTTCCCTCCCTGACCCCTTCATTTTCTTTATTTCTTTTTTTCTCTGTTACAATGGATCTCCTTAGCACATGTGTAGTTTACACTCAGAATTTGTGTCTCATTTTGTCTCATGTCTCTTGCTTCTAAATTTCTGCATTAAATTTATGTCTGCTTTTCAAGTCCTAAGTTCTGATCTATTCTACATCAAACTGATAAAGCTACAATTTTCTGCCCACCATAGATAGCTGTGTGATTTGGAGAACTCCTCCAGACAAAAAAAGGTACAAATTCGTATTGCTTGCCTCTTGCACATGTAGTTTTTCAAAACCCAACTTGCCTCTGCTTTTGAATGCTTTCCAGTACAGAAAGTCCTCACTTAATGTCTTCTGTAGATTCTTGGAACTGCAATGAAGTGATGTACAATGAAGCCAGTTTTACCATAAGCTAATTGATATAAACAACAGTGAAGTTCCTACAGCATCTCATTAATATTATAAGTCAATGATGTTATTTGAGGACTTGCTTTACCTTTTAAATAATTGATTTTTATTATTGCTCCAATTTCTATAATAGCATATACACACAACCTCTTCACTCCTCTTCCTTCATAGAAATTCTCTAAATGAAATGTCTCTGAAAAAAAGAGTATGTGTATAAACATTTAACTGTAGCATTATATATGAGTGAAATTTGAGTAGTAAAGTAACTTATGACAGATCATATAAATGCAATACTATGAATTTACTAAGATAATTATTAAGACTGTCCAAGAACAGAAATGTGTATTATATAATAGTAGATGATTACTAGAAAAGTACAGAGTTATATTTTCATGAACATATGTTGAAAATAGGTATTAGAACATGTGGAAAACAGAATGAATTATTCTGAGTGTAGGATTATGAGAAGCTTCTGATCCATGCAATAATTCATTCACCAAATATGGTGAAGAATGCTAAGCATCCAATACTGTATATGTGCAGCTGAAAAATATTACCATTCTCATAAAAATTAAAATCTTCTAGAAATACATATAAAAAGATAAATAATTTTATAATAGCCAAAATTTGCAATGTATAAACTATACAATATGTATTGAAAATAGAAACAAACTTTTAAAGTCTAAATCATCTTTTTCTTAATTTCAATTCTTTATTGTTTAATGTATTACATAAATCTCCTTTGTCCTCCATTGACCTATCCCTGGCCTCCCCCAAAGCCCAGCACATGCCCTCAACCCCCCTCCCCTGTCTGTACATTGGTTATGCTCATATGCATGCATACAAGTCCTTTGGTTGATCTCTTATCCCCGCATCCCCTCTCCCCCACCTTCCCTCATAGGTTGGACAGTCTATTCGATGCTTCTATGACTCTGGTTCTGTTTTTGTTCATCAGTTTATGTTGTTCATTATATTCCACAAATGAGTGAGATCATCTGATATTTATCTTTCTCTGATTGGCTTATTTTGCTTACCATAATGCTCTCCAGTTTCATCCATGCTGTTGCATATGGTAGGAGTTCCTTCCTTTTTACAGCAGTATAGTATTCCATTGTGTAGATGTACCATAATTTTCTAACCCACTCTTCTGCTGATGGGCACTTAGGCTGTTTCCAAATCTTAGCTATTGTAAATTGTGCTGCTATGAACATAGGAGTGCATATATCCTTTCTGATTGGTGTTTCTGTTTTTTGTGGGGGATATAGTCCTAGAAGTGGGATTACTGGGTCAAATGAGAGTTCTATTTTTAACTTTTTGAGGAAACTCCATACTGTCTTCCACAGTGGCTGGACCAGTCTTCATTCCCACCAGCAGTGCAAGAGGGTTACTCTTTCTTCACATCTCCAGCATTTGCTGTTTGTGGATTTGTTGATGATAGCCATTCTGACAGGTGTGAGATGATACCTCATTGTTGTTTTGATTTGCATCTCTCAGATGATTAGTGACTTTGAGAATGTTTTCATATGTCTCTCAGCCTTCTGTATGTCTTCTTTTGAAAGGTGTCTATTTACAGTAGGTCCGTTGCCAATCCTTTTATTGCATTTCTTATCTTCCTTTTGTTAAGTTGTATGAGTTCCCTATAAATTTTGGAGATTAAACTCTTATCAGAGATAAATCATCTTTTTCAATTTGAAACTATTGCATCTTATTTTAATATTAGTATGTACTCACATTAGAAAATAAAAAGAAGTTATATTTTACAGAGTAGGTGTAATTTTAGCTGACTTTTGATGGAAGATTAGACTTTATCAAGTTGGCTCCAAGTTAGAAAACATTTTGGCTCCTTATTTATGTCTTGTATTAAATAGTTATAATTGATTAAAACATTTAAACATTTGCACTGTAATATGCAGTTTTATGTACTACAACCCTAGCATATTACAAAGTAGACTTCACCACATTTATGGCTCTGTCTTATAGATGTTTATAACTTTACAATACTTACTTGAGTGAAAGTGATATGAGATATAGCTTACAGAAAATGCAGTATTTGGAAACCAAATTTGTGCATATACAAATTTATATACATATACATATACATATACATATACAGGGTCTGTTAAATGTGTTCTTTAATTCAACCTAAGCTTTGAACTATTTATTCAATAAAGAAGAAATCCCTAAAAATAAGTCAATTCTGAAAATTGTAACTTGGAATTAGAGTTCTACAGCTTGTATTATAGGTATTAATATACATTTTCTGTCATTCTACTCCTTTTTCTTGTTAAGTTCTTTGAGGAAAAGGACAATATTGGATTAACATTCTTGTTTTCTACATAGTATTTACACATTACTGTACATATAAGTACATTAGATATTTTTTAATATTTTGCTAAAAATGGAAAAAATGCATCTAGAGAAATATGAAGCAGGAAAGATCTTTTTGATTATTGAATTCACATGAAAATGTAAAAAATCATATTTAACACCTTTTTAACATATGTCATCATCTTATCTGCTGCTTTGTTTTCCCCCTTCACCTCTGTCCCTATTATATTTTTTAAATACTAGTGGCCTGGTGCATGAAATTCGTGCACAGGAGGGTTCCTTAGCCCAGCCAGCACCCTTTCCAATCAGGGACTGCTTGAGGAATGTCTGACCACCAGTTTAGGCCCGATCCCCCATGGATCGGACCTAAACCAGCAGTCAGACACCTCTCTCACAATCTGGGACTGCTGGCTCCTAACCGCTCACATGCCTACCTGCCTGATCACCCCTAACTGGCTCTGCCTGCCTGCCTGATTGCCCTTAACCCCTCTGCATGCCTGCCTGATTGGCCCTAACTGCCTCTGCCTGCCTGCCTGATAGCTCCTAACTGCCCTCCCCGACCACCCTGATCTTGCCCCCAACTACCTCCACTGCCAGCCTGATCTTGCCTCCAACTGCCCTCCCCTGCCAGCCTGATCTAACCCCTAACTGCAACTGCCTTGGTCCCCACCATCATGGCTTTGCCGGAATGAAATCAGACATCTGGAAGATGGCCGGTTGACCCAGTCTAATTAGCATATTAGCCTTTTTGTAGTATAAATAGATTATATAGGACAGGATTGCTTAAATGGGTGGGAAAAGCCTTTTTCAGCAGAAGGAGATGCTCTTGGCAGACAAAAATACATAATCCCTATATCTGGACTGATAGCTAGCCATATGCACTATACTGCCAAACTAGCCACTAAAAAACTGAACCACTTTCTTACACCTTACACCAAACAGCTACTGCCCTTAAAACCCCATCCTCATTGCCACCTTAGATTCTGCCTTCACAGTACACCCAGATTAGTTTCTGATTTGTCTGTTTCTATGCCAGTCAGAGTCAAAAGCTCCACCTCCTAGGCAGCCATTGGCTCCTCACACTTCACCCAGATTTGGTTCTGATTGGTTAGCTTCAATGCCAGTAAGCATCTCCAGGCTTATCTCTGGGTCTGATTAGGGGGGCGGAGCTGATCAACAGCCCTGGGGAAGGCCCTGAGAGAAAAAGAGGTGTGGCTGCTGGCCAGAACCCAAGAGAAAGAGAGAGGCAAGTGCTGATCAACAGCTGCCATGGAGGCTATGGATCAGACTCTGCTTCTCTCTCCAGGCCTCTCTCTGTGCCTGATCTGCAGCCCCCTTGGCAGTCAGGGCTGGGTCGCCACAGCAATCCAGCACTGACTGTAGGACTGATTTCTGGTTGGTCGAGCCTTCAGTCGTTTTGGACATTATAGACCCTCGGTTTTTATATAGTAGGATATTTTATTGATTTTTTTACAGAGGGGAAGAGAAAGGAATAGAGAATTAGAAAGATCAATGAGAGGGAAACATTGATCAGCTGCTTCCTGCATACCCCCTACTGGGGATGTCCCCACAATCAAAGTACATGCCCTTGACTGGAATTGAACCTGGGACCCTTTAGTCTGCAAGCCGATGCTCTATCCACTGAGCCAAACTGGTTAGGGCTTCTGTTCCTATTTTAAACTACAGTCAAATGTCTTACCTTGCAAACTGTACATATACATGAGAATAGGAGAATTTAGTATCACTGACACTGAAAGAAGCAATCAGGGCATATGTGAAATAAATCCAAATGTAATAGATTCTTGAATCAATTCAATATATCTTTCAAGGCAGCTTAAAAGGAAAATTTGTCCTTAGCTATTCATGTATTTGTACAGAAACAATTGCTTTGCTAGAGGAAAGGTTTTTTTAAAAATGATTCTAGTCTAGGCTAAGAATAGAGGTTAGACCAACTGGCTCCAAGATTGAATAATAAAGCCTAAACTCTTTAAAGTATATCGGAAATGATTTAGTTTAAGCTCAACCTTGATTGATTAGTATACCATAGTTAATGTTTGATATTAGTGATATATAATTATCAGCTAACAAGTATTAGTAAGCCCTAATACATACCAAGTTTACATTTATGTGCTGAGGTTGCAATGGCAAAATAAGCACACATCTTTGCTACCATAAAGTTTACATTCTAATAATCATAACTAGTCTAATAATTAATTTTGGTCATAATGATCAATAAAATATTACCTTTAACATAGTATAGTTAGCATAGCATCAGACAAATAATATTTACTTCCTTCACACTGTTTACTGCAAAAATTCAAAGAGGTGTAGCTCAACTACATATTTAAAATAAAAATTTTAAGCCATATTTAAAATAATTCACCTTCTAAACTTAATAGTAATAATAGCTGACATTTAATGATTGCCTACCATTTGCCAGTGCTCTAATCCATTGACAAGCATTAATGTACTTAATCTTCACAATCATCCTGGGAAGTGTGTACTACAATTACCCCTATTTTACAAATGAGAAAGCTGAAGATTATGAAAGTTACTGAATTGTCCAAGGTCATTGAGTTGGAAAGCAACAAGTTTATTGAAACCCAAGTACTCTGGCTCCAGGGTCTGTGCTTTCAATTATTCTGCAGCCCATTGGCTATCTAGGTTTTGGGACAAAATCACATGGAAGATAATTTCAAGGTTACTTTACATATGACTCAAGGGCCATTTAAAATGTTTTAAGTCTAAGAAAAACCAAATTTAAGTTCATGTCTATGTAGATTGTGTGAAGGATCAAAAGAAAACTACTATAACTTCAATAAATCACATTTTATTACTGAGGCTTGTAAAAAGTTCATTATAAATAGCATTGCTGATTTATAATATTTCTCTGGTTAAAAAAATCTCAGAATATTACAATGATCCAATCATTAGTTGTATATCAAAATGCATATTTCTAACTTACTCCCATAGATTAAATGTTGATTGTTCCAGAGGTTAAGAATATAAGAGACTTAGAAAATAGGGGAGGAATACAAGTAAACAAGTAACTAAAATGAATTTCTGTAAGTGCTTAATGAGAAACTTGCAGCTGTTCTGTTAGAGCATTACTACTTCATGATTATTATTGTTTGACAATACAATTTTAAATTTTAGAACACTTAAATTTACAGAATAATTGCAGAGGTGGTATTGAGATTTCTTGTATATACTCCCACCTAGTTTGTCCTATTATTAACACTATACATTATATAGTACATTTGTCACATGTAATGAACTGATATTCATACATTATTGTTACCTAAACTACATAGTTCATTAAGAATTCCTCAGTTGTTTCCCTAATGTGTATCTTTTCCTTTCAGAATTCCATCCAGGCTACTATATTACACTTAGAAGTCATGTTTCCTTAGACTCCTTTAAGCTATGAGAGTTTCTTAGGTTTTCGTTTTTATGATAACCTTGAAAGTTTTGAGGATTACTGATCAGATCATTTTATAGATTGTCTCTCATGATTTGCCCAGTGTTTTGCACATGATTAGATGGGAGTTACTGGTTTGGGGACAAAGGATCACAGAGATTAAGTGCCACTTTCATCACAGTATATTAAAGTTACATACTATCAACGTAACTTATCACTGTTTATGTTCAAATTGATGATCTGTTTGAGATAGTGTTTTTCACGTTCTTCCACTGGAAATTTACTCTTTCCACCCCCCCCTTTCAAAAATTTACTCTTTGAAAAAAGTCACTATGCAGAGCCCACATTTAAGTGAGGAGTTACACTCCATCTCCTTAACAGTGGAGTAATCTACATAAATTATTTTGAATTATTCCGCAAAGTAGATTTGTCCCTCCCTCTCCCACTTACAGTTTATTTATCTATCCAATCATTCATTTATATCAGTATGGTCTCTGGATATTTATTTTATAATTTAGGTTATATGTCAATATTTATTTTTATCCAATATTTCTTTTGCTGGTCTAATTCTTTCAAATTTGGCCATTATGAACTTTTTTAGTTGGCTCTTGTATCCCTTTGACATACTCCATTTATTTTTTTCTTTATTTTTATTGTTTACACACTGTTGATGCCTCCATTTCCCCCCACTTTGCTCCCCTTTTCCCTCCTCCACCAGTCCCCACCCCTCTTCCCACTGGCCATCACCACACCGTTGTCTGTGTCTATGGCTTATGCATATATGTTCTTTGGTTAGTCTTTTCACCTTCTTTCATCCAGTCCCCCTCCCCTGCCCCCATCCCTCTGACAGCTGTCAGACTGTTCCATGCATCCGTGCCTCTGTTTCTATTTTGTCTGTCAATTTATTCTATTCATTAGATTCCACATATAAGTGAGAAAATATGGTATTTGTATTTCTCTGACTGGCTTATTTCACTTGGGATAATAATCATTTTTAAAGCAATTTATCTCTCCCTGGCACTACAAGAACATAACTTCTTAGGTGGCCTGGAAAATCTTCAGAATGAAATGGAATTTTGACCTGAACTTTAAAAGATTAGTGAGATTTTATGAGTTTCAAAAAGGGGGAAGCACAATGAAAATCTTAGAAGTGTGAAAGAACATGGTATCCTTTTAAAAGAAATAATTCTGTGGAGCTACTTGGGAAGGTGAGTGGGGTCAGAATAATGACTGGAAAGAAATTAAAGCTGACTTTTGTGAAGACCCTTCCAATTTAGCCTTTCTCTTGGAATCTCATAGAAATCCTATCTAATAAAAGAGAAACATGGGAATTGGCGTACGACCGCTACCCTTCCCATTTTCTAATCAGCAAGATATGCAAATTAACTGCCAGCCAAGATGGCGGCCAGCAGCCAGGCAGCTTGAAACTAACATGAGGCTTGCTTGCTTCAGTGAGGGAGGACTCCAACGTTCCCTACCAAATGGTCTGCCTTCCACCTGCTCACTAGTCACTGCTGCCATGGAGACTGAGGGCCGGGGGATGGACGGATCATCCATTCAGTCATTATATACCCTGGGTTTTTATATATTAGGATTATGATATTTTCTCCTGCATTATAGTATTATACCCTTGGAATTTTGAAATAAAATAGAGATTTCAGAGATTTTTTTAAAAGCTTATATTAAAAATAAACTGTTTTTACTCTACCCATCTGAGATCCAATTTATTTTTAAAGGTCTTCCATTTCTCTCCTAATGTATGACATAGTTTTGGGGGGTAATTGTATTCATTGGACATATTCCCTTCTCTGATTCAATTCCTTACATTATAAAAGTAAGTATTTTTCAATAAAATATTGCAGTTAATATGGTGAGCTTTGAAAAGAACAAAACCTGGGTTTAGGCTTTACCCATAATGGTCCTCATACAATTTTATTTTATCTGCTCTTAGGTGTAGTAAAGATACAAAGAATCTATCAGAGAGAGAAAGACAACACAAAATAGTTTTCTCATTTTCACAAACCAAAATCTCTAATAACAGATAGGACTTCTGGTTAGTTTTTGCCATATCCAGAAAAAAGTTTACCTTGCCAATATGTTATTTGTGATGGCATTGCTTCCTTGGTACAGGACCCAAGATAACAGCTATATCTCTTTTCTAGTAATATACCACTCACATAGCAAGAAGGCAATTCATATACTTCTGAAATAGATTTTAAATTAGAAAAAATATGAATCTATCTGGATTGATGGTACATTTGTGTGTACATTATATTTGCCTGTGTACTCAAATGGGGCATCTGTCTTTAACCTGACAGCATATCTCATGAACATTCAAATTGAGGAAGATTCAGATCCTAGCTCATCAAGTTCTCTATGGCAAGCTCAGCAATCTTTCTGTTTTAGGCTGGGTGACATATTCACCCTCCTGGATCAAGCCATTACTAATGGATGAGAATGCTAATATCATTCATACTTTATATCTATGCAGAGATAAATCAGAAAAGAAGCTAGTGTGTACCACATTAGGGGTTGTTTGGTTCATTCTTTAGATAATTAAGAGGAGACAAGTGAATGTGAAGTATGACAACTATAATACTTATTTTCATCAGTAATGTTTTCACTTGAAACCTTTCCTTTGGTGTGTGTTTCATGCTAACTCACTTATATATCATATTTCTATTTAACTGAATGTTTGTAGTTTACTGTGTGATTATGTGTCATTGTTAATCCTTTGGGAACATCTTTTCCAAGGAACCAATCTCTAACTAGTCAAACACCTACCATTTGTAAAAGAGCCAAATGGGAAATTTCTGACTCATTCATCCAAAGAATAATATAGGAAACTAGTCTAGACCCAGAATTACTTTTGATGCTGGAATCAATGTATTGAAAGAAGAATATTGTGGGATTTATTAAGGATTTTTATTTTGCTTATTAAGTAGAAAAGTAATAGAAATTCCATGAAGATCATACCCATTGTGTCACTGAAAAGACATTAATTTTCTCCTTTAAGCCAGTTAAGTTGACATGTTAGCCCCAATATTTGCAAGTAGTGGGCAAGTCATTTACCTATGTATATAATGAAGATAGCATTAATGCATGCCTTTTAATTTAAGGCACTGAGGAAAACATGTTTGATCATTTGATAGGGCACATAAACTTTTTAAAGATAGTTAATGATGCATAAAATAAACAGCAACACATATGATCTAGCAGCAAGATATACTAGTCAAACTCTTTGAGGATGAGAGGAAGAGACAAACTAAGTTACATTTAGTTTTGGATATTTGTTTTATAACAAAATGAAAGAATCATTATTAAAGGCCACTCTATCAACCATCTAGTCTGGGGTGTACAGCACAATTTATGAAAATTGGAAAATTTGCTGAGTGCTTCTTTTCCTGGCAGCCATAGCTGAAAAAACCTACCTTTGCTTTGTAGCTCTAACACAATTGCCCAAATGGAGAATTTGACTGTGTTGATAGACTGCTATCTCATATTGATTCACTTGTGGACAGTTTACCGCTTTCATACTTAGCCCATATACTGTTGCTTTCAAATAAAGGGTTGATGCCTAGTACATTCCTAATTTTAGGGTAATAGAGATGGTTTCAATGAGGTCTAGTATCAAAACTAAGTTATTGCAGCCAGTGCATGAGAGAGAACACTAAAACTAGTGAAAAATCATTATTGAATCAGTGAAGTTGTACAAGAATAGTATTGAATATTGACTATAGTATTTTGATGACGATGAACATATTTTAATTTGTCTTTGGTCTTCACTTTATCTAAACAATTCTGACAGTGGATATTTAAGAAAAAAAGGTTTTTCTTATATGGACAAGTTTCCTTATTTTAAACATTAAACTTCAAACGAGCTACTTGCTGAGCTTCTCTGAAGTACATATGTATTGTAAATCTCCAAAGCTAAAGGCATTCTTTTACCATGTTTCATCATCACTTTTGTTTCTCTTTATGAAACTATTAGTTCTTAGAGTGTAAATTAACATGCATTTCCCCTTTGGGTATAGTTTGGGAAAATGTAGGAATTTAAAGGTATTATGTCAGTTTTAAAGTAATATTGAAACTACCTTTTCTAATCTCTAATTGGAGTATTACACAACCCAATTATGTATTACTGAAGACACATAGTCATGGGAATATAAGTAATATCACAATGGATTGCTTCACTCATTAATTTATTCTACATAATTTAGATTCTCTTTATTTTATAAAATAATACCTCTGGCATTTATTAGTCTATAAGTAGTTGAAATATAGTATTCCTAGATTATTTCTAAGCAGGATTTTGGAAACTCTGAAGGAGGAAGGAGCCATGGGAATATTATATTAGGGTCTATGTTTATTGTTTGGCCTTTGCAGAATAGGCATGAGTTTTAGTTAAGAGTTGATTTTGATAACTTTCTTCAAAAGTGTCCTTGGTATTTTGAAAATATTTTGAAGTTTTATAGGTATTACCTGGAGCCCATGCAGTATACAGTGGTGCCACACTCAAAAAGTGTTTTATAATTTTTGGCTTGCTTGGTTCATAAATTTTGGAAGGGGTAAATAAAGGCTAAATGTACATAATGGATGGATGTGAATATAGAGTGAGGAGTGACAAGTCCCTTGAGAAGGTATTATAGGTAAAAAGTTTTTGATATGGTCGTAGTTATGAAGAGTGAGTGCCAAGATTAAGACGGTGATTTTAAAAAGCCTGTTATTAATATCAGACATTTCCACGGAAGTCTGTTTCTCTTCACTATTTTTGGTTTAGTTTTGTCCTGCTCTTATGTGCTCTTCCTTTAAAGGCCAGATAATGTTAAATTTACATCTGTATGGAATAAACCACCAGAAATTCAAACAGTTAGAAATGTCATCCTATCAGTCTGGATTCTGCTTTGAAGAGCCTTTCAAAGAAAAGCTTGGACTTCCCCAGAGATTATATTTGATCCTCAACTCTTTCTTTTTCCCACCAAAAAAAGAGGTTAAAAAGAGAGAAAAACCCTCAACAAATGCTTTCTGCAAGAAACCAACACCCAAATAGAAGGGAGAGGATAAGCAAGGTCAGGAGAGAAAAGTCTCAGATAAGAGACTTTTTATGTACAAAATATTACACATCACTCTAGGAGGTAGAGGCGTATCAGATGAAAGTACTCTCATTTCATCAAAAGAGAAACAAGCAGCCCCAAACCCACCCATGGAGATCTTTCTAAACATGTGGCTATTGAGTGGAAACTTGCTATCATATGTGTTCAATCAGATATCCTTGGCAGGTGTTCTTTGCACCCAGTCCAATCTCAAACATTCTTTCCAATGATTGGGAATTGGATAATGTGGTAACAGTTGGATTTATTATGTCTAATGCCAACAATTACTGACATAAGACAAAGTGGTGTGTTACATTAACTTGTGTGCTTTACCCAATCAGCACAATCAATCATCCCAGAATCAACCTAGGAGATAGTTAGAAGTGCAAAGATATATATATTCTCTCTAATAGCAAATAGAAAGATTAGCTTGTTGAAAACAACAATGCATTACAAAAGAACAGTTATTTTTGTGTGTGTAGTTTTCCACAACACTAGCTATTTAATAGCATTGCCCTCCATTTGTGTGACTACCTGTACTCCCATGGTGTGCTCAGAATAAATATCAACACGTTAGTTGACTAGGCGTGTCCACTGGGAAAGGAAGGATGGCATACTGCTCAGCAGGAGGAAAGTTAAAACAACTTTTGAGGTTTTAGGAGGAAAGATTATAAAATATTAACTTTAACATTTGCACCACTCTTCACTGGATTTTCTCACACATGTGTTCTTGTGGTTCTGAGAATCACCACAGTAATTACATTTATGAATCAGCTAAAGTAAATATTAATAGTAGTAAAAGCAATGACAATAGCAACAGCATGAGTGACAGGTCATTTAAAACCCTTTTTGCACCAGCTATCTGGGATTCACATAAGCTTTGAGAGAGCAGGGAGTTTTGTCTGTGTACTGCTCTACTCTCAGTGCCTAGAACTATGCCTGGCACCATGTATGGGCTCCATAAAGAGTGACTGAGCCCTAGCCGCTTTGGCTCAGTGGTGGAGAGAGCATCACCTATGGACTGAAAGGTCCTGGGTTTGATTCTGGTCAAGGGCAGGTATCTTGGTTGCAGGTTCCCAAACCCTAGTCAGGGTGTATGCAGGAGGCAACCAATCAATGTGTCTCTCTCACATGGATATTTCTGTCTCTTCCTCTCCTTTCCACTTGGTCTAAAAAATCAATGGAAAAATATCCTCAAGTGAGGATTAATAACAAAATAATAATAATAATAGTAATAATAATAATAATAATAATAATAATAATAAAAGAGTGGTTGAAGAAATAACCAACTACTATGTTCTAATTATCTTTTTTTTTTACCCAAAAGTGAACAAGACAAATAAAGTATTTGCCTTCGTGAGGTGTAGAGTCTAGCAGATTGTTTTCCCTTTGAATATATAAGAACTAGAGACCCAGTGCACAAAAATTTGTGCACTTGGGGGTGGGGGTCCCTCATCCTGGCCTGTGCCTTCTCACAGTCTGGAACCTCTTGGGGGATGACCACATGCTGGCGTAGGCCTGCTCCCCGGGGGTTGGGCCTAAGCTGGTAATCAGACATCCCTCTGGAAGCCCAGGAGCCCTTGGGGGATGTCCACTTGCCAGGGGGAGCAGGCCTAAGCTGCAGTCTGACATCCTCAGTGCTGCTGAGGAGGCGGGAGAGTCTCCCACCACCACAGCTGTACTGGCAGCTTCAGCCTGGCTTGTGGCTGAGCAGAGCTCCCTCTGTGGGAGCACACTGACCACCAGAGGGCAGCTCCTGCATTGAGCATCTGCCCCCTGGTGGTCAGTGTGTGTCATAGTGACCAGTCATTCTCAGGCGTTCTGCTGTTAGGGTCAGTTTACATATTACCCTTTTATTATATAGGATAGAGGCCCTGTGCATGGGGGGGGCTGGTTTGCCCTGAAGGGTGTCCCGGATCAGGGTGGGGGTCCCACTGGGGTGCCTGGCTACCCTGGGTGAGGGGCTGATGGCTGTTTTCAGGCTGTTCAAGCCCTGCCCAGTGGGGACCCTCACCCCATGGAGGTTTGGCCAGCCTGGGTGAGGGGCTGATGGCTGTTTTCATGCTGGCCACACCCCCTTTAGGGTGGGGGGGTCCCCACTGGGTTGCCTGGCCAGTCTGGATGAGGGGCTGAGGGCCGTTTACAGGCTGGCCAAGCCCCCCGGCAACAGAAGCTCCCAGCCTCTCTTTTTTTTTATTATTCTGGGATTTATTTACCTTTTATAATTGAAACTTTGTTGCCTTCAGTGGAGCTCAGAGCCGGCCGCAGCAGGCAAGAAGCTTGGCTTCCTCCATCACTGGAGCAACCAAACCTCCTGCTCACTCCAGCTCTGTGGCTGCCAGCGCCAACTTGGTTGGGTTTATTTGCATATAGATGCTCTGATTGGCTGATGCGCATGGCTTAAGGCATAGCAAAGGTATGGTCAATTTGGATGCTTGTCTTTTATTAGATTAGATATGTATAACTAAGAAATATCATGTAAGGGTATGAGCTTTAAAATTTGTGCATTTAATCCTCTTAACATTTGTTTATTGTGTGTTTCTCCCCATTAAAATGTAAATCCCATGTGGACTGGGACCTTGTCTGTTGTATTCACCACATTCTCTAATGCCTAGAACAGTATCCTGAATATGAAGTTAAATAAATAAATTTGAATGAGCTCTAAACTTTTAATAATTCTACCTAAACTTGGTTTACATTTCCTGAGCATTTTTTTTTAAACTTCAGAAAAGGGAGAGCTTACATTGAACCTAGAGTGCTTTAGTCATAAATTATCTAGTAAATGTCACAAAAAAGGGCTGAAAGATAAGAAGGGAAAGGCAATAGAGATTATTTCCTAAAAGCAACTGGAAATAACAAAATTATAGAAATGGAGAACACATTAGATATTTCCGGAGTTTAGAAGCACAGTGCAGTGGGAGAAAGTGAGTATAGCTATAATAAGGCAACTCAAGGATCCTTGTGGAAATGGAATTGTTCTGTACATGTCTTGATTGTGTCAATGTCAGTATCCACATATGGTAACATTGTACTGCAGTTTTGTAGGATGTTACCATTGAGAGAAAGTGGTTTAACAGCACATGGGATCTCTCTATTATTTTTTTTACAATTGC
Organism: Myotis daubentonii; assembly: GCF_963259705.1. NCBI lineage: Eukaryota > Metazoa > Chordata > Mammalia > Chiroptera > Vespertilionidae > Myotis > Myotis daubentonii. Next base: position 33,416,270 of record NC_081861.1, on the reverse strand, counting down.
ATGTGAGTCTACAGTTATCTTAAAATAAAATGTTCAGTTTAAAATGTCACTTTAAATGAGTCAGAAATAATGCACTTTCACTATTTAGATATTTTAAGTACAGACAGAAATATTTCTCACCCATAGAATGTTCACTTCTAACTTTATTTTCACAGGATTGATAAAGACATCTCAAAAGCCCAAGCCACCAATTACTGACGAAGACAAGGAGGCATGCTACATCAACGTATGTGTTTTACCCATCTCTCCTGCCATGAAAAATATTTCTAAAATCCAAAATGTCATGTTTTCAAGTTATTCTCAAAGCTGCTGGCAGTTGTAGCTGTTTGTAACATTGATTCTCAGTCCGGAATGTATGCTGAACAACTCGAACATGACTCTGGGATTTGGCGTGTAGTTCTGTTCACTATTTTCAATGATTTTGGATGTCATCCAAACAAACTCATAAATGTATTCAGAGCACACTCCTTTTCCTTCCCAGCCTTCTCTCAACACATAAGTCACTTTCATGGGTTTGTAGTTGAATACTTCCCACCTCTCCTCATTTTAAACAAGAATGCAGGAGTCAAAAAATTGCATGTTTTTCTGGATCAATTCTTATATGAAAATTCTGTGAGAAAGAAAGACCTATTTTTATTTAATATATTTTTTATTGATTTCAGAGAGGAAGGGGGAGAGAGAGAGAGAGAGAGAGAGAGAGAGAGAGAGAGAGAGAGAGAGAAACATCAATGATGGGAGAGAATCATTGATTGGCTGCCTCCTGCATGCCCCACACTGGGGATCAAGCCCACAATCCAGGCATGTGCCCTAACTGGGAATTGAACCGTGACCTCCTGGTTCATAGGTAAATGCTCAACCACTGAGCCACGCTGGCCAGGTGAAAGACTCACTTTTAAATAGCAGCCTAGTACATGTGTCTCTCAGCTTTTCATTCTCCAACTCCTCAGCAGCAACTTTTTATATTTGTTGGTATCATAGGTAAATGGTACTTACATAAATATAAATATATATATATATATATATATTTTTTACCAATGTTGGGTTCAGATTGATCTGGCATTGAAATCTTAGAAAAAGTTTACAAGCTAACTCTTTGAACTTCTGGTTTTACATGAGATTAACTCACCTAAGTAACAATATGTGGTCACTGTAAATAGTATAAAAATGTTGGATTGTATAAAAATTTTGAGATTGTCACTTTTGGAAAATACTTAAGTCTAATCTTTATCATTTAAAAGCTTCTATTCATAGATTTCTTCTAATGCTTACATAAAGTATATATGTTAATGATTGTCAAGCTGCCTTGACCTCATTAAATTCTGAATTACTTTCTAGTTGATACTGAAATAGCATATTTCATAATTTTAGAAACTGTTATAGCACCTGACATGCAAATTATCCCCCTGGTAATTATGTGTTTTTCTTTTATATAGATGTATTACAAGAATTATTTCTTTAAAACCTCGTTTTCTAAATATAAATCTAATATACTGATATATTCAATGTATAAATACGTAAAACAGGAAGAGAAAAAAAGCAAGTCACAGAAAAAAAGACAAAGTCCCATTAAACGGAGACTTATATTTATCTTTTTAAATGACTATTGTACATATATTTATGTACATATAATTTATATATTCCACTTCCTTTTATTTACTTTTTTCCATTGTAATGATAGTTTCTATTACACAGAGAAACTTATTCATTTTTAATTAAGTCAATTGGATTTTTTTTCTTTGCCTTTCTCTTCCTAACTGTGAGTTTTGGATAAGTCACATAACTTCTCTGATCTTTACTTTCATATCTGTAAAATTAAGATGATAATACCACATACCTCCCCAACTGATTGTGAAGACTAAATGAGGTATTCCAAGATTGCTGCAGAGTAGCTGGAAGCTGTGTTCACTTGTTCCCTGTCTCAAAACAGAGAGGGAAATCTCCCTCCCAAAGGTGCAGAGGTGGCTGAGAAGCCAGAGGGATACCGTGGCTGCTGAACTTTCTCCCCGTAGGAGTGTGGGGTTTCAACCCCATGTGGGTCTGATTCCCAACTCAGAACAATAGAGACTGGAAGAGGAGACATCAGCGTGTCTGGCAGTGGGAATCAGTGGGGATTTTATCAATCTGGAAGACTGGGACTGCACCTCCCTGAGAAAGAACACTCCTAAAGGTATAGCACCAGCCTGGAGAATTCACTCTGGACTCCATCTGCGGGAGAGGCCACACTGCCATGCTCACATCCTGCAGAGGGGTCTGCTGGCTACACCCAGAAGTGACTTTAATAGGCCCTCTGGGAGAACCAAGATGGCGGCATAGGTTAATGCAGGAGTTTGCTGCTTTGAACAACTACTTCAAAAGTGAAACCAAAAACGGAAGGGACATCACCCAGAACCACAGGAACGCTGGCTGAGTGGAAGTCCTACAACTAGGAGGAAAGAGAAACGCACACGGACACTCAGAGGAGGCGCAGTGCTGAAGTCAAATTCTGAGGTGCGGAGTGCACGGAGCGGGCTGGCAGTGGAGGGCGCGGTTGTTGTTTTCAATCGCGAGGGAGCCGCAGACTCTGAGCACCAGATCCGGGCGAGTCTTTAGGGACCCAGACTCAAACGGGAGAAGCGGGACTGTCTGGCTTCGGTCAGAGCGAGTGCAGCTTTCTCTCCGAGCTTTGCAGCGGGTGCTGGGACTCAGAGAGGCAGAGCCCCTGGGGACAGGACTGAGAGCCGCCATAACTGCTCTCTCCAGCCCACCCTGTTGATCCTGTTCGACCCACCCTGCCCAAGCCCTGCACAGAAGCATTTGCCGGATAGCCTCAGGCAAAGGCTAGATTAGCACCTCCCTAGAGGACAGAAGTTCTCTCACTGCTGACACAGCTGATTCTCATAGCCACTTGGCCTGGAGGTCAAACCCCCCCTGGAATTAGCTACAACAATCAAGATTTAACTATAAGACTGCGAACAAAGACCACTAGGGGGTGCACCAAGGAAGCATAACAAAATGCAGAGACAAAGAAACAGGACAAAATTGTCAAAGGAAGATATAGAGTTCAGAACCACACTTTTAAGGTCTCTCAAGAACTGTTTAGAAGCTGCCAATAAACTTAATGAGATCTACACGAAAACTTATAAGACCCTCGATCTTATATTGGGGAACCGACTAGAAATTAAGCATACACGGACTGAAATAACGAATATTATACAGACGCCCGACAACAGACCAGAGGAGCGCAAGAATCAAGTCAATGATTTGAAATGCGAGGAAGCAAAAAACATCCAACCGGAAAAGCAAAATGAAAAAAGAATCCAAAAATGCGAGGATAGTGTAAGGAGCCTCTGGGACAGCTTCAAGCGTACCAACATCAGAATTATAGGGGTGCCAGAAGATGAGAGAGACCAAGATATTGAAAACCTATTTGAAGAAATAATGACAGAAAACTTCCCCCACCTGGTGAAAGAAATGGACTTACAGGTCCAAGAAGCTCGGAGAACCCCAAACAAAAGGAATCCAAAGAGGACCACACCAAGACACATCATAATTAAAATGCCAAGAGCAAAAGATAAAGAAAGAATCTTAAAAACAGCAAGAGAAAGAAACTCAGTTACCTACAAGGGAATACCCATACGACTGTCAGCTGATTTCTCAACAGAAACTTTGCAGGCCAGAAGGGAGTGGCAAGAAATATTCAAAGTGATGAATACCAAGAACCTACAACCAAGATTACTTTATCCAGCAAAGCTATCATTCAGAATTGAAGGTCAGATAAAGAGCTTCACAGATAAGGAAAAGCTAAAGGAGTTCATCACCACCAAACCAGGATTATATGAAATGCTGAAAGGTATCCTTTAAGAAGAGGAAGAGGAAGAAAAAGGTAAAGATACAAATTATGAACAACAAATATGCATCTATCAACAAGTGAATCTAAGAATCAAGTGAATAAATAATCTGATGAACAGAATGAACTGTTGATTATAATAGAATCAGGGACATAGAAAGGGAATGGACTGACTATTCTTGGGGGGGAAAGGGGTGTGGGAGATGCAGGAAGAAACTGGACAAAAATCGTGCACCTATGGATGAGGACAGTGGGTGGGGAGTGAGGGCGGAGGGTGGGGCGGGAACTGGGAGGAGGGGAGGTATGGGGGGAAAAAAAAGAGGAACAAATGTAATAATCTGAACAATAAAGATTTAATTAAAAAAAAAATAGGCCCTCTGTTTTCCAGGGAAACTTTTGAAAGAGACCCGGACAGTGACTAAACTGTGAGGCTTGGGAAAGAGGAAAGGTCTCCCTGACCTCTTACCTTTTTCAGAAGCATGGATGGATCTGGAAACTATTACACTAAGTGAAATAAGCCAGTCAGAGAAAGACAAGCACCAAATGATCTTACTTATATGTCGAGTGAGACTCCTTCCACGTTCTGCGTGGAGTAGGGTTCGGTATCTGAAAGAGAAGCCGCACAAAAAATGAGAGAAAAAGACACAAGATAATTTTGCAATATTGGGGGACCAGACGGCAAGTCCCGAAGGACTTCCCCTGTGTTCAGGCCTCACCAAGCTTTTATTGGTCTGGGATGCACCCATAGCATAGCCCTTAGGCAGGTGACCCCTGGCAACAGGCAGACTAGCCCATCAGCAAGGATTTACATAATAATAAATGGGGGAGTAGTTTCAGCTACCACTGTCTAGACAAACAGAGGTGGCGCCTAGCTCGGAGCTTTGCTAGGGCTTCAAAGGCACCCAGCCTTCGGGAGGTTTCGGGGAGTTCTCTGTCTATGCTTATCAGATAGTGAAGGCAATAAACAGTTTCCCGCACTTATATGTGGAATCTAATGAACAAAATAATCTGACAAACAAAATAGAACCAGAGGCATGGATACATGAAACAGACTGACAGTTGTCAGTGGGGAGAGGGTGGGAGTTTGTATGAAAGTAGATGAAGAGATCAGCCAAAGAACATAAATATATCACACATAGGCACAGACAAGTATGGTGATGGCCAGAGGGAGGCAGGGGCGGGAGCTGGGTAAAGAGGGCAAAGGAGGTGGGAGGTGGAACGGGGCACATCTGTAATAGTGTCTACAATAAAAATAAAGTTTAAAACTTTACAAATAAACAAAGAAAATCACATTAATAATAATAATAAAAAGATCTTCAGTGCTTAAAGTTTGAGAAGCATTGCTCTAGTACAGTGATGGCAAACCTTTTGAGCTCGGCGAGTCAGCATTTTGAAAAACCCTAACTTAACTCTGGTGCCGTGTCACATATAGAAATTTTTTGATATTTGAAACCATAGTAAAACAAAGACTTATATTGTTGATATTTATTTTATATATTTAAATGCCATTTAACAAAGAAAAATCAACCAAAAAAATGAGTTTGCGTGTCACCTCTGACACGTGTGTCATAGGTTCGCCATCACTGCGTCTAGTATGTGTCATTCTACCTGGGATCCCCTTCATGATTATTTGAAGTTTTCCTCTGAAGTCATCATTAACATTCATACATTTTTAAGCCCAGAAAACTAGACTAAATGAAATAAGGCATGCAACAATGCAACAATCTTCTCATAATATCTGGCTTATAGTAAGCACTTAATGAATATTTACTGCTATTGCTGGTGCTAATAATAATACCACTATGACCATCACCAGAACCACCACCACTAAGTATTTTTGTGTTCTGAAATTCTTGTCTTTAAAATTATTACAATAAGCTTTTCTCCTTGATATCAGGACTCTATATAAACACAATTGAACACATACCAATATATGAAATTAACTACCATTCTTGACTGTATATTATATGTAAACAATAATTTCATGAACATATTTGGAAATAAAACTTATTTTAAACTATATTTTCTTTGAAAATATCTCATGACCCATGACATCAAGTGGTAGTCCCAAGTACTTTAATTCAGTGCTTTCAGTGCTGAGTTATATTGGTTCTATAGATTTTTATTATCTGGCCTTGGAAAACCAGATCATTTTTTTTAATACAGGATAAATAATTCTACACTCCATCTATTAAAGTAAACATATCTCTTAGAACTAAATTAATTTATAATGTGGGGATTGCCTACAGTAATGAGCTTGATGTTTATTTACATGCTTGCATGCACATGCACATAATTCTATTCATCTATATCGATCAATCTATATCTACTTATCTATCTCTATAATCACACATACATCTTCACAGTAGGCCACTCAATAAAGAGTTACTGGCAGTATGATTACATCTGGAGTATTCAAGTAAAATCTTTAATTTGTTAAAAATCTATCTCACTGTCCCAAGCTGTTTTATGTTGTTAGATGACATTTTGGAACTAGGCCACAGCTGGCAGCAGTGATGGAAAAAAAAAAAAAAACAATGAAAAGAGAAAACGATTGGTAAAGCTGCTAATGAACTGATTTGACACAGTGCTTAGCACACAGAGCTCATTATAAACTTGTAGATGACAGGTATTTAGACAATTCTGTGTGACAGCATTAAGAAAGAAACTAAAGCAAAGTCTGTAGCTGGAACTGCAAAAGTCATTGACAGTGCTGGAAAGGTCATTTATAATTTGCAAAACTACACATTCCTGATGAATTGAGCATACATATGTAAGCTTAAGTAAGTTATAAGGTTAATAATAGAGCTAAATCTCTTACCAGAAGGAAATATATTTGACAAAATGGTTTGTAGCATGTTAAAAAGTCTGAGAATTTAAATAATCAAGAAGTTTCTAATTTAAATGTTATTTAATATTTATTATAGATACATAATGAGACAAATAATAATTACTTTAAATGGGGGAAGGAAATCTCTAAAGTATAGAAATGTCAAAATGCAAATAAGATGAGGCTTCTAGACATCTAGTTTTAAGAAGGAATAAAGAAGTCAATGCCTACTGCTATTATAAACCATGAAAAACAATAAGCTTGTAAAATAATTGCAAATTTTAGTAAAATTAGAAGACTTCTATAATTCTATGGGGGAAGAGCTGCCAAATACAGAGAAACTCAGAATATACCTAAAAGTACACCTAGAAAGAAAGTCTATAGCTAAAAATTTCAAAATGGTAGAGATAAAATGGCCAATCTGTCATTTAGAGGCTGGAGTATGGGTATTTACACAGGACTTCCCTGCATTCCTTTAGGCATATAAAGAAACCAGGCTTATTGAAGTATTAAACAAGAATTAGTCTATGGTCACTTAGTGAGAAGTAAAATTTTAAATAACTCAAAAAATTCAAATGATTGTCAATTTTGCCCTGGCCAGGGAGGTTCAGTTGGTTGAGCATCGACCTGTGCACCAAAAGGTCAATTCAATTCCTAGTTCAATTCCTGGTCAGGGTACATACCCAGGTTTCAGGTAACTGACCAATGACCAATGTTTCTCTCTCACATCTCTCTCTCTCTCTCTCTCTCTCTCTCTCTCTCTCTCTCTCTCTCCCCTCCTTTCATCTCTCTAAAATAATAAAAAGTATATTTTAAAATAAATAAAAAGATTGACAATTTCAAGTGTGAAGATGTGCAAGAGCTCTCATATGCTGCAGGTGTGAATATAATTTGGTACAGCTTTCCGGAAAATAATGTGCCAATATGTACTAAAGTTAAAGATACATTTGTCCTATGCCCCAGTATACATATTGCTAAGACCATATCTTTCACATATACTCACACATATGTAAAATATGAAATTATATTCACTACAGCAAAAATTATATTTTTATAGCAGCATAAGACTGAAAAAAAAATTCACCATTATGGTACCACTGTGCAATGTAAACTATGTAGTTGTTAAAAAGAATTATATATATACTAGGGACCCGGTGCATGAAATTCGTGCACTGGGTGTGTGTGGGGGGGGAGTGTCCCTCAGCCCAGCCTGCCCCCTCTCACATACTGGGAGCCCTCAGGCGTTGACTCCCTTCACCCTCCAATCGCAGGATCGGCCCCTTGCCCAGGCCTGACGCCTCTGGCCTAGGCATCCGGCCTGAGCAGCGGGAACCTGCAGTGGCAGCGGGGGGCGCTTCGATCGCTCGGGCTCCACCCCTGCTCCTGCAGGATGCCTCTGACTGAGGCGTCGGCCTGGGCAGCGGGGACCCACAGCTGCAGCGGCCCCGCGATCGTGGGCTCCGCTTTAGGCCCAGGCAAGGGGCCCTTAACTCCTGGGACTGCCAGCTTCGACTGTGCCCAGCTCCCATCGCTGGCTCCACCCCTACTTCCTGCTATCACTGGCCAGGGCGGCAAAGGCACCTGATTCTCCGATCATGGCTGGGGGGCAGGGCAAAGGCGGCCCCAGGGCCGCCTTTGCCCTGCCCCCCAGCTCTTAGCTCCCCGCTGGGTTTCCGATCACTGTCAGTGGCAGGGGGCTTCTTCCTGCTTTCTCTTTCACCTCCCTGCATTGTGCCTACATATGCAAATTAACCGCCATCTTGTTGGCAGTTAACTGCCAATCTTAGTTGGCAGTTAATTTGCATATAGCCCTGATTAGCCAATGAAAAGGGTATCGCCGTACGCCAATTACCATTTTTCTCTTTTATTAGTGTAGATATATACATACACACACTAGTGGCCCAGTACACAAAATTCGTGCACATTAAAAGGGAATTAATTAGAGGAAATATTTTAATTTTAATATTGCTACTTGCCCTTTCTCTATAATAGAAGTGTCAGAGATGAAAGAAAATTAGTAAAATATATATGAAAATGTCCCTCCTGTCAGAGTCTGGGGCATTCCATGGGACCCAGAGTTAAGTCCTCGCCCATCTACACGCACCTCAAAATCGTGCAAGACCCAGACCCAGCCGGCTCTACCCCGTCAAGCCCCGCAGGGCAGGGGATGCAGCCTCAGGTCCCCCAACCCAGCACTGGGGTGGGGACGCAGCCTCAGGTTCCCCGTCAAGCCCTGCTGGGCAGGGGTGCGGCCTCAGGTCCTCCAGCACAGCCTCAGGTCCCTCAGCCCAGCTCCAGGGCAAGGAGGCGTGGCCTCAGGTTCCCCGGCCCTGGTGCTGGGGCAGGGAGTGCGGCCTCAGGTCCCCCAGTCTGGCCTCAGATCCCCTGGCCCCAGTGTGAGGGCATGATGACCATTTGCATATTAGCTCTTTATTATATAGGATATATATATATATATATATATATATATATATATATATCAATATGCATGATATATAAAATAAAAAAATAATGCCAACAGAATATGTGTTTTTTAAAAGTGAATTATCTGTAGATATATTTATTCTATAAAACTACTTTCCAAAATAATAAAAGTATTTTTCTCTAAAGAAAAAAACTGGTGGTAAGAGATTTTGTACCTTTTGTATCATATGCATGTATAACTGTTAAAAGATATACAGAAAAAGTAGTAGCTAATGATGCATTACTTTGATTATAAAAGAGACAATATAAATATTGCAACTGCAGGCACTGTATGTGGTCTAGCATTGCAAATAAACAGTCTCTAAAATTAATAGTCATCTATGAAACACTTAATAAGTGTTGTTTACTATTTTATATTTCTGCCTAATGTATTTATTCTTTATATTATTGCATTTGGTAGCATAGCTACTCATACACAATAGTGAGGAGTGAGGCAAGGTAATTGGGAAGCTGAGATTGAGATCAGAGAGGTTGCACTACCTTGACCAGAGGAATAGGATAGTTTGCTAAAGTTATACTGGGGAGATTTTGTGATGCTTTTACTCCAACCTATATATGCCTCTTCTGCAGTCTGGTCCAAAACTGTGTAGTAGGTGCACCTGCTATTCTTAAAATGCAGCAAAAGATTGAATGGTGAACTGAATAACCACTTGATTTTGCTATTGAGACCAATGACTGCAGGTGTAAGTAATTCTGCATTCTATTCTGTCTCCTATAGTTTACCACCAAAAACATGTATTTTAAAAATCTAGATTTCTAATGTAAGTTGGAGCTGCATATAGCTTTTAAGCAGCAACCAGAAATTTGATTTTCAAAATGAATATGACATTTTTTTGTTTAAATGCTTTGATGGAAAAGCAGGGTTTTGTATCTAATGACAGATATAAAAATTGCCTTCCACTCTTTTTGCATTTTTGAATTTTTAAATTTCAAAAAATTATTACCACTCTTCTTTTTAAGGTTACTAGCAGTTTTTTGCAAATAATTTCTTTGTAGAAGAACTTAATTAACAAGCATAGGTAAGACTCACATTTACAATGAGTATTTCCCTGGAGAATTGTGAACATCCTGAATTTTGAAAAATTATATTACATTTTACATGTAGTAGGGGAGTTTTCTAGTTAAGGACAAACTTCAATTTGTTATTTCAGTTTATTAAATTACCCATAGCTAGCATTGTTATCCACTACCAAAGGCAGTATTTAATTTAGTTTAAAGGGAAAAAATCTTACAGATGATTGAATTTATCAATTAGTCCATAATTTTGATTAGGTAGCCATTTCATAAAAAAAAAAAAATTCAAAGTAGAACAAAGTGGCAGGGACTACAAGGAATATATAGCCTATGCTCTTGGAAAGCTTACACTGCAGAGTTGAGAAAAGTACAAACACTTTTCTCAAAATATAACAAAATATTTAACAAGCAATGTCAGGGCAAGTAATTAATGCAAATTTATACATTGAACATAGAAAAGGGGAAAATACATAGAACAAGGAAAGGAAAACTATGTATGAGTTTAATAAAATTACTTAGCAAGAAAAGTTTATCTGTTAACCAAGAAATGAATATGTACATAGTATCGATATGTATGCTTCCCCTTATCAATATGCATGTTTCCCTCTTCTTTCTCTTCGCTTTCTCTCTCTCTCCACTCACACACACAGAGACACACACACAGTCATTGCAAACATTTTTGTCCTGATGAAACTTCCATGTTGAGGCTACTCAACACCTTTAAGAGCTTGGAAGAATTTTCATAAATCGTTCCCTGGTGCCTTTGACCTAATTTCTGAAAACTATTTGAAAATCTCAGGTGTCTGAATGCAAATTTTATCCTTACAGCTCATTAATAGCTTTATAAAAGTTAAATATATGAGCTTCTACAAATTGAAACAGCTAAACTATTTGCTTAATGGATATATAGCCTGGATACTATGATACTAATAGGAATATAAGGTCACGGTATCAATTTCACCTCCTCATTTTTTTTTCTTGTCATCATTCCTGCCTCTGTGTGTTAAGGATGCAAATTTCTACTAGAATAAATCAGACTAAAAATAATAAAGTAAAATAAAATAGTACAAAATAAGAGAATAAGAAACATTTGTGGTAGGGCCCAACTTGAGAAAATATATATTATTCATTCAATATGAAATCTAGTGTTGTGTTAAGTGCTACAGAGAGAGAGGGGGGGGGGGAGTTTAAATAAGAATATATTTGAAACAAAAATCTAAAGTCTATTAAAATTCACTTACTTTATCTTTTTCAGTAACGAAATATAATAAGAGTTATGTGATAAGGAACAGAAAATAGAGTTTTACTCTAAATGAACAAACTAACTTTGAGTGGGTTCATTCAAGGGACAATTTTAAAGGTGAAAGTATTCTACTTGCTGATAGAGAAAAATTAAAAATTGTCTTTTTCTGTGTGTGAAAAGAATACATAATGACATGATTGTAGATAAAGTAGTGAATTTCCAAAGGATACAGACCTTCATAGGGTATAGTGTTCTCCATTTCTACCAGCTTTAATTTGACAGTATGTCTAGTTCTGAGCTTTCATTTCAAAGATGAATCTCTTTCAAGCTAGTATACAATGAGAAAACAAAGGAAACTATTCACATTTATTAATCATTGTTTCAATTATCTCTGTGATACAGAAACAAATAGCTGTTTTCTAGGATTAATGAACAAGTCATTTCAATTAAAAGAAATCATTAAAATGCAAGTTCTATTTTCTATAGAAGTCTGGATAACACTTCAAATAGATAGTCTATATTCCCCCAAAGATTTCCTTGAGGATTTAATTGTGCAACTTCATTTAAAGTTAATAAGGTTCAAATACTGGGACTTTTATTTCCAGACAAGGTGTAGTATGAGAGACTGGCTTTACCAGCACTTCATGTGACCCAGAAATAGGAGGCAACATAACAAACAAAACCTAAGAACTGATGGTTTCTAAGACAATGCATATCAGAAAATTGAGAGCAGTGATTTGATAGATGGAAAAAAAGAAAAGAAAACAAAAAATATGAATCCCATAACTGTTCCACCTTACTGTCTTGAGAGAATTTCTAGGCTGTGTTGCTGAAAAGGGGAATATAAACTAAATCTGTCAGACTCCCTGAGTTCAGAAGTAGGAGCTGAGAATCTGGGGACATCACAGTGAATAGAATTCACGGATCAAAGTAATAAAGAAAAGAAAGATTTATAAAGAGAGCACATTAGATTTCTATGTATAATCATCCCTGAACATTGAGTAGAATACTGTTTGTAAGGAAACTACTTGAAGGCAGGGATAGGACCAACTGAGAGGTTAGAGGGAACAGTGCTCAGCAATCACACAGGACCAGAAATAGTACCTGTTCTAATATGTAGAGAGGAAAAGCCTCATAATTCATAGAGCACTGGGTAGAAAATTCAGAAAAGTCTAGTGTCAATATTGGGAATAACCAGATTGGACTAAAGGGACCCGGCTAACTAATCTCAAAAGCAAGATTGAGGGGGAGTGCAAGAGGCAGCCAATCAAGGATTCTCTCATCATTGATGTATTTATCTCTCTGTCCCCCTCCCTTCCTCTCTGAAAACAATAAAAATATTTTTTTTAAAAAAAGCAAGATTGAAATGGATAAAACTGTTTTCTAGCAACTTAAATGCATCCCATAAGAGTATTCAAGAATATTTATAGGAATACAGAAATATGCAGCTCCCAAAAAAGTAAAATTCACAATGTTTGGCATCAATAAGTACCAGGCATGAAAAGAAGCAAGATTATATGCCCCATAATGAAGAGAAAACTGAAGCGATTGAAACCAACCCCAAACTTACACTGATATTATTACTAGCAGGACTTCAGAAGTTCTATTATGACTGTATTGTAGATGCTAAGAAAGTTAAACCCAGACATGGAAAATATTTTTAAATGCCCAAAACAAATTCATAGGGATGAAAACTCCAATGCCTGAGACTAAAAAACAAACAACGGATTGTTAACTGATTCTCTTTGGTGCCAATTCAATGCCAACAGGAATCCCTGATTTGGGGTATGGTGAAGAAGGAAACTTTATTTAGTGCAAACAATGACTCAGCATGGCTGTGAAAACAGTATGGCAGTGGAACAGCTCAATTGTGAAGCAGCCAGCTGTGAGGCTGCCCCCTAGGCCAGGCCCCTCTTCAAGTAGGTAGCTCTGCTCTACTCTGCAATGGTCTTCTCTGCTCTGCTGTACTGGTCTACTCTGCTTTGCTCCTGGAGACATATCCAGTATTCCAGCTGAGGAAATGCAGTCTACAGTCTTTTGTGGGAAGGGTGCTCCCCCAGCCAGAAGGAAGCTAGCTTATATGGATAGAAGTTCTCACCCCTAGTTGCCATCTCTCCCATCCTCATGCAAAAGAAGATGCAAAATCCTTGCAGTTTGATTGATCCAAAAGACACTGTTCTGATTGGTCAAAATAGAGTTGCTCTGATTGGTCAGAGTTGCACAGCTCTGATTGGATGGGGAAATCCTCAATCCTACTGGCAGAAATAGGATTCCAGGAAACCTCTATAAGAGTTGGCTCAGATTATAGGAATAGTACAAACAGGCAGTTCAGCACAAAGGTAGGCAGTTTAGTGCAAAGTCTTCTCCATGAAGTGCAGTTTGCCTGAGAGGTTCCATAAAGAAGTGGCTGCTAGGCTATTTTTTTTTTTTATGTTTGAGACCAGTTAGCCAGCAGGAGTCCTTCTTAGTATGTGTCTTCTTTTTCCTTTTCTTCTTCTTCCTTTTCTCCTTCTCTTCCTCCTCCTCCTCCTTCTTCCTTCTTATTCTTCCTTCAAGGTTCACAGGATGGAAATAATGGAATATTAGACATTGAAGAAGAAGAAGTTCATAAACTTGAGTACAGTAATAAACATTATCTAAAATGAAAAAGAGAGAAAACAACTAAAAAATAATTGAAAGAAAGAATTTCTGATTTATTGTAAAATTTCAAGTGGCCTGAGACCTGTTTAATTAGAGTTCCCAAAGGAGAAAAGAGAAAGAGGGGAAAATAAAAAAAAAATATTTCAAGAGATAATGGCTGAAAACTTCAAATTTATGAAAACTATACACTCACACATCTAAGAGACTCAACAAACCACAAGCACAAGCAACGTGAAGAAAATCACACCAAGACACAACATAAACAAGTGCCTCAAGACCAATGATAGAGATAAAAATTTTAATGAGTACAAGAAAAAAATACACTTTACATATAGGGGTACAATATTAAGGATGAGCATTTTCACTTCTATTCAAAATTTTGCTTGAAGTTAGAGCCAGGGCAATAAGGGAATAAAAAGAAATAAAAGGCATCCACATTAGAAGGAAGAATAATGTCTTTATCTGCCGAATATCTGATGAATCTACAAAAAAAGATTAGAAATAAAAGTTTGCAAGACATAAAATTAAAATGCAAAAATTAATTGCAACATTCTATACTAGCAGGAAATAATCAGTTTTAAATAGTTAACATTTACAGTAGCAGCAAAACATATGAAATACATAGACATAAATCTGACACAAAATAAGCAAAAAGTGTACACTGAACATTTCAAAATGCTGCTGAGAAAAGTTAAAGAAGCTATAAACAGAGAGATACACTTTATGCTAATTTTTGGGGCGAAATGACTCAATTTTGTTAATATGTCAGTTATTTAAACTGAATTATAAAGTCAATGTAATCCGTATAAAAATCCCAGTTGGCTTTTTAAAGAAATTTATAAATTAATTATGAAATTCATATGAAAATGCAAAGGACCTAGAATAGTCAAAAACATTTTGAAAGAGAGCAATGTTCAAGGACCTATTAACCTATTACAAGAATTATTATGAGCTATGTTCATCAAGACAGGATATTTAAATAGATTAATATAACATAAATGAGAACTCATAAGTAGAAATACACAGAGATAGAAATTAATTTTGTACTTTTAAATAAATGTGGTAAAATACACATAACATAAAATTTACCATCTTAACCATTCTTTTACTTTTTAAATTAAATTTATTGGGGTGACATTGGTTAAAAAAAGTCTTCAAGTTTAAAAATTTTTAATACATCATCTGTATATTGCATTGTGTGTCAACCACCCAAGGTCAAATTTTCCATCTTTACAATGTTTTCATGTGTACAATTTGATGACTTTATCTTTTCAATTTTGTTATACACCACAAAGTGATCAACCCCAAAGGGTTGTCCATTGCCATATAATTTATTACATTATCCCCTTTTTCCCACCTTGACCCCCCACATCCTCTGGTAATCACTAGTCTGTTCTTTGTATCTATGAGTTCATTTTTGTTTTACTTCTTTGTTTCTTTCTGTTTAGATACCACACATGAGTGAAATCACACAGTATTTGTCTTTCTCTTTCTAATTACTTAGCATTATACCTCAAGGTCCATCCATGTTGTCACAAATGACAAGATTTCATTATTTTTTATGGCCGAGTAGTATTCCATCACACACGCATACACCCTGCATCTTCTTTACCCATTCAGCCATCAATGGGCACTTTAGGTTGTTTCCATATCTTGGCTATTGCAAATAATGAAACAAGACCACTATCTTACACCATACACAAAAACTAGCTCAAAATAGATTAAATGTTTCAATGTAAAACTTGAAATTACAAAATTTCTGGAAGAAAAAATAGGTGATAATTTCCTTGGAATTGTTCTTAAGAATGTCTTTATGGATCTAACTCCAAACGCAAGGGAAACAGAACCAAAAATTGCATTAAACTGGAAAACAAAAAAACAGCCTTCTGCACAGGAAAAGAATCCAGTGCAAACCAAAAATCCAAGCTTACAGCCTGTTGCATGATTTCTAATGCAACCGTATACTTTGCAAAGTGCCCCCACCCCGCTATTATTTCCAGTATGCAACTGGCACCATACATAGTTATTACAGCATTATTCAATACTAGAGGCGCAGTGCATGAATTCGTGCGTGGTTAGGGTCCCTTGGCCTGGCCAGACATCAGGGCAATTGGGGCCATTTCGCCCAGTCCCAATAGGGGCCGATCGGGACTGATTGACCAAGGGTAGGGAGCACAGGAAGTTGGCTGTGGGAGCACACTGACCATCAGAGGGCAGCTCCTGAGTTGAGCATCTGCCCCCTGGTGGTCAGTGCACATCATAGTGACTGGTCGACTGGTCATTCAATCAACTAGTCATTATGGTCACTTAGGTTTTTATATATATAGATTTTTATAAAATGTCCAGAATAGGTGAATCTGTAGAGAAAAAGATATTCAATTATTGGCTGCTTAGGTAAGAGTTCCTTCTTTTATAACTCCAAGTAAATTTACATTGTGCAAATGTACCACTGCTTTTTTATCCACTCATCTACTGATGGGCACTTGGGCTGTTTCCAGATATTGGCTATTGTAAATAATGCTGCTATGAACACAGGGGTGTATATATTATTTTTTTACTGGTGTTTTGGAATTCTTAGGATATATTCTCAGAAGTGGGATCACTGAGTCAAAAGGCAGTTCCATTTTTAATTTTTTGAGGTAAATCCATATTGCTTTCCACAATGGCTGCATCAGTCTGCATTCCCATCATCAGTGTACCAGGGTCCCCTTTTCTCCATATCCTTGCCAACACTTTTTTTTTTATTTTGATGATAGCAATTCTGACAGGTGTGAGGCAATTGTTCATTGTGGTTTAAATTTGCATTTATCTGATGATTAGTGACACTGAACATCTTTTCTTATGTCTATTGGTCATCTGTATGTCTTATTTGGGGTAGTGTCTAATCAGGTCCTTTGTGATTAACTTCTTCACCTTCCTCAAGTCTGCCCAAATGTTACTGCCTAAATGGGGCCTAATACTATGACCTCTCACTTAGAATTATAAATTTATTCATACCCCAAAATGTCTCATTTCTTCAATCCACTTTACTATTTCCCCCATAGCTCTTATCTCCTTTCAGTATAGCATACCATTGATTTATTCATAATTATTTATTACTAGGGGCCCAGTGCATGAATACATGCACCTTGAAAGGAACCGTGGGCCGTGAGGCTGTGGTAGGCACAGGGGCATGTCTTGGCCCATCCTCTGCGCCAACTGGCCCTTCCCACCACGGCCCCCGGTCCCCTGTCTGCCGGCTGCCCTGCTCCTACCACTGCCACTCCCACACGTTGATGGCTGTGCCAGCAGCAGGTACGAGCAGGGCCGGGTGCCATCAGTGGGTGTGAGCAGTGGCTGTTCTCCTGATTGGCCCTCAGGAGAAGGGAGAGGTGGAGAAGCCCTGAGGGGTGATCAGGAACAGCAGCCACTGCTTGCACCCACTGATGGAGCCAAGCATTCGGGGCTGGCACCAGGCGCCAGCAGCAGGTGCAGTGGGTCCAGCACCGGCAGCAGGTGCGAACGCCTGGTGGGACCATGGCAGGCAGGAGCAAAGAATTTTTAGTAACCACCAGAGGCTCACCCTGATGACAATGACCAGCTCCCTGCCTTGGTCTGGTGCCCCCACTCACATGTTCCACCATCCCACTGGGGCCAACGCCCACCATGTTCCACATGTGCCCCCTGGTGGTCAGCTCACATCATAGAGACTGGTTGTTTGGTTGTTCTGCAGCTTGGTCTATTTGCATATTAGCCTTTTATTATATAGGATATATCTTCCTCTTCCTTACTAGAATATTATCTATGTGTGCAAGATGCTTTATTTAAATTTATTTTTTGACTGATATATCCCAAGCATCTACAGGAGTGCTTAACATATAATAAACTTTTAATAAAGTATCATAAATAAACACATTATTTTTTTTATTTGTGCCTGAAAGCTAGATGTGTGTATGCATGTTTTACTGTCTTTTCTATGATAAACAAGTTTCTGTTATTTTCTTCCCCAGATTCTCCTTACTCTAAAGTCATCTTCACCTTCATTCATACAGGCTGTTAATAGCAATGATTTCTGAAGCAGTTGGCACAATAGCATTTTTTCATAGAATAAAACTATGACATTCTTGGGATCAGGATCCTTTACAAAAAATTTATTCATCTTGTTATTACCTGTAATGAAACAAAACTAAAGCAGTATTAAAATGATAGCCATGACTAATATGCTGATATTAAAAATAATATAAAATATAACATTACCAAAAGCTGCCATCACCCTTATTACCACCAGTATTTCTCAATAATACAAATATCATTGTGCTAACTGCTTAAAATATTTCAATGACTCCCCTTTGTGCTTTAAATAATATCTATTTTAGAGTTATGATGATGATAGTGAATGATAAGATTTATTGACTATGTCTATGTTCTCCTTGTGCTTTGAATTTTATATATTAACTAGAGGCCTGGTGCATGAAATTCATGCATGAGGGGGTCCCCTCAGCCCAGCCTGCATGCTCTCCAATCCCGGACACCTCGGAGGATGTCCGACTGCTGGTTTAGGCCCGAGCCAGATTGCCTCCTTTTTTTTTTTTTTTGCATCAAAATGCTTCTTACCTGATATTGCATGTATTTTGCTTATTATAGTACTGGAGGCCCAGGATCAGGCCTAAACCAGCAGTTGGACATCCCTCTCACAATCCTTGATCTTTGGCTCCTAACTGCTCACCTGAATGCATGCCTGATTGTCCCTACTGGCCCCCCTGCCAGCCTGATATCCCCTAACCACCTCTGCCTGCTAGCCTGGTTGTCCCTCACTAACCTGCCTGCCAGCCTGGTCGCCCCACACAGCCTGCTTGTTCAGTCTTTTGGTCATCCCTTACTAACTCCCCTGCTGGCCTTGTCGCCCCACTCACCCTGTTTGGTCGTCCTTTCGGTTGTCTGTTCAGGTGAAATGGCCCCTGGCTTTTTACATATATAGATTTTGGCACTTAATCATCACAATAATCTTATGATATAAGTATTATTATTACTTCCATATTATAGATGAGAAAAAGGATTTATCAAAGTTAAAGTGCTTACACAAAAATTTTTTGAATTTATAAAATTTTTTTACTGCATTTGAATTTAGATAAATTTCATATTCTCAAAATTGAACACAATTAAAACAACAAGATGTAGTTATATTGGGAAGAAACAGCAAAGCTATTGTATACTTTTTTATAATTGCCACTTTGCATCTTTATTGTCTTTGGTACAAAAATTCTTATCATTTGAACCTTCCTCTTCTACCTCCAACCCCATGCTAATTATTTGTCTAATTCACGTATTTCATGAGAGTTCTGTGAGGTTATTGACTCATTTTATTCAAACTAGCAGTTAAGCTTGGATATATGAAGGAATCTTTTAAAAAAATTTGTAAAATAATTTTTTTCAATAATTGAAAAATAATTTTTTCAATTATAGTTGACATACAACATTATATTAGTTTCTGGTGTACACTCCTATGATTAGACATTTATATAACTTAAGGAGTGATCACCCCAATAAATCTAGTAACCATCTGACACCATACATGATTATTATAAACGAGAGGCCCAGTGCACCAATTTGTGCATGGGTGGGGTCCCTCGGCCTGGCCAGTGATCAGGGCCAATGAGGTCCATCTCATCCAGTCCCGATGGAGGGGAGGGTGGCTGGTCAGGGGGAGGGACTGTGGGAGGTTGGCCGGCTGCGGGGAGAAACTGCAGGAGATTGGCCGGTCGCAGGAGGTTGGCTGTGCACTGACCACCCAGCCGGCTTGCGGAAGGTACTAGGGGAGGTTGGCTGGCCACGGGAGGTTGGCTGTGGGAGTGCACTGACCACCGGGGGAAGCTCCTGTGTTGAGCATCTGGCCCTGGTGGTCAGTGCATCATCATAGCGACTGGTCGTTTGTTCGACCAGTCGTAATGGTCACTTAGGCTATTATATATATATAGATTATTGAATATACCAGAGGCCCGGTGCACGAAATTAGTGCATGGATAGGGTCCCTAGGCCTGGCCGGTGATCAGGGCCACTCGGGGCCTTTTGGCTGATGGCCAGGGACTTCCTTCCAGCTGCCAGCTGAAGCCTTCCTTCCTCAGCTGCTGGCTGCCAGCTAGGGCCTTCCTTCGTGCTGCGCTGCCCCCTGGTGATCAGTGCACATCATAGAGAGCAACCGAACTCCTGATCTCCTGATCGAACTCTCAAGGAGACAATTTGCATATTAGGCTTTTATATATATAGATTTCTTATGCTATATTTTACATACCTATGGTTATTATTGACTACCAATTCATACTTCTTAATGCCTTCACATTTCACCCATCCCCCCCAAACCCCTTTCCATCTTGCAACAGTCAAAATGTTCTCTGTACCTACAAGTCTGTTTCTGTTCTGCTTGTTAGTTTATTTTGTTTTTCAGGTTCCACATATAAGTGAAATCATCTGGAATTTGTCTTTCTCTGTCTTACTTATTTCATTCAGCATAGTACCCTCTCAGTCTATTCATGATGTTGCAGATGGCAAGATTTCATTCTTTTTTTATGGCTAAGTCATATTCCATTCTATACATACACCACTTATTCTTTATCCATTCATCTATTGCTGGGCACCAAAGTTACTTTCATATCTTGGCTATCGTAAATAATTCTGCAATAAACATATGGATGTATATGTCTTTTCAATATAGTGTTATGAGTTTCTTCAGATAAATACTGAGAAGTGTAATTGCTGTGTCTTAACTTGTCTATTGTTACAGCATTCATTTTAAAGGCTATTTTGTCTGTTATAAATATTGCTATCACAGCGTTTTTTCATTTTTATTTTCATAAAATATTTTTTACATCCCTTTACTTTCAGTCTGCGTGAGTATTTCAATCTGAATTGTGTTTCTTATAGACAGTATACATTTTATGTTTTGCTATCCATTCAGCCACATTTGATGGAAGCATTAATCCATTTAAATTTAAAGTAATTGTTGATAGATAAATGTATTTATTGCCATTTTATTATTCATATTTTTATCTCTTTTTCTTCTCCTTAAAGAAGACCCCTCAACATTTCTTGTAGTGCTGTTTTGGTATCTTAGAATATTATTAGAGATAATTAGAAAATAATAAAATAAATAAGATACAAAAAAATCATTCTAGGCTTAAACCCACTAGGGAAAGTGAGGAGAGCCATGTGAATAACTGAAAATTGCTTAATTCATCTGTATAAAATTGAAAGAAGACTCTGTATAAAATAGGTAGAATTCTGAGTAACGGTTTTGTCCATTGGTAAACCTCTTTTAAGCTTGGATCTGCAGGTCCTCAAGAGACCCGTGGATACATTTCAGCCCCAGGAACTTTCCTTATGAATGCAGGAATCAAATCACAGTATCATTGGTAGTGCATGTGCTTTTGACACCAATAAAAATTGTCTATATTTTCTTAATTTATTTTTCAGTTTTGAAATATATATGCTCATTATTACTTTAAAATTATGGTAGTTATTAGACCTGTCACAAGATTCTTAGTATTTGATTATCATGCTATTACAGAAACTTTAGTAAAGTCACATAGCCTGGAAGAGATCAAGATGGTCTGTGGATGAAAGGGAAAAATGTTGTGATCAATTCTTGAAGCAAATTATCCAGAAATTGGCAGCTCTAACATTCCCATTAACTATGTTACTAGATGAAGCTATATACATCTTTTAATGTAACCCACAGATTTCTTTTGCTAATGGTGTACATACTGACACTTAAAAAAAAGAAATAGTATTTTGTGAGTCCCCTTTGAATACTGCAGAAGCTGTTGATATTTGGAAATGGTAAAAAGTCATTTTGCCAAACAAATATTTGACTGGAAAATTAGCATCATACTCTTTGCACAGATGGATTTTCTACAATGGTTGATAATGCATCTGCTTTTGCTACTTTAATACAAAAATGAATTTTCTTTTGACATTTTCACTTACTGTTTTATATAGAGATGTGCACTGGCAACAGAAATTTTTTCAGTAAGCCTGAAAGAAGTTTGGTCAAGAAACATAAATGTTGTCAATAAATTCAGATTTACATTTCTGAGTGTTTTCCTTTTTAAATATTTTTTAAAATAAGGGAATATTATATTTTACTACATGGAACTTCAATGGCTCCCAACACAAGGCTTGCAGTAATGGTTTAAACCAGGAGCAAAAATTTCACCTTTTCTTAAAAAAAATCTTGTTCATCTCACTTTGAAAGAAAATATTTTATTTATTGGATGAATTGACAGATATTTTAGCCACATGAATGAGATAAATCTTTCAAGATCCTGAAGTTACCATTACAAATTCTTCTTTAAAATCCTTTAGTCCCGATAAGGAAGAAGAGAGTAGAGATCTACATTCTTACAAACTTTAAATGCTGTAGGAAATGTTTTACCAAAATGAAGTGGAGATATAAAATTCTCTGTCAATTTATTTGAAAAGAGAAATCTGCAAACTTCTAAAACACATCAGAACACTTTCAAAAGATGTTTCTTCATTAATAGCACTAAAGTTAAACCATGGTTTCACAATCTTTTTTTTCTGATATAAATTGTATAAAAAATGTTATACTAGCTAAAGATGAACTCGTAGATTGTTAGAACAAAAACTTTCTACAATTAGATTTTAACTCAAAAAGCCTGGGACAATGCTAGTGTTCACTATGAAAAATCTATTCCTAAAATTTAAAGAGCTATGAAAGTTTTAATTTTATTTTCTATAATATATCTTTGCAAATAGATATTTCTGCTTTTTGAACAATGCAAGAAAGAATGAAAAATTAAGTTGATTGGATGTCCAATATGACAGGTTAAAGACTTTATTCAAAATAAGCAGAAATTATCCACACAGAAATAGCAAATATTAATTTTAGCTTGCTTTTCTAAAATATGTTATTTTGTTACCAATGCATTGATAAAGAGATATGTATATTAGTATGATATAAATTTAGTTTTTAATATTTGGTAATTGATTATAGTATTTTTTGAAATTCTATTTGTTTTATGCATTAAAAATATTAGTAGGAAAAAGTTCATAGAGTATCTGATTGCCATGGCAAAAATAAAGAACTTCTGCCCTAGATCCTGGTTTTGTTCCTTCTATTTAGTATATTCTTTTAAAGATGTATTTTTATTGATTTCAGAGTGGAAGGGAGAGGGAGCGATAGAAATATTAATGATGAGAGAGAATCATTGATTTGCTGCTTCCTGCACACCCCACACTGGGGGTCAAACCCACACCTAATGAGCTAGTATATTCTTTAAAATAAATTTGTTTTTAGTCTCCAACTGATAGATTATACTCCACTAATTTAATAATATAAAACAAAAAAACACTTTCTGGACACTGAATGAAGAAGTATGCCTCTCCCTCTAGTGAGATTAAAATCTTTTCCATGCATAGTTCAATCCTTTAGAGGAAATAATGAGATACAGATGTATGCTTATTTATAAAATATTTTCATGCTACAATTTATCCCCAGGATCAATGGGAAATAGGTGTTGATTAGAGTTCACAGCTATTCTTACATTGTTTATGTGTCCAGTAAAGGATTTTAGTATTGATTCTTTGTCTGCATCTTATTTTTTTTTTCCCAAATGAGTTCTGTGGTTTGACCTTGAAAAAAAATCTTAATCTTATGACCGCAGGTTTATTCTCATAGCAATTGTTCCTTGTGGACTTCACCATACTAACCTGCCACTCATCAAGTCCATTTGTCTGTGAACTGACTTAATTAAACATCTCAAATCCAATTTACTTGATCCTTTTAACATTAACGGAAAAAATTCCTGTCTATCACTTAAAATGAGGTTATTTACTTAAAAAAGAAAAAACAACAACATACAAAAAAGATAACAAATGAAAGGGGAAAAAATGAAAATTTGTTTAGTTAAAAAGTTCTTTGGCATTGCTCTCTATTGCTAAAAATGTCATGCCAAATGAAAAATAAAGAATAATTAAAAAGCCATATACTATAGCTTCACTCTGAATATCTTATTTAGTTTCTGATGAAGTGAAGGAAAAGTTAGAAGAAATAGGTAGCCTATTTCTTTATCACAACTACAGTCATCCCTATGACAACACCTTAAAATCCCATCTATGGTTGTCTTTTGCTTTCCACATGGAATTTGTAATTGACCATTATGTTTCTGACAATATCCCTATTAGCCTTTCAATTTCTTTGTTCGAATAAAACTATACTAGTAGTTGAGTTCTTTTTCTCCTTAGCTACTATTTCCTGAGCAGTTATCAATGTGGAGTCCCTGTATTAGCAGCAGCATCACCAGGAACATTTTAGAAATGCAAACCCTTGGGCCCCACCCCAGTCTTTCTGATTCAAAACCTCTGGGGATTGAGTTTAGTAGTCTCTAATAACCTCTGTTTTAACAAGATGATTCTGATGCAAGCTTAAATTGGAAAACCACTAGTAGATAAAAGAAATCCAGCTATAATGCTAGCGTTACAGTCAGACTATTCACCACCTGTGTGAGCTTTTACAGGTTACATAACCTCTATGGGTGTCAGGTTCACCACGTGTAAACTGAGAATTAAAGTATCCACTACATGGAGTGTCTGAAAGTCTTGAATGTTGATAAAACTTTGCTTCCTTACCTCTGTGAGCTCCAGTTTTCTCAGATGTGCAATCAGGTTGATACCACTTTCCTCCAAAAGTTGTGAGGATTCATAAATACTACTGTTAGTACTGTGGATGAAGAGGGGCCACATGCTAACCAGACTAACTCATGGAAGGCCTGCTTGGAGACCTTGTAAGAACAAGAGATCTAAAGTAACCACAAAAGGAGCTCCAGTGTCGCAATTGGTTAGCGCGCGGTACTTATAAAGTAACCACAAAGGATGGTCTGAAATTAAAACCTTTCATTAAAAAGCAGTTTATAGGCGTAGTCATGTCCTAGGCCAGTAGCTTTCCTGACAAAGATCAACTTTGATCTTTACTGAGCCTATTGTCATTTTGCATTTAAGATAACATACTTGTGGAATACCAGGGTAACTTGTAAATTCCTTTTCTCTGGACCCCTCAGGGCACAACAAATGGTGCCAGACCACAAATTCCTTAGTTGTTATTGTTATTATGCTAATTCTTGACTGTTAACTATCCTGTACCCACCTATGTAAAAGAAGCATGTGTTGCCCTGACCTGTTTGGCTCAGTGGATAGAGCATCGGCCTGCGGACTGAAAGGTTCCAGGTTCGATTCCAGTCAAGGGCGTGTACCTTGGTTGTGGGCACATCCCCAGTAGGGGGTGTGCAGGAGGCAGCTGATCAATGTTTCTCTCTCATCGAAGTTTCTAGCTCTCTATCCCTCTCCCTTCTTCTTTGTAAAAAATCAATAAAATATATTAAAAAAAAGAAGCATGTGTCTATTATTTTACTTTTTATCTAGTTCCCGAGTCCCCTCTTCCTCCGCTTTGCTTTTTCTCACCTCCCTAATCTATCACCAATGGATTTCATGTAAACCACCTAAGTCTCCACATTTTGATGGTAATTTATAAAAATAGGTGAAAAAACCACCATTCTCCAGAGCATTATCTTAATATGTTGAGATTCTGCTTCCCAGCAATTGTCGACAGTTGGGCTCAAATAGGCTCACAACAATGCTTTACAGGTTTGAATGTTTTCTTACATTAACAGTACTACTAATAATAATGAGCTTCTAGTTGTGGGCACAAATTAAACAGAAAATAAATGTTAATTTCATTCCATTGCACATAGTAGGTACTAAATACAAATTGCTCAATTTCAACCAAATTTTTGAAGTGTTGGTTGTCCTAAAGAGAAAATTTTAGTCTGGGTTTTCCTTGGCTGCTCATTTTGTTTCTTGTGTTATTTCAGCCAATATCTGCTTGTTTTAGAAGTATATTTTTCTTCCTTTAGCCTAATGATTGAGAAATTCTCTCCTTATTTACTTATCAGAAAAACTGACTACCTCAGATAAAAACAGTTACCACTTAGAAATTCCTGAAAGTGGCCATTCACTTTTGATTTCTACTATAGTGTGTTCACAGCACAATCACTGATTATGTAGAAGTCATTCAGAATTATTTTATGTAGTTGTAAATTACAATTTTTGAGGATTGCTTTGTAATGTTTCATTAATGGACACCTCCTACATTCAAGTCAAGGTAATTTAGATAGTTTAGGAAATTTGAGTCATAACAATAGCTCAGTAGAAAGTGTTAGGTATAAAACCTTTTTACTTCTCCTGTGCTTAATAAAGCACAAAACTTGGGTTCACCAAAGTAGGAATGCACGAAGCCAAAAGAGGTGAAGAATTATAAATTTACTAGAGGCCCGGTGCATGAAATTTGTGCATGGGGGAGGGGGGCTGGGGAGGGGGGTCCTTCAGCCCAGCCTGCACCCTCTCGCTATCTGGGACTGCTGGCTCCTAACCATTTGCTTGCCTGCCTGATTGCCCCTAACCACTCTGCCTGTCTGCCTGTTCATCCCTAACCACTCGCCTGCCTACCTGATTACCCCTAACCACCTCTGCCTCAGCCCCCGCACCTAGGACCCAGGCTTCCTTCCTTTGGCCAGCTGCAGGCAACCAGGACCTGGGCTTTCCTCCCTCTGGCCAGCTGCAGGCACCTGGGAACCAGGCTGGACCTGGGCTGGCCGTAGGCACCTGGGACCTGGGACACATTCACCTGGGCTGGCCACAGGCACTTGGGACTGTAGGCAGCTTCCCTGCCTCTGGGGTGGTTTCCCCCAAGCTGGGCCCCGGTTTTATCTGGAAGGACATTGGACGTCTGGTTGATCCAGTCTAATTAGCATATTACTCTTTTATTAGTATAGATTATTTCATCTGCTAGAAGTAGGGCTGAGACCAAAATGACATCAGCAGGGCAGAGTAGGAGGAGAAGGATATTTATGTCTCTTGTAAGGGTCAGTCAGAGTAAGCAGTCAGACCAGGTGTAGGTGGGGGCCAGATGTAGTTGGTCACTGGAAATAGTGAGGGGGTTTATTAGAAACTGAAGGCCACTAATCATGAAACCTATAATGAGAATAACAGAACAATCGCTGGGAGGGGTGAGAGCCCCAGGCAGAGCATAATAGAGAGCAAGAATGTGCCTAACAAAAACAAATTCAGATTCTCCCCAAAAATTGTGTAGGGGGACTCCATAACATTTGGCAACTGGGAGTTCTTTCTTAATGTCCATTTTTTAAAAATTTCTTTTCATGCTATTTATCCAAAACTTTTCGAAAGCCTTGCTTATGGTTGTAACAATTATTTGATCAATATGACATTTTGCAAAACTAACTGTGGATAGCTTTCAGATTAATATAATAAGACTTGAAAAAATATAAACTGTGATTTTCTTGGGAGATACAGTAAAAAAAAACACACTGGCCATAAAATCAGAAAGCACATGAGCCATGATAGCAACTGCATTTGTAAACTTAGGCAACATTCTTAAACTACACCAGAGCTTCTGACCTATGAAATGTATTGCTATGAGGATAAGATGGTATAATGTAAGTAAAAACTAGACAAATGCATCATTTTATCTCAGGTTGTCCTCAGCTTATATCTATTCATACTTAACAGAACAACTTGAGCAAATTACATACACACACACACACACACACACACACAATATGCATACATACAAATACATAAAAACACCTGCCTCAAAATTACTCATTAGAAGTGATTCTATTCAGAAATAAAACCATGGCTATATGGTCAATTAATATTTGACAAAGGAGGCAAGAACATTCAATAGGGGAAAGACAGTAGATTCAATAAATGGTATAGGAAAAATTGGACAGATATGTTCAAAAAAATGAAACTAGGCCACCTTCTTATACCATGTATAAGAATAAATTCAAAACAAATTAAAAACTCAAATATAAGACTCAAAACCATAAAAGTCCTAGAAGGAGATATAGGCAGTAAAATCTTGGACATTTCTCTTAGTAATAATTTTTCTGATATATCTCCTTGAGCAAGGGAAACAAAAGAAAAAATAAACAAGTGAGACTATATCAAACTAAAATATTTTTTTAAAAATATATTTTATTGGTTTTTTACAGAGAGGAAGGGAGAGGGCTAGAGAGTTAGAAACATCAATGAGAGAGAAACATCAATTAGCTGCCTCCTGCACACTCCCTACTGGAGATATGCCCGCAACCCAGGTACATGCCCTTGACCAGAATCGAACCTGGGACCCTTCAGTCTGCAGGCCGACACTCTATCCACTGAGCCAAACCAGTCAGGGCAAACTAAAATATTTTTTGCACAGCAAAGCAAAGCGTCAACACAATGAAAAGACTACCCACTGAAACGAAGAACATACTCACCAATGATGATCTGATAAGGGGTTAACTAAAATTTATAAAAAACTCATACAACTCAACACCAGGAAGATGAACAACCAAATTTAAAAATGGGCTAAGGACCTGAATAAATACCTCTCCAAAGAGTACAAACAGATGGCCAACAGACAAATAAAAAGATGCTCAATGTCACTAATCATCAAAGAAATGCTAATTAAAACCGCAATGAGCTATCATCTCACACCTGTCAGAATGGCTATCATCAAGAAGTCCACAATCTGCATTCCCACCAACAATACATGAGGGCACTCTTTTCTCTACATCCTCACCAACAATTGTTTGTATAGAGGGCCAGTGCACAAAATTCGTGCATGGAGAGGTTCTCAGCCTGGCTGGCACCCTCTCAAAATCCAAGACCCCTCAAGGGGATATCCAACTGCCACAGGATCAGGCCTAAACTGGCAGTCAGACATCCCTCTTGCAATCTGGGACTGCTGGCTCCTAATCACTCGCCTACCTGCCTGATTGTCCCTAACCCCTCTGCTGGCCTGATCACACCTAACCATTCTGCCTGCCTGCCTGATTGCCCCTAAGCCTTTTGCCTACCTGCCTGATCTCTATAGCTTCCTCTGCCTCAGGACCTCCCCACTGCCGCTGCTGCACCACGGCTTCATCCAGAAGATCGTCTGGAAGGACATCCGGAAGGTCATTCACCTGTCCGATCTAATTAGCACATTACCCTTTTATTATTATAAACTAGAGGCTCGGTGAACAAAATTTGTGCATGGGGGAGGGGTGTCCCTCAGCCCAGCCTGCACCCTCTCCAATATGAGACCAATAGGGATTGGGCCTAAACTGGCAGCAGGACATGCCTCTCACAATCCAGGACAGCTGGCTCCTAACCACTCGCCTGCCTGCATGCCTGATTGCCTCTAACCACTTCTGCCTGACAGCCTGATCACCCCCTAATCACTTCCCTGCTGGCCTGATTGATGCCTAACTGCTCCCCGGCCAGCCTGATCACCCCTAACTATCCTCCCCTGCTGGCATGATGGCCCCCACTTGCCCTCCCCTGCAGGCCTGATAACCCCCAACTGCCCTCCCCTGAAGGCCTGGTGGTCCCCAACTGCCTTCCCCTGCAGGCCTGATCGCCCACAACTGCCCTCCCCTGACGGCCATCTTGTGGTGGCCATCTTGTGATGATGTGAGGGTGTCATGCGAGGGCGCGAGGATCACCTAGGCTTTTATTAGAATAGGTAGACACAGACAACAGTATGGTGATTACCAGAGAGAATGTGGGGTGGGGACTGGTAGAAGCGGGTAAAGGGTGTATAAATATGACAGAAGGAGACTTGACTTTGGGTGTTGAGCACACAATACCCTATATAGATCATGTCTTATAGAATTGTACACTTGAAACCTATATGATTTTATTGACCATTGTAACTTCAATAAATTCAGTAAAAATATTAAAAAGTGATTCCAAATGGAAGGATCAATTAAGGCACTTTTAATTCTATTTGCTACAATTTTTAATTGCTACTATAAAATTAAGGTAGATATTACAAAAAGAATTTTATGCAACTTGTTACATAAGTTGTGATGTATTAAATCAAACCATTTTATTCAATCTAATCATAATTATGATATATTGAGTAAAGTCAGGTTTAATAGCATCAACATTTTCCTGCATTGTTTATTTCATTGCACCACAGTATGTATAGAGGCAATATATATGATAGTTGCATACCTGCAGGTGCATCACAATTTTACAGAAACTTAGAGGTTTTCATAATTGTCTTACAATAGGGATATTTAAGCTATGTTCAACCCTATAATTACACTTGACTCTAAGTTCAGGGCAAAATTTGGATAAGAATCAAAAATATTCATACCAAGCTTGAATGTATTTCCCATGGGAAGCAAACAAAATAAGATACAACAGAAAAAGCTTTTCCAAAAATACTAGGGATGTACTTAATAAGAAATAAGAGAAACCTATATAAAGAAATACCTGTCAGAGAAAGACAAGTATCACATGATCTCACTCATATATGGAATCTAATGAACAAAATAAAGTGATTAACAAAAGAGATCCAGAGACATAGAAGCATGGAACAAAATTTCGAATCTCAGAGGGAAGGCAGGGGTGGGTAGGAAGAGATCAACCAAAAAACTTGTATGCATATATGCATAACCCATGAACACAGACAATAGGGTGGTGAAGGCCTGGGAAGAGGGCAAGGGCTGGCTCAAAGGGGTCAAAGGGGGGGAAAAGGGAGACATATATAATACTTTCAACAATAAAGCTTTGAAAAAAAAAGAAAAAATCTGCAGGGCATGAGTAAAGAATTGAACATAATGAAATAAAACTTGGACAGGAGGAGTGAACAGTTTAATGATACCTAATCTCCCTAAGTTACTAATAAAATCTGTCTAAACCCTTTGACTGCCCATATTTACAAGTAAAACATTAAAAAGATGACAGGTAATATTTGGACTGATAAGACTTGCTATAGAATAATCAGGCAAAAACCCAGTCATTTTTTTTTATGAAATTCATAGGTATTATTGCCTTACAAGTGATATATGAAGAAATATTTAGTTGTAAGGATGTTCATTGGAGTAATACAAAAGTGAAAAAAAAATGAGAATTATTAGAAACTAGTGGCCTGGTGCACAAATTTATGTACATTGAAAGAAAATTAATCAGAAGAAATATTTTAATGTCACTATTTGCCCTTTCTCTATAATAGAAGTGTCAGAGATTAAAGAAAGTTAGAAAAATGTATATGAAAGTAATATATAAATTTATTAAACAATAACAACCTGTCTGGGTCCTGGGTGCGGGTGAATGTGATTCCTGACTGTCAGGCTGCTGACAGCAAGCTGACCAATGGCCGATTTGCCAAGGGCCAATTCTGCTGGGGGGCAAGGCCAGCCTGGGGGTGGGACACCAGCGGTTTGCAGGCTGGCCATGCCCCCAATCGGGGTGCTGGTCCTGGCTGGGGTCAAGGCCAGCCTGGGCCTGGGGCGAGGCTGTCCTGGGCTTGGGGTGTCGGAGGTTTGCAGGCCAGCTACCCCCCCACCCCGATCAGGGTGTGGGTCCCTGCTGGGGGGTGAGGCTGCCCTGGGCTTGGGGTGCTGGTGGTTTGCAGGCTGTCATGCCTCCAATTGGGGTGCATGTCCCTGCTGGGACCATGGTGTTCTGGATTCTGGATTTCCTGGTGACTGGTTGTTTGGTCATTCCGCATTATGGTGTCAAAGCCACAGGCCTTTTATTAGTATAGATACCCAATGATAAGGGATTGATTATATACATTAGATTATACTGATACTAATATTATATAGCTTTGAAAATATTACATTGTAGAATGAAATTTTGGCATGGTAATATAGGCATACTAATGCTTACAGGTTATACTTCTACAGAACATTGTATATGCCAGGAATTATTTAATACTTCTCAGATGTTAACTCATTTAACTGTCACAAAAGCTCAATGACATAGGTATTACTATTATTATTCCCATTTTTCATATGGAGAAACCAAGGCACAGAGAAATTATAATATGAAGTCACTGTAACTAGACAATGTAGATCCAGGCTGCCTGTCACTACTTGAGCCAATTCAGTAGAGATAGGGTTGAATCATATATGAGCATTTATTCCGATAATGCCAGCAGTATGGGAGAGCAGCAGGTCATCCACAAAAATCTGCTCTGCACCCCACCATAAGCCAGCTGCTTATATTGGCTAGAAGGACAAAGATTACCAGTGCATGGGGAAGTAGGCAAAGGGGTAGCCAGATGGTCAGTTTACAGGTAGATTTGCAAAAGTTTAGGGTTCTTCAAAAGGCTGGCCATATGCAAAGGGTTGGTAGCTCTGGTTTCCGCCACAAGGTAGTTAATCTTTCTATGATAATAGGCAGCTTCTGGATGTGAAGGATGGACTGCATTTCCAGGTGAGCTCCCAGGTCCTGTGTGCAACTCCCAGCCAGGTTAGAATGTGCCTTCTTTAATCATAACAAAACAATCACAGTTAACAGAGAATGATTAATATTTCTTACAATTATAGCTGGTCCCCAATATTCTATTTCTGTCCCTATCATGACCAAGTTCATAAAACTAACGAGTAGAAGAGCTTGGTAGTCCAGCTCTAAGTACAGAATAATTCTAAATTTGTAAACGGATACATTTATAAACCAATTAGGAGAATACCCATATATAATTATATACATTGATATATTCAGAAGGAGAGATTGAAATAATGTAAACCAACATTTTAAGAGAGTGTATAAATTTTTTTTTTAATTTGGTTTTGGAGCTTTTCTTATTTTCAAAATTCCCTTTTCCAACTTCTCCCTTGCAGTAATTTTTAAAACACCAATACAGAAATCTGAATCCTGGCATGTTATTATGCTCAGGCTACTTTAACAAAATACTATGCAATGGATGGTTTATGCAACAAACACTTCTCAAAATTCAGAGGTTAGGAAGACCAAGATCAAGGTGCCAGCAGATTCATTGTCTAGTGAAAGCACTTTTACTGGTTTGCAGATTGCTGACTTCTTGCAATCTCCTTGAAGGGCAGATTAAGAGAACCCTCATATTTCTTCCTCTGTGCAAGAGCATTAATTCTATCATGAAGGTCCCAATATCATGGCCTAATCTAATAATCTAACCCTTATTGAAGTCCCCACCTCCAAATACCATCAAATTGGTAATTAAGGCTTCAACAATATAAACTTTGGGAAGACAGGAATATTTAGTCCATAGCATTCCACACCATGCCCTGCAAAATTTATATCCATCTTACATATAAAACACATTCATTTTATTCCAACAGCCCTAAAATTCTTTTTTTTGTTTGTTTGGTTTTGGTTAATCCTCACCTGAGGATATTTTTCCATTGATTTTTAGGGATAGTGGAGGAGAAAGAGAGATAGCAAGAAACATCGATGTGAGAGAAACACATAGATTAGTTGCCTCCTGCACATGCCTCAGGACCTGGGCCAGGGAGGAGCCTGCAACTGAGGTACATGCCCTTGACCAGAATCAAACACAGAACCCTTTGGTCTACAGGCTGACACTCTATCCACTGAGCCAAACCAGCTAAGGCAGCCCTGAAATTCTTAACTCAAGCATGAGCTCTAAAATCTATGTTATGATGCATTTGAACAAATAATTTGTCATCTTAGTCCCTTTCGATTATAATCCATATAATAAAAAAGCTAATATGCAAATTGTTCCCTTGGGAGTTCAACTGGGAGACTGGGAGTTTGCTTGCACGCTATGATGTGCGCTGACCACTGGGGGGCAACACAGAAGATGGGAGCAAAGAAAGGAGGATGCAGGAAGGCTAGGAGGCAGGGAACTGCGTGGTGGTGGTGGCACATGGGCAACAAGGGATGGAGGAGGTGGGAGGCTGGGAGGTGGGGAACCTGATTGGCTCTGATAGCTGGCCAGGCCTAAGGACCTTACCCGTGTATGAATTTTGTGCACCAGGCTTCTAGTTGTAATAATACTAATAACAACACTAACACAAAGTGAATATTAACATGAAGCCCAATATCAATCCCAAGTAATGATAGTATTAACATTAAGCAAGCTATCATTTTATGTATTATGTTAAAATTTTCATATGCATTTTCATTAAATTGTCACAATAACCTTACAAAGAAGATATTATAATTTTCACTCTATAAGTAAGAAAAAGGAAGGCTTGTATGGTTAAGTAACTTGCCTGAAGTTTCACAGCTAGAAAGTGATAGAATCAGTATGATACAACAATTAGGCTTCCAGAGACTAATATGAGTTTTATTTGGGGGTCTTCTTTTTGACACATAATCACTACCACCCATTAAACTACCTGAAATTATAACTTAGCTTTCATTATAACCTATCTTGTATTAAACTGAAAACATCTCCATCAAATTTTATCAAAATGCTTTCAATTTTCTCTTATTACAGCTATGACTTTCCCCCATTTCTTCCTACAATTTCCTAGTAGCAATTCAATTTTTCAGATTAAGAAGCTGAAAAAAAATAGTTCAAATATCTTGTCTAAAGCATTTCTTTGGCTCATGGAAAATACTAAAATTTAGTTTTCTGCGAACATTGGGGCAGGTAAAATGAACTCTTGATGTTCAGTGGCATTTCACTAATATGGTTTTTGTCTCCAGAGTTTCTGCTTCTTTGCTTGTAATTACTATTCTTTTCTTACTCCATAATTTCCTGTTTTTATTGTGCTATTTTTACTAAAGTTTTTCTAGTGTTAATGCATTTGAAAATGCTACCACAAAATTTTATATAAGAGTAGTAGTTGGAAAGAGCATTTTGATGTAGTGGTTAATTATAATCAATTCAGCAAATGATTGGCCTTAGTATATGTATCTCCTAAGTTGAGGATCAAGTTCCTTTGTTCTTTAATTGTTTTTGAAAACTCATTTTGATTCCTCAAATGAATAGGGATCAATTTGTGTAACAAACAAGGCTTACACCTTAACCTTTAAGGCTCTAACAACTGCATTTGTTCATCACATTTTAAGATTATATTTTTTATGATGGGTTTGTGAATAGGTGTTCTCTGTTCTTGCTATTACCAGTTGACATTTCTGGGGGGAAAATCAGTAAGAAAGAATTAACTTCAGTCTGCAAGTTTGAGTAGCACTAAGAAGGACGCAGTCTATTCTTTGCCAGAAGCTCCATGTGAACATAACAGCTATTTGAGGAGACAGC
Organism: Myotis daubentonii; assembly: GCF_963259705.1. Taxonomy (NCBI): domain Eukaryota; kingdom Metazoa; phylum Chordata; class Mammalia; order Chiroptera; family Vespertilionidae; genus Myotis; species Myotis daubentonii. Next base: position 33,381,187 of record NC_081861.1, on the reverse strand, counting down.
TGCTCAGGGTTCTGTGTACAGATTTTGTCCAGGAAGAGAGAAAAATAAATTGACCCATTTGGGGACTGATGGTGTAACATTGGTCTCATCAGTATCAGGCAAAGAAATTGAGATAACTGAAAGCCATTTTCCATACCTCTTAGAGGGAGTATGCTTATACATATATATTTTTAATTCTTTATTGTTTAAAGTATTACTTAAGTCTCCTTATGTACATACTAGAGGCCTGGTGCATGAAAATTCATGCACTGAAGGGGGGTTCCTCAGCCCGGCCTGCCCTTTCTCACAGTCCAGGAGCCCTCAGGAGTGGGAGGCGACCCAGTGATCAGGGGAAGACAACCCCCCATCACACATCTGCTGCTGCCACTACCAGCAGCGCAAGCCTTGGCCGGCCCTGGTTACCTGAGCCTCGGGCGGCCATGGGTGGCTGGGGAGCTGAGGAGACTGGGGGACTCTGGAGGCAGGTACACAGAGAAGCCCAGCCCACCTGGTGGCAGGCCAGGCCTTGCCACATGCCTGCTGGCCTGGAGGGGCTGAGTGGACTGGGCACTGCCATCTTGTGGCTGTGGGTGCCACCATCTTTGAAGGTGGATCAGTCAATTAGCATATTCCCTCCTTATTGGCTGTGGGTGCTGCATCTTTGTGATGGTGTGAGTGTCAATTAGCATATTCTTTCTTTATTAGATAGGACAGTTTTAAACCCTGCTGTTTACCTTTAATGCGAGACAGGTATCTAAGTACTTTCTCACATTCATATATTGCAGCTCTTTTTTCATATTCTTAATTCTAACTACATTTAAATCTAGTTTAGTATTAAAACAGTGCCACTGAACAATGCATTTCTGATTTAATTACTAATCTACATTAAGGTAATTTAAACTGAAGTAACACATTTAAAATTATAAAATTTAAATAACACAAAAAGTTAATCCTGGAATCTTTCCACTCAACAGACAATAAAATCTCTCTGATTTATATTTTTGAAAATCTTCTTGAAACAAGTTCTGACCTAGCCTTTGTATTAGTTGCCATTCTCAAAAGGCTTGAATTACTTGCTAAAAATGTAATAAAAACATCTCAGTCCAAGCCCCACTTTGAATCAATCTGTGACCTCAGACAAGATAATTAGCCTCTCTGTACTGCTGTTTTCTCATCTGTGAAATGGGGATGATAATTGTGATTTGACACATGGTATTACTATGAGAAATTACTGCGAAACATTTGAAAAATATGATTTTATGCAAATTATTACTAATTATAATAATCATAGCTCACATGGGTGTCCTATGCACAAAATCATATATTCCGAAACGCTATAACTATAATTAGTGAGAAAGTCTACTGAAAATTTGTCTTGGTTGGACTGAGCAGAACTAAGCTAACTTTTAAGCAGTGGGTATGGATCAACAGACATTGGCATTCATTAAATAGAAAGGTTTATTTAAAAAATGATAAAAATGTCAGTCTAAACCCAAAAGAAAGAGAAACCTAAATTCTTCTACTATGAATTATATTGATCCAGTTTTTCAACAGTCTCTAAAGATAGTCCTAATTTCTAGAACACTACAGTTGGTAGTTGGTGTATCACTGTGTTGTGCCCTGATTCTGGGACAACGAAAAGGTCAGTGAAAAATGCAAAGAATCCCAGATACTACCAATATTTCTACCGTTCTTTACTCGTAATTAATTAATAATTAATCTTAATCCTTAAATCAATGTTTTTAACTTTGCCACTATTGAAATTTTGGGCTACACAATTTTTTGTTGTAGATAATTGTCCTGCCCACAGCAGGCTACTTAGCATGATTCCTTGGACTCCACCCACTAGAATCTAGTAACTAGATGCTAGTAGTGCCTTCCCCTTCTATTGTGATAACCAAAAATACCTGCAGACATTGTCAAATGTTCTATGGGTTGAAGCACTCTTGGTTGAGAAGTACTGTCTTAACCAGAATATTTTTGTGAGGATGAAAGGAATAACAAAATTTTATGTTTGTTCAAGGGGGTGGGGGTAGGCCATAAGAGTAAAGCACTGCTTAATTGGTAAGTAAAATTCAAAACTGAGGTTAAAACTGTGATTAGGTCTTTACTTCTATGCCCCTTTCTTTTCTATTATTATAGCTTTAGTGAATTTTCTTTTCTTTTCCATGTTTACCAAATGAATCAAACTACTAGAAGTTTTGTGTGTCAGTAACTGAGTTGTTGGAGTTAGATACAGGTAACAATCACAGTTTGTATTCCCAAAGCAAGACACTTTTAGACTTCATACTTAATTGTCATGAATGTGCCAGGATAGTCAAAAAGACAATCCTACCCGCCCACCTCAGCCTCAGTGTTACAGAGAGGCTGGGTTGGGAAGCAGTGATTGAAACCATGTCACCCATAGGCCCTGAGTGTTGTAGCTCCCTGTGGAGATTTTGCAGGAGAACTACCAAACTGTCTCCACTGTGGCTGAATACATTTACATTCCTGAATTTGGTTCAAGATGTCGGCAAAGTACGTGGATCTTACTCCCAATGCCTCTAAGAACAAAACTGAAATTCACAACAAAACCAGGGAACAATAACTCTGAATTACTATCTGGAGAGTATCAGAAGAGGAAACTTTTAACCAAGGATGGAAGAAGCCGCCTCAAGACTGGTAGGAAGGGCAGAGTCGGGAGAGGGGCTGGCCTCACTCCCACTGGCAAGCTGGCCAAGGTTAAGGTTATGGAGGGATATTTATCTGTGGGAGGTTCCCCCTGAGAGGCATGAAGCCTACACCCCAGATCAGCCTCCCCAACCCTGAGTGCCAGAGCCAGGAACAGACACCCTCTAGCATCCTTTCTGGTGTGGTTTCTGTCAAGGTGCTCCCTGGAGTCAAAGCCACCCATATAAAGGGCCAAAGTGCAAACATTTTCTTCACAGCCACTCACCCTGGACTCCAGCAGAGGGAGGGTGGTGAGGACTGGAGTCACCTGAGGAGAGTCTGGGATGACTGGCTTTTTGGAGAGACATGAGAGAGTGGCTGCCAGAATTCTTATGCTGGGACATCCTCCAATCCCACAGCAGCCATTTTTCTTGAGAGGAAAAATCCCCTCCCAGCAGCATCAGCCCAGGGAAAAGCAACTACCCCACCCTCTGGAATCCCACTCACCTCACCTTCTTGAATCCCACTTCCCCTACCCTGCATTTTAAGCCTCACTGAGGAGTCAGTGGGATAGGCTGGGCTTTGGAGGAAGGACGGTCTCAGGGGGTATCAGTGACTGGCTTTGGAGTGGGACGATTCCTCCCACTTTCCAGGGAATTTCATGGGAGATCCAAAAGACCTCTGGGCTTTGTAGGATACAACCACCTGACTAAATAGGGGCTTTGCCTTGCCAAAGTAACAGAAAAATCAAGATAATTAATATTTAGAAATTGGTGGAATTTTTATACACCAATAATGAACTATCAGAAAAGATAAACTGAGAAAACAACCCCATGTACTATTGTAACAACAACAAAATGTGCCTAGGAATAAACTTAACCAAGAAAGTAAAAGACCTATACTAAAAAACAAACAAACAAACAAACCAAAAAACACACAAAAAAACAACAACAAAGAAAAACCCAAAAAACACAACAAGACATGGAAGAAAGAAATAAAGGAAGATACAAACAAGTGGAAACATATGCTGTGTTCATGGATTGGTATAATTAACATAATTAAAATAGCCATACTACATAAAGCAATCTATACATTCAATGCAATTCATATTAAAATGCCAATGGCATATTTCACAGATCTAGGACAAATATCCCAAAACTTTATATGGAACCAAAAAAGATCCTGAATAGCCCCAGGAATAATGAGAGAGAATAACAAAGTTGTAGGGATCACAATACCAGATATCAAAGTATACTACAAAGTCACTGTAATCAAAAGAGCATGGTATTGTCATAAAAACAGGCATATAGATCAATGGAACAGAACAGAGACCCCAGAAATTAGCCCAAATTTTCTGGTCAATTGATATTTGACAAAGGAGGCAATTGCATACAATGGAGTTAAAATAGTCTCTTCAATAAATGGTGTTGGGAAAATTGAACAGGTACATGCAAAAAAAAAAAAAAAAGGAAAGAAAGAAACTAGACCACTAACTTACATCATACACAAGAATAAATTTAAAAATGTATAAAAGACTCAGAGGTCTAAGTTGCAAAACCAAAAATCCTACCAGAAAACATAGGCAATAAAATCTCAGATATATTGTGAGCAATATCTTTACCAATATATCTCCTAGGGGAAGGGAGCAAAGGGAAAAATAAACAAATGGGACTACATCAGACTAAAAAGCTTCTGCACAGCAAAAGAAATCATCAACAAAATGAATAGGGAACCCATCCTATGGGGGGACATATTTGCCAAGGATACGTCTGATAAGGGGTTAATTCCCAAAATATGTAAAGAACTTAGACAACTCAACACCAGGAAGATAAACAATTCAATTAAAAAATGGGCAAAGGAATAGAATAGACACTCCTCTAATGGAGATATATGAGAAAATGCTCAGCATCACTAATCATCAGTGAGATGCAAATTAAAACTACAATGAGGTATTACCTCACAACTGGCAGAATGGCTACCATCAATAAATCAACAAAAAAACAATGATCTATGCAACTTTATAATTAAGTGTTGGCGAGGGTACAGAGAAAAGGGAATCCTATGCACTCTTGGGGGAATGCAGACTGGAAAACAGTATGGAGTTTCCTCAAAATTAAAAATGGAACTGCCTTTTGACCCAGAGATCCCACTTGTGGGAATGTATCCTAAAAATACCAAGACACCTATAGAAAGAATATATGCATCTCTATGTTCATAGCAGTGTATTTACTATAACAAAGCTCTGGAAAGAGCCTAAGTGCCCATCAGTAGAAGAGTGGATAAAAAAAGCTTTGGTACATTTACACAATGGAATACTATTTGACAGCAAAAAAGAAGGAACTCTTACCCTTTGAGACACAATGGATGGGCCTGAAGATAATTATGCTAAGCAAAATAAGCAAGTCAGAGAAAGACAAATACTATGATCTCACTTATATGTGGAATCTAATGAACAAAATAAACTGACAAACAAAATAGAACCAGAGGCATGGATGCATGGAACAGACTGACAGAGGGGAGGATCTGGGGGGAATGGATAAAAGAAGGTGAAGAATGGAGTCAAATAACATATATACATAGACAACAGTGTATTAAAGGCCAGGGGAAGGGTGAAAGGGGCTGTGTGGAGGTGGGCAAAAGGGGGTATGGGGGAGATCAGTGATAGTGTCAACAATGAAAAATTAAAATAAATAGAAAGGAGGAGATATAAAAAACTGAAAATGAATGTTCTATGCAACTTTATAAAGTATGTGAATCAGCATAACTCATGTTATATACTATTAAAAGTCATGACCTGAATATCAGGAAATTTGAGCCCTAATACTTCAGTTAATGTAAACTAATGTGACTTTAAATCAATGTCTTCTTTGCTCAAAAATCCTATCTAATAAAGAGGCAATATGCAAATTGACCATCACTCCAACACACAAGATGGCCGCCCCCATGTGGTCAAAGATGGTTGCTCCCATGTGGACACAAGATGGCCGCCACAAGATGTCTGGCAGGGGAGGGCAGGTGGGGGTGACCAGGTTTGCAGGGGAGGGCAGTTGGGGACAATCAGGCCAGCAGGGGAGGACAGTTGGGGGGGCCAGGCCTGTAGGGGAGGGCAGTTAGGGGTGACTGGGCCAGCATGTGGAGGGCAGTTGGGGGCAACTAGGCCTGCAGGGGTGTGTAGTTAGGGACAATCGGGATGTCAGGGGAGCAGTTAGGCATCGATCAGGCTGGCAGGGGAGTGGTTAGTGGGTGATCAGGCTGGCCTGCAGAAGCAGTTAGGGGCAATCAGGCAGGCAGGAGAGCAGTTGGGTGCCAGCAATCCTGGATTGTGAGAGGGATGGGGTCCCAGATTGGAGAGGGTGCAGGCTGGGCTGAGGGACACCCCCACACCCCCAAGCACAAATTTTGTGCACTGGGCCTCTAGTAAAATAAAATAAAATAATTATATTTCCATCAGCAATGTATGAGGGTTTCAATTTGTTCTACACCCTCTCTAACACGTATTTTCTGTTTTCCTGAGTTTGTCATAGTTATGCTAATAAGTGTGAAGTGGTACAGCACTGTGGTTTTGTTTTGCATTTTCCTAATGTCTAATGATACGGAGCATCTTTTCATGTGCTTAAAGGTCATTTGTATTTTTTTTCTAAAAATATTTATTCTAATCTTTTGCCCATCTTTTAATATGGTCATGTATCTGCGGAGTTTTAAAAGTGTTTTATATTCTGATAACTAGATGCTTATCAGATATTATGATTTCAAAATATTTTTCCATTCTGTGAATTACCTTTTCACTTAGATGATAGTGCTCTTAGAAGAACAAATTTTTGTTGTTTTTTTTAATTGATGTCCAATTTATTTTTCTAGTATTGCTTGTTCTTTAGATGTCATATTTTTAGAAACCATGCCTTATCCAAGGTCACAAAGATTTGTTCCTATGTCTTCTGAAATTTTTATGGTTTTAACTCTTACATTTCAGTCTTTGATTCATTTTGGGCTAATTTTTTAATATGATGGGAGTTAAAGTTTCAATGTCATCCTTTTGCACATGACTATCCTGTTGTCCAAGCATCATTAGTTGAAAAGACTATTATTTCTTCCTGTTATTATTTTGATGAAAATATAATTTGTCATAAATACAAGTGTTTACTCATAGACTCTCAATTTTGTTCCATTGACCATATGCCTATTTTTATTCCAGTACCACTGCATCTATGTATCTGTAGCTTCATAATATGGTAAATGGCAAAGTGTGGATCCTCTAATATTGCTCTTCTTTTCCAGAATTATTTTGCTTATCCTTAGTCCTTTGTATTTTGATATGAATTTTAGGGTCGGCTTGTCACTTTCTAACACAAATCCAATGGGTATTTTGTTGACTCTACATTTCCGTATGAGGAGTATTGCCATTGTGATAATATTGAATCTTCTGATCTATGAGCATGGAATATCTCTTCACTTATTAGTTTTTTAATTTATTTCAGCAATATTTTGTAATCATCATTGCACAAGTTTAACATGACTTTGTTAAGTTTTTCCCTAAGTATTTTATTTTTTATATTATTGTGAATGGGATTGTTTTCTTAGTTTCATTTTAGACTGTTCATTACAAGGATATCAAAACATATTTGAATTTTTATATAAATCTCATATCCTCTGACTTTATTGAACTTGTTTATTATTCTTAGTAGGTTTTTTGTTCAATTATTAAAGTTTTCTATATATGGACCATGATATATTGTAGGTTGTTTTTACAGCACAAAATAATTGCCAAACTTTTCTCTCCATCAAAAGAGGAGGAGAAAAGTGTATTTCAAGAAAAATTGAAGAGATATTGCTTTTGGAAGTGAAAGATTTTCTTATGTGTTTCATATATACAAAGTACATTTGTATTTTTTTAAAAATTCAGGTTAATACTGGCCACTCCTCTCATATTATATATCTGAATCCTTACTTGCATTTGTGAGTAATTTGTGAATTTAGATAATTTGATATTAAGTCTTGGCTCTATTACATAATAGCTATGAAGATTTAATAAGCTATTAATATTCTTTTTTGGAACTCAGTATGTATCTTACCTTGGGCTGCTATTCCCAAATACTATAGGTTAAATGGGTTAAACAGCAGACACTTATTGCTCACAATTTCAGAGGCTTGGATGTCCAAGATCAGGGTGCTCACAGATTCAGTGTTTGGAGAGAGCCTGCTTCTTGCTTAGAGATAGCCACCTTCTCTCTCTGTGCTCACATAGCTTGTCCTCAGTACATATGCATGGAGAGATCTCCTTGTCTTCCTCTGATAAATACACTAATTTCATTAGGAGGGCTCTACCCTCCTAAACCTAATTATCTCCCAAAGGCCCTGCCAACAAATTTCACATTGGGTGTTAGGGTTTCAACATATGAATTGTGGGGTGAAGGGCACAAATACTGAGTTTATAACAGTATCTTGCCTATCAAATGGAAATATTAATACCATATATCAAATAGAATTTTTGTGAAAACAAAATAAGATGGAACATAATGAAAATGAAAAAAAATCTTGATTTTTATTTTTTTAATTGTTGGTCATTGTGGGGCTCTGTCTAGAGTGCACCAGATGTTAAAGGAATCCTAATCAAAGTATTCAAGGCCAAGTTGACATAAGCAGGTGGGAGGACCAGCAAGCTATACATTTGCTATAACCCAAAAGACTGACATCACTATTTGGAAAGAAAGCTCTTTTGTTGAAGTTAGTATTAAAGTATGTTGCGGACCAGCAGGTAGCCAGTTCGGAGGCTGCTGCTTAGTGAGGCTGTAGTTCTAAGGATGGCTCCTGTGTAGCTTCTGTTTTGGAAGCTTCATTATAAGAAAGATGTATTGTTACCTAGCTGGTGTACAGCTACTGTATGGGACTTTAATTTGAAGAACTACTTTGTCTAATAGCTCCTATCATAGCAATGGCTACTTGGGCTACAATAAAGACTCTATTATACACCCACAACTTCTCATGGTTTCTCCATCAAATACCTGGCATCCAAGGGGGTCCAGTTCCTGGTAGAGGGGCTTGGAGACGAAATTTGGGGTAGTCGGGCAGAATAAAGGACTTAGGGTTTGAGTAGCAAGTATTCCAACAATGGTGCAGTAAACAGAGGATAAAGGAGGAACGGTGTTCCCAACAGTCATTCAATCTGACAATGTGTTCATAAGACAGAATTCTAATTTATTAGCTCTCAATTTCTAGTGTCTGCACCAGAATTAGGACTATGACTTAGATAAACTACATATCCTATTTGCATATGCACAATATTGTGAATCCAGGGTAATTTTTTTTATCCTCTATGGAATAAAATACTTATCATCTTCAACAAACTTTCATGAACACCAAACATATTAGAGGGTAAACAACTCAAATGCACTATCAACAGTATAAGGACTTGATCCATGTATGGGGTATGAGTTTTGCCTTCAACATGAACATTCAGTAAGCTTGCATTCTCTACTTACAATCTATAGCTTCCCTGTGCTACACTCACAAAATCCATTTCAATTTCTTTACACAGTCTATAAATGAGAAGATTTCTAAATGATTGCTACTTAATGACTTTCAATACTAAAACCCTTTCCCAGTATATACCACAACTGTAGAGATGTAAATATGTACATAAAACATTCCAGTTACTCAACTGTGTGACTTCTTATAACATTAGACTTTTCTATTTTTATTTTTGAATGAGGATATTCTCTATATCATAAAATAAAATATAGCAAGAACATGATCAAGTATTCTTAGATTATTGCTTGATTTTGCTATAGATAAGATATTCTTCAATACAACTTCAAAGTCAAAAAGTAATGCTTCTGGTTCTGATAAACCCAAACTGACAATAAAATTGAGCTCTGAACAAGTGGTAAACTCTTCCTCAGAGAATATCAAAATAGTGCCCCTAACTTCTCATTGCCCTCCATCATTTAACAAAAGTCAACACCAACATACATTTATGTACAATGCTAGGTTATACTTCTTAAATAAAATATTGCATCTGTACTTGAGAGGCGATAGTATATGTGCCCTTTGCTTAGTAAGAATTATATATTTTTCATTTATATACATGATTATATATATATTATATATAAATATATATAAGAAAAAAGATACACGATCAGTTTTCCACTTATAAATAACAGATAAAAAAATCTCTTCCATTATCTAGAAATAATAAATAAATCTCTGTGGCACATAATCAAACATTTAGATTCATGTCTTTAGACTCTGAATAGATAGACTGTTATTTATAACTAGTGGCTCGGTGCACAAAATTCAGCATGGGGTTGTAACCCCCAGCCTGTTCTGCACCCTCTCCAATCTGGGACCCCTTGGGGAATGTCCAACTGCCGGGCCTAAACCAGCAGTCGGACATCCCTCTCACAATCTGGGACGGCTGGCTCATAACCGCTCACCTGCCTGCCTGCCTGATTGCCCTTAATCACTCTGCCTGCCAGCCTGTTCACCCCCAACTGCCCCCGCCCCCCCCGCCAGACTGATCACCTCCAACTGCCCTCACCTCCTGGCCTGATCATCCCTAACTGCCTCTGCCTCAACCCTGCCACCATGGCTTTGTGCAGAAAGACATCTGGAAGGTCTCCCAGAAGGTCTCCTGGCCTAATTAACATATTACCCTTTTATTAGAAATAGAGGCCTAGTGCACAGGTGGGGGCCAGCTGGTCTGCTCTGAAGGGAGTCATGGATCAGAGTGGGGGTTCCCTTAGGGGGGACCAACCTGGGAGAGGGTCCTGGGGCAGTTTGCAGGGAGGCCATGCCCCCATCAGGCTGTGGGTCCCCACTGGGTGAGGAGCTGAGAGCCATTTGCAGGATGGCAAAGCCCCGATCGGGGTGAGGGTCTCTGCTGGGGGTGGTGTGGACCTGAGCAAGGGGCTGATGGACGTTTGCAGGCTGGCCACGACCCCATCGGGGTTAGGGTCCATACTGGGGGATGTTGCCATCTTGGGTGAGGAGCTGAGGGCCATTTGGGGGTGGTTTGCAGGCCGGCCAAGCCCCGGGCTTTGAACAGAAGGTCTCTGGAAGATCTCCCAGACTAATTAGCATATTACTCTTTTATTAGTATAGATAATCTCTCTAATTTATGTCCTACTGATTTTAAAAGGTTTATATTGCAGGATGGAAATCTATATACAGGCCACAAAACCGTATTTTATGACTCACTCTGTTTTGAGAAAAAAATGTGTATGAAAACTACCAAAAAAGGTAATTTGCAGTCTATATATATTATGTGTCTTCAGTTAAACATTGAACTTCCAGGAATACCAAAGTTTACATAGGGGCTTAGGGAAAGTGCATACATTATTCTGAAAAGGCAGTTGTTACAAGTATTGCCCAATACAGATCAAAAGCTATTTTTTAAATTCTTTGTTGTTTAAAGTATTACATATAGTATTACATATGTCTCCCTTTTCCCCATTGGCCACTCCCACTGCCCAGCACATGACCTCACCCTCCTAGTGTCTGTGTCCATTGGTTATGCTTATATGAATGCATACAAGTCCTTTGGTTGATCTCTTACCCCACCCTCCCCTGCCTTCCCGCTTTATATTGATGGACTATTCAATGCTTCTCTGTCTCTGTATCTGTTTTGGTCATCAGTTTATGTTGTTCATTATATTCCACAAATGAGTGAGATCATGTGATATTTTTCTTTCTCTGACTGGCTTATTTTGCTTAGCATAATGCTCTCCATGTCCATCTATGCTGTTGCAAATGGTAAGAGTTCTTTCTTTTTTACAGCAGCATACTATTCCATTGTGTAGATGTACCATAGTTTTTAATCCACTCACCTGCTGATGGGCACTTAGGCTGTTTCCAAATCTTAGCTATTGTAAGTTGTGCTGTTATGAACATAGGGATGCATATGTTCGTTCTGATTGGTGTTTCTGATTTCTTGGGATATATTCCTAGAAGTGGGATGACTAGGTCAACTGGGAATTCCATATTTAATTTTTACAGATTTTAAGTTCCTAAAAATCTGAAGATTTTCAGGTTCTTCCTCAGGAAAATGATTTGAATAAGAAATATTGCTTAATGACTACTCAAACGTCTCAGAATCCAAAGCTCTGAGGATGGAAAGGCAAAAATCTGGTCAATCAGAAACAATAAGAATAAAAATAAACATTTAAAAATAAAATAAACATTAAAAAATATTAAAAAATAAATATATCTTGATCAACATATATAAGCTTGGACATAGGTAAATGAAAATGCAATGAGTAAGCGATCTAACAAACAATATTGGCCTACTACAATAAGTTCTCTTCAGACTAACAGTTGACAGAGGGGAAGAGTTTAGATGGCTAAGTGAAAAAGGTGAAGGAATTAAGAAAGTACAAATTGGTAGTTACAGAATAGTCATAGAAATGTAAATTATAGCATAGAGAATATAATCTACAGTAATAAAAGACAAAGATGCTAATTGACCGTACCTTCGCTACCCCCAAGCCACACCCACAGCCAATCAGAGCGACTATATACAAATTAACCTAAACAAGATGGTGGTCAGCAACCACGGAGCTGAAGCAAGCAGGAGGCTTGGTTGCCTGGGTGATGAAGGAAGCCAAGCTTCCTGCCTGCGCTGAGCTGGCTGTGGCCTCTGCTCATGACAACAAAGTTTCAATTATAGAAGACAAATAAATCCCAAATACCTGCTTCCAGCCAGCCTCCACTGAGAGCATGGGTGTCTGGGGGCTGTGGCCAGCCTGCAAACAGCCATGAGCCCCTCACCCAGGCTGGCCACAACCTCATGGGGTGAGGGTCCTTGCTGGGGGGCTTGGCCAGCCTGGAAACAGCTATTATCCCCTCACCCAGGCTGGCCACACCCTCATGGGGTGACAGTCCCCACTGGGGGGCTTAACCAGACTGAAAACGGCCCTCAGCCCCTCACTGAGACTTGCCAGGCACCCCAGTGGGGATCCCCACACTGAAGGTGCTGTGGCCAACTTGCAAACAGCCATCAGCCCCTCACCCAGGCTGGCCAGGCACCCCAGGGGGAACCCTTACCCTGAAGGGTCTGTGGCCAGTCTGAAAAGAGCCCTCAGCCCCTCACCCAGGCTGGCCAGGCACCACAGGGGGGACCCCCACCCTGAAGGGGCTGTGGCCAGCCTGCCAACAACCATCAGCCCCTCACCCAGGCTGGCCAGGCACTCCTATATAATAAAAGTATAATATGCAAATTGACCCTGACAGCAGAACGCCTGAGAATGACTGGTCACTATGACACACACTGACCACCAGGGGGCAGATGCTCAATGCAGGAGCTGCCCTCTGGTGGTCAGTGTGGTCCCACAGGGGGAGCTCTGCTCAGCCACAAGCCAGGCTGATGGCTGCCAGTACAAGTATGTCCAACTGCAGCTTAGGCCTACTCTCCGCTGGCAAGTGGACATCCCCCAAAGGCTCCCGGGCAGCCAGAGGGATGTCTGACTGTCAGCTTAGGCCCAGTCCTCCAGGGAGTGGGCCTAAGCCAGCAGGTGGTCATCCCCCGAGGGGTCCCAGACTGTGAGAGGGCACAGGCCTGGCTGAGGGACCTCCTCAAGTGCACAAATTATTGTGCACCGGGCCTCTAGTCCTATATAGTAAAAGGCTAATATTCAAATACACTGAACAGCAGAGCAACCGAAACTACCAAACTACTGAACAATCCGTCACTATGATATGCACTGACCACCAGGGGGGAGTGCGTGGAACATGGCAGACATCGGCCACTGTGTGTGGGATGGTGCAGCAGGTGAGTGGGGGCGCCAGACAAATGCGGGGCACCTGTTTCTGTGATAGGGGCAAGTCTCTGGTGGTTACTGAAAATTCTTTGGTCCAGTGTGCCACGGTCCCACCTGGTCTTCACACCTGCTGCCAACGCTGGCCCCACTCACACCGACAGCCAGCACTGGAGTCATCACTTGCACCCGTTGCTGGCACCTGGTGCCAGTCCCGATCACCCCTTATGGCTTCTCTACCTCCTGCTGCTCCTGAGAGGCAATTGGGGCAGCATATGTCACTCCCACCCACTTATGGCACTGGCCCTACTTGCACCTGCTGCTGGTGCTGGCCCCAATCACTCCACGCCATCAGTGGGTGCGAACGGGACTGGTGCCGTCAGCATGCAGGAGCTGACACAGCAGGAGTGGGGCTGCCACCAGAGAGGGGACCTGGGAGCACGGTAGAAGGGGCCTGGCAGGGGCCCAGAGGATGGGCCGAGACCCACCCCTGTGCCCACTGCAGCTTCGTGGCCCATAGTTCATTTCAAGGTGCACAAATTTGTGTACTGGACCCCTAGTCAATAATCTATATATATAAAGAAGTAATATGCAAATGAGGTCAAGATGGTCACCACCAGATCAGAGGGAGGGGCCGGGCTCTGCCTGAGCCTGAGAGATCAATATAGAGGGGAGCCTGCAATGAGCTTCCGTGGCATGCCTGGGGGCAGGCCCCCAGGTGACGCACACACACACATATGGGGCACCTGCTTCAAGCCTCCATGGCATGGATGGGGGCAGGCCCACAGTGAACACACACACACACACACACACACACACACACACACAGGCACACACACCAGGGTGCCTGCTCCGAGCCTCCTCGGTGCGGCTGGGGGCAGGCCCCCAGCAGACACACTCACATACACACGGGGTGCCAGCTCTGAGCCTCTGCAGTGTGGCTGGGGGCAGGCCCCATGTGGAGACACACACACATACACACACACACACACACACGCACATGGCGCTTGCTCCCACCCTCTGAGGCCAGACTGCAGCTTAGGCCTGCTCCCCATGCAGTCAGTAGGACAATCCTGAGGGCTCCTGGACTGTGAGAGGGGGCAGGCTGGGCTGAGGGACTCCCACCCCCTAGTGCCGGGGTCCAACCCCAGCGGGTCCAGGGGTCCCCAAAGGCGTGGACGGAGTCGGCGAAGAAGGAATGACATTGGGACAGCGTTCAGTTGATCAGCAGCCTAGCCAGGATCTCTAGCCAGGATCTCCAGCCAAGTTCTGGTCTGGATCTCCAGAGAGGTTCTGCTTTGGATCTCCAGCAAGGTTCTGTAGCCATGTTCCCTCGCTAGGCTCTCCAGCCAGGCTCCGTCCAGGCTCTCCAGCCAGGCTCAGTCACCAGGTTCTAGTCAGGTTCTCTTGCCAATTTCTTTAGTCAGGTTCAGTCCAGGATCTTTTGCCATGTTCTCTCGCTAGGCTCCATCTCCAGGCTCTGAAGCCAGCCTCTGTCCAGGATCCTCCGGCATGCTCTCGCCAGCAAAGTTCTTCTGTCTCTAGGCTCCATGTAGGTTCTGTCTTATTGATTCTGTTCTAAGTTCTGTGTGTGAAGTTCTGTCTCTCTGTCTGGTTCTGTGTTCTGAGTTCTGTCTCTTTCTGTCTTGTTACATCTGTATTTATACCAGTTGACTCAATCCCATCAATCTCTATTACAAAGGTTAGGGTGTTTCTTATCTCCATTCCAGGGAGAAAAGATCATGTAGTTTAAGCATGATTGTTCGTAGTTAAAGGGATTAATTACCCGCCTGGCACTTAGTTGAGGGGTTTTATTCCCTCCCTAACTTCAGGGGAAAATCCCTACCTGGGGATTCAACCTTTCTCGGAGAGGTGACCTTGGTTAAAACACAGTGCCAAGAAGGTGAGCAAACATATTAAGAACAGTATGCCATATATGCCAGGTCCCTTGAAACAGCAAGGATGGACCAGCTCCCGGCACCCTAGTACACAAATTTCATTCACCAGGCCTCTAGTATCACAATAACTATGTATGGGACCAGGTTGATACTTGAAATATTGGGAAGGTCAGTATATAAAGTACATGATTGCCTAACCACTATGCTGTACATCTGAAACTAATACAGAATAATATTGAATGTAAACTGTAATTTAAAGAAAAAGTTACCTTCTGAATTCCTTTGGTAATTGTTACCCTAATTGGGAAACAAGGGAGGAACTGATTGTAGATGTTGAACATTTTCAATTAAAATACCTACAGGGCCAGTTATGTTAAGTAGTCTGTAAATTAGAACTAAATGAAATAACACCTTAGAACAAAATAAATTATATATATTTACACACATCTGTATATATATATATACACTGAGTGGCCAGATTATTATGACCACCTGACATTTGTAGGCAAATTAGCTATAATTTTGCGCTGAAGTTGCTAGAGGGCCAGACCATTATAAATAGGAAAGCAGGTTGTTTACCATGATAGTAGAAGTGATTTTTTTTTCTGAAGATATGGGTAAACAATGTGATTTAACAGCCTTTGAACGTGGAATATATATATATATACACACACTGAGTGGCCAGATTATTATGACCACCCCATCAGTACTTCATTGGGCCATCTTTTGCCTTCAATACTGTGGCAATTCTTCTTGGCATTGACTCCAGGAGATGTTGAAAGGTGATGCGAGGAATCTGACACCATGCCTGATGAATAGCACTGTCCAGTTCTGTGAGATTTGATGGTTGTGGAACCAGCTGCCTGATGGCTCTTTTAACTTCTTCCCACAAATGCTCAATTGGATTGAGATCTGGTGATTGTGGGGGCCACCTAAGCAAGGTAAAGTCTCCCTCATGTTCTTGAAACCACTCCTGCACAATACGAGCACTGTGGCATGGCACATTGTCTTGTTGGAAGAAGCCATCTCCATTGGCCTATGCCATCAACATGATAGGATGAACTTGACCAGCAACGATACTTAGGTATGTTGTGCTATTCAGACGTTGTTCCACATGAATTAAAGGGCCCAAATCATGCCAGGAAAACATGCCCCAAACCATAACGCTGCCCCCACCAGCTTGAAGGGTTGCAGTCATGCATGTGGGGTGCATGCTTTCATGATGTTTCCGCCAAATTCTCATTCTGCCATCTGCATGATGCAACTGGAAACGTGATTCATTGGACCACATGACTTTTTTCCAATGCTCAACTGTCCAATCCTTGTGTTCCTGTGTGAATTGGAGACATTTTATCTTGGTAACTGCAGACAGCAAAAGTGTTTGAATAGGCCTTCAGCTTCCATATCCCATACAATGCAGTGTACGGCTAATTTGCCTACAAACATCAGGTGGTCATAATAATCTGGCCACTCATGTTCAAATATATCCCATGTTCAAAGGTTGTTAAATCACGTTGTTTACTCATACCTTCAGAAAAAAAATCACTTCTACTGTCGTGGTAAACAACCTGCTTCCCTATTTATAATGGTCTGGCCCTCTAGCAACTTCAGTGTAAAATTATAGCTAATTTGCCTACAAATGTCAGGTGGTCATAATAATCTGGCCACTCAGTGTAAATGTATATGGAGAGAGACACTTGTCAAACTTCTGAAAGATACCTGATAAAATAATCACATCCAAACCTCAATATTTCTTTATGTTCGTGTGCTGAGTTCATTCTTTAAGGTGTGTTCATTCCCACTGCATTTCTATTGTTCTGATCACTTCTGATTCTATTTTTTTTTAATTTTACATATCTATGAACTACATTCAACTCAATTTATACCAAAACAAATACCTTTGCTAATGCTTTCTTCCAAGATGATTTTTACATAATATTTCTAAAAAAAATCCTTTCAAGCTGTAGTGGAAAACAGTATTAAAGATTTCCCTATTTAATGAGGTAGGAAAGAAATTAAAGTTCTTATTTGAATTTTGTTTGTGTGTACTCAACTCAACCATAAGATCAATATTCTATGATTGCTTCTTATGTACCACTTTCACACATTTTTCAAGTACAATAGCTAGAGTTAATAGTCTTATCTATGTTTCTGGAGTTTGGTTATTTTACAATTTACCCTAAACTATATAGGTCACACTTAGACTTCATAAGAGAGTTTTAATTGCCTCCCTGGGTCAGTCCAATGATTCATATTGGCTGGACAGTAACAGCTTTTTAAATTGCTGTAATTTCTATAAGGCTCGAAAATTCCTGGTATCCAACTACCTGAACTTAATACCTGTTTAATTTTTTAAGGCTCTCTGCCTAAATTTGTGACTGTAATTTTGTACTTGACTAGTTTGTTTTTTTTTCATTTTTATTTCCAGATCTATGTTAGTCATCCCTCTAAAAGTGTAAGCCCATAGCAAGCAGAGAGCTTTAAAAAACATTTGCAAAAACATAACACTCTATGTATCACAATATACATAAACAAATTGTAGTTTGCTTGATTATAGCATAGTTATGTCTAGTCTGATTCATGTTGATGACAAAATCATTTACTTTTACTTCAAGTTTGTAGCTTCTCTCAACTTTACACTAATATGAAAAAAACAAAGAAAGCAACAACAAAATACTCATAACTTCATCCAGACCTAAAATTAAAACCCCTGTAAGGAAAAAGTTCCCCACCTCAGCCCCCCCCAAACACAGTATTTTTACATTCTAGGAGGAGTTTCCATAAACTGTATCACTGGAAAAGTGGGAATGAGTGAACTTTTCATGTTTTACAACCTGAAAAACAAACAAACAAACAAAAACAAAAACAAAACAAACAAACAAAAAAACCGCTTGCAACTTGTAAGAAGGAAGAGACAAAATTTTACCAATAAGAAGGAAGGGGTGTGTACTAACTACCCTGCATCTGTGTCAAACAGAAAATTAAGCAGTCATCTCTTTATTGTAAATATATTGTTTTAAATATACCAATTACTTCATTTATCCCCGTATTTGTATTCAATTAGGGGGGAAAAAGAGAACTCATGGACATGGACAGTGTGGTGATTGCAGAGGGGAGGGGCGTGGGTGAAATTGGAAGAGGGCATAGAGGGGAAAAGTGGTGATGGAAAAAATAAAGTAAAATATAAAATTAAGAAGGAAAATCAAACAAAAAAACAAGTAAAAGTGTGGGTGAAGCGAAGAGAGAGAGCAATGATGATAATCATGGAACATTGTATTTTAGGAAGTATAATCCTTATAAATGAAGCAATTTAGATCTTATGAGAAAAAGAAAGACTTTGGGTGACTATTCTAGGTATTGTATTTTTCATATTCATAAATTAAGAATATCTTTAAAGAAGACATTAGAGGTAAAATAATACCCCATTAATATGCTCTAGAAATTCACTGTATGAATTCTAGCTATAAATTAAAATTTTCCCAAGAAATAAGTATATAATTTGGCTCTTGGGCTAAAGATCTGATTAAGATCTGGGATTCAGTGAGCCTTACAAGATAAACTCAGTTGGCCCAAGGGAAATTCTTGCACTTCTGTAGGAAGGTGAATGAAAGTTCTCTGCAGAATACTTTCCATCAAAAAATCTATAAGCAGATATAAAAACAAAAATTGTATACCTGGAACCTATATAATCTTATTAACCAATATCACCCCCACTAAATTCAATTTTAAAAAAGCAATCAGCCCTAGCTGGTTTGGCTCAGTGGATAGTGTCGGCCTGCAGACTGAAGGGTCCCAGGTTCGATTCCGGTCAAGGGCATGTACTTTGGTTGCAGGCACATCCCCAGTTGGGGGTGTGCAGGAGGCAGCTGATCAATGTTTCTCTCTCATCGATGTTTCTTTTCTTTTTTAAAAAAATATATTTTTATTAATTTTTTACAGAGAGGAAGGGAGAGAGATAGAGAGTTAGAAACATCGATGAGAGAGAAACATCAATCAGCTGCCTCCTGCACACCTCCCACTGGGGATGTGCCCGCAACCAAAGTACATGCCCTTGACCGGAATCGAACCTGGGACCTTTCAGTCCACAGGCCGACGCTCTATCCACTGAGCCAAACCGGTTTTGGCATCATTGATGTTTCTAACTCTCTATCCCTCTCCCTTCCTCTCTGTAAAAAATCAATAATATATATATATATTTTTAAAAAGGGATCAAATAAAAAACTACAATAATAATATCCATCAACTAGCGTGGATGCAAAAGAATGGAAAGGGCAGTATCAGGGTGATTCACAGGAATTTCTGGAAAAAAAGAAAAGAGGTCCACCTCTTAATGCCTGGAACATGTATATATGCTAGGTTTTTATAGCAAAAAGGAATTAAGTATACAAATCAACTGATATTAAAATAGGGAGATTATTCAATGCTAACCTGGTGGGCCCAGTGTAATTAGAAAGGCCCTTAAATGTGGAAATGGAGGGAGAAAAACAGTCACTGAGAAGGAATAGGGGCAGCCTCTAGAAAGTGGACAAAACCAAGACAATGAATTCTCCCAGAAAGCCTCCAGAAGGAGCATAGCCCTGTCAACACTTTGATTTTAGCCTGGTAAAACCCATTTCAGATTGTTGACCTCCAAAATGTAAGATAATATATTTGTTGTTTTAAGCTACTAGGTTTACTGCAATTTTTTACAACAGCAATAGGAAACTAACCTGTAGCTGAAGAAAATAAGGGAATTTTAAAGTTTTTTCTTTATATACACATCAAGTAAATTGAAGAAAAATTGGCTTTTTAAATTTTATAGGAATTGTAAAAAATAAATTGTAAATATTAAAATAGAGAAAATATAAAAGGTAGATGAATATTTCACTGATCTTGCAATAGGTAAGCATTTTTAAGTATGAAATCAGTTTTGACTACATTTGATTAAATGCTTTTGTAATAAAAATAATTTAAGCTACATCAAAAACAAGGTAGGAAGCTTGAAAAACTACTTGCAACAAAATGTGAGAAAAGGGGCCAATATATTTGATATATAAAGATTAAGATTGTCGAGCTGCAGCGGGAAGGCCGGGGAGGGTTGGGGGGCAGGAGGTAGGGGGGTAAGAGATCAACTAAAGGACTTGTATGCATGCATATAAGCATAACCAATGGACATAAGACACTGGGTGATAGGGGAGGCTAGGGGACTGTCTAGGGCGGGGGGATAAAATGGATACATATGTAATACCCTTTGTAATACTTTAAGCAATAAAAAAAATAAAATAAAGATTAAGATTAAATCAAAACAAACTCTAACACTCTCAAGAGCAAAATATATGAAGAACATGAGTCAATAACTAAAAGAAGAAAATAAAATAATAAACTTTAAAAATTTTCATTAAATAATAGTACTGAAATAAGGCCATTTAACATAGTGATGAAGAGCCTAGGCTCTGGAAATTGACTTTGTATGCTGAAATCCATGCTCTGTCACTTAGATTATGTATAACGTAAGTATGAATAATAATGTTTTCATAGTATTAATGTAAGGACTGAATCTGTAAATCTATGCAATGGGTTTATTTAAGTGTCTGGTTCATGTAAACAATAAAAACTAGCTACTAGCTGTTATTGGGGAAATTTATTAAATTATAGTGATAAAATAGATAAGGTACACAGTGTTGGAAAGGGAATGCGAAATGCATTCTCATCTACTGGTCATAAGAACTTAATGGTTCCATCTTTGTGCAAACAAGCTGGCAGTATGCATCAGATGCTTTACAAAGTGAAAAGTATTTTAAATCACTCAGTCATTAACATCATGTTTTCCTTAATGCATGAACAGATGAACAAACAGCTACTCAGCAATAATGCTGAACCAAATATTGATTGATGTAACAATGTGGGCGGATCTCAAAATAATTGCACTGAGTGACTAATAAGCCAGTCACAAATGTTATATGCCATTTAATCCCATTTATATGCCATTATATTCATTTATATTAAAAAAACACACAAACCAACTATAAAGTTGGATAGTAGATAAGTGTTTTCCATGGTTTAGGGGTGGGTGTAATTGCTGCTACAGAGGGGCTGCACAAGGGAGTTTTGTGGGGTAATAAAATTGTCTGTATCCTGTTTGGGGTGGTGGCTACAATGATATAAACATGTATTAAACTTATAAAACTGGCACACTAAAATAAGCAGCTTTTACTGTGTGTAAATTTTAAGAATAATTAAGTTTTATTTTCTGAAGATATCTAATAGCATGAGAAATGATTGTGGTATAACATTCGTTGATCAGTCAAGATATAAACTTGTATTTGCAGTTTAATTACATACTGTAGTAATAAAATAACTATTTATTGATTATTGTATGTCAGGCACTGCTCTATTTACTTTACATGTATATTTCATTTAATCCTTTTTTATCTGCCATGTTATACAGCCGCTGTCTCAAGAGTATAAGTTGCTAGGATATTATAAAATTGGAAAGAGTGAGATGGAATAGAAAAAGCACCACACTTGGAATCAGAGAGGTTATGTTCAAATAACCTTTGTCCCTTGCTGACTACATTATAGTTTATTATTTTTAATAGAAAAAAATAGGAAATTTATTTTAAATGGCTTGTTATTCTCATTAGGATAGAAAATAACACATAGCATTACTAAAGAAGGAATAAAAGAGAACACTTGTGTAAGACCTTAATCAAGAAAAAAAGTATATACAACTAAAATTGATCAAAGTGAAAAATGCAACCAGATTAAAATATAAGCATATAAGCATTATGGCTTTTTTAAAAATTATCTTTATTGTTTAAAGAATTACAGCTGTCCCCTTTTGCCCATTGACCTCCCCTCCCCAGTCCTGTCCCCTCCCAGGCCTTCACCCCACTATTGTCTGTGTCCATGGGTTATGCCTATATGCATATAAGCTCTTTGATTGATTCTGCCCCTCTCCCTGCCCTTCCCTCTGAGAATCCTCAGGCTGTTGTATGCTTCCATGTCTCTGGATCTATTTTGTCAGTTTATTTGTTCATTATTCTATATATGAGTGAGATCATGTGATACTTGTCTTTCTCTGACTGACTTACTTTGCTTAGCCTAATAATCTCCAGGTCCCTCCATGCTGTCTCAGAGGGTAAGAGATCCCTCTTTTTTATAGCTGCATAGTAGTCCATGGTGTAGATGTACCACAACTTTTTTATCCACTCATCTACTGATGGGCATTTGGGATGTTTCCAGATCTTAGCTCTTGTAAATTTCCCTGCTATGAGCGTAGGGGAATATATGTTCTTTCTGATTGCTGTTTCAGGCATCTTAGAATATACTCATAGAAGTGGGGTCACGAGGTCAAATGGCAGTTCCTTTTTAATTTTTTGAGGAAACCCCACACTGATTTCCACTGTGG
Source organism: Myotis daubentonii (assembly GCF_963259705.1). Classification (NCBI taxonomy): domain Eukaryota; kingdom Metazoa; phylum Chordata; class Mammalia; order Chiroptera; family Vespertilionidae; genus Myotis; species Myotis daubentonii. The sequence continues at coordinate 33,358,523 of NC_081861.1, read as the reverse complement.
CTGTACCAGTCTGCATTCCCACCAGCAGTGTTCTAGGGTTCCTTTTCCTCCACATCCTCACCAGCACTTGCCTGTTGATATATTGATAGCAACCATTCTGACAGGTGTGAGTTGGTACCTCATTGTCATTTTAATTTGCATCTCTCTGATAATTAGTGAAAGTTGAACATTTTTCCATATGTCTCTTGGAAATTTGTATGTCCACTTTGGAGAAGTATCTATTTAGGCATTCTGCCCATTTTTTTTATTGGGTTGTTTGTTTTCCTTTTGTTGATTTGTATGAGTAAATTATATATTTTGGACATTAACCCCTTATCAGATGTATCATTGGAAAATATGTTCTCCCATACAGTAGTTCCCTTTTCATTTTGATGCTGATTTCTTTTGCTTTGCAGAAATGTTATTTTGATGTAGACCCATTTGTATATTTTTGCCTTTGTATCTCTTGCGTTAGGTGTTGTATCAGTGAAAATTTTGCTAGGTGGGATGTCTGATATTTTGTTGCCTATTTTTTCTTCAAGATTTTTTATGGTTTCATGACTTACATTTAAATATGTTATCCATTTTGAATTTATTCTTGTATATGGTGTAAGTTGGTGGTCTAGTTTCATTTTTTTTATATGTAGCTGTCCAATTTTCCCAACACCATTTATTGAAGAGACTGTCTTGACTCCATTGTATGCTCTTGCCTCCTTTATCAAAAATTAATTGAGCATGATGGCTTGGGTCAATTTCTGGCTTCTCTGCTCTCTTCCATTGATGTATATGTCTGTTCTTGTGCCAGTACAAGGCTGTTTTGATTATAGTGGTTTTGTAGTATAGCCTGATATCTGGTCTTGTGATCCCTCCAACTTTGTTCTTCTTTCTCAGGATTGCTATAGCTATTTGGGGTCTTTTTTGGTTCCATATAAATTTTTGGAGTGTTTGTTCTAAATCTGTGAAGTATGCCATTGGTATTTTAATGGGATTGCATTGAATCTATAGATTGCTTTGGGTACTATGGACATTTTTAATGATGCTAATTCCACCAATCTATGAACATGGTATATCCTGCCACTTGTTTATATCTGTGGCTATCTCTTTTGTCAATGTTCTATAGTTTTCCAAGTATAGATTTTTAGCTACCAGGTTAAGTTTATTCCTACGTATCTTAATTTTTTTTGTTTTGATGTTGAATGGGATTATTTTTTTTAGATTCTCTTTCTGAGAGATCATTATTGGTGTATAAAAATGCCAACAATTTCTGGGTGTTAATTTTGTATCCTGCTCCATTGCCAAAATCCTTAATTAAATATAGTAGTTTTTGATGGAGTCTTTAGGGTGTTCTATGTACAGTATCATGCCATCTGCAAATAATGACAGTTTTACAAGTTCTTTTCTAATTTGGATGCCTTTTTTGTTTTCTTCTTGTCTGATCACTGATCACTTCTTGTCTGACCCAGTACTACTAGTATGTTGAATTAAATATGGGCAATCCTATCTTGTTCCAGTTTTTAGGGGAAATGGTTTTGGGTTTTGCCCATTGAGTATGATGTTGGCTATAGGTTTGTCATATGTGGCCTTTATTATGTTGAGGTATGATCCCTCTATTCCCACTTTACTGAGAGTTTTTATCAAAAAAAGGTATTGGATTTTGTCAAATGCTTTTTCTGCATCTATTACTATGATCACATGATTTTTGTCTTTCAGTTTGTTTATGTGGCATATCACATTTATTGATTTGCGAATATTGTACCAGCCTTGCATACCAGGAATAAATCCCACTTGGTCATGGTATATGATTTTTTTAATATATGGCTAGATCTGATTTGTTAATATTTTATTGAGGATTTTAGCATCTATGTTCATCAGGGATATTGGCCTGTAATTATCTTCCTTTGTAATGTCTGTATCTGGGTTTGGAATTAAGATAATGCTAGCCTCATAGGAAGAGATTGGAAGTGTTCTTTCCTTAGATTTTTTGGAATAGTTTGAGGAGGATAGGTCTTAATTCTTCTTTGAATATTTGGTATAACTCTCCTATGAAGCCATCCAGGCCAGGGCTTTTGTTTGCTAGGAGTTTTTTGATTACTACTTCTATTTCCTCAGTTATTATTAGCTTAGTTAGGTTTTCTGCTTCTGATTTACTTTGGGAAAGTTATATTTTTCTATGAATTTATACATTTCATCCAGGTTGTCCAGCTTCTTGGCCTATAATTGTTCATAGTATTTGCTTATAATCCTTTGTTTTTTTGTGGTGTCAGTTGTTACTTCACCTCTTTTGTTTCTGATTTTATTTATTTGGATTCTCCCTCTCTTTGTTTCAGGCTAAAGGTGCATCAATCTTATTATCTTTTTAAAGAATTTGTTCTTGCTTTTGTTGATCTTTTGTATATTTTTTTAGGCTCTGTCATTTATTTCTGCTCTAATATTTATTATTCCCTTTCTTCTATTTTGGGCTTTTCTTGCTGTCCTCTTTCTACATCTTTAAGTAGTGTTAGTTTATTAGCAATTTTTCTTGTTTCTTAATATAGACCTGTAATGCTATGAACTGCCCTCACAGGACTGCTTTCACTGTATCCCATAGGGTTTGGGTTATTGTGTGTTCATTTTCACTGGTTTCCAGGAAGTTTCTGATTTTTTCCCTGATTTTATTGGTAACCCATTCATTGTTTAATTACATGATATTTAGCTTCTAAGTGTTTGAATGTTTGGGGGTGTTTTTATTGTAGTTGAACTCTAGTTCATGCCATTGTGATCCAAGAAGATTCTTGATTTGATTTCAATCCTCTACAATTTGTAAAGACTCCTTTTGTGCCCTAATATGTGGTCTGTCTTTGAGAATTTCCCATGTGCACTTGAGAAGAATGTATACTCTATATATTTGGGGTGAAATGTTCTGTAGATGTTTCATAAATCCATTTGCTCTAGTATGTCATTTAGGGTTACTGTTTCCTTGTTGATTTTTTTGCTAGAAGATCTATCCAGTGATGTCAGTGGGTGTTAATGTCCCCTACTATGAATGTATTGTTGCTGACCTCTCCCTTTAAGTCACCCAGAAGTATTTTTATGTATTTGGGTGCTTCTATATTGGGTGAATATATGTTTACCAGGATTATATCCTCTTGTATTGATCCTTTTATTATTATGTAATGGCCTTCATTGTCTCTTATTATGGCCTTCATTTTGAAGTCTAGTTTGTCAGATATTAGTATTGCTGCCCCAGCTTTTTTTTCATGGAAAAATTTTTCCCCATCCCTTCACTTTCATTCCTGTGAGTCTTTTGTTCTGAGATGGGTTTCTTGTAGAAAGCATATAAATGGATCATGCTTTCTTATCCATTCAGCTACCCTATGTCTTTTGATTGGAGCATTTAGTCCATTTACATTTAAGGTTATTATTGATAGGTACTTATTTGTTGCCATTTTTACTCTTTATACCTGTGTTCCTCCCTCTCTTTCTATTTCTTCTTTTTACAATAGTCTCTTTAGAATTTCTTGCATTGCTGGTTTGGTGGTAATAAACTCCCTTAGACTTTTTTGTCTGCGAAGCTCCTAATTTGTTAGCATATAATTGTAATTGTACCCTTCTATAGCACTCTATTTCTATAGTATCAGCTATAATGTCTCCTCCTTCATTTCTAATTTTATTTTCTATTTTTTTCTTAGTCAGTCTAACTAAAGGTTTATCAATTTTGTTTAACTTTTCATAAAACCAGGTTAAGTTTTATTTATCCTATCTATTGTTTTCTGATCTCAATTTCACTAATTTTGGCTCGGATTTCTATTATTTCCTTCCTTCTGCTAACTTTTGGGATTTTTTTTATTTCTCTTTTTTTGGTTCCTTGAGGTGTAAACTGAAGTTGTTTATTTTAGATCTTTCCAATATCTTTATGGATGTGTTCATTGCTATAAACTTTCCTCTAAGCGATATAATAGATATTTCCCTGAATCCTATAAAATTTGATATGCATTGTCATTTTTATTTGTTTTGCGATTTTCTTTTGATTTCTTCATTGATCCATTGGTAATCTACAAGTATTTTACTTAGTTTCCACATATTTGAAGATTTCAAATTGGTATGATTTCAATATTCTTAAATTTACTAAGATTAGTTTTATGGCCCATAATATGATCTATTCTGGAGACTATTCCATGTGCACTTGAAAAGAATGAGTATTCTGCTGCTATTGGATGGAATACTACATATTAAAAGGCTAATATGAAAATTGTCCCCTTGGGAGTTCGACCAACCAGGAGTTCGACCGCCTGCTATGACATTCTCTGACCACCAGGGGGTGGTGCAAAACAAAGGAAGGCCCTGGCAGGAAGCCAGCAGCCTGGGGATCGGCCCTTATAGCTGGCCAAGCCTGAGGACCCTACCTGTGCACGAATTTCATGCACCAGGCCTCTAGTGTTCTATATAAGTTTGTTGGTCTATCTGTTGTTAAGTGAGGTCTGTTCCAACGTTTTGTTGTTGATTTTCTGTCTGGATGATCTATCCATTGTAGAAAGTAAGGTATTGAAGTCCCCTGCTATTATTATATTGTTGTCCATTTGTCCCTAAAAATATTAGCATTTGTTTTATATATGTGGTACTCAGATATTGGGAGAGTATATATTTAATATTGTTATATCTTCTTGATGTATTGACGCATTTATAATTATGCAGTGACCTCCTTTGTCTCTTGTTACCATTTTTGGCTTGGACTCTGTTTTTTCTGATATAAGTTGATATAAGTATGCCACACCCACTTTATTTTATTAGCATTTCCTTTGAAAATCATCTTCCACCCTTTCACTCTCAGTTTATGTTTGTCTTTGAAGCTGAGATGAGTCTCATGATGGCAGCATATATAGTTGGATATTGTTCTTGTTATTTTTATTCATCCAGATAGACTGTGCCTTTTGAATGGTAGTTTCAATTCTTTTGCATTCAGGATGATTAATGATATATTTGGACTTACAACTGAGATTTTATCTTTTGTTTTCTGGTTGTTTTATATATACACTAGAGGCCTGGTACACGAATTCGTGCATAGGTGGGGTCCCTCGGGGTGGCCTGCTGGGATCATGCCCCAGGTCGTGCCCCCAGACTTGCAGCCCCGCAGCCCCACCTGGCACCCTGCCGTGGCCTGGTGTCGCTCCCTCACTTGCTCCACCATCCTACCTGCAGGGTGAATGATCTGAGCCAAGCTCCCCACCCGGCTCCCTCAGTGTCTGGGAGCCAGGAGGCAGAACCGCCCCTTGTTGCCACTGCTGGTTGCCCCTGCAGGGTGATCAGTGGGGTGATTGGGCCCCCACTCACACCCACCTTGGCCTGGCGCTGCCCGCTCACCTGCTCCATCAATTTGTTGCAGTCCTGCTCTCATTGGGGCCCATCGGGGCCTGCAGTGCACCTACCATATTTTGCGCTGCCCCCTGGTGGTCAGTGTGGTCTAGCTTCTGGTCAATGGACCACCTGAGGGGACAATTTGCACACTAGGCTTTTATTATATAGGATTGTTTATTCTACTTTGTTTTTGTGTACATTTTTATGTTGGTGATTTTCTATGATGATTTGTTTAGTTCCCCTTTTTTACTTTTTGTATCTTTGTTCTAAATTCTTGCTTTGTGGTTACCATGAGGTTTGTATAAAACTTCTCATTGATAAAATAGTCCTTTTTCCTACTGATAGCAACTAATCTTTATTTTTATAAGTAGATTCTGTTATTTTAATCCTCCTCTTATATATTTTTGTTATCACAAATTTTTCATTTTTATGCTGTGAGCTTGTCACCAAATTGTACTGGCTATAGTTATTTTTAATGCTTTTTCCCTTTAACCCTTTTTTATTTTCAAAACATTATTCATACATGTGACTTTAATTAGAAAGCTATAATAGATACATTATGAATTTTCATGGAGAAAAAAAGCCAGCATCTGGATTTGAGATTCTACACAAAGAGAGAGCTGTTTTTCTTCCTCTTTTTCTAGAGCCCATGATACCTAAATTTCCCTCAGTTAGAATTTCTTCAGAAATAGTAAAATAAAACCCCAAATTGCAAAGTCAATAGGCTTCACCACAGATTTTTATATTGGTGATTCAAAGCTTATAAAGAAAGACTACAATTTCATAATTTTTAATTTTCTCCCATAGATATAACATGGAAATATTTTAATAGATCTCAAAGTTCCTGTTTTGTATACGTATTTTTTAAAGATATGCATTTGTTTCAAGTATATTTATCTGAGAAGTTCATCTTTTTGTTTTTTATTTAATTTTATTTTGGGGGGGAGTGTATATCTTCTTTTTTTATTCTATTTCTTTATTGATAAAGGTATTACATATGTGTCCTTATCCCCTCATTAGCCCCAAACCCTCACACATGCCCTCACCCCCCTGGTGTCTGTGTCCATTGATTAGGCTTATATGCATGCATACAAGTCTTATGGCTCATCTCTCTACCTTACCTCTGAGGTTTGATGGTCTGATCTATGCTTCTCTGTCTCTGGATCTGTTTTTGTTTATCAGTTTATGTTGTTCATTACATTCGACAAATGAGTGAGATCATGTGATATTTCTCTTCCCCTGGCTGGCTTATTTCGCTTAGCATAAAGCTCTCCAGTTTCATCCATGCTGTTGCAAATGGTAAGAATTCCTTCTTTTTTACCACAGTGTAGTATTTCATTGTGTAGATGTACCACAGTTTTTTAATCCACTTATCTGCTGATGGGCACTTAGGGCTGTTTCCAAATCTTAGCTACTGTAAATTGTGCTGCTATGAACATAGGGGTGCATATATCCTTTCTGATAGGTGTTTCTAGCTTCTTGGGATATATTCCTAGAAGTGGGATCACTGGGTCAAATGGGAGTTTCATGTTTAGTTTTTTGAGGAAACTCCATACTGTTCTCTACAGTGGCTACACCAGTCTGCATTCCCACCAGCAGTGCATGAGGGTTCCTCTTTCTCCACATCCTCGCCAGCACTTGTCATTTGTTGATTTGTTGATGATAGCCTTTCTGACAGCAGATGGTACCACATTGCCGTTTTGATTTGCATCTCTCAGATAATTAGTGACTTTGAGTATGTTTTCCTATATCTCTTGGCCTTCCTTATGTCCTCTTTGGAAAAGTATCTATTTAGGTCCATTGCCCATTTTTTGATTGGGCTATTTATCTTTCTTTTGTTAAGTTGTATGATTTCCCTATAAATGTTGGATATTAAACCCTTATCGGTGATAACATTGGCTAATATGTTCTCCCATGCAGTGGGCTTTCTTGTTGTTTTGTTGATGGTTTCTTTTGCTGTACAGAGTTTTTTATTTTGATGTAGTCCCATTTTTATATTTTCTCTTTAGGTTCCATTGCCTTAGGAGCTGTATCGGTGAAGATATTGCTTTGGCATATGTCTGAGATTTTGTTGCCTGTGGATTCCTCTAATATTTTTATGGTTTCCTGTCTTATGTTTAAGTCCTATATCCATTTTGAGTTTATTTTTATGTATGGTGTAAGTTGGTGGTCTAGTTTTATTTTTTTTGCATATATCTGTCCAATTTTCCCAACACCATTTATTGAAGAGACTGTCTTGACTCCATTGTATGTTCTTGCCTCCTTTGTCAAATATTCATTGGGCATATTGGTTTGAGTCAATTTCTGGTTTGTCTATTCTATTCCATTAATCTATATGTCTGTTCGTCTGCCAGTACCAGGCTGTCGTGAAAACAGTGGCTTTGTAACACAGCTTGATATCTGGTCTTATGATCCCTCCTACTTTGTTCTTCTTTCTGCAGCTATTCGGGGTCCATTTTTTATTCCAGATGAACTTTTTTGGAGAGTTTGTTCTAGGTTTGTGAAATATGCTGTTGGTATTTTAATGGGAAGTGCATTGAATCTATAGATTGCTTTTGGTAGTATGGACATTTTAATGATGTTGATTCTACCAATCCATGAACACGGTATGTTCTTCCATCTGCTTATGTCTTCCTCTATCTCTTTTTTCAGTGTCCTGTAGTTTTCAGAGTACAGGTTTTTTATCTCCTTAGTTAAATTTATTCCTATGTATCTTAATTTTTTTGTTGCGGTGGTAAATGGGATTTTTTAAAGTCTCTCTTTCTGTAAGTTCACTATTGGTGTATAAAAATGCCCATAGATTTGTTGGCATTAATATTGTATCCTGCTACAATGCCAAATTCATTTATTATGTCTAATAATTTTTGATGGAGTCTTTGGAGTTTTCTATGTACAGTATCATGTCATCTGTGAATAATGACAGGTTTACATCTTCTTTTCCAATTTGGATACGTTTTATTTCTTCTTCTTGATGAATTGCTATGGCTAGTATGTCAAGTACTATGTCGAACAGGAGTGGTGAAAGTGGCCATCCTTGTCCACCCTACCTTTTTTTTGTGTTTAAAGATGTCATTGCACTGTATTCTGGTCTCCATTGTCTATGATGAGAAGTTTAGCATCATTTGTATTCCTGTTCCATTTCATGGCATATTGATTTTCTTATAAGACAAATGACTCTCAAAAGAAAAAGATATTGTACCAACTGGTTTGTCTCAGTGGATAGAGCATCGACGTGTGGACTGAAGGGTCCCAGGTTGGATTCCAGTCAAAGGCACATGCCCAGGTTGCAGGCTCGATCCCCAGTAAGGGGCATGCAGGAGACAGCCAATCAGTGATTCTCTGTCATCATTGATCTTTCTCTCTCTCTTCTTTCCTCTCTGAAATCAATAAAAATATATTAAAAAAGAAAGAAAAATATTATTAAGTGGGGTTTATATAAAATGTAGGATTAGAATTTATGATAACAGTAGCACAAAGGAGAGGCATAATGATGAAATTATACTGTTTTAAGACACTTACACTTGTGAAATATAAAAAATTAAGTGCAAAGTGGTAAAATTTTATTCTTTTTATATTTTATTGATTTTTTTACAGAGAGGAAGGGAGAGGGATAGAGAGTTAGAAACATCAATGAGAGAGAAACGTTGAGCAGCTGCCTCCTGCACACCCCCCACTGGGAATGTGCCCGCAACCAACGTACATGCCCTTGACTGAAATCAAACCCAGGACCCTTCATTCTTCAGGCCGACGCTCTATCCACTGAGCCAAACTGGTCAGGGCTAAAATTTTATTCTTAGTAAACTGTGATTAGCAGGCATGTTATAATCCAAGCAGGAAAATAACACTAATAATAATTATACTGTAAAGACAATATAGGAAATAAAATGGAATAATTTAAAATAGTAGTAGACTGGCTAAAAAAAAAACAAGAATAGAGCAACAAAGGAAAAGAAAAATGGATGATACAAATAAGAAACAAATAGCAAATGGCAGACTTGAAATCAACCATGTCAATTATTATGTTAAACACAAATGGAGCAAACACGCAAGTTAAAGCAGATATCTTTCTATTATATACAAAGCAAGACAAGACTATGCTGTTTAAAAGGCAACAACTATAGCCCTAGCTGGTTTGGCTCAGTGCATAGAGCATCGGCCTGTGGACTGAAGGGTCCCAGGTTCAATTCTGGTCAAGGGCACATGCCTGGGTTGTGGGCTCGATCCCTAGTAGGGGGCATGCAAGAGGCAACTGATCAATGATTCTCTCTCATCATTGATGTTTCTGTCTCTCTATCCCTCTCCTTCCTCTCTAAAATCAATATATATATGGCAACAACTATAAATATAAAAACATGATAGTTTGAAAGTAAAGAAAAAAAATAAGAAAAGGAATGTTACTAGATAGAAATAGAAAAATTCATACTGATAAAAGAGTCAATTCAATAGGACCACATACAAATCCAAAATTTGTTTCTAGCTATCAAAGAGCTTCAATAAATATAAAAAATGAAGAAAAATAAAATACTCCATAATTATAGTTGGATGTTTTACCACCTATCTCTCTCGCAGTTAATAATAGAACAGGTAGATATAAGCTTAGCAAGTGTATAGAAGACTTGAATTACACTAACAAATAACTTAATTGACATATATTGAGCTCTGGAAAACTCTTACATGTGTAGACATTAAACAACATACTCCTAAACAACCAACGAGATAAAGAAAAAATCTAGCCCGCCGGCGTGGCTCAGTGGTTGAGCGTAGACCTATGAACCAGAAGGTCATGGTTCGATTTTTGACCAGGACACATGCCTGGACACATGCAGGCTTGATCCCCTGTGTGGGTCTTGTAGGGAGCAGTAGATCAATGATTTTCTCTCATCATTGATGTTTCTATCTCTCGCTCCCTTCCTCTCTGAAATAAAATAAATAAATAAGAAGAAATCTAAAGGGAAATAAAACACTACTGTGGAACAAATGAAAATTGAAAAAGAAAGCACCAAATCTTATGGGATGCAGCAAAAACAGTTCTAAGAGGGAAATTTATAGCAATGAAAGCATACATTAAGAAAAAAAAATCACAAATAAGCAAACTAACTTTACATTTCAAGGAACCAGGTAAAGAAGAGTAAACAAAACCCAGAGTTAGCAGAAAGAAGGAAATAACCAATAGCAGAGTAGGAATAAATTAAATAGAGACCAGAATCAATAGAAAAGGTTGATAAAACTAAGAACTGATTTTTTGAAAAGATATTTTTAAATGACAAACTTTTAGCTACACTAACTGAAAACAAAAAGAGAGAAAGAGGACCTAAATCAAGATCAGAAATGAAAGCAGAGACATTACAACTAATATACAAATACAAAGGACCATGAAAAACAACTATAGATAATTTATACACCAACAAACTGGATAACCTAGTAAAAAATCATAGATTTCTAGAAACATGTAAGCTTCCAAGACTGAATTATAAATAAATAGAATACTTGAATATAGGATAAGGAGATTTAATCAATAATCAAAATCTCTGACCACAAAAATTCCTAGGACTAAATTGTTCACTGGTGAATTTTACCAAACATTTGAAGAAGAATTAATAGCCCTAGCCAGTTTTGCTCAGTGGATAGAGCATCGGCCTGCAGAAACAAAGGGTCCCCGGTTTGATTCCAGTCAAAAGCATGTACCTAGGTTGCAGGCTCCTCCCCAGGCCCTGGTGGGGGCTTGTGCAGGAGGCAACCAATCAATGTGTTTCTCTCACATTGATGTTTCTCTCTGTCTATCTTTCCCTCTCTCTTCTAATCTGCCTAAAAATCACTGGAAAATTGTCCTTGGGTGAGGGTTAATGAAACAAACAAAGAGAGAAAAAACAACAAAAAAGAAGAATTAATGGAGAGAACACTCCCATTCTCATTTTACAAGGCCAATATTCCCCTGATACCAAAGCCAAATGAAGACACTACAAGAAAAGGAAATTATAAACCAATAATTTTATTTTAGGGGTTTTATTTTTTTAATACTCACCAGAGGATATTTTTTCTATTAGTACTTTTAGAAAGAATGGAGGAGAGGGAAGAGAAGAGAGAGAGAGAGAAGCATCCATGTAAGAGAGACACATCGACTGGTTGATTGGCTGCCTCCCATCTGCATCCTTGACTGGAAAGCAAACCCGCTACCCTTCAAGTACATGGGTGGATGTTCCAACCACTGAAAAAAACTGGTCAGGACTATTTTAGGGGTTTTAAATGAAGAAGAGGTAACTAAGGTACCTAGTAAAGATTATTCTTTCACCTTCCTGTGAGAATTGCCAAAATATTAACATTCCTAGAAACTGTGACTAATGCTTATTAGGCCTTCCCTATATTTTGAGCACCGCAGGCTAGATCCAGCTGTGTTGATGGTCTGATTTTTCTGTTACTTACTGGTAGTTAACTTTGCGTCCGATCATGTCTTTCACTGTAGATCAGCTCAGGTCTTACAACCAAAATTCAGATAAGTCTCTGGGAATTCTAATGCAATTACTATTCACTTCAGGCTTTGCTGCATGAGATTTAGAAGAAAACAACATGCTACCTAATAATAACTGGATTCCCCTCTCCAGGTGCCTTTGTATTATGATGTATTGTAGCAAATGCAATTGCATTTGGTAAATGTTTCTGTTTGGGAGGAGGTTGGAGCTTGACCAGAAGACCATAACACAGTTGTAAATCCCATGGTATTCCATCTGACAATATTGTTTGACCATTATGCTTCCTCTCTATCATTAGTTGTATTTAGGAACAGTTAAATATCAGAGAATTATTTGAGATCAGAAATCATATTTTGTTTTTTTATCCTCAGCAACTAAAACAGTGTAAGGCACATAGAAAGCACTTAATGCATGTTTATTAAAGGTGGATTGATCAGAATTACACTTGTTAGTATTATTATGAGGGAGGACGGCAGACCTCTCATGTTTTTTTCTATTCACACTGAGTATACTCAGTAATAACAATGTCTAGAAATAATGGGGGGGTGGATATAGGGTCACAATTCCTTCATGACACCTTTGCTGGATTTATTACAGCTGGCACCATATGAATGACTGAGGCTACCATATGGACAAAATAAAAGCATTGCAAGTAAATGCCATATATATGAAAAAAACAACAAAAAATGGGTTAAACTTACAATTTGGTTTCTTTTGCCTTTTGTTGTTGTTGCAGCAGCCTGGCATTATTGCCTATCTCCGGTTCATATTGTACAGGATGCTTCAGTGGCAAATGAATTTTGGAAACATTGTGACATTTTCAGAGAATCTTTTGTCTTATGAACGGAGGCACTTCATACCATATATTGATATATATTTTTAAAAGACCAACCTTCTGGGTGGAAGCAAGAATAAAGTTTATTTTCTAAAGATAAACAACATGATATATTTAAATCATGTGCACATTGCAGTTTTCTTGGCGGGTGATTCCCCGTTTCAGCTCATATGCACAACCTACTTTTACCCTCATTGAAATTGGAAGCCAAGTTTAATAGGAAATGAAGGCGAAAAGGAAAACTTCCTCCTTTGCAGTGCCACATGATTCATTATGTTAGTCCTTTTATAGCAGAATAAACACTGCAGAGATGCAACCTCAACTTTTTGATTGCTTTAAACAGATGGCCAAGAACAAGCTTGTATGCTTCATTCTCTTGCTTTAGCATAATTTAGTTTTCTAAAGACTAAGATGTCTTTGAACTGGAGGGGACACTCTTTTTAAATTCAGCAAATGTGATACCTGTCAACAACGATAAACATGGTATTAATGAAAGTGTATGTTAATGCATTAAACTGGTAGGGTATCAGCAGGATATCAGTTTCATTGCCACTGATTTTTTAGAGATAATCCACCATTTGAATTAGTGTTAGTGATAAATTATTTCCAAGTAGTATTAATCATACTCACTGGGAAATTAAAATGTCATAAAATGACAAAGTGTTAAAGAAACAGTATCTTACATCTACACCTGCCTATGCATCACAATATCACCACACTGTGTGGTCAAAAACATTTACAAGAGACTATTTTTAACATGGTATTCAGTGATGTAAGTGATTTAACATTCTACTCATTCTCTTAGCAATGTTAGTAAAATTAAGTACTTTCTATAAGTGATAAATGGTATATACCTTATTGTGATCATTGTTTTTATTAAAGAAACAAGTAAAATGAAAGAAAGCCCTTTAGTTTTTTTATTGATTTAGTTGGCTAGGTGTTCCTTTTATAAATATATGGTTTTTTTTTTTAAAAAATTATGATTGCAAAGATTCTTATTGACTAGGGCCTATAGTTCAGTTTACAAATGAATTAATCTTTCCATTGTTTGCTTTCATGAGAATTGTGGATTCTTATAAAGTTATTAAATAGTGTATAGGTAGCCCTGCCAGCATGGCTCAGTGATTGAGCCTTGAATTCTGAATCAAGAGGTCATAGTTTGATTCCTGGTCAGGGCACATGCCTGGGTTGTGGACTCAATCCCCAGTGTGGTTGGGGTGTGCAGGAGGCAGCTGATCAATGATTCTCTTTCATCATTGATGTTCCTATCTCTCTCTCCCTCTTCCTTCCTCTCTGAAATCAATAAAAATATATTTTAAAAAATTGTATATAGGTATGCTCTTCCATAACAAAAATGTGTGCTCTTTCGAATTTAATAGGGGAAGTCAGTAAAATAGAGTACTTTAATTACAAGAGTATTCATCTTTTCTTTCTCTATGTTATTGGATTTTGAAATATTAGAACACTAGAGACCTGGTGCACAAAAATTTGTGCACTTGGGGGTGTCCCTCAGCCCGTCCTGTGCCCTCTCACAGTCAGGGACCCCTCAGGGGATGACCACCTTCTGGCTTAGGCCCGCTCCCTGGGTGATTGGGCCTAAGCTGGCAGTCAGACATCCCTCTGGCAGCCCGGGAGCCCTCAGGGGATGTCCACTTGTCAGCAGGGAGCAGACCTAAGCTGTAGTCAAACATCCTTAGTGCTGCTGAGGAGGCGGGAGAGGCTCCTGTCACCACCACTGTGCTGGCAGCCATCAGCCTGGCTTGTGGCTGAGCAGAGCTTCCCCTGTGGGAGCGCACTGACCACCAGGGGGCAGCTCCTGCATTGAGTGTCTGCCCCTGGTGGTCAGTGTGTGTCATAGTGAGCAGTCCTTCCCAGTCGTTCTGCTGCTAGGGTCAATTTGCATATTACCCTTTTATTATACAGGATAGATGCCTAGTGCACAGGTGGGGGTTGGCTGGTTTGCCCTGAAGGGTGTCCCGGATCAGGGTGGGGGTCCCCAGTGGGGTGCTTGGCCAGCCTGAGTGAGGGGCTGATGGCTGTTTGCAGGCTGGTCAAGCCCCCCCCCCAGTGGAGACCCTCACCCCATGGAGGTTTGGCCAGCCTGGGTGAGGGGCTGATGGCTGTTTTCAGGCTGGCCACACCCCCTTTAGAGTGAGGGGTCCCTACGGGGTGCCTGGCCAGTCTAGGTGAGGGGCTGAGGGCCGTTTTCAGGAAGCTCCCAGCCTCTCCTCTTTTTTTTTTTTTATTCTGGGGTTTATTTATCTTCTATAATTGAAACTTTGTAGCCTTGAGTGGAGCTCAGAGCCAGCCAGGGTGGGTGGGAAGCTTGGCTTCCTCCATCACCAGGGGCCACCTCAGCTTCCTGCTCACTCAAGCTCCGTGGCCACGGCCGGCTGAAATCAGGTATCTGGGGTTTATTTATCTTCTATAATTGAAACTTTGTTGCCTTGAGTGGAGCTCAGAGCCGGCTGCGGCAGGTGGGAAGCTTGGCTTCCTCCATCACTGGGGCAACCAAGCTTCCTGCTTGCTCCAGTTCCCTGACTACCGGCTGCCATCTTGGTTGGGTTAATTTGCATATAGTCGCTCTGATTGGCTGGTGGGCATGGCTTAAGACATAGCAAAGGTATGGTCAATTTGCATATTTGTCTTTTATTAGTGTAGATTATAAATTCAATGTTGTGCACATCTACAGTATATGAAGACTCCAATTTTAAATGTACAAATATGTGACTCAAAATATTAAGTGAACTCAAAATTCAAAAAAAAAGAGAACATGATAAAATAATACATGGCTTTCCTTCTAACTCAATAACTTAATAAGAGGATAAACAATTTAAAATGTTTAAGATGTCTTATACTTAATAAATGGAAAATATTCCAATAGAAGAAAATTCTTATGATGAATTATGAGAATGAAAGTACAGACAGGTGAATTATGTAGATTGTAAATTATGTCATGGATATAAAAACCTATATTAAGCAAAATATCCAAAAAAGTAGAAAAAAATGGTGGCTTTCATTTCTTTTCCCAAAATAACCTGATTTACAAAAAATGGTGAAGTAGAAACAAATGAATACCAGCCAATAACTCAAAAGTCATGGTTGTATTAAAATTATACTTGCTGCAGTTTCTCCTGACTATCCTAGTCAGTAAATAAATTCTAACTTAATTTTCCTAAACAGTCTCATTTCTAGAACTAAGCAGACCTGACTTCATAAACACATGACTAAAATAGCTTTTGCCATGATGTACCATTTAGAGCTTTCCCTGAAGAATATGAAGTTTAATATTTATAATCATGAGGCTGTTTTTTCTATAATGTATTATATCATGAAACTGTACAATGTGCAGTATTTTTTCAACCAAAATTTCATTCATCCTATTTAAAAGTAGATCTTTACTTTTAACATATTGTTAACATAGAAAACATTCAAACCTGTAAAGAATTTTTGTGAGTATATTTGAGCCAAACTGTCGACAATTGGCGGGAAGCAGAACCTCAAGGAACTGAGATAATGCTCCAGAGAATGGTGGTTTCTCATCTATTTTTATACATTGTAATCAAAGGAGGGACTTAGATGGGTTACATGAAATCCATTGGTGATACATTAGAGAGGCAGGAGAAAGAAAAGTGGGGAAATCTCTGGGATTGGATAAAAAGTAAAATGATAGACACATATGTAGGTGGGTGCGGGATAGTTAACAGTCAACAATTAACATGCTAACAATAACAATGAAGGAATTTGTGGTATCTGTCCTGGCACTCAGGAAAATTAGGTTGTGCCCCAAAGGGGTCCAGAAAAAGTGAAGTTACAAGTTACTCAAGGATATGTTATTATAGATGCAAAAATACCTGTAAGCTCAGTTAAGGTAAAGGTTGACCTTGTCAGTGAAGATACTGGCCTAGGACGTAACTACCCACCATAACTGCTTTTAGTTAAAGTTTAATTTCAGACCACCTTTGTGGTTACTTTAGGTCTCTGAGTTTGCAAGACCGCCATGCAGGCTTTCCCTGAGCTTGTCAGGTTAGCATGTGGCACCTTTCTTCTACAATATCTAGATCCTTTCTACAATATCTAGATCCTCCATTTCCCCCCTCCCCCTCTGTGCATTTCCCTTTACCTTCCTCTCCCGCTTTTGCCCCAGGCACATTACCTTTAGCTTCCTCACTCCCAAGCTCCAAAGGCCCTTCCTTTACCTCTATAACTTGTTCCCTAAGCCCATTTCTTCTAAGAATTATTTCTTCTACCTCTATGACTTACCAAATAAATGTTCTCTTATGTTTGGGTCTTGGCTCTAAATTCTTTCCTAGCCAGACGCAAGTACTGAGGTTACTGAACCCAGGTTTGGTCTGACCTCCTCTGGTCAGACACCTGGTGTGGTTCTCACCATCTACAACATAATGGTGCCATTGTTGTATCACAAATCAGCAAGCTGGACAAGATGCCTAATGAGCCAATTAGTTAGGAGTCATCTTTATTGCTCACAGGTTCAGAGCAGATTACCTCTGTCAAATTCTGAACACCACATACAGGAAGTTTCTGGTATTTATACTTTTCGAGCCTCTTTATTACAAAGGGCTCTT
This sequence comes from Myotis daubentonii, assembly GCF_963259705.1. Taxonomy (NCBI): domain Eukaryota; kingdom Metazoa; phylum Chordata; class Mammalia; order Chiroptera; family Vespertilionidae; genus Myotis; species Myotis daubentonii. Next base: position 33,341,325 of record NC_081861.1, on the reverse strand, counting down.
TGTGAGTTATTGTTATAGACAGTTGTAACCTTGAATACATATCGGATCTAATCAAACACCTGCAATATCTATACAGACAACTTGTAACTTCGAATACATATTATATCTAATCAAACACCTGTAACTTTGGATGAACAAACACTTTGCAAAATATGTGAATTAATATAGTGTATCAGCCACTTTAGATGGCTAGCTTGCAAGGTCAGACAATTAAGTTTATCTTTCCTATTCAAGCAAAAAACAAGTTATTTTATAGTCTAAAAATAACAGAGTTGACCCAAGGAATAAGAGACTGTCTAAGAATAACAGAGTAGTTCAAACAGCAGTTTCAAACAGCAGGTTTTACAAAGGAGGGACCACTATGCTTAACCATGACTGGGATGGTTCTTACTGTGACTCGTATTATTTCATCACTGGTAAGCCAGCTGTCCTCGCCACCTTGGCTTGAAAGACACAGCTAACTGTGTTCTCTTTACTCCCTGCATCGTTTCCTCTGGCCATGGGTTCTCTCCCTCTCTTTCTTTCTTTCTTTCTTTCTTTCTTTCTTTCTTTCTTTCTTTCTTTCTTTCTTTCTTTCTTTCTTTCTTTCTTTCTCTCTCTCTCTCTCTCTCTCTCTCTCTCTCTCTCTCTCTCTCTCTCTCTCTCCCTCTCTCTCTCTCTCTCCCCCCAGATTGCTGCACTGTGTGAGCACACGGCGAGCATTTAAAAACCATTATGACACTCACCGCTAGAAGATTCTGGTGACAAGATGAGGGGGTCATGAACCAGGGAAGTTTGCACTAGGCACCCTGCTGCTACAAGACAATGTCCATGCACTCAGGAACACTGTAAAATCACACAAGGCCCTTCCACGTGTCAGGTTACTAGTTCTAATGGGGAGAGAGAGAGAGAGAGAGAGAGAGAGAGAGAGAGAGAGATCCTTGCTCCTTCACTGTAAAGATGTTTTCTTCCCTTTCTATTTCTTCCTTTGTGTCTGAAGTTCAGGCTGACTTTTTTTGAGCTTTTTGAAATCCTTGAGGTGGAGCTAAGGGTTAAGGGTTGAGAGACCCTAGGCCCTTGGTCGGCAAACTGCGCCTCGCGAGCCACGTGCTGCTCTTTGGCCCTTTGAGTGTGGCTCTTCCACAAAATACCACGTGCGGGCATGCACATACATTGTGATTGAAACTTCATGGCCCATGTGCAGAAGTCAGTATTTTGTGGAAGAGCCACACTAAAGGGGCCAAAGAGCCGCATGTGGCTCACAAGCCGCAGTTTGCCGAGCCACAGTTTGCCGACCACTGCCCTAGGCCCGTGGTCGCCAAACTGCGGCTCGCAAGCCACATGCGGCTCTTTGGCCCCTTGAGTGTGGCTCTTCCTAAGCCTTAGGAGTACCCGAATTAAGTTAATAGCAATGTACCTACTTTTATAGTGTAAGTTTAAAAAATTTGGCTCTCAAAAGAAATTTCAATTGTTGTACTGTTGATATTTGGCTCTGTTGACTAATGTGTTTGTTGACCACTGACCTAGGCTATAGATAAGGGTCAAGGTAACTAAGGACAAGAAAAAAAATGGATGGCTGCTTATTAACTTTGGCTTTTCAATTAAAATTGTTTTTTGAGGGTCTGAATAGGACTTTTGCTGGATAAATGAGAGGCTAAACTCATCCAGCCAATATAATGGTATGTAAGAAATGTTTTAATAAAAACTTCATAACTTAATTTTTACAATATCCTGTTACACATAATCTATACTTATAAAAGCCTAGGTGGTCCTCTCACCCTCGAACAATGCCCTCATGTCATCAAAAGATGGCCACCACAAGATGGCCACCACAAGATGGCCGGCAGGGGAGGGCAGTTGTGGGCAATCAGGCCGGCAGGGGAGGGCAGTTGTGGGCAATCAGGCCGGCAGGGGAGGGCAGTTGGGAACGATTGGGCCAGCAGGGGAGCAGTTAGGGGGCAATCAGCCTGGCAGGCAGAAGTGGTTAGGAGCAATGAGGCAGGCAGGCAGAAGTGGTTAGGGGCAGTCAGGCAGGCAGGCAGGTCAGCAGTTGGGAGCCAGCAGTCCTGGACTGTAGGGATATCTGACTGCTGGTTTAGGCCCAATCCTGGCAGTCAAATATCCCCCAAGGGGTCCCAGATTAGATAGGGTACAGGCTGGGCTGAGGGACACCCCCTCCCCCTGCACGAATTTTGTGCACCAGGCCTCTAGTTATTAATAATGAATTACAAAGATTGCTAATGACTGATTACTATAATCATGTTGCATTCATTTCCCTTATGTGCCTTATATGCAGGCACACATTTCTCTCCACTAACACTAGCAGTGAATATTTTAACAGCTGATTGCCATGTCATTAGTCTTGGACTGACTTGTTTGGTGTGCACGACAGGAAATATTTTGCTTTCAGATAACAAGAAAAATAGGTTTATTTGCATTACGCTTATTAATTTGTGCAGTTATTCAGTGTCTGGTAAGTTAATGTTCAAGAAAAAATATTAATGTTTATTAAAATTTTCTATTATTTTATGTTAACTATTACTCATCTATTTCAGCCCTTAGTATTCAGCATATCTCTATTGAAATAAACCTATGTTTCTATGAAAATTGAAGCTTTTGTTTTTTTGCAGCCCACATAAACTTAAAACTTGTTTATTTGGCCCATGTTAGCCTTTGAGTTTGACATGCTTGGGCTAGAGGCTAGATTAGGATAAATCCTAATATATAAAAACCCTGGGTCATAACAACAGAGGCTTGACCAACCAGAAGTCAGTCCTGCAGTCAGCACTGGGTTGCCATGCCCCAGCACTGACTGATGAGGGAGCTGCAAATCAGGGCCAGAGAGAAGCAGGGACTGATCTGTTGCCTCTGTGGTAGCTTTTGATCAGCACTTGCCTCTCTTTCTCTCCTAGTCTTGCCAGCAGCCTTGCCTCCATTTCTCTCCAGGCCTCTACTGGGGCTGCTGATCAGCCCCACCTTTCTGATCAGAGCCCATTGATAGGCCCAGAGATGCTGACTGGCATAGGAACTGACCAATCAGAACCAAATGTGGGTGCTGTGAAGAACCAATGGCTGCCTAGGAGACAGAGCTTTTGACATTGATTGGCATAGCAACCAACCAATCAGAACCAAATCTTGGGTGCTGTGAAGAACCAATGGCTGCCTAGGAGGTGGAGTTTCTGACGCTGACTGGCATAGACCCTGACCAATCAGAACAAAATCTGGGTGCTATGTGGAGCCAATGGCTGCCTAGGAGGTAGAGCTTTTGACGCTGACTGGCATAGAAACTGACCAATCAGAACCAAACTGGCCAGCAGCGGAGGGCAGTTGGAGCGAGATCCGGCAGGGGAGGGAAGTTGGGGGCAACCAGGCTGGGAGAGGAGGACAGTTAGGGGCAATCAGGCAGGCAGGCAGGTGAGCAGTTAGGAGCCAGCAGTCCCAGATTGCGAGAGATGTCCAACTGCTAGTTTTGGCCCTTTCCCTTTTGGACATTTCCCCAAGGGGTCCCCAACTGAAGAGGGTGCAGGCTGGGCTGAGGGAACCATCACTTCTGTGCACAAATTTTGTGCACCGGGCCTCCAGTTTAATTACAAAAAACTAGAGGCCCGGTGCATGAAAAGTCATGCATTGGAGGGGGGCGTCCCTCAGCCCAGCTTGCCCCTTCTCACAGTCTGGGAGCCCTCAGGGGTGCGACGCAACCCAGCAATCAGGTGAAGGTGACACCCCATCACACCTCTGCTGCTGCCACTGCCAGCAGCACAAGCCTCTGCCGTCCCTGGTTACCTAAGCCTTGGGCGGCCCTGGGCGCTAGGCAGCCACCATCTGAGGCTTGCCTGTGCCTCAGGCCGGCCCTGGGAGGCTGAGAGGACTGGTCACCACCATCTTGTGGCTGTGGGCACTGCCATCTTTGAGGGCGGGGCAGTCAATTAGCATATTCCCTCCTTGATGTCTGTGGGAGCTGACATCTTTGAGGGCAGGGCAGTCAATTAGCCTACTCCCTCCTTATTGGCTATGGGCACTGTCATCTTTGTGATGGCATGAGGGTCAATTAGCATATTCCCTCTTTGTTAGATAAGATTATCAAGAAATGCATCTAATAGTCATTTACATATTTCTTTATAAAACGTATCTAATAATGCTCAATTTTTGGTTGTCTTAATAGCATACTCTATTTTCTTCACAAATACAGAAAAACAAGCTTACATCAATCTATGCAAAGCAGCATTATCTTTAGTTTATTCTTCAGCTTGCATTATTGTGACTGAGGCACCTCTACAATCTGTTGGTGGTATACTCTAATTGAAGGTTCAATTATTTTAAGGAGTACGTATACAACTTGGAATTATATTCTGCAAACTGTAATATGTAAACTGTCACCAGAAAAATTCTTAGCTTTGTATTTAATTATTAAGTTGTCTCAATTCTTCAACTTATGATTGCATGTTTACAGCAGGCTACTTGTTAGTATCTCTGCATCTAGTCTCCCATCCACCACATCCAGGAAATCTCTAGCAAGTGACGCCATCCTATATTGTTTCTATGATATCAAGTCAAAAAGCTCTCCCTGTGTTTCATAGTTTAAACCTGTCCTAATCAAATTCTACAGCCTTCATCCTCAATAAATTGTTGTCTATAGTTCCTTTCCTACCATGCTCATTCACCAATTACTTTGTTTATATGGCTATGACCTGGCATATAAATACAGCCCCCTTCTGCCTATCCAAATTAAACATTTTCATTGAAATAAACTCAATGGAAAAATATCCTAGGGTGAGTATCAACAACAACAACAACAAAAAATGGGTAAAAAAGTCACCCTGGCCACCTTTCCTTGTCCGTGGTGCCCTCCAGACCCTCCCATTAAAGTCACAGCTCAAGAGTAAGTTTATGTGTATGTTGGTGGGGGTGGGTACATATACCTGCATGCACATGTGTCTGAGAATCCAACACATGGAAGTGATCTTTTTATTTATTTATTTATTTATTTATTTATTTATTTATTGTTAATTTATTTATTTATTTATTTATTTATTTATTTATTTATTTATTTATTGTTTTTAATCCTCATCTGAAGATATTTTTCCATTGATTTTTAGAGAGAATGGAAGAGGGAGGGAAAGACAGAGAAAAACATTGATGTGAGAGAAACACATCAATTGGTTGCCTCCTGCATGCTTCCTGACCAGGGGAGGAACCTCCAACCAAAGTTTGTGCCTTTAACCAGAATCAAATCCAGGACCCTTCGGTCTGCAGGCTGATGCTCTATCCACTGAGCCCAACTGGCTAAGGCTGTGAACTATTGTTTCATGCATGTTAGTCTTATCTCTCTAATTAGATTTCATGTTTTGTAAGCATGAGGAATGTATATGGAATCTCCTCTGAATCCCCCTGTCCCTATATCTGTGGGATTACATAGTAGGTAACTTGTTAATATATATTAAATGCTTCCTCCTATAAAAAATGATATGGTTATTTTTTTTCTAAACACAATTTTGCAATATTTAACAGTTTTTTAAAAATAAAAATAGGTGTAGTCTCTAACAAGTGTGTTTTCTATGACCACAATAATGTTTTCACTCCTTCAACTGACAAACTTCTGATAATACAAACCCTTTTGTGTGAGAAATTCATTAGAAGCTCATCCTAAAAAATTCCTAAAATCTAATTATTTTAGAAAAGCCTTAACTGTTATAGAATCCTTTAAAAACAGTAACAATACTAATACTTTAGCAAGTTTTTTATTACACTATAAAATGCTAATGTCATGTTTCTAATGAGCAGGGATTATTACTGCCTCTAAAGTTGCAGAAACAAGGTATCCGATGCTTAATGACTTTCTCTAGCTTTTATGTGACATGTATCTATAGACTTCTAGCAAGGATTTGAGTCAGATATTTTGCTCAGTATCTATCAAACATAAGGTATATATTTTCAAGATGACCCCCTAAAGTTAAGAAACAGTATACCATGAACTACAAAAAGGGGGACGTACTTATACAGAAGATTTTGTACATATCAGAGGGGAAAAATGGAAACGGACATTTTTTTGAATAACTATTATATTCCAGGAACTGTATTTGATGTTTTAATATTTAGAAACTAAAAATAATATTAATAAATAGAAATTATTGTCTCTGTTTTATAGACATGAACATTGAGACTTAAAGAAGATAAATGACTCATCCAAGGACACTTAACTAGCAGGTGACAGAGATTAGATCTCAATTGAATCTATTTGATTTTAATTTATTCATAACAATCTTATTAAAGACACATAATCTATCATACAGAAAATTCATCATCTGCCACCATCTGGAATCCCTGATACAAACAGAATATTACATAGATTCTCAGAAAGACAGCCAACTTGATCTTGCCTTACCTGATTGTAAGATGCCTAGCCTGAAATATGGAGCAGAAGCTGTGAAAATAAAATGAACAGGAAAACCTCCCACTGGAGAAATAACTTGATCTATAGCTTCTTTACTAGATTTTTAGCAACTGAAAATAGCCTGCTCAGTTATTGTAAGAAAAATTTTGGTATTGGGTTCTATTCATAGACAAAGAAAGTTAAAAAATTAGACTCTGTACCAAAAATATATAAAGAGGTTTTATCCAAAATTATCTGTAATATTTATAACTTATTAGCTCTTTGCTACACTATATTATACAAAGAAAATATTATGATGTAAGAATTCCATGTATTTGTTTTTGAGAACTTTGTTTACCTGGTTAATGGTAGAGAGAGAGAGAGAGAGAGAGAGAGAGAGAGATTGAGATTGAGATTCAGAGAGAATCTTTTGTAAAAGTCGGGGATCATGTTTTCTTCATTCCTCTGTCTCCTGAAATGCTAGTCTGAGAGCTAGGTTACTTTCCAATCATAAGTATGCAAAATGTTTGTTGTATTTAAACATAAATAATAAAATGAGAATCTTTATAAGAGATCAATTACTACTTTAATCACATTCTCTAGTCTTCGGGTTTCTTTCTCCAGTGAGTTTATGTCCCACCTGTACCCCCTCAAGTCCTATATAATAAAAAGGTAATATATATGCAAATCAATGGAACAGCGAACGACCAGTCACTTTGACACACTCTGACCACCAGGGGGCAGATGCTCAATGTATGAGCTGCCCCCTGGTGGTCAGTGCACTCCCACAGGGGGAGCACCGCTCAGCCAGAAGCCAGGCAAGCACAGCGGCAGTGGCAGGAGCCTCTCCCACCTCTGAGGCAGTGCTAAGGAGCAGTGAGCCCAGTGGTAAGGAGCACTGAGCAGGCGGGCGGTAAGGAGCGAAGGCTCCTGGATTGCAAGAGGGCTCAGGTCAGGCTGAGGGAACCCTTGAGTTCATGAATTTTCATGCACTGGGACTCTAGTATAAAATAATATGCCAGGTATACCCTTTATCTCCAGTAATTAGAAATTATGGAAAAAAACACACAAAAATCTCCTTTCCTGCTATAATGACAACAGTTGTTATTCCATACTTCTAACAACGCTTTGGTCTCTCTTTATAGATCAGAGGCAGCATGCTATTTAAATAATACATTTTTATTAATTAAACATACATTATTTTGCTAATTTTTCTTTGTTTGTTTTTGCCAAAGTAGTGATGCTTTTATCTTTGACATATCCTTCAGTGTGATTGACAGGTCCCTTGGCTAGAGGAACAGGTATGAAATGTGTTAGCTTAGAATTGAATAAAAAAACAACTCTGAAAGTATTGTTTTAATTGGGTTTATCTCTGGCACATGATACGTTTTTTTATTATACGTTTGCTTAGTTAATACTAGTGCAGGAGTCAAAAAGTATAACTACAATACAGACAAACAGAATTATGATTTCAATTTAACTTCAGCAATTCATTATAATTCTTAAAGCACTCCCAAATTCAGAACTCTAGATACATGGAAGCCAGATGTGCCAATTTCCCAACAAGGCAATTTCTTCTTTATTGATGGGGAAATTCCATAGCCCTTCAGTTTGGAGATTTTGAAAAAACTAGTCCTCAGAACCTGGACATGGGTAAGTATACTTTCTTTGTCATTCCTATCATAAACCTTTCATTTCAATGTTCCTCTGTCCCCTTAAGGCTTTCTTTTTCTCCTTATTCTCCACTTTCTTCCATTCCCAGTTATTTGCCCTGTATGATCACTCTTTTTTGGGGGGGTCCATCCAGAATTTCAGTGGAACATAATGCACTGGATATGTCCCTACATTCCCCCTCACAAAGATGTGCATATTCTAGTTAATCAACCAACTTATTAAATAGACTATTTCTACTACACAGTATTCAATAAAGATTCACTGAGTACCAACACTCTTTGAGGCTATATACTAAACACTGAAGATATAGAGAATGACCAAAATACTCTCTGTTGACCCTACGGAGCTCAATATAATGGAGATATTGAAAAAAATCCGGATATTATCTAATAGAAAAGTGTTATAGTTGAGATTTTACAAAAAGCCATGGGAGAATGGAAGAGGGAGTAACAAAGCACATCAGGAAAGGCCCATGATAAAATTTTATATTTAGGGGAGAGAGGAATGATCTGGCATTTACTTAGCAAAGAAAGAGCTAAATTGATACTCCTGCCATGGGGATGCTGTGCATGTAACCACAGAGCTATGGAAGAAAAACAAATTTGAGAGAAATGACAAGTAGCTTGACCTAGAGCAGCGTTTCTCAACCTGTGGGTCGCAACCCGTTTGGGGGGTCTCATGACCCTTTCACAGGGGTCACCTAAGACCATTGGAAAACACATGTATAATTACATATTGTTTATGTGATTTATCACTATGCTTTAATTATGTTCAATTTGTAACAATGAAATTGAGGGTCACCACAACATGAGGAACTGTATTAAAGGGTCACAGCATTAGGAAGGTTGAGAACCAATAGGTTGGATCTAGAGCATATGGTTACACAACAGGAGCTGAGGTTTGAGAGTTAAATTCACATCAGATTATAAAGGTTTGTGGAATCTCATCAAAGAAGTTAATACTTATCTTATATAATAAAGAGGTAACATGCAAATCGACCCTTATGCCCTCACAAGATGGCTTCCTACAACCAGGCTGGCAGGGGGAACAGCTGGGGGAGAGCAGGCCAGCAGGCATAGTGGTTAGGGGCAATCAGGCAGGCAGGCAGGTGAGCGGTTAGAAGCCAGTGGTCCCGGATTGCAAGAGGGATGTCCAACTGCCAGTTTAGGCCCCATCCCCAGGATCGGGCCTAAACTGGCAGTCAGACATCCCCCAAGGGGTCCTGGATTGGAGGGAGTGCAGGTTGGGCTTAGGGGATGCCCTCCACCCTGTGCACAGATTTTGTGCAATGGGCCTCTAGTTTGTAGATAATGATGGATCATTAATGGCACTATATAAGATATAATGCTCAACTTTGTGTTGAGGGAGAATAGGTTGGATTTTCTTAAGTAAACTAACACCTTTAGAATGATTCCATAACTCATATATAAACTCTCCTTTCTACATCTAGGTCAAATATGCATCCAGAAAGTTTTAAAGAGGAATGAAATGCCCTGCATTGAAGCAGGTAAGATAAGAAGGTGTTTTTGACCTCCTATTATTGGTATGAAAAGGACTTAGGTGAATACTCCATTAGCAATTCTCTGAAGGTTCCTGATTTTGCCTGTTTGTTTTCCCTGGTTGTTTTTAGGAGTACAAAATCATGGATTGTGTAGATTAAAGGGGTATAGTAGAGGTCATCTGACCCAATCTTCTCCCAATATATGAATTCCCTGTATATCTACTTATCTTGAGGAGATTGTCTCTGATTAAAAAGATCAGCAACGTACGGTGAAATCTTTCTATGGAAAGTCAAGTTATTGTTTGGCAGTTCATGCCACTTAAAAGACTTCACTTACAAAATCAACACATTTTGTCTTATCTATGACCTACTGTTTTCAATATTGCCATTGAGGAAATGAAAATATAGTAGAATTTTCTCCTATAGAACAATCTTAAATACTTGAGGACAGCTACCATATCTCTATTTTATCAGTGCCCTGCTGTATTTAATCACATATACCCTTCTGGAATGTTAGAATTAATACATCAGAGTTGGATTATTTTCTGGATTTTTCTAGTCCCAGGAGAAATGTTTCCTTGATAAAACCTATTTATCTAGAGTATAACAAGGAATTTGGAGGAGCATATTTGTTACTACTTTTTAAAAAAATATATTTCATTGATTTTTTACAGAGAGGAAGGGAGAGGGATAGAGAGTTAGAAACATTGATGAGAAAGAAACATCGATCAGCTGCCTCTTGCATGCCCCCTACTGGACATGTGCCCGCAACCAAGGTACATGCCCTTGGCTGGAATTGAACCTGGGACCCTTGAGTCCGCAGGCCGACGATCTATCCACTGAGCCAAACCGGTTATGGCTTGTTACCATTTTTAAATGCAAATTCTACTCCCTGTTTTTCAATAAAAAAAAATCCAAGAAATATGTAACATTTGCTATTCTTGGTTTCTTTCATATCATCCAATAGTAGGTAAATTAGGAAACAATTGTGTAAGATGAGTCATCTAATATACAAATCTGAGACCTAACATCAATAGTATGAAAGGAAAGCATATTTTTTAGTTGTTCATGTTTGATGTTCCATGCAGAGCAGGATATTTGAAACTATATATATATATTTGCAGGAGTTTGATTATTCTTCTGTATAAATTAACTTCCATTTAAATTTTATAAAAATAAGACATGAGGCATGTTTTGTTCATGCTTTCAAAACAATTACACTAAACCATTTAAGCAATATGGCATCATGTGATGTTTCTAAATATTTAAATTGGAAATCTACAGATGATAAAACTAGTAAATAGAATTAAACTCTTGTAGAGGAAATGATCCAGATGGACCATTAAGCCATTAGGAAACTATATAAGGTTGAAAGTGAAGGGGAAATGCAGTAGAACAACTCTTCTCCATAATGCAACAAATTAAAATGCTAATAATTGTTCAAGCAACATTTAACTGGTCAAACTCTCTTAAATCGAATTAAATTTTATACATTTGTTCTAGGATACAGAGGTAGACTAATGCCAATATGAATACTAGAAATGACAAGAGAAGATCTATTTGAAGTAAACTGAACAACATTAATAATAACTGTAAAGCTGAATGATGAGCTCATTGTCTTATAAATGTGAAGATATTGATCTGATCAGTGTTCTTTATTATTTCATCAACTCAGCTTCTATTAACATGAATATGGCTTATTTCCATCTAAGAAGGATATAAAGAATCTTGAGAGAACGTAAATATAAATTAAATAAATGACAACTCTATTAATAACTGGATCATTTCTCTTTGCTCGCACTAAATATTTTGGCCAAATATTTCTCTCAGACCCTTGAATTGATCCCTTTGTGTTATGGGAACAATAAAACTACTATTCATCTCTGTCTCTGTAATGAGACACTAACAGATTTTAAAGAATCTGCATAGCAAATTAGATCATCAACAAAATGTAAAGGCAACTTAGTGAGTGGGAGAAGATATTTGCAAATCATATATTTGATAAGGGGTTAACATTCAAAATACATAATTCACACAACTCAGTAACAAATGAGAAATAATTCAATTTAAAAAAGGGCAAAGGATGTGAATAAGCATTTTTCCAAAGAAGACATACAGATGGTCAACAGGCACTTGAAAAGATGCACTTTACCACTAATCATCAGGGAAATCACAATGAGATATCACCTCAAACCTGTTAGAATGGCTATTGTAAATAGACAAAAAATAACAAGCATTGGGAGGATATGGAGAAAAGGGAAACATTGAGAACTGTTGATGGGAATGTAAACTGGTGAAACCACCATGGAAAACAGTATGGAGGGTCCTAAAAAAAATTAAAAATTAGCCATCATATGATTCAGCAATTCCATTACTGGGAGGTTGCCAGAGGAAAGGAGGGCTGAGGGTTATCCAAATGGGTGAATGTAATTAAGAAGTATAAATGTCCAGTTATAATATAAATAAGTCCTGAGATGAAATGTACAGCATGGGGAGTCCTATATAATAAAAGCCTAATATGCTAAGTGTCTGGTCATCTGGTTGTTTGTTCAACCAATCAAAGTGTAATATGCTAATGATATGCTGATGCCACTCAACTGCTTGCTATGACATGCACTGACCACCAGGGTGCAGACAGTCCACCAGTTGACCAGTCGTTATAATGTGCACTGACCACCAGGGGGTAGATGCTTCAACTGGTAGGTTAGCTTGCTGCTGGGGTCTGGCCAATCGGGACTGAGGGAGACAGGCTAGACATACTCTGGAGCCCTCCAGCGGTCCCTCCCTGGCTGGCCAACCTCCCGCATCCCTCCCTGGCCCCAACCATGAACCGGTGGGGTCCCTCAGCCTGGCCTGTGCCCTCTCACAATTCAGGACCCCTCAGGGGATGTCAGAGAGCCAGTTTTGGTCCCATCACGCAGGCCAGACTGAGGGACCCACTAGTGCATGAATTCGTGCACTGAGCCTCTAGGTTAGTCAATAATATTCTATTAACTTTGTAAGAAGGCAGATGGTAACTACACATTGTAGTGACTATTTCACAATATATAAAAATGTCAAATCATTATGTTATACACCCGAAACTAATATAATATCAATATATCAATTATACCTCATTTTTTAAAAAATATATTTTATTGATTTATTTTTTTTTTACAGAGAGGAAGAGAGAGGGATAGAGAGTTAGAAACATCCATGAAAGAGAAACATAGATCAGCTACCTCGTGCACACCTCCTACTGGGGATGTGCCCGCAACCAAGGTACATGCCCTTGACTGGAATTGAACCTGGGACCCTTGAGTCCCCAGGCTGACGCTCTATCCACTGAGCCAAACTGGTTAGGGCTACCTCATTTTTTTAAAGGAGAATTTAAAGCCAACCCTGTCAGCTATTGGTAAGCCTTTATTTCAAACAAGTTGCTATAATTGACCTACAGATGCATCAATTGAATCTATGCTGCAAATCAAATTTGTTATTGAAACCTATAAGAATAGTATTCTTCATGCAATTCAGAGAATGTCATTCATGCATATTCTAGTAACTTTCCTGAAGCAGGTATGAAACAGAAGTAAAAAAGAGATAGGGAGGTACATAGAGGGAAAATCTATAACAAAGGTAGAACGCATTTCAGTGTATAAAAGAATTATACTCGTCCAATGTTTTGCATATAAAAAGTGCTCAATTGCTCAATAAATATTAGTTAAGTTATTCAGCTATACTTAATTAGGCAGATTTTAAATAACACAAATTTGAGGACATTTTAGGTTTTATAATCCAACAAGGGATCAAGACAATTGGAGATTGTCTGTCACTGACAAAGCCACTGCTTAAGGTGCTTGCCATGGAAGCAAAACTCTAGCTTTGTATGCTCTCAAAGGATCATCCTAAAGAGTGCAGGGCTGATCAAAGGAAGAAAAAAATTTAAATATATTTTTATTGATTTCAGAGGGGAGGGGAGAGGGAGAGAGAGATGGAAACATCAATGATGAGAGAGAATCATTGATTGGCTGCCTCCTACATGCCCCCTACTGCGGATTGAGTTCACAAGCCTGGCTTGTGCCCTTGACCTGAATCAAAACTGAGACCCTTCAGTCTGCAGGCTGACCCTCTATCCACTGAGCCAAACCAGCTAGGACCAAGACAATTTTTAACACAGTTAGTGACACCAGGAAGTGCTATTCAGGGGTATGTTCTTTTGAATAGGAAAAAAACCCTGTTAGTTAAAATGCTTGCAGGATAAAAGGGAAATATCCATTGCTGAAAAAATATCCATTGCTGAAATGATCTAAATAAATACTGCACTTCATAAGTAGTCTCTGTTACCAGTTCTTTGTGCTTCTCAATGAAAATGACTATGGTCTTTTGTTGTATATATGAAATAGAAATGCATAAGAAATTTTTGTATTTCTGGTAAAAACAAACAAACAAACAAACAAATAAAAATCCTAGCCAAAAAAAATGTTTTTTATTATTTTTTAAAAAACAGGAAATACATTTTTTTTTCAGAAAAGAAATGCATAGTTCGTATTCAGAAAAAAAAAAAAAACTTGATACACTCAAAAATACTTTCCAGAATGACTATTTCTGAAAATCATTTTGAGGTATTGTCTTCCCTGTCTAAAACTCTTAATAATAGGTGCTATTTTTCAGAAAAAAATATATTTTCAGAAATACCTTTCATTATTCCATTTTCCCACTCAAAATTTGGGTACAATTCATTCATTAAAATATTTAATAGTTACACAGCATAACTTAAAACTATCCATGACAAAAATAGTCAATTGAATTTTAATCAAATTTTCAGAAGTAACTTTTAGTTAACATGAAATGGAAGGGATAGAGGGGCAAGGTAAATGTACCACAAAGAAAAAAGTAAATCCAGCAAATGGGACAATCTATAGGGCAACTTCTCTAGTTTCTTCAAAAGTTCCATATCATGAAAAAATTGAGGACCTATTTTTTTTCAATTACAGTTTGCATTCAATATTATTTTATATTAATTTCAGGTGTATGGTATATTGGTTAGATACTCATATACTTTACAAAGTGTTTGAGGACCTATTTTAAATTATAAGAGAGCAAGAAGACTTACTGGTAACAACCAAATATGTACCTTTTAAAAATGGAAATATTTTATGGCTAATTGGGGAATATTGAATATGGATTGGACAGTATTTGATATTGAGGAATTATTTTATTTTCTTAGAGGAAAGAAGATACTTTTTGGCTAGTAAAGGGATATATGTTAAAGTAATTAGGGAAGCAACATTAAAATTCAAATGGTTCAGAAATGTACCATATAGACAGATGGAAAAGTAAATAAAGCAACTATGACAAAACATTGACAATTGTTTAATTAAGATGGTAAATTTAAGGATGTACATTATACTCTTCTGTGTTTGAAAATTGTCATATTAATAAGAAGTTGGGAAACAGTAACAAATTTGATTGGGAAATATATAAATACAAATATGTACACACATATACACATACATGTTATATGCCGACTTTGTGCCAGACACTGTTTTAAATATTGGGCTACCCTCAAGGACAAGATATTTACAATTTCTGTCCTCAAATGAGTAGTATCAAAGACCCAAGAGTTAGTAAAAAAAAAAAGTCAAGTATATTTATGAAAATAATTTGAATTCCATGAAATATACATTTTCAGTATACAGTTCATTATATTTTGGTAAATTTACAGAGTTGTACATCTATCAATGCAATCTAATTTTTGAAGATTTCCATCATCCTGTATAATTTCTCATGCTCAAGTGCAAGTAATCCCCTCTTGTACTCCTAGACCCAGGCAACAC
Organism: Myotis daubentonii; assembly: GCF_963259705.1. NCBI lineage: Eukaryota > Metazoa > Chordata > Mammalia > Chiroptera > Vespertilionidae > Myotis > Myotis daubentonii. The sequence continues at coordinate 33,325,985 of NC_081861.1, read as the reverse complement.
TAATCTACTTTTTGACTCTATAAATTTGCCTTTTCTGGACATTTTAAACAAATGTAATCACACAATATGTCATATTTGTGTCTGGCTTCTTAGCGTTTTTTTTAAGACATCCATGTTGTAGTTTGCATTTGTACTTCATTTTTTCTTATTTTTGAACTAGAGGCCCAGTGCACAAATTTGTGCATGGGTGGGGTCCCCCGGCCTGCCCCAATGGGGGCCATTAGGCCAGGCCTGCAGAGGGGAGGAGCCAGCACTGCCCCTGATGGGGGGTTGATCATCAGGGGTGGGGCCGGCTGGGGGAGGTTGTCTGGCCAGCCCTGCTCCTGGTCAGGGTGGGGGGGGTGCTGACCAGGAAAGGGGTCAGGTGGGGGGAGGGGCCATGGGCAGTTGGTGTACATCCCACCCAGTCCCCCAAGACCAGGAACTGCACAGGCGCCCCCAGAGCACCAGTGCAGCAAGATCTTTAGAGTGCTCCCTCAGTCTCCTCCTTGAGCTTCAGATCTGCAGGTGGTGAGGTGCTTCCTGGGAGTTGTAAGTGTGCTTCCTCCACAAAGGGCCCTCCTGTAGACTGGGCTCTGGGTTTCTGAGAACTAAGCCTCACTGTGTACCCCCTGTGAGGGTACCGGTCATTTGCCCAGTCGGCCTGGCCTTATCCATCAGCGCAGAGTGGAGGATCCCGGAAGCTGGCTGCAGTGGGAGGAGTGAATGTGCTTGCGCTCTGGGCCAGCCTGTCCTGTTCATCCCAATCATTATAAACAGGTGGAGGCAGGGCGGGATGAGAATGGTGCACCCAAGGCCAGCCAGGAGCGCAGCACAGGAGGAGGCTTCAGTGGCTGCAGCGGCAGTGTGGGCGCAAAGAGGCTGTGGCTGCAGTGCGGGCACAGGTTAGTGAGGGGCAGCGGTGGCATGCAGGGGACGCAGTGCGCCCCCCTTGCATGCCTGGGGAGCCCTCTCTGCACCCACCTCACAGTAGGGTCTATCAGGTAGCCTGTGGGGCTTTGCTGGATTTGGGGTGGGAGATGTGGCTGCACCTAGTGCGGGTTCTGCAGGCAGGCTTTTCTTCAGTTCTGGCTCTCTTTGCTGTGTGTTCCTCCCACTTTCTGGCTGGGCCTCCCTGGTGTCAGTTGCATTTGTAATTTGGTGCTCTTGAGGTCTGGAGGAGCACAGCTAGGAACCGAACCCCGAGCTGCTGGGGCTCCAAGCCTCAGGGCAGCTCTTGAATACTTTGGAACGGAAGAAAGGGGTTGGGGTCAATTGGGGCCCCTCTGGGCCAGTTGGCCACTACAGTGTGCATCATAGTGACCGGTCGCTCTGGTCATTTCGCCAATTGATTGCTGTTTATTCAGATATTTTGCCCATCTTTTAATTCAGTTATTTCACTCTTTATCAGTGTGTTAAGTGTTCTTTATATATTCTGAATATGTCATTTTCAAGTATATTATACTAATATTTTCTCCATGGATAGATACATAGATTTTTATGCTCTGATTGATGCCATTAAAAGTGTTAAAGGCTTGAATTTAGATCAAATGAAATTTATTAATTATCTCTTTTATAGATTAATACTAGTAGGTGTTTAATAGAAAATATTTTTAGCAAAAGCTACTATAAATGACTATGCTATAACTAGTGATAATCAGAAAAATAACATTAATAGATTAATGTTAGATTAATCCCCCACATTCATTATTATATGTACCAGAAATTCAACAATTACTACTACACACACTGTTACCTGAAGAGCAACTTGTAAAATATAAAGAAACCAGATTTTCCTCCTTTGTAAAAAATGGTATTCTGCTAAGCATTTTGAAATGTTTCAAAACATGAGTCATAAATATATACATTTCAATTAATGATTACTTACTGCAATGTTGTATAGATCAGAATTTGAAGCAACATCTTTGGAGTCATGTCTACTGAGTTGGAATTAGTTTTTCTGCTTTTTAGCTGTGTGACCTCGGGAATTTACCTTATTGTACTATGTCACATTTCTGTCATTTGTAAAATTGGAATAATATAATAATCAACGTAAAGCTTTGAGAACAGATCAAGTGCTCAATAAATTATAATTGCTGTAATTGTTAGTATTTATCTTTCTTATTTTTTCCATTTTTATTTACTTCTTTCTCTTTATCAAAGAAGAACTGTACATATCTGTATACTAAAATTCTTAGGCTAATTTAATGGCCTGCTCTCAATTTTAAGATGGTCAATATTCTCCCTTCTAAATATGACTCCATACCTAAACCCAAAACAATACACCAAAATTAAATCATTATCCCCCAAAGCTCAAGAATCACCGATTTCTACAAAAAATTATGACATCTATGTTCTTATCACTTTACAACAATAGATATTCTTCAACATGCTGTGTCACTAATGAGAATAGAAGCGAACAGAAGAGAAAGGAAATAGTGCATTGATTCTCTCCCCAGGCCACACCTATATAACTCAATGTCAAAATCAAAATGAAACAAATAACAGCATGGATGACATTTCCTGACTTGACATTAAATAAAGAGCAAAAATAAAGTCAGAAACAAACATCTTGAATTAATTAGCTCTTTTGGCATCAGAGAAATAATTCTGAGCTAAGTGACAATCAGAGGCTATAACATGTAATATTGAACAGGTTTTTATCCTACATCTGGGTAATAGACTCTTTAGTGAAAGGTAAACTAAGCAAACATTCCCCAAAATTTCTACTTTTTATAAGTTCCAGTTAATAATAGTTGTCAGAGAGATGTAGTTTAAATTTATTGAAACAATATCTTGTGTTATTACTGTCATAGAATATTGTGTTGAGTACAAATATTCATCATAAATCTTCAAACCGGAGTTTAAACCTAACCTTCCTATAGGTATATATGTTTGAAGTCTTTATGCAAATTATTTCAGCTTGAGGAGTAATATTTCTCAATAAACTCTAAAGACAAAACACACCCTGGATTTTATTTAAATTTTATATTCACAGGATTTACTTATGTTTGGTTTGGTACTGAAACTCTCTTAGAACACATTACTTGAGCTTGGAGGTAAAACAGTTTTAAAGTGGGATTTTGCACTATGAAAATTGCTTTGAGGCCTATAGGAAGTCCCAACAGAAATTGTTGCTCTCTACCAGGGATTTCACTATACATAGGTAAGAGTAAATGCTCTACTTCAATGTTCCCTTAGGTTATTAATTTTTGCAAGCTTTAAAATTAAGAATAAGGAAAACAGTAGGATGATAAAGTCATAGCCTGGCATAAAAGTGCAGAAGATAAGATGGGGACTACAGATATTTTAGGCAAATGAACATTTGTGGATAGCATTTATGACCTCATGAAAAAAGGGAAGGAAAGGAGAATGGACTTCATAATTTCACTATGCATATAAGTAGAAAAAAATTCCCAAACTTTATTTTTTTTGCTTGAATATTGTCATTTTATTATCTATAAAGTGGCTAAAATTATTCTAGGGGAAAATAGTGTGTGGTTTTTTTACAATTTTATTTTTCATTTACGCTTTACAGTCAATATTATTTTGTGTAAGTTTTGGATGTACAATGATATATTTTACAAATTGACCCCCCCTGATATTTCAAGTACCAATCTTGTTATTATACATAGTCATTAAAATATTTACTACTAGAGGCCCAGTGCATGAAATTCATGCATGGAGGAGGGGTCCCCTCAGCCCAGCCTGCACCGTCTCCAATCCGGGACCCCTTGGGGGATGTCCGACTGCTGGTTTAGGCCTGATCCCCAGGACATCCCTCTCACCATCTGGGACCGCTGGCTCCTAACTGCTCACCTGCCTGCTTGCCTGATCACCCCTAACTGCCCCCTCTGCCAGCCTGATCACCCCTAACTGCCTTTGCCTGCCGAACTGCTCGCCCCCAACTACCTCCCCCCTGCCTTCCAGGTTATCCCCAACTGCCCCCCTCTGTCAGCCTGGTCACCCCTAACTGTTCCCCCTGCTGGCCTGGTCACCCCCACCTGTCCTCCTCTTCCAGCCCGGTCACCCCTAACTACCCCCCCTGCAGGACTGGTTGCCCCCAACTGCCCCCCTCTGCTGGCCTGGTCGCCCCTAACTGACCCTCCACCAGCCTGGTCACCCCAACTGACCCCCCTGCTGGCCTTGTCACCCCCAAATGCCCCCCTGCCAGCCTGGTCGCCCCCAATTGCACACCCCTGCCAGCCTGGCCACCCCCAACTGCCCCCTCTGCCGGACTGGTTACCTCATGCAGCCTGCTGTTCAGTCGTTTGGTCATTCCTCACCAACCCCCCTGCCAGCTTGGTCACCCCACGCAACCTGCTGTTCAGTCGTTTGGTCGTCACTCACTAACCCTGACTGCCGGTCTTATTGCCCCATGCAGCCTGATTGATCTTCTGTCCGGTTGTTTCGGTCATGATGGCCTCTGGCTTTTTATATATTAGGATATTTCCTATGCTGTACTTTACATTCTTGAGACTAGCTTATAAGTACAAATTCTTAATCTCTTCATTTTTTAAACCCCCCCCTCAACTTTGCTCCCTTCTGAGAACCATCAGTCTGTTCTCTGCATCTCTGAGTCCATTTCTATTTTGTTTATTCATTTATTTTGTTCTTCAGATTTTACATATAAGTGAAATCATATGGTACTTGTCTTTATCTGACTTATTTCATTTAGAATAATGTGCTCTAGGTCAACCGTTGCTGTCACTGATGGTAAGATTTCATTCTTTCTTATGGCTGAGTAATATTCCATTGACTATATGAACCACCACTTCTTTATCCACTTGTCTACTGATGGGCACTTGGGCTATTTCCATATCTTTGCTATTGTGAATAATGCTGCAATGAACAGAGGGGTGCATATATCCTTTAAAATTAGTGTTTTGGTTCTCTTGGTAAATATACTCAGATGTGGGATATCTGGGTCTTAAGGAGTTTCATTTTTAATTTTTTGAGGAATATCTATACTGTTTTCCACAGTGGCTGCACCACTCCCATTCCCACCAACAGTGCACAAGGGTCCCCTTTTCTGCATGTTTTCACCAAAACTTATTGTTTGTTCATGTACTGATGATAGTCATCCTGACAGGTGTGAGGCAATATCTAATTGTTGTGTGTGTGTTTTTATTGTTGACAGTATTACAGATGCCCCCAAGTTCCTCCCCTTTACCACCATCCTCCCAGCCTCTGCTCCACCTCAGGCCTTCACCACACAATTGTCTGTGTACGTTGGTTATGCACATGAATATATAAATTCTTTGATTAATCTCTTCACATCCTCCCCCCGGCCCCTGCTTCCCTCTGTGATATGTCAGTCTGTTTCATGCCTCCATGCCTCTGGACCTATTTTGTTAGTGAGTTTATTATGTTGAGTAGATTCCACATATAAGTGAAATCACGTGATATTTGTCTTTCTCTGACTGGCTTATTTCACTCAATATAATATTCTCCAGGTCTATCCATGATGTCACAAATGGTAAGAAATCCTTTTATATATCCGCATAGTATTCCATTGTGTAGATGTACCACAGTTTTATTATCCATTCCTTTACTGATGAGCATTTGGACTGTTTCCAGATCTTGGCTATTGTAAATGGCGCTGCTATGAACATAGAGGTGCATATATTCTTTCTGATTGGTGTTTCAGGTTTCTTAGGATATATTCCTAGGTATAGGATACAGCTCAACAAAAGGAAGGCAAATAACCCAGTTAAAAAATGGACACAGGATCTGAAAAAGGCTTTTCTCCAAAGAGGACATACAGATGGTGAATAGATATATGAAAAAAATGCTTAGTGTCACTAATCATCAGAAAGATGCAAATTAAAACTACAATGAGATATCACCTCATACCTGCCAAAATGGCTACCATAAATAAATCAACAAACAACAAGTGCTGGCAAGGATGTGAAGAAAAGGGAACCCTACTACACTGCTGGTGGGAATGCAGACTGGTGCAGCCACAATAAAAAACTATAGAATTTACTCAGAAAATTAAAAATGGAACTACTGTTTGATACAGTGATCCAACTTCTAGGAATATATCCTGAGATGCCCAAAACACCAATCAGAAATAATACAATTGTTGATTTTTATTTTATAATTACAGTTTACATTCCATATTATTTTCCATTAGTTTTAGGTATACAACATAGGGGTTAGACAATAAATAATACTTTGCAAAATTTTCCCTCTGATATTTCTATCACCCACCTGGCACTATGCATACTTCTTACAATATTATTCACTATATTCCCTATACTGTACATCGCCATGGCTATTTTGTAACTACCCATTTGTATGTCTCACTGTGGTTTTAATTTGCATTTCTCTAATGATTGATGATATTGAGCATCTTTTCAGATGTATATTGACCATCAGTATGCCCTCTTTGGAGAAGTGTCTATTCAGGGCCTCTGCCTATTTTTAAATTGTATTGTGGGTCTTTTTTGTTGGTGTTGAGTTATATGAGTTCTTTATAAATTTTGGATACTAAGCCCTTATCAGATGTATAATTGGTGAATATTTTCTCCATTCAGTGGGTTAGTTTTTTATTTTGTTCATGCAAAATTTTTAGTTTGATGTGGTCCCATTTGTTTATTCTTTTTTCTTTTCCCCCCTTGCCTGAAGAAATATGTCAGAAAAATATTGCTAAGAGAAATGTCAGAGAGTTTACTGCCCATGTTTTCTTCTAGATGTTTTATGGTTTTGAGTCTTACATTTAAGTCTTTAATCCATTTTGAGTTTATTCTTATATATGGTGTAAGAAGGTGATATAGTTTCATTTTTTTGCATGTATTTGTCTATTTTTTCCCACCATCATTTATTGAAAAGATTATCTTTACCACATTTTATGTTTTTACTTCCTTTGTCAACTTTAATTGACCAAATCGCAGTGGGTTTGTTTCTGTGTTCTTTTCTGTTTCATTGATCTATATGTCTGTTTTTATGCCAGTACTGTGCTGTTTTGTTTACTATGGCCTTGTAGTATAAATTTATATCAAATAGTGTGATACCTCTAACTTTGTTCTTCTTTTTTAAGATTGCTGTGGCTCTTTGGGGTCTTTTGTGGTTCCACATAAACTTTTGGATTATTTGTTCTAGTTCTGTAAAAATGTCATTGGTATTTTGATAGGGAGTGCTTTGAATCTATAGATTGTTTTGTGTAATATGGACATTTAAACAATGTTAATTCTTTCTATCCATGAGTACAATATATGCTTCCACTTATTTGTACTTTTAATTTTCTCCTTCGATGTCTTATAACTTTCTGAGTACAGTTCTTTTACATTATTTTCTTTTATTTTTTTAAAAAATCTTTATTATTGAGATTATTACAGATGTCCTTCTTTCCCCGCCCCCCCCTCATTGCTTCTCTCCACTCGGTTCCTGCTCCACACCAGGCCTTTACCACCCTATTGTCTGTGTCCATAGGTATTGCATACATGCATATAAGATCTTTGTCTAATCTCCTCCTGCACCCCCCACACCCCCTTCCCTCTGAGAATTGTCAGTCTGTTCCATTTCCATGCTCCTGATTCTATTTTACTCACCAGTTTTTTCTGTTCATTAGATTTATTATGTGTTTATTTTGCTTTTTAGATTCAATTTTTGATAGGTATATATTTGTTGCCATTTTGTTGTTCATATTTTTTATACTAGAGGCCTGGTGCACAAAATTCATGCACTACGGGGGAGCCTGATCCTACAGGAATTGTGCCTAAATGGGCAGTTGGACATCCCTCTCACAATCCAGGACTGCTGGCTCCCAACCGCTTGCCTGCCTGCCTACCTGATTGCTCCTAACCGCTTCTGCCTGCCAGCCTGATCACCCCCTAACCACTCCCCTGCCAGCCTGATCGACGCTTAACTGTACCCCTGCCGGCCTGATCGCTCCCAACTGCCCTCCCCTGCAGGCCTGGTCGCCCAATGGCCCTCCCCTGCCAGCCCAGTTGCCCCTAATAATCCTCCCCTGCGGGCCTGGTCCCCCCTAACTGCCCTTCCATGCAGGCCTGGTCCCCCACAATGGCCCTCCCCTGCAGGCCTGGTCACCTCTAACTGCCCTCCCCTGCAGGCCTGGTCCCCCACAATGGCCCTCCCCTGCAGGCCTGGCCACCCCCAACTGCCCTCCCATGCCAGCCATCTTGTGGCAGCCATCTTTGACCACATGGGGGCAGCCATCTTGTGTGTTGGAATGATGGTTAATTCGCCTACTGGTTGTGACTAATTAGCATATCAGGACTAATTAGCTTATTCCGGATTTTTCTTTTTCTCCTTCTTCCTCTTCTTAAAGAATATCCTTCAGCATTTCATATAATACTGGTTTGGTGATGATGAAATCCTTTAGCTTTTTCTTATCTGTGAAGCTCTTTATCTGACCTTCCATTCTGAATGATAGCTTTGCTGGGTAGAGTAATCTCGGTTCTAGGTCCTTGCTATTCACTTTGACTATTTCTTGCCACTCCCTTCTGGCTTGCATAGTTTCTGTTGAGAAATCAGCTGACAATTGTATGGGTACTCCCTTATAGGTAACTAACTGCTTTTCTCTTGATGATTCTAAGATTCTCTCTTTGTCTTTAGCTCTTGGCATTTTAATTATGATGTGTCTTGGTGTGTTCCTCTTTGGGTTCCTCTTGTTTGGGTCTCTCTGTGCTTCCTGAACTTGTAAGTCTTCTGCCTGGGGAAGTCTTCTGTCATTATTTCTTCAAATTAGTTTTCAATATAGTGCTCTTTCTCTTCTTGTGGCACCCCCATAATGCGAATGTTGGCATGTGTGAAGTTGTCCCAGAGGCTCATTACACTATCTTCATATTTTTGGATTCTTATTTCTTTTTGGTCTTCTGGTTGGGTGTTTTTTGCTTCCTCATATTTCAAATAGTTGATTTATCAGAATCCTCTACTCTACTGTTGAATTCCTATATATTATTCTTTATTTCAGTCAGCATATGCTTAATTTCTGACTGGTCCTTTTCCATGTGTTTGGCACTCTCACTAAGATACTTGAAAGTCTCTCTAAGTCTCTTGGAGGTTTCTAGAAGATTCATGAGTAACCTTGTAACTGTGGCTTTGAACTCTATATCCAGTAGTTTTCTTTCTTCCATTTCTTTCATTTGTGACGTTTCTTTGTATCCACATTTTGTTTGCTTCCTTGTGTTTGTTTCTATGTATTGGGTGGAGCGGTTATCTCTCCTTGAGTTTGTAGAGTTGCCTTGTGTAGTAGGTGTCCTATAGGGCCCAGTGGCCTGCCTCCCCAGTCGTCTGAGCTGGGAACTATAGGTGCACACCTTTGTGAGCTGTGTGCGTAGTCTTGTTGTAGTTGAGACTTGATTGCTGTTGGTGTCACTGGGAGGAATTCACCTCCAGGCCAATTGGCTGTGAGTACCAGTTGTGACTACAGTGGGAGAGCTGCTATGCAGGAGACACCCCTATGGAGCAGGACTTGCTTCAGTGGGGCTTTGGTGCTCACTGAGTCTGCCCCTTGAGTGTGTCGCTTATGGATGTGTAGAGTTGTAATCTTATGTGGTCTGACACTGACCATGAGCTACTCTGGCTCTTGGGTCTCCAGGGAGATGCAAAGTCAGCCACTGCATGGGGCCACCCAGCAGGAGCTATAGAGAGATATGCAGATTCTTCCTCTTTGTATTGGGTTTGGAAGAGCCCAGACGAGGCCCAGCTATGAAGAAAAGCAAGCTGGTGCTGGTGCCTGGTCTTCAGCCTTTTATTGATAAGTTTGGGGCTCCCTGACCCAGCTGTAGCTTGTTTGAGTTTTTCAAGGACAGGCCATTCATATGCAAAAGCCACTTCTGAATCAGGAAGCTTGGGTGGGGTTGTAAATTGGATGAGGCAGGGTCCTAGGGAATAACCTGGACAGAGCAAACAGAAATGGCTGCCAGTCAGTCCCGCAACCAGGGAGGTCCCAGCAAAGGAACAATGATCCCTGTAAGTACCTCTGTCTGGGAGAAAGCTGCCCCCAAGTTCCTGCCCCAATGCCAGACAAATGTGTCCCTCAGAGCCTCTCTGTGGTGCTGGAGCTCAGAGGAAGCAGGACCTTGTAAGTTCAGTTCATGGTGCTGGCCTTTTAAGAGAATCAGCTGGGTCTCCCGCAGCCTCTGTGTCACTGAGCTCCAATCCACACTAGTTTTTATAGCCCATAGTTGCAGGGACTTATTTTCCCAGCCCTGGGACCCTGGGATGGGGATCTGGTGTGGGGCTGGGACCCCTTGCTCCTCCAGGAGGCCTCTATAGAGATGGTCTCCCTCCTGATTAAAAAAGCGATCCATGTGGGTGCTGGACCAGTCCGTTCTGCACCTCCTACCAGTCTCAGTGTACTTTCTTCTTTACTTCTCTAGTTGTATGACTTCCATTCAGCCATTTTCCCCGTGGTTCTGGATGTTGGTTGTTCTGGTTTTTAGTTGTAATTTTGATTTGGTTGTGGGAGGTGGTGAGTACAGGCATTTACCTATGCCACCATTTCTAGACATCAGTATTCTACATTCTTGTTTAAATTTATTCCTAGGCATTTTTTGATGCATTGTAAATGGGATTGTCTTCTTAGTTTATTTTTCTGATAGTTCATTTTTATGTATAAAAATACAACCAATTGCCCTGCCCAGTATGGCTCAGTTGGTTGGAGCATCATCCTATGAACCAGAAGGTCATGGGTTCTATTCCTGATCAGAGCACATACCAAAGCTTCAAGTTTGAGTCCTCATTGGGATGGGTACTGGAGGCAACAGATCTATGTTTCTTTCTCTTTTCCTTCCTCCTTCCCTCCCTAAAATTAATTTAAAAATGAAACTGGTTTCTGAATATTTATTTTGTACCCAACTACTTTACTAAATTAATTTGCCGGGGTCCAGCCCCAGCGGGTCCAGGGGTCCCCAAAGGCGTAGACGGAGTCGGCGAAGAAGGAATAACACGAAGGCAGCGTTCAGTTGATCAGCAGCCCAGCCAGGATCTCTAGCCAGGATCTCCAGCCAAGTTCTGGTCTGGATCTCCAGAGAGGTTCTGCTTCGGATCTCCAGCCAGGTTCAGTCACCAGGTTCTAGTCAGGCTCTCCTGCCAATCTCCGCAGTCAGGTTCAGTCCAGGATCCCCTGCCATGCTCTCTCGCCAGGCTCCACCTCCAGGCTCCGAGGCCAGTCCCTGTCCAGGATCCTCCAGCATGCTCTCGCCAGCGAAGTTCTTCTGTCTCTAGAGAACGTTCTGTGTAGGTTCTGTGCCTAGGCTCTGTCTCTCTTGGTCCTGTCTTCCAAGCCCTGTGTTCTGAGTTCTGTCTTATAAGTTCTGTCTCTTGCTGTCTTGTTACATCTGTATTTATACCAGTTGATTCAATCCTATCAATCTCTATTACAAAGGTTAGGGCGTTTCTTATCTCCATTCCAGGGAGTAAAGATTATGTAGCTTAAGCATGATTGTTCATAGTTAAAGTGATTAGTTACCCGCCTGGCACTTAGTTGAGGGGTTTTATTCCCTCCCTAACTTCAGGGGAAAATCCCTACCTGGGGATTCAACCTTTCTCGGAGAGGTGACCTTGGTTAAAACACAGCGCCAAGAAGATGAGCAAACATATTAAGAACCGTATGCCATATATGCCAAGTCCCTTGAAACAGCAAGGATGGACCGGCTCCCGGCATTAATTTATCTGTTCTAGTAGGTTTTTGGTAGGTCTTTTAGTTTCTCTATATGTAGTATCATGTCCTTTACCAATAATACCATATGAGTTCAGTTATCTGTGGAGTTTAAATAACAAAATAAACAAACAAAACAGAAACAAACTCATATATGCATAGGACAAACGGCTGCTAGAGGGGTGGGTTGTTGGAGGAGATGCATAAAAATGGTGAAGGGATTAACAAGTATGAATTGTTAGTTATAGAATAGTCACAGGGATGTTAAGTTTAGCATAGGAAATGCAGTCATTGATATTGTAATAACTATTCATTGACCAGGGGAATTGGGGGCATTTTTTGTAAATTATATATTGTCTAACCACTATGTTGTATACCTGAAACTAATTGCATATTATAAAGAACTAATATGAAAATGGTTGTTACGCCCTCACACCCTCGCATCCTCATGCCCTCATGCCAGAACTGCTCAGACACTCAACACTGGGGAGAGAAAAATGGGGACCAGCCAGGCACAAATGAGCTCATGAGAGAGGAATGGGGACCATCCAGGTTGCAGCCCAGGAGAGGGACAAGCTGCCCGCCCCATGGTCCCCAGCATCAGTGGTTGGGGCTGTGGCCCAGGAGAGGGACAAGCTTCCTGCCCCGCAGTACTGGGTGCCAGTGACTGCACCTTCGCCTGTGGCCCGGCAGAGAGACAAGCTGCCCATCCCACAGTCCCCGACACCAGCGCCTGCTGCTGCAGCCCAGTGGAGGGACAAGCCAAATGCCCCGTTGTCCCAGGTGCCTGTGGCTGTGGCCTGGGTGATGCCACCCACCCACAGTCCCATGTGTCTGTGCCTGGCCCAGGCAAATCCAGACCAGGTCCTGGGTGCCTATGGCCAGCCAGAGGGAGGGAAGCCCAGATCCCCGGTGCCTACAACTGACCAGAGAAGAGAATCCTGGGTCTCAGGTGTGGCGAGAGGCAGAGGCAGTTAGGGGTGATCAGGCCAGCAGGGGAGCAGTTAGGGGTGATCAGGCAGGCAGGCAGAGGTGGTTAGGGGAGATCAGGCAGGCAGAGGTGGTTAGGGGCAATCAGGCAGGCAGGCAGAGGTGGTTAGGGGAGATCAGGCAGGCAGAGGTGGTTAGGGGCAATCAGGCAGGCAGGCAGGTGAGCGGTTAGGAGCCAGTGGTTCCAGATTGCAAGAGGCAGTCAGATATCCCCCGAGGGGTCCTGGATTGGAGAAGGTGCAGGCCAGGCTGAGGAACCCCTTCCACCCATGCACAAATTTCGTGCACTGGGCCTCTAGTATAACATAACATTTAATGCCAACTATAATTGAACAATAGAGAGAAACGGGGATATTTTACGAAATTACCTCATGTGATTAAAGCATGTTTAACTGATACCCATTTCAAACCTAAAAATAATCTCAACCAAATAGACATCAAAAATTCCTATTATACAGTTATATGTTGTCTTCCAGTGACTTTCCTGTTACTAAAGGACTAATCCATTTCTTTCACATTTTTCTCACCTACAGTGCCTAGAACAGTGTTGAGTATATAATTATTGAACTGAATTATTTGTAAGCAGTGTGGCTGCAGATGTTTCATATACACTGATTGCTGGCACAAGATTACTTCCCCTCATCATCCTACATGTTATGTATAACAAATATATGTACATTTTGTAGAATCTTCCATTCAAAATGGATCCTAATGGGAGTGGAAGGGAGAGAAGAGAGGAGAATTTCAGGGATGACAGGAATCATTCCATTTGGTTTTATCACAGATGCAATGTTTACAAAATGCTGAATAGTAAAATCTGTCTGAACCAAATGAAACAATTTTGTTCTTATAATGTGAGTTAAATCCCCAAACTGATCAGACCCTGCATCCCACTTCTCCTGTGCCAGGAAATAAGGCTCAACAGTGAAGCTGAGCAAGCAGCATGGAGTTTCTTCTCACCAAAGGCAATTTCCAGCTCTCACAAAGCAAATACTTTCCAGAGGTGCAGGTGTGTCTGTATTTCTCTCATGGGCTCAGCCAGCTATTTGCATTGTTACTTGAATCTCTAATGCTATCAGTCCCAGTTGCTTAATCTGTATTAGCAACTCAGGTCTCTAGAATAGGGCAAATCCACAGTTCAAAGACTTCAACTTTAGTAAAATGTTAGATGTCATTCCAAATCGCATTGTATTTAAAATTGCTTGGGAGCTTATCACTGCAAATGGATAATAATGACAGCTTTGTGCTTAACAGCTTCCCTGGAATATTATCAACTTTGTGCTGTAGGTTATTTGGGCACATCTGGCATTTGCGTTTCTATTGTCATAACTGTGGGTATATCATACACTGATCTCAGCTTTGATACTGGCCTCCTGGGAGAACTTTTGAAAATAATCCCTCTTCCTTCAGTACAGATCTCTCATTCAGTTATCTAAACTCACTACCCCTACAGAAAAGTTTGGAACAAAATCTAGGAATAAAAATAGTTTCCAGAGTTTCAATTGCTCTATTAGTAATCCACACTGGTTATTTCAATGATTTTGAATTATCTGGAAGGGCTTTGCTCTTACAATCAGTTTCATGTCCCACTGCCACTGCTAGTGAACAATAGTCTCCAATAGTAAAACACCTGTGATTAATATACATCAACAAAGGTATTTACTTTGAAATATTCAACAATTTACAAGTTTCCTTATACATACTAAGTAATTATTAGCTCAAGGCCAGACAAAATGTCATTACCAGATGAATGGACTCAGTTATATTCACATAATCTCACAGAGATATCTTAATGCTCTAAATGGAAAAAAAAAATCAGTACTTAAGAATATTCTGACTTGCAGTGCTACCAGTGACTTTCAGCACCTTTACATCAAGGCACTTAGAAATGCTAAGAAAAATAATACCATGGATAATACCATAATTACTTTACAATGGTATCTAGCCATTTGGATAATAAATATAAATCAATATTCTACCTGCCCAAATGACATTTGCATTTCATATCTGCAATGTTAATATGTCAGCCATTCTCCTTGTGTTCTTATTCATTCTGTACTACATGATTAAATATATTTAGTGGTTTGGAGGTAATAAATATACCCTTATTGTTGAAATTTCTAATAATAAAAAATAGCTTACTTCTTGTAGATATGAGAGCACACTAATTCTTACTGGTATGTCAGGGTACATAACACACAATCGTTTATCTAGAAACTAGTGACCCAGTGCACGGATTCATGCACATCAAAAGGCAATTAATTAGAAGGTGGCTGGCGGGGCAGAACTACACAAGACAGGCCAGGCATGCCCTGGAGACAACCTCCTGCAGTCCCTCCCCAGCTGGCCACACCTGGGGCAGTGCTGTGACTCCAAGGGTGTCTGTGGAGTAAGCAGAATCCCTTCAGCAGGTGGGGTCCCTTGGCCTGGCCTGCGGGGATCGGGGCAAAACCAGCTCTCTGACATCTCCCAAGGGGTCCCGGATTGTGAGAGGGGGGTACTCGGCAGCCCCTGCATTGAGCGTCTGCCCCCTGGTGGTCATTGCATATCATAGCTACTGGTCGGATGGTTGGGTGGTTGGATGGTTGCTTAGCCTTTTGTATATATAGATGGGATAAATTATAATCTGCAACATCTGGCACTAAGGTTAAAGATAATATTAGGATGTTTAAGACCTTTATTCCAAGATAATAATCATTATTAGTTGAAAAGTAGATATTTTCAAGTCTGTGAGAATTTTTTATAGCATTTACTGTGTGTCTTAGGCCTTATATATATATGGTTGGGGATATATATATAATTGATACAAAATGCATACTTAGGAAATATATAATCTAGTTTTATAAAAACAGTATATATAAATATATCGAGTTGTATAAATTTACATGAAATGACTTGCATATGTAAAACAATAAGGCATTTTTAATATATCAATAAAGGAAGGTAGTGCTTTGTAAAGAGTGGGGCATTAAACCAAGAGTCAAGAATCCTGGATTGTGGTCCCAACTGTCTGACCAATAGAAAAGGGTCTCACTTTCTTCTTATGTAATAATTATGATATTAGCTATCCTACATTACAAGGTGTTGAGGTGAGAAAACAGGATAATGAATTTGAAAGTGTTTCGAAAAATACAAAATGCTGTAGAAATATAAGGAATTATCACATGGAATACTCAGAAGTTAGGTTTGACTAAGTCTTAAAAATGGGACTCACTAAAATATTAATGAACTGAAAACCACTTCTGTTGTAAATATTGACCTGTCAAAAGAGAAGACTTCCTAATAACTTTAATGTCTACAAAGTGCTCACAGATATGTATCCTACGTAGTCCTGAGTGGAAAATATAAATATTATCTAAATTTTACATGTCATACTGTGTGATTTACAAGGTCAAGTTAGTTAGACTTTACTTTCAATTTGGTCAATTTTCCTAAATGATCATTTGTTGGATTTAGGCATACATATTATAATGATATAGAGCAACTTGATTTATATCATGTGATCTGTGACACATGATAAAGTAGAAAATGGTATGTTTGTTACAACCTGACAGCAGAACACAATGTAAGCAGCTCACATCCCTTAATTTGAAATCAATACACTAGAGTACTTTACAAAACAGCAATTTTTTAATATATGAAAATGTAGAAGCAATAGTCATTTGCTAGTAATAATTCAAATGTATTCTAGGCAGGGTTTATAGAGTTTGTTAGTATTTTGATAACTGATGACTATTGGTATAAATTTGACATAGCAGATCATAAATACAAACATAATTTTTTGTTTGCACTATAAGATTATAACAAATTATGTTTGTTTATTTATTTGATTAGTTATTTAGTCATTAGATTATAACTAATTATATATATTTATTTGATCAGCTATTTAGTCATTTGTTTATTCCTGTGTTTTTCATCATAATCCTCTAATATATTATACCTAATCTCCAAAATATCCAACTTCATTTTGAAAGACATAAATGATATGCACCAAAAAGTTATTTCAGATCTGGAAATGTACATTTTATATAAAGTTCACGTATATTTTACATGACCTAGAAGGATTGAATACTAAGTATTTGGAATATAACCTCTTAGCACCCAGAAGGTTATTTGCTTTTTTTCTTTTTAAAAGTTATTGTTTGCATTTCTAGTTGGATTTTATTTCCTATTTTGGATATGAACAGATTTCTGATTGATTTAAGGTGTTGACAGGTGAATCAGTGTCTCAACATGAAAATAGGTCAAAGCAATTCTATTATTCAGTGTTAAATATGACACTGATAGAGTACTATCTAGGAAAATGTATAATTGATACAATTTATACTGATTTTGTGATTTTCTAAAGAAGGAATATCACTCCAATTTCACTGGCAGTCTCTCATACTTGAAATAAAAAGTGGCAATTTTTAATACCAAAGAGTGTAAAAATTATTTTTCCCTTTCTGTTAATGTATGGGCAGATCTTTCATTTTCACCAAGTGTAAAGAATTAGCAGTGGTCAGGTACATGAAAATTTATGGACAACGTAACATGCACATTTTAAAACAAAATGTTGAAAATTGTATGCACCCAATAAGTTGTTAATGTCCTTTATTAGTCCAGAGTACAAAAAACAATGTTGGAATGATGGTTTTGTAGGAACTTGTCTGATCTACTGTACATACATAAAATTTAGTGATTTTGACTAAACTAAATAAAAATATTGACTTAAGTAATTCTGCATACCCAATTCTTATTAATCCCTAGTAAACATTCTAAGGTCAAGTTCTTAGTGTCTTAAGTTTTGGACATGAGTAGACAAGAGACTGATTTCAATTCTTTTGGTACATGTCCAGAGGTGGGATTGATATTCTATTCCTACCTTTTGAGGAACCTCTATACCATTTTCCATAGTGGCTGTTCCAGTTTATTTTCCCACGAAAAGTGCATAAGGGTCCATTTTCCCTACATCCTCACTTATCTTTTCTTAACCAACACTTATCTTTTCTTAAAAAATAATAGTAATAGTCATCCTAACCAATGTGAAGTGATATTTCATTGTACTTTTAATTTGTATTTCCATGGTTATTAGTGATTTTAACATCTTTTCATGCCATTTGTATTTCTCTTTGGGGAAAATAACTGATCAGGTCATTTGTCCATTTTAATGATTTTTTTTTATTTTGTGATTTAGTTTTCTGAATTCCTTATATATTTCATAAATTATATATATATAATTTTCTCCCACATTATGGATTACCTTTTCATTTTGTTGATTGTTTCATTGCTGTGCAGAGGCTTTTTAGTTTGATGTAGTCTTTCTCCTATGCTTTATTATAGAAGTTTTACAGGTCCAGGACTTACAGGTTTTTTAATTCATTCAATTTAATTTTTGTGCACAATGGAAGATAGATTCAATTTTATTGTTTTGAATGTGAATGTCCAGTTTTCCCAATATAATTTATTGACGAGACTACCATTTCCATAGTGAGCATTCCTGGCTCACTTGTCAAATATTGGTTCATAATATATGCCAGGGTTTGATTCTGTTCCTTTGGTCTATGTGTCTGCTTATATGCTAATACCATACTCTTTTGATTATTATAGCTTTGAAATATAGTTTGAAATCAGGAAGTGTGGTGCTTCCAGCTTTGTTGTTCTTTATCAGTATTGCTTTGACTATTCAGGCTCTTTTGTGGTTCAATATAAATTTTACAATTTTTTTCCTATTTATGTGGATAATGGCATTGGAATTTTGGATAGGGATTAAATTTAATTTATACATGGCTTTGGGCAGGATGTACATTTTTTGACAATTAATATTTTTTAGTGATTTTAGAGAGGGAGGATGGGAGGGGGAGAGAGAGAAACATTGATGTGAGAGAGAAACATCTGTTGATTGCATCCTGCATCCCCCCCTACTGGGAATCAAGCCTGCAACCCGGGCATGTCCCTAGGTGGGAATCAGATCAGTGACCTTTTGTTGTGTGGGATGCTGCTCAACCAACTGAGCCACACCGGCCAGGGTGTATGTATATTTTAAAATATTAACTTTCTGATCCATAAACATGAGATCTTTCAATTTAGTTGTGTCTTCCTAAATTACTTTCATCAATGTCTTATGAATTTTAATGTATAGATGATTCAAATCTTTGTTTCAATTTCTTTTTTATTGCTTTTTATGCTATTAAAATTGAGACTGATTTCTATATTTATTTTTCAGATAGTTCATTGTTAATGATTTTGTATCCTGAAGCTTTAATGAATTCATTTGTTGGTTCTTACAATTTTTTGGAAGAGTGTCTTCAGTATTTTCTATATATAAGATAATTTAATCTGCAAACGCAGATGATTTTACTTATTTTCCTGTTTGGATGCATTTTTTTTTGCCTAATTGCTCTGGTTATGACTTACAGAACTTTATTGAAGGGAGTAGTGAGAGTTGGAACCCTATTCTTTTTCCTGATATTAAAGAAAAAGCTTTCAATATTCCATTCTTGAGTATGTTAGCTGTAGGCTTTTCATACATGACTTTTATTGTGCTGAGGTATGTTCTGTTTATACCCAATTTGCTGACCATTTTTATTGTGAAATATTGTGAAAGGATGTTGTATATTAACAAATGCTTTGTCTGCATCTACTTTGATGATCCTAAGATTTGTACCCATTTTGTTAATGTGATGTATCACACTTATTGATCAGTGTAAGTTTAACCATCCTGTATCTCAGTGATAAATCCAATTTGTATCATAGTATATAATCTTTTAATATGCTATTAAATTGGGTTTGCTAGCTTTTGTTGAGAATTTTCACATCTATATTCATCAGGGATACTAGGTTGTAGTTATTTTTTCTCTTATAGTGTCCTTTTTGGTTTTGGTATCCAGAGTAATGCTGGCCTCATAAAAAAAAAATTGGGAGTGTTCCCCCTTCACATTTTTTGGAAGAGGTTGGGAAGGATTGGTGCTAATTTTTCTTTAAATGTTTGGTAGAATTCACCTATGAAGCCATTTGGTTCTATGGTTATCTTTCTAAGGAAGGTTTTGATTAATTCATATCACCTGTCTATGAGTTCAATGATTATTTCTTCTGCTTGGTCAAGTTGTTATTGAAGCCCTCTGCTGAATTTTTCAGTGTAGTAATTGTATTTTTCAATTCTGAATTTTTTTTTCATGCTTTCTATTTCTTTTTTGAACTTCTCGTTTTGCTCATCAAGTTTTTCCTAATCTTATTTAGTTGTCTATTTGTATTTTATTATGGTTCAATGAATTTCCTTAAGAAGAATATTCTAAATTCTTTGTCAGACAGTTGATATATCTCCATTATATAGGACTCACTAGTCAAACTTTATTAGTTTACTTTGGTTGTATTTTGTTTACCTGATTCTTCATGATCCTAATATACTTGCATTGGTATCTATGAATTTGAAGGAGCAGTCTGTGATTCCAGCCTTTCTCAGCAACTGGGTAGGAACAATGACTTGCTTCCTGCTGGGGTGGGCCTAACAGTGTTTTCTATAGATGCCCTGTATCTCTGGAGTAAAGTCTATACTCTACCAGTAGTTGGGCAGAGCTATTGACTTGCTTCCCTATCCAAGCAGAATTTTAGAAAGGACTCCATGACTGAGATAGCCCACCAGCTGGGGATCAAAACTGGGCAGAACTTTGGCTGAGCTTCCTAGCCAGACTGGACCACTGGTTCAGTTCTGTAGATGAGCAGAGCTGCTAGTTGGGATATCTGCTTGGGTGCTGCCACCAGTAGGAACTGTCTACATTCCCATTGCTTGAGCCCTCTTGCTTTTCTCCATCTTTAAGTGATTCCATGAGAAATCTCTCTGGGCAATATCTAAGTGGGTCTCTTGGGAAGTGTCCCAGAACTTTTAGGAAGCTCCATGTTCACCCTCCTTTACCTAGTGGAGAAACTGTAAGCCCAGGGGCAACTCCTCAGTGCAGCACTGTACTGGTCTGGGGGAGAAGCAACATGGTAAAAGGGAAACCATTACTCTTATCTTTTTAATGTGGTTTTTCTCAGTGTTGTGGTCCAAAGGATGTGCTTCAGCCTCACTCCTGTGTTTAGTATCTTCACAAAGGTGTTCTGTCTATGAATAGTTGCTAGTTATTCTTTCTGTGAAGGAGACTCAAGTTAGGAATCACCCATTTTGCCATATTGCTGATGTCATTCTCCCTGGAAAGATCAAACCCTTTAAGAAGGCAGAAAGTCATAATTAAGTCCTCTGGTTCTCAAATATAAAGCTAAGTCAGGATGACTTGGTGGGCTTTTTAAATAACAACTTTTTAGATCCCACAACCAGAAGATGCCAGTTAGGTGGGCCTTGGTTATTCATCACCTGTGATCCTGTAGTTACAGAGGGATCCTAGAGTGGATCTCAATTTGTATGTCTAACAAGTTTCTAGGTGATGCTACTTCTTCTGATTTGAACACCACACTTTGGGATCCAGTTATCTAACTCTGTCAGTAATTCCTTAGCTCACAGAACAATGTTGATTATTCTAGTGTCAAATACCAGTCACCTAGTTGTTAGTCCACTGAATTCTCACTTTTAGTCCCTTGTGATTCTTTTAATTCAGTATTTCCCTAATTTTTCCTAAAGTAAAAACACATATTTGTGCTTAGTATAGTACAAATTATCAAGCCCCTTCCTCTGATTCAGGAAGTCTAGGGATGCGCTCAGCAATTTATATATATATATATATTATTGATTTTTCAAAGAAAGGAAGGGAGAGGAATAGAGAGTTAGAAACATCAGTGAGAGAGAAACATTGATCAGCTGCCTCCTGCACACCTCCCACTGGGGATGTGCCCGCAACCAAGGTACATGCCCTTGACCGGAATCGAACCCGGGACCCCTCAGTCCGCAGGTCTACACTCCATCTACTGAGCCAAACCGGTTGGGGCAGAAATTTATATTTTTAAAAATATAAATAATTTTCCTCAAAATAATTTTAGAAACACAGCAAATTTCAGTTAATTTAAAGAGTAAAGTAATTCCCCTACCCTAAGCAATAAAGACTTAAGCTGAAAACAAATTTCTGGTTTCTTCCTCTTCCTAAGTATGAAGGATCCTTAACCTTTGGGCATGCCATTCATCTCTTCGGAAATTTAGTAAAGTCAGTAGACCTCTTTACCGAATAATATTTTTAAATGCATAAAGTAGAATACAAAGGGATACACAGAAAACCAACCATTATAGAAATATTTTTCAAAATATTTAAAAGACAAACATGTATTATGGCAATAAATATACTTCATTATTGACACAGTAAATAAAATAGCTAGCAGTGGGTCTAATAACTACCACAACTTTAAAGTAATGATGAACATAATGATTTTAGAAATATTGGCAAAACTGTGATGTTATATAATATTTATGATTTATATTGCTGACCGTTGAAATTCTGGTTATTGCCAATACTAATTTTGTTGCCAACATTTATAACTTGAGGAAGTGGTAAATTTTAATGAGAGGTTAGTGAAAATAAATGTATTTTTTTCTAATCCAAGTTCAAGGGCACCTTGACCTCATCTTTAAGAAATTTGCTTTCAATTTTTTTCTTGAAATCTTTCAAATAGAGCACTACAGAAAGCTGAGACTAGAAGAAGATGGTGAAATTTAGAATAGAGATTGGGTATATTAATACATACCCATTTAGGGAGGGATGTATAGGCCTTTACCCAGCATTGTAAGTGTCGAAAGATTAATAATTTTCCTGTTTGTGGTACTCTCAGGGGGTGTTTAATCAGTTGGCTCTGCCTGAATTTATATTTGGAGGTCTTGTAAACTTATCCCTGCATTTCATCTTCTTAATCTGAACCTGTCTATTTTTTTTCATAGTCTGAACTGCAAGGCTGTTTATATGATAAAGTAGCTTACATTGGGAGCTATACTATTCTTTATTGCCTTTGATGGCATATAAGTTCTAGCTGGATGGTCAGTTTTTGAAATACACAGGCAGGTATCACTAAACACAACTCAGGTGAACTTCTGACCCATTCCTGATATGCAAAAAGGAAATTTCCAGGGAAGCTAAGGTGAACCTATAACTTTGTCTCCCTCTTCATCCATAGAGTAATGCATTTAATTTTAGTCAGAAATAAAATATAGGAAGCATCAAATGAAGGAAATCCTCTATGTCTTCTACATTGTAATCATTAAAAAATTATTATTTAAAAATATATTTTTATTGATTTCAGAGAGGAAGTGAGAGGGGGAGAGAGATAGAAATGTCAATGGTGAGAAAGAATCATTGATGGGCTGCCTCCTGCACACCCCACACTGCGGCTTGAGCCCACAACCCGGGCATGTGCCCTAACTGGAAATCGAACCATGACCTCCTGGTTCATAGGTTGCCACTCAACTACTGAGCTATGCCAGCTGGGCTGTAATCATTTTTTAAAGTATTTGTAAAAATAAGGAGAGAACCATGAGTTTGAGCAACATAACACTACTCCTATACAAGGTGCTTGTTTAAATGAGAAAAAGATTCAAAAAACACTTTCTTGAGATTTTTCACCATAAATAAGGTTTTACACAGTATATTGCATCAGTTAGACAGATAAGTCACTCTTTTTAGAGACAAGCAGATTTATTTTTTAAGTGTCCACCCTCACATATAAGTGCATTGCTATGAAAAGAACATCTGGGATAGGGAATATATTTAACTTAGATCAAGGGGTACATTTTTTAAACTATCAAAATAGAATATGCATTCTTTTCTTCTAAGAGCCTGGCTGGGCAATAGTCTGACTGGAAACTGTCAACAAATGTTGCTCTGTGACATTGTACAAAACTCAGTTTCCATGGCAACTGGATCCCTATTGACAAGTATGAAAGAGAAACATATGGTTGGGTAACAATTTTATTACAGAAAAGCCTAAAACCTATCTAGAGGGTCAACATTTTTTCTGAAAGAAGTAAGGTACTCAAAACTAAAGGTAGCTTTAATCAAATAGTCTAATGGACTGTTGAAAATGTTATTTTTTTTTGCATATGTGAAAAATAAAAGCAGCAAAAATGTATTATAACATTTTTAGAATGTTTTATTTATTTCCTAAAGTCAACATAAACCCAGGAAAATTCCATTTACAATAAAAAACGCATTGCATTTTACCTACTTAATTGTACTCTATTATAAAGTATTCTGGCCCTGGCTGGTGTTTCTAAGTGGTTAGAGTATCAGCCCATGCAACACTAGGTCCTGGGTTCAATTCCTGGTCAAGAGCACCTATCTGGGTTGCAGGTTTGATCCATCCCTGGTCAGGGCATGTGTGGGAGGCAACCAATTAATGTGTCTCTCTCACATAGATGTCTCTCTCTCTCTTATCTAAAGAAAAAAAATCAATGGGAAAATATCTTTGGGTGAGGATTAACAACAACAAAAAATCAAAGAAAAAGTATTCTAAAGTCTTCTGATGATATTTATGAAGTACTTACTATCCTATCCTATATAATAAAAGCCTAATATGCTAAGTGTCCGGTCATCTGGTTGTCCATTCAACCAATCAAACATAATATGCTAATGATATGCTAAGTCCACTCAACTGCTTACTATGATGTGCACTGACCACCAGCGGGGCAGATGCTCAGTGCAGGAGCTGCCCCCTCGTGGTCAGTGTGCTCCCACAGGGGAAGCGCCACTCAGCCAGATGCCAAGCTCATGGCTGTCGAGCACAGCAGAGGTGGCGGGAGCCTCTCCAACCTGCATGGCAGCACTAAGGATGTCCGAATCCTGTGGGGAGTGAGCCTAAGCCATCAGTCAGACATCCCCTGAGCGGTCACAGACTGAGAGAGGGTCCAGGCTTGGCTGAGGGACGCCCCAAGTGCAGAATTTCATGCACTGGGCCTCTAGTATGCATTATAAGATACTAGGCTCCTTCTGAAACAATGTCCTTGTTATTCAATTGCTATGAGTTATTAGAGGAGGTAAATGCATAAACAACTAACCACAGTAAACAATGTAAAAATATAAGTGATATAGTAAAGTCATAAATAGCATTACAGGAAAGCAGAGAGAGAACTATTTGTTAGGTGATTTTTCCTGTGGGTTTCTATTGAATGTTCTCTGTTTCTCCAGTTACCAAATTATACTATATTGTTTTACACAGTATTTGACTAATAAATGTATGTTGCTTATTAACCATTTCATTGATCTCTTTATATATTTATTTACCCATTGCACTATGATCAAATTATATTCTAGATATATGTAGCTAGAGTCTTGCATTGTGCCTAATAGCCCATAAACCTTCAATAAAAAATAGTAAACATGAATGATTTTGAAGGTTAGATTTTTATCTGGATCTTGAAGAATCAATATTTTTTCTACTTGTACAAGTAAGATATAGATTGATTTCTCAAAATTTTCAATCTCAATTATTCTGAATTTTCCAATAAAGATAAAATGGGTAAATTTGTAAATTCCTATGCGGTTGCACTACTTTTTGTTAACATTTTTAGCCTATTTATATATCCAAAGAGTAGCAAAAATGATCCCTTTAATAAACAGTCTAGATAAGCTTTATCAGCAGCAAAAGATTCATAATATATTTATGGTGTAGTGAGTAACAAAGTATGTTTTTGGTTTCATAAGGAAAGAAACATAAGAATAGTAAGGGTATTAATAAATTTATGTCAAAATCAGTAATGAAACTTAAGCATTTCCATTTCAAGTCTTATAATTAAACAACGTTGGTAATTTAAAATCTAAAATTTGTTGGCAAGACCTTCATCCTCTTTGAGGTTTAATTTCCTTTTTTTTTGCAAAGTAGTGGTATTTAACTTGTGATCACTAATGATCTGTACAACTCTGACAGCCTGTTATTTAGCTTCAGTTTGTGAGAGCATGGATGGGCCTGGAGAACATTATACTAAGTGAAATAAGCCTGTCAGAGAAAGACAAGTACCATGTGATTTCACTCATATGTTGAAGTTAATGAACAAACTACCAAGCAAAATAGACACAAACTCAGAGATATAGAGAAGACAGACAGCTCTAGTATGTGTGGGGGAGATGTTGGGAAGGTGGAGGGATTGAACAGAAAAGAAAAAAAAAAGAATGAGAGTACTCATGGACATGGACAACAGTGTGGTGAAGGGGATGGAAGAGGGCACAGAAGGGATAAACGGTGATGGAAAAAATAACATTTAAAAAAATTGTGCAGGAGTAAAAAGTGTACCATTTGTTTATGTGTTATCGTTAAAACTTGGTATTTAATACACCATTTTATTTTAAAGCACAATAATTGCATTAGAGCTAGATTAGGTTTTAACCCTGTGATATCTATGAATAAAGGTTTTGCTACAAAAAAATATCAACAAAGTTTTGGGAGGACTAACACTATTTAGACTATTTAGAATCCCCTTCTTTAAACACACACACACCCTTACATTCACACACGTATATGTGTTTCTTTGACAGGTAAACTCACGTATTTTTCAAGTTTTAACTCCAATGTTACCGCCTTTCTGTATAGTAGTAGCCCTGTAAAGTAAAACTTGTGTGTGACAAAGGAAATGTTCTATGTCCATGCTATAAAATATAGTAGCCACTAGCCACATGAGACTATTGAGTACTAGACATAAGATTAGTGCAACTGATGAATTTAATTTTTCAAAGTTTAATTATTTTGAATGTAAATAAAAGCATGTGGCAAAAGTTGGACAACTCAATTTTAGACAATTCAAGACAAACATTTATATTTACAATAAAATGTTAACTATAAATCATTCTTAAATATTCATTACATCAGTCAGTAAAGTGTAAACTCAGTCAGAAATACTTCCTACACTTGACAATAATAAAGTTGTGTTACCTTGAAATTATTTAGAATTTACAACTGTTAATATTTAATAATTGTTTCCCTCTAAATCAATGAAGTGATAAATTTTTACCCTGGTATTTTACTCAACAGTCTCAAAGACATTATTATATCTTTTTAAAAATTATGTGTTTTTTTTTATCTTTAGAGATAGAGGAAGTGACGGATAGAGAGATAGAAACATCTATGAGAGAAAAATATCATTGATAGGCTGCTTCCTGCAAGCCCCCTGCTGGTGATCAAGCCCACAACCCAGGCATGTACCCTGACTAGGAATCAAACCGGTAACCTCTTGGTTCATGTGTCCATGTTCAACCACTGAGCCATACTGGGTGGGCAGCACATTATCATATCTTATGTTAAATTTTATGTGATATTTACAATGGTGTAGGAATATGGGCAAGTAAAATGTTTTCTTGATTCTACAGATGAAGAAATTGAGAATTAGGAAAACTGTGTAAGACAAAAGGATTTTAATTTGTAGAGTCAGCATCACAATGTAAAGCCTCTAATATTTAAAACACATAATTTTTCTATTATAATCTGTGAGTAAAGTAGTGAGTGTGTTGGTAAAATTCCACTTGAAATTCCTAAGAACTTTTTAAAAATCCTCATCCAAGGATATGCTTATTGATTTTAGAGAGAGGGGTAGGGAAAGAGAGAGAAAGAGGGAGAGAGAAACATGGATGTGAGAGAGCACATCAATTGGTTGCCTCTGTACATGCCCTGACCAGGGATTGAAGAAGCAACCCAGGTATGTGCCATGACCAGGAATTAAACCAGCAACTTCTTATATGGGATGACTCTCCAACCATCTGAGACACACCAGCTAGGGCAGGACTTATATTTTTTATTAAATTCCCATCAATGATATTTGGATGTCAGGTGGATGCTTGCCAAACTAATCAGTAATTCAAAATTGAGTTCCTCTAAAAGAGAGGGAGGGAAAGAGAGAGGGGAGATGAGAGAGAGAGAGAGAGAGAGAGAGAGAGAGAGAGAGAGAGAGGTTTTAAACTATTTTAGCAAATATTATTTCCTGAGTTATAAATGACATTATTTAGATAGAGCAAAACACTACACTAATACCCTTGTGTTATTTGATTTGGGCAATATTGTATTTTTCATGTATAATTTTAGATTGGCAGTAATAATACTACAGGAAATACTTATGTTTTTCAGTTGAGATTTTATAAGCTTCTAGACAGGATTTAATACCAAGTAATGTTGCCTTCTATGTTCATTTGATTGGTAGGGGGTTGTGGAGAGTAGAAAAGTAATATAGTATTGAGTGGGTCAGAAGTATGTGTTTGATCATTTTGAGTTCCATGTGAATGACACATTAGAGAAACCTAATTTTGTTTTATTCATACAAATGCCACTTTCACTGACAGTTACAAAGTTTTGCATTATTATTCACCTGCAGAGTGTTCCCCAAGGAAACTGCTTTCCCAAGATGTGGTGCCTAGGCCTCCCTTGATACACCAAAGTGACAAATGTGTCTTTGTACCCATCTTTTGCTCCTGGAAGGATTTTTGAAGGTGATGTTAGACCTTCACTCCCTTTTAATGGAGGAATAGCATATAAAAGAAATGGTCATTTCAGGAAAGTACAGTTATCTAGAGTGACTGACAAAAAATTCTAGAAAGACAAGTAGACAAATTTCTAGAAAACTGTGGAGGCACAATTTACAAAGTAGTTTAATTGATTAGAATCCCAAAATCCATGTTTAGAAGTACACTGATTAAACAAATATTTGATAAAATATTGGACAAGACATGATTACAACCAAGGTTGTAGTAAAATAATCCCAGCCTAAGTCACTGGCATCAATTTGATAACTATTCTTTCTCTACTTTTGGCTGAAATCCTTGATAACTGCCACAAATGTATAATCTGCGTGTTAAATGTTTTCTTGGAATGATAAGGGTTGTATGACACTTTTTCTGTAAAATGGAGATTCTAATATATTCTCAAATGCTTGCTATGAGGACTAAATGCCAAACACATCGTAGGTTTTAATTAGTGGCCATTATTAAGAGTAGTTCTACAGAAGTAGATCTCATGAAGAAAACTTTAATAGGGAAAATATGCTGCTATATAACACATAAACCAGGAAATTGACCTAATATACAGTTTTTGGAGACATGGTTTGCCAAATGTTCAGATACCTTTGACATATGCTTCATTAAAACAGTTCCACAGAATTGCATATACTGTCATTAGTGGGCCAACAGATTTACTCTGTTCATTTTTATAATGGCTGGTGGAATCATTGTTTGAGTTAAATTCCTACCCTTCCTCTTATCCTCAGCCCAGATAATTGTACTCATTTCTAAAATCGGGAAGCATTTAAAAAATGGTGGAAAATAAGCCCCACTAAACCATATAGAAAATTTCATTCTCCTGTTGTCTCATGTGGACTGGATACTTTTCAGTCTTGTGCATTCTGCTCATTGTGACTCTCGTTACTGTTTTAATGTTCATATTTCCTTTTTATAACAAAGTAGTACAGTGTAGAATAAATCGAGTCCAGGTTCTAGTTACTACTAGAACATCTTAGTAGCTGCATGACTTGGAAAGTTGTACCATCTTATTTGGACCACAGTTTCCTCATCTATAAAATGGAGAGAGTAATCATACCTATGTCATAGGATTTTTAAAACATGCACGTGAATTTCTTTGCACAGTTCCTGGCATGGGATAAATGGTAGCAATTATTACTCATTAGAAAATAAATGATAAGAATCATATGTTGTGATTTATTTTCATGTAATATTTCAAGAAGTGACCCCTGTCACTCAATCAGCATTATGTGGGTACTCACAGTATGTAAAACATTTTTGTTATGTGTCACAGAAATAGAGAAAGATGAGTAAGACATGGATTCTTTCCTCAAAATGTAAACTAGTGTTTAGTCTGATGAAGTTAAGCAAAAATTCCAGACATTTTCTATGATTCTTCGACTAAAATACATATGAGAATAGTCTAGAAGAAAAAAGCATGCTATGAATTTAAAAAATGAAAGAAAAAATATCATATAGGCTTGTTTGCTTTGTATTTGCTTCTGTATAATTTTCCACATGCAGAAGTTTGGAAACCCAAGTTAAATTGCCATATCTGTCACTCATTTGATGTAGTTTGATGTAGTTACCTTACACAAGGTATTGACTCTCTTAGACCTCAGTTTCATCATTTGTAAAACAGTAGCTTTGGACTAGATAGCATTTGAGATATTATCCCTCTTCAAAATGAATTTCAAGCAAATTCCACCTCAAAAGGCACAATAGTCTTGGATTGAAAAATATGTATTTTTAAAGCGAGGAACACTTCCATTGAAAGCACTGCTTTTACTAGTATTGCCAACCAGTAGAAAACATATGAGGGTGTGTGTGTGTGTGTGTGTGTGTGTGTGTGTGTGTGTGTGTGTGTGTACCTCATCCTTTATTCCTACAAATGGAAGCACCAACTGAATCAGCCAAAACCTTTCCAACACAGCACCTATGGAGAAGTGTTCAAAAATGTTCTATTAACAATAATTTTGTTCCTGTTTTCAAAATACCAACGGCATACTTCAGAGATCTAGAACAAACTCTCCAAAAATTCATCTGGAATAAAAAAAGACCCCGAATAGCTGCAGCAATTCTGAAAAAGAACAAAGTAGGTGGGATCTCAATACCAGATATCAAGATGTATTACAAAGCCACTGTTCTCAAAACTGCCTGGTACTGGCACAAGAATAGGCATATAGATCAATGGAATAGAATAGAGAGACCAGAAATCAGCCTGAACCAACATGCTCAATTAATATTTGACAAAGGATGCAAGAACATACAATGGAGCCAAGATAGTCTCTTCAATAAATGGTGTTGGGAAAATTGGACAGATACATGCAAGAAAATGAAACTAGACCACCAACCTACACCATACACAAAAATAAACTCAAAATGGGTAAAGGACTTAAATGTACGACAGGAAACCATAAAAATTCTAGAAGAATCCAAAGGCAAGAAAAACTCAGACATATGCCGAAGCAATTTCTTCACTGATACAGCTCCTAGGGCACTTGAAACGAGAGAGAAAATGAACAAATGGGACTACATCAAAATAAAAAGCTTCTGCACAGCAAAAGAAACCATCAACAAAACAACGAGAAAACCCACTGTGTGGGAAAGCATATTTGCCAATGACATATCTGATAAGGGCCTAATCTCCAAAATTTACAGGGAATTCATACAACTTAACAAAAGGAAGATAAACAATCCAATCAAAAAATGGGCAAAGTACCTAAATAGACACCTTTCAAAAGAGGACATTCAGAAAGCCAAGAGACAAATGAAAACATGCTCAAAGTCACTAATCATCCGAGATATGCAAATCAAAACAACAATGAGGTACCATCTCACACCTGTCAGACTGACTATCATCAACAAATCAACAAACGACAAGTGCTGGAGAGGATGTGGAGAAAAAGGAACACTTGTGCACTGCTGGTGGGAATGCAGACTGGTGCAGTCACTATGGAAGACAGTATGGAGTTTCCTCACAAAACTGAAAATGGAACTCCCATTTGACCCTGTGATCCCACTTCTAGGAATATATCCCAAGAAACCAGAAACACCAATCAGAAAGGATATATGCACCCCTATGTTCATAGCAGCACAATTCACCATAGCTAAGATCTGGAAACAGCCTAAGTGCCCATCAGTAGATGAATGGATTAGAAAACTGTGGTACATCTACACGATGGAATACTATGCTGCTCTAAAAAGGAAGGAACTCTTACCATTTGCAACGTCATGGATGGAACTGGAGAGCATTATGCTAAGTGAAATAAGCCAGTCAATGAAGGAAAAATACCACATGATCTCACTTATTCATGGATAATAGAGACCATTATAAACTTTTGAACAATAATAGATACAGAGGCAGAGCTGCCTCAAACAGCTTGTCAAACTGCAGCGGGAAGGCCGGGGAGGGTGGGGGTGCAGGAGGTAGGGGGGTAAGAGATCAACCAAAGGACTTGTATGCATGCATATAAGCATAACCAATGGACATAAGACACCGGGGGATAGGGGAGGCTAGGGAAAAAAAACACACAAAAAAAACAAAACAAAAAAAAACATATGAGGGTGTGTGTGTGTGTGTGTGTGTGTGTGTGTGTGTGTGTGTGTGTGTACCTCATCCTTTATTCCTGCAAATGGAAGCACCAAATGAATCAGCCAAAACCTTTCCAACACAGCACCTATGGAGAAGTGTTCAAAAATGTTCCATTAACAATAATTTTGTTCTTGTTTTCTTCAAATGCACTGAAGTCATAAAATGTCTCTAATTATAGTTGCTTCCAACCACCCTTCACATTATTTTGGTCAGTCCTCCCACGTTTCAGCAGCTTGTGATGCATTTTGTAATATCAAAGTGTTACCAGAGAAAAATGTGCCTCTTCTTCCCCAACTTCTAGTGGGAGTGGGATTCTTGGGGTGCTGCTGGGATAAATATTTCCAGAGACCCCCATGGGAGGATGCGATTTAGTAGAAAGCTTTATTTCTATGGAATGGTTTTTCCCAGTCCCATTTCTCTTAGTCCAGTCATAGAAGAAGTGTAGCTGGGGTTTCAGTAGAGATAAAATCAGTGTCCAGACTTTCCTTTCCATGTTGGAGCTGGGTTCAGTACCGCATCATGCTAGCTACAGTCCATTAGTGCTTTATGTGTGGTGATCCCAAATGGCCATGGGCCATAAGGGAAGCCAGCAAGCCAAGGAACCAAGAGAATCCAAGACCATAAGAGAGTGAGCTTCTTTGTTTATGGGATTATATACCCCAACTTTCTGTGATCTTGCAATGGCCACATCCATTCTGGCCAACCATCTCTGTCTCCAGGTGTGATTGACAGGCAAGTATCTTCCCTATGTGGTTTCTCTCCCCAGTGTTTTGCAGGGAACATGTCTAAAAATGTCTGGCCTTATCTTTGCTCCTTTTCTACTATTGATAACTAATTACTATGGTATCAAAAGGACTTCCCAAATTCTTATTTGTGTTCTTATTTTTAACTTGCTCTGTCTACCATTTGATAGAATGTATCTTTAGCCTCTATAAAGCTTTTATGTTAACAACCAGCTTGGTTATTTTTTTTCCCTTTGGGACATTTCTGACACTATTACTTTAAACATATTTTATCAAAATTGTTGGCCAGAATCCAAATTAAAGGGACTAAGGCTGCAGTAGAGTAAACAATGCATATGGCAGAGCCCACTCAACTCAGGAAAGTGAGATAGAAAATACTTGGAAGTATGTTGTTTTTAACACTTAATGGCTAGTAGAATGCAGATAGTATAGTTGCCTAGATTAGGCTAATTCTTGAGTGTGTATAAGAGCCCTCAGAGAATTAAGGGAAGAGAGGGGAGAGGCACATAGACACAGAAAATATCTGTAATAGACCTCCTAGGGCTTTATTTTTTTTATTTTTTAAATATTTTTATTGATTTCATTGAGGAAGGAAGATAGAGAGATAGAAACATCAATGATGAGATAGAATCATTGATTGGCTGCTTCCTGCACGCCCCCTACTGGGGGGATGTAGCCCGCAACCCAGGCATGTGCCCTTGGCCGGAATCAAACCTGGAGCCCTTGAGTCCACAGGCCGATGATCTATCCACTGAGCCAATCCAGCTAGGGCTCTCATAGGACTTTAAACTTTGGTGTGTCCTGAACCTTAACCCCAGTACTGTGGCATTTTTCCCCCCATTCAATTCCTAGGTGATCAGATCAACTTTGCATGGTTTGAAAATACCATTTCATCTCTTCTCATTGTTAACAGCTTTCTGTTTCCTCTACCTGTAATGTTCTTCCTCCAGATTGCTTTCTGTTGAGCCTTCTCCAATTTCAAATATTTTTTAACTTTTACTGTACTGAGGCTTGTCTTAACTACTGCATTTAAAATATCAAAAAATGAAATATTCAACATATAACATGTTTTAATTAATTTATTTATTATATGTTTCTCCCAGTTTTGTTACTCTTGTTAGATTTGTTGATTGCTGTGTCCCATGTCCTGGATCAGTGCCCATATGAGTGAATTAATGTCATACAAACACAGAAACATACACATTAACAAAAACTAGCTCAGAAAAATATCCTAATATATAAAAACCCAGGGTCCATAACGACCAAAAGCTTGACTGACCAGAAGTCAGTCCTGCAGTCAATGCTGGGTTGCCGCTGCTGGGCAGGGCGACCCAGCACTGACTGCTGAGGGGGCTGTTGATCAGGCCCAGAGAGAGGCCCAAAGAGCAAGGCAGGGTCTGATCTGCAGCCTCTGTGGCAGCTGTTGATCAGCCGTTGCCTCTCTCTTTCTTTCCGGGTTTCCCCAGCAGCTGCGCCTTTGTTTCTCTCCAGGCCTCCTTGGAGGCTGCTGGTCAGCCCCACCTCTCTGATCAGGCCTGGGGATAGGCCTGGAGATGCTGACTGGCATAGAAACTGACCAATCAGAACCAAATCTGGGTGAACTGTGAGGAGCCAATGGCTGCCTAGGAGGCAGAGCTTTTGACACTGACTGGCATATAAACGAACCAATCAGAACCTAATCTGGGTGAACTGTGAAGGCAGAACCTAAGGTGGGGGCCGAGGAAGGGTTTTAAGGGCAACAGCTGTTTGGTGTAAGGTGTAAGAAAGTGGTTCAATTGTTTAATGACCGATTTGGCAGTATTGTTCATATGGCTGGCTATCAGTCCAGATATAGGGTTCATGTATTTTGGTCTGCCAAGAGCACCTCTTCCTGCTGAAAAAGGCTTTTCTCCCCCATTTAAGCAATTTTATCCTATATAATCTATCTATACTAATAAAAGGGTAATAGGCTAATTAGACCGGGTCGACCGGCTATCTTCTGAGTGTCTGATTTCCTTCCAGCCAAAGCTATGATGGTGGGGGCTGAGGCAGAGAGGGCTGTTGGAGGTTAGATCAGGCCTGCAGGGGAGGGCAGTTGGGAGCAAGATCAGGCCAGCAGGGGAGGACATTTGGGGGTGAGATCAGGCCAGCAAGGGAGGGCAGTTAGGGGTGATCAGGCAGGCAGGCAGAGGCAGTTAGGGGCGATCAGGCAGGCAGGAGGTGAATGGTTAAGAGTGAGCTGTCCCAAATTGCAAGAGGGATGTCTGATTGGAGAGGGTGCAGGCTGGGCTGAGGGAATCCTCTGCCACTCCCGCACAAATTTTGTGTACTGGGCCACTAGTGGCATTATAATCAACCAATAGTACATGTGTTTATACTTAAGAAATGCTGGTGTGTTAAATGAATATGTTATGGTTGATTAAATCAGTAAGCAAATCTAGAACTGTCTGAGCTCTTATTACATATAAGGTTGTGTTTTAAGTGCTATACTTCATGAGATACTCAAGAGGGAGATTAAGGGACAAAAAGAAACTTTCTCTAAATTTATTCCCTTTATTAATCTGGTTGGGGAAAGCAATGCACACAGATTACCATATGAGAAAGCTCTTTTGGTACCACTTTTCCTTCAAAGACAGCTCTAATATACAATATACTGCCAGTGATTATCACCGATTCTCTGATGTCCTGTCTTTCTCCTTAATCTCTCCTCTCCCTTCCTTGTCTACATAAGCTTTTGCCTTAGTATGGTCCACTGAGTTTCATTATCCTCAATGTTTCATTTTATATTATTAAACCTGGCTTAATAGATCATTGGTACCAGAGGACAAAAGCATTAATAACATAAAATGCTTGCAGTATTGTGTAGTAACATCTGCATTACTGTATCAAAGCTTTACATATAAAATACTACTTTTTGTTATATCAAAAAACATGCCAACTCTTTGCTATTGTAACAAACAAATAGGATTCTACCTGAGAACAGTATTGGGAATTGTATTATAACTTAATAGTATAAAAGTCTCCCAATTTCTAAGGAAGGAATAAAGGACACTATATTTTTTGTGTTTGCTGTGCTGGATGTTTTTTATTATCTATATTTTATCTTTTACTTGCTGTAGTTTGTTGTTTTAATTACCATAGGCCAGAAACACATCTGTTGTCCTGCCACATTGTTTGCCATTCAGCTGTTTCTTACATACTGATAAGACCTCTGCCAATTTTGAGAAACCATCTCCCGTCCTTCAGCAACATTATCCTTCCAATTTAAAAGCTTTCTCTCCGCACCTCTTCTTGCCAACAATCAATTATGTGCACACTGTAAAGCCAGGTGGCTATCATTTATATTTTGAACTGTCTTGAAGGGAGGCGAAGTGGTCTTTGGCAGAAAGTAAAAGTAAATTGAAGATCCGCTGACTTTCTGAAATTATATGGGTTATTTTTAGTTAGTTGGTTCAGAAAGGTATCTTAACAGCTGAAGTTAGTCATTTGAATAATTACTGATGCATAATTAAATGTGAACCTAAAATTGAAAGAATATTAAAGAAAATATTATGATGGTGACATCATTATTCATCTTTAAGTGCAGATTTGATTTTATGCCATGTATATATAAAGATATAGTGAACTATGAGTTATTTACTTGGTTTACTGTAAAATTATAATTGCAATAAGCAGTATCTTTGGTTTTGAAAAATTCAAAAATTTTTCTGTCAATAAATGAATGTTATGGTCATGTGTATAGATCTTTTCCCAGTAGCATGACATTTTGTGAAATCATTCAGAATGGTTTGTCTTCTATTATCAACTTCATCAAAATCATAATAAAATCTGGCTTGCCAAGGCAAATGCATTTTCAAGGCACAAATATGTCCTCACCTGATAGATGTTCTGATTATATCATTTTACTGTGCATCTAAACTCTCCCAGAATATTCAAGTGAGCCTGCAGAGTTGAATCAGGTTTTGATTTCTCTGTAAGAATTCCTTTCTTGTGCTTTCTATCCATAATTTAGACTAACACATTATGTTATTTTCTTGTCAAAAGTGCCAAAAAATGGGTTTTATCATAAAATTTCTTCATGTGGAATATTTACATGCATTTTTAGACTCATAGTTTTGTAGATGTTTAAATGGAGAAATAAAAGTGTTCTGTATATATGTAAGCCGATTTAGATTTGAAGTGCTCATTCTTGAGAACACTGTTTGCTGTTGTCTTGAAAACATTCTGCTCTTCAATAGCTTTCAAATAGTTCTCAAAGAACAGCAGAATAAAGACACATTTCTCCCAATTTTCCTTGACATGTGTGACAGAACAAGTTGTTTCTTTAGTAAATGTATAATCCATTTGTGTCTAAATCTTTACCTCTTGTGCCATGGGAAAAATATGTTGCCTTGTGATTTTTTTCCTTTTGAGTCATAAGTAGTGATTATTGGTTCAATTAATTTCCTTTCAAATACCATTAATCTGTATAAGAAAGAGGGAAGTGTAGATAGATTATGAATTTTATATTAGTATCATTGGTTATTCACTCACAAAGTTCTGTAGGGACAATGATCTACTGGTACTTCAAATACCAAGCAATGAATAGCTCTAAATACACATATCATCAGAAGTAATGGTTGGATGGAAACTTTTGAGGAATATAATCAGAAAAAAAATTACTTCTTTTTAACAAAAACCACTTAACATCCTTTGTGTATAATCATATTTACAGGAGCAGAAACTAAGTATGATTGTCAGCTTATATGTACACGGATAATCAAGACTTGCATTGTATTTAATTGACTTAGCCTGAATAAAACTGTAAATTATTCCCTATGGTTGCTGCCTTTTCCTGTACCATATATGTCTCTGTTACCATTGTCTTTGTATAATTTCTTTTATTCAGTCTTTTTCACTGTGCTTCAAAAGTGTTAATTGTTTTCTTCTTCAACTAACATATTTTCTAGAGTCAGTGAACCAGATAGGAGCCCTCTGACATGATAGTTCAATGCTCTATCACACTGAGAAAGCATGATGACTAATTAAATGACTAAATTTCCTCAATAACGTGTATTAGGGTCCGTTCTACAACTTACAGCAAAGTTTTCGACCTGAACAAAGTGCTGTTGTTTGGGGTCTTGAGGTTATACATTTCCATAATGTCAGACAATTTGCATGAAATCCAGGCAAATGAGCAAAGTTTTTGCCTTTACAGTAATTTTTAACTAATGTTGGACTCTGAACCTCATTTGCAGAATTAAGAGCAAGTTTGCTTATAACAATTAGATGATGTTTTATTAGTGAACTTTAGCACAAACTAATTATGCCTACAGCTCATGTTTAATATAGATTAACACACACATTTGTGTTTTGGTTAATATATACTTTATTTCTCTCAAAATGGATTAATTAAATGTGACATCAGTTGTCAATGGAATCTGTCTTAGGGAGATGTAAAGTACTTTTACAGAAGAGAAATTTTTAATATAAGCTTTAAAAGTCATAGGTGCATCTGATCGATGCTTCTCTGTTTCTGGATCTGTTTTTGTTCATCAGTTTATGTGCTCAAACCTCAGAGGGAAGGTAGGGGAGAGTGCGGGTAAGGGGGAGAGATCAACCAAAGGACTTGCATGCATATAAGCATAACCAATGGACACAGACACCAGGGGGGTGAGGGCATGAACGCAAGTGGGGTGGGGGGGCAATGGGGGAGATAAGGCCACATATATAATACCTTAATCAATAAAGAAAAAAGTCATAGGTGCATTGATGTTTTATAAGCAGAAAACTAAGCAGTTCCACGGAGAACTAAAAAAGGAGAATAAACAAAAATTATTTTGCATAAAATATTAAAATGAATACTTTGGGTATGTTTGGGATGTGATTGAAAGTAAGCATTCTTACCCTACCCCTATTCATAGAATGAGTATGGACATAGGGTGAGATGAGCCAATATTGGGGCTGTATGGAGTTGGGGTTTTTGGAATCTTGATAAACAAACTTCAGACACTTGAGAGTGTAAGAGTGCTGTCAAAATAATTGCTGGAAGTAGAATGAAGTTGTTTTCTTCTATTCCTGTGTTGGCAAAGACTTGGCCTAGACTTTATTTCATTCCAGAACAAAAAAGTTTTTTTTTCCGTGTTGGTCATAAAATTTATCTTAGGTCCATGCTAGTAAAAGTGTAGTCTATGGACCAGCAGCATTAGTAGCATCTGGGAACTTGTTATAAATGCAGAACATCACGACCCTCACCTCATCTACTTACTGAATGAAAACCTGCATTTTACAATATCTCCAGGTGATTTCTCTGTACATGTAGCAAGAACTTATACAACTCAAGCCCAGGAAAACAAACAATCCCATTACAAATGGGCAAAGGACCTGAATAGACACTTATCCAAAGAGGACATACAGATGGCCATTAAACATATGAAAAAATGCTTAAGGTCTCTAATCATCAGAGAGATGCAAATAAAAATTACCATGAGTTTATCACCTCACACCTGTCAGATAGCTACCATCAATAAATCAACAAACAATAAGAGTTGGCGAGGATGTGGAGAAAAGTGAAGGCTAGTAAACTTGTGGTGGGAATGCAGACTGGTGCAGCCACTATGGAAAACAGTATAGAGTTTCCTCAAAAAATTAAAAATGGAACTCCCATTTGACCCAGCAATCCCACTTCTGGGAATATATCCTAAGAATCCCGCAGCATCAATCATAAAACAATATATGTAAACTTATGTTTATAGCAGCATTATTTACAATAGCCAAGATATAGAAACAGTCCAAGTGCCCATCAGCAGATGAGTGGATAAAAAAGCTATAGACATTTACACAATGAAATACTATGCAGCTGTAAAAACAACAACAACAACAACAACAACAAAACACACGAGGAACTTTTATACTTTGCAACAGCATGGATGGACTTGGAAAGTATTATGCTAAATGAAATAAGCCAGTCAGAGATAGACAAATACCATATGATCTCACTAATATGTGGAATCTAATGAACAAAATGAACTGACAAACAAAATGGAAATGGAAGCATGCATATATGGAACAGAATGGAAGGTGCCGGATGGGAGGGTTGTGGGTGATTGGATAAAGAAGGTGAAGGGATTAGCAAAAGAATATATATGCACACCCCACTGACAAGAACAATAATTTGGTGAAGGCCAAGGGAGGGGAAGCAAGGGTGGGCAAAGGGTGGCGAAAAGGGGAACACCAAAATAATGTCAACATTAAAAAATTTTGATAAATGTATTTTTAAAAAACAATATTCTTTTACAAAATTCTTTATTGTTTAAAGTATTGATGAACCTCTAACCAGGCTCACCAAGAAGCAAAGAGAGAGGACCCAAATAAACAAAATCAGAAATGAAAGAGGTAAAATAACAACAGACCCCACAGAAATACGAAGAATTGTAAAAAACCAAACAAACAAACAACAACAACAACAACAAAAAAACACTATGAGCAACTCTACTCCAACAAACTGGTCAACCTAGAAGAAATGGAGATATTCCTAGAAAAATACGACCTTCCAAAACTCAATCAGGAGGAATAAAAAAATCTGAATAGGCCGATAACTACCAATAAAATTGAAGCAGTAATCAAAAAATTTCCAACAAACTAAAGCCCGGGACCAGATGGCTTCACAGGGGAGTTTTATCAAACATTCAAAGAAGAAATAAAACCTATCTTCCTCAGACTATTCCAAAAAATTCAAGAGGAAGGAGCACTTCCAATCTCTTTCTATGAAGCTAGCATTACCCTAATTGCAAAACCAGATAAAGACAATACAAAGAAAGAGATTTACAAGCCAATATCCCTCATGAACATAGGCGCCAAAATCCTCAACAAAATTGTAGCAAATCAAATACAGCATTACATTAGAAAGATAACACACCATGACCAAGTGGGATTTATTCCCGGATGCAAGGATGGTACAATACCCGCAAATCAATAAATGTGATACACCACATGAACAAACTGAGAGATAAAAACCATATAATCATATCCATTGATGCAGAAAAAGCATTTGACAAAATTCAACACCTTTTCTTGATAAAATCTCTCAGCAAAGTGGGAATAGAAGGACCATACCTCAACATAATAAAAGCCATATATGACAAACCCACAGCCAACATCGTATTCAATGGGCAAAAACTAAAACCATTTCCTCTAAGAACAGGAACAAGACAGGGATGCCCAATCTCACTACTCCTGTTGGACATAGTACTGGAAGTACTAGCCATTGAGATCAGACAAGAAGAAGAAATAAAAGGCATCTAAATTGGAAAAGAAGATGAAAAACTGTCCTTATTTGCAGATTACATGATATGACATGATACTATACATAGAAAACCCCAAGGACTCCATAAAAAAACAACAACAAAAAAACAAAACTATTAGACCTAATAAATGAATTCAGCAATGTAGCAGGATACAAAATTAACACCCAGAAGTCTATTGTTCTTCTATACACCAATAATGAACTCACAGAAAGAGAAATTAGAAAAGCAATCCCATTTACCATTGCAACAAAAAAATGAAGATACCTAGGAATAAACTTAACCAAGGAGACAAAGGACCTGTACTCAGAAAATTTCATGATGCTAAAAAAAGAGATAGAGAAAGACATGAACAAATGGAAGAATATACCATGTTTATGGATTGGTAGAATCAACATCATTAAAATGTCCATACTACCCAAAGCAATCTATAAATTCAGTGCAATCCCCATTAAAATGCCAATGGCATACTTCAAAGACCTCAAACAAATTCTCCAAAAATTCATCTGGAATAATAATAATAATAAAAG
Organism: Myotis daubentonii; assembly: GCF_963259705.1. Lineage (NCBI taxonomy): Eukaryota > Metazoa > Chordata > Mammalia > Chiroptera > Vespertilionidae > Myotis > Myotis daubentonii. The sequence continues at coordinate 33,284,875 of NC_081861.1, read as the reverse complement.
AACCCGAATACCTGCAGAAATCTTGAGAAAGAAGAACAATGTTGGAGGGATCACAGTACCAGATATCAAGCTATACTACAAAGCCACTGTTCTCAAAATTGCCTTGTACTGCCACAAGAATAGACATATAGACCAATGGAACAGAACAGAGAACCCAGAAATCAATCTGAACCATTATGCTCAATTAATATTTGACAAAGGAGGCAAGAGCATACAATGGAGACAAGATAGTCTCTTCAATAAATGGTGTTGGGAAAACTGGACAGACACTTGAAAAAAAACCAAAAAACTAGACCACCAACTTACATCATACACAAAAATAAACTCAAAATGGATAAAGGACTTAAACGTAAGAAAGGAAACCATAAAAAATCTTAGAAGAAGCCATAGGCAGCAAAATAATAGACATTTGTTATTATATTGTTATCTTTACTGATATAGCACCTAGGGCAATGGAAACTAAAGAGAAAATAAACAAATGGGACTACATCAAAATAAAAAGCTTCTGCACAGCTAAAAAAACCATCAACAAAACAACAGGAAAGCCCACTGCATGGGAGAACATATTTGCCAATGTTATCTCTGATAAGGGTATAATCTCAAACATTTACAGGGAACTCATACAACTTAACAAAAGGAAGATAAACAATCCAATCAAAAAATGGACAAAGTATCTAAACAGACACTTCAAAAGAGGACATTTAGAAAGCCAAGAGACATATAAAAATATGCTCAAAGTCACTAATCATCTGAGAGATGCAAATCAAAACAACAATGAGGTACCATCTCACACCTATCAGAATGGCTATCATCAACAAATGCAGAGAAAAAGGAACCCTCGTGCACTGCTGGTGGGAATGCAGACTGGTGCAGCCACTGTGGAAAACAGTATGGAGTTTCCTCAAAAAACTACAAATGGAACTCCCATTTGGCCCAGTAATACCACTTCTAGGAATATATCCCAAGAAAACAGAAACACCAATCAGAAAGGATATATGCACCCCTATGTTCATAGCAGCACAATTTACAATAGCTATGATTTGGAAACAGCCTAAATGCCCATCAGCAAATGACTGGATTTGAAAACTGTGGTACATCTACACAATACAATACTATGATGTTGTAAAAAAGAAGGAATTCTTACCATTTGCAACAGCATGGGTAGAACTTATGCTAAGTGAAATAAGCCAGTCAGTGAAAGAAAAATACCACATGATCTCACTCATTTATCCTATATAATAAAGAGGTAATATGCAAGTTAACCCTCTCACCCTCACAAGATGGCTGCCTATGACTAGGCTGGCAGAGGGGTGAGTGAGGGATGACCAAATGACTGAACAAGCAGGCAGCATGGGGCGACCAGGCTGGCAGGGGTTTAGTGAGGGATGAACAAACGACTGAACAGCAGGCTGTGTGGGGCATCCGGGCTGGCAGAGGGGTTAGTGAAGGACAACCAAATGACTGAACAGCAGGCTGCGTGGGGTGATCAGGTCAGCAGGGGGGGCTTTGAAGGGCGACCAGGTTGGCAGGGGGGCAGTTGGGGGCAACCAAGCAGGCAGTGGAGGCAGTTAAGAGCAGGCAGGCAGGTGAGGGATTAGGAGCCAGTGGTCCAGTATTGTGAGAGGGATGTCCGACTGCTGGTTTAGGTCCGATCCGCCGGTTCAGGACTAAACTGGCAGTTGGACATCCCCTGAGGGGTCCTGGATTGGAGAGGCTGCAGGCTGGGCTGAGGGAATCCCACCCCCCATGCATGAATTTCATGCACCAGGCCTCTAGTGGATAATAAAGAACATTATAAACTGATGAACAAAAATAGATACAGAGGCAGAGAAACATCAAACAGACTATCGATCTACAGCGTGAATGCTGCGGATGGTTGGAGGTAAGAGATCAACAGGAGGCCTTGTATGCATGCATATAAACATAACCAAAGGATGCAAGACACTGGGGGTGGGGGCAGTGAGGGCATGTGCCGGGGAGGGGGAAGGGGAGGCCAAGGGAAGGTCAATGGGGAAAAAAAGGAGACATATGTACTACTATTTGTAATACTTTAAACAATAAAATAAAATTTTAAAAAAGGAATGTAACACAGGGATGAAATGCTCTTTGTAAAGTTAAGACCTGATTCTCTTGTAAAGGGGAAGTTATGGTCAGTTGTTGTTTTTTTCCCCCTCAGGGTGAATTACTAACTGGTTAATACATATACCTTTCATAGAATCATAAGAATTGTGAGACAGTGATTGTGATTTAACAGTTTACAAAGTGCTTTCATCTTTTTTTTGATAATCAAAGCAAACTGTTTAGTTTCTTAAACTCTTACCCCCATTTCATTAAAAGAGAAAATATGTTCTAGGCAAATGAATCTGGAGCTAATATCAACTTCAATTCTCAATCTTAACCTCCTTCTCCTACTCTCTCTCAGCCTTCCCTTCCTTTTCCTTCCTCTCCCCCTTTTTTTTCCTCTAATGAGGATTACTCAGAAGCATACACAGAGAAAAGCAATCTTGTTCACTGATTAATGGGGGTGTGAATTTGTACACTTTGAGAGCATCTATAACTGTATATACACTTTACCCTAGTCCTCTAACTTCTAGGAATCTAACTTTAGGAAATAATCTGAGATATGGTCAAATATTTATGCCTAAGGATGTTTATAGCAATTATAAGTGACAAAATTTAATAACCCAAATGTCCAACACAAGCATATTTAAATTATAGTACAATTTCAATAATGTAATATTAGGGAGCCATTAATATCATGTTACAAAAAAGCTTACAGCTATTAACAGTTGTTTGTATTTAAATGTTAAGAGAAAGAGTGTAAGATATATAATGTAATTTTTTATATATATATTTATGTATACCACATATTTATATACTAGAGGCCCGGTGCACAAAAATTTGTGCACTCGGGGGAGGGGGGTCCATCAGCACGGCCTGTGCCCTCTCACAGTCTGGGACCCCTCTGGGGATGACCACTTGCTGGCTTAGGCCTGCTCCCCAGGGGATTGAGACTAAGATGGCAATCAGACATCCCTCTGGCAGCCTGGCAGCCCTTAGGGGATGTCCACTTGCCAGCAGGGAGCAGGCCTAAACTGCAGTCAGACATCCTTAGTGCTGCTGAGGAGGCAGGAGAGGCTCCCACCACCACTGCTGTACTGGCAGCCATCAGCCTGGCTTGTGGCTGGGCAGAGCTCCCCCCTGTGGGAGCATATTGACCACCAGAGGGAAGCTCCTGCATTGAGCGTCTGCCCCCTGGTGGTCAGTGTATGTCATAGTGACCAGTCATTCCCAGTCCTTCTGCTGTTAGGGTCAGTTTGCATATTACCCTTTTACTATATAGGATAGAGGCCTGGTGCACAAGTGGGGGCCAGCTGGTTTTCCCTGAAGGGTGTCCCAGATCAGAGTGGGGGTCCTCACTGTGGTGCCTGGCCAGCCTGGATGAGGGGCTGATGGTTGTTTTCAGGCTTGCCACACCCCCTTCAGGGTGGGGGTCCTCAATGGGGTGCCTGGCCAGTCTGGGTGAGGGGCTGAGGGCCATTTTCAGGCTGGCGGGCGACTGAAGCTCCCAGCCTCTCCTTTTTTTCTTTCTTTTTTTTTTATTCTGGGATTTATTTACCTTCTATAGCTGTCACTAGAGCTGAGAGCCGGCTCCAGCTCTGAGGCCCAGCTCCATCTCTGAGGCTGCGGCTGGCTGAAAGCAGGTATATGGGTTTGTTTAGCTTCTATAATTGAAACATTGTTTCCATCACTGCTGCTCTAAGCTCTGAGGCTGAAGCTGGCTGAAAGCAGGCATCTGGAGCTTGTTTAGCTTCTATAATTGCAACTTTGTTGCTTAGAGTGTAGCTTAGAGCAGGGTGAGGCAGGCGGGCAATGTTGGCTTCCTCCGTCACTGGAGCAAGCAAACCTCATGTTCGCTTCAGCTGCATGGCTGCCGGCTGCCACCTTTGTTGGCAGTTAATTTGCATATCCTGCTGATTAACCAATGGGAAGCATAGCAGAGGTATGGTTAATTACCATGTTTGTCTATTATTAGATAGGATGTTTTACTTATATCAGGGGTCCACAAACATTGTCTGTAGAGAACCAGATAGTAAATATTTTAGGCTTTGCAGGCTCTCAGATCTCTTGCTCAGCTCTGTTGTTGCAGGGTAAAAACATCATAGACAGAACATAATCATAGCACCTAATCTAATAATAGACAAACATGGTAATTGACCGTATCTTCCCTACGCTTCCCATTGGCTAATTAGGGCAATATGCAAATTAACTGCCAACAAAGATGGTGGTTAATTTGCATACATAGGTGCAATGCTGGGAGGCGAAAGGGGAAGGGTGGAAGAAGCCGCCTTTGCCCACCCCCCGGCCAGTGATTGGAGAATCCGGAAGGAGTAGGGAAGAGGTGGACACCAGCAGCCCCCTCTTCCCTGCCCCTCCCAGCGTCTCTGATCACTGGTCACCGGCCGGTGATCAGTGATCGGAGAAGACCCAGAAGCTGGCCTGCCTTGCTGCCCAGGGACCTGATCCATTCCCTGGGCGGCGATGCAGCCCGGCCCCAGAAGACCAGCCAGAAGCCGGGCTGCCACCATGTGGGGAAGCAGGGGTCAGCTCTTCACCTGGAGGCTTAAGCCCAAGGAGGGAGGCACTATTTTCTTTACGGAAAGGCAGGGGGTGTGGCTAAGCACAAGGCTGCGCCATGTTTGCATATGGAGAGGAGGTGTGGCTCAGAGCGGGGCAGTCCCACCTACAGAGAGGCAGGGGCATGGCTCAGAGCGGGGCAGCACTATGTCAGGAGAGACCGGTGCTGAGGCCAGGTGTTTGCCTCAGGATGCAAGCTGCGGCAGAGGAGCGCAAGGTAGAGGAGGTGCAGCTTCAGGCAAGTGAAGGAAAAGGGCTGGTCACCCAGCCACAATGCAGTTCCAAGCTTCCCAGCCCAGGTTTTCAAATGTAAATATTACTTCAGATGTTGTAGTTGCATGTAGTTTATTCCCTTCCCCTCATCATGGCTGTTAAAGTCATGCCCACCCCCTGGGCAGCCAGGCCTCACGTTCATGGCACAGACGAGGTTTGGTTCTGGGGTCACCCCTTAGATTTTAAGTGGCTGCTACACTTGGTTGATAGGAAGAGTGAGACTTTAGCCCTGAAAAGACAGAAGGCTTGGGGTAGACAAGTTCCCTCGATGGCTCAGCCCGCTTTCCGGCTGTAGGCACAGGGAATGTCCAGGGCAGCCCTTGGAGCAGGCGTCCGTCTGAGCTTGAACGAGGCCGTTTTGCAGCCTCCCCTTCCTCTGTCTCAGGTGGTGGGGGCCGTGACTGCCTTGAGGCTGCTCCCTGGAAACCATTCTCCCCTCAGCCTGTAGCTGTAAAACAGCACACGTGAAGAGAATCTTTTTTTGTGCCTCATGTTGAAAAGTTAAAAAAAAAAAAAAAAAAGGTGCGTGACTCCTCACTGTATTCATTTGTAAAAAAAAAAAAAAAAAAAAAAAAAAAAATGCTCTTAAGACCCTGGGTGGCAAGGCAGCCCGGCCCTGGCCCCAGAAGACCCAGAAGCCACCTGATATGGTAGTAACTCTATCAGTAAGCTCTCTGAAAGTCAGTGGCATAAATGCAACAATTAAAAGACAGATTATGAGGGTGAATCAAAAACAAAACCCACTTTAAATATAAAGACACATATAGATTAAAAGAAAATGAATTAAGCTGCAGCCAGTTTTGCTCAGTGGATAGAGCATTAGCCCATGGACTGAAGGGTCCCAGGTTCGATTCCAGTCAAGGGCATGTACCTCAGTTGCTGGCTTGATCCCCGGTCCCTATCAGAGCATGTGCAGGAGGCAACCAATCAATGCGTCGCTCCCTTTCCCTTCACTCTCTCTAAAATTCAATGGAAAAATATCCTTGGGTGAAGATTAACAAAAACAAAGTAAATGGATTAAGTAACATTAAAGGGATTATAAGAAAAATATACTCCAAATTTTGTTAGTTGTAAAATGGTTATGTTTAAATTATTAACACCTAAGAAATTGGGTGAAGGGTACATATAATATGCTGTAGTATCTTATAGTTTTTTTTTACACATATGAGATTATTTCAAATTAAAGTATTACAAAATTAAAAATTAATAAAATATTAATCGAAATGTATCTGCATTACATGAAAAATCTCCTAATTGCTTCTAGCATAATTTATTAAATTGTGCTAAAATTTACAAGGGTTCAATTAAAAAATATCTTAATTCTAAATGATATAATAGAAAATATATAATAGTGCAGTTATAAGCACTTATCTGAAAATAAAAATTTAAAGAAGTGAATTTAAAGAAGGGATTAGCCAAAGAAAATATATGCACAACCCATGGACACAGACAACAGTATGGTGATGACCAGAGAGAAGTGGGGGGCAAGAACTGGGTAGAGGGGGCAAAAGGGGGGAAATAGGGACATCCTATATAATAATAATAAAAGGCTAATATGCACATTGACTGAACGGCAGAATGACTGGTTGCTATTATGGCCACCAGGGGGCAGACGCTCAATTCAGGAGCTTCCCCTTGGTGGTCAGTGCACTTCCATATGGGGAGTGCCACTCAGCCAGAAGCTGGCTCATGGCTGGCCAGCACAGTAGTGGTGGCAGGAGCCTCTCCCACCTCTGTGGCAGCACTAAGAATGTCCAACTAATGGTTTAGACCTGATCCCTTGGGGGCCTAAGCCTTTAGTTGGACATCCCCTGAGGGCTCCCTGGCTGCCAGAAGGATGTCTGACTGCAAGCTTAGGCCTGATCCCCCAGGGCGTGGGCCTAAGTTGACAGGTGGACATCCCCCAAGTTGTCCTGGACTGTGAATGGGCGCAGGCCGGGCTGAGGGACTCTTCCCCCCCCCACCACCGAGTGCACAAATTTTTGTGCACCAGGCCTCTAATCTATCTATATAAAAGCCTAAGTAACCATCACAACCAAACAGACGACTGAGCAGGCTGCGTGGGGAGACCAGGCTGCAGGGGGGTTTGTGAGGGCCAATCAAATGACTGAGCAGCAGTCTGTGTGGGGCAACCAGGCTGGTAGGGGAGACAATTGTGGGTGACCAGGCCAGCAGGGGGGCAGTGAGGGGCAATCAGGCCGGCAGGCAGAGGTTGTTAGGGGTGATCAGGCTTGTGGGGGGGGGCAGTTAAGGGCAATCAGATAGCTAGGCAGGTGAGCAGTTAGGAGCCAGCAGTCCAGGATTGTGAGAGGGATGTCCAACTGCTGGTTTAAGCCCGATCCCAAGGATTAGACCTAAACCGGCAGTCAGACATCCCCTGAGGGGTCCTGGATTGGAGAGGGTGCAGGCTGGGCTGATGGGACCCTTCCCTCCATGCATGAATTTTGTGTACCAGGCCTCTAGTGTTCCAATAAAAGTTTACTTATAGAGACCAAAAAAATAAAAAATAAAGTATTACATATAGTATTACATATGTCTCCTTTTTCCCCCATTGACCTCTTCCCAGCCACCCCCACTCCCAGCACATGCCTTCACCCCCTTGTGTCTATGCCTATTGGTTATGCTTATATGCATGCATATAAGTCCTTTGGTTAATCTCTTACCCCCCTCTCTCCCCTGCCTTCCCTCTGAAGTTTGACCGTCTGTTCTATGCTTCTCTGTCTCTATTTTTGTTCATTAGTTTATGTTCTTCATTATATTCCATAAATGAGTGAGATCATGTGATATTTATCTTTCTCCAACTGGCTTATTTTGCTTAGGATAATGTTCTCCATGTCCATACATGCTGTTGTGAATGGTAAAAGTTCCTTCTTTATAGCATCATAGTATTCTATTGTGTAGATGTACCACAGTTTTTTAATTCGCTCATGTGCTGATGTGCACTTAGGCTGTTTCCAAATCTTAGCTATTGTAAATTGTAAAAAGCATTATTCTTTATGGGGCTTGTTTTTATATTATTAAAAAATTACCTGGAAGGAGTATACCATTATGAATGGTAAGTGGTTCTGAGTGGCTGTTTTTCTCTTTAATAAGAATGCTTGGAAACCATTCTTCTGGGGCAATGTGTGCATTGAAGTTTTGAGCTGTGTGCAGTTCATATTTGTGCATGGATTATAAATGATAAATAAAACTTCATCTTATTAAATATAGATAATATCTGGATGTTGTGGTTTATATTATTCATAGAAACTGTCTCTATACTCATTTCTTATTAGATACTTTTATTAATTTTTATAGAAATAGTTTTTATATACTAATTTAAATAGGAAGTAGGAAAGAGCTAATTTACCAAATGCCATATAATTTTTAAAAATTTACTCTGATTCCTGTAAAACTGGAACAATTAATTATAAATTTTGGCAGGAAGAAAAAGTAGAGACAATCTGGTCCAGCACCATCATTTAATAAATGAGAAAGCTAAAGTGAGGATAAAACTTCTCCAATTTCAAATAGTAAGTAAGGATTAAGACCTCAACTTGGGTTGTGATACTCTTAATTTAATGCTTATCTCCTACACTGTTATACTTCCTGATATTACTCTGGGCCTCAATTTCCTTTATCTGTAGAATAAAAACAGTAACTGTACCTTTCTTATGAGGTTATTTTGAAGATTACATTTGATAACAAAAGTAATGCACTTAGTATAGTACCTGTAATAGAGGAAAAGCATAGCATTACTGAGCTTCTGCAAGATCACAGAGTAAATTATGTGTATAATCACATTGCTCAAAATTGTGTTCTAGTTAAAACTTAGAATCCTAGAATTTGGTTTCCAGCCAAGTGAAATGCCATGCTGTAGGCCTGTAATAGCACCCAAATCAAAGGCACACTTGGAAATTCATCCCACACATGAGACTTCCTCCCTCCCTCCCTCCCTCCCTCCCTCCCTCCCTCCCTCTCTCCCTCCCTCCCTCTCTCCCTCCCTCCCTCTCTCCCTCCCTCTCCTCCTCCTCCTCCTCCTCCCCCTTCCTCCTCCTCCTCCTCCTCCTCCTCCTCCTCCTCCTCCTCCTTCTTCTTCTTCTTCTTCTTCTTCTTCTTCTTCTTCTTCTTCTTCTTCTTTCTCTCTCTCTCTCTCTCTCTCTCTCTCTCTCATCTTTCTTTCCTTCTTTCATCTCTCTCTCTCTTTCTCTCTCTCTTCTTACCTTTTTTTGTTATCAAATATCATCAATGGCATCTGAAGTATAATATCTAATTATCCCACTCAGAAAAAGTAAAAACAAAGAGAGAATGGCAGGGGCTGTGGTAAACAGTGGTGAATATACTTTTGGATCAGAAGCAAGAGAAAGAAAGTAAATTCTGCCAATGAGACCTTAATTTAAATTCACAGAAATTAAGGCTATATGTTTGGCACCTAAAGTTGATATTCTTGCTTTCAGATTTTCTGTTTTCTTCCAGGAATATTAGTAAGCATTTCTAAGCATTTGAGCCTCCATGACCTTGTTTTGTTTCTTTAAACCACTGATACCAAGTACAGTGCTCACACAGAGTAAGAGCTTAATGAATTCTGAATGAATGGATAATAATAGTACTACTACTACTAATGAATATAATATTGGTTATGCCAAATCATGTCATATTCATAACGTATCTACCACTACCTTAGAGCTTGGAATGATAGGACACTTTTTATCAGTAGGCCATATCTAACAATTTAGTTTATTGTAGTTAATTATTAAGTGAGTTCTTAATCCATACTAGATACTGTACTATATAGTTTACATATATTCTCCATAATCATCATAAGGCCTGACATGATCTTGCACATGAGAAAACAATATTTTGATTATTTAAGGTCACAGATCTGTTCTGTCTCATGTAAAAGCCCAAGTCATTTAACATTACATCTGCCTTCTTCTACTCTTTCTCTTTCACATTTTTTTCTTCCTCCCAACATCTATTGAGAACCCAATATATTTAGACATTGTGTTAGGCATAGTTTATATATTCAACACTAGGGGCCTGATGCACGCACCAGCTTCCCTCTGGCACCAGGACCCGGGCTTCCTTCACAGCCCCAGCTTCGTCTGGAAGGCCATCCGGAAGGAGGTCCGGTCTAATTAGCATATAATGCTTATATTATACTAGAGGCCCGGTGCACAAAAATTTGTGCACTCGGAGGGCGGGGGGATCCCTCAGCCCGGCCTGTGCCCTCTCACAGTCTGGGACCCCTCAGGAGATAATGACCTGCTGGCTTAGGCCTGCACCCAGGTGGCAGAGGGCAGGCCCAATCCCTAGGTGCAGCCCTTGGTCGGGCTCAGAGCAGGGCCGATTGGGGAGTTGGGGCGCCACCCCCTGTCATGCACAGAGCAGGGAGATCGGGAGGTTGTGATGCCACCCTCAGTCATGATCAGGGTAGGGCCGATTGGGGGGTTGGGGCACCACCCCCTGTCACACTCAAGGCAGGGTCGATGGGGAGGTTGTGGCCCCCCATCAGGGGATTGGGGCCCTGCCCCCTGTCACTCACAGAGCAGGGCCCATCAGGGGGGTTGGGGCTCTGTACCCTGTCACGCACAGAGCACGGCCAATCAGGGGGTTGGGGCGCTGCCCCCATCACACACAGAGCAGGGCCCATCAGGGGGTTGGGGCACCGCCCTCTATCACCCACAGAGCAGGGCCGATCAGGGGGTTGGGGCACCGTCACTCTCACACTCAGGGCAGGGCCGATGGGGAGGTTATGGCTCTACCTTGTCACACACAGAGCAGGGCCCGTGGGGGGGGGGGTTAGGGATCTCCCTCCTATCAGGCACAGAGCAGGGCTGATCAGGGGGTTGGGGCGCCTTCCCCTGTCACGAACAGAGCAGGGTGGATAGGGAGGTTGTGGCCCCGCCCCCTGTCACACACAGAGCCGCAGGGCGATCAGGGGGTTTGGGCGCTGCCCCCTGTCCGCTTATCCTGGTGCCGGGAGGCCTCATGGCTCCGCTGATACCAGTGCTGGGAGGCATATTACCCTTTTACTATATAGGGTAGAGGCCTGGTGCATGGGTGGGGCCGGCTGGTTTGCCCTGAAGGGTGTCCTGGATCAGGGTGGGGGTCCCCACTGGGGTGCCTGGCCAGTCTGGGTGAGGGGCTGAGGGCTGTTTTCAGGCTGGGGGTGACTGAAGCTCCCAACTGCTCCTTTTTTTCTTTTTTTCTTTTTTTATTCTGGGCCAGCTTTAGCTTTGAGGCTTGGCTCCAGCTCTTAGGCCTCCGTGGCTGAAAGTAGGTTTCTGGCCTTTGCTTACAATGTTGTGAATCTGCTGGCTGAAGTCCGGTGGTATTTGTTACAGAGTTTCTTAAACTGCCCACTCAGAGGCCTGCAGCGGCAGGCGGGGAAAGTTGGTTTCCTCCGTCACTGAGGCAACCAAGCCTCATGTTAGTTTCAAGCTGCCTGGCTGTCGGCCGCCATCATGGCTGACAGTTAATTTGCATATCTCGCTGATTAGCCAATGAAAAGGGTAACGGTCGTATGCCAATTACCATGTTTCTCTTTTATTAGTGTAGATAAGATTATTTGTTTTCTTGTTGTATAATAATTAAGAGTTCTGTTTTTTACATACATGATGTCATTTGATTCAATATCTTACTCCATTTTTAAAAAAGTTAAAACAACTAAAGCTCAAAGAAGTTAAATGACAAGCCAAAGATAATACAGGTAGTAAGTGGGGTGCTGGGACATAAAACTTGCCGCTGGACTTCTAATCAGGGCTTTCCTCCCCAGTGTATTACGTAATTATAAAGTAGTGGAAAGAGCCTAGGGCTTTGAGTTCAGACAGACCTGGTCTCTAATCTTGATTCCTTTACTTAACAGTTATGTGGTATTGAGCCAATTACTTAACCTTTCTGAGATTCAGTTCTTTCATAATTGTAGTTACAGTGGGAGTTATGGCAATAGTCACTTCAGGGTACTGATAAGAGTATTAAATATGATTCATGTAAAGCACTTATAGGTATTTCATAAATCCCTCCTTGTTATTATGATCATCATTGTGAGGATTGAAGGTAGCAAATATAAAGTGTCAAATGTAGTGCTTGAAAATTAAGTGGGTGGGAAAAAAGGAATCAAGTATTACTATAACTAAAGTAAATCTTTTCATGCTTAAAAATTTGAAGCAAATCTTTCTTACACATACTGGAAAATGTATAGTGCTCATTACCTTTAGTGATAGGAATAGAATTATCAGAGAACACTACAAAGGTTCAGAAAAATTCTTCAACAGTAGTTATTCATGAGAACTAAGAAATGCTGTGAGTTTTCTAACCCTTAGCATCATGAAAGATAATTTTCACTTTTATAATATATATCTGTGCCCTGAAAAAATGCAAAATCCTAAACCAGGCAGTCTAATATTTTAGTGAGGAAGAAAGTAAGAGCAGTTTTGAGATTATGTAACTGGATCCTTAATGAATTTCCCAGATTAATGTTTAGAGCTGCATAAACCAAATTCCAAATAATTCTGAGCCTTTGGGAAACACATGGGCTATGCTTTGATTTCAAAAGCTACTTCATAATTTTCTTCCCATGGAACAAATAAATTGGAACTCATGAGCTTCCAAGATGGCTCACAAAATCCCAGATATATAGATGTGTGTTTCTTTTTCCTTTCTTTTTTTTCTCCCTTTCTAGAGGAATAAAGAAGAGGCAATGGTTAGGTTTAAACACAGATTCCTTAAGCACAAGAAAAACTGAAAATTTGGTTCATTGAATCTCCTCATTCAGCACAGAATTTAAGGTCAGTATGGAATCAATAAGATTTGTTAGCTACATAAAATAACAATGTTGTATATTTTGTAAATTACCATTCATAGTGAATGGGTAACAGGCTTGTGCTCATGAACTTACTGAAGTTTACTTTCAAATGAGTACTTAACTTTTCCAGGACTTTACTGTCCATTTGGGCAAATCTGAGTATAAAACAGTTGACAAAGCTAGCTGTCATGTTCCTAAAAAGAACAACGAGGATAATAGAAAGATTGACTTCTATTCAGTTTTCAAAGAGCATATCCTTTATGGATAAGCCATATCACTTATCATTCTTAGTACTCATTGAGATTTCATCATGGCCAATCATTGCTTTCAGGTTTGCACTTTCTTTTTTTAAAATTTTTATTGATTAAGTTATTACGTATGTGTCCTTATCCCCACATTACTCCCCACCTTCCCCACTCATGCCCTCACCCCCCTGTTGTCTGTGTCAATTGGTTAGGCCTATATGCTTGCATATAAGTCCTTTGGTTGATCTCTCCCCCTTACCCCCACCCTCCCCTACCTCTCCTCTGAGGTTTGACAGTCAGGTTTGCACTTTCCAAAAATGTTTTGAATGCAGCAGTATATGAGAGAAGGATGAAAAGTGGAACCCATACATATGAGTTGTTAATGAAAATATGACTTAATTTCTGCAGATTATCTTAGAAACCACATAGTCTTTTACATGAAAATGAAGTTTCCAATGGCTGGAAGAGCCGGAATAATGTAATATTTTTACATAAAGTTAAAATTATTTAACTTAATGTGTTTTGTTCTGTTTCTGAGGTTATGTCTTTCCTATGTTTTAGATATTAAAATAACATTTCTTTTGTGAAGTAATGATGATTATCAATATGTTTCTTTAATTTTTTTACCTGGTCAAAACATTTGACAACCACCCTAACCGGTTTGGCTCAGGTCCGCAGGTTCGATTCCGGTCAAGGGCATGTACCTTGGTTGCGGGCATATCCCCAGTGGAGAGTATGCAGGAGGCAGCTGATCGATGTTTCTCTCTCATTGATGTTTCTAACTCTCTATCCCTCTCTCTTCCACTCTGTAAAAAAATCAATAAAATATATTTTTTAAAAAATTTGACAACCTAATTTAAGCCCTTCTTATTTTTGTTTCCTGAAAGATAAATTCAGAATAAAGAGCCCTGAAATAAACTTAAATAAAAAATAGTCAAATGATCTCTGACAAATGATTAAAGTCAATATAATGAAGCAAAGATAGACTTTTCAACAAATAGTGCTGGAACAATGGGATATTCTCATGGAAAAAGAATAAAAAGAGTCTAGACACAGAACTTACACATTTCACAAAAACTAATTCAAAGTCAATCACAGACATAAAAATAAAATGCAAAACTATAAAACTTCTACAAGATAACATGGGAGAAAACTGAGAAGTCCTTGGGTATGATGATTCTTTTTTAGATACAACACTGAAGGCACAATCCATGAAAGAAATAGTGGATAAGCTGGACTTACTTAAAATTAAAAATATTTGGTCTGCAAAAGAGAATGAGAAGGCAAATCACAAACTGGGAATAAGTATTTAAAAAAGCACATCTGATATAGGACTGTTACTCAAAATATTTTTTTTTAAAAAAACTCACTTAAAACTCAACAATAAGAAAACAAACAACACACATAAAAATGGGCCAAAGACCTTAAGAGACACCTCATCAAAGAAGATATAGAGATAGCATATAAAAAGTTGCTCTACGTCATATGTCATTGGGACAGTAAAAATGTAAGCAGCAATGAGATATTAGAATGGCCAAAATCCAGAACACTGATGACACCAAATGCAGGAGAGATTGTAGAGCAACAGAACACTAATTCTTTGCTGGTGAAAGTGAAAAATGGTATGGCTACTTTGGAAAACAATTTGTTGATTTCTTACAAAACTAAACATACTTTTACCATACAATTCAGCAGTCACACTCCTTGGTATTTATCCAAAGGAGTTTAAAACTTATGTCCATGCAGCAACCTGTACATGAATGTGTAGAGCAGCTTTATTCATAATAGCCAAAACATCAGGTGACCAAGATGTCTATCAGAAGATGGATACATAAGTTGTGCTAAAGTCACACAATGTAATATTATTTTATTGCAAAAAAAATGAGCTGTCAACCCAAGAAAATACCTGGAGGAAAATTTAATGTATATTACCAAGTGGGGGGAACAAAGCCAATCTGAAAAATCTACATATTGTGTGATTCTAAGTACATATATAATATTTTAGAAAAGGCAAAACTATGGAGATAATAAATATATCAGTGATTAACAGGACTGTGTGTTTGTGAGTGAGTTTGTGTGTGTGTGTGTGGAGAGGTAGTCGAAGTTGAATAGGTAGAGCACAGAAGATTATGAGGGCAGTGAAATATTCTATATGACATTTTAATAATGAATTTATGTCATTGTGCATTTGTTCAAGTCAATAGAATGTACAACAGCAAGAGCAGATTGTAAGATAAACTCCAGACTGAGTAATTATGAAGTGCCAACGTAGGTTCATCCTTAATAAAAAATGGACCACTCCTGTGAGTGATGCTGATAATGGAGGAGGGTATCTATGCATGTGTGGGGGCAGAAAGTATATGGGAAAAGTTTGTGGACCTCTTAACTTTGTTGTAAACCTAAAACTGCTCTAAAAAACAAAGTCTTAAAATATTCAACTGTTGTATTTGACCCCCTTTACTCTCTTTATCCTCCCACCCTCTTCCTCCTGGTAATCACCATTCTCTGTTCTGTATCTCTGAGTTTCTGTTTGTTTACTTGTTGTGTTTGAGTATACAGATGTCATATTACAAATTTCTATACTTGAAATTTATATAATGCTATTAACCAAGGTTACTACAATACATTTAATTAAAATAAATTCTATTGTAATGTAGATTGCAATGTATCTAAAAAATAAAATTGCTGCTCTTTGAAATCCAATAGCTTAGGAAACACTGACCCAAATAACTAAAGTTGATAATGAAATATCTCCCCCTCCATTTTAATATTATATAATCTAGATATCTTTGTAACCTCAGTAATATAGAATAGTGTCTATCAACACCTTCATCTGAACTGAGGAAAACATGCATACAAATAAAGTGAATTAAAAAAAATAGATGGATTTGTACAAATTCTAAATTAAATACAATTCTTAATAAGGTAGAATTTTATTACTTTCCAGTATATTAAAAACTTTAAACTCATGACTAGCAAATTGTCACCAAGTTGAAGAACTATGGATATGACTTCTATAAATTAGTGACCCATTTATAATTAGCATGTTAATTATTCATATGGAAATGAATGTTCCCCGAATGCTTGCATCAGCTTAAACATGCACCCCCTGCAGATTTCCAACTATTTAATTTATTTCCAACTATTAAATTCACATTCAAGATAATAATACTTAGAGTATGAGACATTCTGGTTAATTGGAATGTCAAATGAATTGGGGAAAATCCTAAACTCCTTTCTTGATTCATCCTGATGTTGGAAATGTTTCAGTTAAGTTCATGTACTTTATTAAATGGGTAATGTTTTGTTATACTATCTAAATCTATATGGCTGTGGGGCATTACTACAGAATTCATTAAGACCCAAAAATGGAAATATGATGTAGGATGAATGTTGATTGAGTCTAAAACACATTCTTTGGAAGGCTTTTAGTTCCATTTTAAGTAAGTTCATGATAGCAGTTTTGTTTGATCTGATATGCCCAATATACAAGTGAAGATGCTAATTAATTGAGGTTGTGGGACCCAATTTGGTGGCCCCATTACTTATTCTGAAGTTGGGAAAATAGCGTTTGAATTAGTTCATTTTTTTAAAAAATATATATATATTTTATTGATTTTTTACAGAGAGAAAGGGAGAGAGATAGAGAGTTAGAAACATCAATGAGAGAGAAACATCGATCAGCTGCCTCCTGCACATCTCCCACTGGGGATGTGCCCGCAACCCAGGTACATGCCCTTGACCGGAATCGAACCTGGGACCTTTCAGTCTGCAGGCCGACGCTCTATCCATTGAGCCAAACCGGTTTCTGCTAGTTAATTTTAATATTTACAAATTTTAAAATTTAGAGAAGTACACAGAATAAAATTTCATTTATCTGCCAAAATTAATGAATGCAAATATTTGTCATTTTGATTCAAATACTTTTTGTTATAAAAGCAATAGAATATTGCAGATCAAGTTGGGGTTCCTCACAATTTTATTTATACTACTTCCCCATGGTAATTGATATCATGACTAGATAGATGTGTATCATTCTAGAATATAATACACACACACACACACACACACACACACACACAAATAGTACATAATATCCTTCTTTGAGTCTCTTGTTGAAATTAACATAAATTATATCAATTTGACTAGACAGCAATTTTTTCACACAATATTATTTCTAAGATTTATCCATATCAATATAGAAAAATCTGGTTTACTCAATATTTTAATTAAATTATACTTGAAGTATAAACTTAGAAAATATGCACAAATTGTAAGTATGTATATTAACTTGTTAATGATATACCACTGTTTGACTATACTAAAATGTTATTTATTTATTCCCCCATTAAAAAAAATTTGTATTATTTCCAAATTTTTGCTTTTACAATATTTTAATAAGTTCCTCATTTATGTCTCCTGGAAAACATGTGCGTGTTTTTCAAGAGTTTATATCTAGAAGTAGAATTGCTGAGTTATAAAATACACTTATATATTAAGGATGCTTTTTGTGAACATTTCATGTGCTCTGGCCCTGCTTACATGTTCCCACAAAACATTTTCATGTTCATCTGTTCTGTTAATCGTGAGGTGTTTCTGGTTATAAAACAATGAAAAACAAATATTTTTGGTTTCAGGGCTCCACACCTTATGAGTAGTGTGTTGTCAGACGCCAAAATGAAGCATGGTACATGCAGGGTTCCAATATCTCAAGGGAAGATAACTATTCTGTAGCCAGAAGCCTTGTTCCAGCTCTGCATAGGGAAGGCCCCCACAGCTTGAATATCCTTTCTTGGGAGAGTGACAGATCCTCAGGACCTCAAGCATTACAGTGTATATCTGATTCTTATCTGAATTTTAGCTGTAGATTCTGTTACCCTTCTGGCTTGATTTCTTTCTTCATTTCTGGCACCCTGAGATTTCCCCTCTTGATGCCACAGTCAGTTATAAATCCCAAAGTTATTGTGTTTTTGGTGGATGGGGTTAGAGTATGTCCTGCTGTGTAAGCTCAGTCTATCCTATTGACTGGGAACAAATCAATGGTTTTTACAAATTAAATTCTCTTTTCTAATGCAGTGGCACAGGTGGCACTTGGCTTTATCAAGACTCTGCTAAAAAGGACACAACTTCGTGATGAGAAAGAGAGACCAAAGAGAGCAAATTTGTGAGATGAATAAATCATAATGACTTTTTTGTTCTAACTGGTGGAGTGAGGGAGTAGAGGGGGTTTTGTTAAATACATATGTGGACTGCATATGACAGTTTTAGCAAATTAGATGTTTTCCATAGATGAATTTTACCCAAAACTTTAATGTACTTATTTAAATACTTTTAAGTATTTCTTTATGGAGATGTGGTTGTATGACTTCTTTTGACCACTTAGAACACGATTTATCACATGATAGCACTCATTTGTGGAATATAATGAACAACATAAACTGATGAACAAAAATAGATCCAGAGACAGAGAAGCATTGACCAGACCACCAAACTTCAGAGGGAAGGGGGTGGAGGACACGGTAAGAGATCAACCAAAGAACTTGTATGCATACATATAAGCATAATGCATGGACACAGACACCAGGGGGATGAGGGCATGTGCTGGGGGGTGGGGGTGGCTGGGGAGAGGTCAATGGGGGGAAAAGGAGACATATGTAATACTATATGTAATACTTTAAATAATAAAGAATTTAAAAATTATCCTATCTAATAATAGACAAACATGGTAATTAACTGTACCTCTGACACACTTCCAATTGGATAATCAGGGCAATATGTAAATTAACTGCCAACCAAGATGGCAGCCGGCAGTCAAGCAGTTGAAACGAACAGGAGGCTTGCTTGCTCCAGTGATGGAGGAAGCCAAGGTTCCCCGCCTGCCGCTGCTGGCCTCTGAGCTACAGTCTAAGAAACAATGTTGCAATTATAGAAGCTAAACCAACCCTAGAAACCTGCTTTCAGCCAGCCGGGCCTCAGAGCTGGAGTTGAAACAGTGTTTCAATTATAGAAGCCAAACAAACCCAAATACCTGCTTTCAGCAGCTGAGGTCTCAGAGTTGGAGCCGAGCCTCAGAGCTAAAGCCAGCTCTCAGTTCCAGTGACAGCCATAGAAGGTAAATAAATACCAGAATTAAAAAAAAGAAGAGGTTGGGAGCTTCAGTCACCCGCCAGCCTGAAAATGGCCCTCAGCCTCTCACCCAGACTGGCCAGGCACCCCAGTGGGGACCCCCACCCTGAAGGGGGTGTGACCAGCTGCAAACAGCCATCATCCCCTCACCCAGGCTGCCCAGGCACCCCAGTGGGCACACCCACCCTGAAGGGGGTGTGACCAGGTGCAAACAGCCATCAGCCCCTCACCCAGGCTGGCCAGGTGCCCAAGCAGGGCCCCCACCCTGATCCGGGACACCCTTCAGGGAAAACCACCAGGCTCCCACCCGTGTACCAGGCCTCTATCCTATATAGTAAAAGGGTAATATGCAAACTGACCCTAACAGCAGAAGGACTGGGAATGACTGGTCACTATGACACACACTGACCATCAGGGGGCAGATGCTCAATGAAGGAGCTGCCCTCTGGTGGTCAGTACGCTCCCACATGGGGGAGCTCTGCTCAGCCACAAGCCAGGCTGATGGCTGCCAGTACAGTGGTGGTGGTGGGAGCCTCTCCTGCCTCCTCAGCAGCGCTAAGGATATCTGACTGCAGTTTAGGCCTGCTCCCTGCTGGCAGGTGGATATCCCTCGAGGGCTTCCGGGCTGCCAGAGGGATATCTGACTGCCATCTTAGGCTCAATCCCCTTGGTAGCAGGCCTTAGCCAGCAGGTGGCCATCCCCTGAGGGGTCCCAGACTGTGAGAGGGCACAGGCCGGCCTGAGGGACCCCCTCCCCCCACGAGTGCATACATTTTTGTGCACCAGGCCTCTAGTTTAATTAATAAAATAAAACACAGTTTTCTGGGAATGATTTAACCTTAATAGTAAACAGACAAGATGGTGCTTGTAAATAAATCAGGACCATTTGTCCCTAAACTAAACAGATCTCGAGGGCTGGGTTTCTTAAATTAGTATAGACAACTGTAATAGGACTGTTACCTCTTAGCTGCCAGATAATTCTTTGTATGTTTTCCAATGTGCCTGCTTTTAGGTTCAGCATATCTGCTCTAAATGTGGTGGGCTGAGAAAGGAAAGATGAGTATGTAAAATCTGAGTATAGACCAAGATGATATATTTGGTGCAAGCATTTTACAGTGAATATATTGTCTGAGGTTTATTATATGAACTTTGACTTGCTTGTTTATTTATGAAATTTAGAGATAAGATTTATCTTTTTTCTGATATACTCCTCTTTTTTTCCAGTTAGATAAATTTGTCATATACAATCTAAACACTCTGCATGCATGTTTATATGCATGAACATGTGAACCAGCTATTGAGTCCTAAACTCTAAATGATTTTATAACTCCAGAAAACCTATACTATAGTTATAACATATGGGATTTTTATCAAACTAAATAGCTTCTGAACAAAAAGGAAAAAAAAATAATTAAAAAGGCAATCTAAAGAATTGGAGAAAATGTTTGCAAAGAGTATATCTGATAAGAAGATAATATCCAGCCCTGGCTGGTTGGGCTCAGTGGATAGAGCATCGGCCTGTGGACTGAAGGGTCCCAGTTTCGATTTCAGTCAAGGGCATGCACCTTGGTTGCAGGCACATCCCTAGTAGGGAGCGTGCAGGAGGCAGCTGATCAATGTTTCTCTTTCATCTATGTTTCTAATTCTCTATCCTTCTCCATTCCTCTCTGTAAAAAATCAATAAAATATATTTTTTAAAAGTTTAATATCCAAAAACATTAAAAAACATATACAACTAAACAGAAAAAAGCAAATAATCCAACTTAAAAATAGGCAATTGGCCGACATATACATCATTCTAAAGCAGATGTACAAATGGCCAGTAGGTTCATGAAAAAGTCCCTTTTATTATAAGGAGAAATTATTCCCTCTTCACTTCTTCCTACTGACTTTCTCCTAGAGGTAACCAACAACTGATATTAACAGCCTAGATTATATATTTCACCCTTATTCATATATTTATATATATACTAGAGGCCCAGTGCACAAAAATTTGTGCACTTGGGGGGGAGGGGGGTCCCTCAGCCCGGCCTGGGCCCTCTCGCAGTCTGGGACCCCTCGGGAGATAACGACCTGCTGGCTTAGGCCTGCTCCCAGTGCCAGAGGGCAGGCCCAATCCCTAGGTGCAGCCCCTGGTCAGGCTCAGAGCAGGGCCCATTGGGGAGTTGGGACGCCGCCCCCTGTCATGCACAGAGCAGGTCGATTGGGAGGTTGTGATGCCACCCTCAGTCATGCTCAGGGTAGGGCCGATTGGGGGATTGGGACACCGTCCCCTGTCACACTCAAGGCAGGGTCGATGGGGAGGTTGCGGCGCTACCCCCTGTCACGCACAGAGCAGGGCCCATCAGGGGGGTTGGGGAGCTGCCCCCTGTCACGCACAGAGCAGGGCCAATCAGGGGGTTGAGGAGCTCCCCCTGTCATGCACAGAGCAGGGCCAATAGGGGAGTTGGGGCACTGCCCCCTGTCATGCACAGAGCAGGGACCATCAGGGGGGTTGGGGCTCCATACCCTGTCACACACAGAGCAGGGCTGATCAGGGGGTTGAGGAGTGCCCCACTGTCACTCACAGAGCAGGGCCCATCAGGGGGTTGGGGCGCCGCCACTCTCACACTCAGGGCAGGGCCTATGGGGAGGTTATGGCTCTACCCCGTCACAGAGCAGGGCCAATCAGCGGGTTGGGGCGCTGCACCCTGTCACACACAGAGCCGCAGGGCAATCAGGGGGTTTGGGTGCTGCCCCCTGTCACGCTGATCCCAGTGCCGGGAGGCCTTGTGGCTCCGCTGATCCTGGTGCCGGGAGGCATATTACCCTTTTACTATATAGAACAGAGGCCTGGTGCACAGGTGGGGGCTGGCTGGTTTGCCATGAAGGGTGTCCTGGATCAGGGTGGGAGTCCCCACTGGGGTGCCTGGCCAGTCTGGCTGAGGGGCTGAGGGCCGTTTTCAGGCTGACGGGTGACTGAAGCTCCCAACCCCTCCTTTTTTCTTTTTCTTTTTTTTTTATTCTGGGCCAGCTTTAGCTCTGAGGCCTCGGCTGCTGAAAACAGGTTTCCGGCCTTTGTTTACCGTCTGTATTTGATGCAATGTTGTGGTCCGGCTGGCTGAAGCCCGGCTGAGTAAAGCAGGTTTCTGGGGGTTTTTAGCTTCTATATTTGCAACATAGTTGCTTAGAGTTGCAGCTGAGAGGCCAGCAAGTTAGGCGGGGAACGTTGGAGTCCTCCGTCACTGAAGCAAGCAAGCCTCCCTGTTCGCAGCAGCTGCCTGGCTTTTAATTTGCATATCTCCCTGATTAGCCAATGGGAAGGGTAGCGGTTGTACGCTAATTACCATCTTTCTCTTTTATTAGATAGGATATGATTTTATTTTTGCTCATTAGTTTTTTAAAACACAAGCATACTACATATACATATCACTCTGCAACTTTCTCATTTCACTTAAAAATATGTCTTGTTGATATCTATGGGTCAATAGAAATAGTTGTATTATTTTCCTTAATGTGCATACACACACACTCTTTAATATAATTTTACATAAATGTATGGAATTATTTTTGAAGAAGTTTTGAGGGTGCAATCCTTTTCCTATTTTACTGCCTCCCCCAGGCTGCTTACCTCTAACTCCAACCATAAAAAATGCAATCATTTTAGTCTATCTGTGAAAAGGTGACTCACAAGCATTGAACTAGATGTATTTGTTTCCTGACTATTTTGTCTACTACTAAATAAACTGTGTTTGTGGGAATGAATTCTTGAGTAAACATGTTAGTGAGTACATGTTAACATATAACACATTACAGTTAACATCTTAATGAGTACATATGTGTGCAATGGGTTTTGTAATTGTTAGATTCCCTTCTAGCTTTTCTTATTCAACAATAACTTGTGAAAATTACTCCATCTCAACTGGTATAGATCTAATTTATTCTTTTAATGGTTACATTATATTATAAGTTGCAGCTGTTTCATAAGTTGTTTAATAACACAAATAAATATAAGCATTATGTTTTTTTCTTATTCTTTCTCTCTATAGGCAATGCTGTAATAGACATACCTGTGCATTTATTTTCTCATACTGGTGTTTTTTTTACCATGAGTTAAATTCCCAGTAGTGGGTTGGTGACCTTGAAAGATATTTATATTTTCAATGTTATTAGATTTATCAAATTACTTTCTAAAGGGCTCTAATAATTCAAATTCAAACCCTGCCTTGTCTGAAAGCAATCTTTTCCTCCATATGCCTTCCGTCACAGCAGGGCTTTTCTTTTTCATTTTTACAAATAAAAAAATAATACATGAAAGCTAATATCACATTGTTATATGTATTTCTCCATTAGTGATTTTAGCATCTTTTCAAATGTGTTGGTCATTTGACTTTTCTCTTTAAAATTGCCTTGTCACGCTCTTTGTGCATTTTTCCCCCCATAGGGATGCTTATTTTTCTCTTGACAAATTCCTTAGAGCTTCATTATCAGCTTCACCTATTCGTTGGTTGAAAATATCCACCTCTGCTCTACTGTATCAGAATCTATCCTATATAATAATCCTATATAATAAAAAGATAATATGCAAATCGACCCAACGCCGAACAACCAGTTGGTCACTATGATAAGCACTGACCACCAGGGAGCAGATGCTCAACGCAGGAGCTGCCCTCTGGTAGTCAGTACCCTACCACAGGGTGAGCACAGCTCAGCCAGAAGACCAGAAGACTGCTTCCTTGGCAATGCTAAGGATGTCCGACTCACGGCTTAGGTCTGCTCCCCACAGGACATCCCCCAAGGGCTCCTGCACTGCGAGAGGGCGCAGGCCAGGCTGACAGGCCCCCCAACCCCTGCACTGGGCCTCTAGTATTTTGATAAGATCTCCTTAAATTTTGAGAAGCATTTGTATAGATATTGCACCTTTATTAGTCTTCTACATTAAATTTATTTTTGTGTATTGATTTTGTTTTATACGTTTTTTTGCCTTAGAAAAGTCATTAATGTTTGACAAATTGAAGTGTACTTTGCATCCTTTTACAAATTTTAAGTATATTTCTTATCTTGATGAAGGACTTCTTATCTACTACTAAGTTACATATTTATTCTCATACATATTTGAAGATCTTTATTTTACATTTTCTTTACACATGTTTTTTATTTTGATATATTCAGGAATAGGTTTCCAAATCATATTCTTACAAAAAACAAGCCAGGTGTGCTTATACCACATCTAATCTAATAAAAGAGAAACATACAAATTGACTGCGCCTTTGCTATGCCCCAAGCCATGCCCACCAGCCAATCAGAGCAACTATATGCAAATTAACCCAACCAGGATGGCGGCTTCCAGACAGGGAGCTGGAGCAAGCAGGAGGCTTGGTTGCCCCGGTGATGGAGGAAGCCAAGTTTCCCACCTGCCCTGGCCGGCTGTAGCCTCTGCTCAAGGCCACAAAGTTTCAATTATAAAAGATAAATAAATCCCAGATACCTGCTTCCAGCCAGCCTCCACTGAGAGCTTGGGTGGCTGGGGGCTGTGGCCAGCCTGCAAACAGCCATGAGGCCCACACCCAGGATGGCCACACCCTCATGGGGTGAGGGTCCCCGCTGGGGGACTTGGCCAGTCTGCAAACAGCCATCAGCCCCTCACCCAGACTGGCCAGGCACCCCAGCAGGATCCCCCACCCTGAAGGGGGTGTGACCAGCCTGAGAACGGCCCTCAGCCCCTCACCCAGGCTGGCAAGGCACCCCAGCGGGGACCTCCACCCTGAAGGGCTGTGGCCAGCCTGCAAACAACCATCAGCCCCTCACCCAGGCTGACAAGGCACTCCAGCGGGGACCCCCACCCTGAAGGGGGTGTGGCCAGTCTGAAAACAGCCCTCAGCCCTTCACCCAGGCTGGCCAGGCACCCCAGTGGGACCCCCACATGATCCGGGACACCCTTCAGGACAAACCAGCTGGCCCCCACCCGTGCACCAGGCCTCTATCCTATATAGTAAAAGGGTAATATGCAAACTGACCCTAACAGCAGAAGGACTGGGAACAACTGGTCACTATGACACACACTGACCACCAGGGGGCAGATGCACAATGCAGGAGCTTTCCCTTGGTGGTCAGTGCGCTCCCACAGAGGGAGCTCTGCTCAGCCACAAACCAGGCTGATGGCTGCCAGAACAGCAGTGGTGGTGGGAGCTTATCCTGCCTCCTCAGCAGCGCTAAGGATGTCTGACTGCAGCTTAGGCCTGATTCCCGCTGGCAAGTAGACATCCCCTATGGGCTCCTGAGCTGCCAGAGGAATGTCTGATTGCCAGCTTAGGCCCAATCCCCGGGGAGCGGGCCTAAGCCAGCAGGTGGTCATCCCCCAAGGGATCCCAGACTGCGAGATGGCACAGGCCGGGCTGAGGGACCCTTCTGAGTGCACAAATTTTTGTGCACCAGGCCTCTAGTATTAAATAAGCCATTATTTTATTACTTACCTGAAATGCCATCTATATATTGCAGGCATGGGAAAAAGTAAGTTTGCAGTTTTGAGTACTAAAAATACAGAATTTATTCTTGTATTACGATTTATTAATTATTGTATTACTTTCCATACAAACAACTGTAAACCTAATTTTCCCTAATCTTGTGTATTAAGTTCCCATTAATCCTAAAATAATTTTCTGAATTCTTTGCTAAGTTCCACTGACACATTTTTCTATTCCTATAGCAATACCATATTTATTTGATTACAGTTGTTTTATAGAATATTCTGATATCTAATAAGGCAAGTGACTTAACTATTGTGTTTATTTTCTTGATTATTTTTATCACTCTTCCAAATGAACCTTAAATTATTTTTGTTTTAAAAATAAGCAAATATACATTTACTAATACATAACTCTTGGGTTATAATTGGAATTGCATTTAATGTATCTATTAATTTTAGTATTACTAATATTTGCATTTTTATGGTATAAAGTCTTTACATACATTAATTTAGTATATCTTTCTATTATACCAACTAAGCATTGAAAAAATTTGATAAAACAGCATGGTTCTATCAAATTTTAGCTAGTGGCTAAGGTATAAAAAAAAAAAAACAATGAACAGATTCATAGGGCAAGAGAGGCAATTGGGTATATTGAGAAAAGCATAGGCTTTGGAATTTGAACCAATTTTGAATCTCTTGAGTTTACACTAATTATTTAGCCTATCAGAAACTCATCTATAACAAGTGGATAATAATAGTTATAGAGTTTTGAAGAACAGATTGTGGTACCCAGAAAAGGGCCAAGTACATAATAAGCACATAACAAGTATTAATCACAAAATTTACTTTATGGTGCAATCTTGCAGTTGGCAATCTTCTATTGATCTAGATATTCTATTCATTAATTTTTGATACCCTGAAATGTTTCTGCTGAGTCTGGAACCCTATGAAAAATACAGTGTGTGTAAAAGTATGTTTATACTTAAGAATGTCTAAATACATTTTCGTTACCCATAGGAGAGATTTATACAAAATACACTGATGATCACTGATTTAATTTGTTGTTCCTCTTTGCTGCTTTCAGATATAGGGTGCTCTTTTACCTGATATATACTCATACAAAATAAGGTCCATCGAACAGTGTAAATTAGATAAAGCTGAGTTTTTCAGTGCTATTTTCTGAGTCTCATTTATTCATTCAGTAAATGTTTACTGAATAATGAATATATTCCATGCATGTGATAGGCACTGGGAATAAAAAGATAAGCATGAATGATAAGTGTGAATGAGTGATCCCCACTCTCTTGGAGCTTAGGGTATAACATGGAAGAGAGACCAAAAAATAATTAACGGTAAACTGTTAAACTACAATCATGGTGAGTGACATAAATTAAGAAAGCCTAGGGGAGCGTTTAAGCGGCAATGGAAGATGCGTTAAAGTTGAAACATGAATGATAGAGAGGTGTTAATCAAACAAAGGGGGAATGAGATATTTTAGGTAGAGAACACTGTATAGAAAGATCCTGGGGCTGTGAGAAGCCATGGCCAATTTTATTTATTTATTAATTTTTATATAGAGGGGATTTAATTCAGGGAATTTGTTACATTGCTGTTGGAAAGCTGGAGAAGCAAAAAAAAAAAAAAGTGTTTGGGGGGGGGGGCGAAGCTAGGAAAACCAGTTGTTACTTCTAAGATGGGGAAAACAAAAGTGAAGAGATAGTATGAACAGCTTCCAGAGTTGCCACTGCTTCTGGGACTGAATAGAAGGTGGGATGAAGTGCCACCCACTAGTGCTCAGACTATAGGGGTGATGATAGGGGGGTAGAGAGGACGCACTAGGAAATGTTTGAGGTAAGAGTTGCATTGGTTCATAGTTTTAGTCAGTGGTTCTCAACCTTGGCTGCACATTAGAATCACCTGGGAATCTTTTTAAAATCCTGATTTCTGGGCCTCATCCTCTGGAAATTCTGTTTCTTTCTTATGGGGTGGGGCCACAACATTAGTAACAAAGAAACAGAATTTCCGGAGGATGAGGCCCAGAAATCAGGATTTTAAAAAGATTCCCAGGTGATTCTAATGTGCAGCCAAGGTTGAAAACCACTGGTTTTAGTGCAGTGAGGCCCAGCTGTTGCTTGTTTCCACCCTTAGATGAGGTGAAATCACTTGTTATAAGTAAGTCTTCTCTTAATTAAGCTACCTTGAAGGAAGTCTTTGTCTTGCAAACAAATGAGAGCCATGGCCAATTTTAGAAACTGTGAGGCCAGTGAAGCTGGAGAATAGAGCAAGAGAAGATAAATACAAAATTAAATTCAGAGAGAGGAGAGTAGGTTAGGATTATGGATTTTATCCCAAGAACAAAGGGAAGTTACTGCTGGATTTTAAGCAAGAGAGTGATGTAAACAGATCTATTTTTTTTCTTTTAAAAAAATCACTCTGCAGAGTGGAAAATGAACAAGGGCAAGATTAGATATAGAAAGACCAAAATAAATTGATCATCTATTGGAATTGTAAGTGCTGATATGTGGGGGAAATATGTTCAAATAAAAAGAAATTCTATTAATTAGCCTGATTTTTCTGTGGATTAGGAAGGCATCACTGTTATTAAATTAGGAGTAGAATACCCTGGTACTGTTTTCAGAGCACCAGTGTTTTATAGGCTCCCACTTTGAGAACTTTTAGCACAGAGGCTACAAGTAAACATAAGCACATGCTTTTGGATTTCCTGAATGTACTCTTTGTATTCTTAGATGATCATTAATTAATGAGATCTATTTTATTTTTGATTGACAGATTAATGTGTAAAATGATAGTTTCTATCTTAAAATGTCGTGAGATGATTGAAAAGAGAGTGCACTTTATTATCAGACAGATCTGTGTACTCAGCACTTTTACTTTATAGCTGAGTTACATGATCTCCTTACTTAGAAAAATAAAAATATGCCTTTTTAGATGCTGATTTTACAGGTCATTATCGAGATCTAATATAATCAATGTGTATATGGTGCCAAGAGCGCCACAATTACTCAATGAATGGTAATTGCTAAAGTGATATTGAAAATGATAATAAATAGGTGTTATTCCTATTATTTTATCCATTGTTACACTGTACAAAAGAAAGTTCTTTGTGCTATGCATCACAAGAAAAGACATTAGAGAGAAAGACTCTGATGGTACAAAAGTGAACACAAAGTGCTTCAAGAAGCTTTCATCAGAGCTGAGCCATTAGAACATCAGACAAGAAGAAATTACTCCCAACCTATGACATTCAGAGAAATTCTTCATTCACAAAGTAGAAAAGTTAGCTTTGTGTGAATAGGAATGTGAAATGTTCAAAGAATAAAGCAATGGCGGAACTGTCCAAAATCAATCCATTAAAAAAAAAAAAAAGAATAAAAGGGGCTATTTCTTGTTATTCTTTTCATGTCCATTTGCAGAGTGATTTCACCCATCTTTATTTCGCAAAGCATTATAATATTGCATACTGCATTCAATGATCATTCTTATTGGTTATTTTCCTAGAGAAAAACTTATCAGATACAATAATATTATTTATTCCCTTCACTAAGATAAGTAAAATGAGTTACAATGTTAAGGAAATTTCCTAAAATTATACAATTTGTTGATGACAGCTCTTTGTCCAATAAAACTGAATCAGTCTAAATTTTAATTCACAGCTCACTGAATATTGTCAATCCATAAAACACATAAAGCATAGAGGATGACCCTAATAAAACTTTGAATGTGATAGTCAATATTTCTTCATAAAGCATAAGTTTTGCTAATCCTTATCACTTAAAAAAACAAGCAAATAAAGCCTTCCTTCTTGCATAACTTATTAACAGCAGCCAAAAATAAGAAAGAAAAAGAAAATGGTTTGAGAATGAAAATATGTAGTAAAAATAAATGCATGCATTCTTCATTCACTGAATAGTTGTTACATTCCTGTCTTACATAAGCACTTAGTATTCAAAGGGAAGGCTGGTAGGGAATTAATCTTTCTTGAGGGTTTAAAATCTTCTTTTTTCCTCATCTCTCTTCTCACCACTCCCAAAAACATTTACTTATTGCCACATTTTATTCATTCAATCTTTAAAATATATCCCAATCCATTTGGGTTTTCTCCACGTCCACTACTAACACCTAAGCTCAAGTCATTGTTTTCTCTTTCCTTTGACTTAAATTACTGCAGTAGCCTCCTATTGGCATCCCTCTTTTCACTGTTGCTCTAGAGCACACTGACCTTTGAAACACAGGAGACTTTCTTTTATTATTAACTAGAGGCCTGGTGCGCAGATTCGTGCACCAGTGGGGTCCCATGGCCTGGCCTGCGGGGATTGGGTGGAAACCTGCTTTCTTACATGCCCCGAGGGGTCCCAGATTGCAAGAGGGCACAGGCCAGGCCTAGGGACCCCACCAATGCAGGATCAGGGCCAGGGAGGGACCGCTGGAGGGCTCCAGGGTATGTCCGGCCCATCTTGCCCAGTCCCCATTGGCCAGACCCCAGCAGCAAGCTAACCTACCAGTCGGAGCATCTGCCCCTGGTGGTTAGAGCGTGTCATAGCGACCAGTCAAACAGTTGAAGGAACAGTCAGACACTTAGCATATTAGGCTTTTATTATATAGGATTATTGTTATTGAGACTATTTTTAGATTCATGGCAAAATTGAGGGGAAGTTACAGAATTCCCATATGCCCCAAATTTCCACACATGTGTAACCTCCCCCATTATCAACATCACTTACCAGAATGGTGCATTTGTTACAATTGATGAACCTACATTGATACATCATAATTACCAAAAGTCTATAGTTTACATTATGGTTCACTCTTGGTGCTGTGCATTCTATGCATTTGGGGATATGGATAATATATAATGAATGACATGTATCCATAATTATGATTCTATACAGAGCATTTTCACTGCCCTAAATTTCCTCTGTGTGCTGCCAATTTATTCTTTTCTCCACCCTCAACCCCTGGCCATCACTGAACTTTATACTGTCTCTGTAGTCTTGACTTTTCCAGAATGTCATGTTGTTGGAATTATATAGTATATAGACTTTTCAGATTAGCTTCCTTCACTTAGCAATTTGTGTTTACATTTTCTCCATGTCTTTTCATGTCTTGATATAGCTCATTTCTTTTAAGCACTGAGTAATATTCCACTGTCCAGATATACTAAAGTATGTTTATTTATTCACCTACTGAAGGATACCTTGGTTGCATCCAAGTTTTGGCAACTGTGAATAAAGCTACTATAAACATCCGTGTGCAGGTTGTTGTGTGGACATAAGTTTTCAACACCTTTGGGTGAATACCAAGGAGCATGATTGCTGGATACTACATTAAGTGTATGTTTAATTTTGTAAGAAACTATCCAATTGTCTTTAAAAGTAGTGGTATAATTTTGCATTCCCACTAGGAATGAATGAGATTTCTTGGTGCTCTACATACTCACCAGCATTTAATGTTGTCAGTGTTCCAGATTTTGGCCATTCTAATAGGTGTGCAGTGGTATCTCATTGTTGTTTTTAATTTCCTTGATGACATGATGTGGAGCCTCTTTTGATATGCTTATTTGTCACCTTTCTCTCTGTCTCTCCATATGTATATATGGTATTTGTTAAAGTCTTAGGGCCATTTTTATTGGGTTATAATTGATTTTCACATATTTTGGATAACAGTCCTTTATTAGGTGTGTCTTTTGCAAATATTTGCTCCTAGTTTGTAGTTATGTCATCCCATTCTCTTTGCATTGTCTTTTGCAGACGTAAGATTTTAATTTTAATGAAGTCCAGCTTATCTATTATTTCTTTCATGCTTCATTCCTTTGGTATTGTGTCTAAAAAGTCATCACCAAACCCAAACCCAAGGCTATCTAGGTTTTATTCTGTTATCTTCTAGAAGTTTTATGTTTTACATTTAGGCCTGTTATTCATATTTGAGTTAAATATTGTGAAACCTATCTTCTCTTAGATTAATTTTTTTGCAAGCATACATCCAGTTATTTCAGCATTATTTGTTGAAGACTAACTTTGCTCCATTGTGTTTCCCTTGCTCCTTTGTCAAAATCAGTTGACAATTTTTAATAATACAACCTGTAAGACCCTGCATTGTCTGGTCCCTATTGTCCTCTAGCTCATGATACATTTTCCTAGACTGCTCCTTTCAATTCTTCAGGTTTCACTCAATTATCACCACCTGTAAATAGTCTTCTTTGACTATTATTTCTAAGACAGATTTCCCATTTCTGCTGTCTAGTTACTATCTCACATTAAACTGTTCTGATTTCTCTATAACAAATCACTCTATATTGTCTTATAAATTTGTTTTTCTGTTTTTTTGATTTTTTTATTGATTAAGGTATTACGTATGTGTCCTTATCCTCCCATTATCCCCCTAACCCCCCCCATTCATGCCCTCACCCCCTGTTGTCTGTGTCCATTGATTAGGCTTATATGCATGCATACAAGTCCTTTGATTGATCTCTCCCCCTTACCTCCACCTTCCCCTACCTTCCCTCTGAGATTTGATGGTCTGATTGATGCTTCTCTGTCTCTGGATCTGTTTTTGTTCATCAGCTTATGTTGTTCATTATATTCCATACATTTGTTTGTTTATTGCCTATAGTCTCCTGCCTCTCAATATTTCATTCACTAGAACATAAACTTTGCAAAGGTAAGAATATAATTTATTCATTTTCTCTGTTGTATTTACAACTCATGGTTTATGGAGGTTGACTTAATATAGTAGGTTTTTAGTAAACAGTTCTTTTTAAATAAACCAGTACATATTTTAGAAATATCTTCCTCGATATAAATAACATAGAATCAAGTTTTGGTCCAGAAAAGGGCAAGCCTTACTTATTTAACTTCTTTTTTTTTAATGGAGCAGGTCTTTCTCTAATGTGTTCTATTAATTCTATGTGTTACTGTTAATGCACAATTGTTTTGGGTGTTGGCCATGTTCGAGGGCCCATGCCAGGTGCATCTATATCTGATCTTATTTATTTTTCATAATACTCCTGGTGAGTAGATAAGAGTAATCCCAATTTGAAGAAACCAAGACATGTAAATTAGTGATTTATTTAAGATCACATAACCTACCCTGGCTGGTGTGGCTCAGTTGATTGGGCATCATCCCATGCACAGAAAGGTTGCCAGTTTGATTCCGGGTCAGAACATATACCTGGATTTTGGGCTTGATTCCTGGGAGGTGACATGCAGGAGGCAGCCAGTTGATGATCCATTCTCATATCAATGTTTTCTCTATTTATCCCTCTCCCTTATTCTCTCTCTAAAATATCAATTTAAAAATCTTTAAAAATAATCACATAAGCAATAAGTTTCAAAACCAGAATTCCAAAATATACATTCTGTTGTATCACATTGACTTCCTCTTTGAAATGATGGTAAAACTGTAAAGATGACTTCATGTGAACCCAACTAAATTGAGAAATAGAAAGCCAGACAACTGATGTTTTTCTGTTTTGGTCAGGGATGCCTTAGAGACTGGAATCTCAGAGGATACATCCATGAAGATAAAATTGTGAAAGGCAGAGAAAATAAGAGAACCTGACCCTATAATGATGACCACATAATGTGAGCCAACTGACATAAAAATATTTCAAGGAATTATGGATGCTTACAATAGAGATTTGAAGAGTCCTAAAACTATTTTAAAAATACTTGAAAAGATATTGTGTGGAAGACAAAAAAGCCCACTTACTTTTTAAGACTGCAGAGGATTTACGTAGGCTTAAAAGTGGAAGATGAATAGCGATGAACACATATTTAAAATAAGAAAGAATTTTTAAAGTATTATCTTAGTCCAAAAAAGAGATAGTAAGTTTCCCCACATTGGAGATGCTTAAGCAGGGTTTGGGTGATTATGTCACCATTGTATTGTAGTGGTCATTGAAGAATCAAATGAGTGTAGTAAATGACCTTTCAGAACACTTATGACACAAATATCTTCTGAACTTAAAATTCCCCATAAGGCAGTATCTGAATGTATTATGATCCAAATGCACACTGATTAAAAAAGACAAAACTAAAATGTAATCATATCTACTTGGTTTCATATTATTACCTCTTTTTCTTCAAAGTGAAGTACAGGTGTGGTAGATTTGTATTGTGTCACTTGGCTAAATTGGAACTCTTTCAGAATCCCCTTTTCTGCATAGTTCAGGGAGTATTTGGACCCCAAAAATATTTTACACCGGATTTGAAGGCACAGGAGATCAATTCAGGATAGGAAGTGCTATTGCATCTTATGGTTGCTATTTCTTGTCTTCCAACTCACCTTATTGGCATGGGGCAGCAGCTCCCTCAGTTTCCATGGGATCTCTTCCTTCAGGTTCTCTTACTCCTAGGCCAGGTGTGTTTGTAGTTCTGTGAGGTACTCATGCAGATTTCAGTGCATGATTGTGAGTTTCTGTTTATTCTTGCAGTTTCTGGTTTGCTTTTTACTATTCCCACTACACTTCTATCTCCTCTCCCCTGCAGATTTCAAGACTCCGGCAACAGACATGGAATTAACATCTGAACATAGGCTGTTTAATCAGCTTCCACCATTCTATAAGGGCAAATATCCTTTTAAATAATCTTTATATTTAAAATATATAAACTCTCCTTTCTGAACAAGACTTGAATGATACAAAAGGGAACATTCCATTAGTTGAGAATTTTTGTTATGCTCTTGATTTATGGGGGGTGTGCTTTGCATTCAAATATAGGGGTATTATCCTATATAATAAAAGCCTAGTATGCTAAGTGTCTGGTTGTCTGGTCAGCCGTTCAACCAATCAAAGCATAACATACTAATGATATGCTAAGGCTGCTCAACTGCTTGCTATGATGTGCACTAACCACCAGGGGCCAGTCGACTGGTCGACCAGTTGCTATGATGTGCACTGACCACCAGGGGGCAGATACTCCAACCAGTAGGTTAACTTGCTGTTGGGGTTCAGCCGTGGAGTCCTTCTGCAGTCCCTCCCTGGCTGGCCAACCTCTCGCATCCCTCCCTGGCCCCAATCATGCACCAGTGGGGTCCCTCGGCCTGGCCTGTGCCTTCTTGCAATCCAGGACCCCTTGTGGGATGTCAGAGAGCCGGTTTTGGCTCAGTCCCACAGGCCAGGCCAAGGGACCCTACTGGTGCAAGAATTCGTGCACCGGGCCTTTAGTTGGAAATAAATATATAAAAATTCATATGATAATGAGCTTTCTGTAATGGGGTTCAAGCTAAAGGCTTATACATTATACTATGTGTAGAATAGAAATAGACATTACAGATGAAGTCAGAGTAATATATTTACTTCCAGTGCTTGTTACTGAATAGCAGTGATATACTTTTTTAAAAAATATAGATGTTTTATTTATTTTACAGAAAGGAAGGGAGAGGAAGAGAGGGAAACATCGATCGGCTGCCTCCTGCACGCCACCTACCAAGAACCGAGCCTGCAACCCAGGCATGTTCCTTGACTGGGAATCTAACTGGTGACCACATGGTTCATGGGTCGACCCCCAAGAATTGAGCCACACTGTCCAAGCCAGTGATCTATTTTTCTATGTTTTTTTCCCTAAGACTTCTAGTACATGCCCATTCACCACCTAAAACACCAATAAATATATGGTTCAAATGATGCAATCGACTCCAATCTAGATACATATAAATGATTGTTTCTGTGGATATAATCACAAAAATTGCTTTAATTATTAAAGGCATAGTTAAAGTTCCAGCTGGTTGTGCAAGTGGGTGGTTCAGCACTAAGAGTGGCATTTTATCTGTTTTAGTGAAAAACATGCAGGCCCAAGTCTGTGCACGAACATACACAAACCACTTGCAATGCATGTTCCAAAATCAGATACCTGTAGCTAACTGAAATAGAATTAAGCCTGATGAAAAGCCTGTATTACTTCACCCTCCCTCCTTTATCTTGCTCTTGATAGAATATAGTGTCACTGTTACTTGCCCCGTTCTCATGCCAAGTGATAGGACTTCTTCCTCACCAATAGATTGACATGTGCACAAATCCACACTATGGTGTGTCCTCTTGGCCCAGGTTCTCGGACAATGGACAGAATGAACTGATGTGGAATTATGTAAGGAACTGGATTTTCACAATGATGCTAGTCAGAGTTTTCTTTAACAGGACACTCACAGAGCAGAGACCATGGGGACATTTTGGCTGATGATTCTTAAAGTTTGGCAGGCAGAAGGCTTAGCTTCCGACATCACCTCTTTATATCTCGTCTATTATTATAATATTCTCTTTCATATTTCACTTGGCTTTCCTATGGGTATGTGCTTTATGCCCACTTTCTTATAACTTAATGATTCTTGCTATAAAGCATTTATGTTCATGAAACCTTCCAGAGTCTTTAATTTTAATAATACTTAAGGCTGACAATATTGAGATTAACTCTTCTCTTCTGTACTGTCAGTATGGCCACAGTTTAATAAGGGTAATAGATGAACTGATTTTGTTGTTTCGCTTATCTTAATCACTTTTTTTCCATCAAAGACTTGCTAATGGAAACTTTATAGAGAATTTCTCTCTAGGTTTACTGATTATCATCCCAGCTAGTCATTTATAAGGCATCATACCTAAGATATACAGATAATTCTTTTTCTCTCTATTAGTATTAAGTTCTCACAGGGTCATTAAATTATAGTTAATATGGCATTTATAAAATATATTTGTTTTATAGCCTTCCCTGCCTTTGGTCTTTGAAGTGGCTATTTGCCCTCTTGATTCTTACTCATACTGTGGTTTCTTGAAATGTATCCCACTCAAGGTTTAATGTGATCAGCTCTTCCAAGTTTCTAAAGGGTGGGAGCTTTGTTTTGATCATTTTTTTGTTTCTTAATAACTAGCATTGCATGTGTCACAACAGAAGTGATTTATGAATGTTGTTGAAGTGAGATGAATTGAAATGAGCTGAAAGATTCAGAGTTAAATGGTTACATACCCTCACTATATTTAGCCTGACGGTTGTTTTCCTCATCAGTAAATATATAACTATCATTATAAGATACTTGGTACAATAATTTCCTAAGGGTGGCACTTTTGTGTGAGGTGATGAGTATGCCTGGGGAAGTGTATGTATGGGCAAAAAAAGAGAAGTATTTTATAAAGTGCAAAGATTCCAGAGAGCATTTTTTTCCAAGGCCCTACTACTCACTTCTCATCTCTCCCGTGTTTCCTCTGCTTCAGGTTTTTTCTGACCAATATAATTCTTTTATTTTCTCACTCCAATTTGTCCTGGCAATATCAAATTTGTTTTGGAAAAAAATAAAGCCATGCCCAGCTAAATTCAGTTTCAGAACCTTTACCGACACAACTTCAGCACCAGTTATGGCACTTGGACTCAGTGATGTTGAGAATTATTGAGAATGCACAACAAAGACCTCTGCCCTTATACAAATCTGAAATGATCAATCGGTATATTATGGCTTATTGAATAGTTATATCTTGAATACTCCAAAGTTTTTCATAATAATCATCTCATTTAAAGTCAAAACATTTCTGGGAGAAAGGTTGGGAAGTTATTATATTATCTAATCTTTAGATTAAAAAATTGAAACTCACACAGTTTTAATGGCATACTTAGGGCTGCATGGATTTTTTTTTTTTATCAGAAATAGAACTCTGCAACTCACATACCTGACATAAATCAGTCTACTTCTATCACACATCACTAAATTTAGAAATTTGTCAAAGTGTTTCTCATTTTATGCCAAAAAAGTATATACATCTTAAAAATTTGACTAGTTTCTTTACATAGATATAATTTGACAGCACTATAGTGCCAACGTTTCAGTTGAGAAATAAATATCTTTAGATATAATATCACATCAGCATATTTGAGAGAATGTGGAAATGGAATTTTGCAATGAATACATGAAACAATCTCTTGAAATACAACAGTGTGAATTATTTAATGTTTTATAATTCCCATTTTTTATTTAGTTAATAACAAGTCAACAAAACTTTATGTGACAAGACTGGAAGAAGAATTTTATAGCTAAAAAAGTCAAAAGTGCTATTAAGAAGACAAAGTCTAATTTGGAAGTTAGGGAATAATCTTAATATATATGTATCAACATAAATCGGGACTTTAGAATGGTATCTCTGAACTTTTAAAGACTTCTTCAAACATTAACCTTTATTTTTTTATAACATGGAGACTGAGGATCACAAATAGGCTAATGATCTCATTGCTGAAAAGGAAAATGAATAATGCTAGCATAGCAGTAAGTGAAGTAAAAATGATTCGATTCAAACTTCTGAAAAAACAAATAACCCCACAAAGATTTATGTGTGATTGTGTGCCAAGGTGTGTGTGCATGTGTAAATTTTAATTTCGCTAATGCTTGAAGTATGACACTGTGACTCAGAAAACAACAACAACAACAACATATGATTATTAATTCTCAACCTTATGAGGTTGTATATATTCAAATATATACCATTGAATGTATATATTTTTCAGATGCAAACGGAAGGATGTGTAATATCATCTTTAGCTGTGGAAAGCAATTTTTTTTCTTTTTTTTATTTTATTTTTTATTTTTTATTTTTTTTATTTTTCTTTTATTGCTTAAAGTATTACAAAGGGTATTACATATGTATCCATTTTATCGCCCCGCCCTAGACAGTCCCCTAGCCACCCCTATCACCCAGTGTCTTATGTCCATTGGTTATGCTTATATGCATGCATACAAGTCCTTTCGTTGATCTCTTACCCCCCTACCTCCTGCACCCCAACCCTCCCCGGCCTTCCCGCTGCAGCTCGACAATCTGTTTGAGGCAGCTCTGCCTCTGTATCTATTATTGTTCAAAAGTTTATAATGGTCTCTATTGTCCACGAATGAGTGAGATCATGGGGTACTTTTCCTTTATTGACTGGCTTATTTCACTTAGCATAATGCTCTCCAGTTCCATCCATGACGTTGCAAATGGTAAGAGTTCCTTCCTTTTTACAGCAGCATAGTATTCCATCTTGTAGATGTACCACAGTTTTCTAATCCATTCATCTACTGATGGGCACTTAGGCTGTTTCCAGATCTTAGCTATGGTGAATTGTGCTGCTATGAACATAGGGGTGCATATATCCTTTCTGATTGGTGTTTCTGGTTTCTTGGGATATATTCCTAGAAGTGGGATCACAGGGTCAAATGGGAGTTCCATTTGCAGTTTTTTAAGCAAACTCCATACTGTCTTCCATAGTGGCTGCACCAGTCTGCATTCCCACCAGCAGTGCACAAGTGTTCCTTTTTCTCCACATCCTCTCCAGCACTTGTCGTTTGTTGATTTGTTGATGATAGCCAGTCTGACAGGTGTGAGATGGTACCTCATTGCTGTTTTGATTTGCATCTCTCGGATGATTAGTGACTTTGAGCATGTTTTCATATGTCTCTTGGCTTTCTGAATGTCCTCTTTTGAAAGGTGTCTATTTAGGTCCTTTGCCCATTTTTTGATTGGATTGTTTATCTTCCTTTTGTTAAGTTGTATAAGTTCCCTATAAATTTTGGAGATTAGGCCCTTATCAGATATGTCATTGGCAAATATGTTTTCCCACACAGTGGGTTTTCTCGTTGTTTTGTTGATGGTTTCTTTTGCTGTGCAGAAGCTTTTTATTTTGATGTAGTCCCATTTGTTCATTTTTTCTTTAGTTTCAAGTGCCCTAGGAGCTGTATCAGTGAAGAAATTGCTTCGGCATATGTCTGAGATTTTGTTGCCTTTGGATTCTTCTAGAATTTTTATGGTATCCTGTCGTACATTTAAGTCCTTTATCCATTTTGAGTTTATTTTTGTGTATGGTGTAAGTTGGTGGTCTAGTTTCATTTTCTTGCATATATCTGTCCAATTTTCCCAACACCATTTATTGAAGAGACTATCTTGGCTCCATTGTATGTTCTTGCCTCCTTTGTCAAATATTAATTGAGCATATTGGTTCGGGCCGATTTCTGGGCTCTCTATTCTATTCCATTGATCTATATGCCTATTCTTGTGCCAGTACCAGGCAGTTTTGAGAACAGTGGCTTTGTAATACAACTTGATATCTGGTATTGAGATCCCACCTACTTTGTTCTTTTTCAGGATTGCTGCAGCTATTCGGGGTCTTTTTTTATTCCAGATGAATTTTTGGAAAGTTCGTTCTAGATCTCTGAAGTATGCTGTTGGTACTTTAATGGGAAGTGCGTTGAATTTATAGATTGCTTTGGGTAGTATGGACATTTTAATGATGTTGATTCTACCAATCCATGAACACGGTATGTTCTTCCATCTGTTTATGTCTTCCTCTATGTCTTTTTTCAACGTCCTGTAGTTTTCCGAGTAGAGGTCTTTTACCTCTTTAGTTAAGTTTATTCCTAGGTAGCTTAGTTTTTTCGGTGCAATGGTAAACGGGATTGTTTTTATAATCTCTCTTTCTGAAAGTTCACTATTGGTGTATAGAAATGCCTCAGATTTCTTGGGGTTAATTTTGTATCCTGCTACATTGCCAAATTCATGTATTAAGTCTAGTAGCTTTTTGATGGAATCTCTAGGGTTTTGTATGTATAATATCATGTCGTCTGCAAATAAGGACAGTTTTACTTCCTCTTTTCCAATTTGGATGCCTTTTATTTCTTCTTCTTGCCAAATTGCAATGGCTAACACTTCCAGTACTATGTTGAACAGGAGTGGTGAGAGGGGGCATCCCTGTCTTGTTCCTGTTCTTAGGGGAAATGGTGTTAGTTTTTGTCCATTGAGTATGATGCTGGCTGTGGGCCTGTCATATATGGCTTTTATTATGTTGAGGTATGATCCTTCTACTCCCACCTTGCTGAGAGTTTTTATCAAAAATGGGTGTTGAATTTTGTCAAATGCTTTTTCTGCATCAATTGATATGACCATGTGGTTTTTTCCTTTCAATTTGTTTATGTGATGTATCACGTTTATTGATTTGCGGATATTGTACCATCCTTGCATCCCTGGGATAAATCCTACTTGGTCATGGTGTATGATCTTTCTGATGTACTGCTGGATCCGATTTGCTAAGATTTTGTTGAGGATTTTGGCATCTATGTTCATGAGGGATATTGGCCTGTAATTCTCTTTCATTGTGTTGTCTTTACCTGGTTTTGGTATTAGGGTGATGCTGGCTTCATAGAATGAGCTTGGAAGTGTTCTTTCCTCTTGAATTTTTTGTAGTAGTCTGAGGAGGATAGGTTTTAGTTCTTCCTTGAATGTTTGGTAAAACTCCCCTGTGAAGCCGTCTGGTCCTGGGCTTTTGTTTGATGGAAGCTTTTTGATGACTGCTTCAATTTCTTCCATAGTTATTGGCCTGTTGAGATTTTTAGATTCTTCCTGATTGAGTTTTGGAATGCTGTATTTTTCTAGGAATTTGTCCATTTCCTCCAGGTTGTCTAGTTTGTTGGACTAAAGCTGTCCATAGTATTTTTTAACAATCATTTGTATTTCTGTGGGGTCTGTTGTTATTTCGCATCTATCGTTTCTGATTTTATTTATTTGGGTCCTTTCTCTTTGCTTCTTGGTGAGCCTGGCTAGAGGTTTGTCAATCTTGTTTATCCTTTCAAAGAACCAGCTCTTGGTTTCATTGATTTTCTGTATTGTTTTTTTGGTCTCTATGTCATTTATTTCTGCTCTAATCTTTATTATCTCCTTCCTTCTGCTCACTCTGGGGTTTTCTTGTTGCTCTCTTTCTAATTCTTTGAGTTGTAGAGTTAGATGATTTACTACCATTTTTTCTTGTTTTTTGAGATAGGCCTGTAGAGCTATAAACTTCCCTCTCAGGACTGCTTTCAATGTGTCCCATAGGTTTTGGATTGTTGTGTTTTCATTGTCATTAGTTTCCAGGATGTTTTTAATTTCTTCTTTGATCTCATTGGTAACCCAATCAATATTTAATAGCATGCTATTCAGCTTCCAGGTGTTTGAGTATTTTGGGTTGTGTTTATTGTAGTTTATTTCTAATATTATGCCATCGTGGTCTGCGAAGACGCTTTTTATGATTTCAATCTTCTTGAATTTGGGGATACTTTGCTTGTGACCCAATATGTGGTCTATTTTTGAAGATGTCCCATGAGCACCTGAGAAGAACGTATATTCTCTGGCTTTGGGGTGAAGTGTTCTGAAGATGTCTATTAAGTCCTTCTGATCTAGTGAGTCATTTAGGATTGCTGTATCTTTGCTGGTTGTTTGTCTATAGGACTTATCCAGTGCTGTCAATGGTGTATTAAACTCCCCTACTATGATTGTATTGTTGTCGATCTCTCCTTTGATATTTTCCAGGAGTTTTTTTATGAATTTGGGTGCTTCTACATTGGGTGCATATATGTTTACCAGGGTTATATCTTCTTGTTGTATTGATCCCTTTAGTATTATGAAGTGGCCTTCCTTATCTCTTCTTAAGGCCTTCAGTTTGAGGTCTATTTTGTCCGATATAAGTATTGCTACCCCAGCTTTCTTTTCCTTTCCATTTGCCTGAAAGATATTTTTGCATCCTTTCACTTTCAGTCTGTGTGAGTCCCTTCTAATGAGGTGGGTTTCTTGTAGACAGCAGATGTATGGGTCATGTTTTTTTATCCATTCAGCCACTCGATGTCTTTTGGTTGGAGCATTTAGTCCGTTTACGTTTAAAGTTATTATTGAAAGGTACTTGTTTGTAGCCATTTCTTTTTTTGTGTGGCTGTTTTCTTTCTGAGCTTTTTATTTCTTATTTTTATACCAGTTCCTTTAGCATTCCTTGCATTACTGGCTTGGTGGTGACAAAATCCCTTAGTCTTTTTTTGTCTGTGAAGCTTCTTATTTCCCCTTCAAGTTTGAATGATAGCCTTGCTGGATAGAGTATTCTTGGATTCAGTCCTTTGCTTTGCATCACTTTGTAAATTTCAGTCCATTCTTTTCTGGCCTGATGTGTTTCTGTTGAGAAGTCATTTGACAATCTAATGGGAGATCCCTTGTATGTAACTTTCCGTCTCTCTCTTGCAGCCTGTAAGATTCTCTCTTTGTCCTGAACATTTGCCATGGTGATTATGATGTGTCTTGGTGTGGGTCTTTTCGGGCTCACCTTGTATGGGACTCTCTGGGCTTGTGTGACTTTTTTCTTCCCCACCTCAGGAAAGTTTTCTGATATTATTTCTTCGAGTAGGTTTTCTAATCCTTGTTCATCCTTCTGTTGTTCTGGTACTCCTATTATTCGTATGTTGTTTTGTTTCATGTTGTCCCAAAGCTCCCTTAGGCTCTCCTCCTGTCTTTTAATTTTTTTCTCCAATTGCAGTACATTTTGGGTGTGTTTTGCTTCCTTGTCTTCTAATTCACTTATTCAGTCCTCCACTTCTCCTAGTCTACTGTTGATACTTTCAATGGAGTTTTTCATTGCAGCTATATCACTCTTCATTTCTTCTTGGGTCTTACTTAGGTTGTTGATTTTTTCATCTGTTTCTTCTAGCTTCTTCCATATGTTATCGATTTTTTCATCTGTTTCTTCTAGCTTCTTCCATATGTTATCGATTTTTTCATCTGTTTCTTCTTGCTTCTTGCAGAGGTTGTCGATTTTTTCCTCCATCCGGTTTATGCACTCTAGGATCCTTATTCTGAATTCTTTATCTGTCATGTTGCATGCCTCTGTATTACTTAGCTGCTTTTCTGGAGAGTCCTCCTTCTCTTTCCTTTGGGGGTTTCTTTGTCTACCCATGTTTGATCTCACTGACATATCTAGACGTTGAGTCGTTCAGTGGTTGCTCCCTTGGTGGCAGTGACTCCTTGGTCTGTGGTTGCTCTTCGGGCGGTTGCGGTAGCAGCTGCTCTTCAGTTGTCAGCAGCTCCTCTGGTGGGTGCTGTTCACAGCTGTGGTGGCTCTTCTGGCTGGTGGGGCGAGGTTTCACGTACAGCTGCTGTTCCTCAGCAGAGGATGAGGTGCTCAGGAGGTTGCTGTTGCTTGGATCTGCTGCGTTGATTTAAAGGCACAAAATACAACACAACAAGGCACCACGTACCAGGCACTATACACAAATATATTCACGATATTAATAACCCCAATTAAAGGTGACCACCTGAATTAAGAGAATTAGGGGATAAGGAAGAAGGAAGAGAAAAAGATAAAAGAGAAAAAGGAAAAGAAAAGTAGGGACCAAAAAAAGGGAGTGCAAAAATGAAATTGGGAAAAAGGAAGGGGGAAAATAAAAGCGAGAAAAGAAAAGAAAAGAAAAGAAAAAAAGAGCAAAAAGAGAGAATGAAGTGGAAGAGGGAAGAGACTTTTTATATGAGGAGAATACTCCTATAGAACAGCCATTAATCCCAACAAATTCCAGCAACAGCTCCCTGGATATGAATGCAAACTAGAAACACCCAATAATATAACGATGAAAATAGAATGGTGAACACTAATCCCAAAATAAAATAAAGAAAAAATAAAATGGCACTTTAAAAAATGGTAAAATGGTAGCAGTAATAATACTGGTTAAAAATAAGAAGGTAGTAATCAAAAGGGTAAAATCAGGTGATGGAAAAAGAAGAAAAGAAAGAAAAAAAAAGAAAAAAAAAGAACAGAAAAAAAAGAATGAAAAAAAATTGGTTTCTTAGTTAAAAAGTGAAAAAAGAAAAAAAATTGCAGTAGTGGAGGTCCTTCGTTTCTTCTATTCTTCAGTGTGGCTCGCCTTAGACCTTCCAGGTATTCAGGAGAGTGTTGAGTTTCCCTGTGATATACTGTTCCTCTGTGTTGTAAACCACAGTCCTTATTTTAAAGCATGCCGCATTTATTTCCCAGACTGCCTTATTTTGTGTTTAGCAAAGAGTCAGTTTGTGGGTCAGCCTCTGGGTGGCAGTGTTCTGGGGTTGGCCTCTGAGGCTATAGGGCCTCTCTGTCCAGTGGAAGTTCACTGCCCAGAGCTGACTGCGTAATAGTTAGTTACCGGCGCTGTGTTGTTGCTGGGATTGAAAATCCCCCTATAGGCCAGACCCTGTTAACTCCCAGGGACTGATCAGGTTATCTTAATCCTTGATCTCCTACAGGGTGGAATCTGGGTGTGGCTGTGCTCCTTGCCTGGGGGCTGGGGGGAGGAGACTCACTCTCAGGAGCAGGTGGCTGCCCCAGTCCTGGGCTCAGGGGTGTCTCAGCACTCAATTCACTACCACCTCTCCCGGCTCCCCCTCTTTCCCCAGTCTCTCCCCAGAT
Source organism: Myotis daubentonii (assembly GCF_963259705.1). Lineage (NCBI taxonomy): Eukaryota > Metazoa > Chordata > Mammalia > Chiroptera > Vespertilionidae > Myotis > Myotis daubentonii. The sequence continues at coordinate 33,240,172 of NC_081861.1, read as the reverse complement.
TCCACTCCTGCGCACACTCTCCCTCTCTTCAGCACAGGTGAGTGTCTGTATCCGAAATGTCCCATGAACAGGATTCAGTGAAAACAAACAAACAAATGCCGGCCGCGGAAACGGGGAAGGCTTGGTTTCTGTAAGCTTCTTCTCTTACCGGGACTGCATGGTCAGGTCAGCTCTTCAGGCTGCCCCCTTTAGGCTCAGTCCTCCGTGATCACAGAACCCAGCTCTCAATTTCCCTGGCGGCGCCAGGAATCCCGCGGTTCTCCTTTCCCCCGTCAGGGTCTGTGCCTGTCCCAAGGGACGCGGCTGTCTGCCATGCGGTCTCCCTCCGACTCTCTGGGCTCAGAGGTCTGGCAAACTTTCCTGCCCAAATCCCTGTTTTTTTTTACCTTTCCAGGGGAGTTCTGCTCTTCCCGGCTGCAAAGCCTCTCACCAGCTGAGCAATTTCGCCAATTCGGTGTGAGTGTTACTAGCTTCAGCTGCTCGCTCCATTTGCTCCGGGACACGACCTGGGACACGTCTGCCTATATCGCCGCCATCTTCAGAAAGCAATTTTTTTATTTGAAGTAAAAATATTTTTTACTAAACCTTAATTGGAAATCCTAGAGAAGACAGTACCATCCTTATGATTTCTAAGATAGGACTCCTAGGAAAAATTATCATTAATATAATTATTAAAACTTTCAAGGGTTCTCATCACTTACTTATACAAAATTAACATTATACAATTGATGCTTGAACAACATGGTAATTAGGGGCACCAGTCCCCCTGTGCAATTAAATATCCATGTGTAACTTTTGATTCCTAAAAAACTTAGCTACAAATAGCCTACTATTGACTGGAAGCCTTGCCAATAACATTAACAATTGGTTAACATATATATTTATATTATATATATATATATATACTATATTCTTATAAGAAAGTAAGCTATAAAAAAGAACATGTTATTAAGAAAATTATATGAAAGAGAAAATACATTTGCAGTACTGTACTATATCAATACCATAAGTTTACATCATCTCTTTACAAGATGAATTGTCTGTCAGTACCTATCAATATTGTCTTATATGATACAAAACACTGCAGATGTTTTACCAACACTAGACATAAAACGTAAAAGTAATGTGAAAAATAAACTTATATTTATATACAGGTATAACTTTATGCATTGATAATGAAACAGTAGCAATATGATTACTTTATGGTATCTAAGTGTAACTGATATTACTGATTCATAGTAGCCTAGCCTATACACTAATGACTAAATTATTATAAAAATTTTATAGCATACAGTATTATTTTCATATTCACAATACAGTATTGGAAATGTTACATTTTAAAAAATACCTGGGATGATACACAGCTTGTTGAATTACAAGAGAGAGGCATGCTATATGGTAATATAATTTCTTGAATATAAAGTTATAAAACAGTAAAAAAAACTAACACATATTAATTTTATATTAAATACCTCTCACATTATGCCTCTGTACAGGTAGGCTTGACTATTTACTTCAATACAAGTATTGCACATGATGTTCTACATGATGAATCTTTACTTAGGTTATAATAATAATGATGATGATGGTGGTGGTGGTGTGATGATAATGAGATGATGACAAAAGATTTCACACAGCTCTTGTAGTACAGTTATTAGGCTTTGGCATGAAGACACTGTATGCATACACAACAGATACTTTCATGAACTGTATGGCGTGATGATTATTTACTATCCACTAAGTGAAAGTGGATCATCATAAAGGTCTTTATCCTTGTTATCTTCACATTGAGTAGGTTGAGGAGAAGGAGGAAGACTAGGAATTGGTCTTACTATCTTGGGTGTGGCAGAGGCAGAAGAGGTGGAGTAGGTGGAAGGGAAAGTAGGAGAGTTCTGCGCACTTGGTGTAACTTTATAGAAATACATCAAAATTTCTGTCTTTTTTTACTTTTTCATTTCTCTAAAAAAGTTTCTGTACAGTACCAATCCTTCTTCGCCATTTGCTTTAGTTTTGGTGACCATATCATAGAGGGTCAATGACATAAAAAAAAATCAAAAGCAGTTTTGAGTAATCAGACCCTTTTGCCAGATTTTCTAGTGTCAACTCATTTTCTGGCACTGCTTCTTCTCTGTCTTTGTCATCACTGTGTACTGGTTTGGAAGCACTCATCTCCCTCAGGTTGTATTTTGTTAATTCTTCTGGTATGGTGTCTGTTAGCTCTTGAATTTCTCCAAGATCTATGCCCTGAAACCATATCCACAATCTCTTATGATTTCCTTGAGTGGCTATGTTGAAAATCCTCTGAAGTCTTGTACAACATCAAGACATAGTTTTGTCCTGTAAGAATTTGTTTCAGGTTTGATTGCCCTTACAGCTTTTTCTATAACAATGATGTCATCTTCAGTGGCATAACCCTTCAGACTTTCATGATGTTCTCTCTATCAGAGTTCTCTTTCATAGCATTGACAAATATTTTTATAGAGTATCATGTGTGATGAGCCTTATAGGCCCTTATGACGCCCTGATGTAGAGGCTGAATTACAGACCTTGTGTTTGGGGCAAGTAGACCACTTCGATGCCTTCAGTATTGAACTCATGGGTTTCTAAATGACTAGCAGTTTTGCCCAACAGCAAAAGGCAGTTTCTTATTGACAAGGTGCTTCCTGACTTCAGGGACAAACATCGATGGGACCAATCCAGAAAAGTGTTCTTATTGTCTAGGACTTCTTTTTGTACAACCAAAGACTGGCAACTGGCGTTTATTTGTTCCTTTTGAACCTTGGGGGTTAGCAGCTTTATAGATAAGGGCAGTTCTGATTATAAACCGGACTGCATTTGCAAAAACAGTAGACTTAGCCTATCCCCTTTCTTCCTTAAATTTTTGTGATTGCTTCTTCTCCTTCATGCTAAAAATATATTTTGTGGCATCCCCTAACCGCCCCCCCCCCCGAAATGAGCACTGTTGCCTGCATTAAAAACCTGTTTTGGCAGATAATCCTTTCTCTTCAGTGACTTTCTTGATAACACCTGGGAACTTGTCTGGTGCCTCTTGTTCAACAGAAGCTGCTTCTCCTGTTATGTTGACTTAAAATAAATATATATATATATATATATATATATATATATATATATATATATATATTTAATCCTCACTTGAGGATAAGTTTACTGATTGAGAGAGAGAGAGAGAGAGAGAGAGAGAGAGAGAGAGATGGATGTGAGAGAGAAACATCGATGTGTACGCGCCTAGACTGGGGATCAAACCCACAACCCAAACCCACAACCAGCTGAGCCACACTGGCCAGAGCATGTTGACTTATTAAAGCCAAACGTTTTTTCTAAAATTATTAAACCATCCTTTGCTAGCATTAAATTACCTGGCTTTAGATCCCTTACCTTTCTTTCGTTTTAGGTTGTCATATAATGACTTGCTTTTTCTCAAAGCATATTAGAGTCTGTAGGTATACATTTCTTATAGAAATCCTGCACTCATATGAAAGCTGAATTTTCAATATGAGATTAAAAGGTATTTCGCAGATGTGCAACATTTTTGCACCTGCTCATGTAGCTGCATTGATAGCTTCAAGAATTTTTCTTTACTATTTTTATAATGGTCTCTAAGCTGGATTCATATATCTTCAAGTGGAGAGTAACCATAGCTATGGTACATATCAAGCAATTCAACTTTTTGTTGTAATGTCATGATTTTTCTCTGCTTCTTGGGAGCGCTTCCAGCATCATTAGTGACACTTCATATGGGTCCCACAGTATTATTTAAGGTTATGGCATTGCACTAAACATGATGAAAAATATGTGAGAAACTTAAGAAATCACTTTTACTGCAATACGCATTTTCCTGGAAAGACTCAACTGCTCACATGGAAATGATTAGCATCACATGGTGTTTTAAGCAAATACTCCCAAAGCTTGAGCTCAGTGCAATAGCAACAGGAGTTGGTTACAAAATTATTACCATAGTATAGTATGTACCAGAGTTAATTTATGCACTTATGATTTAATACTGCATCTTTATATTTGTTCACATTTTCTTTTCTTTTTAAAATATATTTTATTGATTTTTTACAGAGAGGAAGGGAGAAGGATAGAGAGTTAGAAACATCGATGAAAGAGAAACATGGATCAGCTGCCTCCTGCACACTCCCTACTGGGTATGTGCCCGCAACCAAGGTACATACCCTTGACCAGAATCAAACCTGGGACCCTGGAGTCCGCAGGCCGATGCTCTATCCACTGAGCCAAACCAGTCAGGGCTATTTACATTTTTCTTAATTGGAAATGGCACCAGGTATTGTCAGTAAGTGTTTGTATGCATAACTTTTGATTACTTTTAACTTTTTCTAATAGACTAGAGGCCCGTTGCATGAATTCGTGCATGGGTAGGGTCCAGCCAGCCGGTTGGCCCCACCCCTGATCAGGGTGAGGGGGACAATTCGGGGTGGAGCCAGCTGGGGGGAGGGGCCACGGGCAGGCAGTTGGTGGGCCAGCTCTACCCCCTGGTTGAACTCTCAGTGAACTCCCAGTCAAGGGGACAATTTGCATATTAGCCTTTTATTATGTAGGATTTGTGTATATTTTGTGGTAGTGAATGATAAAATACACTGGTATTTACATATATGTGATGCATTCATAATATATCTAACTTATTAATTTTTTATATTTCTAGGCTATGCAGTTTGTCTTCAAGGTTTTATTCAAGCAGTTGTAAATCTCCAAGAAATTTTCATATTTATTTATTTATTTATTTATAAAATTTATTGGTGTGACATTGGTTACCAGGATCATATAGTTTTCAAGTGTACATTTCCATGATACATGGTCTGTACATTGCATTGTGTACCCACCACCCAAAGTCATATCAACTTCTGTCACCAAATATTTGGCACCATTTATCCTTTACTGCCCCTCCACCTGCCTTCCCTTTGGTAACCACCATACTATTGTCTCTGCCTATGAGCTTTGGTTTTATATCCCACATGTGAGTGAAATCTTAGCTTTTTACAGACATTTCACTCAGCATAAAAAATCTGCATACCAGGTATAAGTGAATCCATGCTCTTAAAAATCATGTTGTTCAGGAGTCAATTGTATTTCATAACAAATAAGCAGGAATTTGTTGCACTAATATTTTCTCATAAGAGGAAATGTCCTTTGATACTATGCTCAAAATCAATGCAATAAGTTTAAGAAAATTTTAGTCTAATGTGGAACAGACTGTCAGGTGCTAGAGGGGAAATCGATAGGGGTGACTGGATAAAGAAGGTGAAGGGATTAGCTAAAGAACATATATACACACCCATGAAGGCCAAGGGAGAGAGTGGTAAGGGGCTGGAGGTAGGCAAAGAAGGAGGGATAGGGGATATATCTACAATAGTGTCAACATTAGAAATTTTTAGGCCCTATATATCCCAAGACTGATTCTAAACAAAGGAAGCAGTATAATTATTCTGCTGAATTTACATATCCTCACATGTAAGAAAACAAAAAAACAAAAAACAGTTGATCCTTTTTATATCACTCATTTGGGGAAAATAATAACATGTATTATAAGATCAATGTATTTCTGTAAATGTTATATGAGTTTTCATGGGAGAAAATGGATTTTGACCTGTGGCATTATTTATACGTGCTTACAATGGAAGTGACTCCTTGAAAACAGGGCCCACACTTTGTATTTATTTTGACTATCTCAGTGCCCCATAAATACCATAAATACTTCTGGAACTTGGCAGAAATTCTTTATAAAAAGATTGTTGAATTCAACAGAATTCACCCAAATGTATAAAAACCAGCTGAGTTAAAATGGGAATTGACTATTCTCTGAGTTTAAACTTAGTCTGGTGAAATGTCTGCTGTATATTTTCAGGTTGACTTATTTATGACACATAAATAAGGTCTCTTCTCTAAATTTATTGATTTTCATCTGAAAAAGTGAATTTTTAACCACATGGCTCAAACCACTTTGTACACACAAATAGCCACATGTGCTCTTGGCAGAAGGGACTACAATCATATATGTAAATAGCTAACCTTTGTGTGAAGTGCTTGCTCTGTGACAAGCATTGTAAAATCCTAAGAACTTCCTCAATAGTTGAGAATAACAACCTACATAACAACCCTAAAATATTAATATCTTTACTATGCAAACAAGGAAACTGAGAAAGAGTAAGATTAAATAATTTGGCAAAAATAACTCAGTTAGTAAGTGGTAGAACCAGGATGAAATGCCAATTATTTCCATCTAAGAAGAAAGCTCTTAACCACCACTTTACTACTTTAACTTAGGTTGTTCCAATCAACATATCCAAAAATTATAAAGTAGAAAACAGAATAAAATAATGGAGGGAGTGGGGTTTCAGCCTGTTTAATTAGTCAAAAGTTTTATACATGTAGCAGGATTTGATCGTATATGGCTTCATGAAACATTTTCGTGATGGAATTTCCCTTTGCAAAATCCTATAGTCTCTTATAAAATTAAGTCCCAAACCTCAGCCTCCCATTCAAACTACACTGTTTTCTTCGTCTTTTGGGGCTTCTTTAACAGACTATTACAGACTGGATAGCTTATAAACAACATAAATTTATTTATCAGAGTTTAGAAGTCCAAGATCAAGGTGCTATTATGGTCTCATTCTCTGGTGAGGGTCCCCTTCCTGGTTCATAGTGTCTTCTCTCTGTATCTCACAAGGTGGAAGGGGTGAGGGAGCTCTAGGAACCTCTTTCATAAGGTGCTAATCCCATTCATAGAGGGTTCAATTTGTATCCTTAGGTCTTAAATACCCCCACAAAGGTCCAATCTAATAATACCATCACATTGGGCATTAGGAGTTCAACATGTATTATGGGGGGAACACAAATATTCTGACCATAATAACTATATTCTAGCTCTCTTGCTCTGTCTACCTATTGGTCTATCTAACACATAATAATTCATGGTCTAGTAAACATCCTCATTTTATCCCACACATTATAACTTCTATACATTTTCTAATGCCACTTTCTCCCTGCCTGTAATGTTGTCCCCTAGGATAATTTCCACATTCTATCAACACTCCTGGAGCTTCACCATCTCTTTAAGGTACAGTGATTTCACTCCTTTGAATAATCAACTATTTCTTTTGGAAGAATGTATTTACCTATTGTTTTATAGTTTTATTTAAACATTTTACTCTAAAGGCATGTTTTATCTTCTTAATCCTGTTAACTTAGAGATAGGGACAAGGCTTTCCTTCTTATATATTTTTATTAGAGGCCCGGTGCACAAAAATTTGTGCACTCGGGGGTGAGGGGGGTCCCTCAGCCCGGCCTGTGCCCTCTCGCAGTCTGGGACCCCTCGGGAGATAACGACCTGCTGGCTTAGGCCTGCTCCCGGGTGGCAGAGGGCAGGCCCAATCCCTAGGTGCAGCCCCTGGTCGGGCTCAGAGCAGGGCCAATTGGGGAGTTGGGGTGCCACCCGTTCATACACAGAGCAGGGCGATCAGGAGGTTGTGATGCCACCCTCAGTCGCGCTCAGGGTAGGGCCGATTGGGGGGTTGGGGCACCGTCCCCTGTCACACTCAAGGCAGGGTCGATGGGGAGGTTGCGGCACCACCCCGTCACGCACAGAGCAGAGCCAATCAGGGGGTTGGGGCACTGCCCCCTGTCACTCACAGAGCAGGGCCCATCAGGGGGGTTGGGGCTCTGTACCCTGTCACGCACAGAGCAGGGCCAATCATGGGGTTGGGGCGCTGCCACTCTCACACTCAGGGCAGGGCCAATGGGGAGGTTATGGCTCTACCCCGTCACACACAGAGCAGGGCCCGGGGGGGGGGGGTGTTGGGGCGCCGCACCCTGTCACACACAGAGCAGGGCCGATCAGGGGGTTGGGGCGCCGCACCCTGTCACACACAGAGCAGGGCCTATCAGGGGGTTGAGGCGCCGCACCCTGTCACACACAGAGCCGCAGGGCGATCAGGGGGTTAGGGAGCTCCCCCCTATCAGGCACAGAGCAGGGCTGATCAGGGGGTTGGGGTGCCTTCCCCTGTCACGAACAGAGCAGGGTGGATAGGGAGGTTGTGGCCCCGCACCCTGTCACACACAGAGCCTCAGGGCGATCAGGGGTTTTGGGCTCTGCCCCCTTTCACGCTGATCCCGGTGCCGGGAGGCCTCACGGCTCCGCTGATCCCGGTGCTGGGAGGCATATTACCCTTTTACTATATAGGGTAGAGGCCTGGTGCATGGGTGGGGCCGGCTGGTTTGCCCTGAAGGGTGTCTTGGATCAGGGTGGGGGTCTCCACTGGGGTGCCTGGCCAGCCTGGGTGAGGGGATGATAGCTGTTTGCAGCTGGTCACACATCCTTCAGGGTGGGGTTCACTGGGTGCCTGGCCAGCCTGGGTGAGGGGATGATGGCTGTTTGCAGCTGGTCACACACCTTTCAGGGTGGGGGTCCCCACTGGGGTGCCTGGCCAGTCTGGGTGAGGAGCTGAGGGCTGTTTTCAGGCTGGGGGTGACTGAAGCTCCCAACCACTCCTTTTTTTCTTTTTTATTCTGGGCCAGCTTTAGCTTTGAGGCTTGGCTCCAGCTCTTAGGCCTCCGCTGCTGAAAGTAGGTTTCTGGCCTTTGCTTACAATGTTGCGATCCTGCTGGCTGAAGCCCAGCGGACTAAAGCAGGTTTCTGGGGTTTTGTTTAGCTTCTATATTTGTTACATAGTTGCTTAGAGTTGCAGCTCAGAGGCCTGCAGCAGCAGGCGGGGAACGTTGGAGTCCTCCATCACTGAAGCAAGCAAGCCTCATGTTAGTTTCAAGCTGCCTGGCTGCTGGCCGCCATCTTGGCTGGCAGTTAATTTGCATATTGCCCTGATTAGCCAATGGGAAGGGTAGCGGTCGTACACTAATTACCATGTTTCTCTTTTATTAGATAGGATATACTTACTAGAGGCCTGGTGCACAAAAATTTGTGCACCCGGGGGGGAGGGGAGGGTCCCTCAGCCCGGCCTGTGCCCTCTCGCAGTCTGGGACCCCTCAGGGGATGACCACCTGCTGGCTTAGGCCTGCTCCCCGGGGGATTGGGCCTAAGATGGCAATCAGACATCCCTCTGGCAGCCCTGGCAGCCCTAGGGGGATGTCTACTGGTCAGCGGGGAGCAGGCCTAAACTGCAGTCGGACATCCTTAGCGCTGCTGAGGAGGCAGGAGAGGGCCCCACCACCACTGCTGTTCTGGCAGCCATCAGCCTGGCTTGTGGCTGAGCAGAGCTCCCCATGTGAGAGCACCCTGACCACCAGAGGGCAGCTCCTTCATTGAGCGTCTGCCCTCTGGTGGTCAGTGTGTGTCATAGTGATCAGTCATTCCCAGTCCTTCTGCTGTTAGGGTCAGTTTGCATATTACCCTTTTACTATATAGGATAGAGGCCTGGTGCATGGGTGGGGGCCGGCTGGTTTGCCCTGAAGGGTGTCCCGGAGCAGGGTGGGGGTCCCGCTTGGGTGCCTGGCCAGCCTGGATGAGGGGATGATGGCTGTTTGCAGCTGGTCACACCCCCTTCAGGGTGGGGGTCCCCACTGGGGTGCCTGGCCAGTCTCGGTGAGGGGCTGAGGGCCGTTTTCAGGTTGGCAGGCGACTGAAGCTCCCAACCTCTTCTTTTTTTTAATTCTGGTATTTATTTACCTTCTATGGCTGTCACTGGAGCTGAGAGCCGGCTCCAGCTCTGAGGCCCGGCTCCAGCTCTGATACCTCGGCTGCTGAAAGCAGGTATCTGGGTTTGTTTGGCTTCTATAATTGAAACACTGTTGTAGCTCTAGCTCTGAGGCCCAGCCGGCTGAAAGTAGGTTTCTGGGGTTTGTTTAGCTTGTATAATTGCAACATTGTTTCTTAGACTGCAGGTCAGAGGCTGGCCGCGGCAGGCGGGGAACCTTGGCTTTCTCCATCACTGGAGCAAGCAAGCCTCCTGTTCGCTTCAGCTGCCTGGATGCCAGCTGCCATCTTGGTTGGCAGTTAATTTGCATATCGCCCTGATTAGCCAATGGGAAGCATGTAGGAGGTACGGTTAATTACCATGTTTGTCTATTATTAGATAGGATATAATTATTGTGTATTTCTCTAGCATCTTTGTGTAATGCTACACACTCAGTAAATGTTCAATGAATATTGAATTAGAGTGAATTACCTGGTTATATTTAGGGCTCTATCTTCATCCTCAGAAAAAATATGCCACCTACTCAAACCAATGAAGTAGCAATAGTTGGCAGAATTAATATTGTTGGTAATAATGGTAATAATGTTAATATTATTGTTAACTGAAAATTGATGCTTACTAATTGCATTTTCAAAGTTAATTACATTGATTGAAATGTGGGCAATTTTAAGTTTGTCATGTTTATCTTGCATTAACATTCTTAAGAAGACCATTATTATTCAGTGGCCTGACCTCTTTGTGATTTTAAATTTGTGTTTACCTCATACAAAGTTCTATTTCAAACTCTTAGAATGTAATGAAAACCTCATAGTACAAAATGAATTTTAATTATTTGGAAAAATAAACAAGGGCCCATTGCAAAAGACCAATTATTAATTTTACTTCTGTCATCAATACCTATTCAGAAACTACTTTAATTTATCTTATTTAATGACTATCTACCTCTTTTGTATTTGGAATAAGCTAATATGAAACTCTGCTCCCCTGCTTCATGAAGATATTTGCATAAAGTGGTACTAAAAATAAGCTGGAAAGGAGGTTGAGGGGAAACACTCCATTTTTATTCTAATTTTAGATACAATTGTCTTTCTTCAGTATTAAACGTTTATTTTTATCTTAAAAGAACTAAAAATTCAGCTAAGGATTGTTAAAACAAAATTTATTTTTGCCTCTTTGTTATTATCTTCAGCATCTCTTAGTATACTCAACCTGTGGAATATATATTCTTTTTCTGTTAAGTATTCATTTGTCTACCCTGAGGACACAGATGGAAATTACCATAAAGCCTTTCTGTCAGCCAATCATATTCTATTCAACAACTACCCTTGTGTGATAAGAGGGAAACCAGAGAGAAATCAGCATTGATGGAAAATAAGGAAGGCATAGGAGCTATCCTCACTTGGCAGGTGAGGTTAACATATCCAGTGCATTGTGCTAATTTACTTGGGATCTTGTATAAATTGGGAGATATGAAGGCTAGAATTAGTTTTAATTTACAGATGGAAGAGACTGAAATAGTTATGGACTATGCTAAAGGTCACATAACTAGTGATTAAATTAAGACAATAATAAGTACTTAAAACCATAGCCCAGTGTCTGACAAAGAAATTCAGGAATGTAATTATAAATAATAGTTACATTATTTATAACTAAAAAGTATCTCTTTTTATGTAGAAACTAGAGGCCTGTTGCACAAATTCGTGCACCAGTGGGGTCCCTCGGCCTGGCCTGCAGGATTGGGCTGAAATCTGCTCTCCGACATCCCCTGAGGGGTCCCAGATTGTGAGAGGGTGCAGCCCCTCAGCGGATGTCAGAGAGCCAGTTTTGGCCCAATCCTGCAGGCTAGGCTGAGGGACCCCTCACCAGAAGGGACGCAGGAGGTTGGCTAGCCAGGGAGGGACCGTGGGAGGGCTCAATGGCATGTCCAGCCTGTCTCACTCAGTCCCAATTGGCCAGACCCCAGCAGCAAGCTAATCTACCAGTCGACTGTCTGCCCCCTGGTGGTCAGTGCACTTCATAGTGAGCGGTTGAGTGGCCTTAGCATATCATTAGCATATTATGCTTTGATTGGTTGAACAGATGACCGGATGACCAGACACTTAGCATATTAGGCTTTTATTATATAGGGTACTTCAATCTTAAATCTTCAATACCACCCATGTAGTTGTTATATTGGAATCTTCCTTTTGAATCCAGAATACTTTGTGCTTTCCCCCATGAACATAATTAAATTTCATATAAACCACATCCTGTTGTGATGTGCTGGGAATCCAGTGTTTATACCATTTCCTTGTTCTCCCATATACACAAAAAAACTACATTTCCCAATTGTCTTTCAAGAATGTCAAACTCAAGGGCGGCGGGTCGCATGCCTCATTTATGTAGTAGTGTGTGGTTCTGGCCAATGAAATGTGGGCAGTGATGATGTCACCATGTGCACACTGGACTGCTAAAAACCCACATGCTCTTTCATGATACTTCACTTTCTCTTTTCATCTGCTGGCTAAATGTGCATTATCTGGTATGCAAAATTCTGGAGAGGCCCTCTGGGATAGCAGAACCACTAAATCGAAGGAGCTTGGATCTCCAAGTCACTGTTTAGGGTAGAGCTGTGCAAGAGAGATATTTATTCAGAAACATCTGCTTTTGTATGAGGCAATGACATTTTGGTATAGTTAAAAAAAAAAAGAAAGAAACAACAACATAAAACACACCAATGAGCATTGATAACCTAATAATGCAGGTTTTTCCTCTCAGTCCCTATGACTGAGGAGTATGCATGAGAAACATAAAATTCAGTGGTTACTGCTTCTTGTAAAGCACTTCTATCTACAAGAGAAATGTTACCCTTTCCACTGCAAATTGTCATCCGGCAGGGCAAATTTTGAATTATGCACATTGCCTTTTTATTTATGCCTTTAAATTATACCTACAGTGGTTTTACAAGAAAGCTGTTTTCACTCCACTTAGAACTATAATTCCTTGCAGCTGTGGGTGCTATTGTTTCATTTACTCTTGCCTGGGCACCATAGTCTGCAAGAGTGGATTCTAACTGTAGAATTTTAATAACTGGGGAATAGGCCACAGAAGTACCTCAGCAGTTAATAGTGTAATTGTAATGTCATTATAAACACCTACTGCATTTGCACATGCTTTACCCTTTACCCAAAGGGCCCCAATCCTTAATTCTGCCTGGCAACCCACCACCCCCATCCCTCAGCATTTTGCTAAAATTATAACTATACCTGGAAATATGTACTTTATCACTAAAAATTCCCTATTTCTTGGTATGTATCAAAAAATGTAACTGTTGGCTTCTGAAAACATTCTTTTTCTGATGAGATGACTCACACTGGAAAGAAAAAAAAAGAAGAAGAAAAAAAGCATTCTTGAATATGGAGAACTCCCTGGCAAAATTTGCCAGCCATGCACACTACTAAAGTTTTGCACATACAGAGCCTAAGATGATTCAGTTATTTAAGAAGCTGTAAATGTTTAAGTTTATAAATAAATATTTCTCATGTACTTTCTCAATAATTCGCTGATCTTCTAAAAGATGTTTTTCAAATGCAATGTCCCCAAAATGTAAAGATATGGGTCCAAGTAATGTTATAGGTCATTATTCATCTCTTAAATCTATGTGGGGCATACGGCTAATTTACCAGTCCTTGATTTGAAGTTCATCTTGGAATCATGATATTTAATGGTCAGTTGCTCCCATCTGAGCCTTCTCCTAATCCATTCAATTCCATCACTTTCAGTTAATCTGCAATGGTTTGGCATCTGGTCTAGTTCCTTCTCCCTGTATTCTCTGTGTCTACATTATCTATGCTACATGTGTTGGTGTTTGATCTCTGACTATATCTTATCTCTACTGATTTCCACTTCACAGTATTTTCACATCTCTTTTTTCTATTCATCCCTTTTTCCCTAATTCACATCCTTCTTTCATGCTTGGGGTTTATGGTATAATATCCCCCATTGCCTCAAGTTATTATCTGTTCTGAATGATTATACCCCTGTCACAGTAAGCTTCCTAAATTTCAAAATTGATCATGCCATTCATTCTCTCTAAAGCCATTAAATGCCTTTTGAGTAATATCTAAATTCCTCCTAATGGTACTCATATTCCCATCATCTGTTTCCACCTACCTCCTCAGCCTGTGTTCTGATCATTTTTCCTCTGCTTTAGGCACTTTAGACATTACTTGTTTGGCTCTTTGCTTCTGCTCATGCTGTTCTCTCTCCCTGAATGTCCTTCTATGCCCAATCTCTGACTGCCAAGGTCATCATACCCATCTTTCAAAGACCAGTTCCAAACATATATCCTCCTTTAAGCTTTTCACCTTGGAGTTAATTGCTTTATTCTCTTGTCTCACACTGCACTTTGTCTGGATTTCTATTATGTTACTGTTCAGATTCTCCTTTCTAGTAATTACTTGCTTATATCTCTGTCTTCTCTTCTAGACTTTGAAACACTTGAGTGAAATAACCATTCTATATTATTGTCAATATATCTTAAAATATCAGATATTCTATGTACACGTATTTTAATTGAATTTGTCCAATGACCTTCAAAACTTTGTTTTTCTATGAAACCTCAAGTCTAAACTGCTATAAGGTCTACATGAAACACAACAGTTATATGCAGTCCTCATAACTGAGCACAGATCTACTTGTTTACCAGAGTGCATAATCAACAAGCACAACAAGTCTTTTGCTGAGCTTTCTCGTTGTTAAGGGCCAGGGTGGAAAATTATTCACTGTTGTGTGCAACAGTTCTAACATACGATCAAGAGAAATGTAGCTATTTTTTTGTTATTATATCTTGTAAACACATTATTTATAACTAAAATGTAAATAAAATTAGACAAGCAAACATGTCTAAAATCAATAGTAATTGATAATTTTTTATTTTCTTTCTTTTTTATTGACTTTACTGAGGTGACATTGGTTAATAAAATTATAATAGGTTTCAGATGTACAATTCTATAATATATCATCTGTGTATTATATTGTGGGTTCACCACCCCAAGTCAAGTCTCCTTCCATCACCATTTATCCTCCCTTTACCCTCTTCTACATCCACCTCATCCACCTCCTTTCCTTCCTGTAATCACATACTATTGTCTGTGTCTGGGTTTTTTTCTCATAAGTGAACCTGACAAGATACAGATTGTTAAGGGAAGAATAGGAGAAGCAGGGATTGAATAGTGTAGAAATAACTGTCTTGGCTTTCCGCTATCTAAAAGCATTTGTTAACTAGATTCACAAAGTTCAACATTCCAACTTTTGTTCACTGTGTTCGTGATATTTCCTTTTTTTTTTAAATCCAAATAACATCGTGCATTAAACATCAGGTTTCTAGTGGGTGCATATTAATATGAGTGAGGTGGAAGAAAACTAACTCGAGAGATGGAGATTTTAGCAGTTTTTAAAAGGCAGATATAATTACAATCAATTGAACATTTTTTAAGCTGCCTTTAGGAACATGATACTGTTTTAGATACTAGGGAGTTCTGCAAAAAGTGGAAGACATGGTATCTAACCCATAACAATTAATAAACCTATTAATAGACCCAATCTTTTAACGCTATTGTGCATTTATACAAATATTATTTTATATGTGTTTTCTGTCATGTAAGTAACAAGTTTGAGAATCCCCATGTAGGTTCATTTATCATTCTATGCTTTCACATAGGCCACAAAATCAGCTCCATCCCAGAATATAAGTTCACACAACAAGGTCTTAATATAGAATAGTTTAGTAATATCACAAGCTCTTTTTAAGTACTGTGCCTGAAATGTGTCAGATTCTAAACCACATATTATCTGCACCCCAGGGAACCCACTGTTGAGGAAGTAAAAGTCTGGTGGAAGAAACTTGATGAATATACAGAAAAAAAATAGGGAAAACCAGCATTTAAAAAAATCTATTATACTCTAGATAGTGTGCTAAACATTTTACCTATGCAATCTGTAACTAAAACATGATATGTTGTAATACAGGCCACAAACCTGTCCAAGATTTACTGAATCAGGATCACGACCCTGATCACTACCCTGATTAAGTTAAGCTTTGCATTTAGTAAAAGAAGAAACAAAATCTTTATGTTGTAAAGACAGGTTAATCTAGTAGTGTAGCTATACAGAGGGGAAAAAATGTAAATAGACATTAGTGTGGAAAATCCTTAAATAATTTTATTTTAATAACTTTCTATTAAATTTATTGAGGTGACATTGGATAATAAAATTATATAGATTTCAGGTGTACAATTCTATAATACATTATCTGTGTATCACCTTGTGTATTCTCCCAAAATTCAATCTCCTTCCATCACCATAAATTCGACCCCCTTTACTCTTTACCAGTCCCCACCCTCCTTCCCTCTGGTAACCAACCACCAAAATGTTGTCTATGAGTTTTTGATTGTGTGTCTTGTTTGTTCATTTGTTGATTTTAGTTTCTGTCCCCTAAATAAGTGAAATCATATGGTTCTTGACTTTTTCTGTCTTATTTTGCTTAGCATGATATTCTCAAGATCTATCAATGTTGTTGCAAATGGCAGTGTTTCATCTTATGACTGAGTATTCCATTGTATATGTACCACATCGTCTTTATCCAGTCATCTATCAAAGGATACTTTGGTTGTTTCCATGTCTTGGCAACTATGAATAATATTTTAAGATCCTACCATTTGGATACAAGAGCTATATGATATACAGTCCCATAGATATAACACTTCTGGATTTTCTCCAACTTACAAGATCAGTATTTGTTTATAAGGGAGAATAAGGGGAGGTTAAATGGTGATGGAAGGAGACTGGACTTGGGGTGGTGAACACACAATACAGTGTACAAATGATGTGTTATGGAATTATGCTCCTGAAACCTACATAATTTTGTTAACCAGTGTCGCCCCAATAAATTCAATAAAAAGAAAAAACCCAGACCAATAGTTAACAGGGGGCATGGTGGTTGTAAAAAGAAAACAAACAAAAATAAAATACAAAAACTTTGGTGAATCCTTATACATTCCAAATAAGATAATTAATGTTACTAATGTGTAAATAATAAGCTTTGTAATTTTCATCATGGTCCCAGTCCCATTCCTCTATGTCCTAAGCTAACATTAATTGGTCTAAAAGAAACCTCTCAGGGTTCAAAAAAATTCTCACTTCTACTTCTTTCTTTTCAAATGAGTATGTTTGTTTGTTACTAATCAAATGCTTCTGAATAGGTATATTAATCTGGAAGGTAAAATTTTAGTTTGAGTTTGTGACTACATAATGTGAAATAGCCTTATTTATATTTTACATCTTGTAATTTACTTTGTAAGGTGGTATTATATGGGCATTTAATTGATCAATTAATTAACCATATATGAGTAAACACTGAACTAGGAGCCAGATGATCTGGGTGTGACTTGCTAAAATTATTGCATCTCACTGGTCTTTGGTCCATCTTCCATAGTAGGAAGTCAACAAGTAATATAAAAAGAGAAAAAATGAATACTAGTAGTATAAGCATTTCATTTAGGACTATAGAAATATTAGCTAAAGTTTAAAACCTAGTGTAAAGGGATCAGTTATTAGGAGGGACAGGGAAGGGCAGTAGTCAATTTCTTTCCATTATAACCATGTAGAATAATTGGACTTTTAAAACTCTGTGAATATATAATTTCAATTAAAAAATTAAATTTTGTTTAAAACAAAACTGGAGATTGCACAATTTTTCTAACGGCAATACTACTTATTTTCTGAGTGGCTGTAGGTAACTCATTTTACTGTTTTTATTCTCTGTGTGGCTATCACTTTTGTTATTGCTTTGTTTGTTTTAAAGCAGTAGGCACTCCATTAACAAAATTAATTTATTGATGTTTCCCACAGTGAACTTGGTTCATAAAAATATAGTGTTTATTGTCCAATTAATTAATAAGAATAAAGTTTATAATTATATAATTAATTATAAACCTCTCTGAGGTCCACTACTTCATCTTCATGGTCTTATTTCAGGCTTTCATCAGTTTTGCTAACATAATCACAATAAGCCACTGAATGGACTTCTTGCTTTTATATTTTGCAAGTTTTTGTCTTCTTTTTGAAAGCAGACATATTAAAATAGTAGTTTTGCAGGTGACAGTGTTTTGTTGAGATTTTATGAACATAGATCAACTTTATTCAATATATTCCCAGAGTGACAGGTTTCAACTAGGTTCAGAATTATTAAGCTAACTAATTATTATTAGTACATAATAGAATAGCAAACGAAGCCCTAATTCATGAATGAGCTAATAACTGCTCCGTATTTCCACGGATTAGTCCTAAGTATTTCTTAATCGGTTATATATGGCTTGGTATAATAGTAATATTGGAAATAATAGCAGCAAATACTCTATATAATTATATTTCATTTCTGCCCACATTAAACATTGTCTTAAAAAACAAATTTATATGGATTGTATTACATACTATGCAAAGATATTTTTATAATGTTACCACTTTTATTATCATTTAAATTATTTTTAATTTTCTTTCTTTTACACATATATCACATTCACCTTACAATGTTTATCTGAACTGGAAAAAGAAACATATTTATACTTTTTGCTTTTTTCTATAACAATTTCCAAAAATTTCCAAACTGAGTCTTTCATTTACTTGTCTCTCAACTTTTAAATGTGCTTTTTTAGATATCTCAGGGTGATACTCTTTGTGTGATACATCATATTTGATTAAACCAGTCACATTATATTGAAATAAACTGTGTGCATAATGAACACAATATGATTGAATTCACTGGACATGCTACATCACAGCACCTGGCTTGCTGTTCTGTGAAATCCTGAAGGTTCCTGAAGTGGAAAAGAAGAGAGAGGTAATAAGTTAAAGTGCAATGGCTAATTTTAGAAGTATGGGTTCCTACATGCTAGTATGTGTCTGTAACAAGGGAGAGCCAGATGTTTCCAAATAGAGTTGCTCCGGCCATCAGAAATGTGTAGAAATAAGCATTTGGTCCAATCAGAGTCTGTTCAAAGATTCTGTCACTCTGTGCTGCTTGGCCTAATGACCAAGTTTATATCTATTTTATAGAGAGGTATTTCCAGCTTAGTCTCATCCTTAGTCTATTGAGTGGTGATATAACACTATGTGAAAAAATAGGGCGACAAACTGTAAATATTTCCTTAAGTGCTAGCTCCCTAGAACCAAGCCTAATAAAACTACAATTCGCTGTTCACTACAGCAAATACATTTCTCAAATATATTTCTAACCTTCAAAGGGCATAGACACCTTGTAAAAAACCCATAGGAAACTGAAATTTAGGAAAATTCTGGAAAACCAAACCTTTATACGCTACCAAATAAGAAATTGCATCACTTAGATCATTTTGCAGTTGCACTGCTGTATCTGTCAAACATGTCTCTGGGATGGTTGTTTCAATTTGAAATTGCAGGCTTCATAGCCACCTAATTAATAACCACATGAGGATTTTAGAATTTATATGTTGCATGTATAGTTTTATACACAAGATTTTTACCACTGCATTGATAAAATCTCAGTCTAAAACAAAGAAATGTCTCTTGTTTAGCCTATTCATAATTAGATTTGATATTTACTATATTTTCTTTAAACTTTTTGAAGTTTTTAAGATACCATACAGAGATACCCTTCAACTATTTCTAGCTAGATTATTATTTTTTTAACAACAGATTGACCTGGGTTTTAATCTCACTCTGCCTTTTACTAGCTGGCTATATGACCTTGGACAAGGTACCTGACTTCTCTGAGATTCAGTTTTACTCATATAAAAAATGAGAATATTAAATATCATGTACCTTATAAAATTTCTGTGTAGATTAAATGCCATAATGAAAAGTATCTAGTACAGTGTCTGGTCATAGCAAACACAAAGTAATCAGTTACTATTACCACTGGTCCCAGACTAAGAGAGCTAAATTATACTGTAGTTAAATAAAACTAAATGGTGTTGGATTAGGCATCCGTAAAATCTATATTTAAAATAAAAAGATCTCTCCATCCCTAAAATTAATTGAATTGAGAGGATAATATGTAAGGAGACTATATTAACACTCTCCATTAGATGGCTCACACTTTTATACTTGTATAGACTGCACAAACACTAACACATCTATGTAACATGTAAAAATAAAATCTTAGTTTTCTAGTTAAATAAAATTATTTAATATTAAAACTAATAAACAGGTACTAGGTGATAATGCTAAGTATATATAATTGACCAGCAAAAATGAGAAATAAAAAAAAAGTGAATTAAATTTCACTCTTGTCCATAGACATAATTTCTAAATGCATTTAAGTGCTCTGATAAAAATCAACCATCAGGGTGATAAAGGAAATGAAAGCATTTTTACTTCATTTTAACCTTATCTATGAAGGTCATCATTTTTTTGTTCTAATCCATTTAGCTAACAACAGAAAAGAAAGGGAATTCTCCACAATGCTACTTCAATATATTCCTTGATTCCAATTAATTTGTGTCACCTGTACTTGTACCCATAACAAAACTCCCTCCCCTTGGGGTTTTTGACCTGTAAGTCATTTTGAAAACAGAACTGTTTTCTCTAAACTTTTAATGTGAGGAGTTGGCCAACTCTAGATTTTTCTCTTCTCTGAGGGAAAATATAGGTTCCTATATATTGAATAAATGTGTGTATAGCCTAACCGGTTTGGCTCAGTGGATAGAGAGTCGGCCTGTGGACTCAAAGGTCCCGGGTTCGATTCCGGTCAGGGGCATGTACCTTGGTTGTGGGCACATACCCAGTAGGAGATGTGCGGGAGGCAGCTGATCGATGTTTCTCTCTCATCGATGTTTCTAACTCTCTATCCCTCTTCCTTCCTCTCTGTGAAAAATCAATAAAATATATTTAAAAAATATGTGTGTATAGAGAGAGACTTAAAAACAATATTTTCTCATGAGTCTAAAATTAGAAAGATGTTGGTCAGAAACCAACTGTATAGGCAATGAAGGGAAACTTGACTTGATTATACTATAACCTGGTCATGGTATGGTTTAATTGTCAAAAAGAAAATGGGACATTTAAATTATGAGCTACTAAAGAAGACTAGTTAAGCCTATACTGATGTTGGAAATGAATACAGGGGTGGGCAAAAGTAGGTTTACAGTTGTTGGTATGGAAAACAATAGTCCAGCCAGCATGGCTCAGTGGTTGAGCATTGACCTATGAACCAGGAGATCACACATGCCCAGGTTGCAGGCTCCTTCCTCAGTGTGCAGTGTGCAGGAGGCAGCCAATTGATGATTCTCTTGCACCATTGATGTTTCTATCTCTCTCTCCCTCTCCTTTCCACTCTGAAGTCAATAAAAAATATAGTTAAAAAATACAAATATATACAGTTTTATTGTACTCACAACTGTAAACCTACTCTTGCCCATGCTTGTATAAGGCCATTGTAATGGTAAACTAGACCAGTGATAATTTAGAGAGGTTGTAATGCCTTCAGAAAATTAATTAACATAGTTCATTATATTAGCATATTTGTAAGAAAAATCAACAAACTCTCTAGATCAGTGGTTCTCAACCTGTGGGTAGCGACCCCTTTGGCGGTCGAACGACCCCTTCACAGGGTTGCCGAAGACCATCCTGCATATCAGATATTTACATTATGATTCATAACAGTAGTAACATTACAGTTATGAAGTAGCAACAAAAATAATTTTATGGTTGGGTCACAACATGAGGAACTGCATTTAAGGGGCCAGAAGGTTGAGAACCATTACTCTAGATAGACAAAAATCATTTGCTAAAATTCAACATCCATTTATGACCAAAGAAACTAATTAAATAATAAATTTTTAATAAGGAAAATACCTAAAAAGTCAAAAGCCATCATAATCCATAAGGTTGAAACATTAAAAACTATTTACCTGTCTAGATTGATGTTAGTAGTTATTGCACATCACATATATTCTATAGTTTGCTGGCTTCAGGATCTAGGCAAGTGTGCATGTTTTCACCATTTCTTTTCACCATTTCACTGAAGATCTGTTAGTTGAAAGCAAGAAAATAAGTTAAAGTTGTAGGGACTGGAAAGGCTGATGTGATTCTGTAGATAAAACTACTTAAAATAATCTGTGGATTAAACCATAGAATTAAGTAAAAACTTCAACAAGGTGACTGGATATAAAACTCTATACAATATCAAAGTTCAATTATATATGCTAAAAACTAACAGGAAGAAAATATAATATAAAACATATATTTATAATTGTACCAAAATACAAATTATACTTATTAGAAAATCTACCACTATGAAGAAATGACAAAACATTATTGAAAGAGATTAAATAATCCTTTATAATAAAAGCCCACTGTGTCCGGTTGTTGGGTCAGCCATTCAACCAATCAAAGCTTAACATGCTAATGATATGCCAAGGCCGCTCAACTGCTCGCTATGACGTGCACTGACCACCAGGGGGCAGACAGTTGACCAGTCAACCAGTTGCTGTGACATGCACTGACCACCAGGTGGCAGATACTCCAATCAGTAGGTCAGCTTGCTGCTGGGGTCCAGCCGATGGGGACTGAGCGAGACAGGCCAGACACACCCTGGAGCTCTCCCAAAGTCCCTCCCCAGGTGGCCAACCTCCTGCATCCCTCCCTGGCCCTGATGGTGCATCGGTGGGGTCCCTCAGCCTGGCCTGCACCCTCTCACAATCCAGGACCCCTTGGGGGATGTTGGAGAGCCAGTTTTGGCCCAATCCCACAGGCGAGGCAGAGGCACCCCGTTGGTGCAGGAATTCGTGCACCGGGCCTCTAGTACAGTGATGGTGAACCTTTTGAGCTCGGGGTGTCAGCATTTTGAAAAACCCTAACTTAACTCTGGTGCTATGTCACATATAGAACTTTTTTGATATTTGCAACCATAGTAAAACAAAGATTTATATTTTTCATATTTATTTTATATATTTAAATGCCATTTAACAAAGAAAAATCAAACAAAAAAATGAGTTTGCGTGTCACCTCTGACATGCATGTCATAGGTTCGCCATCACTGCTCTAGTATTTAAATAAGTACTGATGTTATAGGCTGAATTGTGAACACCCAAAATTTCTATGATGAAGCCCTAAACAACAATGTGACTATATTTGAAGTTAGGGCCTTTAAGGAGATAATTAAGATTAAATAAGGTCATAAGGGTAGGGCCCTAATATCATAGAAATGGTGTCTTTATAAGAAAAAGAAAGAGACAAAAGGTCTCTCTTCCTCTCTGTCTTTATTCATCCATGCAGAGGCAAGGTCATGTGAGAACACAGCAAGAAGTTGGCTATCTACAAACCAGGTTGAGAGGCCTCAACAGAAAGCAACCTACTAGAACCTTAGCCTTGGATTTCTAAAGTTTAGAACTGTGAGAACATAAATTTACTTTATTTAAGCCATTCAGTCTGTGGTATTTTGTTATTGAAGCCTGAACAGACTAATAAAAATTCAGGTGAGATATAACATGTTTACGGATCAGGATACTGAAAATCATAAAGATATCAAATCTCCTTAAAATGATCTATGGATTTATTCTTTCTTTCCATATTCAGCAATGTTTATTGAGTCTACTATTCAGTAGGGAGTATTTTAGGCACATGGGAAAAAGTAGTGAAGATCACATAAAAATCACTGCCCAGATGAGGTTTACATACACGTTCTTAAAGTGTAGAGTCAATTATTTTAGGTTATAGAATCTAGATTTTGAAATCTTCCATGCAATTCCAATAAAAATACCACCAGTTTGTTTTTTTTCCCTGCAACTTAACAAAGTGATTTAAATTTTATACTCAAGGGCAAATGTCAAAAAATATCCAGAACGCATAAAGAAGAAAACCATGGTAGGAAGATTTGCTTAGTTAGGGACCAAACATTATTTTAAAACTATACCAAAATCATTATATGCAATCAGAAGAGATAGACAAGCTGATAAACTGTACAGAATAGGGAAACCAGGAACAGGACCAGATATAAATGAAAATTTGATATATAATGAGCTGACATTATACATACATATATAGACTTGTCAATAATGCTGTTAAGACAACTGCTTGACTGTATGCTTTTTAAAATGAACTTGAATCTGTATTTCACACCATACATTTAAAAATGTATTATAGGTAAATAAAAGATTTAACTTTAAAAAGAAAAATGCTAAGCTTTTAGGAAAACATAGAATAAATTTATAAACTCAGGAAAGAGAAACCATAGAAGATACAAAACTTGTAAACCTTACAAATAAAAAATGTAAATTGTTTTAATATGATTTGATTATACTAAAATTAACAGTTTCTATTCTTCAAAAGATACCATAAAAAGAGAGAAAAGATAAGTCTTAAACCAGAGAATATATTTAAAAGATATTTAACTGGCCAAGAAGTTGTATTCATATCATATAAATACATCTGACAGTAAACAAAAAAATTACTTCAGTTATTGACTACCTATATCATTTTCAATAATCTGTCCCAGGCAGTGTACATATAAAATTGTGAAAGACAAAAAATAAGGCTTTTAGAACATAGAACAGAATACCTTTACAACCTTGGTCAAGAAGATATATTTCTAAGAACAACATAAGGAATACTAACTTAAAGGAAAATATATTTGACTCAAACTAATTTAAAATTAAGAACGCATGTTCATTAAATAGCACCAATAAGGGAGTATGAAGACAAATTAAAAACTGGGAAAAGGATGATGTTTGTAATGATATAACCAAAAAGGTCATGTAGCCAGTATATATTAAGATCACTCATAAATCAATATGAAAAGGACAAGCAACCTTATGAAAAAATTGATAAGAACCTTGAGCAGGCACTTTACCATAGAGGAAAATTGAATGGCAAATGTTGGTCTAAAAAGATGTTTTATCCTAATAGTTAGTAGGAAATGCAAATTATAACTAAAAGGAGATGTCATTTTATACCCATCAAGGTGGCTAAACTGTCAAACCTAAGGTTGGTGAGGTCATGGGGAAAAACTGTAGATTTAAACACTGCTGTTGGGAGCATAAGTTGTATCAGATCAACAATTTAGCATTACATATAATCCTATATAATAAAAGTCTAATATGCAAATCGACCAAACAGCAGAACAACCAGTCGCTATGATGTGTACTGACCACCAGGGGGTAGACACTCAATGCAGGAACTGCTCCCTGGTGGTCAGTGCACTCCCATACGGGGAGCGCCACTCAGCCAGAAGCCGGGCTCAAAGCTGGCGAGCACAGGAGTGGTGGTGGGAGCCTCTCTCACCTCCGTGGTAGCTCTAAGGATGTCCGACTAATGACTTCAGCCCATGTGGAGCGGGCCTACTAAGCCATCAATCAGACATCCCCTGAGGGCTTCCAGACTACGAGAGGGCACAGGCTGGGCCAAGGGACGCCCCCCCCCCCCCCCGCTGACACCAAGTGCACAAATTTAATGCACTGGGCCTCTAGTATTAAATATGTATACAACATTCGATTCAGCAATTCTACTTCTAGGTATACATCCTTAAAAAGTCTTACTCCTGTCCACCAAGAAATATGTATAAGAATATTTATGAGTATTATTTCTGTTGGCAAAAAAATAACCTCGAAATAGATCAAATGCCTCTAAACAGAAAAGGGCTAAATAAACTATGGTATCTATAATAATAAAAGCATAATATGCTAATTAGACTGGACAGCTGAACAACCTTCTGGACGTCATTCTGGATGTCCATCTGGATGAAGCTGCAAGGGTTGAGACAGAGGTGGTTAGGGGTGACCAAGCAGGCAGGCGAGCAGTTAGGGGTGATCAGACAGGCAGGCAGAGTGGTTAGGGACAATCAGGCAGGCAGGCAAGCAGTTAGGAACAATGAGGCAGGCAGGCAGAGGTGGTTAGGGGCAATCAGGCAGGCAGGTGAGCAGTTATGGGCGATCAGGCAGTCATGCAGGCAGAGCAGTTAGGGATGATTAGGCAGGCAGAGTGGTTAGGGGTGATCAGGCAAGCAGGAAAGCTAGCAGTTAGGAGCCAGCAATCCCAGCTTGCAAGAGGGATGTCCGACTGCCAGTTTAGGCCTGATCCCGTGGGATCCCTGCAGCATCGGGACTAAACTGGCAGTCGGACATCCCCCAAGGGGTCCCGGATTGTGAGAGGGTACAGGCTGGGCTGAGGGCCCGCCCCCCCATTAACGAATTTCATGCACCAGGCCTCTAGTATTAATATAGTAGACTATAGCTATACATCATTATGAATGATCTCATTAATATAATGTTAAGTAAAAATAATAATGTTTAAGAAGTCACAAAAAATTGATACAAAATAATTCCTTAATATAAGTTTCAAAAACAAAAAGTTTTTTTTTTTTTAAAGAAAATGTGATGAATCTGTAAAGAGAAGCAGGGGAATAGTAAATACAAGTTCAAGATTCTGAGTATCTCTGAGTGGGCAAGAAGGAACATGGGTTACTTGAGTGACACAATAGGAAACATCAATATTGATTAAGGCTTTTGTTATTACCTTTAAATAAAATAGTAGGAATATGGAAGTTTAATGCTTTCATTACTTTGCTTACACCTTAAATTCTATTTAACATTTAATAAAAGCAATGAAAACAGAAATATCAGTGTGATTCTTTTTGTATAAATACTATAAAGATATATACAAATATAGATTTACCATTAAGAGGTTTCAGAAACAAACCTTTGATATTTCATTATGTGCTATTATACTTAGAATCTAAATTTTCTAAAATAAGAATATGTATTACTATTATTTTTATTCTCTAGGATTATTTGGGGGTCAGATTATAGTATATTAAATTTAAAAAAATTTCTCTAAAGAAACAAATAAAAAACAAACAAACAAATACGTATTAAGAAGAAAAAAGCAACAGGAATCAAACCATATTTGCTTAAGGAGCAGAAAGCCAATATGTAGTCCAAAAGCCTCAGCATTTCCTATCATTGAGCCATAAACTACTCCAAGGTATACAGTGGATCATACAGTAGCTTTCTGACACTCTTAGATGCTGTAGACAGTTCTCCTATTGCTGGATACTGGAGCTGAATCTCAATATCTTCCTCTAAAATGTGATAGAAAGGCACAAGGGAGTAAGACTGAGGAGGGACAAAGAATCCCAATAGCAGCCTGGCTGAGTCTTGAGTCTTAACCTTTTGAACAGATTCTTAGCTACTCAAGCAAAAAATCATCAGCATGGAAGGGAAACCACTGGCCTAGAAGCTGTTTTCTGTGAAAGGTTATTCAGGAGCTGTGCATTCTGGCCCATAGCTGTCAAATCCCTGCCAATGTGTGGCCAGTGGAGAGCATTTTGGAGAATGAGGGCCAAATACAATGCAAACAGCCTTGTCAGCCAGGCAGAAATGCGCCAAATTGTGAGAAGACAGCTTAGCATGTTATTTCATGTTACTTCCAGGATCCCCTGAGAAGCCAAATCCTGGCCAGACTGTTGGTTACAAGCCCTGTGAACTTCTATTGCAAAACTGTCACAAAATTTAAAAGGAATATAAAGTCAGCCTATTTGACTGATGTTGGCATTATGATTGAACAATTGAATATTCTAGCTTGAGCAGAGAAGGGGTACATACACTTGGGAAAATATAACCAGAGTGAACAAACATCCATGGTTTATATCATTATTAAAAATAAATATGATATTTACCACCACAGGATTTTCCACATGTAGATTGACTTTACTCTCTAAACTTATATTCTAGTATTGTCTGATCTTTTTGTTTCTTGCTCATTGGCCCAGAATTACATAACTTTGCATTGTGCTTCAAAGTATCCTTGACAAGATTTTAGTACTTGGTGATGGTCACACTGGAGTATTGTGTGCTCTTTATTTCTGAATGATATCTTGAGCCCCTAGCCACAATACAAAAGAATATACCACACATCTAGTATTAGATAGCATCATGGTGGGTTGGAACAGAGAAAAATGGGGGAAGTCAGATTGTTTTCTGCGGACCAAAAATTTCATCTAATGCTAATAGTAGAGTCAAATATATTGATTTTTAGTAGTTACTATCTGAAACAAAACTTTGACATAAAAATAGATATGCTAGCTTTCTAAATATGTATGTTCTTGTTCTAAAGGCCAACAATAACTCAATTTATCTTACACCTGTATAAATTCCAAATCATAGTGACTTTTTGAATTATAAACTTGCAAAATTAGGAGATTGGTTCAGTTTCAACCAGGTAAGGAATCTCTTGTTGGAAACTAAGCAAAGAAAGTTAGCATGACATCCTGAATAAAACACTTAAATGGAAAGATAAGAAGCATAGGTCCTAACCTCTTATCAGCAGACAATTACCAGACATTTTGAAAAAACACACAAAAAAACCACAAATAAACCTTCATGGCCTATATCTTTGAACCAAAAGTTTTTAACGACTTTTAATACAGATTTTTTTTCATTTTGGTTTCTTTTCTTTTCTTCCTTTTTTTTCTTTTCTTTTTATTGTTTAAAGTATTACAAATAGTAGTACATATGTCTCCTTTCCCCCCATTGACCTCCCCCCAGCCTCCCCTACCTCCCCCGCAGTGTCTGTGTGCATTGGTTATGCTTATATGCATGCATTCAAGTCCTTCTGTTGATCTCTTACCCGCCCCCCGCACCCTCCCCTGTCTTCCCGCTGTAGTTTGACAGCCTGTTCGATGCTTCTTTGTCTCTGCACCTATTTTTGTTCATCAGTTTATGATGTTATTCCTTTTTCTTCCATCTGTATGAAGACTTCCCATTTTTATGAAAAAATTACAAGTGAAAATAGAATACATTTTACACTGAAATGTGTTGGTCTACTAAGCAATAAATATTGCTATTACAGAACTACAAATGATAGCCTATACCAGAGAGAGCCAAGAGGCTTGAATTCATGTGCTGACTCTTACTGATGAATAGTGGCTGTCTGCATAGCTATGTTGAGAGGGATGCTGAGGTGAGGTCTAACCTGAACACAGAGGAGTGCCATTATTGATTAGCAAAGTTTGCTGGGGCAAAAAAATGGCAGGAACATTGGCACAACTACTACTTATTTGGTATTATCATATCAATCCTTTCCCTATGCACATGTGTATTTTTCTTCCTTTCTGTCGTTTATGTCTAGCCTTTCTGACAAAATATGAGTAAATGGCTTTACAGTAGTAAGGTCAGAAACTGCTATGATTTTGTTGCTGGAAAAATCAGTTAAATAATAGTGGTTTGTCAGTTTAAAGAGTTTGCAATTGATAAATTGGATATATTTGTATTACATAGCTATATAATCTGGATCCTTAGGCTCATTCTTTTTATTATTGTTCTTCTAATAGGCACATTGTAAATATTGACAGAAATATCCACAAAAAAGCAACAAAAAGTAAATGTGATTAACAAGATATAGTCAATAATATCTGTATAAATGACAATGGACGGTACTGAAAAAAAAAGCCTCTTGTCTTCTCTCTCTCTATCTCTCTCTTGAGCCACTGCATATATTTTCATCTAAAAGATTAGATTCTCCTTAAACTTATCTTCTTATTCCTCTACATGTTTTTGTAATGCCATATTTAATCCTATTTTAAAACAGCTAAGAAAATAAGTCAGCTGTGGGATTGTTGAATGAAAATTAGGATTAAAGTTTGAAAACCCAGTTTAAGTGTAATTTTCCAATTTACCAGCTGTGTAACTTTGGGTAAGTTGCATATTTTCTTTGATTATAAATTTCTATAAAGTTTCTGTGAAGATAAAATCTGTGAAACATCTTGGATAGTGTCTGCCACATACTAAGCACTTGAATGGTTTTAATTCTCACTTACATTCTCAAAAGTGCTGC
This sequence comes from Myotis daubentonii, assembly GCF_963259705.1. Lineage (NCBI taxonomy): Eukaryota > Metazoa > Chordata > Mammalia > Chiroptera > Vespertilionidae > Myotis > Myotis daubentonii. The sequence goes on along the minus strand of NC_081861.1, from coordinate 33,210,641 downwards.
TGAGTGAAATATTTGTTTCTAGTTTATAAATTTCCCAAACTCATTATGAGTCAAATGATCAGAAATTATACTTAATAGGGAAAAATATTTATCATTTTCAAATGTCTAATTTAAACAAACTAATAAAATAACAAGCAGAATAAAAATATACACACTGATGCATACATGCATCAAACAGAAGTAGAATACTTATTCTTTAGTTTGTGTTAAAATTAAATACAAAATGGAGACAACACTTGAGAATTCTTTGAGCAGACAAAATAATTTAAGCCACTCAAGCAAAATTAAACCTATATTATTTCATGAACATAAGTAAGATTTAACTTAGGTTATTTCCTATAAATGCCTCTGAGATCATAAAAAAAACCTTATAATCTTCCTAAAAATGGTATGAGATCATCACTTTTGACCAATCCCCTGCCATCCAGAAACCTCCATTTTAATAACCAATCAGGCAAAGGTTAAGAGCTTCCAATTTTTCATCCTGTAACTTCATGAACCTGAGCTTCATATCAGTCTTTGATTTTGAAAGCTCACAGTTTACAAACTTTTATTTTCTTTCCTTAGCGCTGTTATTTTTTAAATTTTTTATTGTTGAAAGTATTACATATGTCTCCTTTTCCCCCGCATTGACCTCTGGTATCCCGCCTCTGCACCCCCGCTCCAGGCTTTCACCACCCTATTGTCTGTGTCCTTTGATTATGCACATGTACATATAAGTTCATTGGTTGATCACTTCCCATCCACCCTCCCGCTACAAACTTCTTTTATATTCACAATAAATTCTTACTAAACAATATTTATTGATTTGGTGGTTTTAATTTTGCTATTTCTGAGTTTTTGACATCTGGTGGAAGCATATGGATTTAGTTTGATATTGTTTATTTAAATTTGGATACTGGAGGCTCAAATTAAAATCATACAGAGAAATTACACCAGCAAAATGCAGAATAAGCAGTCCCAGGCCCTCATTCCCACAGAGAAACATTAAAAAACTAGCAGGAATTGTCAGAACCAACATTGCCAGTACTCTGGAAACAGTCAAAGGTTTATAGCTGCTAAGCAAACACTGAATTTTTTATAAGGCAATTTGAAAATGGTAGAAAAGTTTTGTGGCATTTTCATTTGCCCTTGCACCCCTCACCCTTGTGTATGCTGGTAGTCTTAAAGCAGAAGAAGTTTTAAAGTATGCCAGCCTGTGTTCCATGATGGGCTCTTGTCCTGGGTTACAGAGGGAGCAGAGCAGATCTCATTTTCAAAATATCATGCATGCCTACTCTAATATGTGCAGGGGCTTCTTGTAGTACTGTTGTGAGGCACTCATCCCAATTTCACCTAATTTGGAACACAGGCTGGAAAAGTGGGAGACATTGCTAAAAAGTGCTGCAAGGTTAACTCACAAACTGAAGCTGCCTGGGGCAAAATATAACTGGTGAAAACATATAATAGACATATAAAATGCTCAGAGTAAAATCTGGGAGAGGTTCTTTGGGGAATTATGAAAATCAAAACTACTTATGTATGGGAGAATTTTAAAAGCCACATATATGTCAAGGTAAACATGCATACTAAAAAAGAACAGCAGCAACAACAACAACAACAACAACAAAAGAAACAGAATATACCCTAAGCTTTCAACTTAGGCTTATCCCATCACTTTGTAAAATACTGGGAAAGAATCCCCTAGCAAGAGCTAATTAGCATACACTGGGAGAGGTGCTTTTAAAATTTTTTCTATTTTGCTTGTTTATATTTTTCTTTATTATATCTTGGCTTTCAGGAATAATTCTGTTAAAGCATTGATTGAGTGTGAGCTAAAAGAATTGAGACTTTAGTCATCACACATGACAAGGAATACAGTCTTTGAAAAGAGTTTGGAAAAATACCTGAACAAATGAAATACTGTAGCCTGAAATAATAAGAGCAACAAAAACAAACTCTGGTGAAGAAGAATGTGATTTCTAGAGTTAGAATATTATAATATTCAAGCATCTGTTTTTTGACAAACAAAACAAATAACACAGTATAAAAAGAACAGGAAATTATGGCTCATTAAATGGAACAAAATAAATTGACAAATGTCATCCCTGCGGAAGTTCAGAAACCAGACTTAGTCGAAAGAACTAAAAACACAACTCAAATTTGCTCAGAGACCTAACAAAGAACAGCTAAAAACTAAAATTGATGTAAAATAACATGAGAATATCAATATACAGAGTTGGAATTTTTAAAAAAGGATAAAATAGAAATTCTGGAGATGAAAAGTAGAACTGGCCAGGCTGGTGTGGTTAAGTGGTTGAGCTTAGAGCTATGAAGCAGGAGGAGGTCATGGTTCAATTCACGGTGGTGTGCAGGAGGCAGCCAATTGATGATTCTCTCTCATCATTGATGTTTCCATTTCTCTCTCCCTCTCCCTTCCTCTCTCTGAAATCAATAAATAAACTTAAATGTAGAAGAAATGAAATTAAAAATTCAATATAGGGACTCGGCAGCAGATTTGAGCATAATGAAGAAAAATAGAAAAGTTGAAGACAGAATCATTGGAGTTATTTATTTTGAGAAGCAGAAAGAATAAAGAATGAAAAAAATGTTAACAGAGCTTAAGTAAAATGAATGAAGTAAAATGCAGCAAATGAATAAAATGCAGTAAACAGAACCTCTCATAGGTACACCATCATGTTAAAAGGAGACCAGAAGGAGAAAAAAAATAGAAGCATGCAGAAAGAATATTTGAAGAACATGGCTAAAAAATTTCTGATTTTATGAAATATGAAACTATAAATCCAACAAGCAAGGTGAGTAACAATACACAAACCCAAATATATGTATACCAAGATACATTGAAATCAAAGTGTTAAAGCCAAAGACCTAGAGAATCTTGAAAGAAACAAGAATAAACTCATTGTATATAAGGAATCTTCAATAGGATTAACAGATGTAGAAAAATTGAAGCATTTGTGCACTGCACTGATGGTGAAAATATAAATGGTGTCACTTTTATGGAATCAGTATGGATCTACTTTAAAGAGCACAAAATTGAGATTGCATATAATTAATCATTTGTATTTTTGGGTATTTATCCAAAATAATTGAACACAAGGTCTCAAAGAGATATTTGCACTCCCATGTTTATTGCAGGCTTATTCTCAATAGCCGAGAGTTAGAAACAACTTAAATGTTTACAAATACATGATACATCCATTCCTGTTTTTCAACTGAATATATTTAGGGTTAAAAAAGAAGGCAATCCTATGATATGCAATGCTAGGGTCAATACAACATGGATGAACATTGAGGACATTATGTTAAGTCAGTTACAGGAGAACAAATATAGCATGATTGCAATTAAATGAGATATGTAAATTATTCAAACTCAAAGTAGCAGAAAGTAGAATGGTGGCTGTTAGGGGCTGGCATAGGAAACATACAGTGAATTTTTGTTTAAAGGATATAGAGTTTCAGTCATTGAGATTAAAAATTTCCAGGTATGCAATAAACCAATGCACATATAGTAAGCAATATTGTATTGTATGTTTAGAAATTATTAATCTGATATATTTTATATTATCTTGTGGTATTTTTTTACCACTTAAAATAACAAGTGTTGGTGAGGATGTGGAGAAATTGGAACCCTTGTATATTGCTAGAAGGAATATAAAATTGTGCAGCAAGCAAAAATGCAATTTGGCAGTCCCTAAAACAGCCATTCATAGAATTACCATATAACTCTCTAATAGTCCTTGGTATCTACCTAAAAGTTGTGAAAGCAGGGTTTCAAAGAAATACTTGTACATCAATGTGTATTGCAGCAGTACTAATAATAGCAGAAAGTTATTATCCATCAATATCAACATCAGATGAATGGGAAAAATATGTGCTATCCTAATATATAAAGAGCCAGGGTCCGTCACGAACTTAACATCTTGACGGACGACTGAACACCAGGCTAGGGTCCCGGCTGGCACAGTGAGAGTCAGCCCTGAGTCCCGGCCATCCATGGCAGGAGTCAGCCCTGGGTCTCTAATGCCTGCAGCACAGTGGTGGGAGGGAGCTGTGGGAATGGAGCCATGCTGCCATTGGACTGGCCTCTTGGTCCTTCCCCTAGCCCGCAGGCTCTGGGGAACCAGAACCATGATGCAATGGGACTGGACCCTATCCAAGGGGTCCCAGATTGTAAGAGCGTGCAAGCTGGGCTGAGAGATGCCCCCCCCAAGTGCACAAATTTTTGTGCACCGGGCCTCTAGTAAACATAAAAAGGGATATTATTTAGCTGTAAAAGGGAATGAAGTTCTGATACAAGCCACAACATAGATAAGCTTTGAAAACATTATGCTAAGTAAAGTTGGCCAGACACAGAAGGACAACTAGTTTATGAATCCACATATAGGAGCTATCTAATCTATAATAATAAAAGCATAATATGCTTTCCAGACGTCCTTCCAGACCAAGCTGGGGCTGAAGCCAACTCAGCTGCGAGGGAGGGATCGAGGCAGCTGCCACATCTGCAAAGACCTACTCTTGCATGAATTTTGTGCATTGAGCCTCTAGTATATAAATATATTCATAAAGATCAAAAGTAGATTAGAGGTTACTGAGGACTGGGGACAGGGTGGAATTGACAATTATTGCTTAGTTGTTACATAGTTCCTATTGGGGTGATGAAAATTTTTTGAAATAGGAAGTGGTGATGGTAGTACAATATTGTGAAGGTAGTTAATGCTACTGAATTGTACACTTAAAATGGCAAATTTTGTTCTACATTATTTTGTAATTAAAATATTAATAATATAATGAATAAAAACTGAATTATACAGTTTTACTAGGTATATATTATATGTGAATTTTATCTAAAAAAAGATATTAAGAAATTTTATAGCCACTGAAATCTCTCCAATATTATGCGAGTGTGTTTGTGTGTGTATATGTGTATAATGGTAGTAGTTCTGGAGATACAGAGTTGAAATCTCTATATAAACAAAATATATAGAGTGTATCTAATTAAAGGTAAATAAATTATCACACACTTTTCAGCTATCTTAAAATAACTTTAGCAAGTATTCATGTATTTGTGAAGTAAAATCCAAATGAGTAGATATTAACTATCTTCTTATTTGTGAAGTTTGAAAATATTTTCTTAATGAACACCACTAGCATTAGTTTCTAAACATCACATATTATTTATTGCAATTAAGCAATTTCCTCTTCAAAAAATTCATACAATCACAGAGTTGGAGGTGATCTTAAGTATCATTTAATTCAACTTTTTCTATGATGCTTATGGTCCAAAAACGGCTGAATTTGTTTCAGTATTAAATTTGTGAGACCCTTATCTCAAATTCATTTAAAGAACTTTTTAAAAGTGTAAAATTTATTTATTTTATTTTTTTATTAAATTTATTGGGTGACATTGGTCAATATAATCAAAAAGGTTTCAGGTTTGGGTTTCTATATTACAAGATCTGTATATTGCACCATGTGCCCACCACCCAAAGTCAAATCTCTTGTCGCCATATATTAGGACTCCCTTATCCCTTTTCCCACGACCCTCTGGCAACCACCACACTGCAGTTTGTGTTCACGAGTTTCAGTTTTATACCCTACATATAAGTGAAATAGTTTGGTTCTTAGCTTTTCCTGTCTGACTTATTTCACTTAGCATAATGTTCTCAAGGTCCATCAATGTTGTTGCAAATGGCATTATTTCATACTTTCTTATGGCTGAGTAGTATTCCACTGTGTATTTGTACCACATCTTCTTCATTCAGTCCTATATATCAGTACACTTCAGCTGTTTCTATGTTTTGGCCACCATGAATAATGCTGCAATGAACTTAGGGGTTAATATATCTTTGCAAATACATGATTTCTAGTTTTTCAGGTATATACTTGGGAGAGGGACTGCTAGGTCATATGCCAAAGTAATCCTGAGAAAAAAGAATGAAGCTGGAGGTATCACCCTACGGGATTTAAAATTAAACCACAGAGCTACGATAATGAAAACAGCATGGTATTGGCAGAGAAACAAACACAGATCAATGGAACAGAATAGAGACCCCAGGTATGGAACCACATGTATATGGACAGATACATTTTGACAAAGGAGTCAGAAACACACAATGGAGTAAAAATAGTCTCTTCAGTAATGTGCTGAGAAAACTGGAGAGTCACATGCAAACAAATGAAACTGGATTACAATTTGTCCCCATGTACAAAAGATAATTCAAAATGGATCAAAGACCTAAATATAAGACCCAAAATCAATAAATTACATAGAAGAAAATATAGGTAACAAACTCTTGGACCTTGGTCACAGAGAACATTTTATGAACTTGATCCCAACGGCAAAGGAAAGGAAAAAATAAATGAATGGGACTATATCAAACTAAAAGCTCTGCATAGCAAAAGGCACTGACAACAAAACAAAGAGGCGGCCATCTGGATGGGAGATGATATTTGCAAACAGTAGGTCCAACAAAGGTTTAATTTCCAAAATATATAAAGAACTCATAAGATTCAACACCAAACAAACAACCCAATCAAAAATTGGGCTGAGGACCTAAAAAACACACATCTCCTAAGAAGATATACAAACAGCCAATATATATTATCAACCTCACTGGCAATTAGGGAAATGCAAATCAGAACTATAATGAGATACCACCTCACACCTGTTAGAGTGGCCATTATTAACAAGACAAACAATAACAAGTGTTGGGGAGGTTGTGGAAAAAAGGGAACCCTCATTCACTGTTGGTGGGAATGTTGACTAGTACAAACACTATGGAAAGCAGCCTGGAAAAAAATTAAGAATCAAATGTGTAAAATTTAAAGCTCTCAAAAAGCTAGCTTTATTCTCCTTCTGTAATGTTTAGGAAAACCAGATAGAAATATTGCTTAGGTTCATCTTACTTTGTTAACTATTAGTTATATTATCTTGACTATAGTAATTAGGTGCTATATAAGCTATATTTATTTTTTCCATGATAATACTTGCAAGGGAAATTTATTTGGGACTTAATAAATACAGAAATTTATTCATTTATATGAATAAAAATGACTCTATATTCCCTCAAACCAAGTACTACTTTGCACGCTCAATGGGAGCAGGAACTCTATAATTACTTAAAGTTCAGATATTTAAACAGGGCTTTAAATAAATTTTATTATAAAACAAATTAATTCCTGAAGTATTTCTGCTGTCATAATTACTATTATTGGGTTTTTTTTGTATATGGTACTATGGTTTTCTAGACTTCTACACTGAAGGTTTCTATTTGACTGCATTCTGATAATGAATTGTGTGTGTGTTGTGTTCGAGGTGGAATCGTTCTCTGTTTGTTAGATGAGAAGACAATATAAATTTATTTAAATTTAAAATTGGTTTATTTTTTTGATAAAAATCATGGACTTCATTGACTAGAGAAGCAAACATTTGTATGAGCCATTTTATGTCTCTTATCACACAGGCCACTGTTAATGAAAATGTGTTTAGTAGACCAATATTATCATCATCTATTGGAACTCATTAAGAATGCAAAATATTGAGCCCAAGTCCAGACCTACTGAGTCAGAATCTGCATTTTAGTAAGATCCTCAGGTAATTCAAATGCCCATTAAAGTTTGAGAAATATTGACATAGGGATATAGACTTTTAATAATTCATTTTGGTTTGAGAAAACAACCTAACACTTAGTAGTTTAAAGAAACACATTTGTTTATGCACAGTTGTGTGGGCACTTAATTTTGGCTTGGTAAAGCTAGGATGGTTTTTCTCTGTTGTGTCATCTGTGCTCCCTTATATCATTGTAGTTAGCTAGGAGTTGATATTCTTTTTTTTTTTTATCCTCACCGAAATATATGTTTTTTTTTTATGATTTGAATCATGTCCCTAGAATTGCTTACTAACTCCATCTTATTCACCTTTTATGTATTTATTTATTTTTGCTCTTTCCCTTTCTTTTTATAAATTTTTCTTTATCAATTAAGGTATTATATATGTGTCCTTATTCCCCCATAGCCCCCCCCCCACCTCCCCACTCATACGCTCACCCCCCTGGTGTCTGTGTCCTTTGGTTAGGCTTATAAGCATGCATACAAGTCCTTTGGGTAATCTATCCCCATTACCCAAACCCTCCCCTATTTTCCCTGGGAGGTTTGACAGTCTGATCAATGCTTCTGTCTCTGGTTCTGTTTTGGTTAATCAGTTTATGTTGTTCATTATTTTCCAAAAATGAGTGAAACCATGTGATATTTATCTTTCTGACTGGCTTATTCCGCTTAGCATAATGCTCTCCAGGACTATCCAAGCTGTTGCAAATGGTAGGAATTCCTTCCTTTTTAGAGCAGCATAGTATTCCATTGTGTACCACAGTTTTCTAACCCACTAATTTGATGATGGGCACTTAGGCTATTTCCAAATCTTAGCTATGGTAAATTGTGCTGCTATGAACATAGGTGTGCATATATTCTTTCTGATTGGTGTTTCTAGTTTCTTGGGATATATTTCTAGAAGTGGGATCACTGGGTCAAATGGATTTCCATTTTTATCTTTTTGAGGAAACTCCATACTGTTCTCCACAGTGGCTGCACCAGTCTGCATTCCCACCAGCAGTGCACGAGGGTTCCTTTTTCTCCACAATCTCACCAGCACTTGTCGTTTGTTGATTTGTTGATGATAACCATTCTCACAGGTGTGAAATGATACTTTATTGTAGTTTTGATTTGCATCTCTCTGATGATTAGTGACTTTGAGCATGTTTTCATATGCCTCTTGGCCTTCCTTAGGTTTTCTTTAGAAAAGTATATATTTAGGTCTGTTGCCCTTTTTTTGATTGTGTTATCTTTCTTTTGTGAAGTTGTATGAGTTCACTGTAAATTTTAGAGATTAAACCCTTATCAGTGATAACATTGGCAAATATGTTCCCCCATGCATTGAGCTTTCTTGTTGTTTTGTTGATGGTTCCTTTTGCTGTACAAAAGCTTTTTATATTGACGTAGTCCCATTTATTTATTTTCTCTTTAGTTTCCAATGCCCTAGGAGCTGTATCGGCAAAAAAATTGCTTCGGCATATGTCTGAGATTTTGCTACCTGCGGATTCCTTTAATATATTTCTGGTTTCCTGTCTTATGTTTAAGTTTATTCATTTTGAGTTTATTTTTGTGTATGGTATAAGCTTGTGGTCTAGTTTCATTTTTTTGTATGTATCTGTCCAATTTTCCCAACACCATTTATTGAAGAGACTGTCTTGACTCCATTGTATGTTCGTGTCTCCTTTGTCAAGTATTAATTGAGCATAGTTGTTTGGGTCAATTTCTGAGTTCTCTATTCTATTCCATTGATCTATATGTTTGTTTCTGCTCCAGTACCTGGCAGTTTTGAGAACAGTGGCTTTGTAATATAGCTTGGTATCTGGTATTGAGATCTCACCTACTTTGTTCTTCTTTCTCAGGATCGCTGCAGCTATTCAGGGTTGTTTTTTATTCCAGATGAATTTTTGGAGAGTTCCTTCTAGGTCTGTGAAATATGCTGTTGGTATTTTAATGGGCAGTGCATTGAATCTATAGATTGCTTTTGGTAGTATGGAGATTTTAATGATGTTGATTCTACCAATCCATGAACAGTATGTTCTTCCATCTGTTTATGTCTTCTTCTATCTCTTTTTTCAGTGTCCTGTAGTTTTCTGAGTACAGGTCTTTCACCTCCTTAGTTAAGTTTATTCCTAGGTATCCTATTTTTTTGGTGCAATGGTAAATGGGATTTTTTTTTAGTCTCTCTTGTTATATGTTCACTATTGTCCATAGATTTCTTGGCGTTAATTTTGTATCCTTCTGCATTGCTGAATTCATTTAATAAGACTAATAATTTTTTGATGGAGTCTTTAGGGTTTTCCAAGTACAGTATCATGTCATCTGAGAATCATGACAGTTTTACATCTTCTTTTCCAGTTTGGATGCCTTTTATTTCTTCTTGTCTAATTGCTATGGCTAGCAATTGCATAACTATGTCAAGCAGGAGTGGTGAAAGTAGGCATCCTTGTCTCATTCCTGTTCTTAGGTGAAATGGTTTTAGTTTTTACCTATTGAGTGTGATGTGGGCTCTAGGTTTGTCATATAAGGCCTTTATTATTTTGCAGTATGATCCTTCTATTCCCATTTTGCTTTGGATTTTTATCAAGAAAGGGTGTAGGATTTTGTCAAATGCTTTTTCTGCATCAATTGATATGACTTTGATTTTTATCTCTCATTTTTATATGTGATGTATCATATTTAATGATTTGCAGATATTGTACCATCCTTGCATCCCCAGTATAAATCCTACTTGGTCATGGTGTATGATCTTTCTGATGTAATGTTGGATCTGATTTGCTAGAATTTTGTTGAGGATTTTGGCATCTATGTTCATGAGGGATATTGGCCTATAATTCTCTTTCATTGTGTTGTCTTTATCTTGTTTTGGTTTAGGGTAATGCTGGCTTCATAGAAAGTGCTTGGAAGTGTTCCTTCCACTTGAATTTTTTGGAATAGTCTGAGGAGGATAGGTTTCAGTTTTTTCTTGAATATTTTGTAAAACTCCCCTGTGATGCCATCTGACACTGGGCTTTTGTTTGCTGGAGCTTTTTGATGACTGCTTCAATTTCTTCCATACTTATCGGCCTATTGAGATTTTTAGATTCTTCCTGATTGAGTTTTAGAAGGTATTTTTCTAGGATTATGTCCATTTCCTCCAGGTTGTCTAGTTTGTTGAAATAGAGTTGTTCATAGTATTTTTTAATAAGCCTTTGTATTTCTGTGGGGGTCTGTTGTTAACTAGCCTTTTTCATTTCTGATTTTGTTTATTTGGGTCTTCTCTCTTTGCTTCTCGGTGAGCCTGGATAGAGGTTCATCAATCTTGTTTATCCTTTCAAAGAACCAGCTCTTTGTTTCATTGATCTTTTGTATTTTTTTTGTCTCTATGTCATTTATTTCTGCTGTGATCTTTATTATCTACTTCCTTCTCCTCACTCTGAGCTTTTCTTGTTGCTCTCTTTCTAATTCTTTGAGACGTAGAGTTAGATGATTTACTACCATTTTTTCTTGTTTTTTGAGATAGGCCTGTAGAGCTATAAACTTCCCTCTCAGGACTGCTTTCATTGTGTCCCATAGATTTTGGATTGTTGTATTTTCATTCTCATTTGTGTCCAGGATGTTTTTAATTTCTTCTTTGATTTCTTTGGTAACTCAATCATTGTTTAATAGCATGCTATTCAGCTTCCAAGTGTTTGAATTTTTTTTATTGTTTTTATTGTTGTTTATTTCTTATATTATGCCATTGTGGTCTGAGAAGATACTTGATATGATTTCAATCTTCTTGAATTTGGAGAGACTTTGCCTGTGACCCAATATGTGATCTATCTTTGAAAATGTCCCATATGCACTTGAGAAGAATGTATATTCCATGGCTTTAAGGTGAAATGTTCTGTAGATGTCAAGTAAGTCCATCTGATCTAGTGAGTCATTTAGGAATGCTGTTTCTTTGCTGATTTTTTTGTCTAGAGAATTTATCCAGTGATATCAGTGGGCTATTGAAGTACCCTACTATGACTGTATTGCTGTCAATTTCTCCCCTGATATCTTCCAGGAGTTTTGTTTTTTTGTTTGTTTGTTTGTTTTTTAGTATCTGGGTGCTCCTGCATTGGGTGCATGAATGTTTATCAGGGTTATATCCTCTTGTTGTATCAATCTCTTTAGTATTATGAAGTGACCTTCTTTATCTCTTGTTATGGCATTTGCTTTGAGATCTATTTTGTCAGATATAAGTATCGGTACTCGAGCTTTTATTATCTTTTCCTTTCACCTGAAAGAAATTTTTACATCCCCTCACTATCAATGTTTGTGATTTCCTTGTTCTGAGGTGGGTCTCTTGTAGACAGCATATATATGGGTCATGTTTTTTTTTTTTTTTTTTTTTTTTTTTTTTTTTTTTTTTTATCCATTCAGCCACTCGATGTCTTTTGATTGGAGCATTTAGTCCATGTACATTTAAAGTTATTATTGAAAGGTACTTGTTTGTAGCCATTTTTATTTTTTGTGCCTGTGTTTGTTCTTCCCTTTTTATTTCTTCTTTTTACACCAGTCCCTTTAGCATTTCTTGCATTGCTGGCTTGGTAGTCATAGATTCCCTTAGCCTTTTTTTTTGGGTCTGTGAAGCTCATTATTTCTCCTTTAATTCTGAATGATAGATGCTTCACAAATTTGGGTGTCATCCTTGCACAGGGGCAATGCTAATCTTCTCTGTATTGTTCCGAATTTAGTATATGTGCTCCCGAAGTGAACACCGAATATGTTTATTGATTTGAGAGAGAGAGGAAAGGAAAGGGAGAGGGGTGTCGTAAGTGTTTCCCTCCACGTCCTGCATGGTTCAGGGTTCAGGTCTGGAAGAGGAGCCGCACAACAAATGAAAAAGAAAAGACACGAGATAATTTGGGAATATTGGGGGGCCAGGCGGGTAAGTCAACTCAAGAGGAAGGACTTCCACTGTGCTCAGGCCTCACCAAGCTTTTTATAGTGAGGGGTAAACAAGGTAGTGGTTACCATAGTTACACAGTTCTTGTGAGTTTCACTTGTTTTGACCATGGTTATACTTCCTGCATTTCCTCAGCCCATTAGCTTCCCAGATAAGATCTAGGGAGTGTTATAAGGTCAAGCCTAATTATGCTAAGAGGACTGTGCCCTCTAAGCTAGGACTTGTTTGTGACTTTGCCAACAGGTCAGTCCGAGGCTTAACCCTATATCAGTTTCCCACAGAAGCGGACAGAGAGGAGCAGGGAGAGAGAGAGAGAGAGAGAGAGAGAACCATTGATACGGGAGGGAAACATCCATCAATTGCCTCCCATATGCATCCTGAGTGGGGATAGAACCCACAACATTTTTGGTTTATGAGAGGACATCCTAACTAACTGAGCCATCTGGTCAGGTGGCGTTGATTCTCTTATTTATATGTCCAGTTGTTGGCTTCTTGTCACCAGGTGTAATGAAGGAAACTTTGCCATATTTAGTTTATTATTAAATAGGCTAGCCTGGTTTTTTTTCCCTATGGTGATAGTTACAGTGTTCCTAGGAGCAGTATGAGAGGGTAAGCTTCATTATTGTAACAGTTTTCCAGTCATGGCTTGTGTCATGCCTGCTAAAATATTATTAACCAAAGTAAGTCATATGATCAAATCCAGATCTTGAATCTGATGGATTCAAGATACAAATTACACTTCTCGATGAGAAAAGATGAAATCTTATGGTAGAGGAGGATCATGATGACAAATATGTGCAAACTCTGTAATCATGTTGCCATTAACTACAAAGCCTCCATACAAAATACAAAAACCCTCCTGTTTCCTAAGGAATGCAAAAGTATTCCATGGATGTTCTATTCCCTGCTAAATAAGTACGCATAATTTAGAAAAGTTACTGAGGCCAATAGACTCAGGCTATATTTAATCATTCATTACTTGATTAATTAAACCTTTATGGCCTCTTCCTCCTCATAGGCAAAGGAAAAATAGCTGATCTCCGAAAGTATAATAATTGCATATTGTTACTTAAGAAAGTCAATTAATAGACTAGAGATTGAAGTTATCTAGATATGCAGGCCATAATTGTGACACAGTATATAACATTAAATAGTAATTGAAATTATTTGTAATTATATATAGACATAGTCTATATTAATGTGTATACATGTGTGCATGTGTATTCATCATTTGCAAGAATCTAAAGAATAATAAGACAAAATCTGTGGAAATCACAAACTGTGATGGAGAAGTTCACCAGGAAATACTTTAAAGACTGCTCAAGCTCTAAAGACAAAGAACTAACATTCCTGACACCAGAAAGTAGAGTAAAACCTTGGTAAACCAGGGCCAAATGAACTTCAATTTCTCATTATAATTAGTTTTTCTCTAACTATGTTTTATTTCTTTTTAAAAGGCAAATATTAAATAATCTATACAAAATTATCATACTTAATAAACAAAAAATAACTAGTGATGTATCTGGCACAGTTAAGTATTCAATGATTATTATTGAATGAACATACATCTTACATTTGAATAGATATTTGCATACCTAGCTAAACAAAACTTTTTAATAAACTCATAAGCTTAGATGCAGATATATGTATATGTATATGTATATATATATATATTTGTAGGTATATGTTTTTATAATGAAATCTTTATTGTTCAGATTATTACAGTTGTTCTTCTTTTTTCCCCCCTTAGCACCCCTCCACCCAGTTCCCATCCTCTGCGGCCTATGCCCTTACCCCTCCCCCACTGTCCTCATCCATAGGTGGATGATTTTTGTCCAGTCTCTACCCGCACCCCCCACACCCCTTTCGCCCTGAGAATTGTCAGTCCACTCCTTTTCTATGCCCCTGATTCTATTATATTCACTAGCTTATTCTGTTCATCAGATTATTTAATCACTTGATTTTTAGATTCACTTGTTGATACATATGTATTTGTTGTTCATAATTTTTATCTGCACCTTTTTCTTCTTCCTCTTCCTCTTCTTAAAGGATACCTTTCAGCATTTCATATAATACTGGTTTGGTGGTGATGAACCCCTTTTGCTTTTTCTTACCTGTGAAGCTCTTTATCTGACCTTCAATTCTGAATGATAGCTTTGATGGGTAAAGTAATCTTGGTTGTAAGTTCTTGCTATTCATCACTTTGAATATTTTTTGCCACTCCCTACTGGCCTGCAAAGTTTCTTGCCTGCAAAGTTGAGAAATCAGCTGACAGTCGTATGGGTACTCCCTTGTAGGTAACTGACTGTTTTTTTTTTGCTGCTTTTAAGATTCTCTCTTTGTCTTTTGCTCTTGGCATTTTAATTATGATGTATCTTAGTGCGGTCCTCTTTGGATTCCTTTTGTTTGGGGTTCTCTGCTCTTCCTGGACTTGTAAGTCTATTTCTTTCACCAGGTAGGGGAAGTTTTCTGTCATTATTTCTTCAAATAGGTTTTCAATATCTTGCTCTCTCTCTTCTTCTGGCACCCCCATAATTCAGATGTTGGTATGCTTGAAGTTGTCTCAGAGGCTCCCTACAATATCTTCATATTTTTGGATTCTTTTTTCTTTTTGTTTTTCATGTTGGATGTTTTTTGTTTCTTGGTACTTCAAATCTTTGACTTGATTCTTGCAATCCTCTAGTCTGCTGTTGGAACTCTGTATAATATTGTTTATTTTAGTCAGTGTATGCTTAATTTATAGTTGGCCCTTTTTCATATCCTCAAGGGTCTCACTAGATTTATCAAGGGTCTCACTAAATTTATCGGCAATTTCTAGAAAATTCTTGAAAAACCTTAAAAGTGTGGTTTTGAACTCTATATCCAGTAGTTTGCTTTCCTCCATTTCTGTCATTTGTGACCTGTTTCTTTGTCTCTGCATTTTTTATGCTTCCCTCTGTTGATAGAGTGGCTTTCTGTGCTAGGTGTCCTATAGGGTCCAGTGGCTCAGCCTCCCCAATTACCTGAGGTGGACACTCTTGGTGCACCCCTTTGTGGGCTTTGTGCACAGTTTTGTTGCAGTTAAGTCTTGGTTTTTTAGGTATCACTGGGAGGAATTGACCTCCAGGCCAATTGGATGTGAGAATCAGCTGTGTCTATGTTGGGAGAACTTCTGTGCTGGAGACACCCTTCTGGGGCAAGACTTGCTTCAGTGGGGCTTTGGTGTTCACTGAGTCTGCCCCCTGAGTGTGTCCCTTATGGATCTGAGGAGGTGTAATCTGGATGGTCCCACTCTGACCACTGGGCACACTGGCTCTTGGATCTCTAAGGAGGTGCCAATTTAGCCTCTGCCTGAGGCTACCCAGAAGGAGCTATGGAGAGATCTGCAGTTTCCTCTTCTTTGTCTGGTGTTTGGAGGTGCCTAGATGAGGCCCAGCTGTGAAGCAATGCAAGCTGCTATGGGGTCTTGGGCCTTCTTTTGGATGTTCTGGGTCTCTCTGACTCAGCTGCAGTTTGTTAGGTAATTTTCAGATTGCAAAGGGCCAGGCCTTTCATATGAAAATGCCTCTGTGCACATCTTGGGTGGGGTGGGGTCTCAGGGGATTAACAGGGCGGAGCAAGCAGCTGTGGCTCCTCCCCAGTCCTACCATAAGAGGCCCTGGTAATTGCTGCAAGTACCTCTGAGAGAAAGCCACCCTAGAGTTCAGGCCAATGCCAGACAGTCCAGTTTCTCCCCATATGAGTCTGGGTCCCCAGAGACTTACCTGGAACTGGAGTTCAGAGCAATCAGGAGCTTGAGACTCCCTCCAGATTGAAAAAAAAAAACAACCATGTCCTCAGTTGCCAGCCCTTTCCACATATGCAGAGTTCTCAGCTGCCTGCCCTTTCCACGTGCGCCACGTCCTCAGTTGCCAGCCCTTTCCTCATGTGCCTCCATAGCTCTGCGCTTTACTTCCGCACCTCCTCTGAGTCTCAGTGTGCTTTTCTCTTTCCTTCTAGTTGTAGAATTTCCACTCAGCCAGCCTCCCTGTTGTTCTGGATGATGTCCGTTTTTGTCTTTTAGTTGTATTTTTGAAGTGGTTGTGCGAGGCAGCAATTTCCGGTGTTTACCTATGCCGCCATCTTGGTTTTCCTGTGTAGGTATATGTTTTAAAAGTATACAAACAAAAACACATCAAGAGAGATCTAATATCCCTAGCATATCCAGTTTAGCATCTTTACCATCTCTACCTACAAGCTACCAAATGAATGCAGGCATTTAGACTCTAGGGACAAAGAAACCCAAAGACCTCCAATCATCAAATAATATCAAAATACATTGCCTATATGATATTACAAATGCAGCAAAGTGGACAATATATTGGAAATGGTCTTCAACAAAAGGTTTTGGAGTTAAGATTCTTCTAAGAAAGATTAAATAGCCACAATAATACATTAACATTTTTGTTAATAGAAGTTTTATGGTACATCCCTAAAAGTCTCTATAACTCTATATTATGCCAAAAAATAATCTAATTTATTATAATATTTAAAATATTTGACCCTTAGATCAAATGTGAATGTTAAATTTATGTGATTTTTACTTTAACTAGTGGTATATATTTTTTTAAGCATCATGAAGAAATGTTTCCTCCTCACTTCTGCTACCTGATATAAAGTACTTCCCTTGATGCGTCATTATCATAAGTAGTTTTTAGCTGTTATTAATCCAAATTTCTAACAAAGAACATCCCAGATGGCTTCAATGGTGAATTCTACCACACATTTAAGGAAGAATTAGTAGCACTCCTTCTTCCCCCCAAAATAAGAGATAACAATTTTAATTCATTCTCTGAGCCCAGCATTTCCCTGATACTTAAGCTAGGCAAAGATTGCACAGAAAAACAAAACTATAGGTCAACATTCCTTATGAATATAGATGCAAAAGTCCTTAACAAAATACTAACAAACCAAGTCCTTAACAAAATACTAACAAACGCACAGAAAGCATATTAAAACCACAGTAAGATTTTCCCAGGAATAAAAATTTGTTTCAACATGTAAAAATCAATCAATGTAATATACCATATTAATAAAACAAAGAAAAAAACGCATAAAATGACACTCTAAATCGATGCAGAAAAAAAGCATTTAACAAAATCAAACTTTTTTGATAATAAAATGTCTCAACAAACTAGGGATAAAGGGCTATTTCTCCAGCATGATAAATTTTATCTATTTAAAAAGCTAGATCCAATATCATACTGGCAAAAGACTGAAAGCTTTATCTCTGAAATAATTAATAAAACAAGGATGTCTGCTCTTGCCACTTCTAGTCAACATTGTACTTGCAGTTCAAGCTAGGGCAATTAGTCAGGGGAAATAAATAAAACATTGAAATCAGAAAGGAATAAATAAAACTGCCTCTATTTGCATATGATATGAGCATACATATTGAAAATTCTAAGGTATCTAAAACAAAATATTAGAGCTAATAAATTCATCAAAGTAGCAGTACACAAGATCAACGCACAGCAGAAATCAGTTGTATTTCTATATACTAGGAATAAATAATCCAAAAATAAAATTACTTAAAAAAATCAATTTATAACAAGATAAAAAATAACAGCACACCTAGAAATACATTTAACCAAGTAAGTGCAAACCTTCTATATTGAAAACTGTTCATTATAGATGATCTAACTAAATAGAAAAATATCCTATGTTTGCTGATTGGAAGACAATATTTTAAAACACAAATTCTCCCCAAATGATGTATACATTCAATGCAAACTCTTTCAGAATCCCAACTGCATTTTTAGCCAACTAATACTCATAATGTATATGGAATTGCAATGGACCCTGTGTAGCTAAAACAATCTTGAAAAATAAAAAAAAAATTTTTTTGGTCTCCCACTTCCTGATTTCAAAACCTAGAACAATGCTACAGTAATCAAAATAGTGCAGTCCTGACATAAAGATAGTCATATAGATCAATTGCATATAATTGAGTTTCCAAATATAAAGATATACATCTATCTCCAATTAATTTATGAAAACGTTGCCAAGTCCATTCAATGGAGGAAAAAAGTCTTTCTAACAAATGTTCCTGCAACAACTAGATATTGACTTGCAAAAAAATGAATTATGATTTTTACCTCATACTGTTGACAAAAAAATATCACAAAATGGTTCAAAGAACTACACGTAACAGCTAAAAGTAAAAAAAAAAACATTTACAAGAAATCACAGAAGTAAATCTTTGTGTTCTTGAATTTGGCAATGTATACATAGCTATGACCAAAAACATAAGGAACAAAAGAGAAAATATATAAATTGGACTTCATCAAAATTAAAAACTTTGGTACATCCAAGGACTTATTAAAAAGTGAAAAGACAACCCACAGAATGTGAGAAAATATTTTAAATTATATATGTGATAAGGGTCTAGTATCAAGAACATAAAGAATACTTACAATTCAAGAACAAGAACAACAAAATTATCTATCTAAAGCACAGGCAAAGGTGTTGAATAGATATTTCTCCAAAGAAGATAAATAAAGGGCCAAAAAGCACATGGAAAGATGCTTAACATCTTTAGTCATTGGGGAAATATAAATTGAAACACTGTGAGATATTATTTCACATTTACTAGATTGGTTCTAAAAAACCAACAACAGCAGGAAATAGGAGTTGGCAAGAATGTGGAAAAATTAGAACCCTTTGTGCACTGCTGGTACGAATGTAAAAATGTGAAACTGCTATGGAAAATTATTTGGCTGCTCATTAAAATTTATACATAGACTTTCTTTTTTTAAATTAAATCTTTATTGTTCAGATCATTACAGTTGTTCCTCTTTTTTCCCCCTATAGCTCCCCTCCACCTGGTTCCCACCCCACGCTCTGCCTTTACCCCCCCCCCCCACTGTCCTCATCCATAGGTGGACGATTTTTTTTTAGTCTCTTCCCGCACCCCCCACACCCCTTTACCCCTGAGAATTGTCAGTCCACTCCTTTTCTATGCCCCTGATTCTATTATATTCACCAGCTTATTCTGTTTATCAGATTATTTAGTCACTTGATTTTTAGATTAACTTGTTGATAAATATGTATTTGTTGGTCATAATTTTTATCTTCACCTTCTTCTTCTTCATCTTCCTCTTCTTAAAGGATACCTTTCAGCATTTCATATAATACTGGTTTGGTGGTGATGAACCCCTTTAGCTTTTTCTTACCTGTGAAGCTCTTTATCTGACCTTCAATTCTGAATGATAGCTTTTCTGGGTAAAGTAATCTTGGTTGTAGGTTCTTGGTATTCATCACTTTGAATATTTCTTGCCACTCCCTTCTGGCCTGCAAAGTTTCTTGCCTGCAAAGTTGAGAAATCAGCTGACAGTCGTATGAGTACTCCCTTGTAGGTAATTGACTGTCTTTCTCTTGCTGCTTTTAAGATTCTCTCTTTGTCTTTTGCTCTTGGCATTTTAATTATGATGTGTCTTGGAGTGGTCCTCTTTGGATTCCTTTTGTTTGGGGTTCTCTGCTCTTCCCGGACTTGTAAGTCTATTTCTTTCACCAGGTAGGGGAAGTTTTCTGTCATTATTTCTTCAAATAGGTTTTCAATATCTTGCTCTCTCTCTTCTTCTGGCACCCCCATAATTCAGATGTTGGTATGCTTGAAGTTGTCCCAGAGGCTCCTTACACTATCTTCATAATCTTGGATTCTTTTTTTCTTTTTGTTTTTCCAGTTGAGTGTTTTTGGCTTCTTGGTATTTCAAATCTTTGACTTGATTCTTGCGATCCTCTAGTCTGGTATTGGATCTCTGTATAATATTCTTTATTTCAGTGAGTGTATGTTTAATTTCTAGTTGTCCTTTGTCATATCCTCAAGGGTCTCACTAGATTTATCAAGGGTCTCACTAAATTTATCGGCAATTTCTAGAAAATTCTTGAAAAACCTTAAAAGTGTGGTTTTGAACTCTATATCCAGTAGTTTGCTTTCCTCCATTTCTGTCATTTGTGACCTGTTTCTTTGTCTCTGCATTTTTTATGCTTCCCTCTGTTGATAGAGTGGCTTTCTGTGCTAGGTGTCCTATAGGGTCCAGTGGCTCAGCCTCCCCAATTACCTGAGGTGGACACTCTTGGTGCACCCCTTTGTGGGCTTTGTGCACAGTTTTGTTGTAGTTAAGTCTTGATTTTTTAGGTATCACTGGGAGGAATTGACCTCCAGGCCAATTGGCTGTGAGAATCAGCTGTGTCTACATTGGAAGAACTTCTGTGCTGGAGAAACACTTATGGGGCAAGACTTGCTTCAGTGGGGCTTTGGTGCTCACTGAGTCTTCCCCCTGAGTGTGTCCCTTATGGATCTGAGGAGGTGTAATCTGGATGGTCCCACTCTGACCACTGGGCACACTGGCTCTTGGATCTCTAAGGAGGTGCCAATTTAGCCTCTGCCTGAGGCTACCCAGAAGGAGCTATGGAGAGATCTGCAGTTTCCTCTTCTTTGTCTGGGGTTTGGAGGTGCCCAGATGAGGCCCAGGTGTGAAGCAATGCAAGCTGCTGTGGGGCCTTGGGCCTTCTTTTGGATGTTCTGGTTCTCTCTGACCCAGCTGCAGTTTCTTACCTAATTTTAGATTGCAAAGCACCAGGTCCTTCATATGCAAAAGCCTCTGTGCACATCTTGGGTGGAGCGGGGTCTCAGGGAATCAACAGGGTGGAGCAAGGAGCTATGGCTGCTCCTCAGTCCTACCCTAAGAGGCCCCACGTGTCAGTGTCCTGTGGTGATCATTGCAAGCACCTCTGAGAGAAAGCCACCCTCGAGTTCCACCCGATACCAAACAGTCCATTTTCTCCCCTTATGAGTCTGTGTCCCCAGAGACTTGCCCGGAACTGGTTCAGAGCAGTTGGCAGCTTGTATTTCCCTCCTGATTGAAAAAGACAACTGCGTCCTCAGTTGCCAGCCCTTTCTGCATGTGCCTCTGTACTTCTGCACTTTACTTCCACACCTCCTCTGAGTCTCAGTGTGTTTTTCTCTTTCCTTCTAGTTGTAGAATTTCCACTCAGCCAGCCTTCCTGTGGTTCTGGGTGATGTCTGTTTTGTCTTTTAGTTGTATTTTTTAAGTGGTTGTGCAGAGGCAGCAATGTCAGGTATTTACCTATGCCGCCATCTTGGTTTCTCCCTAGACTTTCCATATGATTCATGTTTTGCACTCCTAGGTATATATCTGAGATAACTAAAAAAGTACTTTCCTACAACAACTGGTGTTCAGATTTTCATAGCAGTATTTTTTGTTATAGCCCAAAGTGGAAACAACCCACATGTCCATTGTTGCTAAACAAATGTGGTATATCCATACAATGGCATATTATGTGCCCCTAAAAAGGAATGAATACACTACCACATGAATGAACTTTGAAAACATTATGCTACTAGTAAGTGAAAGAAGCCAGACAGAGGGGCCTCTTATTGTTTAAGTCTATTTATTTGAAGTTTCCAGAATAGGCAAATCTATAGAAAAAGAAAGAAGGTTAGTTATTGCCAGGGACAAGAGGCAAGGGGTAGAGGATGGGAAATGACAATGTAATGACTACCGGGTTTCTTTGGGAGGTGTGGAAAATATTCTGATATTAGATAGTGGTTATGATTGTATAACATCGTGAATGTGCTAAAAGTCACAGCACTGTATACTTAAAAATCGTAAGAGACAGATTATTAAAAGCATTTTCCTCTGGAGCATGATTTCTAGTCAGATGCCTGAAAAACTCACGAAGGCCTCTAGATCTGCGGGAGATAGCCACTTCTACTCATTGTACAAGGTTCAATGGCCACCTGGAAGGAAGGAATCTTGGAGGTTGAAAATTCACGTTTCTCGGGAGCTACTTATTTGGATAATGGCATCTAGAGAGTAAATAAGTTTGTCAATGCATAATGTTTCTTTTGTGTTTTTAAAATTCAGAAATTTTTTAGAGCAGTTTAAGGGTAAGAGAAAAATTGAGGGAAAGGTACTGAGATCTCCCCTGTACCCTCATACTCCTGCTCCCACACGTGCAAAGCTTCTCTCCTTTTCAATATCTTCTACCAACAACATTTGTTACAGTTGATGAACCTACATTGACAATTATAATTACCCAAGTCCATAGTTTACCTAGGGTTTACTCTTAATGCTGTTTATTTTGGTGGCCTTTTGGATTTTTTTTTTTAATCTTTACCTGAGGATATTTTTCCATTGATTTTTAGGGAGAGTGGAAGAGAGAGGGAAAGACAGAAACATCAATGTGAGAGAAACACATCAATTGGTTACCTCTTGCATGAGCCCCAACCAGGGCCTGGGCTGGGGAAGAGCCTGCAACCAAGGTACATGCCCTTGACCAGAATTTAACCCGGTACCCTTTGGTGCTCAGGCTGACACTCTATCCATTGTGCCAAACCGGCCAGGGCTTGTTGTGTTTTCTTTTTAAAAGTGGAATCAGGTTTTTACTGCAGCCAAGAAAGTAAGAGAGAACCATTCTTGCTTCAATCAAAGCAACTTTATTTTTTGTTTATTTTATAAATTGGGGTTACAAAAAGTTTTATTTGTAAACAGGATCTGACTACTAAACATATTTTGCAAGCTATTCAACTAAAGAGTTCTAAAGGTATTTTTTTTTCATTTTTGATGTTATATTTGACTATCATGACCTTTAACTCTGGAGCTTCTGGCATCTATGAGATATTCCTGCTCAGAAACATAACTGCAAGCCTTGCAAGAATTTTTATTTATGAATTTGTTATAGCTTGCATTATGGGCCAGATGCTGCTCTCAGAGCTTTGCAGTAATTATTAACTTTAATCCTCATAGCAACATTATGAATCAGGCACCATTTTCATCCCAATTTTACAGAAGATGAAAGTCAGGGAAGAAAAATTAAGAAATTTTTCCAAAACATCAGTGAATGACAAACAGGGTTTGGATTTGCACTCCTTTAAAGTGGCTTCACAGTTCCACTAAACTGTTTTTTCCACAGTGATGAAACTACCTTTCCATATTAATGAAACTAATTTTCCATATTAATGAAGCCCTGCTAGGATAGCTCATATTTGTAGGCCTTTGAACTATCAGGCAAGAGAATCATTTACACTTTCTTTTTTTAATTCTTAATTGTTTAAAGTATTACAAGAGTCTCCTTTTATCCCCATTGACTTCTCCCCAGCCACCTCCTCCCCAAGCACAAGCCCTCACCCCCCATACTGTCTGTGATCATTGGTTTTGCTCATATGCATGCATACAAGTCCTTTGGTCCACCTATTACCCTTTACCCCCACCTTCCCTCATAGGTTGTACAGTCCATTTGATACTTCTATGTCTCTGTTTCTATTTTTGTTCATCAGTTTATGTTGTTCATTATTTTCCACAAATGAGTGAGATCATGTGATATTTATCTTTCTCTGACTGGCTTATTTCAATTAGCATAATGCTCTCTAGTTCCCTCCATGCTGTTGCAAATGATAAGAATTCCTTCATTTTTACAGCAGCATAAAATTCCATTGTGTAGATATACCACAGTTTTCTAATCCACTTGTCTGCTGATGAGCACTTAGGCTGTTTCCAAACCTTAGCTAGTGTAAATTGTGCCACTATGAACATAGGGGTGCATAGATCCTTTGTAATTGGTGTTTCTGTTTTCTTAGGATATATTCCTAGAAGTGGTATTACTGGGGCAAATGGGAGTTCCATTTTTAATTTTTTGAGGAACTGCTGCACAGTTCTACATAATGGCTGCATCAGTCTGCATTCCCACCAGCAGTGCAAGAGGGTTCCTTTTTCTCCACATACTCTCCAGCACTTCTCGTTTGTTGATTTGTTGATGATAGCCATCCTGACAGGTGTGAGATGCTATCTCATTGTCATTTTGATTTGCATCTCTGGGATGATTAGTGACTTTGAGCATGTTTTCATATAATCATATCAATTGATGCAGAAAAGACATTTGACAAAGTCCAACACCCTTTTCTGATAAAAAACACTCAGCAAAGTGGGAATAGAGAGATCATACCTCAATATAACAAAAGCTTTATATGACAAACCTGCAGCCAACATCATACTCAATGGACAAAAACTAAAACCATTTTCCCTAAGAACACGAATAAGACAGTGATGCCCTCTTTTATCCCTCCTGTTACACATAGTACTGGAAGTGCTAGCCATAGCAATCAGACAAGAAGAAGAAATAAAAGGCATCCAAATTGGAAAAGAAGTAAAATTGTCATTATTCACAGAAGACATGATATTGTACATCAAAAACCCTAAAAACTCCATCAAAAAACTACTAGACTTAATCAATGAGTTAGGCAATGTAGCAGGATACAAAATTAACACCCAGAAATCTATGGATTTTTTTTATACACCAATAATGAACTAACAGAAAGAGAAACTAAAAAAAAAAAAAAAAAAAAAAAAAAAAAATCCCATTTACCAATACACCAAAAAAAAAAAAAAAAAAATTAAGATACCTAGGAATAGAGTGAGTGAGGGGATGAAAGGAAAGTGTGTGGATGTGTGTGGTGTGTGTTTGAGTGAATGAGGGACAGTTAAATCCGGCAGGAACAGCAGGGGCTGGCAGACCAAGCTCTCTGGGACAGGGAGAGACTATGACCTCTGCGGGCACTCCCCGGACTGTGGGACTTGGGCACGGAGCCCACGCCATCTCCTTCCCAGCGGCAGACCTCTGACATCGCATTTGTGCATCTCTAACGTGCAGGTCTCCAAGGCACACCACACCATAGACTTCTCTTAGGAGTCACTGTGAGCCTCAGCTGGGTGTGATTTTGAACAGACAAGGGTGTGCTGCCCCACAGTAGAAATTCTGAATTCCCTCTTCCTGAATAACTGCCTACAGACAACCAAGCTGTGCAGCTTCAGCACCAGGGCCCCTCAGAGTGCATCTGAGCTCTGTTCCAGCAAACACACTGCCACAGTTGCGCATTTCAAATGAGCAGGCACCCAGAGCCCATCTATCCACAGGGTGCGCATGGGAGTTGCCGTGAGCTCCCGCTGGGTGCGATCTTGGACAAATAGGGATACATTCCCCCTAGGAGTAGAAATTCTGAATTCACTCATCATGTATATCTGCCCACAGATACCTCAATTATGTGGCTGTAGTGCCAGGACCCTTCAGAGTACTTCAGTGAGCTGCACTGGCAAAGGTACCGATGGTGCACCCAGTGAGCTGCCACTGGGAGCGTGTGCCTATCTACCACAGGTGAAGCAGCAAAAGCTTAGTCTTCCCACCCCACAGCTGCAGAACTCTGGACACTACAGTTGCACACTTTTCTAGCACGCAAGCCTCCCAAGCCCAGCATGCCACAGACAGCCTTTGGGCACCTCTGTGTGCCCCTGCTGGACATGCACTTATACAAACAGGGAACACTGCTAGGCTGTAGAAATGCTGAATTCCCTCTTCTGGGATACCTGCCCACAGACACCATAATCCTGTGGCTTCAGCACCAGGGCTCTTCAGAGTGCATCAGTACACCCTGCTGGCAAATGCACTGTGGGTGCCACCCTGTGAGCTGCCACTGGGGGCACATGTTTCCAACCACAGAAGCAGCATCAAAAGCTGGGTCTGCCCACCCCAAAACCACAGAACTCTGGACACCACAGTCACGCCTTTCAAGAGTGCAGGCCTCCTGAGCCCCATCACCCCAACAGACGGTTCCTGGGTGCCACTGTGAGTCCCCACTCGGCATGTGCAATTTTAACCAAGGGCACAAGACAGCAAAAATTGGGACACCCCCCTCCATGGCTGCTGCTGACTTCTAGACACCACAGTTGCAACTTTCCAGCTCATAGGCTACATCAAGAGAACCCAAATAGCTCAAGTAGGGAGTTATGCTAGATTACCAATCCCAGGATACTTGCGAGATCACACCAGTAACACCATCCCCAAAAGAACCTTGGTAGCAAAGCACTCGGATTTACAATTAAAATGTTACAGCAATACATGGGAAGACAAAAAGACAATCCCCAAAGGAAAGAAAAAGAAAAATCATCATAAAGGGAGTTAAATGAAACTGAGGCTAGCAACATATACACACAACTCAATGACATCATACACAACTCAATAAGAATTACAAGGAGCTGAATGAGAATGTCACCAACATAAAAAGGAACCAAGAGGAAATGAAGAACGACATAGCTGCAATAAAAAAACACAATGGAAGGCTTAAACAGCAGACTACAAGAGGCTGAGGACCGCATCAGTGAATTAGAAGACAAGGTAGGAAAAAACACACAAACAGAGCAGCAACTGGAAAGAAGATTTAAAAAGCAAAAGGAGAGCCTAAGGGAGCTTTGGGACAAGACAAAAGGAAACAACATTCACATAATAGGGGTAACAGAAGAAGAGGAAGAGAAGCAAGGAATAGAAAACCTGTTTGAAAAAATAATGACAGAAAACTTCCCTGGTGTTGGCAAGAAAAAACTATGCAAGTCCAAGAAGCACAGAGTCCCAAACAACATGAACCCCAAAAGACCGACACCAAGACACATCATAATTAAATAGGCAAACACTAACGACAAAGTAAGAATTTTAAAGTCTGCCAGAGAGAGAGAGAGAAAGTTAGCTACAAGGGAGCTCCTATTATAATATCAACTGATTTCTCAACAGAAACACACCAGGCCAGAAGGAAATGGAATGAAATATACACAGTGATGCAAACCAAGGGACTGAATCCAAGAATACTATACCCAGCAAGACTATAATTTAAAATTGAAGGTAGAATCAGGAGCTCCACAGACAAAAAAGGGCTAAGAGAGTGTATTACCACCAAACCAGCAATGCAAGAAATGCTAAAGGGACTGCTGTAAAAAGAAGAAACAGAAAGGCAAGAAGAAACACAAACATTAAGAATAAAAACGACAACAAACAAGTACTTATCAATAATAACATTAAATGTAAATGGATTAAATGCACCAATCAAAAGACATAGGGCAGCTGAATGGATGAGAAAACATGACCCATATATTTTCTGTCTGCAAGAGACCCACCTCAGAACAAAAGATTCACACAGACTGAGAGTGAAGAGATGGAAAAAAAAATTTTTCAGGCAAATGGAAATGAGAAAAAAGCTGGGGTTGCAATACTTATATCTGACTAAATAGACCTCAAAGTAAAGGCCATAACGAGACATAAGGAAGGCTACTACATAATACTAAAGGGAGCAATTCAACAGGAAGATATAACTCTGGTAAACATATATGCACCCAACACAGAAGCACCAAAATACATAAAACTTCTGGAAGATATCAAGGGAGAGCTCAATACAGTCATACTAGGGGACTTTAATACACCACTGACACCACTGGATAAATCCTCTAAACAAAAAATCAACAAAGAAACAGCAATCCTAAATGACTCACTAGATCAGATGGACTTAATTGACATCTTCAGAATATTTCACCCCAAAGCCACAGAATATACATTCTTTTCCAGTGTGCACAGGACATTTTCAAAGATAGACCACCTGTTAGGACACAGGCAAAGTCTCTTCAGATTCAACAGGTAGAAATCATAACAAACATCTTCTCAGACCACAATGGCATAAAACTAGAAATCAAGTACAATAAATACAATGAAGAAAAATCAAACACTTGGAGGCTAAATGTAATGCTATTAAACAATGACTAGGTTACCAGAGAGATCAAAGAAGAAATAAAAAGCATCCTGGAAACAAATGACAATGAAAACACAACAATCCAAAATCTATGGGACACAGTGAAAGCAGTCTTGAAAGGGAAGTTCATAGCTCTACAGGCCTACCTCAAAAATAAGAAAAATAGGTAATAAATTATCTAACCTTGCAACTTAAAGAATTAGAAAGAGAGTAACAGAAAAATCCCACAGTATCCAGAAGGAAGCAACTAATAAAGATCAGAGCAGAAATAAAAGACATAGAGACCAAAAAACAACAACAACAACAACAACAAAAAAACACACAAAAAAAAACAATACAAAAGATCAATGAAACCAAGAGCTGGTTCTTTGAAAGGATAAACAAGATTGATGAACCTCTGGCCAGGCTCACCAAGAAACAAATAGAGAGGACCCAAATAAACAAAATGAGAAATGAAAGAGGTGAAGTAACAGCTGAGCCTACTGATATACAAAATATTGTAAAAAAATACTACGAACAACTCTACTCCAAAAAACTGGACAACCTTGATGAAATGGACACATTCCTAGAAAAATACAAGTTTCCAAAACTCAATCAGGAAGAATCAAAAAACCTGAATAGGCTGATAACTACTGATGATATTGAAACAGTAATCAAAAAGCTTCCAGCAAACAAAAGCGCTGGAGCAGATGGCTTCACAGGGGAGTTTTATCAACATTCAAAGAACTGAAACCAATCCTCCTCAGACTATTCCAAAAAACTCGAGGAAGGCACACTTCCAAGCTCTTTCTATGAAGTCAGCATTACCCTAATCCCAAAACCAGATAAAGACACCACAAAGAAAGAGAATTTTAGGGCAGTATCCCTGATGAACATAGATACCAAAATCCTCAACAAGATTCTAGCAAACCTGATCCAGCATTATATTAGAAAAATCATACACCATGACCAAGTGGGATTCATTCCAGGGATGCAAGGCTGGTACAATATCTGCAAATCAATAAACGTGATACAACACATAAACAAATTGAGAGACAAAAATCACATAATCATATCGATTAATGCAGCAAAGGCATTTGACAAAGTCCAACATCCTTTTCTGATAAAAACTCTCAGCAAAGTGGGAATAGAAGGATCATACCTCAACATATTAAAAGCCTTATATTACAAACCTACAGCCAACATCATACTCAATGGGCAAAAACTAAAACCATTTCCCTTAAGAACAGGAAGAAGACAGAGATGCCCGCTTTCATCACTCCTGTTTGTCATAGTACTGGAAGTGCTAGCCATAGCCATCAGACAAGAAGAAGAAATAAAAGGCATCCAAATTGGAAAAGAAGAAGTAAAATTGTCATTATTTGCAGAAATGATATTGTACATAGAAAACCCTAAAGACTACATCAAAAAATTATTAGACTTAATAAATGAATTTAGCAATGTAGCAGGATACAAAATTAACACCAAGAAATCTATGGAATTGTTATACACCAATAGTAAACTTACAGAAAGAGAAATTACAAAAACAATCACATTTACCATTGCACAAAAAAAAAAATTAAGATACCTAGGAATAAACTTAACTAAGAAGGTAAAAGACCTCTATTCAGAAAACTATAGGAGGTTGAAAAAAGAGATAGAGTAAGACATAAACAGATGGAAGAACATACTGTTTTCATGGATTGGTAGAATCAACATCATTAAAATGTCCATACACACAAAGCAATCTATAGATTCAATGCACTCCCAATTGAAATACAAACAGCATATTTCACAGATCCAGAAAGAATTCTCCAAAAATTCATCTGTAATAAAAGCAACTCCGATTAGCTGCAGCAATCCTGAGAAAGAAGAACAAAGTTGGAGGGATCACAATACCAGATATCAAGCTATATCACAAAGCCACTATTCTCAAAACTTCCTGGTACTGGCCCAAGAACAGACATATAGACCAATGGAATAGACTAGAGAACCCAGAAATCGACCCAAATCACTATGCTCAATTACTATTTGACAAAGGAAGCAAGAATATACAATGGCGTCAAGACAGTCTCTTTAATAAATGGTGCTGGGAAATTTGGTCAGACACATGCAAAAAAATGAAATTAGACCACCAACTTACACTATACACAAAAATAAACTCAAAAGAGAGAAAGGACTTAAACATAGGATGGGGAACCATAAAAATATTAGAGGAATCCACAGACAGCAAGATCTCAGACATATGCCAAAGCAATATCGTCACTGACATAGCTCCTAGGGCAATGGAAACTCAAGGGAAAATAAATGAATGGGACTACATAAAAATAAAAACTTCTGCACAGCAAAAGAAACCATCAACAAAACTAAAAGAAAACCCACTGCATGGGAGAACATATTTGCCAATGATATCTCTGATAAGGGTTTAATCTCCAACATTTACAGGGAACTCATGCAACTTAACAAAAGGAAGACAAACAACCCAATCAAAAATGAGCAACGGATCTAAATAGATACTTTTGAAAGAAGACATAAGAAAGGCCAAGAGACATATGAAAACATGCTCAAAGTCACTAATCATCCGATAGATGCAAATCAAAACAACAATGCAGTATCATCTCACACTTGTCAGAATGGCTACCGTCAACAAATCAACAAACGACAAGTGCTGGTGAGGATGCAGAGAAAAAGGAACCCCATGCACTGCTGGTATGAATGCAAACTGGTGCAGCCACTATAGAGAACAGTATGGAGTTTCCTCAAAAAACTAAAAATTGAACTCCCATTTGACCCAGTAATACCACTTCTAGGAATATATTCCAAGAAACAAAAAACAGCAATCAGAAAGGATATATGCACCCCTAATGTTCATAGCAGCACAATTTACAATAGCTAAGATTTGGAATCAGCCTAAGTGCCCATTAGTAGATGAGTGGAATAAAAACCTTTGGCACATCTATACAATGGAATACTATGCTGCAGTAAAAAGGAAGGAACTCCTACCATTTGCAAAAGCATGGATGGAGCTTGAGAGCATTATGTTAAGTGAAATAAGTCAGTCAGAGAAAGATAAATATCACATGATCTCACTCATTTGTAGATTATAATGAACAACATAAACCGATGAACCAAAACAGATCTAAAGACATAGAAGCATCGATCAGATGCTCAAACCTCAGAGGGAAGGTGGGGGAGGGTAGGTGTAAGGGGGAGTGATCAACCAAAGGACTTGTATTAATGCATATAAGCATAAGCCATAGAAAGCGACAGCAGGGGGTGTGGGTGAGGGCAGGACTGAGGAGATAAGGGGACAATGGGGCGATAAAGACATATTTGTAATACCTTAATAAAAATTAAAAAATAAAAGAAAAATAAGATACCTAGGAATAAATTTTACCAAGGAGGTAAAGGACCTGTACTCAGAAAATTACAGAACACTGAAAAAAAGAGACAGAGGCAGACATAAACAAATGGAAGAATATACCATGTTCATGGATTGGTAGGATCAACATCATTTAAATGTCCATACTACCAAAAGCAATCTATAGATTCATTGCAATCCCCATTAAAATACCAAAGGCATATTTCAAAGACATAGAACAAACTCTCCACAAATTCATCTGGAATATAAAAAGACCCCGATTAGCTGCAGCAATCCTGAGAAAGAAGAACAAAGTTGGAGGGATCACAATACCAGATATCAAGCTATATCACAAAGCCACTGTTCTCAAAACTTCCTGGTACTGGCCCAAGAACAGACATATAGACCAATGGAATAGACTAGAGAACCCAGAAATCGACCCAAACCACTATGCTCAATTAATATTTGACAAAGGAGTCAAGAACATACAATGGAGTCAAGACAGTCTCTTCAATGAATGGTGTTGGGAAAATTGGGCAGATACATGCAAAAAGATGAAACTAGACCACCTATTCACACCATACACAAAAATAAACTCAAAATGGATAAAAGACATAAATGTAAGATGGGAAACCATAAACATATTTGAAGATTTTATAGGCAGCAAAATATCAGACATATGTCATAGCAATATCTTTACCAATACAGCTCCTAAGGCAATGGAAACTAAGGAGAAAATAAACAAATGGGACTACATCAAAATAAAAAGCTCTGCACAGCAGAAGAAGCCATCAACAAAACAATAAGAAAGCCCACTGCATGGAGAACATATTTGCCAATGTTATCTCAGATAAGGCTTTAATCTCCAAAATTTACAGGGAACTCATACAACTTAACAAAAGGAAGATAAATAATCCAATCCAAAAATGGGCAAAGGACCTAAATAGACACTTTGCAAAAGAGGACATGCAGAAGGCCAAGGGACATATGAAAACATTTACACTTTCTTACAATCTTCCCCTTGTGACTTACAGGAGGCATTTTGGATGGCTAGCCAGACGATAGGGATCACATCTTTATGGAAGTTACTCTTCCTTGTGATTTTGTTTTCTTTTATCTTCTAATGAAGGCAATCATTCCTACATGAAAGCCAGTGTATACCACTTATTTAACCAAATAGCTCACTAGGGACAGAACCAAAACTGTGGTGTTGCTAAATTTATGCCCTCATAAAACTTGACATTTAACCCTAGAGAACCATAATGGTAACATTCCTAGGACTAAGACAATGTCTTTATTGATGAATACCTCTTGTGGAGAATATTTCTCAGAAATACAATTACACCATTGTTTCTTTAAGCAACTCTTCTGGTGATATACTTATCCATTTTCTTCAAAAATCTACAAATAGTATATTTATTTTTAAAGTTCATGATCATGTGTTTATGGTCTTACTGTGGTAGGCAGTTAGATAGATATGAGCAGAGCACAGAAAGTCACCAGGCAGAAAGCCCTGGGTGCCTAGCAACAGACATTTTTAGGGTAGGACCCTGCTGCCAGAGCCTTTCCTCTCCTAGTGTATTTCTGGTCCTGATCATGCGGTTTGGACCCCCCAACCTTTCATATCACTGGATGTAATTTAGACCTCCCCTTACCTTTCCTCCCTTGATATAACATCTAGGCCTTAGTTGTATTTCAGCTCCAGGCCCAGAAAAGCAGCAAAACCAGAAAAGCTATGCTAATGCTGCCCTCAGGACCAGCTGCATTGAATAATGACCCCCCTGCCCTGATTGATGCTGACCCATCAATCAGTGGAGACCATAATCTGAAAGGACATACATGGAAAGCTGCTGAATATTCTATTGAGATCTTTTCCTGGGACCTCCCCTAAAATCCCCACCCTTAAAACCCTTAAGATGCAAGATTCAGGATGCTCTCCTTCCCTGGAGCACACCTGTGGCTTTCCCCTCTACCTCTCCATTCCCCCAGGCATGTCACATTTATCTTCCTCATTTCTAAGCACCAAGGGCCCTTCCTTTGCCTCTATAGCTTGTTTCCTGAGCCCATTTCTTCGACCACTTATTTCATCCACTGTTGTGATTTTCTAAATAAATATTCTGTTATAGTTTGAGACTTAGCCCTGAATTCTTTCCTAGTCGGAACTCAAGTACCGAGGTTGCTGAACCCAAGTCTGCTCTACCCCACTAGTCTAATACCTAGTGCCATTCTCACAGTTGCCAACAATATTTTAAAAACAAAACAAAACAAAACCAATTTACTAGTTAAAATACTGACCCAGAATATGATCACTTACCATATTCTCTAGTAATCTCTGTAGTACCAATGAGCTGGGTGAAATGGAGCATGTATGTAAGGCAAGTTTAAGTCCCTTCTGACTCAGAAATAAGACATAGACTCAAGCAAATGTATAGTGATATCACTGGAACTAGCTAAATAATTTAAAGATGGATAGTTGGCATAATTGAGTCCAGTTAAAGATATGGAAAGGACAATAAAATTTATTTTCAATGACTGAATATAAAGGTTATCCCAACAAATATGTACACACTTTAACAGCTTATAGCTCAATTTTGAAAATAAAATGTATTTTGATAAACACTGCCTTTATGATTATTCAAAGTGTGTATATACTTTTTGTGAGGTACCCTATATTTCTGTTAATAATTACCTGTTGATTGTGACCATTTGGCAAATTTCTATAGTTATACTAATGAAAATATGCCATGGTAAAAACATTCTATATTCATCCAGTATTTTAAAAAATGATATTGCTTTAGAGAACTTAGAGATATAATGAAACAATTTTTAAAATATTTCAAAATAAGACTCATGAGAGTACGTGACAAGAACTAAGATTATTTTGGCTGAAATAGAGAATACTAAAGAAAAACTTAATAATGGCTTTCAATTGCATGGAGGCCTGTTATACAGAGAACTCTAGATATCTGTCTTCCATTTCCACTGACAGCAGAGCAAAAACAATGGAGTGAAATTGATAGGATTATGGATTAACTAAAATAAGCAATCAATTGAGACAGTGAAAGTGTAGTGATGTGAAGTGAATTTCTTTAAGTAGGGATTAAACACTGAATAATAAAGTAAAACAACTTTTAAATATTGAAGGGCAGAATATTATTTTTAACTATCATGGAAAGAGGGACTTTACTAAAGTACTAAAGGGTGTCCCAAAATTCACACAAGAAGTAGTTTGGATAAAAAACACAGGTTTATAATTAAAAATTGTAAATTTTTTATTGATTCATACAGTATACAGTATAGGGTTATGTATGGAACAGCATATTGGGTAAATGGCCTCCACAGCTTTGCTGGCACATACGCACTCTTCTGTTGAAATTTTCCATGACCGTTTTGCATAAATGTGGCTGAATTTCGATGAGGCTCATTTTCATCTTGATGGCTTGGTTAATCGACAAAATTGTCACATTTGGGGTTCAGAAAATCCACGAGTGATTGTTGAGAAACAAATGCATCCACAACGTGTCACTGTTTGGTGCGGATTTTGTGCTGGAGGCATCATCGGACCATTCTTCTTTGAAAATGCGGCTGCTCAGGCAATAACAGTTAATGGTGCTAGCTATCACGACATGATAATCCGGTTTTTTGTGCCTAAATTGCAAGATATGGGTGTGGACGACATGTGGTTTCAACAAGACGGTGCCACATGTCATACAGCCTGAGAAACAATTCAATTACTGCATGAATCATTTCCTGGTCGTGTAATTTCCCATTTTGGTGATCAGAATTGGCCGCCCAGATCATGCGATTTAATGCCATTGGACTTTTTTCTTTGGGGTTTTTTGAAGTCTAAGGTTAATGCCAACCAAGTCCATGACCACCCATGCCTTGAAGAAGGAAATTGAGCGCTGTATCAACGAAATTCAGCCACATTTATGCAAAATGGTCATGGAAAATTTCAACAAAAGAGTATGTGTCAGCAAAGCCGTGGAGGCCATTTACCCAATATGCTATTCCATACATAACCCTATACTGTATACTTTATGAATCAATAAAAAATATAATTTTAATTATAAACCTGTGTTTTCTATCAAAATTACTTCTTGCATGAATTTTGGGGTACCCTTTACAATATTTAAGAATCTGAGCTTTTCTTCTACAGATAACATGACATTTGAAATCTGCAGTACTAAGACTTGCAGAGAAACTTACCTTGGAAATTTAAAGGATCCTACTGTTGAAATTTCTGAGAATAGGGGAGTGTGAGCTATCACTTTCAACTACTATATGTAAGGCAAATAGAGAGAAAACACATTTGTACTTCATTCCACTTGAAGGCACGCAGGTAAGTAGGCATTTTTGTTATTGAAACTGAAAGAAAACTTTTCCCCCATTCATCATCTTATATACCTATTCAAGATGATGGTAAGTGGCTGAAATTGACTATTAAGATAGTGTTTCATCTTTAGTATTTTCTTAAGGTTTCCATATATCCTGGCATTCTGAGATTCTACAGGAACATTTATTTAATCTACAATCTCTAATTAATTACCTAAGGAGAAGATGCCCTCAGAGTATTTTAATTTTGAAAATACATGGTGAAGCCCGGCTGGTGTGGCTCAGCAGTTGAATGTTGACTCAGGAACCAAGAGTTTGCCAGTTCCATTCCTGGTCAGGGCACAAGCCAGGCTTGCAGGCTTAATCCCCAAACAGGTGTGTGTAGGAGGGAGCCCATTGATGATGTTGTCTCTCATTGATGTTTCTCTATATTCCTCTCCCTTCTTCTCTCTCTAAATGTCAATGAAAACATACTTTTTAAAATATGCTAAATATTTGATTTATTTTATGTATGTGTGGCCTATAGGTCTGTGTGAGTATTTGCCTGTGCTTGTAGAAGACTGCTAGTTTTTGAAAGCAAATACAATTTCTGACTCAATAAAAAAAATGTATCTATTGAATTTATTATGGTGGTAAAAAAATTAAACCCAAGAGAGCCGAACTTAAAGTGGTTCATAAGTGCTATTTCCTACTGTTAAGTTAATGTTTTATGACATCATTATGCAACTTTTTCACTCCCATTGGAGAATTGTCCTCTATTCTCTCTTTTTGAATAAATAGCCTGAAACAATGTACTCTGATAACTGTTTTGGCTGAAAATCATATCTGCACCCTGTTGAGAAATATGGCCCAATTTAAATTAGTATTTCCAATAAATATACAAAAACACTTTCCAAAATATATTTTAGGGAGGCTACATCACCAAATGATGTATTTTCTAAGTAATGCAGACCAATTTGTATTCAAATCATTTGCCATCCCATTAAACTTTACAGCATATGGCATTTTCATCAATAGAAATGAGACAAAAAAAATAAGACACACTGGTAAGGAAATAGTAACTAAACTTCCTTTCTTTATGTTTCTTGTTCATTGAATTTTGTTCTGATGATAAAACATATTTTTTTACTCTATAAAGGATAAATATGGATGCATTTTTTAGATAATATTGTGACTCTGCATGCAATGTTTATTCATTTACTTTTAAACAGAAATAGAACAAATGCTAAAGCAGCAAGACATTTTTATAGTTTATTATTCGCAATTATAATTTACTGAAAATTTAACAAACATTTACTGATCTCCTATGGTTGCTAGCCTCTTATTCTTACCATGAGTTATATAAGGATCTCTGATCTCATGAAGTGTATATTATTTGTGTGTTTTCTTAATCTTTATTATTGAAAGTATTACATTTATCCCCTTTTCCCCCCATTGACTTCTTCTAGTTGACCTGAGCTTACATTATTTGGATTCAAGGGGTGGGAGAGTAGAGGAGGCTAAAAAAACTGAATAAACCATTAAGAAATTTTGATAAGGAAAATGTTTATAAATAAATTGAAACGAGGTAATGTGATCAAGATATTTTAGGAAGATGATAAAGTGGCTTTTTAAGAACAAGAAGCTTGCTCCAGACAGTTTGGCTCAGTGGATAGAGCGTCATTGTCCTGAAGACTGAAGGGTTACAGGCTTGATCCCTGGCCATGGTCTGGGCCAGGGGTGGGCAAACTTTTTGACTCGAGGGCCACAATGGGTTCTTAAACTTGACCGGAGGGCCGGAACAAAAGCATGGATGGAATGTTTGTGTGAACTAATATAAATTCAAAGTAAACATCATTACATAAAAGGGTACAGTCTTTTTTTTTTTTTTAGTTTTATTCATTTCAAATGGGTCGGATCCGGCCCGTGGGCCGCAGTTTG
Source organism: Myotis daubentonii (assembly GCF_963259705.1). Classification (NCBI taxonomy): domain Eukaryota; kingdom Metazoa; phylum Chordata; class Mammalia; order Chiroptera; family Vespertilionidae; genus Myotis; species Myotis daubentonii. Next base: position 33,172,937 of record NC_081861.1, on the reverse strand, counting down.
CCCACGGCTGGTCTGGGCCATGGGGGAGGCAACCAATCGATGTGTCTCTCTCACATTGATGTTTCTCTCTCTGTATCACCCACTTCCTTTCACTCTCTCAAAAAAAAAAATCAGTGGAAAAATATCCTCAAGTGAGGATTAACAAAAACAGATACAAACAAATAAACAAGAGGCTTATCTGAGAAGGTGATATTTGAATTTAACCTTTATAATAAGACTAGAAGCCCGTTGCATGAAGATTCGTGCAATAGGCCTTCCTTCCCCTGGCTGCCGGCACCTGGGACCCAGCAAGGCTTGGCTTCTCCGCTTCAGCTGAAGCGGAGAAGCCAAGCCTCTTCAGTCTTTAGTCTTCAGTTTTCAGTCTTCAGTCTTCACTCTGGCCAGAGCCTTCAGTCTTCACTCCGTGCCTGCATATGCAAATTAACTGCCATCTTTGTTGGGTTAATTTGCATAGTCGCTCTGATTGGCTGGTGGGCATAGCAGAGTGACACCAATTTGCATTTTTCTCTTTTATTAGTGTAGATGGAGCCAACTTCATGAATATCTAGAGCCAGAAGATTTCAAGTAAAAGACAGTAAGGACAAAGGACCTGAAGAAGGAGTTAGCTTGTGCATTTAAGAAACTTAACAAAAGATTCAGCAAATGGCATTGGACAAACTGGATATCCACATGCAAAAAAAAAAAAAAAAAAAAAAAAAGGAAAAAAAGAAAAAGAAAAAAAAGAAATTGTGTCCTTATACCATATACAAAAACTGACTGAAAATGGGTCAAAAATTTAAATGCAAAGGCTCAACGATTTAGAAGAACACACAGGAAAAGAGTTACATGACATTGGATTTTGCAATGATTTCTTAGATATGACACCAAAAACTTATAGGAAAAGTAAAAAAATAGATAAATTGGACTTTATAAAAAATAACTTTTCTACATTAAAGGACACTAGAAATGGTAAAAAGACAACTCATGGAATGGGAGAAAATTTTATATATTTAATAAGGGATTAATATATAGAATATTTTTAAAAATCCTATAACTCAACAATAGCTGAACAAAAAGCCCAATTTAAAATGTGTCAAATATTCAAATAGACATTTTCCTAAAGAAGATAAAAAATGGACATCATTTATATATCGTGTATTATAGAATTATACACTTGAAATCTATGTAATTTTAAAAACTGTTACCCCAATCAATTCAATATTTAAAAAATATGCAGTAAAAAAAATGGTTAACAAGCATGTGGAAAGAGATGCTCAACATTACTAACCATTAGAAAAATGCAAACCAAAACCAAAATGAGTTGTCATTTCATGCTCATTAGAATGTTAATTATGAAAAAATATAGTCAATAAAACGTATTAGTGAGGATGTATAGAAATTGAAACCATTTGTATATTGCTGGTGGGAATACAAAATTGTGCAGCCACTGTAGAAAATAGTATGGTGGTTCCTGAAAAAATTAAAAATATAATTACTATATGATCCAATAATTCCACTTCTGGATATATACACAAAAGAATTGAAAGTATGTCCTGGAAGATATATTTTTTCAACCATTTTTATATTTTATAATATAAATTATAAATTATAAATATATGTATTAGAGGCCCCGATACATGAAAATTCATGTACTGGAGGAGGGGCCCTCAGCCTGGCCTTCCTCCTCTTACAGTCTGGGAGCCCTCAGGGGCAGGAGGTGACCCAGCAATCAGGGGAAGGAAACACCCCCATCACACCTGTGCTGCTGCCACTGCCGGCAATGCAAGCCTCAGCCAGCCCTGGTTACCTGAGCCTCAGGCAGCCCTGGGCAGCTGTCATTCAACGCTTGCCTGCACCTTGGGCTGGCCCTGGGGGTCTCGGAGGCTGAGGGTGGGTCCAGCTGATCCGCGCTCCTGCCACCTCCCTGAAGGGGCTGAAAAATATGGAGGACTGGGCGCCACAATCTTGTGGCTATGGGTGCCACCATCTTTGTGATGGAGTGATGGTCAATTTGCATATTCCCTCTTTATTAGATAGGATTATTAACAATAGCCAGAAGGGAGAAAAATCCAGATATCTATCAATGAATGAATGGATAAACAAAATGTAGTATACTATCCTATATAATAAAAGGATAATATGCAAATTGACCCTAATAGCAGAACAACTGGGAATGACTGGTCACTACGACACACACTGACCACCAGGGAGCAGACACTCAATGCAGGAGCTGCCCCCTGGTGGTCAGTGTGCTCCCACAGGGGGAGCTCTGCTCGGCCAAAAGCCAGGCTGCCAGCTGCCAGCCCAGCGGTGGTGGCGGGAGCTTCTCCCACCTCCTCAGCAGCACTAAGGATGTCCTACTGCAGCTTAGGCCTGCTCCCCGTTGGCAAGTGGACATCCCCCTAGGGCTCCCGGGCTGCCAGAGGGATGTCTGACTGCCAGCTTAGGCCCAATCCCCCAGGGAGCGGGCCTAAGACAGCAGTTGGACATCCCCAAGGGGTCCCAGACTGCGAGAGGGCACAGGCTGGCCTGAGGACCCTCCCTGAGTGCACAAATTTTTGTGCACCAGGCCTCTAGTTCAGTGATAAAAAGGAATAAAATTCTGACACATGTTACAACATAAAGGGAAACTGAATATACTATCATTAGTGAAGTAAGCCAATCATAAAAGACAATATTGTATGATTTCACTTAAATAAAGTACTCAGAAAAGTAAAATTCATTAAACAGAAAGTAAAATAGTGGTTTCAAAGGCCTGGAAGGTAGTAAAGAAATTTTAGTTAGTTAACTCCAATTTTCTGAGTAAAAAGGTAAGTAATTCAGGAAAATCTGGAACATCTTCATTTGTCAATTTATCTAAAATCTTCTTGCTCATATTTAAATTTGCATATTACATAATGCTTAAATTAGTTTGTTAGTTGTCTTAGTCTAAAGTTTCTTCTAACAATTATTATTTAATATTTAAATACTATTAAATAATTTCAAGTAAATATATTCATAAATGAGTTTACTTATTTGCACACACTATGCTTCTCATTCATTTATACAATCATTTTATGACTACTGTAATCAGGGTCAGACATATAAGAAGTTATCCAAAATATTGAATCTGAATCTAAAGTAATGAGAATTTATTTTTTCCCTTATCTACAAAATATTATCACAAACCTAAAAAACTGTGTTTATTTTTAGTATTTTAGTTATTATTAAACATGGGAGCCTAGACAATATTCCTAAGTTACAATCAACTGAATCTAAAGGTAGTTCAGTAGTCCCCACTTATCTGTAGGGGTTATGGTGTAAGACCCCCCAGTGGATGCCTAAAACCATGGATAATACTGCAACCCATATATACTATGTTTTTTCCTATACATAGATACCTGTGATACAGTTTTAGAAATTAGACACAGTAAGAGATTAACAACAATAACTATATAAATTAGACCAATTTTTAACAATATAGTGTTATTTCTCTTCTCTCTCTCTCTCTCTCTCTCTCTCTCTCTCTCTCTCTCTCTCTCAACCAAACCTGATTACCTAGTGAGCTAATAAGTGACTAATGGGCAAATAATGTATATAGCATAGACACACTAGACAAAGGGATGATTCACTTCCTGGCCAGGAGGAGTGCGACAGTCAAGTTTTCATCATGCTACTAAGAAAATCATGCAATTCAAAATTTTTTATTTTTTAAATTTTGTATTTAATATTTTTGGACCATTGTTGGCTATGGCTAACTGAAACTACAGAAAGTGAAACCTTGGCTAAGGAGGGACTACTGCAGTGTGTTTCCCCTTATGAAGAATATTTCATTATCTAAAAATTGATCAAATGTAAATATTAAGTCAATTGGTATCTTCCTGCAAGTTTTCATTTAATTTTACAGGCTAATGTAAAGTAAGTCATTGCTGTTGCTCATAAAATAAATCCACATGCTTTTGGTGTTTTCCAAAATCTTGTATGTCTGGAAACAAAAAGTGGTGTGATTTGCAAGAAACAGATAAATTTTAAATAAGTTTTTTGAGAGGAAAAAACCTGCCTTTCTGGAAAATCAATATGTCCTGGTCTAAAGTGGAATTGGTCATTATAACATATGGAAGTCAAGAATTTAAAATTCCATTGTTTTAAAAAATATGAAAGTATTACATTTTTGTTAAGTTACTAAAGAATTGCAGAGAAAGTGGAGTAGGGGGAGGCAGTGGCACTCAGGAAGAGAATAATGTGGTGATGAGATAAAAACAATTCAGGGGATGACTTTTCAAAATAAAACTTGATTTTGTTTTGAAAATGTCAAGGTGAGGAAAAGCAACAGTTCTGGCCTTTTTAATTACATGGAAATGTCAGCCTGGCATATGTTTATAGTTCTTTTTTCTCTCATTACAGATAAAAATATTTTGCTCATTAGAAACTTATAGCACTGTTTGGATTCTTAGAAATCAGTTCAGAGGTGTTTTTTTATTTTTCTGAAAGACATATATATATGACATTGTCTTTCAGGAAATCACTTTTAATTCTGATAAATATGTTAAAAGACAAGTATAAAAATAATGATGACAATTAAAATATGACAAGAAAAGATAAATATTATACCTACACCATTATAATATGATGACTACTTTTTATATACTGAAGAAAAATTGGAATTGGCTAATGACTTTCTTAAGGAAACAAAGTATATCAACCTCATTAAGTAACCTCATATCATAGGACAGAGAGCCTCTTCATTGGGAGAATTAGATATAAACTGGGCATATGTTAGCTTCCACATGTATCTTGATCAATCCTTAATCAAATTGGTTGAGAAAATTTTGACTCTGGACCTGAAAACACTAGAGCCCATAAAATAAAAATTTAGAAGACATATTAGGCATTTAAAATTTGTAACTGAAAAGACCAGGAAGATTTATCAAATTTACTCCTTTGATGTTACAGTTGAGTAAAGCATCCAATGAGGCAAAAATATGTATTTATATTCACATACATATTTACTAACAGAGTTGGGACTACAACACTGATTTCCTAGGAAGTGATTTTTCTATCACAGAAACTCATCATGTCAATCAGAATGCAAAATACCAAGGTTAAAATAGGATTCTTACTTTAAAATAATTAGCAAATAGTTTTCACTTAATTTTAGATAATACAGTTCCCTCATCCTCTCCCACCTCCTCTTCTTCATCTTAATCTTCTTCTAATTACTATGTGACTGTTTATAATAATTTGATTTCTAACAAATTGACCTTCTTTATACATATTTTAAAGTATATTTCACAAACTCCAGAACTACATGCATGTATAATTGTTCTACAACATAGTAACTAAAATAAAAATATGTTAAAAATAAAATCTTGTTCTAAAAATCAGCCACTTCTTTCTGTATTTATATGGTATCTTTACAAATCTATTATGTTTACCTTATGGCCAATATATTTCTCCTCTCATTATAAAACATTAGGGTGTCATTTGTTAACACTTGCTTATAATGTAACCTCTTCCTGGATGCGGTGCTAATTGTATTTTGGAGTAAGTTTGGCTTCTATCTTAATTGGCTCTATTTTAATTTGAAGTGGTGCAGTTTGGAATCTGCTAACAATTTAAAGATCCTTTTCAAAGGTTTAAATGAAAGACAAAGAAATACTCTTTTCCAAAGTATTGGCATGCAATGACTTAGTATTACATTTCAAAACTTGGCTTTGTATAGTGAGGTAGAAAAGTCACTCTATACTGTAAATATGAGAAGAGAGTATAATGGGAAATGATAGTTGGAAAAATAGCCTCTCTCACTCTCTCAAAATAATTTAAGTATCTATTGAAAGATGAATGAATAAAATATGCTTTATACATATATTATATGTAATATATACTAGTATATGTGTTTTATATGTCTGTCTCCATATCTATACTAATAATAGAGGAATATGCAAATTGTCCAGGATGCCTTCACAGTAATAGTAACAACAGGCTGCGTGGGGCGACAATGCCAGGAGGGGAGTTAGTGAGGGATGACCAAATGACTGAACAGCAGGCTGCATGGGGTGACCAGGCCAGCGGGGGGGGGGGGGCAGTTAGGCACAACCAGGCCAACAGGGGGCAGCTGGGGGTGATCAGGCCAATGGGGGGGGCAATGAAGGGCGACCAGGCTGGCAGGGGGGAGCAGTTAGGGGCAACCAGGCTGGCAGGCAGAGGCGGTTAACGGTGCTTAGGCTGGCAGAGGGGGCAGTTAGGGGCGATCAGGCAGGCAGGCAGGTGAGCAGTTAGGAGATTGGGCCTAAACCAGCAGTGGGACATCCCCGGAGGGGTCCCAGATTGGAGAGGGTGCAGGCTGGGCTGAGGGGACCCACCCCATGCATGAATTTCATGCACTGTGCCTCTAGTATATATATAATATTATATTTATATATCCATATAATATTATTCATCACTTAAAAGAAGAAATACTGCCATGAGGCAACATAGATGAGCCTGCAGGAAATTATGTTATGTGAAAGAAGTCATACATACAAATATAAATACTGCATGGCCTCACTTTAGGTGGAATTTAAAAAATTTAAACCCATAAAAAACAAAGAGTAGAATGGTGGTTGTCAGGGGCTTGAGATTTGGGGAAATGGGAGCATGTTGGTCTAAGGCAGTGGTCAGCAAACTGCAGCTTGTGAGCCACACGTGGCTCTTTGACCCCTTGAGTGTGGCTCTTCCACAAAATACCAACTTCTGCGCATGGGCCACAAAGTTTCAATTGCACTGTACATGCGCGCCCGCCTGTGGTATTTTGTGGAAAAGCCACACTCAAGGGGCCACAGACCCATATGTGGTTCGTGAGCCTCAGTTTGCCGACCACTGGTCTAAGGGAATAAAGTTTTAAGTTATGCAGAATGAATCAATACTAGAGATCTAATCTACAGCATGGTGACTATAGATAATATTGTATTGTATTCTCAGAATTTGATGAGAGTAGATCTTGTGTTCTTGCACATTAAAAAAAAATAACTATGTGAGGTGATGGATATGTTAATTAACTTGATTGAGGTTATAATTTCATAATGTATATGTATATCAACATACTGTGTTATACAGTTTAAATTTATACAATTTTAATTTGTTAATTAAAATCCAGTAATCTAAAAAGATAAAAGTGTATTCAGAAAACAAAGCTATCTTCCTGCTGAAAAGGACATTTTATCTTTTTAATAATATTGTGTGGCATAAGTCTGACCTATTCCCAGTATTTCAAAGGTGAAGAATAGAATAATTCACAAAATGTGCATGTGTGAAGAACTTGTCAAATATAAGTATGATTAAAAAATAACATAAACATTAAAGTAAAACTGGAAAATAGTCTTCCAATCTTTTCACCAGTCCTCTGACTTTCAAGTTCTTATGGAAATAAAGAGACAATAAGTTGTCTAGCAAAATATAGACATTTGTCAGTTTCAAGTAATGTGATTTGTTTAGATGATTCCTGGATACTCTTCTCACCTTCTTTGCTTAAACAGCAATGTTTCTGTGAGTCTATGTGGAGTAGCATAACATAGCAACATGAGAGATTAGTCTAAATGTTTCAGAGTGTTGTCCCCATGTACTAGGAATTACTTGTTACATAACGATATTATATAATTTTCTCTCCCAGGCAGCTGGATTGATTGTATGATTGCCTGAAAAAGAATATCAGTTACTTCTTCAAGCAGCATACATTTCCTTTTCTCAAGGTTTATTAATCCATTCATTTATTCAAAAGTTATTGCACTTCTATTACATCCATATCATAATACAATAGTTACTTGAGGGATATAAAATATGTAATATAATTCTAATTTTGAATAAGATAGACAACTAGTTGGAGTTTTGGTTTCCTTCTCAGTCCTAACACCTGAGAGTCAGTGATAATGGTTCCAAAAACTGTAGTCAGCAATAAACACAAATATATTGAAAAATCTCTAGAAAGACCAAGGTGGAAAGATGGGAATTATTTCCACAGGGAATTACAAACTGTAGCAGAAAATAAACATGGGTCACAGGTAAGGATAGGTTCAGAGAAACTTTCTAATTCATGAACTAATGCAGAAGTATTTTAGGTAACTGCTATGTGCCAGGTACTGTTACTATACTAGCAATGAACAAAACAAGGATCGCAGCCTCATGGAGCTTACACTGTAATAAGAGCCAAACAACATACTAAATAAGTAAAACGTAAACATATTAGTAGGTGATGAGCAATATAGAGAAAAATAAATCAGGAAAAAGTATAGGGAGTTGCAGGGAACACATGAAAATTTAAATAAGGTCTCCAGGGAAGGCCTGTGTTTGGAGGCAATTTATAATAATAAAAGCATAATATGCTAATTAGACCAGACGTCCTTCTGGACAACCTTCTGGACAAAGCTGGGGTTGTGAGGGAAGCCCGGGTCTCGGTCGCCAGAGGGATGCTGGTGCTGATAGCCAGGGGAAGGAAGGTCTACTCTTGCACGAATTTCGTGCATAGGGCCTGTAGTATTTGAATAAAGACATACAGGTGAGAAGAAGAACTATAGGTTTTTCTGAGAGGAGAGACTTCCAGGCTGAACAAATATACTGAGGTGACAGCGGCTCTGGTGTTTTTTCATGAAATAAAAGGGAGCCAATGTGACCGCAATAGAATAATTGAGGACATAACGTCAGAAAGATCACAGTGAGTGGAGGCAGATCATGTGCAGCCTTACAGGCTAAAGTGAGGACTTTTGCCTTTATTCTAATCTAAATGACGTGGGGAGCCATTGAAGGACTGTGACTAGGGATTAAAATGATATGACAGTTTTAAACAGCATTTCTCTAACTTGTGTTTAAAATACAGACTGAGTAGGAATAGGTGGGAAAATGGGGATGGGGAACAGTAAGAAAGCTACTTGAGTAATTCAGGTGAGCAATATTATTCCTTTGACCCAGGAGAGGGTTTCTCAATCAGCATTATTGACATTTGGGACAGACTATTTTTTCTTGTGTATGTACTGGGGAGGGCCACTGCCCTGTGCATTGCAGGATATTTAGCAGCATCCCTGGCCTCTCCAACTAGATTCTAGTAGAAATGCCCTCCCCTAGTTGTGACAACCAAAAATGCCCTCAGATATTGCCTAATGTCCCGAGGAGCAAAATTACCCTCAGCTGTGGGAACCATTTTCCAGGACAATTATAGGATAAGTGGTAAGAAGTTATATTCTGCATATGTCTTGCAGGTACAGTCAACATGATTTGCTGGCAAATTTTATGTGGAATAAGAGAAAAGATCAATCCATATGTCTACGAATTTTTGTTTTAACAACTGGAAGAATAGAGGTTGTCATTAATTGAAATTAGGAAGCTTGCAAAAAGTAGATTTGGGTGAACAATTAGTCATGTTAATTTTGAGATTCCTATGAGACATCAACTGAACATAGTGCCCAGTTTGTACATATGGTTCTGTGTATATAATTGCTGCCATGGAGAAGAGAGCAAGAGTGTCGGATCAATTTCAACCAGTGGTCATCTATCTGGGGGAAATTTTCCGGGTGGAGAAAATGCCTAGTATAAAGGTGGTAATATGAGAGCAGTGCTCATACATAGTTGGGATGAGAAGACAATAGCATTGGAACAGGCTGACTACATATTTCTCCTCACCCTGATGCTTAGGTATTTTGTGTGACACATTTCCTAAGTGATATAACTATAGGCTATATGATCTCAACACAATAAAAGAAAAGCAACAACAGAAAACTAGCAAAGAAAATGTGTTTTGATACAAATAAATAAATAAAACATACACTATCAAATAACTCAAGTTTATGAGGAAATTATAAATTACTATATAGAGCTAACTGACAAAGAAAGTATTAAATACTAAGTTGTGATATCCAGCTAAAATAGTACTTTATGGGAAATTTATAGTGTTGAATATCAGAAAATGAGAAAGACTGAAAATAAATGAGCTACACATTCAATCTAGGAAGCAAAAGAAAAGCAATAGAGTAAACTTTTAAATAAAATGAGAAATAGCAAATAATTCAGTCAAATAATTTACAAATCAAAAGCTGGTTTATTGAAAGGAGTTTGAAAAAGGGTAGATAGGTAGCAAGATTAACCAATATGAATAAAAACAGAAAGACTAAATAAATATTGAAAAGTGCATGATAACTAAAGATAAATGAGTAATAGCAATGTAAAATAACATAATCAAACCTATGCAAGTGTTTGAAAAAATAAGATAATGTACTTCTGGAAAACTATAGGATCAAGATAAACATACAATGAAACAGCAAAATGGAAAAACACAAACAGTCATTATAGACATCAAGATGATAATAAAATTCTTCTGCGATTCCGCATATCAGTGCCAACAGCCCCCAAATCAGACAATTATAGAATTGAATTCTATGAAACATTCAATAAACATAAAATGTATATTCCTATTTTGTACAAATAGTTCCAGAAAATATAAAATAAATAATGCTTAAATTGTCCAAAAATATTTTAACAGCTTTATAGAAATATATTTGGCATATTATTAAGTGTTGGCAATAATGTAGGGTATTAGGAAACATCATGTATTGCTAGTGAGAGTGCAAACTGATGCTCATTCTGGATAGCAAACTTACAATACTTAGTCGAATTTAAGAATGTGTATATCTTGCCTGCCAGTGTGGTTCAGTTGTTGAGCATTGACCTGTGAACCAGGAGCTCAAGGTTTGATTCCCAGTCAGGACACATGCCCAAGTTGCAGGCTTGATCCCCAGTGTGGGTCATGCAGGAGGCAACCGATCAATGATTCTCTCTCAACATTGATGTTTCTATCTCTCTCTCCCTTTCCCTTCCTCTCTGAAATCAATACAATATATTTTAAAAAATAATGTGTACATCTTTTTTTAAAAAATATATTTTATTTTTTTTTTACAGAGAGAAAGGGAGAGGGATAGAGAGTTAGAAACATCTATGAGAGAGAAACATCGATCAGCTGCCTCCCGCACACCCCCCACTGGGGATGTGCCCGCAACCAAGGTATATGCCCTTGACTGTAATTGAACCTGGGATCCTTCAGTCCGCAGGCCAATGCTCCATCCACTGAGCCAAACTGGTCAGGGCTAATGTGCATATCTTAATACCTACAATCTTATCCCTGTGTTTCTAACTCAGAAAAACGCACACAGGTTAAAAAAAAAAACAAGTGAGATATCTCTTTTAATATGTTACCTAACATGGTAGCTGCTTCTTTGCTAGGTAGAAATCTACTGCTGATATCACTTAGAGTGCTTTGTTTAAAACACACATATGGCCCTAACTGGTTTGGCTCAGTGGATAGAGCGTAGGCCTGTGGACTGAAGGGTCCTAGGTTCGATTCCAGTCAAGGGCATGTACCTTGGTTGCGGGCACATCCCCAGTAGGGGATGTACAGGAGGCAGCTGATCTATGTTTCTAACTCTCTATCACTCTACCTTCGTCTCTGTAAAAAATCAATAAAATATATTTTAATAATAAATAAATAAATAAAACACACATATGATGTTAACAATTTCTCATGCATTACAAATGAAATACCATGTTTTTTTATTGCTACTTTACTCTGGTGTTTTACTTTTTGGTTGTATCAAACTTGTGTATTAAATATAATCATGTTCTGTTTAAAAAAAAAATAAAGCACACATATTAAGAACTAACCTCTGGGCATGTGATTTGGCAGATTTGGGTTGGGGCCCAGGCATGATTTATTTTATAAAATCTTAACACATGATTCTGACATTTTACCCTTAGTTAAGATATATTGATGTGGTGGAGTTAGTATATACTCAAGGGTGCCTTCTTCCATGAGTTTAATTAAATAATTTACAAAGTCCACCATGGACTAAATGGAAAGCTTGAAGTAAAGAACAAAGACAATAGGAAGTCAGGCAAAGCATTCATTCTCCAGTTTTCCCTTAATAGTTATATTGTGTTATTTATCAGATTCAGAGAAGCCAGAACAGAACGTTCATCCCATTAATGCTAGTATAATAAATTTTGGAACAGAGTATGCATTCATGAATGCTTTGAGAGAATTTATCCCAAACATGTTGAAGCCTATTTCACGTGAAGTTGGTTTTCTCCCAGGATTTTTTTTTGTTGTTGTTGTTAAAAATAAATGTGTGGTGGACACACAACGCAATATATGCAAATCATGCATCTTAGAAATGTACACTTGAAGAAACTTGTATGATCTTAGTAACCAATGCCATCCCGCTAAATTTAACTTAAGAATAATCAAATCACTTCATAATCCATTTGGTATATTTAACTTGGAGTTATGGAAAACACATAGCACTTCTACTTCTCCCATCAGTTTCACAAAAAAATAATCATTGATCCAAATCATTTCCTATAAATCAATGTTATGATATAGCCTCTGGGTGCTAGAACTCACTAGCTATTGGCTGAGAGTGAGAAAATGAGAGAACTTTGAGGTTAACACTACTCCTCACTCCAATGCCCAAATAACCCAGAAAGAAGTATATCAGGTTGATCTTCAGAACTTGTTCGCTGGCTGTTGTGATTTGAGCCACGTGCTCCTGCCTCTCACCAACACCCACCTCTCAAGCCAAATGGATCAATCATCAGATAATCTCTGTGTTTTATTTATGCTTAAAATGCTTAAAATGGGATAAAATCTTACCTCCAAATTGAGAGTTGAAGTACAATGTGCCAATCAATCTAAAGCTTAACAGACTGATAATGACTTTTTCTGGGAAGAGATAATGGAGTGAAAAAGGGGCATGAAAGAGGATCTGAGAGTGAAGAGCAGATTGGTAAGAGAAAAAGAAAGGGAGAAAGAAGAGTATATATTCATTACTTCAAACTTCACTACAGTGGATGTATCTAAGTCTCTCTTGGGCAAAGACAAATAGATAGCTAAGTAATAGCTGTAGGCTTGACTTTGGTAAATTTAAGTAACTCTGCCTCATAGAACTTATGCATATTTGTCTCAACCTGGGAGATTTTATTGAAGGCTATTTGAGGAATTTTTATTGAGGAATTGTTGCATTTTAAAATTCTAACTTCATGATTCATAGTCTTTCTTACACAGTGCTTTTAAAGGTGCTGTAAGAGTACCTGGTTAAACAGAATACTTTTCTTTATAGCTATGCTGAATAACAGAGAGCTGCTCTCTTACCTGAATTTTTCCTATGGGCTTTGTGATGAAGCAAAGTAAATTGGCAAAATAAAGGTGAAATAATACTAAAGAAAAACTAGCTAAAAAATGAAAATTCTTTTCAGTCAATAGTTTCTCTGTTTAGAGGTTTTCTACTCTATACAAATTTAGTTTCAGCCTGAGGTGATAAGAGAAAATAATATTTGACACTGTAGCAAGAAACCTGTCCCGAAAATTATTTTTATTTGAAAGCTGGAAAATTGATAATAGGAACTGAACAATGGTGGAAAATTGGGCTATGGCAGTGATAACATTCTAGTGGCATTCTGTCCTCTGAGCATTGAGCAAACAGTATAATTCAATGTCCTCCACATTTTCCAGCTTACTATATTCAAGAAAAGTGGAAGAATAAGCATTATCTTTTAGAAATGGTAAAGGAATGGTGTGATTATAAGCAAAAGGCTAATTAGAGAGGAAACATGTAGGTAGTAGAATGCACTGAGGACTTACTAGTACCATGACCTTGCGCAAACTAATTTGTGTCATGGTTTCCTTGTCTTTAAAATTACAATATTAATACCAATGTGTAGAATTGTTTTAAGACTTAGAAATAATATACCTAAGGGATCTTGTACTCTATATGTGTGTTTAGTAAATGGTAGTGATTATTGTTACCTTTCCTAGTTCCAAAGAGAGTTTACCTTGGAAGAACTCAAAAGCAAACCCATATTGTAGTGAATGTTTTGATAAATAAACAGTGTTACCAGTGAATTTTCCTCCCTGATTTCAAATTAAATTCCCTTATTATTTTTAAAAGTTCAACTCTCATTTCTTTAGAAATGCAATTGTTTTAAGTCTTAAGTAACTATAAAACTAATGTATGGCATAGGGCATGTTTAAGAGCATGATGAGTAAACTAATGTGGAATAATTTTAAAAATGAGATATTGTGACTACATTGTATTTTCTTCTTTGTTGAGGTATTATTTTTTCCATAGCTGTGCTCAAAGTGAAAATCTATAAATATAAAAATAGACCACATTGCATAATTTTCTTAACAAGCATCTCTTCATAAAGCAATCAAAGATTTATGTCCAAAAATAAGATAAAATAAATGTATATAATTTCTCTAGGGTGAAGAAATACTGTGTCTAAGTATTATTTGAAACAGAAAGACCCAGATCAATTCATGAAATTTGATGTTCTATAGTTACAGCTCTTCACCATTGAATCATTATTATGCAAAATACAATTTTTATGGAGTAATGCTTGTTACAAACTTGGATGCTTAATTTATGTGATTAATGCAATTAAAGTGTATTTATTTCAAATATAAATATTATTGCTAAAGATAACTCCAAAATTCATAGAAAACAAATAGTAGATACTTTAAAAGTACTCAAGCCACTATAGAAGGAAAGCTGAAGAAATAGGATGGAATGGTGCATAGTAGAAGATTTTTCTCAAAATCTTTAAAACATGGACAACCCACCCAGCCAGGGTGTCTCAGTGGTTGAGCTTGACTTATGAACCAGGAGGTCATGGCTCAATTCCCCTTCAGGGCACATACTGGGGTTGCTGGCTCGATCCCCAGTGGGGGGACATGCAGAGGCAGCCAAACATCATCATTGATGTTTCCATCTTTCTCTCCCTCTCCCTTCCTCTCTGAAATCAACAATATATATTTTGTAAAAAAAAATATAGACAACCTATCACTTCTATATTAAAAGTTAGGATAAAAGATTATTTTACATGAAACCTGGAATCTAGGAGAAATTGCTAAGAACAGATTTTAAAGTCCTATGAATCCTAACATTGTGGGTTTAATGTTATCCTATTGTTTAGACACAAATTATATGTTTCTGACACCAGATGACATAAGGATTGGAAAGGTTTTTATCTGATGGTTAGAATGGAATGTCTCAAATAAGATTAGCAAAGTTCTATAGCCCCAAGGTGTGGTTACATTTCTAGATTCCCAATGGAAGCCTAGGCTGCCCAGCTCCTGCATTCTACCTGGAATAAAAGGATAATGTGAGGATGTGCTCTCGTTAGAATCAAGCAGAAGAGTTCCAAGAGCTACTTGTCACCCTAGCCAGCTTTGTTCAGTGGATAGAGTGTCAGCCTGTGGACCAAAGGGTCCTGGGTTTGATTCCAGTCAACAGCACATGCCTTGGTTGCAGGCTTCTCCCTTGCTCAGGCCCTGGTCAGGGCTTGTGCAGGAGGCAACTAATCAATGTGACAAATTGATGTTTCTCTCTGTCTCTCCTTCTCTCTTCCACTCTCCCTAAAAATCAATGGAAAAATATCCTCGGGTGAGGATTAACAACAATAAATGAATAAATAAATAAATAAATAAATAAATAAATAAATAAATAAACAAACAAACTATTAAAAACAAAGATACTTGTCAATTGTGGAAGTAATTACCTAGAACAGTCTGTGGTAGGAAGAATTCTGGATGATCCTTAAAATTCCTTCCCCCTGAATATATAGCCCATATAATTAGCTTCCCTTGATCGTGGGTAGGACCTGTGAATATGACTGGATAAAATTCCATTGATTAGTATACTAATAAATTGACTTTGTGGTAAACAAAATTAATCCTAGGTGGCCTGATGTTCCAAAGGACGCTTTAAAAGATGAAGTGTCATAGAGATGCAAATTAAACTACAGTGAGAGGCCCTGGGCACAGGACCCCGATTTTAATGCCTAACATCGTATTCATAGAAACTGTAAGATAATAAATTTGCATTGTTTTAAACTACTAAGTTTGTAGTAATTTGCTATACAATAATAGAAAACCTGCCAGAATGTCTACCATCAATAAATCATCAAACAAGTGCTGGTGAGGATGTGGAGAAAAGGGAACCCTAGCACACTGCTGGTGGGAATGCAGACTGGTGCAGCCACTGTGGAAAACAGTATGGAGTTTCCTCAAAAAATTAAAAATGGAACTCCCATTTGACCCAGCAATCCCACTTCTGGGAATATATCCTAAGAATCTCAAAACACCAATCAGAAAGAATATATGCACTCCTATGTTCATAGCAGTGTTATTTACAATAGCTTAGATTTGGAAACAGCCTAAGTGCCCATCAGCAGATGAGTGGATTAGAAAATTGTGGTACATTTACACAATGGAATACTATGCAGCTATAAAAAAGAAGGAATGTTTACTATTCGTTGGACTTGGAAAGTATTATACTAAGCGCAAAAAGCCAGTCAGAGAAAGAAAGGTATCACAATGAACAAAATAAACTGATGAACAAAATAGATCGAGACATAGAAGCATGGAACAGACTGTCAAACCTCAGAAGGAAGGCAGGGGAGGGTGGGTAGGAAGAGATCAACCAAAGAACTTGTATGCATATATGCATAACCTATGGACACAGACAATAGGGTGGTGAAGGCCTGTGAATGGTGGGCTGGAAGAGGTCAATGGAAGATAAAGGGGGGAAATATGTAATACGTTCAACAATAAAGATTTTTAAAAAGAGCTGTGTGACATCTACACAATGGAATACTACTATAAAAAAAGAAAGAAATCTTACCTTTTGGATAGACCTGGAGAGTATTATGCTATGTGAAATAAGCCAGTCAGAGAAAGACAAATACCTTATGATCTCGCTTACTAGTATATGTGGAATCTAATAAGCCAAATAAACTGACAAAACAGAAACACAGGCTTAGATACATAGAACAGACTGACCCTTGTCAGAGGGGAAGGGGTTGGGGAATGAATGAAAAAGGTGAAGAGATTAGCCAGAGAACATATATACATACATAGCCCATAGGTATAGGCAACAGTGTGGTGATGACCAGAGGGAAAAGGGACGTGGAGGTTGGTGGAGGTGGGCAAAGGTAGGGAGGATGGTGACATCTGTGATAGTGTCAATAATAAAATAAAGTTTTAAAAAAGAAGATGAAGTGTCAAAAGTCTCTGCCGCCACTGGTTTTGAAAATATAGCCTCTGTGAGTTTGAAAGCTAGAAAGAAATGGGATGTATCAACAACCATGTGAGCTTGGAATAGAAACCTGAGCATCAGATGAAACTCCAGTCTGGCCAACACTCTGATTTCAGTTCAGTGAAGCCCTGGGAATAGGGCCCAGATACTCAATGCCTAGAATCCTATTCATAGAAACTATAAGATAATAAATTTTCATTGTTTTAAATGAAGTTTGTGGTAATTTGCTATGCAGTGATGGAAAACTAATTATGCTTTGTCAAAATAAGAAGTCTCAGCTGAAATAGAAAAAAATGTAACAGAATAAAATTGCATATGCACATATGAAGGAAGTGAAGACTAAAATAAAAAGGGAGTGGTCAAAGTAAAGTGGCCATAAATGTCAAGAGGAAGACAAATTGAGAAGTAGAGTTAAAGGTACTCTAGCTAAGGGAAATAGACCAGATAAGGGTCTAGATTTGTTCTGATCTACTCTGCCAAAATAATATGAATAGCTCTTGTTCTGGAATGTGGGCTTTAAAAAACACTTTTTTACCAACTAAAGAGTTGAATATTATTCCTATCACTGACTTTCTGAACAATGAATAATGTCAGAGGGTGAATGTGTGACCTAAATAGACAGTGCAAGAGAAAAAGTAGTGAAACACATTGGAAATTAACGGAGAGGGGGGAAAATAATGGAGAGCAATATGCTAAGTGGAATAAGTCAGTCAGAGAAAGACTAGTACCATATGATTTCATTCATATGTGGAATGTAATGAACAAAATGAATTAAAAAGCAAAATAGAGACAGACTCATAGATAGTGAGCAGGCTGACAGCAGTCAGGGGGTGGGGCTTGGGGTAAATGGGTTGGGAGTAGTGGAGGGATTGAGCAAAAAGAAAAAAGGAGAGCGGAAAACAAAAACTCATAGGTACAGACAATAGCATGGTGATTGTGGGAGGGAGGTGTGTGAGGATATCCTATCTAAGAAAGAGGGAATATGCTAATTGAAACTCATGCCATCTCAAAGATGGTGGCACCCACAGCCAATAAGGAGAGAATATGCTAATTAGCTGCCACACCCTCAAAGATGGTGGTGCCCACAACCAATTAGGAGGGCATATGCTAATTGACTGCCACACCTTCAAAGATGGCGACACCCACAGCCACAAGATGGCTGGCAGGGGAAGGCCTTTGTAGGTGTTCAGGCCAGCAGGGGAGGGCAGTTAGAGGCAACCAGGCCAGCAGGAGAGGGCAGTTATGGGGAGACCAGGCCTGCAGGGGAGGGCAGTTAGGGGCAACCAGGCCAGCAGGAGATGGCAGTTATGGGGAGACCAGGCCTGCAGGGGAGGGCAGTTAGGGGCAACCAGGCTGGCAGGGGAGAGCAGTTAGGGGTGACCGGGCCGACAGGAGAGGGTAGTTGGGGGCAACTGGGCTGGCAGGGGAGGGCAGTTGGGGATGATCAGGCTGGCAGGGGAGCAGTTAGGGGGTTATCAGACTGGCAGGCAGAAGTGGTTAGGGGCAATCAGGCAGGCAGGCAGGTGAGCAGTTAGGATCCAGCAGTCCTGGATTGTGGGATTGGACATCCCCCAAGCAGTCCCAGATTGGAGAGGGTGCAGGCTGGGTTTAGGGACACCCTCCAAGTGCATGAATTTTGTGCACCAGGCTCTAATAGGGATAATAAATAGAGATGGACGAACACTTGACTTAGGGTGGTGAACACATAATACAGCAAACAGATGATTTGTTGCAGAATTGCACATCTGAAATCTATATAATTTTGTTAAACAGTGTAACTCCAATAAATTCAATTAAAAAATTGTATTTGTGAAAACAACTGAAAGCAACAAATAAACAAACAAGAAAACAAACAAAAACTCATAGACAATAGCATGGTAGTTACCAGAGGGAAGGGGGTGGGAGTAGTAAAGGGTTAAGGGGGTCAAAAATGTGGTGATAGAAGAAGATTTGACTTTGGATAGTGAGCACACAATGCAATATACAGATGATATATCATAGGATTGTACAGTTAAAAATCTATATAATCTTATTAACCATTAGAGGCCCGGTGCACAGATTTGTGCACCAGTGGGGTCCCTCGGCCTGGCCTGCACCCTCTCACAATCTGGGACCCCTCATAGGATGTTGGACTGCCTGTTTTGGCCCATTTCCCTCAAGCCAGGATGAGGGACACCACCAGTGCACGAATCTGCGCACTAGGCCTCTAGTATGCATATAAGATCTTTGGTTAATCTCTTCCTGCCCTCCCCCTTGCACCCTTCACTCTGAGATTCATCAGTCTGTTCCATGTTTCCATGTCTGTGTGTTGAGCATCTGCCCCCTGGTGGTCATTGTGCATCATAGCTACTGGTCAAATGGTCAGACAGTTGCTTAGGCTTTTATGTATATATAGATTACCACCCTGATAAATTTAATTGAAAATAAATAAAGAAAAAATGATGCACAAAGTGATGAGATGTACAGTATGGAAAATTTGAATAATCTTAGAATGTGTCATCAAATTTATAGTGAGTTTTTTACAAGGAAAATGATGACATATATTTGTATGTTTATTTTAAATAGTTTATTTTCTAGTAGTTTGCCTAGTCCCTAGTGATTTTACAAGTCTGAGACTCTTTTGCCATACCTAACTGATGTCTACTGCTGACTTACCAGGACACTGAAACATTGCTTGCCCCCAAATTACTGTGCTCTAATCTAATTACTGTTGGGATGTCCAGATACTTTATCTTGACCTTTATTTATTACTAAGTGCATGCCTGGAGCACAAAATTCTATTGCCATATACTTATGGACTTTCCTACTTCCTGGACTATTTCTCCCTTACTCCATGACTTAGAGGATATATATCCATTCACTTATGCTCTGTTGGGAAAATAACTATACCTGATTAAAAGTGAGACAGAACATTTTAATTATAGCCCTTTAAATTAAGACTCTCATCTCCATTTACAACAACACATTTATTTAAATTGTGTGAAATTTTGGTAAATTCAGGACAATGATCATGATCTCCAAAGCTTGCTGATTTCAAAATATAGTGGAAGGATGGGCCCAGATAAAGAGCATTAGATTCATTTGTAGGTAAGTTGTTATAGGTATAAGTTTTCAGGCCTAAACTTTACAATCTTGATCTTGAATGCAGAGAACTACACTTAAAATTGGACCCTCAGGTGATTCTTCTGAAAGAAAAATTTTGCGGACCACAAAATTAGAACATTTTAGAGATATAAATCTTTCACATTTTGTTTCATATCCCTATTGTAACAAATTATGAAGAAATGTCAGTACTTGTTAATGTATTAGTTTCCTCTATCCACTTTAATATTTTAATGCAAATGTCAAATTTACAGTTTAAGTATTTTCTCAACAACATTATATGTTTATATGGAAGAAAATGATTGCTAATACTAGATTGGCTTTTATGGGTTGGTTCTCTTCCATGATCAGCATTTAGAAATAAACAGTGTAAAAAGATGACTTTAAAGAAGAGGCGATAAGAAACTAAATAGAATTCAAAAGAAATACCACTCACTGGTGAGACAAAGTTATTAATAAATTGCTATATTTATTCATTATTGGGTCTAAAATTGGATGGCCCGAACTTGCAAGTATTAACTTACTGCCAGCATCAGGGCAGGTCATAGTGTTTTATCACGTTTATTAAAATAAATATATCTCACTGAAATCTTAATACATGATTCACATACAATAAATAAGCTATTGCTATAGGAATGTTTTAAAACTTAAAGAAACATTTTAATTTTCTATTCTGAGATCTCCAGTGGACAGCAAGTTTTAGTTTTATTTGCTCATGTAAAAATAAGGAGTTCAGCTCAAGTAATTTTTGCATCTGTGAAAGAATATTTCTCTACATAGTACTGTTGAACAGGAAGGTGTCCAATTTGAGGATTTCATGTGGAATGAATGAATACCCCTCTCAAGAAATGAAAATATTTAATAAATATAAATGTAATTTGGGAGGAAATTCCCAGTTTATTACCCTTATTGGAATTAAAATAAAATAATATAAAAAATAGTTAATGACTGTTTTAAAAAAATACTTTTATGTGATGTTCTGTGATATTTATTTGAGAAAATATCAACCTGTTTTTTTTATAAACAAAACTGTTCACTTTCAACTAGGTAATACAAATTACAAATTAGCAGTTCATTCCAGATTAACTAAGGATTTTATAAGAGAAATAACAACCAACTCCCAATATTGAGACCATAACCTTTTGTACTTAAAATACATTGCATACTAGTAAATCTAGTATCTATTTGCTTAATCAACAGACATTTAATTATACAGTGTGTCATAATTTGAAATTAGTCCATGTCACAAAACTACTATATAATTTCATAATAGTGTAACTCTCTCTAGAAAACTTACAGAATAAAAAGGCAAGTGACATATTAGGAAAAGTTGAAAAGGGTGTCCCAAAGAGTTTGGATGACCAATTCATAATTACACACAATTTAAATAGAAGATAAATAGATACTGTATTGATCTCATTTTTTGATAAAATACTTACAGCACTACAATACTGAATTATATACATACTTACTAAATACCACATGTATAACTAATCAGCAGATTTCCTTAAGTGATACAGTATTTATTGTAATGAATGTTGCATAAATTTTTGTAAATTTAATCTTTTCAAAAACAAAACATATTGGTAACAAAATAAAGAACTCAACATTTAAAATTGAATGGATTGCCAAAAAGACATTGAAATGTAAAACACGAGTTTATTTTTTAATTTTTATTAAAGCATATTTGACTTTCAATATTATATTAGTTTCAGGTATACAGCAATTCCACCTTTATATACCTTACAATTTGATCACCACAATAAATTTAGTAACCATCTGTCACCGTATAATGTTTTTGCAATATCATTGATTATATTCCCTGTCTGCACACTACATCTTCGTGATTTATTTATTTTATAACTGGAAGTGTGTACCTCTTATTCTCCTTCACTTTTTCACCCATCTCTTACTCCCCTCCACTCTGGCAACCATCAATTTGTTCTTTGTATCTATGGGTTTGTTTATTTCTTTATTTTGTTTTTTAGATTCCACATATTAGTGAAATCATATTGTATTTGTCTTTCTCCTAATAACTTATTTCACTTAGTATAATATACTTTAGGTCCATCCATGTTGTCACAAATAGCAAACTTTTATTTATTCTATAGATGAGTAATCTTCCATTATTTTTCATATATGTGTATATATGTGACATATATACATACATCTTCTTTATTTGTTCATCTATCAATGAACACCTAGGTTGCTTCCATATTTTGGGTATCAGAAATGATGCTTCAAAGAATATAGGGGCGCATATATCTTTTTAAATTAGTGTTTTCATTTTCTTCAGATAAAAACCCAGAAGTGGAATTACTGGGTCATATGATTCTATATTTAATTTTTTTGAGGAGCATCCATACTGTTTTCCATAGTGGCTACACAATACCGCCAATAGTGCATGAGGGCTCCCTTTTCTCCACATCCTCCTCAACACTTGTTATTTGTTAACTTTTTTATAATAGCCATTCTGACGGGTTTAAAGTGATTTCTTATTGTGATTTTGATTTCCCTGATGATTAGTGATTGTGAGCATTTTTTATATGTCTGTTGGCCATCTGAAAAACATTAGCTTATTTATACTATCTGCTATGATTTTGAAGATATATGTGTGATTTCAATGCCTTCCCTAATTGATTTAGATTATTATCGTGTTAAATATTACATTCAAAAAATTCCACATCTAGCTACAATATCAGGATCAGTAGTAGAGAATCAGGTACAAGTAATTTGATCTGTAACAGGAAGAATTGGGTGTTTTGTGTACAGTAAGAATCAGATGTGACTAAAATATTCACGATATCTGAACCTATGAAGCACATGAAGGCAACATTTGTGGCTAGAAATTGAAATCATGAGCTCCCTATTTATTGTGGAGCAATAAAACTTAGCCAGAGGAAATAATGATGTGAAGATGAATATGAAGATGAATTCAAAGCTGATAATGATGATGTGCCATTCATTGTCCATGTGGTATAGTAGACATGGAAGATATGAATTTGATTGCCATCTTCACCAATTATTACCAATGTGACCTTGAACAAGTTACAACTCTTCTGAAATTTCTCATGTGTAAAATGTAAGTAATAATGCTTACATCACAAGATCGTTATAAGACCCGAATGAGATAATGTGTGTAAAAGCACTTTATAAATTATAATTTTCTGTGTCATCTTTAGATTTATATTCTGGACCTTTCAGAAGGAAATTGTTTTAACTGCCCCCAGGTCAAGTGGTACCTCTCCTAAATATTAAGGCTTCTACAACAACATGGGCTGATTAATTCCTGCTACAATGACAATGGTACAAATTTCATTAGATTCAAATAATGACATTTCAAAAGGAGTTTCAATGTCCTATGTATATTGTATTTCATACAATGAACTTCATAAAATGTTTTCATTACAAGCTATGCAGTCAAGTTTATTATGACTTCTTACTGCATTTCAATTCAGTACTTAGCCTCATGCTGATTTCTTTTTCTGTTGGATTTTAGTTTTTTCATATTTCCCTAATAAATACTGTAAATCTCTCTTGTTTAAAAATTAATTGCATGGGAATCACAAAATTCTAGCATTCTAATGTGTATGGATATTTTAATTTCATGGATCTCTTGAGCAATAGTGTTGTTTCTGTCAGATATTTAAAATACGTGATTTCTCATGCAGAAACTTGTTAAGGTTTCCTTGAAATGGATCTTAATATATAGACTTTATCATTACCTCTTCACTTATTTTATGAAGAGTGTGGTGAAAACAATCTAACATGAAAATAATTGAATCTACCAGTGATTAGTAAGTATAAAGTAACCCAAATTTCAAATATAAATCAATTTAATGATAAAATTGTTAAACTCTAATTTCAAGTAAAGTACATTAAAAAGTTAATTAGTTGGACTAATATTTTCAAATACCAAGTTTAGATTTGGAATCATATAGATAAAATTGGAAAGGAGTGTAGTTTTCTTTATTTTATTTTATTATTTATTTATTTTTATCTTTTTCTGTCACCATTTATCCCCTCTATACCCTCTTCCACCTCAGCACACATTCCTGCCTCCCCAATCACTACATCGTTGTCCAATAAGGCAAGCATCTACTAATTTCATTGAGATAAATAAATAGGTCTATTTTCTTTCACCATTTTAACCAATTTCTATTTTTATAATTTATTATTTTTAATTATAAGTGTATTATTGAGGTGACTAAAGGAAAGATAAAATGATAATATGGTAGCCCAATGGCATAAAACAGGAAAAATAATGTTAAATTACTCTATGGCTCTTCTGCTTTAATGTCCTAAATTATCTCATTTACTTCTCATTCAACATTTGTTCAATGTATAGCTCAAACAAGAAGTTAGTTAAATGCTAGTATAATAAGGTTATGCCTCACCAAATTGGATTTGAGATATAAAGTGTTCAGAAATATTTGACAAAAGTGAAATATTATTGTCACAGTTTTTTTTAAATTCAGTTTTATTGAGATATAATTGACATACAGACTGTATAAGTTTGAGGTATATAGCAGAACGACTTAACTAGTACACAGTAAGTTTAGTTAACATTTATCATCTCATATAGTTACAAAGTTTTATTTCTTGTGATGAAAGCTTTTAGAATTTACTCTCTAAGAAACTTTCAAATATATCATCCTACAGTGCTAACTATAATTATCATGTTGTGCATTATATTCTCAATACTTAGTTACATTTTAATTGGAAGTTTTTATATTTGACAACCTTCATCCAATTCTCCCAACTTCCACCTTCTGTCTCTGGTAACCAAAAATCTGATCCCTTTTTTGATGCATTTGTTTTCTTCTGTTGTGTTTTGGATTCTACATATAGGTGAGATCACATAGCATTTGTCTTTCTCTGTGTTATTATCTCACTTACATGATGCCATCACAGTCCATCATGCTGTCACAAAAGGCAGGATTTCCTTCTTTTATTTTTAATTTTTCTTTATTGATTAAGGTATTACATATGTGTCCTTATCCCCCCGTTGCTCCCCACCCCCTACTCATGCCCTCACCTCCCTAGTGTTTGTGTCCATTGGTTATGCTTATATGCATGCATACAAGTCCTTTGGTTGATCTCTCCCCCTTACCTCCACCCTCCCTCTACCTTCTCTCTGAAGTTTGATGGTCAGATCAATGCTTCTCTGTCTCTGAATCTGTTTTTGTTCATCAGTTTATGTTGTTCATTATATTCCACAAATAAGTGAGATCATGTGATATTTATTGTGAAAAGCCCCGGCCAGCATGGCTTTCGGGTTCAAAGGCTTGAAGAAACAGCTGACTTGCAAATTAAAACATAAGACAAGAAATATAAATTTGGAATTATGGGGAAAGCTTAGCTGTAGTAGCAAAGTTCCACAGAATCTCCGTTCCCATCTGCTGTTATTTATTAGAATACACAATTGCCTTTTAGGAATGCAAACAGACATATCAAAGGTGATTGTTTAGTAAAGAGTAAATTATCAGATTGGGGAGTTTACTTTAGGCCATTGAGTCAGAAGTAGGTAATAAAATGCAAATATTCACCCTAGAATATTCAAAGAGCCGAATTCAGCCTTCTGACCAGAGTTCTCGCATTTATATTAATTACTGTTGATCTTGGTTCTCAGCCGTTTATCTTTCTCTGACTGACTAATTTCACTTAGCATAATGCTCTCCAGGTCCATCCATGCTGTTGCAAATGGTAGAAATTCCTTCCTTTTTACAGTAGCATAGCATTCCATTGTGTAGATGTACCACAGTTTTCTAATCCACTCATCTGTTGATGGGCACTTAGGCTGTTTCCAAATCTTAGCTATTGTAAATTTTGCTGCTATGAACATAGGAGTGCATACATCATTTCTGATTGTTGTTTCTAGTTTCTTGAGATATATTCCTAGAAGTAGGATTGCTGGGTCAAATGGAAGTTCCATTTTTACTTTTTTGAGGAAACTCCATACTGTTCTCCACAGTGGCTGCACCAGTCTTCATTCCCACCAGCGGTGCACCAGGGTTCTTTTTTCTCCGCATCCTTGCCAGTACTTGTCATCTGTTGATTTGTTGATAATAGCTATTCTGACAGCTGTGATTGGGTACCTCATTGTTGTTTTGATTTGCATCTTTGGGATGATTAGTGACTTTGAGCATATTTTCATATGTCTCTTGGACTTCTGTATGTCCTCTTTCGAAAACTATCTATTTAGGTCCATTGCCCATTTTTTGATTGTTTTGTTTATCTTCCTTTTGTTAAGTTGTATGAGTTCCCTGTAAATGTTGGAGATTAAACCCTTATCAGAGATAACATTGGATTTCCTTCTTTTATATGGCGGAATAGTATTTCATTATATATGTATAGCACCTTTTTTAATCCTGTCATATGTCAATGTACACTAAGGCTGTTGCCATGTCTTGGCTAAAGCAATAAGATAAGAAAAAGGAAAAGAAAGCATAAGAATAAAAAAGAAAGAAGTAAAATTGGCTTTATTTTCAGCTTACATGATTATATATATAAAAAATCCAAAGGACTCTACCCAAACTGTTATATCTAATATGTTAAATCAACAAATTCAGTAAAGTTACAGGATACAAAATCAATATATAAAAATCAATAACATTTCTATACACTAACAACAATTTATGTGAAAAAATAAGAAAAATAATCCCATTTACAATAACATCAAAGAAAAGAAAACATTAATAAATTTAACCAAAGAGGTGAAAGTTCTTTACACTGAAAAGTATAAGACACTGATGAAAGTTTTAAAGAAGACACAAATGAATGGAAATATATCCCATGTTAATGGACTGGAAGAAATAATATTGTTTAAAAATTTTCCCCAAAGCCATATATACACTCAATTCAATTCCGATGGCATTTGTTTTACAAACATGAAAAAAAAATCTAAGATTTTTACGGAACCACAAAAGACTCCAAATAGCCAAAGTAATCCTGAGAAAGCAGAACAAAACTGGGGCAGCACCTTTCCTTATTTCAAACTATATTACAAAGCTATAGTAGTGAAATAAATATGATGCTGGAATAGACACATAGACCAATGGAATGAAATTGAGAGCCTAGAAATAAACCCATGCATATATGGTCAACTAATATTTGACCAGGAAGCTGAGAATACCCAGTGGAGAAAAGGCGGTCTCTCCAATAAATGCTGCTGGGAAAATTGGATGTTCACATGTAAAAGAATGAAACTAGACCCCTATATTACACCACTCTAAAAAATTAGCCACAAATTTAGAAATAATAATAATCAAAATAATAATATTAACAATAGCAGTTAACATTTACTGAGTACTTATTTTGTGTCAAGCACAATGTAATATTCTCATTACATTCATTACATTCATTAATCATTACTTTTTTAATTCAGTTCTCAAAACTAATGTATGCAATTACTATTTTCTGTTTTATAGAAGATAAAATATTAATCATGAGTCTCTATTAAAATGCCAACTAGTCATGGCAAGATATTTGTGTATGTGTATTTATGTTGAAAAAGCATTCCTGCAAAAATATGAGAAAGTATAATATTGGGTCTCTATTAGCTCATGCATTTCATCAAGGCAGTTGGCAGCTTATGAAAAATTGTGTCACTTTTCTCCAGCAAGAAAGAGGAAGCTGCTGAATTACTGTTCTAGGAATCAGGGGCATTGTTGGCAGCATTATTCAATCCATTATGGTTTTAAAATTAGTAATTCCCCTCCATTTCTAAAACAAGAGTTATTTTTTGTTGTTTTTCTATGTTATCAAAGGAATTGGAAGAATAATTATCCACACTGCAATCAGTTGAGTTTGTATTCTTAGAATGTTGGAAAATCTAGCTTATTGGAATTCTGAAATTCATCATCTGGAAATATAATTTGCACTATAATGTCTATTTCTTTATGAATTATGACTGGGAAATAAGCTCAAGTTCCACATTCAGCTGATATTTTAGCTGATTTCCTGATTTTGTTGTTTTTATTTCCATGAATAGCTTTCAGTTGATTCTTCCTATTAATTCTTTCTAAAACTGGTGTAAGTAGGAATCCATAAGTGGGATAGCTAAACAGAGGAGAAATGGCAGGTTTTGTTTAGTGATGTTTGCCCCAGATTAAATGATTACAATTCACACCTCTGCTTTTTAATTAAAAAAAAATTAGACAGCTGTGCTGTCTCAATGAAATTGAGCATTTGGAATGAACAAGTACTTAGTATATTGGTTGGCTCTCTAGAAGAACTAGAATTACTTGTCCTCAAAATTCATTATACATCAGAATTATCTGAGATACTTGTTGAAAATGAAAATTCTTGTCCCTAAGCTGAAGATTGTTTTTATTATTTTATTTAAATTTATTTTTCAATTATAGTTTGTATTCAATATTACTTTGTGCTAGTTTGGGTGTATAGCATAGTGGTTAGACAATTATATGCTTTGCAAACTGTTCCCACAAATATCGCCAGTATCCACCTGCACCATACATAGTTATTACAATATTATTGACTATATTTCCTATGCTGTACTTTACATCCCCATGACTATCTTGTAACTACCAATATATACTTCTTAATCCCTTCAGCTTTTTAAAAATATATTCTTATTGATTTCAGAGAGGAAGGGGGAGGGAGAGAAATAGAAACATCTGAGGATGGAGCCCGCAACCCGGGCATGTGCCCTTGGCCAGAATCGGACCCTTCAGTCTGCAGCCAAACCAGCTAGGGCCCTTTAACTTTTTCACAAAGCCTCCTAAACCCCCTCTTCTGGCAATCATCAGTCAGTTCTCTGAAACTATGAGTGTGTTTCAATTTTGTTTGTTCTTTATTTTGTTTATTTGATTTCACATGTGACTGAATTCATATGGTATTTGTCTTTTTCTGTCTGACTTATTTCACTTAGCATAATACCCTCTAGGTTCATCCATGTATATGCATGGTGGCTGCTACAATCTGCATTCCCACCAACAGTGCAGATTCTACCAATCCATGAACACGGTATGTTCTTCCATCTGTTTATGTTCTCCTCTATCTCTTTTGATTCTTATTGAGTAGGCGTGGGGTGAGGGCCAGAGGCATGCCTTTCAAAAAGGTGATACTGGTAACAGTGATCCCTAGACCTCATCTGCTCTATATCTACCTATATCCTGAGCATCCCAATGAATATGGACTTCTCCTTGATTGTTTCTACCACTGAGATTCTGTGGATATCAGCAAAATATCTAGGTAAGTGTACCCCACATTCTTCAAATATAAGGGGTGGCATGATTAGTTACAGTTGTTATTGTCAGAATGAGACAGCTCAAGTATCCTGGGCAAGTCACAGGACAGTGTTCCCACAAGCAAATATAGAGAGAAAGGACATTCCATGATGAAGCAGCAGTTTGAACAAAGATACAGTTCAGATGTTCAAAGTATAAGATTTGTAGTCAAGCCCACCTGGGCTCATACTGCAGCTCTACCATTTTATTTTATTTTTAATTTAAGTTCTTTATTGTTTAATGTATTACATAAGTCTCCTTTTTCTACCATTGACCTCTCCCCAGCTGCCCCCAACCCCAGAACATGCCCACACCCCCATCTGTGTCCATTGGTTATGCTAACATGCATGCATACAAGTCCTTTGGTTGATCTCTTACCCCTTCCCTCCCGCCTGCCTTCCATCATAGGTTGGACAGTCTATTCAATGCTTTTATGACTCCGGTTCTGTTTTTGTTCTCAGTTTATGTTGTTCATTATATTCCACAAATGAGTGAGATCATGTGATATTTATATTTTTCTGACTGGCTTATTTTACTTAGCATAATGCTCTCCAGTTCCATCTATGCTGTTGCAAATGGTAAGAGTTCCTTCTTTTTTACATCACCGTAGTATTCCATTGTATAGATGTACCACACAGTTCTACCATTTTATAATATCTTTATCCACTGCCTGTTTTCCATATATCTGTCAACCTCCTGTTTTCATATCTTAAATCATTATGCTCACATTACCCTAAGGTATAATATTCTCAGAACTGCACATGCTCAATTAAGGTATTATCTATTCTCACTCAAACGTCTTTACCACTAATTCTGTCTCTGTTATTGTACATGTTTTTGTTTAGAAGTCTAGCCATTTTATTTCACTTCTATCCTAAGATTCTCTTGTGAAATTTTTACCAATTTATTCTCCAAACATAGATGCTATTACTTAGTTACTATATAGCATTTTCATCTCAGGTTTCCAAATGTAAGTACTAATTTAAGTGCAAATCTTAGATGCTATTTACCACCTTTTCCTGGATGACCTATCTCAGTTCCCCCAAAATTCTCCTGTACTAAAGTTCTGATGCTTCTGTTACCCTGTAGAATAACTTCATGGAAGATCACATCTATTGAAAGGAAGTAGATCAAGGATGGATTCATAAAACAGTCTGCATTTGAATTGAGCCTTTAGAGATGGGCAGTTTTTACACAGAGAAAGAGGATGTTCTAGGAAGAGGCACCGGATGAACAAAGGCAGAATCTTCAGAGCTTCTGATTCAATGTAGAGACCAGAAATAGCTATTTTAAGTGAGTAACCCATACAATTCTAATGTACATGGTTCAAAGACAATAGTTTGAGTAATACTACTTGGATTCATTGATTCTGTGGCAATATTTAAACTAAAGGGCTTTGCTCTCCAGATTCATGTAGACATGCTATAATACATACAACTACTGGCTTGGTTGTGAAAAGTGAACCTTTTAATATGATGGAAAATGTGAAGGGGATTGAGGGCAATCACAGAACCCTCTACAATATTTACAAAATTGAACGATGGAAGCATAACATTTAATCCAAAGAGAATTCAGGGAACCAAGATGGCGGCATAGGTTAACGCCGGAGTTTGCTGCTTTGAACAACTACTTCAAAAGTGAAACCAAAAAACGGAAGGGACATCACCCAGAACCACAGGAACGCTGGCTGAGTGGAAGTCCTACAACTAGGAGGAAAGAGAAACGCACACGGACACTCAGAGGAGGCGCAGTGCTGAAGTCAAATTCTGAGGTGCGGAGTGC
Organism: Myotis daubentonii; assembly: GCF_963259705.1. Taxonomy (NCBI): domain Eukaryota; kingdom Metazoa; phylum Chordata; class Mammalia; order Chiroptera; family Vespertilionidae; genus Myotis; species Myotis daubentonii. The sequence goes on along the minus strand of NC_081861.1, from coordinate 33,141,733 downwards.
GCAGAGCGGGCTGGTGGCGGAGGGCGCGGTTGTTTTCAATCGGGAGGGAGTCGCAGACTCTGAGCACCAGATCCGGGCGAGTCTTTAGGGACCCAGACTCAAACGGGAGAAGCGGGACTGTCTGGCTTCGGTCAGAGCGAGGGCAGCTTTCTCTCCGAGCTTTGCAGCGGGTGCTGGGACTCAGAGAGGCAGAGCCCCTGGGGACAGGACTGAGAGCCGCCATAACTGCTCTCTCCGGCCCACCCTGTTGATCCTGTGCGACCCGCCCCGCCCAAGCCCTGCACAGAGGCATTTGCCGGATAGCCTCAGGCAAAGGCTAGATTAGCACCTCCCTAGAGGACAGAAGTTCTCTCACTGCTGACACAGCTGATTCTCATAGCCACTTGGCCTGGAGGTCAAACCCTCCCTGGAATTAGCTACAACAATCAAGATTTATCTATAAGACTGCGAACAAAGACCACTAGGGGGTGCACCAAGGAAGCATAACAAAATGCGGAGACAAAGAAACAGGACAAAATTGTCAATGGAAGAAATAGAGTTCAGAACCACACTTTTAAGGTCTCTCAAGAACTGTTTAGAAGCTGCCGATAAACTTAATGAGATCTACACGAAAACTAATAAGACCCTCGATCTTATATTGGGGAACCAACTAGAAATTAAGCACACACGGACTGAAATAACGAATATTATACAGACGCCCGACAGCAGACCAGAGGAGCGCAAGAATCAAGTCAATGATTTGAAATGCGAGGAAGCAAAAAACATCCAACTGGAAAAGCAAAATGAAAAAAGAATCCAAAAATGCGAGGATAGTGTAAGGAGCCTCTGGGACAGCTTCAAGCGTACCAACATCAGAATTATAGGGGTGCCAGAAGATGAGAGAGAGCAAGATATTGAAAACCTATTTGAAGAAATAATGACAGAAAACTTCCCCCACCTGGTGAAAGAAATGGACTTACAGGTCCAAGAAGCGCGGAGAACCCCAAACAAAAGGAATCCAAAGAGGACCACACCAAGACACATCATAATTAAAATGCCAAGAGCAAAAGATAAAGAGAGAATCTTAAAAACAGCAAGAGAAAGAAACTCAGTTACCTACAAGGGAATACCCATACGACTGTCAGCTGATTTCTCAACAGAAACTTTGCAGGCCAGAAGGGAGTGGCAAGAAATATTCAAAGTGATGAATACCAAGAACCTACAACCAAGATTACTTTATCCAGCAAAGCTATCATTCAGAATTGAAGGTCAGATAAAGAGCTTCACAGATAAGGAAAAGCTAAAGGAGTTCATCACCACCAAACCAGGATTATATGAAATGCTGAAAGGTATCCTTTAAGAAGAGGAAGAGGAAGAAAAAAGTAAAGATACAAATTATGAACAACAAATATGCATCTATCAACAAGTGAATCTAAGAATCAAGTGAATAAATAATCTGATGAACAGAATGAACTGTTGATTATAATAGAATCAGGGACATAGAAAGGGAATGGACTGACTATTCTTGGGGGGGAAAGGGGTGTGGGAGATGTGGGAAGAGACTGGACAAAAATCGCGCACCTATGGATGAGGACAGTGGGTGGGGAGTGAGGGCGGAGGGTGGGGTGGGAACTGGGAGGAGGGAAGTTATGGGGGGGAAAAAAAAGGAACAAATGTAATAATCTGAACAATAAAGATTTAATTAAAAAACAAAAAAAAACAAAAAAAACAAAGAGAATTCAAAGTGAAACGTCCACGAGTTTCAAAAATTATTTATTTAGAACATTCCTACTTTCTAAGAAGATTCTTCTGCCAGTTTAATACAGATGACATATTGCAAAAATAGATGAAAGAAAAAATAAAAACAAAATGCTTCATGCTTTTGCCTCAAGAGAGCTTTGCTTTATATAGTTTCAAAGAAAGAGATCCTGGTATTTCTCAACAGTTTTTGAATTAAAGAAATGTGTGCCTTTTGCCCTGGAAAGTCAGGTTCAGAAAACATTTTTCCATAGATTCTAGTCTAATTATGGTAGAAGGCTTTAGGAAGGATATAGTGAATATAAGAAACAGAAGTAAAATTCATAAATCTGGACATTGTCCAGTTTTTGGAGCAAAACAAAGGGGAATACAAACACTAGTAGAGAGGCAAGCTTGGCCTTGGGCTTTGAAAAAAGGGCATCTAAGATGAAAGATGCTGCACAGCACAGATGGTATGAATTGATGTCAAGATGACTTATCTCACCCCTTTTCTGGTTCATCATGGAGCTTCCTTTGTGATCTCCTATATAAATCAAAAAGGCTACAGTAAAATAGGCAGAGAATTGCATACGTGAAAAATCACACAAATGCCTCACCTTATTACTGCACAATCAACCTACATTTTCCTCTACAAAGACAGTTTGTATTTAGTTTCTATTTGTTTTGTATTTGTTGGCATACTGCTATATAATTTTCTTCAAATTGTTCTCTGGGACTGTATCTTCTTTCCTCAACTGGACTGAATACCCCTCAAAGCCAAAGGTCATTCATGTGATTTCTTTGGTAGCTCCTCATATTTCAGAGCACATTATTCTGGGCACATCCTGGGAGTTGAAGATGTACTTGAGGATTGCCTCCGTCCAACAGCTGTGAACTCTTCTGCATTTTGTTCAGCTGCCAAAAGGTGGGGCCTAAGGCTAATTTGTATTAATAAACTTGCAGCCTTGTCAGCAAATACTCAAATGAAAACTGTCTCACCCCATAATGGTACTCTCAAGGAGATTAGTTTATGTTTTCTGATTGGCTTCTGATAGTAATAAGTATTGTGATTTCTGTCAGTACTGATGTTACCTTATGGGGGCTTTTCACCTTACTACGTAGGTTCATAAAGCTACCTCATTTTAAGAAAAAAGGCTTCTTCAAACAAAGTGATAGAAGGCTTTTTAAGGGACTCTTTGATAACCACTTCATCCAAAAAGGGGTTCTACTTTGTTTCAGAGCTGAAGGGCAGATCTAGAACTCTGTGCAGGTCTTATGTAAAAAAACCTTAATTATGTTGTTCAGGAGATTTTCATCTTGGCTCTAATTGCATATAATCACTATTGTTGTTCCACAGAGCACTTGAGATTAAAAATACAATGAGACAGAGGTTTTGAAGGCGGAAAACTTTTTACATTAATAAAACTATAAATAAAGATGCATTGAAAGACTCTTTGAAAAGGGGTAATAAAAATCACTATTATCTCAAATCATAAATACAATTCCCTTCTGGAGGTTTTCATTAAAATATATTTCAAAGGCAAACTCAGATTCATACTTTGATAATAAAAAGAATACCTAACAAGTGTGCTAACGTTAGTCTGTACTGAGAAAAAATCATTTTGATAGAATTCTGATTCTGGAAATATTTCTCAGATAGTTGAAATACAGTAGCATGTAGAGAAATACATAATATCCTTATGCAGAGAAATATTTCCAAGACCCTCTCATCAGTACCATCTGAACTCTAAGTGGGTTGCTCAGGTGTAGGAATGAGTTAAGATCCAAACAGTCACTATTTTGTCTCTTCATATCAAATGGAAGATCAGGGGAAATACATCAAAGCATGAATCTACATCTTTAACATCTTAGGCATGGTATTGATTCTTTCCCCAAGTCAAATTGCAATTCTATGAGCAATCTCTAAGACTCTGAACACTAACTGTCTGATCCTAAGCCTGGATGTAGATACAAAATGGGTCGACATTGTGTTCTACACCTAATGAGCTTATTGATCAATGACTTTTCAATATTTTCTTTGATTTATTTATAAGTACCATCAAAATAGTCAGGACATGGGTGAGAAAATACAGTCACTATACCTATGCTATAAACGTCCTATACTTTTCACATGGGAATCTTTCACTAAATTGACAATAAATATAACAATCACCACACAGCAGCAGAAGCAATATGACAACAACGATGGCTAATATTGGTTAAGCACTTACTGTGTATTCAAGTTACTATACCAAGTAGTTTGTATTCATTAACTTCATAATTTCATACAATACTATGAAATGGATTTTTGTGTCCTATTATCATCATTTAATACATTTCAAAGCCCCATGGCACATGATTATTATTATCCCAAAGGTACAGATGAGAAAGTTCCTAGACCTAAAACATTCAGCTATTAATGACAGAGCCAGAATATAAGATAGGGCCAGTTCAAAGAAACTGACTTAGTGGCTCATGGAGCACTATAATTTTCTGAATTTTGTTGAATAGAAGAGGCTTTGGCTATTTTATTCAATGGCTTTGCATCATGGGTATTATCCCAACTACCTTTATAGTGATCCTTTACTAGTTAAGAATTTATAGGTTGGTGTATTATGTCTCAAATCTTTTCAAATACTACAGCATATTTACTATTATTATATCATTATCTTGTATGTAGATGAATTTCAAAAAGTGTTCATAAATTTCCATCCTGCAGAGAATTTAAGGAAATCAGCAGTCAAGAACAAAGCTCTGCTAATTAGGTCAGAGTCCGCCTGTCTGTCTAATAGAAGCCATCAGCAAGGAAAATGAGAAGCAATCAATGAAGGCACTTCTGTCTCAACAACACACAGAAAGGAAATGGCATGATTTTAACAAACTAAATGTAACAATGAACACTCAAAAATCTATGCATTTTATGAAATATGGGTTCAGAATACTACATACATTATATTTGCAGGGCCATTGACTAAAAAACTATATATGCCGGGGTCCAACCCCAGCAGGTCCAGGGGTCCCCAAAGGCGTGGACGGAGTCGGCGAATAAGGAATGACACGGAGACAGTGTTCAGTTGATCAGCAGCTTAGCCAGGACCTCCAGCCAGGATCTCCAGCCAAGTTCTGGTCTGGATCTCCAGAGAGGTTCTGCTTCAGATCTCCAGCGAGGTTCTGTAGCCATGTTCCCTCGCTAGGTTCTCCAGCCAGGTTCTGTCCAGGCTCTCCAGTCAGGTTCAGTGTCCAGGTTCCAGTCAGGTTCTCCTGCCAATCTCTGTAGTCAGGTTCAGTCCAGGATCCCTTGCCATGTTCTCCCGCTAGGCTCTGTCTCTAGGCTCCGAGGCCAGTCCCTCTCCAGGATCCTCCGGCATGCTCTCTCCAGCGAAGTTCTTCTGTCTCTAGGCTCTGTGTAGGTTCTGTCTTCTTGATTCTGTTCTAAGTTCTGAGTGTTTCTGTCTTGTTACAACTGTATTTATACCAGTTGATTCAATCCTATCAATCTCTATTACAAAGGTTAGGGCGTTTCTTATCTCCATTCCAGGGAGAAAAGATTATGTAGTTTAAGCATGATTGTTCGTAGTTAAAGGGATTAATTACCCGCCTGGCACTTAGTTGAGGGGTTTTATTCCCTCCCTAACTTCAGGGGGAAATCCCTACCTGGGGAAAACAACCTTTCTCAGAGACCTTGGTTAAAACACATAGTGCCAAGAAGGTGAGCAAACATATTAAGAACCGTATGCCATATATGCCAGGTCCCTTGAAACAGCAAGGATGGACCGGCTCCCGGCATATATACATTTTTATTTTTATATATTGATTTTATATGTATAAATATTTATCTAAAAATACATATTTGCATTTAAACTAACCACATTGACCAAAAAAAGAGACAATTTGAAAGATCTAGCTAGTAAAGAGCCGAAGAAAATGTGTAGAAGCTCCTTTGGCTACAATTCAGTGTTGTTAGAAATAATGCATAGAATGAAACTGCATTTGACAGCCTGATAGGTAATAGAACATCAGGTAAACATCTACCTATGCTTTAGTGATGGTAATTCAATGTTGATAACTTTACACTTATGTTTATATCAATTTTTATAGTTTAAAACAAAACATGTTCAAGAAAACTACAGAAAAAAATTCAGCATACCAAGACAAAAGAAAAATTAAATCAAAGATAAAAAATAAGATTTAAGACTAAAAAATGGAAAACAAGATTCTGGACTAAAAAAATTAAAGTTAATAAGTTATACAAGAAAACAAAGCTGAATAAATTATTTTGGTGATGTTGAATTGAATATATTTGAGATTTTAATTAATATTTTGGTTAATAAAAATGAGTGTCACAAGATTGTATTAAATTCATCTTATTCTGGGAAATAACAAGTAAACAGAGGGTAAAAATAGTGTTTATCAGAAGAACCAAGGAATGCTTTTTCCAATAATGAGAAATATTCTGCTTCACTGAACTGAAGATCATGAATGAGTTAGTTAGTAACTACACTCTTTGAAAAATGATGTCAATTGAATCCCAAGGGTCATCTTCTAGAAGAGTACAGGAGGTACAATACATATATTTGAAAGGATGGTTGTTTTTATTCATACATAGCTCTGCATCTTGATTTAGGTAATAAATGGTAAAGAGAAAGGAAAGTACAAGCTCTTCAATAGAGAGGTAAAAACTTATATTCATTGGTTTAGTTTTCTGTTCACATTTACTTTTTCTCTTCATCCCTTTCCAAACTTTCACACTCAACTTTATAAACATCCACTCAATATTTTAGCTGTCAGGATCACTGCTAATGATGGTGTTTTATTGATTTTTGTTCACAATGTATTTATTCAACAAATACATATTTAGCAAAATCCTCTGTAAAATATAATGCTAGGTGATGGGGATATAATTATGAACAAATTGGGCAACATTCTTACCCTCATTGAGCTGATCCTCTATTTGGGAATAAAGGTATTACTTTAAAAAAATTAAAATTACATAATGGGATACGTATTATCAAATATGAATGTCCATGAATGTTCCTTCTCTAGATATATGCAAATGAAATAAGGATAAAATGTATTGTGAATAGATTATCAAGAGAAAAGCAACCAGAATAGACTCATAAGAGATGCCATACTACTCCAGTATATTATATGTTGTCAGCATGCTGTCTGTGTATAGCAGCAAGAAGATAGATCATGAGGCCAAGATGTTTAAATAGAATGGCATGATTATAAAGCAAATCCTATTGGTTTAGAAACCAAGTCAATCCTGAGAATTTATAAATCCTAGACATTATGGAATGATAGCAGGATTTAGAGTATCTACAATAATAAAAGCATAATATGCTAATTAGACCGGACAGCCGAACAACCTTCTGGACATCCTTCTGGACGACCTTCCAGACGAAGCCAGGGCTACAAGAGCCGAGCCCCTTGCACGGATTTCGTGCATCGGGCCTCTAGTGTCAAATAAGCAGCATAATACTTAAGTGGACTGAGATTATTTCAAGTTAACATAGTAATGAAAAGCCTCATACAACAAGTACAGTTTGAAATAGGGTTTCAAAGAAACATGCAATTTTTATAAACATAATTGGGATTGTGGTTGACAAGAAGAGGGAAGGTATTTTCTTAGAGAAGAACAAGATTAAAAAAAAACAGATGTAAAGTGAAAAGCATATTATAAACCCTATGAAGTGAACAATTTGGCATCACTGAGATGAGTTACAAGTCTACACAGATGGTCACAGATCCTGAGCTAGAACAGTCACAGTAAGGATGGTATAACACGGAGATTCAGAAAACACATTCATTGAAAAATCTATAGACCTTTGTGGCTCATTTCATACGAAGGGTCTAGAAGAAAGAGAAAAGCAAGTATTTATATGTGAGTAATTAGTAAGGTAACTACTAAATAAGAAATATCGTGGGCTTTGTTATACTTAGCTCTCACTTTCATACACTTAACAAATACACCCTAAAATTTCATTTTTGCCTAATTTTGTATGCCAGTTGACAAATAATAATTATGAGTTGTTGCATGCTTGTATAACCTGCCAGCCAGTAATTTAGTTTGGTGGCATTGTCATCCATGTCTGAAGAACAGAACCTGTGGCATAAGTGTTGAATACTTAGATACGTTATAATTTCATTTGATGACAAATGAGAGGATCTGGAAAAAGAGAAAATGTCCATGTTTGTTACAGAAGCACAATTCTCATAAATTAGTCCAAATAAGATGAATATAAAAATCAAGTGGAATAAAATCTGGCTAAATTTGTTAGATTTAAACTTGCATCAACTTGTGAAAGAAAAACTTTGTTTAAAAAGTACATGGCAAAAATATATCAATTAAATGTGTATCTAAATAAGAGTTTTGTTTCAACATATTTTTTTTTACCTTTAACAAAAGCACTTAAGTAGTCCAAAATTCTTGTGATATATTTGACCTGATATGTTTTCTTAAGTATACATTACAGTAAAGTACTGACTGATGATAATTCAGGAAGGTAAGCCATTTTTTTTTTACATATGAGATAATTTTATTTTAGTCATATAGAGTTTGAAGTAATGGCAGACATCAATATGGGAATAGTTAGTAAGCAGTTATAAATGTAGGACTGGAGCTCAGATTAGAATTAAGTGTTTGAGAATTATATGGCCAGAGGTATATGGACCATGAGAGTAGAATTTGAATGGTTAATAACAGATCCAGGAATATTGTATAGACATTGCTCATTCAATATATATATGGAGAGGTTTTGGGTTGTTTTTTTTTTTATCTCTGAATGGCTGAGAACTAGAACTAAAGTATCTAAGCTAGAAGTCACATTTTTGTAAAACAGGCATAAAAAGCACTTATCCACTGACTTACTAAGAAATTTGGCCATCTTGAAAGTTTTGTGAAAAGAATCACCTGCAAGGAATCAGAACCCAAGCTAGTGTCACATGTGGGAAAATGTACAATTTACACTGTACAAAGAAAATGAACAAATCAACAAAATAATATAAAATTCACCTTAGAACTATTGAAACCTATAGCGGTTCAAAAGAATTAAATATGAAATTTCTAAAAGCAAGTCAGCACAATCCAGTGCATAAAAAATAATCCCATAAAAATAACTAATCTGAAGATGAGGTTACAGTACCACGCATGAAAGCAAACCACCATGAAAGTGTAAACAAATAAAATAAACATAAGAAGTAACACATTGTGAACTATACATGATAGAAAAAATTAAAGCATCTTTACAATAAGTATTTTTTAAATGATCAAGAGTTAAAAGAAGGAATAGATACCACGTAAAAGGCAAGATCAAGACACCATAACAAAAATGAAAATTAAAAAGAAATTTTTGAAATAAAAATACAGGCATTTGAATAAAGAACTTGAGGAAAAGATAAAAATAAATTAGACATAGTTGAAAAGATACTTAGTAAAATATAATATAGATCTGAGGAACTTAGACAGATTGAAGTAAAGAGGATTAAAGAAATGGAAGATATAAAAGAGAAATCCAACCAATATGGGGGACAATATAGGAAAATCCAATCAAGTAGTATTTAATCAGAGTTCTAAAAGAAGAAAAAAGAAGATGAGAAACAGACAATGTTCCAAAAAGAATTGGCTGAATTTCCAGAGTTAAGGAATGACAAAACATTCCAGAATTGAGGAATGACAAAACAGCTTAGCCTTAAAAAAAAATACTAGATAATGAACAAAATTCAAAATAGGAAACCTACATCTTTACTCATCAATTGGTAAAAATGAGAAATATCAAAGAAAAAGATAAAATATGAATGCCTACCAGAGAGAAAAGTCTATCTACCATGGAACTCTACTCAGACTTATATAAGATTTCTTGTCAAAAAAAAAAAATGTCAGAAGTAAGTGGAATAATATCTTCAAAGTTGAGAAAGCATAACTCTCAATTTAAAAGTATAAACTTATTTAAAGTACATTTAAGAAAGAGATTTAAATAAACAAATTTTTAGACCTACAAAATTTCAGAGCTTACTGCTACAGAGTATACATGAGTATAAAAAAAAGGAGTATGGAAATACAAGAATAATGGTACAAGTACAAATTGTGTTAGTAAATTTGCACAAGTAATGGGTAACTCTAAATAAAAAGTTAATAATAATGATAATGATTACTAGAGAATTTAAAGACGGTGTGCATCTTTTTTATTTTTTAATATATTTTATTGATTTTTACAGAGAGGAAGGGAGAGGGATAGAGAATCAGAAACATTGATGAGAGAGAAACATCGATCAGCTGCCTCCTGCACACCCCCCACTGGGAATGTGTCCACAACCAAGGTACATGCCCTTGACTGGAATCGAACCTGGGACCCTTCAGTCTGCAGGCCAACACTCTATCCACTGAGCCAAACCGGTTAGGGCGACAGTGTGCATCATAAATGCTAGAAAGCAATAGCATGAAAATAGTAGGAGATGTTTGAGTCAAAGTATTCTAAGATCACTGTGGGAAATAGGATATTGACACTGATTAATTATAATACTTTTAGGTTAAGCACACATGTACAAACCTAAAGGAAACCAGTAAAGTATTAGAAAGACAAATTCCAAACAGGTCAAAAAGGAAACATGTATGAAATATAGGATAAAAACTCAATTGATTTGATAAATCACAAGAAAAGACAATAGAAATTGGTCTAATTATTTAGATATCACAACTAATATAGTTATTAAACCCTATCTTAAAAGACTGATAGAAACGCAATCCAGATATATATTAGTGAGAAAAAACTGCAAAAATATGAAAAAGATGCACCACAATAGTACAAATAGTATTAACCAATAGCAAATCACTGCAGAGGATGGAATACCATCATATCTAATAAAAGAGTATTATGCAAATTAACCATCACTGCATCACTCCATCACAAAAATGGTGATGGCCACGGAGATGGCACAAGCAGGAGGCTGGGGTTGCCCCTGGCGATGGAAGAAGCCAAGTTTCCCTCCTGCCCTGGCTGGCCCTTGGCTCTGCTGAAGGCTACAAAGTTTCAATTATAGAAGGTAAATAAATCCCTGATACCTGCTGGGAAAAAAAAGGACAGGGTGAGACCTTGGGTCACCAGGGGGTGTGGTCAGCCTGAAAACGGCCCTCAGCCCCTCACCCAGGCTGGGTAGTCACCCCAGTGGGACCCCCCCAAACTGAAGGGGGTGTGGCCATCCTGAAAACAGCCCTCAGCCCCACATCCAGGCTGGCCACACACCCATGGGCTAAGGGTCACCACTGGGGGTCTTGACCAGCCTGCAAAGTGCCATCAGCTCCTCACCCAGGCTGGCCAGGCACCCCAGCAGGACCCCCACCTGATCTGGGACACCCTTCAGGGCAAACCAGCCGGCCCCCACCCGTGCACCAGGCCTCTATCCTATATAATAAAAGGGTAATATGCAAATTGACCCTAACAGCAGAATTACTGGGAATGACTGGTCACTATGACACATACTGACCACCAGGGAGCAGATGCTCAATGCAGGAGATGCCTCCTGGTGGTCAGTGTGCTCCCACAGGGGGAGCTCTGCTCAGCCACAGGCCAGGCTGCCAACTGCCAGCACAGTGGTGGTGGCAGTAGCCTCTCCCACTTCCTCAGCAGTGCTAAGGATGTCCGACTGCAGCTTAGGCCTGCTCCCCACTGGCAAGTGGACATCCCCTAAGGGCTCCTGGGTTGCCAGAGGGCTGCTTGACTGCCAGCTTAGGCCCGATCCCCTGGGGAGAAGGCACAGGCTGGGCTGAGGGACCCCCCTGAGTACACAAATTGTTCTGCACCGGGCCTCTAGTACAGTTCATAAAATAAATATACTATCTCTCTATCATCTATCATTTATCTATATTAACCTCTGTACATAGCAAAAAAGATGATTTTAAAAATAAAGAATTATATTTCAATATTATGTGATTTATGTAAGGTTAAAATTTCAAAACATACTGTTTCTGAAAATACATATACTTCATTTTTTTGCATGTATCTGTCCAATTTTTCCAACACCATTTATTGAAGAGACTATCTTGACTCCATTGTATGCTCTTGCCTCCTTTGTCATATATTAAAACAGCATAATGGCTTCGGTCAATTTCTGAGTTCTCTGTTCTGTTCTTGTGCCAGTACAAGGCAGTTTTGAGAACAGTGGCTTTGTACTATAGCTTGATATCTGTTATTGTGATCCCTCCAACTTTGCCCTTCTTTCTGAGGATTGCTGCGGCCATTTGGGATCTCTTTTTTATTACAGACTAGAGGCCCAGTGCACAAAAATTTGTGCAATCAGGGGGGTCCCTCAGCCTGGCCTGTGCCCTCTTGCAGTCTGGGACCCCTTGGGTCCCCACTTGCCAGCGGGGAGCAGGCCTAAGCTGCAGTCTGACATCCTTAGTGCTGCTGAGGAGGCGGGAGAGGCTCTGACCACCACCGCTGTACTGGCAGCCATCAGCCTGGCTTGTGGCTGAGCAGAGCTCCCCTGTGGGAGCACACTGACCACCAGGGGGCATCAACTACATTGAGCATCTGCCCCCTGGTGGTCAGTGTGTGTCATAGTGACCAGTCATTCCCAGTAATTCTGCTGTTAGGGTCAATTTGCATATTACCCTTTTATTATATATTATAGAGATCTGGTGCACGGGTGGGGGCCAGCTGTTTTGCCCTGAATGGTTTCCCGGATCAGGGTGGGGTCCTGCTGGGGTGCCTGGCCAGCCAGAGTGAGGGGCTGATGGCTGTTTGCAGGCTGGTCAAACCCCCCAGTGGGGACCCTCAGCCCATGGGTGTGTGGCCAGCCTGGGTGAGGGGCTGAGGGCTGTTTTCAGGATGGACACACCGCCATCAGGGTCGGGGTTCCTACTGGGATGACTAGCCAGCCTTGGTGAGGGGCTGATGGCCGTTTTCAGGCTGGCCACAGACCCTTCAGGGTGGGCGGGATCCCGCTGGGGTGCCTGGCCAGCTTGGGTGAGGGGCTGATGGCCGTTTTCAGGCTGGCCACACCCGCGGGCTAGAAGCAGGTATCTGGGATTTATTTACCTTCTATAATTGAAACTTTGTAGCTTTGGTCCTGCTCTAAGGCTGGGTTGGCAACCCAGGTTTCCAGGCCCTCCTTGAGTGGAGGCCACGCTGGCTGGAAGCAGGTATCTGGGATTTATTTATGTTCTATAATTGAAACTTTGTAACCTTGAGCGGAGCCCAGTGCTGGCCAGGGCGGATGGGAAGCTTGGCTTCCTCTATTGCCAGGGGCACCCCAAGCCTCTGGATCCCTCCTGCTCTGTGACCTCCACCATCTTTGTGTCAGAGTGAGGGAGTGATGGTTAATTTGCATATCACTCTTTTATTAGATAGGATGAATTTTTGAAGAGTTTGTTCTAGACCAGCCGTGGGCAAACTACGGCCTGTGGGCCAGATCTGGCCTGTTTGAAATGAATAAAACTAAAAAAAGAAAAGACCGTACCCTTTTATGTAATGATGTTTACTTTGAATTTATATTAGTTCACACAAACACTCCATCCATGCTTTTGTTCCGGCCCTCCGGTCCAGTTTAAGAACCCATTGTAGCCCTCGAGTCAAAAAGTTTGCCCACCCCTGTTCTAGACCTGTGAAGTATACCATTGGTATTTTAATGGTGATTGCATTAAATCTATATATTGCTTTGAGTAGTATGGACATTTTAATGATGTTGATTCTACCAATTCATGAGCACAGTATACACTTTCATTTGTTTATGTCTTCCTCTATCTCTATTTTCAATGTCCTGTAATTTTACAAGTACAGGTCTTTTACCTCCTTAGTGAAGTTTATTCCTAGGTATCTTAATTTTTTTGTTGCAATGGTAAATGGGATTGTTTTTTCTTATTGTCTATAGTTTTATATATGTCTCCTTTTTCCCCACTTGACCCCCCCCCCCAGCCATTTCACCTGGGCTGAAGGGGGGGTGTCCATTGGTTATGCTAATATTCATGCATACAAGTCCTTTGGTTGCTCTCTAACCCCCCCCAACACCCCTACCATTTGTCTCTAGATCTATTCTTGTTCATCAAATTATGTTGATTATTATATCCCACATATGAGTAAGATCCTGTGATAGTTATCTTTCTCCAGCTGGCTTATTTTGCTTAGCATAGTGCTCTCCAGTTCCATCCATGCTATTTCAAATGGTAAAAGTTCCTTCCTTTTTAAAGCAGCATAGTATTCCATTGTGCCGATGTACCACAGTTTTCTAATCTACTCATCTGCTGGTGGGTACTTAGGCTGTTTCCAAATCTTAGCTATTGTAAATTGTGCTTCTATGAACATAGGGGTGTATATATCCTTTCTGATTGGTGTTTCTGATTTCTTGGGATATATTCCTAGAAGTAGGATTACTGGTTCAAATGGGAGTCCCATTTTTAACTTTTTTTAGGAAACTCCATGCTGTCTTCCACAGTGGCTGCACCAGTCTGTATTCCCACCAGCAGTGCATGAGGGTTCCTTTTTCTCCACATCCTCACCAGCACTTGTTGCTCATTGATTTATTGATAATAGCATTCTGAGAGGGGTGAGATGGAATCTCATTGTTGTTTTTATTTGCATTTCTCAGATGATTAGTGATGTTGAGCATGTTTTCATATGTCTCTGGGCCTTCTATATGTCTTCTTTTGAAAAGTGTCTATTTAGATCCTTTGCCCATTTCTTTGATTGGATCTTTTATCTTCCTATTGTTAATTTGTATGAGTTTTCTGTAAATTTTGGAGACTAAACCCTTATCTGTAATAAATATAATTGGCAAATATGTTCTCCCATGCAGTGGGATTTCTTGTTGTGACTGTGTTTTTAGTTTTGCTTTATGTGAGTTCATTGTAGGTATATAAAAAAGGCATAGATTTTTGGGTGTTAATTTTATATCCTGCTACATTACCAAATTCATTTAATAAGTCTAGTTTTTGGGGGTTTTCTATGTACAGTATGATGTTATCTGCAAATAATGACAATTTTACTTCTTTTCCAATTTGGATGCCTTTTATTTCTTCTTGTCTGATCACTATGGCTAGCATTTCCAGTACTATGTTGAAAAGAAGTGGTGAAAGTGAGCACCCCTGTCTTGTTCCTGTTCTTAGAAGAAATGGTTTTAGTTTTTGCCCATTGAGTATGATGTTGGCTGTAGGTTTTTCATATAAGGCTTTTATTATGTTGAAGTATGATCCCTCCATTTTCACTTTGCTGAGAGTTTTTACCAAGAATGGATGTTGGATTATGTTAAATTCTTTTTCTGCGTCAATTGATATGATTATGTGATTTTTGTCTCTCAATTTGTTTATGTGATGTATCACGTTTATTGATTTGCAGATATTGTACTATCCTTGCATCCCCGGCATAAATCCCACTTGGTCATGGTGTATGATCTTTCTAATGTAATGCTGGATCTGGTTTGCTAGAATTTTTTGAGGATTTTAGCA
Organism: Myotis daubentonii; assembly: GCF_963259705.1. NCBI lineage: Eukaryota > Metazoa > Chordata > Mammalia > Chiroptera > Vespertilionidae > Myotis > Myotis daubentonii. Next base: position 33,126,579 of record NC_081861.1, on the reverse strand, counting down.
TCTATGTTCATCAAGGATATTGGCCTGGAATTCTCTTTCTTTGTAGTGGCTTTATCAGATTTTGGGATTAGGCCAATGCTGGCTTCATAGAGCTAGGAAGTTTTCCTTCCTGTTGAATTTTTTTGAATAGTCTGAGGAGGATAGACTTTAGTTCTTCTTTGAATGTTTGGTAAAACTGCCCTGTGAAGCCATCTGGACCAAGACTTTTGTTTGCTGGAAGTTTTTTGATTATTGCTTCAATTTCATTGGTAGTTATAGGCCTATTTGTTTTTTGTTTGTTTTGTTTTGTTTTTTATTCTTCCTGATTGAGTTTTGGAAGTTTGTATTTTTCTAAGAATATGTTCACCAACTTACACCATTCACAAAAATAAACTCAAAATGGATAAAGGGCTTACACGTGAGACGAGAAACCATAAAAATCTTATAAGAATACATAGGCAGCAAAATAGCAGACATATGTCATAGCGATATATTTACCGATACAGCTCTTAGTATAATAGAAATGAAGGAGAAAATAAACAAATGGGACTACATCAAAATAAAAAGCTTCTTCACAGCAAAAGAAACCATCAACAAGAAGAAAGCCCATTGCATGGGAGAACATATTTGCCAATTTTATATCCAATAAGGATTTAATCTCCAACATTTATAGGGAATTCATACAACTTAACAAAAAGAAGATAATCAATCCAATCAAAAAATGGGCAGAGGACCTAAATAGACCCTTTAGGAAAGAGGACATACAGAAGGCCAAGAAACGTATGAAAACGTGCTGAAAGTCACTAATCATCCAAGAGATGCAAATCAAAACGACAATGTGTTACCATCTCACACATGCCAGAATGGCTATCATCAACAAATCAACAAAAGACAAGAGCTGGAGAGGATGTAGAGAAATAGGAACCCTCATGCACTGCTGGTGGGAATGCTGACTGGTGTAGCCATTGTGGAAAACAATATGGAGTTTCCTCAAAAATTTAAAAAAGGAAACTCCCATTCGACCCAGTAATCCCACTTTTAGGAATATATCCCAAGAAACTAGAAACACCAATCAGAAAGGACATGTGCACCCCCATGTTCATAGCAGCACATTTTATAATAGTTAAGATCTGGAAACAGCCTAAGTGTCCTCCAGCAGATGAGTGGATTAAAAAACTGTGGTACATCCACACAATGGAATACTACTCTGTTGTAAGAAAGAAGGAACTCTTACCTTTTGCAGCAACATGGATGGAACTGGAAAGCATTATACTAAGCGAAATAAGCCAGTCAGAGAAAGATAAATATCACATGATCTCACCCATATCTATAATAATGAAAGCATAATATGCAAATTGACTGAACGGCCAAATAGTGGAACGACTGTTCAGGCAACCACACTGACACCCACTGGCACCAGGCCAGCCAAGGTGGGTGCCATGCGATTAGGGGACCCAGCCATTGCCCCATGATTGCCCTTCAGAGGGAGGCCCAGGTCACCAACCAGTGGGCTGCAGTAGGTGGTCAGGGCCTACCTCTGCGGGGGCAATACATTGTGGAGCCCAAGCCAGGTGGGTGGGGCCTACCTCTTTGGAGCGATCCATCACAGGGATCCTGGACTGTGAGAGGGAATAGGCCAGACTGAGGGACCCACCCCCCAGTGCATGAATTCCGTGCACCGGGCCTCTAGTTTGGAATATAATGAACAACATAAACTTATGAACTAAAATAGAAACAGAAACATAGAAGCATTGAACAGACCATCCAACCTCAATGGTAAGGTGGGGCGAGGAGGATGTCGGGGAGAAATCAACCAACAGACTTGTATGTATGCATATAAGCATAACCCATGGACACAGTCAGTGGGGGTAGGGGGTGAAGGCATGTGCTGCAGGGGTGGGAACTAGCAGGGAGAGGTCAGTGGGGGAAAAAGCATTCATATGTACTACTTTAAACAATAAAAATTTTTAAAAAGAAAATACATACACTTATGTGGTAATTTATAAATAAAAACATGGATTTTGGAAGCTTATGGTAGAAATATTAATTGTAACAGGAAGGTCCTATTTCTTCTCAGAAACATCAAAAGAAAAAACAGCAAAGGAAGAAGATATTATCATATTAATTAGTATTTATTCAATATTTAGTATTAGTCAGTGTTATAAACACTTTTTATGTATTAAATTATTTAACCTTACACTATGAGGTTGATATTTTAACTATGTATTGGATACTTAGTTGTTTGTTATATTACACAATAGAATTTTGTGTTTCAAATATTTAATAATTATAATAAAATGTTCTAGTTGGTTAGAAGTTACCAGTCATGTTTAAGACTATAATTTTAATACATGCAAGACTTAGATAAAGATGATAAAATATAACAGATTTAGCTCACTTTAAAAGTTCTGCAGTGCATCCCCCCCCACTGCTACCCCACATACATGCAACATAGATACAAGTAAAGATCGTACTTTCTAAGCATAAAGGGTGTGCTTGTTATTTTATTTTTATTTCCACATGACACTCAGTGATAGACTATAAATCAAACTAGTTTCAATAAATGTTGATTAAATACAAAGGAGTGACAGATGACATATTTTAAGCTCTATGCAAAGTAGCAGTTATTATTATAAATTTGCTATTTGAAAAGTCAGTTCATTTAATATTTTCTCATTTTTATATATAATGTAATAATTTGGTGCATGCTATTTTCATTGCTAAAGATAATGCTACAGATCTACTTGCACTAAAATATTAACTAAGATATTTTTCAAGAAGCAGTACATTACTGCATGAATGGAGCTGGAGAGCATTATGCTAAGTGAAATAAGTCAGTCAGAGAAAGATAAATATCACATGATCTCACTCATTTGTGGACTATAATGAACAACATAAACCGATGAACAAAAACAGATTTAGAGACAGAGACGTATCGACCAGATGCTCAAACCTTAGAGGGAAGGTAGGGGAGGTTGGGGGTAAGAGGGAGAGATCAACCAAAGGACTTATAAGCATAAGCGGTGGACGCAGACAACAGGGGGTGAGGGTGAGGACAAGAGGGGGAAGGAGGGGACAATGGGGGGATAAAGACACATTTGTAATACCTTAATCAATAAAAAGTTAAAAAAATAAAATAAAACTATTAAACTTAAAAAAAGAAGTACATTACTTATATTTATGCCTGATTAATCAACATGGTTATCATGCATTTGCATCATCTACAATATGCCTAGAAGGTTTGTGGTTTTATGAGCTAGAGATATAACTACAGCTTAAGAAGATAAAACTTGTGCCCGGCCAGTGTTGCCCAGTGGTTTACAGGTCATGACCGGGTTGCAGGCTCAATGATTCTCTCTCATCACTGGTGTTTCTACTTCTCTCCCCCTTTCCCTTCCTCTCCAAAATCAATTAAAAAAATTTAAAAGGAGGATAAGAATTGTCCCTAAAAATTGTATTAAACACTTACTTTAAACAAGGCACCTTAACGTGAGCTTATTAATATGCACTTTACCGAACTGAGCTCATCAGTGAGAATTTCACTTGCTAGAACTTGAAATACTTTGTCTTAGCAAGATCAGCATATTGGCATTCCTGCTAATTCTGCATCACAAATACTATTTTTAAAAGTCTCAATCAATAACTCTTGCCAATTTGGGAAACAATGGAAGGAACACAGACATCAGCAGACCACATTTGTTTGCACACTGTAATCTTGAGCAAGTTTTTTTTCCTTTCTAAGGATCTGCTTTTCTTGTCTGGAAACTGAGGGCATTAAGCTAGATCATCCTGAAGATTTTGTCCCTGAATCAATCAAAGAGAATAATTGTTTTAAAGTATGAATCTGCATATTAAAATCTAGCTTTATTTTTGAAAGCTAAACTATATTTTATGTTCTTTGAATTTACTGGGGTCATAGTGGTTAATAAAATAAGTTTCAGGTGTACATTTCTATAATGCATCATCTATATAGTGTATTGCAGGGGTGGGCAAGCTTTTTGACTCGAGGGCCACAATGGGTTTTTAAACTGGACCGGAGGGCCGGAACAAAAGCATGGATGGAGTGTTTGTGTGAACTAATATAAATTCAAAGTAAACATCATTACATAAAAGGGTACTGTCTTTTTTTTTTTTTTAGTTTTATTCATTTCAAACGGGCCGGATCCAGCCCGCGGGCCGTAGTTTGCCCACGGCTGGTGTATTGTGTGTATACCGCCCCAAGTCCAGTCTCCTTCCATCACCATTTATCCCCCCTATACCTTCTTTTACCTCCCTCCACCCCTTTTCCCTCTGATTATCACCACATTGTTTTTGTGTCTATAAGGTGTTTTTTTTTTCTTTGCTTAATCCCTTCACATTTTTCACCTAGCCCCCCAACTTACCTCCTCTCCGACAGTTGTCAGTCAGTCTGTTCACAATATCCATGAGTCTGTTTCTATTTTGCTTGTTAGCTTATTTCATTCATTAGATTTCATATATAATTGAAATTATATGGTATTCGTCTTTCTTTGACCAGCTTATTTCACTTAGCATAGTACCCTCCAAGTCCATACATGCTGTTGCAAAAGCTAACATCTCCTTGTTCATTGCAGTGTTATTTAAAATAGCCAAAATTTGGAAGCAGCCCAGGTGCCCATCAGTAGATGAGAGAATAAAAATGCTGTGGTACATTTACAAATTTTTATTTTTCAAAGTTTTGAAGTTTAAATGAAAGACAGCAGAACCAATGTCCTTTAAGAAGTAGAAATAGAGAAACTAGGGTCCTGGGACTTTTAATTGAAAAAAAATTGCATTTTATATAACCCTAATAAGTGTTTCTGAATACTCCTATAATAAATTTTATGTTCTGAATAATATGAGAGGACTTTTGTTGGAGATTTGCGTTGTGTATGTAGAATCTACTGGACTGAATAAATAATTTGATTAATAATGAATATGCAATAGCAGCACCTGCACTATTGCAAACATCAATCAATGGTTTGATTAATGACTTTAGGAGAAATAGGAAGCAAAGTTTATAAAAAAAGAAGTCTAAGAAAGACACCTGGAGGTGGCATAACAATTGCAATCAAGAATCTATGTTTTTGCCCTAATACAAGTAAGGCATGGCTACATTATCTAGTTATCCAAATATATTGACAGTTATTTAGAAAATATTAGCATATCTCTCTTTCTTGCTTAGAGATTTATTCTGCCATGGAGTTATTTATCTGTGCATTCTGTAGGAGTAATAATCCGCATTCATGTATGGGTACTTTATAGATAACAAATCAAATAATTAACTTTATTTACTCAACCACTAGATAAAGTAGGCACACATTTCCTCATTTCACAGATGTAGAAATAAAATCTTACAGACATTAAGTGTTGTGGTAGTGGCAGAACCAGGATAAGAACGAGGTCAGCCAGCCTCCACAATTCATGCATTAAATTGCTTTCTATAGAGCCATCATGAATAAACCCCTCAGAATGAAAGTGTTTTACTCACATCAACAAACTTTACCTTTAAGAGCAAAGGCAAAATCTATTTTTATCAGGTGTCACTAATTCCCCACTCCTTTAGTAGAGAAGTGGGTATTTTACTCAGTTCTTTTCTCTGTCTTTTCTTTGGCTCAGCCTGCCTTCAGAAAAAGTGCATTCTGTAATCTTCTCTAAGTCAGATGATAAATGCAGAGAGAATGGCTATCTCTGAAGCGGATGGATGAGTTATTCAGAGCTGTCTGTGACTGAGTGGACAAGTCTAAATGATTTTGTGGAGTGCAACAAGTAGTTATAACCCTAAATCACATTCTTCAATTTAGCTTTTAATTGGAAAAAAATACTGACATGTTGATCTTTATTTTTCTCACTCCAGAATGTTATCTCTCAATTGATTCCAAGTGCAGGCGAACAATGTGATGCTTTTTGGGGGGCCATTGAAGCACTAATGCTGGCCTTAATTTAATGATTAATTTTCCTGAGTATTTCTGTTGTGAAGATAATACTGGGTACTTAAAAAAACAGAGATAAATAAGACACATTCTTATCTATATAGTAAGAAATAAATACAATTCAATATCAAGTATCTATGATCCAAATAACATTATTCCTCTCCTTGTTTATTATTTCTTGCTACCCCACAAAAAGTGTTCAATAGCTCCAAAGAAATTTTCCTTCAACTATAGGTCTTATGAATGGACTAGTGGCCCAGTGCACAGATTCATGAACATTGAAAGGAAATTGATTAGAAGAAAGACCCGTGTGGTAATTATGTTACTGCAAAAAATTACATGTCAAAATAGTACATATAATATAGTATTATAAAATTAAAATACTCTTATGATTGGTGCCAGTGAAAGCTTTATATGTATGGCACATGTGTGAGTCAACGTTTATTTTTAAATTGCCAGTGCACCTCATAAGTACCGGCCAGTCGGTTGGTCAGACGGTCGGACAGATGAACAGTTGGTTACTTAGCCTTTTATAGATATAGATAGTGGCAGGACTTGACTAAGAACCAAATATTTGACAGATTAACTGGAATTTGAACAACAGATCAAGGCAGATCAAGCAACAGAAAATGCGAGATATCCAAGAATAATGAGCCACTGCTATTAAGGAGAACCAGCAGGAGACATTAAAGAGATGTGGGTAATACTTGATATAAGAACATTATGTAAGGATAATTTAATAAATAAGCATGAGTTGAGCAGTCCAGCAGTGGGCTTGGGTTAGTTGAGATCCAGCGTGAGGACTGAAGTTCAGTCTTTAAGAGAAGAGACTAGAGGAAAGAACACCCTTGCTTAGACTCCAAGTTAGTGACACAAACATGGAAAAAAGACAATAATTCCATTCCTAGATGGCAGTGTTGGTTGAAAGGTAAAGAGAATAAGATCAGTATTAGCACTAGGATATAAGTTTGCAGTGTCAAGTCAGACTGGTTATTTGGTGACCAAGTTATTTATTAAATGGTTCTGACTATATTTGCTAATAGAATCTAATTCAGGGTGGAGCCTGGAAATCAGTTATATTGTCCTAGCTTTAAGGACTAGGGCAAGGAGCCAGAGAAATAATTACCACAATGTCTAGGGAAATTGGTGAACACAGAGAGATAGTGTCACGGTCTGGAGGGGAAAAACGTCTGGATTAGTAGACAGGAAACCTGGATTCTAAACCCGACTATGCTAATAACTAGCTGACTAATCTTGGACAAGTCACTTTTGCTCCTTGGGATTTATTTTTCTCATATGTATAGTAAAAGATTTTAACTATAAAAATTGATCTCCATTTTTACAATTTTAATATTCTATAATAATAGGGCAATGACGTATATACTTCATGTTTTTCTATTAAGACAGATATTCTGAGCTACATGACGGACTCTACCTGAGACCAGACCATGCTTTTATTGTTAAGCCAATAGTTGGATATGTTTTTATTCAGTTGAAGACAACTTGCACATACCATTAAAATTAGTATTTTAATTTTTACTCCTTTTTCCCGCTTCTCCTTTATGCCAAGATTAAAATCATGTCACTAAATATCCACAGTACAATGTAGAATGGATTTTTGTTCTTTTTCTTTTTTTGTTTGTTTTGCAATTGAAATGAACATTTCATATTTCTTGGAAAATAGTGATAATACTTAGCATAGAACATCTGCATTTCCATTATTAGTGGGTAATTGTTAAATCATGTTTTTTGGTATGCTTTTCTAACTAGTGAATACTTTATTTTCCCCTCTGAATTTTATCCAAACTACTATGATTTATCTCGTTTTAGGTTTCCAGACTTGATTTAGAAATACTTAAATTATTAAATATGTCCATTATTTTCATCTTCCAGGTGAAGAAAAGAAAAGTAATGTACCCATTATTATTTTGTTTATTTGTTTGTTTGATTGTTTCCTTTTATGTTATATGTTAACATGGGAAGATTTGCTGGCCAATAATGCTCTTCTTGTTTGGCAAAATTGCATCTGTTGGATAACACTACCCATGCCTTATTTGACAGTGCTTTACAATTTATAGCATCATATTGATTATGCAGTAATGTCTCCTTGGTAAGCCTTGCAATTTCTTGACTCAGTAAGACAAGGAAATAACAAAAAAGGTTCATATGCCGGAACACTTCTGGGCTTCCACCAAATCATTTTCTTCCTTCTTTGCAAAGAGTACAGACACCCCACAATTATCTATCTTCCGGTAAGTTTTAGGCTCTTTCAAAAAACCAGCACTTGAATTGTATTTTGAAACATATATTTCTGTTAAAGTGTATTCCTTGACTTTTAATTTCTAAAAATTTTTAGGAATTAAAAGAATCAAACGGTACTATAAAGGCTGATACTTATTTCAGTTTCATTGTTAAGAAATAATTTTTCAAAGTCAATAGTGTAGAATACATGGATTATGAGAAACAAAAGAAACAATGAGGTCTAACATAGTTTATATATATTAATATTTCCAATTTATGTTATTTTTAGGACCTCTTAAAATGTCTGTAATTATCATTACATTAATGGCTTATCTTACCTGTTGAGCTTGTGGCTCAAATGCTGAAAAACTTCAGTTTTGTAAATTTGATATGACCCATTGATTTGATATATATATAATAGGATGGCTTCTGTCATCTCTTATTTCATTGTCAGCTACCTTATGCAATGAACAAAAAAATATTTATCCAACCACATTGTTCATAAAAACAGCAATCCCGAAACTTCATCTGTTTCTACAAATATGCATATATTTATATAAGTTTTATAGAGAAGTGAAGGACACATTAAATTACCATTAGTGTGGAAAGGATGGAAAACTAAATTATATGATTATGAGAACGATTTTAAAGCTTTCAAAATTGTTTTTATTTTCATGAAACAAAAGTATTTGTTTTTTATCTATTTATTATACCTCTAATATCATGAGGCAATGTGCTAAGAGTTAAAGTACATGAAAGAGGTACCTGATACATATTTTTTGCATAAATGTATGAAAGATAAAGTGCCTGCCCTTAAGGAGCTTAGAGTATCGTGAGTGATTGAAATAGGTACACAGGCACTTATAATACAGGGTAATAAGAAAATACATTAAAAAGGCACCCGATGCAGACTTAAGTTGTCATGAAAAGTTTTATGTATAAAGTGTTTTTAAGTGGATAACTGAAGTATGAATACAGATGTGCTGGCTGATGGTAGTGGAATGACATAAGGAAAAGATAAAAAAGTTCTAGTCCAAAAGACCAGCTTGCATTCCTAGAATTTAGTGAGATCATGGTGCATTTGAAAACCTGCCTCCTAAACTTAATATGATCAACTTGATTATCAATAATGTATAATGCATGCAAACATATTCAGACTCATTTGTTCTTCATCCCTATCCTGTTTCTGGTTGAATATGACTTCCAGTTGTTAGTCTCACAAACACTTAAAAAATCTAGTTAAGAGAGAATATACCTTGGCTAAGTTCTTCATGCACAGTAATGAGTTAGCTATGTCTTAGGATGACCTTTTCATCTTCATTGGTATAGAGGAGGAAAGAAATAATAGTAAAGGAACTAAGGAAGGTGCTCATTTTAATAAATACACAAGATTTACATACAGAAAGTAAGGCTTTGATAGCCAATGACATTTATAGAATATTGCAGTCATTTGAGTACCTTCACATGTTTTATTTCATTTTTACTTCACAGTGACTATGAAAGACAGGAGAGAATAAGTACGCAACCTGGACTGAGTCTAGAGCAGTGGTCAGCAAACTGCAGCTCGCTAGCCACATGCGGCTCTTTGGCCCCTTGAGTGTGGCTCTTCCACAAAATACCATGTGCGGGTGCGCATGTACAGTGTGATTGAAACTTCGTGGCCCATGCACAGAAGTCGGTATTTTGTGGAAGAGCCACACTCAAGGATCCAAAGAGCCGCATGTGGCTCGCAAGTCGCAGTTTGCCGACCACTGGCCAGAGTGCCTTCTCAACAGTACTTCTGAGGACTCAAACTAGATCTTCTGATAAGGATTCCTTTTCATCACAAAGCATTATCTCTCCAAGTCTCCCTGAAGCAGATAAATGAATCATCATAATGTTTGGTTGTTGGTCCTTTCCTGCGATATCTTTCCTACATGTATAATCTGCCATATAACCTATGACTATCTAAGAATGTGTGAATTGGAAACAGACTATTACAAGCATAAAAAAATATTGTAGCCCAAGAATTGTGTGAGGTTCTGAAAAGTTTGTGTGGGAAAGACGCATAATGGTCTTATAAGGGAAACGTGCATAGAACAATAAATGTATGAGGATAATCAATCGTGTGATACTAAATGAAATTGCAATAAGAATCAAATCCCATATTAAAAATATTAGGCTGTGAGAAGGCAGTGAGTTAATTCACATATGGTTTAGATCCACATAAACAGTTTTGAAGCAAGACAAATGATTTGTTGTCGATAGGAACTAAAAATGGTCATGTTTCCTGGTAAAGCAATGAGAAAACATTGAATTTTAATGACAGCAAAACACAATTAGAAAATAATTATGCTTAAAGAAAATCAGTTCATATAGTTTATTTGTAAAGTTCGGATTATTTAATCTCTCCCAAGCAACACATGGTACTGTCTCAAGATTCTTCTAGCCTAGCAGAAGAAGGCATCATTGATTCTACTCATATTATTAAATAAAAAAATATACGGGAACTTCTAATTTCACAAGAAATAGAGCTAGTAATGAAAACAGAAAATGGCTCACCAATGTATGGGGGAAGGATTTTTCATTTCATTTTAAAATGTATAACAATCAGGACTTATTTTGAGTTATCAATAAAATAAAATAAAATACCCTAAGGTCATGAGATGTACACACGAGAAATGATGGAGACAGCAGTATGGTGGTTACCAGAGGGAAGAGGATTGGGAATAATAAGATTAAAGGAGGTCAAATATATGGTGGCAGAAGGTGATCTGAGAATGGATGATGGTCACATAATGCAATATACCGATCATGAAGCAAAGAAATTTATACTTGATACCCATATAATCTTATTAACCAACTAGAGGCCTGGTGCACGAAATTCGTGCATGGGGGGGGTGTCCTCAGCCCAGCCTGCACCCTCTCCAATCTGAGACCCCTCGGGGGATGTCTGACTGCTTCTCGCAATCCAAGACCACTGGCTCCTAATTGCTCACCTGCTTGCCTGCCTGATCGCCCCTAACTCCCCCCTGCTGGCCTGGTCACCCCCAACTGCTGACCGAGTCACATCCCTAACTGCCCCCTGCTGGCTTGGTCACCCCTTACTGCCCCCCATGCCAGTCTGGTCATCCCCAACTGCCTCCCCCCATCAGCCTGGTCACCCCACACTGCCCCCCCCCCGCTGGCCTGGCAGCCCCTCACTAACTCCCCTGCCAGCCTGGTCTCCCCATGCAGCCTGCTGCTCAGTCGTTTGGTCATCCCTCACTAAACCTCCTGCCGGCCTAGTCACTCCACGCAGCCTGTCGGTCGTCTGTTTGGTTGCGATGGTCGCTTAGGCTTTTATATATATATATATATCTATATATATATATATATATAGATATATATATAGATATATATAGATATATATATAGATATATATATAGATATATATGTATATATTGATATATATATATACACACATATATATATATTGATATATATATTGATGTCAATCCAATAATTTTAGTTTTTGAAAAAAAGTGACATTTATTTGTTGACTATTTGGACATAACATGATACTCCTGGAGCACATTTCCTTCATATTCACTTTTAAAATTTTGGTCACTGTTCTCAAAATGGACAGAAGCAAGCCTAAAGTCTGTCTTATAAAAAGCACCTTGCTCTGATGCCTGGACCAGTTTCCTAGCCATTGATCTATAGATGATGGAACCTGCTTTACATATGTAGACCCGTGGCTTTTCAACTTGTTTTTATGTTGGCCTTTTGTAAAAGATAGTAAGAAATACATTTTACAAAAAGACTCTGTACACACACACACACACACACACACACACACACACTGAGAAATATTTTAAGAAACTACTTTTTACTGTGTACGGTGCATGCTGACATTTGTTGTTCTATTTTGTATTTTTAAATTACTGTTTGCAGAGCTCATTTAATTTATTGCAACATTCACTAATGTATTTCTATGTGCAGTTTGCAAAACATTGGTCTAGGAACTTCTTGTCTTGTGCTAGAAGGTCCACTATTTCCAACCTATTTCTTCACTAGGAATGAAAACAAAACTTGAAATAGTTAAGAATGAATGGTATGAACCCTGAGATAATAATGTAATCTTAAAGTGCATTTTGTACACTCTAAAATACTGTATTTGTTATTTGTCTTTCACTTTGCTAAAATTATGTGGCCTAAACTTCCAATTAGTGATGATTATTTAATTGTCATCACATTTATATTTTAGTTTTAAATTCTACATGTTGTTTGGCCATGGAAAGAGGTTGATCCATATAAATGCATTTAAAGACTCGATCTCTATTATGCAATTCAAAGGTATTTGAAAGATTTGAATTAACTGAAATATATTAATGGCCATAAGAATTCACAAAATAAGGTATTGACTATTAGAGAAATGAGGAGCTTATTTGAAGTACATGCAAACAATGATCTCCCATGGCATTCTGTATTATTACCTTGGTTAGCAATGACACATTTATTTCATGTACATAACTCATCATCTTTACATTAACAGCATATAGATGTATACTATATAGTCATTAAAACTGTCCATGGAAGTCTCTTGAGAAAAATAATGGAAAATAATATATTTTAAAACTATGTTATTGCTTATAGTTTTTGGTACCTATGGGGTATTATTAAATAAAATTAATTAAATAAAATTAAATAAAATTTAATAATGGAAAAATATGGCTTACTCATATATTTTATCTTCTTAAGTTTTAATTTGTTTTCCCTTATATCCACGAGTTTTTCCTGTTTGTTTACTTGTTGTTTTATTAGAAAAATATACTGTAGAACAAAGAGGTAAAGATTCTAGTTAAATGTTGAAAGAATAAAGACCATGATAACTGATACACAGTAGTAGATTACTAAGTGTTTAGTAACTTGATAATCATATCTAGACTGAATAAACTAAGAAAACAGTTCTAACTCTTGGCTTTTCTTTTGTATTATGATATATCTTGGTGTGGACCTCTTTGAGTACTTCTTGTTTGGGACTCTGCACTTCCTGGACTTCTATGCCTATTTCTATTTCTTTTACCAGGTAAGGGAAGTTTCCTGTCATTATTTCTTCAAATAGGTTATCAGTATCTTTGTTCTCACTCTTCTTCTGGCACCCCTATAATGCAAATGTTGGTATGCTTGAATGTATTCCACAGGCTCCTTACACTATCTTTATTTTTTTTTATTCTTTTTACTATTTGCTCTTCTGATTGAGCGTGTTTTTTTTTTTTTTTTTTTTTTTTTTGCTTTTTCCTATTCCAAATCACTTATTTGATTCTCAGAATTATCTAGTCTACTATTGAATCCCTATAAATTATTCTTTATTTCAGTTAGTGTATGCTTAATTTCTGACTGGTCCTTTTTCATGTTTTTGAAATTCTCACTAAGATCCTTATAAGTTTCACTAAGTCCCTTGATGATCTCATTAAGATACTTGAGCAACCTTATAACCATTTTTTGAACTCTGTATACAGTAGTTTGCTTACTTCCATTTCTTTCATTTGTGACATGTTTCTTTGTCTCCCCAAGCTGGCTGATTTCCTGTGTTTGTTTCTGTGTATTAGGTAGAGCTGCTATGTCTCCTGGAGTGACCTTGTGTAGTAGGTGTCCTGTAGGACCCAGTGGCTCAGCCTCCTCAGTCACTTGAGCTGGGCACTCTAGGTGTGCCCCTTTGTGGGCTGGGTATACAGTCTTGTTGTAGATGAGCCTTGGTTGCTACTGGCATCACTGGAAGGAATTGATCTCCAGGCCACTTGGCTGTGAGGGCCAGCTGTGACTACAGCACAAGAGTTGCTGTGCAGGAGATACCCCTATAGAGCAGGACTTGCTTCAGTGGGGTTTTGGTGCTCACTGAGTCTTCCCCTGTGGATGTGTAGAGTTGTAATTTCGTATGGTCTGAGACTATCTATTGGGGGCACTGGCTCTGGGGCCTCTGGAAAGGTGCAAAGTAAGCCACTACCTGGGGCCACCCCGTAGGAGCTACAGAGAGATCAGTAGATGGCTGATATTTGTATTGGGCTTGAAAGTGTCCAGGCAAGGCCTAGCTGTGAAGCAAGGCAAGCTGTTGCTAATGCTGGGTCTTGGGCCTCTTAATGATAGGTTTGGGGCATACTGACTCCAACTGCTATTTTTTTTAGAGTTTTAGGAAAGTCTGAAACCTGAGCCAGGTCAGGCCATTCATATGGACAAACCACTGCAAACAGCTTGGGTAGGGCTACAAATTGGATGGGGCAGGGTCTCAGGGAATCAAACAGTGTGATCCAAGCTAATGGAAACTCAGTCTGCTCTGTGATGGGGGCAGGGGGGATATTATCCCAGCATAAGAACAATGACCCCTGCAGAAATCCACCCCTGAGGCCTGCCCAGATGCTAGATAATCCATTTCCTCCTCATATGTGTCCGGATCCTCTAGAGCAGCCACCAGGTGCAGGAACTCAGAGGAAGCAGGAATGTATAAGTTCGTGCACTAGCCCTTTAAAAGGTGCTGCTGGGCCCTAGCTGGTTTGGCTCAGTGGATAGAGCATTGGCGGACTGAAGGGTCCCAGGTTTGATTCTGGCCAAGGGCACATGCCTGGGTTGTGGTCTCTATCCCCAGTAGGGGGAGTGCAGGAGTCAGCCGATCAATGATTATCTCTCATCATTGATGTTTCTATCTTTCTCTCCCTCTCCCTTCCTCTCTGAAATCAATAAAGAACTATATTTTAAAAATTAATATGACAAATAATAATAAAATAAAATAAAATAAAATAAAATAAAATAAAATAAAATAAAATAAAATAAAATAAAATAAAATAATAAAAGGCACTGCTGGGTTTCCAGCAGCCTCCATGTCACTTAGCCACAAACCTCACTGGTTTTTATAGCCTGACATTACAGGGCCTTCTCTTCCTAGCTCTGGAACCCTGGCTAGGGGGTCTGGTGTTGGGCTGAGATCCCTTGCTCCTCACAGAAGGCTTCTTCACCTGAGATATCCCTCCCATTTTAAAAATATGACACACATTGGTGTTGGGCCACACATCCACCAGTCCTGATGTACTTTCTTCTTTATGTCTCCAGTTGTAGGACTTCCATTCAGCCAGGTTTCAGATGGTTCTGAATGATGGTTGTTCTGGATTTTAGTTGTAATTTTGATGTGGTGTGGGAGGTGGTGAGTATAGGCATTTACCTAAGCCACCAACTTGGTCCTCCAAAAGTAAATATTTCTTTAGTATCTCTCTATATAAAACCCTAATATGCAAATCAACCAAACAGCGGAATGACCAGTCGCTATGATGCGCACTGACCACCAGGGAGCAGATGCTCAAAGCAGGAGCTGCTCCCAGCCTACAGGCTCCTACTGGTGGCAGTGTTGGAGGGTGGGGCTGATGAGCAGGTGGCACCAGGCCAGTCAAGGTGGGTGCAAGCGGGGGCCCTAATTGCCCTACTGGTCGCCCCACAGAGGGAGGCAACTGGCAGCAGCAGCGAGGGGCAGGGCCAGCAAGTGGGTGGTGCCAGGCCAAGGTGCATGTGAGCAGGAGCCCCAATCACTCTATTAGTCACCCCACAGATTGGCCCTGATCACCAGCCAGGCCTAGGGTCCCTACCCATGCACGAATGTTGTGCACCGGGCCTCAAGTAACTAGATAAGCACTTTCCCCAATGGGCTACAATTCTAATGCCTCTCTATTTCTCATTGCAATGTTTTCAAATTTCCCGGCTGCTCTCTTTCCTTGTGCATGATCAGTCTTGTTGCATACATTTGTATTGGGTTAGGAGATAATAATAATATAACATGACTAATGCATGTAAACATGATTCATTATTATATTTTACATAATCTTAAGAAAATTTGATCAGATGTGCTTAGAAAAACTATTTTTTGATTGATACCTCTGTCTGTTCTCCTACTTTGAATATGCATTAGACTGTGGTAAGGACTTCGAAGTCTATATAGAAACCTATGCAATGCAGAGCTTGCTATATTAAAAAAATTATTCATTTATGTAAAGTTTTTTTCTATTTTGGTAGAAGAAAAGTTTGAACATTTAGATACCATAAAAATTAAAAATGAAGTTCTGCACTGGCCCTGCAGTGCCGGGGAGAGAGAGATGCAGTTGCTTTGCCTTTATATTTCCCTTGCTTTTTCTCCCTAAACCCAGTGCATAGGATCTTTCGATTACACACACTCACCGAGGCTGCAGTGCAGGGGAAAGTGGTTTTGTGGAAGCTGGGGAGCAACATAGGGAGAGGCGATCAGGAAGCCAGCTCTGGGACAGTCCAATCCCTCCAACCTTGAACAGGCATTTTTTCTCCTCAAGATCAGGCCCCTCCTAGTAGTGCAGCTGCACCCAGACTTGAGCTCAGCAGGGAAACAAATATTCTGAGTACTCCCAGGGAGCCCTCGGGGACTGGGCTGAGGGGCCATTTGGTCCCAGAAACTAATGCAGAAACACAGAGGCAGTGTCAGAAATAGTTGCTTGTGTAAAAAAGATTGAAAGCAGGCAGATTGATCCCACCTGGCTGAAACCAAGGCTGAGGAGCGGTGGATTGCTGGGAGCTTCAATACAGTGCTGACTATCTAGCTGCTGAGACATGGCGATCAGAAAAGTAGAGAGGGTTCTTAAACCAGCCCCCATGGGAAATTAAAACTCAACTGTAGCAAACAAACTTCACTTTTTTATTTTTTACTTAAGAAACTAAATTTTTTCTCCTTTATTTTTTATTATTTTTATTTATTATTAATTTTTTTAAAAAACTTTCATTTTTTTAGATTAGTGTTCTACATTCTATTTTTATTTTTATCATTATTTTACTCTATCTAATTTTTTCCTTAATGCCAACACTTTCTTCCTCACATCTCCCTTTTTCATTATGTTTCTCTTCTCCTGTTCCTGCATTAGTTTTTCTCTCTCCTTTCTTTTTACTCCTTGTTAAATATTGATCTTCTTTATCTGCTTTATTGAGGCATTACTATTATAGTAAGCTCTGTTGGCTTACCCACATATCTAATTTCTTATCCCCTGCTCCAAGTCCATGAACCTACTCTTTTCTCTTTCTTCACTAGCCAATTTTTTTTCTTGTTGTTTGTTTGATTGTTTGTTAGTTTCTTTTTTTGATTTTTGTTTTATGCTTTTGTTTTTCCTCTCCTAGCTAGCTCTCTTCTTCTAATAGCTTAATTAATTTCACTGACCAAATTCAGGCCTATTTGCCCTCTACTCTATTCTCCTTTTCCAAAAATAGATAAATACATAGATAGATAGATTAAATGGGAATTTTTATATATAAAAAATTTAATATGCATATTTAATATATTTTTAATTATTATTTTTAATTATTATTTTTATTCAGTATTTTTTTTTTTACTTTTCATTTTACACATTCATTCTCTTTCTACCTCCTCTATACTGAATCATGGTCAGTCCCCCAATCATTCAATTCCTTTACCTTACCCTCTGGAAATAAGCTCTGCCTTTTCAGATTCAGCTCATCCCCCTCCACCTTTTAGTCTGGGTGTTGTGGTTTGCATTTTTTGGTTTAGTTATTGGTTTTGTGGAGTTTTCTCTCCATATATGTATATTTTCCCCCTTCTTTTTCCTTCTTTTTTATTTTCTCTCTTACCTTTTTACTTTTCCCAATATCATTTTTGCACTCTTTTCTCTCCCCTAATTCTCTTTTCTCTGGTAGTAACATTTATTTGGGGTTATCAGTGTCGGGAATACATTTGAGTTTTGTTCCTTCTGTGCTGTGTCTTGTCAAGTTGTATTTTGTGCTTTTTGGTCAGAGTGAGCCACATAACCATTTTGAGAGGAGCAAAAATGGGGAGACAAAGACATAACCTCCATACAAAAGCAAAGGAGGAATGACCAGAAAAGGAAGTAAACAAAAAGGAGGCAATTCATTTGTCAGAGAACGAATGCAGAGCAATGATCATAAGGACACTGAAAAGACAAATTCAACAACATCTGTAAGAACCGAGAGGAAATGAAGAAGTACCAAGAAGAAATGAAGAATGGTGTCACTGCAATAAAGAACACCAAAAAAAGCATCAACAGTAGACTAGAAGAAGCTGAGGACCACATCAGTGAGCTAGAAGACAAGGTAGGAAAATAACAACAGCACCCAAGCAGACCAGCAACTAGAAAAAAAAAAAAAAACAAAAACAAAACTTTAAAAAAAACAAGAGAGACTAAGGGAGCTTTGAGACAACATAAAACGAAACTACATCCACATAATAGAGGTATCAGAAGAAGAGGAAACTGAGCAAGGAATAGAAAACCTGTTTGAATAAATAATAATAGAAAACTTCCCTGATATAGGGAAGAAAAAACTCACACAAATCCAAGAAGCTCACAGAGTCCCAAACAAAATGAACCCCAAAAGACTAACGTCAAGGCACATTATAATTAAATTGGCAAACACCAATGACAAAGTAAGGATCTTAAAAGCAGCCAGAGAGAGACAGAAAGTTACCTACAAAGGATCCTCCATCAGACTAGCAACTGGTTTCTCAGCAGAAACACATCAGGCCAGAAGGGAATGAAATGAAATATACAAAGTCATGCAAAGGAAGGGCCTGAATCCAAGAATACTGTACCCGGCAAGGCTATCAATCAAAATTGAGGGGGAAATCAGGAGCTTCACAGACAAAAAAGGACTAAGGGAGTTTATTACCACCAAACCAGCAATGCAAGAAATGCTAAAGAGACTGCTGTAAAAAGTAAAAATAGGAAGGGAAGAAGGAACACAGGCATAAACTCTAAAAATGGTGACAATCAAGTACCTATAAATAATAACCTTAAAAATAAATGTATTAAATGCTCCAATCAAAAGACATAGTGTAGCTGAATGGATAAGAAAATATGACCCATATATTTACTGTCTACAACAGACCCCCCCCCCCTCAGAACAAAGGACTTACACAGACTAATAGTGAAGGGATGGAAAAAGAATTTCAGACAAATGGAAATGAAAAAACAGTTGGGGGAGCAATACTTATATCTGACAAATTACACCTCAAAGTGAAGGCCATACAAACAGGTAAGGAAGGCCACTTCATAATAAGGGAGCAATTCACCCAGAGGATATAACTCTGATAAACATATATGCACCCAATACAGGAGCACCCAAATACATAAAATAACGTCTGGAAGATATCAAGTGAGAGATCAACAGCAATACAGTCATAGTTGAGGACTTTAATATACCATTAACACCACTGGATAAATCCACTAAACAAAAAATCAGCAAAGAAACATCAATCCTAAATGACTCACTATATCAGATGGACTTAATTGACATCTTCAGAACATTTCACCCCAAAGCTATAGAATATACAATCTTCTCAAGTGCACGTGGAACATTTTCAAAGATAGACCATATATTGGGACACAGGCAAAGTCTCTTCAAATTCAAAAAGATAGAAATCATATCAAGCATCTTCTTCAGATCACAATGGCATAAAATTAGAAATCAACTACAATGAAAAAAAAGAAAAAACAACAATAACAAACACTTGGAGGCTAAATAGCATGTAGAAGAAAGCCCACTACATGGGAGAACACATTTGCCAATGCTATTACAGATAAGGGTTTAATCTCCAACATTTACAGGGAACTCACACAACTTAAAAGGAAGATGAACAGTCCAATAAAAAATGGGCAGAGGACCTTAATAGACACTTTTTGAAAGAGGACATACAGAAGGCCAAGAGACATGAAAACATGCTCAAAGTCTCTAATCATCTGAGAGATGCAAATCAAAACAACAATGAGGTACCAACTCACACCTGTCAGAATGGCTATCATCAACAAATCAACAAACGACAAATGCTGGCGAGGATATGGAGAAAGACGAACCCTTGTGCACTGCTGGTGGGAATGCAGACTGGTGCAGCCACTGTGGAAAACAGTATGGAGTTTCCTCAAAAAGTTAAAAATGGCACTCCCATTTGACCCAGTGATCCCACTTCTAGGAATATATCCCAAGAAACTAGAAACACCAATCAGAAAGGATATATGCACCACTATGTTCATAGCAGCGCAATTTACAATAGCTAAGATTTGGAAACAGCCTAAGTGCCCATCAGCAGAGGAGTGTATTAGAAAATGGTTGTACAGCCCTAGTTGGTTTGGCTCAATGGATAGATCGTCGGCCTGTGGACTGTAGGGTCCTGGCTTCGATTCCCGTGAAGCACACATGCCCAGGTTGCAGGCTGGATCCCCAGTGTGGGGCGTGCAGGAGGCAGCCAATCAATGATTCTCTATAGTCATTGGTTTTCTATCCCTCTCTTCCTCTCTGAAATCAATAAAAATATATTTAAAAAACAAAAACTGTGGTACATCTACACAATGGAATACTACACTGCTATAAATAAGAAGGAACTTTCACCATTTGCAACTGGATGGAACTGGGGAGTATTATGCTATGCAAAATAAGCCAATCAGAGAAAGATAAATATCACATGATCTCACTCATATGTGGAATATAATGATCAATATAAACTGATGAACAAAAATAGATCCAGAGACAAGGTAGCACTGAATAGACCGTCCAACCTCAGAGAGAAGTTAGGGGAGCTGGAGGGTTAGAGAACAACCAAAGGACTTTATACATGCATATTAGCATAGCCAATTGACACAGACACTGGAGTGGTGGTGACTTGCCCTCGGGGATGGGAGTGGTGCAGGGTCAATAAGTGAAAAAGGAGACATATGTAATACTTTAAACACTAAAAAAACATACACTTTGAATGTGTATTCCTAAAAGGACAACATTGGCCACTTGATTTTAGTCCACATTGAATAAAGAGTGTAAATTGTAAAAAAAAAAATAATAATAAAATAGAAGTTAAAATTGGAGATTCTTCCTCACAATAACGATGTGGCCTTAAAAACAATATCTATTGGAGCTCAAATTTTGTCTGAGTGAGGCCCGATGGATGAATGAGTTATCTCTGTTGCAACTCTTTTAATCTTGGCAGTAGCCTACAGACTCAATTTGGGACACAGCAACTGGACTGTTTTGCTTAAAACCCATAATTTAATATTAGCAATAGTTTCTTTAAAACTATTTAAAATAATGTTTTAGGTCCAGCATCATGTCCAGTGTAGCCACATGTGGAATTATTATTATGGAGGAGCATACATTCTGGTCAAAACTGATGATTTGATATAAATATTTTGTACATAGTATTAATTTCCCTTGACAATTCCAAACTAACTTATCATACAGTTTCACATGGCATCTGTTAAATTGATCTAAATTTTAGTCATTATTTAAAATATTATATCTTGTCCATAATTGAAATTTGGTAACTCAAGACAAATAAGTTTTCAAGCAATTAATTCAGTGTATGGACACTTTTCTATAGCTCCTTTAAGAAATAATTCTAATTGAATTTACTTTGAAGACATTGTTTTAGCTACTTTGACCAACATATATTTTAAGTTTTCTCATTTCAACTTATTTACCCAAATTTCAATCATTTCTCCTCTTTTATAAGTTGTAAATGTTATTCACCTTTTAGCAACTAGTCTTATTTCATAGCCTTAATACAGACAATTTAAGTCAATACTTTTATCCACAATAACTAACATGAAAGAAAATAAACTAAAATGAAAATCATGAGGCTAATTTAAAAAGAAAATGACACAAAGACTAATACCTATTATATTTGATGTTTATACGAGTCATAAGTTTCATCACTGACTATTTTCTCTAGCTTAGTTTTATTAGCATCCTTTGAGCCACAAGACGCTTTATCTTAATTCACATTATTTCTAACTGAAGGTAATAAAAGCTTATTTTTATCCAACAAAGCAGTGCTTTGTGATTTTGCTTTTTCCCTTATAGAGTCTTTCAGTCTTCTTAATACTTTTCTATCTCCCACTACACAAAAGAATGTTGAATAATTTCTTTTGAATCAAAGGAATACTCACACAAAACCCCAAGCAATTCTTCATTGCATCTTGAGCCAAAAATAATGCAAAGATAAAAAATAAAATTTAATGTTTTAGTGACATTTTACTGACTTGTCCATTTTTTAACATAGATTAGTCAATAAAGCAGAATGAGTAAAAGACAGACAGAAGATAATATCATGTCTCACCATCTACTATGCTCTCCTCAATGCACCAGTCACATTATTCATAAGAAAACCCAACCTGCTGGCTGATCTGTCAATCAAAAGAGTATAAAATGCCAAAAGAAAATAATTCTAATTTTGTATGCACATGAATGATGAAATATTCTTCAAAATAGATGTATTATAAGCCAGTGATTTCCAACTTAATGCTTACAGTATAATATTAGAAAACATCTGTAGCATCTATGAAGGGATTAAACATATCCAAAACAATATTGATCATACAATGTATAATTATGATAATACTAGAGGCCCAATGCATGAAATTCATGCAAGAGTAGGCCTTCCTTCCCCCGGCTGCCAGCACCAGCTTCCCTCAGGCACCCAGGACCCAGGCTTCCCTAGAAGCCCTGGTTTCATCCAGACGGTCATCTGGTCTAATTAGCATATTACCCTTTTATTATTATAGATCACTACTACAGTGATATGATGGCTCATGATAGTTGTCAGAGCAGCTCAAATAATTGCAGTATTCTCTTTGTAGATCTTAGGCTTGTTGATGGTATTTATTTAAAACTGTTTAAATTGTTCTAATACATTAGTATGCAATGCAACATATCTCCTCAATATATGGGGCAAAGAAACAGTGCACATCCAGGTAATTGAAAGTTCTAAAGATAGTTCTCTGTATTAGTTCTCTATATTACCATATAGCTGAACTTACCTAACTCATGTAAATCTAGATTTAGGAGGTTATACTTTATTTGATCTTTAGTGTGTTGCAATATGTCCAGTAAAACATGCTTGAATATGGTAGCCCAAAGAAAGAACCCAGGCCTTGGGACTTAGAGATAATAGTTTTGAAGTAAATCAAGGCAAAATAGACTTAAAAACAAAGGCTATAACAAGAGACAAAGACAGATCCAGCAATTCTACTTCTGGGTATTCATACTAAGAAACCCAAATACTAATTTGAAAACACTTATACATCCATACATTTATTGCAGCATTATTTACAATATCCAAGATATGAAAGCAACCTATGTGTTGCTTTCCATCAAAACATTAATAACCAACATATCCATCAAAACATTAATGGATCAAAAGAAGTGGCTAATTTATATAACCGAATATGAATCAGCCATAAGAAAGATTAAATCTTGCCATTTGTGACAATATGGATAGACCTAGGGGATATTATGCTAAGTAAAATAAGTAAAATACTATAAGATTTCACTTATATGTGGAATCTGAAAAACATAATAAACAAAACAGAAACAAACTCATAGATACAGAGAACATTTTGATGGTTGCCAAATTGGAGGGGGGCTGGGGTTTGGGTGAAAAAGTGTAAGAGATTAATAAGTACAAATTGATAGTTACAGAATAGTCATGGGAATGTAAAGTACAGCACTGGGAATATAGTCAATAATATTGTAATAACTATGTATGGTGTCAGATTTATTGGGGTGATCACTTAGTAAGTTATATAAATGTCTAATCACTATGTGGTACCTGAAACTAATATAATATTATGTGGTATGTCAACTATAATTGAAAAATGAAATATATATTGAGAGATAATAGAAGTTATTTTCCTGTTTTAAAGTTGTATTATTCAAATAATCTTAAAAATAATATTTCAGCCGAAACCGGTTTGGCTCAGTGGATAGAGCGTCGGCCTGCGGACTGAAGGGTCCCAGGTTCGATTCCGGTCAAGGGCATGTACCTGGGTTGCGGGCACATCCCCAGTGGGAGATGTGCAGGAGGCAGCTGATCGATGTTTCTCTCTCATCGATGTTTCTAACTATCTCTCTCCCTTCCTCTCTGTAAAAAATCAATAAAATATATTTAAAAAAATAATAATATTTCAAGGTAAATATTATATGTGACAGCTATATTGATCTCCATAATACAACTGAAAAAAATTGAGACTGAATGAGTTTGTGACTTAACCAGGAATCATAGCAACTCAGCCACAAAGATTTTTCTGGGTTTATTTACAAAAATTGCCCATAGTTTCAGAAAAACCTAGCTGTATAAAATTTCCCCAATCTTCTTTTTAAAATACATCCAAGTCCTAGCCTCTTTGGTTCAGTGGATACAGCGTTGGCCTGCGAACTGAAAGGCCCCGGGTTCGATTCCGGTCAAGGGCACATGCCCGGGTTGTGGGTTGGATCCCCAGTGGGGGACTTGCAGGAGGCAGCCGATCCATGATTCTCTCTCATCATGGATGTTTCTATCTCTCTCTCCCTTTTCCTTCCTCTCTGAAATCAATAAAAATATTTTTTAAAAAATAAATAAAATACATCCTAAAATTTTGTAAATTTGTTATATCAAAGTTCAATTTAACTTGCTTGTTTTGCATGAATATGATTTGGCTTATGTTATACATCATTGAATAAATAACAGGATATTTTATTTTGCCAAAAAATAACTTTAAGTTGTAAATGCTATTTTCTGACAGGTATTCTGTAACTTAGGTATTGAACCAGTCTCTCAATATTTTAGCATTAAATAGGAAATGTAAATGTGGATTCATAGCCAGCAGGTCCAATGGGATGTTTTCCCCACCCAGTAGGTAAAACCATCTTTCATACATCCTGATCTCATATATTTTTTAAGAAAATTTAGAAA
The DNA here is from genome assembly GCF_963259705.1 of Myotis daubentonii. Classification (NCBI taxonomy): domain Eukaryota; kingdom Metazoa; phylum Chordata; class Mammalia; order Chiroptera; family Vespertilionidae; genus Myotis; species Myotis daubentonii. The sequence continues at coordinate 33,101,721 of NC_081861.1, read as the reverse complement.
ACATGTTGTAGTGATTGCAAATTAATACAAAACATTTTGAAACCGGGAATAATATTAATAAGAGAAGTGGTTGCCCTGGCCAGGTGGCTCAGCTGGTTGGAGCATCGGAGCATCGTCCCATACACCAAAATGTTGTGGGTTCCATTCCCTGTCACATCACATACCTAGATATAGATTCAATCCCATTATGTAGAGTAGGCAACAAATGTATGTTTCTCTCTCACAATGATGATCTCTCTCTCTCTCTCTCTCTCTCTCTCTCTCTCTCTCTCTCTCTCTCTCTCTTCCTCTCTTTCCTTATAGTTCTTCATGCAGTGGCTTATCCCACATCTGATTCTGCCATTCCCTAGTATCTGCCCATTAAATTCAAAAGAATGAGACATGTGTTTAGCAAACTATTACCTCATGTTACTCAGAGCAAGACAAATCACCTCAACAAATGAAAGATAAATAAACTTATTAAAGCATTATTCATTGCTTCCAAGCACCAAATAACAAGAAAGATTCCCTTATAAGAAAATAATGTCTCATTATGACAAATTACTTTTATGTATATATATATACATATATATATTTTATTTCAGATAGGAAAGAAGAGAGAGAAAGAGATAGAAACATCAATGATGAGAGAGAATCATTGATCAGCTGCCTTTTGCATCTCCCCTACTGGAAATGGATCCTACAACCTGGGCATGTGCCTTGACCTTGACCGGAATCAAACCATCACCTCCTGGTTTATAGGTCAATGCTCAACCACTGAGCAACACTGGCCAGGCATGACAAATTCCTTTTTATTTTCTATAAATTGTAGGCTGTTGGATTTGTTAAAGACACCAAAGTGTGGAAGTCTTAGTATTATTTTCTTCTCTCCATTATCTTCTCAAAATGACTCTAAATGTTCTTCATTTCTCAGTGCTGATAGTCTGATTGGCACAAGAAAGACTAAGGAATGCTTGAGAAAAACCACAGATGTGGGAGACAAAATAATCAGTTTCATCTGGACTAATTTGTTAAAGCTCTTTACCTTATACCTATATACATTATCAACTATTCTTCTATACCAATTATCCTATCTAATAAAACAGAAACATGGTAATTAGCCATACATCCTCTACCCTTCCCATTGGCTAATCAGGGAGATATGCAAATTAACTGCCAGCCAAGATGGAGGCCAGGAGCCAGGCAGCTTGAAGCTAACATGAAGCTTGCTTGCTTCAGTGACAGAGGAAATCAACATTCCCTGCCTGCTTTGCCGACTTCTGAGCTTGCAGTTTGAAACATTGTTACAAATATAGAAGCTAAACAAAACCCCAGAAACCTGCTTTCAGCCAGTCGGGATCTCAGAGCTGGAGTTGATACAGTGTTTTGATTATAGAACCCAAACAAACCAGATAACTGCTTTCAGCAGCAGAGGCCTCAGAGCGGGAGCCAGAGCTAAAGCTGGCCCAGAATAAAAAAAAAGAAAAAAGGAACAGTTGGGAGCTTCAGTCACCCGCCAGCCTGAAAACAGCCCTCAGCCCCTCACCCAGACTGGCCAGGCACCCCAGTGGGGACCCCCACCCTGATCCAGGACACCCTTCAGGGCAAACCAGCTGGCCCCCACCCATGCACCAGGCCTCTATCCTATATAGTAAAAGGGTAATATGCCTCCCAGCACCGGGATCAGCATGACAGGGGGCAGCGCCCAAACCCCCTGATCACCTTGCGGCTCTGTGTGACAGGGGGCGGGGCCACAACCTCCCTATCTGACCTGCTCTGTTTGTGACAGGGTGCAGTGCCCCAACCCCCTGATCGGCCCTGCTCTGTGTGTGACAGGTTGTGGCGTCCCAACCCCCCCCACACACACACAGGCCCTGCTGTGTGTATGATGGGGTAGAGCCATAACCTCCCCATTGGCCCTGCTCTGTGGGCAATAGAGGGCGGTGCCCCAACCCCCTGATCCGCCCTGCTCTGTGTGTGACAGGGGGCGGTGTCCCAACTCCCCTATTGGCCCTACTCTATGAGTGACAGGGGGAGCTCCTCAACCCCCTGATGGGCCCTGCTCTGTGCGTAACAGGGTATGGAGCCCCAACCCCCCTGATGGGCCCTGCTCTGTGCGTGACAGGGGGTGGCGCCGCAACCTCCCCATCGACCCTGCCTTGAGTGTGACAGGGGGTGGTGCCCCAACGCCCCAATCGGCCCTACCCAGAGCGTGACTGAGGGTGGCATCGCAACCTCCTGATCCACCCTGCTCTGTGCATGAGGGGGTGGCACCCCAACTCCCTAATCGGCCCTGCTCTGAGCCCGACCAGGGGCTGCACCTAGGGATTGGGCCTGCCCTCTGCCACCCTGGAGCAAGCCTAAGCCAGCAGGTCGTTATCTCCCGAGGGGTCCCAGACTGCGAGAGGGCACAGGCCAGGCTGAGGGACCCCCCCACTCCCCCGAGTGCACAAATTTTTGTGCACCGGGCCTCTAGTCCTATCTAATAAAAGAGAAACATGGTAATTAGCCGTACATCCGCTACCCTTCCCATTGGCTAATCAAGGCGATATGCAAATTAACGGCCAGCCAAGATGGTGCCGGCAGCCAGGCAGCTGAGAACAGGATGCTTGGTTGCCCCAGCGATGGAGGAAGCCAAGGTTCCCAGCCTGGGACTGCGAGGCTCTGAGCTCCTGAAGCAACAGCTCCAAAAGATACAATGTTTCAATTATAGAAGCTATAAGATGGCAGTTAATTTGGATACTCAGGCTCCAAGCGGTAGAGCAAAGCCAAACAGCCCTGAAGCCCCAGAGTAGAGAGGCCTCCCTGCCCCGGGATCAGCGGAGACGGGAGGCTTCCTGGCCCAGGATCAGCGGAGCCTGATGGAAGCCCTGTTTGTTTATGCACCCTGGGGTTGCAGAGGTTCTGTCCTAGGCAGAGGCCAATGGCAATACTTCTGACTCTGAGAAGAGGCTTGGGGGCTGGAAGGCGGCTCCTCTGACTTCAGTGCTGGAGTTCCACCACTCCACCAGAAGAGGAGCAGAGAAAGGCTGGAGCATCCCTCAAGGTGACACAAAATCCCCCCCCAGGCAAGCTGCTGGGACTTTTCGTGGAGGACTCACTTCCAAGCCCAGCCAGTGGCCCCACAGCAGCTATGGCACTCCTGGGTGCAGCCCCCAGCGGGATGCTGGGTGGCGGTGGGGGCGCCTTGAACCTGGGCTCCTTGCCTGCCTACCAAGGCTTCCTGCTTTAGGGCCTCGCCCTCCGCCAGCCTCCTCCTCCCCATCTCTCAGAGCAGAGGATCCACCAAGGGCGCTCCCTGCTGGACGAGGGGGTGAATGGAGTGGTGGGTACACCCGGGTGAAGGGTTGCCTTGGGGAGGAGTCCCAACACCTCCATACCCCGCTCCTGGAGTGCTGCCCAGGCCCTGAGTGCAGCCTGGAGCCGCGCAGGGCTGGAGGGCACTGGTAGGGGTCGGGGCACATGGGCCTGGTGCAGCGGGATGTGCTGGGGAGCCGCCGGCTTTAGGCCCGGCGCCCAACGTGGAAGGGCAGCAGTGCGGAGACCAGGCCCTGAAGGATGCCCTGAAAGTCACACAAAGACAACCTTCTACTGGAGGGCAGGCATGTGGTGCTCCGGGAAGATTCCAGAGGTAGGGAAGGAAGGTCATGGAAGGGAACAATTGCAAGAGGAGATCCCGAAGGTTCTGAAAGCAGAGGACCAGCTCCTTGCAGACCTGAACTCTGTGTGGGCCTCTTTATCGGCCCTGGCGGTGGGAGACACAGGAGGGGGTGATGGACCGGGGCTGTGCCCAAGGAAGACTCCCAGGAAGCAACGTGTGGACAGGGCCAGGCGGAGCAGGCAGGCCCATGCGGATCCCTCTGGAGCACAGCCAGACCCCAGGGCGACCACAAACGCAGGCCCCAGGGAGAAGCGAGCAGATGCCACTCCACTCGCTGTAGAAGACCATTGAGCAGAAACCTAAAGAAACCGATTTTACATCATTTCCCAGGTGGAGAACAGTTGGCATGTAACCCCTGACCAGTGCCCAGCCTCTCCTGTCTGTCTATCTCACTCTTAGGTACCATGTTCTTTGTTCTCTCTTAACTGCAACTCATTTTTAAACTAGATTGCTTTTAAAAGAAGACTAAATAAAGTTTCCCTTAAGTTATTTAGGCAGTGCTGGGGCTGCTGGGGACCTGATAGAAGACACAAACATGCAGCCCCAAGGCCCACCACCTGGGTGCTGGGGCCCTGATCAAAGACCCGCAGCCCCCAGCCCCGCCATCAAGGTGCTGGGGCTGCTGGGGGTATCAGAGACACAAACCCGCAGGCCCGGCACCCAGCAGACCCAAGGCCTTCGCGGCAGCACTAAGGAGTAGCAAGCCAAGCGGTAGGAAGCAGCAAGCAGGTGGGCAGTAAGGAGGGAGGGGTCCCAGACTGCGAGAGGGCACATGCTGGGCTAAGGGACCCCCCCACCCACCCCCACTGCACGAATTTCGGGCACCGGGCCTCTAGTTTAATATAACCACCTGAATTTACTAGTGAAGAAAGTGAGAGCTCCAAAGTCAAGACCATTTTTACCAATGGTTGGTAACAAAACTTGTATGAAAATATGATTTGCACTGAGTCAGGCACCCTGTTCTGTTAGTCACATCTGTTGGGAAAAAAATAGAATTTGGGAATCTTCTAGAAGATTTAGCAGTTATCCTAGATAATAAAAAGCTAATATGCAAATTGTCAACTTGACTGGGAGTTTGACCAGTACTTGAACCAGGGGATGGGGCCAGCCAGCCAACCACCTATGGCTCTGCCCCTTAGCTGGCCGTGCCCCTGATTGGCCCCCCCATCCCAATCAGGGGCGGGGCCGACCAGCCAACCACCTGTGGCCCCTCCCCCCAGCTGGCCCCATCCCCAATCGCCCCCCCCCTTCAGGAGCAAGCCAGCTGGCCAACCTCCCACGTCCCTCCCCCTCTCCACCCCCCCCCCCGGCCACCCGGCTCGATGGCCCCGATTGGGGCGGGCTGGCCAGACCCCACCCATTCACAAATTTGTGCACTGGGCCTCTAGTTTTCTTATGAATTAAAATAATTAGGTAAGTACATTGGAGATATTTTTAGGGATTATTGTGGCACTGATCACTGGGTGAAAATGGAATACATTGACTGGGATAAGCTTGATAAAAACTATGTTTCGTTTCAGTACAACTATTTTAAAACAAGAAAAGTGCCATTGTTGTCTACTACCAAGTCTTTTAGAGAAGACACAGATGGACATGGCAGGCTATAATAGAATCTAAACTTTAACCAACACATAATATCTATTTTCCCCCCACAGAATCTCTCACTCCGTCATTTTCAAAACACTTGAATTTATTAAGGGGTTTACACACAATATTGAAAGCTTAGTGGTATTATTCAATAATCAGTTTGCTTCAAACTATCAGTATGTTTCCAATGCTTTTCAATAAGTATCTTGAACACTGCATATCTTTAACTTATCTTGAATCTTCTGGTAGTCTGGCACAACTTCTTTTCACTGCAGATCTTAATGAAACTCCTTGGGTTTTTGTTGAAGTAGTTTTGATTTGTTTCCTGTGTCTCTATTTTGTTCACCTAACTTGTATTTTTTGGCCATTGTTACAAGAGCTTCTGGGATACTTTGATTTGATCTTTCCAGAATTTTAATCAATTCAGGGGCAGTCTTCCAATCATTTTTCGTCATAAGAGTAATGGACGTGCCAGTCTTTCCTGCTCTTCCAGTACGCCCTACTCTGTGTACATATTCTTCAATGTTTCTTGGGAAATCATAATTATACACATGTGTGATATCATCAACATCAAGACCTCGGGATGCTAAGTCAGTAGAAATCAGTATTTTCACATTTCCACTTCTAAAGTCATCTAATGCCTGCTCACGGTCACTCTGTTCTCTGTTTCCATGCAAGCATTGTACAGACAGGCCTTGGACACTTAAATCGCTGGATAAGTCATCAGCAAGAATTTTTCTACTGACAAACACGATGACTTTGGCTTTGGGTGACAGGCTGTGTAGGAATTCTTTTATGAGAGATCGTTTTTCTTCTTCTGTGGTAACAATTATATTTTGCTTCACTGTATTTACAGCAACTAGATCCAGAGTACCAACATAAACGATCATAGGCTCTTTCAAATAAGTTTGTGAAAGTCGACGAATGGCATCTGGCCAAGTTGCACTTGTCATAATCATTTGCCGATCTGGGCGCACATCTAATAAAATCTTCGTTATCTGAGGTTGAAATCCCATGTCTAGCATCTTATCAGCTTCATCTAAGACTAAGTAGGTTATGCTTCTAAGGTTGACAAAATTATTCATTTGCAGATCATTCAGTCGGCCAGGAGTTGCAATAATGATGTCTATGTCTTTGGCAACGTCTTTTATTTGTTGTTGTCTACTTCCACCACCGTATATACAAATACTTTTAAGATTTTTATATGCATACTTAGAACATTCATTTCCTATCTGGAGAGCTAATTCTCTAGTCGGTGTAAGGACTAGCATGCCGGGACCATTGCTCTGTTCTCTGGGTGTTGGTTGAGAACTGATGTGAATAAGCCCAGGCAATAAATAAGACAAAGTTTTGCCTGTTCCAGTTTGGGCGACTCCTACAAGATCTATCCCTTGTAGAACAATTGGCCACACCTGTGATTGAATTGGCGTTGGCTTTTGAAACCCTGCTTTTTGAATGTGTTTCATTATTTCAGGGTAATTCTGGAAAGCGTCCTCAAATTTAATAGTTGGGTTGGGGATAGACCGTTTTTCACCATCTTTCAAATCATCACAAGTTATATTGAAATGTTCCTTTCTCCAAAGGTCTGCCTGCATTTGAGACAGAGAACTTGTTGCTTTGGATTCTATGTAAAAGTCTTTTGTAATTGGTGCTAAGTCTTCCCATCTTCTTTTCTCCCAGTCGGTCACTCTTGCCTTAATCCGATCCCAGTCTATCAGTGGTCGAACATCTCTAACAGTGTTATCTGTGGTTAAGTCTCTTGCAACAGCTGGTTGGGCTGCAGCAGTATTAACAGTGCATTCTGAATATTGGTAGTTGCTTCCTTGTCTTTCGACAATAGCCTCTAGAATTGCTTTGGCCTTTGCTTGCATATCCTTGCTGCCAAAAATGTTTACGTCTGCTTCGGAATCACCCTGTACCGTTATGATCTGTATTTTCGTGTTTGTCGTACTCTGAATGTCTCTTATTTTTGATCCGCCATGACCAATCACTGTACCAATCAGACTTTTTTTAATTTTAAAAACAAGAGGAGGGCCTTGGGGGCCAGGAGCCCTAGGCTCCAGGTGGCTGGAGGAGCTGCCCCAGCTCTGGCCTCTGCCACCTCTTCCTCCCCTGCCATCTCTGTAGGCCCTGCCAGCCCTGGGATCCCTTAGGTTTGGCTCTGCCCACTTCTGCTTTGGGGCCCAGGCCATTGCTACATGGTAGAATTGGTACAGACTTATCGCCTACCACCAGTTGGGAGATGTGGCCTCAGGTCTCTTTCTCTTCAGGCTCTGGAGAAACAGACCATACTGACTTGTAGATAGGTAGTTATATACCCGTTACCTAGGGAAACATTTAATGTGATGTCACAGAGGGATGGCCTGACCAATCACAGGCTTGGGACTAGGGTGAGGTAAGCAGGTATCTCTGAAGCAAATTTAAAGTGACACTCACTCTCAGAGGTTGAGCCTATAGGCCTTTACAGGACCTTGAGAGTGAGTGTTTCTGCAACATGGGTGTCATAGGTGCCTCCATTGCTCACTTCATGCTAATTTTAGCTCAGTTTGGGAGCAGATTTGAAGCAAGCCATGAACTTATCCACATAGTTTTGCTTTTTTTTTTAAAAATAAATCAATTATTTCCACAGGAAGAAATATAGTGGATTTGTTTGTTTCCTTAGATCCTTCTTCTTTTGCCAGTTACATCTTCATGGCGTTTTTTCTCTCTTCAGCAAAAGTTGAAGTTGCACAGAATAGGTTTCATTCTCCTTGTATCCTTGTATATGTAAGGACCAGTGTCAAATCCCCTTAAGGTTTCTGTTCATCAGGGTTAAATTCCTAGTTTTCTAAAATATTTCTTTTCTTTTTTCTTTTTTTTTTTTTTTTGGTGGCTGTAGGCCTGTCATATATGGCTTTTATTGTGTTGAGGTATGATCTTTCTACTCCCGCCTTGTTGAGAGTTCTTATCAAAAATGGGTGTTGGATTTTGTCAAATGCTTTTTCTGCATCAATTGATATGACCATGGGGTTTTTTTTCTTTCAATTTGTTTATGTGATGTATCACGTTTATTGATTTGCGGATATTGTACCATCCTTGCATCCCTGGGATAAATCCTACTTGGTCATGGTGTATGATCTTTCTGATGTACTGCTGGATCCCATTTGCGAAGATTTTGTTGAGGATTTTGGCATCTATGTTCATGAGGGATATTGGCCTGTCATTCTCTTTCATTGTGTTGTCTTTACCTGGTTTTGGTATTAGGGTGATGCTGGCTTCATAGAATGAGCTTGGAAGTGTTCCATCCTCTTGAATTTTTTGTAGTAGTCTGAGGAGGATAGGTTTTAGTTCTTACTTGAATGTTTGGTAAAACTCCCCTGTGAAGCCGTCTGGTCCTGGGCTTTTGTTTGCTGGAAGCTTTTTGATGACTGCTTCAATTTCTTGCATAGTTATTGGCCTCTTGAGATTTTTAGATTCTTCCTGATTGAGTTTTGGAATGTTGTATTTTTCTAGGAATTTGTCCATTTCCTCCAGGTTGTCTAGTTTGTTGGAGTAGAGCTGTCCATAGTATTTTTTAACAATCATTTGTATTTCTGTGGGGTCTGTTGTTATTTCGCCTCTATCGTTTCTGATTTTGTTTATTTGGGTCCTCTCTCTTTGCTTCTTGGTGAGTCTGGCTAGAGGTTTGTCAATTTTATTTATCCTTTCAAAGAACCAGCTCTTGGTTTCATTGATTTTCTGTATTGTTGTTTTTGGTCTCTATGTCATTTATTTCTGCTCTAAGCTTTATTATCTCCTTCCTTCTGCTCACTCTGGGCTTTTCTTGTTGCTGTCTTTCTAATTCTTTGAGTTGTAGAGTTAGATGATTTACTACCATTTTTTCTTATTTTTTGAGATAGGCCTGTAGAGCTATAAACTTCCCTCTCAGGACTGCTTTCATTGTGTCCCATAGGTTTTGGATTGTTGTGTTTTCATTGTCATTAGTTTCCAGGATGTTTTTGATTTCTTCTTTGATCTCATTGTTAACCCAATCAATATTTAATAACATGCTATTCAGCTTCCAAGTGTTTGAGTATTTGGGGTTGTTTTTATTGTAGTTTATTTCTAATATTATGCCATTGTGGTCTGAGAAGATGCTTTTTATGATTTCAATCTTCTTGAATTTGGGGAGACTTTGCTTGTGACCCAATATGTGGTCTATTTTTGAATATGTCCCATAAGCATCAGAGTGGAATGTATATTCAGTGGCTTTGGGGTGAAGTGTTCTGAAGATGTCTATTAAGACCATCAAAGAATTTAGAGGTGAAAGGGACCCCAACATTATCCTATCTAATAAAAGAGAAACATGGTAATTGGCGTACGACTGCTACCCTTCCCATTGGCTAATCAGGGCGATATGCAAATTAAGTGCCAGCCAAGATGGCGGCTGGCAGCCAGGCAGCTGAGAACAGGAGCCTTGGTTGCCTCAGCGATGGAGGAAGCCAATGGCTTCGGGGCTCTGAGCTCCTGAAGCAACAACTCCAAAAGATACAATGTTTCAATTATAGAAGCTAAAAGATGGCAGTTAATTTGCATACTCAGGCTCCAAGCAGTGGAGCAAAGCCAAACAGCCCTGAAATCACAGAGCAGAGAGGCCTCACTTCCCAGGTATCAGCAAAGCAGGTAGGCCTCAGGGCCCTGGGATCAGTGGATCCGAGAGGCATCCTGGCCCGGGATCAGTTGAGCTGAGAGGCCTCAGGGCCCCAATAACAGCGGAGCTATGAGACCTCAGGTCCCCGGGATCAGTGGAGCCGAGAGGCCTCAGGGCCCCAAAATCAGCCAGCCAAGAGGCCTCAGTGCCCCAGGATCAGCGGAGCCGAGAGGCCTCAGGTCCCCGGGACCAGCGGATCTGAGAGGCCTCAGGGCCCCAAGATCAGGGAACCAAGAGGCCTCAGTGCCCCTAGATCAGTGGAGCCGTGAGGCCTCCAGGCAGAGGATCACTGGAGCTGTGAGGCAGTGCCTGCCCTGGAGGCAGAGCCCAAGCCCCTAGATTTTCTCCAGGCCCCTTCACCCCTGCCCTTGCCCCGCCTCCGCCACAGACCCCCTGTTCAGCTGCTGCCCCGCCTGCCCCACCTGCTCAAGTCCAAATCTGAGGCCAGCCTCCTGCAACAGCTGGCAGGGGCCGCCACCCAGGGGGCACCCCCAGCCCCCAGCCGCATCCTGTGGGAACTCTGCTTGGCTGCCACAGCCCCCAGCCCATCAGGACCACCCTGCTGCTTAACTCCCAGGCCCTGAGCACAGTGTGGAGCCACCATGCCTCGAGGGCGGGGTCCGGGGCGGGTGTATGTGTGCCTGGTGCAGGGGGACTTGCTGGGGAGCCGACCGCCTTCCAGGCTGGGCCTCAGGCCCGGTGCCCAAAGTGGAAGGGCTGCAGTGCGGCCACCAGGCCCTGAAGGCTGCCCTGAAAGTCACACAAAGACAACCTTCTACTGGAGGGCAGGCATGTGGTGCTCCGGGAAGATTCCGGAGGTAGGGAAGGAAGGTCTTGGAAGGGAACAATTCCAAAAGGAGATCCTGAAGGTTCTGAAAGCAGAGGACCAGCTCCTTGCAGACATGAACTCTGTGTGGGCCTCTTTATCGGCCCTGGCGGTGGGAGACACAGGAGGGGGTGATGGACCGGGGCTGTGCCCAAGGAAGACTCCCAGGAAGCAACGTGTGGACAGGGCCAGGCGGAGCAGGCAGGTCCATGCGGATCCCGCTGGAGCTCAGCCAGACCCCAAAGCGACCACCAACGCAGGCCCCAGGGAGAAGCGAGCAGATGCCACTCCACTCACTGTAGAAGACCATTGAGCAGAAACCTAAAGAAACCGATTTTACATCATTTCCCAGGTGGAGAACAGTTGGCATGTAAGCCCCTGACCAGTGCCCAGCCTCTCCTGTCTGTCTATCTCACTCTTAGGTACCATGTTCTTTGTTCTCTCTTAACTGCAACCCATTTTTAAACTAGATTGCTTTTAAAAGAAGACTAAATAAAGTTCCCCTTAAGTTATTTAGGCGGTGCTGGGGCTGCTGGGGACCTGATAGAAGACACAAACATGCAGCCCCAAGGCCCACCACCTGGGTGCTGGGGCCCTGATCAAAGACCCGCAGCCCCCAGCCCCGCCATCAAGGTGCTGGGGCTGCTGGGGGTATCAGAGACACAAACCCGCAGGCCCGGCACCCAGCAGACCCAAGGCCTTCGAGTCCGCGCTAAGGAGCAGCAAGCCAGTGGTAGGAAGCATCAAGCATGTGAGCAGTATGGAGAGAGGGGTCCCGGACTGCGAGAGGGCACATGCTGGGCTAAGGGACCCCCCCACCCCTCCCCAGTGCCCGAATTTCGTGCACCGGGCCTCTAGTGAAGCTATATTCATGCATGCGTGCATGTGTATGTATATGTGTGATAACAATAACATCTATTGTGTACTTAATATGTGCCAGGAACAAGAACAAAAGCTTTCACATTGTCTCATATAATCTCCACCCACTCCCTTCCAAAACAAAACTATGTAGTGGCTCTTATGATTATCTCCACTTTACAAAAGATAGTAAGTAGCCTGCCTATAATTATACAGCTAATAATGAACAGACTCATAATTTTAAACCAGTAGGGGATGGTTTGGGGATTAAACAGGACTAAACCCACACCAGAGTAACTCTACATCCATGCTCTTAACTGTCAACCTAATGTGGTTGGTGCCAATTCAACACCAACAGGAATCCCCAAAATGGGGAGCAGTGATGACGGCCCTGTGGTGAGGATCTTCTCCAGCGAGACAGCTCTGCTCTACTCTGATCTGCTACACCTGCTTTGGTCTTGTGGGCTCAGCTCTGTTCTATTCTTTGATCTGCTCCAGTGAGTCATTTTTGGTTTTCAGCTCCAGCTGGGGTAATGCAGTCTTCAGTGGATAGGGCACTGCACTTCCCAAGCCAGAGGGGAGATGACTGACATAGACAGAAGTGCATCCCCTGATCCTTGATTGGTCTGTCCTCATGCAAATGAGGACTCAAAATCTTCACACTTTGATTGGTCCTAAAGGCACTGTCTTCATAGAACTGCTTTGATTGGTTGGTAAAGATGCTGATGCGGGGGTGGGGGTGGGGGTATCCCTGTGCAGTTCTGACAGATGGGGAAAGCCTCTTTCCTATTGGTTGAAATAGGATTCCAGGAACTCCTTTATAAGGGCTGGCTCAGATGGAACACAGTGCAGGCCAGCAGTTCAGTACAAGCTTCTTCCTTATGTGCAGTTTTCATGAGAGTTCCCTTTGTAGAAATGGCTGCTAGGCTATGGTTTTTGTTTTTGTTGTTTGTTTAATTTGAGCCCAGTTAGCCACCAGGAGCCCTGCTTAGTGGGTATCTTCTTTCTCAGGGTCTGCATAACCACTGTGCTATAATGTTTTGTACGATTTGCTTATTTGACAAGCATTTCTTTTAGATTTTCATTCATGTGGCTAATAAAACGTGGAACAGAGCGGGCCTGTGGCTCACTAGTAACTCATTTTCTTATCATTGATAAGTGTTCTGGATCATCAGAATTCTAATCTCTATTAATTTATTGTCAACTTATAAATAGCCCACATTCTTGTTCTATTCTGAGTTCTTACCAAGTCCACATATGGTAAGATCATAAGCAGTCTAACTAAGTACCTAGATCTAGCAGAAACTATTGTTCTCTCTAAGATATTGTCATGGAAAGGCTTGATTGGTGGAGATTATCTTTTCCCTGCAAACTGGGGCTCCAATGCTGACTTGTTGGCCCATAAGAATTGATTGAGCAGCTTTGAGCTGATACACATAACAGTAGTAGTCTGTCTAGCTATTTGTTCAAAGTCATTCTTTTTTAAAATAATAAAAAGAATATGTATTAAGTATTTATTGTGTACCATACACTCTGATAAGCACCTTGCATTTATTATCTCATTTATTGTACACAACTATCCTATGAGGCAAGTGTCATTATTATTCATATTTTACAGCTGGAGCAAGTAAACTAGTAAACTGGGGATGTGAGATTAAACTCAAGACCGACTCCAAAGCTACTTTTTAAAAAAATATATTTTATTAATTTTTTACAGAGAGGAAGGAAGAGAGATAGAGAGCTAGAAACATCGATGAGAGAGAAACATCAATCAGCTACCTCCTGCACACTCCCACTGGGGATATACCCGCAACCAAGGTACATGCCCTTGACCAGAATCGAACCTAGAACCTTTCAGTCCGCAGGCCGATGCTCTATCCACTGAGCCAAACTGGTTATGGCCAAAGCTACTTTTTTTATCCACCATGCATATTATCTGTATTTAAACTGAACCATTTGAAGATTGTCATTTATCTTGACCGATTTGTATCCAGAAGGATGTTATCCTTCAGGAAGGCAAAATGCCTGTTGGCTTCTTAGGTTGTCACTGCCCCTGGCATTTTTCTAGTAGTTAACATTTCTTTTCTAGATGGAAGAAAAGATAAGTCATAGGCAGTAGCAATCCTCCCTTAAAACTCTATCACCTGAAGTGGTGTGATTTTAATCTTCTGGGGCTGTGCTTTCTTTCTCTTTGTCATTGTCTTTGGCATTGATTCTTGTTTCTTAACCTGAGTTATTCCCACTGCCTTCCTTCTAATGTCATGGATGAAAACTATCAAAGATTGCACAATTTTTTTAGTGCTTTGGTTTGAGACATACTGTTTAGAGATATTTCACTAGGCATACCCAAGAGGAAACCCTTGTGTTCCTTTTGTTTATTTGCAGGGTGTATGCTTAATGTCTTTCAGGATTTTAACAAATAATTACTTAATAATTAGTTTATTTTTGTTTGAACTTCTGGTAAGTCTAAGACTCAATACTGACTACAAGCAGCACTGGGTAAAGTCTCAATGGTGGAATCTTTATTCTTATTATTGTTATAGACAATAAGAAAGATGAAAGGTTTATTAATAGTAGATGTTTAAAAGGAACTAGTTATTTCTCAGACTATTTTAAAACATTAAATTATTTCTTTTTTTCTCCAAACTATTGATAGGGGCAGAAATAGAATATTGGGGACCAGCTATAATCATAAGAAATATTAATCATGCTCTATTCACCGTGATTGTTTTGTTCTGATTGATTAAAAAAGGCACATTCTAACCTGCCTGGGAGTTGCCCTCAGGACCTGGGAGCTCAACTGGAAATGAGGCCCATCCTCCTCATCAGGGAGCTGCCTATTATCATGGAAAGATTAACAACCTTGTTGCAGAAATCATAGCCTCCAGCTCTTTGTATATCACCAGCCCTTTGAAGACAGCCTTTGCATACTCGCAGGCCTTTGAAAATCTCCAGCCCACATTATCTATAAACTGCCCATTTGGCTACCCTTTTGCCTACTTCCCCAAGTAATCTTTGTTCTTCTGCCCAATATAAGCAGCTGGCTTACGGTGGGGTGCAGAGCAGATTTTTGTGGATGACATGCTGCTCTCCCATACTGCTGGCATTATTGGACTAAATGCTCATATATGATTCAACCCTGTCTCTGCTGAATTGGCTCAAGTAGTGATAGGCAGCCCAGACCCTTTGATTGTCTGGTTACAGTATCATTAAGAAAACTCATACCTAGAATATTTGTCTATTTGTCTATTTTTTACCAAAATCTATTTTTACCATCACCTATTTTTAACAAAATTACTTAGAAAGATTTTAGAAAACTGACAGGTTATGGAAACATGCAGCATATGCACTATTAACTATCCTTAAGGGGAAATGTACAGCTTAGACATGGGCATTCGGTATCAGAAAGACCTATCTTTTCTGCAACAAGTCAGTGGAAATGATCTCTAATATGACAAATATGACTAAAAAGTGTGTTCTAAGTATGACATTGCTTACTATTATTAGTAGTGATGATCAACAAGCTTGAAAGGATGAAAAAGCCAAAAAGTAAATTGTCTCAATTGCTTTTGGAATGTGGTAGGTCACATTCCCAGTGATGGAGAGGAGAAACCCTTTAATAACAGCTATATTTTATTGACTGCTTACAGTGTGCCTACCCCCTTTGAATCCAATATATTATTTCATTCTCACAGCAAAACTATGTAGAGGTAAAATTGTTTGCATTTTCATTTTGCAGATGGAAACAACAGCTGCTGCTCTTTTTTTAAAATAATTAATTTAATGGTTGCTACACAAATTGTTTTAGATTCAGGATTCAAAACCAAGTATGTTTTTTAGTATGTATGCACTTAAGCACTTCACTTTACTTCCTTTCTCTAAATTCATCCCCAGATTCCTTCCATTTACTCAGTGTTGCAGTCATATTTCTATCTGTTCCTCTTTGCCTTCAAGACTTTGCGTGTAATGTTTCTTTTTTTGCCAACCTTTGACTGAAAGAAAAACCTATCTGTGGCAGAACTTTTATGTACACTATTTATTCTGTGGAAAGCTCTATCTCACTCCCTTGAAAAGATTGGCTAGTGCTCTCAGGATATTGTGCATCCTTCTTTTCACACGTTTTAGCAAAGATTTTTGTTTGTTCTTTTCTCTATTATAAACTCTTCAGGTGTAAGTACCATATTCAACTTGTTCACTATTTTGTCCTGAGTCACTAACATTGTTTATAAAATATGGTAGGAGCTTGAAAGTATTAGTTGAATGAAAGAGCTAGCTAAAGTGTGGTTCTTTTTATTAATGACTTGCACTTGTTTCTGATTTTCCTGTTAATACTATAATATATGGGAGCATTGGCATGCGTGCTAAATTTCTTCTTTTATTGAAGGTTCTGTCATTTATATCTTTTACATCCTATCTGCAGAACATTGGTGCAAAGTTTTACATATTAAGGTGCTAAGTAATTATCATTGGTCACATCCATTTCTGGAAACATTGAAGAGAAATTATACATAACAAGTTAAAATTAATGTCTCACACAGCAACCAAAATTAATCTAGTATAAAATGGAGGTTGCTCCATGTTTTCAAATACTACTTATTTTATTTAACTTCTAACAATTTTTTATTATATGAGTTTCAGGGATATAGCATTATAATTTGGCATCTGTATACCCTACAATGTTATCACTATCACAAGTTAAGATGCAGAAAGGCATATATATATATATATATATATATATATATATATATATATATATATATATATATATATATATATATATTAGAGGTAGAGGCCCGGTGCACAAAAATTTGTGCACTTGGGGGGAAGGGGGTGTCCCTCAGCCTGGCCTGTGCCCTTTCACAGTCTGGGACCCCTCGGGAAATAACGACCTGCTGGGTTAGGCCTGCTCCAGGGTGGCAGAGGGCAGGCCCAATCCCTAGGTGCAGGCCCGTGGTCGGGCTCAGAGCAGGGCCGATTGGGGATTTGGGGCGCCGCCACCTATCATGCACAGAGCAGGGTGGATCGGGAGGTTGCAATACCACTCTCAGTCATGCTCAGGGCAGGGCCGATTGGGGGGTTGGGGCACCACCCCCTGTCACACTCAAGGCAGGGTTGATGGGGAGGTTGCAGCGCCACCCCCTGTCATGCACAGAGCAGGGCCAATTAGGGGGTTGGGGCACTGCCCCCTGTCACTCACAGAGCAGGGCCCATCAGGGGGATTGGGGCGCCGCACCCTGTCACACACAGAGCAGGGCCGATCAGGGGGTTGGGGCGCCGCACCCTGTCACACTCAGAGCCGCAGGGTGATCAGTGGGTTAGGGAGCTCCCCCCTATCAGGCACAGGACAGGGCTGATCAGCGGGTTGGGGCACCTTCCCCTGTCACGAACAGAGCAGGGTGGATAGGGAGGTTGTGGCCACAGAGCCGCAGGGCGATCAGGGGGTTTGGGCGCTGCCCCTTGTCACACTGATCCCGGTGCTGGGAGGCATATTACCCTTTTACTATATAGGGTAGGGGCCTGGTGCACGGGTGGGGGCTGGCTGGTTTGCCCCGAACGGTGTCCTGGATCAGGGTGGGGATCCCCACTGGGGTGCCTGGCCAGCCTGGATGAGGGGATGATGGCTGTTTGCAGCTGGTCACACACCCTTCAGGGTGGGGGTCCCCACTGGGGTGCCTGGCCAGTCTGGGTGAGGGGCTAAGGGCTGTTTTCAGGCTGGCGGGTGACTGAAGCTCCCAACCACTCCTTTTTTTTCTTTTCTTTTTTATTCTGGGCCAGCTTTAGCTCTGAGGCTTGGCTCCAGCTCTTATGCCTCAGCTGCTGAAAGCAGGTATCTGGCTTGTTTGGGTTCTATAATCGAAACATTGATTCAACTCCAGCTCTGAGATCCTGGCTGGCTGAAAGCAGGTTTCTGGGGTTTTGTTTAGCTTCTATATTTGTAACAATGTTTCAAACTGCAAACTCAGAGGCCGGCAGCCGCAGGTGGGGAATGTTGGAGTCCTCCATCACTGAAGCAAGCAAGCTTCATGTTCGCTTCAAGCTGCCTGGCTGCCGGCCGCCTTCTTGGCTGGCAGTTAATTTGCATATAGCCCTGATTAGCCAATGGGAATGGTAGCAGAGGTACGGCTAATTCCCATGTTTCTCTTTTATTAGATAGGATATATATATATATATATATATATATATATATATATATATATATATGATTTGACCCATGTATGGAATCTAAAAGAAGCAAAACAACAAACAAGCAAAAGAAAAAAGCCCAAATGGTGTGGCTCAGTGGTAGAGCTTCAACCCATGATCCAGGAGGTCACGGTTCTAATCCTGGGCAGGGCACATGTCCAGGTTTCAAGCTTGATCCCCCAGTAGGGGGCATCTGATCAGTGATTCTCATCATTGATGTTTCTATCTTTTTCTACCTCTCCCTTCTTCTGAAATCAAATATATATATATATATATATATATATATATATATATCCACAAAAGAAAATAAAAATAACCTCATAGATACAGAGAACAGATTAGTGATTGACGGAGGGGAAGGGCATTGGAGGATGGGTAAAATGGAAGGAGGAAGTCAGCTGTGTTGTTACTGTCTTTAGCTACCTATTAAAAGGAAGTAAAGGGAGAGCCTGAAATTGTTAAGGATATTCAGCTGGGAGGCAGAGACCTGTTTGCTTCATAGGGTATCTGGTAATATAAATTGGTCCCTTTAAAAGATAATTTTACTTCATGATTTCCCTTTTTAACACATCTGATATAAGTATTACATTGTATGTATTTATGCACTTATTCTTTTCAGGTTAAACAACTTGTGCCTAGTTTTGTGCTGTTGTTGTGTGTTTGCTTTTTAATGGCATTTCAATGTAAAAATCCATTGTAATACATCTATAGACTGCTTGACCCATAAATATTGATATGCTCCAGCATTATGTGCTTTGCCATTTCATTCTATAGGCTCTTTAAAAAAAATTATATATATACTAGAGGCCTAATGCATGAAATTTGTGCACTTGGGGGGCGGGAGTCCCTCAGCCTGGCCTGTGCCCTCTTGCAGTCTGGGAGCCTTGGGGGGATGTCCGACTGACAGCTTAGGCCCACTAAGCCATCAGTCAGATGTCCTTAGCATTGTCACGGAGGCGGGAGAGGCTCCCACCACTGCTGCTGTGCTCGTCAGCCATGAGCCCAGCTTCTGGCTGAGCGGTGCTCCCCCTGTGGGAGCACACTGACCATCAGCGGGCAGCTCCTGCATTGAGTGTCTGGCCCCTGGTGGTCAGTATGCATCATAGTGACTGGTCATTCCACCATTCGGTCATTTGCATATTAGCCTTTTATTATATAGGATACGCTGTAGATGAGGCCCCTAGAACCATAAGAAATGCAAAAAAATTTACTGTTAACTCATTCTTGAATTGCCCCCACTGAAAATCAAATTGTTCCCCTGTGGAGCATGTGCTGCACCTTGGGAACCACTGGGCTTGACACTTTTCCTCTCTGAGCTTCATTTCTGAATACATACATATCATGGGAATTGTAATCTCTTCTCTGCCTACCTCACTGGGTTGTCATGAGGAGGTTCTGAGCTAATAAACCTAGAAATGTTTCACCAAGTAAGTGATGTCTAAATGGGAAGGGATTGTTAATTTTAAGCCCATGGATACCCTCACAGGTAGCAGGTGCTGATTAGGGGAGGAGCGTATGATTGTTTCCGGGGACTGTAGCTATGGAAGCTTTGCAGAAGGTTCCACAGGCATCGGAGAGGTGGACTCTGGTCAGCAGCCCTGTAGCGGTGGTTGTCTCTGGAGGCACTGGCCCGGGGGGCGCGCGCTAGGGGGGCGGCGAGGCCGAAGAGGGAGTAACTGTCAAGCCTACCCACTTGGCGCCATTCTTTAAATTGTATGTGGCTGTTTTGCAGCTGTAGGTGCCCAGGGTAGGACTCCAATCTCCTGGAGTGGGGTGGGGGCCGGGCCAGGGTGGGGCCAGGTGGGCTAAGAGGGCGGGTTTAGCTGTGGCCCTCAGCAAGGTTCAGTGCACTTCTGCTGCAAAGACAGCACCGCTGTTGTTGGGGGGGATCGGTCTGACAAAGGGGGGTTGGGGGGCGCTGCTCGTGCCTGCCTCCACCTGGGTCTGGAGTTGTAGGGAGAGAGGCATGCCAGGCCCCAGTGGAGGGGGCCCGGCAGCGGCGGGCAATGAGCCCTTGGTGCCTTGGAAGCACTAATGGGTTGCTGGCATGCTATTATTGTGAGTGCCCCTGGCAGGGGTGGCAGTGGAAGAGGGCGGGAGTCGGAGGTGTAGGCTGCAGCTACCCCTGAGGCTGGGTCTTATCCCCGCCCTTCAGGTCAGCCTCCCCATCCCCCTGGGGGTGCAGTGGCTGGGATATGGTGTCTGTGCAGGGGGATTGGAAGAGCTTCCCATGGCCGCTTCCTCTTCTTTCTTTGCAGTCCAGGCTCCTGTCAGGCATTCTCCTTAGAACCCCAGGAACATGGCTCCCTGCCACCCTGCCCCACTCAGCTCTCCCTCGCCACCCGCCTGTCAGAAGGCTGCCAGGGCACCCTGCTGAGGACAGGGTGGTCCTGGGGCAGGGTGTGGGGTGTGGGGAGCAGCTCCAGTAAAGTTTAGTAAACCCTGAGTCCGTGTTGGGATTTGGCTGCGGGACGAAATCACATGAGACCCGGAGTCCTCCCCTGCGGCCCCACAGCCTCACAGCCCTGCCCACCCTGCTGAACAGTCATGATGTGAGGGCGTTTGGATAATTTGCATATTCCTCTATGATTATATAGGATATATATTTATTGATTTCAGAGAGGAAGGGAGACACAGAGACGGAAACATCAATGATGAGAAAGAATCATTGATAGGCTGCCTCTTGTGCACTGGGGATTGAGCCTGCTACCTGGGCATGTGCCATTGACCAGAATCAAAGCTGGGACCCTTCAGTCCACAGTCCAATGCTCTACCCACTGAGCAAAACCAACTAGGGCTATAGGCTCTTCTTCAATGCACCCTCTTTTCTACTGTTTTACTTATTAGTTTTATGCTAATCAATTACAAATATATATTTGCTGGGATACATTTCCCTAAAAACTCAGATATAGATGGCATCTCCCTTTGAATGTCTCAGAGGCACTACAATGGACTGAATGTTGTTCTTCCAAAATTCATAAGTGAAACTCTAGTTGCCATGTGATGGTATTTCGAGGTGGGGCCTTGGGGCTTAATTAGATTGAAAGGGTAGAGCCCATATGAATGGGATTCCTGCTTTTAAAGGAGAGGACAGAGACCTTGCTAGCTCTCTTTCTACCATGTGAGGACACAACAAGACTACTCTCTATAAGCCAGGAAGAGGGCACCCACCAAGAGCCTGGCCATGTGGGCAACCTTATCATGGACTTCCAGCCTCCAGAATTGTGAAAAATAAATGTTTGTTGTTAAATGCTACCATGTCTGGCTAAAGTAGGCACCTAGACTTAAAATGTGCCAAACAGTCATCCTAACCTTTTCAAGCTAATATTACATTTCATGAGGACAAAGCCTATATGGTATTCAATTCTGTACCCCAGAAAATAACATCTATATGTTCTGATATATATTTTTAATTTGTGCTGTATATTGTTCATAACTGAGCTTCTCATACTGATCTGATCTTTTTTATGTAAACGCTTTCTGTGCATGATGCTTTTTAATCCCTTACCAGTTCTCGAGGTTCAAACAAGATTCTTTCCAACTCTTGGCTTCACGACCTCTGCCTTGGCCCCGCCACCATGGCTTTGCCCAGAAGGACGTCCGGAAGGTCTCTGGTCTAATTAGCATATTACCCTTTTATTAGTATAAATTATTAAAATATGTTATTACTAAAGTTTTTTTGAACAATGATATTCTTGGGATTGCAAACCAAATGCAGAGGGAATTTTTTAAAAAGCTAATACTTGAACATTAAGGTTTTGTTGACTTTTTTTACCCTTAAAATTCTTTTTAAATTGTTTAAAACAACTTTATTTGTATGTATTTTACATATCATACAATATTTTTTAATCTATAATTCAATGAACTGTAGTATATTCACTCACAAAGATAAGCAGCCATCACCACAATGAATTTAGAACATTCCCATAACCCCTAAGTGAAATACCTCTTCCCTATTAGCAGTTGCTCCCATTTCTTGCTAGTCTTCCCAACTCCAGACCTAGGAAACCTGACGTTTGATAAAATTTGTATTACATAGGCTGTGATCTTTTGTAGCTATCTTCTTTCACTTAGCATTAAGTTTTCAAGGTTCATCATGTTGTAGTATGTATCTGTACTTCATTTCTTTTTATTGCTGAATAATATCCTATTATATGGGTATACCACTTTGTATTTACTCATTATCAGTTGAGCATTTATGTTGTCTTTACATGGACATATTGTTTTATCAATAGGTGCAGAAAAAGCATTTGATAAAAACCAACATCTATTTCTGATTAAAACACTCAATGAAGTTAGTATAGAAGGAAAGTACCTCAACATAATAAAGACCATATATGACAAACCCTCAGCCAATGTCATGCTCAATGGTAAAAAACTGAAAGCTTTCCTATAAAATCAGGAATAAGACAAGGATGCCCATTCTCAACACTCTTATTCAACAGAGTTCTGAAAGTCCTAGTCAGAACAAATAAGCAATAGAAATAAATAAAAGGCATCCAAATTAGGAATGAAGATGTAAAAGTATCACTGTTTGCAGATGACATGTATCTGTATATGGAAAACTCTCAAGTCTCCAACCAAAAACTATTAGAAACAATAAACAAGTACAGTAAATTTGCAGGATACAAAATTAACATACAGAAAGCCATTGCTTCCCTATATACAAACAATGACAATTCAAAAAAAGAAATGAAAAAAATAATTCCTTTTACCTGACCAGTGTGGCTCCTGGTTGAGCATTGACCTATGAACCAGAAGGTCAAGGTTCAATTCCCGGTCAGGGCACATGCCCAGGTTGCAGGCTTGATCCCCAGTGTGAGGCATGCAGGAGGCAGCCAATCAATGATTCTCTCTCATCATTGATGTTTCTATCTCTCTCTCCCTTTCCCTTCCTCTCTGAAATCAATAAAAATATATTTTTTAAAAAGAATATCAAAGAAGAATGCTTTAAAAAGTAGACTTTGTTGAAATAGAAAAACACATTGCAGAGAAACATCAGGTGGAATATATGAGGGACTGAAATCTATTGTCATTTCTCAAATTACAAAATACTGTGTTCTTAGGCAAATCATTAAAAATATCTGAGCCTCAGTGTTTTAAACTACATTATCATTTAAATAGATATAATGATAACAAAATGGAATAATAGATATGAAAGCTCTTTGACTTAGAAGCACTATCTTATTTAAAAACATATTTAGTTACCTTTGATAAAGGAAATTCAATTTTGTCATATGGTAATCAGTACACTCAGATACAATATATTAAAAAGGCAAAGTTCAATTTCTGTGTTTTTTTTTTTCCTTTTATAACTTTGGTAGTTCTCTTCTGTATTGTATTAAAGAACTGAATGAGTCAAACAATCTTAAACCCATCTGTTTTTATTAGCATGGCTTCTTGAAGATGGTAATCTGTATTTTTGATGAGTTTGCAAGGAAGAGAAGGGCCTGAAATCTAGCAACTCAGATTTGATATAATGCTTACAGTAACATAAATGACAAAGTGTCAGTGATGACTGAGATGACAAATGACAACATGCATATTAATAAGTACTAGACAACATTCAATCACTGTCCAATATTCTTAGTCATGTTGAAGGACAATGCAATCTTCAAATGCAGCACCTCACAGAGGAGGTGTGACTGTCACCAAACAACTTCTATAACAGAAAGTCAGCAGAAAAGTGGCAAGGTTATGTCTTCCTTGGTGGAGGTGTGAATGACACCTACATATTTCTTATATCCATATTAAAGGGCAAAAACAATAGCTCCAAATTTGTTACATAGAATTCATGTTTACACATGCCCTTAGTTCATGTTATTCAACTGAATTTAGTAGTGAATGAAAGTAAAATCTCTCTCTCTGTCTCTCTCACTGTCTCTATCTCTCTGTCTCCCTGTCTATACAGTTATTTAACTGAACTGCTTGATTTTAGTTTATTTGATCAATTCTGTCAAATTAGTCAATCTAGTTGGAAGTCATGTGGTCTTGTGTAAATAATCCAATCATGTTATACATGTACTATGTATGTGTATTCATGTATATAATATACACATATGTAATTTTTATTTTATTTTATTTTTTTGTAATTTTTATTTTAATATTTTTAGTCCTCACCCAAATATATTTTCCCATTGATTTTTAAAGAGAGTGTAAGAGAGAAGGAAAGACAGAGAGAAACATCTATGTGAGAGAAACACATCGACTGGTTGCCTTCTGCATTCACCCCAACCAGGGCCCAGGCCCTGCAACCAAACTATGTGCTCTTGACCAGAATCAAACCTGGGACACTTTGGTCCACAGTCTAATGCTCTATCTACTGAGCAAAACCAGCTAGAGCCATATATATATATATATATATATATATATATATATATATATATATATATATATATATATATATTTTAATTTTAAATGTCCAGAATTGTATAAGAGCTACCTACTTTATTTTTTTATTTGCAGGATTTTTCCCTTTTAAATATGGAGAGGGATTCCTTAAAGAGATTTATGATCAACATATAATAAGTTGAAATACTGTAGAGACTTGACAAAAACATTCAACAAACTGAGAAGGAGACTCTGAGTTGGACAAGTTTGACAATATAGTCCAAAAGCTTATTGTTCAAGAGTGACAAACAGAAATTCCTTCTGACAGTGAAGAAATGGCTGACATTGTTGCTTTTGTCACAGCCCTGTTATTCAACATATATTCAGGACTGAATATAATAATCTATCAGAAAACTGTATTTGGGCCTGAGCTTGAATATAAATGCTTATGGAAGACTTATGCCTTCAGCCCTTATGCTCATTTCTTTTCTACTAAAATCAACAGTGTTTTTTTTTTCTTTTTTAACACATACAACGATAAGCTATGTTTCTGTGATAGGTGGGTGTTCCAATTGTGCTTTCTTGAAATTACATTAAGAATGATCATTTTAAATAACACTTAAACTAACTTCACTCAAGAAATATGAAATCACCTATCAAAAATACTAGAACTATTTGGCTTTTTCAAAGAACTTATTTTTAGCGTAGTATATCAATCATCTAGCTACATAACAAAATGCCCCAGATTGGGAGGCTTAAATAACAGAAATTTATTTTTTTATTTATCTGGAGGCTGCAAGTCCCAGATCAATATGTCAGCAGGTTTTGTTTTTCCAAAGACCTCTCCTTGACTTCAGTCTCTTTGTCCACTGTATGGCCTTTTCTCTACGTGCATGCACTCCTCATGTTTCTTCTTCTTCTTATAAGGATACCAATCTTATTGAATTAAGACCCCACTTTTTAAAACTTATTTACCCTTAATTACCTTGTCAAAAATCCTATCTCCAAATAAATTGGGGGTTAGAACTTCAATCTATGATTTGGAGGGGACACAGAAAAAGATAAAGGAGTTCATCACCACCAAACTAGTATTACATGAAATGTTAAAGGGTCTTCTTTAAGAAGAAGAAAAAAAAAAAGATAAAAAAATATGAACAATAGCCTGGCTGGTGTGGCTTAGTGGTTGAACATCGGCCCAGGAACCAAGAGGTCATTGGCTCCATTCCTGGTCAGGGCACATGCCGCAGTTGCAGGCTCAATCCCCAGTAGGGGGTGTGTAGGGTTAGCCGATCAATGATGTTTCTCTCTCATTGATGTTTCTATCTCTCTATCTCTCTCCCTTCCTCTCTCTCTAAAAATCAATAAAAACATTTTTAAAAAAATGAACAATAAAATGGCAATAAATACATACCTATAAATCATGGAATAAAAAAATAAACAAACAAGTGAAACAAACAACTCATAGACACAGAGAACATTTTGATGCTTGCCAGATGGGAGAGGTGTTAAGAGGATGGGTGAAAAAAGTGAAGGGATTTAGAATTACAACTTAGAGCTACAAAATAGTCATGGGGGTGTAAAATACAGCATAGGGAATATAGTCAGTGATATTCTAATAACTATATATGGTGTCAGAAAGATATGAGATTTTTTGGGATGATCAGTTAGTAAGTTTTATAATGTCTAATCACTGGGGTGTACACACCTGAAACTAATGTAATGCTGTATATCAACTGTAATTAAAAAATAAAAAAGAAACTCTTGGAACATCATTTTCAACTAAATTCAATTTAATTCAGTGAGGGGTGTTTTTCAAATGAAGAAGTCTAAATTTATACTAGACTAAATAATATGGTATATTATTCAAATACCATATTCAATTTTTTTTAGGTTTTGCTCATAATTTTTAATAAAAAACAAATACAAAACTGAGTTATTACAATATTATTTGCTATATTCCCTATGTTATAATTTACATCCCCGTGATTATTTTGTAACTGTCAATTTATATGTGTCTTCCTATTCTTAAACACAGACTGTCTCTCCATGTATTTTATTCTTCTTTAATTTCTTTCATCAGACTTTTATAGCTTTATTCATATAGATTGTGTACATATCTTTTTAGATTTATACCTATTTGTTTCATTTTGTGGTGCGCTTATGTAAATGGTTTTATGTTTTTAATGTCAATGGCTACTTGTTCCTTGCAGGTCTATAGAAAGCTGATTTGCCTTTGTATAAGAACCTTGTGTCCTAAAACCTTGCTATAATTTCTTATTAGCTCTAAGTGTTTTTTTTTTCTGTGTGTTTTTTTTTGGGGGGGGGGTGATTCAGATTTTCTACATAGATGGTCACACCATTTACAAACAGTGGCAGTTTTATTTCTTCCTTCCTAACCTTTATACCTTTAATGTACTTTTCTTGTTTTGTTCCCTTTAGCTCAAACTTCTAGTACACTATTGAAAAGGAGTGGTGAGAGGGAACATTTTGTCTTGTAGTTGATTCTAGTTGGAAAGCTTTGAGTTTTTCACCATTAAGTATGATGTTAGCTGCAGGGTTATTTTTGTAAATATTCTTTATCAAATTGAGGAAGGTTTCCTCTATTCGCAGTTTACTGAGAATTTTTATTACAAATGGGTACTGGATTTTCTCAAATGTTTTTTCTGTATCTGCTTATATGATCATGTGATTTAAAATATTGATCCAAGCCTGAATATCTGGGGTGCAAATGCCACTTATTTGTGGTGTATAATTTATATCTACATTCGATTATTGAAATTGTTTTATTCTAGCTATCCTACTTGGTGTGAATTCATATCTCATTGTGATTCTGATATGCCTTTCCTTAGTAACTTGGCATCAAACAAATGTGTCTATTGGTCATTTGTAAATATTTGGAGAAATGTCTTCAGGTTATTTGCCCTTTCTTAAAATCGGGTTATTCATTTTTTATTGTTGAGTTGTAAGAGTTTTTCATGTATTGTGGTTAGAAGCTAATTAGATTCACGAAATTTGTGCAGGGGATACCTCACCCGGGCCTGCACCCTCCTGCAATCCGGGACCTCTCGGAGGATATCTGACTGCTGGTTTAGGCCCAACATCACTCTCACAATCCAGGGCTTCTCATTCCTAACTGCCCACCTGCTCGCTCCTAACCGCCTACCTGCTAGCTCCTTACCACTTGACTCGCTGCTCCTTAGTGCTGCCATGGAGGTGGGAGAGGCTCCCACCATCGCAGCTGCGCTTGCCAGCCATGAGCCCAGCTTCTGGCTGAGTGGTGCTTCTGCTGAGGGAGCGCACTGACCACCAGGGGGCAGCTCCTGCATTGAGCATCTGCCCCCTGGTGGTCAGTGTGCCCCATAGTGACCAGTCATTCTGGTCATTGCAGTAGTTCCACCATAACGGTCACTGGGAATATATATATATATATATATATATATATATATATATATATATATAGAGAGAGAGAGAGAGAGAGAGAGAGAGAGAGAGAGAGAGTGTAGAGGGGCCTGGTGCATGAAATTCGTGCATGGGGCGGGGTTCCTCAGCCAGCCTGTACCCTCTCCAATCTGGAACCCCTTGGGGGATGACCAACTGCCAGTTTAGGCCAAAGTGGGATTGAACCTAAACTGGCAGTTGGCCATCCCTCTCACAATCTGGGACCACTGGCTCCTAACTGCTCTCCTGCCTGCCTGCCTGATCACCCCTAACCCCTCTGCCTGACTGCCTGATCGCCCCTACCTTGTCCCCTGCTGGCCTGTTCAACCCTAACTTGATCCCCTGTTGGCCTGATCGCCCCTAACTTCCTCTGCCTTGGCCCCCAGGCTGGCTTCCCTCTACGGGAGGCAACCTAGCAGATCAGGGGAAGTCACCGCCCCCATTACCCCACTGCTGCTGCCACTGCCGGCCTGAACCTCAGTCTTCTGCAACTGCCCACAGCTGCCTGAGCCTTGGCCCTCGCATCTGCTGCAGCTGGACTTCCGGAAGACATCCATTTTAATTAACATATTACCCTTTTATTAGTATAGATTTGGTGACCATTACAACCATGCAGAACTTAAAAGAACACATGGCCCTGGCCAGTTTGGCTTAATGGAGAGCGCATCAGCCTGTGGCCTGGAGGGTCCCAGGTTCGATTCCAGTCAGAGGCACATGCCTGGGTTGCAGGCTCAATCCCTAGTAGAGGGCCAGCGGGAGGCAGCTGATCAGTGATTCTTATCATTGATGTTTCTATCCCTCTCTCCCTTTCCCTTCCTCTCTGAAATCAATCAAAATATATATTTAAAAGAAAAAAAGAAAACACATGGTCTTCACTTTGGGCTTTGTCATTTTACAATATCATTTGTGCAGTGTTTTAACTTCCCTCAACTTTCCTTTACCCACCCTTAAAATGCAATCTATTTTGGGGAAGATGATCAGAAAAGTGATTCTAGTGGGTAGAAGATTTTTTTTGGAGGGGATGGGGTTATGAAACTATTTAAAAATTGAGCATGGTGATGATTGTACCACTCAGAATTTACTTTAAAAAAAACAGTTCATTGTACACTTTAGGTGACATGTACAGTATATGAATTATATCTCAACAAAGCTGTTCTTTTCTTTTTAAATAAATACCAGTCTTATAATCAATTGCAGATGTTTTCAGAGGCCCCCCAGGATTTGCTTACCACATCCCAAACCACAGCTGTGACTCCCAGTTGCCTCCAGTCCTGGCAGATCTGGATGGTGTGGTTTGGGAAGGAGAAGGTGGCAAGAGGCTTGTGGAATTTCTGCAACCCCATTCCCGCAGTCTCCTCATAGGGCACCAGGGCCATTTTCACTGTGCCAGCTTTCTGCTTCCTTTAACCTGTTGGGCAAAAGAATCCTGCATGCTCTGGCCAGAAAGTGCATTCTCTCTTAGGTGGCCCCAATGCTTTTTTAAGGTCATTTTATGGATTCAAAAGAATAAACAGATGTGGAAAGCTTTTGTTGAATTCCTTTTACATAGTTCTTCCCGTCTCGTGGGAAGTGAGATGTGGCTCTGAATTCATCCCAAAGGGTGTCTTTGGGCAAAATCACCCAGAACAGCACAACTCCTGCAGGATGCCCTGCACACTTTGCTGTCAGGACTCAGTGGGGCTTGAGGGTGAACAAGGTGGCAGTGCCAGAACAGGACCCGGGAGAAGGTAGTGCTTTCTACACTGCCCAGGCCCCTGTGGATTGCAGCTGCACCGGCCGAGGTGGGCAGGGTGTTTCTGCTGTTTTGTTTTGGTCTGGCCTCCACCCCCTCAGCCACAGACCTGTTTCTGCACTGAGACTGTGAATGGACCCGTGTCTGCATTGAGACTGTGAATGGCTTGATGGTCCTATGTTTTGGTGGATGGTGGATGCACTCCCACCTCCTGGAGACTGGCAGTTAGACACTGGTGGCTTCAGAGTTGCTTGCGGGGAGAGCACAGTCCTGGGTCCAGAACAGACTCAGGTGTCCACGGCTGGGAGGCCTCCCTGGGCTAGGGACCGCTGGTGGTTTGCTGGCCTGCCACACCCCCAATCGTGGCTGAGGTCCCTTCTGGGGTGATGGGTTGGCCTGCGTGAGGGGTTGTGGGAGGGGTTGGTTAACCACCCACCCTCAATTGAGGTGGAAGAGGCATATCTTGGGTAGGGTCAGGGGAGGGGCTCCTACTTCATGCACCTCCTGGTGACCAGTCTTTTGGTCATTTTGGACATGATGCCTCTAGCCTTTTATTATGATGATGGTTTGCAAATATTTTCTCCCATTTTGTCAGTTATCTTTTCACCTTATGAGTGGTATTGTCTTAAAAAAAATTAACACCAATATGATCTTTCTCTTCAGTAACTGTATCATTAATCATTGTAATCTGTAAAGTATGCCTTCATTGATTCCTGGGATCCCCTATCTTCACAACAGCCAATGATGACGATGATGATGATGACAGTTGTTAATATTTATTGAGTGCTAACCATTTCCCAGGTATTTTGACAAGTAACTTAATGTACTTTCTCATACAATCCCTAATATACAATCCCTTTAAGTAGGTATTATTATTATCTTCATTTAAAGATGATAAAACTGAGACATTGAAAAATCCATGCAGCTGATAATAGGAAGATAAAGAAAATAAAACATAGGCTGTTTGCTCAGCTAATTATACTGACCCATGATCTGTATTTTTGAGCTTTTCTCACTTTGATTCCTCACAAAATTATAGTTGTTTGTACCCAAGTAGAAGGTTTTCTGATTAAGTAGTATGGGCTGTGGTTGTTAGGCACTGATAATCAATTAAGTTAATATACTCATAAGCATTTTTTTTAGAACTTTTGCTTATTCGTATTCAGGTCTTATAATAATAATATCTTAAATTACTGAATTAAAACAACAGAAATTTTAGCCATCAGCAACATGATGAGGAAGATTATTTGGAACAATGGGACCCTTCATAGACTGTCACATCTTATGAAAAACCCTAACATTGACTACTGTTACATTATGTTCACCCTACTTTATCTTCTGGTCATTAATTCATAGACAAACAGCCTTAAAAATATTGGAGGAATATTGATGAACAGAGATTAAAGTATTCAAATAAACATACACATTTAATTTTGAGTTGGTGTGCTACAATTCGCTCATTCTTGTGAGCACCAAAAAACAATGCTTGTATTATTTATTTATTTATAACTAGTAGCCTGGTGCACGAAATTCGTGCACATTAGGGAATTAATTGCCCTAACCGGTTTGGCTCAGTGGATAGAGCATCGACCTGTGGACTCAAGGGTCCCAGGTTCGATTCTGGTCAAGCACATGTACCTTGGTTGTGGGCACAACCCCAGTGGAGAGTGTGCAGGAGGCAGCTGATCAATGTTTCTCTCTCATCGATGTTTCTAACTCTCTATCCCCCTCCCTTCCTCTCTGTAAAAAATCAATAAAATATTTTTTTAAAAAAAGGGATTTTATTAGCAGAGATATTTTAATATTGCTACTTGCTCTTTCTCTATAATAGAAGTGTGAGTGATAAAAGGAAATTAGTAAAATGTATATGAAAATAATATATAAATTTATTAATAAATAAACAGTAACAAAAGGATATAACAACAACAGAGGCATGATATAAAAACAACACAAACATGATATGAAAACAACAGTGATGCAAACAATGACTAATAAAGTGATTAAACTTATTGTAATATCTCCCTGTATACCACATTAAGAGTGAAAACACTTTCAGAGTGCTTGACTAATTTCCCTTGTGATGAAGGACTTAGAACTTTAACTGTAACATCACATGCTCTTCAAACTCGAGAGAAAGCAACATATAACTGATTATGTGCAAAAACAGGTTCAGGTAGGAATATGCCTACTTTGTCTAGAGTTTGTCCTTGTGATTTATCAATAGTCATCACAAATGCTGGCATCACGGGAAACCATCATCGAATCAATTTAAATGGGAGGCCAGTGTCAGATGGGGACAAATTAATTCTTGGAATCAGAGCAACCTCTCCCTCTGCAGATCCTGTTAATACTTCAGCTTCGATAATGTTAGGTCGTAATCTTTTGATAATGAATCTGGTACCATTACAAAGACCTCATTTACTATTGAGATTTCTCAATAGCATGATGATTGCACCCACTTTCAATTTCAATTTATGACACGGCATTCCCGAAGGAGTAATACTATTAAGAAATTCGATGGGAAAATTTTCCTTTTCAGCATCATCTGTGGAATCAATGGAATCATCACTCAAATATGTGTGAAAATCTCCATCGAGTATATCCAAATTTTCTTCATTTAATTTTTGAACATGCTCATTTTCGGGGCAAAGAATTGCACGTTTAGATATAAGTTTAATATTATCTATAGCAGTGGTTCTCAACCTTGGCTGCACATTAGAATCACCTGGGAATCTTTTTAAAATCCTGATTCCTGGGCCTCATCCTCCGGAAATTGTTTCTTTGTTATGGGCTGGGGCCACAACATTAGTAACAAAGAAAGAGAATTAAAACTTTATTGTGGGGAGCCACTACAGTGTTTTGGACAGGTTCCAGCCTTGGACTGATGAGAGGACACAGTCCTCTCATTGCCATGTGCAAGTCCCAGCTTGGAGGGCAGGGCCCTCCCAGCACAATTATAGCCAACAGCTATAGTTGTGAGCTTGAACCTATGGTCCAGACATGTGGCCCTACGTGCCTGAGTGATGTAGGCTTGATAGAGTTAAGGTGCATGTAGTTGAGTAGGATTGAAATCCAGGAGAATGTTGTAAACATCTTGGTCATGCCCTTACTTTGCCTTGTAGCATCTGCTATAAAATAAAGACACAGCTGTGGGCGTGGTTGCTGTCTCTCAGAGAAGCAGCATGCCACCGAGACCCAGCTTTCATTCTCTTGTCTGTCTTTTCTAAGCCTTTCAGCCACCCCACTCAGGTTCAACCTTGGCTGTGCTGGTGCGGCACACTTTAGAAAGATATGCCTCCATGCTCCAAGGGTGGGTTCCTGCCTCAAACCCCACCCTTACAGGAAACAGCTCCGGGAAACGGCTCAGGGGAGGGTGCAGCCATTGCCAAGACAACCCCTGCAGGACTGACTTCCTTCCACTTGGTCGCAGTTTGGGTCATGATGAACACCACGCAGGGTTTTTATATAAGTAGATAAACAGCTACACTTGCAAGAATAATTAAAAATATTCACAAGAAATTACATTCAGCTCGTTAATGTATGGTTATCTCTAACAATCTCCACAAAACCGTTTTCCTTTCCTAAGGCCATTATGAGAATTTAATACAAAACATGTACCTTTTACATTAATTATTTCTTTTCTGGCTGAAGTTTCATTATTTCCAGAAATATTTATTTTTTATATTTAAGTGCAACTCAACTTGCTATTTGTTTATTCTTCTTCTACATCTGAGTTACACACTTGGTTCAATTCTACACTTTATTGAGCTAACCTACCTAATAATAGACAAACATGGTAATTAACCATAACTCCGCTACCCTTCCCAATGGCTAATCAGGGTGATATGCAAATTAACTACCAACCAAGATGGTAGCCGGCAGCGATGCAGCTGAAGCGAACATGAGGCTTGCTTGCTCCAGTAACGGAGAAAGCCAAGGTTTCCTGCCTGCTGCAGCCCAGCTCTGAGCTCCAGATGCAACAATATTGCCATTATAGAAGCTAAACAAACCCAGAAACCTGCTTTCAGCCGCTAGCAGGCTCAGAGCTTAGAGCACCAGTGATGGCAACAGAGTTTCAATTATAGAAACTAAACAAACCCAGATACCTGCTTTCAGCCAGCCACAGCCTCAAAGTTGGAGCCGGCTCTCAGCTCCAGTGACAGCTATAGAAGGCAAATAAATCCCAGAATAAAAAAAAAAAGAAAAAAAGGAGCGGTTAGGAGCTTCAGTCACCTGCCAGCCTGAAAATGGCCCTCAGCCCCTCACCCAGACTGGCCAGGCACCCCAGTGGGGACCTCCACCCAGAAGGGGGTGTGACCAGCTGCAAACAGCCATCAGCCCATCATCCAGGCTGGCCAGGCACCCAAGCGGGACCCCCACCCTGATCTGGATCACCCTTCAGGGCAAACCAGTCGGCCCCCACCTGTGCACCAGGCCTCTATTGTATATAGTAAAAGGGTAATATGCAAACTGACCCTAACAGCAGAAGGACTTGGAATGACTGGTCATTCTGACACACACTGACCACCAGGGGGCAGACGCTCAGTGCAGGAGCTGCCCTCTGGTGGTCAGTCGCTCTCACAGCAGGGAACTCTGCTCAGCCACAAGCCAGGCTGATGGCTTCCAGCACAGCGGTAGTGGTGGGAGCCTCTCCTGCCTCCTCAGCAGCGCTAAGGATGTCTTACTGCAGTTTAGGCCTGCTCCCCACTGGCAAGTGGACATCCCCTGAGGGCTGCCGGCTGCCAGAGGGATATCTGATTGCCATCTTCAGCCCAATCCCCTAGGGAGCGGGCCTAAGCCAGCAAGTGGTCACCCCTGAAGGGTCACAGACTGCGAGAGGGCACAGGCTGGGCTGAGGGACCCCCTACCCCCGAGTGCACAAATTTTTGTGCACCGGGCTTCTAGTCCTATGTAATAAAAGGGTAACATGCAAATAGACCGAATGGCAGAACAACCGGACAACCAATCAAAACATAATATGCTAATGATATACTAAGGTTGCTCAACCACTTGCTATTACATGCACTGACGACTAGGAGACAGATTCCCCCACTGGTAGGTTAGCTTGCTGCTGGGTTCTGGCCAATCGGGACTGAGCGAGATGGGCCGGACACACCTTGGAGCCCTCCCACTGTCCCTCCCTGGCCAGATCATGCACCAGTGGGGTCCCTCATCCTGGTTTGCACCCTCTTGCAATCTGGGACCACTTGGGGGATGTCAAAGAGCCGTTGTCAGCCCAATCCCTCAGGCCACTCCCTTGGGGAGGACGCAGGGCTCATGGCTTGTGAGTGCAGCTGTGGCAGCACAAGCCTCTCTTGATTGGTTGGGACTGATTGGGCACAAGCCCATAGCAGGCACAGTGGGGCAAGGATGAGCAGGAACAGCAGGCAGGAGCTGCAGGCGGCATTGGACTGCGGGTTTCAGTCCAATCCCTGCAGGCCACCCAGAGGGACCCCACCAATGAATGAATTCCTGCACTGGGCCTCTAGTTCTGATATAAAATGTAATACATTTGTGAGGACAGAGGAAAATCTCACTTGAGCCTCCAGGACTTCCTGTCCCAACTTTTGTTATATGTTCCTGCTCAAACACCTCCCACATAACAAAACACCAATTCCAAAACACCTTTTACAAATCCTATTTTTTCTCACTCTTAACATAATGTATTTCGGTATGGAACATTTGGGAAATAATTAGGTTTAGATTATATTATAATTGTATATCTCCCATGATGATATTAGTGCCCTTATAGGAAGAGAAAGACAGAGAGATCTCTCTTACCATGCATACGCTCAAAGGAAAGACCATGCAAGCCCACAGCAATAAGGCTGTTGTCTACAAGCCACGAACAAGGTCCTCACCAACAACTGAATCTACCAGCACCTTGATCTTGGATTCCCTAGCCTCCATAATTGTGAGAAATAAATCTGTGTTATTTAAGCCGCCAAGTTTATAGTATTTTGTTCTATGTTATAGCAATCATAGCTGACTAAGACAAACACCACTAGCCAAAACCCAGAGGCAAGAAAGAACAAGGCTTGCTTCATAAAATTTAAGAAGTTTCATTTGGCTGGTGGGGGGAAAAAGTATGTGTGTGTTTGGTGGGTGAACAGAGTGATGAGTGATAATGCGTAAAAGTAGAACTGGCACTTCTGAATAAATATGGAGACCCGAAAGAACTATTTCCTCCCTGAATAATGGATTTGAAAAGAAACAACCAAATTATATTCACTGGCTGAGGGAAGCAGTGATTTTGTTTTTTTATCTCTGCAAAAGGTGAACACACAATAAAATTATTAAGCCAAGCAAAGACAATATCTATCTTGAGGGATAATTGCTTTATAAAACCAATAAGAAGCTCACTCCAACTTTTGAGATACTAAAACTATTGAAACAAAATTAGTACATGTTAAAATGATCAAGTCATGGGATAAAAGTTTACACAGTACAAGAAAAAAGGTTTTGTGTTCTAGATAAACTTCTAGGGTTTCAAAATATATAATTAATGAATTAAAAAACCCAGTCATTGGACAAAAAAGATTAAACACTGCTGAAAAGAGAATTAATGAACTGCATGATAGATCAAGTTTTCCTAAGGAAACACAGAGAGATAAAGTAATAGAAGATATGAAAAAATGGTAAAAAGTCCTTGACTGTGGATTGAGAAGGCAATACTCAAATGGAAAATGGTTGATACTTTTAATAACTAATAAAATATAGGAATCCTCAGATTGAAGAAGAAAATGACACACATTGGATAAATAAAAATATATCTATACATGGACATAGTATACAGTAATTCAAGGGCAGGATGAAAATATAAAAAGCATCTAGACAAAAAAGAGAAATTAATTCAAGTTGTTCAGGTATTTTACCCTCTAGAGACTTCTAGAAACAAAAATACCAAACAAAAAGAGAATGGAATAATAATTCTTATTGAATTTATTGTGGTGACACTGGTTAAAAAATATCACAGGTTTCAGGTGCACAATTCTACAACACGTCATCTGTACACTGCATTTTGTGATTACCACCCCATGTCAAGTTTCTTTTCATCACCATTTGTTCTACCTATACCCTCCTATACCTCCCCTTTCCATCTCCCCCTGGCAATCAGCATATTGTTGTCTATGTCCATGAGTTTTTCTCTTTTTTTTCTTTTTTGTTCAATCCCTTAAGAACAGGAACAAGACAGGGATGTCCCCTTTCACCACTCTTATTCAACAGACTACTGACAGTCTTAGACACGGTGATCAGAAAAAATAAAAGGCATTCAAATTGGAAAGGAGGAAGTAAAACCATCATCATTTACAGATGACATGATACTGTGCATAGAAAATCCCAAAGACTGAACTCCACCAAAAAATTACTATATTTATTAAATGAAATCAGCCAAGTAGCTTATAAAATTAAAATCCAGAAATCAATGGCATTTTTATACACCACTAGTGAACTCTCAGAAAGAAAAACTTAAAAAACAATTCCACTTACCATTGCAACAACAACAACAACAAATAAAATACCTTGGAATAAATTTAACCAAGGAGGTAAAAGACCTATACTTAGAAAAGTACAGAACATTGAAAAAATAAATAGAGGAAGACATAAACAAACAGAAGAATATACCGAGTTCATGGACTGGTAGAATTAACATAATTAAAATGTCCATACTGTGCACAGCGATCTATAAATTCAATGCAATCCTTATTAAAATACTAAGGACATATTTCACAGATCTAGATCAAATACTCCAAAAATGTATATGGAACCAAAAAGGACCCCAAATAGCTGCAGCAATCTTGAGAAAAAACAAAGTTGGAGGGATCACAATACCAGATATCAAGTTATACTTCAAAGCTACTGTACTCAAAACAGCCTGATACTGGCACAAGAACAGGCATATACATCAATGGAATAGAATAGAGACCCCGGAAATTGACCCAAGCCTTTATGCTCAATAAATATTTGACAGAGGAGGCAAGAGCATACAATGGAGTAAAGATAGTCTCTTCAATAAATGGTGTTGGGAAAATTGGACAGATACATACAAAACAATGAAACTAGACCACCAACTTATACCATACACAATAATAAGTTCAAAATGGGTAAAAAAACTTAAATGTAAGTTGTGAAACCATGAAAATCCTAGAATAAACCATAGGCAGCAAAATCTCAGACTTCTCTCATAGCAATTTGCTGATACATCACTTAGGGCAGTGGTAGGCAAACTCATTAGACAACAGAGCCAAATATCAACAGTACAATTGAAATTTCTTTTGAGAGCCAAATTTTTTAAACTTAAACTATATACTTAGATACATTGTTATTAACTTAATTAGGGTACTCCTAAGGCTTAGGAAGAGCCACACTCAAGGGGCCAAAGGGCCGCATGTGGCTCGCGAGCCGCAGTTTGCTGACCACGGACTTAGGGCAAGGGAAACAAAGGATAAAATAAATAAATGTGACAACATCAAAATAAAAAGCTTCTGGACACCCAAAGTAACCATCAACAAAATGTAAAAAGATCCTACTGTATGTGAGAACATATTTTCCAATGATATATCTGCTAAGGGATTAATTTCTAAAATATATAAACAATGCATACAACTTAACAAACAGAAGACAAACAATCCAATTTGAAAATGGGCAAAGGACCTAAATAGACACTTCTCCAAAGAGGATATACAAAGGGCCAAGAGACATATGAAAAAAATGCTCAAAGTCACTAATGATGAGAAAGATGCAAATTAAAATGACAATGAGGTATCAACTCACACCTGTCAAAATGGCTACCATCAACAAATCAAAAGTGTTGTTGAGGATATGGAGAAAGGGAATCCTAGTACACTGCTGGTGGGAATGCAGACTGGTGAAGCCAGTATGGAAAATAGTATGGAGAACTCAGGAACACTGGATCTCAAGCAGGGCGAATATGGGGACTGGGCGGAGCTCTGCACCTTCTCACCGAAAAGTCAGATTTCCCTTAGGAAAAGGTGAGGTCTATGATCCAGCATGGAGAGAAAAACGCACACAATGGGAGCTAGAGGTTCTGGGGAAGTGGTAGCCCCACAAAATCCACGGCCATTGGGGTTAGTGTGACCTGCAAACATGGAAGGGGATCTGCAGGTCTGCTAGCAGAAGGGAACTCTAAAAAGCAACCCACAGCTGGACTGGATGCAAAAAAGGCAGCCTGAAATTTTAACAGTGTGCTGGCTGCTTAGTGCCAGGGGAAAAAAAAGACATGCACAGAGACATTCACAGAATTGCGCGCAGTGCCAGAGGGTAAAAGTCACGAGTTCGTGCACTTAGTCTGGCACTTTTTTCTCTTTAAATCCTTGCTTTTGATTACTAAGCCCAGTACATAGAATCACCCAATTGGGGACACTCTCAGAGACTGCAGGGGAAAGTTGTTTTTGTAGAACCTGGGGATCAGAGTGGGGAGTAATGATCAGAGAACCAGCTCTGGGGCAGTCCATTCTCCCAAACCAGTATTAAGTGTGACAGGGAAAACAAAATCTAAATACTGGCTAGAGATGACTTATAGCCCTGGAAGTCAATCCAGAAACACTGCCACCCAGGGGTTGAATCACAAATTGATTCTTGTGTAAACACAAATAAAGGAGTCTAAGAAACAAAGAAATACTGCCTGTTTGAAAATCAGTACTGT
The DNA here is from genome assembly GCF_963259705.1 of Myotis daubentonii. Classification (NCBI taxonomy): domain Eukaryota; kingdom Metazoa; phylum Chordata; class Mammalia; order Chiroptera; family Vespertilionidae; genus Myotis; species Myotis daubentonii. The sequence continues at coordinate 33,062,791 of NC_081861.1, read as the reverse complement.
GGCTTACAACACAGAGGAGCAGGGGAACCCAGGGAACTTCAATACTGTCCTGACTGCCTGACAGAAAACAGGTGTGCAAAACAGAACAGTAGAGAAAGTGAATGACCTTCACTACTGCACATTTTTATTTTTCCATCTTTTACTTAAGAAACTAATTTTTCTTTTTTCCGCACTTGATTTTACCTTTTTAATTATTATATTTTTATTTTTAATCAGTATTATTAATACTACTATTTTATCTTTTTTAAATGTCATTTTATTTTCTCTTTATTTTATTTTACTTTGGTATTAGTGTTCTACATTTTATTTTCATTGTTCCTTTAGCATCAATTTACTCTACCTTTATGCAAACACTCTCTTCCTTACTTTTCCCCTCTTGTTGTCCTGTCTTTCTTACCCTATTCCTGCTTTAGATTTTTTCTATTCCTTCTTTTACACCCTGTTAAAAATTCACCCTATTTATATATCTAATTTCTGATCCCCTGCTCTAAGTTCATACACACTCTCTTCTCTTTCTTCACTATCCAAATTTTTTTTCTCTCTGCCCTTTTATTTTGTTTTGTTTTGTCTTGCTTTCTCTTTGTCCTATTGTTGTTGTTTGCTTGATTGTTGATTAGACTGGTTATTGTTGAGCTTGTTTGTGAGATTGTTACTCTTTTTTGTTGTTTTTCTTTTTGTTTGTTTTTTGCCTCTGTTTTTCTTCTTCTTGCTAGTCATTAGTTGTTGTTTGTAGTTTGCATTCATCTCTGGGTGTTTGTTGTTTGCATCTTTTGGGATTAAGGGTTGTTCTATTGGAGTTTTCTCCCCATATAAATAGTTTCCCCCCTCTTTTTTATACTTTCTTTTCCCTCTAACATTTTTCCTTTTCTCAATATAATTTTTGCCCTCATTTTTTCTCTGATCCCCTAATTCTCTTTTCTCTGATGGTCACCTTTATTTAAGGTTATTAGTATCCTGAATACATTGGTGTTCAGTGCCTTGTGTGTTGTGCCTTGTTGTGTTGTATTTGGTGCCTTTAAATCAACACAAGAGAGAGAGAGCTACATAACCAGATACCCAGAGAAGAGAAATCATGGGGAGACAAAAAAACAGCTCACGTATGAAAGAAAAGGAGGCATCACCAGAAAAGGAAGTAAACAAAATGGAGGCAAGCAATATGTCAGAGAAAGAATTCAGATAAATGTTCATAAAGTCGCTGAAAAGAATGGAAGACAAATTCAACAGTATGTGTAAGAACCAAGAGGAAATTAAGAACAACCAAGAAGAAATGAAAAATGGCATCACTGCTATAAAGAACTCAATAGAAAGCATCAACAGTAGACTAGAAGAAACAGAGGACCACATCAGTGAGCTAGTAGAAAACGTAGGAAAAAATACCCAAGCAGAGCAGCATCTAGGAAAAAAAATTAAAACACAAGAGGAGAGCCTAAGGGATCTTTGGGACAAAAAAAAAAAAAATGAAACAAGATCCACAAAATAAGGGTGCCATAAGAAGAGGAAACTGAGCAAGGAATAGAAAACCTGTTTAAAGAAATAATGACTGAAAACTTCCCTAATATAGAGAAGAAAAACTCACACAAATCCAAGAAGCTCACAGAATCCCAAACAAAATTAACCCCAAAAGACTGATGCCAAGGCACATTATAATTATATTGGCAAACAACAACGACAAAGTAAGAATCTTAAAAGCAGCCAGGGAGAAACACATAAGGCCAGAAGGGAATGGAATGAAATATACAAAGTCATGCAATGGAAAGGCCTGAATCCAAGAATACTGTATCCAGCAAGGCTATCAATCAAAACTGAGGGGTAAATCAGGAGCTTCACAGACAAAAAAGGACTAAGGGAGTTTATTACCACCAAACCAGCAATGCTAGAAATGCTAAAAGGGACTGCTGTAAAAAGAAGAAATAGAAAGTGAAGAAGGAGCACAGGTATAAAGAAAAAAAAATGGTGACAAACACGTACCTATCAATAATAACTTTAAATGTAAATAGATTAAATGCCCCAATCCAAAGACATAGGGTGTCTGAGTGAATAAGAAAACATGATCCAAATATCTGCTGTCTAAAGGAAACCCACCTCAGAAAAAAGGATTTACACAGACTGATAGTGAAGGGATGGAAAAAAATTTTTTCAGACAAATGGAAATGAAAAAAACAGCTGGGGTAGCAATACTGACATCTGACAAATTACTCCTCAAAGTGAAGGCCATAGCAAGAGGTAAGAAAGGCCACTTCATAAAACTAAAGGGAGAAATCCAACAAGAAGAAACAACTCTGGTAAACATATACCTACCCAATACAGAAGCACCCAAATACATAAAAAAAAAACTTCTGGAGGACATCAAAGCAGAGATTAGCAGCAATACAGTCATAGTAGGGGACTTTAATACCCTAATATAAACATTGGACAAATACTCTAAATAAAAAATCAGCAAAGAAACATCAATCCTAAATGACTCACTAGATCAGATGGAATTAATTGACATCTTCAGAACATTTCACCCCAAAGCCACAGAATATACATTATACTCAAGTGCACAAGGGTCATTTTAAAAGAGAAACCATATATTGGGTCACAGGCAAAATCTCTTCAAATTGAAGAAGATAGAAATCATATCAAGCATCTTCTCAGATTACAATGGCATTAAGGTAGAAATCAACTACAATAAAAACAATGAAAAAAATCAAACACCTGGAGACCAAATAGCATGCTATTAAACAATGACTGGGTTACCAAAGAGATCAAAGAAGAAACAAAAAAACATCATGGCAACAAACAACAAGGAAAACACAACAATCCAAAATCTATGGGATATAATGAAAGCAGTCTTGAGAGGGAAGTTCATAGCTCTACAAGCCTACCTCAAAAAACAAGAAAAAAATGGTAATAAATTACCTAACTCTACAACTCAAAGAGTTAGAAAGAGAGCAACAAGAAAACTCCAGCATAAGAAGAAGGAAGGAAATAATAAAGATCAGAGTGGAGATAAATGAAATAGAGACAAAAAAAAACAACATAAACAACAACAACAATAACAACAACAACAAAAAACAAGACAAAAGTTCAACAAAACCAAGAGCTGTTTCTTTGAATAGGATCAAAAAGATTGAAGAAGCTCTATCCAGGCTCACCGAGAAGGAAAGAGAGAGGACCCAAATAAAAAAAAAATTCAGAAAAGAAAGAGGTGAAATGACAACAGATCCCACAGAAATACAAATGATTATGAAAAAATACTATGAACACCTCTATTCCAACAAAATGGACAACCTAGAGGAAATGAACATATTCCTAGAAAAATACAAGCTCCCAAAACTAAACCAAGAAGAATCAAAAAATCTGAATAAGCTGATAACTATGAAGAAATTGAAACAGTGATCAAAAAGCTTCCAGAAAACAAAAGCCATGGCTTTACAGGGGAGTTCTACCAAGCATTCAAAGAAGAACTAAAACCTATCCTACTCAGACTATTCCAAACAATAAAAGAGGAAGGCACACTTCCAAGCTCTTTCTATGAAGCCAGCATTACCCTAATCCCAAAACCAGATAAAGACACCACAAAAAAAGAGAACTACAGGCCAATATACTTGATGTACATAGATGCTAAAATCCTCAACAAAATTATAGCAAATCAGAATCAGCAATACATTATATAGATCATACACCATGACCAAGTGAGATTTATTCCAGTGATGAAAGGATGGTACAATATCTGCAAATCAATAAATGTGATACATCACATAAACAAATTGAGAGGCAAAAATCACATAATCATATCAATCGATGCAGAAAGAGTATCTGAAAAAATACAACACCCTTTCTTGATAAAAACTCTCAGCAAAGTGGGAATAGAGGGATCATACCTTAACATAATAAAACCCCTATATGACAAACCTATTGCTAACATCATACTCAATGGCCAAAAACTAAACTCATTTCTCCTAAGAACAGGAACAGGACAAGGATGCCCACTTTCACCACTTCTGTTCGACATAGTATTAGAAGTACTAGCTGTAGCAATTGGACAAGAAAAAGAAATAAAAGACATCCAAATTGGAAAAGAAGAAGTAAAACTGTCCTTATTCTCAGATGACATTATACTATGTATAGAAAACCCCAAAGACTCCATCAAAAAACTACTAGACCTAATAAATGAATTTGGCAATGTAGCAGGATACAAAATTCATGCCCAGAAATCTATGGCCTTTTTTATACACCAATAATGAACTCACAGAAAGAGAAATGAAAAAAACAATCCCATTTACCATTGCACCAAAAAAAAAAAAAAGATACCTAAGAATAAACTTAACGAAGAACGTAAAAGACCTGTACTCAGAAAACTACAGGACATTGAAAAAAGAGATAGAGGAAGACATAAACAAATGGAAGAACACACCATGTTCATGGATTGGTAGAATCAACATCATTAAAATGTCCATACTATCTAAAGCAATCTAAAGATTCAATCCAATACCTATTAAAATACCAACGGCATATTTCAAAGATCTAGAAAAAACTCCAAAAATTCATCTGGGATAAAAAAAAAAAGACCCTGAATAGCCACAGCTATCCTGAGAAAGAAGAACAAAGTTGGTAGGATCACAATACCAGACATCAAACTTTATTACCAAGCCATGGTGCTCAAAACTGCCTGGTACTGGCACAAGAACAGACATATAGACCAATGGAACAGAACAGAGAACCCAGAAATTGACCCAACCATTATACTCAGTTAATATTTTACAAAGGAGGCAAGAGCATGCAATGGAGTCAAAACGGCCTCTTTAATAAATGGTGCTGGGAAATTTGGTCAGATACATGCAAAAAATGAAACTAGATCACCAACTTACACCAAAGACAAAAACAAACTCAAAATGGTTAAAAGACTTAAATGAAAGATGGAAAACCATAATAATCTTATAAAAATGCATGGGCAGCAAAATAGCAGACATATGTCTTAGCAATATCTTTATAGACACCGATCCTAGGGCAAAAGAGACTAAGGAGAAAATAAACAAATGGTACTACATCAAAATAAAAAGCTTCTACACACCTAAAGAAACCATCAACAAAACAACAAGAAAGCCCACTGCATGGGAGAACATATTTGCCAATGTTATCTCTGATAAAGGTTTAATCTCCAAAATTTACAGGGAACTCATACAACTTAACAAAAGGAAGATAAACAATCCAATCAAAAAATGGGCAAAGGACCTAAATAGACACTTTTCGAAAGAGGACATTCAGAAAGCCAAGAGACACGTGAAATCATGCTCAGTCACTAATTATCTGAGAGATGCAAATCAAAACAACAATGAGGTATCACTTCACACCTGTCAGAATGGCTATCATCAACAAATCAACAAAGGACAAGTGCTGGAGAGGATGCGGAGAAAAAGGAACCCTTCTTCACTGCTGGTGGGAATGCAGACTGGTGCAGCCACTGTGGAAAACAGTATGGCGTTTCCTCAAAAATTTAAAAACGGAACTGCCATTTGACCCAGTAATCCCACTTCTAGGAATATATCCCAAGAAAACAGAAACACCAATCACAACACCCATTTTTGATAAAAACTCTCAGTAAGGTGGGAGTAGAAGGATCATACCTCAACATAATAAAAGCCATATATGACAGGCCCACAGCCAGCATCATACTCAACGGACAAAAACTAACACCATTTCCCCTAAGAACAGGAACAAGACAGGGATGCCCCCTCTCACCACTCCTGTTCAACATAGTACTGGAAGTGTTAGCCATTGCAATTCGGCAAGAAGAAGAAATAAAAGGCATCCAAATTGGAAAAGAGGAAGTAAAACTGTCCTTATTTGCAGACGACATGATATTATACATACAAAACCCTAGAGATTCCATCAAAAAGCTACTAGACTTAATACATGAATTTGGCAATGTAGCAGGATACAAAATTAACCCCAAGAAATCTGAGGCATTTCTATACACCAATAGTGAACTTTCAGAAAGAGAGATTATAAAAACAATCCCGTTTACCATTGCACCAAAAAAATTAAGCTACCTAGGAATAAACTTAACTAAAGAGGTAAAAGACCTCTACTCAGAAAACTACAGGACGTTGAAAAAAGATATAGAGGAAGACATAAACAGATGGAAGAACATACCGTGTTCATGGATTGGTAGAATCAACATCATTAAAATGTCCATACTACCCAAAGCAATCTATAAATTCAACGCACTTCCCATTAAAATACCAACAGCATACTTCAGAGATCTAGAACGAACTCTCCAAAAATTCATCTTGAATAAAAAAAGACCCCGAATAGCTGCAGCAATCCTGAAAAAGAACAAAGTAGGTGGGATCTCAATACCAGATATCAAGATGTATTACAAAGCCACTGTTCTCAAAACTGCCTGGTACTGGCACAAGAATCGGCATACAGATCAATGGAATAGAATAGAGAGCCCAGAAATCGGCCCGAACCAATATGCTCAATTAATATTTGACAAAGGAGGCAAGAACATACAATGGAGCCAAGATAGTCTCTTCAATAAATGGTGTTGGGAAAATTGGACAGATATATGCAAGAAAATGAAACTAGACCACCAACTTACACCATACACAAAAATAAACTCAAAATGGATAAAGGACTTAAATGTACGACAGGAAACCATAAAAATTCTAGAAGAATCCAAAGGCAACAAAATCTCAGACATATGCCGAAGCAATTTCTTCACTGATACAACTCCTAGGGCACTTGAAACGAAAGAGAAAATGAACAAATGGGACTACATCAAAATAAAAAGCTTCTGCACAGCAAAAGAAACCATCAACAAAACAACGAGAAAACCCACTGTGTGGGAAAACATATTTGCCAATGACATATCTGATAAGGGCCTAATCTCCAAAATTTATAGGGAACTCATACAACTTAACAAAAGGAAGATAAACAATCCAATCAAAAAATGGGCAAAGGACCTAAATAGACACCTTTCAAAAGAGGACATTCAGAAAGCCAAGAGACATATGAAAACATGCTCAAAGTCACTAATCATCCGAGAGATGCAAATCAAAACAACAATGAGGTACCATCTCACACCTGTCAGACTGGCTATCATCAACAAATCAACAAACGACAAGTGCTGGAGAGGAAGTGGAGAAAAAGGAACACTTGTGCACTGCTGGTGGGAATGCAGACTGGTGCAGCCACTATGGAAGACAGTATGGAGTTTCCTCAAAAAACTGAAAATGGAACTCCCATTTGACCCTGTGATCCCACTTCTAGGAATATATCCCAAGAAACCAGAAACACCAATCAGAAAGGATATATGCACCCCTATGTTCATAGCAGCACAATTCACCATGGCTAAGATCTGGAAACAGCCTAAGTGCCCATCAGTAGATGAATGGATTAGAAAACTGTGGTACATCTACACGATGGAATACTATGCTGCTCTAAAAAGGAAGGAACTCTTACCATTTGCAACGGCATGGATGGAACTGGAGAGCATTATGCTAAGTGAAATAAGCCAGTCAATGAAGGAAAAATACCACATGATCTCACTCATTCATGGATAATAGAGACCATTATAAACTTTTGAACAATAATAGATACAGAGGCAGAATTGCCTCAAACAGATTGTCAAACTGCAGCGGGAAGGCCGGGGAGGGTGGGGGTGCAGGAGGTAGGGGAGTAAGAGATCAACCAAAGGACTTATATGCATGCATATAAGCATAACCAATGGACATAAGACACCGGGGGATAGGGGAGGCTAGGGGACTGTCTAGCGCGGGGGGAAAAAATGGACACATATGTAATACCCTTTGTAATACTTTAAGCAATAAAAAAAAGAAAAAAAAAAGAAACACCAATAAGAAAGGATATATGCACCCCCATGTTCATAGCAACACAATTTACAATAGCTAAGATTTCGAAATAGCCTAGATTCCCATCAGCAGATTAGTGGATTAGAAAATTATGGTACATCTACACAATGGAATACTAAGCTGCTATAAAAAAGAAGGGATTCTTACCATTTGCAGCAGCATGGGTGGAACTGGAGAGCATTATGCTAAGTGAAATAAGCCAGTCAATGAAAGAAAAATACCACATGATCTCACTCACTTATGGATAATAAAGAATATTATAACCTGATGAACAAAAAGATAGTTACAGAGGCAGAGAAGCATCAAACATACTGTCAAACTATAGCGGGAAGGCTAGGGAATGTTGGGGGCGGGGGTAGGAGATCAACCGAAGGACTTGTATGCATGCGTATAAGCATAACCAATGGACACAAGACACTGGGAGGGGGGGTGGGGTGAGGTCATGTGCCGGGGGGGGGGGGTGTGGTGGGGAGGCCAGGGGAAGGTCAATGGGGGAAAAAAGGAGACATATGTACTACTATTTGTAATACTTTAAACAATTAAAAAAAGAAAACAGTATGGAGTTTTCTCAAAAAATTAAAAATGGAACTGCCATTTGACCCAGTTATCCCACTTTTAGGAATATATCATAACAATCCTGAAACACCAATCAGAAATAATATATGCACTCCTATGATCCTAGCAGTGCTATTTATAATAGATAATATCTGGAACAGCCCAAGTTCCCATCAGTAGATGATTGGATAAAAAAAAAAACACAAAACAAACAAACAAACAAACAAAAAACCTGTGGTACATTGACACAATGGAGTACTATGCAGCAGTTTAAAAGAAGGATCTCTTACTCTTTGAGACAGCATGAATAGATCTGGAGGTTATTATGCTAAGTCAAATAAGCCAGTTAGAGAAAGAAAAGTACCACATGATCTCACTTATATGTAGAATCTACTGAACAAAATAAACTAAGGAACAAAATAGAAGAGGCATAGAAGCATGGGACGGATTGAAAGATCTCAGAGGGAAGGGGAAAAGGGGGCACAGGAAGAGATTAATCAAAAGATTTATATGCATATATGCATAGCCCATGGACGAAGGCAAAAATGTTTGAAGACCTGGGGTGGGATGGGAACCAGATTGAGGGGAGCAATGGGGGAAAAATAGGGGACATCTGTAATACTCTCAACAATATTTTTAAAAATCATATTTTTTATTTTACAGAATAGAATTCTGCCTCTATAGTCAATGCTATTTTGTAAATAAAGCTGGACTTTTAATGAGTGATTTTAATAACAACAATAAAAATAATTAAATAAATAAATAAAAAGGAAAAATGGAAAGGTTGAATTTAGACAAAAGTATTAAACTAGAGCAAGAAGTATATTTTATAATGCAAAACTCATATTAAAAATGAAGACATAACAGAAATTAATATCTCTGTATAATACCAACTTACACAGTAACTGCCCATTTAAAGGAGAAAGTACAGGCAATACATGGAGAAATATGTGAAAACATTAATAATGGGAAATTTCAATATACTACACTCAATATAAAGGAATGAATAGGCATAGGCACGAATAGGTCAAAATATAGGAAATAAAACAAATGATAATAGAGTATATTTTATAGATACATATTAAATACTACAATCTAAGAGTAGACACTTCATGTTCTCCCAGAATGCTCTCAGATGTAATCATATATGTAGTCCATATCAGGAAAATATCAGGAAGTGTCATAAAGAGAAAATGTATAAGTATTTTCTTATCTTCATGTATAAGATCTGGGAATTAAAAATGCAATGCAATAACTTGAAAATCACTTTTTTTCTGTAAATATTACACAATTTTTGGAGCAAAGGATACTAAGGAAAATTGCAGGCATCCTTCGAAGCAATGATTATGACAATACTACATATTACAATATATGAGATATATTTGAAGCAGTCACCAGAAGGAAATTCTCAGTTCACAAAAATACAAGGTACACTTTTTTTTTTTTATTAAAGCTACTAGGGGCCCAGTGCATGAAATTCGTGCACTGGGTATGGGGGCGGGGAGTGTCCCTCAGCCCAGCCTGCCCCCTCTCACATACTGGGAGCCCTCAGGCGTTGACCCCCATCACCCTCCAATCGCAGGATCGGCCCCTTGCCCAGGCCTGACGCCTCTGACAGAGGTGTCAGGCCTGGGCAGGGGACCCTCATTCCCCCCCATCACTGGTTCTGCCCCCAACCCAGGCCTGATGACTCTGGCCCAGGCATCAGGCGTGGGCAGGGGACCCCCAGACCCCTCTGATTGCTGGCTCTGCCCCTTGCCCAGGCCTGATGCCTCAGCCAGAGGCGTAGACCCCCATCACCCTCTGATCACCTGATTGGCCCCTTGCCCAGGCCTGACGCCTCCGCCAGAGGTGTCAGACTTGGACAGGGGACCCCCATCTCCCCCCAATCACTGGCTCTGGCCCCCGCCCAGGCCTGAGGCCTCTGGCCCAGGAATCATGCCTGGGCAGGGGACCCCCATCTCCCTCTGATCACTTGCTCCACCCCCCGCCCAAGCCTGACTCCTCTGACCCAGGCTTCAGGCCTGGGCAAGGGGACCATCATATCCCCCCAATCCCCGGCTCCGCCCCCCACCCAGGCCTGATGCCTCAGCCAGAGAAGTTGACCCTCATCACCCTCCGATCACGAATCACTGGATTGGCCCCTTGACCAGGCCTGAGGCCTCCGGCAGAGGTGTCAGGCCTGGGCAGGGGACCCCCAGCTCCCCGCAGTTGCAGGCTCCGCCCCTGCCCAGGCCTAATGCCTCTGGCTGAGGCGTCCAGCTCGGGCAGCGGGGACCCACAGCTGCAGCGGCCCCGCGATCGTGGGCTCCGCTTTAGGCCCAGGCAAGGGACCCCTAGCTCCCGGGACTGCCAGCTTCGACCGTGTCCAGCTCCCATCGCTGGCTCCACCCCTACTTCCTGCTATCACTGGCCAGGGCGGCAAAGGCGCCTGATTCTCTGATCATGGCTGGGGGGCAGGGCAAAGGCAGCCCCAGGGCCGCCTTTGCCCTGCCCCCCAGCTCTTAGCTCCCCCCTGGGTTTCCGATCACTGTCAGTGGCAGGGGGCTTCTTCCTGCTTTCCCTTTCACCTCCCTGCATTGTGCCTACATATGCAAATTAACCGCCATCTTGTTGGCAGTTAACTGCCAATCTTAGTTGGCAGTTAATTTGCATATAGCCCTGATTAGCCAATGAAAAGGGTATCGTCGTACGCCAATTACCATTTTTCTCTTTTATTAGTGTAGATAAGGAAACAGTCAAACAAATAAAATGGAGCATTCTACAAACAACTTATCTGGGAAATTTTAAAATAATGAATTGAATTTTAAAAATGAAAGGAAACTTACAAATAACCCAATGCAATGCATGAATCTTGTTTGGGACATGGTTAAACAAAATCAAAGATAGGTTCTATTTTGTGATAACTAGGGGAAATGAATAGAGACCAGATACTAGATAATATAATGGAAATATTGTTTATTGTTTTAGGTGTGATAATGATATTGTGGTTATATTGAAAAATGGTTTTATTCTTAGGAAATCCAGGCTGAAATATTTATGTAGAGAGGAAAAAGTACACAATAAGATATATCAATGGTGATTATTGTTGGATCTGAATAGAAGCTATGTGGTGATCATTTTTTTCAACAATTATCTATGCTTGAATTATAATTTTTAAGTATAATAGATATATAATAATTTAGAAATCACAAAATAAAAATTATAGAAAGAAAAGAAACATATGCACAGTGAAATACCATTTATGTAGTACTTTAAGTATATAAATATACTATGTATTATTTCACACATTGATTATGGTTGATGATATCACATGTTAATATCAAACAGTGGTTAACTCTGGAGAAGAGTATGGATATGATGGACAGGGTGGTGGTGGTGAGGCTTATAATTAATTTCTTTCTAAAAATTTTTAAATTGATTTTGAGAGATAAAGGAAGGGAGGGGGAAAGAGAGGTAGAAACAGCAATGATGAGAGAAAATCATTGTTTGGCTGCTTCCTGCACACCCCCTACTTAGGATCGAATCCACAACCTGGGCATCTACCCTGACCAGGAATCGAACCTGGAACTTTTGGGTGCACAGGATAACACTCAACCAACTGAGCCACATCAGCTAGGGCATCATTTATTTTATTTTTTTTTAATATATTTTATTGGTTTTTTACAGAGAGGAAGGGAGAGAGATAGAGAGCCAGAAACTTCGATGAGAGAGAAACATCGATCAGCTGCCTCCTGCACATCTCCTACTGGGGATGTGCCCGCAACCAAGGTACATGCCCTTGACCGGAACCGAACCTGGGACCTCTCAGTCCGCAGGCCGATGCTCCATCCACTGAGCCAAACTGGTTTCAGCGGGCATCATTTCTTTAATCAAAAGTACAGTAGAGAGAGGGAAGGAGTCTCAGCAAATAGGGAAAAATGTTAATCTTTGTTAAACTTAGCTTGTGGTAACTACTTTTTTTTATATACTCTGTATTTCCCACTTAAATATTTCATAGTTAAATGCTTTTTAGCTTAAAAAGGTCTCCAGAAAAAATATAGAAGACAGTGAATATCAAACTACTAAAATAATTATCTAGAAGTAAAAGAGAGAGAATATGAATCTAGATGAAATAACTATGCAACCATTCTACACTGCTGATAACTTCCTGAATCTTTAATCAGGAAGGGAATTCATATTCTAGGAGGTTGATACACTGCATCCTTACTACAAAAGCAGTGCTGTTCTTTGGTGTTTTTAAATTTTTATCATGCTGATAATGCCAACTTTGTTCATAATAAAGGAGCCAGGCAGATACTTTCACAAGTTTTATATAAATGGGGTCCATGCAGTTATATCAAATGGGTGTGCTGGAGCTGGCTCACAGTGGATCAATAAAGTTGATTGTGTACATTTCAGAGAGCTGGCTCACTAGCATACCACCCCATACATAGGAATTGAAGTGATGTGCTGCTAAATGTTTAACAACTGGCTCTCCTGGGCATAAAAGTTTTGATTTATACTGCTTGCTGTTTTCTATGGTCTATATATTCTTACCATGTCAATTTCAAGCTACCAATGTGACCTCACTAAACCCATGGGGTTGGGAATAGAAGCACACAGTCAGTTTGTGTTGACTCCAGCAAACACTCCTCTCTGACTTGGGATTCTAGTGCTACATGATGGAAACAATAGAGGAGAGAAATCTATCATGCCCATCTGTAGCAAGTAAGGGGAAGTAAGGACAAGGCTGCTTTGATCAATTTACTATATCTTGAACTTCTTACATAACTTAAGAAAGTTGTCCTATATCTAATTATAAGTATGTCATATATAGTCATATATAATCCTAGTCTATTCATCATGTAGGCAATTTGATTATCATTTTACTGTATTAGAATACTATTGCTTCACTTCTGGGATTTGAGCAAATGAATACTATTGGGGGAAAAATGACATTGAGAATGCTGAATTCTACAGTTGCATATTTTAAAGTCCAACAGTTTTTAACTCCAGGCAATGGAGCACAGGAGCTGATTGGGCTGGAAAAGTTATTTTATAAACAAGCTATTCCTCCAGTTTTTTAAACATTACCATATGAAAGAAAGGTTAAACACCCTTCAAAACACATGATTTGCTAATTAACAGAAAATAGATGCTGAAAATACACTCTATTGTGAAACAGGTAATTTCAAAGTGATTTTCCCTAAGAATTGTAACCTAGAGGAAGAAAGCTTTATAGATTCATGAGTCTGGAATTACGCAATAAAACTTTCATCAGATACAATTGCATAATGATTGTTTTACACATGAATATTTCAACCACCAGTCTTAATGCTAAAGACCAGGGGTTGAATGTATATTATTTGTAGAAAAATGTGCCAGAACTTATGTAGAACTACTTGTAATAGAAAATGCCTATATTTCACAAGTCAATGAAATAAGAACTTTGGAGGATCATGATCATCTTGACATTTTAAAATGCATCTCTATAGGGATAATTTTCTATATAATAGTGTCTTAGTCTGTTCAAGCTGTTAAAACAAAATATCATACACTGGGTAACTTATAAATAACAAGTTTACTACTCACAGTTCTGGAAGATACAAGTCCAAGGTCAGGGTGCCCTCTCCTTGATTGCAGACTGCCAATCTCTGGCTGTGTACTCACATGGTGTTAAGGGGCTAGAAAGCTCTGTGGGGTCTCTTTTAATAGAGCACTAATCCCATTTATGAAGGCTCTAATCCCATTACCTAATCACCTCCCAAATACCCCCCTTTAAATACCATTATGGTGGGCATTAAGATATCAATATATAAATTTGAGAGGGGAACACAAACACGCAGGCCATAGAAGGTAAGAACAGGGATTTGTTATACTTTTGTAAAGATTTTCAAATTCTCCATAGCTCTGAATTATATCATTGTCGTAACCAACATTAAGAATGATATTGCAGAGACAAATATAAGGTCTACATATATTTACAGATTCCTCAATGACACTTTCTATTTTATTTTATTTTATTTTTTAATTATATTTTTATTGATTTCAGAGAGGAAGGAAGAGGGAGAAAGAAACATCAATGATGAAAGAATCATTGATCAGCAGCCTCCTGCATGCCCCCCACTGGGGATAGAGCCCACAACCTGGGCATGTGCCCTGACCAGGAATCGAACCTTAACCTCCTGGTTCAAGGTTGATGCTCAACCACTGAGCCACACTGGCTGGGCCACTTTGTAGCTCTTTGATGAAATAAGAAAAAGTGGCCACCCTACCAAAGGATAAAGTTTTTTTCTCAATAGTTTCAGAGAGGTATATGTTGAAAATGTAATCTGCCCACATCCATTCAACTACTGTTTTCTTCCTATGTAAGTACCATTTGATTTAAATTATACACTGTTAGCAAGTAAGTAATGGCTCTTTTCTCTGAGCTGGGTAATAAGCAGTAAATACAATATGATGGCAAAGCAATGCTGATGTTATAAAAATTAATTCAGATATTGAATATTTCTGCTTAGTTTCCTCTTTGTGTATGGCATTAACACAATACGTTGCATGTGCTTTTAAAATATTATTTGATGTGTACATGTAAATATTGACTTTTCTAACTGATTCTACAAGACAAATAATAGTCTCCCTAAACATATTGAACCCAATAAGAAAAATACACATCCTTAATATTTAAAAGTGTTTACTCTTGATACACTGTTTACATTGCCACTGCTTCCCATGGCCAGAAAGTGCAAAGTTTTTTAACTCTTCAGGAGAAGATTAAACAAAGAGGAGGCATAGTACTATCAGTAGACAAACTTTATAGTAATCTGTAAAATCTAGCTATACAAAATTCTTTTTGTTCCTATTTTTAACCCAAAGTCAGGACAAAAGAATAGTGTAGCCATTGTGTGTATCCTGCTGTGCTGTGCTTTGTTGTGACTGCAAAAGGAAGTCCAGTGGGATAAGTTAGTGAGTAGTAGAAACCATGGAAGCCCTTCTGCAACATATGTTGTATGGGATATCCACAACTTCAATTGTAGCATATGCTTTCAGAAGTTTTTGTTTTGTAATTTTTGTTACTCTCTATTTTGCATACTGTTCTCTTCTTGTATTCCTTTTTTGTAATAGATTTTTTATTGATTTCAGAGAGGGAGAGAGAAATATCAACGATGAGAGAATCATTGATTGGCTGCGTCCTGCATGCCCCACACTGGGTAATCAAGCCCACAACCCGAGCATGTACCCTGACCTGGAATTGAACCATGACCTCCTGGTTCATAGGTCGATGCTCAACCACTAAGTATGCTGGCTGGGCTGCCTTCCTTTCTTTTTAGAACTGAAAAATCTTTTTATTTCATGAGTCACAATTTGTCAACTTTTTTATTGTTTTATGCTTTGTGCTTTTTGTTTCATATCATACAAACATTTGGTAATTTCTATAGACATTTTTTATTGTTATGACTGGGAGGGGGCTACTGGCATCAAGTGATTAAACATTAGGGGTAATTATAAAAATCTTGCAATGAGCTGGATAGCCTGCCTATATAAATCACCTTGTATCTGCCTATTGAAGAGGGAGGAAATACCATCCTAATGTTATAAAAATGGATTACAGATGAGATTAATAATGAAAGGAATTTTAAGGACAAAACAGGCAGGTTTAAAGAGTCTTAGAGATAAAGAGGGTCCATGGGAGAGGGATGCTTAGATGGAGGCTTGGAGATGCCAAAAAGCTTACCTTACTTGTACAGAGGATAAAGGAATGTTGCAAGATAAGGGAAGAGAGAGAGGGAGGCACCATGTGGGCTTTGAGCTTTGAAAAGAATTCAATGTAACAGAATGACCAATGAGGAAAGTTAGGGGGAGGGGCGGGGGGGGGAGGGAATGGGTTCCCAAATTAAGGAAAAGGACCAGTTAAAAAGGGTCCAGTTCAGACAAAGAACTGCAGCATATATAAACGGGAGACAAGGTTAAACGAGACACATTTTGTAGATTGTTTTGAGAGAGAGAGAGAGAGAGAGAGAGAGAGAGAGCAGGCTTTCCCCAGTGGGGGGGGGTATATAGGGTCCCCTTTGGAGACACCCCTGCCCATATGGAATTTGTATCTGCTTCCAATAAACTTCTACATTTTTTATTAAAGAAGCCTTTTTGTCCATGAGTTTATTCTTCAAGCTTCATGAGGGAGGACAAGAACCCATGGAAAGAAAAGTCTGCACCACAAACCCCACTTTTCAAAGCTGTTTATTAGTCACTCATAGTCCAGGGGAAGAAAGCACTGCATGCCATGCAGGGCCACATGGAGAATGTGTTCCAAAACAGAGTAAAAATTCAGGAGCTATGGGAGGCAGGCTTTATAGTATACAGAGGATGGGGTGTCCCCTAGTTCCTGTGTGACGATGTGATTGGCTTGTTTAAATAATCTGTGGTCAGGCAAGGAACTGAAACCTAGTGTTCTGGAATAAGCAGGAACTGTGGTCTGTTCTTTTGAGAAAGACGTTTGTTTGGCTAGTGGACTTTATCTGGCAGAGTAAAGTGGGGAAGAGAACTTGTGTTTAGGTCATTCAAGGCCCTCCTGATCTTACCAGATATCAAGACATTTCCTAGTATTTGGCCTTTATTTCAGGCCTCATACTGCACACCCACTACAAAGAATTATCCTCTTCAATATATCAATAATGGAACACGATAGCAAATTAGTGGTGGCTCATTCACATCTCTCCTCAGCAACAACAATTTGACAGCCCTCAATGGACAGAAGTGCCTTATATAAAAAATTATTAACATTCCAAAAAAACCCCACAACAACTCATAAAACTAGTCAATGATTCAATAAAGTCACAGGATACAAAACCAATATACCAAATTCAGGTGAATTTCCATATTCCAATGACAACCTATCTGAGAAAACAAATTAAGAAAAAAATTCCATTTACAATAGCATCAAAAAAATACAGTATTTGGCAAAAGTAGATTTACAGTTGTAACACAAATAAGTAATACAATAATTAATAAGTAATAATACAAGAATAAATTCTGTTTCATGTACTCTCATCTGTAAATTTACTTTTGCCCACCTCTATATGTAGGAGTAAATGGAACCAAAGAGGAAATATATTCCTCTTTAGAGTATACCAAAGGATTATACTGTAAAACCTATAAGACATTGATGAAAGAAATTGAAAAAGATACAAGTAAATGAAAGATATCCTTTGTTCACAGATTGGAAGAATTGATATTGTTAAACTGTCCATATTACCCCAAATGATATACAGATTCAATTGCATCCCTATCAAAATTCTAGTATCATTTTTAACAGAAATAGTAAAACAATATCAAAATTTATATGGAAACACAGAAGTTTCTGAAAAGCCAAACCTGTATTGAGAAAGAACAACAAAGCTAAAGGCATCAACTTAATGATTTCAAACTATATTATAAAACTATAGTAATCAAAACAGTGTGATGGTGGCATTAAAGGGGAGGGGTGTGGGAAGAGATTAACCAGTAAAAAGCTTTTACATATACTAGTAAGTATAGTCCAAAAAGGAGAAGGAGGAGAAGGAAGCCAAATATATATTTAAAGATATGAGATGAAAATTTTTTAAAAATTATGAAATCCCTCAAGTTATAGTTGCAATAATCCATATGAACCTTAACAAGAGTAAATACAAGATAAAGAACATCTAGGAACAAGACCATGAAACTCTAAAACCAATGACCAAAACAAATCTTAAAAGCTTTATGAGAGAAAAAATAATTTCAAAGAAATAACAGTAATGGCAGCAGAATATAATAAAATTATGTTGTCAAAGTGCCTACACAACTTAATTGCATGCATAAAATTCTACATCAATCAAAGACAGCTTTTAATAATGAATTTGAAATAAGGATTTTTATAAAACAAAATTGTTAATTTAGTCACCAGTAGACTCACATTAAGGAAATACAGAAGGTCCTTTAGGAAGTAGGAATATGTTACCAGATGGCAGCTAGTCAATTAGGAAAGGAATAAAAAGAATACATATGTAATAAAATATAAATAAGTATTGATTATATGTTTCAATAGTTATTAATTTATAGCTGCACAATTAAAGGGGGGGAGCTGGAATCAAATTGACTTATTCCAAAAAACTTAAGGGAGAATAAAGGAATATCAAATGTGAAGAAAAAATGTGAAGGCCAATATGAAATAGTAGATTTAAATCAAATACATTGGTAATTTCATTAAATTTAAATAAACTGCATTCTCCAATTAAAAGACAAAATAATTGTGAGTTATATGTTAAAACATGATCATATTATTTAAAATATGTGCACAAATTGTAAAAAACAAAATTTTAAGCTAAAGTTAAGGATAAACTATATCATGGAATCTGTACCAAAAGAAAATAAAATAGTTACATTAATATAAGAGAAAGTATATTTTAAGTATAGGGATAAATATTTTCTAGAGAGAAATAGCAATACTCAATAATAATGAAAGTTTCAGTACACTATGAATATATAGAGATTTTAAAACAGTATGCCCTTAACAACATACCCTTGAATTAATAATAATAATAAAACGATATGATCAACTCAATCAAATGCAACAAAGGCATTTGATAAAATTTACTATCTAATTATGATAAAAGAACTTTTTAACAAACTGCTAATAAAAGGAAATTCCTTAATCTTTAAAAACTATGAACAAAAATTTACAACAATCATTATACTTAATTGCAACCGTTGCAAATTTTCTCCTTAAGATAGAATGAGACTTTGTTGTCTATCATCACTTCCACATGCTACATAAATTTTTAGTGGTGTACAAAGCCAGTGCCAAATCAAGAAAAAGCAGCAAGATGTATAGTATAGGTATTATAATGAAATAAATGAAACTCATAATATCACAGGCAATATACCTTGAATAAATTAATCAGTGAAGTTAGCATGATAGGAGAATGTGATGAAAATATTTCAAAATCAGTTGCATATCTATATCCTGACTATAAAAAAAAATTAGAACAAGAAATTTTAAACTATGCCACTTATAATAGATATTTCTTCAGGTACATGTAAAGAATACCTTGCAATAAGATAAAGATGTAAAACAATACCCAAATATAAAGTTAAAGTAAAATATAGGAAAACTCAACACAGAAAGCTATAAAATATAAAAATGTATGTAGGTATAAATAAGTGGTGCATATAGTATGTTCATTGATTTAAAAATCTCAATTTTTAAAAATAGTCTCCC
The DNA here is from genome assembly GCF_963259705.1 of Myotis daubentonii. Taxonomy (NCBI): domain Eukaryota; kingdom Metazoa; phylum Chordata; class Mammalia; order Chiroptera; family Vespertilionidae; genus Myotis; species Myotis daubentonii. The sequence goes on along the minus strand of NC_081861.1, from coordinate 33,043,159 downwards.
TGAATTTACCTATGCACTCATTACTCTCACAGAAAAATTCCATTATATCTTTTGTGAAAACTGACATATTTCTTTTAAAAACTTAATGCTTATGTAAAGGTTGAAAATTGACCAAGTCACCCTTGAAAAAGAATAACAAGGTAGGAGGATGTAATTTACTAGATGTCAAATAGATGGCTGGTAAAAAATAAAAAACCAAAAAACTTTTAGCAAATGTATAACTATAAAATAAGAGTAATTAAGACAGCACCTTATTGATTCAAGAATAGACAAATATAGCTATGTAACAGAATTGACAGTCCAGAAAAAAACACACACACATACATGGAGATTTATTATATTACAAAGTTGTTTGGAAGACAAGAGGGAAAACAAAATACATTTTGATAAATGGGCTGACCCAATTGGATATTAACTTGGGACAAAATAAAAATGAACCCCTAACTCACATCACACACACACACACACACACACACACACACACACACACAATTAAGTGGATTGTAAATACCAATGTGAAAGACAAATTAATAAATCTTATAATATTAGTATGGGATAATCACAAATTCATTAAACTTTATTATGGGGAGAACATATGCTCAATCTCTTCCTCTCAGGGCCAAGAGAGCAGTTCTGCCTTCACCCCATTCAACTCAGCTGCTTGCCTTCCACTGTCTCATCACTTTCCTTCAGTTACCACTCCCCCTTTGAAGCTCTGCCTCATGGATATTCAGCACTACTCTAATATCTGTGCACAATTATAGATTTGTTCTCTGCATTTTAGTACATTAATTATAAGCATTACATTGTTCTGGCCCCTGACTTCTTTAAATGATGTGGGTGTGTGTGCGCCAGCACCCTTGCACACGTGTGCACGTGTGTGTGTGTGTGTGTGTGTGTGTGTGTTGTAAAATCATTCACTCATGTCTCAAATGTCACCCCAAACAGGTAGCTGTTAGAAGTCTCAACAGCATTTCCTATAAGCTGGAACAGAATAAGAGTCATAGTTTGGGGAATCACTGCTTCATTTATTACAACTTTGTTCAGGAGCTGAAGCAGTTTTTTCACATCTCTGTATTTTTATATTTTACTAGTGGCCCGGTGCACAAAATTCTTGCACATTAAAAGGGAATTAATTAAAGGCAATATTTTAATATTGCTATTTGCCCTTTCTCTATAATAGAAGTGTCCGGCTGGCCCCACCCCCATTGGGCGACACCAAGACCCAGCCGGCCCCACTCCCTTCAAGCCCCGCTGGGCGGGGGATGCAGCCTCAGGTCTCCTGGCTCTGGCCCAGGGGTGGGTAAACTTTTTGACTCGAGGGCCACAATGGGTTCTTAAACTGGACCGAGGGCCGGAACAAAAGCATGGATGGAGTGTTTGTGTGAACTAATATAAATTCAAAGTAAACATCATTACATAAAACGGTACGGTCTCTTTTTTTTTTTAGTTTTATTCATTTCAAACGGGCCGGATCCGGCCCGTGGGCTGTAGTTTGCCCACAGCTGCTCTGGCCCATGCCAAGCAGCCTCACCCAGACCCTCCACACCATGAGACTCCAGACCCGCCAAACCATGGGACCCATCAATGCACCTCCTGGTGACCAGTCGTTTGGTTGTACAGATGAAAATAAAATCATGCATTTAAGCATGCACATGCATTTTCAATGCCTGAATTGTCTACGTTCTCTAAATTGAAAAATAAAGATCTTCATCCAGATAGCATCAAAATGCCAAGTTCTTTATATAATGACACATACCATTCTCTCCACTCAGTATGCTCCATTTGAATGTATTAAATGTATGTGACTCATATGAAAGGCACTGCTGCTTGCTCTTAATAGAGAAAGCATTATCTCATTACCTAAGGCCATAAAGTGGTTTAAATGGCATATACAGATTTGAAGAACAGAAGGAAAAATAACAAAAAATATCAAAAAACAACATTCAGAGCTGTGAACAGCAGAATCCCCTTCCTTTACCTTTGTGTTTTTTTTCTGCTTTTTCTATGAACCTATCTGTGCTCTGCCTCAAAATCAACACAGAAGACAAAATCAGATGCTGTAATCTGCATTTTATATGCCATTTGAGTACAAACAGGTATTTTTCAATCTTTACTCTTTTTTTTTTTTAATCAATGCAGCTCAAACTTGCTCCCAACATTCCAGGAGTCAGGCCAACATGGCTGTGTGGACACACCTTTGCTAGGTGCTGTCAGGCTTCAGGTCTGGGGCAGGGAACATGCCAGGTGTTGCTGGAAACGAATCAGCTCTTCTCTCTACATAGCAGGAGTCTTTTCATTACAAAATGCAAAGCAGCAGCCGTTTTCCATTACCCCCATCCCCAGCCCTCCTCACCTGGGGGGTAGGAAGGGGATGGGAGGATATTTACTCTTGGCTCTTTGATTTCTCTTATTTAACTGAGCCCAGTGACAGCTGCTTCTCTGAACGCAACGCCAGCCAGCTCAGGGCTAGCTGCATCTGGAAGGCAAGCAGCAGAACTGACCAGGGGCTTTGACCAAGCTGGAGCACGTGGGTCACAGCAACCTCGGCAGGTGGGCTGCTCCCAAAGACTCTAGGCCCCTCCCAGTTCTGCACCCCAGCTCCCTGCTTTCCCCCTTTCACTCACAGGTGCCACCGGCATGGTGTGCCCCAAAGCTTGGTGTGCAGATGCCAGGGTTGCATGTTCAAGATGCTCCCCTTTTCCTTGAAGGTTGAGCCATAAGCACTGGCAGGGACCTTTCCACTCGGTCGTGGTCTTTGGTCACTGCTGAGGTTTTCTAGACTCTCTAGGCCAGGGAAGTCAGGACCTTTGCCTCTGACCAACATCCTGCTGCAGCCTGCTTGAGGTTACCTCAGCCCTGAGAAAGCATGGGGGCATGGCTGGCCTGGGTGAGGGGCTGTGGGGAGGGGAGGTTGGCTAGCCGCCCCACCCTCAATTGGGGTGGGAGAGGCTGATCAGGGGTGGGGCCGGGGGAGGGGCTGGGCAGGGCAGCCATCTTGTGACAGTGTTATGGCATGAGGGTCAATTTGCATATTATCTCTTTATTATATAGGATGTTTTTTACTTATTTAAAAATCAACTATATGTGTTGTGTTAAAATGTAAAAAAAATAAAGATTGCAATTTTAGTTGATATTTTCTCAAGTCAATTGAGAGAAATGAACTATCTCTTTTTTTTTTTCGTGTTTTTTTTTGTTATACCACTTCTCTCTTCTACTTGTAAAATGCTTAAATGGAGTTAGAAAGGCAAAGCTAAGCTAGGTTTTTTTAGTTCTATGATTTCAATGGCCTTTTTCTTATCTCATTTTATCTTCATGTGATGGCCAGAATAGGATGCACAATTTTGTTAGGTCTTATCGAAGAATAAGGAAATTCAATTAGCATTTCTCTACTTTAATAGGTAGCTCTTCTTGATATTTTCCTTTGCATTCTGTGCTCTTTAAAAAGTAATGACCTCAATACTAGTGTGGAAATGCAGTTAAAATTAATCATGTGAAATGAGCAGAAGTCGCTATTTTCCATCACTCCTCCCTCCCACCTTGTCCTTTACTCAGCCCACACTTTGTCCATAACTAAAATACAGTAAAATATGGAAAACTGCCCTTGCTCTAGGTTTACTATTGAGCACTCCTTCTCTCACCTTCTGGAATGGTTAGTAGGTTTTCTTGATTTATATTTGGCCTCACCACAAACTGAATTTTTAAAAATAAATTACAATGTTACTGAATTTTTAGTCAATTCTGTTTGAAATAAACAAAGCTCAAAATGAAATATTGATTTATATTTTAAAATTTAGTTTCAGAGATATCCCATGATTTATTCATATTTTCTGGCCCACAAAATGTGAGTCAGTGCATGCCATATGATATTCAAAAGGACATAAATTTAGTAAATATTGTCACCCACCCACCACTACCAATTGCGTCTGTAACTGGAAAATAACGAACAGGCAATTTGCAAGATGCATGGTGCTGATAAGGAGGGAACTATACAGATTTCAGAGCCTGTCACATGCTCCTTATCCAAGTTGTCCTAAAATGACTAAGAATTTTTAAAAATCTTGGGTAAAATGGCTTTTAGGAACCAAATAACTTCATCGTTAATGTTGTCATCTACATATTACATATAAGTATCATAGTCTGCACTAAGGTTTTCTACTCCTTTAAGTTTCCATGCTAAAACAGATTTCACAGATTTTTGGAGGTACAGTGGGGCCTTGACTTACGAGTTTAATTCGTTCCATGACAGAGCTCATAACTCAAATTACTCGTATGTCAAATCTTAAAGTGAATGAGTGAGACACATGATGCTGGGCTGATGTTGTGGCGTTCACTATGACGTTTGCTGTGCCAGCTAGAGGTGGGCTATCTGAAGCTGGCCTGTAACCCGAATTTTAGCTCACAACTCAAAGTAAAAAATCAGCCAAGAGACAGCTCGTATCTCAAAAAACTCGTTAGTCGGGACACTCGTAAGTCAAGGCCCCACTGTATTAATGAAAGGGCTAAAACAGAGAAAAACCTATAACATAAGAGAACCGCAAAGAGAGGAAGATAAATTATGCAGAATATTTTAATTGAGTCAAGCAGTAATTTAAACTGAATAAACATACAAAAGTTTAGGAGTCTCTCTACTCATAGGCATATCTCTATTTAACCTCTAAACATACTCAACATCCTTGCCTGTAACAGAAATGTGACAGAGAAGTTAAGAGGTTGGGTGATTAAACAGTTGTTAGGCAAAATGGTGCTTCTTTGTCTCAGTACAGTCAGTGATCAAGTGATTTATTCAAATCAGTTAAGTTTGCTATATGGATCCCTGGCTGGGTAGCTCAGTTGGGTAGAACTTTGTCCTGATACACCAACGTTGTGGGTTCGATCCCTGGTCAGGGCACATACAGGAATTAACCACTGAATGCATAAATAAATGGTAGAACAAATTGATGTTTCTCTCTCTGTCTCTCCTCCCTCTCTCACCCTCTCCCTTCCCTCTCCTTTCCTTTCTCTAAAACCAATCACTTTTTAAAAGTTTGCTATATAGAAAATCATTTTATGAAAATGAAATGAATATTCAATATCTAGTGCTTAAGATATAAGCTCCATAAATAACACAGAAACATCTCTTTAAAATGAATAATTTATGCAATGTGTTTTTCTGAAACATCTGTAATCCAGTAAGTTATATATAAAATTTAACATTATGGAATACACCTAACACCATTTTGAATCTTTTATACTTTCTGCTAGTGCCACTTTGGGGAGATTAATACATTCATCATATGATTTTTGCCTGCTGTTTAAGTAGATATGTCCCATAGTTCTAAGATCTCTTTCAAAAGTCAAGGAATGAAATGGTCCTATTTCAAGGCCCTAAACAGCTTTTGCCACACACTTCTTGGTTTTATTAAATTTTACCATATCTCTCATAGCTTTCATCTTCTTAGACTCACAAGTCCTAATATTGTTGCCTGTGTATGTATATCTCAACAAACTTTCCATCATTTTAGTTTCCCTTTGCCAATTGTTTTCTAGATGGGTTTCTCTGAACCCCACTCTAATGCTCCATAATGAAATGCCTGCCAAGCAAGATACTTTTCCTGTTAGGTACTACCAAATACTCCACCAGGAAGCAATTATTTCTTTTTTTAATATATGTTTTGTTTTTTTACAGAGAGGAAGGGAGAGGAATAGAGAGTTAGAAACATCGATGAGAGAGAAACATCTACCAGCTGCCTCCTGCACGCCCCCTACTGGGGATGTGCCCGCAACCAAGGTACATGCCCTTGACCGGAATTGAACCTGGGACCCTTGAGTCCGCAGGCTGACGCTCTATCCACTGAGCCAAACCGGTTAGGGCAGCAATTATTTCTTTATTAACTATTTATTTAGTTCCTTCAGGGTATGACAGTGATCAGCTATTCACTATATGTAATTATGAGTACTGACTTGGCTACTGTAGGAAGTAGAAGGAGTAATTTAACCCATAAATAAGTATAATTTTACTTAGGGGATTTATGAGAAAATCATACAAAAGGATAAATATCTGCATTAACATTTAAAATCCATGTGGCTTGAACTAATGATTTTTCTTGTGCAGGAAGTGTAAAACCCAAGCAATGTTTAAAAATTATGACATAAATTGATCAACCTTGTGTAGATTTGAATGGTTAAGCTACCTATAGTTATGTATTTTAACTTTAGAGTATTTGAATTACTGAATTTCTACTTCATTTATAATTAAAGGCAAATAAAATGCATATAGCATTTAGGAAACCAAATATAATATTGAGAGAAAACAAGAGTTTAGTTTGAACTGTAGTCTTCTACTACTTAACTTGGTTGTTAATTTGCTCTGTGACCTTCAGTCAATAACCTCATTGTGTCTCAGAGGATATAATAATCCTGACCTGCTTCACAGGGGCGTGCTGTACTTTAATTGATGTGTGTTAAGCGCCTGGAGGTACTTTAATGAAAGCCATTATTGAAATGCAATTATTAACATTTAGGATAATGAAGTTAGCTTAGATGGCTTAGTCAAGCCTGGTGTGAAGATGGTTTCTAAGTTCGAGAACACAAAACTTCCTTAATACAAAACTTTTTTTAAAAGGCCTAAAAAAGCAAAAATAAAAAATGAAACCATAACTGGCTTATTTGCTGACTTTAGCAGCATCAGGGCCTGCAGTTTATTGCTTTGTCTCTGATCAAGTGCATTGCAATCAATGCGAATTACTACAGAGATGCTAGGAGATAATTTTGCAAAAGTGTCAAAAATGCAAAATTTGGGAGAGCTGGATAGGCTAGAAATGACTGTATTGATTTTGTAAAGGTTGGAAAATTACTATAATACCTCCTTACTTTGAGGTAGATTGCAAATCTTGCATTTTAAGCAAGATCAACTTTAATTTTAAACTTCAGGAAGGGGTTAGTGTATTTACATGCATTACTTTTATCCGTGAGAAAGTTAGAAGATCATGTGCTTACCTAGTAGAAACTACTTGGGAAATTCCCAGTAGAACTCATCCTTCTGCTCAAAAATCCCTACCTGTCCATACCTTTCGGCAGGCTTGTCTTTACACTCAGAGAGCAATCAGACAAGAATGGAAATAAGTTTAAAAAAAAAGAAAAAATACTTTCCTTATTCTCAAGAAATTACATAAACAAACAAAAAAGAAGAATTTTCAGAAAATGGTGTGAATAATGGTCATTTAATCTCAAGTAATGTCACACTTGCATTTATCATTTTTATTAATGCTATTTTAATTGATATGAATTGCATTTAATAGTGCAACAATGTCTAGAACATAGGGTCACACAAACTGAAAATCCAGAACAGAGGGATTTTCTTCAATTAGATCTTAGTTTTCAGTCACAGTGTGGAAAGTTTCAGTGCTTCTGAAAGTGTATTGTGTAATATTCTGTTAGGATTTATTTTTGTTTATACTTGCTGAAAACTTTAGAAAAAATATGTTAAAACTGCAACTAATACCTGTGATATCATTTCTCACAATTAACAAAATTAGTTTGTGTTATCAAAACATGTTTATTTTTTATTTTTATGATATGTGTTTAACATGCAGAAGATAGTTTAGATCCCTTTGCTTTTCCCCCTCAGCCTAATCTTCCTCCAAACTTCATCAGAACATATCACTATGATGAATATTTTATAGTTGTAATATAGTTTATTATTTATAATGAATATATATGTATATATTAGTAAATGATATATACTATTGGGTTTGGGTATTTTTATATTTTAAATCAATATTAATGGCATACTGCTGGTATCATTGTGCAATTTGCTTTTTCACTAGATATTGTATTCTTTGTATATATTTATTTTCATGCATAGAAACCTATTTCAGTCATTTTAAGATATATATAATAATATTCCGTTGTATGTTATTATCCATGAACCATAATATTCTCATATGTACTTCTACTTATGGAGTTTTTTTTAAGCAATCACAGTGTATTAAATATCTCCTTGTGCACATATGAAAAAGTTTTTCTTGGTTACATATGTACTTAGGAGTTGAAATGATAGATAATTATATATGCATATTTTAATATTTGCCAAACACTTTGCATTGCCTTCTGAAGAGCTCATGTCAGTGAAGTTATCATCAATAATACATTTGAGTTTGTCTTTTCTTTTAATATTATATTATCACTTGGCAAGAGGATGCAGAATAGTGTTAGCTGGTGGAATATATACTACTATATCTGTTCGCTAGTATATTAGTTTGCTTGAGCTGCCATTACAAAATAACAGATTGGTTGGTTTAAACAGCAGAAATTGTTTTTTCAGTTCTGAAGGTTTAGTTTCTCCTAAGGTCTCTCTCCTTGTCTTGCAGATGGCCACCTTCTCCCTGTAGCCTCACATTTCCTATCTTATGTGCCGATGCTTCTTCTTTTTAAAAAATCTTTATTGTTGAAAGTACTTCATAGATCCTCCTTCCCCCCCCTTCGCCTCCCCATAAACCTCTTCTAGCCTGCTCCTGTCCTTCTCCACCACCCAGGCCTTCACCACCCCATGTTCTTTGTCCATGGGTTATGCATATATGCCTACAAGTTCATTGATTGATCTCTTCCCACCCACCCACCCCTGCTTTCCTTCTGAGGTTCAACAGCCTCTTCATGTATCAAAATCTTACCATTCAGATTGGATTAAGGTCTACCCAAATAACCTCATCTAAGCTTAATTACTTCTTTAAAGACCTTATCTCCAAATATAGTCACATTCTGGGGTACTGGGAGTTAGGGATTCAATGTAAGAATTGGGGCAACAAAATTCAGCTTATAAAATGCATGTGTGTATACATATACATACACATACACATACACATACACATACACATACACATACACATACACATACACATATACATATACATATACATATACATATACATATACATATACATATACAATTTGTGTTCCCTCAGGTATGTGTGTGTATATTCATTTAGCATCCAGTATAATGGAGAACTGTATTTTTTAAGTAAAAGCAGGTTCCCACTCTAAAATGTAGATCAGACAGGAAATATGAGGAGCTCTTTTTCTGAGAACGGAATCTGCCGTTCTTCATCTTATAACTCACCCAGTTCAACAGTTTCCAAAGAATTCATGAATGTATTCTTTTCCAAACTGAAGGGCTCTTACTTGAATTTCAGGACAAAAGATTGCTAATGAACCACACTAGCTTTATAAACCCAGTTAAATCTCACAGCTTTAAATCTGAGGAAGTAAGTGTGGTGATGATGTGTCTCAAGTGAGAGAGTGGAGAGGAAATGCTTTTAAAATGCATAATGTATGAATATAATTGGGCAATAAATGGAGGCACTCCGCAGCAAGTGACACAAGTCTAAAGGAGCCATTACTAAGTAGAAAATTGGAGATATTTTTCTACTAGTTAAGTTAAAACTTGACAATAAAATGTTGCTAGTTTTTTGTGGATATCCCAATTGAATTTTTTTTTAGATTCTACGTGCCAAATAAAATATTAGACAGGATTTTCCCAGTAGCATTCACATATCACTTTGCTTTAAAAAAATAATAAAGTTGCCGTTAATGGCTTGAGAGCCTCAGATACAAATCGTTTCCCTTATTAAGCCACTGCTAATTACCTTTGTGTAGTTTCCTGCCTCAGTCCCAATTGTGTTTTAGCTTTTTTATAATTCTGTAAGACACTGTGAGATTTTTTAATTGATCATTTCATCTGAATTCGTAATCTCACCTGTATAAAGGTAAATATGTCACAGATTTCAGGCTCGCAATGATAACTAAGGCAAAATGTCACCTGGTGTCTCACTCTTCTGTTGGGCTACATATGATAAAGCCCCTAAGCATAATGGACATATTTTTGCTAGAAATAGTGTAATAGTTTAAACACTTTCTTTACAAAAGTTAATACAACTTTTGTTTTAACAAAAATAAATACTTTTTTAGCAGTTTTATTAAATTCAACAAGGAACTGTCTTCTTGCATTTCAATTTGATGACAGGGATTGCATTTGGTAAAATTATTTGATTAGAGAGTAATCACCATTATTAGATTAGAGGGAATTAAATTACAATTACTAAAAACTACAGGTAATTACATTACATCTTAATTTCAAAGCTAAACTCATCCTCCCTCCCCCACAGAAACATTTTATCAATGTGCTTAATTATGTCTGTATATCTATTAATGTGATACATAATAATGGCTTTGATCATTTGAAAGGCAAAAGTATGTAATTGAACAATTATTACAGCCACACTGCTTGAAGGCACTATTTGTCAAGAGAGTTATATGATGGCCAATTATATCCACTCAACCTTGAAGGATAATTCTCTCTTCTGATGGGAACAAATTACCATTACACTTCTCCCCCCCCCAAAAAAAAAAGTTTAACTGTTGGCTTTTAATGTAAATGTTCTAAAATGAACTCTTTTTTTTAGTGTCAGACTTGCTTTGTTTTAAATAAAAATGTATAATATACAAATTTATCAGAATATCTCACATAAATGTTCAAAAATTAATTAAACCTCAGCCCTCAAGAACATAGATACAATCAAAGAAACAGGGGTAAAGTTTTGAGTTCTTAAGAAACTCCTAGCCTTGAACTATTCGTTTTTCTCAACCAGAGTAGTGACTTTGTTTTAACATACAGATTAAACATCTGGTTTCCTGGCTCAGAAGAGATTATTCATAACAAACCAAGAAGAAACTGGAGGAAACTGTTAAAGCTACGTATAATGGTGGCAGGAGAAGTAAAGGCTCAAAGTGTGACTTTCAGGAAGAGAATAGAATAACTAAAAGATAGTCATGAATTTTATTCTTACATAGTACAATAAAGTATGATCTTGCCTTAGCCAGTTTGACTCAGTGGATAGAGTGTCGGCCTGTGGATTAAAGGGTCCTGAATTTTATTTCGGTCAAGGGCAGGTATCTCAGTTGCAGGCTCCTCCCTGACCCAGGCCTTGGTCAGGGCATGTGCAGGAGGCAACCAATTGATGGTTCTCTCACATTGATATTTCTCTCTGTCTTTTCCTCTCCTCCACTCTCTCTAGAAATCAATGGAAAAAATATCCTCAGGTGAGGATTAAAAAAAGGATGATCTTAATGTTCATATTTAGTTATCAAAAATGGTTAGATTATGTTCAGTGTCCTTGGAATACTGGGTAGAATAGACTATTTGTAATCATAATTTTATTACCTTGAAATCTAGTTACTCACCTCCCTCATTGAAGCCAAGTAAGGATTATTCTACATTTATGACATAAAATAGGATTTAAGATCCAGAAAGTGAAAGGGGGAGGACTACGCCCTCCATCTTGCCCCAGGGTAAGGGCTATGCCCTCCATCTTACCTTGAATCCTCCATTTTTGGGGAGAGCCATGTGCTTGGCAAGGCTTCTTCCCGGAAGCCCAAGACTCTGCTAGCCACACCCAGGACTTCTTTAAACTAACCAATGACAATCAAGGGAAGTGCGCGCCATAGATATGACCACATCCTGTGTAACAAGACACCGACTTGAGCCTGGCCAATAGACAGGGCCCACAGTCCTTTCTCCTCCCCTTACTCCAACCCCCTATAAAACCCCTCTTCCCACAGGGCTAGCTCTCTCTCTGCCACTTGCTTCTGCGTCAGTAAGGAGGGTAGGGGAGCCAAGCCTGGGCTTGAATAAAGACTCTTATGCTTTTGCATTGGACACGGCTGGCTCCCTGGTGTGGTTTCTTGGGGATCCTGAAATCTGGGCATAACAAAAGAACAGTGCTTTGTTGTGATGTTATTAAGCTACACTTTCTTACCTAGGTATTTTGTTTTAAAAATAAGAGATTAGAATTTTAAATATTTGATGGATTCATTTAATAATTTCTGGTTTGCAAATAAAACTTTTCACTTGTCTCTGAGTTTTGGGGAACAATTTAGAACAGTATTTGACAATATATTTTTATATCAGGGATTTTTGATTTGTATTCTTTTGGTCCTGCTGATGCCAGGAACAAAAATTAGAAACACACAATGCTTCTTTGATTTGTGACATATGGTTGGGAAATATTAAATTGGTTATTTTAAACAATATTTCCAATGAATCTGATTAATTTAAGCCAAAATTAAAAAAGAAACAAAACAAGCAAACAGAAAAAAATTTCCCCTGAGAGAAAGTTCATGGGATTGTTCATTATCATAGGTATGTTTTCAAACCCTGAATTTCTTGTAAGAGTCTTTTCATGAGGTTACAATATTGTAGGAAGTAAAAAATAGCAGACTGTGATAAAAAAATATAACTTTGACTTCTTTAATTGGAAGTAGATAAAATTTGTTGTTCTCCATCAGTATCTGCTCTGTCCAAAAAAACCTCAATCCATTTTCTGTCGGCCTGAATCATTCTTTATCTTGTTTCACCAGTCCATCTGACCCTGTCACCACAGGTTTTAAGTAGCCTTTTCTCTCTAACAATACCATGTTTCTTTCTTCAATATTATTCTTTCTGCTTCCTTTCTTTATTCAAGTGCACTTTGGAGTCACATGGGAAACTGCCAATGAGATGTAAACTCCTGTGTGAAAAACTCTTTCTCACTCTAGCACAACAGGTTAATCACAGACATTTTCTAAAGCTTGACTGAGCTGGTGATTTTGACATCTTCTGAGTAACTCAAGGCAAACAAAACACTCAGTATTGATTGATGGAAATATCCTGGACTGTGAATCAGAAGTCCTGACTGACCAGCTACATATTACTTTGGGTAAATCTCTTAATCTCTGAACATCAGATACTTTGTATATAAATTGGAATTTGAAATAGACAGCTCCTTTTAAAATCTAAAATGCTGTGAATGTGATGGAAAATTATAAGTTGATGTATTCCCTATGCTATCCATTTTGTTTTAATTAATCACTACCAGTAAATTGAGGTTTTGTGTGTTCATAACCTCAATCACTAAATTTCAAATTAGCAACCATTGTAAAAAATAACAGAAAAAATATCTTTTATTTAGTTTCTCAGTTCAACATCATTCTACCTCAAGGAATTAATAGTATATCTAAATGCTAACTACCATCTGAAAAGAGTCATTCCTACTCAACATTTAATCTTTTCCTAATTCAGTCACATTGTGGAAGAGGGCTGGATTTTGAGTTAATAAAAGCCTGTGGTGACACTTCAGAAGAACCAGCCTGAGCATTCTAAAATTAATTTCTAACCCTTCTTATGGTTTAATTTTTGCAACCAATCAGGGCAAATGCATTTATTCTAGGGTCAATGCCTCACAAAAAGTAACTTAGCGATATAGAAGTGAGCAAAATAAAGCAGCCATGCAGTTCTGCAAACAGATTAACCAAAAAAATGTGCACAAATGAATTTTTGAGAAAAAATGAGTAAGCTTCTGGAGAATGCAGGTCACTGCATTGAAAATGTGGAGGTTAAATAGAATTAAAAAAAACGTTTTGGGTATTCATATACAACCCTCTTTTCTGGTGTATTTTTACCACTTAAGGAAAATGGTCACTCAGGAAAATGTCAGATGTAATTTGTCACCACTTATCATTTAAAAAAATAGTAACTGCTGCTTTTTAGAGATAAAAGGCAGCCTTCTTAATTTTCTAGGGAAGTCAAAGAAATATAAGCAAAATATGCACTGAAAATCAAACTTCCTTCCTGACTGCTTTTTAATTACATTTAACTAGAGGCCCAGTGCATGAATTTGTGCACCAGAGTGGTCCCTCAGCTTGGCCTGTGGGATCAGGCAAAAACCAGCTCTTCGACATTCCCTGAGGGGTCCTGGATTATGAGAGGGCACAAGCCAGGCCGAAGCACCTCACTGGTGCAAGGTCAGGTACAGAGAGAAATGCGGGAGGTTGGCCAGCTGGGGAGGGACTGCGGGAGGGCTCCAGAGCATGTCTGGCCCATCTCGCTCAGACTCCAGCAGTAAGCTAACCTACCAGAATGAACATCTGGTGATCAATGCACATCACAGCGAGTGGTTGAAGGCCTTAGCGTATCATTAGCATATTAAGCTTTGATTGGTTGAGCAGATGACCTGATGACCAGACACGGACACTTACCATATTAGGCTTTTATTATATAGGATATTTACAGAGTTCCTGTTAGTGACTGAGCTAGCTGTTTTGGAAGATACAAAGATAATTCAGTCCTGGTTCACACCTTAAAACTGACAACGATCTCATTTGCTTTTGACTCTGCAAGAAACAACTAAGTGATTCAGAGTTGTTAGTTTGCTGATTAAATTACTATAAAAAAATCTTTCTATAAGGATATTGTCATCTGCAAAAAGAACAGTGCCAAGATCAATAAATCTTTTTTGGGTGAATGAATGATTAAGTATTTATAGTTTGGAAATAATGATGCAGGTTGAGATTTTCTGCTTACTCTTAGATAATATAGTAATTTCTTTCACTGTAATTTCTGGATATTTAGTATATCAGAAAAAGTTAAACTACCTTCACTATTTTTCTAGATGTCCAAGTGATACCTGATAACTAAATTTATAATTTGTTCAGAAGACTGAATTAGTAGAATAACTAATTTGGTTAAGAACCTGAGCTCCCAAATAAATTTTTTTTTAATTTAATTTACACTATTTTTTAAAATTTATAACTATACTAGAGGCCCGGTACACAGATTTGTGCACTGGTGGGGTTCCTTGGCCTGGCCTGTGGGGATTGGGCCAACACTGGCTCTCCAACATTCTCTGAGGGGTGCTGGATTGTGAGAGGGCGGTTCTCAAGTGATGCACCCTGGAATCAGGCTCCCTCCTCTCTGGTTCCAGGTACATCACCTGAGAACCGCAGCTGCCAAGTCACTGCAGCTTGACAGCTCTTGCATTGAGCATCTGCCCCTGGTGGTCAGTGCACATCATAGCTACTGGTCAGATGGTTGAAAGGTCCGACGGTTGCTTAGGCTTTTATATATATAGACTAGAGGCCCAGTGCATGAAATTCGTGCATCAGGGGGTGTCCCTCAGCCCAGCCTGCACCCTCTCCAATCTGAGACCCTTCAGGGGATGTCCGACAGCCAGTTTAGGCCCGATCCCTCTCACAATTCGGGACTGCTGCCTCCCAACCGTTCACCTGCCTGCCTGCCTAATCACCCCCTAACCACTCCCCTGCTGTCCTGATCACCCCCAACTGCCCTCCCCTGCCGGCCTGGTCACCCCTAACTGCCCTCCCCTGCAGGCCTTGTTCCCCCCAACTGCCCTCCCCTGCTGGCCATCTTGTGACATGGGGGCGGCCATCTTGTGACCACATGGGGCGGCCATCCTGTGCAATGGAGTGACAGTCGATTTGCATATTACCTCTTTATTATATAGGATGTTTTTCCTTTTTGTTGAATTTATTGTGGTGACACTGGTCAATAAAATTATACAGGTTTCAGGTTCTCAATTCCACAACACATTATCTGTACACTGTATTGTGTGTTCACAACCTCAAGTCAAGTCTCTGTCCATTACCATTTATTCTCCCTTTATCCTCTTCCTCTTCCCCCCAGCAATCACCACACTGTTGTCCATGTCCATGAGTTTTTGTCTCTCTATATATTTTTTACTCTTTTGCTCAATCTCTCTACCACCAAGGCTCCTCTCCACCCAGCCAATACTCCACCATTTACTGCCTATGTGACCTTAAGCAAGTTACTAATTCTATACAAAGGCCCATTGTCTTATAATCAAAGTGGAGGTAGATAATACACACTATTTTCCATGGCAGTGGCTGATTTTAAAGTAAGATTTAAAAAATAGGTGTGTTTACAGCCATGAGGAAGTAACAGGTTCTCATTATCTGTTTGATTTTTGATTAAGTCAATAACTACACAAGATACTGTATATAAAACACTGGAAAAAAGTTACCACAGATATTAGGAAACAGACATCACAGGACTGTGATCCCTGAGGAAAAGGCAAATATCCAAGGTGAGACATACAATTACTTTGGCTTTCAGCCTAGCTGTAACTTCAGACCATGCCACAGATTTGGAGAAGCCAAATAGACCCCTGAATTCTCACAACACAGTGTAGATAGTGATTGAAATTTGGGGAGGCAACAGTGGCTGGAAGTTCTAGGGCAGCCGTGGTCAAACTACGGCCCGCAGGCCGGATCCGGCCCATTTGAAATGAATAAAACTAAAAAAAAAAAAAAAGACCGTACCCTTTTATGTAATGATGTTTACTTTGAATTTATATTAGTTCACACAAACACTCCATCCATGCTTTTGTTCCGGCCCTCCGGTCCAGTTTAAGAACCCATTGTGGCCCTCGAGTCAAAAAGTTTGCCCACCCCTGTTCTAGGGTATAATTCCAGATAGAAGGAAGCTACAAAGGAAAAGAGCTCCATGAACTAGCATAAGGCTCATCTTGGATCTTTGACTTGAATCTATTTTGTATATGCATTTGGAGAAACTGCAAGAGATTGTGAAAATAATTACTTCCCAGAAGAAATATACTAAGGTGTGGGGGGGAAGTAAGATACACAAGTCCTCAAACTAAGGTTGATCCAGGAACTACTTGTAGGGGCTAAAAACAATGTAATACTTTTCCTCCCACCTTCTAAGTTCTTCTAGCTGGGCTGATAATAGAATGAGCAGAGAAAAATTAACAGAAGAAAAATCAAATTTTAGTTTAGGCACAGGAGGAATTCACATTAGCATGAATAATTCCACAGTCAATGAGGCAGCATTGGGTATACATGACATTTTAGACAAAGGAGGAAACAGGGAGAACAGGATCTTAGATTTCAGAGGTGAGAATGGGTGATTTACACGTGGTTGAGGAAGGCCTGAACACACATGACAGGCAAATTCTTGCTAGGTAACTCAGTGGGACACAGTGGGTATCTAATTCCAGGCCCCTATCTGAAGCCCTCCTATTTCCAATTCTTAATTCTAATTAGGTTAGGATGAACATCCTAAGATTACTCTTGAAGCAGGTTTTTTTATCTAAATATTTTAGACAAGAAAGAGGAGAGAGTAAAAGGTTCTTTCTAAGCCTCCTGCTTCTTAATAAACAGCTCAAAATTAATATCCCAAAAATGCAGCTTCAAGGTGGTAAAATTTTGGTCTTCACATTCAAGATGCCAACCTCCAGGGAGAACACACAATGCATTCAGTAGGCACCTCAGAGAAATCACACATTAATGATAGGAATAAATGAAGTCTATATTGTCAACTACTCTGGGTCTGCCCTAGTAAAACTGATACTGAAAAGGATAAAGCTTATTTTCAAGTAACTCAACTGCCTACCAGAACAAAATCTAACACTCTTTGAAAACAACAAATTCTGAATCTCACAAATGTAAAGTTTAAGATGTTTAAAATTCAGTAAAGATTACTGGACATGAGAAATAAAATATGAGTCATAGATAGGAGAAAACTCAGTCACTACAAATATACCCATAAACGACAAAGTTTCTGCTATTAACAGACAAGATCTTTTAGCCATTGCAAATGTAATCAATATGCTCAAGTATTTGCTGGAAAACACAAATGTAATCTAGAAGAAAATAGAATACATAGAAAAAATAATCAAGTGAAACTTCTAGAAATTAAAAAAAGTGTGACCTAGGATATATAAATCAAGCTTTCCCAATACTCTATTGGTTTAACGGTGGTGTAGACACTGACACTCCAAGAAGAAAGAGAGGTGTATTTAATCACATCACAGTAGAAAATAGTAATAATGAAGGAATGAACAGGAAAAGGAAAAAAAAAAGACTGACTAAATGAATAGACTATTAGTGATTTTCTAAACACTATTAAATTTTCTAATATAGATGTAATTGGAATATCAAAAGGAGAGGGAAGAGAAAGGGAGTCAGAAACAATAATTGAAGAACATTTTCTTGATTTTATAAAAACTATAAATAAAACCATGTATTAAAAAACTGCAATGAAAGTAAAGCAAGATAAAAACAAAGAAATCCAAATGAAGGCATATCAAATTCAAATTGCTGAAAATCAGTTATAAAAGATAAACCAACTCTTTAAAAAAAAGAAGAAGAAAAAAGCCCTGACCGGTTTGGCTCAGTGGATAGAGCATCGGCCTGCGGACTGAAGGGTCCTGGGTTTGATTCCAGTCAAGGGCATGTACCTTGGTTGCCGGCACATCCCCAGTGGGGGCTGTGCAGGAGGCAGCTGGTCAATGTTTCTCTCTCATCGATGTTTCTAACTCTCTACCCCTCTCCCTTCCTTTCTGTAAAAAATCAATAAAATGTATTTTTAAAAAAGAGAAAAGAGATAAATTTTATAACCTAGAAAGGATGTTAGACTTCCTGTCGGGAAGCATGTATACTGGAAAATAATAGAAAAGCATCTGTTATGGATTGAAAAAAAACAACAACAAAACTGAAAAGCTATAATTGTCAAGCTAGTGAGAATTTATTTTTAAAATGAAGGAAAATTAGAGGGTTTTAGAAAAACAAACCCAGAGACATTTGTCATCAGCAGGTCATAAACAATGTCACAAAGAACTAAAAGTGAGGAATAGAAGTATAGCTAATAAATCAAAAGTATAAATAAAATGGAATACTAAAAAATATGCAATTAATCCAAAATAAAGCAGGATAAAAACAGAAATGGGTCAAAGAAAGAATGGGGAAAATAAAAAGTCAATAGATTTAAACCAACTCTTTTGATGAATACACGTACAAGTAAATTTCCAGCAAAAAGACTAAGATTATATGACTGGATAAAGAAGAAACAGTTTAAATATAAAAGAATTATAGGTTAAGAATAAAAGGATAAAAAATATATTCTACACAAATACTAATCATAAGAAAGTTGGAGTGGCTATGTTAATATCAAACATTATAGACTTCAGAACAAAGATTATTAGTAGAAATAAAGAGGAATATTTCATAATTATAAAGTAGTAATTTCATCAATGAGTTAGAAATACTCCTAAAGGTCATGCAACTAATACATAACACAATAATGCATGAAGCAAAAACTGTCAGTACAAAAAGAAGAAATAAAAAAAATTAGTTCTTGAAAAAAATGTAAATGCATTGGAATGAATGACAAGTGTTACCAGGCTTTTGCAGTAATTTAGTAAAGTATGAAGAAGCAAAATAAGGTAGCAACAGTGGCAGAAGGAATAATAATCAGAGGCATAATTTTGGTGATTTAATGGAGGAAATATGGTGTTAAGAATAATGGCCTGGGTTAGATCTCAGCTTTCCCAAATACTTAGTGTGGAATCACGGAGTAGGTCCTTTAACACTTCCTAGTCTTGGTTTTTCTGTTTATAAAACAAAGACTGTAAATTATTGTATTTTAGGCAATGATAAGAAATATAATATAGTTAAGAAACCTTTATTTGAAATAAGATAGGTTCTATTATTATACCTGTTTATTCAGACAGTGAAAATATGGTTGAGAAGATAATTATCACTTTTAAGGTCAAGCAACCACTACAATGAGGAATCAGAATTCAAAATCAGGTAATTCGTGTCCTCCATTTCATGAATTGTTGGCTAGAATAAAGAGCAGACATGTTCTCAATCAGGTTATGGAATAACAACAAAAACAATAATATCTAACACTTAAACAGTACTTACCATTTTCCTATACTGTTTTATATTCATGATTTCTTATCTATATATATTAAAGCCCAGCAACCAGAACAATGGAACGTCCAGAATGACTGGAATGACTGGTCACTATGACGTGCACTGTGGCGGTCAACCAGCCCGATCATGACTCTGATTGTCCCCCACCCAAACTCCCGCAGCCCCTTCCCAGCCAGCCCCACTCCCGATCACCACTCCCCCCCCCCCAATTGAGGGTGGGGACAGCTGGCCAACCTCCCACGTTCCTTCCCCACCCGCCAGCCCAGCCCAATTGGCCCCCATCAGGGTGGGCCAGCCAGACCCCACCATGCATGAATTCATGCACCAGGCCTCTAGTTTATATACAAATTTCTCAACTTATATTCCACAATTATTAATTTTTTATGTACTTACGAATTCACAATGCATATTCTGCTTGGACCTTTTTTGCCTTTCCTCTTGCCAAATTTTAACAAAATGACTTCTAAAACTGTCTACAACTTAATTAAAACAACTCTTATTAATGTCGTGTTTATAAATAAACCTTTGGTGAAATAAGTAGCCTCCAGCTTTGGAAGCAATCACAATTAAGGCTGTCAATACTCATTAACTGCTTTGAAGAGAAAAGACCAAAATAAGTTACTAAGTGTCTTGAATGGTAGAATACTCCATAAACTACTGTAATCTGTTTCTTATCTAGAAAATTAAGGATGGATTAATTACAAGACTGACAAGAAGTGTTACACAAGAGGATTGAAAGACTTAGGTTTCTTGAAAGCTACTTCAGTTTATATATAATTTGGGAAGACATGTCTCTAAAACTATCTGTGGAAATTCAATGGAAATATCTTAAAGAGATGAAGAATCTTGGTGCGAATATTTTTTTTTATAGAAAAGTGCTATATTTGAATACATCTGTTGGTTCTAAGCCCAGTTTTATTACTAATTGATTGTGTGAATTTAGACAAATCACTTAAATTCTATACAATTGGAATAAGAATTTATTTCTTATTTATAAACACATTTATCTATAAAATGTGTTATTCTGAGATTCAAAATTAGATCTTGCCCCCAAAACAGCATCTTCTTTACTTTTTCTATTATTCCTTATTGATTATGGTATTACATATGTCTTCTTTTCCCCCATTCCCACCCCCCCAGCACATGCCCTCACCCCTCTTGTGTCTGTGTCCATTGGTTATGCTTATATGCATGCATACAAGTCGTTTGGTTGATCTCTACCCACTCCCCGCACCCTCCCCTGCCTTCCCTCTGAGGTTTGACTGTCTGATGCTTCTCTATCTCTGAATCTATTTTTGTCTTCTTTAAAACCTTCCTAACACTGTTAGCAGTAATCATTGGTTACTCCCTGCATTTTTTTCTTCCCATGCAGACATAAATGTCCACCTGATACCCCATTTCTGTTGATTCTTCATGATATTTCTTGAATATGTACCTTCTTTTTCTTAATCCCTGACACCACTCTAGAAGTGGCCTCATCATCTAACACATAGACCAATTCAGTAGTCTAACTTGTCTATTCACATTTAATCACTCCATTCTCCAATTTAATCTGAACAGCTTCAATGTTAATTATCCCAAATCACCATTTGGTCACAAACCTGATTCAAAATATTTAAAACCTACTGGTTTCCTCCAGTATAAATTGAAACACTTTGGCACAAATTAACAACCTTATCTCTTAATACACCTGTTCACAAATTCATTATTTTCAATACAAAATCCAGGCAAAATTAGAAAGCAAGTCAAGATTAATTGCATTATTCTTACTGTCCCATCAGCCACTGTGTAATATTAATCCCAGTCAGGGATGGGGTCAGGAATTATAGCAGGTTTCAACCTCCACTTCTTCCTCTAGGTTATCTACCCCTTTACTTAGACTCCAGTTCTTACCTCACCTCTTTTATGTGCCTAAATCACTCGAGATTTTTCTCCCTTCCACACATCAACATTAACTCTCAGAATGGATTTGCAGAAATATCAATGAAGTTAAGTGATAATTTTATGTCTTGTGCTCACTGCCCATGGAAGCTGTGTCAAACTTTACTTTTCTCCTCAAGTTCCATTCCCTCAATACTAGCACAGGATTTTCCTCTAACACAGAAAATATAAAAAAAGGAATTTACTCAATATTGTTTACCTCCATCTTTTAAACTACATTTTTATCCATCAGTCCCTCAGATATATTTCATATTTTTTCACTTGCGTTCATCCCCTCTGACCTGTTGGTTCCCTTTCCATCAATAAGCATCACTCTTTTATACCCTCAATGTACCCTTCTTTATATATATTTCTTTATTGATTTCAGAGAGGAAGGGAGAAGGAGAGAGAGACGGAAACATCAATGATGAGAGAGAATCATTGATCGGCTGCCTCCTGCATGCCCCCTACTGGGGATCAAGCCCACAACCCAGGCATGTGCCCTTGGCCAGAATCGAACCCGGGACCCCTCAGTCCGCAGACTGATGCTCTATCCACTGAGCCAAGTCTGCCAGGGCTACCCTTCTTTTCTTTTCTTTTCTTTTTTTTTTAATTGATTTCAGAGAGGGAAGGAGAGGGAGAGAGAGATAGAAACATCAATGATGAGAGAGAATCATTGGTCAGCTGTCTCCTGCATGCCCCACACTGGGGACTGAGCCTGCAATCCTGGCATGTGCCCTGACCGGGAGTTGAACCGTGACCTCCTGGTTCATAGGTCCACATTCAACCCCCAGGCCATGCCGGCCAGGCAATTTGCCCTTCTTTATCAGCCTGTATGCTTGCTTCAATCTCTCCTATCCTAAAACAAAAAAATACAACACTTACACATGCACACACAAACACACAACCTATTGTAAAAAGGCACTCTCAAACTTTGTGAAACTGAAATTTTAGATTTAAAAGTTAAATTTAAAGGATGTACCGGTATGCTAACATTTACCAACATTTTAAACATCCATACCTGATAGTCTAGTAAATCATCACTTTGGCAAGTTTGTCCTGTAGAAATGACCATACAGGTGCCAGACCAGTTAGGCTAGCTTTTTTCTAATTTTTTTGCTCAGGCCTTAGTAAGAAAATGTTTGAATGAATTGTATTTTATTCATAATATTGAATACTATATAACTAATAAAAAAGAATGCAGTAGATGCAAATGATATAGGATGCTCTATAATATATATTACATTAAAATATCAAAATGCTAATAATTCTAATTACACAAAAAACGCATGGAGGCTGGATTGGGGCATGACAAAGGGGACTTTCCATTTTTACTCTTTCTATTGAATTTGTACAATGACCTAAAACCTTATAATAGTTGCCTCTGTGTGTATGTATAAATCTTGAAAACGTATTTTCCCCAGATTAGTTTTTCTATTGATATATAATTACATAGACTTTTGGAAATGTTTTCTTTAAAGTTATTTTAATTAAAAAATTAGGATGACCAAAAATAATATCTATAATTCTAGAAACCTAACACAATCATTTGGTACCTCCGATCTGTTCTACAACATGGGAGGGGGCGAAAGAACTATAGCCTACCACAGGATTTTATAAATAAAGTTTCCTTAGAACACCAACACAAACATTTGCTTACTGTTTTGTCTGTAGCTGCTTTCACATCACAATGGAAGAGTTAAGTGGTTGCAAAGAGATTGTATGGTCCAAAAAACTTAAAATATTTCCTTTCTGGCACTTTTCAGGAAAAAAAAAAAGAATGTTGAATAGAACTTATTATCACAGCAGTATATTTCACATAGTTGTAATCAGTGTTAATACAATCTTGTACACGTTTCCCTATAATATCATAGCAAATGCATTTCCTTATTGCTATTGTTATAAGCATAATCTTTATGCTTTTCTAGCAAATCATTCTGTCAGATAAGACATTTAAAAGAATAGTTCCTTATTGTTGAACATTTAGCTTCCAATTTTGTTAGTATTAAAAATAATTCTTAGAGAAGAATAACTCTAATGAATATTTGAGGCTCATTTTGGATAATTCTCTTAGGGTGTGTTTTAAGAAATTGAATTAGAGCATCAAAAGATGAATATTTTATACTTTTCATAGAAATTATATTGTGGATGTCCAAAAGATTTGTACCAATGACAATGGCAGCAGCAAGGCATGCTAATACTGAATTCATTTGACAATGCCAGAAAAAGTTATGGGATGGTGTGTGTGTGTGTGTGTGTGTGTGTGTGTGTGTGTGTGCGCGCGCACGCGCGCATGTGCAAGTTTGTACCTCACTAGTTTATAATTTCTATTTATTTGACTACTATTCTGGTTGCATATTTTTTGTTCCTTTTAAAATTTTTGGATAGCATCTGACAACATCCTTTACTAATATTGTTGAGATCTTCAAGTTATTTGTGCTATCAATTCTATGATTTTTATGTAAGAAATTCAATGTCCCTGACATACTTGTTTAAATATTTTAAAATTTCTTAAACTCATGGTTGGCCAAAATCTATAAATTAGTATTATCTGCCTTTCATCTTCCTCTATACTATTGAAATGCAGGATAAATGTTCATTAGTAATCTGCTTTTTTATGTTATTTATTTTTTAATATATTTTATTGATTTTTTACAGAGAGGAAGGGAGAGGGATAGAGAGTTAGAAACATCAATGAGAGAGAAACATCTATCAGTTACCTCCTGCACACTCTCTACTGGGGATGTGCCCACAACCAAGGTACATGCCCTTGACCAGAATCGAACCTGGGACCCTTGAGTCCGCAGGCTGACGCTCTATCCACTGAGCCAAACCAGTTAGGACAGTACTCTGCTTTTTTTTTTTTTTTTAATATTTTCTTACTCATTTGTGCACCTGACCTTGATGACCCTTATTACTACATTAAAACTCTCTTCTGACTTATTGAAACATTTGTTTTCTCTCCTGGGTCTCATATCCTGGGACTATTTCTCACTTCTATTTGTTGGGTTTCTATCCTTTTTTCCACATTTCAATCACTGTTGGTCTTAATTTTCCATCTAATCATTCTTTTCTTATCACTCAGTCAATTTTTCTGGGTAATTTCAGATTATCCAAAGTATTTATTTTATTATGTTATACTTTCCCTATCTTTATTATTCATTTTTCTCCCAAGCTCCAGTCATATGTTTTTAAATTATTTTTATATTAAATATATCAGGATGATATTGGTTAATAAGATTATATAGTTCTCAAGTGTAAATTTCTATAATACCCGATCTGTATATATATTACATTATGTACCCACCACCCAAAGTTAAATTTTCTTCTGTCACCACATATTTGACCCCCTTTCCCCTTTACTACATCCACACCCCTTCCAGCTGGTAACCACCATACTGTTATCTGTGTCTATGAGGTGCTTGTTTGTTTGTTTGTTTGTTTCTCTTGTTTATTTATTTGTTGCTTTCAGTTTTACATTCCACGTATTAAACAGGTCCACCTCATTGTCTGGAAGTTTGTTCCAACAAATTCATTAAATTCATCTCCTGAAAGTATCTCCTCTTCCTGTCATTCATACCTTGGTTAATGATACTATTATTGAGCCATTTTATAGAACTAAAATTCTTGGAGTTGTCCTTTATATTTACCTTTTTCTCATACTCCACACTCAATAAGTCACCAAGTATTGTCAATTCTAACTTCTAGATACTAGTATCTTCTTCTATTGAACCATCCTCACTGCAGAGGATTATGCCTTCATCATCTCTTTCTATTGTTTCTCAACTAGTTTCTCACAGTTAAAGTATTTCCTCTTATTTTATGTTATCTAGTTCTGGAGACTTTCCCATTTTATAGCATTATGCCCACTGTACTATAATTGTTTACATGTTTGAAATCTCCATTGGACCATAAACTGCTAACAGTGTCATGTTAGGCTTTTCAATCCCAGGTCTTGGAACAAGTGTCTACATTGATCATTCAATAAATAGTATTTGAGTATAGGCATTCAATTATTATAAACATAAAACACTATATTAATTTACCAAGGCATTTAGCCTTCACTTTAATTATGAAAAGGACAGTAAGGATGCCTAATAAAGATGCTTTAAGTGTTATCATGTAGGTTTGGATAAATCTTCTTGCAACCTCTAAAAGTCCAACACACAAGCAATGATATGTAAATGATCTTCCAAATAGTTCCATACCAAAATGGTTCCTTAAACACCAGGTTAGTTAATTACTACATGTATTAGAATATTTGTTTAACCACTTTAACAGATCTATCTATTAACAGAGGCTTAAAAAAGAAAGGTTTAGTTCTCTCAGAGGCAAGTAAAGAAGTATAGGGAGTTTTTCCCCCAGAGGTTAATCAGGAAGATGTTGCCTTTATCTAAACAGCTTCACCGTCACTACATCCAAAGAAGGTGTGGTGGGAAAAGTGGATGGCATACACATTTCTTTTAGGGATATGACCTGAAAGTTGCACATAGCATTTTTGCTCATATTCAATTTTCCAGTATTTGATCATGTGACCAAATTTGAGGCAAGGAATGTAGTTATCTCACTGGGCAGCTATCTTAAGTCAAGTTTCCCTGGAAAGGGATTTCAAAGAAGATATTTCTCTTAGGAATTTAATGGGATAGGTGCTCTTGGAAGCAATATCTGTAAGGAAGCACTCGAAGGATTGCTAAAAGCAGAGTTGAACTTCAGTGCACTTGTAACAGAGACAACAGCAGATCCTTCAGGAATCTCTGAAGTATTGTTATCCCTTCAGAAATGTCTAGAATTGAGGCAATCCTGGACCAACAAGTGATTGGATAGAAAATTCTCTGAAGGAGGGGACATGACTTTGGGTGAACCAGCTTGCCAAGGGTAATTCATAAGGAGGAAGACATCAATAGCCACTGAGACAGAAACAATTTAGGTAGAAAGGGGCAGGACCAGGGGAGGAAGAAGTGAAACCAGGAACTCAGCTAGGCAGAGTTACTAAGACACCCCAACTGGGGTGGGAAGGAAGGGTGCATGCAAGAGGCATGAACTTTAAAATGTATGGATATTACTGAGACACACAGCGTGCAGATAACCAATCACAAGGCAGGGAGGCAAGAATATCTACCAAAAAAGCACTTGCTCCCTTCCCTTCTCCCACAGTTCAGTGCACAATGGATACCCGACATTCCTGTTGCTGAGGAGCACATCCCCTGTGCCCACGTGGCTTATGGCCATGTGGGCCTCCATGCATGGACTATTAGACTTTAATTAGCCTGGATACTAAACTACTCCCCACTGTAACATGGAAAGGGAACTCTGGACACTGACCTGCTCCTGGAACCTTAGCTGTACCTTTCCCAGGACTGGCTTCTCCCAATTAACTTTGGTTCCACTAATCGTTTTTGTCCGGGACTTCATTCTTCGATTATCGCAAGACAAGAACTTGGACTCAAAACAACCACATTTTTGGATTCACCACCGCTCCTGACATCTGGAAAAGTAAATGGCTTGATCATGAAAGGGAGATCTGTGCAGTACATTTCAGCATCCATTAGTGCAGTTGTATGCTCAGCTAAAACTTGGGAGGTTCTCTTAGAAAAAAGGAAAAAGAAGGTATGGATATTGAGAGAATGTATTGATTTCTATGGTTGTGTTATAAATTACCACATGGTTAGCATCTTGAAATAATACCCAGTTATGATTTCACAGCCCTGTAAGTCAGAAGTCCTGTTCATTTTGTCTGGTTTCTCAACTTAGGGTCTCAAAAGACTGGAATGAAGTGCAGGCTTGGCTGGTGTTTTGTTTTATTTTTTGGCATGACCTCCTGATTCATTGGTTGATGCTCAACCACTGAGCCATGCCAGCTGGGCACTGGGAATAGTATTTTAAATACTAATGGTTTATTTAGACAAGGAAATTCTGATTCAACTGACAAATTTAAGACAAACAACTTGAGGAAATTATGTTTAACCTAAAACTTTTTATTCTTTAATCTATTAAACATTTTTATGGATATAAATACCACAGGATTTGATATCTGGTAGGTAAAAGATAGGAATTATGGAATTTAATAGCAATAAATAATTGTTTTTTAAGTTGTTTTCAGAGTTCTGTCAAAGTAGAGTTAATTAAATCAAAACACTTTTAAGTTAGAATTTAATAATGATGTTTATTTGAATGTAAACTTAATTTGTAGATTAAATAAGAACTGGTATATAATCAAGAGCATACAACATCCCAGATAAGAAGTTGAGAAAGCCCACTTGAAAACTGGTTTGGAACATTTAATATTAATAAGAAATTGACACCAGAAAATTTAATCTAAAGGTCAGTTATATCTGACAGTCAAAGAGAAAAATAATCCAAATTTAGATCCACTTTTCTCATATGAATTATAAATGGTATTATTTATCCAGGATTTTTGGACCAATATGTCTTGAATTTCATGGAAGATGATTTTTTTTTTTTTACCAGTCTTTCTTTGCAAAGATCTTTCTTTATAACCCAATATGGGCCTATATCTCATTTTCATTTAGATATCTTTTTTAGCTTTGTGTTGGTGACTCTTACTGCTATTATCATATACTTGTTAATGAGTGTCCTCAATTAGCATTTTTCATTGCTATCCTTTTAAAAACTCATTTTTAAAGACTATTATGTATCCTTGTGATAGCAGGTATATCCCCACAGATACAAAGTACTAAGATAACAGTAAGTAAACGCAAATAAACCTAATTTCCTTCACTTTTTTGGAAAGAATAGGTTTTGGTACATGGATCTGAAACAGAGGAAAGAACTGTGAAGCAACAAAATTGAGAAAAACTATGGAAATTCCCATTATGGGTTTCTTCACTTTCTTATTATCCCTGAATCAGACTGTATTATTTATATAATGAAAATAAGGATTAATAATAATGCAATCATCTCACCTACCAAACACTGATATATGCCTATAGATACTCTCAATCCACATTTCTTACATTAGAAACCTAGCAGTCTCAGAAGGTCAAAGGGATATATAAAGAGTGCTTTTACCCCTTTAAATATATTTTTGATTGTAATCCTTTTTCCATCATGGGTTACTTGTCTCACTGTTCACTTTAACAGCAAATTTATTCTAGGGCACTTAAGACAGAATTTTTGCACAGCTTAACTCCTCTGGGGTATAAAACGAGGTGAGAGCCTCATTAGTCTAATGTGAACAGAACTCTGGTGGTGATTGGGGTGACAGAAGTCTATGTTTAACTGTTCTTATCAACCTAGGTTTTCAGCATTCATCAAATTCACCATGTTTCCCACATCCACCTTTTCCTCTGGCTTTCCTGTTTTTGCTAATTATGGGTCTTTCCAATCAAAAATACTGAGTTGTTTTTCATTCTTCCCTATTATTACTTAGGATCCAAACATTGTTAGGATTTTTTTTTTTTTTACCTTTGTGATGCCTTGCGCCTCCCTACACCACTCAGGTAATCTAGTTTCATCTGCATAGCTACCACTCTACCACTCTAAAGCTCCTCTTTGTTTTATAGCCTACTGCTTAATCTCCCTGATTCAAGCTCTTCATTCTCAAAACTACCTTATACTGACCACTTTAAGTTTCATCAAATAGAGCTGGGACCAGATCATTCCCCTGCTCCCTAAACTTCTCTGTTCTCTCTTAGTCATAAAACCACTATCCCTTCGCTGAACTCCTATAAAATGTTTTAATTTCTTATACCACAGACAATACATCACCCTGCTTTGTATATATGCTTTATCTTCCTGCTGTAGTGAGTGGATATTGTCTTCTACACAGTAGAGATGTATTACATATTACTGAATAGATGAATATATGGATAAATGTACACTCATCTTTATACAAAGATATGGTTGAATTTTCTGTTATTGTTTAGACAACTTGTCTTGTGAACAGGCATTACTAAATGAGAAATCTATAAGGTCTGGCAAGTATATAATGATCTAAAATAAGTTCTACATGTAAGCAAAACAGGTAGTTTCTATATGAAGTGTTATTAGGATCCCTGAAAAAGGATTTTATCCAATCCTCACTTAATCCCCCCAATCCAAAATGCACATTGTTATGTAAATAAGCTCCTAAAACACATCCACACATAAGACCATCTTTTCAAAACATTTTATTTATGTACATGAAGGAAATCCTATGAATTCAGAACTAAATATAACAACACTCAAGTTTTTTTGTTTGTTTTGCTTTGTTTTCCTTATCCTCATATTGAGAATATTGAACATTTTCATTTGCTGTGCACTTAATTTAACTGTGAGAGACAAGTCTTGGTTTCTTGGCTCCTAAGTAATTGTGTTTCCTATTTTTTAGTGTTGCAAGTACCAAAATAATTAGATTTATGATTATAATATCAATGTAAATTCTTTAAATGCTACTCAAAAAAAGCATGTTCTCTTTGGGTAAAGTGTCCTCTAATTTTCTGAGTTTATACATTTTCCAGAGAGACTAGATCATTACAATGGAGAGCCGTGAATCAAGAGAATTCCATATGAATAAATAGTGTCCTTGATTTTAGAAGTCCTTAATTTGGGGTCAAAGAATGAGCTTCAAAATATTACTGAATCTCTTGAAATTGTATATAGGTTTGTGCCTATCAGTGCTGCCCCTTTCCATTTTAGGGGAAAAAACAACAACAAACTTCATAATTTTGATTGCATTCTCAAAGAGTTTTATGACCTACAAATTGTTAAGAATTTTCTAAAAACAACACATTTTGAAATTTTGGTTCTGAGGGCTAATTCAGGAAAATAAAAGACTTTGAGTACTGGAAATATATATCTTCACCAGACTGTAGTAATTTAGGAAATGAATATTAGACAAAGAATTTAATAATTATGTCAGCCAACCCTATGTTCAATATGAAGTCCTGTTAGACTCTCTTGATTATTTTGTCACTCATTCATTTATTCAATAGCTATTCTTGAATTTGTATCTTTTATTAGAAACTGCAATATTAATGGAGGAAAATAAAAAAAAGGCAAGTTGTGTTTTTCTTCACTGTTTCTGTAAAACACATCCACACATAAGACCATCTTTTCAAAACATTTTAAACCTGACAAATTATTTAAGTCAGTGTTTTCTGGGAAAAATTTAAACAGATTTTTATAAAGGTGGCAAAATATTAGAGTAAGTTGAAGAAACATTTACTTTTTCATTATATACTCCTGTACTTCTTAGAAGAAACAATAAACTAGCCTATGTAAGTGTGATCTGATGAGTCTATGTAGATATTACTAATTAATACCTCCTTGGTAATCAATGTCTAAGTTATCTTAGTTGCTGTAAAAGAAACAAAACAAAACAAAACAAAACTTAAGTGACTTTCATTAGTTTGTCTGTAGCCAAAAATAATCCAGAAAGTAATTGCCTAATTGAAATAATGTAAAGCATGGGCACTCTTACAAATATTTTATCTAGATTTAGAAGCAATGTCACAGATTTGTATCATAATATTGATGACAAAAGGAAGGTAAGAAGAAGCACTGACGAGTTTTCTCCAATACTTGGTTTAATCTAAATGACTATATTATTTTCCAATAAGGCTAAACTTTTCATCATTAAAAATGCAATTCTTACTGTTGCCTCTGTTCTTTGCTCATTCTATATTCCATAATGAAAATTATTTTACTTCTCCCAAACTTTTTTCCTATCAAGAATAATCTCCTCCAGGCCACACAACAAATTGTTTCATCTTAAGACCCCCTCTCTTCCATTTATAAATATTCAGCATTGTCTGACAAGTAATAATTTTCTCCAGTAACTTTATATATTCTTTTATTCAGACATTCTATAAGTATTTAGTAATCTATACCTATATACTAAGAGCTGCTTTAAAAAGTGGAGGGATAGCAGTATGCAAGATAGTATTCTCATTCTCACAGTACAACCATTTTAGAAAGAATAGGGAGACAACAAAAATATAATCAAGGAAATATTCTCTGAAAGATAATTAGTATTCAAGAAGAGACCTTTAGTATTCAGGAAAATAAATCTTATGGTTACTTAAGGGAAGACTATTCTCATGGAAGCAAATATTAATTGAAAAACCCTGAAGTAGTTATGTGCCTGAAATATTCAAGGAACAGTAATAATGCCAGTATGACTATAGTTGAATAGTGAATCAGGAAGTCAGAGATGTAGAAAGAGACAGAAATAGCAATGTCATGTAAGCCTAAGTGAGGTTTTTGTGTGTTACTTTATATGAGGTTGGAAGCCAACAAACAGTTTGAATAGAAAAGTCCTATTATGCCCTAACTGGTTTGGCTCAGTAGATAGAGCGTCGGCCTGCGGACTGAAAGATCCCAGGTTTGATTCCGGTCAAGGGCATGTACCTTGGTTGCGGGCACATCCCCAGTGGGAGGTGTGCAGGAGGCAGCTGATCGATGTGTCTTTCTCTCTCATCAATGTTTCTAACTATCCCTCTTCCTTCCTCTCTGTAAAAAATCAATAAAATATGTTTTTAAAATGTCCTATGATGCAACACACCTTTTAAAAGGAAAACTCTGATTATTGAGTAAGAAACAGATTACAAGTGTAGTTTTAAGAAGATTTTTAAATATTTATATTTTTAATTGATTTCAGAGAGGAAGGGGGAGGGAGAAAGAGATACAAACATCAATGATGAGAGAAAATTATTCATCTGATGCCTCCTGCACACCCCACACTGGGGATCGAGCCTGCAAACCAGGCATGTGCCCTGACCGAATGGAACCGTGACCTCCTGGTTCATAGGTCGAAGCTCAACCACTGAGGCCCGGTGGCCTGGCTACAAGTGCATTTTTTTATGGGTAGTGGAGACAGAAATGGTTTAGAGAGAATGCGAGGAGAAGCACTTTTGGAGTGGAGCTCTGAAACCTCCTTAAAGGCAATGAGAACCTACTAAAAATTATCAAAATCAACTTTTACAGAACTCTGGATATTAGCCAGTGGTTTGCAGCAATCCAAGAAGCATTTATTTAAGAAAAATAGCAAAATGTTGGTAAAACCAATGAAGGCTGTAGCATTTTTGCCTTAGCCAATCTCCACCACTCTCTCCCCCAGATCTTCTGTAGCCAGGTAATAGCTCAAAAAATCATAGTGAAGATCAACAGCCTAGCAGTCACTGGAGGAGGCCGAACAGATATGGAGCTAGCCATAAAGCTTCATTTTCAGAGAATTACTTGATCTGTATGGGAGCTCCCTGGAAACACTAAATCAAATGGCTGGTCTTTATTTAACGTGACTCAAGAGCTCACTCAGAACAAAATAACTTTTTCCTTGGGGGCATTAGAGAAAACAATTAGTGGCAGTTGTTTAATATCTCAGCTGTCTGAGGCAGCAATACCAGTTGAATATACAAGACACTTACCAAAAACTTAAAAGAAATATCTGAGGAAGTAGATGTCCTTTAGAAGCTTTAAAAAGATTTGACATATATGTGAGGATATAGAAGGTCAAGTACATGTGCGTGTCTGTGCACATACACAAAAGAGAAATAAAAAGGCCCTGATCTCTTACTTCTCACTAACTTTGAGAATCTGAGCAAGCTGGAAGTCAAGGCAGAGTTGTTTACTGCCAGAGGGACTGAAGGTGTGGGGCAACAGAAACACAAAGCCATTAAGCAGAGGCTGGAAGACATTTATTTAAGGTAATATAGAAAACTTTTGTCAAAATATTAGAAAAACAGATAACTGAGAAGAAACACAGACAACAAGTAATACAGGCTTGATTGAATTAGTCCTACAAAATAATTAAACAATAAGGACAAACTAGAGAGAACAACAAACACTTGGTGGGGGGGAGTGAATCTGATTTCCAGAGTTACCATATTATATTATTAAAAGTAGTCTGTTTCCAACAAAATTAAAATATATGCAAAGAAAAAAGGACATGTGACAGATATTCACAAAAAGAAAACAGTCAATTGAAACTGTTCCTGACAATTGCCATATGTTGGACTTACTAGACTAATATTAAATCAGCTATTATAAATAAATTTGAAGAAGTAAGGAATCCATATCTAAAGAATTGAAGTATGAGAATGATGTGTCTTCAAATAGAGAATATCTCCTTGGTTACATCTATTTATAGGTACCTTTTTATTGCAATAGTAAATGGGATTGTTTTCTTAATTTCTCTTTCTGATAGTTCATTATTGGTGTATAAAAATGCCATTGATTTCTGAATATTAATTTTGTATCCTGCTGTTTTTTAGAGCTAGTAGAATTTTGGTGAAGTTTTTAGGGTTTTCTATGTACAATATTATGTCATCTACAAATAATAACAGTTTTACTTCCTCTTTTCCAGTTTGGATGTTTTTTATTTCTTCTTGTCTGATTCTGTGGAAAGTACTTCCAGTACTATCCTATATAATAAAAGAGAAAAATGGTAATTGGCGTACGATGATACCCTTTTCATTGGCTAATCAGGGCTATATGCAAATTAACTGCCAACTAAGATTGGCAGTTAACTGCCAACAAGATGGCGGTTAATTTGCATATGTAGGCACAATGCAGGGAGGCGAAAGGGAAAGCAGGAAGAAGCCCCCTGCCACTGACAGTGATCGGAAACCCAGGGGGGAGCTAAGAGCTGGGGGGCAGGGCAAAGGCGGCCCTGGGGCCGCCTTTGCCCTGCCCCCCAGCCATGATCGGAGAATCAGGTGCCTTTGCCGCCCTGGCCAGTGATAGCAGGAAGTAGGGTGGAGCCAGCGATGGGAGCTGGGCACGGTCGAAGCTGGCAGTCCCAGGAGCTAGGGGTCCCTTGCCTGGGCCTAAAGCGGAGCCCACGATCGAGGGGCCGCTGCAGCTGCGGGTCCCCGCTGCCCGGGCCGGACGCCTAGGCCAGAGGCGTTAGGCCTGGGCAGGGGCGGAGCCTGCAACCGCGGGGAGCTGGGGGTCCCCTGCCCAGGCCTGACACCTCTGCCGGAGGCCTCAGGCCTGGTCAAGGGGCCGATCCGGTGATTGGTGATCGGAGGGCGATGAGGGTCAACTCCTCTGGCCGAGGCATGAGGCCTGGGCGGGGGGTGGAGCCGGGGATTGGGGGGATATGACGGTCCCCTTGCCCAGGCCTGAAGCCTGGGTCAGAGGCATCAGGCTTGGGCGGGGGGTGGAGCAAGTGATCAGAGGGAGATGGGGGTCCCCTGACCAGGCATGATTCCTGGGCCAGAGGCCTCAGGCCTGGGCGGGGGTCAGAGCCAGTGATCGGGGGGAGATGGGGGTCCCCTGTCCAAGCCTGACACCTCTGACGGAGGCGTCTGGCCTGGGCAAGGGGCCGATCAGGCGATCGGAGGGTGATGGGGGTCTACGCCTCTGGCCGAGGCAAAAGGGCTGGGCAAGGGGCAGAGCCAGCAATCGGAGGGGTTTGGGGGTCCCCTGCCCAGGCTTGATGCCTGGGCCAGAGGCATCAGGCCTGGGCTGGGGGCAGAACCAGTGATGGGGGGGAATGAGGGTCCCCTGCCCAGGCCTGACACCTCTGTCAGAGGCGTCAGGCCTGGGCAAGGGGCCGATCCTGCGATTGGAGGGTGATGGGGGTCAATGCCTGAGGGCTCCCAATATGTGAGAGGGGGCAGGCTAGGCTGAGGGACACTCCCCCCCCCACACACACACCCAGTGCACGAATTTCGTGCACCGGGCCCCTAGTGTTGAATAAAAGTGGTGAAAGCGGACATCCCTGTTTTGTTCCTGATCTTAAGGGAAATGCTTTTAGTTTTTGCCCATTGAGTAGGATGTTGCCGTGTGGGTTTCTAACAAACAGATATAAATTCAGCTAAGCAATTTAATCTACAGACCATTAACTTTAGACTGACATTGGCCCTAATAATCTGAGATGATATATTGGTTGACTTCATTAGAACATTTTGTTTTTATGAAATATCCCAAACTTTTAAAGATGAATATTTTCTTTGAAATAAGTAACCATAAAATTAAATTAAAATGTGTTCCAACTTATTGTATCACTTGGATCATTTTAAATATAACTTCATTTATTGTAAGTACAGTAAAAGGTCACGTCTTCTTAAAGATTTCATCCTTATGTTCCTTTATAATGATTTTCTGCTGCATAGATTATTCATTTAAATATTGGGTACCATCTTGACCGTAATAGCAAATACATTTCATCTTAACTGCCAACTTTTATAGAAAGATAATGGCTCCTTGAGGTCTTACTAGTACATTCAAAAGGATTATGAAACCATTAATATTGAGAAAATATGCTGTTATCAATTAACAATGTCTTCCATGGCAAATAGAGGAGTTACTTTGTGTATATACAGGTCTTGGAATGACTCATTCTCATACCAATATCAAATTATGATATTTCATACTTTAGTATTACTCACAGTACCTGACATATTGTAGACATTCAATAAATACTCAATATTCTCCCACTCACAACTCAAGATTCTCTGCAAAAGCAGTCTCTTTGCATTGGCAAAATATATAAGAAGGATCAGTTTCTTCTACTTTAAACTTGAGTTGTTTGATTATATCCAGAAACAGTACATATGTAGCAAATATTCTTGTAAACAAATCCCAAATTAATAAAGCCTTCGTATTATTATATCTATTTTCAAAATTAACTATGAAATCCCCAAAGGAATAATAATAATATAATAGTAATAATAATAACATAATCATAATAACAAATAACACATTATGTGCCAAGCATTGTTTATAGGCCCTTTAAAATCATCAACTCATTAATTTCTCACATTTCTATTAAGTAGATATTATTAATATACCTACAAAGTTGTTAAATGAGTTGTTAAATGAGTCACATAGATAGCAAGTGGCAGGGTAGTTGGGTCTTATGTCTATAATTTTAAAGTGCTTTAATTTAATTCAAAATAAAGAAAAATAAAGGGGTGGGGAGCAGTATTGTTCCAAAGTGGGAGGGACCCACAAGCAGTCAGCCATGGCAGGAGGAGTATTTATTTATTTTTTAATCCTCACCTGAGGATATTTTTTCATTGATTTTTTTAGAGAGAGGGAAAGACAGAGATAAATATAAATGTGAGAGAAACACATTGATTCGTTGCCTCCTGCACACACCCTGACCAGGACCCGGGCCAGGGAGGAGCGTGCAACCGAGGTACATGCCCTTGACCAGAATCGAACCCAGAACTCTTGGGTCCGCAGGCCAATGCTCTATCCACTGAGCAAAACTGGCTAGGGCAGGAGGAGCATTTTATCACTGGAATGTTTAAAAATAGTGGTATATGGTGGTAATAAAATCAGACCAACTTTTACTCTGTCTGATTGTTTTTAAATTCTCTTTACGTAGGGCATCCTCTTTTTGGCTGCATCTGTGGCAAACTATTCTCTTCCCACCCAATCTCAGACCATCTTCTCCTTGGCACAAAATTGAGGAAAAGCAATGATAAAATGAATAATGATAAAATACCTGTTCAAATTATACTGTGCCTAGAGCAGCTTGTCTGCCAAGCTGAAGAAGGTCACGCTACTGGATAAGTAGGAAAAGAAATACCAGATGAAACAGGGCAATATGCAACTAGGTGGGCCTATTCTGAACTCTGAGCTAAGCAGGTTTGCATACTTTTGTACCAAACTGACCAGAGTGAGACAAAAGGCATCTTGGAATTATATCTCTCTCTTTCATAAATAATTCTCTCTCCAGCCCAAGTCTAGCTCGGCTTAACATTATCTGAAAGTAAAAACTTTCAGGGAATAATGAATAATCTTCCCAACAAATGAAAAATGCTTTGAAAAACAATAGTTCAGGAAATAAATATACAACAATAAAGCAAGAAAAAGGACAAGATTACACAGTGGTAGTTCAGCCACTTTGTAACATAATAGAAAATATACCTTAATTTTTAAATAATTCATTCATAATGGAGAAAAGCAAAGTCCAGGAACTAGAAGCCAGTATGCCACATAATTTCTTTATCATGTGCCCAAGAGTGTACCTGTTTTTTTATGACATTCTTCTGTCCAATTCTCTAAGCAGACTGAAATATCAGCTCTTCTGGGACATTAGAACCAAACTAAAATGTCCTTTGGAGGATTCATCTGTGGCTACATTGTTGAAAAGTGAAGTGATGTTTAGAAAATATTTGTTCTCAATCAGGGCTTCTTCTAGTTAAACACATCCCCAGCTCCAGATGTGCACTTCGCATATCCATTTAAGAAATATTTATTGAGGACTTCAATGCATGCCATATATATGTATAGGGATACAAAGAGAAAAAAACAACAATATCTGGCTTTGATCATGGAAAATAGTCATTGAAATATATTGAAACAATGACACCAGGTATCCCTCAATTTTGCAATCATTTGAGGCTAAACTCTCATTTAATTTTCAACTAATCATAATGAATGACTTTATCCTGGGTGATTGCAAATGTTTACTTCCTTCATTAATGTTTACTTCTTGCATGCTCCCAGGGTATGCTTATTTCTCCTTGTGGTTGATTTTACTTTTCATTTTAAATATTTTCTCTGGTCTTCTATGCCATTCATCTATGGTCATCTTATAACTAAAAGGTGTCCCAAAATTCACACAAGAAGTAATTTTGATAGAAAACAAAGGTTTATAATTAAAAATTGTAAATTTTTTATTGATTCATAAAGTATACAGTATAGGGTTATGTATGGAATAGAATATCGGGTAAATGGCCTCCACAGCTTTGCTGGCACATACTCACTCTTTTGTTGAAATTTTCCATGACCGTTTTGCATAAATGTGGCTGAATTTTGTTGATACAGCGCTCAATTTCCTCCTTCAAGGCATGGGTGGTTGTGGGCTTGTTGGCATAAACCTTAGACTTCAAAAAACCCCAAAGAAAAAAGTCCATCGGCGTTAAATTGCATGATCTGAGTGATTGTTGAGAAACAAATGCATCCACAGCGTGTCACTGTTTGGTGCGGATTTGGGGCTGGAGACATCATCGGACCATTCTTCTTTGAAAATGCGGCTGCTCAGGCAATAACAGTTAACGGTGCTCGCTATTGCGACATGATAATCCAGTTTTTTGTGCCTAAATTGCAAGATATGGATGTGGATGACATGTGGTTTCAACAAGACGGTGCCACATGCCATACAGCCCAAGAAACAATTCAATTACTGCATGAGTCATTTCCTGGTCATGTAATTTCTCGTTTTGGTGATCAGAATTGGCTGCCCCGATCATGCGATTTAACACTGTTGGACTTTTTCTTTGGGGTTTTTTGAAGTCTAAGGTTTATGCCAACAAGCCCACGACCACCCATGCCTTGAAGGAGGAAATTGAGCGTTGTATCAACAAAATTCAGCCACATTTATGCAAAAAGGTCATGGAAAATTTCAACAAAAGAGTGCTTATGTGCCAGCAAAGCTGTGGAGACCATTTACCCTATATGCTATTCCATACATAACCCTATGCTATATACTTTATGAATCAATAAAAATTTACAACTTTTAATTATAAACCTGTGTTTTTAATCAAAATTATTTCTTGCGTGAAATTTGGGACACCCTTTACTCCCCAAACTGCTAAAGTTGTTGGCCCTGGCAGCTCTATCCACCAAAGCAATGCTCACTATGTTTTTAATAAACTCTACTGAAAACATGAGGATAACAAAAGCAAATACAAAACAGAAAGAAAAACCTGTAAATTGAATATATAGTGCTACTATTTCTAAAACTATTTATATTGCTCCTTTATATGATCTTCTACTGCCTACTGTCCATTTCCTACATTAGCTATTTTGTTTTTTGTTTGTTTGTTTGTTCTTAAAATATATTTTTATTGATTTCAGAGAGGAAGGGAGAAGGAGAGAGAAATAGAAACACCAATGATGAGAAAGAATCATTGATCGGCTGCCTCCTGTGTGCCCCACACTAGGATCATGCACACTACCTGGGCATGTGCCCTGACCAGGAATTGAACCGTGACCTCCTCGTTCACAGGTCAACACTCAACCACTGAGCAACACTGGCTGGGAAATTCTCATTTTTTGAGTTACAGTTTCTGGAGTTCACTCAACTCTCTTCCTCCAATTTCCACCACTTCCATTATCTCAAACTTATAGGTATTTTCTTGAACCCAAATATCCCTATGTCCTTCAATCCAGAAGAAGCTAAAGGTCAATTAGAATAAAAAGTACCCTTATTGTCTGAACCTCACCATTACATTAAAGGCTTTTACTTCATATTTCACAGTCTAAATCAAATGTTATAACTTCACTCAAAATACTTAAATATTATAGAACAGCTTAATAGGCAATTGTAAAAACAAAAATTCTTCATTGTATCCTTCTTTCCAGAAGTCTCTATTAACAGAAAGCATTTTTGCTCCAACCACACAAGATGTTTGGCCCTGATACAGATGAATGAATCACATAGAAGTTTTGTGTTTTTGTTTTTTGTTTGTTTTTTTTTTGAATTCCCCAGCAGTTGTGGCTTCTTTCCTTGTTAAAAACTAATTCAAGATTTTCTATGAAGGAATCATCATTATACACGTAAGCTAGAGTGGGTATCTATATAATTTTATTTGAGAAGCTCTGGAAAGGGACCTCCCTTCTTCTCTACCAATAGAGTCTTTCTATAGATGGATTTAATCCTGTAAACATGTTTAAATCCAAAGTATATCTTAATCACATGCTTTTATCAACATTTATTTTGAAACATACATACACTTCCACAGGGCTGAAGGAGACAATGTCACATAAGAGAATTCTCATTGACTTGTAATTCATCCCTATGCCCTGATCTGTCCCAATCTTCTATGTTTAGTTCTAAAACACTGTCACTCAGGGATCACAAACTCAAATGCTTACAAGGAACAAGACCATAATGGAGTGAAATGAGTTGGGAAGTATATTTGAAAAATTAGAGTGCTTGCTTCATCTAAGGGAATATCTGCTCCTCACTTTGGGCTGATTATAGACATCTGAAAATATGAGGTCAGTGTGGCTAGATCTTTGAAAATTCTCAAGAGATTCAGGAAATCCAATTGTTAGGCTCTCTCAATTTTTAAACATTGAAACTGTATTCAAAAATTATTAGCATACTAATCCTAATTATTAACTAATAATTAACATTATTATTAATGGACAAAGAAATACATGATTGTAAGCCACCGCTTTGTTCCCTTTATCAAGTCTGTATATAGACCAGCTGTTGCTGCTTAGCATTGAAGAATAAGATAAGGTTATTTATCCTATTATTTAATAAATTTATTCTCTAAATACTACTTTAACCTTGTTTATAGTATTTTTCTTTAATTAAGAAGAAAATATAAAAAGGGAATGTGGTTTTATTTAATACCAGAGGCCCAGTGCACAAAAATTTGTGCACTCGGGGTGGGGGATTCCTCAGGCCGGCCTGTGCCCTCTCGCAGTCTGGGACCCCTCAGGGGATGACCACTTGCTGGCTTAGGCCTGCTCCCCGGGAGATTGGGCCTAAGATGGCAATCAGACATCCCTCTGGCAGCTCGGCAGCCCTCGGGGGATGTCCACTTGCCAGCAGGGAGCAAGTCTAAGCTGCAGTCGGATATCCTTAGTGCTGCTGAGGAGGCAGGAGAGGCTCCCACCACCACCGCTGTACTGGCAACCATCAGCCTGGCTTGTGGCTGAGCAGAGCTCCCCCATGTGAGAGTGCACTGACCACCAGAGGGCAGCTCCTGCATTGAGCGTCTGCCCCTTGGTGGTCAGTGTGTGTCATAGTGACCAGTCATTCCCAGTCTTTCTGCTGTTAGGGCCAGTTTGCATATTACCCTTTTACTATATAGGATAGAGGCCTGGTGCACAGGTGGGGGCCAGCTGGTTTACCCTGAAGTGTGTCCCGGATCAGAGTGGGGGTCCCGCTGGGGTGCCTGACCAGCCTGGGTGAGGGGCTGATGGCTGTATGCAGCTGGACACACCCCCTTTAGGGTGGAGGCCCCCACTGGGGTGCCTGGCCAGTCTGGGTGAGGGGCTGAGGGCCGTTTTCAGGCTGGCGGGTGACTGAAGCTCCCAGCCTCTCCTTTTCTACATTTTTTTTTTATTCTGGGATTTATTTACCTTCTATAATTGAAACATTGTTGCTGTCACTGGTGCTCCCAGCTCTGAGGCCAGGGCCAGCTGAAAGCATGTATCTGATGTTTGTTTAGCTTCTATAATTAAAACATAGTTGCTTTCGGAGCTGTTGCTTTCAGGCTCAGAGCCGGGCCACCGCAGGTGGGGAACCTTGGCTTCCTCCATCACTGGAGCAAGCAAGCCTCCTGCTTGCTTCAGCTGCATGGCTTCCAGCCACCATCTTTGTTGACAGTTAATTTGCATATCGCCCTGATTAGCCAATGGGAAGTGTAGCAGAGGTATGGTTAATTACCCTTTTTGTCTTTTATTAGATAGGATAATTATATGGCATTAGTTTCTACTCTTCGAAATCACACCTTAGATTATGTATAGACATCTACAAGAACAATAAATGCACATTTGTTTATCTAGACACTTCATCTCTATGGTATTTGGAAACAAGCATGACTGGATGTTCAATATTTATCATTTGTTTGGCATTGTGATACTTAATGTTAACTTTGTTATGATTTTTAAATTAATTTTCCTTGAGGAATTCCAAACCTCTTGTATATCTAAAGGAGTTGATATTTTACATTTCATATCTTTTATTTACTTCATTTATTCCACTTGCCTTCTACAAAGAGTGCCATCCCACTGTTGCTCCTACTTTACATGATCAAAGCCTAAACTTTACCCCAGAATCAGGTCTGTCTCTGCCACAAAATCAAAAATTTTATTAGAATGAGCCCTATGAAAGTATAATTTTTGTAGGTCAAATGTCAAATATCAGCAATTTCATGTATTTTTTCATAAACGAAAAATATATCTTTGGACAGATTGATGTCATAATCAATCTAAATTTAAACCCAATTGTTAAACTTTAAAATAGTGCCACACAAAATCTCAACAAATGCATCCTAATTTTTCATTTGCAATGACAATAAAAGGAATAGAAATAAAACCTATTGATTTTTTTCCTTATAGCTCATGTCCTAATGTCCCATCTTTTCCATGTTTACCATTTTATCTTCATCTGGATGGTCACTGTGGAGCATCTCAAGTCTGAAATCCTAGAATTGATGCTTAATTGATGTGCTGCCTCCACACTATGATAAACAAATACATACACATAATGGTGTGCATACTATCTCTTTCCCCACAAAACATCAAAACAGCATTGGCTCTTTGAAAATGATGGTCAATTGTGAAATGCATCACAAATAATTCTTTACTAATATGAAATATTAAAGAACAAAGTTCAGCAGAGTAAGTTTCAATATCTAATTGGCTTTATTAAGTAGTTCATGAATCAGGGAGCATCCCATCTAGCAACTAGAAGGGTATGTAACAGCATAAAATTCTTGGTCTCTCTTTGACTCCATCTTTTTCAAGCCTCTTTGTTCCTATGGCCTTCAGGCTAATTGCTTCTGCTTAGACTTGCCTATAAACATGCTAATCATTAGAGGAATTCTGCTTGTAGCTTGAGTTTTACATAAACAGCCCCTCTTATTTCCTCTACCCTTGACATAAAAGAAGCCTAAACTCTATATTTTGGTTTGGTAATATGGGTTTGAGGTACCACTAGGGCTTCTATCTTCTTGGTTGGTGCCTTCTCAATCAATATACTTTTCTTTTTTTAATATATTTTATTGATTTTTTACAGACACAAAGAGAGAGAGAAATAGTTAGAAACATTGATGAGAGAGAAACATCGATCAGCTGCTTCCTGCATACCTCCTACTGGGGATGTGCCCGCAACCAAGGTACGTGCCCTTGACTGGAATCGAACCTGGGACCCTTCAGTCAACAAGTCAGTGCTCTATCTACTGAGCCAAACCAGTTAGGGCAATATACTTTACTTCAAACTTTGATGTTTTGTAACAGGTATTCTGGAAGGTTTCTATAAGAAGAAGTGTGGAACAAGGAAACTATTAACAAAAGAAAAGAATAAATTATTTTGAGACCAGTACATATTTTCAGAGAAAGGGAATAGCAATGGTTTTTATCATACAGAGTGCCTTTTCTTTCTAAGGGGGAATGGAGAGGACTGTAGGACAGATTACCTTATTGGTGCTGACCAGAAAATTCCAAACTGGTTGATTAAGATTATCCTTATAGAAGAGGCAGAAACACCAATTAGGTCAGTTATTAAATCTAGGTTTGATATTCTCAGATTTAGCACAACTGATGCCATTTGGGGCCTGTGTTTCTCTCTTTAACAGAATGTACCATTTATAAATGATTGGAATCATACATTTGACTAGATTCGCAATTATCCCTAAATAACATTCTTATTCAGAAACACTGTCTTATGTACAAATAAATGGGGTGGAACTAGAGCTCCAGCTCTGGGATTTGTACATATCTCTGGATACACCCCTAGGAATGAATTGTTCACCTCAATGCCATCTATCAGATATGCTGCTAAGGAAAAAAGGTTGAGAACTAAAATTCTAGAAGATAGCAATACAAATGCTTAAACCTGCGTTTTATAGCTTTCCACAACTTGACATATTATAGCATATATATTGCTTACATGAAACCTCTCCTCCAGCTCAGCCGGGAAATGTATAATCCCAACAAAATGCTATGTACATTATTGCCCCTACTACAGGTATGGAAAATAGTTTCTTATGAAAAGCTCAAACTCATTATTTGTGAGTGGTTGCTTAAATACCATTAAGAATCATGATAATCAGAAACAGATTGT
The DNA here is from genome assembly GCF_963259705.1 of Myotis daubentonii. Classification (NCBI taxonomy): domain Eukaryota; kingdom Metazoa; phylum Chordata; class Mammalia; order Chiroptera; family Vespertilionidae; genus Myotis; species Myotis daubentonii. Next base: position 32,998,962 of record NC_081861.1, on the reverse strand, counting down.
CATATGGGATTTCTTCCAACTAAATCCCAAACTGTACCTAGTGTGGCTCAGTTGGTTGGAGCATGGTTCCATATGCAAAAAGGTGACAAATTCGATTCCCAGTCAGGACAAATACCCAGGTTGCGGATTTGATCCCTGGTGGGGGTGCATGTGGGAGGCAATTGATCTATGTTTCTCTCTCACATTGTTCTCTCTCTCCTTTTCACTCTCTCAAATCATAAAAAATAATAAATAATAAATCCCAGGCAATGCTAGTTCATCATCCTGAAATATACTTTCCTTTCTCTGTCTAAAAGTAGTTATTTTGTTCTTATATATCCTTCAAATCCTGATTACCAACATTTGCCTTTATTTTTTATTAAATTTATTGGGGGTGACATTAGTTAATAAGATAATATAAGTTTCAAGTGTACAATTCTATAATTCATCATCTGTATATTGCATCATGTGCTTACCACAGAAAGTCTAGTCTCCGTCTGTCACCATATATTTGATCCCTTTTACCCTCTTCATCCTCGCCCCATTGTCTGTGTCTATGAGTTTGTTTGTTACTTTGTTTTATATCCCACATATGAGTGAAATAATGGTTCTTGTCCTTTTCCATCTGACTTATTTCACTCAACAAGATGCCGTCAAGACCAATACCAGTTTTTGAAAAATAAATTCACTTATTATACTATAAATTATTTTTCATTAGTCAAAGCAATGTTTATAAATGCTAATTCTACATTATCAGGGTCATTGTCTTCACTCTTAAATATGGAAAGCCCTTTATTTGTGTACACTTAATTTTCCTAAAAATAGAAAACTTTACTTTTTAAATAGAAAGGAAAGACAAAATTTAACCAAGTACACCCAAGTGGTCATAAATTCACAATTACTGGTTGATTTCAATATGCCAATTTACTATGTATAATTTAGCCTTCAACAATTGAATATATGAGTAAAGTCAAATCTTTGATTTCCCATTTTGTATTTAATATATTCTCTTTGAAATGTGCTGTCAAAGTTAGGAAAGTTTAGTGTTCCTTTCTTAATAAAAGTAAAATACTAAATATCTCTCATATGTGGTTATTTTGAAGGAATTATCTTTTTATATCTTTACCCTGGGATATGTTTTTATTGATTTTAGAGAGAGAGGTAGGGAGAGAGAGAAAGCAATGTGAGACAGAAACATCAATTTGAGAAACATCCATCGGTTGCCTCCTGTATGTGCCCCTACCTGGCATTGAACCTGCAACCTGGGTATGTGTCCTGATGGGAATTGAACTCACCACCTTTTGGTGTACTAAACTATGCTCCAACCAAGTCACCCAGCCCAGGCTTAAAGGAATTATTCTTATTAAAAATCCCTTCAAATACCTGAATTGAGTTCATTATTATGAAAAGTTGTCTATTTTAACCTCTGGTCAAATTTTAAAAATGCTACTTTTTAAAGTTATCCTTTTTTTAAATTATGATTTTGAATTGCCAATGTAGTGAATACTGATGCCAACAAGCCCCAAAGTTGTGGGGCTTGAGTCCCATTAAGTCTGGGTTAATTTGCATTTAAAAAGCACTCTAGTGCATACTAGTTTTGTTGATAAAAAAGTAGTTTATAATTTTTTATTAGAACTGAGTTTGATGAAGGTTCTTTTCAAGTGAATACTGTAATCAGAGATGGTTTATAGGAATGAGTCTTTACTAATCATTTCTGGCAGGTACAGTACAGCACTTGAGCAAATTCTTTTTTCTTTTTTTTTTTGACATTGCATTTATGTTTGACCACTTTCATTTGACCAGAAATGATGGAGTGGACCGAAATTTTTTTTGGAAATTGGTAAAAATAATACCTTTCTGTATCGCCTCATTATGGAGAGAATGTTCCAGTTATAGTTGTTGATCTCTTCTTAGCTAGGAGAAACTTGAAAAACTGTTTTACATAACCCTAAAGTGCTTTTAGTTAGAAATGGCTGCTATTACAAGTTGTTTTGAGTGCCCTGGATTCTTCTGTTTTAAAATTCACCTGAGATTTCATCTTATTTACAACATCCTCTTCTACTAATTTTCTCTTGTTTTAATTGTATTTGCCTCATATTTAGGCAATAAGTTATTAATACTCATGTGAAATGACTTTTTAAAAATATATATTTGTATTAATTTATTGATTTCAGAGAGGAAAAGAGAGGAAGAGAAAAATAAAAACATCAATGATGAGAGAGAATCATTGATTGGCTGCCTCCTGCATGCACCTGCACTGGGGATAAAGCCTGCAACCTGGCATGTGCCCTGTCCTGAATCAAACCTTGACTTCCTGGTTCATAGATCAACACTCAACCACTGAGCCACGCCAGCTGGGCTGAAATGACTCCTTAATTATATTTTTGCCTCTCAGATTTTGTCTTCTGTGGTTTGACATGATAATGAAAAATAATTTAAAGTGTTAATTTTGTGATTTTACCTTATGTTATTTCTGATACCATATTCAAGCACTTCTTACCTGAATATGTGTGGGGTTTTTTTGTAGTTGGAGAGAGTTGAGATATGTAATAATAAAGATTAAAGTAGCTAATTTCAGCCCTTTTGCTAGGGATTAAACTTGACCCTGTATCATTTATTATCTTTAGAACATAATTTAAGAAAATAGTTGATTCAGAAATATAGTCATTATTTTAGTAATTTTGTATTTTTGTGAAAATATACAAAAGAGAACACTAAATTCAAATTTTTATGAGTTCAAATTCTTTAAAGGAATACTCAGTCTTTGTCTTGCTGGACGATGGTTTTGTTTTTATGTCACGGCAAAGGGGATAAAATATCAGGAAGTTAAGAATAAATCATTAGTAAGTAAAGCTTATAAAATACTAGAAGCCCAGTGCATGAAATTCATGCACTGGGGAGGGGGGGCGGGGCGGTTGTTCCGCAGCCCAGCCTGCACCCTCTCCAATCTGGGACCCCTTGGGGGATGTCCAACTGCCGGTTTAGGCCCAATCCCACAGGCAGTTGGACATACCTCTCACAATTCAGGACTGCTGGCTCCCAACCACTCACCTGCCTGCCTGCCTGATTTCCCCTAACCACTTCTTCCTGCCAACCTGATCATCCTCTAACCACTTCCCTGCCAGCCTGATTGACACCTAACTGCTCCCCTGCCAGCCTGGTTGCCCCCAACTGCCCTCCCCTGCTGGCCTGATCACCCCTAACTGCCCTCCTCTGCTGGCCTGATTGCCCACAACTTCCTTTTCTTGCCGGCTATATTGTGGCTGTGGGAGCTACCATCTTTAAGGGTGTGGCAGTCAATTAGCATATTCCCTCCTTATTGTCTGTGGGTGCCACCATCTTTACAACAGTGTGAGGGTCAATTAGCATATTCCCTCTTTATTAGATAGGATAGTCAATAATATTGAGATAACTATTGATGGTTCCAGTTGGGGTACTGGATATATAGAAAGGAATACTATGTAAAGTATATATTTGTCTAACCACTAAACCAGGGGTGGGCAAACTTTTTGACTCGAGGGCCACAATGGGTTCTTAAACTGGACCGGAGGGCCGGAACAAAAGCATGGATGGAGTGTTTGTGTGAACTAATATAAATTCAAAGTAAACATCATTACATAAAAGGGTACAGTCTTTTTTTTTCTTTTTTTAGTTTTATTCATTTCAAATGGGCTGGATCCAGCCCGCGGGCCGTAGTTTGCCCACGGCTGCACTAAACTCTACACCTGAAACCAATACAAAATAAAATAAAAAAAGAATAAATCATTAAGATATCTCAAACTTTTCCCTAGCTTGTTTTACTCAGTGGATAGAGAGTCAGCCTGCAGACCGAAGGGTCCTGGGTTTGATTCCAGTCAAGGGCACATGCCCAGGTTGCAGGCTCAATCCCCAGTAAAGGACATGCAGGAGGCAGCCAATTGACGGTTCTCATCATTGATGTTATCTCCCTCTCCCTTTCCCTTACTCTCTAAAATCAATAAAAATATATTTAAAAAACAAGAACAAAAAGAATTATTTTTAAAAAAAGATATCTCAAACTTTAAAATTCACATCAGAAGACTTTGTGAATGTAGGCATTCCAAAAAACTATTTTGTTGTGTAAATTAACTCTTTCCTTACTTTGTATTCCAGTTTTACTTCCCGATTGAAGAGACATGATTATATAATGTGGTAAAAATATGTAACTTTAAACACTCTGGGCTATTCCCATAGACATCAAAATATATTCAAGAAAAAGGACTGCCAAAGCAATTATGACTTTACTCCATGAGGGCAGAAACCATTCTTTGTTGTTAATATTTTATCTTTAATATTTAACATAATGCTCTTATTGAATGATTAACATACAGGAAATATACAATAAAAATAAATATTTGTTTTATTGTTGAATATATAGATTGGCATTAATATTTCCATCCACAAATAAATTTCTAAAAATTATCCAAATCAATGATCCCAAGAGAACTTAGACTCAATCATAGATCAATACTTTGTCAGAGACATTTCTTTTCTGGATGCCTCATTTTAGGATCAAGCAGGGGCTTACCTCAGGAACTATCTTTAATGTACTTTAAAATATCCATGTCACATCACGGTAATCACTCAAATATAATTTAATCAAAACAAATGCAATAATTATAGGAATTGTAAAACACACACAGACATTTTAGAAAACAATCAGTCAAAGTTGGATGAGCAGCCATGCATTTATGATCTCAGGAGATTATTGTTTTGTAGTTTTCTATTGTATTGTTTTAGAAAGAAGAAGTATACCATTTAGTAATAAGTCGAATGTACAAAGGCACAAGTAGTAATGTCAACTAATTTCTCTACATATGCAGTAAAATCATGGCCCTTTAACTTTAGAAAAGATAATTTTTGGTGACTGATCATGTCTTTAATATTCAACAAATATTCTACACCATATTTACCATTTTTTCTTTAGCCAAAACCAATGATACCTAGATTCAAAAAGAATCTAATGAACCATCATAAAAAAACATAATAATATGGCAGGAAAATAAATTCATTTTAATTATTTTTCAGTTTTTATTCAATAAAACAGTATTGATTAGCTAGTTGGTTGTTTTAGTTTTATTGTTTTATTTTTAACAATAATTTTTGTGATAAAGGCTTTTTAAAGTTTTCCTTGTTAGAAAATGTTATAATAACTATTAACATTTCTCTGTGATAAGTGAAATGCTAAAGACAATACCCTCAAGATTTCATTCCCTAGTGCTTGGAACCTGTAAACAGTCAGGGAAATGCCTGGGTTGTGGTCTCTATGTGTGCAGGAGGCAGCCAACCAATGATTCTCTCCCATCATTAATGTTTCTATCTCCCTCTTTCTCTCCCTTTCTCTCTGAAATCAATAAAAATATTTTTTAAAAAGTTATTGGGCAATAATTTTATTTTAATTACAATTGTCAATCTTTTGTAATGAATGACATACGAGAAATGTAATCAGGTTCCACATAAAAACAGTAAACAATATTTGCATAATGGACAACTTGCTGCATTAAAATCCTCAAGTCTATTTGATGTATCATTTTCTCAGCATGTGAATGTATCCATCAAATAGTACTACACCTCAATGAATGAGTTCAGTAGTCTCTCCAGACATGTAAGAAAATGTAATAGTCAAAATAAAAAACCTTGAAGACAAATTGTCATAGTTTAAAAAATGTTTCTGCTACTTACTGTGTGTGATTTTAAGAAAGTTACTTCATGTCTCTTTATTTCACTTTCCTCAACTTTAAAGTGATGATGGTAAAAGTAGTATGTATCTCAAGGGATTACTGAGATGATTACATGTACTAAGAATTATCATTACCTATTATTCTTTTTTAAGCACATTGATGATTTCTTTATGAGGAAGATACTAAATAGTTGTTCCCTTGTTCCATGGGGAAATGAAAGAAATAGTAAATGTTTTTAAACTAAGGTAAAAGTGACTGTGTTTTTAGTTGGTACATAAGAATTTTATTCTATCAATGTAACAAACTTTAGGAAATGGAAGCTTCCTTCATTGATGAAGATAATACATTGCCAGCTATCATGAATGGTCCATATCTGTGCTACCCAATGACAGGAGCCACTAATAACATGTAGCTATTAAGCATTTGAATGTAGTTAGCCAGAATTGAGATATGCCACAAGGATAGAATACATACTGGATTTTGAAGATTTAATATAAAAGTAAAAGAAAATTAAAATATTTTATTGTGTTTTATGTAGATTTTATGGTGAAAAGATAATATTTTGGACATATTAGATTTTAAAAAATCCTATATAATAAAAGCCTAATATGCTAAGTGTCAGGTCATCAGGTCGTCTGTTCAACCAATCAAAGCATAATATGCTAATGATATGCTAAGGACACTCAACTGCTCGCTATGACATGCACTGACAACCAGGGGCAGACTCTCTGACTAGTAGGTTAGCTTGCTGCTAAGATCACGCCAACTGGGACTGAGAAAGACAGGCCGGACATGTCCTGGAGCCCTCCCACAGTCCCTCCCTGGCTGGCCAACCTCTCGTGTTCCTCCTCAGGCCCCATCATGCACAAGTGGGGTCCCTTGGCCTGGCTTGTGCCCTCTTACAATCCAGAACCCCTAGGGCAGCAGTTCTCAACCTGTGGGTCATGAACAATGAAAATACATCCTGCATATCAGATATTTACATTATGATTCATAACAGTAGCAACACTACAGTTATGAAGTAGCAACGAAAATAATTTTATGGTTGGGGGTCACCACAACATGAGGAACTGTATTAAAGGGTTGCAGCCTTTAGTTGAGAACCACTGCCCTAGGGGGATGTTGGAGAGCTGGTTTCATCCTGATCCCGCAGGCCAGACTGAGGGACCCCACTGATGCATGATTTCGTGCACCGGGACTCTAGTATAGTCATAAAATTAATCAAAACTTTCCTTGTTGACTTTTTTTTTTATTGTGACTACCAGAAAAATTTAAATTACACATGGGTTTGCATTATATTTCTGTTGGACAGCAGTGGCTTGAACCCAGCAAACTACAAGTATGGTCTGCAACATCACCAAGAGACTATTAGAAATTTAGAAACTCAGGTTTTGTACTAGACTACTAAATCAGTTCCTGACATCTATCAAGCTCTCCAGATAATTCCCAAGCACTTTAAAGTTTGCAAAGTAATACATTCATTGACTTAAAGACACATATCAGGTATAATGATACTTTAGGGTCTAATCCTAGAAATCATCTACATGATTTAATGACCAATGTTTACCTTTTCTAGGATGATTTTGCTTGAAACATGGTGCCCTAAATTTTGTTTTTAAATCTTCTCTTTGGTTTTAATTTTTAATTTGTCTATAGTTGAGGGGAGAAACTGGGTGGGTGTTCAATAACAATTTGTCATTCTTTACCTAAAAGGCCTTTTTATTGAACCAAGGGGCCTGGAGTGGGATGAAGTTAGAGAGGGGAGAGATCTTTCAAGAAATTTGGCCTTTTGACACAAACCAAGTGCACAAATTATTACAGCAGAGAATAGCTAAGGTCATTTAAGTCCCTATAGACAGCCAATTATACATAAATAATCCTATATAAGAAAAGCCTAATATGCTAAGTGTCTGGTCGACTGGTTGTCCATTCAACCAATCAAGGTGTAATATGCTAAGGCTGCTCTACCACTCGCTATGACATGCACTGACTAGTGCACCCTGCCACTAGTAGGTTAGCTTGCTGCTGGGGTCCGGCCAATTAGGACTGAGTGAGATGGACCAGACATGACCTGGAGCCCTCCCGCAGTCCCTCCATGGCTGGCCAACCTCTTGCATTCCTCTCCAGTCCTGGTCATGCACTGGTGGTGTCCCTCGGCCTGGCCTGTGCCCTCTCACAATCTGGGACCCCTCAGAGGATGTATGAGAGCCGGTTTCAGCTCAATTCTCAAGGCCAGAATGAGGGACCCCACTGGTGCATGAATTTGTGCACTGGGCCTCTAGTCCAATATATTTTCTCCTCATGTAAAGTCAGCCTAATATCTGATTACAGATTCTACCACAGTAGGGGCACTAACAGCATATGTTGACTTGAAATAATAAAGAAAAAGATGCTTAATGAGATAAGAATTTGACTTCATAACTGAAAGTTCAAAACATACAATCAGAAAAATCAGAGAATTTCAATAATATAAATTCAAAATAGAGACTAAAAGCCAGGACATACACCCAGCATCGAATTTTAGAAAGAAATATATGTGGGTAATTTTTTTTTCTGAAAATAAGTGTTAAATTAGGCAATACGAAGACTGAAAGCTAGGTAGAAGAACAGTTTTTTGTTTTTGTTTTTTGTTTTTTGTAATTTATATATTTGACAATCTTAGGAAAAAACTACCCAATTAAAATTGCCTGGGGAGAGATCAAGTTGGCTGGAGATACAAGGTATTTCAGCAAAGTACTGGAGGCAATCAATGGCATGAAATTTAGCAAAGAGAACAGATATTGATAAAAAATATTCTGTAATATCATCCAAACTCTATGATGTAATTAGAGACTGCCAACTTCCATTTAGTCTGGCATAATATCTCAGCTCTCAAAATTAAACTTTATTACAGAATTAATTTTTGGAAAAAAATAGCCATTAAGGTCATGAATACTGTATGATTAATGTACCATATGATTGTATGAACTGTATCATTGCCAGAGTAAATGTATCATGTAATTGCATGAATAAATGTAAAATTATACTATTAAATATGAGTCTCTGTCCATTGTAACTGATCTTTATGTGGATAAAAATGAGTGTATGCATGCCAATTTTCTTCAATTGGGGTCATCCCATGCTATAAATCAATGCTGCCCTCGCATATGTCTTATAAATGCAATTACCTCATTTTCCTCATCCCATGGCTAGGATTGCCAAATTTAGCAAATAAAATACAGGACACACAGTTAAATTTGAATTTCAGATAAACAGTGAATAATATTTTAGTATCAGGATGTGTGTGCAATGTTATTTGTTGTTTATCTGAAATTCAAATTTAACAGCGTGTTCTGTATTTTATCTAGCAATCTCACTCGTGTCCCTTTATTTTCAGGGCATTATTACATCCCAGGGCTCTCCTACTCATCTTTCCTACACATTTCTCATCATAGCCTAAATATGAAACACCAAATTTCTCTAATAACAATGAAAACTTTTCTGAAATAGGCACATGAAATAAAAATGCTAACAGACACTTGCCCTCACTAACAAGTTGGAACTTCACATCTGCGTGTTCTCTTTCAAAACGTGGCATTTGGGTTAGAAGAGGGAAGAGTGGAACACATATATCCTCAACTAGAACTCTACCTTTTAAATCAAAACCTGGGGTCATATGTTTATCCTCTCTTTTTTCTTCCCCTTTTCTAACTTGTATTTTTAGTGTCTCTCTACCACGTATATTCTCCTAAAAATTCTACTACTTGGTTTTGAGTATTGTTTCCCCCCCCCCTTAATTATTTCTGTTGTAACCAAACTTTTAATTTTTTAAAACCTATTTTCCCTGTCAAGTCATTAGCAGGCATGCATGTGTGTATACACAACACACCTCTCTCTCTCTCTCTCTCTCTCTCTCTCTCTCTCTCTCTCTCTCTCTCCCAGTCACTTTTTGTTTTGCTCTCTAAAGGGCAGTATTGTCAGTGGACAGTTATTTTATAATATCCCTTTGACTAAAGCAGGACTACTTTTTGTTACAAAATAAAATATTAGATTTTAGAAAAAAAATTCCCCATGGACTAACGTATAGAAAGGTGTCTATTATCTATCAAGGGACTTGTTAAAAATAAAAGGTGGGTAAGATGCTATCATTTTGCCTCTTACATTGAATTTTTTCTATCAAAGAACTCTGGTTTTTAAGAATCATTGTCACTTTCTTTGTTTCTTGCTATTTCTCATACTGCTGTGCTTTTTCTGCCAGGGCCCTTTAATGTCCCTAGCAGTAAGCAATTTTAGACTGGCAAGAAAACTGACATACAAAAAAAGAAATCAATAGTATTTTTGAAAGATTATGTTGAGCTCTTACTATCTGCCATTAAAATGGGTTTTCTATGCTCTGGCATTAGTGGCTCAGTGTCTGAGTTTTAACCTATGAACCAGAAAGTCACGGTTGTATTCCCAATCAGGGCACATGCCCGGGTTGCGGGCTCGATCCCCAGCCCAGGGTGTGCAGGAAGCAGCTGATCAATGACTTTCTCATCATTGACATTTATCTCTCTCTCCCTCTCCCTTTCTCTCTAAAATCAACAAAAAGTATATATATTTTTAAATAAACACAAACTATATGTAGCAAGATGTCTAAGAAAACATGCTCCATTACAAATTCAATATTATTCAAAAGTGTGAAATATATTGTTTATATTCTCCATCAGTTATGAAATATTGTGTACCACCCAACCATTACCCTCGGTATGTCCCACATTGTTACCTATTGAAGTCTTTAGTGAATCTCTCAGTCTTGGAAGTTTCCACTCCATTCTGGGAGACTTCAGTATTCTTATGTTTGACTCTGGCCTTTGAATTGCTTGACTTCCACATCCAATAATTTTCTGTTCATAATCACCGTTTTACCCAGTAAACATAACAGAATGCAAATGACAGATGTTTCAGAGCTATTTCTATCCGTTAGCATCCAAATTGTTAGTTCTCTCCACCAGCCAGCCATCCTTCTTACACCATTATCTCTATTAATCTGTGTACTTCCTTTCTCTCCATCGAAAGCCTGTTTTTATACCTTTCCTGAGTGCCATCTGATATTTCTGCTATATAATAAGCAGCTGCAAGTTGAATGTGAGCTGTTGAAAAGATGTACGCTGCTCTAAAGGAGGCAGTCTATATCCATTCATGTGAAGTACCAAGTTCATATTTTGTTTTTTTTTAGAAAGGACTTAAGCTAGTTTTTCTCACCTATAGTGGTTCCAAATAAATTTGAAATTAGAGATTGTAACAAGATTATGTCAACAGATAATATCTTACTTATTATACTCATTCAGCTAATTCAAGATCTTATTGAAGTTTAGGTATTTTGTTACATGCTTATTTTAAAGCTTTTATAAAATAGCCAATTCTTTATTAATGGCTTAGAACCACAACCTTCTAAGACAGCTGTTCTCAACCTGTGGGTCGCGACCCCTTTGGGGGTCAAACAACCCTTTCACAGGAGTCGCCTAAGACCATCAGAAAACACATATATAATTACATATTGTTTTGTGATTAATCAATATGCTTTAATTATGTTCAATTTGTAACAATGAAATTGGGGGTCACCACAACATGAGGAACTGTATTAAAGGGTCACAGCATTAGGAAGGTTGAGAACCACTGTTCTAAGAGCTATCACCTGAAAGAAATAGGTTGTCTGAGAAATCACTGAGTCCAAACATTTTCAAAAAAAATAGCTTAGCATCTCTTTGCTAATATTCCATAGTCTTGGGAAATAATCCTTAGAATAAAATTAATTCCCTAGTTCCTCCTTCTGTAGTCAAGTGCAAACATAAAGAATACTGTGATAATTTTGACTAGGGAGCCCAAATGAAAATCAATTTAAGAAAATAAAGTTAGAGAAACATGTTATTCAATTTTATCTATGTAATCACACGTTCTTGCCTGTTTACTCTTCAAGCAGTTGTTGGCATATAAATAAGAAATGAGCTCACTCATGAAGTTCCACAGCTGCTGGAGTTATGGCACCCTATGTGCTTGATTTCATAACACTTTTTTTTTCAAAAAAGTGCAGAATATTGCACAGTTTACTGTCAAGATTATATATTTTCCATGAGCCGGGGAAGGCATTATAAAACCTTTGGAGAACTAAGGAAAATGTAGTGTTCACTTAAAGCACAGAGTTGCACACTATCTTTTCTAATTTATTTTTCTTTGTAAAGCTGGTTTGGGTAAATTTTAAAATAACCCTTAAGATATATGAATGAACCTTGATAATCACATATATGTGATCAAGAAATATAGTTTAAAAATGATTCACTCTTACAAATCAGAAACTTTTCTAATATTTTACTTCATTTTATCATGTGTATAAATTACACTAATCCAGTATTATATTTTCTAAGTTTTAGTCTAGCAATGTTTAGTACAATGATTGGTACTAGGAAGTTGTTAAGGTAGATAATGATAATATATTAATACATTCATTTACCAAGTACTTTCTACGTATTGGACAAAAATAGATAGGTTTGCTCCCACCTGAAACTTACATAATAGCAGGAAAGAAAGAGACAAAGTAAAATTATTTAAATTCAACTCAGATAAAGGCAGAATAATTAAAATATGGTTTAAAAGTTTGAAATAATAATTATAATAAAAATGAAATAAAGGTTGAAGTGTGGGCAGGGGTGGGATATGTCTGGCCTGCAGGCCATACCAGGCCCATGAAATCATTTGGTCTGGCCCTGCCAAGGCATTAGGGGTGAGTTAATTAAAAGTTTGATCAAATATAGCAGGCTAATTTTTAAGTTGATAATTTTGCATGGCCTGTGAATGATGTTATAAATATCCAAATGACCCTTGGCAGAAAAAAAGTTCCCTACCCCTGTGTTACAGGATGTACATGCTTTCTGGGTTTAAAGTCTATAAAGATGTTGAGATGGGCAATTCCATGTTTATGGCGATGCATTTATAATCAAGTTTTATTTTGATTTTAACTTTTGGAGAATTCAGCACTGAGCATAGAAGGGAGTGGGGAATAGGAAAGCTTTCATTGTTTAAAACCTATGTGTCCTTTCTAGCAAGCATTCAGGAAAAATCAATAAATAATTATAAAATACCTACAGTATATGAGCACAATATTAAAATACATGTGCAAATAAAAACTCCAATGAATATATTATGTTTGAGATAGTAATAACAGAAGCCATGGCATGAGTGACAGGAAATGAATAGAATATGTTTGCATACATGCAAAAACAAAGAGGTTCATTTTATAAACTGTAAAAGCTCATACTTGGTGTTTACAGAAGTTTGACTATGGTTTAATAAGTTTATTCCATTGCATTTTCTCATGTGTCCAGGTACAAAATCAGCATAATTACTGGTATCATAACACTGGCAACATAAATAATCCATGTTTTCTTTATGGAATGGTTCTAAGCTTGCCAACCACTGTGATACTCATTGTCTCCTTATTTCTTTCCCTTTGTCTCTCATTAGCTAAATTTTGGAATTACCAGTTAATTAGTTTCTGGATTTTGGCATGTGGTATGAGAAAATTCTTCAAGTTAGCATCACTTGGTCTACTTATCACTAAGATTTAGCAGTTTCTAACATCTTATATAATAAAAACCTAATATGTTAAGTGTCTGGTCGACTGGTCGGCCGTTCAACCAATAAAAGTGTAATATGCTAATGATATGCTAAGGCCACTCAACCGCTCGCTGTGATGTGCACTGACCACCAGGGAGCAGACACTCCAACTGGTAGGTTAGCTTGCTGCGGGGGTCCAGCTGATCGGGACTGAGCTAGATGGGCCAGACATACCCTGGAGCCCTCCCGTGGTCCCTCCTCAGCTGAACAACCTCCTGCGTCCCTCCCCAGCCCCGATCGTGCACCAGTGGGGTCCCTTGACCTGGCCTGCACTCTGTCACAATCCAGGACCATCAGGGGATATCAGAGAGCCGGTTTTGGCCCAATCCAGCAGGCCAGATGGAGGGACCCTACTGGTGCATGAATTCATGCACTGGGCCTCTAGTTTCTTCCATAATAGTCAGTTTGATAATGCCCTAACGTCTTACATTTTTTATGTCCAATGCTACTAGACATGTTCTTAATGTGAAGAAAAATGATAGTTCTGGAAAATAGAACTAAGATTTTTCTTACCATATAAAATGCTAAAAGTATCCTTCTGAGTACCTTGAAAATTAATTCCATCACAAATGGACCTTGATTTAGACTACATTTTTGTTCCAGTACAAATCAAGATTTTATAAGATATATTCTACTTGAGATGTTCTAAAGGAGGTAGTACAGTCTTTAAAGGATTTAACTGAATAATTCTTAAATGATTCTTTGTATAAAGTGAATAAACAAACTTAGATACTTAGCTTGAGATATATATGCTTTTAAAGGACAGCATTATTTTTAAAAAATACATTTTTTATTGATTTCAGAGAGAAAGGGAGAGGGAGAGAGTGATAGATATATCAATAATGAGAGACCATTGATCGGCTGCCTCCTGCTTGCCCCACAGTGGGGATCATCCCGCAACTCGGGCATGTGCCTTTGACTGGAAATCGAACCTAGACCTCCTAGCTCACAGGTTGATACTCAACCACTGAGCCTGGCAGGGCAGGACAGCATTATTTTAGTATGGTTTTTCAGAGTGCAGTACTTAACAGAGTGCCTCACACATAGTTACTATGTAATAAAATAGTAGCCTTCACTGTACTTCATCCCCCTCCTCCAATCACATGCAAAATTCAAGACATTTTTAATTACTTCAGGCTCCTGGGGAATGCTGTGTCCCCTTTAACTTTCTTTTTGCCAAGAATTTTCCTCAATCTTTCTGCTTCATATTTTCTTATTCAGTCTTCTAGGATCAACTCAGGTAGAAAGTTTCCATCTTGACTTGCTTCTCTTCTACCCAACAATACAGCATTAATATATACTTACACCCAGTGTAGCACTTTTCATGCTGTATTATAATTACATCTGTTCTTTCTCTAAAAAATATAATGACTTGCTATTTTTTTATTACAAAGATAATATATGCTACTGTAGAAAAATTCAAGCAATTCTGATGGGAAGGGTAATTCTGCTTGGCATTCTTTAAGGAATATATCAATAATTGTCTATACATATGCACACATTCATACTCATATCAACAATAGTATAAATAATTTAATTTATTTTTAAATTATATTTTTATTAATTTCACAGAAGAAGGGAAAGGGAGAGAGAAACATCAATGATGAGAGAGAATCATTGATCAGCTGCCTTCTGCAAGCTCCCTTCTAGGGATCAAGGCCGCAACCCGGCATATGCCCTGACGGGAATAGAACCATGACCCCGTGGTTCATAGGTCAATGCTCAACCACTGAGCCATGCCGGCCAGGGAGTAATGATACATTTTAATGGCTTCATAATATTCTGCTTATGGATATACCTATAACTGTTTGAGCAGTTCCACAAATTATAGACATGGAGGTCTGCAGGTGAAAAATCCTAGGTTTACAATGCCTCTCACATCCACATCCTCCTTCAGATCCTATTGCCACCATCTGCTCTAGTTCAGGACCTCACTATTTCTTATCCGGATCACATATTAGTCTTCTAGACTCCTAATTAGTCCATTTCGGCCCATTTCATTTTGTTCTATACGCTTTCCTGATGCGGTGCTGATTATTTTATTTTTTTGCTCAATAACTCTCAGTGACACTTTTCCACCTAATAAATTAGCATCACAGGCCTTAATCTGCAGTCAACATGGCCAAAAATTACCTCTCCAACCATATGTTCAGTTGTTATTATTTGTTCCAATATTAAAAAATCCCTGGGTTAATTCCAGCTGGAAGATGTGTTCTGTTTGGCTTCTACAGTGTTTCACAACTTGGCGAATTTGAATGATTTCCAGTGCAGCATGTCCTAGCCTTTATTTCAGGGTAGATGCAATCAGTTCCTATTATCTTCCCCTTGGCCAGCTTTTTCTCACATTTACACTCTTTGTCTGGCCTCTGAAGAGATACAATAAACATAACATATTTCTTCTAAGTAGAATGATTATTTGGTTTTTGACCACCTGCCCCCTTTGCCTTTCACAATCTAGCCACTGTGCCTTCCTTTCTGTTTTTCCATTGCAAGAAACTTGCTATTTTCTAATTCACAATAATCAAAATCTATGCAACCTTATTTCAAACCACTATGAAATGCAAAGTATTTTGTGGTAACTTTGCTGTGCTTTCAAAAAAGATGAAATATTTATGTGCTTTAAATCCCTATGGTAATGTATATGGTTTACTGTGCAACCTTTCTTTTTCTACTTGTTATTATAAGTATTTTTCTGCTAATCCTCTAATTAGATTCTATAGGATCCTGAAATAATGTACAATCTGAACCTTTTCTTTAAGTAACTGGGCTAAAATATGCAGCAAATAAATGTAAGGGGTTTTGGGAGCACTGGGTGAAAAAGGTGAAGGGATTAAGAAGTAAAAATTGGTAGTTACAGAATAGTTACAGAGATGTAAATTAAAGCATAGAGAACATAGTCAATAATATCATAATAATGATGTAGGGTGCCAGGTGGGTACTGGAAATGCGAAGGGACCAATTTGTAAAGTAAATCATTATCTAAACACTACCCTGTACACAAAATAGTATTGAATGTACACTGTAATTGAAAAATATAATTTGCCCTAACTGGTGTGGCTCAGTGGATAGAGCATTGGCCTGTGGACTGAAGGATCCCAGGTTCAATTTCGGTCAAGGGCATGTACCTCGTTTCAGACACATCCCCAGTAGGGGGTGTGCAGGAGGCAGCTGATTGATGTTTCTCTCTCATTGATGTTTCTAGCTCTCTATCCCTCTCCCTTCCTCTCTGTAAAAAATCAATAAAATATATTAAAAAAGAAAAATATAATTTAAAAAGGAACTGAGAACTGAAAAACACAAGTATTTAAAAGAGTTTAAAACTACATTTAGGAGAAGATAAAACAAATGAAGCAGTGGCTACAGGGCTTGACCACATCTTATGGGAAGTCAAGTTATTTCACTACAACCCTTAGACATTTTGAGTTATTTTCTTTCACTCACTTTCCCTTCTAGGTCTCTCTGCACTATCTGAATTCTAATATTTATGGCTATTCCCATGAGCTTATATTTTGTGCTATCTTAATCATGACAGAAAAGTTATCTTTTGTTGTTCTTCAAATCTCTCACACCAGGCATTTCTGTGTATACAATTTTAGGATGATATACCTGTTCTTGAAAGCTTTCATCCACTTCACAAATTCATATTTCACAGGTCAGTTTTATTCATGGGGTTTAGCCATCTGCCTTTTTAGTAGGATCTCTTGTATTAGTCAGAGTTCTCCAGAGAAAAAGAAGAACCAATCAGATATATATAGGGTGGGGCAAAAGTGGGCTTACAGTTGTTCGTATGGAAAGTAACACAATCTACTTATATAAAAACCATGGGTGGTGTTCATCACGACCACAACTGTGGCGACCAAGTAGAAGGAAGTCAGTCCTGCAAGGGTTGTCTTGGCAAGGGCAGTGCCCTCCCCCGAGCTGTTTCCCAGAGCTGTTTCCTGTAAGGGCGGGGTTTGAGGCAGGAATCCGCCCTGGGAGCATGGAGGCATACCTTTCTAAAGCAGTGGTCGGCAAACTCACTAGTAAACAGAGCCAAATATCAACAGTACAATGATTGAAATTTCTTTTGAGAGCCAAATTTTTTAAACTTAAACTATATAGGTAGATACATTGTTATTAACTTAATTAGGATACTCCTAAGGCTTAGGAAGAGCCACATTCAAGGGCCAAAGTGTGAGAGATGAAAGGAAATTAGTAAAATGTATATGAAAATAATATATAAATTTATTAATAAATAAACAGTAACAAAAGGATATAACAACAACAGAGGATATATATATATGTATATATATATACTTTTTATATAAAAATGAAAAAAACATGACATGAAAACAACAAAAACATGATATAAAAACAACAGTGATGCAAACAATGACTGATAAAGGGATTAAACTTTCCGGGAGCCGGTCCATCCTTGCTGTTTCAAGGGACCTGGCATATATGGCATACGGTTCTTAATATGTTTGCTCACCTTCTTGGCGCTGTGTTTTAACCAAGGTCACCTCTCCGAGAAAGGTTGAATCCCCAGGTAGGGATTTTCCCCTGAAGTTAGGGAGGGAATAAAACCTCTTAACTAAGTGCCAGGCGGGTAATTAATCATTTTAACTACGAACAATCATGCTTAAGCTACATAATCTTTACTCCCTGGAATGGAGGTAAGAAACGCCCTAACCTTTGAAATAGAGATTGATAGGATTGGAATCAACTGGTATAAATACAGATGCAACAAGACAACAAGAGACAGAACTTAGAAGAGAGCCAAGAAGACAGAACCTACACAGAACCTACAGGCAGAAGAACTTCTCTGGAGAGAACATGGCAAAAGATCCTGGACTGAACCTGACTACAGAAATTGGCAAGAGAACCTGACTAGAACCTGGTGACTGAACCTGGCTGGAGAACCTGGACAGAACCTGGCTGGAGAACCTGGCTGGAGATCCGAAGCAGAACCTCTCTGGAGATCCAGACCAGAACTTGGCTGGAGATCCTGGCTGGAGATCCTGGCTAGGCTGCTGATCAACTGAACACTGTCTCCGTGTCCTTCCTTCTTCGCCAACTCCGTCCACACCTTTGGGGACCCCTGGACCTGCTGGGGCTGGACCTCAGCATCTGGCGCCCGAACAGGGACCCCTAGGTAAGCCCCACTCTCGGGATGGATAGGACTCCACCGTAGAAAGAGGGTGGATAGTCTTCGCCGACTCCATCCACACCTTTGGGAACCCCTGGAACAGGATTCCCCTAGGTAAACACACACATCCCCCCCCGCCATTGAGAACCCCACACTCGGGACGGATAGGACTCCACCAGGGTACTGCAGACCCCCCTATAGAGGATAAGTAGGGTAAGAAGGTGGATAGTACAGAACTTAGATTGAGAAGATGTGCCATACTGAGTCCAAAGAAAGAAGACTCTGTATTGATCTTTAGATTAAGAAGATGTGCCATACTGAGTCTAAAGAAATAAGACTCTGTATTGATCTTGTAACACATATGCTTGCTAGCAGAGGAATTAAGGTTACTCCCAGTCAGATGGAACATTTTATACAAGAAGTATGTCCATGCTTTTCTGAGGAAGGAAAGGTAAATGTAATGGCATGGGAGAAGGTAGGCCCAAGGAGCCTTATCCTTAACCCCACTGCAGCCTTTCCACCCTGGGAAAGTGCAGGATTGGCAAGCTCTCCCTGGGATGATAGATCAGGACTCAGGTAATAGCAGAAAGCACCAATCCTACTCTTAAAATGGATATAAGAGAGCATTTCGGGTTTTTCTTTTTAATGCCTGCTTTTAAAAAATAAAAAAGGGGGAATTTGCCGGGAGCCGGTCCATCCTTGCTGTTTCAAGGGACCTGGCATATATGGCATACAGTTCTAAACATGTTTGCTCACCTTCTTGGTGCTGTGTTTTAACCAAGGTCACCTCTCCAAGAAAGGTTGAATCCCCAGGTAGGGATTTTTCCCCTGAAGTTAGGGAGGGAATAAAACCTCTTAACTAAGTGCCAGGCGGGTAATTAATCATTTTAACTACGAACAATCATGCTTAAGCTACATAATCTTTACTCCCTGGAATGGAGGTAAGAAACGCCCTAACCTTTGAAATAGAGATTGATAGGATTGGAATCAACTGGTATAAATACAGATGCAACAAGACAACAAGAGACAGAACTTAGAAGAGAGCCAAGAAGACAGAACCTACACAGAACCTACAGACAGAAGAACTTCTCTGGAGAGAACATGGCAAAAGATCCTGGACTGAACTTGACTACAGAAATTGGCAAGAGAACCTGACTAGAACCTGGTGACTGAACCTGGCTGGAGAACCTGGACAGAACCTGGCTGGAGAACCTAGCGAGGGAACATGGCCACAGAACCTGGCTGGAGATCCGAAGCAGAACCTCTCTGGAGATCCAGACCAGAACTTGGCTGGAGATCCTGGCTGGAGATCCTGGCTAGGCTGCTGATCAACTGAACACTGTCGCCGTGTCCTTCCTTCTTCGCCAACTCCGTCCACACCTTTGGGGACCCCTGGACCCGCTGGGGCTGGACCTCAGCATAAACTTATTCTAATATCTCCCTGTATACCACATTAAGAGTGAAAACACTTTAGAGTTCTTGACTAATTTCCCTTGTGCTGAAGTAATTAGAACTTTAACTGTAACATCACATGCTCTTCGAACTCGAGATAAAGCAACATATAACTGACCATATGTGAAAACGGGTTCAGGTAGGAATATGCCTACTCTAAAGTTTGTCCTTGTGATTTATTAATAGTCATCACAAATGCTGGCATCACAGGAAACTGTTGTCGAATCAATTTAAATGGGAGGCCAGTGTCAGATGGGGACAAATCAATTCTTGGAATCAGAACAACCTCTCCCTCTGCAGATCCTGTTAATACTTCAGCTTCGATAATGTTAGGTCATAATCTTTTGATAATAAATCTGGTACCATTATAAAGACCCCATTTACTATTGAGATTTCTCACTAGCATGATGATTGCACCCACTTTCAATTTTAATTTATGACATGGCATTCCAGAAGGAGTAATACTATTAAGAAATTTGATGGGAAAATTTTCCTTTTCCGCATCATCTGTGGAATCAATGGAATCATCATGCAAATATGTTTGAAAGTCTCCAACGAGTATATCCAAATTTTCTTCATTTAATTTTTGAGCATGCTCATTTTCGGGGCAAAGAATTGCACGTTTAGATATAAGTTTAATATCTATAGCAGTGGTTCTCAACCTTGGCTGCACATTAGAATCACCTGGGAATCTTTTTAAAATCCTGATTCCTGGGCCTCATCCTCCAGAAATTGTTTCTTTGTTATGGGGTGGGGCCACAACATTAGTAACAAAGAAACAGAATTAAAACTTTATTGTGGGGAGCCACTACAATGTTTTGGACAGGTTCCAGCCTTGGACTGATGAGAGGGCACAGTCCTCTCATTGCCATGTGCAAGTCCCATCTTGGAGGACTTACTTTTTGAATGTGCTCATTTTTTGGACAAAGAATTGCATGTTTAGGTATATTTTTAATATTATCTATAGATACAGTATTTCCAAAGGTAGCTTCAATAATAGATACATTACAAATCATTTCACAGGGGATTTCAATAATATCCATTTCTAAATGAAAACTGCTATCAAGTTTGCCATCTCCAAGTTTTACTAACCATTCAATATAAGCAGAATCCTCTGAGCTCATATTTGTTGTAAGAGACAACTTTCTGAAACATCCCCAAACATTGCAATACTTTAAACTCGTTTGTACTATGTCCGATTGCATAGCATGCAGTACAATACTGAGACATTGTCTAAAATCCCCTCCAAGAAGGAGAACTTTCCCACCAAATACAACATTCAAATTTCTCTTAGTAATCTGTCTATGGCATTTATACCATGACAGGATGCCATGGTGCATTTATCAATAATAAGAAGTTGGGCCTTTTTAATAGTTTTAGCAACTTCACTGTTTATATAGAGTCTAGAAATTGAAGTTTCATTTAGTGGAATTTATATTGGGAATGAAAGGTGCTTCCACCAAGTAAATTTGCAGCAATTCCTGTAGACGCTGTGGGTAAAACAGTACTACCACGACCTCTAATATAATGTATTAAAACTTTATAAAGATATGCCTCCACGCTCTGAGGGCCCGTTCCTGCCTCAAACCTCACCCTCCCAGAAAACAACTCAGGGAGGGCACAGTCCTTGGCAAAGTGACCCAGGACTCAGTGGGTCCATGCTCCGAGGGCGGGTTCCTGCCTCAAACCTCACCCTTGCCAGAAACAGCTCCTCCGGGAAACAGCTCGGGGAGGGCACAGCAGTTGCCAAGACAACCCATGCAGGGCTGACTTCCTTCCGGTTGGTCTAGCCTCGGTCGTGACATTACACCCATGGTTTTTATATAAATACTAGAGGCCTGGTGCATGGACTGGTTCATGAAGGTGGGTGGGGGGGTCTCCTCAGCCTGGCCTGTGCCCTCTCACAATCTGGGACCCCTTGGAGGATGTCTGACTATTGGTTTAAGCCCAATCCCAGCAGGTGGCAAGGGAGGAACCCAAACCTGTGCAGCGCCGTTTGCGCTCATCCTGGCCCACTGCACCTGCCACTGTCACTCAGTAGCGCTGCAGCGGAGTTGGGAGAGGCTCCCACCCCCACAGCTGAGCTCACCAGCCATGAACTCCTGCATTAAGCCCCTGCCCCTTGGTGGTCAGTGCGCTTCATAGTGACTGATGGACTGGTCGTAACGGTTGCTTAGGCTTTTATATATGTAGATAGATAGAAGATACTTATCTAATGTGTAATTTTAAATTAATCAGAGTGCATTTTCATAATTTTTTCTGAACTTTCTAGTAACATCTAAAAGAAGTAAATGAGTTTTACATTCTAGATAGTGGATTAAGCATACATTTTTGCCTACTCTTTCTCTGCCAACTCCCGAGAATGATGGTAAAAGAAAAACGTTACAACAGTGAAGAGATGGGAAAGTGGCCATCGTAGAAATGTAAAAGGTCAAAAGCCTTTTGATCGAAAACAAAACTAGTAAGGAGTGATTCCCTAAGTGTCTGAATACACAAGAAAGACTACAGAGGAGAAACTCTAGATTCAGTGTTGGTAAGTATGGGAAAGAGAATCCCCCACCCTCACTCTAGGGGTTAATTACTAGTCTGTCTGTAGTAAATTCTCCTTTATATATACTCAGAATCCATGCATATGAGCATATTTAACCTTAGGAGGAAACAAAATGATTCCTCTTAAAAAAATTTAAGCCAACAACTTGTGGAGAATTTACTCTTAGGGCGCATATATGTGCTTGTTAGCAAAGTTATTCCCATTCTGGAATTTGGGAGAATATTAGCCTGAAGGTTGGTACCCTACCTACCTTAAAGTAAAACCTGTTAGTGGATAAGCCTGGCCCACATACATAGAATTCCAAGTCAGACTTCTTAAACACAGGGAAACCTAATGGGAAAATTATCTATATAGAAACAGAGCTACCTAGGAAAATCAAATAAACTGCCTATTCTCAAATGTAAACAAAAACCCAGAAGTGTGAATAAAATCAACAGCATGAAAAGCAAAGAACAAAGAGCAAACATAAGTATTGACCTCAGAAAAATTCTTTTAAAAAGACAAAATTTTATGCCATGATAAATTTGATTGAAAAAATAATAATAAAAATGATCACCTCTAGGAAGTGGAACTGGGAACAGAGAGTAGTGGGGAATGTAACAGTTGTAATTATTAAATGTCCTTGTATATTATTTGATTTCTTAACCATTTGTATATATTACTTCAAAAAAATAAAATAAGAAGTCAAACAAAAAGAGAAGACAGTGGGTGAAATACACAGGAATAGAAAGGAAACATCTATAAATTCTACCTGAATAGAGCATGCTAATTATGTTGTAATTTATTACTCAAAATGTCTTTTAAAAATTTAATTGTAGGCAAAGGACTTCATTTTATTAAATATCTGAAACCAAACTTTTAAATAATCAAAGCAATACATAATTTTATTCTTGACTGCATTTGAATTATGAAATGGTACAATTTGTATTATAGACTACAACATTTTATTTAATAAAATGATCCTATACTTTTGGTTGATCTTTAGTCTATAGTTGTGAAACTACCTGGTTGCCCATGCATACAATAAAAAGATCTAGAACCTCTGACAGTGGCACCATCAAAGAAGAGATAAACATAGAGAAATTTAAAATATATTTTGACTCTGAGGGTAGCATTCTATTCTTATCACTTGTTTAATTGTCTTACCCATATGGATAAAAACCATGTCTATCTTACTCATCACCTTATCATCAGTATCTAAGCAGAGTACATGGCACATAATAATGATTTAATAAATACTTGTGAAATGAATGAACCCATAAAGAAATATAGCACTGCCCTGGATGGTGTGGCTCAGTTGGTTGAGCATCATTCTATGCACTGAAAGGTCACTGGTTCCATTCCGGTCAAGGCACATACCCAGGTAAGAAAATTATTCCTAGTCAGGGTGCACAGAAGAGGCAACTGATTCATGTTTCTCTCTTCTCTCTCTCTCTCTCTCTCTCCCTCTCCCTTCTTCTTTCGCTCTGAAAAATCAATTAAAATATTTCCAAAAATACAAATATAATACAATGTATTCATTCAATCAATGTAAATTTATGGAGCCTTTACTATGTGCCAAGAAATACACTCAGGGTATGATGATGGAAAGTGGTACAGAAGACATGGTTCCTACCCACAGAGAATTCACAACCTTGGAAGGACATCAAATGGCAAACAATTTAATACTATGTGATAAGTGTTGTAATTGAGAAATTCACATTGCCTTTGGAAGCAAAGAAGACTATTTACTAATTTTGCCTGGGTGAGTTGAAAAAATAATAAAAAAGAGGATGTTAATAAGTTAAGGCTGATACTGGAAACTGAGAGAATCCATTCAGGGATACAAACGTGTACAGAGACTAAGTTAGTGTGAAACAGTATGTTAAATGTCAAGGAAAGCAGAGTTTGTGCAGCAAGAGCACATGTGAGGAAGAGGAATGATAATCTAGTGCTGGAAGGACAGGCTGGAGCAATTATGACCAGAGAAAGATTAAAGATTTCATTCTGGATTCACTGATGAGCAAAAGGAGAATTTTATGTAGGGAAGTACTATTCTGACAGCAGTTTTAAAGGAGAGAAAAGGGATTCATAAAGAAATCAGTCAATAGGGGATTGTATTTGTTCAGGCAATAAACATGCACAGATATAAAGCAAGAGTCATTATAATAAATAATTTGGGTTTCATAAAAATAATTTTCCCTGAAATAGGATAAACTTTTAAAGTAAGAATGATCTTATATTTATGAGATAGAATTTATTCTTCTTTCATGGATTTGATGCAAAATTATTTTGCTTTGCTCTTAAAATTTACAGAGAGAAAATATGCTAAATGTATTAAATATTATGTAAGAAAATTATTCAATTCTGAAAATATTTTGAATCAGATTGCAAATTATATGCAGATAATTCAAAGTTCTTCTTTCATTGACATATCAACTCAAAATATTCATCTTAGAATTAGAGTAAAACTTTTACAGCTCCTGGGGTATAGCATTAATTCCAGCCCTCTTTTTGATATTGCATATATCCCAGGTTTCATGGCCTTCTACCTGTTTGTACTTTACCAGAAAGCTGGGAGAGTGTTAGCAACTTTTTCTTTTCCACGAAATGGCAAAAGAACAATTTATTTAAGCAAAGTGAAAGAGGAAAGAATGACTTTAATGCAGCAAAGATTTAATCAAAACCTAAAATATAAAATTGCCAAACTTCTATTGCTCCACTTTTTCAAGTATAGTTGACATACAATATTATATTAGTTTCAGGTATACAACATAGTGAGTCAAAATGTATATTCCTTACAATGTGATCACCACAATAAGTCTAGTAAACATCTGTCACCATACAAAGTTGTTACAATAATATTGACTATTTTTCCTATGCCGTACATTACATCCTGTGAGTTATATAGCTCATCACTGGAAGTTTGTACCTCTTTTTTTTTCTTTATTGATTAAGATTACATATGTGTCCTTATCTCCCCACTCCCCCCCACCACTGCACTTCCATTCATGCCCTCACCCCACCTGGTGTCTGTGTCCATTGGTTATGCTTATACTCATGCATACAAGTCTTTTGGTTGATCTCTCCCCCTTCCCTCCACCCTCCCCTACCTTCCCTCTGAGGTTTGACGGTCTGATGGATGCTTCTCTGTCTCTGGATCTGTTTTTGTTCATCAGTTTATGTTGTTCATTATAATCCACAAATGAGTGAGACCATGTGATATTTATCTTCGTCTGACTGACTTATTTCGCTTAGCATAATGCTCTCCAGCTCCATCCATGCTGTTGCAAATGGTACCTCTTTTTACCGTTTATCCATTTCACCTAGCCCCATCCTCTCCCCTCTGGCAACCATCAGTTTGTTCTCTGTATCTATGAGTCTGCTTCTGTTTTGTTTCATTAATTTGTTATTTTTTGTATTGTTTAGTTTTTCAGATTACACATATAAATGAAATAATATGGTATCTGTCTTTTTCTAACTTATTTCACTTAGCCTAATATCCTCTAGGTCCATCATGTTGTTGCAAATGGAAATATTTATTTTTTATGGCTGAATGATATTTCATTGTATATAGGTACCACTTCTTCTTTATCCATCCATCTATCAATGGATACCTAGATTGCTTTCATATATTGGATATTGTAAATAATGCTGCATATATATTTTTGAATTTGTGCTTTTATTTTCTTCAAATAAATAGCCAGAATAGAATTGTTGCGTTACATGGTAGTCATAATTTTTAGCTACTTGAAAGCAAGAGCCATGTTGATTCATTTGTATATTCTAGCATCTTTTCACTCTGTGGGACCTAAATAAATAAATCTTCTGGGAGCTTTAAGCAATGAGAAAATGATTATTGAATAACTGTAATGATATTCTTGGTTAAACCTTTATATAGTCAAGGTCTCTTAAATTATTTCCAAAGAATTTAAATACTATAATGTGAGAAAGGTGCTACACATTTCTAACACATTATGAGTCCCTTCACCACCCCATGTAATTCAGATCAGTTTGTAAAAAAAATAAAAATGTGTGCTATTGAGACATCTGTCTTACTGCTCTATAGATACTAGCTAAACAATTGACACTTGTTTTTGTGTTGTTGTTGTGTGTGTTTTTTTTTCTGGGAAAGATAAAGTTTATTGTTAGAGTAGAATTTTTATATTAGCTTCAGGTGTACATCCTTAGTAAGTTATTAAGAAATTGAAACTGAACACAATGGGTTTGAGGGTGCCTGTCACTACTTGAGCCGAATTAAGCAGAGACAGTGTTGAATCATATATGAGCATTTATTCCAATATTGCCGGTGGTATGGGTAGAGCAGTCAGTCACCCTGGAAATTCTGCTCTGACACCCCTTGCCAGTTGGCTGATTATATACTCATGAGGGAGAAGATAGCTATGTGCAGCTGTGAGCTGCAAGTGTAACATGGAAAGAGGAGGGTCAGGTCTGCTCTCCAGCCTTCAGGAGCTCAAAGTCCGATAACAAGGTGGCTGGCTAATCTATGATGTTAGAAACAGTTCAGCCGGTTCCTGGGACCAGAGAATGGTCAGTTCCTGAGGCAAACTCCCGGCGGGGTCCAGGCACAGCAACCAAATCAAAGCATGTTATGTCCTTGGTCTGTTCTCAAAATGTATTTCTTTTCTGAATAATGGACCCATAGAGGCATCTTATCTTTTTATAGCCTTGTTTCATCCTCCAGTTTCCCAGGGTTTGTAAGAATAGCTCTTATCTATAGTTAGTAAGGTGAATAATTATTAAAAAATATGGCTCTATTCTTATTAGGTGCCCTTCCCCATTATCAAGATCTTCCTAATAAATCTCATGCCTTCTGAAACCATACATAGTTATTAGAATATTATTGATTATATTCCCTATCCTGTACTTTACATCCTCATGACTATTCTGTAACAACCAATTTGTTCTTCTTATCCCTTCACCTTTTACACCCAGCTTCCCAACCCCTGTCCCATCTAGCAACAGTAAAAATGTTCTCAGTATCTATGATTCCGTTTCTGTTCTGCTTATTTATTTATTTTGTTGTTTTATATTTAGTTGTTGATAGATATGTATTTATTGCCAATGTATTGTTCATATTTTTTGTCTTTTTTTTTCTTCTTAAAGAAGACTCTCCAACATTTCAAATAATACTGGTTTGGTGGTAATGAACTCATTTAGCTTTTTCTTGTCTGGGAGGCTCTTTATCTGTTCTTTGAATCTAAATTATAGCTTTACTGTGTAGAGTAATCTTGATTGTAGGTCCTTGCTTTTCATCACTGAATATTTCTTGCCAATTCCTTTTGGCCTGCAAAGTTTCTGTTGAGAAATCAGCTGACATAGTTTTATGGAAGCTCCCTTGTAGGTAACTAACTGCTTTTCTCTTGATGCTTTTAAGATTCTCTTTGTCTTTAACTTTTATCATTTTAATTATGGTGTCTTGGTGTGGGCCTTTTTGGGTTCATCTTGTTTGGGACTCTCTGTGCTTCCTGGATGTGTATACCTATTTCCTTCATCAAATTAAGGAAGTTTTCTGTCATTATTTTTTCATATAGAGTTTCAAAATCTTGTTCTCTCTCTTCTCCTTCCACTAACTCCAGCATAGATAGAAATATTGTTAGAAACTCCATGATGCAGATGTTGGTATGTTTGAAGTTGTTCCAGAAGCTTCTTACATTAGCCTCATTTTTTTTCTTTTCTTTTTTTCTGTTCTGATTTGGTGTTTTTTGCTTCCTTATATTCCAAATCACTGGTTTGATTCTCCATTTCATCTATTCTATTTTTGATTCCCTGGAAATTATTCTTAATTTCAGTTTGGGTATCCTTTATTTCTGACAAGTCCTTTTTTATGCTTTTAAGGTTCTCAATGAGTTCATTGAGCATTTTATAACCAGTGTTTTGAACTCTGCATCTAGGAGATTGTTTGTCTCTAATTGTTTAGTTCTTTTTCTTGAGTTTTGTTCAAGTTTAAGTTGCCTGCTCAGAACCCTCTTCCATATTAACTGTTTAGAATTGAATATCTATGATAAAATTTTTTAAAAGAATGAAGCTTGCCACTCTGCCAGTGCGATAAATTGTAGACCCTTCAACTGGCAGAGCTATTTGCCTTGCAGTAAGCACAAAATGACAGATCTTTGCTAAATGCAAAGTATAATGCTTGTACCTTTCACAGTTAGTTTAGCTGGTAAGCACAGCAACAAAAAACTTCAATAAAAAATTAGTTATGTACAAAACAAGCCCTGCAAGTAACTTTTTTTCTAGTTGAAGTGTATCATTTCAATAACCATCATTAAAACCATTGGTGATGATGGTTCAAAAGTGGCATGGTAAACTAGTTATTTCCCACAAGATCACAACTAGTTTAACTTTCAACAATCAGCTATTATTTGCAAAATGTTTCCTTCCATCTTTCATTAATTTCCACTCAGAAGTTAAGTATTTACTGGTACTTTGTGTATACAAATGCTTATATAGGTGCTCTTCAATACCAAGTAATTGTAACATCATTTTATGCAAATAACCACCCTTTGTGTACTATCAAAAAATAAAGATATAAAAATATTTCAAAATATTTTAAGCATGTTATTGTGTAATACACCAAAATAGTCCCTAAAACTACTCTTTTCCCTAGTTACTGACTAGATACCATCATGTATCCAGAACTTGATGCTAATCTTCACTGTTCAAACAGATCTACATTCACAGGCATGACTTTAATGCTTTCATCTAGAAAAAGATAATTTTTTAATTAACAGTTAAATTTAAGCTTTTTCAACAAACAATTATCTTAAAATTGTGGCATAAACCAAGTATGACAAAACTAAGAAACTTCCAAATTACCTGCTTGTTTCTTTAATCACGTGCCCTTAGTCCTTATCATTCCTAGTTTCTTCAGCCTTTAATCATGTTGTTAAATAAACTTAAAAGAAAAAACTTAGCTGTTATCACTCTCTTCCTTTGTAACTATAGATGCATATTTTTCATATTTATATGAGGTTTCTCTAGGGTTGTTTGGCCACCATAGAGTTCTCTTAGGTCCTTTTTAAGTCAATTGCCCCACCATAGAGTCAAACACTGTCCTCATATCTTGTCTCCATAAATTTGCTTTGCTTCTTCTTAAATATTAGTAATCACACACTATGTATTAATTTGTACATAGTTTTTGTGTGGCTTCTGTCTAACAATTTAATGCTTGTGAAGTTCACTGACAGAGTTATGTACAGCAGGTGTGTTCTCTTTGTACTGCTGAATACATAAAACACAATTTGTTTATTAATTCTACTTTTGATGAACATGTTGTTTCCAGATTTGGCACATAATATATAAAGTCTTTTACTTGCATTTCACAGGATGCATGCACATATACACTCATTTCTTTTGGAGGTGGGATTACTGGGGTGCAGCACAGATAACAATATCGTTAGCTTCAGTAGATACTGCCAAAGTCATTTTTCTTCCAAAGTGCTTATACCATTTCCCACAACCAAAACAACATATGAGAGTTCTAGTTGTTTTGCATGCTTATCAAGCTTAGAATTTCCAGTCTTTTTTTATATTTAACTATTTTGGTATGAATATAAAGATAGCTCACTTTGTTTATAATTACATTCCCCAATGAAGAATAATGTTGATCAATGTTTGAGAAAATAGAACCAAACATAATTAGATATCACTACATATCTATTAAAAATAAACTTCAAAACAAAAACTAAAATACTAAGTGTTGGAGACAGTAGAAATGTAAAATGTTACAGCCACTTTAGAAAACAGTTTGGCAGTTTCTTATGAAATGAAATAACCACATAATATTTATCTAGCAATTTAAATCCTAGGTATTTATTCAAAAGAAATGTAACTTACATTCATACAGAAATTTGGACATGAATATAGAAACTTCATTCAAAAATTGTACCAAACTGAAAGAACTCAGGTGCCTTTCAAAAGATGAATGGGTATATTGTCTTACATACATGGAATAAAGTATTCCTCAGCAAGAAAATAAGCAAATAGTTATTCATTCATAACCTTGGATAAATCTTAAGTGCACTTTACTAACAGAAAGATGCCAGATCCAAAAGACTATATATATTATGGTTTCATTTATATGAAATGTTGGGATGGAAAACCAATTTTGTTACTCAGTAATATGCATTTAAGTTTCCTCCATGTCTTTTCACAGTTTGATAGGTGATTTATTTTTATTGCTGAATAATATTCCATTGCCTGAATGAACCACAGTTTATTTATTTAGATAATGAAGGACATTTTGATTGCTTCCAAGTTTTGACAATCATGAATTAAGCTGCAGTAAACACATGAAAGTTTTTGGACATGTTTACAACTTCATTTGGGTTAATATAAAGGCACATGATTGCTTGATCATATGATAACAATATTTTAAATTAATAGGAAACTGTCAAACTGTCTTTCAAAGTGGCTGTATCATTTTACATTCATATTGGCAATGAATGAGTTCCTATTTCTCCAAATCCTCACCAGTATTTGGTGTTATCAATGTCTTAAGTTTTTGCTATTTAAGGAGTTTGTACTAGTACTACATTGTTGTTTTAGTATTTATTTCTCTATCACACGATATGGTAAGCATTTTTTCACAAGCCCTTTTTCCACCTATATATCTTCTTTACTGAGTTCTCTTTTCATATTTTAACCTATTTTTAAATCAGGTGTGGTTTTTTGTGTTTTTAAAAATATATATTTTATTGGTTTTTTACAGAGAGGAAGGAGAGTTAGAAACATCAATAAGAGAGAAACATCGATCAGCTGCCTTCTGTACACCTCCTACTGGGGATGTGCCCGCAACCAAGGTACATGCCCTTGACTGGAATCAAACCTGGGACCTTTCAGTCCACAGGCTGGTGCTAAATCCACTGAGCCAAACCGGTTAGGGCTATTTGTTGAGTTTTAAGTATTCTTTGTATATTTTGCATAGTAGCCCTTTATCAGACATATCTTTTGTAGGTATTTTCCTCCAGTCTGTGGCATATACTCTATTTCTCTTGACAGTATTTCTCACCAAGCAAAATGTTTAACTTTAATGAAGTCCAGTATGCAAACTATTTCTTTCATGGATTGTGTATTTTGAGTTGTAGTTAGAAGTCATTGCCAAACAAAATGTCACCTAGATTTGCTCTTATATTAATTTCTGAAACTCTTAGACTTTTGAATTTTACATTTAGATCTATCATCAACTGTGAGTTGATTTTTGTGAAGTGTGTATGGTCTGAGTCTAGATTCATTTTTTTTTTACATATAGACATTCTGTTGTTCCAGCATCACTTATTAATAAAACAACACCTTTCCCCCCATGTACTGCTTTTCTTCCTTTGTCTAGCATCAGGTGACTATATTTTTATGGGTCTATTTCTGGGATCTCTATTCTCTTCTATTGATCTATTTGTCTATTCTTCCATCAATACCACACTGTCTTTATTATTGTATCTTTATACTAAGTCTTGAAGTTGACTACTGTAGTCTTCCAACTTTGTTTTTCTTCAATGTTTTGTTGGTTATTCTGGTCTTTTGTCATTCCATATAAAATTTATAGTCAGTTTGTCAATATCCAAAAAACGACTTGCTGCAATTTTAGCTGGATGCATTGAATCTATAAAGTTGGGAAGAACTGGCACCTTGACAATATTGAGTCTTTCTACCCATGAACATGGAATAACTATTTAGTTCTTTGATTTTGTTAGAGTATTGTAGCTCTCATATAGATCTTACATATATTTTCTTAGATTTACTTAGAAATACGTGTTTCATTTGGGGGGATGATAATGCAATATAAATGTTCTTGTATTTTTTTATTTTAAACACCACTTTTGATCGCTGGTATAAAGAAAAGGATTGACTTTTGTATAATAACGCTATATTCTGAATCCTCGCTATAATTCTTTTTTAGTTGCAGGATTGTCAATTATATCAAAATTTTTATGACAGTCATGAAATCTGTGAACACATATTTTAATTTCTTCCTTCCTGATCTGCATTTCTTTAATTTTCTTCTCTTGTCTTAGTTCATTAGCTAGATCTTCCAGTATGATGTTGAAAACCAGTGGTGAATTGTGGACATCATTGTCTTGTTACTGACCTTAGCAGAGAAGTTTCTGGTTTCTCACCATTAAGTATGATTTTAGCTGATAAATTTTTGTAGATGTAGTTTGTCATGTTGTGGAAGTTCCCCTTTATGCTTAGTTTATTTAGAATTTTTTTTAATGAATGGGAGCCGATTTTGTCAAATTATATTTCTATGGATGTAATCATGTTCTTTTTCTTCTTCAGCTTGCTGATAGAATTGATTACATTAATACATTTACAAATATTGAGCCAGCCTTACCTACCTGAAATAAATCTCATTTGATCATGATGTATAATTATTTTTATACATTGTTGAATTAACTTGCTAATATTTTGCTTCAGATTTTGCATTTATGTTCCTGAGAATTACTGCTCAGTAGTTTTCTTGTAATGTCTTTTGTGATTTTGATATTATGGCAATGCTTGTCTCATAAAATGAGTTAGGAACTAGTCCTTCCTCTTCTATCTTCTGGAAGAGATTGTAGAGAATTGGTAGAATTTCTACATTAAATATTGAATAACATTCACCAGTGAACTCATCTAGCTCTAGCACTTTCTGTTTTAAAAGGTTATTATTTATTGATTCAAGTTTTAAATAGATACATGTCTATTCAGATTGTGTAGTTTTTGTATGAGGCTTGGCAGATTCTCTGTATAGAAAATGGTTCATTTTATCTCAGTTTTCAAAGTTGTGGCCATTCCGATGTCCCCTCTCTCATTTCTGAGATTAGTAATTTGAGTATTGTCTATTTTTTCTTAGTTAGTCTGACTAGTTTTATGAATTTTATTGATCTTTTCAGAGAGTCAACTCTTGATCTTGTTGATTTTCTCTATTGATTTCCTGTTTTCAATTTCACTGATTACTGCTCTAAATCTTTTCTTCTGCTTACTTTGGATTTAATTTGTTCTTCTTGTTCTAGTTTTTCTAAAGTAGAAACTTAGATTACTGATTTAGCTGTTTCTTGTTTTGTAATATATACAATCAATTCCCTAAGTTTGTCTCTAAGCTATCTTTGCCACCATGCTTTCAATGCATCCCACAAATTTTGTTAAGTTTTGTTTTCATTTTTATTAGGGCAAAATATTTTAAAACTTCTCCAATATTTCTGTTAGATCCGTGTGTTATTTAGAAGCGTGTTGTTTAACCTTCAATATTTTGAGATTTTCCAGTTATCTTTATGTTTTTAATTGCTAATTTAATTTCTTAAATTTGGTGAGGTGTGTGTTATGATCCAGAATTTGGTTTATGGTGAATGAGCTTGAAAAAAAAAACACAAAAAACGTTTAATACTGTCATTGGATGAATTAGTTCTTGTATGTCAATTATATCTAGTTAATTAATAGTGTGGTTCAGTTTAACTATATCCTTACTGATTTTCTGCCTGCTGGATCTGTTTAGGATAGAAGAATGTTGAAGTTTTCATTTATAATATTAATTTCATCTACTTCTCTTTGCAGTTTTAGCAATCTTTGCCTCATATATTCTGATGTTCTGTTGTTAGATGCATACACATCATTTGTTATGTCTTCTTGATGAATAGACCATTTTATGTATATATATATAAAACCATAATATGCAAATAGACTGGATGACAGAACAATTGAACAACAAAACAACTGAACAACCGGTCACTAGGACGTGCGCTGACCACCAGAGGACATGCTGATCATGGTGGACGTCGGACACTGCAGAATGGTGGAGCAGATGAGTGGGGGCGCCAGACCAAGGCAGGGTGCCAGTCACTGTCATCAGGGTGAGACTCTGATGATCACTGAAATATTTTTGCTCCCACATGCCGTGATCCCACCCAGCGCTCACACCTGCTGCCAGTGCAGGCCCCACTTGCACCCACTGCAAGCACCCAGAGCTGGTCTCGATTGCTTGGCACCATCAGCAAGTGGGAGCAGTGGCTGCCAGCCCAGATCACCCCTGAGGGCTTCTGCACATCCCCCTGCTCCTGAGGGGCAATCGGGGCCAGCATCCACTACTCGCACCCACTGACAGCACCAGCCCCGCTTGCACCCACTGCTGGTGCTGGCCCCAATCGCTCCATGCCATCAGTGGGTGTGAGCGGGGCTGGCGCCATCAGCGTGTGGGAGTGGCAGCTATGGAAGTGGGACTGCTGGCAGACAGAGGACCAAGGGCCGCAATGGGAGGTGCCAGGTGGATAGGCCAAGACCCGCCCCTGTGGCCACCACAGCCTTGCAGCCCACAGTTCCTCTCAAGGTGCACAAATTCATGCACTGAACCCCTAGTCCTATATAATAAAAGAGAAACATGCAAATTGCTGTCCCTCCGCTACGCTCAATTTATGCAAACAAGCCACACCCACCAGCCATGCCCACCAGCCAATCAGAGTGACTATGCAAATTAACCCGACAAAGATGGTGGCTAATTTGCATACCCAGGTGTCAGGTGCCCCAGGAGGTGATAGCTACTATGGCCGCAGGCTCCCAGGTCCTTCGCTAGCCCCAGGAGGTGAGGCCACCCAAGCCCAGCCACCCTCGCAGGCTCCCGGGACTTTCACCAGTCAAGGAGCCGAGGCTTCCCACGCCTAACCACGCCTGCAGGCTCCTGGGACCTTGCCAGTGGAGAGTGGGAAGTCTGGAGGACTTGGTAGAGCAGGAGATCGCTGGACATAGAGCAGAGTGAGAGAGAGGGCGGCTTGGAGGGCGCGGCTCCCTCTATCACCCCAGCTTCCTCATCACAGCTGTGGAAACTGACATCAGGGAGGAGGAAGTCCCACCCCCACAGAATCAGCCTTTGGCCAGACAGTTCTCAGCGGCCTGATAGCCAGGAATCTCATTCACCTGCATCTCAGACCGTGACAGTAGAGAGGAGGGACTATGTCTAAAGAACAACTGTTGATACAACGTAGCTCTGCAGCCGAAAGATGCTGGTGTTATCGACATAAAGTGTCTGCAGAGGAGCGTGTGTCTGATCTTGAAATAAGGCGGTGCCTGCGACAGAATGTATCTGAACACCGGCTACTGGAAAAACATCGCTCTGATGCCGAAAAACACCGGCATTATCGACAGAAAATGTCTAAAGACCAACGTGCCTTTGAAATTGAAAGAAGGTGGTGGAGACAACAGAATATGTCTAGAGAACAGTCATCAACAAGTACTACCAATACCGGTAGAAACTGCCTTCTCAGTGAAAATGGAGTACATGACGATGCAATCCTCGAACATAATTGTGGTGGAATGACTGTTCGATGTGAATTTTGCCTATCACTAAATTTCTCTGATGAAATACCATCCTATGGGAAATTTACTCGATGTTGTAGCAAAGGGAAAGTCTGTCCAAATGATATACATTTTCCAGATTACCTGGCATATATATTTTTTATTATTATTTTTAACTAGAGGCCCAGTGCACAAAAATTTGTGCACTTGGGGAGGGTGTCCCTCAGACTGGCCTGTGCCCTCTCGCAGTCTGGGACCCCTAGAGGGATGACCACCTGCTGGCTTAAGCCTGCTCCCAAGGGGAATGGGCCTAAGCTGGCAGTCAGACATCCCCTTGGCAGCCCGGGAGCCCTCGAGGGATGTCCACTTACCAGCGGGGACCAAGCCTAAGCTGCAGTTGGACAGTCTTAGCACTGCTGAGGAGGCAGGAGAGGCTCCCACCACCACCGCTCTGCTGGAAGCCGTCAGCCTGACTTGTGGCTAAGCAGAGCTCCCTCTGTGGGAGTGCACTGACCACCAGGGGGCAGCTCCTGCATTGAGCGTCTGCCCCCTGGTGGTCAGTGTGTGTCATAGTGCCCAGTCATTCTGCTGTTAGGGTCAATTTGCATATTACCCTTTTATTATATAGGATTTTCTTTATTGATTAAGGTATCACATATGTGTCCTTATCCTCCCTACCCGGCATATTTAAAAAGATTAATGACAAACGAAGATTCTGACAGTAAAAATTTCATGGAAAATATTCATTCCATAAATAGTTCTTTTGTTTTTGCTTCCATGGGTGCAAATATTGCATCGCTATCACAATATGGGCCATACTGTTTTAGAATACATGGACAAGTTTATCACCATACAGAAACTTTAAATCCTTTGGATGGTGTTTCTTGGAAGTTTGCTCAACTCTATATTTTGGATACAGCCAAAGCTACAAGTAAAAGATTAGCAATGCCAGAAAACCAGGGCTGCTCAGAAAGACTCATGATCAACATCAACAACCTCATGCATGAAATAAATGAATTAACAAAATCGTACAAGATGCTACATGAGGTAGAAAAGGAAGCCCAATCTGAAGCAGCAGCAAAAGGTATTGCTCCCACAGAGGTAACAATGGCGATTAAATACGATCGCAACAGTGACCCACGTAGATATAATTCTCCCCGTGTAACCAAGGTTGCTGTGATATTCAGAAATGAAGATGGAGCGCCTCCTTTTGAAAGGGACTTGCTCATTCATTGTAAACCCAATCCCAATAATCCAAATGCCACTAAAATGAAACAAATCAATATCCTGTTTCCTACATTAGATGCAATGACACATCCTATTCTTTTTCCACATGGTGAAAAAGGCTGGGGAACAGATATTGCATTAACACTCAGAGACAACAGTGTAATCCACAATAATACTAGACAAAATGTAAGGACACAAGTCACACAAACGCACTATTATGGATTTCATCTCTCTGTGTGGGACACGTTCAATCCTATTTTAAATGCAGGAAAATTAACTCAACTGTTTATCGTGGATTCATCTTCAAAAATGGAGGCCAATCAGATAAATTTCATCAAAGCAAACCAATCTAAGTTGAGAGTTGAAAAATATAGTGGTTTGATGGATTATCTCAAATCTAGATCTGAAAATGATAATACTTCCATCATCTTCTGAGGGTAGTCCCAGAAATATGCAGCAGTGATATCAGGATGCTATGGCAATTGTAATGAAGTATGGCAAGCCCGATTTATTCATAACCATTACATGCAACCCCAAATGGGCAGACATTGCAAACAATTTACAATGCTGGCAAAAAGTTGAAAACAGACCTGACTTGGTAGCCAGAGTTTTTAATATTATGCTGACTCCTCTTTTAAATGATATCTGTAAAGTCCATTTATTTGGCAAAGTAATAGCTAAAATTCATGTCATTGAATTTCAGAAACACGGACTGCCTCACACTCACATATTATTGATATTAGATAGTGAGTCCAAATTACGTTCCTCTAATTCAGTGGTCAGAAACATGCGGCTCTTTGGCCCCATGAGTGTGGCTCTTCCACAAAATACCACGTGCGGGCGTGCACATACAGTGTGATTGAAACTTTGTGGCCCATGTGCAGAAGTCGGTATTTTTATCAGTATGTCAATTACACTTCTTTAAAATATTTTGGGTGATTGCCCAAGATTTTGCAATGTACATTTATACCTATTCCATTTCTGCACTCAAATATACTATGCTCCTTCATAGGTAGTGCAAGTACCTTATAATAACAAAATATTCCTAATTCTTCCCTCCCTTCACCTGCACCATTGCTGTCATTCATTTCAATTATGCATAAGTTATCATAAAGTATATTGTTACTATTATTATTTTGGACAAACTTATTAGATTCATTACAAATTTAAAAAATAAAGGATTTTATTTTTATCTTCACATGTTCTTTTTCAAGTGTTCTTTTATCATATCATTTTCCTTTTCTCTGAAGAAATTCTTTTAACATTTCTTGTGAGACAGATATACTGAAACAAATTTCCTTAATACAGTTTTTATTAAATGTATTGGTGTGACATTGATTAATATGATCATACTAGAGGCCCGATGCATGAAATTTGTGCAAGGAACTTGGCCCTGGAAGCCGCGGCAGCTACTGCAGCCCTCGCAGCTCCAGCTTCGTCCAGAAGGTCATCCAGAAGGACATCCAGAAGGTCGTTCAGTTGTCTGGTCTAAAATGCATATTATGCTTTTATTATAGACTAGAGGCCCATTGCAGGAAGATTCCTGCAAGAATAGGGCTTCCAGTGGCTAGAGCAGGGGTGGGCAAACTTTTTGACTCGAGGGCCACAATGGGAACTCTCCGCTCTTTCGGCTCTGCAGGCTGGATAGAACAGCCAAACAGGCTGGATCCAGCCCGCGGGCTGTAGTTTACCCAGGGCTGGGCTAGAGCAAAGCAGAGAGGGGAGCAAAACCGGCTGAGGTGGGCTTCGCTCCCACTCCAAGCCACTCCTGCTGGGTTTCCCCTCCTGCTCCCAGCCACTCCTGCTGGGTTTCCCCTCCTGCTCCCAGCCACTCCTGCTGGGTTTCCCCTCCTGCTCCCAGCCACTCCTGCTGGGTTTCCCCTCCTGCTCCCAGCCACTCCTGCTGGGTTTCCCCTCCTGCTCCCAGCCACTCCTGCTGGGTTTCCCCTCCTGCTCCCAGCCACTCCTGCTGGGTTTCCCCTCCTGCTCCCAGCCACTCCTTCTGGGTTTCCCCTCCTGCTCCCAGACACTCCTTCTGGGTTTCCCCTCCTGCTCCCAGGCACTGTGATGGGTTTCCCCTCCCACTCCCAAACACTGTGGTGGGTTTCCCCGCCCACTCCCAGGCTCTGTGGCGGGTTTCCCCTCCTGCTCCCAGACACTCCTGCTGGGTTTCCCCTCCCACTCCCAAGCACTGTGGCGGGTTTCCCCTCCTGCTCCCTGGCGCTGCCCCTTCCCCTCCAAGCTGCTGCCCCTCCTGCTCGCAGTCTCTGCAGCTGGGCTTGTCCTCCCACCTCCTGCCTCCCACCTCAGCAGCCTTGGCTCTGTTTCTGTCCTCGAGGCCTCTACTTAGCACCCTTCTGTACCGCTCGGCCTCCATTTTGTCCTCAGTCTTCCCTCGCAACTGGTATATGCAAATTAACCACCATCTTTTAGCTTCTATACTTGAAACATTGTATCTTTTGGAGCTGTTGCTTCAGGAGCTCAGAGCCAGGCTGCGTCAGGCGGGAAACATTGGAGTCCTCCGACACTGGAGCAAGCAAGCCTCATGTTCCGCTTTAGCTGCCTGGCTGCAGGCCGCCATCCTGGCTGCAGTTAATTTGCATATCACACTGATTAGCCAATGGGAAGGGTACGGCTAATTACCATGTTTCTCTATTATTAGATAGGATAGGCTTTAGGTGTAGATTTATATATTACACAATCTGTATATTGCACTATGTGCCCACCATCCTAAGTTAAATCTTCTCGTATCACCATAAATTAGGACCCTCCTCAGCCCTCACCCCCTTCCCTTTGGCAACCACCACACTGCTATTTGTGTCCGTGTCCATGACTTTTCAGTTTTATGTCCCACATATGAGTGAAATCATATAGTTCTTAGCTTTTTCTGACTGACTTATTTCACTTCACATAATGTTCTCAAGGTCCATCCATGTTGTTGCAAATGGTGCTATTTCATCCTTTCTTATGGTTGAGTAGTATTCCATTGTGTATTTGTACCACATCTTCTTTATCCAGTCCTCTATCTCTGAACACTTGGATTGTTTCCATGTCTTAGCCACCGTGAATAATGCTGCAATGAACTTAGGGGTGTGTATAGCTTTGTGAATACATGTTTTCAAGTTTTTTTGGGGGTATATACCTAAGAGAGGGATTACTAGGTCATATGGTAGCTCTATTCTTAGTATTTTGAGGAACTGACACACTGCTTTCCATAGTGGATATATCAGTCTATATTCCCACCAGCAGTGAATAAGGTTTCCCTTTTTTCCACAACCTCTCCAACACTTGTTATGCCTATCTTGTTGATAATGGCCACACTCACAGGGGTCGGGTGGTATCTAATTATAGTTTTGATTTGTATTTTCCTAATTGCTAGTGAGGTTGAACATGTTTTCATATTTCTATTGGCTATTGTCTTCTCAGGAGAGGTGTCTGTACAGGTCCTCTGCCCATTTTTCAATTGGATTGTTTGCTTGTTTGGTGTTGAATTTTATGAGTTCTTTATATATTTTGGAAATTAAACCTTTGGCAGAGCTACTGTTTGAAAATATCTCCCTCTTGGTTGGCTGCTTCTTTGTTTTGTTGTCAGTTTCTTGTGCTTTGCACAAGCTTCTCAGCCTGACATAGTCTCATTCATTTATATTTTTTTCCTTT
Source organism: Myotis daubentonii (assembly GCF_963259705.1). Lineage (NCBI taxonomy): Eukaryota > Metazoa > Chordata > Mammalia > Chiroptera > Vespertilionidae > Myotis > Myotis daubentonii. The sequence goes on along the minus strand of NC_081861.1, from coordinate 32,958,374 downwards.
ACCTCCCTTGCCTTTGAGGTCAAGTTCACAAACTATTCTTTACGACCAAGGGCCACAAGTTTGATACCTGTTTTCTTCCATGTAACTTATTGTGTTGGGTCTTATATTTGGGTCCTTGATCCATTTTTATTTTTATTTTTTTGCATGGGGACACATTGTAATCCAGTTTCATTTGTTTGCATGTGGCTTTCCATTTTTTCCAGCACCATTTATTGAAGTGACTATCTTTACTCCATTGTGTTTCTGATTCCTTTGTCAAAAATTACCTGCCCATACACATATGGTTTTATAGGGTGTCCCAAAATTCATGCATGAAGTAATTTTGATAGAAAACACAGATCTATAATTAAAAATTGTAAATTTTTTATTGATTCATAAAGTATATAGTATAGGGTTATGTATGGAATAGGATATCTGGCAAAATATCCATAACGTGTCACTGTTTGGTGCAGATTTTGGGCTGGAGGCATCATCGGACCATTCTTCTTTGAAAATGCGGTTGCTCATGCTCGCTATCGCGACATGATAATACAATTTTTTGTGGCTAAATTGCAAGATATGGATGTGGACGACATGTGGTTTCAACAAGATCGTGCCACATGCCATACAGCCCAAGAAATAATTCAATTACTGCATGAGTCATTTCCTGGTCGTGTAATTTCCCATTTTGGTGATCAGAATTGGCCGCCCAGATCATGCGATTTAACGCCATTGGACTTTTTTCTTTGGGGTTTTTTGAAGTCTAAGGTTAATGCCAACCAAGTCCATGACCACCCATGCTTTGAAGGAGAAAATTGAGCGCTGTATCAACAAAATTCAGCCACATTTATGCAAAATGGTCATGGAAAATTTCAACAAAAGAATGTGTATGTGCCAGCAAAGTCGTGGAGTACATTTACCTGATATGCTATTCTATACATAACCCTATATTGTATACTTTATGAATCAATAAAATATTTACAATGTTTAATTATATACCTTTGTTTTCTATCAAAATTACTTCTTGCGTGAATTTTGGGACAGCCTTTATATGGGCTCTCTATTCTGTTCCATCAATCTGTGTGCCTTTTTCTCTGCCATTGCTATGCTGTTTTGGCTATCATAGCTCTGTAGTATAATTTCAGGTCAGGTAGCATGATACCTTCAGCTTCATTATTTTTTTCTCAGTATTGTTTTGACTATTTCAGGACTTTTGTGGTTCCATACAAAACTGATGATTTATTGTTCTATTCATTTAAAAAAAATAATTTTGGGATTTTGATGGGTATTTCATTAAATCTGTGTATTGCTTTGGGAAGTATGGCATTTTAACTATGTTGATTCTAAAATCCATGGACATGGGATATTTTTCCATTTTGTTGTATCCTTCTCAACCTCTTTTAATAATGCTTTGCCCAGCCCTCATGGCTCAATGGTTGAGCATCGACCTAAGAACCAGGAGGTCATGGTTCAATTCCCTGTCAGGGCACATGCCTGGATTGCGAGCTCGATCCCCAGTAGGGGGTGTGCAGGAGGCAGCCGATCAATGATCTTCTCTCATCATTGATATTTCTTTCTCTTTCTCCCTCTCACTTCCTATCTGAAATCAATAAAAATAAAATAGAAAATTATTAAAAAATAATAATGCTTTGTAATTTTCATTATATAAATCTTTCACATTCTTTGCTAAGTTTATTCTTATGTATTTCATTATTTTGGTTGAAATTGCAAAAGGAATTTTTTTTCATTTCTTTTTGTATTGCTTTGTTGTTAGTATAAAGGAAGGCAATGGATTTTTGTACGTTGATTTTTTATCCTGCAACTTTATTGTATTTATTTATTGTTTCTAATAGTTTTTTTTTGGTGGAATCTTTAGGGTTTTTTTATACACAGAATCATTCTGTCTGCAAAAAGTGACACTTTTTACTTCTTCCTTCCCTATTTTTATGCCTTTTATTTCTTTTATTTCTCTTGCCTTATTTCTCTAGCTAGGCTTCCAGCACTATTTTGAAGAAGAATAGTGAGAGTGGATGTCCTTGTCTTGTTCTTGATCTTAGAGGAAAAACTTTCAGTTTTTTATCATTGAATATGATGTGAGCTGAAGGTTTATCATATACTAGTGGCCCAGTGCATGAAATTCAAGCATGGGGGGGTTTCCTCAGCCCAACCTGCCTAAACAGGCAGTAGGACATCCCTCTCGTATTCTGGGACCACTGGCTCCTAAGCACTCACATGCCTTCCTGCCCAATCACACCTAACTGCCTCTGCCTGCCTGTCTGATTGCCCCTAACCCTTCTGCCTGCCTGCCTGATCACCCCCAACAGCCCTCCCCTGCCGGCCTGATATCACCCACAACTTCCCTTCCCTGCCAACCTGATCTCGCCCCCAACTGCCCTCCCCTACCAGCCTGATCACCCCTAACTGCCTCTGTCTTGGCCCACACCACTATGGCTGTCCAGAAGGAAGTTGGAAATCCAGAAGATGTCCAGTTGACCCAGTCTAATTAGCATATTACCCTTTTATTAGTATAGATAGATTATATAGGATAAGATTGCTTAAATGGTGGGGGAAAGCCTTTTTCAGCAGGAAGGGATGCTCTTGGCAGACAAAAATACATAATCCCTATATCTGGACTGATAGCCAGCCATATGCACTGTACTGCCAAACCAGTCACTAAACAATTTAACCACTTTCTTACACCTAATACCAAATAGCTATTGACCTTAAAACCGCTCCTCAGCCCCCACCTTAGGTTCTGCCTTCACAGTTCACCCAGATTAGGTTCTGATTGTTCGGTTTCTATGCCAGTCAGCATCAAAAGCTCCATCTCTTAGGCAGCCATTGGCTCCTCGCACTTCATCCAGATTAGGTTCTGATTGGTTGGTTTCTATGCCAGTCAGCTTCTCCAGGCCTATATCTGGGCTTGATCAGAGAGACGGGGCTGATCAACAGCTTCCACAGAGGCCAGGAAAGAGAGAGAGGTGCAGCTGCTGGCCAGACCCGGAGAGAAAGAGAGAGGCAAGGGCTAATCAACAGCTGCCACGGAGGCTATGGATCAGACCCTGCTTCTCTCTCCAGGCCTCTCCTCAGGCCTGATCTGCAGCCCCCTCAGCAGTCAGTGCTAGGTCGCTGTGCCCACAGCAGTGGCAGTAAGTGCTAGGTTGCCATGGCATCTCAGCACTGACTGCAGGACTGACTTCTGGTCAACCGAGCCTTTGGTCGTTTTGGACGTTATGTACCCTGGGTTTTTATATATTAGAATGGCCTTTATTATGTTGAGGTACTTTCTTTCTATTCCTATTTTATTGAGTGTTTTGATCATGAATGAATGTTGTATCCTTTATTTTGTTAATGTAGTGTATTACTTTGATTGATTTACATATGTTCAACCATCCTTGTACCTCTGGAATGAACCCCACTTGATCAGATGTATTATTTTTGAATGTACTATTGTATTTTATTTGCTAGTATTTTGTTTAGGATTTTTGCATCTGTATTCATCAGAGATATTGGTCCATAGTTTCCTTTTTTGTGTGTTATCCTTGCCAGGTTTTGGTATCAGGGTTCTATTGGCCTCATAAAATATGTTAGGAAGTATTGCCACTTCAATTTTTTGGAAGAGTTTGAGAAGGATAGCTTTTAAATCTTCTTTAAATGTTTGGTAGAATGCACTGGTGAAGTCATCTGGTCCTGGACTTTCATTTTTGGGGGAGGTTTTTAATGGTTGTTTCAATTTCCTCACTGCTGATCAGTCTGTTTAGACTTCCCAATTCTTCATGATTTAGCTTAGGAAGATTATATATGTTTAGGGACTTATTCATTTCTTCTGGGTTATTGAATTTTGTGACATATAGTCTTTAATAATATTCTAGTATGATCCTTTGTATATATGTGTTCCCTATGGTGAAATCTCTCATTTCTAATTTTTTAATATGTATCTTTCCCCTTTTTTCCTTAGTGAGGCTAGCCAGGAGTTTGTCAATTTTATTAATCTTTTTAAAGGACCAGCTCCTTGTTTTATTTATTTTTTTGTACAGTCTTTTTGTTCTCTATTTCATTCCATTCTGCTATAATTTTTATTATTTCCTTTCTTCTGCTGACTTTGGGCTACTTTTGTTCTTTTTTTCCTAGTTCTTTAACATGTGATGTTGTTTACTTGGGAATTCTCTTGTTTCTAGAGATAGGCATACCTCTGTATTGAGAAGGGGATTTTTGTTGAATTCTAATTGGTTAACTTGTTGAATTTTCATGGGGAGAGGCCAAGGGGATCTCTCACTACAACATTCCTCTGATGTCACTCAAATTACCTTAATATTTATTTGAGAAAATCTTTATTACTCCTTTACCTTTGAAAGACAATTTTGTAAGATTCAGAATTCTGACTTTGTGTTTTCTTTCTTATCTACACTTTAAATATTCACTTCACTCTCCTCTTGCTTGCATGGTTCCTGAGGAGAAATAGTATGTAATTCTGATTTTTGCTCTCCTATAGGTAAAGACTTCACCCCATACCCCAGTTCCTTTCAAATTTTGTTCTTTAGCTTTGATTTTGTGAAATTTGAATATGGTATGCCTAGATGTTGGTTTTTTGTTTGTTTGTTTGTTTTGGGTTTTTGTTTTTGCCAGTCATCCTGGATCTGTGGTTTGGTTTTTAACATTAATTTGGGGAAATTTTCAGTCATTATTACTTCAAATATTTCTTCTAGTATTCCTAATACCCATATGTTTCACCACATTTTCCCCACAGTTCTTGGATATCATGTTTCATTTTTAAGTCAATTTTCTCTTCACTTTTCACTTAAAAAGATTGTCTTGACATATCTTAATATCCAAGATTTATTTTTCCTTATTGCTGTTCAGTCTACTTACAAATCTATCAAAGTTATTTTTCATTTCTGTTATAGTGTCAGCATTTTCTTTTTATTTCATCTTAAAATCCCCATCTCTGTTTATATTAATCAACTATTTCTGTGTGTTGTTGAATTTTTTAGCATATCAATCATAATTATTTTAAGTTGATTGTCTGATAATTCTAACATCCTGGCCATACTTGACTCTGATTTTAATGCTGTTCTGTCTCTTGAAACTTTTTTTTTTGCTTTTAAGTATGCAAATTTTTATTGACAATTAGACATGATATACTGGGCAAAAGAAAATGTGGTAAATGGACCTTTAGCAAAATTCCAGTAAATATGGGGAGAAACTGTTCTATAATCTGTGATTAGGTCTCTCAATCTTTTACTGAGCTTGTGCCCCAGGACTGTTAGCTTCATAAGTACTTTCATTTTCCCACCCATTTAGGTGGGACAAAGTGCTGGCTAGAGGGAGCTGGTGTTGGATATTTCATTTCTCCCAGGTCAGTTAGTCTTAGATGAAACTCCAATAAGTTAGGCTTTAGCGTATTATTTTCTTTTAAGGCAGGCCTTTTTAAGAAGACAGAGTGCGCTGATATATTCCAAAATGGTTATTTTTCCTCTCCCCTTGACAGATCATGAGGAGGTGTTTTTTTGTTTGTTTGTTTGTTTTTCATCTTAACTGCAAGAACCTGGTAGAGTTCCTGGTGGTAAAACTCACAGAAGTGTGTGCATTCTCCCTCTAAGACTGATACCTCCTGGAGTTTTTAACACTCAGATTTATTCACACCGATCCTCAAGCAATTTGCCAATTACAGTTTAAATTTTCCTACTCTGGTACTGGATCCTGTTTAGGTTTCTATTTATGGGTCTCTGCTCAGAAAGGCATGATTGATATAAATGAATGGCATTTTCTCTAATTTGGGGGGCTTCCCTGTGAGTTTAATTCCCTAATATGTCTCAAAAGTTGTTGGTTTTCAGTTTACTTGTTAAGGTAGGATGATGGACAAAATCCCCAATGGACTGAAAATCAAATATCAAAATGTGGTTGGGATTTGTTTGTGGTTTTTTTGGTTTTTTTTATATTCATGTAGCTTCCCTACTTCCAAAGTTACTATGATTTGCTTAGTAGCCTTGCTTTTGTGTCTGTCTCTCCAAGTAGAAAATGAAGGATAGTCCATGAAAGCATGAACTTGCATGTCTTCCTTACAATTGTATTCCTTTCATCTAAAACATGACTAGCACCCAGTAGACTCTCCTTAGTTATTACCTTTTTAATGAATAAATGAGTGAGTCACTAAGGATTGCCTGAACTACAGGGAGTATTTGTGATTTAGTGTTTGTGTGATTTTGTGACTTAGTGTGGATTTTTACACTTATTTATCTTAGATATGACAATTTCCTTCAGTGTAAATAACAATTTAAATATAATTTCAAAACCAAAGTTCATCAGTGTGCAGGCCAACATCAATAATAAGAGTTGCAAATATCTCCATCTATGGCTGTACATTTAAGCAGAATTAGCTGGATCAATTGGGACTGGAGGCAATCTCTGTTGGATTCAGTTTCTTTAAAAGTAAATAAATGCAAAGCCAACAATGGGAAGCAGTATTGGATAAATTTTAAAAGTGAGTACCAAAAAATAGGTTATTGTTACATAGCACCGGATGATTTCATGTAATCTAATAGGTCTTCCACTTCTTTCTGAGAGAACATTCATCTCTAACTTTAGAAATCCTGAAAGACCCATATTGATAGAGTTTAGCATTGTGATTCTGGGCACAGTCAGTTGCTAAGTTTCAGTTGAGCTACTCTTTAGCAACCTATCCAAACACTGACCTTTTCATTATCATTGTAGCTTGCTTGTTTGTTTCCTTCAATGTGTGACTTTCAGTGTTATTTACTTATAATGGTTTCTAGATTTCTGCATGAAATGTACTACTACGGACATAAGAAAAGAGACAGAATAGTAATGATTGTCATATATTTTAAAAATAAGAATGTCTTTTTTTTTAGACAAACTGAGTGTCTCCTTGTAATAAGCAGTTTTATGAATTGTGATATTTGAGAGAAGATTATTTTTTTGGCACATATAAGAATTTTGAGAGCTTCATCAGTAAAATAACAAGAAAAGAAATAATTTTTAGAGGAAGCTGCTATCCAACTTACATTACTAAATATTGAAAAGTTCACAGAATAGAATGTTCGAAGTCATATTTAATTTTTCCTTTTCTCAGTTCAGGCTATTCACACTTCCTGATTTTTGGTGATCCCCATGTAAAACCCCCAGGGCTGGACCTCTATAATTGGGGCACCATTTCTTTCTTTCTTTTTTTCTGGGGTCCTTTTATTTATTTATCTATTTTTAATTTCTTTATTGATTAAGGATTACATATGTGTCCTTATTCACCCAGATGTCTGTGTCCATTGGTTAGGCTTATATGCATGCATACAAGTCCTTTGGTTGCTCTCTCCCCCTTACCCTAAGCCTCCCCTACATTCCCTCTGAGGTTTGACAGTCTGATCGATGCTTCTCTGTCTCTGGTTCTGTTTTGGTTCATCAGTTTCTGTTGTTCATTATATTCCATAAATGAGTGAGATCATGTGATACTCATCTTTCGCTGACTGGCTTATTTCAATTAGCATAATGCTCTCCAGTTCCATCCATGCTGTTGCAAATAGTAAGAATTCCTCCCTTTTTACCCCAGAGTAGTATTCCATTGTGTAGATTATGTACCACAGCTTTTTAATCCAATCATCAGCTGATGGGCACTTAGACTGTTTCCAAATCTTAGCTATAGAGAATTGTGCCACTATGAACATAGAAGTGCATATATCCTTTCTAATTGGTGTTTCTGGTTTCTTGGGATATATTCCTAGAAGTGGGATTGCTGGGTCAAATGGGAGTTCCATTTTTAGTTTTTTGAGAAAACTCCATACTGTTCTCCACAGTGGCTGCACCAGTCTGCATTCCCACCAGCAGTGCACGAGGATTCCTTTTTCTCTGCATCCTCACCACCCCTAGACATTTGTCAATTTGTTGATGATAGCCATTCTGACAGGTGTGAGATGGTACACATTGTCATTTTGATTTGCTTCTTTCAGATAATTAGTGACTTTGAGCATGTTTTCATATGTCTCCTGGCTTTCCTCTGTCTTCTTTCTAATTAGGTCTGTTGCCCATTTTTTGATTGGGTTGTTTATCTTCCTTTTGTTAAGTTGTATGAGTTCCCTGTAAATGTAGGAGATTAAAACCTTATCAGTGATAACATTGGCAAATATGTTCTCCCATGCAGTGAGCTTTCTTGTTGTTTTGTTGATGGTTTCTTTTGCTGTACAAAAGCTTTTCATTTGGATGTAGTCTCATTTGTTTATTTTCTCTATAGTTTCCATTACCCTAGGAGCAGTATCAGTGAAGAAATTGCTTTGGCATATGTCTGAGAATTTGTTGCCTGTGGTTTCCTCTAGTATTTTTATGGTTTACCATCTTATGTTTAAGTCCTTTATCCATTTTGACTTTATTTTTGTGTATGGTGTTAGTTGGTGGTCTAATTTCATTTTTTTGCATGGATCTGTCCAATTTTCCAACACCATTTATTGAAGAGACTGTCTTGACTCCATTGTATGTTCATGCCTCCTTTGTCAAATAGTAATTGAGAATAGTGGTTTGGGTCAATTTCTGGGTTCTCTATTCTATTCCATTGACCTATATGTCTATTCTTGTGCCAGTACCAGGCTGTTTTGAGAACAGTGGCTTTATAATACAGCTTGATATCTGGTATTGAGATCCCACCTGCTTTGTTCTTCTTTCTCAGGATTGTTGCAGCTATTCAGGGTCTTTTTTTATTCCAGATGAATTCTTGGAAAGTTCGTCCTAGTTCTGAGAAATGTGCTGTTGATATTTTAATGGGGAGTGCATTGAATCTATAGATTGCTTTGGGTAGTATGGACATTTTAATGATGTTGATTCTACCAATCCATGAGCTCCATCTGTTTATGTCTTCCTCTATTTCTTTTTTCAGTATCCTGTAGTTTTCCATGTACAGGTCTTTTACCTCCTTAGTTAAGTTTATTCCTATGTATCTTAATTTTTTTGGTGTGATGGTAAATGGGATTGCTTTTATAGTCTTTCTTTCTGTAAGTTCACTATTGGTGTATGGAAATGCTATAGATTGATTGGTGTTGATTTTGTATCCTGCTACATTGCTGAATTCATTTAGTAAGTCTAATAATTTTTTGATAGAGTCTTTAGGGTTTTCTGTATATAGTATTATGTCATTTGCAAATAAGGACAGCTTTACTTCATCTTTTCCAATTTGGATGCCTTTTATTTGTTCTTCTTGTCTGATTGCAATGGCTAGTACTTCCAGTACTATGTCAAACAGGAGTGGTGAGAGTGGGCACCCCTGTTTTGTTTCTGTTCTTGAAAAATTTTGTTTAAAATTCTATTGATGATCATCATCTCTCTCAGACTAAAGTTATCAAATCCTTATTTAGAAATGAAGTTAACTTGGTCTTTAACTCCTTAAGAGGTGTATAGTATATTTTATATTGATGACATGTGTCTTAATCTACAACTCATAGTTAAAAACAAATGAGGAATTTGCTCATGGATTTTAGTCTTTTTTAATTAATTCTATCAAATTTTATTTGTAATCAAGTTTATTGATTACAAGTAAGGCCAAAAGTGCTGTCATTACTGCTTGTGATTAATTCACTTTTATTAATTTTCTAGTAGTTTTTCTAAGTGCAATCAAAAAAACTATTTATGAGGACATCAATTAGGGATTTTTCTTCCATTTTATGATCAATAGTGTAGCAATTGATTGTATCAAACAATGAGCCAATCTGACAGAACTGAACCTACAAGTCACAGTCTAGTTTTGGCTATTAAAAATAAATCTTCAAATTAGTGTTAAAAGATCATATTGGTATAATTTCACTAGGTTGTACAGTTTAACAAATAACTATATATTCTCAAAGGCTTAAAATAAATAAATAATTATTTTTTACTTACTTACTTATATATGGTTAGAGCTCCCCTATAACACTTTGAGTTCCCTTAAATTTTGCTGGCATGCTAGCCTCACTAGACTCTAATGGGTCAGTATATGCTAGACTCAACTAGGTTTGGCTAAATGTGTCTCCACAAATCTTCCCATTCAGAAATCTACACTGAAGTAACGTATCCATTATCTGGCACATGACTGAGAGCCATACCTTTTAATGATTGAGAGCAAGAGGGCTATAGACCACACAATAGTATTTAAAACTTCTCTTCACATGCAGCAAATGTCACAAGCTATGACCAAACTCAATAGGGTAGAGAAACAAAGCAAGGACAAGGATGAAAAAAAAATACTAATTTTAATCTACAATGAAAATTTACATACCAACACAAACCTCTTTGTTTCTAATTTTGACCCCTATACATGGAAAATAACTATTTTTAGAATAGAAATGTTGCCAGTTATAACATTATATACAAAGATAAAAAATAAACACCAGATATTTTTGTTTCCTAACTACCAAAAATGTTATTGGTTGCTGCCAGAGAGAGACAGAAAGTTAAATACAAGGGGCCTCCCATTATAATATCAACTGATTTCTCAACAGGAACACACCAGGCCAGAAGGGAATGGAATAAAATATACACAGTGATATAAACCAAGGAACTGAATCCAAGAATACTATACCCAGCAAGGCTATAATTCAAAACTGAAGGTGGGGTCAGGAGCTTCACAGACAAAAAAGGGCTAAGAGAGTTTATTACCACCAAGCCAGCAATGCAAGAAATGCTAAAGGGATTGTTGTAAAAGGAAGACCAGAAAGGCAAGAAGAAACACAAATATTAAGAATAAAAATGGTGACAAACAAGTACTTATCAATAATATCATTAAACATAAATGGATTAAATGCCCCAATCAAAAAACATAGGGTAGCTGAATGGATAAGAAAACACAACCCATATCTTTGCTGTCTGCATGAGACCCACCTCAGAACAAAGGATTCACACAGACTGAGAGTGAAGGAATAAACAAAAATTTTTCAGGCAAATGGAAATGAGAAAAAAGCTGGGGTTGTGATACTTATAGCTGACAAAATAGACCTCAAAGTAAAGGCCATAACAAGGGATAAGGAAGGGCACTACATAATACTAAAGGGAACAATTCAACAAGACAATATAACTTTGGTAAACATATATACACCCAATAAAGGAGCACCCAAATACATAAAACAACTTCTGGAAGATATCAAGGGAGAGATTGATAGCAATATAGTCATAGTAGGGGACTTTAATATCCCACTGACACCACTGGATAAATCCTCTAAGCAAAAAATCAACAAGAAAACAGCAATCCTAAATCACTAGATCAGATAGACTTAACTGATATCTTCATAATATTTCACCCCAAAGCCACAAAATATACATTCTTCTATAGTGCACATGGGACATTTTCAAAGATAGACCACATATTAGGACACAGGCAAAGTCTCTTCAAATTCAAGAGGATAGAAATCATAACAAGCATCTTCTCAGATCACAATGGCATAAAACTAGAAATCAACTACAATAAAAACAATGAAACAAAATTAAACATTTGGAGACTAAATATCACTCTATTAAACAATGACTGGGTTACAAAAGAGATCAAAGAAGAAATTAAAAAAAAATCCTGTAAACAAATGACAATGAAAACACAACAATCCAAACTCTATGGACACAATGAATACAGTCCGGAGAGGGAAGTTCATCTCTCTACAAGCCTATCTCAAAAAAAAAAAGAAAAAATGGTAATAAATTATCTAACCCTGTAACTTAAAGAATTAGAAAGAGAGCAATAAGAAAAGCCCAGAGTGAGCAGAAAGGAGATAATAAAAATCAGAGCATAAATAAATGACATAGAGACCAAAAACAAAAAACAAAAACAAAAACAAAACAAAACAACAGCAACAACAACAACAACAAAAAACAGTCCAAAAAAAATCAATGGAACCAAGAGCTGGTTCTTTGAAAGGATTCACAAGATTGATGAACCTCTAGCCAGGCTCACCAAGAAACATAGAGGACCTAAATAAACAAAATCAGAAAAGAAAGAGGTGAAATAACAACTGACCCTACTGATATACAAAGGATTGTAAACAAACAAACAAAAAATATTACGAATAACTACTCCAGTAAACTGGACAACCTCGATGAAATGGACACAATCTTTGAAAAATACAGGCTTCCAAAACTCAATCAGGGAGAATCAAAAAACCTGAATAGGCTGATAACTACTGATGAAATTGAAATAGTAATCAAAATGCTTCCAGCAAACAAAAGCCCTGGGCCAGAGGGATTCACAGGGGAGTTTTACTGAACATTCAAAGAACTAAAGCCAATCCTCCTCAGACTACTCCAAAAAATTCAAGATGAAGGCACACTTCCAAGCTCATTCTGTGAAGCCAGCATTACCCTAATCCCAAAACCAGATAAATACACCCAAAGAAAGAGAATCATAGGCCAATATCCCTGATGAACATAGATGCTAAAATCCTCAACAAAATTCTAGCAAAACAGATCCAGCATTACATTAGAAAGATGATACAACATGACCAAGTGTGATTTATTCCCGGGATGCAAGAATGGTACAATATCTGCAAATCAATAAACATGATACAACCCTAATTGGTTTGGCTCAGTGGATAGAGCATCGGCCTGTGGACTGAAAGGTCCCGGGTTCAATTCTGGTCAAGGATATGTACCTTGGTTGCGGACACATCCCCAGTAGGGGGTGTGCAGGAGGAAGCTGATAGATGTTTCTCTCATCGATGTTTCTAACTCTCTATCCCTTTCCCTTCCTCTCTGTGAAAAATCAATAAAATATATTTAAAAAATAATGATTAAAAAAATAAACCTGATATATCACATAAACAAACTGAGAGACAAAAATCACATAATCATATCAATTGATGCAGAAAAGGCATTTGATAAAGTCCAACACCCTTTTCTGAAAAAAACGCTCAGCAAAGTGGGATCATACCTCAACATAATAAAAAGCCTTATATGACAAACCTACAACCAACATCATACTCAATGGGCAAAATTTAAAACCATTTCCCTTAAGAACAGGAACAAGATAGTGATGCCCGCTTTCATGACACGTGTTCGCTATAGTACTGGAAGTGCTAGACAACGCAATCAGACAAGAAGAAAAAATAAAAGGCATCCAAATTGGAAAAGAAAAACTAAAATTGTCATTATTTGCAGATGACATGATGTTGTACATAGAAAACCCTAAAGACCCCATTAAAAAAATTATTAAACTTAATAAATGAATTCAGAAATGTACCAGGATACAAGATCAATGCAAAAAAATTGATGGTATTTTTATACACCAACAGTGAAATCACAGAAAGAGAGATTTAAAAAAGCAATCCCATTTACCATGGCACACAAAAAAATATATCTAGAAATAAACTTAACTAAGGAGGTAAAAGACCTCTACTCAGAAAACTATAGGACATTGAAAAAAGAGATAGAGGAAGACATAAACAGATGGAAGAACATACTGTGTTCATGGACTGGAAGAATCAACATCATTAAAATATCCATAATACCCAAAGCAATCTATAGAGTCAATGCACTCCCCATTAAAATACCAATGGCATATTTCACAGACCTAGAATGAACTTTCCAAAACTTCATCTGGGATAAAAAACAAACAAACAAACAAACAAACAAACAAACAAACAAACAAAAACCCTGAATAGCTGCAGCAATCCCGAGAAAGAAGAACAAAGTAGGTGGGATCTCAATACCAGATATCAAGCTGTATTACAAAGCCACTGTTCTCAAAACAGCCTGGTACTGGCACAAGAACAGACATATAGATCAATGGAATAGAATAGAGAACCCAGAAATCGACCCAAACCACTATTCTCAATTACTATTTGACAAAGGAGGCATGAACATACAATGGAGTCAAGACAGTCTCTTCAATAAATGGTGTTGGAAAATTGGACAGATCCATGCAAAAAATGAAATTAGACCATCAACTTACACCATACACAAAAATAAACTCAAAATGGATAAAGAACTTAAATGTAAGACAGGAAACCATAAAAATACTAGAGGAAACCACAGGCAACAAATTCTCAGACATATGCCGAAGCACTTTCTTCACCGACACAGCTCCTAGGCCATTTGAAACTATAGAGAAAATAAACAAATGGGACTACATCCAATTAAAAAGCTTTTGTACAGCAAAAGAAACCATCAACAAAACAACAAGAAAGCTCACTGCATGGGAGAACATATTTGCCAATGTTATCACTGTTAAGGTTTTAATCTCCTACATTTACAGGGAACTCATACAACTTAACAAAAGGAAGATAAACAACCCAATCAAAAAATGGGCAACAGTCCTAAATAGATACTTTTTTGAATGAAGACAGTAGGAAGGGCAAGAGACATATGAAAACATGTTCGAAGTCACTAATTATCTGAGAGATGCAAATTAAAACGACAGGCTTACCATCTCACACATGTCAGAATGGCTATCATCAACAAATCAACAAATGACATGTGCTGGCCAGAATGCAGCGAAAAGGGAACCCTCGTGCACTGCTGGTGGGAATGCAGACTGGTGCAGCCACTGTGGAGAACAGTATGGTGTTTCCTCAAAAAAAAACTAAAAATGGAACTCCCATTTGACCCAGCAATCCCACTTCTAGGAATATATCCCAAGAAACTAGAAACACCAATCAGAAGGATAGATGCACCCCTATGTTCACAGCAGCACAATTTACCATAGCTAAGATTTGGAAACAGCCTAAGTGCCCATAAGCAGATGAGTGGATTAAAAAATGTGGTATATCTACACAATGGAATACTATGCTGCTGTAAAAAGGAAGGAACTCCTTCCATTTACAACAGCATGGATGGAGCTGGAGAGCATTATGTTAAGTGAAATAAGTCAGTAAGAGAAAGAAAAATATCACATGATCTCACTCATTTGTGGAATATAATGAACATAAATTGATGAACCAAAACAGATCCAGAGATAGAGAAACATCAATCAGATGCTCAAACCTCAGCAAGAAGGTAGGGGAAGATGGGGGAGAGGGGGAGAGATCAACCAAGAGATTTGTATGCATGCATATAAGCCTAACCAATGGACACAGACAACAGAGGGTGAGGGTGATGGCACAACTGGGGGTGGGTGAGGGAGCAACGGGGGGATAACCACACATATATAATACCTTAGTCAATAAAATAAAATAAAAAAATGAAATAAAATATTATTGGTTAGTATATCTAACTCTTCTTAATATATGTGTTTTTAACCTATAGCCTCTTGTTTCATTTTAATGGAATTTTTGTAGTATTTATTTATTTATTTATCTTTGAAAAGAAAATTTTGTGTATTTAGAAACAACTTCAGAACAACCAATTTATACAGCAGAAAGCTATTTAAGAATTGATTAGATATGTATTGATGTTACTATGTCTAAAGCAATAGTTCATTGATACATTTTATTATCCGTTTATTATACACAAATATTGTTTAATTATTTCACTTGGTTGTGTTACTAAAATGTACCCAAGACTATATGATGTTCCTCAACAGTCAATGGGTTTATTATGACAGACTATATTATAACATGGTGTATACAATTTGGAATAGAAAGATACATATGATTATATGTTATCCTTAAAAATTTGCACAGTGACTTATTTTTTTCACTTTTCCCTCTTTCATAATTTTCTTCTCATTTTTAAAACACAACTACTAAACATGTAACTACATATAGCACTGCACTGAAGACACACGCACACAGAGCAAGTGAGAGAGAGAGAGAGAGAGAGAGAGAGAGAGAGAGAATGAGATATTTTTACTCCGTGAGATCTTATCATTCTTATTACCCAATACCCATTTCTGGATTTGTCCTCCTCTTGCAAATAGTATTCCTATCAGTTTTCTGCTTGCTTTGGTTTAGCCTAAGGCATAACAAGACAAACATAAGAAAGAAATATCTGTGCATGAGCACACACAGAGGAAACTGAAATAGCTGTAAAAGTGACTAATGCTAATAATTTGGAGCTATTTTACTTTGTCAACTAAAAAATAAAATCATTCTCTTTCCTGCTTGTCTGAAAAGTCATAAGAGCCCATCTGTGTACGGTTCACACAGTCTGCCACCATTCTGAATAGTCCCAGAAATAATGTTCAGTAGAAAGCTCACCCGTCCCATTTACTCTACATGAAAGGGTATTGAATGCCACTAGACCTGCGGTGAGTGACTTTTTGCTCCTCATTTAATCACAGCAAGAGTTGTTTTCACACAGCAAGGGATAGGAGATTTTAAAACTATTAAAAGCATACTTTCCAGAGAAATTTGAAAAAACAATTGTAAAAACTAGTGGAAATTATCCAGTAAAATAATAGTAAAGCTATAAGCAGAAACCACAGGCCTAAGAACATTGTTTGTCAACATGGTATGTGGGACTCTTCACTTGAGACATAAGAACAAATCCAAATACTAAAAACCAAATCTGAATTGGAAATAGGAAATAACAAATAAATAATATTTCAAGAAAGTTAAAATACATTACTAAAGTAATGAATTATATTAATTTAGTGCTTGTTCTTTATGTTGAAGAAGTTAGGACATTATATTTGCATCACAATATTACAGTAACTTTTTTTCTTTTCCCCTTTGTTTTTTGCTCCTCCTCCTACATAGTTTTTATATTATAAGTTTTGTGAGGCCTTGGCCGATGTGGCTCACTTGCTTGGAGTATAGTCCCCTGCACAGAAAGGTTGCTGTCTCATTCCACGTCAGGGCACATGCCTGGTTGTGGGCTTGATCCCCAGTAGGGAGCATGAAGAAGGCAGAGGATTGATGTTTTGCTCTCACATCTCTCTCTCTCTCTCCCTTCCTCGCCCTCTAAAAATCATAAAATATTTTTTAAAGTTTTGTGCCAAGTGAATGAATAAACAAACCAAGAAAGAGTTAATTATTCATATATTTTCAGTTTCAAATTTTTCCATTCTTAAAAGTATTGAGAAAACAAAGCAAACAGTGAGAATTAAATTTTTTAGAAGTTAACCAACACCTTGAAGAAACCCAACAGTTTATAGCAACCCATTTTTAAGAAAAGTGGTTAAAAATTAATAAGAAGAATGAGCTCTGAAGAATTTTAACTTACGCTAATCTAATTCTAAACTCCCCAGCTTAGAAGCCCCATTAAAAATAACACACATTACCAGTCCTGGAGGAACCAAAATGGACCTTATTTTCAAAGAATTTTAATTATTTGATCTGCCTGGTGGCTCACAGGAAGAACTTGAAACAAATTGTATTTTGCCCAGATCAGAACTCATGCAGTGCTAAAAGCCACTATTGGGGTTGGAGTGGGGGATTGTTTGTTGAAACATTTTCAGGCAAAAATTTTAGTCACTGATGCCTTAGGCCAGTGATAGCAAACCTATGACACGCGTGTCAGAGGTGACACATGAACTCATTTTTTTGGTTAATTTTTCTTTGTTAAATGGCATTTAAATATATAAAATAAATATCAAAAATGTAAGTCTTTGTTTTACTATGGTTGCAAATATCAAAAAATTTCTATATGTGACATGGCACCAGAGTTAAGTTAGGGCTTTTCAAAATGCTGACACACCGAGCACAAAAGATTCGCCATCACTGCCTTAGGCAATGGATATTAGTTGAGATAAACAAGACTAACCAAAAAGCTTGGGAGGAAATGTAGGGGAATAAGGTGTACATAAGGGTTTTAAAAAGCTCTAATACAGTGGGCATTCCCAGGGTTGTGCACATGTTAAGGAAAGACCTGAGAATACTCAGAACTCTGAACTCTGGTTGACCTTCATGCTCTACATGAGCAAGAAATAAATGCTGAGACAGAGTTGTAAACTTCCCAGTTGAGTGTTAAAGAAGTGACCCAACTTTCACATAGAGACTCTCCACAAAGTCTAGGAGGGATTTTGCTTATAAGAATTTAAGGAAAGTAATGTCTAATCATTAGCTGATTATTAAGCTAATAAGTCAAAATTTTCAGTGACCAAACAAGAATACAGACTTTACAGAATTAGTTCAGAAAAGTTACTAAGCAAAACAAACAAACAAACAAAAAAATACAATAACAGCAATTAAAGAAAAATCTTGGCAAAAGGGAGAATCTAATTTCTAGAGTTGTGCATTATAATATTCAAAATACATTGTTTTCAACAAAAATTTGCAATAAGTGCAAGGAAATGAGTATAGGTTACACACAAGAAAAAAGAAGCAATCAGTAGAAACCATTCTTGAAGAAGGCAAATATGCAAGAAAGTATCAATGTAGGGTTTTTTAAATGTACCCTTAAAGTGGTAGGAATTCTGTTAAGTATATTTCACTACACTTTTTAAAATATATTTTTAAATTGATTTTCAGAGAGGAAGGGAGAGGGAGAGGGAAATAGAAACAACAATGATGAGAGAGAATTATTGATTGGCTGCCTCCTGAATACCCCCCACTGGGGATCGAACCCACAAACTTGACATGTGCCCTGACCAGGAATTGAACCATGGGCTCCTGGTTCATAGGCCAATGCTCAACCACTAAGCCATGCTGTCCAGGCCAAAATCAATTATATTTCTATACATTAGGCAATGAACTATCCAAAAATGAATTAAGAAAAGAGGACCATTCAAAATGGCATAAAAAAGGGAATAAACTTAAAGAAGGAAGTGCAAATGGTTTACACTGCAAACTCCAAATTGTCGAAAGAAATAATAAAAGACTTCAGTAATGAAAAGTTATCTTATTTTGATAGATTGGAAGAAAATATCATTAAGAAGAAAATACCAGACAAAGTCATCTCCAGAATCAAGCAATCATTATAAAAGTTCTCACTGAGATTTTGTGAAAAAGACAGCTGATCCTAAAATTCATATAAAATACAAAAGACCTCAAATAGTCACACAATCTTACAAAATAAAACAAAAACATAAATTACTCACATATCCTGATTACAAAACTTACTACAATAGTCCTCTCTTATCTGCAGTTTTACTTTCTGTGGTTTCAGTGATCTGTGATCAATCTATGTTTCAAAATTCTATATAATAAAAGCCCAGCGACCAAATGGCGGAACAACCAGAATGACCAGTCAACCAGTCGCAATGATGTGCACTGACCACCAGAGGGCAGACACTCAATGCAGTCGCTTCCCCCTGTTGGTCAGCACACTACCACAATGGCAGCGTCACTTGGCTGACCGGGATGAGCAGCTGCTCCCGCTATGAACCCCTGGCCAATGGGCAATCATTACCTCCTTGCCCCAGGCTTCTCCTCCTTGCTCCCTGCTGCCTCCTTTGGATGCCCGCAAGCCAAGCAGCACTGCCCATGGGCTTTCAGAGCTGACCCTGGAGGTTGGGAGGTGGATTCGTGACCGCCGCGGGACTGAGGCCTACTCCGCTGCCTCTCAGTGATATAGTCCCTGGGCCTGGCCCCAACCAGGTCTCCTGGAGATGCGAGTGCTCTGGCTTCACGGAAGATGCCAGACCAGGGAGCAACCATTCAGAGGGTGGGTCCACAGCAGCTCGGCAGACCAGGTTGAGCAGCGCTCCCAAAGCAGACCTATCTCCGCAGGCCATGCCTCCCACCAGTGCACAAATCCCATGCACTGGGCCTCTAGTATTAAACAAAAAATTCCAGAGTAAGTAAATCATACATTTTTAAATTATGTGCCATTATGAGTAGTGTTATGAAATCTTACAACATCCCACTCCATTCCATTTGGAATGTGATAATCCTTTTTTTCCTCCTGGTGTATACATTCTGTATATGCAATCCACCTGTTAGTCATTTAGTAGACATCTTGCTTATCAGATTGACTTATCATGGTACTGCAGCATTTGTGTTCCAGTAACCTTTATTTTATGTAATAATTAGAGGCCTGGTGCATGAATTCATGCACCATGGGATTCCTCAGCCTGTCCTGGGGGATCGAGCCGAAACTGGCTCTCTGACATCCCCCGAGGGGTCTCAGAATGTGAGAGGGTGCAGGCCATGCCAAGGGACCCTACTGGTGCACAATTGAGGCGAGGGAGGGATATGGGAGGTTGGCCAGCCAGGGAAGGACCGCGGGAGGGCTCCAGGGCATGTCCGGCCCATCTTGCTCAGTCCTGATCAGCCAGACCCCAGCAGCAAGTTAACCTACTGGTCAGAGTATCTGCTTCCTGGTGGTCAGTGCACATCATAGCAAGTGGTTGAATGGCCTTAGCATATCATTAGCATATTACACTTTAATTGGTTGAACAGACGACTGGACACTTAGCATATTAGGCTTTTATTATGTAGGATGAGCCCAAAGAGCAAGAGTGGTGATGCTGGCAATTCATATATGCCAAAGAGAAACCATCAAGTGACTCCTTTAAATGAAAAGGCGAAAAGTTCTTGACTTAATAAAGAAAGAAATTGGCCCTAGCTAGTTTGGTTCAGTGGATAGAATGTCAGCCTGCAGATTGAAAGGTCCCGGGTTTGATTCCAGTTAAGGGCACGTACCTTGGTTACAGGCTCCTCCCTGGCCCAAGCCTTGATCAAGACTCATGCTTGAAGCAACCAATCAATGTGTTTATCTTACATTGATATTTCTTTCTGTCTTCCCCTCTCTCTTCCACTCTCTCTAAAAAGTAATGGAAAAATATCCTCCGGTGAGGATTTAAAAAAATTGTATGCTAAGGTTGCTAAGATCTGCCATAAAAATTACTCTTCTATCTGTGAAATTGTGAAGAAGGAAAAAGAAAATTGTGTTAGTTTTGCTGTTGCACCTCAAAATGCCAAAGCTATGGTCACAGTGCATGAGATGGAAAAGGCATGAAATTTGTGGGTGGAAGACATGAACAGAAAATATGTTCTGAATCACTAACTGCAACATGTTGCACCAGAAAGCATTGAGCCTATACAAACATGGCAGGTAGGCATAAGTATTTTTTTCTCCCTTTATAGATAGTTACTTGCTCCTTGACCATTAGAAATACTGTAGTTACCTCATTTAATTACCTTAGAATTATTATTGAAAATGAATTAATCATATATGTGTCTGTCTAACTATCATCTACCTACTTATCTGTTTATCTATTATATATCTATCTAATCTATCTATATGTGTTTAGTATTGATCAATCTAGAGATGTATTAATTTTATCATTGTTTTCAAACAGCTCTTGGTTTCATCAATTTTCTCTACTATTTGTCCATCTTCTATTTTTTAATTTCCACTCTAATATTTATTAGAGTCTAATACATCCACTTACTTTGTGTCAAATTTACTATTTTCTAGCTTCTTAAGTTAGAAGCCTAGATCATTTAAACATTGTCTTTTCTAATCCTATATAATAAAAGCCTAGGTGCAACCACACATGACATTGTCACAAGACAATGTTGCGTGTGGTTGCACCTAGGCTTTCATTATATAGGACAAGATGGCTGCCACAAGATGGTCAGCAGGAGAGGGCAGTTGTGGATAATCAGGCCAGCAAGGGAGGGCAGTTTTGGGTGATCAGGTCTACAGGGGAGGGCAGTTGTGGGCGAACAGGCCGGCAGGGGAAGGCAATTGGAGGTGACCAGGCCTGCAGGGGAGGACAGTTGCAGGGGACCAGGCCTACAGGGTCCTGGGTGCCTGTGGCCAGCCAGAGGGAGGGAAGCCCAGGTTCCAGGTGCCTGCGACTGGCCAGAGGAGGGAATCCTGGGTCCTGGGTGCAGGGCAAGGCAGAGGTGGTTAGGGGTGATCAAGCCAGCAGGGAAGCAGTTAGGGGCAATCAGGCAGGCAGGTAGAAGTGGTTACGGGTGATCAGGCAGGCAGGCAGAGGGGTTAGGAGCCAGGGGTTCCAGATTGTGAGAGGCAGTAGGACATCCCCCAAAGGGTCCCAGATTGGAGAGGTTGCAGGCCAGGCTGAGGGGCACCCCCCCTCCTGTGCACTAATTTTGTGCACCAGGCCTCTAGTTAGTCAATAATAATCCTATATAATAAAAGCTTAATATGCTAAGTGTCTGACCATTCGACTGTTCGACCAGTCGCTATGATGCAACTGACCATCAGTGGGCAGACACTCTGACTGGCAGGTTAGCTTGCTGCTGGGGTCCAGCAGATCGGGCCTGGGTGAGACATGCCAGACACGCCCTGGAGCCCTCCTGCGGTCCCTCCCGAGCCGGCCAACCTTCCACGGTCCCTCCCTGGCCAGCTGGCCCTGACTGGCCCCAATCGGGACTGGGCAAGATGGGCCAGACATGTGCTGGAGCCCTCCTGCAATCCCTCCAGAGCCCAATCATGCACCCGTGGGGTCCCTCAGAGAGGCAGTTTCGGCCCGATTCCCACAGACCAGTCTGAGTGACTCCACTGGTGCACGAATGCTCCAGGCCTCTAGTAGTGTGATAACTATGTACAGTGCCAAGCTGGTACTGAAAATAGGGAGAACACTTTGTAAAGTATCTGATTATCTAACCACTATATGGTATATCTGAAAGTAATAGAAAATAATATTGAATATAAATTGTAATGAAAAATAAAATTTTAATTAAAAGAGAAAAAAACATTTTAAGCTCAACTTTTCTCTAATGTTGTAGTTGCATCCCACAGATGTTGGTATGTTGTATTTTCATTATTCATTTCAAAATATTTACTAAGTTCCTTTTGATATTTCCATTGACTTGTGGTTATTTAGAATCATGTTATGTAATTTCAAAATGTTTAGGATTTTCCAAACATTTTTATTGATTTCTAATTAAATTAATTTGTAATAAGAGAATATTTGCTCCATATTTTCAATACTCTTATAGTAGACTGGGTTTATGGTTTAGTAAATGGTCAATCTTGGTCAATGTTCCATATAAACTTGTGAAGAGTATTTATTTTGATGTTATTAAGAGGAATGTTACATAAATGTGAATTAGGTCTTGTTGTTTGATATTGTTTTATAAGTCTTCTATGTTCTATTTGGTTTTCTATCTATTTATTCTGTCAATTACCATGAGGGTAATAATGACATCTCTAAATATAAATGTGGACTGCTCCATTTTTTCTTTCAGTTCTATCAACTTATCCTGTGTTAACTTTAAACTCTGTTATTAAGTACATTCTTTTAGTTTTTAAAAATATCTTATTGCTTGGCTGGCATAGCTCAGTGCTTAAGTATTAACCTGTGAATCAGGAGGTCATGGTTCAATTCCCAGTCAGGACACATGCCCTGGGTTGCAGGCTTGATCCCCAGAAGGGGGCATGCAGGAGGCAACGGATCAATTATTCTCTCTCATCATTGATGTTTCTCTCTCTCTCTCTCTCTCTCTCTCTCTCTCTCTCTCTCTCTCTCTTCCTCTCTGAAATAAATAAAATTATATATTTAAAATATATATTTTATTTATGAATTATTCCCTTTATCATTATGAAGTGTCCCTCTTTGTCCCTATCAATGCTCTTTGTATTGAAGTCTAATCCATTTCTGCCATTTTGTGATTAGTAAATCTGTATTTTCATGCTTTATTTATTTATTTATTTATTTATCGTCACCCAAGGATACTTTTCTATGGATTTTTAGAGAGAGTAGAGGGGAGGGGGAGTGACAGATGGAGAGAAACATCGATATGAGAGAGACACATTGATTGGTTGCCTCCTGCAGGAGTCCGTACAGAGGAGGGGATAGAGCCTGAAACCAAGTTAAATACCCTTGACCTGAATCAAACCAGGACCATTCAGTCCAAGGGCCAATACTCTATCCACTGAGCCAAACAGGCTGGGGCTCCATCCTTTTATTTTAAATCTTTGCCTGAGTTTCTTGTAGACTGCATATGTATTTATGAACCATTAACATTAACAGGATCAGTTAGATGTTAAAATGTTGGTTTTAAGCTTACTTATTTGTTTTATTTCTCTTCAATTTTCCTTTATTGGTTTTATTCCTTTCTCATGTTCTCTTTGTTTATAGTATTTCACGTAACCTCTTCTTTTGTATTATTTTTATCTCATCATTTATTGTTTTAGGCTTTATAATAATCATCTTGAGCTGTCTAATCATCACAGTCTACCTTCAATTAAGTGTACCATTTAACTTGTCATGATCCAACATTTCTTTTGTGCAATTTTTATTTCATTTTACTTTTACATTTTATAAACTATCATCATCAAAGTCATTCCCTTTCTTTGTGGACTATAATTGTATTCATATTAGATTGCTTAATATTATCTTAAAAGGTACTGAACACTTGTTAATTTATTCCTTTTTTTTTTCCTTTGTGCTCCAGTTTGAATAGCTTTTGGCTTACTGGTCAGCTAATAATAGAGAAATGCTTATCCTGACCCGTCCCTTTACATCTCTGCCGTAGCCTTCACTTTCAGTTGTCACAGAGCATGAAATTTACCCGGAAGTGGAAGCTTAGGATCTTCTCAGGTAATGTTCAGTCCTAGTCATGTGCATGGTTTTTGAAACTCTATGGTATATGTGGGAGCTTTTAAAAGCCCTTATTCCTCCATGTATCTCCATCCCCTGACTCTCCCTTCCCAGGTTTTTTAGTTTGTGGGTTGCTGTACCATTGTTATCGCTTGTCCCAGGTAGCTATATCTGGTATATGTGCCTTTAAATGTTTTCAATAAATGCTATGTGGGAGATTGCTCCAGCTCCAAGAAAGTTCCAAGGCAGGAGAGAAACAAAAGCAAACTTCTCTGCCAACCTCTTAGAAATTTGGCAGACAGATAAAAAAATAACCACCACCACAATTCTTTGGGAGCAAGGTTTGCTTTGCCTCTCTGCACCAGCAATCTGTACCAGGAATGCAATCCTCCCTCCCCAGGTCTCCACCAAACTAGGAAGTGATGAGTGATAGCAGATGAATTAAAATGTCACAATTATCTCTTACTGAGATGTAGGAGATTCTTTTTTTTTTCTTTTTTCACTTAGCATTCCATTGGTTGTAAGTTTTTAGTTAGAATACAGAGTTCTAAAAAAAAGGAGATTCTGTAAGTTTCTGCCAGTTTAATTGTTGCTTTAGTGAATGGACAGAATTCTGAAATTCCTTACTCTGCCATTTCCAGTGTCAAAACCTCTAGAGCTGCCATGACTGGTTTGGCTCGGTGGATAGAGCGTCGGCCTGCGGACTGAAGGGTCCCAGGTTTGATTCCGGCCAAGGGAATGTACCTTGGTTGTGGGCACATCCCCAATGGGAGGTGTGCAGGAGGCAGCTGATCGATGTTTCTCTCTCATCGATGTTTCTAGCTCTCTGTTCCTCTCCCTTCCTCTCTGTAAAAAATCAATAATATATATATATATATATATATATATATATATATATATATATATATATATGAAAAACAAAAAAACAAAAAACCTCTAGAGCTTCCCTAGATGGTTTGGCTCAGTGACTAGAGTGTTGGCCTGTGTTCTGAAGGGTCCTGGGTTTGATTCTGGTCAAGGGCATATACCTGGGTGGCAGACTTAGTCTCCAATAGGGGGCATGCAGGAGGCAGCCGATCAATGATTCTCATAATTGATGTTTCTATCTGCCCCTCTCTCTTCCTCTCAGAAATCAATAAAAATATTTTTTAAAAGAAGATGTGGCTACCATTTTGACCCTTGAAATGGACCTGGCAATTGGAGGCCCCCCCACCCCATGTTCTCATCCCCCTTCTCTGGAATGTGTGCTCCACTTTCCTTCCCCACTCCCAGACGCTGCCTCTAGGACAGTGATGACGAACCTATGACACGCGTGTCAGAGGTGACACACGAACTCATTTTTTTTGGTTGATTTTTCTGTGTTAAATGGCATTTAAATATATACAATAAATATCAAAAATATAAATCTTTGTTTTACTATGGTTGCAAATACCAAAAAATTTCTATATGTGACACAGCACCAGAGTTAAGTTAGGGTTTTTCAAAATGCTGACATGTTGAGCTCAAAAGGTTGGCTATTACTGCTCTAGGATATAGCCCGAGACTGTAGCAGTAAGGTGCTGAGACAATATAAATTGGGTGCATGACTAAACACAGTGAAGGCCTCTTATGTGCATAAATGAACACAGTGAAGATCCCGTGTGTACATAACTGAATTCAGTTAAGGCACTGTATAAACTTTTAAGATTTAGTGGGTGGGTGCAGAAAACTATTGTTTATACAGGTGCCTACAACGAGTGTTGTAAGTCCCCTTGCTTATTAAAACGGACAGAAAAGAATAAGCACTATATGGTTTCACTCATATGTGGGATATAGAACAAAAAATAAACTAACAAAAACCATAAAACATTCATAAATAAACAGAATGGTGATTACCAGAGGAGAGGGGGTAAAAGGGGTCAAATATATGGTAATGGAAGGAAACTAGACTTTTGATGGTTAGCACATAATAGTGGACACAGACATTAACATTATATAACACAGATATATAATGTTAATTACCAATCAACACTAATAAAAGAGAAAAATGGTAATTGGCGTACGAGCTACCCTTTTCATTGGCTAATCAGGGCTATATGCAAATTAACTGCCAACTAAGATTGGCAGTTAACTGACAACAAGATGGCAGCTAATTTGCATATGTAGGCACAATGCAGGGAGGCGAAAGGGAAAGCAGGAATAAGCCCCCTGCCACTGACAGTGATCGGAAACCCAGGGGGGAGCTAAGAGCTGGGAGGCAGGGCAAAGGCGGCCCTGGGGCCGCCTTTGCCCTGCCCCCCAGCCATGATCAGAGAATCAGGTGCCTTTTCCGCCCTGGCCAGTGATAGCAGGAAGTAGGGGTGGAGCCAGCGATGGGAGCTGGGCATGGTCGAAGCTGGCAGTCCCAGGAGCTAGGGGTCCCTTGCCTGGGCCTAAAGCGAAGCCCACGATCGTGGGGCCGCTGCAGCTGCGGGTCCCCACTGCCCGGGCCGGACGCCTCAGCCAGAGGCGTCAGGCCTGGGCAAGGGGCCGATCCTGCGATTGGAGGGTGATGGGGGTCAACGCCTGAGGGCTCCCAGTATGTGAGAGGGGGCAGGCTGGGCTGAGGGACACTCCCCCCCCCACACACACACACCCAGTGCATGAATTTCATGCACCGGGCCCCTAGTGCTATAATAATCTATAATAATAAAAGTGTAATATGCTAATTAGAATGGATAGCTGAACAACCTTCTGGACAAAGCTGTGGCAATGGGGGCTGAGGCAGAGGCGGTTAGGAGCAATCAGACAGGCAGGCAAGCAGTTGAGGGCAACCAGGCAGTCAGGCAAGTGGTTAGGGGTGATCAGGCAGGCAGGCAAGCAAATGGTTAGGAGCCAGCAGTTCCGGATTGTGAGAGGGATGCCTGTCTGCCGGTTTAGGCCTGATCCCTGTGGGCCTAAACCAGCAGTCAGACATCCCCTGAAGGGTCCCAGATTGCGAGAGGGTGCAGGCCGGGCTGAGAGACTGCTGGGGTCCAACCCCAGCAGGTCCAGGGGTTCCCAAAGGCGTAGACGGAGTCGGCGAAGAAGGAATGACACGGAGGGAGACAGCGTTCAGTTGATCAGCAGCCTAGCCAGGCTCTCCAGCCAGGATCTCCAGCCAAGTTCTGGTCTGCATCTCCAGAGAGGTTCTGCTGGTTCTCCAGCCAGGTTCTGTCCAGGTTTTCCATCCAGGTTCAGTCACCAGGTTCTAGTCAGGTTCTCTTGCCAATTTCTGTAGTCAGGTTCAGTCCAGGATCTTTTGCCATGTTCTCTCCAGAGAAGTTCTGCCTGTAGGTTCTGTGTAGGTTCTGTCTGTAGGTTCTCTCTTCTAAGCTCTGTCTTCTTAAGTTCTGTCTCTCTCTGTCTGGTTACATCTGTATTTATACCAGTTGATTCAATGCTATCAATCTCTATTACAAAGGTTAGGGCGTTTCTTATCTCCATTCCAGGGAGTAAAGATTATGTAGCTTAAGCATGATTGTTCATAGTTAAAGTGATTAATTACCCGCCTGGCACTTAGTTGAGGGGTTTTATTCCCTCCCTAACTTCAGGGGAAAATCCCTACCTGGGGATTCAACCTTTCTCAGAGAGGTGACCTTGGTTAAAACACAGCGCCAAGAAGGTGAGCAAACATATTAAGAACCGTATGCCATATATGCCAGGTCTCTTGAAACAGCAAGGATGGACCGACTCCCAGCAAGAGACCCCCTTCCGTCCCCCCCCCACTCCGTGCACGAATTTCATGCACTGGGCCTCTAGTAATAATCATAATAATGTAACAAAAAACATTGCTACCTGCCAATCTGGAGTGGTCTGCTTTTTCTTTGGTCTCTCCCTGCCCTCTGCATAAGGGTGCCAGTTTTACATCACACCCCAGTAAATCAACAGGGAGAAAGTGGAAGAGAGGAGGGAGTGAGGGAAAGGGGTGGAGATAGAGAGGGAGGGGAAGACATAGAGGGAGATGGAGAAGGAGAGGGAGAGGGAGAGAGAGAGAACTTATTAAGCATTTCTATACCTAGGACTTCCACATACTAGAATAAATACAAAACCCTAAGAAACCAGAAATTTGACCAAAAGAATGGTTGTGCTATGTGAGATGGGCAGCAATAGGTGCCAATGTCCTTCAAGGGCTAAACAGTCTATTCAGGAGTATGTAGACCCTATTAATGTTCTTTTTTTTTTTTAATCTGAGAAGCAAAGTAGGAGTACACTATAGCATTTTGACAAGGCCAGTTTCAATAGATCACAATGATTATCTGAAAGAAATTATACTACATAATATATACATATGCATATACACATATACTATATAAGTTGGTCTTTAAAGGATGGTTGGGGTTGGAAGATAGAGAGAGAGAGAGAGAAACGCTATTCTATTAGGAGAAAAAGGCGACATCATAATAAATTCATTTTCATTAAAAGAGAGGTTCTTGGGTTTCTTTGGATATATTCCCAGAAGTGGGATCACTGGGTCATAAGGCAGTTCCATTTTTAATTTTTTGAGGAAACTCCATACTGCTTTCCACAGTGGCTGCACCAATCTGCATTCCCACCAACACTGTACTAGGGTTCCCTTTTCTCCACATCCTAGCCAACACTTGTTTGCTGATATATTGATGATAGCCATTCTGACAAGTGTGAGGTGTTATCTCATCGTGGTTTTAATTTGCATTGCTCTGCTGATTAGTGACTAATTTGAAATAATATATGCACCCCTATGTT
Organism: Myotis daubentonii; assembly: GCF_963259705.1. Taxonomy (NCBI): domain Eukaryota; kingdom Metazoa; phylum Chordata; class Mammalia; order Chiroptera; family Vespertilionidae; genus Myotis; species Myotis daubentonii. The sequence continues at coordinate 32,929,381 of NC_081861.1, read as the reverse complement.
CATTGCAGCATTATTTACACTCACCAAGATTTGGAAGGAGCCCAAATGCCCATCAATAAATGAGTGAATAAAAAAATCTGTAGTACATTTACACAAAGGAATATTAATCGTCCACAAAAAAAAGAAAATATTACCTTTTGTGCCAGCATGGATGGATCTGGAGAGTATTAAGCTCAGTGAAAGAAGCCAGTCAAAGCATTACAAGTACTATATGATTTCACTTATATATGAAATATAATGAACAGAATAACAAAAAAATTGAAACAGATTCACAGATACAGAGAACAGACTGACAGCTGTCAGAGGGCAGGGGTTTGGAGGGCTGGGTGAAAAGGTGAAGCAAAAAAAAGAACTGGCAGACATAGACAACAATATGGTGATTACCAGAGGGAAAGGAAGTGGGGGCAAAGTAGGAGATGGTAAAGGAGGGATAAATGATGATTGAAGGAGACTTGACTTTGGGTAATGAACACACACTACAATATACAGATGATGTTATTATAGCACTAGAGACCTGGTGCATGAAATTTGTGCATGAGGGGGCATCCCTCAGCATGGCCTACACCCTCTTGCAATCCGGGACCCCTCAGGAGATGTCCAACTGCCAGTTTAGGCCCGATTCTTAAACCAGTAGTCGGACATCCCTCTCACAACCCAGGACCACTGGCTCCTAATCACTCACCTGCCTGCCTGCCTGATCACCCCTAACCACTCTGCCTGCCTGCCTCATTGGCCCTAACCACTCGCCTGCCTGCCTGATAGCCCCTAGCTGCTCACCTGCCTGCCTGGCTGATTGCCCCTAACCGCCTCGGCCTCGGCCCCTGCTGCCTCAGCTTCATCCAGAAGGACATCCGGAAGGTCGTTTGGCTGTCTGATCTAATTAGCATATTACATTTTTATTATTATAGATTGTATAGCTGAAACCTATATAATTTTAGTAACCAATGTCACCTCAATAAACTCAATAGTGTTATTTTTTTTAATGAGAGGTTCTCAAACTTTATCATGGATGAGTATCAGAATCTTCTGAAGGGATTTTTAAGTTACATACTCCTAGTCCGACTTACAAAGTTTCTGATTACATAGTGATGTTAGTGTTGCTTGTATAAGGACCATATTTTGAGGATCACTGTATTAATGTTATGAGTATTTGTGATGTGATAGAGGTGTTAGCTAATGCTACAGTGGTACTCGTTTTGCAGCATAAATATGTTAAATTAATGATGTATACCTTAAACTTACACAATGTTATCTGTCATCTATATCTCAATAAAATATTATGAGTCTGGTCAGAGTGTGAGCATTACATTGAAATAAAGTAAAGGTAAAATACAAGCTAGTATGTAATTAAAATTAAAAAAAATCTGCAGCTTTTATATTTGTTAAGATTGAAAAAAGTAAACTGTAATTTACATATTTTACTTTTATATTTGAGATGGCCATTCTAGTATTTTGAATATGTTTTTTAATGGATAGACAAAAGACCTGCTAATTATGACAACATAATCTTTTCTGTGGGTAGGTCATATCACATCCTGGACCTCATTTTCTTTATTATCCAGAATACCTGCTTTGTTTTCATCAAAGTTTTGTTTTGAGAGTCAAATAAGACAGTGAGCTTTTTAAAATCTTTATAATGAAAAGAATGAACTAGATCCATGGTTTTTTCTCCAAAATTTCACCCAGATAAGCCTTTTTCCCCGCCTGTTTCTTTCATGCAGCCTGTTATGAGCTGATTTGTTCCTCTCTTCTCCAAAATACATGTTTTAATTCTAACCTCCATTACCTCAGAATGTGACTCTATTTGAAGACAGGATTTTTTAAAATATATATATTTTTATTGATTTCAGAGAGGAAGGGAAAGGGAGAGGGAGATAGAAACGTCAATGATGAGAATCATTGAACAGCTGCCTCCTGCATGTCCCCTACTGAGGATCATGCCCGCAACCCAGGCACATGCCTTGGCTGTAATTAAACTCAGAATCCTCAGTCTGTAGGCCTATGCTCTATCCATAGAGCCAAACCTGCTAGGACTGAAGACAGGATTTTTAAAGTGATAATTTGGTTAAGATGGGGTCATTAAGGTGGACCTTCAATTGATATAACTATCCTATCTAATAAAGAGAAAATATGCTAATTGACCCTCATGCCATTGCAAAGATGGCAGCACCCACAGCCAATAAGGAGGGAATATGCTAATTGACTGCCCCACCTTCAAAGATGGCAATGCCCACAGCCACAAGATGGTGGTGCCCAGTCTCATAAGCCCCCCAGCTGCCCAGGACCAGCCCGAGGTGCAGGCAAACCTTGGATGGCAGCTGCCCAGCCACCCAGGGCTGCCTGAGGCTCAGGTAACCAGGGCCGGCCAAGGCTTGAGCTGCTGGCCATGGCAGCAGCAGAGGTGTGATGGGGGCGTCACCTTCCCCTGATCGCCAGTCACCTCCCACCCCTGAGGGCTCCTGGACTGTGAGGGGGGGCAGGCTGGGCTGAGGGACCCCCCTCCAGTGCATGAATTTTCATGCACTGGGCCTCTAGCTGTTTTATAGAAAAAGAGATTTAGACACTGAAATGTACAGAGGTAAGGCACAAGGAGATGACCATTAACAAGCCAAAGAGAAAGGCCTATGAAACCAATCCTGCAGACTCCTTGATGTCAGATTTCTGAACTCCAGAATTGTGGGAAAATAAACTTTGTTGTTTAAGCCACCATGTCTGTGATACTACCTTATGGCAGCCCTAGTAAGCTAACACACAATCAAACCTAATTTATAAATAACTGCAGGCATAACAGAGTCATTGTGCTACTGGATCTTACAAACTAGTTGGGGAGATGATCAAATAAGCAATCACAATTAAACATTAGAACCTGACATCGCCCTAGCCAGCTTCGATCAGTGGATAGAGCCTGTGTACTGAAGGATCCTGGGTATGGTTCCAGGCAAGGACATGTACCTCAGATGCAGGCTCCTCTTGGCCTTTGCCTTAGTCGAGGTGTGTGCAGGAGGCAACCAATGGATGTGTTTCTCTCTGTCTTTCCCTCTCTCTTCCATTCAGTCCAAAAATCAATGGAAAAAACAATTTATTTTTAATCCTTGGGTGAGTATTTAAATACAAAACAAAACAAAACAAAAAAACACCTGACATCTAAGTCCTTGATTTATATTTTGAACTTACAGAAATGACTAAATTTTAAAGCTGCCATTAGAGCTACCTTAATAAAGATAAAAAGCAAGATAATATGGGAATGCACAGCAGAAACAATCATGCTAAATGTTTGAAATAAAAGAATGAGTAAAGGGTTGAGGTGAAGAAAAAAAGGAAGGAAAAAAAATAGGAAGGGACAATTCCAGGAACGCTTTAAGGTTTATTACTACACGTATATTCTATGATTCTACATAATAATCTAAGAAAACTGTACATTAAATAATTGAGTTTGGGGTTGTAGACTTATCAATTATTTATATATAAATGTCCAGCTTATTGAGATACAATTAGCATATAACATTGTCTAACCTTAAGTTGTATAAGATAATAATTTATATATGTATATATGTGAAATTATTACAATATGTTTAATTAACATCCAACACCTCACATAGTTACAATATTTTTTATTGTGATGAGAACTCTTAAGATATACACTCTCAGCAACTTTTAAATATGCAAACCACTATTGTTAACTGTAGTTGACATGCTGTACATTCTGTACATTGTATCCCCAGGATTTATTTATTCTATAAGTGGAAGATTGTGCTTTTTAATAACCTTTATCCATTTCCCCCACCTGTGCCACCCACTTCTGATAAGTAATCTGTTCTCTGTTTCTATGACTTTGTGGTTGTTTTTTTTTTTTAGATTCCACACATATGTAAGATTATGCAGTATTGGTTTTTCTTTGTCTGACTTATTTCCCTTAGCATAATACCCTCAAGGACCATGCATGTTGTCACAAATGGTAGGATTTCCTTTTTTAATGGCTGAATTATATATATGTTAATTTTCTTTATCCATGCATCTGTTAATGGACACAGGTTGTTTCCATATCTTGGCAATTACAAATGATGCTGAAATGAACATGGGGATGCAGATATCTCTTTGAATTAGTGATTTTGTTTCCTTCTGAATATATACCCAGAAGTAAAATTACTGCATCATATAGTAGTGCTATTTTTAATTATTTGAGGAGCCTCCATACTGTTTTCCACAGTGGTTGCACCAATTACATTTATAGACTTATCGAGAAATTAACATTCACAGTGAACATAATTTTTGTTGGCTGAAGGCGATTATGGGTGACTTATGGAATTTTCACTGTTATCCAGATAATTCGATGTCATATAACCACTTGAACAGAAAATTTAATCTTCTTCCAGTGCTCCCTGCTCGCTGACAACATTTCAAAACATTTACCTAGTAAATCACCCAAAGAAATACTTATATATTTCAGGCAGGGTGTTTAATTAGCACATGGCTGAAAATATGATTTTCATTAACAAGAGATTCTCTTCCTCTTCAAACTTAGCTAGGATGCATTTAGAAAGTTCTTCTGGATGTGGATTTCAAAATAATTTGTCCTTGGGGAAACTGTCAAGTATTTTTTGAGAGAAATTGAATAAGCAATTTTTTTTAAATGCACAAAGACATTTCCCCCAATTAATGTCTGCTGTCTGGAAGTGCTATGCAGTTCAAGGAGTTGACTTCACTGTGCTCTTTTATGTTTGAATACCTTAATCAAACTATCTGTCACAATGGTAGAATGTCATCTGAAATCCTTCTTCATGATGTAATTGTTACTAAATCCTGGAAACAAAGTTCAAAATGTATTAAGGATAGCCAAAACCGGTTTGGCTCAGTGGATAGAGCGTCGGCCTGCGGACTGAAAGGTCCCAGGTTCAATTCCGGTCAAGGGCATGTACCTGGGTTGCGGGCACATCCCCAGTAGGAGATGTGCAGGAGGCAGCTGATCGATGTTTCTCTCTCATCGATGTTTCTAGCTCTCTATCTCTCTCCCTTCCTCTCTGTAAAAAATCAATAAAATATATTTTAAAAAAAGGCAGATTCCAAAAAAACAAAAAACAAAAAAACAAAATGTATTAAGGATATGACTTTACATTATTTAAAAAGAGGGTGCCCAGCCAGTGTGGCTCAGTAGTTGAAGGTTGACCCTTGAACAAGGAGGTCACAATTTGATTCCTAGTCACAGCACATGCCTAGGTTGTGGGCTCAATCCCTAATAGGGGGTGTGCAGGAGGCAGCAAATCAATGATTCTCTCTCATCATTGATGTTTCTATAGCTCATTCTCTCTCTCTCCCTTCCTTGCTCTTAAATCAATTTTAAAAACTTTTTTTAAAAGAGAGTAATTAATAGGTTTAAATCCTTCCAGGAAGTATCTATGGAATGCCATTTTTGTCAAAGCTTCTTTTTTATAGGAGCTCATACTGAATTATGCATGACAAAAACAGAATTTGTAGAGGAAATCAGATTAAAATATGTCTTACAAGATTAGATTTTCTACTTTATGTTTTTATGTTAGATTTTATAAATAATTAATGAGAACAGTGCCTCCTACTGGCAGTTACCTAATTGATACAACACATTTATCACAAACATCATTGTTTGGATTAAAACATGAATCCAATCAATGCCAATACCAGACATTGTTATGTATTGAACAGGCAGACAAAGTCATAATCCTAATTTAGCTCATAGTTTGACAACATGGTTTGTTAAGTATAAGTAAACAAATGCAATATACAGTGTATAAATGCTAGAGTGGGGTACATAGAACAGGTACCTAGCCTAAATTGTAGAAAGTGGTACCTGATCTGAAAACTAAGAGGTGGTGAGATTCAACCCAAATGGAAGACTGTGTGTGTGTGTGTGTGTGTGTGTGTGTGTGTGTGTTGTTATAGTTACATAGTTGTAACTATATAGTCATAGCTAGACCATTATAGTTATGTAATTGTTATATATATATATATATATATATATATATATATATATATAATATGTGTGTATGTGTGTTGATAGATGCAAGGGCAGGAATTCATTTGCATATATATAAATATCAACCCTACTTATCAAGATAAGTTAGAATTTGCTGCAGTAAAAAATTATCTCAAAATCTTAGTGCATAAAACCACAAAAATTTATTTTTCATTCATAGTACAGTGTGAACTGTCAAGGGCTCTTGTTCATTGTAATTACTCAGGACTTATTCTAACAGAGATACTCCTCGACATATGCTTTCACAATTGCTGCAGTAAAGGAAGAACTGGGCTGGAGAGTTGATTTTCAGCTTAATAGTGACATGTGTCATGTCCATTCATATTTGATTAGCCACAGCAAGTCATGTGGCTTTATAACCTCAAGGGGCAGGGGAAGTGAAGTCCTACCATAAGTCAGATCTTAAAGCACTTGATAACATGAACAGTAGTATTGACAGTAGTTCACTGATATCAAACATATTCTTTTTAATTAAATTATGGTTGTCATACAAAATTATATTGGTTTCAGGTATATAATGTATTCTCTATATTTTATTCAGTATGAGATAACCACATTAGAAATCAGAAAGAAATGGTAGTTCTACTGAATTTTATTTTATTTTATTTATTTATTTTTTTTAACTTCCTGATTTGCCCAAATAGGTTGCTTTCTCCTCAGTCTCGGCTGTCAGTGCAACAGCTCCTTTTGCAGCACGTATCATAGTTGTAATCATATATTTATGTGTGTGATTTTGTTGTTGTTGTTGTTAATCCTCACCTGAGGATCCCCCCCCCCATTGATTTTCAAGGAGAGTGCAAGAGAGAGGGAAAGACAGAGAGAAACATCAGTGTGAGAGACACATCAATTGGTTGCCTCTTGCACGAGCCCTGATCAGGGCATGGGCCAAGGAGTAGTCTGCAACCAAGATACATGCCCTTGAAATTCTACTGAATTTTAAAATTATTTTAACTTTATACTATTTGGCACATTCAGGGAACAGTATATGTTATGAGGGAAAGGTTAGATTGGGGATCAAAAAATAGCAGTTTTAATACTGGTTCTCCCACATTTTCTGGATATCTTCAAGGAACTCAGTTATACTCCACAACTAGTAAAGGAAAACTTTCAATGATGATTATTTTTTACATTATATGGGAAATGTTACATATTCTGAGTTTGCTTCTGGGCATATCCATAAAAGAATTAAAAAGGCACCAGAGTATTGGTGTAGCTTGATAAAATTAAACATGAAAATTGGAATCTATACATGCCAGGAACCTTATTTACATATTCTCATACTTTCCTCTTTTAAGGTAAATTTGAAGAATGAAAATGTAAGCTTGTTTCACTTATGAGTATTTTTAGTCTTTAAGCACAACGCTACACAAACAGTATTCTATTTTTTCTAGTAAATCATATATTTTGTATTATGATATGTGAAAAATATTCTTATTTAGTTGATTATATAAACATCTCTTTGTATCAAACTTAGAACATGTGAAAACAGCAAAGATTGAATTAATTAATGCATTCTTAATCTGAATTTAAATTTATTATACAATATCCATAGGGTATCCACTTCTGAAATGGTGGAGTGAGGAGCTTTGCAGACCTGCTCTCCAGAGAGAAGTTTCAGAATTGATAAAAATTGTAATACAACAGACATTGCCTGGGTTAGGGGCTCAATCCCCAGTGTGGGGCATGCAGGAGACAACTCGATCAACGATTCTCTCTCATCATTGACGTTTCTATCTCTCTCTCCCTCTCCCTTCCTCTCTGAAATCAATACAAATATATATATATTTTAAAAATACAACAGACATTTAAGCTCTCTAGAAATTGTCTATAGGGCATTCAGCAAATAAATATTTATATAAGAAAATCTTCAATCACAGTGAGAGTCAGTGTCACTGGAACTCCAATTCACTCACATTTCACATAAATCTATAGTAATAAAAGCCTAAGCAGCCATCACAACTAAATGGATGACCAAAGAGGCTGCATAGGGCAACTAGGCCAGCAGGGGAATTAGTGAAGGACAACCAAATGACTGAGCAGCAGGCTGTGTGGGGCAACCAGGCCGGCGGGGGGGGGGGGGGGAGGGGGTAGTAAGGGGTGACAAAACAACCAAACAGCAGGCTGTGTGGGGCAACCAGGCCTGCAAGGGGGGCAGTTGGAGGTGACTAGGCTGGCGGGGGGTGGGGGCAGTGAGGGGCAACCAAAAAACTGAGCAACAGGCTGCGTGGGGCAACCAGCAGGCTGCGTGGGGCGACCAGGCCCACAGGAGGGGCAGTTGTGGCAACCAGGATGGCAGAGGGGGGCAGTGAGGGGCAACCAAGCAGGCAGGGGGGCAGTAAGGGGTGACCAGGCTGGCGGGGGGGGCAGTTGGGGGTGACCAGGCCAGCAGGGGGGGCATTAGGGGTGACCAGGCCAACGGGGGGGGCAGTTAGGGGCGATCAGGCAGGCAGGTGAGCAGTTAGGAGCCAGTGGTCCTGGATTGTGAGAGGGATGTCCGACTGCCGGTTTAGGCCCAATCTTCGGGCAGTTGGATATCCCCCAAGGGGTCCCAGATTGGAGAGGGTGCAGGCTGGGCTGAGGGGACCCACCCCCCATGCACAAATTCCATGCACCGGGCCTCTAGTTGAATTATAAAATACATGGCCCTTTGTGTCTGGCTTCTTTCAGTTAGCATAATGTTTTCAAGGTTCATTCTTATTGTGATTTTTATCAGTAACTCATTCTTTTATGGCTGAATAATATTCCATTTTATGGATATGCCATTTTGTTTATCCATTAATGAGTTGATGAACATTTAGATTATTTATACTTTTAGCTATTATAAATAATGCTGTCATGAATATTCATATGCAAGTTTTTGTGGGAAGATATATTTTTCAATTCTCTTGGGTATATAACTAGAAATCTGAATTGTTGGGTCCTATGGCTATGTTTAATTTTTATGGCTTATGGTTATGGCTACATTTAACTTTTTAAGCACCTGTTAAACTCCTTTCAATAGCAGCTGCATAATTTTACATCCCCAAGAATAAGGTACTGTATTTGGGCTTCTGTTTCTATACATACTCGCCAGCAAATGTTAATTATTGTGATTCAAAAAAAAATTTAAGAGGCTATGAAATGGTATCTCACTGTGGTTTTGATTTTTATTTCCCTACCAACTAATTATTTGGATCTAGTAAACATGCTCCTGGTAGATTTTTCTGTAATTGTTGAACATTTGTAAATCTTCTTTGGAGAAATGCTTATTTATGTCCTTTGCAAATTTTTACTTGGGTTGTTTGCATTTATTGTTGCATATTCTAGAAAAAAAAGATCCTTTTCAGATGTATAATTAGCAAATATTTACTCTCATTTTGTAGGCTGTCTTTTCATGTTCCTAATAGTGTGCTTTGGTACATAAATATTTTTAATTTGGGTGAAATTCAATTCATTTTTTTATTGCTTCTGTTTTGGGTATCATATTTAAGAAATCATTGCCTACACAAAGATTATAAAGATTTGCACCTGTGATTTTTCTTGAGTTTTATAATTTCTGTTCTTAATTTATGTCTGATAATTTTTAAATTATTTTATTTATGGAGTTAGGTGTCCAAATTCATTATTTTGCATGTGACTATCCAGTTATCCCAGTACCATTTGTTGAAGACCTCCATATTCTTTTGTTATTGAACACTGTTGTCATAAATAAATAGACCATAGGTAGAATGTTCATTTTTATAGACTCTCAATTATTTATTATTGATTTATATGTCTATCCTTACCAATACCACAGTGTTTTGGTTAGTTTTGTATTAAATTTTGAAATCAGGAAATGGGAATCCTCCAACTTTGTTCTTCTTTTCAAGATTGTTTTGGCTTTCCGGGTCCCTGGCAATTCTTTGAATGTTAACATCTGCTTCTCATTTCTGAAAAAAATATAGAATTTGGAATTTTGGCAGGGACCCTACTAGATCTGTAGATGAATTGCTGATTAGTATCATGTTAATAATATAATTCTTCTAACCTATGAACACCTGGTGGTTTTCCATTTCTTTAGCTCTTCTTTAACTGATTTCGACAAGGTTTTGTTGCTTTTGAAGCATAGTAACCTCCATCTTGTATAAAAACTGCTGTTTGAAATTCTCTGCTATTGTTAGATAGTCCCTTGTTCTGTAAACTCTGCCATTTTTAGACAGTCTCTTTTTTATTTCTTTATTGATTAAGGTATTACGTATGTGTCTTTATCCCCTCATTACCCCCCAACCCCCATTCATGTCCTCACCCCCTGTTGTCTGTCTCCATTGGTTAGGCTTATATGCATGCATACAAGTCTTTGGTTGATCTCTCCCCCTTACCGCCACCCTCCCCCACCTTCCCTCTGACAGTCTCTTATTCTGTAGAATAACTGTTTTAGTTTGAATAATATAAAAAGATAAAAACTTAGAACTGTCTGACCTTGCAAGCTAGCCATCTAACGTAATGGACTAATACTGATAATTCCCATATTCTTATGCCAAATGTTTGTTCTTTTTTTTAATAAATCTTTATTGTTCAGATTATTACAGTTCCTCTTTTTCCCCCACATAGGTCCCCTCCACCCGGTTCCCACCCCACCCCATGAACTTACCCCCCCCCCACTGTCCTTGTCCATAGGTGTACGATTTTTCTCCAATTTCTTCCCACATCCCCCACAACCCCCTTGAGAGTTGTCAGTCCACTCCCTGACTGTGCCCCTGATTCTATTATATTCACCAGTTTATTCGGTTCATCAGATTTTTTATTCACTTTGAATTTTAGATTCCCTTGTTGATAGATATGTATTTGTTGTCACTTTGGTGTTCATAATTTTTATCTTTACCTTTTTCTTCTTCCTCCTCTTCTTAAAGAATACCCTTCAGTATTTCATATAATACTGGTTTGGTGGTGATAAACTCCTTTAGCTTTTCTTTATCTGTGAAGCTCTTTATCTGACCTTCAATTCTGAATGATAGCTTTGCTGGGTAGAGTAATCTTGCTTGTAGGTTCTTGCTATTCAACACTGAATATTTCTTGCTACTCCATTCTGGCCTGCATAGTTTCTGTTGAGAAATAAGCTGACAGTCATATGGGTACTCCCTTGTAGGTAACTAACTGTTTTTCTCTTGCTGCTTTTAAGATTCTCTGTCTTTTGCCCTTGGCATTTTAATTATGATGTGTCTTGGTGTGGTCCTCTTTGGATTCCTTTTGTTTGGGGTTCTCTGCACTTCCTGGACTTGTAAGTCTATTTCTTTCACCAGGTAGGGGAAGTTTTCTGTCATTATTTCTTCAAATAGGTTTTCAATATCTTGCTCTCTCTCTTCTTCTGGTACCCCCATAATTCAGATATTGGTACTCTTGAAGTTGTCCCAGAGGCTCCTTATGCTATCTTCATATTTTTGGATTATTTTTTCCTTTTTATTTTTCTGGTTGGGTGTTTTTTGATTCTTCGTATTTCAAATCTTTGACTTTATTCTTGGGATCATCTAGTTTGCTGTTGGATCTCTGTATATTATTCTTTATTTCTGTCACTGTATGCTTAATTTCTGATTGGTCCTTTTTCATATCCTTGAGTGTCTCACTAAATTCCTCAGAGGTTTCTAGAATATTCTTGAGTAACCTTATAACTGTGGTTTTGCACTCTATATGCAGTAGTTCTCTTTCCTCCATTTCTTTCATTTGTAACATGTTTCTTTGTCTTTGAATTTTGGCTGTTTCCCTGTGTTGATAGAGTGGCCTTGTGTGCTTGGTATCCTATAGGGCCCAGTGGCTCGCCTCCCCAATTACTAGAGGTGGACACTCTTGGTGCACTCTTTGTGGGCTGTGTGCACAGTCTTGTTGTAGTTAAGCCTTAATTGCTGTTAGTATTACTGGGGGGAATTGACCTCCAGGCCGATTGGCTGTGAGGATCAGCTGTGTCAATAATGGTAGAACTGCTGTGCTGGAGACATCCTTATGTGGCAGGACTTGTTTCAGTGGGGCTTTGGTGCTCACTGAGTCTGCCCCTTGAGTGTGTTGCTTATGTTAATCAGCTTAACAATAACCCACAACCGTCGGACCAACTGTGTGTTGCTTATGGATGTGAAGAGTTGTAATCTGGCATGGTCTCATACTGACTACCGGGTACACTGGCTCTTGGATCTCCAAGGAGGTGCAAAGTCAGCCACTGCCTGAGGCCACCCAGCAGGAGATACAGAGAGATATGCAAATTCCTCCTCTTTCTTTGGGGTTTGGATGTGCCCAGATGAGGCCCAGTTGTGAAGCAATTTAGGCTGCTGCTGCTGCTGGGCCTTAAGCCTTCTTTTGGAAGCTTTGGAGCTCTCTGACCCAGCTATAGTTTGTTAGGTTTTAGGTTGCAAAAGGACATGCCATTCATATGCAATATCCTCTGCTCACAGCTTGGGTGGGGTTGTAAATTGGGTGGGGCGGGGTCTTAGGGAATCACTAGGGTGGAGCAAACAGCAATAGCTGCCAGTCAGCTGTGCCCCAGAGGGGTCCCTAGGTCTCTGTGTCCCGCAGCCCCATGCAGGAACAATGATCGCTATTAGCACCTCTGAGAGAAAGCTGCCCTCGTGTTCTGGCCCAATGCCAGATAGTCCAGTTTTTCCCTGTATGAGTCTGGGTCCCCAGACTCTCACCTGGAACTGGAGTTCAGAGCGGTCGGGAGCTTGTATCTCCCTCCAGATTGAAAAAGGCAACAGTGCACCTAGTTGCCAGCCTGTTTCACATGCGCCTCTGCATCTCCACACCTCTGCACCTCCTACCAGTCTCAATGCTCTTTTTTCTTTCCTTCTAGTTGTAGAGCTTCCACTCAGCCAGCTTTCCCGTGGTTCTGGATATCTGTTTTGTCCTTTAGTTGTAGTTTTGATGTGGTTGTGAGAGGCAGCAACCATGGGTGTTTATCTATGCCACCATCTTGGTTGTTCCTCCAAATGTTTGTTCTTTATGTATCCAGGATTACAAACTGTCTGTAACAATAACTCACACAGACCGGGCTTGAGAGGCTGTTTGCAGAGTGAGCTAAAGATGAATACCAGAGGACTTGGATCTCAGCTAAAGGACAGTATTCCAGTTACTGAGCTATCAGCAAGTGGGCCTTTTGAAAGTCATGATGTTCTTCAAAAGGTTTTTTCTTGTGTGAAAAATGGACTTTTGCCCAGTCATCCTCTTGAATTATTAGAAAAAAATTTCTAGCTCAACCAAGATAAAATGAATTTTTCCACACTGAGAAACATCTAGGGTCTATTTGCTCCACTAAAGTTGCAAATGGAATTCAAGGCAGTGCAACAGGTTCAGCATCTTCCATTTCTTCCAACTTCAAACCTTTCACTGGATATTTTGAGGGGTAATGATGAGACTATTGGATTTGAAGATATTCTTAATGACCCATCACAAATGAACTAATGGGATAGGAGAACCACACTAGGTGGTGGAATATAAACTTGGTTTACTGTAATGCAGTGAGCTGACCATGGAAACGGAGGGGCTACATCTTGTCTTTTTACTATAATTTTATGTATACAACATTAAAAGTACAGACACATGGAGAAAAAAACACAATAACTCACACAGAGTTCCTTGCAAAATCTGCTGACAAAGAAGCTCAAAAGGTATAAATACGAAAAACTTTCTATGTGACGTTGCTCAGAGATTTGGAAGAAACACCTCCCTCTGGCCTGCATGTAATAAACGACTCCTAATTAATTGGCTCATTAAAGCGTCATATATCTCACTCGCTGATTTAAGATACAACATTTTCACTGCATAACTCTGAAACATTCTAAGTGGTCAAAGCCATTGTGTGATTTTTCAGGCCCTACCATAAACAATTACATAGGTTTAAACGGGCAGGCCTCATAAAGGGAATGTTGCCCACCCAGACTTGGCACAGCCAATGAATTACAGGCTCTGAGAAAAGTTTCAGTCAGTGACTCAGGCCTCTCTCGCCTTTCAAGCTCTTCTAGGTGTTCTCGGTGTATTGCAATCCCATCACATCTAGGTCTCTCTTTATCTGAATTAAGCCTTTGGCAAAGGTTTCTTCAGGTACTTCTGTCAAGGTCTCTTTATTAGGGAGAGAACAAGAAAACCTTGAAGGCACTCTTTCTCATTCTGATTTCAGTATTAAGAATATTTTCACTCCTAGCCTTCTGTCTCTTCCTTCTCATTGCCCCTGGGTCCATAAGCCTGCAGGAGCCTTATGTTTGGAGCTCCCTCAAGAGTGAGATCACACATATGTCTGTGCAGAGCCACCTGAGCCTTGATCAGTGTGCCATTCCATGGGAAAGGGAATGGAACAGAGGAGTGTCAGTGCTTTCTGAGGTTTTATATTATCACAGTGCCTATGTGATTAAAGATTTTACTATTCCATTTTGGCTTATTGCTTTCATTGGCTACTCTGACACCTGATAGATCAGCACCTTCCAGCTCAACTGAGCTCCTAACAACTCCTTATTTAAAAGTATTCTTGAGTATTTTATTATTTTCAATGCTGTTATAAATGGGTTTGATTCCTTAAATTTATTTTTTGATTTTGTCATTGCTATTCCACAGAAATACACCTAATATTTACATGTGAATTCTGTGCTCTGCCAATTTGCTGAACTTGCTTATTAGTTTTACAAGTTTTTGTATGGATCCTTTAGGGTTTTCTATGTATAAGATCATTAAATCTGTGAATAGATATACTTTCACTCCTTCCTTTTAGTCTGGAAGTGTATTATCTTATTTTTGCATAATTTTGTACAGCTGTAACTTCCAGTGTATTATTAAGATAAGTGGGAGCGAAAACCAAGATGGCGGCATAGGTAAACACCAGAAATTGCTGCCTCCCACAACAACTTCAAAAATACAATGAAAAGACAAAACGGACATCATCCAGAACTACAGGAAGGCTGGCTGAGTGGAAATTCTACAACTAGAAGGAAAGAGAAAAGCACACTGAGACCCAGAGGAGCTGCGGAAGTAAAGTGCAGAGGTACAGAGGCTCGAGCGCGCACGCACATGCACGCACGGAAAGGGGCTGGCACCTGAGGACGCGGCTGTCTTTTTGAATCGGGAGGGAGTCACAAGCTCCAGACTGCTCTGAACTCCGGTTCCGGGAAGTCTCTGGGGACCCAGGACTCATACGGGGAGAAACTGGACTGTCTGGCAGCAGGCGAACTCGGAACTTGAGGGCAGCCTTCTCTCAGAGGTGCTTGCAGCAATTACTGGGACACTGAGACACGGGGCCCCTTAGGGCAGGGCTGAGGATCAGCCATAGCTGCTTGCTCCGCCCTTTGATTCCCTGAGACCCCGCCCCACCCAGGCTGCGGCAGAGGCTTTTGCATATGAATGCCCTGGCCCTTTGCAACCTGAAAATTACCTAACTGCAGCTGGGCCAGACAGACCCAGAACTTCCAAGAGAAGGCCCAAGGCCCCACAGCAGCTTGCATTGCTTCACAGCTGGGCCTCATCTGGGCACCTGCAAACTCCAAAAAAGGAAGGGGAATCTGCAGATCTCTTCGTAGCTCCTGCTGGGTAACCTCAGGCAGAGGTGAAATTAGCACCTCCTTAGATCCAAGAGCCAGTGTACCCAGTGGTCAGAGTGGGACCATCCAGATTACAACTCCTCATATCCATAAGGTACATACTCAGGGGGCAGACCCAGTGAGCACCAAAGCCCCATTGAAGCAAGTCTTGCCCCAGAGGGGTGTCTCCAGCACAGAAGTTCTCCCACTGCAGACACAGCTGATTATCACAGCCAATTGGCCTGGAGGTCAATTCCTCCCAGTGATACCAACAACAATCAAGGCATAACTACAACAAGACTGTGCACAAAGCCCACAAGGGGGTGCACCAAGAGTGTCCACCCCTGGTAACTGGGGATGCTGAGCCACTGGGCCCTATAGGACACCTAGCACACAAAACCACTCTACCAACACAGAGAAGCATAAAAAATGAGGAGACAAAGAAACAGGTCACAAATTACAGACATGGAGGAAAGCAAATGACTGGATATAGAGTTCAAAACCACGTTTATAAGGCTTTTCAAGAATTTTCTGGAAACCACCGATAAATTTAGTGAGACCCTGGAGGATATGAAAAAAGACCAACTAGAAATTAAGCATACACTGACTGAAATAAAGAATAATATACAGAGATCCAACAGCAGACAAGAGGATCCCAAGAATCAAGTCAAAGATTTGAAATACAAGGAAACAAAAAATACCCAACCGAAAAAGCAAAAAGAAAAATGAATCCAAAAATATGAAGATAGTGGAAGGAGCCTCTGGGATAACTTCAAGCGTACCAACATCAGAATTATAGGGGTGCCAGAAGAAGAAAGAGGGCAGGATATTGAAAACCTATTTGAAGAAATAATGACAGAAAACTTCCCCCACCTGGTGAAAGAAATAGACGTACAAGTCCAGGAAGCGCAGAGAACCCCAAACAAAAGGAATCCAAAGAGGACCACACCAAGACACATCATAATTAAAATGCCAAGAGCAAAAGACAAAGAGAGAATCTTAAAAGCAGCAAGAGAAAAAAAGTCAGTTACCTACAAGGGAGTACCCATATGACTGTCAGCTGATTTCTCAACAGAAACCATGCAGGCCAGAAGAGAGTGGCAAGAAATATTCAAAGTGATGAATAGCAAGAACCTACAACCAAGATTACTTTATCCAGCAAAGCTATCATTCAGAATTGAAGGTCAGATAAAGAGCTTCACAGATAAGAAAAAGCTAAAGGAGTTCACCACCACCAAACCAGCATTATATGAAATGCTGAAAGGTATTCTTTAATAAGAGGAAGAAGAAAAAGGAACTCTTACCATTTGCCACAGCATGGATGGAACTGGAGGTCATTATGCTAAGTGAAATAAGCCAGTCAGAGAAGGATAAATACCATATGATCTCATTCATTTGTGGAATATAATGAACAACATAAACTGATGAACAAGGACTGATCCAGAGACGGAGAGGCATTGATTGATTGGACTGTCGGGCCTTGGAGGGAAGGTAGGGGAGGGTGGGGGTAAGGGGGAAAGATCAACCAAAGCACTTATATGCAAGCATATAGGCCTTGCCAATGGACATGGACAACGGGGGTGGGGGGGTGAGGGCATTGGTGGGGGTGGGGTGTAGGGGGAAACGTGTGTGTATAAGGACACGTATGTAATATCTTAATTAAAAAATATAATTAAAAAAATAAGTGGGAAAAGCAGACATCTATATCTTGTTCTGGAATTTAAGGGGAAAACATTCATTGTTTCACCATTAAGTGTAATGTTAACTGTGAGTTTTTCAAATGCCCTCCATCATGTTTTAATTTTAATTTAAATGATTTTTAACATGAAGAGGTGTTGAATTTTTCTCAAATGCTTTTTCTGTTTCTATTAAGATGATTATGTAGCTTTTGCCTATATTCTATTTATATGGTGTTTTACTTAAATTGATTTTCATATATAACATCAACTTTACATATTTGGGATAAATTCTGCTTGGTCATGGAGTTCAATTCTTTTATATACTGCTATATTTGGTTTGTTAGTATATTTTTTATGATTTCAGCATCTATATTAATAAGATATATTGGTCTTTTATTGCACTTTTTTAATATGTTTCTAGTTTTGATATCAGGTTACTTTTACCCTCATAGAATGAGTTGGCAAGTATTTCTTCCTGTTCTAGTTCCTAGAAGATTTTCTAAAGAATTAACATTTATTTTCCTTTAAATGTTTGGTAGAATTTGCCAATGCAACTGATGCCGCTGTAATGACCTGATTATTATTTAACGGGAAAGGAGGAAAGGGAAGACTAAATATAGACATGCCATTTATACAGCTTTGCAAAAGAGCTGCATTTAAGACTCTCTGAGTCTGTTCCCTGCTGATTGATGGGGGAAGGAACTAGACAGAGGCAATATAGATGCATGACCAGTAAGGTCAGAGTATCATGGGAAGGTGCCTACCTGACTGCCCATCAATCACACCTGAAAACCAGTCAGTGGCCAGAGTGGGTGTGACCACTGCAAGCTCTGGAAACCTGAATATTCAAACTCCCCCCCCTTCTCTCACACACACCAGGCTCCTGGCTCTCCTGTGACAGGGGGATGCTCTCCCATGTGCCTGCATGGTGCACAGCCATGTTAGACTCCACACATGAACCAATGGACTTTAATTAGCTTGGATGCTGAACCACATCAGACTGAAACATAGAAGGGAAACTGGACACTGGCCTTGTTTATGGCTCTGCTGAACTCCCAGCTGCACCTTTTGCAGAACTGGTGTAAAGGACAGGGGACTTTGGAACCCAAGAAATGTAGTAATTTCCATGCAAATAAATCCTTCTTTCACATCCTATCCTCCCGTGCAAATCTTAGAAAATTCATTTTCTGAAGCTATCTCAAGAACCTCATTCCCACTCCTATCTGGGAAATCTGGTCCATTAATTCCTCCTGCAACACAACCATCAAGGTTAGGACTTTAAGTGTTGAAAGTTTTTTGACTACTGATTCATCTCTGCAGTTTTTATTAGTCTATTTAGATTTTCTAGTTCTATTATTTTTTTTGTCTGTTTTGGTGGCTTGCATGTTTAAAGGTGTCTGTCTTTTTCATCTAGTTTGCCTATATATCAACATACAACTATTCATAATGTTCTCCTGGGGCTTACTTTATGATTTTGCCATTTATAATTTGAGATTGTTCTGAAATCTTTTTTTAAAGTCATCATTATAAAATTGTATTGTGTTAGGGTAGGTTTATATAACACATTGGAACTCATTCTCCAACATAACAAATTGAAATTAATGGAAAGAATCTGCTCTTTTGAAACTTTGAAAGAACCCAACCTTGAAAAGTTTGATAAAATGTATTTGAAAGTAATTTTGTCATATTAAAGTAATTTAGGTCATTGTATTTTTTCAAATTTTCTATTCTTTTGCCTATTTGCATTTGTAAAATTTTCAGAATATAGTATCATAAATTTGCACATATCATTAGAAAACAATGTAATGTATGTTTTGGTTGATTTCAGTCATTTTGTTTAATATTTAGATTTCCTCCACTTTTTAATAGGATTTTCAATTTCTTTGATTTAAAAAGGAAAGATGAAATAGCTCTTATGTTTATTAATATGCCCTAATTTTTTCTCTTATCTTGTCCATTAATTTCTGCTTTTATTATTATACACTCCATAATTTTTTGTAAAGTTTGTCTTTTATTTAGTTTATATAATTTATTGCTTATTTCTATTCATTTATTCTAGGTTAATAGTAAAATTATTTCAAAGATATGAATATGTTTTAAGTGTAGTTTTGGCCAAATCTTGTCACTTCAGTTTATGGTGTTCTCCTCATTTCTGGGAAGACTATAATTAATTCACTGTTTAATTGTATATTGAGAACATTAGCATACAGTCTTTCACCTTTTCAGCCTATGAAAAGTTATTTCTTTGGGGGTTTTAATTGCTATTTCTGTTGTATTTATTTGATGTCTTCATGAGAAATAATAACTGTGTATTTCTAATATCTCTCTTCTATTTTTCACATCTTTCTCACTATATATCTTTATTAGATTTATTCTTTTGTATTTTATGTAAGCTTCAAAAGCTTGCATTTCACCTCATTTTTAATTCTAAGCTTGATGCAATTTTAATTCTCTAATTGTAATTTGAGTTTGTTTATTTTCTGGAATTCATTTGAGTATATGTTTACCTTCCCTTATCATAATTTGCTTCATTAATGTCTTAGCTTTCTTCTACTGTTCCATAAATTTATTTTACTAGCAATTGCATTATATGAGTAAAGCCTCTTTACTCTTTATGGCAGAAGTAAAAATAAATCTATATAAGGTAAAGTGGCTTTAACTGATCCACAGGTGACAGATATTAGAATGCAGACTATTTAGAAGTGTCATATCCAGGCATGATTTCTGTAGATCAGCTGGGTAATTTTCTTGAGGAGAGATGCAGAGCAATATTCTTTCTGGCTATTTCAATAAAATCTCTGAACAGTGTCTAGTGCTTCTAATTCATATTCAATTATCATCATATCTGGAAGGCCCTAAGACTGTGAAAAAGGCGGAGGAACACATGAGGTATCTCATGCTAATTATATTGTAAAGCTTGGTAGAAAAGAAATCATGGTTATTTGGTTTGGGAATTCAAATAATATAGATTGCCTGATAAGTCATTTCCTTTGTGACTGACTGTTTCTATTAAAATGTAAAAATGTTAACGCAATGAACAATTTCAGAAGCAGCACTCAACAATATTTTACTTACTCAAAATTTCTTTTTATCATAATATATTCAAAATATAGTTAGAAGGCCCTAGCTGGTTTGGCTCATGGGTAGAGCATTGGCCTGCAGACTGAAGGGTTCCAGGTTCAATTCTGGTCGGCGTGCAGGAGAGAGTTGATTAATGATTCTCTCTCATCATTTATGTTTCTGTCTCTCTCCCCTTCTCCCTTCTTCTCTGAAATCAATAAAAATATATTTAAAATATATATAATCAATAAAAATATTATATACACACACACACACATAATAGAAGCCCGATGCATGAAATTCATGTTGGGGGGGGGGGGTCCCTCAACCTGGCCTGTGCCCTCTCGCAATCCGGGACCCCTCTCTCCTAACCGCCAGCCTGCTTGCTCCTAACCACCTGCCTACTTGCTCCTTACCGCCCACCTGCTTGCTTCTACTGCCCACCTGCTCTCTCCTTACTGCTTGGCTCACTGCTCCTTGGTGTTGCCATGAGGGAGAGGCTCCTGTCACCACCGCTGTGCTCGCCAGCCATGAGCCTGGCTTCTGGCTAAGCGGCACTCCTGCTGTGGGAGCACACTGAGCACCAGGGGGCAGCTCCTGCATTGAGCATCTGCCCCCTCGTAGTCAGTGCATGCCATAGCAACATAGTAACTGGTCGTTCTGGTCGTTCCACCTTAATGGTCCCTGGGATTTTATATATATATAAATTCTAGCTCAGTAAATGGTAGATACAATTTACTCATATATAAGATTTTTTTTACTTAAGAGGATCTGTTAATTAACTGTGAAGACAAATTTTCTTTTTGATTTATAAGAAATGTCTTGTGACCTCTTTGTTCTTTATAAAATACAGAGTATATTGGATGACTTAAGAACAAAATGACCCCTTTGCCATCTCTCTGCTTTAATCAGTACACACATATCTTTTTGGAAAACACCAAATAGACATAATTATTTAGTGGATCTCAGTGCTATTTTTTTATTCTAGTTAAATTAGTGGCATTCAGAGGAAGATAAAATAAATTCAGCATTATGTATTTGTTTCCAAGGCAATACGCTAGGTCATTCCTTGAATTCTACATAGAAGATAGTTAATAATAATAAATTATTATTAAGATGCATTCAATGATGTTCCACACCAGCAACTCTATTTCTAAAGAGGGCAGAGTCATATTTGTAGCTCTTAATACAGTCTAACTTCTTTTTAATGGTGGCAGATCCCCATGAGTTGGATGCTGAGGTAGCAGAATTTAGTTTGTTCAGCTTAATTATAGTCACACTGGGCAGGGGCAGGGGGGAAAATAGTCTGTTCTACTTCAGTTAAGAATAAGAGTAAAATAGTCAAGCAAGAAGATATCCAAAACCAGTTACAACTTCAAATACCAAAGCTTTCACACAGGGATTGAGGTATGGCCTTACATCTATAGGTATTTAGACTTTATTGAAAATAACTTACAGTTTTCAAATAATAAGTAAATAAAATACCTAATTAGAAAGCAACTGAAAAAATAACAAATATATATATATATATATATATATATATATATATATATATATATATATATATATATATCTTCTAATTAATTTGGAATGAATATATTTTGACATATTCTGTTTTACACTCAAACATTTCTGAACTGAATATTTATATGGCACATTTGTATTTCCAGAAGCATGCAACTAATTTTTCTTGATCTATCTTTTTTTAATATACTTGTTGTCAGAAGCAGAATTTTTCTAAGTAGTCATTTATTTGGTTGAGATCCACACAGCAAAAATAAAGTATCTTACAAATATATTTTTTTGGTTTAAGAAACAGCCAAAATCCTTTCCTGGAAAAGTCTAAAATGCTTTCCTACTAAATCAAACCTTCCTTTAAACATTTTATACTTTTTGCCCCGCCAGGTGTGGCTCAGTGGTTGAGCATGGACCCAGGAACCAAGACGTCACTGGTTTGATTCCTGATCAGGGCATATGCCCGGGTTGCCAGTTCGATCCCTAGTGGGGAATGTGCAGGAGGCAGCTGATTGATGATTCGCTCTCATCACTGATGTTTCCATCTTTCTCTCTCTTCCTTCCTCTCTGAAATCAATAAAAAAAGTATAAGTTTAAATTATTATATTTTTATTTGTGCATGAATGTTATGTTTGCAACTGAACAAAGGCTCTCCTCTTAGTGTCTCATTCACTTATTTATACATTCATTCCAGTGACTAAATAAGCATTTGAGTCCCTACCATAATTTATTGAGCAGGTACTGTGCTAACTGCTGGAGAATGAAGATTAATTTGATAGGCTCTCAATCATAAAAGAGCTCACAGTGGGATTAAGAAGACAAGCAGATGAACAGATAATTATAATTCATTCTATTAAATGCAAAGGTTAAAAGAAATGACTATGGAAAATAGTGAAGGACATGTCCAAAGAATTTCACAAATCTCCCAATTCTTGAGTAACTTTATAGCATATTACTTCTCTTATAAAATGCAATAATAAATAAAGTTCAGTTCGAATTTATAAATATGACAATGTTTGGGTAGGCTTCTGTCTTTCTCCTGAACAATATTCCCATTAAGGCCTTATATTACCTATTCAAACCCCACCATTTTTTCTCACTTGAATAATATTTTTTGCACTGGATTCAGCATTCACTAAAACTACTTCCATTGGTAGCTTCATTCATGTCACAGTTGTAAGCCACTGCCAAATTTGAATTTCCCACTTTAATTTGCTTAACTTGAATTTTATGACTACAATTATCTCTTCATGTACATAAACCACAAACAGTTGGCATACTGGGTTTCACTTATTGTTGCTCAATCACTTTATTAGTATTACTGCTAATAAGATTAGCAAAAAAAAAAATCAAAGTTATTGCATTTCTCTTGCTCAGTAAGTGGCCAAGTAACTGGTTCCCACCAGAAGCCACCCAGAAAAATGGAAAATGTAGGTTCACTCATTAATCTTCAAAACTTCAAAAGCTAAAGCCAGAATGACACTAGTGAAATGTTCTTGTTATAACACAGATTCTAGGATCATAGCACTTTAACAATCCAACCCCAACTTCACAATTATCTGCTATGTAACTACAGGCACATGACTTTATTTATCTAATTTCAGTTTCTTCATTATATAATAGACATTGAGTAATATCAAACAAAATAGAGTTATTTTAAAGATTTAATCCAAAAATTTTTATAAGGTGTTTAGCATGTAGAACAGTGACTAGCATAAAATTACCCCTCCGCAAATGAGAACAACCAAGCATCTACTGATGGTGCAGTTTGGCAGTTTCTTATAATGTTCTTGGGTATTTAATCAAGAACAATAAAAATATGTGTATGCACAAAGACTTAAATAAAAGGGGGAAGAAAACAAAGGTAAATGATAGATGATAGATAGATAGATAGATAGATAGATAGATAGATAGATAGATAGATAGATGATAGATAGATAGAAGATAGATAGATAGATAGATAGATAGATAGATAGATAGATAGATAGATAATAGATAGACAGACACAAACATATTTATAAAAAAAATAAGGAGGAAATACTTATGACAAAATCTCAGTTTCTGCCCTAGCTGGTTTGGCTCAGTGAATAGAGCATTGGACTGCAGAGTTAAGGGTCCCAGGTTTGATTCTGGTCAAGAGCATATTCTCGATCCCCAGTAGGGGGATCTCATCATTGAGGTTTCTATCTCTCTCTCCCTCTACCTTCCTCTCTGAAATAAATAAAAATATATTTTTAAAATCTCAGTTTCTATAACTGGCCACATGGTCCTGGCTGGTATACATAGCTATCTTCTTCCACTTGCCATTCTACATTCCCTTTGCCTTCAGCAAACACTTAAAATGACCATGGTTCTTTACCCAGTGGAGTGACCTAAACCATCATTCCTGAAGAGTCTAACCATTAGTAATACTGCCTGGAATAAAACATCAACACACAGTTCAAAAAGACCTACAGATAAAGTTATAAGAAACATATGTGGAGAAGGAGAAAGATGGCGGCTGGCAGAACAGAGGTGAGGGAGAGGGTATGAGTAGGTGAAAAGAGAATGTGTGGATGTGTGTAGGGTGTGTGTGAGTGAGTGATGGAAAGTTAAATCCAGCAAGAGTAGCAGGGGCTGGCAGACCAGGCTCTCCTGGACAGGGAGCACCTACCACCACTGTAGGCACTCCCAGGACTGTGGTGCTCGGTCACGGAGCCCATGCCATCTTGAAGGGCAGAGTGGCCTCTTCTAGGAACTCATCAGCACCATCACCCAGACAGACCTTGGACACTGCCTATGACCCGGCAGCCACTCCAGCCAAAATCCTGCTGTCCCACCCACAGACCTGCAGACCCTAGGAACTCCACCTCCAAGGGTGCATGACTCCTGCAGCAGTAAGTGTGACTTCCCCCATCCCCAGCGGCCAAACTCAAGATGCCACAGTCATGCTTTTCCAGTGCGCAGGCCTGCTGAGCCCACTGTTCCACAGGCCACTCTTGGGTACTGCTGTGAGCCCCTGCTGGGCATGCTCTTATCCAAACAAGGACGCACTGCCTGGGCAGTAGAAATACAGAAATCCCCCTTCCTAGATACCTGCCCACAGACACCTCAGTTGTGCAACTTCAGCACCAGGGCCCCTCTGAGTGTGTGAGTGGGTGCCTCTGTTAGCAGCCACTGGGCATGCACAAATCCAACCAAGGGCACAAGGACCCCAGCAGTAGAAATTCAAACTTCCCCCACTCCCGGCTGCCTGCCAAAAGACACCTCAGTCACGGGGCTTCAGCGCAAGGTCTTCTCTGAGTGCACCACCCTGGCAAACGGCTTTGGGGTGCATCTGTGAGTTGCCACTGGGCGCGCTCATATCCAAACAAGGAAACACAACACTGGCATTAGAAATTCGGACTTCCCCCACTCCTGCCTGCCTGCCCACAGACACCTCAGCCACGTGGCTTCAGTGCAAGGGCCCCTCTGAGTGCACCACCTTGGCAAATGGCCCCCAGGTGCCTCTGTGAACCGCCACTGAGTGTGCACGAATCCAACCAAGGGCACAACACCCGGCACCAAATCTGAGTCTTTCCACTCCACAGCTGCCAACCTCCAGACACCATAGTCATGCTTTTCCAGCATGCAAGCCTCCTGATCCCACCGCCCCAAAGGTGGCTCTTGGGTGCATCTCTGAGCCCTTGCTGCACACACTCATATCCAAACAAGGGTGCACAGCCCCAGCAATAGAAATTCTGACTTCCTCCCCGTTCTGGCTACCTTCACACAGACACCTCAGTTACCCGGCTTCAATGCAAGGACCTCTCTGAGTGCACCGCCTTGGCAAACAGCTCCCAGGTGCCTCTGTGAGCTGCCACTGGGCACACATGAATCCAACCAAGGGTGAAAGGCCCCAACAGCAAAAACTGAGCCTTCCCACACCACAGCTACCAACCTCTGTACACCGCAGTCATGCCTTTCTGGGGCGCAGGCCTCCTGAGACCCATCACCCTGCAAGATGGCTCCTGGGTGCTTCTATGAACCCCTGCTGGACACGCGTGATTTCAACCAAGGGCGCGAGGCAGCAAAAATTGGAACATCCCCCTCCCTGGATGCTGACCTTGGGACACCACAGTTACACCTTTCCAGCACACAGGTCTACTGAGCGCACTGCACCTATAGCATCTCTTGGGTGCCTTCCTGAGCCCTGGCTGGGTGCGCTCATATCAAATAAGGATGCACAGCCCTGACAGTAGAAATGTGAACTTCCTCTTCCCATCTGCCTACCCACAGACACCGAAGTCATTCTGCTTTGGCACACAGGACCCCTGAAGCCATGCCACAGCAAGCATCTCCCGGGTGCCTCTGTGAGCTGCCACTAGGTGCACTTATATTGAACCAAGGGCTCAAGGCCCTGCAGCACAAACTTGGACTTTCTCCTCCTCAGCTGCTGATCCTTGGTCACTGTAGATGCACTGACCCAGTGTACAATCCCCCTGAGCCTCTATCCCGATAGGCAGCCCCTGGGTGCTTCTCTGACCTGTTGCAAAGCACAACCCTGGCCACTGGGATCCAGTTCCTGCGGTAGCAATGCTCCAGCACAAGGGCTCCCCTAAGCCCACTGCCCCAGTAGATAGATCCTGGTTGCCTCTGTAAGCAGCCATTGAGCGTGCATATCCAATGAAGGGTGCATATCCCCCAAAGCAGATACTGGAACTTCTCCCTCCACGGGGCCATTGGCACAGAACAATTACTCCATTCCTGCATGTAGGCCGAATGAGCACACATCTTTTGCAGATGATTCCTGGGCCCCCCTCTGTGCTGCCACTGGGCGTGGGACTCTCCAACATAACTCCCTCAGTAGGATCCATGACATCCCCTCCAAGCTATCTACAACAGGACAGCTTGTTGAATTCCTGAGGACTTGCCCCCCTGGACAAGGTCACATTGTTTCAGCCACAGAGCCTGAGATTCCCACATACCCAGCTGCTGGATCCCGAACACATGCCTGATTCAGAGAGGGAAATCACTTTGTCCAGAGTCCCACTGCCTCAACCACAGAGTACGAGATGCCCGCCCCCCACTGTCATGGGTTCTGGGCCCTTCCTAGTGAGTTGCAAGTGACATTAATCCAGCAAGAGTCACACTACACCAGCCAAAGTCACAGCACCTGAGCCTCAGGCCTTGAGACTCATTCTTCCCAGGCTTTGGACTCTGGGAACCCACAGTGAGCACATACCAGTGAGTCCTCAGACAACCTTTTCCATGAAAACCAAAATGACAATCACATCCAAAACAGCTTGCACAATGAAGCCTTGGGTCAGTCACATTGTCAACCCATAATGAGACTACATCCATGAATAAGAAACTAACATTCAAGATCTAAATACAACAAGAGAACCCAAGTAGTTCAAATAGGGAGCTCTACCAGATCGCCAAGCCCAGGAGACCTGAGAAACTGTACCTCTAGCACCACCCCCAAGAGAACCTGGGTAGCAAAGCAGTTGGATATAAGACACAGAAACAATTAAAATGTAACAGCAAAAAGTGGGAAGATAAAAAAAAATCCCCAATGGAAAGAAAAAGAGAAATCACCAGAAAGGGCATTAAATGAAATGGAGGCAAGTAATATGTCAGAGAAAGAATTCAGAGTAATGGTGATAAGGATGCTCAAATAGCTAGATGAAAAATACACACAACTCAATGAAAATGATAAGTAGCTGAATGAGAATGTCACCAACTTGAAAAAGAACCAAGATAAAATGAAGAATGACATAGCTGCAATAAAGAAAACAATGGAAGACTTAAACAGTAGGCTAGAAGAGGCTGATGACCGCATCAGTGAATTAGAAGACAAGGTAGGAAAACACACACAAACAGAACAGCAACTGGAAAGAAAACTTTAACAGCAAGCAAAGAACCTAAGGGAGCTTTGGGACAACACAAAAAGAAAAAACATCTGCATCATAGGGGTGCCAGAAAGAGAGGAAGCATTCCAAGGAATAGAAAACCTGTTTGAAGAAATAATGACAGAAAACTTCCCTGATACTGGCAAGAAAAAAAAAATGCAAGTCCAAGAAGCACATAGAGTCTCAAACAAAATGAACCCAAAAAGACCAACATCAAGACACATCATAATTAAATTGGCAAACATCAACGACAAAGTAAGAATCTTAAAGGCTGCCAGAGACAGACAGAAATTTAACTATAATGGATCTCCCATTAGAATATCAACAGATTTCTCAACAGAAACATGCAAGGGCAGAAGGGAATGGAATGAAATATACACAGTGATGCAAACCAAGGGACTGAATCCAAAAATACTATACCCAGCAAGGCTATCATTCAAAATTGAAGGTGGAATAGGAAATTCACAGACAAAAACAGGGCTAAGAGAGTTTAGCCAGCAATGCAAGAAATGCTAAAGGGACTGCTGTAAAAAGAAGAAACAGAAAAGCTAGAAGAAACACAAACATTAAGAATAAACATGATGACAAAAAAGTACTTATCAATAATAATATTAAACGTAAATGGATTAAATGCTCCAATAAAAAGACATATGGTAGCCAAATGGATAAGAAAACATAACCCATATATTTGCTGTCTGCAATAGACCAACCTCAGAACAAAGGATTCAAACAGACTGATAGTGAAGGGATGGAAAAATAACTTTCAGGCAAATGGAAATGAGAAAAAAGCTGAGGTTGCAATACTTATATCTGACTAAATAGACCTCAAAGTAAAGGCTGTAACAAGAGATAAGGAAGGCCACTTCATGATACTAAAGGGAGCAATTCAACAAGAGAATATAACTCTAGTAAACATGTATGCATCCAATGCAGGAGCACCCAAATACATAAAATAACTTCTGGAAGATATTGAGAAAGACATCGATAGCAAAACAATCATAGTAGGGGACTTTAATAACCCACTGACACCACTAGATAAATCCTCTAAACAAAAAATCAGCAAAGAAACATCAATCCTAAATGACTCACTAGATCAGATGGACATAATTGACATCTTCAGAATATTTCACCTGAAAGCTACAGAATATGCATTCTTCTCAAGTGCACATGGGGTATTTTCAAAGATAGACCACTTATTAGGACACAGAAAAAGTCTCTTCAAATTCAAGAAGATAGAAATCATAACATGCATCTTCTTAGATCACAATGGCATAAAATTCAAAATCAACTACAATAAAAACAATAAAAAAATAAAACACTTGAAGGCTAAATAGCATATTATTAAACAATGATTGGGTTACCAAAGAGGTCAAAGAAGAAATAAAAAGATCCTGAAAACAAATGACAATGAAAACACAACAATCCAAAATCTATAGTACACAATGAAAGAGTCCTGAGAGAGACGTCCATAGCTCTACAGGCCTACCTCAAAAAACAAGAAAAAATGGTAGTAAATTATCTAACTTTTGCAACTTAAATAATTAGAAATAGAGCAACAAGAAAAGCCCACAGTAACCAGAAGGAGATAATAGAGATAAGAGCATAAATAAATGACATAGACACCAAAAAAAAAAAAAAAACAACAACAATATAAAAGATCAATGAAACTAAGAGCTGGTTCTTTGAAAGGATGACCAACATTGATGAACTTCTAGCCATGCTCACCAAGAAACAAAGAGAGAGAACCCAAATAAAATCAGAAATGAAAGAGGTGAAGTAACAACTGACCCACAGATACACAAAGAATTGTAAAAAATTACTACGAACAACTCTACTCCAACAAACTGGACAACCTACAAAAAACGGGACAAATTCCTAGAAAAGTACAAGCTTCCAAAACTCAATCAGGAAGAACAAAAAACCTAAATAGTCTGATGACTACTGATGAATTTGAAACAGTAATCAAAAAACTTCAAGCAACAAAAGCCCTGGACCAGATGGCTTCACAGGGAGTTTTACTGAACATTCAAAGAAGAACTAAAATCAATCCTTCTTAGACTATTCCAAAAAATTCAAGAGCAAGGCACACTTCCAAGCTCTTTCTTTGAAGCCAGCATTACCCTAATCCCAAAACCAGATAAAGACACCACAAAGAAAGAGAATTACAGGCCAATATCCCTGATGAACATAGATGATAATATCCTCAACAGAATTCTAGCAAACCAGATCCAGCATTACATTAGAAAGATCATACATGATAACCAAGTGGGATTTATTCCAGGAATGCAAGGTTGGTAAAATATCTGCAAATCAATAAACATGATATATCACATAAACAAATTGAGAGACAAAAATCACATTATCATATCAATTGATACAGACAAGGCATTTGACAAAGTCCAACACCCTTATCTGATAAAAACACTCAGCAAAGTCAGAATATAGGAATAATACCTCAACATAATAAAAGCCTTATATGACAAACCCACAGCAAACATCATACTCAATGGGCAAAATCTAAACCCATTTTCCCTAAGAACAGGAACAAGACAGGGATGCCCACTTTCACCACTCATGTTCAACATAAAACTGGAAGTTGTAGCCACAGTGATCAGACAAGAAGAAGAAATAAATGGCATCCAAATTAAAAAAGGAAAAGGAAAATTGTCATTATTCACAGATGACATGATACTGTACACAGAAAACCCTAAAGACTCTATCAAAAAATTATTAGACTTTAATAAGAAAACTTAACTAAGGAGGTAAAAGACTTGTACTCAGAAAACTAGAGGACACTGAAAAAAGAGATAGAGGATGACATAAACAGATGGAAGAGCATACTGTGTTCATGGATTGGTAGAATCAACATCATTACAATGTCCATAATACCCAAAGAAATCTATAGATTCAATGCACTCCCCATTAAAATGCCAACGGCATATTTCACAGACCTACAATGAACTCTCCAAAACTTCATCTGGAATGAAAAAGACCCCTAATAGCTGCACCAATCCTGAGAAAGAAGAACAAAGTTGGTAGGATCTCAATACCAGATACCAAGTTGTATTACAAGCCACTGTTCTCAAAACAGCCTGGAACTGGCACAAGACCAGACATATAGACCAATGGAATAGAATAGAGAACCCAGAAATCAACCCAAATGACTATGCTCAATTAATATTTGACAAAGGAGGCAAGAACATACAATGGAGTCAAGACAGTCTCTTCAATAAATAGTGTTGGGAAAATTGGACAGATACATGTAAAAAAATGAAACTAGACCACCAACTTACACCATACACAAAAATAAATTCAAAAATAATAAAGGATTTTAGTATAAGATGAGAAACCATAAAAATATTAGAGGAATCCACAGGCAGCAAAATCTCAGACATCTGCTGAAGCAATATCTTCACCGATACAGCTCATAGCACAATGGAAACTAATGAGAAAATAAACAAATGGGACTACATCAAAATAAACAGCTGCTGCACAGAAAAAGAAACCACCCATAAAACAAGAAAGCCCACTACATGGGAGAACATACTGACCAATGTTATCTCCAATAAGGGTTTAATCTCCAAAATTTACAGGGAACTCATACAATTTAACAAAAGGAAGATAAACAACCCATTCAAAAAAATGGTCAATGGACATAAATAAAAAATAAAATAAAATGTATATAAAAAATCTCTCTCCGGTCAGAGTCTAAGGTGTGCTATGGGAACCAGATTCAAGTTCCCGCCCAACCATGTGCACCTCAAAATCACATGAGACCCAGACCCAGTTGGCCCCACCTGCATTGGAGTAGATCCAGACCCACCTGGCCTCACCACCATCAAGCCCAACCAGGATGGGGTGTGCGGCCTGATGTCTCCCAGCCCTGGTTGGAGGCAGGGGGCATGCCTTGAGGTCCTCCTCAAGCCCCGTTGGGCGGGGTGGGGGGGCACAGCCTCAGTTCTCCCAGCCGGTGCAAGGGCCACGGGCACGGTCTGAGTTCCCCCGGCCCAGGCTGGGGTGGGGGGCACACCTTTAGGTTCCCCATCAAGCCTCATAGGTTCAGGCATGGCCAGAGGTCCCCCATAAAACCCCACATGGTGTGGGGCACAGCCTCAGGTCCCCCAGCCTGTCCCTGCAGCAGGGGATGCGGCCTCACATCCTCCAGGCTGGAACCCATATGGGGGGCACAGCCTGAGATCCCCCAGCCTGGCACTGGGGCAGGGGTGGAGCCTGAAGTCCCCTGCCAAACCTCGCTGGGCAGGAGGCATTGCCTGAGATCCCCTGTCAAGCCCTGCGGGGTAGAGGGTGTGGCCTGATATTCCCCAGCCTGGTACCGGGGTGGGGGTGCAGCCATAAATCCCCATCAAGCTCCACCAGGCAGGGGGCGCAGCCTGAGGTCCCCTGTCAAGCCCCACTGGGTGGGGGGCACAGCGTTAGGTCCCTAGCCCCGGCCCAGCGCCATGCAGCCTCAGGTCCCTAGTGATTGCGCCTTAAGGATTGTTATGGGAACTCGGCCTCTGCTATGGGGACAGCCATCTTGTGTTACAGAATCCCTGCCTCCGCTTTGGCGCAACCATCTTAATCATCATGGCGTGATGGTCAATTTGCATATTCACACTTTATTATATAGGATATTATAAATAAAACTAGAGGCCTGGTGCACAAAAATTTGTGCACTTGGGGGGAGAGGGGGGGTCCTCAGCCCGGCCTGTGCCCTCTCACAGTCTGGGACCCCTTGGGAGATAACAACCTGCTGGCTTAGGCCTGCTCCTGGGTGGCAGAGGGCAGGCCCAATCCCTAAGTGCAGCCCCTGGTTGGGCTCAGAGCAGGGCCGATCGGGGAGTTGGGGCACCGCCCCCTGTCATGCACAGAGCAGGGCAGATTGGGAGGTTGCGATGCCACCCTCAGTCACGTTCAGGGTAGGGCTGATTGGGGGGTTGGGGCACTGCCCCCTGTCACACTCAAGGCAAAGTCGATGGGGAGGTTGTGGCGCCATCCCCTGTCACGCACAGAGCAGGGCCAATCAGGGGGTTGGGGCGCTGCCCCCTGTCACTCACAGAGCAGGGCCAATCAGGGGGTTGGGGCGCTGCCCCCTGTCCCTCACAGAGCAGGGCCCATCAGGGGGTTGAGGAGCTCCCCTTGTCACGCACAGAGCAGGGCCCATCAGGGGGTTGAGAAGCTCCCCCCTGTCACTCACAGAGTAGGGCCAATAGGGGAGTTGGCACACAGCCCCCTGTCACACACAGAGCAGGGCGGATCAGGGGGTTGGGGTGCCGCCCTCTATCACCCACAGAGCAGGGCCAATAAGGGTGTTGGGGCGCCGCCACTGTCACACTCAGGGCAGGGCTGATGGGGAGGTTATGGCTCTACCCCATCACACAGAGCAGGGCCCATGGGGGGGGGGGGTTGGGGTGCCGCACCCTGTCACACTGATCCTGGTGCCGGGAGACCTCTCAGCTCCACTGATCCCAGTGCTGGGAGGCATATTACCCTTTTACTATATTGAATAGAGGCCTGGTGCACGGGTGGGGGCCAGCTGGTTTGCCCTGAAGGGTGTCCTGGATCAGGGTAGGGGTCCCCACTGGGGTGCCTGGCCAGCCTGGAGGAGGGGATGATGGCTGTTTGCAGCTGGTCACACACCCTTCAGGGTGGGGGTCCCCACTGGGGTGCCTGGTCAGTCTGGGTGAGGGGCTGAGGGCTGTTTTCAGGCTGGGACGGAAGCTCCCAACCGCTCCTTTTTTTCTTTTTTTCTTTTTTAATTCTGGGCCAGCTTTAGCTCTGAGGTGACAGCTCTTAGGCCTCCGCTCCTGAAAGCAGGTATCTGGCTTGTTTCGGTTCTTGAAACTCTGTATCAACTCCAGCTCTGAGATCCCAGCCGGCTGAAAGCTGGTTTCTGGGGTTTTGTTTAGCGTCTATATTTGTTACAATGTTTGAAACTGCAGGCTCAGAGGCCTGCAGCGGCAGGCGGGGAACGTTGGAGTCCTCCATCACTGAAGCAAGCAAGCCTCATGTTAGTTTCAAGCTGCCTGGCTGCCAGCCGCCACCTTGGCTGACCGTTAATTTGCATATCACCCTGATTAGCCAATGGGAAGGGTAGCGGTCATATGCCAATTACCATGTTTCTCTTTTATTAGTGTAGATCATTATGATGAATATACTATAAGGGGAAAAAAGCCTTGAAAACATAAACAAGAATTAGGTTATTATAATATTTACTAATAAGAGTTTTTAAAAGAATAAAAGAGAACTTCTAGAACTGAAAAAGTTAATTGCTGAAATAAAATATACACAAGCTGATCAAATATTAGATTAGACCAGCAGTTCTCAACCTGTGGGTTGAGACCCCTTTGGGGGTCGAATGACCCTTTCACAGGGGTCGCCTAAATACATCCTGTATATCAGATATTTACATTATGATTCATAACAGTAGCAAAATTACAGTTATGAAGTAGCAACGAAAATAATTTTATGGTTCGGGGTCACCACAACATGAGGAACTGTATTAAAGGGTCACAGCATTAGGAAGGTTGAGAAGCACTGGATTAGACACATTTGAAAATATATTAAGTAAACTGGAAAATAGAACAGAAAAAAATTACTCAGAATGGATTTGAAAAAAACAAAGAATTTAAAAAGAGTATTATGAAAGAATATTTAAGGAATGTAGATAAATAAATAGGTCCAATATATATTAACAGGAGAAGCAGGAGATATTAGAAAGGGTTGTGTAGAAGCAATATAGTAAGAGCTAAATGTTGAATAATGTTTAAACTACATACCACAGAACAAGAGTAATAAATGACAAGAGAAAATAAAATATTACTTTCAAAGTTTTGAGGAAAATAAACTACTAAACAATAATTTTTATATGCAACTAAATAATCAAACAATAATTAGAATCAAATAAAAACACTTTACAGACAAAGAATAAAAGGATTGTGATTCATAAAGTGTCACTAAAAGAGCTATTAAAAGATGTACTTCATATAGATGAAAACTGAATAAAGAAAAATTAGCATGCAAGAAGCAATGGTGTGCAAAGAAATTAACAAACAGTATGTATTGCCTGTAAAAAAATTAATAATGATACAGACTAACTATAAATAGTTAATAAAATGTGATAAATAACATTCTAGGCCATAAATTTGCATTATTTTTGCACATAGCTGAACAAGTAGATAGTGATAATTTCTGTATGGCATGCTTTAGTAAATCATCAAGGTCTCTCATAACCAAAAGTAATTGGCTCTGGGGCTCTTACTGGTCCTGGCTTCTCTTAGTTTCCCTAAACCACTACAGTATTTCTCTTTCAGCACATTTATATAGAATTTGCATCATGCCAATACAAGTCACATTCTATTAAAACTTTCAAATGTTAATGGCAAAGAAAGAATTCTCAAGGTTGCCAGGGAAAGGTAGACAGTAACATATAAAGGAAATCCCATTGGATTATCATTGGATTTCTAGGAAGAAATGCTACAAGCTAGGAAAGAGTGGAATCAAATATCAAAACTATTAAAAGAGAGAAATTACCAGCCAAAAACAATGTATCCAGAAAAGTTATCCTCAGATATGAAGAAAAAATAAGGAGTTTTTCCAGACATACAGAACCTGAGAAAATTTAACACTGGCAACGTCTATTACAGGAAATACTCAAGATGGTTATTCTACCTGAAACAAAGAACAAAAGGACACAAAATTACCAGTAACATCACCAACAGGTAGACAGAGTAGGATATTAAAACTATCAGAATAAAGTCCTATATACTTACATATCACATAAAGTTTGAAAGAGGTAAAGAAATTTAAAAAGAGAGAGGAAGAAGATAAGAGCTACTGCAATCCAGAAATGAACTCACAGTATAAATAAGGATAATTTGAGATAACAAAAACATAAAAAGGGAAGGGGTAAAGGTCTGAATTTGCAAAGGAGGATGGAAATACGATGCATTCAAAAAAAAAAAAGGACTACTGTATATATGAAACTTTATTTTGCATAAAACCTAATGATAAACACACACACACACACACACACACACACACACACACACAAAACAACTGAGACACATAACTTGAAAAAAGAGGTAAGAGAAAAAAAATTCTAGAAAATCACCAAATTAAAACAACAGACAGAAACACAAGGGAAAAAATGATGGAAGCACAGAGCTACTAGAAAACAAAAGATAGACTAGTTATAGGAAATCCTCATATATCAATAATTACTCTAAATGTAAATGGACTGAGCTCACCAATATAAAGGCACAGAGTAACGGATTGGATCTAAAACCAAACCCAAGCATACTCTGCCTTCAGGAGACACAGGAAGAAGCAATCCTCATGATAAAATCCCTGTCATTTTCTTACCCACAAAAAAGAAGATGGTGACTGGCTGGTGTTGCCCAGTGGTTGAGCATTGACCCATGTAGGAGGAGGTCACCAGTTGGATTCCTGGTCAGGGTACATGCCTGAGTTTAGGGCTTGATCCCCATTAGGGAGCATGCAGGAGACAGCTGATTTATGTTTCTTGCTCATCGATGTTTCTGTCTCTTCCTCTCCCTTCTTCTCTCTGAAATCAATAAAAACATTTACAAAAAAGATGCTTGGCATAAAAATAATATTTTCTTTTGCTAATAACTGTCTTTCTGCAACCTCCTTCCAATTAAAAACCTTCCATTTTGTACAGTCCCTTGAAGTATCTTTTTACTTGCTAGATGGGATGTTGCCGGATTCATAAATTGCTTAACAAATCCAATTAGATTTTCAAATTTACTCAAGTTTAAAAAAAATTTCAACACCACCCAAGCCAGCACTTCCAAATGCTCCCTGGCCACAGCTGAGAGGGGCTGAAGCCATTTCACGGTCTCTTGTAGTGCCACAACCCAGATCAAGATTTTTCTTTTTCTTTTTCTTTTTTAAATATGTTTTTATTGATTTTTAGAGAGAGAGTAAGGGAGAGGGACAAAAATATCAATGAGAAAGGAACATCATCAATCAGCTACCTCCTCCACAGCAGATGGCCCCTACTTGGGATCAAGCCTGCAACCTAGGTAGGTACCCTTGACTGGAATTGAACCTGAGACCCTTCAATCTGCAGGCCAACACTCTATCCACTGAGCCAAACTGGCTAGGGCCCAATATCATTCTATTACCTGAGGCACAGGTGGATGAAACTCCTCCAAGGTCCCTTGTTTATGTTGCTGGATCTCACAACTTCCACAGAAGCATTTTTTTTGTGTGTGGATAGATGCCAGATTTTAATTGTTAAAAGGGGAGGACAAAAAAGAGGGATCTCTTGTACCACCATGATGTTGACCTCCTACAATTAATTAACTAGTGGCCCAGTGCATGAAATTTATGCACAGTGGGAGGAGGTTCCCTCAGCCCATCCTGTACCCTCTTGCAATCTGGGACTGCTGGCTCCTAACTGCTCACCTGCCTGCCTGCCTGATTACCCCTAACTGCCTCTGCCTGACTGCCTGATTGCCCCTAACCTCTCTGCCTGCCTGCCTGACCACCCCTAACTACCTCTGCTTGTCTGCTTGATCGCCCCCAACTGCCCTCCCCTGCCGGCCTGATTGCCCCAAATTGCCTAACTGCCTCTTCCTTGGCTCCCACCACCATGGCTTTGTCCAGAAGGAAGTCAGACACCTGGCAGATGTCCAGTCAACCCAGTCTAATTAGCATATTACCCTTTTAGTAGTATAGATAGATTATACAGGATAGCATTGCTTAAATGGGGAGGGGGGAAGTCTTTTTCAGCAGGAGGAGATGCTCTTGGCAGACAAAAACACATAATCCTTATATCTGGACTGATGGCCAGCCATATGCACTATATTGCCAAACCAGTCATGAAAAAATTGAACCACTTTCTTACACTTTACACCAAACGGCTGTTGCCCTTAAAACCCCTCCTCAGCCACCAACTTAAGTTCTGCCTCCGCGGTTCACCCAGATTAGGTTCTGATTGGTCGGTTTCTATGCCAGTCAGCATCAAAAGCTCTGCCTCCAAGGCAGCCATTGGCTCCTCACACTTCACCCAGATTAGGTTCTGATTGGTTGGTTTCTATGCCAGTCAGCATCAAAAGCTCCACCTCCCAGGCAGCCATTGGCTCCTCACACTTCACCCAGATTAGGTTCTGATTGGTAGGTTTCTATGCCAGTCAGTGTCTCTGGGCCTATCTCTGGGCCTGATCAAAGAGGCAGAGCTGAGCAGCAGCGCCTGTGGAGGCCTGGAGAGAAACAGAAGCATGGTTGCTGGCAAAGCCTGGAGAGAAAGAGAGAGGCAACGGCTGATCAACAGCTGCCATGGAGGCTGCAAATCAGACCCTGCCTCTTTCTCTGCAGGCCTCTCTCCAGGCCTGCGAAGCCACCTCAGCAGTCAGTGCTTGGTCACTGCACCATCACCGGCTACAGTCAGTGCTGGGTCACCATGGCAACTCTGCACTGACTTCTGGTGTTCAGTCGAGCCTTCCATCATTGTGGACATTATGGACCCTGTCTCTTTATGTATAGAGATAATTGTTGGTAGTAGTACAATTAATTCCAAATAGGTCTTCTTGATTCTCATCTCAATCCTCTGCTCAAAATCTTCCACTGCTGTCCTATATCACCACCTTCACCTATGCCTCTCAAACCTCACCATTTGCCACTATCCCTGCCCAATTCATTTTGCTTTAGCATCCTTTAACCTATGTTTGTTACTCAAAATTATTAAACACATGTCCACCTTATGGTCTCTTATTATGTTTCTCTCTTTGTCTGGAATATCCTACCTGAAACATACACATAACTTCCTCATTTATTCCACTTCTGCTCAAATGCAACTTTTTCAGAAAGCCACATTCTTTTTTTAAATATATATTTTTATTGATTTCAGAGAAGAAGGGAGAGGGAGACAGAGATAGAAACATCAATGATGAGAAAGAATCACTGATCGGTTGCTTCCTGCATGCCCGAACTGGGGATTAAGCCCACAACCCAGGAATGTGCCCTGACTGGGAATCAAATTGTGAATTCCTGGTTCATAGGTTGATGCTCAACCACTGAGCCACACTGGCTGGGCAGAAAGGCATATTCTAACCTTCTAACATATACCGATTTTCTCTACCCACCTAAGCTGCCTACCATTCCTTAGCTCCCTTTGTTTTAATCACCTTCTATTTACCCTACTGGTGCGGGAGGAATTCCTGCCCTAGAGTTATAGGAATGGCTGGACACAGAACACCAGAGACTGGAGGGAAGAAAAAACAGCAGTTTATCAATCACATATACTAAAAGTTCCAGATAAGAGAACACTACACACTATGCAGTGTCACATGGAGGTTGTGCTAGGAACAGAATGAACAACCAGGGACTGTGTGAGGCAAACTTTTATTGCTAAGAGGACAGGGTTCCACTGGGAACATGCAATTGGCTTGTTTGAATAACTCTGTGGACTGGCAGGGAACTGAAACTCTCTTACAGTGATAAGCAATAACTTTTCCTGATCTCATCGATAAAGATTATTGGTTGGCTGGAGGACTTGATTTATGAGAACAGAATAAGGAGGGGAAATTGTAGTTAGGCCAGGGAGATTCTCACAATTTCACCAGACATCAAGTCAACATATAATATTGAGCCTCAATTTCATATATTACACCTCACCCCAATGTTTTATTTTTCACCATAGCCCTTAGTAGAAAAAAAGAAAAAAATCTTCAGTCTCTTTATATACATGTAATTGTGTGTGTGTGTGTGTGTGTGTGTTTGTGTGTGCCTTGTATTGTGATAGGTAATTTTTATGTGTCAACTTGACTGGGCCATAGGATGTCCAGATAGTAGTTAAACATTATTCTGATTATTCTAGATTTGCCTGTGAGGTTGTTTCTGGAGGAGATTAACATTTGAATTGGTAGACTGAGTAAAGCAAATTACCTGTTCCAATATGGTGGGCATCAACAAATTTGTTAAAGAACTCAACTATACAAAAAGTTTGTGTAAGAGAGAATTTGCTTTCTGGCTAATTCTTTGAACTTGAACATGGATCTTCTCCTGCCTTTGGACTCAGACTGAAAGTTATATCATAAACTACTCTGGTTCCTAGGTTTTCAGACTCAGACTAAAAAATATACC
This sequence comes from Myotis daubentonii, assembly GCF_963259705.1. Classification (NCBI taxonomy): domain Eukaryota; kingdom Metazoa; phylum Chordata; class Mammalia; order Chiroptera; family Vespertilionidae; genus Myotis; species Myotis daubentonii. The sequence continues at coordinate 32,889,633 of NC_081861.1, read as the reverse complement.
ATTGGCTCTTGTGCATTTCTATTATGCTGAATACAGATCCTGGGACTTCTTAGTACCACTACAACATCGCCTTATCATCTCTCTTTCTTTCTTTTTCTCTCTCCATTTTCAGAATTGGTTCTAGAGTTTTTGGAATTGGGCTTCCAACCTGATTATATTTAAAGATGGTAATGACTCTACTTTCAGTAGCAAAGAGAACACTGGTTGTCCATAGTGTTATCTGGCAATAGAGATACACAATATATAACCATTAGATACTCATAATCAACCACTAGTAAGAAACAAGTAGCTGGGTGACTGTGTATATGATACTTGGGGAAAATCTATTTTCTTTTAATTGAATTTAATGAATTTACATTGGTTAATACAATTATATAAGTTTAAGGTGTACAATTCGGTAATACATCATCTGTATATTGTATTGTGTGTATACTACCCCAAGTCATGTCTCTTTCCATCACCGTTTATCCTCCTTTACTCTCTTCTACCTCCACCCACCCCCATTTCCCTCTGGTAATGACCAGTCTGTTGTCTGTTTGGTTTTTGCTTAGTTCCTTTAAGAACACTAAAAATATAAAGAAATTAATTGGTTTCTCCTAATGTCACTAGACACAATAGAGGAAGAAAAGGATAAACTCAGAGATTCAAATCCTAAACTCAAGTACCACATAAGAGACCTGAAAGCTTCTATGTGTGCCCTAAAGAAAACCATGATCTCCCACAGCCCCAAGGAGGCTAACATTGCCAAAGTTCAATAACAGAATATCATCCCGTAATTGGCTAAATTACAATGCAAGTTGAACTGTCACCTCCAGGGTTTCTACTGTTAAACTGCAAGTATTAATTGGGAAAGAAATGTATCCTTTAAGTTGGAATGGAAACATGTAGAAAGACTGATGAAAGTGGAGACACTGAACCCCTAAAGTTTGATGACTCTCTTTGCCAGTTGAAGAAGACTCCCTACCCTAAGGGTAGCAGTTTCTTTTGTTTTGTTTCGTTTTGTTTTGTTAATCCTCACCCCGATATTTTTTTCATTGATTTTTAGAGAGAGAGTGGAAGGGAGGGAGGAAAGACAGAGAGAGAGAAACATCTATGTGAGAGAAAAATATCAAATGGTTACCTCCCACATGCTCCCAGACTGGCCCGGGGATCCAGCCAGGAACCGAGGTATGTGCCCTTGACCAGAATTGAACCCTAAACCCTTCAGTCTCCAGGCGGAGGCTCTATCCACTTTGCCAAACTGGCTAGGGCAAGGTAACAGTTTCTTCACCCTCACTGGGAGTGTACTCTCCACCACTATCTGAGGGGATTAACCTTACATTGCCTGAGGAAATTGTAATGGCCTCCCCCAAGGCAACATAATGCTAATTTTTCTCAGGACCCAACCCTCCCACCTCTCTTTGCTTCTAGATTTTTAACTAGACTCAAGTCCCAGCAGGTCCCTAAAGCTGGTGTTTCTTCTGAGTTCTATAACTCATAAGTGTCAGAATAAGATACCTAAATGTAAAATATGTTGGTTCCAAAATCCAAAGAGCCTCACTAGGCATTGTGCCTCTTTTTTGGTTGTAAGAAGGGCCAGATACAATATATCCTTCACTATCTTAGTCAGTTAAGGCCAGTATAACATAATACCACACATAAACGGAAGTGCATATCAAATATATAGATAATTTTATATATAATATATAAATAAACATAAATATGCTCACTCCTTCAGTTATATATAGATACATATAAAATTATACACAAAACAGAAGTACATATGGAATATATTTATAATTTTTATAGATAATATATAAACATAATGAAAGCCGTGAATTATTCACAGTAGGTAAGAATATATAGCAAATAAAATACTGTCTATATGCTACTGTAAAGAATATTTACAATTTTTTTATGTAGAACATTTTTGTCTTAATTAAAAACACTGCTTAAAAATGTGGGATGAGGGTAAGTCTAAGTCATATTGTAAGACCTTTGGAAAAAAAAGAAAAAATTATATTATTAAAAAGGAATGCTGGCAAGTATAATTCTCAAAACAATCATCTTTAAGATAAGAATTAATATATTTGTTAATTGTTATTCACATTTGCAGGAATCAGTCATTATTCAGTTTTAATATAGTACACATATCAATATCTACAGCTACACATATTTTCGGATTCTACAATGATTGGAATCATGAAATTAGTAGTGCACAGCTGCTTTAGTTCTCAGGCATATGTATTTCTGTCTTCATCAATCAGCTCTCTGCCAGGGACAAATGTATGGTTACACTTTACCCACATTGACCCATTGTTTAAAAGAAGGCTATTTAAATAATTTAATGTATAGTTTCACTACTTCAGGGCATACTTTGAGCTGGGTCCATAACTATGTTAGTACATTATTTTATAGAACTTTTCTCTGGAAACATTCACCCAATCATCCTGTTCTTTACAGAGAAGCTAGAAGGAATTTGGATGCTCTGTAGAGAATGGAATAAGCACCAGTGTTATTCGTGTCATTTTTTTATTCCAATTAGTTCAGCTGCTGAAAAAACAAAAAAGTATGCAAATGAGACTTTGGAATATACAAAATTGAATGTGAGGAAAGCAATCTTCTGTTATTTTTGTTCTTCTAGAGATATAAATTTTATACTGCTAAAACTATTTCTACTGAACAAAAAATTTGAATTGGTTTGTGCCATCACTACATTTTTTAATTGTACTGGATATATTTTGCATTACAGATATTTCTTAAACAGAAATTTATAATATATGCATACATTTATAAACATATAGTTAATTTATGTACTAGTGTTATATTTCTGACTCACTTATAAATTGCAAATGGAATTCAGATCAATGAAACACTTATGGAGAGAATGGGTTATATTTTTCTAAACTTGCACACTTACACATTATTCTTTCTTGAAAACTCACTTCCTAAGTATCATAGCATTGAAATAGTATGTAACAAATTAAAAACATTTGTTGGGCCCTAGCCTGTTTGGCTCATTAGATAGAGCATCGGCCTGCGGACTGAAAGATCCAGGATTTGATTCGGGTCAAGGGCACATGCCTTGGTTGCAGACTCTTCCCTAGCCTGGTCCTGGTCAGGGCTACTGCAGGAGGCAACCAATCAATGTGTTTCACATTGATATTTCTCTCTGTCTTCCCTCTCTCTTCCATTCTCTCCAAAAATCCATGGGAAAATATCCTCCCATGAGGATTAAAAAAAAAAAAAGGAAAAAAATCTTTTTTAAAAAAGAAAACATTTCTAGAATGCACTGCTCATGTAAGACTCTGCCTTTGTCTTATGTTGTGATTTTCCTACTTGACACCGATAATTCATAATCAACCTTTTTCAAGCCTGTGATTTTGGGAAATTAAGGTATCATTAATAGAGGAAATAGCTACAAACAGATTGAAAGCAAAAGTTTCCTAAACTGCCATTCATATTTTTTCTTTTTGTTTCATACAGCTTGTCTTTCATATTTTTTTTTCTTTTTGTCTCATTGAACTTATTTTTCTATAGTTTCCTCAGACTATATTCTTTTTCTACAATTTCCTCATTATTTGTGTTTAATCTATTTTGTAAGCCCTCCATTGTCATTCTAAATTAAATGGGTGTTTTCTAATTTCTAAGGGTTCTTTTTGTTCTTTCAAATGTACTTTCAAATGTTCTTTCAAATGTACTTTTAAATGTGTATTACTCAGCTTTCATAATATCAATAACCTTCTTCATGTTTTTAAACAGTAAACAACCACGTTTTATGTTCAGTCCCTATAACTTTAAAATCTAAGTTAACAATGGATCTAATATTCAATTTCATTATTTTTATTAATTTTCATTCATGATAAATGTTTTCCTTATATAGTTTTTGTGTTTTGATTTTTAATTTATGTTATTTAGAACTTTGTGGCAGTTTGTTGTGACAGCTCCCCAGAGAGAATGTGGTTGCTAGTGCTTTGGCATATTAGAATACTTCATCATTTAATTTAGGATATTTTTTGTTTCTGGCTACATAAATAGGGTAAATTAAAATCCAATGTTCACCTTTTTATGACTGAGTAGTATTCCATGGTATATACTGTATGCACTACTTCTTCTTTATTCTTATACAGATGGCTACTTAGGCTGTTTCTATTTCTTGGCTGTTGTAAATAATGCTGCAATGAACATAGGAGTGTGTATAGTATTGTTTTTGCCTTTTGGGATATATACCCAGAAATGGAAGAGCTAAATCATATGGTAGTTCTATTCTTAATTTTTAGAGAAATCGCCATACTGTTTTCAATACTGGTTATACTAAATTTACAATTGCATCAACAGTGTACAAGTGTTCCCTTTTCTTCAAATCTTCTCCAACATGCTTGTCTTTTTTATGATAGCCAGTCTAACAGGTGTGAAGTGACATCTCAATTTGGTCTTGATTTGCATTTTCCAAATAGTTAGTGATATTTAACATCTTTTCATGTGGATGTTGGTTATCATGTATCTTCTTTGAAAAAATGTCAGAATATCTGCCCATTTTTTAATCAAGTTGTTTTGTTGTTGTTCTTGTTCTTGAGATGTATGAGTTCTTTATATATTTGGACTTGAGGGTATTGTGCTAAGTGCAACAAGTCAGACAGAAAAAAACAGAAGCCATATGATTTTAATTCATGTGTGGAATTTAAAACAAAGCAAAAAGAACAAATAAAAACAAACATAGAAACAAACAACAGATTGGTGGTTACCATAGGGGGAGGAGAGTAGAGAAAGAGCCAAACAGATCAAGGAGCTCAATTGTATGGAGATGGATGAAAACAAGACTTTTGGTGGTGTGCATGATGTAGTAAATACAGATGTTGCACATCTGAAACATATAATATAAACCAATGTTATCTCAATAGAAATAAAAATAGCTGTCAGAATGGAGGAGGGTTGTGGGGCTGAGTGAAGAGGGTGAAGGGATTAAGAAAAAAAAAATAAACCCAGATAACAGTATGGTGATTATCAGAGGGAAAGGGGGTGGGGAGAGGTAGAAGAGGGTAAAGGGAGGATAAATGGTAATGGAAGGAGACTTGACTTGGGGTGTGAACACACGATACAGATGGTATGTTATAGAATGGTATACCTGAAGCCTATGTAATTTTATTAACCATGTCACCCCAATAAATTCTATAATAAACTAAAATCCTGAGTTTTCAAAAAAGCAAAAACATTTTTATATGAGGATTTAAGATTTATTTATTTTCTCTACCTTTCTACTAAATACCAAGGTTCTTCTTTCTTTACCAAGTCTCTCTCTCTCTCTCTCTCTCTCTCTCTCTCTCTCTTTCACACACACACACACACACACACACACACACACACACACACATACACACACACACACAAACACATACACACACACTTTTTCTTCCTCCATAAAATTGTAGCCTTTTACCACACCAGTTTCAATCAGGACCTTTTGATATAGTAAAAGTAATAGGATTTGTGTTTTATCAAAATTCAAATTATATTTGAAAAGAAATGGAAGAAATCCTAGAGAAAACTCTGGTTTCAGTGCTTATTTACCAACATATATGACTGCTTTCTCATTAAACCTTGCTTCTAAGTGCTTCAATTTCTTTCTCAATACAGTCATGTGTTGCTTAATGACAGGGATACTTTGAGAAATGTGTTCATTAGGCAATTTCATCCTTTTGGGAAAATCATAGAGTGTAGTCACACAAACTTAGATGGTCTATCCTACAACACACCTATGCTCTATGATGTAGCCTATTGCTCCCAGGCTACAAACCTGTACAGCATGCTACTATACTGAATACTGCAGGGAATTATAATGCATTGGTGAGATTTTGTGTATATAAACATAAAAAGGTACAGTAAAAACCATAAAAGATAAGAAATGGTACACCTGTATAGCGCACTTACCATGAATAAAGCTTGTAGGACTCCAAGTTGCTTCGGTTGCATCAGTGAGTAAGTGAATGAATGTGAAGGCCTAGAATGTCATTTTACTCTACTATAGATTTTATAAAAGCTGTACATTTAGGCTACATATAATTGATTTAAAATGATTTTTCTTTCTTTAATAGTAAATTAACCTCAATTTGTGTAATATTTTTACTTTATAAACTTTTTTAATTTTTTAAACTTTTGACTCTTTTGTAGTAATATTTAGCTTAAAACACACATTGTACAACTGTACAAAAATATTTTTATCCTTATTCTATAACATTTTTCTATTTAAAATATATAATTTTTTTACTTTATAACTGTTTTGTTAAAACTAAGACACAAACACGCACACTTTAGCCTAGGTATACACAGGGTGAGGATCATCAATATCACTATCTTCAACCTCCACATTTTATTTCACTGGAAGGTCTTCAGGTATAACACTCATGGAGCTCTCATCTCTTATGATAACAATTCTTTCTTCTGGAATACTTCCTTCAAGAACATTATGGCTCTTCAGTAAAAATACTAGTATATGAAGACTCAAAAAGGATTTCTTTTCATTATGTAAATTATTGGCTATAAATTGAGATGAGCTTTCTGTTACTTAAATAGAAAATTTTACAGAATAAAATATATTTATATTAAAATTAGAGGACTGATGCATGGATTCATCCACCAGTAGAGTCCCTTGGCCTGGCCTGCACCCTCTCGCAATCTGGGACCCCTCGGAGGATGTCAGATTGCTGGTTTTGACCAATCCCTGCAGACCAGGCCAAGGGACCTGCACCAGGCCTCTAGTGTGCATATAAAATTTTTGGTTAATCTCTTCCTGCCCTCCCCTCTCCCCCTTTCCCTCTGATATTCATCAATCTATTCCATGTTTCCATGCCTGTGTGTTGAGCATCTGCCCCCTGGTAGTCAGTGCACATCATAGCTACCAGTCGAATGGTCGAATGGTCACTTAAGCTTTTATATATATAGATTCTTATTTGTCAATTTATTTTTAACCTTGAGCTGAACACTGATTGGTACAATATGGAATTTATAGTACCCTTTATAAATCAAAATCCTCCCTTGTGTTTACATTATGCCAATTGACAAAGAGTTCAAAGTACTTGACAAGCATTTATCCACAAGTGTTAATGGATTTTAAAATTAAATTATGGAAGGGCATGTCACATTGTACGCATACATGCTTATTCAATATTCATTTATCCTTCTTGTCAGTGCCTCTACTCTTTTTAACATTTTCACTCTTCATATTTTAAATTTACCCACAGAATATTCCTCTGATGGATAAACAGTATATCTGGATTCTAATGTACCCAAGGTCATAGAGTCTGAAAATAGAAAAATCTAAGGCATAACACAATTCTTTTTATATCACTGAAACATGAATCCTGTATAGTTTAGATATATATCTTCAGAAGGTGGGGTGTCATGTATCTTGAAATACACAATGCAATATTATTCTATCACCATTGAAAGGAGAAGCTCTGTTCCTATTCTTCCATTCTAGGGAAACTATCAAATAAAAAAAGAGTGTTTATTTTTATCAAGCTGTTTGCTCTTTATACTATTTATTAAGACAGCTAGAGATGACTTTCACCATAGATATTATTAAAATGTCTATTTATAATAAATATTTTGGAAGGTGTTCTTCCACTGACTTGGTTGTAGCTTTATTGAAATATCAATTGCAAGAAACCTACCAGATTATGAAACAAAATTTAGATCACTATTTATATATCTGTCCATTCGCCCATTTAATTATCTATATAACTTATGTGTTCTTTCTCCCTATAAAAACCTATCAAATTAAATAGCTTATATTCAACTTGTCAAGAGATCACTGTACTTCTATTAAAATGGAACTTCCTTGCCCTAGCCAGTTTGGCTCAGTGGATAGTCAGCCTGTGGACCAAAAGCTTCCAGGTTTGATTCTGGTCAAGTGCATGTACCTTGGTTGCAGGCTTCTCCCTGGCCTGGGGCCCTGGTCAGAGCTCGTGCAGGAGGCAACCAATCAATATGTGTCTCTTACATCAATGTTTCTCTCTGACTTCCTCTCTCTCTTCTACTCTCTCTAAAAATCAATCAAAAATATCTCTGGTGAGGGTTAACAACAACAACAAAAATGGAACTGCCTTATGACCCAGCGATTTCACTTCTGGAATTTATCTGAAGAAACTCAAAACACTAATTCAAAAGAATATATGTATTCCTATATTCATTGCAGTGTTATTTATAATAGCCAAGATTTGTTAGCAGCCCAAGTGCTTATCAGTAGATGAGTGGATAAAAAAGGCTGTGGTACAATGAAATACTACCCAGCTGTAAAAAAGAAGGAAATCTTACCTTCTGTGACAGCATGGGTGGACCTGGGGAGTATTATGCTAAGGGAAATAAAACATTCAGAGAAAGACAAATATCACATGATCCAACTTAAACTGATGAATAAAATAGAAACAAAGGCATGGAAACATGGAACAGACTGACAAGTCTCAGAGGGAAGCGGGGGGGAGGGCAGGAAGGTATTAACCAAAAAATATATATGCATTGTTCAAGGACAAGACAATAGGGTAGTGAAAGCCTGGGGTGGGGGCGGGAACCAGGTGGAGAGGGGCAAGGGGGGAAAAGAGACGGGGGCTCTCAAAAATAAAGATTAAAAAAATAGAAACCATTTGCTGATGCCCAACATTTACTCAGCAGCGCTTCCTTTAGTTTAATAGTTATCAACCTTTACTGCATTTTATTTGTTTGTTTATTTAATTATTTATTTTATTGAAGTACTAGAGGCCTGGTGCACAAAATTTATGCAGGGGGGTGTGTGTCCCTCAGCCCAGCCTGCACCCTCTCCAACCTGGGACCCCTTGAGGGATGTCTGACTGCCCATTTAGGCCGGATCCCACCAGGATCGGGTCTAAATGGGCAGTCAGACATCCCTCTCACAATCTAGGACTGTTGGCTCCCAACCGTTCACCTGCCTGCCTGCCTGATTGGCCCTAACCACTTCTGCCTGACAGCCTGATCACCCCCTAACCACTCCCCTGCCAGCCTGATTGACACCTAACTGCTCCCCTGCCAGCAAAATCACCCCCAACTGCCCTCCCCTGCAGGCCTGGGTCCCCACAACTGCCCTCCCCTGCTGGCCCTCTTGTGGCAGCCATCTTTGACCACATGGGGGCGGCCATCTTCTGTGTTTTGGTGATGGTCAATTTACATATTACCTCTTTATTAGATAGGATTATTAGATAAGATAGTTGATATGTAATATCACATGATTTTTAAGTATATCACATATTGATTCAAAATTTATATTCCTTACAAAATGATCACCACAATAAGTCTAGTAACCATCTATTACTGTACAAAGTTATTACAATTTTATTAACTATATTCCCTATGCATTTTAGAATTTCCTGGGAGCTATTTAAAAATCTTGTGTTTAAGCTCTCTTTTAGACTAATTTAATGAAAGTCTATGGGGTGGGTCTCATCCATCAGTATTTTTTGAAGGACCTTAGGTGAATCTAATGCCTAGTCTATGTAGATGAAGAAAAGTGAGTCTTTGCCATGCATTTTCTCTTCCTTTTATACTCTGACATATTAAGTGTTAACAAAGAGATGTACTGCTTGAATTTAACCAAAGATTCTTAATCATTTCTTTGGTGGGTTTTATAAAATATATTTTATTGATTTTTTACAGAGAGGAAGGGAGAGGGATAGAGAGTTAGAAACATCGATGAGAGAGAAACATCGATCAGCTGCCTCCTGCACACCCCCTACTGGGGATGTGCCCACAACCAAGGTATATGCCCTTGACTGGAATCAAACCTGGGGCCCTTGAGTCCGCAGGCTGACGCTCTGTCCACTGAGCCAAACCAGTTAGGGCTCTTAATCATTTCTTGGGTGATGGACCACTTTGGCAATCTGGTGAATCCCCTGTATCCTTTGCAAGAATATTTTTAAATGTATAAAATAAAATATGTAGAATTATAATGGAAGAATATTATGGACACAGTTATCAAAATATTAAAATTGTGATATATAATATATATAACTAGCAATTAAGTCACTTAAAAAACATATGGCAGTGCATCTACTATCAAAACTTTGAAGTTATGGCCATCAATGGTATTTGTCTGTGAACAGGTATAATGAATTAGAATTATATCCATCTTTCTGTTACTGAGATAATCAAAGTTACTCCTAATAATTTGTTACACTGTTGTTGATCTTTATAATAGAAGGAAATGCAGAATTTTTGTTACATTGCAGAGAAAAAAAAGATGTAATTTTCTCTCACCCAAGTTTATTAACATTCTGAATTCTATAAGAGGTCTGTAAACCCCAAATAATTACCTGTGGTGAAAGGTGTTTATTTTATTCAACTGCAAATGTGTCTCAATAGATATTATCCAATACATCTTAGCACAGAAACTGGCATAACCTTTTAATCTAATTTGTAGTTGAGGATCTGGTACCAATGATATGTAGAAAAAGTAATCAGTGGAAAAGTGTTTAAGTTATGAAGCTTTATTCATAGCAGATAGATATTATTAGAAAGTTATATTGGTTAGCCCTTAGTAACAATACAGTGACATGAAAACATCAAGAAATTAAGAATTGGATGAGAAGTCAATTAGGGAGAAAAAAGAAATTAAAAAGTCACTGAAAAAAAACTTTTCCTGATTTACAATTTTTGTTTAGAGCTGGGCCAAGTCAAAGTGGTTTATTCTGGCTATTATGGCCTGATGTGTGGACACAGATTGAAGCTAAGAAAATATCATATCTTCATATTTATTCCCTTATATCAGAGGTCAGGAAAAGAAAACCATAGGTGATAAAAAGAGGAAATAAATGGTTAAGTGTGATAACATTTACATTAAGCATTCAACTGTATTTTGATTTACTTTTTGCACTAAACTACTTTTTAGATTACATTTTGATCAGAACTGTGAAGTAATAGGTGTAAATATTTTCTTGCATGCTTTAAATTGCAGCTCCTTCTTAAACACTGTTTAATGTCTCCTCAACTATTATCTATGACTTGGGGGTTAGGAGTAAAAATTTTCATGCCTCGTTTAATAATTTACAAACAGAAGTTATATGCTGGGAGCCGGTCCATCCTTGCTGTTTCAAGGGACCTGGCATATATGGCATACTGTTCTTAATATGTTTGCTCACCCTCTTGGCGCTGTGTTTTAACCAAGGTCACCTCTCCGAGAAAGGTTGTTTCCCCATGTAGGGATTTTCCCCTGAAGTTAGGGAGAGAATAAAACCTTTTAACTAAGTGCCAGGCGGGTAATTAATCATTTTAACTACGAACAATCATGCTTAAGCTACATAATCTTTACTCCCTGGAATGGAGATAAGAAACGCCCTAACCTTTGGAATAGAGATTGATGGGATTGGAATCAACTGGTATAAATACAGATGCAACAAGACAGCAAGACACAGAACTCAGAACACAGAACTAAGGACACAGGGCTTGGAAGACAGGACCAAGAGAGACAGAGCCTAGGCACAGAACCTACACAGAACGTTCTCTAGAGACAGAAGAACTTCGCTGGCGAGAGCATGCTGGAGGATCCTGGACAGGGACTGGCCTCGGAGCCTAGAGACAGAGCCTAGCGGGAGAACATGGCAAGGGATCCTGGACTGAACCTGACTACAGAGATTGGCAGGAGAACCTGACTTGAATCTGGTGACCAAACCTGGCTGGAGAAGTCCCTGTGTCATTCCTTCTTCGCTGACTCCGTCCACACCTTTGGGGACCCCTGGACCTGCTGGGGTTGGACCCCGGCAGTTATAGGCTAGTAGATTAAGGACAATCATTGCTATTCCCTAGATCTACTTTTATTTGAGTCATTTAGAGGGATATTACCAAATTAATTATATGTTTCTATGCAAAATGCATGTTAGTTGTGTTTAAGCAGAAATAATGTAGGCTAGAATAATGTTGCTGATTGATTGATAGGGATGTAAAAGATGAGGAACATGATAAATGAAAATTCCAGATAATTTGAAGATTTGGTCAAGTATTTTTTGGATAGCTTTTTTGTGAATCAACCATTTTTTCAACCTTTATTGTTGAAAATATTACAGATGCCCTCCCTTTATTTCCCCCTTGCCCCTCCTTTTGACAAAAACCATACTGAAGATCAGCCTTGTATGTTGGTGTTTATTTCTTCTTCCTAGTCCCCTAAACTTGTAAGTGACTTTTCAGAAGATGTGAAAAACAAAACAAAATAAGAGCAAAAGGAAAATCTGGCATTTGTTGTTATTCCTTTACAGTCAATAACTGCATTTCATGACACTTTATTATCTCTAATAAAAATTCTAGAGGCTACACAAAATTCTAGAGCTATTGTATAGAAAAAATGGTAAATAATTGTGAGAAATTGACTGCTTTTATTGAAACTGTAATCATTTTAAGAAGGAAAATGTATTTATTCTGTATTTTTTGTTCTAAAGCACATTGCTAATTTTTTAGAGTTTTGTTTCAGGATAAGCTAGTTAACAGGCTATTTTACTTCTATTAATAACTTCAAATGTTTCTTATGATAATAAAATGCTTTTACTGCTACATCTAGGTCCAAGGAGGAAAGTTGAAGGCAGCACAATGTAAGAGAAAGCTTTAAGAATAATCATATATCAAGATTCATTTTTGAGGTATACACAGGGTTATCTCTCCCCATCTCCCCTACCTTCTCTCTGAAAGGGTTAACTAGCTACCTTAAAACAGAAAGGGAGGGGGTCCAGACAGATGGAAACATTTCTGGCTTGAGCAAATAAAACAGCCATAAACCAAAGACAGAAATATCTCTGGCCTGAATGGCTGTGGCAATAAATCTCTAGATAAGTGATAAAAAAAGAGGCCACTTTACTCTTTTGAGCAAAGAAGCCAGCAGTTTCAGTCTCAAGGCATGGCAGGATCAGTTTGCTAGGTACCATAAGTTAGACTAAAAGTAGCCCTGACCTGAGCAGCTGGGACAGCTATAAGATAAAACATTTCTGGCCAGCATAACTAGGAGAAAGCCATAAGATAGATCAAAAGAAACTCCAAATTAAACAGATAAAATGAACATGTGAAGGGCAAAGAAAAGACACAAAATAAAGTTTCTTAACAGGAAGGCACCACGTGGGTTTTGGCCTTAGCAGAGTAAACAAAAAGGAATGCATGGGGGACCTAAGTTGGGGAAGAGTCCAATTAAAAAGGGTCATGTCCAGACAAAGAACTACAGCCTATGTAATCCTCAAGACAAAGAAAGCAGCGGTCACCCTTCTTAGTGGACCCTCTTTCCCTCCATGCCAGGAGTGACAGAGTCTTAGAATTCGGGTTTTAGAGACAGTATCTGTTTACAATAAAGTTTTTTCTGCTTGCAATAAAGTTTCTGTACTTCTCACCTACCACCTTTTGCCCATGGCTTCATTCTTCGAAACCATCTGGACAAGAACCTGGGAAAGAAACCACCCTTGTACCCTGCTCAATAAAAACAAAAACAAAAAAACCCAAAACAAACAAACAAACAAAAAAAACCCAAATCATCTCTATTCTTCTCTATTCCTCTCACAAAGAACCAAATGGGCTGGTACCTTAATCTTGGATTTCCCAACCTCCAGAACTATGAGAAATAAATTTCTATTTTTTGCCATCCAGACTATGGTATTTTGGTATGGCAGCCTGAGTGAACTAGCTAATACAGTTTTCTAACAATTATGGAGGGAGAAGTAAACCAAAACACATTTTTACTTAACTGAGATCGAGTCTGAGTTTCATGAAAAGCCACCGATGCTGTTTTATAATTACAGGAAAAACACTATAGATTGATGTGGCAAGAAAACAGTGACACTTTAAAGATAAGTATTGAATAGATATCTTTAAGAAGTAATGAAATTGATATTAATTGCTATGTTTCAGATACTGCACTAATTTAGTATGTAATATTAAACAGCCCCTGAAGATGAATATCTTCTTTTAGAGTTAAAAGAATCTAAAACTTGAAGAAGTACAGCAGCTTATGAAACCACAGACCTAATACATTAGTATCAGAAATATAATTTATGTTTTGTAAAGCACTATTTTCTTTCCACCAAGGCATCTTACTTCTCAAACAATGAAGACTACTTTTTAGTGCTCAATCTATCATACCATTGAGAGACTCTGTGGGGCTTAATGTCTTCATTTTCTCTGAAATGAATACTAAATTTATCATACTGATTATCAATGATCCCAAGTTGATATTGTCTTAGGTTATTATGAATGCCATTTTATTTAGTAGTTAAGAAAAAGGACTGATGCAGACCTCCTGGGTTCAAATTCATGTCTATTTAAATAATACTTTATGCCTCTTGGTTCACCTCTGTAAAAAGCATATATCATGGAATTATTTTAAGGATTAAGATAGGCAGTATACCTAAAGTCATTGTCATTGTTATAAACGATGCAAAAGATAGTTTCTCTTCTTTTGGAAAAGAATAAAAGACCTACATGATTTAAAAATAGATGGGTATTAAATAATGAGTGACTGTATTTTGATTTGAGATTCTTAGACTGGTTGGAGAAAACAGCCTGGGAAACAAAAATCACATGCTCATGGAACTGAGCTCTTTATTGTTAATTTAGTTATTCCATGAAATAGGAAAATAGACTTTGTTTTATTGTTTTGTTTCCAGGATCTCAAACAGTACCTGGTATATATAAGCATACATCAGAGATATTGTGGGTTTGGCTCCACATCACCTCAATAAAGCAAGTATTGCCATAAAGTAAGCTGTAATCTTTTTGCTGCTGGAGGGTCTTGCTTTCAATTTGTAAAAGATGCAACATCTGTGAAGTTCAATAAAGTAAAGCAAAGCACAATAAAATATGTCTGTGTGCATTTTTGAATGAATTTTGTCAAAATGTTTGTTTTTATTACATGTAGACAATGTAGATTTGTATGTGTGTCTGGGAAAGGGTAACTTGAAAATCACTGAATATGTCACAGAAGAGTTGTATTCAGAAACTGGCTCAGCTCTTTTTTTTCTTATCTATAAGGTAGAAACAAAATCTCTCTGTATTAACCATGTTTCTAGATTGTATATTAGCTATTTGACATCTACTATCCCCAACCTCTCCATAAATCTGCTGAATCACAGCAGGATTAATGACTAAAGCTGTTTACATTTTCAAGGTAGTTTTCACATCACAAAGCAAGAATGGTCTTTTGTTATGTTAATGAGGTAACTTTTGAACCTCACCCAAGAAAAGGATATGGTTACCATTAGGAGCCAAGCATGTGGTTAGAGATTTGGGAGTAATTACTGTTGGATGAGTTAGTGAGTGTGGGGCACTCATGATAAGATTAGTATCCTTAAAAGAAGAAACATCAAAGAGCTCTTCTCTCTCTCTCTCTCTCTCTCTCTCTCTCTCTCTCTCTCTCTCTCTCTCATTTGGATATTTATAACATTATTTGTAGGCCATACAAAATTATCAACTTAAAAATTAGATTGTTGTATTTGATCAAACATTTAATTAACTCACCCCTAATGCCTTGGCAGGGCCTGACCAAATGATTTCACGGGCCTTATATGGCCTGTGGGCCAGATGTTCCCCACCCCTGCTCTAAGACCTCTAGCCACCAAAATGGTAATTAATACAGGGGAAGGGAAAAACCAAGAAACAACTGAAACCAGAGATATAGTGTGAAGGAATAGGCTCATTTTATGGATTGGTATCACCTTCTGAAGAACCTTTATTAAAATGGATCATGAGAGTAACTAATTTGGGGGCTGTGCCTTTGGTTTTGAATGCAGCAGAGTGGAAGAGCATGTTTGGGTTGATGTAGGACCCACAGCTCACTGTTGAACAATCACAGAATGTTGTCTGTGATCTAGACAAATGGGGGGTTATTCCCAGGGACAGACCCAGACTGGATAAAAGGCACTGTAAAGTATTTTTGTCATGAGAAGAGGGACTGCCCAATTCCTCCAAACATGCCAAATTGAATACTCTAGAATCTAGAGTCTAGATCAGTGATGGTGAACCTATGACACGTGTGTCAGAGGTGACACACGAACTCATTTTTTCGGTTGATTTTTCTTTGTTAAATGGCATTTAAATATATAAAATAAATATTAAAAATATAAGTCTTTGTTTTACTATGGTTGCAAATATCAAAAAATTTCTATATGTGACACGGCACCAGAGTTAAGTTAGATTTTTTCAAAATGCTGACACGCTGAGCTCAAAAGGTTCGCCATCACTGGTCTAGATGAAGCAACTGATAGGTTGCCAATGCAAATCATGTGGGACTAGCTTTATAATGATAGGAATATCCACACACTGAATACGCCCATTACTGAGATTATGGTAAATGCTGTGATTAAGGGGGCCCCTGTTGCATGGGCACCTCATGTAACTTTACTGCTACCAAATAGAACAACAGTTTGAAAAACCTTATCAGACATGCTATCTCACTTTCCCATATGGGCCTTACTGACCACAAAAAGATAAAGTGACTTAAAAAGTAAGGAAAGACAGAGAGAAACAAGAGACTAGATTCAACAGAGAAGTTTTTAGGTGGTTAATAAAAAAATGGGATCCTCAATATTACTAATCATCAAGGAAATGTGCTGGGGTCCAACCCCAGCAGGTCCAGGGGTTCCCAAAGGTGTGGACGGAGTCGGCGAAGACTATCCACCCTCTTCCTATGGTGGAGTCCTATCCATCCCGAGAGTGGGGCTTACCTAGGGGTCCCTGTTCGGGCGCCAGATGCTGGGGTCCAACCCCAGCAGGTCCAGGGGTCCCCAAAGGTGTAGATGGAGTCGACGAAGAAGGAATGACACGGAGACAGCGTTCAGTTGATCAGCAGCCTAGCCAGGATCTCCAGCGAAGTTCTGGTCAGGATCTCCAGCCAGGTTCTGTGTCCATGTTCTCTTGCTAGGTTCTGTCCAGGTTCTCCAGTCATGTTCTGTAGCCATGTTCCCTCCCTAGGTTCTGTCTCTAGGTTCTGTCTCCAGTTTCTGTCCAGGATCTTTTGCCATGTTCTCTCCAGCGAAGTTCTTCTGTCTCTAGGTTCTGTGTAGGTTCTGTGTCTAGGTTCTGTGTCTAGGTTCTGTGGCCAGTTTCTGTCCAGGATCTTTTGCCATGTTCTCTCGCTAGGTTCTGTGTCTAGGTTCTGTGGCCAGTTTCTGTCCAGGATCTTTTGCCATGTTCTCTCGCTAAGTTCTGTCTCTAGGTTCTGTAGCCAGGTTCTGTCCAGGATCTTTTGCCATGTTCTGTCTCTAGGTTCTGTTTCCTGTTGTCTTGTTACATCTGTATTTATACCAGTTGATTCCAATCCTATCAATCTCTATTCCAAAGGTTAGGGTGTTTCTTATCTCCATTCCAGGGAGTAAAGATTATGTAGCTAGCCCTAACCGGTTTGGCTCAGTGGCTAGAGCGTCGGCCTGCGGACTGAAAGGTCCCAGGTTCGATTCCGGCCAAGGGCATGTACCTTGGTTGCGGGCACATCCCCAGTAGGAGGTGTGCAAGAGGCAGCTGATCGATGTTTCTCTCCCATCGATGTTTCTAACTCTCTATCCCTCTCCCTTCCTCTCTGTAAAAAATCAATAAAATATATTTTTAAAAAAAGATTATGTAGCTTAAGCATGATTGTTCATAGTTAAAGTGATTAATTACCCGCCTGGCACTTAGTTAAGGGGTTTTATTCCCTCCCTAACTTCAGGGAAAAATCCCTACCTGGAGAAACAACCTTTTCAGAGAGGTGACCTTGGTTAAAACACATAGCACCAAGAAGGTGAGCAAACATTAAGAACAGTATGCCATATACACCAGGTCCCTTGAAACATATGCTGTGCAGATGTTTCTTCCCTGCAGCGACTGTGTCAAGCAGCAAGGATGGACCGGCTCCCGGCAGAAATGCAAATCAAAACCACCATGAGATATCACTTTACACCAGTCAGAATGACTATCATTAAAAACAAAAATCAACAAATAACAGGTTCTGGAGAGAATGTGAAGAAAAGGGAGCCCTCGTACACTGTTGATGGAATTGTAAATTAGTGCATCCAGTATAGAAAACAGTATGGAGTTTCCTCAAAAAGTTAGAAATAGATTTCTAGCTGGTTTGGCTCATTGGATAGAGCATCAGCCTGCGGACTGAAGGGTCCTTGGTTGGATTCCTATCAAGGACCTATACCTTGTTTGCAGGCTCCCAGCCCTAGCTGGGGTGCATGTGGGAGGCAACCAATCAATGTGCCTCTCTCACATAGATGTTTCTCTCTTTCTCTTTCTCTCCTTCTCCCTTCCACTCTCTCAAAAAAAATAAAATCAATGGAAAAATATCCTCAAATGAGGATTAAAAAAAGTTAAAAATAGAGCTGCCATATTCTACCTCCAGGCAATTATTCAAAGAAAACAAAAACACAAATTCAAAAAGTTATGTGTATCCTATGTTCATTGCAGCATTATTTACAATAGGCAAGATTAGGAAGCAATCTAGATGTCCATTGATAGATGAATAGATAAAAAAGATGTGGCACATTTATACAATAGAATATTAGCCATAAGAATAATAAAAACCTTGCCATTTGTGAAAACATAAATAGACCTAGAGGGTATTGTGCTAACTAAAATAAGTCAGACAGAGATAGACAAATCCTGTATGATTCCACTTATATGTGGAATGTGAAAAGGCAAAACAAACAAATAGATAAAACAGAACTAGATCCATGGATATAGAGAACATGATGATGGTTGCCAAAAAAGGAAGGGGGTGAGGAATGGGTGAAATAAATAAACAAGGATTGAAGGCAGAGACTTAAATATATATTTGTACAATATTCACAGCAACATTACAAAAAGAAAGAAAGAAAGGAAGAAAGAAAGGAAGAAAGAAAGAAAGAAAGAAAGAAAGAAAGAAAGAAAGAAAGAAAGAAAGAAAGAAAGAAAATGGGGTGAATAAAGCTGACATTGAAGGAGCTGAAACAAAAGTATTGCTACAGCAATACCAGAGATTGGGTAAACAAGTAGTCTCTCTCTTGGTCCCCCAACATTAAATGGCCCCAAATAAGTAAACTCTACCCCAGTTTGGAGGAAATTAAACAGCCAGAAGGCAAATATTATGATGAGGATTCTGAGCAAGGATTCCCTTGGGGCAATGATTAAGAAGATTAATCTTGGTAAAGATTGATGTAGAGGCCAACGTCTTTTGGCCTCAGCCCAAGACAGTGAAACAAGGCCATATGCACATGTGTGGGTAAAATGGCTAGTAGGAGGTGAAGAAACTTTTCTGGGACTCCTTGATACAAGAGCCCAATGTACTGTGATTCCAAAACCTGTTGGTGAAGTCTTAACTTGGGTTAAGGTTAAATTCAGAGGATATGAAAATACACTGGTGAATAGTATTAAAGTGATTATTTGAATAAAAATTAGAATTTTTGAGTAGATTTTGTGTGAGATGGTCACATCTATTTTACTTGAATGTATTATTGGGATGGGCATTATGTCTGACTGGTGATTGCTTTCCCTACATAATATTGTAACATGGAAGGCATGTTAAATCTACCCTCAGGCCATTTTTGATTGGGCATGCTAAATAGGAACAACTGAAACATCCCAAGCTCACACAGGTGGTTAACATAAAACAATATAAAACATCTCATGGATAAAAAGGGATTGCCACTTTAATGAATGACATGCTATAAGCTAGAGTGCTAGTCCCCATGAACTGACTGTGCAATAGCCCTGTGTCACTTGTGAAAAAAAGCAAATGGGTCCTGGAGACTAACAGTAGACTGTCAAAGCTTAAATAAAGTTGTACTTCCAACCCTGGCCAGTGTTCCCAGTGGTTAGAGCATTGGCCTGAATATTGAAGGGTCATGGATTCAATTCCTGGTCAAGGGCACATACCTGGGTTGTAGTTTTGCTCCCTGACCCCAGTCAGGTATGCGGGAGACAACCAGTCAATATATGTCTCATATTGATATCTTTCTTTCTCTCTCTCTCTCTCTCTCTCTCTCTCTCTCTCTCTCTCTCTCTCCCTTCCTCCCTTCCTCACTCTCTGAAAAGCAATGGAAAAAAATATCTTCAGATGAGGATTAACACAAAAAAATAATAATGATAAAGTTGTACCTCCCATAGTCTCATGTTTTCGAGATACGGTCTCAACCATACAGAAACTAATGGAGGCTAATAATCAGTTATTGACCTTACACATGCTTTCTCCTCGATCTCAGCCTCAGAAAAGAGCCAACTGTGGTTTGGCTTCACATGGGAAGAATCGTAATTCACTTTTAATGTGCTGCCACAGGTTATCATAATTAAATGGCTTATTGCCATAATTTGGTCATAAGGGAATTGGACATGATGTGAGCCTCAAGTGTAATAACACACTATTTTGATAACATTGTAATAATACTGGAAAGTGATGCAATGGTGATACACATGACCAACCAATGCTTGTTAATAGATCCAGCAAAGGTTCCAGGTCCTGGTCAAACAGTAAAATTCTTAGGAATAACCTGGGCAGAAGCCACCTGGGATATTTAACAAGTGACTAAACATATACTACTGTCATTATCCACCCCTAGAATCCCAGTGTTTGATTTGTTTATTTGGACTTTGGAGAAGGCATATTTCACATTTGGGAATACTGTTAGATCCCACATATAAGACTACCCAAAATGAAGCTATTTATTGAATGGGAACCTGAACAAAAGCAGGCCATGTCTAAATTACAAAAGGTGGTAGGTCTTGGCCCATCAGTGTGTCTCAGTGCATGAGCATAGACCTATGAACCAGGAGGTCACAGTTCAATTCCTAGTCAGGGTGCATGCTCAGGTTATGAGCTCAATCCTTAGTATGGGGCATGCAGAAGGCAGCCAATCACTGATTCTCTCTCATCATTGATGTTTCTATCTCTCTCTCCCTCTCCCTTCCTCTCTGAAATCAATAAAATATATATTTTTTAAAGGTGGTAGGTCTCTCAATGCCTTTGGGCACTTAAAGACCCCCATTCAGATATGATTTTGGAAGTGTCTGCCACCTATACACATGCATCCTGGAACTTATGATAAAAATCCCATGAGTACCTCCCTGTTACTGTCGGGATTTTGGAAGGGAAAATTCACAGCTGCTGCTACTCGGTATACATCACTTGAGAGACAATTATTGACCTGATATTGGGGGAATTAACTGAGACTGCCTCAATGAATGAAAGACATACAATAATCAAAAAACTTGAGATATCCATAATGTCTTAGGTGATGTCAAATAAACACTTATAAAGAAGGTAGTTCCCAATAATAAAATGGAAGAGTTCCATAATAAAATGGAAATGGTTTATAAACTAGCATCCTACTGGAGTAATACACAGAGGCACTCACCATATCCATGAATATGTAGCCTCTTTTCCTATAAGACTGACTTTGGAACGACCTGAGGAGATACCAGAACCTGCACATGGACAGTGCCCTGTGAACAGCTTTCAACTGGACAACAAAGCTGCTTGGTTTATGGATGGCAGCTCCAAAATGAATGGACAATATCGTGGTTGGGAAGTTGCCACATTACAACCTGTGGATGGCAAGACTCTGATTAAATAAGACCAGAATAAATGGGTTTAGAGGGCTGAATTACCAGTACATGCTGTTTTCCTAGCAATGACAGAGAAATGGACAATAATAAAAGCCTCTATGTTTGAGTTTTTACTGACTCTTAGGTCATGGCCAATGGCCTGGTCATATGGTCAGGTTGATGAGCAATGGAAAACTGGACCATTAAAGGGATGCCTGTGTGGAGGATTGCTCTACAGAATTCACTCTAGGAATTTAAGGGGTGCATTAAAGTGAGACATGTCGATGGCAGGTTCAGAAGGTGATTGGAATTAACAAGTGGATGGACCTTTGATGTGCTGATCTGAGTTGGCCACCTGGATCCATAAAATGAATAGGGGGTGTGGAGGCTATAACACTGCAGAGAGAGACTGAATCTAGACCTATTCCTCTTGCACCCTATCAGGCATAAAGCCAACAAGAGTTGTTCTGTCAATAAGAACTGTTTTTTTTTCTGTCAACAAGAGAGACAGAGACTGAAGATGACTAAGGGGAAAATTCCCTAGGGTCAAGGCCCTGCATATAGTTGGCAAGTGGATTACATTCGAACAATGTAAGTAGTTCTTGGGGGCTATATATAGGTCTTAACAGGAATACACACTCCAGACTGTGCTTTGCATACCCAGTGGTAGAATAAATGCTCAAAATTCTTGGAACAGAAAATACTGTACCAGTTTGGACCACCGAGTTACAATTCTTTGGACGAAGGGATGCCTTTATAGTCCATAGCATCCAACAGTGGGCCAAGAGATATCACATAAGATAGACGCATCATGTCACATATCACCCTCGGTAAATAGTTTAATATAAAATTAAAATAGGCAGTTGAAACATTTGCTGTCTAAAGCAGGGGGAGATAAAGACATTAGGGGCTGGCTCATATTCAATATGAGGGGGGCTAAGGAAGTTCCCACTGGATAAATTTCTCCAATTTTCTGAGTATCTGGAAAGATGGGGTGGGAGAGGATGCTATTGTGACTATACAATTTTTCCCTACTTCCAGGCAACCTTCTTTTTTCCTACCTGATTCAGTAGTCCCAGGACCAGTGAAGCAACTGTGGGTGCCAGAAACAAGGATGATTTCTAGAAATTGTAACTATACTTTTAAATCTTCATGTCAGAATTCCTAAAGGCTTGATAGGGTGAACTGTGCCTTCACACTATCTGGCAAAGTTGGGGTTGACAGTGAATGCTATTATGTTATCTAGGGGTCTGGTCAGCCCACTAGTTTTATACCTTCATAGCTCTAACCTGTATGAATGGGAGTGGGCTGAGGGGGAGGCATTTGCTAAACAAGTATTGCTACCAGAAATGTGGACCAGCACAGTGGCCAAACCTAATGTTTGAACCACAATGGAGAACCCTTTACCTGTGGAATCTGATTCTATCCCTCAATAGATAGTGCCAGAATTCAGTTACATCTTCAGGCACACTGCTTGTATCCAAGAATTGTTTGTTGGTGTGGGGAAGCCTTCACACACACATTGGAATTGGGTCCAGGAACCTCTTAGAACTCTATTTCTAAAAATTACTCTTTTTCTTTTCATTTGCTATCTAGAAGCAAGGAACAGTATAAGGAAGCATCTTAGGGTATCTTCTAGTACCATGACTCAATACCATATAAATACCAAGTGTGCATATGTCTGATATTAGGCAACAACCAACAAGCCAACAAGTTTAAATATCAGTTTTGAAATTCATAAATTGATGGAAAAAATTCTTGATAAGTTGGAAGGATTCCCAGAATAACTCTGAGAATTTGCCAAGGTTAATTAGCAATTTTTCTTTCATAATAAACCATAAACACATCATTTCTGTTGTTTATATCACCATCTAGTCTACAGTTTTGCTGTAACATTTGATCAAATCTAGTCTTTGCATATTATTCAACATTCTCCCAGTAGATTTATTAAATAATTCAGATGGAATGATACCAAGCAATGCCTGGTATTTAATGACTAAAAACAATTTCACAACCTCAAATTTTCTATTATAATTATTTTTAACTTTGCATAATCACACATTTAATTTTTGAATAATTCAGTATTATTCCCTCCCTCCTTGTCGAGTGTCTAATTCATTTTAAAGACTGAATGAGAAAATTCCTCAAACTTCTGCATGGAAAGAGATTCAAAATAAACATCTCATTTTCAACAGAACAGTAAGGAGGCAGTATATGAGTTTATAAGTATGAAATAAATCTATAGAGGTGATTGGCGTCTCCCTGCCTAGCAATATGGCAAATAGGGAGGTAGGCAGCCTACCTACAATGTATTTCCAGACAAGATGAAGTACTTGAGAAGTTTGTCAAACATCTAGACTCCTCAGTCTTCTGAGTTCAAGTGGTATAAACATTACCATCAGAAAAACCTTAGTAATATCTTTAAGGAGAATGTGCAAAACAACAATTAAACTTCCTGCTATAAAATTTCAATCTTACCCTAGTTTAAAAAGAAGAAAATGAGGTCCCACAAAATCATTACTGCTGAGATTTCCTGAGTATAATAGAAATACTCAAATTTAGATATATCAGTTTTCTCTCAGAAAAAAAATACATAAATGTCAATGAAGAAATGAGTAGTGAAAGAAGATAAAGCAATGATATATCTTCAATTAATTAGGAGTAAGGATGTCAATGCCAAGTAAAACAAGATAAAATACAAAACACAAAGAAAACAATAGCATGATTCTCATCTATTTTAATGATATGGACCACCATTTTTATGACACTCGAATAAAGGACTCAGCTAGGAAAGAAGTAACATCAGATATGCATATGTAAGTTGAGTGATTTGTAGATCTGATCAAAGGAATTTAAACTAAAAAAGAGAGGCGAACAATGTAAGACTGAAATTTAGCTGTGGAAGCAAAAAGTTTCCCATTAAATACAGATTTGTGAGAAAAGTAAATTGCAGTATGTAAGTCTAATTGCATAGATATTTAAAATCCTAAGAATGAAATATCCATGAATACTAGTTGCATGATTAATGTAGAGAGGAGTACAACTTCCAGAGTTATAAGCATATCATTCCTGATCACACGGTGAGATAGAAAAATAGATAATGAGTTCCTACCAAAGAAAACATGTCCTGAGGGTAAGATACAGGATCATAAGTGATTTCAACAATCTGGGTATGTGCTAGAAGTGACACTAGGGTAAAATCAGCTATGTGATAAATCCTGACTAACAAATTAAAATTAATTGGTTAAATTGAAATACATAGAATTTGGGGAAGACAATTAGCATAAGGAAGGATGGGATAAAGTGAATTTAGTCAAATATCCATCTCAGTCTTGACAGAGGAAGAACAAAAATTTATAATCTGTGGGTTGATACTTCTAAAAGTAAATATAGATTATGAAGGTTGAGAATTTCTTTTTTTAATTTTTTAAATTTATCTTTATTGTTGAAAGTATTACAGATGTCCCCTTCACCCTCTCTCCCATTGATCCCCTCCTCCCCACTCCCACCTTCTCCCCAGACCTTCACTACACTGCTGTCTGTATCCATAGGTTATGCATATAGGCATATAAATTCTTTAATTAATCTCTTCCTGCCATGGGCCCCCTCCCTTCCCTCTAAGAATCATCAGTCTGTTGAATGCTTCAATGTTTCTGGATCTATTTTGTTTGTCAGTTTATTTTGTTCATTAGACACCACATATAAGTGGGATCGTTTAATATTTGTAGAATTTTAAAAATATATTTCTAAATAAATAGTTATAAATGATTTGAAGTAAAGATAAGAAATGAACAAAATTACATGTAGACTTCCCACCAAGGTTAAACTAAAGAGAATGGAATAGTTTTGCTAGTATAGTCTAAGAAAAGTCTCAAAATAAAATGACTCTCAAAAAACATCTTAGAAAACAAAACTCTTCTATATTTATATTCAGAACATGTAAAAGAACAAATAAGACTTTGTTAGCGTGGGTGAGGTCATGAAAATGAATGGCAGAAATAAGACAAAACTGATCAATCTTATCAGGCTGAAAAATGTGGAACAAATACTGGCAAGAATCAACTAAATTCTAATATATTTGGCATTGATTGTAAGAGATCACTTAATTGCTTAACATAAATCCAGGATCTCAGTTTACCAAATAGTTCCTAGATAGTATCGCTAAAGCACTGTTTACAGGTAATAAAATGCAACACTGTTTTTTAAAAGGTGAAAAAATGCACTTTGTGATGGGTCATCTAGTTTTGTTAGCTATAAAAAAGATGCCAGAATATGTGTGTGTGTGTGTGTGTGTTCGTGTGTGTATGTGTGTATGTATGCATATATCCTATCTAATAATAGACAAATATGGTAATTAAGCATACCTCCGCTATGCTTCCCATTGGCTAATCAGGGTGATATGCAAATTAACTTCCAACCAAGATTGCGGCTGGCAGCAATGCAGCTGAAGCAAACATGAGGCTTGGTTGCCGCGGTGATGGAGGAAGCCAAGGTTCCCCGCCTGCCACAGCCCGGCTCTGAGCCTGAAAGCAACAGCTCTGAAATGCAACTGTTTCAATTATAGAAGCTAAACAAACCCCAGATATCTGCTTTCAGCCAGCCAGCCTCGGAGCTGGAGCCTCAACAAAGTTTCAATTACAGAAGGTAAATAAACCCCAGAATAAAAAAAAGAAAAAAGAAAAAAAGGAGAGACTGGGAGCTTCAGTTGCAGGCTTGGCCTGCCTGAAAACAGACCTCAGCCCCTCATCCAGGCTGGCCAGGCACCCCAGTGGGGACCCCCACCCTGAAGGGGGTGCGGGCAGCCTGAAAACAGCCATCAGCCCCTCATCCAGGCTGGCCAGGCACCCCAGTGGGGACCCCCACCCTGATCTGGGACACCCTTCAGGGCAAACCAGCTGGCCCTCATCCATGCACCAGGCCTCTATCCTATATAGTAAAAGGGTATGCAAACTGACCCTAACAGCAGAAAGACTGGGAATGACTGGGCATTATGACACACACTGACCACCAGGGGGCAGATGCTCAATGCAGTTGATACCCTCTGGTGGTCAGTGTGCTCCCACAGGGGAGCTCTGCTCAGCCACAAGCCAGGCTGATGGCTGCCAGTACAGCGGTGGTAGTGGGAGCCTCTTCTGCCTCCTCAGCAGCGCTAAGGATGTCCGACTGCAGCTTAGGTCTGCTCCCCGCTGGCAAGTGGACATCCTCCGAGGGCTGCCAGGCTGCCAGAGGGATGTCTGATTCCCAGCTTAGGCCCAATCCTCTGGGGAGCGGGCCTCAGCCAGCAGATAGTCATCCTCCAAGGGGTCCCAGACTGTGAGAGGGCACAGGTTGGGCTGAGGGACCTCCCCACCCAAGTGCACAAATTTTTGTGCACCAGGCCTCTAGTGTATATATATGTATATCTATGGTTTTTAATTATTTAATGTAATAAGAGTATTATAAGTCAATTATGTCATAATAAAATGGCACCTAGGTATGCTGGGATGCCAGTAACAAGTCAGCAGGAAGAGGGGAAAGTGGGTTGATTCATTCTCTAGGTCTGATCTCCAACAAAGATTGTGCACATTCTAAAAGAAGCCTCAGAACTCAGGTCTAATCTGAATTGGCATCAATATGTAAGAGATCTTCACAGTGAAAATACATTGAGGAGTACAGCACCTGGTTAAAAACTTATGAGTGATTTTTCAAGTCCAATCATAGACAATTACAAAGGCTTTCAATGGGAAGAAAGCTGCCTCGCCACACCAGTGCATTGCAGTCTCTGAAGGGAGTGCAGTCAAGCACTCAGGCCTCTGGCTGGTCATGCTCTTCACATATTTGCATTCCTAATCCTGTGCCTTCATTCCTAAATCTCTCAGACAGAGATCTTCTTCAGGTACATCTGCTAAGGCCTCCTTAAATGGGGTATATAAGAAGGACGAAACCCTGAAGACACTTTCCCACACTCTAAGTAGTCAGTACTCATCTACTCCTAATCTCCTCCCTTGGCTTTCCATGGTCTGAAGGTTGATAAACCCCCAGAGTATTTTGTTTAGATCCCTGTTATAGGCTGAATTGTGTCCACCCCAAATTCATAGTTAAATTCTAACATCCAGTACTTCAGAATGTGTCTGTATTCAGAAACAAGACCTATAAGAGGTAATTAAGATAAAATGAAGTCATATGGGTGGATCCTTCTGCTGTGCAGAAGCTTTTTATTTTGATGTAGTCACATCTGTTTATTTTCTCAGTTTCCGTTGCCCTAGGAGCTGTATTGATAAAGATATTGCTTTGACATATGTCTGATATTTTGCTGCCTATGGAGTCTTCTAATATTTTTATGGTTTCCCATCTTACATTTAATTCCTTTGACCATTTTGAGTTTATTTTTGTATAAGGTGTAAGTTGGTGATGTAGTTTCATTTTTTTGCATGTATCTGACCAATTTTCCCAGCGCCATTTATTAAAGAGACTGTCTTGACTCCATTGTATGCCCTTGCATCCTTTGTCAAATATCAATTAAGCATAATGGCTTGGGTAGATTTCTGGGTTCTCTGTTCTGTTCCATTGGTCTATATCTGTTCTTATGCCAATACCAGATATTTTTGAGAACAGTGGCTTTGTAGTATAGCATGATATCTGGTATTGTGATCCCTCCAACTTTGTTCTTCTTTCTCAGGATCGCTGTGTGGCTATTCAGGGTCTTTTTTTATGCCAGATGAAGTTTTGAAGAGTTTGTTCTAGGTCTATGAAATATGCCATTGGTATTTTCATGGAGATTACATTGAATCTATAAATTGTTTTGGGTACTACGGACATTTTAATGGTATTGATTCTACCAATCCATGAACATTGTATGTTCTTCCATTTGTTTATGTCTTCCTCTATCTCATTTTTCAATGTCCTGTAGTTTTCTGAGTACAGGTCTTTTACCTACTTAGTTAATTTTATTCCTAGGTAACTTAATTTTTTTGATGTAATTGTAAATGGAATTGTTTTTGGTTTTTTTTTTTGTTTGTTTCTCTTTCTGCAAGTTCTTTAATAGATGTATAAAAAAGCCACAGATTTCTGGCTTAATTTTGTATCCTGTTACATTGCCAAATTCATTTATTAAGTCTAGTAGTTTTTTGATGGAGTTTTTAGGGTTTTCTATGTACAATATCATGTCATCTGTGACCAATGATAGTTTTACTTCTTCTTTTTTCTAATTTGGATGCCTTTTATTCTTCTTCTTGCCTGATCGCTATGGCTAGCATTTCCTGTTGAACAGGAGTGGTGCATTGAAACATGTTTAAATGAAAACAAACAAAAAAACACCTTGGTGATCTTCTTGTGAATATTTCCAAGTGTTTAAATAGATATACTAACATTCCCTCTGTCTTACCATATGCTCTTTTAGCAATTTAACATACTAAATTAAGATGGCAAACCTACAGGTAGCATACTAATATGTCAACATACATAAGTGTACTGGTCTATTGTTTATATGAAATGACTTGAAAAATTTCTTACAGATCTCACAGAGCTCTTTCACTGACCTATCCAAAGGACTATAATAGCCACAGTTCATTCACACATTGGGATAGAGTCATTAAAAATCCATGTTGAGGTGCAAATAGTATGTAGGCTTTTACCAACCACTTAAACTTCAGTTTGAATTGTACGCATCAGACTGGTAATGAAGAACATAAAATCATTCAGTAGCCAAGGGAGTCTCGATTTCTAGAGAATGGAGTGAAGCCATGGGGGAACTTTGCAGGCATTTAGCAATTTCATAAGTTAACAGCAAAGCAAACTAAAATTCATAGGTATGGGAAGATATTTTCTCTTTACTTTTTTCACTTTATTGTATTGTTTGGTTCTGGAAATTATAAATATAAATATTTAACAGATATTTTACAGATGGTTTTTGTTGCATAGAAAATTTAGATAATCTAGCCAAAACCGGTTTGGCTCAGTGGATAGAGCATCGGCCTGTAGACTGAAAGGTCCCAGGTTCGATTCCGGTCAAGGGCATGTACCTGGGTTGCGGGCACATCCCCAGTGGGAGATGTGCAGGAGGCAGCTGATCGATGTTTCTCTCTCATCGATGTTTCTAACTCTCTCTCTCCCTTCCTCTCTGTAAAAAATCAATAAAATATATTTTTAAAAAATTTAGATAATCTCTATTGTGAACACTGAAGACCAACTGTAATTTCAAAATTTTGTTGATGTGTTTACATACTATTTCATTCAGAACTTCATTAACTTTGCTGCAATTTGAGAAGTACACCTACGATTAATATGTGAGAGTTCCTAATAATAAAAAAAGCTAACATTTATTGGATGGTTACCATTTGCAAGTCACTGAGCTTAGACATTTGTGAGTAAATCAACTTAATGAATTCTCTGAACATTAGGAGGCAATGCTATTATTATCCCAATTTTGCATATGAGGAGCTGAGCTCACAGAGAGTAAGTGACTTGTCTAGCTTGTGAAAGTTAACATTCATAATTAGGTTTTTCAGACCCTAGCACAGGGGTGGGCAAACTTTTTGACTCGAGGGCCACAATGGGTTCTTAAACTGGATCGGAGGGCCGGAACAAAAGCATGGATGGAGTGTTTGTGTGAACTAATATAAATTCAAAGTAAACATCATTACATAAAAGGGTACGGTGTTTTTTGTTTGTTTGTTTTGTTTTTTAGTTTTATTTATTTCAAACAGGCCGGATCCAGCCCGCGGGCCGTAGTTTGCCCACGGCTGCCCTAGAACCAAAGCACTTAAGAAATTTAGTATGTGATGTGACTTCAGCTTAACATAGAATTGACTTGTAGTCAGAGGAGTTCAAACGAGTCCAAAGGGAGATTATGATGCTTATTACTTGAAATGTTACAGCCGAGTTTTAATGACCATTCAACAGACATGAAATGGTGATTAGAGCCCCCTCCAAGTTGTGATATTCTCTTGTACTGGACACAAAATCTGATCCTGAATAAAGAAAAGGTCAACAGAAGAATATGAACAAAGAAAAAAGGATGCAGAAGCTATTTATGGACTTTTCTTTTTCTGTATGAGCTTATTTTTTTGGAATGCATTATTGGGAATTACCAGAATCTATATTTGAGAGTAAGAATAAGAGTTTCTTCCAGAGCCAGGCATAATGTGATTGAATGACATCATCCTTCAGTTTTATCTGAGCACTCATTACCTTTCACTCATGCATAAGATCAAAAATGAATAAATGAGCAGTACTGAGTCCATGAGCAATGACACAGATTCATGTGAGCTATTATATCTTTTTATTACACACATATACTAGGTGCCCTAGCCTTTAAATGCACAGAGTAAAAAGGACTTATTTGCAAAAAATATTATTTTTATATTTAAAATTGGAAAATTCAGTATGTTTATGTTTTCTAACTCAGAGAAAGGGATTATATCACATGGGTAATTCAATTCCAATAGCCACTTCAATGGAATACTACTGCTTTATTTAGCAGTCACTGTGTTGAAAGCATTAATAGGTCATAATGAACTAACAAACTAATGGTTACTTGGTTTCTTGGTGTTAATAGCTTAAATGTCTTTTAAAAGTTGCGTGCTTCCAAATAAGTCCTATGTATGCACAAAATATAGCCAAATAAACATTGGCTTTTAATCCTTGAATTGCAAAAACAAATATAAAAACCAAAATCTTCCTTCATTGTTTTGTCATAAAATCCACATAATATTTTATACTTAATTTGATTCATTCATTGACTCTCCTCAGTATATGGTACAAATTTATCTATACAGATAGATGAATAAAAACATTTGGCCATATCTGCAAACACAATGTTAAGTTGTTTAAGATGAATCATTCATAATAATATATTGATTTATTATTATGCTTTATATTAGGACTTAGGTCAGCAAGGGTGATTGTATTTGAGATCCTATTTTTGAAAACATCTTATTAAGGTCATTTGAAGACATATTAACATAAAATAGTCAATCACTGTGAAAAAGAAAATCCTACTTCTAACAGAACACTGACTCCCACTAGGACCCAGTAATGATACACTGGGCTCTATTTACTCTCACCCCAAGTTCTATCTTGGTGACAAAGACATCATTTTATATAATGACAAAGATATGAAAGGTTTGGATTGCCAGCATATAAATCACAAACTAATAGGAAAGTATAGTTTAGCAAAAAATAAATAAAAATTTAAAAAGTGGATTGCAAATTCCGGTCATGAACAGCGAATTCCAGTCATGAACAGTGAAATGGTAACATCCTTCACTTTTTTTACTTGCAATGATGATAGTATTACTGTTACTCTTATTTAAAATTAAGAATTTAGCCCAGCTGGCATGACTCAGTGGTTGAGTGTTAACCTATGAACCAGGAGGTCATGGTTTTATTCCTGGTCAGGGCACATGCCTGGGTTGTGAACTCAATTCCCAGTGTGGGGCATGCAGGAGGCAGCCGATCAATGCAATGATTCTCTCTAATCATTGATGTTTCTGTCTCTCTCCCTCTCTGAAATCAATAATATATATATATATATATATATTTTTTTTAAGAATTTTTAAAATGATAGATAAAATATATTGGTTAACTGGGTCCTTTCTGATTAGTAGATTGTTTCAGTGGTTCAGATTCAATTTATTAATGAATTAATAAGACAAATACATATATGTGTCAAAATTAATGTCCAGCTCCAAACAGATATCTGATTAAAAAAATTAGGAAATAGATAAGATCATTGAATTGAAAACTCTGTTTTATTTGGAAAAGTAAATGGCAGCTTGTAATGTATGTTTTTTTTTAGCTTTACTTATTGAGAAATAGGTACTCAGGATTAATTAATATTCCCAAATGATTATGCCTGTAAGTAAAGCATAGAATTTTATGTAAAACTAATTTTTTCTCTAGACCAGGATTCATAAATTTTCTAATTTTCCTTCTTTGGTATGGTTGTTACTTAGTCATTCAATGTTTGATCAGAGCATTCATAATAAGTTTGCCATTAAATCCTATAAGCTAAGAGATTTTATAAAATACCTATTTTTTCAATATGATGCTTGGAAATTATTAATTCCTGAAATTAATTGTTAGTGTTTACTAACAACAGAATTTTTACCAAAGTATTCAAATATTAGTATTAATATTTAGTATTAATATTAATATGAACATTATTAGATATATAAATATTTTAAATATTATTTAGGTGCGATCATTTTAAATACTCTATATCTCCTGCAAAGACTCTATGCTTACTAACCATAAATTGAGACCACAGAAATATTATGCTTTTTGAGTTCTATGAGCCATTTAAACATTTACCTGAAAATTAAGCAATATGACTATGGAAATGATAGAGACACAACCTCAAAACAAAAAGTTTTAAGGAGAATGCCAAACAGCTGATATTTGCATGTGTACATTTAAGGTACCAAAAAATAAAATAAAGACTAAGTAATTCCATATAAATAAATGCAGATTAAAAATTCACTTTTTTAAATTAAATCTAAAATATAAAATGAAGCCTTGAGTAAAAATAAGTAATAAATCAAGTTAAATATGAGAATTTAGAGGAGAGCTAAGAAAAAATGAATATTCAATTAATAATTTTCTAATAAATTGTTCACTTAGACTTTTAAATGTGAAGAACGAGAAAGTGAATAAATTCAAGAATGCCTTCCAAATTCAATTTTCATTAGGTAAAGGAAATGGAAAAGCATATATTGTTAAATATATACAGTGGAAAATGGAAAACACATTGATTTTTTTTTGTAAGAGAAACTACTAAGGAAACACAATGCTGAAAATTATGAATAAAATATGCATAAAATGTTCAAAAAATTAAAACTACATATTAATGTATGGCATATCTTTGAGTGCCCTAAGCCACTTTTTGTACAGAACAAAACATATGGTGATACATTTTATGAAAGCTTTGCAACAGTGCTCCCAAATAAGCAGTATAGCTATTTCTGTAATTGCAAAACAACTAATTTTTTACAAATTTGGGACACCAGTTCATAGATAGGCAACAGCTGCAGTTATGTCAGCTGCATCCCAATGTTCCACATACCTCTGCTCAAGAAAATATAAGAAGAGATGGCCTCCTTTTTTTAAATTTTATTTTTTATTGATTTCAGAGAGAAAGGGAGAGGGAGAGAAAGGTAGAAACACCAATGATGAGACAGAATCATTGATCGGCTGCCTCCTGTAAGCTCCCTACTGGGGATTGAGGCTGAAACCCGGGCATGTGCCCTTGACTGGAATCAAACCCTGGACCCTTCAGTCTGCAGGCTGAGGCTCTATCCACTAAGAAAAACTGGCCACAGCAAGACTGCCTCCTTTTATTGCACTATCTTCTCTCCTTTCAAATAAATATTCTGAAGGTCATCAGTAATGAAGACTTACCAAGGACTTCTGCATTCAAGAGAAGGTGGGGGACAGACCCCAGATCTCTAGAAGTCAGCACTAAGATCTGAACATAGAAATCATGGTTTAGAAAAACTAAAGAGGAGAGAGAAAGGACTTCGTACCTGGTACAAGTTGCTAATTCCTTTCACAGCTGGGAACCCTAGTTGTTGGCTCTCTGGCTTAATGGCTGAGAGAACTTTTTTTTTTTTTTTTTCCTCTAGTAGAAAGTGGTTAAAAAAGAAACACACAAGAAAAGAAGTTCTATTGGTTGTTGCCTTTTTAGAAAAGAGTAACTTCATTCTCTCCACCCCCATTCTCTTTGTCTTTCTTTGTCCTTAGTTATTTTCTCTCCTTCCCAGGAAACTAGTTTAGAGGGAGGAGTATTTATTTTGGCTCCGAGGATGCTCAGTTGTGTGACAACTGCTCTCTGCAGTGTAGCTGGCAGAATGTGATGTGAATACTAAACAAGATTGCATTAGGCAAATCTTAGCCAAACCAGATTTCCAGTCTCCCCTTTTGAGTAGGCTTGCTTTGTAATACACTGGAGTACTATGCTGATACAAAACCTGCTCAGTATTTTAATAACTGCATTTGTGGAGAAAGGGTACCCAGGATGTTTGCATCCCATGAAAGCAGATCTATCCTTTTTCTTTTTAATCCAGATGTTGTTGTCACAGAAAGGCTGACATTCTCTATATCGAAGTGTTCCTCAAATGTGGCAATGACTTTTTTAAAGACATTTTTATTGATTTCAGAAAGGAATGGAGAGGGAGAGAGAAATAGAACATCAACGATGAGAGAGAAGTATTGATCAGCTGTGGCAATGATATTTTAAAATATATTTTTTTATTTATTTCAAAGAGGAAGGGAGAGAAAGAGAAAGATAGGAACATCAATGATGAGAGAATCATTGATCAACAGCCTCCTGCACGCTCCCTCCTGGGCACTGAGCCTGCAACCTGAGCATGTGCCCTGACTGAGAATCAAACCATGACCTCCTGGTCCATAGGTCGATGCTCAACCACTGAGCCACACCGGCTGGGCTGTGGCAATGATTTTTGCATGTACCAGTAAAAGATCACTGAAGTTTGCTTTCTCTTTTTATCTGCTGAATTTTTAATAATCAACCTTTCAGTTTTTCAGTAATCATCTCTCATACAAAGTTTAAGATATCAATACTCCCTTAAATCTCATGCATAAATAACATTTAAGAGAATGGAAAAAATATCATTTTTGCCCAAATCTTGGTGAAAATTTAATATAGACAAAATTCACAAAAGTTGTATGAAAGTTGAAAATTGTTCCAATGGTTATGTATAAATTTTAGAAAATAATAAATCTAACAGTTGTAACCTATGAAACACCTTAGTTTGCTGGTGCTATGGTCTGAATGTTTATGCTCCCTCCAAATTCATATGTTGAAGCCTAAATCCCCAATGTGATGGTATTTGGAGGTGGGACCTTTGGGATGCAATTAAGTCATGAGGGTGAAGCCCTCATGAATGGGATTAGTGCACTCCACGTTCACTACATGAAGACACAGCATAAAGATGGTCTCCTATGAGCCAGGAAGCTCACCCTCACCAGACAGTAACTCTGTAGGTGCCTTGATGGTAGACTTTCTAGCCTCCAGTACTATGCGAAATACATGTTTGTTGTTTAAACCCAGTCTATGGGATTTTTGTTAAAGCAGTCCAAATGATCTAAAACAGTTGGCATATATGAAACTTATAAAAGATATAAAATAAAAGTATTTAATAGTGATGCTGAAAATGGCTTATAGGACAGCAAATATCATACCCCCAACATATTTTAGGAAGGATTTAAGCATGCTAATTATATCAAACTCAGAATAAATAGGGAATTATCAAAAGAGCAAGTTCAAAGAATTTAGTTATATAGGCTATGCATATAGATGATGCATAGAATTATTTGACATATGCTTGTTACAATTGCATCTAATTATCTCAATGATTTTTTCTAATGTAATTTCTCTTACTTTTATTCAATGACTAGAGGCCCAGTGCATGAAAATGTGTGCACTCGGGGGGTCCCTCATCCCGCCTGTGCCCTCTCATAGTCTGGGAGCCTTCAGGGGATTTCCAATTGATGGCTTAGGCTCGCTTCCTCTGTGGGAGGCAACCAGCGGGTTGATTGGGGTATGGTGCTAGCTGGAAAGTGGCTGGCCCCGCCCCCTGATTGCCTCTCCACCGCCTCTAGTTGCTGCCTCCTGATTGCCGTCTCCTCCTTCTGTCTGCTGGCACCCGCCTTGGCTGGCCTGGTGCCACCCACTCACCGGACCTGGCCCCCGCTGACCAGTAATCCTGCCATTCAGTCAATTTGCATATTAAGCTTTTATTATATAGGATTGTTACTTAAACTTCCATTCTATTCTGGACAGGAAGCCTAAACAGTTTTTTGACAACTCAGTTGTAATATCTCCCAGAGACCAATTAAGTTAATTAGTGAAGCTACCCAGAAAATATATAATTAAACTATAATCCCTTTTAAGTTTTTTTTTTCATTTTCTATATCATTATTAAACACTTGGTAACTGAGACTTCACCTATCACCAACAATGCAATTTAAATCTATTAACTCGTACATTTTTCCAGGCAGTTCCCATCATCCATCATACAAAGTAGGGTATGTGGCATACACATAATAATGACATTATATGTTCAGTTTCTGGACTTTAATAATGTTGATATATTTTTAATATTTTCAGTCTTTTATAATGGGCCCACTTAACAACTCTGACACATCATGAGACAGACAGTAATTCAGCATCAGTCAGATTTACACTAACAACATCTAGAACTACTCTCAACTTAGCAATAGTAAACTCATTATTTCCAGAGCCTCAGTATAATACCTTCTCTCTCAAGTCAATTTCTAAACTTGAAAAGTTGAAAATGCCTCATAAGATAAAACAATTCCCAGTGAAATGGGGAAGACATATAGTACCAATAACAATGATAATATGACAGGAAAGTCCCACTTTGAGCCTTACATGAATAGAATCTACAAATAAACACTTTCCCTTACTACCCTCTCTCACAAGACATGTGTAGCCAAATGATGATTTACATTAGCTACAAATAAAAACAAGGTTCTAACCTCTACATCAATCCTTACGTGAAGAAAATGATCATTATTTTTCAGTGGCTAACAGTTAAATTCTAGTTTTTCTTTTATTTTTTTTTTAATATTAGGATTGCTTCACCAGTGATTGAGTTTAAGACTTGTTTAAACTGGGTTAACAACAGTACTCAAAATATTTTGCAATAAATAATCAGGAGGCAGTGTAAATAACTACTGATTTTTGTGATGCTTTTACCTTTATAAACATATATTATATTGAGTTATAGCAAACTGCCATAGCTAACTTGTAGATTTCTCTTCATAATAATTATATAAGACACTTAAGCTAGTAGAATCAATATTTACACAAACTGACCTATGTGAAGGTAAAAGGCCTTCTTAATGACACTATAAACACTACATTACAGAAAGATATGTCTCCTTTTAGAGTTCTCAAGGGGGGGAAAGTATTTAAGTCTAGGTTATTTCTGGGAGTTTTTAGAAGCCACTTTATGTGGGGAAAAATCTTTAACTAAAAAAAAATCTTTAAAAAGTGCTGTTTTACACCACACTGTCAGCAGTAGTTAGTAAAAAGGCTAACAATACAAAAAAATGCATAAAAAGAAACAATCTGTTGCAGATATTCAGGCAACCTGTTATTCTTCTGATTCTATGACAGATGTACATTTTGAGTGAAATAGAAGTAACACTTGGCTGCCAAAAAAAAAAAGTCTTTACAGGCAATTGTGCCAAACGATGTTATATATTAACATTGAAAATGTCTGATGCTCACTGTGCAAAGATTCTTCTTGAGCTTTAAGTCAGAGCTGTGATTGAGTTTAAGACTTGTTTAAACTGGGGTAACAATAGCAGAATTAGGGTTTCATAGGCATATGGCAGGATAGTAAGAAGCTAGGAATATCCCTGGGCAAGTGGAATGAGGAAACTGAACTGAGACAGGAAAATTAAACAAGACCAAACAATTTGGGCAGCTTGTACCCAGCTAGTGGATTGTGAAACCTTATCTTCCCAACCAAGAACACCTGAGAGCAAATGGTTTATACCTCACCTCCCTAAGCAGAGAATACATAACTCACATCACCCTGGCCTGAGAAAATAGAGAACAGAGTCCCAATTAATGCCATTTATGCCAGCTAAATCTAAGGACAGATAAAATCTGGGGGACAATAAAACACCAAAAGTATTTGGATGGTATCACTTGGGGGATGTTAGGAAGGAATGATAGCTACTAGGGCAAGAGGAGGGGAAGGAAAGAAAAAGGGAAATTTATCTCACCCACTAAATAAAGAAGTCAGCCATTTTAGGACTTGCCAAATATGATGAACAGATGTATATACAAACATTCTGAGATAAGCCACAACAATGTAGAAGGGGAGTTTAAAACCTCATCTGCTACCCAAGATATTCAGCAGGGGAGCTTTGAAACCTATAGGAGGAAAGATATAAACCTCTTAAATCCCCATTGGGCTGGGCTCTCAGACTACCTGAGTTGCCTGCTTATGCTTTATGCCAAGTGTATTCTTAATACATTCACTTGCTTTGCTTCCTTAATAAATTCACTTGCTTTGCTTCAACACTGTTGTCTGTCACTCATCTAAATTCCTTCTTGTGAACTGACAAGAACCAAGGAGGGGAGAGCCCCATTAGACATGGTTAGCTCTCCTGTAACAGGCCCAATGATTAAAACTGGCACTCCTATAACAAGATTGGGAAGTATCCATTTGAATTGACAAATATACAAACTTAAAAAAATTTAAGTGACTACTGCAAATTTTATAGCAACTTTTCTAATTTAATGAAGACAGTGGACATTTCTTCATTATATAATATAAATGTAAATTTCACAAAATTCCAAGATTGAGTTATTGTTATATTTTGATAAGGATAAATGAAAATGTATTTGAGCATTTTACTTTACTTAATTAGGATTTATATTCCACTTATTTCCCAAAAGACTTCATGATGCTCTATCATAATTTACAATGAAATTAGCAATGACACAAACATAACTGGAACCTTGAAAAGAGGA
Organism: Myotis daubentonii; assembly: GCF_963259705.1. NCBI lineage: Eukaryota > Metazoa > Chordata > Mammalia > Chiroptera > Vespertilionidae > Myotis > Myotis daubentonii. The sequence goes on along the minus strand of NC_081861.1, from coordinate 32,850,617 downwards.
CATATATGGAAAAAGGAAATAAGGAATATATAACTTTATTTAGGTTTCATTTTCTCAGAAAAACAAAAGCAAGAAAATTATTAGAAAGAAAATGTTTTCCTTGTTTCAAAACCAATTTTTATGAAGATGTCATTGATATAGAACAGTGTATTAGTTTTAGGTGTACACAATAATGATATGTTACCTGTAAAAATTATGCAATGATTACTACAATAAATTTAGTCAACATCCATATCACACATTTATATATTTTTTTGTGTATGATAAGAACTTTAATATCTACTCTTTTGGCAACTTTTGAATATGCAATACACTGTTGTTAACTATAGTAACCATGCTGTACGTTGTTACATCCCCAGGACTTGTTTATTTCATAAATTGAATTTGTAACTTTTGACCACTTTCATCTATTTAGCCAAAGCTCTCCCTTCCCTTTTGATAACCACCAATCTGTACTCTGTTTCCAAGAGCTCAGGGTTTGTTTTGTTTTTAATTCCACATAAAAAATGATATTATACAGTATTTGTTTTTGTATAATTTATTTCATTTAGTGTAATGCCCTCAAGGTCTATTCATGTTGTCACAATGGCAGGGCTTTCTTCTTTTTTTTATGGCCATGCTGATATATATATATATATATATAGCATACCATATTGAGGCAGAATAGTAAGAAGCTAGGAAAATTCCTAGGAAAGTGGAATAGAGAAACTGAGATAAGATAATTAAACAAGGCCAAATAATTTAAACCACTTGCAACCAGCTAGTGAACCACAGACCTTATCTTTCTTAACCAAGGACACTTGAGAACAAATGGTTTATACCTCTCCTCCCTAAGCAGAGAATGGAGATAAAACCCCCAAGACAAAGGGTACTTGCCATGCTCTTTATCAGGCATGAACTTTGTACTTCCTCCTACACTGTAAGGGTCCTCAGGAGACTTGCAACCAGGGGAGCAATGGGAAGCAGCAGCGCTCCAGGGCTTAGCCCCTGATCCTGTCTCCAAGGCCCCCCTTTCTCTGACTTTCCAGTGAGCTAACAGCTGCCTTGCCTTCGCTCATTTCTTTCACTGTGACTGTTACTTCCAAGTGAGCTAACAGCAGCCCCTCCTTGGCCCACTTCTTTCCTACAACATATCTAGGAAGCCAAAGCAGAACTCCCCCAGGCTCTCTCCTGTACCATACATATATTGTAGTTATAATATTTAAGTATTATTAATTTTATTTCATAGCATTTAAGTTACAGGATGTCAAGGAGAAGAATAAATATAACTCAAGGAATACCTCTTACCAGAAAAGAGAATTTTTCTGTGAAGCTCAGAAAATTTCAGACAAGAATGAGGAGAAGCGAGGGAGAGCAAGATGATCAGCCCATCTTTTTGAAAACAGCTCCTTGCATGTTATATCTACCTCTTTTCCAAAGGGACAATTTAGTTTAATCCAATACTACACAGTACTGGAAGGAATGACCAGAAGATTGTGGTAGGTAATTCAGGTGTTTCACTGCTTTGCTTCTTAAATTTTATGGCTTTTTTGTGTTGTTCTTTCCAATGTTTTCTGTGCAGTCTTTTGAAATATTTATGTCCAATATCCATGCTAAATAAAAAAAAAAAGCAACAACACTACTGATTACTCAGTTTTCTTATCTCCAGGAAGATAGAATTATATGATTTATAAAGTGTTTTGTAGTATTAAAGTACCATGATGATTATAGTTTGATATATTTTAAATTCACTATTCAGTATAAGTCTTATTATTTCTATGTCATCTAATCTCTCAGTTAATTCACTTCCCAGAAAAAAAAACAAAAAACGTGTGGACAGGAGACACAGCTGACTGGATTTTTCAATTTTCACTTTTCAACAGGTTATATTTGTATCGTGCTGATACACTAAAAAGAGACATAAGTAAAAATGATTATGTTAGGTGGAAAAAAACTGCTTCCAAAAATTACATAACTATAATATTATATATGACATATGTAATTACATATGACATTTTTTACATATCATTATATATATGATATGTATATAATATCCAACTCACTCTTTTTTTCTATCTTTAATAATCTCCTTAACACTAAAGTCATATGTGCTAATGGAAGACAAATTTGAAAATACAGATAAGCAAAAAGAGACAAAGAGGAACTGAAAGAAGAAAAATCTATTTTAATTCCAACATCCAGAGACAATGATTATTGTTTTACAGTGTTTTCTCTCTCTCTTTTACTCCCTACCTCTGGGCATACTATGCATGCAGTTTTGTAACTTTGGTTAATGATCTCAATATTATATTACATATTATGTTTTCATGTTAACAAAATGAGGTCTTTCTCATGTCTCTTCCACAAAAGACCTTTGATTTAATTAAAGCACTATCATTTGCTTACTCTTCTATTTTTTATATTTTAGTTTGTCTCAATTTTTTGTTCAAGTGAACACAGCTGTAATGTATATTTTGAGAGTGCTGGAAACAGTATTCTGATATTTTCCCCTGGCTGTAAACCATTATTTTAATCTATATAGGGTATATTTAAGTATAAAATATGAAGTAAACATATATAGTTACAGAAAAAGTATATATATTTCCTAAATGACTATTTGTTCTAACATACTTAACTGAGTAGTAACTTTTCCATTCCAATTTGATATGCTCTATTTATTATATACTAAATAATTATCTTCTGTCTTTCCCTCTATAATTGCTAGTTTGTTCACTTAATCTGTATCACACAAATTTTCTAAAATATTTTTATTGATTTTTAGAGAGAGAGAAAGGGAGAGGAAGAGAGAGAGAAAAAGAGAGAGAAACATCCATGAGAGAGAGAAACTGATCAGATGCCTCCTGCATGCCCCCTACCAGGGATTAAGCCTGCAACCAGGATTTGTGCCTGGAACGGAATTCGAACTGGCAACCTTTCAGTGCATGGGATGACTCCCAACCTACTGAGCCACACCAGCTAGGGCAGTAGCACACAATTTTTATTATAGCTTTATGCGAACTGATTTTACATTGTGTAGGTAATTGTTATAATCATTGGAGCATACATTGCAGCAGGAGAAATCTACCATGATAAACAGTTTATACATACAATATATGATAGTGAAGGCTTATAATGCCCTGACAGACACACTGATAACTACCAAATCCATTTACTTTAATTCATTTTGATGTGACATTTTTACTGATGGTCTTTGTACTGGTGTGTGACTTGGGCTGCTGTTCTCAATTAAGAATGACAAGCAAGAAGAGTCTCTCTAGATGTAGAAATACAATTCTCTGGAGATAGCTCTGATGATGAATTAAAGCCCAGTGGTCAAGAACATGATTTTTTACTCACTAGTCAAAACAAAGGTAATTTGAGAAACTAGAAATCTGTAAATATTTTTTCTCCTGTTCTTAGATTACAATAAATGTTAATATTATTTAGTTTTATTCAAAAGTATGACATCAAAGACATTGAGAAATAATGGATACGAGGCATTATTTTCAACCTGGCCATTCTATTATTAATAATAGAACTCTGGGAGATGGATAACAAAAACAAAAATAATATGATGATTTCATTACTCCATTAAGCAAAAAAGATTTCTTGAACATGCTAGAAAAGCACAAGACCTAATAAGATGTTATCTTTTTTTTTATTTAAACATATTTTTATTGATTTTTTACAGAGAGGAAGGGAGAGAGATAGAGAGTCAGAAACATCGATGAGAGAGAAACATTGATCAGCCGCCTCCTGCACATCCCCCACCGGGGATGTGCCCGCAACCCAGGTACATGCCCTTGACCGGAATCGAACCCGGGACCCCTCAGTCCGCAGGCCGACGCTCTATCCACTGAGCCAAACCGGTTTCGGCATGTTATCTTAACATCTTTATCCATAAGGACAAATCTGAATCATGGCATGACCTCAATTTTTCCATTGAGAAAATGAGGTCCTGAGCCTAATTACAGCTTATAAATTTTACTTAAAAATACATTTTAAGACATTTTTGTCCCTTGGATCCCAGCAAAAATGTGTTCAATGACAAAAGAGATAACAAAGACAGAATAATAAGGGGGGGGGGATCAGAAAAGTTATTTTTATCTTTGAAAATTTTGAGAAATGTATATAATGCACTATATTTTGCTGGGCTAGATAATAGTACATATACTTTACACTGATTTTCTTAAATATAAAGTGTTCTCTTGTAAACCATTTAATATTTGAGTCCCTAACTTTAATACTTCACGTAAGCCTGAAAGATTTCTTAATTCTTACAACTTATTAAGGGTTTAATAACAGGTCAAATTCATTCAAAAAGGGTAAAATGATCAAGGATATTATTTGACAAATTATACAAATGATATAATTTAGACCAATTATACAAATTATGGGCACGCTTTTTAAGGAAAATGAAAATATTAAGTCTGATATAAAGAATTTATGATAACTAACCATGTGTGAGATAAAAAAGTTTTACATTAATATTTCTCATTATACATAGAATTCCAAAACACACACACACACACACACAAACACACACACACACACACACACACACACACATATATATATATACATATATACTTATATATGTATATATACTTATGTACATATATATATAAATATATATTATTGATGTCAGAGAGGAAGAGAGGGGGAGAGAGAGATAGAAACATCAGTGATGAGGTGATGAGAGAGAACCATTGATCAGCTGCCTCCTGTACGCCCCCTACTGGGGATTGATCCTGTAACTCAGGCATTTGCCATGACTGAGAACAGAACCGTGACCTGCTGGTTCATAGGTCGACACTCAACCACTGAGCCATGCCAAGTGAGCAAAAAATGTCATTTTCTTTAGCCTTGATCGAATTCAAATTAGACACAGACAATATTTCTTATTCATAAAGTCAAATTTTGTTCAACTCCTTGATGCAGAACTAAAATCATTTGCTTGTGCTATCATAGTATTTTGTTTATACTTCTATGTTGAATGCATTGTAACCTAAACTTATTATAATTTGTCATGCCCATGCCTGCAGTTGCCACTAGATTGTGAGTACATTAGGAAATGGGCTATAATTTATTCATCTTTATAACTTGGCAAACAAAGTAGATTGTTGTACAAAGAAGGAACTTAAATTTACTAAGTAAATTATAAAGTTTATAGTATAATCAATTCTCATTCATATAATAAAAGCCCAGCGACCGTTACAGTGGAACAACCAGAACGACCAGTCACTATGATATGCACTGTCCACCAGGGGACAGACGCTAAACACAGGAGATGCCTCTTGGTGGTCAGTGCACTCCCACAGTGGGAGCACTGCACAGCCAGAAGCCAGGCTCCCAGCTGGGGAGTGCAGTGGTGGTGGCCTCTCCCTCCTTGGCAGCAACGCTAAAGAGTGGTGAGCCAAGCAGTAAGGAGCGAGCAGGTAGGCAGTAAAGAGTGGCAAGCCAAGTGGTAAGGAGTGAGCAGGTGGGCGGTAAGGAGCGAGGGGTCCCAGATTGTGAGAGGGCACAGGCCAGGCTGAGGGACCCTCCTCCTGCACGAATTTTGTGCATAGTGCCTCTAGTTATACTATAACAGACTATGGTGTAGGATAAAATAAGATAATCTAACTAACCCAAGTGTCTTTATTATAAAAGAAGGCTCAGTTATCAAATACAAAGTATTGTCATTCCTCATATGAGATTGTAAACATAAAGTGTGTTCTACAGCATTCTTTTAACACCAGGACATAGCACAGTGTTCAGAAAGTAGTAGATAGCCAATAAACAATGGTTGGTAATTGCAATGTGCCCTACCATAAGGTGATGCAAGGGTTCATATTTTACCATTCAACTTGAGGGGAAAAAAAGTTTTGAAAAACAATTAGAGCATATGTACTATACGAATTGAATAATTCTCCTAAAGAAAATATAATTGGGGGAAACCAAGATGGCGGCATAGGTTAACGCCGGAGATTGCTGCCCTCGAACAACCACTTCAGAGATATAACTAAAGGACAGAACGGACATCATCCAGAACCACAGGAAGGCTGGCTGAGTGGAAATTCTGCAACTAGGAGGAAAGAGAATATCATACCCAGACTCAGAGGAGGCGCAGTGCTGAAGTGAAATACTCAGGTGCGGAGTGCGCGCGCGGAGCGGGCTGGCGGCGGAGGGCGCGGTTGTTGTTTTCAATCCGGAGGGAGTTTCGGGCGAGTCTCTGGGGACCAAGACTCAAACGGGAGAAGCGGGACTGTCTGGCTTCGGTCGGAACTCGAAGGCAGCTTTCTCTCCGAGGTTTGCAGCCATTGCTGGGACTCTGAGAGGCAGAGCCCCTGGGGAAGGAACTGAGAGCAGCCATAACTGCTTGCTCCGCTTGCCCTGTAGATCCCCGGGGACCCGCCCCGCCCAAGCCCTGCACAGAACCATTTGCCGGATAGCCTCAGGCAAACGCTAGATTAGCACCGCCCTAGAGATCCAGCACAGAAGCCCTCCCACTGCAGACACAGCAGACTCTCATAGCCAGTTAGCCTGGAGGTCAAATTACCCCCGGTATTGCCGACATCAATCAAGGCTTAAAGGCAACAAGACTGCACACAAAGACCACTAGGGGGTGCACCAAGAAAGCATAAAAAATGCGGAGACAAAGAAACAGGACAAAACTGTCAATGGAGGTTATTGAGTTCAGAACAACACTTTTAAGGTCTCTTAAGAACTGTCTAGAAGCTGCCGATAAACTTAGTAAGGCCCTCGAAAAGACTGATGAGACCGCCGATAAATGTAGTGAGATACTCAAGAAATCTAATGAGACCCTCGATGTTGTGATAAAGAACCAACTAGAAATTAAGCATACACTGACTGAAATAAAGAATATTATACAGACACCCAACAGCAGACCAGAGGAGCGCAAGAATCAAGTCAAAGATTCGAAATGCGAAGAAGCAAAAAACACCCAACTGGAAAAGCAAAATGAAAAAAGAATCCGAAAATAAGAAGATAGTGTAAGGAGCCTCTGGGACAGCTTCAAGCGTACCAACATCAGAATTCTAGGGGTGCCAGAAGATAAGAGAGAGCAAGATATTGAAAACCTATTTGAAGAAATAATGACAGAAAACTTCCCCCACCTGGTGAAAGAGATAGACCTACAGGTCCAGGAAGCCCAGAGAACCCCAAACAAAAGGAATCCAAAGAGGACCACACCAAGACACATCATCATTAAAATGCCAAGAGCAAAAGACAAAGAGAGAATCTTTAAAGCAGCAAGAGAACGAAACCCAGTTATCTACAAGGGAATACCCATACGACTGTCAGCTGATTTCTCAACAGAAACTTTGCAGGCCAGAAGGGAATGGCAAGAAATATTCAAAGTGATGAATACCAAGAACCTACAACCAAGATTACTTTATCCAGCAAAGCTATCATTCAGAACGGAAGGTCAGATAAAGAGCTTCACAGATAAGGAAAAGTTAAAGGAGTTCATCACCACCAAACCAGTATTATATGAAATGCTGAAAGGTATCCTTTAAGAAGAGGAAGAAGAAAAAAAAGGTAAAGATACAAATTATGAACAACAAATATGCATCTATCAACAAGTGAATCTAAGAATCAAGTGAATAAATAATCTGGTGATCATAATAGAATCAGGGACATAGAAAGGGAATGGACTGACTATTCTTGGGGAGGAAAGGGGTGTGGGAGATGCAGAAAGAGACTGGACAAAAATCGTGCACCTATGGATGAGGACAGTGGGTGGGGAGTGAGGGCGGAGGGTGGGGCGGGAGCTGGGAGGAGGGGAGTTATGGGGGGGAAAAAAGAGGAACAAATGTAATAATCTGAACAATAAAGATTTAATTAAAAAAAGAAAATATAATTGGATTAATTTTGTTAGTCAAAAGTAGTCATCTCAAACAATGTAATGAGAGTATATCAATACATGTTATGGGTTATAAATATTTCTCTTTTCCGTGTCCAGTGCAGCTAGAGAGTGGTCCAGTTCCTGAGTAGGGGCGATGGGGGATTGAGAAAATGAAAGAGACAGACACAAATACAGTAGGGAAAGCTGGGACTGGGTGGGACCACTGTCCTCTGATGGAGAGACAGGGACCCAGAGCCAATACAGTGAGTTTATTTTATACAGGAAAAAAACAGGAAGTTTTACTAAAGTCCAAGACAAAGGAGATTATGTACATTCTTGTGGGTTCTTTGTAATCGTCACTCTGGGTGGGCCAGATAATCATGTTTGTTCCTGGTGCTTGGCTGGATTTAGATAATGAAACCCACCCCCTGGCGCCTGAGCTGATAACCACCTGCCTCTGGCAAGGTGTGTCTAGGACATGGCTCTGCCAATGCCACTGGATTCAGCTGACAATAATTAAAGAAATGCTCATGTGCCTTTCCAGGTGCTCTCTACAATGGGTCATGAAAAATTACTCTAGGTATTTCTAGAAAAGGGATTTAATACCGACAATTAAGTGCTTAAGACCATTGAAAGCTTGGAAGTCAGTCATGGAACACCAGTAGGTTTCAGATTCATTATTGCAGTTATAGTCAGGAAACTGTAGGAAACAAACAAAAATGTCACACTTTCCCTGCATCTCTGACATAAGTGACTTAACAGGGAAAGACAGAGTATGGCTGAATGTGACAATTAGTCATGTCTGGCAAACCTGGTATTGATAATTGCTATCTCTTATAATAAAGACAAATGATTTCTATCACCCATCTGTTTTCTAAGTCTCATAGTGGTGCATCTCATTGACAGAATCTAAATTGTGTCTAGAACCTTAGTGGTAAAGATGTGAAAATGGTTACATCCTCAACAAAATATTAGCAAACTAGAGTCAGCAATACATTAAAAAGATCATACACCATGACCAAGTGGGATTCATTCTGGGGATGCAAGGCTAGTACAAAAAAAAAAACAAACAAAAAAAAAGATGTGAAGATGGTTCCTCATCGATTCCTTGCATAATACTGTAGTAATAACTGTACCAAATTTCAATTTTGAATCATGAGGATGGCAGCATTTTTCATATAGCTTAAATAAATATTTAAATAAAAGCTTCAGGTCTCTTTCTCTCATTCCTTTCTACCACTCTCACCCACATATTATCTTTAATTTTCTCCCTTGACTAACCCATTTGTTAGGTTAATATATGTAGACCCTAGTGATTGATTTTTTTCAGAAAACTAGTGACTATGTAAGATTTTTCTTATAGGAAAGAAAAAAAGCTTTCATGAGAAGAAGTGTTCTTTGGTTTTACTATTCCAGTAATAAACAGCTATCACTAGTAATTCTGTAGTAAATTCTATTTGTATATTATACTAGAGGCCCAGTGCACAAAAATTTGTGCACTTGGAGGGGGGCAGTCCCTTAGCCTGGCCTGTGCCCTCTCCCAGTCTGGGACTCCAAGGGGGGTGACCACCTGCTGGCTTAGGCCCACTCCCTGGGAGATTGGGCTTAAGCTGGCCATCAAACATCCCTCTGGCAGCCTGGGAGCCCTCAGGGGATGTCCACTTGCCAGCGGGGAGGAGGCCTAAGCTGCAGTCAGACATCCTCAGCACTGCTGAGGAGGCGGGAGAGGCTCTCACCACCACCGCTGTACTGGCAGCCATCAGCCTGGCTTGTGGCTGAGCAGAGCTCCTCCCATGTGAGAGCGCCCTGACCACCAGAGGGTAGCTCCTACATTGAGCGTCTGCCCCCTGGTTGTCAGTGTGTATAATAGTGACCAGTCATTCCCAGTCATTCTTCTGTTAGGATCAATTTGCATTTTACCCTTTTATTATATAGGATAGAGGCCTGGTGCATGGGTGGGAGCCTGCTGGTTTGCACTGAAGGGTGTCCCAGATCAGGATGGGGGTCCCGCTGGGGTGCCTGGCCAGCCTGGGTGATGGGCTGAGGGCCATTTTCAGGTTGGCCACACTCCCTTCAGGGTGTGGGGTCCTGCTGGAGTGCCTGGCTAGTCTGGGTGAGGGGCTGATGACTGTTTTCAGGCTTGCCACAGCCCCCAGCCACCCAAGCTCCCAGTGGAGGCTGGCTGGAAGCAGGTATCTGGGATTTATTTATCTTCTATAATTGAAACTTTGTTGCCTTGAGCAGAGGCCACAGTCAGCCAGGGCATGCTAGAAGCTTGGCTTCCTCTATTGCCGGTGCAACCAAGCCTCCTGCTTGCTCCAGCTCTGTGGTTGCTGGCCACCATCTAGGTTGGGTTAATTTGCATATAGTTGCTCTGATTGGATGGTGAGTGTGGCTTGGGTGTAGCGGAGGTGCGGTCAATTTGCATGTTTCTCTTTTATTAGATTAGGTGTTCAGAAACTATCACAAACTGGGAGGTCATTAAGTTGCATGGACCTCAATGAATACCACTGCTGCTGTGTTGCATGCATATGAAACATTTCATTATTTTTATGTAATTTTAATTTTTTAAAACTTTTATTTCCAAAAAGATTCTGTCATTTTTTTTTTCTGTTAATCTTCACCAGAGGATATTTTCTCCATTGATTTTTGGAGAGAGTAGAAGGGAGGAAGGGAGGGAGAAAGAGAGAGAAAGGAGAGACAGAGAGAGAGAGAGAGAGAGAGAGAGAGAGAGAGAGAGAGAGAGAGAGAGACATCAATATGAGAGAGACACATTGATTGGTTGCCTCCTGAATACACCCTGAATAGGCCAGGGATTGAACCTGCAACCCAGGTATGTGCCCTTGACTGGGAATCAAGCCCATGACCCTTTGGTGAATAGGCTGGCACTCTAACCATTGAGTAATACCAGCCAGGGATAATATTACCTTCCTTTTATTTGTCATGTCTGGTTGTGCTTCCAAAAATAAAAATTATTATTAAATAAATGACCATAACATTTGAACTCCGCATTTCTACAGATTAACTGAATAAACATACCTTGCTTATGCTTGAAATTCTATGAGAGAGAGAAATGATAAAATATAAGCAGTCTTTGTGGGAAAATCCTAGGGTATCTATTTTTTACCTATTCATATGCTTCACAAAATAACTTCCAATGACATTCTGATTATGAAAGTAGGCCTTCTGCAGGTAAACAACTAAAATCTCAAGAGGTGTATTCAAATGAATAGCATTGTAGTCATCTTCCCATTGATACCATAGGGCACTGAGGAAAACATATTTTCCTCAAAGGAAAACAAATTTTATTTAAATACTGATTTTATTTGAGGTGTTCACACAGGAAAAAAAATGAGTCTGTGTGTGTGTGTGTGTGTGTGTGTGTGTGTGTGTGTTTAATTCAGTTTTATATCTCAAGAAGATTCCCTTTCTCAGAAATAACTAAAATAAAGCAGGTGTCTATAGACTTTAATTTTATGTATTGCTCTAATCTTGGGAAACACTGTCTCCTAATTACTATAATAACTCTTATGATCACATGCTGCAGTCCATGCTTTCTTGATAAAATCAGGTGCCATTGCCCAAGAGTATTCAGAATATCTGCCATTAACACCTGGGATAAATGTAAGCAGTCCAGTTGGAAAAAAAATTGCTACTATTTTCAGCCATTAGCTACATTTTATATCACATGTTTAATGAGCATTGCCAGTCCCTAGATATGCACTCACTACAAAAACAATAGAATGCATAAATAAAATGTCTGAATAATCTACACTAATAAAAGAGAAAGATGCAAATTGACCATACGTTCACGACACCCACCAGCCAATCAGGAGTGAGTATGCACATCACCCCAACCAAGATGGCGGGTTAATTTGCATACACAGGCGCCTAACGCCAGGGGCGGGGCGGGACGCTTGTGTCATTGCCATGGCGATGACGCAGGCGTTCCACATTGCCCCAGCCACTCTGGGCCTCTGGGCAGTGTGGGAAGGCAGAAAGGCGGCTCCAGGCTGGATCGAAGGCGGTGCCGGCAGCCAGGGGAAGGAAGGCCCATTCTTGCATGAATCTTGGTGCATCGGGCCTCTAGTAAAATATAATTATGGAAATTCAAGGTAATAAGAAGATAATATCAGGAAGTTAAAAATAAATAACATTTACATCCCAATATGCATACACACATGCGTGCTGATCATTAACACAAGAAATAGAGATATAAGAGCAACCGCCTAATGTTTTAGGAAAAAATCATATCTCCCGTTTAAGGAGAAATCCATGAAAGAATATGAAGATCAGAAATAATCCTAGTGTTCAAGGTTTTACTGCCTAAGGGGAGAACCAAGTTCTATCTAAATTGATAATCTAAAAATAATAAATATTCAACAAACACCACTTTAACAGTAAAGGCATATACTTTGGCTCAGTGAATGAGCCAAAGAGGCAGCCAACAGGCAGAGGTAAATCTCCAGGATCCTTGGGCCTTTTGCAGACCTGCGCCTGGGAAGCCTGACTTGTTATGCATCTTGGACCCTCCCATGTGCATGTGCCTCCAGGCCCAGCAGTGGAAGCCACAAACTATGCATCAATGTGTAATATATATATATATATATATATATATATTTGATATTATATATTTGATATTTTACAGAGAGGAAGGGAGAGGGATAGACAGTTAGAAACATTGATGAGAGAGAAACATCAATCAGCTGCCTCCTGCACACCCCCTACTGGGGATGTGCCCGCAACCAAGGTACATACCCTTGACCAGAATCGAACCTGGGACCCTTGAGTCCACAGGCTGACGCTCTGTCCACTGAGCCAAACCAGTTAGGGTCACTGTGTAGCTCTTAACAGGCAGCCCAAGGCCAGTTAAAGGAAGTGCCTGATCTTGTCCTGCTCATACTTACTCCAAAGAGGCACCAGAGCCAAGACACCTAGTGGTGATCTTCAGACCACATTAGAGCACCCATTTCGATCCACAAGTGACACATCCAAAAGAAAAATCTCATCAGACACTAGACACTGCTGGGATGATTTTCACTTCACAGTGTCTGCCCTTTCACAGCAGCTCCTACACTGTGATAAGAGAGTTTCTCACAGTCAGCTGCCTGTAGGTCAACCCCATCCACTGACAGGCCAACAGCAATCAAGACTCAATTACAATAAGAGAGCTCACATCACACAAGAGCCATTCATGGAGCACCTAGCTCAGGTCATCAGGGAGATTGTACCATTGAGCCCCTCAAAACTCCTACTTGCTCCTATTAAATAAGGTCACCGACAGAAGAATGGGAGATGTAGCAGCTCTACCAAATACACAGAAACAAATACAGAGAGGCAACCAAAATGGGGAGACAAAAAATATTCCTCAAAAGAAAGAACAGGAAAAATCCCCCCCCCAAAAAAATAACTAAATGAAATGAAAGCAAGCAATCTACCAAATACAGAGTTCAAAACAATGGTTATACGGATGCTCAAGGAAGTTAGGGGAAGAATGGATGAATTCAGTGAGAACTTAGAGAGACAATAAGCATAAAAAGGAGATAAAAACCATCAAAAAAGAAGTAATCAGAAATGAAGAATACAATAATCTAAAATACAGAATGCACTAGAAGGAATCCATAACATACTATGGGAAGCAGAAAATCAAATCAGTGATTTGGAAGACAAAGTATCAGAAAAACCCCAATCAGAGGACCAAAAAAGAAAATGAAGATAGTTTAAAAATGAAGATGGTTTAAGGGACCTCTGGGACAACAAGAATCATAAAAATATCTGTATCATAGAGGTACCAGAAGAAGAGAAAGTAAGGGATCAAGAACCCATTTAAACAATCACTGAAAAATTTCCTAACCAGGTAAAGGAAAAAGACACACAAGTCCAGGAAGCACAGAGTGCCAAAAAAGATAAACCCAAAGAGACATACACCAAGAAACATCATAATTAAAATGGCAAAGATCAAAGCAAAGAGAAAATCTTAAAAGAAGCAAGAGATAGTTAGTTACCTATAAGAAATTCCCCATAATAATGTCATCTGATTTCTCAACAAAAACTTTTCAGGCCAGAAGGGATTGGTATGAAATATTCAAAGTGATAAAAAGCAAATACCTACAGCAAAGACCAGCAAGGCTAGCATTTAAAATTGAAGGGGAAATAAAGAGCTTCCCAGACAAGAAAAAGTTAAAGGAGTTCATTAACACCAAACCAGTATTACAAGAAATGTTAAACGGCCTGCTTTAAGAAAAAAGAAAGAAAGAAAAGAGGAACATAAATAGGTATAATAAAATGGCAATAAATATATGTCTTTCAATAATCACATTAAATGTAAATGGCATAAATGCTCCAATTAAAAGACAGAGGGTAACTGAATGGATAGAAAAAAAAAACAAGACCTATAGATATGCTGTCTACAAGAGACTCACCTGAGAATGAAAGACACATACACCTGAAAATAAATAGATGGAAAAAGATAATGCATGCAAATGGAAGTGAAAAAAAAAGTGCTGGGGTAGTAATACTTATAACAGAAAAAATATGTTTTAATTCAAAGGCTATAACACCAGACAAAATGGACATTTCAAATGGTAAAAAATAATAAAAGGATTAATTCAACAAAAGGATACAGCCATTGTAAATATTTATTCACTCAACATAGGAGCACCTAAATATATAAAGAAAATCTTGATGGACACAAAGAAAGAGATAGTACTACAGTTATAGAAGGGGAGTTGAACACCACATTGACATCAATGAATAGATCTTCCAGACAGAAAATAAACAAAGAAATGGCAGCTTTAAATGGCACACTAGATCACACGGATTTAATTGTTATCTTCAGAGCATTTCACCCCAAAGCAGCAGAATATACATTCTTTTCATGCTCATTCAGAACATTTTCTAGAATAGACCATATGTTCAGACACAAAACAAGTCTCAATAAATTTAAGAAGATTGAAATTATATCAAGAATCTTTTCTGAACACAATGGTATGAAACTAAAAATCAATCACAAGACAAAGAATTGAAAAACACACAAACATATGGAAGCTAAATAACATGTTAATAAACAATGAATAGGTTAACAATAAGGTCAAGGAAGAAATCAAAATACACTTTGAGGGAGAAAAATGGTGGCTGAATAGGCAGACCTACTGTGCACCTTGTCCCAGAGCCAGACACAAAATAGAACTAAGTTGGAGAACATTCACCTGAAATTACCAACTGAGGTCCAGCTGAGGAGGACACTTATATCAAGGAAGGACAGAAAATACCTGGAGACCAGTAGGAAGGCCAAGGTTGTGAGAGGAGCTGACCCAGCTTCCAGGGGTGGCAGACCAGCAGTGAGAAGGAAGCACTGGGCTATAGGAGGGTCTGTTCCCTCAGAAGAGGCCCAGATCTCATGTTGGACTCCACAGCCCAGAGCACCAGAGCTGAGACCCACGGCCCATGTAACATCCAGCTGTGAAAGGTGGCAGGGCTGCTGGCAGCAGTGGAGTCTGAAGCCAGTAGACTGCAGTTGTTTGGAGAGAAAGCCACACTTTTGCTTCTTTTTGTTTGTTTGTTTGCTTGTTTGTTTTTAGCCCAGAGCACGGGAATGTTCATTGCACCACTGGGTCCCAAAAAACACCTATGACATAAGACCACCCAACAAAATCTGGGGGCACAGCAGTTTGATCTAATACATATCAACAAAAACAAAGGGACAGAAAAGCGGGGAATCAAAGAAACAACCCACACACAAAAGAAAATGAGAAATTGCCAAAAAGGAACTAAATGAAATGGAGGTAAACAATTTGCCAGATAATGAATTCACAGTGATGGTAATAGGAGTGCTCAAACAATTCAGTGAGAACTGCAAGCAACTTAATGAGAATTATAAGGGTCTAAATGAGAGCTATACCAACATGAAAAGAGAGTTTAAAACAATAAATAAGAATCAACTGGAAATGAAGAATGACGTAGCTGAAATAAAGAACACCCTGGAAGGATTCAACAGCACACTTGAGGGCTGAATCAGGGAATTAGAAGACAAGGAAGAAAAAAACACCCATTCAGAGCAGCAAATGGAAAAATAAAATTAAAAAACAACAACAGGAGAGTCTAAGGGAGGTTTGGGACAACCTGAAATGTAACATTTGCATTGTAGGGGTACCAGAAGGAGCAGAATCTGAAAAAGAAATAGAGAACCTGTTTGAAGAAATAATGACAGAGAATTTCTCTAACCTGGTAAATGAAAAAGTCACTCCAGTTTAAGAAACAGAGTCCCAATCAAGATGAACACCAAAAGACTTACACCAAAGCACATAATGATTATTTTTAATCACATTAATGGAAAATGTAAATAACAGGGGTAAATGTGGAAATGGGAGAGTAGATTGGAACTCAGTACTTTCTGTAAACGTAAAACTGTTCTAGAAAATAAAGACTATTAATTATAAACAAATGAAAAATGACTTGAGTTTATATGTTCTGTCACATGTAGTTCTGTCCTTTAAAAAATGTACTCATGGGCAATCATGAAATGTCCTCCCTTTTTATTTACTGTTCTCTGAAGTTTTTCACCATAATAATCTATAATTATTTTGAAACTCAGTTTGGAATTTTAGGTCACCATGCTCTATCAAATCTAATGCATCTATAACTCTAAATGTTCCCTCTATTTTAAAACTTTCTCTGGTTTTTGTAGTAGCTCTCAAACTGATCTTAACTGAAGAGGTGGCCACATCAATCTGGATGGTTTTCTGCCATCAGTGTTCCTTCTAAATCCCTAATTTATGATTTTAAAAATCAATGGTTGAAACACTTGAACATTTTCTATTGTAAATTCTTTTTTTCTTAGCATGGTATAGACAAACCAACACAATTTTACTATATTTTATTCCTCATATTTTTGTAATACACTTTCTACTTCCTGCCTAAAACTACATTCCACATACAACACACAATCACACACTACATGACACTCATAAAATAATGTCCACTCTTCCTTAACTATATTTAATATGTTTTATATATTATATAAAAGATATATACATATTTATCTACACTAATAAAAGAGAAACATGGTAATTGGTGTACGACCGCTACCCTTCCCATTGGCTAATCAGGGCAATATGCAAATTAACTGTCAGCCAAGATGGCGGCCGGCAGCCAGGCAGCTTGAAACTAACATGAGGCTTGCTTGCATCAGTGATGGAGGACTCCAACGTTCCCCACCGGTTGCTGCAGGCCTCTGAGCCTGTAGTTTCAAACATTGTAACAAATACAGACGCTAAACAAAACCCCAGAAACAAGCTTTCAGCCGGCTGGGATCTCAGAGCTGGAGTTGATACAGAGTTTCGAGAAGCGAAACAAACCAGATACCTGCTTTCAGGAGCGGAGGCCTAAGAGCTGGAGCCTCAGAGCTAAAGCTGGCCCAGAATAAAACAAAAAAGAAAAGAAAAAAAGGAGTAGTTGGGAGCTTCAGTCCCAGCCCGAAAACTGGGCAGGCACCCCAGTGGGGACCCCCACCATGAAGGGTGTGTGACCAGCTGCAAACAGCCATCATCCCCTCATCCAGGCTGGCCAGGCACCCCAGTGGGGACCCCCACTCTGATCCAGGACACCCTTCAGGGCAAACCAGCCGGCCCCCACCCGTGCACCAGGCCTCTATTCTATATAGTCAAAGGGTAATATGCCTCCCAGCACTGGGATTAGCGGAGCCATGAGGCCTCCCAGCACCAGGATCACCGTGACAGGAGGCAGCAGCCAAACCCCCTGATCGCCCTGTGGCTCTGTGTGTGACAGGAGGTGGGGCCACAACCTCCCTATCTGCCCTGCTCTGTTTGTGACAGGGGAAGGTGCCCCAACCCCCTGATCGGCCCTGCTCTGTGGGTGATAGAGGGCGGTGCGCCAACCCCCCCCCCCACGGGCCATGCTCTGTGTGTGATGGGGTAGAGCCATAACCTCCCCATCGGCCCTGCCCTGAGTGTGACAGTGGCGGTGCCCCAACCCCCTGATCGGCCCTGCTCTGTGGGTGATAGAGGGTGGCGCCCCAACCCCCTGATCCACCCTGCTCTGTGTGTGACAGGGGGAGGTGTGCCAACTCTCCTATCGGCCCTACTCTGTGAGTGACAGGGGGGAGCTTCCCCAACCCCCTGATGGGCCCTGCTCTGTGCGTGACGGGGGGGAGCTCCCCAACCCCCTGATTGGCCCTGCTCTGTGCGTGACAGGGGGTGGCGCCACAACCTCCCCATCGACTCTGCTTTGAGTGTGACAGGGGGCGGTGCCCCAACCCCCCAATTGGCCCTACCCTGAGCATGACTGAGGGTGGCATCGCAACCTCCCAATTCTCCCTGCTCTGTGCATGACAGGGGGCGACACCCCAACTCCCCCATTGGCCCTGCTCTGAGCCCGACCAGGGGCTGCACCTAGGGATTGGGCCTGCCCTCTGCCACTGAGGAGCAGGCCTAAGCCAGCAGGTCGTTATCTCCCAAGGGGTCCCAGACTGTGAGAGGACACAGGCCGTGCTGAGGGACCCCCCCTCCCCCCCGAGTGCACAAATTTTTGTGCACCCGGCCTCTAGTATATTAATATAATGCATTAAAATATATTGTATATAAAATATGTAATATATTAGTTCTCCATGACTATACTCATGCTACTCCTTCTTTTATATCCCTTATAGATAGAGTTTCCAAAGTCATTTAAAGTCCATATAAAATTCGTGACTTATCAAATCTTTGCTGAACACCCTAGGTTGGGTTGTTTTCTTTCTCTGAAAAAAAAAAAAAAGTGTACTCATAGACTATTTTAGCTCGATAACATAATTATTTATTTATTTACAAATTTATTTCCTACCTTCTTCAGATTAATAGGTTTTCTAGGAAGACATACTATCTTCTATTTTACTCTGTGCTCAGAATAGCAACTCGCACATAGAAATAATTCAACTGTTTTTTTAAATGATGTTAACTTAATATTATGAAAAATATTCAAACATTTTGAAACAATAAATCGGAGAATTAATCTTTTGAAATATATTGCTACTTCTTTTATCTTAATAAACTGGTTACTTTAAATGTTATTTTCTTTTTCCTTTTTCATGTTCTACATGTATGATCAATTTCTTTGAAGACTCTGAAATGCAAGTTCAGTGGGTTATTATCCATGGTTTGTGCATTGCTGTATACCTGTATCCATAAATGTTATTTTCAGCTATTTCCTAAAATTATTTGAGCAATCATTCAAAATCTAATTACATTGTCATAAAAAGCTTAATTAGCACAATTCCAAGTGTTTTGCCTAATGTTGAACATTTTGTACAATGTTCCACTAGACAGTTTGCTATGCATATGTAATACTAGAATGGTAAGAAATCTCAGAGAATTTCAGCTCTATTTAAATTGGTAGTATGACAGTATCTACAATCTTTGCCCTCCACAAAGATGAATATCTTTTTTTCTCCTTCCAAAAAGCAAAGAAGCATAGTTAAGCTGGAGAAATTCTTTAGCAGGCTAATGGTGTGATACCACTGCAATAAAATGGGGATGGGAATTTTCATTAAATTCAAGTATAACATTGAGGTTTAAGGAGGTTATTAATTCTAACCCAAGTGACCATCATCCATATCTTCCATTTTCCATACTGAACTGCTTAAAAAGGTCACTGGTGTATCATTTTGTATTTAAGCATTCATCACTCTATTAAGTTCAAAGGCTCTTATTAAAATGTTAGTATAAAGGTAAATAATATTTTGTCATGATAAAATCTACATTATTTGTTTTTATTAACCAATAATATCATTAATATATTCTCACTGTAAAATGTCAAGCAATAGTGATTTTTTACACATAAGTACATTTAATTTGAGCTTTTTCCCACTCTGCTATTACCACCTACTGTTAACTGCCCATACTCTACTCAACAGATAATTTTTATCAGTATTCTGGTATACATTTTCCTGTTTCTTTTCTGTATATACACATACACGTGTGTGTGTGTGTGTGTGTGTGTGTCTATTCATAAGCTGTGGTTTTTAACATAGAGTATTCTGTGATTATCTCATTAAAATATATATTTAAAGGTCTTTGTATATTCCATATAGGTTAATATTTTTATTTTAATAATAAGATAATGTTACATGAAGAGGCAATATAATAGTGATTAAGAGAGGGTGTAAACTTTGAAATAAGAATGTTTAGGTAAGAATATTTGTTAACAACTCACGGTCTGACTTATAGCAAGTTATTTAATTTCACTGAGCCTGTTCTCTCTTCTATACATTGGAGAACATATAGAATCCTATATAATAAAGAGGTAATATGCAAATTGAACCTCATGCCCTCACAAGATGGCTGCCTACAACCAGGCCAGCAAGTGGGTTAGTGAGGGACGACCGAACGACTGAACAAGCAGACTGAGTGGGGTGACCAGGATGACAGGGGGGTTAGTGAGGGAAAACTAAACGACTAAACTGCATGCTGTGTGGGGTGACCAGGCCAGTGGGGTGCATAAGGAGTGACCAGGCTGGCAGGGGGGGGGCAGTTGGCAGTGACCTGGCCAGCAGCAGAGGGCAGTGAGGGGCAATCAGGCTGGGAAGCAGGAGAAGTTAGGGGTGACCTGGCAGGCAGGCAGGTAAGTGATTAGGAGCCAGCAGTCCAGGATTGTGAGAGGGATGTCTGACTGCCAGTTTAGGCCCAATCCCCGAGATCAGGCCTAAACCGGCAGTTGGACATCCCCCAAAGGTTCCTGGATTGGAGAGGGTGCAGGCTGGGCTGAGGGACCCCGCTGCCCTGTGCACGAATTTCATGGACCGGGCCTCCAGTCGTTAGTTTCTCACACTTTTTCACTGTTACAAACAATTCTATAGTGAGCATATTTGCTAATATAATGTCAGCAATTTTCAAATATTACTAGAAGTAGACATATTAGCTCAAAACATATGTGCATTTAAAATTTTATGTATATTGTCAAATTGCCTTCTAAAAAACTATTATTTCATTGATTTTCAGAAACTATCTTCATCTATTATTAATTCTTATTTTTTTTTCTCCCCTTCTTTCTAGACTTTTTTTTTCTGTATCTTTTTTTTTATTATTATTAGTTAAGGTATTACAAATGTGTCCTCATCCCCCCCCATTAACCCCCAACCTCCCCCCACACACACAAACTCATGCTCCCATCCCCCTGTTGTCCATGTCCATTGGTTTGGCTTATATACATGTATACAAGTCCTTCTGTTGATCTCTTCCCCTTACCCCCGCCCTCCCCTACTTTCCTTCTGGGGATTGATATCCTGATTGCTGTTTCTCAGTCTTTGGGTCTGTCCCTTTTCATAAGTCTATGTTGTTCTCTATAATCCACAAATGAGTGAGATCATGTGGTATTTATCTTTCTCTGACTGGCTTATTTCACTTAGCATAATGCTCTCCAGTTCCATCCATGCTGTTGCAAAAGGCAAGAGTTCCTTTTTTTTTACCGCAGCATAGTATTCCATTGTGTATATGTACCACAGTTTTCTAATCCACTCATCTGCTGATGGGCACTTAGGCTGTTTCCAAATCTTAGCTATGGTGAATTGTGCTGCTATGAACATAGGGGTGCATATATCCTTTCTAATTGGCGTTTCTGGTTTCTGGAAGAAATAACTCTGGTAAATATATATGCACCCAATATAGGAGCACCCAAATACGTAAGAAATCTTCTGGAGAAGATCAAGGGAGAGATTGACAGCAATACAATCATAGTAGGGGACCTTAACACCCCATTATCTCCACTGGACAAATCCTCTAAACAGAAACTCAGCAAAGAAACATCAATCCTAAATGACTCACTAGATCAGATGGAATTAATTGACATCTTCAGAACATTTCACCCCAAAGCCACAGAATATACATTCTCCTCAGGTGCACATTTGTCATCTTCAAAGATAGACCATATATTGGGTCACAGACAAAGTCTCTTCAAATTCAAGAAAATTGAAATCATATCAAGTATCTTCTCAGACCACAAAGGCATAAAACTGGAAATCAACTACAACAAAAACAATCCAAAAAAATCAAACACATGGAGACTAAATAGCATGCTATTAAACAACGACTGGGTCACCAGTGAGATCAAAGAAGAAATAAAAAACATCATGGCAACAAATGACAATGAAAACACAACAATCCAAAACCTATGGGACACAGCAAAAGCAGTCTTGAGAGGGAAGTTCATAGCTCTACAAGCCTACTGCAAGAAACAAGAAACAATGAGAATAAATGACCTAACTCTACAACTCAAAGAATTAGAAAGAGAGCAACAAAAAAAGCCCACTGTAAGCAGAAGGAAGGAAATAACAAAGATCAGAGCGGAGATAAATGACATAGAGACCAAAAAAACAATACAAAAGATCAACAAAACCAAGAGCTGGTTCTTTGAAAGGATAAACAAGATTGATACACCTCTAGCCAGGCTCACCAAGAAACAAAGAGAGAGGACCCAAATAAACAAAATCAGAAATGAAAGAGGAGAAATAACAACAGACCCCAGAGAAATACAAAGGATTGTTAGAAAATACTATGAACAACTCTACTCCAACACACTAGACAACCTGGAGGAAATGGACATATTCCTAGATAAATACAACCTTCCAAAACTTAACCAGGAAGAATCTAAAAATCTCAATAGGCCAATAACTATGGAAGAAATCGAAGCAGTAATAAAAAAGCTTCCAGCAAACAAAAGCCCGGGGCCAGATGGCTTCACAGGGGAGTTTTACCAAACATTCAAGGAAGACCTAAAACCTATCCTCCTCAGACTATGTCAAAAGATCCAAGAGGAAGGAACACTTCCCAGCTCATTCTATGAAGCCAACATCACCCTAATCCCAAAACCAGATATTAATTCTTATATTACCAGTATTTGCTCCCAATTTGAAACTTTTAACTTTGCATCTATTCTTATTTATCAAACAGAAATTTGAAATTTTGATTAGGTCAAATTTTTTAGTTTATTTTCATCAATGACTTTTGGGGTTCATACATTGCTTAAGATCAGGAGACTGAATTATTTTAAGGCAGTGATTCTCAACCTTCTGGCCCTTTAAATACAGTTCCTCATGTTGTGACCCAATCAAAAAATTATTTTTGTTGCTATTTCATAACTGTAATGTTACTACTGTTACGAATCATAATGTAAATATCTGATATGCAGTATGGTCTTAGGCGACCCCTGTGAAAGGGTCGTTTGACCACCAAAGGGGTCGCGACCCACAGGTTGAGAACCGCTGTTTTAAGGCCAGAGAGTGAATATTTTAGACTATGAAGGTCACATATAAGATATTCTTCTTTGATTTTATTTGTTTATTTGTTTTCCAACAAATCATTAAAATGTAAAAACTCTTCTTGGCAAGCTGGATTTAGCTTACAGTCCAGATTTAGCCTGTGGGCTATAATTTGCTTAAGAATATTATAAAACTATCCTACTAGAATTTATAATAGTATAATGGCCAGTTTAAAAGAAAAATCTGTTAATCCAGAGACAAGATACATTGCCTACTGCTTGAGTCCTCATTAAAAATAACATTTACTGAGAATTTGTAAATTAGACTATTCTCATATTGATGTGTGATTCAGGGATATAACACACATGTGGTGTAATAAATCTGTAACTAATAAGTCATTGAATATATCTAGATTGATAGCACCATAGGGTGATGCATAGAAAATACTTAAAGGAAAAGACCCATAAAACAAGATACTCCTAATTCTCACAATCAAAACTATAAAACCCAAGAGAAAGCAGTTCAGCATGGTCAAGAGTTAACAATCAACAGTGGAATTCCAAATATGCTGTTAGCTTTGCATTATAGAAATAACATAACAACAACAAAAATCTTGCTCTCCCCTACTTGATAAATAAAAATGATTACAAAACTCCAGGACGATGGACATATTTTCTCTTTTTTTTAAATCAATCTTTCTTGTTTATATTATTACAGTTTTTTCCCCCCATAGCTCCCCTCCACCCTGTCCCCACCCCACCCCATGCCCTTACTCCCCATCACTGTCCTCGTCCATAGGTGTTAGAGTTTTATCCAATCTCTTCCCGCACCCCCCACACCCTTTTTCCCCTGAGAATTGTCAGTCCACTCCCTTTCTATGGCCCTGATTCTATTATATTCACCAGTTTATTCTGTTCATCAGATTTTTTATTCACTTGATTTTTAGTTTCACTTGTTAATAGATATGTATTTGTTGTCACTTTGTTGTTCATAATTTTTATCTTTACTTTTTCCTTCTTCCTCTTCTTAAAGAATACCCTTCAGTATTTCATATAATACTGGTTTGGTGGTGATGAACTCCTTTAGGTTTTTTTTTTATTTTAATCTGTAAAGCTCTTTATCTGACCTTCAATTCTAAATGATAGCTTTGCTGGGTAGAGTAATCTTGGTTGTAGGTTCTTGCTGTTCATCACTTTGAATATTTATTGCCTCTCCTTTCTGTCCTGCATAGTTTCTGTTGAGAAATCAGCTGACAGTCGAATGGGTACTCCCTTGTAGGTAACTAACTGTTTTCTCTTGCTGCTTTTAAGATTCTCTCTTTGTCTTTTGCCCTTGGTGTTTTAATTATGATGTGTCTTGGTGTGGTCCTCTTTGGATTCCTCTTGTTTGGGGTTCTCTGTACTTCCTGGACTTGTAAGCCTATTTCGTTGACCCGGAAGGGGAAGTTTTCTGTCATTATTTCTTCAAATAGGTTTTCAATATCTTGCTCTCTCTCTTCTTCTGGCACCTCCATAATTCAGATCTTGGTACACTTGAAGTTGTCCCAGAGGCTCCTTACACTATCTTCATATTTTGGAATTCTTTTTTATTTTTGCTTTAGTGCAGTTTCTCCCCATATGAGTCTGGGTCCCCAGAGTCTCACCCAGAACTCAGAGCAATCAGGAGCTTGTATCTCCCTCCTGATTAAAAAACACAACAGCGCACCCAGTTGCCAGCCGGTTTCACATGTGCCTCCACACCTCCTACCAGTCTCAATGTGCTTTTTTCTTTTCTTCTAGTTGTAGAACTTCCACTCAGCCAGCTTTCCCGTAGTTCTGGATGATATTTGTTTTGTCTTTTAGTTGTAGTTTTGATGTGATTGTGATAGGCAGCAAGTACAGGTGTTTACCTATGCCACCATCTTGTTTCTCCCATTTTTTCTTTCTTAACTAGCTTCACTGTTGGTAGTTTATATTGAATGCCAAAAGACTGCTCTACTTATTTTGCTAGTGATTGCCTAATAAACCTTTTTTTAAAAAGACTTTCAGCCATGGAAATTAAAGTTATTTATTTAACAACCCTTTAGATAAGTGGTTCTCAACCTTGGCTGCACATTAGAATCACCTGGGAATCTTTTAAAAATCCTGATTTCTGGGCCTCATCCTCCGGAAATTCTGTTTCATTGTTATGGGGTAAGGCCACAACATTAGTAACAAAGAAACAGAATCTCCGGAGGATGAGGCTCAGAAATCAGGATTTTAAAAAGATTGCCAGGTGATTCTAATGTGCAGCCAAGGTTGAGAACCACTGGGTTAGATCTATGGCTTCTTCACACCTGTCCTAGTTGATGATTGAAGAGCCTTCTCTGCAGCTGCTGCCCTTGGCCCCAAGCTTCCCATCCAGCTTTCCTAGCTCTTTATCCCTTTGCATGGCTCCTCTGCATGGCTCCTCTGCAAGGGCCTTCATCTTCTCTCTGTGGTTTCTACCTCATCCAACTTCCTCTCCACTGGGATGGTGTTAGAAGAGGCCTAAAGGAGTATTAGAACTTTCATTATTTCCCCTTATAATATAACTAGGGGCCCGGTGCACGAAATTCGTGCACTGGGTGTGTGTGGGGAGGGGAGTGTCCCTCAGCCCAGCCTGCCCCCTCTCACATACTGGGAGCCCTCAGGCGTTGACCCCCATCACCCTCCAATCGCAGGATCGGCCCCTTGCCCAGGCCTGACGCCTCCGCCAGAGGTGTCAGGCTTGGACAGGGGACCCCCATCTCCCCCTGATCACTGGCTCTGGCCCCCGCCCAGGCCTGAGGCCTCTGGCCCAGGAATCATACCTGGGCAGGGGACCCCCATCTCCCTCTGATCGCTTGCTCCACCCCCCGCCCAAGCCTGACGCCTCTGACCCAGGCTTCAGGCCTGGGCAAGGGGACCATCATATCCCCCCAATCCCCGGCTCAGCCCCCCGCCCAGGCCTGATGCCTCGGCCAGAGGAGTTGACCCTCATCACCCTCCGATCACCAATCACCGGATCGGCCCCTTGACCAGGCCTGAGGCCTCTGGCCTAGGCGTCTGGCCCGGGCAGCGGGGACTCACAGCTGCAGCGGCCCCGCGATCGTGGGCTCCGCTTTAGGCCCAGGCAAGGGACCCCTAGCTCCTGGGACTGCCAGCTTCGACCATGTCCAGCTCCCATCGCTGGCTCCACCCCTACTTCCTGCTATCACTGGCCAGGGCGGCAAAGGCACCTGATTCTCCGATCATGGCTGGGGGGCAGGGCAAAGGCGGCCCCAGGGCCGCCTTTGCCCTGCCCCCCAGCTCTTAGCTCCCCCCTGGGTTTCCGATCACTGTCAGTGGCAGGGGGCTTCTTCCTGCTTTCCCTTTCGCCTCCCTGCATTGTGCCTACATATGCAAATTAACCACAATCTTGTTGGCAGTTAACTGCCAATCTTAGTTGGCAGTTAACTGCCAATCATAGTTGGCAGTTAATTTGCATATAGCCCTGATTAGCCAATGAAAAGGGTATCGTCGTACGCCAATTACCATTTTTCTCTTTTATTAGATAGGATTAGACGCCACATGGGGAACATAAATGATGCACTGCTTCACTTCCTAGCCAAGAAAGTTTCTGTGGGGGCCTATTCACAAGTCAGTACTCCCACTCCTGTACAACAATAAGGAGGTCTCTTCTCTCTGGTGTCAACAGCAGCCAAGCGTACAACCGGAAATTTTACCTCTGCTTGACATTAATAAGGTGGATTCTCCACAAACTGATAATAATACTAGTAAGTCATCCCACATCTTATCTGGAGCAGTACCAGCGGAAGGTACTTAAAGATTCAGAATCTTATATCATAATACCCTAAATGTACAGGTTTCTATAGAAAAATCACCCTTCATAGCAAGAACCAGGAAGATCACAAACTGAATAAGAAAAGGCAATCAAGAGATATAAACACCATTGGAAAAAATCTTGGAATTACTAGTATGTGATAAAGGTTATAAGCAGCCATAATAATCATGCTTCAATGAGCAATTATGAAGAGGTATAAAACAAATGGGGAAAAGAGTCATAGGAAAGAAGTAGAAGTCTCAACAAAGAAATAGGAGATATTTTTTAAAAAATGGAAATTTAGAATGGAAAGAATAAGCAAAATAAGAAAATCAAAAGATGGACTCAACAGCAGAATGGAAGGAATAGAGGAATTGATCAGTAATTTAGTAGGTGAAAGAATAGAAATTGCCCAATATAAATGATTGAGGCAAAAGACACCAGAAAAGAATTAACAGAAAGTAAGGGAACTGTGGTATTATAAAATATATATATATAACAGTGGAGTCAGTGGGATTTTATAAAAAAAAAAAGAAGAAGAAGAAGAAGAAGAAGAAAGATGTTAGGTCTGAAAAAAGTAATTGAAGAAATAATGGCGGAAAACTTCCCATGTTTGGCAAGCATCATAAACCTATAGATTCTAGAACACTGAAAAGGAAAAACTGATAAAATGCTCACCAAGATACATAATAGTAAAATTTCTGAGGACTAAAGCCAAAAATAATTGAAATTAGTTTGAGAAAACAATGCCTTACTCATAAGAGAAAAGCAATTCAAATGACAGTGGATTTCTGATAAATTAAGAACATTAGAAAGGTGTGGCACATGCTTTTACAAGTGCTAGAAGAAAAAAAGCCCATCAATCCAGAATCCTATATCTAATGAAAATATAATGAAGGAATGAAAGGGAAATCAAGATATTTTCAGATAAAGAAAAATTAAGAGTGTATTACTCTATTTAATTTAAAAGAATAGCAACATAAAATTTTATAAAGAAAAAGGAGATTAAACCCTTGGAGATAACATTGGCAAATATGTTCTCCCATGCAGTGGCCTTTCTTATTGTTTTGTGGATGGTTTCCTTTCCTGTGCAGAAGCTTTTTATTTTGATGTCGTCCCATTTGTTTATTTCCCCCTTAGTTTCCATTGCCCTAGGAGATGTATCGGTAAAGATGTTGCTACGACAAATGTCTGCTATTTTGCTGCCTATGGCTTCTTCTAAGATTTTTATGGTTTTCCATCTTATGTTTAAGTCTTTTATCCATTTTGAGTTTATTTTTGTGTATGGTGTAAGTTGGTAATCTAGTTTTATTTTTTTGCAAGTATCTGTCCAGTTTTCCCAATACAATGTATTGAAGAGACTGTCTTGACTCCATTGTATGCTCTTGCCACTTTTGTAAAATATTGAGTATAATGGCTTGAGTTGATCTCTGGGTTCTCTGTTTTGTTCCATTGGCCTATATGTCTGTTCTTGTGTCAGTACCAAGTATTTTTGAGAATAGTGGCTTTGTAATATAGCTTGATATCTTGTATTGTGATCCCTCCAACATTGTTCTTCTTTCTCAAAATTGCTGTAGCTATTCAGGGTCTTTTTTTTAATCCAGATGAATTCTTGGAGAGTTTCTTCTAGGTTTTTGAAATATGAACTTGGTATTTTAATGGGGATTGGATTGAATCTACAGATTGCTTTGGGTGGTATGGACATTTTAATGATGTTGATTCTACCAATCCATGAACACGGTATATTCTGCCATTTGTTTATGTCTTCTAATATCTCATTTTTAGGTATACTGTAATTTTCTGAGTACAGGTCTCCAAAATTTATAGGGAACTCATACAACTTAACAAAAGGAAAATAAATAATCCAATCAAAAATGGGCAAAGGACCTGAATAGACCTTTTCAAATGAAGGCATACAGAAGGCCAAGAGACATATGAAAACATGCTCAAAGTCACTAATCATCTGAGAGATGTAAATCAAAACAACAATGGGATACCATCTCACACCTGTCAGAATGGCTATCATCAACAACCAACAAACGACAAGTGCTGGCGAAGATGTGGAGGAAAAGGAACCCTCTTGCACTGCTGGTGGCAATGCAGACTGGTGCATCCACTGTGGAAAATAGTATGGAGTTCCTCAAAAAATTAAAAATGGAACTTCCATTTGACCCAGTAATCCCACTTCTAGGAATATATCCCAAGAAAACAGAGACACCAATCAGAAAGGAAATATGCACCCCTATGTTCATAGCAGCACAATTTACAATAGCTAAGATTTGGAAAAAGCCTAAATGCCCATGAGCAGATGATTGGATTAAAAATCTGTGGTACATCTACACAATGGGATACTATACTGCTGTAAAAAGGAAGGAATTCTTACCATTTCAATAGCATGCGTGGAGCTGGAAAGCATTTTGCTAAGCTAAATAAGCCAGTCAGAGACAGATATGTATCACATAATCTTACTCATTTGTGGAATATAATGAACAACATAAACTGATGAACAAAAATAGAACCAGAGACATAGAAGCATCGAACATACTGTCCAACCTATGAGGGAAGGTGGGGGGTGAGGGGGTAAGGGATCAATCAAAGGCCTTGTATGTATGCATATGAGCATAACCAATGGAGACAGACAGTAGGGGGATGAGGGCTTGTACTGGGGGATGTGGGTGGCTGGGGAGAGGTCAATGGGGGAAAAGGGAGACTCATGTAATACTTTAAACAGTAAAGAATTTAAATTTTAAAAAAAGGAAATGAAAGGAATTTTGACATATCTGGGAAGAAGAAAGGATATGATATACAGAAATATGTCTACTAGTACATATTATGTTTGACAGTTGATGAAAAAGTTGAGACCCTGTCTGATGTAATTGTAAATGAATGTGAAATATATATGTAAGAAAATTATAATCCTATCTAATAAAGGGGTAATATGCAAATTGACCATCACTCCAACCCACAAGATGGCTGCCCCCATGTGGTCAATGATGGCTACCCCCATTTGGACACAAGATGGCCAGCAGGGGACAGCAGTTGTGGGTGATCAGGACAGCAGGGGAGGACAGTTGGGGGGGGGGACCCAGGCCGGCAGGGGAGGACAGTTAGGGGTGACCAGGCCAGCAGGAGAGGGCAGTTGGGGGGGAACCCAGGCCTGCAAATGAGGGCAATTTGGGGGAACCAGGTGAGCAGGGAAGGGCATTTAGGGGCAATCAGCTGGCAGGGGGGGCAGGTAGGCATCAATCAGGCTGGCAGGGGAGTGGTTAGGGGGTGATCAGGTTGGCAGGCAGAAGAGGTTAGGGGCAATCAGGCAGGCAGGCAGGCAAGTGGTTGGGAGCCAGAAGTCCCAGATTGTGAGAGGGATGTCTGACTGCCCACTCAGGCCCACTGGGATCTGGCCTAAAAGGGCAGTGAGACATCCCTTGAGGGGTCCCAGATTGGAGAGGGTACAATCTGGGCTGGGGGACACCCACCCACTAAATGAATTTCATGCACTGGGCCTCTAATCCTAGCTAATAATAGAGAAACATGGTAATTAACTGTAACTTCGCTACCCTTCCCATTGGCTAATCAGGGTGATATGCAAATTAACTGCCAACCAAGATGGCAGCCAGCAGCCAGGCAGCAGAAGCGAACAGGAGACTTGCTTGTTCCAGTGATGGAGGAAGCTCAGGTTCCCCGCCTGCCGCTGCCAGCCTCTGAGCTGCACTCTAAGAAACAATGTTGCAATTATAGAAGCTAAACAAACTTCAGAAATCTGTTTTCAGCCAGCCAGTCCTCAGAGCTGGAGCTGCAACAGAGTTTCAATTATAGAACCCAAACAAACCCAGATACCTGCCTTCAGCAGCCTAGGTCTCAGAGCTGGAGCCGAGCCTCAGAGCTAAAGCCAGCTCTTAGTTCCAGTGACAGCCATAGAAGGTAAATAAATCCCAGAATAAAAAGAAAAAGAAAAAAAGGAGAGGTTGGGAGCTTCAGTCACCCGCCAGCCTGAAAACGGCCCTCAGCCCCTCACCCAGACTGGCCAGGCACCCCAGTGGGGACCCCCACCCTGAAGGGGGTGTGACCAGCTGCAAACAGCCATCATCCCCTCATCCACGCTGGCCAGGCACCCAAGTGGGACCCCCGTCCTGATCTGGGACACCCTTCAGGGCAAACCAGCCAGCCCCCACCCATGCACCAGGCCTCTATCCTATATAGTAAAAGGGTAATATGCAAACTGACCCTAACAGCAGAAGGACTGAAAATGAGTGGTCACTATGACACACACTGACCACCAGGGTGCAGACGCTCAATGTAGGAGCTGCCCTCTGGTGGTCAGGGTGCTCTCACATGGGGGAGCTCTGCTCAGACACAAGCCAGGCTGATGGCTGCCAGTACCGCGATGGTGATGGGAGTCTCTCCTGCCTTCTCAGTAGCGCTAAGGATGTCCGACTGCAGCTTAGGTCTGCTCCCCGCTGGCAAGTGGACAACCCCCAAGGGCTGCTGGGCTGCCAGAGGGATGTCTGATTGCCATCTTAGGCCCAATCCCCTGGTGAGCGGGCCTAAACCAGCAGGTGCTCATCCCCTGAGGGGTCCCAGACTGCGAGAGGGCACAGGCCGGGCTAAGGGACACCCCTACCCCCCTGAGTGCACAAATTTTTGAGCACCGGGCCTCTAGTCTATATATAAAAGGCTAAGTGACCAACCGTATGTACTTACGTATATCTCATTGTCCAACCGACACATATGATGCACACTGGCAATTTAAAAATAAACTTTGACTTGAGCATATGCAATGCATGTAAAGCTCTCACTGGTGCCAGCTGCATGCATGTGTTTCAATCTGTCATTGTCAATCGTGAATTTGGTTGTTTTTGTTGACATTCGTCATGAACTGCATCATGATTTATTCATCAACTGTCTGACCAGCAGGTACATATGACACACACTGGCAATTTAAAAATAAACATTGAGCCCTAACTGGTTTGGCTCAGTGAATAGAGCGTCAGTCTGCAGACTGAAGGGTTGCAGGTTTGATTCTGGTCAAGGGCATGTACCTTGGTTGCGGGCACATCCCCAGTCAGGGGCATGCAGGAGGCAGCTGATTGATGTTTCTCTGTCATCAATGTTTCTAACTCTCTATCCCTCTCCCTTCCTCTCTGTAAAAAATTAATAAAATATATTTAAAAAAATAAAAAATAAATAAACATTGACTCGCGCATACACAATACATGTAAAGCTCTCCCTGGTGCCAATCACACATGTGTTTTAATTTTATAATACTATATTACGTATATATACTATTTTGACATGTAATTTTTTGCAGTAATGTAATTACTGCACAAATCTTTCTTCTAATTAATTTCTTTTCAATGTGCACAAATCTGTGCACTGGGCCACTAATAAAAAATAAATAAAAGTAAAAGAAGTTAAGGTTTCTGCACTTTATACAAAACAGGTAAAATGAGCACATCAGGAGACTATGATAAGTCATGTATACATCATGTAGTGCCTAGAAAACTACAGAAAGAGCTATACAAGAGAATAAACTCAAGAACAATAGAACTGGAGAGCATTTTGCTAAGTGAAATAAGCCAGTCAATGAAGGAAAAATACCACATGATCTCACTCATTCATGGATAATAAAGACCATTATAAACTTATGAACAATAATAGATACAGAGGCAGAGCTGCCTCAAACTGATTATCAAACTGCAGCGGGAAGGCCAGGGAGGGTTGGGGAGCAGGAGGGAGGGGGGTAAGAGATCAACCGAAGTACTTGTATGCATGCATATAAGCATAACCAATGGACATAAGACACTGGGGGTTAGGGGAGGCCAGGGGATTGTCAAGGGCGGGGGGAAAAAAAGACACATATGTAATACCCTTTGTAATACTTTAAGCAATAAAACAATTAAAAAAATAAAAAACAATAGAGATTAATAAAAATGAAATTCTGAAAAATGTTTAAGTAACACACAGGTAGGACGTATTAAAAATAGAACAAATTTATTTCCAAAAGACATATATGACGAAGGACTGCTATCTAAAATACTTAAATGATTATTAAAAATTCAACAATAAAAATAACCCTATTCAGAAAAGGCCAAGGATCTTAACCCACCAAAGAAGTTATACAGATGGCAAATAAACAAATTAAAAGATGATCCACATCATATGTCAACAGTGAAATGCAAATTAAAACAACAATGAGATACCACCATACACCAATTAAAATAGCCAAAATCTAGAACTCCTAAATCAAATGCTGTTGAGGGAGTGGAGCAATAGGAACTCTTAATTCATTGCTGGTGGGAATTCAAAATAGTGCAGCTACTTTATAGACTGTTTGGCAGGTTTTTTTTTTTTTTTAATAAACATACTTTTTATTATCTGATCCAGCAATCACACTCCTTGGTATATACCCAAAGGAGTTGAAAACTTATGTCTATGCAGAAGCCTGCACACTGATGTTTGTAGCAGTTTTATTTATAATTGCCCAAACTTGGAAGCAGCCAAGATATTCTTCAGTAGGTAAATGGATAAATAAACTGTAGTATATCCAGACAATATAATGTTATTCAGTGCTAAAAAGGAATGAGTTATAAAGCCATGAAAAGACATAGAGGAAACTTAAATGCATATTACTAAGTGAAGGAAGCCAATCTGAAAAGTTATATCTTGGAGGAGTTAGTACTACATTTATCTTTTCACAAATCTACCTTTTTTTCATTTATCATTTTTAATATATATAATCTAATTTACATTATAGTAGTGATTAAATTTGCATTTTCAAAATAATTTGTTAAATATTTTAATGATTGTAAACTTTAAGAAATGACAGATAAATGAATTGTATAATTTTTCATTACCTATTTGAGATATTAATGTTAAAATTCAATATGCCATCTTTCTACAGAAAAAAGGGAATTGATAAGAAATGGAAGTTTACTCCATAGACATGGGTATTAATAAAAAAATGCATTAATACATTCTTTTATGCTGAAAATGTTTATTTGAAACTTACTGAGTACTTCTTCAGATAGTAAAGCATGCAATAAATGGAAAGTTTAACTTTCAAAAATAATTTTGTTGGAAATATTCAATTCTTAGTATATAAAAATACTTCAAATGTTTATGGTTTAGTCAATGTATAACTAAAATGATTTCATCAAACAAGAATTCAATCATGAACAAATATATTCATGAAAACTATCAATTAAACATATGTTTTCAAATCGTTTTGAGCAAATGAAAAGAAGCTATGATTCATAATTGCTCACATACAAGGATGGAAAGCCTAGATTTTTAATCAGGCAAAATTGCTGCCTTGAAGACTGTTCTGAGTAATACTTGACTTTTAACCACCTTCCTGTACTGAAAGTGCAATGAAATTTCTAGCTATTCTTTAGTAATAATGATCGTGTTTCAGAGCATAGGCAAAGATCATAGATAGAAAAAGAAAGCTTTAAAAAAATCAGTTTTTAACATATTATGGCAAAGAATATTAAAAACAGACTATTCTTGCCTGGCTGGCATGACTTAGTGGTTGAGCATCGACCTATGAATGAGGGGGTCGCGGTTTGATTCTCAGTCAGGGCACATGCCTGGGTTGTGGCTTGATCCCCAGTGTGGGGTGTACAGGAGGAAGCCAATCAATGATTCTCTCTCATCATTGATGTTTCTATCTCTCTCTCCCTTCCTCTCTAAAATCAATAATAAAATATATTTTAAAAACCTCAGACCAGTTTTATCCCTTTGGGGCAAACAAAAAATGAAATGGAAAAGCATAGTTTTATTGTTAACTTGTTATAATGAAAGAATGAATGAAAACAAAGTAATGAATTAGAATATAAAGTTTAGTCATATGAAGTTGGGAAAGACGGTATACTGGAAAATAATAAATAAATAAATAAATAAATAAATAAATAGGAAATGTCCTGAAGGTATTTCTCAGACAAATTCCACAGAAACCTCTCCAGTTACAAAGAGGTGAACATGACTTGATTAGAAAGTTCTGAAAGAATAAAAACAAGAAATTGTTACTTTGAGAAACATATTTCTCTTTTCTATATTCAATTTTGGTATCTCTCTTGTGGTCTTAGGGTTCTTTGGGATGATTAAATATAGGGTAGAGTTATAGACTAGAGAGAATCAGACATAGTGCATGCAGAATGTGTTCTAACTTAAAATTGTAGAAAGCTTTAGAATAATTGAGCTATAAATCAATACAGTTTTTTTAGTGTATTTGGGGAGGAAGAATGCCCAATTTCCCTGAGCTGTATTTTAAATATATTTTTTTCACAGTAATATGCATGGAAAGTATGTTGGGTAGATGAGGATTAGTTAACATAAGAATCAAACTTCAAATGAAGCTTTGTATCTCCCATTTTTTGATCATGAAATAATTTTATGCCCCCTTCTTGCTCTTAAGGTTGACTTCTTCGAGATTTAACTATTTTTACAAAGTACTAACTAGGGGACTGTTGATTAAATCAGTTTAAATCAGTTCCTTTTTAGTCAGTCACTCTCTGAGATTCACTAAACATAATTAGTTTTGAAGTATCCTTTAGAAAGTCCACCAAGGAAGAAATTACATATTATTTCCTATCCAAATACAGAATGGCCTTTGGTGTCCTTAATTTCAAACTAAATTTAGAAAGATAATACAGATATCAGCCAGTTCTCTACATGTACTTTTTAATTTCAAGGGACTAATAGACTTTTGGATTTTTGAATTTATACTTAAGAAACATACATTCATCATAAATTTATGGGGTGACCATTTGTTTTCCCAAGGTTGCCCCAGTTTTAGATCCGAAAGTCCTGAATCTCAGAAAACTACTGAGTTTTGAGCAAATTTGGATAGGTGATCATTTTATGGTGTGGCCAAAATGGAGAAATAAAGGTTGAATGACAGTAAAGATGTAAGGACTTGTAATTGGTTGAGCAACACACTCACTGATATCAATGTAGATGAATTTTTTAAGAGCATACTGCAGCACTTTATTCTTTACCCTTTAATCAATTAATTTTTTGTAGTTAATGTATACACACTGATCAGAGATACATGAAGTATATATGTTGATGTAAAGATAAAAATGATAGGTAAAACGCTAGATCAAGATTCTATGCCCTGGCCGGTGTGGCTCGGATAGTTGCATCATCATCCAATATACCAATTGCGGGTTCAACCCCCAGTCAGGGCACGGGAAAAGGGCAGCTGATTGATATTCTCTCTCACATTGATGTCTCTCTCTCTCTCTCTCTTTCTCTCCCTTCTCATCTCGTTGAAATCAATAAGCATATACTCTGGTGAGGAAACAAAATTCTAAAATATTTCCCTTTACCCCTTTATCCACTGTTGATACTTTGCAATAGAACATCAATATAACATTAAAAAAGAAAAAAATAAAGTTGCACAATGAGATTTGAAATAAGTATATCACAGTTTAAGAATGAGCCGTATCTACCACCTACATTCAGAAACATTCTTGTCTCATAAATCAGTAAAGTGTCCTTGAACTAGTTAATTTGCATGGGCCCTAGCATTATATTTTATCAGTGGATTGAGTCTCTTATCATTATATAATGTTCTTAATTTTCTGCTAAAAAAATTATTATAAAATCTACTTTGGTATTAGCTTAGCCACCCCAGTGGTTAAAGCCTAAAGAACATATATCTTTTTATTATTTTTCTTTCAACATATGTATTTTATAAGTCTTTGTTTCCTTCTCTTCTCATATAGTTGGATTATTTTTGTTCATATATTTTATCAATATCTACTTTTTAATAGGAGTGAATATTCAATTTACATTTAATGTAATTACTGGTAAGGTAGGATTTGTCTTTGCCAATTTCTGTTTTTTCTGTCTCACATCATTTTTTCCTTCTATTCTTATATTCTTGAGTACTTTGTGTTAAATAGTTAATTTCTAGTTTACACTTTAATTCCTCTGATATTCATTTCCTTCTTCTTCTGTACTTTTATTATAGTAAAAATTATATCCTATATAATAAAGAGGTAATATGCTAATTTGTCCATTTTGGTGTCCTAGTCACAACCAGTGAACCGGTTGCGGAAGCACAGGAGCTGGGGGGCAGGGATGGGGGCAGGGACTTCCACCCCCAGCGGAGATATGCCCAGGCCTGCCCAGCACTAATGTCCAGCCCAGCACTGAGGCGAAGCTGCCTGCCTGCATCCCTGGCCAGGGGCATGATGCTGTCTGCCTGTGTCCCTGACATGGGACGTGGTGCTGCCTGCATGCATTCATCCCCACCTCCCCAGCACAGAGCTGCTTCAGTGTCTCAGTGAAATTTGCGACCCACCCAAGGAGAAAACCGAGAGGGGAAAGGCTGGGAACTGTGGATTCCCAGTGCTTTAGTCACTTGAAAACAGCCCAGCTTGAAATGCGAGGTGGCTGTACATTCAACTGAGAAGTGAGGAGGCTGAACACCACCATCCTGGGCTCTGGTTGGTCTGAGGCCAGAGTGTCCACCACGAGAAGGAAAAAACGGAGGAAGGGGCCCGGAGGAAGGAGGACAATCAAAGGAAATGTGTGTAGACTTTCCCCAGCCCTCTCCTTCTTTCCACTGCCTACAAAAGCCCCAGGCCTGGCCACAGTTCTGTCTCCACCTTTTAGTCCCCTGTTCTCCAACCAGAGAGGAAAGAAATAGGAAGGAGTCTGTGCTGCCTCAAGAAAGTATCTATATACCTGATTGGCCAGTTGCAGAGGAGCAGGGCCTAAGCCAGCCGTGGGCAAACTATGGCCCGCGGGCCGGATCCTGCCCATTTGAAATGAATAAAACTAAAAGAAGAAGAAGAAGAAAAAAAAAAAAGACCGTACCCTTTTATGTAATGATGTTTACTTTGAATTTATTTTAGTTCACACAAACACTCCATCCATGCTTCTGTTCCGGCACCTCCGGTCCAGTTTAAGAACTCATTGTGGCCCTCGAGTCAGAAAGTTTGCCCACCCCTGGCCTAAGCTGTCAGTAGGACATCCCGTGAGGGCTCCTGGACTGTGGCGGGGTGGGGGAGGGAAGGCTGGGCTGAGGGAACCCCCTCCTCCGTGCACAAATATTCATGCACCAGACCTCTAATATATATGCATTTTATCATTATTTATAAAATTGTTTTTCAAGACAGATTAGAGAATAAAAGGTGTTATACACAAAACATACCTGTATGGTATCTTTTATATTTACCTATGTAGTTACCTATACTAGTTCACTTTATTTCTTCATATGGATCTGAGTTACTGCTTAGTGCGGTGATGGTGAACCTTTTGAGCTCGGTGTGTCAGCATTTTGAAAAACCCTAACTTAACTCTGGTGCTGTGTCACATATAGAAATTTTTTTATATTTGCAACCATAGTAAAACAAAGACTTATATTTTTGACATTTATTTTATATATTTAAATGCCATTTAACAAAGAAAAATCAACCAAAAAAATGAGTTCGTGTGTCACCTCTGACACGTGTGTCATAGGTTCGCCATCACTGGCTTAGTGTCTGTTCATTGCAGCCTGAATAATTCACTTCAGCATTTCTCATAAGGCAGCTTGGCTAGTCACAAATTCTCTCAGCTTTGGTTTACCTGGAACTGTCTTAGTTTCTCCTTCATCTTTGAAGGATTATTTAGCAGGATATAGAATTCTTGTCTAACAGTTTTTTCCTTAAACACTTTGAATGTCCTCTTACCGTCTTTTTTCCTTTAGGTTTTCTAATAAGTTGCCTATTAATCTTATTAAAGGATCCCCCCCCTTTTTTTGCACAATATCTTTTTTCTTGCCACTTTCTAGATTTTCTCTTTGCCTATGACTTTTATTAATTTAATTGTGATGTGGATCCCTGAGTTTTTTCTATGGATTTTTAAGCTTGTGAAATAATAATTTTATAAAAAACTAGAGGCCTGGTGCATGACATTCATGCACGGGGATGGGGGGTCCCTCAGCCCAACCTGCACCCTCTTACAGTCTGAGACCCCTTAGAAGATGTCCACCAAGGGGTCCTTAGTACTGCTGCAGAGGTGGGAGAGGCTCCTGCCACTGGTGCTACATTCACCAGCCGTGTGCCCGGCTTCTGGCTGAGCAGTGTTCCCTGTGTGGTCACTGGCCACTCCTGCATTGAGCATCTGCCCCTGGTGGTCAGAGCATATCATAGCGACTGGTAGTTCCGCTGTTTGATCAATTTGCATATTCGCCTTTTGTTATATAGGATTAGAGACATTTTCATACATTATTTTTTTCAAGTATTTTTTTTTCTATCATGTTCAATTTATTTTGACTTCTGGGTCTCCCTTGTATATCCTATAGGTTTCTGAGACTCTCTTCCTTTCTCTTAATTCTTTTTATCCCCTTCGATCTTCAGACTATATAATCTCTATTGGCCAATTTTCCAGTTTGATATTTCCTCCTTTTTCTGCCAGCTCATACCTCTTATTTACCCCCTCTAGTGAATGTTATATTTCAACTCCAGAATTTCTCTTTTAATTTTGTATTTATAATCTCTGGTTTTATAGATTATCTATTTCATAATACTTTGTCCCCATACTTTCCTTAAATTTTTAAGACATGGTTTCCTTTAGTTCTCTGAAAACATTTGTAATAGCCAATAAAGTATTGTTTTTACTCATTCCCAAATCTGGGTCTCTCTGGGAATTTTTGGTTGACTATCTTTATTCCTTTTGTATGGAACAAACCATCCCATCACTTTAAATTTCTTTTAATTATTGATTGAAAATGAGATACTTTAGAACAGCGGTTCTCAACCTGTGGGTCTTGACCCCTTTGGCGGTCGAACAACCCTTTCACAGGGGTCGCCTAAGACCATCCTGCATATCAGATATTTACATTAGGATTCATAACAGTAGCAACATTACAGTTATGAAGTAGCAACAAAAATAATTTTATGGTTGGGTCACAACATGAGGAACTGTATTTAAAGGGCCAGAAGGTTGAGAACCACTACTTTAGAAGATACATTGTTGTAAATTGGCTATCACATTTTTTTCTATCCACACAGAATTTGTTGTTATTGCTAATTTCTAATTTTTTACTTTCTTGTTGCTGCTTATTAATTTGGACTAATAAAGTAGATTCTGTATTCCTGGCAGTGTGTAGCCCCTGAGTACTCTCCCTGGTGTTCTTATTGTTGTTAAGTTCTTGTTTTATTTCTAAGGCTGGACTTCCTAAGGATCACACTTGTGTCAGTATAATTTAGTAGTTAGGCAAGGGTTCATCAGAAGATATCATTAATAGCATTCCTTTATTTCTCCACCTTTTCCTAAGGGGACATATGTGAATAAGAGCATTTTCAAACTTTTAAGAAAACTTTAGATTTTTGCTTCCTGCTTGCACAAGATATTAAGATCATCCAGAGGTGTGGAATTGGGACCCATGCCCTTCATAGGTATTTACTGGGCATGTGCACAGTCTTCTGCAGGAGTCAATCCTATTAGATTGCCATAAATGTGTCAGAGCCTTCCAAAGTTCTCTATCATCATGTAGTTTTCCAGTATATCCTTTTACATTCTTGGCCAGACTCTACTTTGCCACATCTGAAAGCACAGTCAGGCAGCTGAGATGTTCTCAGAGTTTGCTATAGTTTAAATAACAGTCAAATAAAACAGTAATCCTACTTTTATTGACTTCCCAGAGACCAATAAGTTTGGATAAAATATTTATTGTGCTCTAGGAATAGTGCCTTTAAAAGGACTCCAATGAGGTCAGATCTCTCCATAGTCTGCAGCTTTTGGCTACTGCACTGCTAAACATGTGAGGCAGGCATGAAAGGAATAGACACAAATTAAAATGTCATATCTTGTTATCTTACTGAGATTCAGGAGTATGTCTTGGATAGATCACAATCAGTTTATTCTATGGCTTTAGTTAATTATCAGAGTTCTAAAATAGCTTGTTTCATATGTTTTATACATATATTCATTTTTAAAAGGAGAGAAAGTACACCAAACTCCTTACTAAGATGTTTTGGAAGTTAACCTGTAAAAGAATTTTTTTTTAATTGGGTAACATGCTTGAATAGAAGACCACTCTGCTGTCTTTCAACTCTGAGATTCCATGCTTTGGTGACTTTAAATATCCTCTGGTGAAATAAATGTAATCTACAGAAAATCACCTTCCATGTACATAAGGCTGGGGATTTGTTAGTATCCTATCTAATAAAAGAGAAACATGGTAATTAGCATACAACCGCTACCCTTCCCATTGGCTAATCGGGGCAATATGCAAATTAACTGCCAGCCAAGATGGCGGCCGGCAGCCAGGCAGCTTGAAACTAACATGAGGCTTGCTTGCTTCAGTGACGGAGGACTCCACCGTTCCCCGTCTGCCGCTGCAGGCCTCTGAGCTGCAACTCTAAGCAACTATGTAACAAATATAGAAGCTAAACAAAACCCCAGAAACCTGCTTTAGTCCGCCGGGCTTCAACCAGCAGGATCGCAACATTGTAAGCAAAGG
Organism: Myotis daubentonii; assembly: GCF_963259705.1. Taxonomy (NCBI): domain Eukaryota; kingdom Metazoa; phylum Chordata; class Mammalia; order Chiroptera; family Vespertilionidae; genus Myotis; species Myotis daubentonii. The sequence continues at coordinate 32,809,277 of NC_081861.1, read as the reverse complement.
CCAGAAACCTGCTTTCAGCAGCGGAGGCCTAAGAGCTGGAGCCTCAGAGCTAAAGCTGGCCCAGAATTAAAAAAAAAGAAAAGAAAAAAAGGAGCAGTTGGGAGCTTCAGACACCCGGCAGCCTGAAAACAGCCCTCAGCCCCTCACCCAGATTGGCCAGGCACCCCAGTGGGGACCCCCACCCTGATCCAGGACACACTTCAGGGCTAACCAGCCGGCACCCACCTGTGCACCAGGCCTCTATCCTATATAGTAAAAGGGTAATATGCCTCCTGGCACCGGGATCAGTGTGTCAGGTGGCAGCGCTCAAACCCCCTGATCGCCCTGCGGCTCTGTGTGTGACAGGGGGCGGGGCCACAACCTCCCTATCCGCCCTGCTCTGTTTCCTGACAGGGGAAGGCGCCCCAAGCCCCTGATCAGCCCTGCTCTGTGCCTGATAGGGGGGAGCTCCCCAACTCCCTGATCGCCCTGCGGCTCTGTGTGTGTGACAGGCTGCGGCACCCCAACTCCCCCCCCCCACGGGCCCTGCTCTGTGTGCGATGGGGTAGAGCCATAACCTCCCCATCGGCCCTACCCTGAGTGTGACAGTGGCGGCGCCCCAACCCCTGATCCGCCCTGCTCTGTGTGTGACAGGGGGCGGTGTCCCAACTCCCCTATCGGCCCTACTCTGTGAGTGACAGGGGGGAGCTCCTTAACCCCCTGATGGGCCCTGCTCTGTGCATGACAGGGTACAGAGCCCCAACACCCCTGATTGGCCCTGCTCTGTGCATGACAGGGGGCAGCGCCCCAACCCCCTGATTGGCCCTGCTCTGTGCGTGACAGGGGGTGGCGCCGCAACCTCCCCATCGACCCTGCCTTGAGTGTGACGGGGGCGGTGCCCCAACCCCTCAACGGGCCCTACCCTGAACGTGACTGAGGGTGGCATCGCAATCTCCTGATCCGCCCTGCTCTGTGTATGACAGGAGGCGGTGCCCCAACTCCCCAATCGGCCCTGCTCTGAGCCCAACCAGGGGCTGCACCTAGGGATTGGGCCTGCCCTCTGCCACCAAGGGTCAGGCCTAAGCCAGCAGGTCATTATCTCCTGAGGGGTCCCAGACTGCGAGAGGGCACAGGCCAGGCTGAGGGACCCCTCCTACCCCCCGAGTGCACAAATTTTTGTGCACCGGGCCTCTAGTTACCTTATAAAAGAATGAGTGTTAATGTTTTCCATTTGGGGAGAAAGTAATTTGTGGGTTTTTGAGCAGAATAATTTCCATTTTATTTAATTTACTTTGAATTTTATTACCGTTGCGATTCTGCCCGCATGATACCTAATATTTCTTAAAATACATTTTTATTGATTTCAGAGAGGAAGGGAGAGGGAGAGATAGAGATAAAAACATCAATGATAAGAGAATCATTGATTAGCTGCCTCCTGCATGGCCCCTACTGGGGATGGAGCCCGCAACCTGCATGTGCCCTTGACCTGAAATGAACCCAGGACCTTTCAGTCTACAGGCCCATGCTCTATGCACTGAGCCAAACTGGCTAGGACATGATGCCTAATATTTGAGAGATTAATTAACCATTGCACATGATACTAAATTTAGAATCATAAAATAAAACATTATACCATGTCAGATAGATAGAAAGGAAACTCACACATAACCTTCTGAAGGGTTAATAGGAGGCCACATCCAATGAAATTTCTTCAGTTTCGAACCCCCCCTTTAGTTCCATATAAAAGATGGAAAAAAGGATATTTCCCACCTAGTGATATAGTGTGGTTTCAATTTAATGGAAATATGGTAGTTTACCTGGCCAAAAACAGAAAAGTGAAAGTAAAAACAAAAGTAAAGTTAATCTTTTGTTTCAACATTTATCATTTGTCATATAGAATCTGCTTGCAACAAAATTCATACTTGCCAGTATTTTGCATAAAATCAGTTAACTTTAGGTGTAAAGATGCAGTTGCACTTTTTTCAAAGTTCAATATAATAAATCAGTCATAGGTTCCATCACCTGACAACTGGGCAAGCTATATCTTGTGTGTTAAAAATTACAAGAAGCCCATGAATTTAAAATAAACACTGGGAGGTAGTACATTTATTTCTATCTTTACTAGGGGCCCGGTGCACGAAATTCGTGCACTGGGTGGGGGGGGGGAGTGTCCCTCAGCCCAGCCTGCCCCCTCTCACATACTGGGAGCCCTCAGGCGTTGACCCCCATCACCCTCCAATCGCAGGATCGGCCCCTTGCCCAGGCCCGACGCCTCTGACAAAGGTGTCAGGCCTGGGCAGGGGAACCTCATTTCCCCCCATCACTGGTTCTGCCCCCAGCCCAGGCCTGATGCCTCTGGCCCAGGCATCAGGCCTGGGCAGGGGACCCCCAGACCCCTCCGATTGCTGGCTCTGCCCCTTGCCCAGGCCTGATGCTTCAGCCAGAGGCGTAGACCCCCATCAACCTCTGATCGCCTGATCGGCCCCTTGCCCAGGCCTGACGCCTCCGCCAGAGGTGTCAGGCTTGGACAGGGGACCCCCATCTCCCCCCAATCACTGGCTCTGGCCCCCGCCCAGGCCTGAGGCCTCTGGCCCAGGAATCATGCCAGGGCAGGGGACCCCCATCTCCCTCTGATCGCTTGCTCCACCCCCCACCCAAGCCTGACGCCTCTGACCCAGGCTTCAGGCCTGGGCAAGGGGACCATCATATCCCCCTAATCCCCGGCTCAGCCCCCCGCCCAGGCCTGATGCCTCGGCCAGAGGAATTGACCCTCATCACCCTCCGATCACCAATCACCGGATCGGCCCCTTGACCAGGCCTGAGGCCTCCGGCAGAGGTGTCAGGCCTGGTCAGGGGACCCCCAGCTCCCCGCAGTTGCAGGCTCTGCCCCTGCCCAGGCCTAACGCCTCTGGCTGAGTCATCCGGCTCGGGCAGCGGGGACCCGCAGCTGCAGCGGCCCCGCAATCGTGGGCTCCGCTTTAGGCCCAGGCAAGGGACCCCTAGCTCCCGGGACTGCCAGCTTTGACCATGTCCAGCTCCCATCGCTGGCTCCACCCCTACTTCCTGCTATCACTGGCCAGGGCGGCAAAGGCGCCTGATTCTCCGATCATGGCTGGGGGGCAGGGCAAAGGTGGCCCCAGGGCCGCCTTTGCCCTGCCCCCCAGCTCTTAGCTCCCCCCTGAGTTTCCAATCACTGTCAGTGGCAGGGGGCTTCTTCCTGCTTTCCCTTTCGCTTCCCTGCATTGTGCCTACATATGCAAATTAACCGCCATCTTGTTGGCAGTTAACTGCCAATCTTAGTTGGCAGTTAACTGCCAATCTTAGTTGGCAGTTAACTGCCAATCATAGTTGGCAGTTAATTTGCATATAGCCCTGATTAGCCAATGAAAAGGGTATCGTCGTACGCCAATTACCATTTTTCTCTTTTATTAGTGTAGATTCTTTATAAAGCCAAAAATACTATTCTAAATCCAAAAATGCCCCTTATAATGGTCAAAAGATAGAGTAATGAGGCCTCTGATTTAGCTTAATTAGTTTCTTATATTGTGACTTGACAAAACAGACCAAAAAAATGTAAATAAAATTCCTATAAGAATGTCATTATGAACAGATGGCCTTCTCAAATATCGAACAAATCCGGTACATTGATGGTATTTTTCACATTGCAGAACTTGATATAATATTTTCAAATCCACAAAACCAGCTTTCTTTAACACATATGAAACATTTTATAATCTAATCAGAGTCCTTTGATGCCTCATGGTCATTTTGTTGGAAAAGTAGTGTGTGCATTTGTGCGTATATGTTTGAGTGTGTATGATGGTCCTTGTAATATAGTGACTTCAATCCAGTCATCTAATAATCCACTCAGGAGTTTATGTGATTCCACACCATTGAAGTACATAACCAACTTTAGAGCATGGCTAGCAATTTAGCTGTTTTTTGGAGATACAGAGAATTTATACAGCACTTCATTTAATCAAGAAAGCTGTTCTCAATGGGTTCCTTATAAAGTAAATCTTACCTATTTTAGTATTGAAAATACCTATTTAGTAATTCTATACTTTTTCCCCCCAGTAATGAATTCAAAATGGAAGAGAACACAGTACCCTATAGGTTCTCACACTCCAAGACCAGATGTGATACACAGTTATAGAATTATGACCATATGTGTTAGCACTACAACAAGTTATTTTCCCATTAACCTTTTATATTATTGAAAGAGTTATTTGTCTGACATGTTCAATGTTTTATGCTTGAGTTTACCTGTATCATTAGCATATCTCATATACAGTTATTAGTATTATGGGCCACCACTATAATAGGTGGGACAGGAAGGTGGTGATTTTGCTTTGACCAACTAGTAGTTTCTGCCAAATTATGCAGGAATGGTCTTACCTGAGCAATGTAACTTATAATCAAAGGAATTTTTAAAGGTTCTAAAAAATACTGGGTTTATTAAATTAAAACACTGCCTATGTCCTCTGGCACACAAAGAAGCCCTTCATGCATCTTAGGAAACAAATGGAAAGACATTCTGTGCTCATGAATTGAATAACAATACTGTTAAGATGTCAATATTACCCAAAGCAATCTACATATTCAATACAATTTAAATTAACATCCCAATAATGATTTTGCAGAAATGAAAGTCTATTGTAAAATTTATATGGAATCTCTAGTGACTCAAAATAGCCAAAATCATCTTAAAACTAAGAACAAAGGCAGAGGACTCACATTCCTAGTTTCAAACTTATTAAAAGCAATCAGACCATCAAACCTCAGAGGGAAGGTAGGGAGGGGGTAAGGGGAAGAGATCAACCAAAGGACTTGTATGCATGCATATAAGCCTGACCAATGGACACAGATACTAGGGGGGTGAGGGCATACATGGGGGGGTAGGGGGATAATGGGGGGATAAGGACACATATGTAATACCTTCATCAATAAAGAAAAAAAACACTTACTAAAAGCTACAGTAATCAAAACAATATGGTATGGCCCAGCCAGCGTGTCTCAGTGGTTGAGCGTAGACCTATGAACCAGGACGTCATAGTTTGATTCTTGGTCGGGGCAAATGTACAGGTTATGAGTTCGATCCCCATTAGTGGGTGTGTAGGAGACAGCCAATCAATGATTCTCTCTCATCATTGATGGTTCTATCTCTCTCTCCCCCTCCCTTCCCTTCTGAAATCAATATATATATACTTTCATTTTAACATTGATTCTAACCCTGCATATACAAATATACAAAGTGGAGCAGTAATTTGGAATTTAAGATACTATTTTTTTTCACTGTTGTCTTTTTATTTTATTTTATTTTATTTATTGTCTAAAGTTTTACATATGTCTTCTTTTTTGCCAATTGACCCCCCCCCCCACCAGCCATTCCTACCCCAGGCAAGCCCCCACTGCCCCAGTGTCTGTGTCCATTGTTTATGTTAACATGCATGCATACAGATCCTTTGGTTGGTTGCATTTATTTATTTATTTGTTTGTTTGTTTGTTTTTGTTAATCCTCGCCGGAGGATATTTTTTTTTTATTGATTTTTAGTTAGTGTGGAGGGGAGGGGGAGAGACAGGGAGAGTAAAACATTGATGAGACACATAGATTGGTTGTCTCCCATGTGAGCCCCAACCACGGCCAGCTGGGAATTGAGCCTGCAAACAAAGTACCTGTCCTTGACTGAAATTGAACCCAGGACCCTTCAGTCCACAGGCCGATGCTTTATCCACTGAGCCAACCCGGCTTGGGCTAAGTTACTCTTTTATATAATTTTCTTAAAATGGAACTTTTTATTCATCTAAAGTATGTGATTAACTATGATGAGAGAGAATTCACTCCAAAGGATATGTTTTCTTCAAACGTAAATGGAGAAGGCAAAATCGAGTGATTCTTTTAAGATTTGTTTTGTCTGATTTCTGCATATTAAAGTTGATCATTCCATTCCACTCACTTTACTGATGACTTAATTTCCAGGAACTTTTAAAGTTTAAATCACAAATATTAGTGAGTTAAACACTGGCAAGAAAAGCAGATCAAAAACATTTTCAGAGTACAATTTTTTGGAAAGGAAGCTATTTTGCTAATGTAGAAACTATCCAAGTCTTATATGTTCAAAATTCTGGTATAAATATTTGACTTGAATATAATTTAATGAATATCACATGTCCAACTTGACAAATGTGAAAACCATAACATCAGAAGGGTCTGAAAAATTAAATAGAATTGATAGAAAACATTGATAAGAATCAAAATAAAACAGAAAAACACATTTTAACATGTACAATAAAATATAATATAAATTTCCTAGAATAGTTTTAGAGAAAAATAATTCATAATTTCCATGCATAATATTCCATTTTCCTCCATATTTTTGAATATGCTATTTTCCTTCATGCCACTGGACTTTCTATTCCATTGTCTGATGCAACTTATATTTATCCTTCTAGAAGCAACTCCATCAACTTTGTGCTTTACCATTTCCTTTTATTGTGCACTCATAGCACTTAAAATAATAGAAAGTTAATAAAATAGCAGTTATTTTTTAAAAAGTAATTTTTATTACAGAGAATTTAAAAGGAATTTTGCACATATTTTAGTCATTTTAAATGTATTACTTTAAAATTGTAGATAATCTATTTAAACTTTATTTTTATTGTTGACACTATTACAGATGTCCCCATCTCCCTGACCCCCATTGCCCACCTCCACCACCCCCCACCCCCTTTTCCTTCTGGCCTTGGCCATCACCTCACCATTGTCTGTGTCTATTGTTACGCATACATGTTCTTTCTTCTAGTCCCCCTAACCCCACTGCCTTCTGAACTCTGTCAATCTGTTCCATGTATCCATGCCTCTGGTTTTTATTTTGTTCTTCAATTTATTTTGCTCACTAGATCATATGACATTTGCCTTTCTCTGACTGGCTTGTTTCATTTAGTGTATATACTCTCCAGGTCCATCCATTCTGTCACAAAGGGTAAAAGTTCCTTCTTTTTTACAGCCCCATAGTATTCCATTGTATAAATTATTTTTTATCCACTTATCTACTGACGAGCACCAAGGCTGTTTCCAGATCTTAGCTATTATAAATAACACTGCTATGAATATAGGGGTGCATACATTACTTCTGATTGGTGTTTCAGGATTTATAGAACATATTCCAAGAAGTTGGATTGCTTGGTCAAATGGCAGTTCAATTTTTAATTTTTTGAGGAAGCTCTATGCTGTTTTCCACAGTAGCTGCACTGGTCTGCATTTCCACCAACAGTGCACTAGGGTTTCCTTTTCTTGCTTTTTTTTTTTCTTTTTTAAAAATATATTTTATTGATTTTTTACAGAGAGGAAGGGAGAGAGGTAGAGAGTTAGAAACATCAATGAGAGAGAAACATTGATCAGCTGCCTCCTGCACACCTCCCGCCAGGGATGTGCCCGCAACCAAGGTACATGCCCATGACTGGAATCGAACCTGGGACCTTTCAGTTCGCAGGCTGATGCTCTGTCCACTGAGCCAAACTGGTTATGGCAGGTTTCCTTTTTTTACAGCTTCGCCAGTACTTGTTTATTTATTATTGATAGTAACCATTCTGGCAGGTAGCCACGTCTTTAGGGTTCTCTATGCACAATATCATGTGGTTTCAATTTGCATTTCTCTGATAATTAGTGATGTTGAACATTTTTCCATATGTCTATTGGCCCTCTGTATGTCCTCTTTGGAGAAGTATCTATTCAAGTCCTTTGCCCATTTCTTTAATGGGATTGTTTGTCTTCCTGGTGTTGAGTTGTTTAAGTTCTTTATATATTTTGGAAATCAATCCCTTAGCAGATATATCATTGGCAAATATGTTCTCCCATACAGTGGGTTCCCCTTTAATTTTGTTAATGGTTTCTATTGCTATGTAGAAGCTTTTTAGTTTGATATACTAGTAGCCCCATTTATGTTTCCTTTGTTTCTCTTGCTTAAGAGATGTATTGGTGAAAATACTGCTATGAGCTGTCTGAGATTATATTGCCTATGTTTTCCCCTAGGATTTTTTGTTAGTAAGCAAAATCACCCAAATAAATTTAATATAAACAGACAAGCAAATAAATAAATAAAATCTCCTAGTATTTTATGGTTTCATAACATACACTTAAGTCTTTTATCCATTTTGCGTTTATCCTTGTGTATGGTGTAAGTTGGTGGTCTACTTTCATTTGTTTGTTTTTTTTGTTTGTTTTTTTGCACATGCCTGTCCAATTTTCCCATTTATTGAAGAGACTATCTTTACTCCATTGTATGCTCTTGCCTCCTTAGTCAAATATTAATCACCCATATTGGAGTGAATTGATTTATGGGGTCTCTGCTCTATTCCATTGGTCTATATGCCTGTTGTTGTGCCAGTAACAGGCTGTTTTGATTACAATGTAGTATACATTGTATACTTTGTAGTATAGTTTGATATGTGGTATTGTGAGCCCTCCAAGTTTGTTGTTCTTTCTAAAGATTTCTGTGGCTCTTTGGGATTTATTTTTCTTTTGATTCCATATAAATTTTTGGAATATTTGTTCTCGACCTGTGAAATATGGTGTTGCTATTTTAATAAGGATTATGTTGAAACTGTAACTTGCTTTGGGTAATATGGACATTTTAATTATGTTAATTCTTCCAATTCATGAGCATATTATATGCTTCCAATTTTTAAATTATTCCTCTATTTCCTTTTGCAATGTCCTATAGTTTTCTGAGTACAGGTCTCTTACCTCCTTGGTTAAGTTAATTCCAAGGTATCTTATTTTTATTGCTGTTGTGCAGTGATAAATTGAATTGTTTTATTGGTTTATCTTTCTGAGAGTTAATTATTGGTGTATAAACAATGCCATCAATTTATGGATGTTAATTTTGTATCCTGGTAGATTATTGAATTAATTTATTAAATCTAGCATTATTTTGGTAGTGTCTTTTGGGTTCTCTATGCACAATATCATTTGTGAATGACAGTTTTACTTCTTCCTTTCCAATTTGGATACTTTTGTTTTTTCTTCTTGTCTGATGACTATGGCTAGGATTTCCAGTGCTATGTTGAATAAGAGTGGTCAAAGCGGACATCCCTGTCTTGTGCCTGACCTTAAGGGAAATGCTTTAAATTTGCCCATTGAGTATGATATTGGCTGCAGGTTTGTCATATATGGCCTTTATTATGTTGAGGTATGATCCCTCTATTCCCACTATGCTGAGAGTTTTTATCAAAAAAGGGTGCTGGATTTTGTCAAATGCTTTTTCTGCATCAATTGATATGATCATGTGATTTTTGTCTTCCAATTTGTTTATGTGATCGATCACATTTATTGATTTGTGAATATTGTATCAGCCTTGCATCCTCACAATAAATCCCACTTGGTCGTGGTGTATGACCTTATTAATGTACTGCTGGATCTGATTTGCTAATATTTTGTTGAGGATATTAGCATCAATATTCATCAGGGATATTGGCCTGTAATTCTCTTTCTTTGTAGTGTCTTTATCTGGTTTTGGAATTAGGTTAATGCTAGCTTCATGAAAAAAACTTAGAAGTGTTCCTTCCTCTTGGATTTTTTGGAATAGTTTGAGAAGGATAGGTGGTAGTTCTTTGAATGTTTAGTAAAACTCCCCTGTGAAGCCATCCAGACTAGGTCTTTTGTTTGCTGGGAATTTTGTGATTACTGCTTCAATTTTGCCAGCTGTTATTTGCCTATTCCATTTTTCTGATTCTCTTTGATTGAGTTTCAGAAAATTATATTTTTCTAGGAATATGTCCATTTCAGCCAGGGTGTACAGCTTGTTGGAATATAGTTGTTCATAGTATTTTTTTAATGATCCTGTGTATTTCTGGTGGGGTCAGTTGCACTTCACCTCTTTAGTTTCTGATTTTGTTTATTTGGGTCCTCTCTCTTTATTTCTCAGAGTATTGACCGAATATTGCAGGCAGCTCTATTGATGTTAAATAATTCAGATTATTATTTTTCTATGAATAGTTTAGAATGAAGTTCTTTAAAATAGTAAGAAAAGTTACTTGCTGTTGGAGAGAATTACACCAAAGGTCTTGACTATATCTCAAAACTATTTTTTATTCTGTTTAATGCCTATATCCATAATCATGCTTTTTTTGAATGGCTTAAAATGGATGAATCTGTTTTATTACTTTATCAACAAATCACAGATATCATATAAATTATAATGCCTATTTATTAACTAGCTTTCAAAAACACTTTTCAATGATCCTCTCTCTAATCCAACTCTGAGGTAAATAGATGGCAAATGTGATTAACCTTAACCCTAGTAGGATATTGCTTGTTAGGCGAACGTGATAACCACTACACTACGGAAACCAGGGTGGATATTGCCTGTTTAAGGTTACCTAGGACTGTGGTCAGCAAAATGCAGCTCGCGAGCCACATGCGGCTCTTTGGCCCCTTGAGTGTGGTTCTTCCTAAGCCTTAGGAGTACCCTAACTAAGTTAATGACAATGTACCTACCATATAGGTTAAGTTTAAAAAATTTGGCTCTCAAAAGAAATTTCAATCATTGTACTGTTGATATTTGGCTCTGTTGACTAATCAGTTTGCTGAAAACTGACCTAGGAGATCAGTGACAGAGCCAAAAGTTTTTTTAAAATTCCTACTTTAAATTTGATAAGAACATGTAGATGTGCTTTTATGTAACCAGCTCAGCTTTTTAAGTTTTTCTGGGAAATTAAAATGATTAATTTCCATAAGCAATAAATAACATGAATGAAATATAAGAATGTTTTTTATCTCACATTCTTCTTAACTAAGCTGTTTTTAAAATTGCAAAATTACCCTGAACTAGACATTATATTAAAAGATGTTATCACATATATTTCTTGTCTACTGAACTGTATCAATGAAGGTAAAATTGCCAACTATATTATGCACATATATAATACAAACCTGGTAAAAGAAGCAAAATGACACAAAATCTTAACTAATAAAGACAAATAATGATTAGTGAAAATTTTGAATTATGGCTTTTAAAAATAAAATTTACTTTATTTCACTGAAGTTCATAGAGTAAATCTATTTTTAAAAATATAAGAATTATCCCTAGCCAGGTTGGCTCAATGGAGAGAGCACTGGCCCAAGCCAAGAACGGAAGGGTCAAGGGCATGGAACTCAGTTGTAGGCTTGATAGCTGGCCCTGGTCTGGGTGCATGTGGGAGGCAACCACTGGATGTTTCTCTCTGTCTCTATCCCTCCCTTCCATTCTCTCTAGAAATCAATGGGAAAATATCCTCAGAGGAGGATTAACAACAACAACAACAACAAATATATATATATATATATATATATATATATATATATATATATATACATATATATATATATATATTAAATAAAAACATAAGAATTTTAGGTACCTACTTGGCTGCGCTGGGCCTAAAATATATGGGAGAACATTTTGTAAAGTAAATGATTGTTGATCACTATGCTGTACATCTGAAACTAATCCTAATATATAAAAGACCAGGGTTGTAATAACCAATCATGACCAAAGGCTGACCAACTCAGAAGACCTTCCGTCAGCACTGGGTTGTCCTGGCGACCCAGCACTGACATCTCAGGGGGCTGAGACCCAGAGAGAGAGGCAGGATCTGATCCACAGCCTTAGTGGCAGCTGTTGATCAGTACTTGCCTCTCTCTCTCCTTCTTTCTTTCCAGGCTTTGCCAGCAGCCAGGCCTTTCTTTCTCTCCTGGCCACTGGGGCTGCTGCTCTCTGAACAGGCCTGGAGATAGGCCTGGATATGCTGCCTGGCATAGGAACCCATCAATCAGAACCAAATTTGGGTGATGTGAAGAACCAATGGTTGTCTAGGAGGTGGAGCTTTTGATGCTGACTGACATAGGAACCGACCAATCAGAACCAAATATGGGTGCTGTGAAGAACCAATGGCTGCCTAGGAGGGGGAGCTTTTGATGTTGATTGGCATAGGAAGTGTGACCAATCAGAACCAAATGGGGATGCTGTGAAGAACCAATGGTTGCCTAGGAGGCAGAGCTTTTGATGCTGACTGGCATAGACACCAACCAATCAGAACCAAATGTAGGTGCTGTGGGGAGCAAATGGCTGCCTAGGAGGCAGAGCTTCTGACGCTGACTGGCATGGAAACTGACCAATCAGAACCAAATCTGGGGGCTGTGGGGAGCCAATGGCTGCCTAAGAGGCAGAGCTTTTGATGCTGATTGGCATAGAAACCATCCAATCAGAACCAAATTGGCCAGCAGAGGAGGGTTGTTGGGAGTGAGATCAGGCCAGCAGGGGAGGGCAGTTGGGGGAAACCAGGCCAGCAGGGGAGGGAAGTTAGGGGTGATCAGGCTGGCAGGCAGAGGCAGTTAGGGGTGATCAGGAAGGCAGGCAGGTGAGCAGTTAGGAGCCAGCAGTCCCAGATTGCAAGAAGAATGTCCAACAGTCGGACATCCCCCATGGGGTCCCCAATTGGAGAGGGTGCAGGCTGAGCTGAGGGAAGCCCCACTCTGTGCACAAATTTCATGCACTGGGCCTCTGGTACAAAATAATATTGAATTTAAACTATTAAAAATGAAATTTTAAAAATATATAAAAATTATATATTTATTACAATTCTAATTTTGATGAACGCTTGTCCAAATTATTTTAAAATTTTGAGTATAATAGTTTCTACTAATGAGTGTTGAGTATATTGAATAACAAAAGAAATGTTTCTCAAGGTTAAAAGAATTCACAATCTCTATACTTAATCACTTTTAGATTTGTTTCTTACTTTTATTTCTGATGTTTTAGTTGTTTTCCCTATAGTTATTAAAATTGGACTAGAAAGGAATCTCCAGATATGTGGTGTTATCACTATAGTGTAATATTCAGTCTTTTCAAATGGAAAAATAACTATTCCTCTCTATGCTCAACATTTAGGTGTTCATTATACTAGGAAATGCCTCAGATCAATGGAATGGATGATAGAATATTTAAAAATATGTAAGCCCTTTTAATTAGCAAAATGTTCTTCCAAGCTTGTCAGAAAAAATCAAAACTTGGCAGAAACACATGCTCATTGCACATAACAGGAAAGAGGCTTACAGAAGCAAATGCAAATGGTGACCTTTAAAAAATAATTCAAGTTGTTCCATAAAGTGTTTTAAAATGTGAAAAATAGGCATTATTTCATAGAAGTAAATGTGACAGAAGCAAGATTGCCTTTATTAGCTTATATTACTATTATTCATAGAATGTGCCTATTGATTTGGTTAAACAAATCAGTTTCCTAGTGTCATCCTGTGCACCAACAGGTCACTGGTTTAATTCCCAGGCAGGACACATGTCTAGATGTTGGGCTCCATACCCAATAAGGATGGATCCCCAGTAGAGGTCCATGTGGAAGGCAACCAATCAATGTTTCTCTCTCACATTGATGTTTCTCTTTCTCTCTCTAAAAAATCAATAAAAACATGTTTGTTTGTTTTTTAAAAAAAATCAGTTTTCTTTCCTATATTGGTTTGCTGATCAGAAAGGTAAGGCAAGCTTTGTAATAGTATTATTAGCGGACTATTGAGTTGAAGTCCCTTTTTTGGAGGGGAGGGCTGTCCCCTCCTCCACTCTTGTAAATGTCATAAGAAAGATTTCAGATACACACATTGATTTCATAAAGAGGAAGCAGGTTTAAACATATATAAGACTTAAATTTTCAAAAGCAGTCTACTCTTTTAACAGGAAAGAGAGACTATATTGTGAATCTTCCTAGATATTATAAGTCATTGGACATACTTAGAAGTAACATCTAAATTATTTTATTTTCCTATTCTTATAAGTGGTAATTGCTTCTTATGGTGATTGATTTTGGAATTTTTTTTAGCATGCCTTTATTGCCTTTCACCACCTGGTAAATAGCCCCCTATGTTAAAACCCATATATTTGAAATGCCTAATTTGTTTTATCAACTGGATCCTTAGTAAACCAAAAATAAGAAGGCAGTTGAAAATTTAAGAGTTTTTACATGTCATTTAATGTAAAGAGTAATAGCCAAAGATTTTTTAAAAGGCTAACTAAACTAATCTCTATTGAAAAAATTCATGTGTGAAAACAATTTATATAAGTGCACACAATTATACATATACACATGTGGCAATAAATTTACATTGATGAATACATAGAATTATTGATTCTTACAAGTAATCATTTTATATGATCTTATATATATGAATATATAAAAACATTATATAATTATTCAAAACATTTGGTGATTAATCCACTTAATTTCATAGAGGTAGATCAGCAGTGAAACATTTGTTAAACGGATAAGTAATTATAGTTGTTAGCAGATTATTATATGTACACACATTGCACACTTGGAATATACAAATACACATTTGCTCAACAAGTGAATACCTGAGATTTTATGATTTCTCAATAATAACCAACTTTCCATTATTATATAAATAATCATCTCATTAGATTGTTTTAGAGACTTGAGGAACATGTCTTCTCATGTTTATCTGGTTCAGCCATTTTCTTCCTTGAGTATTTTGCTGTCAACATTGCGTTAGTCTTTGTCTAATAACCTGCCTCATTCTATAATGAAGAAAAATAAAAAAAAAACAATGGAGAGAATCCTAAGGATTTTGTTTTGCAATGTAAGATTTTATTCAAGTAGCACCTGACTTAGTGCTATGACAGCTATCTTCTGTATGTTCTTAATATAGCACTACACTGATGTTTATGACCACTCATGCATCTTCAAGATAGAAGTAGGAATTACCACATGTACCAGTTAATAATGCGGATTTTGTGATCAAAGAAAAAACAATAATTTCAAGAGAAACATCAAAAGTGCTTTATTCAAAGTAAAGTCCATGGCTAGCTACACATATCCCCCATCTTTTAGGTAATTTGTGGATACTGCCCCAATAGAACTTTTCCTGTTTTGAGGCAAACTTCAGAGACCCAATTTTCCACTTATTTATATGTTTTGAAGCGTGTGCCATCAACCGGAACAAGTGGTAATCTGAAGGAGCAAGGTCTGGTGAACACGTCCGGTGGGTTAATACTTCCCAGGCAAGAACTTTTAATGTGTCTTTAACTGGTTTTGAAGTATGTGATGGTGTGTTATCATGAAACAAAATTACTTTGCCATGTCTTCTGGCCCATTCTGGTGGTTTCACGATGAAAACGTGATTCAAATTGATTATTTGTTGTCAGTAGTGATCAGTATTAATGGTTTCACCTGGTTTTAGAAGCTCATAATACACCACACCTTCCTGATCCCACCAAACGCAGAGCATTGTCCTCTTTCTGAAGTGATTTGGCCTTGCATTCGATGATGATGATTGACTTGGATCAACCCATGATTTTGTGCATTTGGGATTCTCAAAATAAATCCACTTTTCATAGCCAGTCACAATTCAATGCAAAAAAGACTTTCTTTCATGCCATTGAAGCAACGTTTTGCTGATGACTTTGGTTTTCCATTGTCTTTGGTTCAGCTGATGTGGCACCCATTTTCTTTCCTTTAAAATCTTTCCCATTGTTTGTAAACAATCAGAAATTGTTTGCTGAGCAAAGTTTAATCTTTCTACAAGTTGTTTTTGAGTTTGACACGCATTTTCATCCAATAATGCTTGTAATTGTTGGTCTTCAAACTTTTTCAGGTGACCTGGACGTTCTTTGTCTTTCACATTGAAATCATCACTTTTAAAGCATTTAAACCAGTGTTCACAAGTATCTTGAGATGGAGCATGTTCACCATAAGCTTCCTGAAGTATACGATAACTTTCAGCATCACTTTTCTTCAAGACAAAATAATGAATTAAAGCTTCCCGTAAATGCTCTTTTCTTTTTGGCACGAAATTTGACATTTTTAAGCGTAAAAATATCTATGATGTTAACACCTTCAGCAAATTTGACATATGAAGTTTTGAAGCTCGGTGTCAATACACCAAAATAGCATACATATCAAATCGCATATATATCAACATATGTGTAACTCCATCTATGGAAAAAATCCGCATTATTAACCAGTACACCTGGTATTTCCTTACTCCTGACTAAATACTTTTAAATGAATTTCAATGAGCAAATTTTTCAACAATTTTCAAAGGACTATCTGAATATTTCTTTCTAATGCAATTCAGTAAATATATATGTGAAAATTTTACTATAAATACATATTCAAAATTATACTTTCATTCTGGTTTTTGCACAATTATATATTTGCTGTTGATTATTATGTTTGAAACTACCTAATGGAAACTATTATAGCTGATTGAAAATATATGCATGCATACTAAACAAAAATTAAGTAATCAGGTAAAATTCTATAAAAACATACTTCATTTTTAGAGGTATGTATTTTTCAAAAACCAATTATGAAGTACCAACAGTTTAAAGAAACTATTAAACACTGACATAACACCAGTGTTACAGATATGTATGGGAGTACTTCTATTGTGTAATAAAATTATTTGTTGCCCTAAAATAGCAGTTTCTATTCAGCTTATATAAGTTTAAACACTGAATATTCATGATCCTGAGAGGTATCTACACTAATAAAAGGGAAACATGCAAACTGGCCATCCCTCTGCTACACCCACGAGCCAATCAGGGTGAGTATGCAAATTAACCCAACAAAGATGGCAGTGGCCACTAGGCTGGAGGCTTCGGTTGCCTCTGGCGATGGAGGAAGCCAAGCTTCTAGCCCGCCCTGGCCTCTACTGAAGGAGTGGCTGGGGTCCTGGGTCACCGGGGTCAAGGGGAGGCGGTGCAGGCAGTGCCAGATGCAGCTGCCAGACGCCCCCCATGGGTTAATTTGCATATGCAGGCCCCAAGCAAAGACTGAAGACTTAAGAGGCTTAAGTCTTCTCCTGCCAGAGCAGAGAAGCCAAGCCTCACTGCGGGCCGGAGTGGAGAAGCCTAGCTTTGAGGCTTGGCTTCTCCACTGTGGCCAGACTAAAGGCCTGGGTCCTGGGTGCCGGAGGAAAACCAGTGCCGGCAGCCAGGGGAAGAATGACCTATTGCGTGACTCTTCTTGCAACAGGCCTCTAGTATTTATATAACATATAACAGTTGACAGACAAAATATACAGAATAAAAATTATTGCATAATACATATGGTTTTCTTTCTCGTGTAATGCTTATTGTGTGTGTCTGATGATATACCTGATTAAACATTTTTAAGCAACTAATTTCGACAACTCAAAATATATTGGAATATTAGTTCTAGTTCTGTGAATTATGCCATTGGTATCTTGGTAGCAATTACATTGAATCTATAGATTGCTTTAGGTAGCATGGGCATTTTAATGAAGTTAATTCTTTTGAACCATGACCATGGTATATGCTTCCACTTATTTTAATCTTCTTCCATTTCTTTCTTCAATGTCTTATAATTTTCTGATTACAGGTCTTTTACAACCTTGGTTAAATTTATTCCTAGGTATTTTTAATGCAATTATAAATGGGATTGTTTTCTTAGTTTCTCTTTCTGGTAGTTCATTATTGATGTATTAAAAATGCAACTGATTCTAGCCTTGGCTGAGTAGCTCAGTTGGTTAGAGTGCCATTCCTATACACCAAGGTTGTGGGTGCAATCCCCCGTCAGGACACATACAAGGGTCAACCAATGAATGCATAAATAAGTAGAAAAACAAATAGATGTTTCTTTCTCTTTCTCTCTCTCCTCCCATCCTGTCTCTACTGCTCCCTCTCTCCCTTCCAATTTCTCTAAGATCAATAAATTAAAAAAAGTTAAATGCAACTGATTTCTGGATATTTTGTACCATGCTACTTTACTAAATTTATTTATCAGTCTAATAGTTTTTTGGTGGAATCTTTAAGGATTTCAATATACAGTATCATGTCATTATATAATTATTTAATCTTCCTCTCCAATTTGAATGTCTATTTTTCATTCTTTTCTGACTGCTATGGCTAGGACTTCCACTATTATGTTGAATAAAAGTGAAAATGGACATCCCTGTCTTGTTCCCGATCTTAAGGGAAACACTTGAATTTTTTTCCCATTGAATATGATGTTGGCTATGGGTTTGTGATATATTTATTACATTGTGGTATGTTTCCTCTATTCCCATGTTGCTGAGATGTTTTATCATAAATTGGTGCTGGATTATATTAAATGTTTTTTTCTGCATTTATTGATATGATCATGTGGTTTTTATCTTCATTTGTTTATGTGGTATACCACGTTTCTTGATTTGCAGATATTTTACCAACCTTGCATCCCCAGAATAAATCCTACTTGATCAGAGAAAGGCAAGTACCACATGATTTTACTCATATGTGGAATCTAATTAACAAAATGAACTAGTAAGCAAAATAGAGGCAAACTTATAGTGAGTAGGCTGACAACTGTTGGGGAGGTGTGGCGCTAGGTGTGAGGGTGAAGGGATTGAGGAAAAAAAGAAAATAAAGAGAAAGAAAAAACTCATGGACAATGTGGTGATGGCTGGGATAGGGGGTTTATGGGATTGTGGAGGAGGTTATAGAGGGGCAAATGATGATGGATGGAGACTTGACTTGGGGTGATGAACACACAATACAGTGTACAGATGATGTATCGTGAAATTGTGCATATAAAACTGTATAATTTTGTTAGCCTGTGTCACTTCAATAAATTTAATAAAAAGGAAAAAATAAAAGGAATGAAAGAACTCAATATTTGATGTTATTTTTCAAAAATAAATGTGAAATTAAAACATTCTCAAATAAACAAAACAAAGAATTTGTTGATAACTAACCTTCCTTATAAGAAGTATTAAGGATATTTTTTCAAGTTGAAAGCAAGTGATCTTATATCCACATAAAAAAGAACACCAATATAAATAATTATGCAATTATAAGAAACAAAATAAAAGTATAAATTTTCCTATTCTCTCCTAACCATTTTAAAAATCAATTGTGTAAAATAATTTTTATTTTGGGGCAGTTAACATATGGGAATGTAATACATTTACCAATAACATCACAAAGGAATTGAGTGGGGAAAAGCTGTATTGAATTACAGAAATGATTCCAGAAGGTAATTCAAATTCAAAGTAACAAATAAAGATAACACAAAATGAGCAGTTTAACAAAGAGATAGAAATCACTAAAAAGGACCATACAGAAATTCAGGAGCTGAAGGAAAGAATGAATGAAATGAAAAACTCCACAGAAAGCATAAGCAGAGGAATGGACCGAGGAGAAGAAAGAATCTGTGGATTAAAATATAGGAGCTCTGAAATTAGCCAGGCAGGGAATAACAAATAAAAGAGATCAACCAAAGAACTTGTATGCATATAAGCATAACCAATAGACATAGACAATGGCGTGGGGGTGAAGGCCTAGGCTGGTGGACTGGGGCAGGCTGGGAGAGGTTGATGAGGGGAAAGGGGGACATATGTAATACATTCAACATTAAAGAATAAATTTTTTTTTTTAAAAGAGAGAATGGCCCAGCCAGTGTGGCTAAATGGTTGAGCATTGACCTATGAACCAGGAGGCCACAATTCAAGGCACATACTGGGTTGTGGGCTTGATCCCCAGTAGGGGGCGTGAAGGAGGCAACCAATCAGTAATTCTCATTATTTTTTTATATTATTTAATTTATTTTTTTATTATTTAGATTATTACAAATAGTAGTACATATGTCTACTTTTTTCCCCCCATTAACCTTCCCCTGGCCTCCTCTAGGCCCTAACACATGCCCTCACTCCCCCCACCCAGTGTCTTGCGTCCATTTGTTATGCTTATATGCATGCATATCAGTACATTGGTTGATTTCTTACCTTCCCCCTTCAAACCTCCCCTGCCTTCCCACTGTAGTTTTACAGTCTGTTTGATGCTTCTTTGCCTCTATATCGATTTTTGTTCATCAGTTTATAATATTCTTTATATCCACAAATAAGTGAGATCATGTGGCATTTTTCTTTCACTGACTGGCTTATTTCACTTAGCATAATGCTCTCAAGTTCCATCCATGCTGCTGCAAATGGTAAGAATTCCTTCTTTTGTACAGCAGCACAGCATTCCATTGTGTAGATGTACCACAGTTTCTAATCCACTCATCTGCTGATGGGCATTTAGGCTGTTTCCAAATCTTAGCTATTGTAACTTGTGCTGGTATGAACATAGGGATGCATATATCCTTTCTGATTGGTGTTTCTGTTTTCTTGGGATATATTCCTAGAAGTGGGATTACTTGGTCAAATGGCAGTTCCATTTTTAATTTTCTTAGGAAACACCATACTGTTTTCCACAGTGGCTGCACCAGTCTGCATACCCACCAGCAGTGCAAGAGGGTTCCTTTTTCTCCGCATCCTCTTCAGCACTTGTTGTTTGTTGATTTGTTGATGATAGCCATTCTGACAGGTACCTCATTGAGATGGTACCTCATTGTCATTTTGATTTGCATCTCTCGGATGATTAGTGACTTTGAGCATGTTTCATATGTCTCGGCTTTCTAAATGTCTTCTTTTGAAAAATGTCTCTTTAAGTCCTTTGGCCATTTTTTGATTGGAGTGTTTATTTTCCTTTTGTTAAGTTGTATGAGTTCACTGTAAATTTTGGAGATTAAACCCTTATTAGAGATAACATTGGCAAATAAGTTCTCCCATGCAGTGGGCCTTCTTCTTGTTTTGTTGATGGTTTCTTTTGCTGTACAGAAGCTCTTTATTTTGATGTAGTCCCATTTGTTTATTTTCTCCTTAGTTTCCATTGCCCTAGGAGCTGTATCAGTAAAGATATTGCTATGACAAATGTCTGCTATTTTGCTGACATTTCTTCTAAAAATCTTCTTCTAAGATTTTTATTGTTTTCCATATTACATTTAATCCCTTTATCCATTTGAATTTATTTTTGTGTATGGTGTAAGTTGGTGGTCTAGTTTCATTTTTTTTTACAAGTATCTGTCCAGTGTTCCCAACACCATTTATTAAAGAGACTGTCTTAACTCTATTGTATGCTCTTGCCTCCTTTGTCAAAGATTAATTGAGCATGATGGCTTGTGTAGATTTCTGGTTTCTCTGTTCTGTTCCACTGGTCTATATGTCTGTTCTTATGCCAGTACCAGGGAGTTTTGAGAACCGTGGCTTGGTAATATAGCTTGATACCTGGTTTGGTGATCCATCCAATACTGTTCTTCTTTCTCAAGATTTCTGCAGCTATTCAGGGTCTTTTTTTATTCCATATTATTTTTTGGAGAATTTGTTCTAATTTTTTTAAGTATGCCATTGATATTTTAATGGAGATTGCATTAAATTTATAGATTGCTTTGGGTAGTATGGTGTTGATGCTACCAATGATATTGATGCTACCAATCCAGGAACATGGCATGCTCTTCCATTTGTTTATGTCTTCCTCTTTCTCTTTATCCAGTGTCCTTTAATTTTCTGAGTACAGGTCCTTTATCTCCTTGGTTAAGTTTATTCCTAGGCATCTTAATTTTTTGTTGCAATGGTAAATATGATTGCTTTTTAAATTTCTCTTTCTGTGAGTTCATTATTGGTGTATAGAAAAGCTATATACTTCTGGGTGTTAATTTTGCATCTTGCTATATTGCCAAATTCATTTATTAAGTCTAGAATTTTTTTTTGATGGAGTCTTTTGGGTTTTCTATGTACAATATAATGTCATCTGTGAATAAGGACAGTTTTACTTCTTTTCCAATTTGGATGCCTTTTATTTCTTCTTCTTGTCTGATCGCAATGACTAGTACTTCCAGTACTATGTCGAACAGGAATGGTGAAGGTGGGCATCCCTGTCTTGTTTCTGTTCTTAGAAGAAATGGTTTTAGCTTTGCCAATTCAGTGTGATGTTGGTTCTGGGTTTGTCATATATGGCTTTTATTATATTGAGGTATGATCCTTCTTTTCCCACCTTGCTGAGAATTTTTATCAAGAAAAGGTGTTGGATTTTGTCAATTGTTTTTTTTCCTGCAGCAATGTATATGATTATATGATTAAATGGTTTATTTATTTATTTATTTATTTATTTATTTATTTATTTATTTAGTTCCCTGACTGGGAATTGAACCCGGGACCCATCAGTCCATGGCCTGACACTCTATCCACTGAGCCAAACCGGTCAGGGCTGATTATATGGTTTTTATCTCTCAGTTTGTTTATGTGGTGTATCACATTTATTGATCTGCAGATATTGTACCATCCTTGCATCCCCAGAATAAATCCCACTTGGTCATGGTGTATGATCTTTGTAATTTAATGCTGGATTCAATTTGCTAGAATTTTTTTTTTTTTTGAGAATTTTGGCGTCTATGTTCATGAGGGATATTGGCCTGTAATTCTCTTTGTATTATCTTTATCTGGTTTTTAGATTAGGGTAATACTGGCTATGGCTTCGTAGAAAGAGCTTGGAAGTGCTCCTTTCTCTTGAATATTTTTGGAATAGTCTGAGGAAGATAGGTTTTAGTTCTTCTTTGAATGTTTGATAAAACTCCCCTGTGAAGCTGTCTGGTCCATGGCCTTTGTTTGTTGGAAGTTTTTTGATTACTTCTTCAATTTCCTCCATAGTTATCGGCCTATTCAGATATTTTTAATTCCTCCTGGTCGAGTTTTGGAAGATCATATTTTTCTAGGAATATGTCCATTTCTTCTACATAGACCAGTCTGTTGGAATAGAGATGCTCATAGTATTTTCTTTACAATTCTTCATATTTCTGTGGGGTCTATTGTTATTTCACCTCTTTCATTTCTGATTTTGTTTATTTGGGTCTTCTCTATTTGCTTCTGCATGAGCCTGGCTAGAAGTTCATCAATCTTGTTTATCCTTTCAAAGAACCAGCTTTTGGTTTCATTGATCTTTTTTTGTCTCCATGTCATTTATTTCTGTTCTGACCTTTATTATTTCCTTCCTTCTGCTCACACTGGGCTTTTCTTTATGCTCTCTTTCTAATTCTTCAAGTTATAGAGTTAGATGGTTTATTTCCAGTTTTTCTTGATTTTTGAGGTAGTCCTGTAATGCTATGAACTTCCCGCTCAGGACTGCTTTCACTGTATCCCATAGGTTTTGGATTGTTGTGTTTTCATTGTCGTTTGTTTCCAGGATGTTTTTTTATTTCTTCTTACCTCTCTTTGGTAACCCACTCATTGTTTAATAGTATGCTATTCAGCCTCCAAGTGTTTGAACTTTTTTGATAGTATCTACTATAGTTGATTTCTAAATTTATGCCATTGTGATCTGAGAAGATGCTTGATATAATTTCAATCCTCTTGAATTTGGAGAGGTTTTTCCTGTGTCACAATATGTGGTCTGTCTTCTAAAATATCCCATGTGCATTTGTGAAGACTGTATATTCTGTAGTTTTGGGGTGAAATGTTCTGAAGATGTCAGTTAAGTCCATCTGATATAGTGAGTCATTTATGATTGCTATTTATTTGCTAATTTTTTTGTCAAGAGGATTTATCCAGTGATGTCAGTGGGGTATTAAAGTCTCCTACTATGTCTCTCCCCTGATATCTTCCAGAAGTTTTTGTTGTTGTTGTTGTCGTTGTTGTTGTTGTTTTTTAATTTATTTGGGTGCTCCTGAATTGGGTGCATAAATGTTCACCAGAGTTATATACTCTTGTTGCATGGATCCTTTTAGAATTATGCACTGGTCTTCCTTGTCTCTTGTTATGGTCTTCACTTTGAGGTCTATTTTGTCAGATATAAATATTGCTACCCAGCTTTTTTTTTTTTAAATTCCATTTGCCTGATAGAAATTTTTCCATCCCTTCACTTTCAGTCTATGTGAGTACCTTTTTCTGAGGTGGGTCTCCTGTAGACAGCATATATATGGGTCATGTTTTCTTATCCATTCAGTCAGTCTATGTCTTTTGATTGGAGCATTTAATCCATTTATGTTTAATGTTATTACGATAGGTACTTGTTTGTAGCCATTTTTATTTTTTGTGCCTGTGTTTCTTCTTCCCTTTTTTCCCCTTCTTTTTACACTAGTCCCTTTTGCATTTCTTGCATTGCTGGCTTGGTAGTGATAAACTCCCTTAGCCATTTTTTATGTGTGAAGCTCCTAATTTCCCCTTCAATTTTGATCGATAGTTTTGCTGGATAGAGTATTCTTGAATTCAGTCATTTGCTTTGCATTACTTTGTATACTTCATTCCATTCCCTTCTAGCTCGAAATATTTCTGTTGAGAAATCATTCTATAATCTGATGGGGGATCCTTTGTAGGTAACTCTCTGTCTCTCTCTAGCAGTCTTTAAGATTCTCTCTTTGTTGTTAACATTTGCCAGTGTAATTATGATGTGTCTTGGTGTGGGTCTTTTGGGATTCATCTTGCTTGGAACTCTGTACTTGTGTAACTTTTTTCTTCCCCATATCAGGGAAGTTTTCTGTCATTATTTCTTCAAATAGATTCTCTAATTCTTGCTGCTCTTCTTGTCCTTTTGGCACCTACTATACATATCTTACTTTGTTTTGTGTTGTCCCAAAGCTCCCTTAGGCTCTCCTCCTGCTTTTTAATTTTTTCTCCAGTTGCTATTCAGATTGGGCTTGTTCTCTACCTTATCTTCTAACTCCCTAATTCAGTCCTCTACTTCTTCTAGTCTACTGTTGAAACCTTCCATGGTGTTTTTGATTGTAGCTATATCACTTTTGATTTCTACCTGATTTTTGCATAGGTTGTTGATTTTCTCATCCATTTGGTGTATGAACTGTATGACCATTACTCTGAATTCTTTTTATGTCATGTTCCATGCCTTTATTCACTTCCTTCATTCCTTGGTGTTTTCTCTTTTGCTTTCCCCTGGGAATTGTTTTGTTGTCTCCACATTCTAACTATCACCAGAAATTCCACATGCCAAGTTGCAGGAGCCTGGGCCATGTGCAGTGGGATCTTCACGCCACCTAAGTGTCACTGAAGAGCTCTGACACCAAGACATGTGGCTGCCATGGATTGGTGGGAGCCATGCTTGCCCAAGATCAGAGTCATGGGCACGCAGTGTGGCCTCATGTGCACACCTAGAATCAAGGATCCTGCCTGCGCCATGCTGAAAAAGAGAGCCCACTGGCATTTGTTGAAAGTCAGAGTCCCTTAGTGTGCGGCGTCAGGAGTCAGAGTCCCCCTGTGCCCACTCGGAGAATTGAGTATCAGAGTCTTTGTTGCTTGATGTGGCCTCTCACCGAGACTCAGGGGCCCTGTGTGCGCATGAGGAGAAACAGAATCAAGTCACTGGTGGTCAGTGCTGCCTCTCGCATGGAGAATCAGTCTCTGGTCTGCTTGGGAGTCCTGGTTGCACAGTGGCCCTGTGTCGGAGGGAGGGAGGGAGATCCACTCCTGTGCTGAAGGAAACAGACTTCCATGTGTACTCGCCATGACTCAAATTCAGGTAGCACAGCTGCCCTGTGTGGGCATGGTGCCTGGTTGCGCAAGTGTGCACTGCAGGAAACAGACTCCCCATGTTCGTGCACCCAGACTCAATGTCAGGTAGCTCAGCCACCCTGTTTGGGCAGGAGGCCTGCTTTTGCGGAGTGGATCTAGCAGTTCCTATGCCCCTGCAGTAGGTCTGCAGGGAGGTGGATAGGCTCTGTGACTCACAGAAATCTGGAGTCTTGGTGTCCATGGGTCTGCAGCTGTGGTTGCAGGTCTTTGTCCGGAGGGGCTGCAGGGTCCTGATTTGCATCTGAGACAAGATTGGGTGGTGGTGAGGTTAGGATCCTAGTCTTAAGCAGTTCTGTTCTTCAAGACAGCATGGTTTCTGTGCCAGCGGTGACTGCCCTGGAGTGTTTGTGGTGGCAGTAGGGGTTTGCCATCTAAGACTGCCCAGTTTGGCAGCCCCCTGGAAGACCTGCAGGATCTATCTGTGCCTAACTCTCTCTCTCTCTCTCTCTCTCTCTCTCTCTCTCTCTCTCTCTCCCTCTCTCCCCACATTTCCACATACTCCTCTATCACTCCTTCATTCTCTCACACACTCTCCATCCCTACCTTCTTTCTTGCCCGTAGCCAACTCCCCCCCCCCCATTCTCATTATCGATGTTTTTATCTCTCTCTCCCTCTCCTTTCCTCTCTGAAATCAATAAAAATACATTTAAGAAATGAGAATGAAAAAGAGTGAAGAGGACCTAAGTGATCAGTGGCATACCATCAAAAGATACAATTTGTGAATTATTAGAGTACCCGAAGAAGATTGGAGGGAGAGGACAGAAAATTTAATGAAAGAAATTATGGCTGAGAACATCCCAAATCTTGGGGGAAATTAGGACATCCAAGTTCATGAAGCTAATAGTTCCTGAAATTTAAAGATCTCAATTTAAAGAGATCTTCTACACCAAATATATAAAATCATTCTAAAAAATCTAAAATCAGTAAGAGAAAAGAAAGTTGTAACTTACAAGGGAACCTCCATAAGGTTATCAGTCAGTGAATTTCTCAGCAGAAATCTTGCAAGCCACAACGGAGTAGAATATATTCAAAGTGCTGAAGGGAAAAACAAATGAACAATTATACTATGCTGAGCAAAGTTGTCCTTCAGAAATGAAGGAAAGATAAAGAAGATATTACAGAAAATCAAAAGTTATGGGAATTCATCACCACTATGTCCGCCTTACAAGAAATGCTAAAGGAATTCTTCAAGTTGAAATTTATACACACTAAGAATCAACATGAAAATATATGAAAGTGAAACATTCACTGGTGATAAACCTCAAGTAGATAACACTAAAAATAGAGAAATTAAAACATACCACTACTAATAGTCAACCAAACACAAGAGGAAGACAACAAGAGAAGAAAAGGGCGGGGGGGCACTGCAAAATAGAATAAAATTACCAACATGAAAATAGTAAGTCCTTAACTGCCATTAATTACTTTGACTACTTTAAATTTACTATCATAAATTCTCTAATCAAAAGCTATTAAGGGATTAATGGGTAAAAAACATAAGTTCTTACAGTGTTGCCTGCAAGAGACTCACTTTAGTTTTAAGGCTAAACATAAGTTGAAAATGAAGGGTCGGAAAAAGATATTCATGCAAATGGAAACAAGAGAGCAGAAGTGGCTATACTTAGATCAGATCAAATAGACTTTCAGTCAAAATTCATCACAAGAGACAAACAAGATCATAACTATAAAGATAAAGGGTTAAATTCATATCAATTATAAATATATATGCATGTGACACTGGAGAAACTAAATCTTTAAAGCAAATATTAACAAAACTGAAAGGAGAAATAGAGAACAATAAAATAATAATAGGAAGATCAAGTCAATAATCCACTTTCAACACTGGATAGATGATTCATATAGAAAATAAGAAAACTGTGGACTTCAATAACACTATAGATCAATTGAACCTAACAGACTTATAGAGACCATTCCATCCAATAGCATAAGAATATACATTCTTCTCAAGTGCACACAAAACATTCTCTAGGATAAATCACTTAACCTTATATACTAGATTTTATTTCTGTTGAACCTACCAGACATATAGAAAACATTCCATCTAATAGCATCAGAATACATATTCTTCTCAAGTGCACAAAACCTTCTCTAGGATAGATCCTTTAACCTTATATGATAGAGTTTATTTCTGTGTTCTTTATTCTAATGCATTTGTCTATACATCTGTGTTTAAGTCAGTACAACACCCTTGCTTACTGTATCTTCATAACAAGCTATGAAATCAGAAAGTGTGAGACTTCTAAATTTGCTTGCTTTATTTCAAGTTTGCTTTTGCTGTAGCCAGTTTAGCTCAGAGGTCAGAGCTTTGGCCCATAGACTGAAGGGTCTTGGGTTCATTTCTAGTCAAAGGCACGTACCTTGGTCACAGTCTGGATCCCCAACCCTGGTCCGTGTGCTGAGGGTTAGGGTTAGGGTTAGGGTTAGGGTTAGGGTTAAGGTTAGGGTTCTTTGTTGTAGAATATAGTAGAAGATGGGTTAACCAATAATGTGCTCATTCCTCTCTGAGTTGTATACAATGCACAAATATTGTATACAATGTATACAATAGTATCTCAATAAACATGAGATACTATTCAGCAATAAAAAGGAATGTAGTAAACAAGGGATCCACAACTACAGCATGTGGGCTGAAATATTTCTACTGCTTTTGCATAGCTCACAACAAATACAATGTTTAAAAAGTTTAAATGGTTGATAAAAAATAAAAGAACTATAATCTGTGACATGTGAAAAGTACGTGATATTTAAACTGTGGAAAACAGTTACAATTATTAATTTATGTATAGCCTTTGAAACTGTGAAGTTGCAACAGAGACCATCTTGTCTGTAAAGCCTAAAATATTTACTATCTGGCCCTTCACAGAAAATGTTTGATAGCCTTTAGATCTACATCTTTTCACTTGTATAAATCCCCAAAATAACACTGAGTGAAGTAAGCAAAATCTAAAATGTAATATAGATACTGCTTTTTCAAGAACCTCTTCGATATTTTGTTGAAGTAACTTTTTTCTCTATTGATTTAACATAGGTGGCTATCTGTGCCATAGGTGGCTTTTGTACTGTAAATACACACATTCTATAGCCTCTAGAAACGTAGGAGGTTCTTGTAGCAAATTTCCTGAAGGATTGATTCACCTATGTAACTCAAGACAGAGTGAAGTGCTTTGAATTAAGAGGTATCAATGGCTCAGTGGATAGAACGTCAGACTATGGACTAAAGGGTCCCAGATTCAATTTTGGTCAAGGGCACATGCCTGAGTTGCGAGCTCAATCCCCAGTAGAGAGTGTGCAGGAGGCAGCCAATCAATGATTCTCTTTCATCATTGATATTTCTATTTCTCTCCCCCCTTCCTTCCTTTCTGAAATCAATAAAAATATAATAATTTTTTAAAAAATCTAAATAAAGAGGTATCAATGAATATTTATGAAAAAATGAATAAGTTAAATAAAATTATTTTTTTCTCTAGTAAATTCTAGTAATATGAAATATGATATGGGACGACTTCTACCAAACTACCTCCTATGCCATGAAGAGCACTGAATATTTGTCAGTTTGATTTTCTTTAAAAATCTTGACTAGATTTGAAAAAAAAGTCCATCTTATTTTATGAAAGATATATTCAAAATTATTAGCATGCCAAATTTCTCATCAAGACATTCAAAGTCCTTTTCAATTCTAGCCTCATAATCTTATATTTGCCCATACAAATAATTGCCTCAAGCTACACTGAATTCCTCAGCATTTCTTTCACATCTTTTGTGCCCTTGTTTTCCCCTCCTCATCTCTGCTTCATAATGACTAGCCATTCTTCAAGTAGCAGTAATATAGGTATCATTTCCTGAACATCCCTGGAAGAATCATTGCTTAATGTGGTACTTTATTGCCATTTCTCTTATAACTCGGATTACATTGTAAAGTACTGTAAATATTTCCATCAGTCTCTCTCACTTGACTGAGAATTTTTGATGGTATCAGTGTCTTTTTATATGTTAAATTTTGAGTATCTGACTCGGGTACTAGATTCCCAATAAATATTTGGTTAAAATGATTGAATTATAATCTTCATTTGATGCAGTCAATAAAACAAGAATGACAATATTTCACAGGTATGTAATGATTCATTTTTGAAAAGCATATGTATTTTTATAAACTTTATTTTTTCAAACAAGCATGCAAGATAGGTAGAAATTCATGGCACACGAAGGGCAAGCATTCGTAAAAAAAAAATTATTAAGAAGGTAAAGCTTATTTTCTGCATTATTTTGTGCCTATTTCGTCAGGTTTCTATTTCCCTGATATCTCTGCCAATTTCAAAATGTCAAATTCTTCCCATGATGGGATCTTTACTGAATCTGCCAGGAGCCATGACCAACCAGATAAAAATATAGATGTCTTTTTTTTAATTTCTAGGTTATTGTTTCTCAAGTCATTGTCATCATCATCACCATCACCATGCTCATCATCATCATCAAAAAAAGATTAAAAAAAACTTTCTTTAACCCTTTCCAAAGTAATATTTTAGCCTGATTTTGGAAGCTCTATCTTACATATGTAAATCAATTCTCTACTGGAATCACTCACTTTACCTAAAAGAATCCTATCATTGCAAAAGCATTAAGTCCTGGTTGAATAAATGAAATACAGAGGTTTAGCATAAGTTAGCATTTATAATATTAAATGAAGAACTGAAATTTGCATAATTTTTTCTTCCATGATTACAAGATTTAATGCACTATTGATATTTTATATATTATATTCTTAGCACAGATCTATTTTTCTAGTTGAAATTGAAAGAAATTACAGAGTGAAATGATTTTTTGTTTGTTTTACCACAATAAAAGTCTAAAGCTCAATCTTAGTAGGTTTTTGAGTCTTTTTAAATCCTGAAAATTGTTTTTAAATAGTAACATTATTATTCATAGAACAATACTAAAGTTATTTGAAATTAAATACAGACAGGCTAATTATCATAGCATGGGAACAGACTAATATTTATTAAAACATTTGAATACTTTTGTTTTTAATGATTTAAAGAATTATTCCACCAGTGTTTATGAAATGTGAATAGTTTCATTTGCCAACAATAATACTGATGAATCCATATTATTCCTACATATAAAGATAAAAAAAAAAACTTCCCATATAAGTAAATCCATCATGTTACCTCTCCTTAGAAATACACCCCTCAATCTTGCCCAAGACTATTTTTAAATAGGGAATATCTCAGTTATATATTAGCACGTTACCATGTATTCCAAAACTTAGTGGATTAAAGTAACTACAATAATATTTTTCTCACAATTTTCTTAGTTTCCCGGGGTCAACTGGGCAGTTACCTGCCACATGTTCTCAGCTGAAGCTGAATTTAGCTATGAGCTGAGTTGGGTTTGGGATGCTCAAGATTTCTATCTGGCACCTCATCTGTGGCAACTAGAATGGCTAACAGCTGGTTGCACTTCTCTTTCTCCTTGTTTTCTTTATATTATCTCATCATTTAGTTATTTGACTTGAGTTTAGCTGCATGGTGGCTGGTTCTCAATGGACAGAAAGTGGGAGCTACAAGACCTTTTATAGGGTCTAGATTTGGAAATCTCTGGCCATAATTTTCATCACATTTCATTGGTCAAACAAGTCATAAGAGCAGCCCACACTTTAAGAAAAAGTAAAGAGAACACACCTCTTGGAGAAGGAGCAGGAAAATAAAAATATGAGAAAAAAATGTTGGTAATGTTTTGGTAACAATCCTATCTAAATAAAGAGATACATGGTAATTAGCGTACATCCGCTACCCTTCCCATTGGCTAATCAGCAAGATATACAAATTAACTGCCAGCCAAGATGGTGGCCGGCAGCCAGGCAGCTTGAAGCGAACATGAGGCTTGCTTGCTTCAGTGACAGAGGACTCCAATGTCCCCCGCCTGCCTTGCTGGCCTCTGAGCTTGCAGTTTGAAACATTGCTACAAATATAGAAGCTAAACAAAACCCCAGAAACCTGCTTTCAGCCCGCCGGGATCTCAGAGCTGGAGTTGATACAGTGTTTCGATTATAGAACCCAAACAAACCAGATAACTGCTTTCAGCAGCAGAGGCCTCAGAGCTGAAGCCAGAGCTAAAGCTGGCCCAGAATAAAAAAAAAAAGAAAAAAAGGAGTGGTTGGGAGCTTCAGTCACCCGCCAGCCTGAAAACAGCCCTAAACCCCTCACCCAGACTGGCCAGGCACCCCAATGGGGACTCCCACCCTGAAGGGTGTGTGACCAGCTGCAAACAGCCATCATCCCCTCATCCAGGCTGGCCAGGCATTCCAGTGGGGACCCCCACCCTGATCCAGGACACCCTTCAGGGCAAACCACCCGGCCCCCACCCATGCACCAGGCCTCTATCCTATATAGTAAAAGGGTAATATGCCTCCCAGCACCGGGATCAGCAGAGCCACAAGGCCTCCCAGCACCTGGATCAGTGGAGCTGAGAGGCCTCCCGGCACCGGGATCAGTGTGACAGGAGGCAGCACCCAAACCCCCTGATCGCCCTGTGGCTCTGTGTGTGACAGGGGGTGGCGCCACAACCTCCTCATCAACCCTGCCTTGAGTGTGACAGGGGGCGGTGCCCCAACCCCCCAATCAGCCCTACCCTGAGCATGACTGAGGGTGGCATCGCAACCTCCTGATCCACGCTGCTCTGTGCATGACAGGGGGCAGCGCCCCAACTCCCCAATCGGCCCTGCTCTGATCCCGACCAGGGGCTGTACCTAGGGATTGGGCCTGCCGTCTGCCACCCGGGAGCAGGCCTAAGCCAGCAGGTTGTTATCTCCCGAGGGGTCCCAGACCTTGAGAGGGCACAGGCTGTGCTGAAGGACCCCCCCCCCAAGTGCACAAATTTTTGTGCACCGGGCCTCTAGTCTATACTAATAAAAGGGTAGTATGCATATTGGTCAGGATGCCCTCAAGCAACGACCACACAACAGGCTGTGTGGGGCAACCAGGCCAGCAGGGAGGGCAGTGAGGGTCAACCAAACGACCAAACAGCAGGCTGTGTGGGGCAACCAGGCTGGCAAGGGGGGGCAGTTAAGGGTGACTAAATGACTGAACAACAGGCTGCATGGGGCAACCAGGTAGGTGGGGGGGGGCAGTGAGGGGAAACCAGGGCAGCAGGGGGTCAATGAGGGGCAACCAGGAAGGTGGGATGGGGAAGTTTGAGGTGACCAGGCTGGCAGGGGGGGCAGGGAGGGGTAACCAGGCTGGTGGGGGGGGCAGTTGGGGGTGACCAGGCTGGCAGGGGGGGGGCAGTGAGGGGCAATCAGGCCGGCAGGCAGAGGCAATTAGGGGTGATCAGGCTGGCAGGAGGGGCAGTTAGGGGCAATTAGGCAGGCAGGCTGGTGAGCGGTTAGGAGCCAGCGGTTCTGGATTGTGAGAGTGATGTCCAACTGCTGGTTTAGGCCTGATCCTGGGGATCGGGCCTAAACCAGCAGTTGGACATCCCCTGAGGGGTCCTGTATTGGAGAAGGTGCAGGCTGGGCTGAGGGGATCACCCCTCCACCCCCGTGAATGAATTTCGTGCACTGGGCCTGTAGCCTATAATAATACATTACACCCTCCGGCTATAACAATCCACCTACCACCCAGATGCAAAACATACTAACTCCCAGTGTGCCCTCCCCTTCCCACTCTCTCCAAAGCCATTTACTATTCATTATGGCATTAGCTCAAAGCCAAGGATCATTATTAACTTTAGGTTCAGATGTGGATAAGGCCCCTCAAGCATAGATAATCTTGTTCTGGAAATGTATGAACTAGAACAAGTTATCTGCCCCCAGACATTCAAAATACCGTAGTAAAAGAGGGCTAACATGATCATCACAGTTACTGTGATTCAAAAAGTGAGAAAAGAAATGCACATTGGAACACTGATCTGTTAAAAGTTATGACATTGTGCCAGAACATAATAATGAGTTTCCCCTTTTTAGGTGACAGATGTTCCTTAATTAATGCCCAATTCTGCTTTTTCGGGAATAGTTCCCTAATTCATTATTCTTGGTGGCTCCTGGCTCCACCCTTTAAGTCTTCTATATTTTCAATAAAATATGACCTATTTTTGCAATTGAATAATTTCCTTAGCCTTTATTTTACCAACAGAAAAATTGGTAGCCTATGTCTCCTTTTCATTTTGAATTGTATAACGTTTAGTCCAGGCTGTTTTTGCAAATATAATTTTCTTAAAACATTTGGGTTGTCTAAGAAACTTATTTGGAATCATCATATGCCACATTTACAATTCTTTTTTTAGATTTATCTCTGTCTACTGTAGAAGTGTCAGGCTGCTGTAAAACATAATTTTTTAAATTTTAAGTCATTTTGTCTAGTGAGGGGGGAATCTTCTAGAAACTAATTTAAATATTGTTGAGGTCTTTACAAAGATGTTTACAGGTATACAACTTAAGTTTATATTGCTCCTTAGGCTTTGTTTTAATGCTTACTATAATCTGTGCTATGTGGGACTTCCTACTTTTCAAATATTTTACCAGCTGGAGAGACTGTACTGGGTCCAAATTCTACTTGAAGAGAGAAATTATCCTTATTTAGCTTACTTTTCTCTTGCAATACCTTATCATACTCTACTAAAGTAAACTATTTGACAAATATGAGCCAGATGCATAATTTTATTAGGTAAATTTTCTTTTCTCCATATTAAGAGAATTTAGGGATAGGAGAGGCAATTAGGGTACGGGTCCATGGGAAAGAATTGTATTTGTGACTGGCAGAGTCAGCTCCAAACCGCTGGAATATTTATCTTAAAACACAGAGAGTAGCAGAATGTTACAAGAGAAAAGGGTAAAGGGGGAGCACTGGGTAGGTTTTGAGACTTTGATACCAAACAGGGAGGGGGAATTTGGCCAATTAGGAAAAAAAAAAAAACACAAGGGGGGAAATAAAATGAGGAAGGGTCCAATTGGAAAGTAGCATGTACAGACAAAGAAGCTGCCAGCATTTATAAACCCTTAGACAAAGAGAGTCATGGGGAGTGGGGGGGGGGGGTGGTGTTGGGATTATCTACACAGGAGTTTGTATATGCTTGCAATAAATGTCCACACTTTTGCTTAAAATCCTTTTGTTAGTGGATTTTATTCTTCAAACTTCGTAGGACAAGAACCTGGAAACTCCAGCTTGCCATTCAGGGTAACAATATTACCTTGGGTGACAGTGTTAGTTGAAAGGGTTAAAGAGAATAAAACGGGGCAGAGAAAACTTATTGTGCTTAGCAGATACTGAAGCATAGTAACCTCCATCTTGTATTAAAAAAACAACAACAACAACTGCTGTTTGAGACTCTCTGCTATTGTTAGATAGTCCCTAGTCCTGTAAACTCTGTCATTGTAAACTCACATTAAGACAATCTTTTATTCTATAAAATGACTTTGGTTTAGTTTGAATAATAGAAAAAGATAAAAACTTAACTGTCTGACCTTGCAAGCTAGCCATCCAATGTAATAGACTAATATAGACTGATAATTCCCATATTCTTATGCCAAGTACTAACTCATTATGTTGCAAGGTTACAACTGTCTGTAACAATAACTCACACAGAGCTCTTTGTAATATCTGTAAACAAAGAAGCTTGAAAAGTATAAATACGAGAAACTTCCTGTATGTGCTGTTCAGAGATTTGGAAGACACCTCCCTCTGGGCTGCGCACAATAAACGACTCCTAATTAATTGGGTCATCAAGGCGTCTTGTATCTCATTTACTGATTTACAATACAACAATATCTTGCAGACAGCTTGCAACCTTGAGCACGGCATAGCCCACTTAGCCACTGGTCATGTGGTGCCAGGAGGAGCCAAGGATGGACCAGACCCTTACATTGGTAGAATGGCTTGCAGCCAGCAAAAGTTAATAAAAACCTTTCCGTCCCTGCACTCTCCTCTGATTCCTTTGTCGGACTCAGCCCATCTGCACCCAGGTGCCTGAAATAAAAGCCTTTTTTGATTCGTTACAGCCTCATGTCACAGGTGGGCGGCCCCAGCCCACTCTGAACCTTTCATTAGTGAACTTTATACCAATGTATAATATGGGTTATTTCTTTTCCAGATTTCAGAATACTGATTTTCTCACTGTTCTTCTAGTCTCTTCCAATAATCTCTTGATTGCTCTTTTAGCCTCCAACCCACGTTTGGTCTCAAAGCCAATGCACATGTTTTAGCTTTTTGTTAAAGCAGCATTCTTCTTTCAGATACTAATTTCTGTATCAGATATCTATTGCAGCATAACAAAACACCCAACACATGATGGTATAAAAATACAATGAATGTTATTTCTAATGATCTGTGAGTTATGTTGGCTTTGTTATACACTTCAACAACATGTGTGCTGGTGTCATTCTTGAAGTTGCATTCATGTAGGGACTTGGCTGAGGCTGAAACATACAAGATGATTTCACTCAAAGTTTTGGTAACTTAGCTGGGATGGCTGGAAGAGCTGGAGGCTGGAAAATCCTGTTTCTCCTCATACTTTTCCTCCAGTACATTACTCAGACTTTACATGGTGACTGGTTTCTAAAAGAGCAAATGCAAAAGTGTATTGCCTTTAAAGACCTAGGCCCAGACACAGCATAGCATCAATTCTATCATATTCTGTTGTTCACAATAAGTCACAAGACCATTTTAGAAACACATGGAAGGGAAATAGATTAACTTTTCATGAGAAAAGTGGTATGTGCTTATAGGAATAGGAAGAATTATTGAAGGTCACTTTTTCATATGATCCATCAGAGGTAGTACATTATTCTATATAACAAAGAAACCCTGATGGCTTAGAATTTTGATACTGTTATTAAGGTTTCATTCCAGGTAATTGAATATATTTAGTTATAAAATATAGATTAACTAGAATAAAATTTACTAGAACTCTCAAATAATCACTGTTTGTGACATTTTAACTTAGCTATAAGAGATAAAATATAATGTTAATTCAAAACGAAAACATATTTCCTTAAGCTCATTTTAATACAGAAGCTATAAACAAAGTAGGCAGGGGCATATTAGAAAACTTTAAATAACACGAGGTGGAAACAATGAGCTTTTTGTTTAATTATAACAAGCAGAGTATTTACACATTAAAATTACCCATTTCTTAGGCATTACTGTTAATCAGGGTTTTAGTACATTTTGTGAACTCTAAGTTTTAAAAATAGTTCTATTCAAACTGCTTTCAGTATTCTTGAATATCAAGTATGAATTAGAGATACATAAACTAAAGGATTTCAAAAGCATATTTTAAAAACTAGAGAAGAATGAGTTAGATACAATCTTAATTGAATCTAATGGAAGGCAAATTAAATTGATCAGAATAGAGGAATAATTATCATACACTGAAAAGAAGCCTTTATTCATATCAGAATACTAAAATGAAAAAAATCTATTAAAATCTTGAAATAAGTAATATTTTCTCATCAATTTTAAACTAATTTACAATAACTTCTTTCTCTTGATATTATTCAAAAATTAAAAAAAAATGGGAGATGGGGTTTCTCCATTTCACCTTCAGAATTTTAAAGAAGTTTATCTCGATTTCTTCTAATTCTTCATTCTAATATTTAAACATTGATAGAAGTATTACGGTCAATGTTGGCTCTCAGTTCTTGACTTCATGCAGTAAAGATTTTACACCTCGAGTCTAGATAGATGATTTTGAGAGTATGTTTATTAAAGCTGGGACAGTTAAAAAAGGCTTAAAATAGAAGAGGTATGGTCATAGCAACAGGAGTAAGCCTAGGCGGAGGTGCCTTGGCCTTTTGGAAGGAAAGTCACAGAGGCAAAAGATGTGAGTTACCTCAGCTGTGTGGACTCAGAAAACAAGTTATAGATCAGTGATGGTGAACCTTTTGAGCTCGGCGTGTCAGCATTTTGAAAAACCCTAACTTAACTCTGGTGCCGTGTCACATATAGAAATTTTTTGATATTTGCAACCATAGTAAAACAAAGACTTATATTTTTGATATTTATTTGATATATTTAAATGCCATTTAACAAAAAA
Organism: Myotis daubentonii; assembly: GCF_963259705.1. Classification (NCBI taxonomy): domain Eukaryota; kingdom Metazoa; phylum Chordata; class Mammalia; order Chiroptera; family Vespertilionidae; genus Myotis; species Myotis daubentonii. The sequence goes on along the minus strand of NC_081861.1, from coordinate 32,771,845 downwards.
AATCAACCAAAAAATGAGTTCACGTGTCACCTCTGACACGCGTGTCATAGGTTCGCCATCACTGGTCTAGATGCAAAAGAAGGGCCCCCGGAGACAGGTTCAGGGGATTAGCATGGGATGAGCTGCTCCCCTGGTTGTAAGTTTCCTGGGAATCCTTAGAGCTTAGAAGGGAAAAAACACACAAAGATATGTGCCTGAGGAAAGAAGGAAGGGCAAGGTGTGGGTATGCTCCAGAAAGATGAAGAGAAATATGAGAGAGAGAGAGAGAGAGAGAGAGAGAGAGAGAGAGAGAGAGAGAGCTGGGTTTTTTATCTTAAGGTTTTTCACCTGTTTTTTAAAGGTGGGGATTTAGGGGTGGTTTCAGGGAGGATCTTAATAAAATATTCATCAACTTTTTGGGTGTGTCCTTTCAGGGTCATGGTCTCTACTGATTGCTTGGCATCAAGGTAGAGGACCATTGGTCATTGTATCTGGTCCTGATGTAGGCATAGTGGTGTTTGACCTAGTTTTGCTGCTTTTCTGGGCCTGGAGGTGAAACATAACTGAGACCTAAATGTTATCTCTAGTTTGACCAAAATGCTGTTTCTGTGGTCAACAGATGCAAGGCTACATTGCTAAGATTATTTGATGCTGATCAGAACCTCATTGTCCTGAGGGCTTAATGCTTAAGGGCATGGCCATGTAAGGGAGAAGAACATAGGTGAGTCAGGGTGCTGTATGAGGCCAGTTTGAATCAGTTGTCTCAGTTTCCCCATTCCACTTGCCAAGGAATTTTCCTGGCTTCTTACAATCCTGCCTCAGAAGAAATAGTTAAATCATGGAATTTATGTTTTTGTTTTAGAACAACAAAAAGTAGTAGTTACGCTAAGGAAACACAATGCATTACATAAATAATGTTATTACATTTGGTATCCCATTGAATAATTATAAATTGTTACAATACTGTAGGTGAAAGAGTGAGCAGGAAACAAACGAGTCTAAAAGGAAATAATAGATGAATGACAAATAGAGCAACTGTGTCATGACTTAAGCTTTTGTGTTCTGAAATTTCAATCGCATGTCAGCTATTTATGACTTAGAAAATGTTTCTCCCATAGAACCAGTGCTATAATTGAAGGTAATTTTGTTGTTGTTTTTATAGAAGTTATAGTTGGGGAACTCATCAGGAGAGTACTTTGTTGAGGTAATGAAAATGGTCTATACCTTAATTATGGTGAAAATAATAGTTGTTACACATTGAATTGTACACTTAGTGAATTTTATTGTATGTAAATTCTTCTTCTTCTTCTTCTTCTTCTTCTTCTTCTTCTTCTTCTTCTTATTATTATTATTTTAAGATTAGTGCTGGCCAGATAATTCAGCTGGTTAGAACATCACCTGATATGCCAAGGTTGAGGGTTCAATCTTTGGTCAGAGCACAAACAAGAAGCAACCAATTAATGCTTAAATAATTGGAACAACAAATCAATATTTCTCTCCCTCTCTCTTTTTCTCTCTCTCCCTTCTCTTTCTCTAAAATCAATTTTAAAAAGATTATTACTATTGTAAGTGATCAGCTGGTACTGACTATATCTAACAATACTAGCAATCATTAATTGAATAGAAAACTAACAGTAGTTATTTCTTTGATACTGTTATATTGTAAATCAGAAGACACCTTAATCAATAAGCCAAATTTATTTGGAATCCTTTTCATTTCACTAGCAATAGCAGGCCCAGAGGAACTATTGCTTCTCAAATTCTGGGGCCCAATATGGTGGAAGTCTTCCTTATTTATACGTTTTTCAGCTCTTTGTTTTCCAAATTTGGAGCGAGACTTCCGGATCTTCTGAGAAAAAGTCTTGGGTGTTGGGACAGGGCTCTAAGACCATATCTCAAGGCCTGGCCTGGCGCCAGCACTGACAACTCTGTCTGGGGCATAGTTTATGGCCTCTCTGGAATGGGAGTAATCTTATTTTCCTGATTATTTTAGCAAGCAAATGTTTACAGAAGCCAGAATAGCAGGGTTAAAATTTTAAACAGCAGTTTTTACCCAAGATGGAGGTTACCATGCTTCAGTACTACTAAAATAAAGTGAATATTTTCTATCAGATAATCCAGGATTGTTCTCTTATAATGTTAATTCAATTATTTCATGTCCTTGTCATTATTTTCTTTAATGTATTTAATTTATCCATATCCTTGGTGAAATGAAACTCTAACAGTTCATTTAAAACAAGGTCAAACACTTCCTCGATTTAGCAGATACTTTCAACCATTCAAGCACTTTTCAGATCTTCCCTCTGTTTTCAAAATATACATAGTATTTTCTCTGGTTCCACTATATTGAAAAGGGACAGTTAGGCAAGTTGTTGTAGGGAAACAGAATACTTTATTTACTGAAAGAATGTAACAATCATGATTAAAACAGGAAACACCAGGATATGCTGAGTTTCCTGCCATTAGCTACTCAAGCACAGACTTGTTGAATAACAATGCAGAGGAAACCCATTGAATTGAGCTTGATGGTATTATAGGAGAAGAAAATTTTACCTTTACTCTCTTAGAGTTCCTTTTGGCTGGCTTGATAATTGAATTGACAGAAGACCGATCAATAGGAGAAAAGAATGGAAGTTTATTCAATATAAATTCTACATGATAGAGGAGCCTTGATGAAGACTGAAGACCCAAAGAAATGGCAAAAACTACTTGCTTTTATATCTGGACCCTATTTCAAGGGTATCTAGCAGCGGGGGTGGTGGCAGGAGAAATCTTCATGCTGCTAATCTTGGGTCCCCTGGGTTCAGGGAATTAAAGAAACTAATCTCATTTTTCAATTCTTCCTGTGTCTTAATATCAGGGAGAGGTTTTGAAGCCAATTCTCTTCTATGCATGTTTAGTTTATTCCCTTTCTTTGTCAAATCCTTATTGTGTAAAGACATACTAAATGCCTGGACATAAGGGATTTCATCCCATTTCCCTGACCATTGGAAAAACAATGCCAATTGTACAATAGTATAGTGATTTAGGGGCCATTTTTCCCTATAGTCTAAAGTATACAAAGGCCAAGTAGTGTTCCAATAGAAAACCAATTTCTTCTTAGTCATTGGATCACAGCTGTATATGGAACAATCTGCTAAAATTAGGCCCAGTGGGCTCCCTTCAGGAGTTGAGATGGGACAATTCCTGATGGTGTGAGAGTACAAACCCCAAACCATAACCAGAGCATGATCCCAGACAAAGTGTGGACATACAAACAAAACTTGGATCCATAATTCTATTATTCCAAACAATCAAATCTTAGCATCTTATCTCATGCCAACCGATACTGCAAGTGGTCCTAACCGGACCCAAATGGCATGAAGCCCAAGTAGCACAATGCTCCAGTGACATAAAGCCCAGGTGGCAGGCATAGCCTGCCAACCAGAACCGCAAGTGTTCCTCACCAGACCCAGATTGTACAAAGGTCAAGTGGCACAAAGCTCTCACAGCACAAAGCCAGAGTGGCAGAAAGCCCCAACAGCACAAAACTCAAAAGGCACAAAGCTCAAGTGGCACAAATCCCAAATGGCAAAAAGCCCAAATGGCACAATGGCCAAGTGGCAGGTATAGTGACCCTCCACCATGCAGGCCAATTCTTACCCCATTTTGGAGTCAGTCTGCTCCCCAGAAACCCATTTCCTTTCACCAGTCAAGCAATTTGGGTGGCTGGGTCCTTGAGAAGGAGTGTAAGGAAATTCCTTGAGAAAAGCTCTTTGCAGCTGCTGGGAAATCCCCACAGTCCCACTCTCCCAGGGCCTGCCTGCCACGGGCAGCTGGAACTTGAGTTTGGGCACCCTGGGACTTACCAAGGTTCATGCTGTCCCAGCAGAGTCACCAAAAATGCAGATAACTGAAAAATGCAGTTTCTGCTTCCTACTGCAACAAAACCCAAAGTCTTGAGGCAGGTGTTGGCGTAAAAGGAAAGAGGTTTTATTCAGGTGCATTTTGTTCTGGGGTAATGGTGGATTCCCGCCTCAAAGACCATCAGCCCTTCCTGCTCAAGCCCCTGGTTGTTACAGGAATAGGGAGAGGAGTTTTTTTGTAGTTGTTTTTGTTTTCTACCCAATTACCTTGCTAGCTTTTGGCAGCACTCAGGCTCTATCCTTTCATACTTGGGCAATGGTGGAGATTCTCTGGCACTCAAACTGACTGTAACATCACCAACCACTTTCCTTATAAAGCCTTAAATCAATATATTAATAATTTCTGTTTGGAAATTTTAAAATATTTCTTCATTTGCCAGTGTGATAGCCTCTGTTATTTTTAGTGGTTCTAATGAACACTATTCTCACATATAATTATATGCTCAATAATACAGCCTAGAAATTTGGGTATTTATCACGAACTGTAGACAGCAATAGTTAAGCATGGCCCTAACCAGTTTGGCTCAGCAGATAGAGCGTTGGCCTGTGGACTGAAGGGTCCCAGGTTCAATTCTGGTCAAGGGCATGTACCCCAGTTGCGGGCACATCCCCAGTAGGAGGCGTACAAGGGGCAGCTGAATCGATGTTTCTCTCTCATCGATGTTTCTAACTCTCTATCCCTCTCCCTCTCCCTTTCTCTCTGTAAAAACATCAATAAAATATATTTTAAAAAATAGTTAAGCATGAACGTTCTGGAATAAGACACATATGTGCTTGAATCCTGTCTGCCATTTATAAGCTCTATGATGTAGGGCAATGTACTCAACAAATCTGAATCTTTTACCTGCAAGAAGATGGATTCTATTTCTATCCCTGCTACTGTGTGTGAATTTCTTATCTATGGTTAATGTATTTTGGTTATAGTAAATAAGAGCCTTGCTATTGCATTTTCAGCAATTTATTTTAGCAGAATCTATCTTGTTTTTCATTAAAAATTCAACTTTTTCTGACCTGATTTTTCATGGGATCCACTCCCCTTATGAACTGACTGCAAATATTGTCAGCCATGTTTCTCTCTGTATTTTGAGATATCAATCTCCTGGCATATAATATGTATAATTGGTAACATTTGAATTAACTTAAAAAACAAAATTTCTCAGCATTTCTTATATATTTCACTTCCTATTCTAATTTTTTACTCAATGTCTATTTCATTATCATCACATTGAAGTTGGCCTTATTTGTTAGAAGATATGGAAGCAAAATAAGAATTGAGTAAATTTGCTTTGTATTTTTTTCTGTCACCAATAAATGTTTCCCAAACTGTGAACTTATATTTTCCTGTTATTCTTGGATATGCTAATCCTTTAATATATTTTCTTATACTACCAAAAAATAAAACATTGCTTAATTTTCCTTGGTACATGTACATCACCAATAGAGCTATTTTATTTTTTAATGATGTTATATGTGTCTTTTGTGATGTTTTCAATCTAGGGACCAGGAGGTAAAATTTTTTTTTAAAAAGAAAACCTCACCTGAGGATATTTTCCCATTGATTTTTAGAGAGACCGGGAGAGGGAAAGACAAATAAATATCGATGTGAGAGAAATATACCGATTGGTAGCCTCCTGCACGAGCCCTGAGTAGGGCCTGGACTGGGGAGGAGCCTGCAAATAAGGTTATGTGCCCTTGACCAGAATTGATCATGGGACTCTTTGGTCCACAAACCAATGCTCTATCCACTGAGAAAAACTGGCTAGGGAGGGGAGATAAAATCTTTGTGGGTAAGTGGAAATTATTTGTAGTACTTGAGCAATATATGTAAAGTAACATTAAATGTTAAAGATGAATAAGCCATTTTCTCAAGTGGAATGGCTTTAAATGAAATAAAAATGTCACCCTAAAATATGTATTTTTGTAACAAAAATTAGTTTGAGCTCAAGATAATTAAGAAGCAGTATATGCATTAAAAATCTCCTCCTTTTTTTGTTTAAAATCAGTAAAGACATTCTCCTTTAGCTGAAGACAGAGTCTTAGCCCAGAAATGGCCGAAAGAATCTGCAAACAAAGCTTGTTAAACTCACCCGTATCTTCCTAGTTACTTCTTCACCATTTACTACCCTTAGTCCAAGTCACAGAGGCTAAAAGTTGAGGGAAGTACATAAGTATTCCATTATTGTCACAAACATGGAAAATTGACACAGAACCCCCTGTGTCCTCTGCAAATGTTTGAATCCTAGAAAACACTGCATAGTAAAAAAAAAAATATTGAATATTTAAATGAAAAGTCTCTGATACATTAGTAATATAAATTATTATCATAAAGAGAAAGGGAAAATATTTAAGCTCCTATTTTATAGCCTGAAACAGAAGGTAGGCTATGTTTCAGGCATGCCAAATAGTTCTGAAATGCAGTTACAAGGTAATGTCGCATGATGACAGCTTTTAGCAGATGGATACCAGCATATGTGCACTATTGAGTCTGATTAATTGAGTGACCAGGGATTAGGTTTCTTAGAACTTTAAAAAAGGGAAAAAGTAAACGATCTCTAAAACCACATCCTGCAAAATGTAATGCTTGCAAACTTTCTTAAAACATTATTTATTCATTATCTGCAAATCATGCTTCTAGGAGAAAATAGCCATTGTGGTTAGGTGTAAACAGTTCAGTAACTATTTAAATTAATGTCTTTGGCAAATTGAAGTTTTTATTCCTTTTAATTTTAAAAGTGTATCTATCATTTTTCTAATTCATAAAGGTGCTAGAGAATGTGACCCAAAGAACCAATAAAATGAACATAATGATCAGTGGATTCTCAAAGGAGTTATGATGCTAACCAAGAGTTATCTTTCCATCTCCTTGTAAAATAAAGGATCGCTACTCTTCTTCCCATTTCCAGATTCACATCAATGTCATATGAGAGTACATACCCATGTTAATACATTAAGAAAATCCAAAATAGCCCTCACCGGTTTGGCTCAGTGGATAGAGCATCGGCCTGCGGACTGAAGGGTCCCGGGTTTGATTCCGGTCAAGGGCATGTACCTTGGTTGTGGGCACATCCCCAGTAGGAGGTGTGCAGGAGGCAGCTGATCGATGTTTCTCTCTCATCGATGTTTCTAACTCTCTATCCCTCTCCCTTCCTCTCTGTAAAAAATCAATTAAATATATTTAAAAAAAAGAGAAAATCCAAAATACATAACCCATGGGCACAGAAAATAGTGTGGTGAAGGCCTGGGGAGGTGGAGAGGGGTAGGCTAGATGGAGTCAGTGGTGGGAAAAAGGGGACATATATAATACTTTAAATATTTTTAAAAGGTTTAAAACACTTCATAGGTCACTGTGAAACAATATTTAGTTTTCCATTTAATCAAAGTGACCAAGACTTCGAAGGAAATAAAAAAAGGGAGTGTACAAAATATTGTGTGACATGTCAAAATGTCAAAAAGAAAAGAAAATCCTTATAAGAATGGCTAAGAGAAGTTACTAGTAGATTTGAGATTGAACCATAGTTGCCCAGGGAAACTCTATTTTGCTGACTATAAAATGGGAAGAAAATCATTCATATTCCTAATTTTTTATTTAAACAGAATTAAAATCATTAATCAGAAGAAAAGCACTTCTGTACTCCTTCTCAAAAACTAAATAAATGTCATAGCTTTTTTAATGCTATTTTTGCCTAATTATAAGCAAAAATACTGTCAATATCAAATATATTTTAAAGTAATACAATCATAATATTCTGTGTGGATGTCATACATTTACATTTTGACATGTCACACAATACTTTGTACACTTACTCTATTATACATTTACACAATAGATCTTAATAATCATGAAAATTCAATGTTAAAGGCCATGGTAACTAGAGACAACAGTACCACTATCTTTGCTTTTATATTGTTATCATACAAAGCACAGTACCAAAGGCTTCACTAGCAGTCTCTGAATTAAAGGAGGCAAAATGAATATTTATTTGATATATCAAAGTAAACACACTATTGCTATGAAAATTAAGTTTCCCTTTAGTGCTTTATGTCTTTAGACATCAATATGTGATCAAGATAAATTTACAAGCTCACTATTAACAATAGGATATTGGGTATTTTTATTGAGCAACAGCATATGTGCTATCAAAATGCACTCCCTTGTAAAATCTTGCATAGATGAATATGCAAAGTTTTGAATAATAATAAAAATTCATGTGTGACTTAAAGTTCCTATTGACAAGAAAAATCTATGCAAAGATATCAGGGAAACCTTTTGTGTTCTTAACTCTGCATAAAAATGAGACAATGTGCTTATATTTGAGTATGTGTATTTTTGTGACTGATTTTCAGTAAATACATATCAAGAAGAAATTTAAATCAAACTTTGTTGAATCCTCTGAAGTTCTTCTAAAGAACACTTTTAAAACTAGACCCCTTGAAAAAAACAGGCAGAATAAGCTATTTAATATAAAGCAAAATATCACTTTTGAGGTCTGAACTTATAGCATGAATACTATAAATTTTACATTCTCTTATATCATCTCTAAAACAATTCCATGGAAATTACAAATAGCTGTAATACTCTATCATCCTAACCACTGAATTAAGGTCAGGAAAATACAAAATAAAGAATATAGATGTTCTGGAGTGGTGAGGGAATTAATAAACAAACAAAGAAATAATGGGGGCATGATTTTGAACAACCATCCTGATCTATCATTATAATGCAGTATATATGATATACTTAAAGAACAGATACTACTAAATCAGAGGAAAGGAAAGTTAGCTCATTTGATAAGAGAACATGGTCAAAACAAAAGTTATGTACTAAATTCTCCACATAACCATTGATTATAAGAGTGAAAGAATGTGCCTTGAGCAGCAGTAACAAAATTTTATTTCAAAATAGTGAGGTTAATTGAGCACTTATTAGAATTACAACATGACATTATATGATAACTAGAGGCCTGATGCATAAAATTCGTTTAAGGGGCTCAGCCCTTGCAGCCCCAGCTTCGTCCGGGAGGTCATTCCACTGTTCAGCCATTCAGTCTATTTGCATATTATGCTTTTATTATTATAGATAGTATTAAAGTGAAAGGAGATAACTTCAATAAATCTTACAAAGGCTTTCACAATGGCATATGTAGAATCACACACACACACACACACACACACACACACATGTTAAGTATAAGAGAAATATCTAACCCCAATGTTTTGTGTTCAGGAAAGGGAAATGCAGAATATTACATCCTATGTTCATTCATGAGTGGGTTTATTTGGGGTGTAAAGATGAAACATACATTTTTATAACTGTAATTTCCATATGTGAAAATAGTAGTTATAAGAGGTAGGAACTTCATATATGTAAAATAGCTTAGATAGGGACTGTTGTAATTTGGGACCATCACACATTTTTTTTTATTGATTTCAGAGAAGGGAGAGGGAGAGAGAGATACAAACATCAATGATGAGAGAGAATCATTGATCAGTTGCCTCCTGCACACCTCCTACTGAGGATCGAACTCACAACCCAGTTGTGTGCCCTTGACCGGAATTGAACCTGGGACCCTTCAGTCCACAAGGCTGACACTCTATCCACGGAGCCAAACCAGCTAGGGCATGCCCACATTTTTAAATGAGCAGCTCTTTAAAGTACTTCATCTTCCCAAATATTTATATGAATATTGAGGTATTTTTCTTCTCTAATCAATCAAAGAGTAAGTCAATCAAAACTAATTTTATGGACCAATTACATGCCACACCATATTATAGATGTTTTGGATACACAAAGTTACTAGAAAGATATATTTAACCCTAATTTGAAATAGATACCATTAAAAAACACAAATAAATAGGATAATATAAAGTACTTAACAGTTTGATTGCGTCAATAAAACAGAGCAGTGCAATAGAATGCAACCATATTTTGGGAAAAGTAATTTTAGCTTGAGTGGTTGGGTAAGGTTTCTCAGGATGATTCAAACTTTGAGATGAAACAGAAATTATAAAAACAGGTATCTATGAAATTATTTGAAGAAGTACAAGTAGGAGGAATGGCATTAGCAAAATCCCTGACATATAAATAATATGGTATAATTGAATAAGAGGAAAAACCACCAGTATTCTAGAGTTCAACTAGGTAGATGATAAGTTGAAGACAGTTATTGAGCATCCATGTGGAGATGTCCATTAAGAAACTGTATGTACAATGGTGCACAAAGGAATGGAATCAAATGAACATCTTGGTCTTATATAAAAGAGTGTTTCTTCCAGCATAAAAGAAAAGGGAAGAAATTATGTTGGTATAGATTTTCATAGGTTGGAGGGATTTAAGGCAATCAAATGACTCTGAGAATAAAGGAAAACTACTATATTTGACAAGGGTACCAAAAATACTCAATGAAAAAAAGATGGTCTCTTTAATAAATGGTGCTGGAAAAACTGGATATTCACACACAAAAAAATATCCCATCTTACATCACTAGCAAAAATTAACTCAAAATGGACTAAAGGCATAAACAAAAGGCCTGAAACCATCAAACTCCTGGTGGGAGGGGGGGCAGGGATAAAAGCTCCTTGATATGGGTTTCAGCAATGATTTTATGGATATGACACCCAAGGACAAGCACCAAGAGCAAAAATAAGCAAGTGAAACTACATCAAACTAAGAAGCTTATACACAGCAAAAGAAACAATCAACCAAATAAAAGACAATCTACAGAATAAAAGAAAATACTTTCAAACCACATATCAAATGAGAGTAATATCCAAAATATATAAGAAACTCATCCAACTCAATAACAAAAAACTCCAAATAATTAAATGAAATCAAAGTTGCCTCAATTACTTAGAGTGGAAAGTGGAGAACATCTGTAATAGTGTCAACAATAAATTTAAAAAAGAAAAATTGCAAAAAAAAGAGAGAAGAGAAAACCAAGAATAGCCACAACTAAATTTTATTTTTAAACTTATGCATATTTAAAATTTTTGCAAACCTTCATGAAAACACCTTACACCTGTTAGAATGGCTACTACAAAATGATAAGACACAAATAGTGTCAGTGAGCCTATGAAGAAAAGGGAATCCTTGAACACTGTTGGTGGGAACATACATTGTACAGCCACGGTGGAAAATTTTAGAGATTCCTCAAAAATTGCAAGTACATCTACCATATGATCCAGCAACTCCTCTGAGTATATATCTAAAGAAAATAAAATCACTATCTTGAAGAGATATCTGCTACCCCATGTTCACTGCAGCATTATTTACAATAGTGAAGACATGGAAACAATGTAAGTGTCCATTGTCAGGTGATGGATAAGGAAAATGTGATACACACACACACACACACACACACACACACACACACCACACACGGGAATATTATTCAGGCATAAAAATAATGAAATCCTGCCATTTGTGACAATATGCATAAACTCCGAGGGCATTATGCTACAAGAAACAAGTCAGACAGAGAATGGCAAGCACTGTGTGATTTCACCTAAATGGAATATTAAAAAGTTAAACTCATAGAAATAGCAGACAGATGAGTGGTTATATAGGAAGGGGGTGGGTTGTGAGGGAAATGGGTAAAAATGGTCAATAAAGAAAAACTTCCAGTTATAAGATGTATAAATTTGGGGTAAGTGATTTATAGCATGGCAACTATAGATGGTCAGACTGACTATGGTTCAACTTATAATGTTTTTACTTTACCGTGGTACAAAAGTGATGTGCTGAAGAGCACTATGCCTGCTAAACTATCAACAAGTGTCAAGGACCTAGTGCCTTCTTCTATCAATCCTCATCAGAAGAGAGAGAAATTGATGGTATTGTCATTGTAACATCCCCATCTTCAGCAGTTAATTTTTTTAAAAAAATTTAATAATCTTCATTGTTGAAAGTATTACATATGTCCCCTTTTTTCCCATTCGACCGCCTCCAGCCATCTCCCACCCCTCACCTTCACCACCCTATAGTCTGTGTCTATGGGTTATGCATATATGCATACAAGGTCTTTGATTACTTCCCATCCACCCACCCTCCCCCACCTTCCCTCTGAGATTCCACATTCTGTTAATTTTAGTTTAAGGCTTCAAACCCTCTTCAGGCCTATTGTGCTTTCAGCTGTGTACCTTAACTGGTACACAGACAGAGAATGGCAAACACAAAAACCATTGCATTTTTCATTTCTAGCACAGTATTTAATAAATTACATGAGATATTAAACTCTTATAAAATAGGCTTCATGTTATAAAATGTCGCCTATCCAAATGGTCTGTACACATTTAAGGTAGGCTAGGCTAAGCTATAATGTTTAATAGGTTATAAGTTTTAAAGCATTCTTGAATTACGTTTTCAAGGGTTTACTGGAACATACATCAAGAAGCAGCTGTATATATTAAATTGCTAAGAGTGTAGATAATAAAAGTTCTTGACACATAAAAAAATTGTCTGTATGTGAGCCGATGTTGGTGTTCAGTAATGTTTCTGTGGTAACCATTCTGCAAAACATACATGTATAAATTTATTTACATTATACTCCTTAAACTTACACAATGTTCAATGACAATTATATCTCAATGAAGCTGGAAAAAAAACCTAATGTTTAAGTGTCCATCAATATGGAAGTAAGACTTTTATAATATACTAGAGGCCCGGTGCACAAAAATTTGTGCACTCGGGGGTAAGGGGGCATCCCTCAGCCAGGCCTCTGCCCTCTAGCAGTCTGGGACCCCTCGGGAGATAACGCCCTGCTGGCTTAGGCCTGCTCCGGGGTGGCAGAGGGCAGGCCCAATCCCTAGGTGCAGCCCCTGGTTGGGCTCAGAGCAGGGCCGATTGGGAAGTTGGGGTGCCACCCCTGTCATGCACAGAGCAGGGCAGATTGGGAGGTTGTGATGCCACCCTCAGTCATGCTCAGGGTAGGGCCGATTGGGGGGTTGGGGCACCGCCCCCTGTCACATTCAAGGCAGGGTCGATGGGGAGGTTGCTGCGCCACCCCCTGTCACGCACAGAGCAGGGCCAATCAGGGGGTTGGGGCGCTGCCCCCTGTCATGCACAGAGCAGGGCCAATCAGGGGTGTTGGGGCTCTGTACCCTGTCACGCACAGAGCAGGGCCCATCAGGGGGGTTGGGGCTCCGTACCCTGTCACGCACAGAGCAGGGTCAATCAGGGGGTTGGGTAGCTCCCCCCTGTCATGCACAGAGTAGGGCCGATAGGGGAGTTGGGGCACCGCCCCCTGTCACAAACAGGGCAGGGCGGATCAGGGGGTTGGGGCTCCGCCACTCTCACACTCAGGGCAGGGCTGATGGGGAGGTTATGGCTCTACCCCTGTCACACACAGAGCAGGGCTGATCAGGGGGTTGAGGCGCCGCACCCTGTCACACACAGAGCCACAGGGCGATCAGGGAGTTGGGGAGCTCCCCCCTATCAGGCACAGAGCAGGGCTGATCGGGGGGTTGAGGCGCCTTCCCCTGTCACAAACAGAGCAGGGTGGATAGGCAGGTTGTGGCCCCGGCCCCTGTCACACACAGAGCTGCAAGGCGATCAGTGGGTTTGGGCGCTGCCCCCTGTCACGCTGATTCAGGTGCTGGGAAGCATATTACCCTTTTACTATATAGGATAGAGGCCTGGTACATGGGTGGGGATGGCTGGTTTGCCCTGAAGGGTGTCCTGGATCAGGGTGTGGGTCCCCACTGGGGTGCCTGGCCAGCCTGGATGAGGGTATGATGGCTGTTTGTAGCTGGTCACACACCCTTCAGGGTGGGGGTCCCCACTGGGGTGCCTTGCCAGTCTAGGTGAGGGGCTTAGGGCTACAGCTCCAAACTGCTCCTTTTTTCCTTTTTTTTTAAAATTCCAGGCCAGCTTTAGCTCTGGCTCCAGCTCTGAGGCCTCTGCTGCTGAAAGAAGGTATCTGGTTTGCTTCGGTTCTATAATCGAAACTCTGTATCAACTCCAGCTCTGAGATCCCGGCTTGCTGAAAACAGGTTTCCTGGGTTTTGTTTAGCTTCTATATTCGTTAGAATGTTTCTTAAACTGCAGGCTCAGAGGCCGGCAAGGCAGGCGGGGAACGTTGGTTTCCTCCGTCACTGAAGCAAGCAAGCCTCATGTTAGTTTCAAGCTGCCTGGCTGCCGGCCGCCATCTTGGCTGGCAGGTAATTTGCATATCTCGCTGATTAGCCAATGGGAAGGGTAGCGGTCGTACGCCAATTACCATGTTTCTCTTTTATTAGATAGGATTACAGCATCAGAAGTTCTTCCTCTCTATCATTCTGCTTGGATGCCTAAACCTGAACCCATTTCCAAATCTATGTTCTTCTTTTTCCCCTTCCTTTTGTATGGCCATAAGAGCTTCCCAACCCTGGGTCTTCAACATGTAAAAAAACCAGGCATCCTTGGTGCTAGATTTTTTGGATTTATACATCTCTTCTTCTACACAATATAAACAATAAAATAAAAACATGAATATTTTTTGAAAGCCAAATTATATACAATATCTTTGCTGACCACATTTTCTCAATGGCCAAAGATCAATATCACCACTGTTATAGTCACACACCAGGTAAATTAGATGTCTGTTTACATACATGGAATGAAAAAAAACGTGTGTGAATGACTGTACTGAGCAGTACAATAGCATAGACTATTTTCCACAATAAACGTGAATTTACCAGCCCAGATGGTTGAAGAAAATTGGTTCCTAATCCACCCCAACTGAAATGCCTTTCCAAGTATTATACAATCCATCCAAATCTATCTGGCTCAATATTATACCCAATAGCTCAAAAGATGATACATTTTCTAACTTAAACTGTTGGTGGATTAGTTTTCAAAAGCTCCTTATTTGGACTCTATTATTCACTAATCTTTCTAAGTCTTACACATGCATGGGAGTAAATTTCAACTGTGTGTTTTATTGCCCTGTTGAGAATGGAAGAGAAATGTAAAAAGGGCTAATTTAGCCTACTTTACTTAAAATACTGCCTTTTAGAAAAGATAAAGAGTATAAAAGTTTTGAAAAGCTTCACTAAATTTAGAGGATATTTCCAATGGAAAAGTTGTAATGTCAATAGTGTACTCAATAGATTAGCCATCTAGGGGAGAAGCAAAAGGTATATTTGTAGCTAAGAGATGCATTAACTGACAATGGATCATTAAAACAATTATTTCTGAGTTTGTGCCACTACTGAAATTAGTTTGAGGGTCACTATAGTAGATATGGTTATGTTATTTCAAGAACTCTTACATCTCAGTGGGTTAACACAATGAAGGATTGTTTCTTACTTATGAAAGTCAGATACAGATCCAGGCACCTCTATCAGGCACCAATTCTCTATCTAAGAATTCACTAATTCAGGATTTTGAGAGGTCTTAACACTCTGTAGTTGCACTATATGAAATATACTCCTTGGTTGTAGAGGTATGCAAGAAATAATAATAATAACAGGGAGTAGAGCACTAGATCTTAAATTCTTCCACAAAAAAGTGATACACATCACTCATGCTCATATTTATTGAACCAAGCAAGATGCATTTTCATGCCTAACTTTAAAGGGCAGGATAGTGAGTGCAATTCTTCTTATGTGCCCAGATGGAGAGGAGAACCAGAAATGCTGATAAACCTGAGGGAAGTTTATGATAATATTTTCGGAGAATGCTAGGTTACAAAATGTGGTGATTACAAGGCAAACAGATTTTTATGAAGGATAAGTATCCGTTGCATATTTATTAAATGTGTGAGGTAGACAGTTTTTTTAAAAAAATCAGAGTTGGTGCAGCTTACATATATGGTACAAAAACTACTGAGGGACTCTCTTACTATCAATATCTCATCTTCTCACTCAATGGAAGAATATTCCATCTAGTCATACTTCTTTGTCTATTCATTATTTCCAGTGTTATCTCTACTAACAGTTTATTGACCATGTCTTACCTGACAGCATGTAACAATTTTACATATGTGCATCCTCATAGTAACTACATTAGTCATATATTATTTTTATTTGTACATAAGAAATTGAAGTTTAGAGAAGATAAATAATTGGCTTGGGTCCCCCAGCTTACAAATGTTGGACACATAACTTCAGGTGTATTATTTCTGGCTCCAGACAGAGCATTAAATATAATCAGATAAAATGTAAATGGATGTCCTGAGTAAAGTATAATTGTAAATAATTAGCACTCAAACACACGCACACACACACACACACAAACACACACACAGGCACACACAAAATTAGCTCAAAATACTGATGCTGTTCCATAATAAACTTGCCATATTTGGAAAAATAGCCTTCCAATGTAATCAAATGCTAAAATTTTTATTTCTTTTTTAATTGATTAGGCTAGCAGTTCTTAAACATTTTGGTTCTAATGATTATTGTAAATGGTTGGGGATGCAAAAGTATTTTTCCTTATAGGGCGATATCACTAATATTTATAATCTACAGTAAAACAGATCATTTAAAATATTTATTTATTTAATGGACTTATTTCATGTAAACATAAAATATACTTTATGAAAAGTAATTATATTTATAGAAAATAGTATAGAACATTGCCGGGAGCCGGTCCATGCTTGCTGTTTCAAGGGACCTGGCATATATGGCATACTGTTCTTAATATGTTTGCTCACCTTCTTGGCACTATGTGTTTTAACCAAGGTCTCTGAGAAAGGTTGTTTCCCCAGGTAGGGATTTTCCCTGAAGTTAGGGAGGGAATAAAACCTCTTAACTAAGTGCCAGGCGGGTAATTAATCTCTTTAACTACGAACAATCATGCTTAAGCTACATAATCTTTACTCCCTGGAATGGAGATAAGAAACGCCCTAACCTTTGTAATAGAGATTGATAGGATTGAATCAACTGGTATAAATACAGATGTAACACGACAGAAAGAGACAGAACTTAGAAAACAGAATTTCAGAGACAGAACTTAGAAGAGAGCCAAGAAGACAGAACCTACACAGAACCTACAGACAGAAGAACTTCGCTGGAGAGAACATGGCAAAAGATCCTGGACTGAACCTGACTACAGAAATTGGCAAGAGAACCTGACCAGGACCTGGCTACAGAACCTGGCTGGAGAACCTGGAGAACCTAGCAAGAGAACATGGACACTGAACCTGGCTGGAGATCCAGACCAGAACTTCGCTGGAGATCCTGGCTAGAGATCCTGGCTAGGCTGCTGATCAACTGAACACTGTCTCCGTGTCATTCCTTCTTTGCCGACTCCGTCCACACCTCTGGGGACCCCTGGACCTGCTGGGGTTGGACCCCGGCATCACATAATTATTTCTTTTTTACATTTTTACAAACCGTATTTAATTGAAGACAATTGGATCCTCTTATCAGTATCTGCATTTAGTATTTCAGATATGCTCTTTTTGTTGAGTTATATGAAGATAATTTGGCATCTCACAGATATATAGTTAGAGCAAAAAGGACTTTGTGAAACCCCTAAAGGGAGTCAGAACACATATTCATAGCCATTGGTCTATGGAATTGGCTGACAGAAGCATCTTGATCAATGTAGCAAACACTGAATCAGAAATCAAGATACTGGTAGCCATAGAATAATCCCATATAATTTTTTTTCCCATGGAAGGACTATGAGATTTCTCTTGGCTAATAAAATATGAGAGGAAAAATTGTGTAGCAGTACTGGATGAAAACTTAAAGATTTATTGCATGTTTCACCTTGTTCTCTTTTTCTTATATTACAGTGAACAACACTATTCCACATAGTAGCTGATCCATCATATAGGATATGATGGCAATGTGGAACAGAGCCCTCAGCTGTCTCATGATTGAAGAAAGTTTTAAGCCACTGGGATTGGTCATTGTTTGTAACTGAAGAATACACTAGCCTATCTTAAATGATACAAAGACATAGGTTTTCTTGAGTCCTGATTCTGATGTTAATTTGTAGTGTGAACTTGATTGAGTAAAGCATGGTAGTGTTTGAGGTTTCAGACATCAATAGCAAAATGAGATTAATGGTAACCATTACACATAGTTACTGCTAGGGTAATGCTAGATTGAAAACAAAGTTACTTTGAAGAACATAACTCAAAGGCCATAACAATTTGATACCATATAATTATCATTTAAAAATAAGCAATCTCTTCAGTAATAATAAAATATTTAATTTTTATATCTAAACTCATGTTTCCATTTTAAGTTCTTCATGATATTTTATACTAATCCTATATAATAAAAGGGTAATATGCAAATTGACCCTAACAGTGGAACAACTAGGAATGACTGGTCACAATGATGTGCACTGACCACCAGGGGGCAGATGCTCAATGCAGTAGCTACCCCTTAGTGGTCAGTGCACTTCCATAGGGGGAGCGCCTCTCAGCCAGAAGCCAGCTCATGGCTGGCAGGTGCAGTGGCAGTGGCAGGAGCCTCTCCTGCCTCCACGGCAGTGCTAAGAATGTCTGACATCCCCTGAGGGCTCCTAGGCTGCCAGAGGGATGTCTGACTGCCAGCTTAGCCCTGATCCCCTGGAGAGCGGGCCTAAGCTGGCAGGTGGACATCCCTCGAGGGATCCCGGACTGCAGGAGGGCACAGGCCAGGCTGAGGAAACCAACTCCCCCGAGTGCACAAATTTTCATGCACTAGGCCTCTAGTATAATTTTATTGAAAATATTTTGATTGTCCTATTATATTTCTCTACAAAACAAAATACATATCTATCTATCTATCTATCTATCTATCTATCTATCTATCTATCTATCTATATTAGAGGCCCGGTGCACAAAAATTTGTGCACTTGGGGGGTTCCCTCAGCCTGGCCTGTGCCATCTCACAGTCTGAGATCCCTCAGGGGATTTCCACCTGCTGGCTTAGGCCCGCTCCCTGGGGGAATGGGCCTAAGCTGGCAGTCACACATCCCTCTGGCAGCTCAGGAGCCCTCGGGGGATGTCCACTTGCCAGCGGGGAGCAGGCCTAAGCTGCAGTCAGACATCCTTACTGCTGCTGAGGAGGTGAGAGAGGCTCCCGCCACCACCACTGTGCTGGCAGCCATCAACCTGGCTTCTGGCTGAGCAGAGCTACCCCTGTGGGAGCACACTGACCACCAGGGGGCATCTCCTGCATTGAGCGTCTGCTCCCTGGTGGTCAGTGTGTGGCATAGTGACCAGTCTTTCTGCTGTTAGGGTCAATTTGCATATTACCCTTTTATTATTTAAGATATCAATGGAAATTATTATTAATGATTAGATTTTTACTTTTAAAACATTTTTATTTTCAATTTCTTCGTGATTAATGTTTCTGAAAAGGTTTTGATGGTAAATGCTGGGAAAGAGGCAGGGTACATATCTACCTTAATCTCACTGAGACTTCAAAATAGCCTTAGGTGGTAAAATACATTTTTTTTCTTAATCACCTTGAGGTTTTAAAAATGAATTATGAAAAGGAAACTATAAAAGTAAAGAGTTACTCATTGAGATGTAATAATTCAAGGTTTATCTGCATTTTTATTTACCTTACTAATCTGTATATAGGTATGCTTTTTTTTTATCCTCACTGAGGATTTGTTTTTTGTTTTTTTTATTTTGAGAGAGAGAGAGGAATGGAGAAAGAGTGAGAGAGACATCAATGTGAAAGAAAAACATTTACTGTTTGCCTCTCGTATGATCCCTGAGTGAGCATTGAACCCCCAACCTAAGCATGTGCCCTGACCAGGAATTACACCCACAACTGTCTGGTATATGGAACAATGTTCCAACCAACTGAGCCACCTGGGCAGAGTTGTATATAGTTTTGAAAAATGTGTATGTGATCATCACCACATGTCACCTAACATAATTGATTTATGTTATAGAATAGCACCAAGGCTCTGAAATAAATAATGTAAATTTCATAGTCACATTTTTATCTGTATTTAATATAAATATTTTGACTTGTAGCAAAGAGAACATAAGATACAGTTTACAACTTTAAATAAAGTGAAGATGTCATCAATAGGTTTATTTTACCCCAGGGTAGAGAAAAATTTGTGTGGTTAATTATATTCATCCTGATAAATTTATATCAAGTGTTGTTCTATTTAGGTGATCTTCAAGATTTCTCTGCTCTACTGTTATAAAGCCATTGCTCACCTCTGTCAATATGCTTATCTAGCTGTGTTACAATGATCTGTCTATGAATATATATTCTTCAAGAAAAGAATATGCCTCTTTGAAAAGAGGGACTACATCTTTTCCCATATCAGCAACCCTAAGTCACATTTTTACTTATATGGCCGAGAATTAGAAGTGAACATTTCAAAATCCATATTCTTGGGGACCCATCTACAATGTTTCTGATTTAATAGGTCTATGACTTTAATTATACTTTGTAAAGACCCTCAGGTAATTGTAATGCCCAGAGGTGCCATGCAAAATATGTTTCTGCTTGTAATAACCAAATAACTGCAGCCATGCAAGATATTTCTTAAAGAGTAATCACTAAATAAATTTTTGTGTTGAATTTAAAAAGGAAAACTTTGAATAATGTGTGAATGATTTTAAGTCAATTTGCAGCATCATAGAGTATATAAGAGGTGTTAGAAATTCTATTTATTAAGGTAATTATATTTTAAAAGAGTGTAAGAATGCAAATTCTGTATGACCGCAATCTGTTGATTTGTTACCAACTGACATTTTTAAATTGATATTTATGAATTCAGTTTTGAGCTCTAGAGGAAGCAAGGAAATCAAAAGGATCTATATAGGTTCACTGAGATAAATCATGTCAAGTCACTATGCTTTTTTTAGCTTTCATTTTCTTTCTTTTTCTTTTTCTTTCTTTAAAATAAAATGTTAGATAAAAATTTTATAAAGTTCAATTTTATTTCCTAAAATCATTTAATAATGATACTTATTTGATGTTTGTTGAGAATATTTTAAAATATAGATTTTCAAGAATGGTTATAAAAAAAACATGATCTAGCTATGAACTATCTATAATACACTCATTATAAGCCTAAAGACATAAATAGGCTGAAAGATAAATGATGGAAAAATATATTTGATGTAAATAGTACATTATATATTAATAAAACAGTCCATTATGAAGAAGATATAACAATTATAAACATACTAGTAATGCACAAATAATAGAGCCTCAAAATATATGATGCGTATTGACAGACTTCAATGGAGAAATATATAGCTCTAAAAATTATTTGAAGACATTAATATTTAACTTTCGATATAAATATAGCAACCAGACATAAGATCAATAAGTAAAAAGAAGAATTAAACAGCAATATGAAACAATTTGACCTAACAGACCTATGCAGAACACTTTATCCAAAATAGCAGAATCCTTGTTTTTCTCAAGTGCCCAAAAAACATCCTCAAGGATAGACAACATTTTAAGCCACAAATTAGCCTTAATAAATTTTTAAAAATTAAAATTGCACAAACTATCATTTCAAATTACAAGAAAGTTAAACTAGAAATCAACTATACAAATAAAACTAGAAAATTAACAAATATGAGTAAATTAAATAGTACACTACTTAATAGTGAAGAGATCGAATAAGAAATTACAAAGGAATTACAAAATTGTTTGAGACAAATAAAAACATACATTTAACATAATGAAATTTAAGGGATGCAACAAACATAATACTAAGGATGTACATGTACCTACTAGAGGCCCAGTGCATGAATTTGTGCATAGGTGGGGTCCGGCCTACCTAGCTCCAATTGGGACAGATCAGGGCTGGGCCTGCTGGGAGGAGGAGATGGTGGGAGGTTGGCCAGCCAGCCAGCCTACCCCCGATTTGGGTTGGGGGGCCTATTGGGGGTGGGGCCGTCCATGGTAGGGGCTATGAGCATTGGGTTGGCTGGCCCCACCCCCAAATGGGGTGGGGGGTGCTGATCGGGGGCCAGTGGCCTGGGGGAGGGGCCATGGGTTGTTGGCCAGCCAGCCCTGCCCCCTATTGAGGTGGGTGGGTGATCAGGGGCAAGGCTGTCCAGGGTGAGGTGCTGTGGGTTGATCAAGGTGGTGGGAGCTTATCAAGGGCATGGCCTGTTGTGGGGAGGGGCTACAGGAGGTTGGCCAGCCAGCCCCGCCCCTTATTGGGGTCTGGGGTGTGATCAGGGGTGGGCCAGCCAGAGGGAAGAGCTGCAGGAGGTTGGCTGCCCAGCTCTACCCCCTATTGGGGTGGGGGGGTGCAATCAGGGGCAGGCTGGCCAGGGGGAGGGGCTGCAGGCCTATCATGGTGGGGTGGGCTGATCGGGGACAGGGCTGGCTGGGGAGAAGGGAAGGGTCATTTGGCCAGCCGGTTTGCTCTTGATCTGGGTGGTAGAGTCTGATCAGGGGCCGGCTGGCAGAGGAGAGGGGCTGAGAGGTTGGCCAGCCGGCCACACCCCCTGATCGTGCAGTTCGCTGGCCACAGTGGGCATCATAGAGACCGGTGGTTATGGTCATTATGTCCATTACGGTCGCTGGCTTTATATATATATATATATAGATAAACTCATATTTAAAAAAAAGATCTCAAACCAATAACTTGATTTTATACCTCAAGCAACTAGAAGAAAAAGAACAAACTAAACCCAAAGCTGTTAGAAGTAAGAAAGTAATAAAAATTGGCTTGGCCTGGTGGTTCAGTTGATTGGAGTGTCATCCCATACACTAAAGTGGGGCACGTATGGGAGGCAGCTGATTGACGTTACTCTCTCACATCAATTTTCTCTCTCTCTCTCTCTCTCTTTCAAATCAATAAAACATGTCCTTAGATAAGAATAATTTTTTTAAAAAAATTAAGAAAATAACAAAAATTGTAACAGATAAAAAAAGGAGACTAGGAAAAAACAATAAAGAAAATTAGTAAAATCAAAAGTTGTTTCTTTGAGAAAATCAACAAAATTCACAAACCTTTATCTATATATGCTAAGAAAAAAGAGAGAATACTCAAATTACTAAAATTAAAAATGAAAGTAGAGATATTACTCTTGATTTTACAGAAAAAAATATGAGAGAGTACTTTGAGTAAAGATATGACAACTATTCCAAGATTTTGTTTACTCCAGATTATCCAATTTTTAGCATACAAAAACTCAGAACTTATTTATGACGAAGTAGAAAATCTGAATAGACCTATAACTAGTAAAAAGATGGAATCCATAATCACAACCTTCCAACAGAGATAATTTCAGTACCAGATGGTTTCACTGGTGAGTTCTACTGAATATTAAACACATATTCTCTTCAAACTCTTCCAAAAAATTAAAGAGGAGGGAATACTCAATGAACACATTTTATGATGCAAGCATTGCCCTAATACCAAAGCTAGATAAAGACACTATAAGAAAACAAAATTACAGTATAATATATTTTCTGAATATTTATACAAAGATTCTCAACATAATATTAACAATCCAAATTCAGCAGCATATTAAAGGAATTATACACCACGATCATGTGAGATTTATTTCCAAATACAAGAATGGATCAACAGGTGAAAATCAACCATATTAATAGAATAAGGGAAAATCATAAAGATCTCAATTTATAAAAAATATCATTAGACAAAACTCAAGATCATTTCATAATAAAAATACCCAATAAACTAAGAATAGAAGGAAACATAGCCTGATAGAACCCATGTATAAAACAACCCATAGCTAACAACATCATTATAAAAGACTGAAAATTTCCCCCTAATATCAGGAAAAGGCAAGGATGCTCCCTTTTTGCTATTTCTATTCAATATGGCATTGGAAGTACTACCCAGAGTAATTAGGCAAGGAAACAAAATTGAAAATCTCCACTATGAAGAGACAGACATATAATCATCTCTGCACACACATGGCATGATGTTATATGTAGAAAAGCTTAAAGATTCCAAACACTAAACAAACTATTCAAACTAAAAAACAAATTCAACAAAGTTTCAGGATACAAAATTAACACTTAAAAATCAGTTGCATTTCTATACATTAACAATGAACAATTTAAAAAGGAAATTAAGAAAACAAATACATTTACAATAGCATAAAAGATAATAAAATACCCAAGAAAGCGTAAGAACTGTTGAATAAAAACAAAATACTTTTGAAAGAAGTTAAGGAAGGCATCAATAAATAGAAAAAGATCCTATATTGGATTGAAAGACTTAATATTGTAAAGATGGCAACAATATTCAAAATGATTTCTATAGACTGAATTGTGCTCCCCACCCTAACCCAATTCATGTTGAAGCTCAAACCCCAATGTGACTATATTTGGAGATAAGGCCTATCTATATATATAAAAGGCTAAGTGTCCATCCTTCCAAACAGTAGCTATGATGCGCACTGACCACCAGGGGCAGACGCTCAATGCAGGAGCTGCCATGACTTGCACTGGCCATTTAAAAATAAATGGGCACCACGAACCTGGCGCCAACAAACCAACACTCAGCTTCCCCCAAGTGGAACATAAGCACTGCCACCACCCCGGAGCAACACCTCACCAAATCACAGCCAATGCTACCAAGACCCCATGGCACAAAATGCGGCCCATAGCCCAGCCCAGCCCGGAAACAGTCACTGTGGTCACTGGGTAATGACGTCATGTAGCAATGCCTGGCTTCCTCTCCCTAGCGACTAGCTTCCTTGCAGTTTCTTCAGCCCAGGAACACAACTTAATTTATAGCCAGATGCAAACATTTTACAGTTTAACCAAATGTTTGTGAAGCATTTTCACTGTGCCTTATCTAATTTGATCCTCACAGAAGTCCTGGAGTAGGTAGATAGGAAACTCAGGGGAATCCTATTTTCTTTTCATTAGCCAGAAAACAGAGATTTAGAAAGTTTAGAAATTTGACCCAACTGAAAAGAAGTAAAAAATGGTGGAACTTGAAAATGACTTCAGGTTTTCTCACTGCACAGAATATAGTCAAACACTGCTGCAGTTAAATATTTTACCCTTTGTTCTCCCTGAGTGATCTGCAATAATAATCTGCTTCATGTTGATGTTTACTGCTGTGCTAATTAAGCAAATATATATAAGTTGACTTGCGCATGCACCATACATATAAAACTCTCGCTGGCACCAATCACATATATGTATTTCCATCTGTCATGGTCAATCGTGAATTTGGTTGACACTTCTGTTATAGAGAACGGGCAAATAGTGATATTAAAATATTTCTTCTAATTAATTTCTTTCAATGTTCATGAATCCATGCACGGGGACACTAGTAAGAAATAAAGTTAAATGAGTTTATAAGTGTGGGTCCTGATTCTATAGGATTTGTATTTTTATAAATAAAAAGAGATACAAAAGAGCTCATTTTCCCCACTCTTCTTATCCCCCAACCCCCACACAGAGAAGAGGTCATGTTAACCATCTGCAGGCAAGAGACAGGCCTCAGAATGAAACCTACATTGCTGGCACCTTAATCTTGGGTTTGCCAGTATCAAGAATTGTGAGAAATAAATTTCTATTAAGTCACCCTATCTGTGGTATTTTGTTATGGCTACTTAAACAGATTAAGACATTGATATACTGATTCAATACAATCCCTACCAAAATTCCAATGAATTTTTGAAAGATATAGAAAAACCCATTCTGCAATGGATACTTAATAGCCAAACTATATTGAAAGGAAAAACAAAGAGGTTTCACACTTTCTGATTTCATAACTCACTACAAAGTAAACAAAATAGTGTAGTGCTTATATAAGTACAGACATAGACCAACAAAAAAGCATAGATAACCCAGAAATCTACCCTCATATAGTATATAGTTGATGTATTTTGAAAAAGATGAAAGTCTTTTCAATAAATGGTGGGAAACTGAATATTCAGGTGCAAAATAATTAAATTGAACCTTAGCTTTATACTATATATGAAAATTACCCCAAAATTGATCAAAAACCCAAACTTAAAAAATAACACTACAAAATCTTGAAAAATTCATAGGAGAAAATGTTTCAAAACATTAGATTTGGCAATGATTTCTTGGCTATGACATCACAATAATAGGCAACAGAAGAAAAAATTAAATGAATTGAACTTCATCAAAATTAAAAACTTCTGTGCAACAAAGAGCATTATTAACAGAATGAAAAGACAACCTAAGCAATAGGAGAAAATATTTGGTGAGCAAATATCTGACAAGGGATTAATATCCAGGATGTATAAATAACTACATACTTGGCAATAAACAAAAATCCCAATTCAAAAATGGTCAAAGGGCTTAAGTAGATTTAAATATATATTCCTCAATAAAATATATATAAATCAACAATAAGCACATTAAAATATCTTCAACATGTAAAGTCATTAGGGAAATGCAAGTCCAAAGTACAATGAGATTATATACTGCACATCCTCTAGGATGAGTTATAAAAAAATAAAAACAAATCAAAGATTAGCAAGTGTTGGCAGGAACGTGTAGAAACTGCAATACTTGTGCTTTGCTAGTGGGAATGCAAAATGGCGCAGCAGTTGTGGAAAACAGTTTAGTAGTTTCTTTAGAACTTATATATATAATTATCATATGATCCCTGCAATTCCACTCCCAGGCCTATATTAAAAAAATTAAAATCAGGAACTCAAACATTTATTTGTAACCCAATTTTCATAACAGAACAAGAATCAAAATGTATAAAGAACACAAATGTCTATCAACAATGAATGGATAATCAAAATGTGATATATACAAATATACAGTGAAATATTATTTAACCTTATAAATCAATAAAACTCAAACATGTTACAGCATAAAAAAAACCTTATAAACATTATGATAATTGAAATAAGCCAGGCAGAAAATGACAAATATTTTAAGATTTCTCTTATTTGAGGATTCTAGGATAGGCCAATTTGTAGAAATTGCAGTTGAATATAAGTTGACAGGAGATGGGGGGAGGAAGATATGGGAATTATTATTTAATACATACAGCCTGTCTGTTTGAGAAGATAAAAAATTCTGGAAATGTATAGTGTTAATGGTCTTGCAGTATTATGAATGTTCTTGATGCCACTGAATATTATATTTTAAAATGGTTAAGACAGTAAATTTTATGCTATGTCTATGTTCACACAATAAAATAAAACATGGGGTTTCTGCACATTCAGTTTTTTAATTACTGATATTTGAAGGCAAACCATACTAATAAGTATAATAATGTCAATATGTCAATTTGTAGGGAGGTATATACTAGGACAGCACAATATTCTAGAATATGTTGCATCAACATTTTCACTAATTACTTAGCTTGCAACCCTGAAATCCACAGATGATAGGGAGCAAAAGTGATTATTTTGCATATTTTAATCATGGCTCAATTTTATCTTGTCAGGATGAAATAAGTAATTCTGAGAAGATGAAATTCATTAGGGATCCAATCATAAACTACCCAAATTTAGAATGGTGGAATTTAAAGAAAATTACTTAGGGGTTTAAGTCAACAGCAAATTTAAAATGAGTATCAGTCAGAATAAATTTTAAAACATAAACACTATGATTTATGGGATAAAGAAATTATATACATTAACATTACACAATCTCCAGAGATGTTGGGCAGTGAAGGTCTGCAAACAATAGTGACAGTATCGCTGGAGTCATCAGTTAGTTAGAGAAGTCAGAAATATAAAGCTCCACAATGTGGAATGGCAAAGGAGTACCCAATGGAGAAATCTTTGGGGATACATAGCCTCTGTGGGCTTAGGGCTACTATTGGTCAACAGGACGAACAGTCAGGAAAAAGAACTGGACATAGAGCGGAGTAGAGCAAGGACAAGTTGCAACCCATTACCATCTGTGTCATCACATCCAGCAATTGCCTATCTTCATAGAATAGTGGCTGCTACTTTAATATCTCATGAAAATTCCTCTTTTGGCAAAGAATAACACAGAAGCATCTATTTGGTGTTATTCAATAGGCCACTCACTGATGCTCTGTTCAGTATTGCAGTTGTTCACTGTTTCACTTTGCAAAATATTTGTTGATCTGACTTTAAGTTCATTGACTTTTTTCTTCTTTGGTGCACAGTCTGTTGTTGATCTGAACAATTTTTTCACTGTATGGACTGCAATTTTTAAGTTCTAGAATTCCCGTTTCTTCTCTTGTGGAGTTTTCTTATCACTCCTGATATATCCCATATGTTCATTTATTCTATCCATCTTTTACTGAAAATCACTACTATGTTTTAATAGTGGTTCTAAAGCTTCATGACTGCTAATTCTAATATCTATGTCATATTCAGTAATTCTGTTCTGTTGCCTATTTTTTTTGTTGCAAAATTCTCTACCTTTTTATATGTCTCTTAAGTATAGATCCTATGCTGGAAATTGTCTAATGAAGAAAAATAGAGACTGAAGTATATTATACTTTTGTTTGGAGATACACATTTGTTACCTAGAAAATGTAAGTTCTTTTCTCTGTCAAGTGACTAGAGTAAGAGAATGATCATTTGGATTTAAAAAAAATGTCCTGAGCAGGCTCTAGGCCACTGTTTTAACTAGATTGTGTTTCCTTGTGATTTTTACATGAAGTTAAAAAATTCTCTCATTGCCCTTAAGTCCAAACTAAAGCTTCCCCTGCTGAGAGGCTGGTGTGTTTGATCTGGTCAGTATTTGAGCTTATAATAAGTTTAGTCATGGCTTCAGTTTTGACTCAAATGTAGATTCAACTTCAGCAAGGCCCTGGAATATAAGCATAACTAAACTGTCCAATTCTATAACATATTTACTGGGGTGGAGGAGGGTCAGACTGCTAGGCTGCACAATTTATTTTTATGTTTGAAAATCCTTTTTATTTCAATCCATTATACCACTCTATATTGCAGTTCTGAACTCTTGTTTTTCCTCTACTTTGTTAAATATTTTTATACATTGAAAATGCATATATAAATGAATATGAATTTTTTAAAAAATATGGTTTTATTGATTTCAAAGAGAGGAACAGAGACAGAGGGAGAGATAGAATCACCAATGATGTGAGAGAATCATTGATCAGCAGTCTCCTAGATGTCCCTACAAAGAATCAAGCCCAAAACCCAGGCATATGCCCCTTACCGGGAATGGAACCATGACCTCCTGGTTCATGGGTCATTGCTCAACCACTGAGCCACACCATCTGAGCCATGCATGACTTTTTATTTTTTATTTATTTAATTATTTTATTATTATTTTTAATTTTGTATTATTGCTTAAAGTATTACAGAGAGTATTACATATGTCTCATCCCCCCCCCTTGACATTCCCCTGGCCTCCCCTACCCCCCAGTGTCTTGTGTCCATTGATTATGCTTATATGCATGCATACAAGTCCTTCGGTTGATCTCTTACCCCACCCCCACCCCCGCAACCCTCCCCTGGCTTCCCACTGAAGTTTGACAGTCTGTTCAATGCTGCTCTGCCTCTATCTATTTTTGTTCATTAGTTTATAACGGTCTTTATTATCCATAAATGAGTGAGATCATGTGGTATATTTCTTTCATTGACTGGCTTATTTCACTTAGCATAATGCTCTCCAGTTCCAGCCATGCTGTTGAAAATGGTAAGAATTCCTTGTTTTTGCAGCAGCATAGTATTCCATTGTGTAGATGTACCACTGTTTTCTAATCCATTCACCTGCTGATGGGCACTTAGGCTGTTTCCAAATCTTAGCTATGGTAAATTGTGCTGCTATGAACATAGGGATGCATATATCCTTTCTGATTGGTGTTTCTGGTTTCTTGGGATATATTCCTAGAAGTGGGATCACTGGGTCAAATGGGAGTTCCCTTTTTAATATTTTGAGGAAACTCCATACTGTCTTCCATAGTGGCTGCACCAGTCTACATTCCAACCAGCAGTTCACGAGTGTTCCCTTTTCTCCGCATCCTCTCCAGCACCTGTCGTTTATTGATTTGTTGATGATAGCCATTCTCACAGGTGTGAGATGATACCTCATTGTTGTTTTGATATGCATCTCTCAGATGATTAGTGACTTTGAGCATGTTTTCATATGTCTCTTGGCTTTCTGAATGTCCTCTTTTGAAAAGTGTCTATTTAGGTCCTTTGCCCATTTTTTGATTGGATTGTTTGTCTTACTTTTGTTAAGTTGTAAGAGTTCCCTATAAATATTGGATATTGAACCCTTATCAGTGATAACATTGGCAAATATGTTCTCCTATGCAGTGGACTTTCTTGCTGTTTTGTTGATGGTTTATTTTTTGTGTGCAGAAGCTTTTTATTTTGATGTAGACCCATTTGTTTATTTTCTCTTTAGTTTCCAATGCCCTAGGAGCTGTATCGATGAAGAAATTGCTTTGGCATATGTCTGAGATTTTGTTGCCTTTGGATTCCTCTAGTATTTTTATGGTTTCCCGTCTTACATTTAAGTCCTTTATCCATTTTGAGTTTATTTTTGTGTATAGTGTGAGTTGGTTGTCTACTTTCATTTTTTTGCATGTATCTGTCCAATTTTTCCAACACCATTTATTGAAGAGACTTGTCTTGACTCCATTGTATGTTCTTGCCTCCTTTGTCAAATATTAATTGAGCATATTGGTTCAGGTAGATTTCTGGGCTCTCTATTCTATTCCATTGATCTATATGTCTGTTCTTGTGCCAGTACCAAGTAGTTTTGAGAACAGTGGCTTTGTAATACAGCTTGATATCTGGTATTGAGATCCCATCTACTTTGTTCTTCTTTCTCAGGATCACTGCAGCTATTAGGGGTCTTATTTTTTTAATTAAATCTTTATTTTTCAGATTATTACAGTTGTTCCTCTTTTTTCCCCCCCATAGCTCCCCTCCACCCGGTTCCCACCCCACCAACCGCCCTCCCCTCTCCCCACTGTCCTCATCCATAGGTGCACAATTATTGTCCAGTCTCTTCCTGCATTCCCCACACCCCTTTCCCCACCAAGAATAGTCAGTACACTCCCTTTCTATGCCCCTGATTCTATTATAATCACCAGTTTATTCTGTTCATCAGATTATTTATTCACTTGATTTTTAGATTCACTTGTTGATAGATGCGTATTTGTTGTTCATAATTTGTATCTTTACCTTTTTCTTCTTCTCCCTCTTCTTAAAGGATACCTTTCAGCATTTCATATAATACTGGTTTGGTGGTGATGAATTCCTTTAGCTTTTCCTTATCTGTGAAGCTCTTTATCTGACCTTCAATTCTGAATGATAGCTTTGCTGGATAAAGTAATCTTGGTTGTAGGTTCTTGGCATTCATCACTTTGAATATTTCTTGCCATCCCTTCTGGCCTGCAAAGTTTCTGTTGAGAAATCAGCTGACAGTCGTATGGGTACTCCTTTGTAGGTAACTGCCTATCTATTTCTTGCTGCTTTTAAGAGTTTCTCTCTGTCTTTTGCTCTTGGCATTTTAATTATGATGTGTCTTGGTGTGGTCCTCTTTGGATTCCTTTTGTTTGGGGTTCTCTGCACTTCCTGGACTTGTAAGTTTATTTCTTTCACCAGGTAGGGGAGATTTTCTGTCATTATTTCTTCAAATAGGTTTTCAATATCTTGCTCTCTCTCTTCATCTGGCACCCCTATAATTCGGATGTTGGAGGTGTTGAAGCTGTCCCAGAGGCTCCTTAAGCTATCTTCGTATTTTTGGATTCTTTTTTTCATTTTGCTTTTCCGGTTGGGTGTTTTTTGCTTCTTTGTATTTCAAATCTTTGACTTTATTCTTGCGATCCTCTAGTCTGCTATTGGAACTCTGCATAATACCCTTTATTTCACCCAGTGTATGCTTAATTTCTAGTTGGTCCTTTATCATAACCTCGAGGGTCTCACTAGATTTCTTGAGGGTCTCACTAGATTTCTTGAGGGTCTCACTACATTTATTGGCGGTTTCTAGAAAGTTCTTGAAAAAGCTTAAAAGTGTGGTTTTGAACTCTATATCCAGTAGTTTGCATTCCTGCATTTCTGTCATTTGTGTCCTGTTTCTTTGTCTCCGCATTTTTTATGCTTCACTTTGTTGGTAGAGTGGCTTTGTGTGCTAGGTGTCCTACAGGGCCCAGTGGCTCAGCCTCCCCAATTACCTGTGGTGGACACTCTTGGTGCACCCCTTTTTGAACATTGTGCACAGTCTTCTTGTAGTTAAGCCTTGATTGTTGTAGTTATCACTGGTAGGAATTGACCTTCAGGCCTATTGGCTGTGAGAATCAGCTGTGTCTACAGTGGGAGAACTTCTGTGCTGAAGACACCCTTATCGGGCAAGACTTGCTTCAGTGGGGCTTTGGTGCTCACTGAGTCTGCCCCCTGAGAGTGTCCCTTATGGATCTGAGGAGTTGTAATTGTATGGTCCCACTCTGACCACTGGGTACACTGGCCTTGGATCTAAGGAGGTGCTAATTTAGCTTCTGCCTGAGGCTACCCAGAAGGAGCTACAAAGAGATCTGCAGATTCCCCTTCCTTGTTTGGGGTTTGGAGGTTCCCAAATGAGGCCCAGCTGTGAAGCAATGCAAGCTGCTGTGGGGCCTTGGGCCTTCTCTTGGTAATTCTGGGTTTTTCTGGCCCAGCTGCAGTTTTTTAGGTAATTTTCAGATTGCAAAGGGCCAGGGCATTCATATGCAAAAGCCTCTGCTGCAGCCTGGGTGGGGCGGGGTCTCAGGGAATCAACAGGGTGGAGCAAGCAGCTATGGCTGATCCTCAGCCCTGCCCTAAGGGGCCCAGCATCTCAGTGTACCAGTAATTGCTGCAAGCACCTCTGAGAGAAAGCCGCTCTCCAGTTCAGAGTTCTGCCCGCTGCCAGACCATCCTGTCTCTCCCCACACATGTCCAGGTACCCAGAGACTTCCTGGAACCGGAGTTCAGAACACTCAGGGCTTGTGACTCCCTCCTGATTTAAAAAGACAGCCGCATCCTCAGTTGCCAGCCCTTGCCGTGTGCGCCTCTGTACCTCTGCACTCAACCTCCGCAGCTCCTCTGAGTCTCAATGTGCTTTTCTCTTTCCTTCTAGTTGTAGAATTTCCACTCAGCCAGCCTTCCCGTAGTTCTGGATGATGTCCGGTTTGTCTTTTAGTTGTATTTTTGAATTTGTTGTGGGAGGCAGCAATTTCCAGTGTTTACCTATGCCACCATCTTGGTTTCTCTCTCTTTTTTTTATTCCATATGAATTTTTGAGAGTTCGTTCTAGGTCTGTGAAATATGCCATTGGCATTTTAATGGGGAATGCATTGAATTTATAGATTGCTTTGGGTAGTATGGACATTTTAATGATGTTGAGTCTACCAATCCATGAACATGGTATGTTCTTCCATCAGTTTATGTCTTCCTCTATCTCTTTTTTCAACATCCTGTAGTATTATGAGTAGCGGTCTTTTACCTCTTTAGTTAAGTTAATTCCTAGGTATCTTAATTTTTTGGTGCTATGGTAAATAGGATTTCTTTTTTAGTTTCTCTTTCTGTAAGTTCACTATTGGTGTATAGAAATGCCATAGATTTCTTGGCATTAATTTTGTATCCTGCTACATTGCCGAAGTCATTTTTTAAGTCTAATAGTTTTTTGATGGAGTCTTCAGGGTTTTTTATGTACAATATCATGTCATCTGCGAATAAGGACAGTTTTGCTTCTTTTTGTTCCAAATTGGATGCCTTTTATTTCTTCTTATTGTCTAATAGCAATGGCTAATACTTCTAGTACATGTCAAACAGGAGTGGTGAGAGTGGGCATCCCGGTCTTGTTCCTGTTCTTAAGGGAAATGGTTTTAGTTTTTGTCCATTGAGTATGGTGTTGGCTATGGGTTTGTCATATATGGCTTTTATTATGTTGAGCTTTGATACTTCTATTCACACCTTGCTGAGAGTTTTTATCAAAAATGGGTGTTGGATTTTGTCAAATGCTTTTTCTGCATCAATTGATATGACTATGTGGTTTTTTTTTTCCTCTCAAGTTGTTTATGTGATGTATCATGTTTATTGATTTGTGGATATTGTACCATCCTTTCATCCCTGGGATAATTCCTACTTGGTCATGGTGTATGATCTTTCTGATGTACTGCTGGATCTGATTTGCTAAGATTTTGTTGAGGATTTTGGCATCTATTTTCCAGAGGGATATACCAAAACCAGATAAAGACAACACAATGAAAGAGAATTACAGGCCATGCATGACTTTTTATATATGGAACATGCTGAACCCCAAAGACATTTCTGTACTCATTCTAGACTGTTATCTGATTGTCTGAGAGAAGCCACTGCTTTTTGCTCATATATGAAGGCCCAGACCTCTTGGGAATTCAACTTATTAAGGCATCTTTGCATCTATTATTCTTTGATAGACTTCAATAAAATATGTTTATTAACTTATCTATTATTCTTTGTTGTTACCATGGTTATAATTGGGTTTGGCATCCTTCTACAACATAAACCAAAGTAAAATTCCACCTTATCTATTGATGTTGATACAAAAAAACAAAAAACAGAAAACAAAACTTGATGAAATGCTAACACTCAAAATCTAAATGTATATAAAAACAATAATATAGCATGATAAAATAAAAGTGAAAAGATCATCAATTTTATATAAATATAATTCATTACAAAATAAAAGTCTATTATTTTATAAATAAATGTCAAAAATACTTTGACAAAATCCCCTGACATGTCTCATAAAACACTAACTCAAGCAGATATAAAAGGTACATATTTAAAATTATTATAAAGTTTGCACAACAAAAAATAAACAAGAAAACTTTATTCAAATATTTGAATTTTGGAAGTTATTTCCATTAAACATCCAGAACAAGTTAGAGGTGCCCTCTATAACCACTATTATTCAACCATCATTTGGAAGAGCTTACAAATGCAATAAGAAAATATAAATTTCTGTACAAATATTGAAAGAGAAGAGACATAGTTATGTTTATTTACAGATGATTTGATTTTTCAACTGAAAAAATTGAGAGTATAGTGAAAAAATAAGAAAATTATGTAGGTTATAAGATTAAAATGTAGAAGGATTAACTTTCTTATATTCATAATAGTCCACTGAAAACTGATATGAAAAAAAACAACTCATTCACAATAATGACAAAACATAACTAAAACCAAGATTAAATAGTGACAAAACCTAACAAAAAGATCACCTTATAAACTATAATAACTTATTTAAATACACAAGATATGAAAAACTTAAAAAATACCATATTCCTGGATGAGAAGAAATAATAAAAACTTTCTTCTTTCTTTTTCTGAACTTCAGAGAATGATTTTAAAATTAATATGAAAGAGTATATATCTTAAGGGAGAGAGAGACATTCTAAGGTGAATACAAATATAATCAACTGATCTTTCACAAAGGAGTAAAGGCAACACAATGGATAAAGAATAGACTTTTCAACAAATGGTGATAGAACAATTGGATATACATGCAAAAAATAAACTGAGAAACTGACCTAACACCTTTCATAATAATTAATTCCGAATGGATTATAGTCCTAAAAAATGCAAAACTATAACACTCCTAAGAGATAACAGGAGAAAACCTAGATGGCCTTGGCTATGGTGATGATTAAAACCCACAAAAATCCATGAAAAAAAATGATATGTTGAATTTCATTGAATTGTAAATCTCAGGGATTTGGGGTTAGAAGAAAGGCATAAATAGGTAGAGGACTGGAGAGTGTTTTAGAACAGTAAGACTATTCTGTATGATTCTATAATGGGGGATACATATCATTATTCACTTGTGAAGACCCATAGAATGTTTAACACAAAGAGTGAATACTGATGTATTTGGATGGCTAAGTAAAATATGCAAAGAACTTTTAATGCTCAACCTAAAGAAAACAAACAGCTCAATTAAAAATGGGCATACGGTATGAACAGACATATCTTCAAAGAAGCTATATAGATGGCAAATAAACGTGAAAAAATTTTCAAAATCATGTGTCAGCATGAAATTACAAATTAAAACAACAGTAAGATACCTCTATGCACCTATTCGAATATCTAAAATCCAGAACACTGATTACAACAAATACTGGCAAGAATATGGACCAATAAATAGGAACTAATTCTTTTTAAAAATTTTTTTTATTGATTAAGGTATTACAAATGTGTCTTTATCCTCCCATTGTCCCCTCCCCCACCCCAGTCTTGCCCTCACCCTTAACCCTGTTGTCTGGGGTCCATTGCTTATGCTTATATGCATGCATACAAGTCCTTTGGTTGATCTCTCCCTCTTACCCCACCATCCCCCACCTTCCCTCCGAAGTTTGAGCATCTGATCGATGCTGCTCTGTCTCTAGATCTGTTTTTGCTCATCGGTTTATGTTGTTCATTTTAGTCCACAAATGAGTGAGATCATGTGATATTTATCTTTCTCTGACTGACGTATTTCACTTAGCATAATACTCTCCATCTCCATCCATGCTGTAGCAAATGGTAGGAGTTCCTTCCATTTTATTGCGGCATAAAATTCCATTGCATAGATGTGCCAAAATTTTTTAATCCACTCATCTGCTGATGGGCACTTAGGCTGATTCCAAATCTTAGCTATTATAAATTGTGCTGCTATGAACATAGGGGTGCATATATCCTTTCTGATTGGTGTCTCTGGTTTCTTGGGATATATTCCTAGAGTGGGTCCACTGGGTCAAATGGAAGTTCCATTTTTAGTTTTTTGAGGAAACTCCATACTGTTCTCCACAGTGGCTGCACCAGTCTGCATTCCCACCAGCAGTGCACGAGTGTTCCTTTTTCTCTGAATCCTCACCAGCATTTGTCATTAGTTGATTTGTTAATGTCAGCCATTCTGACAGGTGTGAGATGGTACCTCATCGTTGTTTTGATTTGCAGCTCTCGGATGATTAGTGACTTTGAGCATGTTTTTATATGTCTCTTGGCCTTCCTTATGTCTTCTTTCAAAAAGTATTCATATCCGTTGCCCAGTTTTTGATTGGGTTCTTTGACTTCCTTTTGTTAAGTTGCATGAGTTCCCTGTAAATGTTGGAGTCAAGACAGTCTCTTCAATAAATGGTGCTGGGAAACTTGGTCAGACACATGTAAAAAAATGAAACTAGAGCACCAACTTACACCATACACAAAAATAAACTCAAAATGGATAAGCTAGTTAAATATAAGACAGGAAACCATAAAAATATTAGAGGAATCCATAGGTAGCAAGATCTCAGATATATGCCAAAGCAATATCTTCACCGACCCAGCTTCTAGGGCAATGGAAACTAAAGGGAAAATAAACAAATGGGACTACATCAAAATAAAAAGCTTCTGCACAGAAAAAGAAACCATCAACAAAACAACAAGAAAACCCACTGCATGGGAGAACATATTTGCCCACAATATCTCCGATAAGGAACTAATTCTTAGTAAGTACTAGTTCATTGCTGGTGGAAATGCAAAATGGTACACGTTTACATGTTTCAAAGACAGTTTGGGAGTTTCTTATAAAACTAAACATACTTTTACCACTTGACCCAGTAATCACACTTCTTGGTATTTACACAAATGAGTTGAAAACTTATGACCCCACAAAATCCTGGACACAAATGTTTATAGAAGCTTGATTCATAATTGCCAAAGCTTGGAAGCAACCAACATGTCCTTCAATAAGTGGGTAAACACAGTGAGTGGTACACTCATACAATGAAACATTATGTAGTACTACAAAGAAATGCGCTATCAAACCATGAGAAGATCTTAAATGCATATTGCTAGTGATAAAAGCCAAACTGAAAAGACTATATACTATGTGATTCCCACTATATGACATTCTGGAATAAGTAAAATAATGGGGGGAGTAGAAAGGTCAGTGATTTTCAGCGGTTTCAGGTTAGAGGAAAGGGATTAATAGGTAGAGGACAGGGGATTGTTTTAGGGCAGTAAAACTATTCTGTATGATTCTATAATAGTGAATAAATGGCATTATACGCTTGCTAAATCCCATCCAATGTTTAACACAAAGAATGAATACTAATGTAAAAGATGGACTTTAGTTATTAATAATGTATCAACATTGGCTTATCAATTATAAAAAAGTATCATACTAATGAATTATGTTAATAGTAAAAAAAACTGCCTGGCCAGTGTGGCTCAGCTATGGAGCGAAGACCCAGGAATCAAGAGGTCACTGGTTTGATTCCCAATCAGGGCACATGCCCGTGTTGCAGGCTCAATCCCCAGTAGGGGGAGTGCAGGAGGCAGGCAATGGATGATGTTTCTCTCTCAACAATGTTTCTACCTCTCTATCCCTCTTTCTCTAAAAATCAATAAAAGTATTTTAAAATAAAAAATAAGGAAAACTGAAAGAGGATGTGAGAGGGTACATGAGAAATCTGTACTTTCTGTTCAATTTTTCTATAACTCAGAAGTGCCATTTTTTCTATAACTCAAAAGTGCCCCCCACCACTACAGTCAAATTAATATTTGACAAAGGAAGCAAGAACATACAGTGGAGTAAAGATAGTATCTTCAACAAATGGTGTTAGAAAAACTGGACAGACATATCCAAAAAGATGAAATTAGATCACCAACTTACACCATACAGGAGAATAAACTTAAAATGGATAAAAGACTTAAATGTAAGTCACAAAACCATAAAAATCCTAGAAGAAAACATAGGCAGTAAAATCTCAGACATCTTAAGTAGTAGAATTTTTTCCAATATATCTCCTAGGGCAAGAGAATGGATAAAAAAGCTGTGATACATTTATAGCATAGAATACTATGCAGCAGTAAAAAAGAAGGATCTCTTACCCTTTGAGACAGAATGGAGGGACCTGGACAGTATTTTGCTAAATGAAATAAGCCAGTCAGAGAAAGACATGTATCACATGATCCCACTTATATGTGGAATCTAATGAACACAATAAATTGATGAACAAAATAGATCCAGAGACAAAGAAGCACATAACAGATTGTCAAATCTAAGCGTGAAGGTGGGGGTGGGTGGCTAGGTGGGAAGAGATCAACCAAAGTACTTGTATGCATATCTGCATAACCCATGGACACAGACAATAAGGTGGTAAAGGCCTGGGGTGGGGAGGGGGGCAGGAATGGGCTAAAAAGGGGTCAA
Source organism: Myotis daubentonii (assembly GCF_963259705.1). NCBI lineage: Eukaryota > Metazoa > Chordata > Mammalia > Chiroptera > Vespertilionidae > Myotis > Myotis daubentonii. The sequence continues at coordinate 32,732,972 of NC_081861.1, read as the reverse complement.
TGGAGGAAAAAAGGGGACATATGTAATATTTTCAACAATAAAGATTTTAAAACATAAAAAAAGAAGAAAGAAAGAAGGAAGGAAGGAAGGAAGGAAGGAAGGAAGGAAGGAAGGAAGGAAGAGAAGAAGAAGAAGAAGATGAAGAAGAAGAAGAAGAAGAAGAAGAAGAAGAAGAAGAAGAAGAAGAAGAAGAAGAAGAAGAAGAAGAAGGAGGAGGAGGAGGAGGAGGAGGAGGAGGAGGAGGAGGAGGAGGAGGAGGAGGAGGAGGAGAAGGAGGAAGAGGAGGAGGAGGAGGAGGAGGAGGAAGAAAGAAAGAAAGGAAGGAAGAAAGAAAGAAAGAAAGAAAGAAAGAAAGAAAGAAAGAAAGAAAGAAAGAAAGAGAGAGAGAAAGAAAGAAAGAAAGAGAGAAAGAAAGAAAGAAAGAAAAGGAAAGAAAAGAAAGGAAAGCGATTGAACAATTAAGTGATGGAGATTTTCAGCTGTACCAATAACAGCCAAAGAATATCAGAAGTATATACACAGATACTTATGAGTAAATTACATCTAATTATAGGTATCTTTCCTATGGAAATTTACCTACAAATTGTGAAAAAATCATATTTGATAACTGCTTTAATTTGACATTTTAAAAAACTACTGAGGTAACATAATTTAATGGCTAAGGGCACAGTATCAGATTGCTTGTGCATAAAATACAACTTCCTCATTTTCTAACTGTGAAACCATTGACAGGCTATTGAAACATTTTCTATTTCAATTATTTCATATAAAATATGGGGATGCTAATAACAGTAAAGAATTTAAATAATTGAATAATTATTTTCAGGATCGATTATTTTACTGTGTGTAAAGTACTTTAATAGCATATGGCACAGTCAATACCTAAAAAACATTTAATTGTGGTAAAAACACACAACATCATATTTATCATCTTAACCATTTTAAGTGTACAGTTAAGAATTGTTAACAACAACATTGTTTTGTATAAGATTGCCAGTACTTTTTCTTCATGAAGAAACGAAACTCTATACCCATTGAACAAGTCCCCGTTTTCCAATCCCCTCAGCCCGTGGCAACTTTCTGTTTCTATCATTTTGGCTACTTTAGAGATCTCATATAAGTGGAATTATACAGTATTTATCATTCTGCAGTTCACTCAGCATAACATCTTCAGGATTCATCTATGGTGTAGCTACGTGACAGGATTTCTTTCTTCTTAAGGCTGAATAATATTCCATTGTATGTATATGCCACACTTTATCCATTCACTCATGGATGGACATTTGAGTTATTTCTACCTCTTAGTTATTGTTAATAATGCTACAATATATATGGGTGTACAAATAGACATCCTGCTGGATCACTTGGAAATTCTATGTTTAACTTTTTTTTTTGCAGTTACATTTTATTTATTTTTCTTGTTTAAAGTATTACAAATAGTAGTACACATGTCTCCCTTTTTTCCCCATCGACCTTTCCCCACCCTCCCCCACCCCCCAGCTCATGACCTCATGAGGAACATCCATATTGTTTTTCATAGCATTTGCACCATTCTACATTTCTATTCACAGTGTACAGAGGTTTCAGTTTCTTCACATCCTTAGCAACACCTGTGATTTTCTCTCTTTTTAAATAATGGTTATCCTAATAGATGTGAAGTCATAGATCATTACAGTTTTAGTTTGTATTTCTACAGTGATTAGTGATAAGCATCTTTTCATATGCTTGCTGTTGGCTATTTGTATATCCCCTTTAGAGAAATATTTGTTCAATTAATTTTCCAGTTTTAATTGAATTGTTTTTGTTGTTGTTAAGCAATGAAAGTTGTTTATATATTCTAGATAATTACTCTTTATCAGATATATGATTTCCAAATACTTTCTCCCATTCCATAGGATTTTTTTTACCTATATTTATTGCTTCCTTTGATGCAAAGAATTTTACAGTTGGATATAGTCCAATTGCTACTGCAGATAGTCAGGGAATCTCCCCCATTGTCCATGATGGCACAGGATGAGGTTCTTATACTAAGGGTTCCAAAATCTAGAAAAATGAATGGATAGGGCCTGAAAGCATCAAAAGCTAACAAGAAAGCCCTCCCCTCCCTGTCCCTATAAGAACCATGTGCTTAAGCAGGAAGAGGAGATGGTCTTTGAGACTGGAGTTCTCCATTCTCCAAGGTCGACAGCACCTGAATAAAACCTCATTGCTTTTGCACCAGAACCTGCCTCACAAGTTTGGCTTTCATTGTGGCAGGCATCCAAACTTGTGTTTTTCAGTTACAGTCCTATTTGACTATTTTTACCTTTATTGCCTATGCATTTGCTGTCATATCCAAAAATCATCACCAAAACCAATGTCATGAAACTCCCCCCCATGTGTTTTAATATGTATTTTTATTGATTTTAGAGAGAGAGGAATGGAGGGAGAGAAACATTGATGAGAGAAACATCAACCAGCTTCCTGCCACATGCCCCCCACTGGGGATTGAGACTGAAACCTGGGCATGAGTCCTGAGAGGAAATTGAACCAGTGACCTCTCGATGCATGGATAATGTTCAACCAACAATACCCAGCTCAGGTTATTGGGAAGGTTGAGCCACTGGGCCCTACAGGACACCTACTACACAAAGACACTACCAATTCCAGTAGACATAGCAGCTCTACCTAATACATAGAAACAAACATAGGGAAACAACCAAAATGCAGAGACAAAGAATCATGTAGTAAATGAAAGAACAGAAGAAATCTCCAGAAAAAGAACTAAATGAAGTGGAAGCAAACTACTAGATACAGAGTTTAAAACAATGATTATAAGTATGCTCAAGAACCTTAATGAGAGCTTCAAGGGAGTTAGAGAATTACAAGAATCTTAGTGAGAATTTCAAAGGCATGAAAAAGGACCAGTCAGAAGTTAAGCATATACTAACTGAAATAAAGAATAATTTATAGGGATTTAACAGTAGAGTAGAAGATTCTGAGAGTCAAATCAATGATTTGGAATATGAGGAAACAAAAAACACCCAACCAGAAGAGCAAAAAGAAAAAAAAAATAATCCAAAATATGAAGACAGTATAAGGTGCCTCTGAGAGAATTACAAGCATACCAACATTCACATTCTGGGGGTGCCAGAAGGAGAAGAGAGAGAGCAAGATATTGAAAACCTATTTGAAAAAAATAATGACAGAAAATTTCCCCTACCTGGTGCAATAAATAGACTTACAAGTCCAGGAAGTGCAGAGTCCCAAACAAGAAGAACCCAAAGAGGCCCACACCAAGACACATCATAATTAAAATACCAAAGGTTAAAGACAAAGACAGAATCTTAAAAGCAGCAAGAGAAAGCAGTTACCTATGAGGGAGTACCCACATAACTGTCAGTTGATTTCACAACAGAAACTTTACAGGCCAGAAAGGAGCCACAAGAAATATTCAAAATGACTAAAGGCAAGAAACTACAACCAAAATTACTCTACCCAGCCAATCTATCATTTAGAATTGAAGGTCAGATAAAGATCTCCCCAGACAAGAAAATGCTAAAGGGTTCATCACCACAAAACCAGTATTACATGAAATATTGAAAGGTATCCTTTAAGAAAAGGAAAAGAAGAAGATAGAAGAAGAAGAAGAAGAAGAAGAAGAAGAAGAAGAAGAAGAAGAAGAAGAAGAAGAAGAAGAAGAAGAAGAAGAAGAAAAATAGCATTCAAATATCTAATAATTGAATCTAAAACTCAAAATAAATGAACAAGGAATCAAATGAACAAAATAAACTGATGAATAAAATAGAACCAGAGGCAGGCATGAAAACATGAAAAAGACTGATGAATCTCAGAGTGAAGGGGGGCAGGAAGAGATTAACCAAATAATTTATATGTATATATCCATTACCTATGAATACACACAATAGCTTGGGGAGGGGCGGGAACTGGATGGGGGGGCAATGGGGGGAAAGAGGGGAACATCTGTAATACCCTCAACAATAAGGATTTTTAAATACAGAAAATACCAAAAAAAAATAAAAATTTATCCTGCAATTTTGATAAATTCATTTATTAGCTTTAACAGTTTTTGTGGAACTGTTAGCATTTTTAAAATATAAGATCAAATCATCCACAATCAGATCATTTTACTTCTCCTTTCCAAGTTGAATGCCTTTTTTCCTTTTCTTTCATTTCTCTGGCTAGGATTTTCAGTGCTATGTTGACTAGAAGTCACAGTTGTGGGTATACTGGCCTTATTCCTCATTTCAGAAGAAAATTTTATTTTCTCTCACCCCTCTTACTTGCTTATATGTGGTTCTTCTAGGCTTTGCACTTGCACTTGCCTGGGGTGCTGCATCCTATTAATTGGTTTCTGGAGTTCTCACAAACGCCATTGGGTTATATATTGTTAAGTTTGTGTTTCCATAGGGGAAAGACAGCCTTGAGATTATTATTCCACCATCTTGGTAACATTACTCCCAGTATTAAATAAAATTAATATTATTATCATTATGCAAATAACAATAAAGCTATTTGGTAGATTATGTTTTATTTTCTAATTACCTATATAAGTATTTTCCAGTTGTCAAAAATGAGGTAATTTTTATTGTACTTGTATTTGGTTACTCATAGAACTAACTTCCTAAATTTAAAGCAAAGTTACTCATAAGTGTTTATTCAGATCATATGAGGTTAGGGGCTTCTGGACAGAAAAGTGAATTAAAATATTTCTATAATTATGGGGTCAATGTTCAACTCATAAATTTCCACATGGAAAGGGAGAAAGAGAATTGACTTTATTAATAACAGTGTGAAAAATAGAAATAAAAAAATTCAAGAAAAAAATTGCAGGCATTTAAGAAATAAGACAGAATAGTAGGTGACATGGTTAGACTAGAAATGTTTGGTAATTAATAATATATATAGAACTGAAGTTATAGCTGCATTTTAGGTGATGATATTTTAAGTTTCTAATTCTGATGACCTTTTTCCTTTGAATTTAGGTGTGTGTCAAGGATTTGTGGGACGGTTTGCTGTGCAGAGAATACCTGTGATAAACTAAATGCTTAACAGTTAGTAAATATTTAAGGAAACTATATTATTTCAGTGCAATGGAAAACAATATGACCATATATGAAAGTGAATTATGTTGTTCAGGTTCATGAAAAATCTATAATTTAAAATCAAACAAAAGAAAACATCAAGATAAATTATAAATCTATTCCAATGTGTAATTTTTAATTCTAATAGAAAGTCACTCACAAAAGATTGTTTAAAATAGTGTGGCTGTGAGAATTTTTGCACAGGAAAGTAGAGGAAAAAATTTCTTAGAGATATAGCATCAATGTCCAAATGATGAGGTTCCACATGGAAAGAAAGAAAAGAGAATAGGCTTAGTACTATGATTAGATAAGAATTCTGCATAAAATTTTATTAGAAATAAAGTCTTAAGTTGCAGTTAAACATATCAGGTAAAGATAGAAAAAAGCTTACCTCATTATTATCTATAGGGAACATATAAATATGACAACAGGGATTATTGGGAATAATTAAACCCATAGTCTATGAGTAGAATTATATATGGTTTACTATTTTATACCACATACTTAAAAATATATAAAGATACTAACCAAAGAACTTGTATGCATATGTGCATAACTCATGGGCATTGACAATAGTCTAGTGAAAGCCTGGGCCGGGGGGGGGGTGTCAATGGTGAATAAAAGGGAGACATCTTTAATACTTTCAGAAATAAAGATTTTTTTTAAAGAAGAAGAAAATTGGTTGGGGGAAAAGGAGACATATGTAAAACTTTAGACAATAAATAAATATTTAAAAAAAGAAGAAGAAATATTGATTCGATTGTATTACCAATTCTTAATTACAACTTGCTAAATGTATCAGTTATCTTTGGTACAATAATTCTATATAAAAATAAATTTCCAGCCCTAGAAGGTTTGACTAAGTGGATAGAGCATTGGCCTATGGACTGAAGGGTCCCAGGTTTGATTCTGGTTAAGGGCACATGCCTGGGTTGCGAGCTCAATCCCCAGTGGGGGGCATGCAGGAGGCAGCCAATCAATGATTCTCTTTCATCATTGATGTTTCTATCTCCCTCTCCCTTCCTTTCTGAAATCAATGGGAGATATACTACACTGAGTGGCCAGATTATTATGACCACCTGACATTTGTAGGCGAATTAGCCATACACTGCATCATATGGGATATGGAAGCCAAAGGCCTGTTCGAACACCTTTGCTGTCTGCAGTTACCAAGATAAAACATCTCCAATTCGCACAGGAGCACAAGGATTGGACAGTCAAGCATTGGAAAAAAGTCATGTGGTCCGATGAATCACGTTTCCAGTTGCATCATGCAGATGGCAGAGTGAGAATTTGGCAGAAACAGCATGAAAGCATGCACCCCACATGCATGAGTACAACCCTTCAAGCTGGTGGGGGTAGTGTTATGGTTTGGGGCATGTTTTCCTGGCATGATTTGTGCCCTTTAATTTGTGTGGGACAATGTCTGAATAGCACAACATACCTAAGTGTCTTTGCTGATCAAGTTCATCCTATCATGTTGATGGCAGAGATGGTTTCTTCCAACAAGACAATGTGCCATGCCACGGTGCTCGTATTGTGCAGGAGTGGTTTCAAGAACGTGAGGGAGACTTTACCTTGCTTAGGTGGCCCCCACAATCACCAGAGCTCAATCCAATTGAGCATTTGTGGGATGAAGTTAAAAGAGCCATCAGGCAGCTGGTTCCACAACCATCAAATCTCACAGAACTGGACAGTGCTGTTCATCAGGCATGGTGTCAGATTCCTTGCATCACCTCTCAACATCTCATGGAGTCAATGCCAAGAAGAATCGCTGCAGTATTGAAGGCAAAAGGTGGCCCAACGAAGTACTGATGGGGTGGTCATAATAATCTGGCCACTCAGTGTATCAGTGTGTGTGTGTGTGTGTGTGTATGTGTGTGTGTGTGTGTGTGTGTGTGTGTGTGTATATAAATTTCCAAAACCTTATTGACAAACATCAATAAACATTTATTTTTCTCTCAAGTCTATGAATCATCTGAATGGTTCTACTGATTTAGAATGAACTCAACTGGGACCATTCATGTCCCCTCCAGGTGTCTCTCACATACCATCAGTAGGCTAGCCAGGGCTTGTTACCATGATGGTGACAGATTTTTATGAGAGTGGCAAAGCATAAGACCTCTTGAGATCTAAGATTAGAATTGGCACACTTTTACATCTGCTGCATTTGTTGGGAAAATCAAGTATAAAAGAAAAATTATTCATGACACTGCTACAAGGCTGACTTTATTCAGGTGTAGAGACTATTGCAATGTGGTTTTGCAATAGGGGAGAGATTGACTTCAACATTGAATACAACAAGAAAAAATGGTGATTTATAGCCAAGGAGCAAAGTTATGGGAGGGGGATCGATGGATGGAAAATTACTGAGAGGGTAGGGTAATTCTCATTAAACTAACCTAATGGGATTCTTGCTTGAGGTAGGCTGGGATGATCACATATCTCATGGTAGAGGATGAAAAGGGTGATTAGACATAAAGTCTGGGGCATTCTGGATGAACTGACTTGACAGGATTCTTGCTAAAAGTGGGCTTTTGTGGACATGCACAGCGCTGAGGCCAAGTAAGGCTCAGAGATATCTGACTAAAGTTTGATCAATGAGAATCCTTGTCACAAGCTACAAAGATGGCCCAAATTTAAAGGGTGTAAAAACACACGTATCACCTCTTAAAAGGAGGAGCTTAAAAGTCACATTGAAAGGGCCTGAATACAAAGATGGTTGATGAATGGGGACATTTTTAAAATTAGTATACATTTTTTACAATTAGTTTACTACACTAAAGAACTGGTAGTCATTTTTACTATTTTCTAACATATTTTATTGATTTTTTACAGAGAGGAAGGGAGAAGGATAGAGAGTTAGAAACATCGATGAGAGAGAAACATTGACCAGCTGCCTCCTGCACACTCCCTACTAGGGATGTGCCCGCAACCAAGGTACATGCCCTTGACCAGAATCGAACCTGGGACTCTTGAGTCCACAGGTTGACGCTCTATCCACCAAGCCAAACTGGTGAACTGGTAGTCATTTTTAATTAGTGCAGTTCAATAAATTGTATCATTATGAGTCTAAGTTGGATAATTTCTAAGTCTGTCACACCACTCTATGGTAGTGATTTGTAACGGCATGTGTCTGGACTTTGATTCAAGTACTTTGTTTCTGAGTTGTTGAAAATGTTTTTTTTCTTGTAAAAGCCAAATAAACCAGAATATTTAAGTCTTTGAAGTCAATATGAAAGGATTTTTTGAGACAGGAGAAGCAGTTAGGGAAAGACGGGTCCATGGGAGAGGAATGCATATGTGACAGACAGAGACAGCTACACACCACCAGACTGTTTATAAGAATGTTATAAAATAAGGGGAAGATAAGAAGGGGGCACCAGGTGAGCTTTGAAACTTTGAAACTGGTACCATGCAGGGAAAAGAGGGAAAGTGACCAATTAGGAAAACACAGTGAACATAAAATAAGGAAAGGTCCAATTAGAAAGAGTCATGAAAAGACAAAGCTTCCCGCATTTATAAACCCATAGACAAAGAGACTCACTGGACTAGTTTTTCCCCATTAGAGAGCAGGTTTTTCCCGATTTGGGGACTCTTTACCAGGGGGAGTTTGTATACACTTGCAATAAACTTCCACACTCTTGCTTAAAATCTTTTAGTCTGAAAATTTATTCTTCAAACTTTGTGACACAAGAACCCGCAATGAGAGAGTCCAAGTTTGCCATTCCGTGTATGAAATAAAGTTAAGAGTTAAGTCCCTGGAAGCAGACTGCTTAGATTTAAATCTGAAAGGGTCATTATATAACTGCATGGCCTTAGACAAGCACTGTCATCTAGAAAATAAAAAAAATAAAAATAACTAACTTATAGTATTGCTTAAACTTCATACTACAAGAAAAGAATTTAGCAAACTGTAATGTGAACAATAAGGGAAGGTTATCTAATATGTAACATCACAATAGTTTTAAAAGACTTTCCTGCCACTAGAACTCTAGATTTTTTAAGTTTTCCTTTTCCATTATTTCTAGGAATGCTTACACTTTCACAAATCTGTAGGTGTTGCTTGCCCTCTGAGCTTTTGCAAGAGGGCAAGCAACACCTACAGATTTGCAAGTCATCTTTTGCAAGTCATCTTTTGGCATCTTCGGACCAGCTACTTTCAAACTGATGAATCCTCAAAAGATTCCCCTAAATTTCCAGCAGCTATAGTTGACAAGGTATAAAAGCTAACATTCAGTGATGGATCAGAAATAAACAGAATATTTAGTATTGTGTCTTTTTAATTTTGTTAAACTTGAAAAATATTAAAATAAATTTAGAATAGCTATATTTACTGTTTTCTTTTGTATAGTTGATTAAATATTATTGATTTACAAATAACAACTAATAATATTGTATCTCTACTTTTTTTTCTTCTCACAATTTATACTTTCTCTGGGCTTTATACTCCATTTATTTCTCTTATTTACCTTTTCTTTCATAAAACACTGATATTTTGTGTTTTTAACATATTTCTATCAGTCTTCCAGTCTCTTCTTCATTTTTTGAAATTTCTCAGATGGTGTACTTTTATTTATTTATTTATTCATTCATTCATTATTTAAATGTTATTAGGGTGACATTACTCAACATGAACATATAGGTTCATGTGTGGATTATTAATTTATGAAATCTGTATCTAGGACCATGTGCCCACCACCCAAAGTCAAATCTCCTGTCACGTGGGGGAAGTAATTTTGAAAAATTGTACTGGTTCTCCTTTACTTCAAACATTTGATTTTAGATGTTTGAATAAGACCTGTCAATTCTTCCAAGGAAAGAGGTAACAGGCAAGATTCTGAATGTAGGGAAAAGGTACCAGAGTTAAAGGAGTGCTTCCAATGGAAAGAAAAAAAAAGACAGAAATAGTATTTTTCTCATAATTATAATGCATGCACTCAAGAATGATAAGAACTTACTCTGTGTGGACAAACTTAAGTACAAATTTGAAGCAATTATTCACATAATTCTGATAAGCCTAGCAACAGTCATGCCTATGTAAAGTTTTATAATTCTCTAGCTCAAATAAAGATGCACAATGCATTATAAGAAAACATATTAAAGATATTTCAAAGTATAATTGTTGAAATCTTTAGGTCAAGTAACTTGTTGCTCCTTTATGATCAACAAACAGATGAAGAAAATTACTTGTAGGAAAGTAAACTACTTATATAAAATAAGTAACTTTTATCAAAGCTTAGTAATTATCAGGTGCTATGATAAATATTTAAATGGTTTAAATATTTTAATTGTCATGATAACTCTTTGAGACAACTGTTGTCATTAAAGCCATTATGCAGATGAGGATCCTGCAGCATTATTTTAGGCTGTTTAGCATAGAATCAGTGGCTTAAGCAATAAATATTTATTTCTCACACTGCTGGAGGCTGGAAGTGCAAGTTCAAGGCACTGGCAGATTTGTTGTCTGGTGGGTGTCCTCCTCTTGGTTTATAGATGGCCATCTCGCTTTGTCCTCACATAGTGGAAGGGGTAAAAGAGATCTCTGGGGTCTCTTTCATAAGTCTGCTAATCTCATTTATGAGAGCTTCAGTTTCATGACCTAATCACTTTCCAGAGATTCCACATCCAAATACCATCATGGAGATTAGGTTTAAACAAATGAGTTTTAGGAAGACATAAACATTTAATCTATAACAGGTATTGAAGGTTAGATAATTTTCTCAAGTTTGCAAAGCTGGTAGATGGGAGAAATGATCTGAAAAACCGATTTCCTTGGCATCAATACCCTGCTATTATTTTTTTATTAAATTTATTTTTATTATTTAAAGTATTTCAGATGACTCCTTATTTTCCCCCATTGACCCCCTCCATTCCCCAGGCCTTTATTGCACTACTTTCTATTATTTTTAATAACTGCAGATATATACTGACTACAATGAACATTGTCAGTGCCAAAGAGCAAAGCATAATTGTGCCAGTGATAATCTTTCAAAGCTCTCACTTGATTATTGCCTTTGTTCAGTTTTCAGCTTTACAATTTTCTAGCTATGCAATCTTTGGAATAGCATGGAAACTAACCCATTATCTAAACTGTCATCTGTAAAATAGGAATAATTAGAATACTTATAAGATATAATTATTAACACACATCAAGATAGAATATATATATCTCTATATTACAAATCTCAGTGAGTTTCAACATGAAAATCATACAGAGAATATCCTTTAAGAAAAATGAGATTAAATTAGAAATTCAATGCAGTAAAATACATGCAAAACTTGAAATTACTTAGCATTAGAGACTATATACATAGAAAGTCTGTATAATTTCCTCTTATTTTTTCAGTACACCTAAAGCTGCCCTAAAAATCAAATACTATTAATTAAAATCAATTGAAGCTCTAGCTAGTTTGACTCAGTGGATAGAGCATCAGCCTGTGGACTGAAGGGTCCAGGGTTCTATTCCGGTCAAGGGTATGTACCTGAGTTGCAGGATCCATGTGAGACCTCGGTTGGTGTGTGTGCAGGAGGCAACCAATCAGTGTGTCTCTCACATCGATGTTTCCCTCTGTCTCTCCCCATCCCTTCCACTCTCTCAGAGAATCAATGGAAAAAATATCCTCGGGTGAGAATTAACAACAACAATTAAAAAATTAATTGAAAAAGTCATAGTCATTCTTGTCACAAACATTAATACCTTTCTTCATAAAGAAATTAGTTTTCCTTCAAGACAACATTTAAAACTGATAACATTTTAGTATAATTATGTGATCTACATGTCTGTGGATTTTTTTGTTGTTGTTAATCCTCACTGAAGGATATTTTCCCACTGATTTTTAGAGAAAGTGGAAGGCGGGGAGAAACACACAGAGAGAAACATTGATGTGAAGAGACACATCTGTTGGTTGCCTCCTGCACCTGCTGACCAGTGCCAGGGATCAAACCTACAACAGAGATACATGCCCTTGACTGAACTTGAACTTGGGAACCTTCAGTCTATGGGCTGATGTTCTATCCATTGACCCAAAGCATCTAAGGGTGATTTACATGTTTTGTACATTGGTTTGAGAAAGCGTACTTATTACTAGTAAATAAAAGGAAAGTCAACTTATATGGACTGTATCATCCTTCACATTTAAAATCTATTTCCAAAAAAATTACCAGAAGTTTCAAATATGTTCACTTTCATGTCTTTACCTTAAACCTCACACTTAAGCATAAATCTTTAGTCATTATTTTCACAAATACATTTATAGCAGAGAATTTAAAAATGAAATGCCTCCTCAATTCACTAAATATACAACATTACTTCTACAAAGAATGGAATCTTGAGAATAAAGAAAATATAAGTGTCATGTCAGAGGAATGGCAGCACAAGAGATTGCCTCATTCTCTTTCCTTGAAGTTTCAACAATTTGAACAGCTATAATTCAACAAGTGATTCCCAACTCACCCACAAACACATCTGAGACATCCACACATTGTTATAATGGCTATTATCAGCAAGACAGGTAATAACAAGTATTGGAGCAGTTGTAGAGAAAAAGGAACACTTATTCACTGCTGGTGGGAATGTGAATTGGTGCAGACACTATGGAAAACAGTATGGTGATTTTTGAAAAATTAAGAATGGAGTTACCATATGACCCAGAAATCCCACTTCTGGGTATCTATTCAAAAATATTTATTTGAAAATATATATGTAACCGTATGTTCATTGCATCGTTATTCATATGGGCCAGGACTTGGAGGCAATCAAAGTGCCCTTAGATAGAGAATTGGATAAAGAAGATGTGGTACATATATACCATAATGCCATTTGTGACAACATGGGAGGACCTTGAGAATATTATGCTAAGTGTATTAAGTCAGGAAAAGCTAAGAACTGTATGATTTTAATCATAGGTGGTATATAAAATGGAAACTCATAGACACAGACAACAATATTGTGATTATCATAGGGAAGAGGGTAGGGGTAGTGGTGTAGTAAAAGGTAAAGGGGACCAAATATGACTTTGGGTGGTGGGCATACAATGCAATATACAGATCATGTATCATAGAAATGTACACTTTAAACCTATATGATCCTGTTAACCAGTGTAACCCCAATAAATTTAATAAAAATTTAAAAAAAGATTCTTCTTCCAAGACAGAAAAAAAAGGCTTCTGGATACACCTAATTTCTTTCCATTAATTTGTTAATTGTGCTAATTGAGTGGAGACACCATTTATTTTAAAAGTTCAATAACTGTATAATCAGATACTATTTTTATAATAAATCATGTTATATGTATCTTATACATATAATTTTGCAATTACATTTGGGAAACAAGCTATAAATAGAATCATATCTTTGGTAGCATAAAACCATGAAGAAATATGACAAAAAAATTAAAGTTAAAATAGTCAAAGGGATGAGAGATTCCAAGATGGGGGCCAGGAAGATGGCAATGAAGTAGAGAGTGTAAGTAAGTGAGGGAGCAAAAGGGGAGTGGTAAACATGTGGGGTGTGTGTCTGAGGGAGGAATAGCTAGATCTCATGGGACCATCAGAAGCTGGCGAACCAGGCTCACACAGCTGGGAAGCCTCTACTACTGCTCTAATCTCTTGGCTCTGCCACAGAGGCCATGCCATCTTGAAAGGGAGAGCTGCTTTGACTGGGAGCCCAACCTCACTTACACTCAGGAACCTATAGCCAAACCAGCCAGGGAACTGCTGCCTCCACTGTGAAACTATGAACACCCAGACTCCAGCCTCCCTGGCTGTGGGTTATTGTGAGTTCTAGAGGATGCTCCCCTCCCACAAGCCAACTTTAACCAGGGGTGCCATGACTGCACGTGTGAACAGCATTGCCTGGGGCTTCACAGAGAGCCAGCAGCCACTCCTTTGACCACGCGGGGAGCCAACAACCACTACCTGCAACAGTGCACGTGAGGGGAGCCAACAGCTGCCACCTGCAACAGAGAGCGGGACGGGAGCCATCAGCCATCACATGTGATAGCGTGCACAATGGGGGCCATCAGCTGCATCCCGTGACAACACATGAGAGGAGAGCCAGCAGCCACTGCCCATGACCATGCGGGGAGCCAGCAGCTGCCACCCTAGATAGTGTGGGGAGCCAGCAGCTGCTGCCCGCGACCTCGTGGAGAGCAACCACTACCCGCAACTGCCCAAGGAGCAGCTGCTGCCCATGATTGCCTAAGGAACAGCCGCCACCCTGTGACCTCAAGAGGAGCAGCCACTGCCTGTGACTGTGAAACCTGCCACCAGGCCTCCCACTGCAACCACAGGCCCCATGTGATTCGACACCTAGATCCTTCAGTGAGAGGAAAAATAGGGAGACAGAGAAACCCCCAAAGGAAAGAAAAGGAGGAGTTGTCAGAAAAGAACTAAATGAAACGGAGGCATACAATATGTCAGAAAAATTCATAATAAGGGTCATACAATTCATAGACTAGATCAGGGGTCCTCAAACTTTTTAAACATTGGGCCAATTCACTGTCCCTCAGACCATTGGAGGGCCAGACTATAGTTTTAAAAAAAACAACAACCTATGAACAAATTCCTATGCACACTGCACATATCTTATTTTGAAGTAAAAAAACAAAATGGGAACAAATACAATATCTGTATTTGCATGTGGCCCCCGGGCCATAGTTTGAGGAACCCTGGACTAGATGGATGAGAAAAATCAACAACAAATGTAAGAATCAAGATGGAATAAAGAGTGATATAGTTACAATAAAAAAAACACTATGGAAGTTTTCAAATAGTAGACTATGAGAAGTAGAGGACCGAATTAGCAAATTAGTAGACAGGGAAGCAAAACACACCCAATCTGAAATGCAATTATAGAAAAAAATCAAAAGACAGGAGAAGAGCCTGAGAGAGCTTTGGGACAACATGAAACAAAGCAGCATATGTATAATAGGTGTGCCAGAACAATAACAAGGAGAGCAAAGGCTAGAAAACCTATTCGAAGAAATAATGTCAGAAAACATCCATTATTTGGGGGAGAAAAAAGTCACACAAGCACAGAGTCCCAAACAAAATAAACCCCAAAAGACCCACACCAAGACATGTCATAATTACAATGGCAAACGTTAAAGACAAAGAATCTTAAAGGCTGCAAGAGAGAGGCAGAAAGTTACCTAGAAGGGATCTCCCATTAGATTATCAAATGATTTCTCAACAGAAACACATAAGGCCAGAAAGGAATGGAAGGAAGTATATAAAGTGATGCAAAGCAAGGAATTGAACTCAAGAATATTCTATCCAGCAAGGCTATCAATCAAAATTGAAGGTGAAATCTGGAGTTTCACAGACAAAGAAAGGCTAAGGGAGTTTATCCCACTATGAAGCCAACAATGTGAGAAATGCTAAAAGGAATATTGTAAAAAGAAGAAGAAAAAAAAGGGGGGGGGAGAAACACAGGCAAAAAAATAAAAATGGCTACAAACAAGTACCCATCAATAACTTTAAACGTAAGTGGACAAAATGCCCCAATCAAAAGACAGTGAGTGGCTAAATGGATAAGAAAACATGACCCATATATCTGCTGTCTACAAGAGACCCATCTCAGAACAAGAGACTCACACAAACTGAAAGTGAAGGGATGGAAAAATATCATTCCGGTAAATGGAAATGAAAAAAAAAAAAAAAAGCTGGGGTAGCAATACTTTATCTGAAAAAAATAGACCTCAAAGTGAAGGCCATAACAAGAGATAAGGAAGGCCACTTCATAATAATAAAGGGAGCAATTTAACAAGAGAATATAACTCTGGTAAACATATATTCATCCAATGCAGGAGCACCCAAATACATAAAAAAAATGTGGAAGATATCAAGGGAGAGATCAAAAGCAATATGATCATAGTAGGGGACTTTAACACCCCACGGACATCACTGAATAAATCCTCTAGACAAAAAAATAGCAAAGAAATAGCTATCCTAAATGACTCACTAGATCACATGGACTTAATGGACATTTTCAAAACATTTCACACCAAGTTACAGAATATAGATTCTTCTCAAGTGCAAAAGGGACATTTTTAAAGATAGATCACATACTGGGTCACGTGCAAAGTCTCTCCAAATTTAAGAAGATAGAAATCATATCAAGCATCTACTCAAACCACAATGGCATAATATTAGAAAGTAACTATGATAAAAACAATAAAAAAAATCAAACACTTGGAGGCTGACTAGCATGCTATTAAATAATGACTGGGTTATCAAAGAGATCAAAGAAGAAATTAAAAACATCCTGGAAATGAAAAACAATGAAAACACAATCCAAAACCTATGGGACACAGTGAAAGCAGTCCTGAGAGGGAAGTTCATAGCATTACAGGCCTACCTCAAAAAAAAAAACAAAAACAAAAAAACTGGTAATAAATTATCTAACTCTACAACTTAAAGAGTTAGAAAGAGAGAAAGAAGAAAAGCCCAGAGTGAGCAGACGGAAGGAGATTATAAAAATCAGAGCAGAAATAAATTACACAGAGACCAAGAAAAAATACAAAAGATCAATGAAACCAAGAGCTGGTTCATTGAAAGGATAAACAAGATTGATGAACCTCTAGCCAGACTCACCAAGAAGCAAAGAGAGAGGACCCAAATTAACAGAACCAGAAATAAAAGAGGAAAAATAAAAACAGACCCTACATAAATACAAAAGATTGTGAAAAAAATACTATGAACAACTCTATTCCAACAAACTAGACAACCTAGAGTAAATCGACATATTCCTAGAAAAATACGACCTCCTAAAACTCAATCAAGAAGAATAAAAAAAAAATCTTAATAGGCTGCCCTGCCCTCCTGTAGCCCTCTGCCACTTGTAGCTCGCTGCCCTGCCCTCCTGCTGATTGGTCATTATGTGTCACAACATAACAACAATTTGCATATTACCTCTTTATTATCTAGGATATGGCCTTTAGAAGGAAATTAAGGTTAAATAAGTTTATAAGGGTGGGCCCTATTCCAATAGGACTGGTGACCTTATAAGAGGAAAAACGGAGAGAAATCTCTGTATGAACAAAAAAGAGGTCATGTGATCACAATGCCAGAAGGTAGCTGCATACAAGTCAAGAAAAGGGGCCTCAGAATGAAATGTATCTTGCTAACACCTTCATCTTTGATTCATAGGCTCAGTCTAGAACTATGAGGGGAAAAATGTTATTTAAGACACCCAGTCTATGGTATTTTGTTATGGAAGTCTTAGCACTACTCATTTTTATTTTCTCCCAATGGCCAGTTATTTATTTTTATCTTTTGTCTTTCTAAGTGTTTTAGTCATAAATATCCAGAGAAATAGTACAAACACATTGAGAAGTCTCAAGATCTTCAGTCAGCAAGCTGGAGACGCAGGAGAGCCAATGGTGTAAGTTCCAGTCTGAAATCTGGCAGTTTTAAGACCCACAAAGAGCCGATTTTTTAGTTTTATCCAAAGGCAGGGAAAAACAAACAAACAAAAAAAAAAAACAACCTTATGTTAAGCTTATCAGCCAGGTAGGAGGATTTCCCTCTAACTCAGTTCCTTTTTTCTATTCAAGTCTTCAGTTGGTTGAATTAGGCCCACTGAGGAGGGCCATTTGCTTACTCAGCATAGTGATTCAAATGTTATATCATCCAGATTCATGCTAAGGAAAACATCCAAAATGATGTTAGACCAAATGTCATCTTGGGGCTCCATCAAGTTGACACATAAAATTAACCATCACACAAAGTTATTGATTCAACTTCGTTTTCTAAATTTTGTATTTAGTTCTTTTGCAATCACATTTTTTTCTCTGAATATCCTTTATAGAGATAAAACAATGATACACTTTCTTCAATGCAGTGTATTCTATTGAATCTGAGAGAATATTATTTTTTTTAAATTTTTATCTGCTTTGTGTTTTCTTTGAGGGCTTATGTTATTTTTTAAAGTCCATTTTTATTATAGGTTTTCATTAAATGTCTGCTATTTCATGTTTTCTATTAAATTTTTTGACTGAGGCACTAAGGAACTGAAAGAAAGTACTATGTGAGTAGGTGGTACTTTCAAAGGATAGAATCCACTCAAGGAATATAAATGTTTGATTAGAAAATCCACATTTGTGAAAAACCTTAGGGTATTTTTTTTCCCTTTGCAAGACACTTTGCTTGTCTTACTAAGATATAAATATAGCTTCCAAAGTTATCTGAGCTGATTGCAGGACAAGTATGTCAAACTTGAGGCCAGTGGGCCATGAGTTTGACATGCTTGTTGTAGGAGCTAAGGGTTTTATGGTTCATATTCAGTTATTTTGCTAGTTTTTATCATGATAGCCCTTACCTGTGGCTCGAGTTGATATTTCTATCTTTTTTCTTTTTTTTTTAAGTTACAGTTCATTTCTTGTGATGAGAACTTTTAAGATCTATTCTCTTAGCAACTTTCAAATATACAATATAGTATTGTTAACTATAGTCAAGATGCTGTATCTGCCTGATGTTTCCAAAGCTCTTGTTTTCTGGTGTGTAAAAATAGTAAAAGGAATAGTTATATGGTTGAATAGTGAGGAGTATGAAGTCCAGAGAGCTTAGCTGTTTCTTTTACAGACTGACAACAAAACTCAAAACTTCCTTTCTTCAATGAGACTTCACTATTTCCTTACCCTGATTTATTTTTACCCATTGCAAACATAAATATATGGATTTATATTGTATTTATAGATTTTCTATTTTTATTATTTCATTTATCTCTCTTATTTCATTAAATATGTACTTTGTAAGGATAGGTACCTTATCAGTATTCCTTACTAATATATCTTCAATATTTATAACAGTGACTAGTACCTAGTATTGTTAAATATGTAAATGTTCTAAATAGAATGTTCTATTACTTTTGAGCTGATAGCTTTCAGATGAAAAGTTGCATGCTCATTTGGTAATTTTTCAATCATAATTAGCTTGTTATTTTTGGTTGTAAATTTTTATGATTAAAGTTGGAAAATGGTAGGAATTTTACTACTATATATATAAATGTATGTATGCATTACTATTACTAATTGGGACTTAGTCTGTATAGTTGCCTACTTCAACTAAATTCAGCTGTTTGTTCCCCCATGTCCACTCTTCATTTGTCTCTACTCTTTCGAGTGCCCTGGAAAACTGAGCTCCATTGACAGTATCTACCTGGTTCCCTCCCTTACCCTCTGGCTTTTGGTTGATTTGAGATATAGAAATCACAAGCAAAGCTTGAAGGATAAGAAGAGAAATAATTTGGAGTATTTATTCTCCTGGCTCTCAATGGTCAACAAGTTAGCAGTGGCTACATTCCCTTTTGGAAGACCATATTTCCACTTAGGCAGCCAACAGGTTTAAACTAATGCTGTAATATGCATAAAATATTCAATATGCCATCATATACCATATGTAATATATAATGTACAATATGTAATGAAAATAAATTTACAACAAAATGGGAATACAAAGCTTTCATGGGCAAATATGATTCACCAACCAATTACCATGCTTTAAGCAAAAGTGAAGAGGAAGAAGTCTCAATAATAAACAGATTATGCCTTTTGCCATAATTCAATAGAATGAAATTCAATAATAAATGAAAACTTTTCAAACTCTTTATTACTATAAACTAAATTATCAACAAATAGTAATTTTATTAAAGAAGATACTGCACTTAAAGTTATAAAATACTGAATGTGATTTCAGCATTATATAACAAAATCTATGAGGTTTAGACAAAGCAGGGCTTAAGGAAATTTAGAGCTCTATATACACATACTGACAAATAAGAAATAATAGAAAAAAATGAGAAGTATTTTAGTGCATGACAGACACAAATAAACATGAAATAAGGAAATACTAATGATAATGAGGAGACACAGGGAAGCTAGGTAGACAGGGACAGGACTACGGGGGCTGGGAAGTGGACAGAATATAACTTATTAACTTGTATATTGTATATTACATATTGTATATGATGACATATTACATATTTTATGCAGACATGGGCAGAATACAACTTGTTGACTGAGCCCTGTTCCTAGACATACCACAGAGACAGACAAAATGATCTAGAACTAGACCCAGCTAGGCAGGGAAGATTAAACTCAGCTAGGAGGAATTGCTTAAGCAACGCAGTGGGGAAAGAAGGGCAAGACCAGGAGACACGAGCTTTAAAATGTATGGATATTGCTAAGGCGGGTAGACTGCAGATAACCAATCACAAGGCAGTATGGCATATAAACCAATCCCAAGGATGTTGCTAAGGGAGAATTAAAGAAAAGAACCAATCAGAAGCTAGCAAGGCATATATCTAACCCTAGGTAAAAAAGTATCTGCTTCCTCTTCTCTCTCTCTCTCTCTCTCTCTCTCTCTCTCTCTCTCTCTCTCTCTCTCTCTCTCTCCCTGTGCCCACATGGCTTATGGCCATATGGGACTCCACACATAGAATAATGGATTTTAATTAGCTTGGATGCTGAATTACACCCAGCTGCAACATAGAATGAATGCTCTGGACACTGGCCTGCTTTTGGAACCCCAGCTGCACATTTTCCAGGACTGGCTTCTCTCAATAAACCTCTTTTTTGTCAGTGAATCCATTCTTTTGTTTTGCAAGACAAAGAACTTGGACTCAAAGCCCACATTTTGGTTTCAATAAGGCAGAAATTATTAATAAAGAGCCATAAAAATGACAGCAAAGCAACAGAGAAGATTAGTAAATATGGTTCTTTAAGTCCTCTAGAAGAGAGAAAAACCTCTACTAATACTAATTAGGAATCAAAAAATATGATGCCAATGAATATAAAAGATGAAAACTGTACATTCACCACAGCATTTAAACTATATATTATAAACAAAAAGCTAATAATTTTGAAAATAAAATTACTATACTTTTGTTAAAATATAAATTGTCATAATTAAAATTAAATATAAAACTTGAAAATTCCCATAACTATTTTTAGAAAATGCATGGCAATAAAAAACAAAAAGATAAAACTTCCACACCAAATAATATATAAAATAAGTGGGGGAAAAAAACCAAAACAAAACACAAGACTCGGTCTAATGTTTTTACAGAAGAGTTCAAGCAGCTCCAGAAAAGAGGCAACATGAGGATTTTCAACTCATTTAACCTAATTTTATAAATATACAATGACAACTTTTAAAAGAATAAGAAAAACAAAGACCAAAAGAAATTTTTAGAGGCTCATTATACTGATGGATACAGATGTGAAAACCATAAGTAACACATGGCTGACTTCAACATTGAATTTCAAACATGTATCTTGAACAAGTAGGAGTTATACCAAGTAAGTTAACATGGCTTATAGTCATAAAACTAAATTGATATAATTCACTTATTGAACCAATTGAAAAGAAGCACAATGTATAAACCTTTTCTAAAAGCAATCTTAACAGAGCATGCATAATATTTTTTGGTGAGATAAGGACACTATTAAATAAATAAAAACCTGAATAAAAGAAAGTATAAACAATGTTCATGGATGGGGTAATATTTTATAGATAATATATTTCTCCATAATCTATAAATTGCACTTATCTATAAATTTCATTTGATTTCAATTGAATTTTCAGGCAGATATTTAGAAACTTAACAATTTATATATATAAAAGGCTAATATGCTAAGTGTCCCTCTGCCAATCCGACTGGTCACTATGATGTGCACTGACCACCAGGAGGCAGATGTTCAACGCAGGAGCTGCCAAGCTGCAGTGACTCAGCAGCTGCGGTCCTTGGGTGATGCACCCTGAAACCAAAGAGGAGGGAGCCCAATTCCTCACGGGGCCATGTGATTCCACCTTCGGCCGTGGGTTATGTTATTGCTGGGACACTGTCAGCCTGAATCTGGTTTACTGCACACTTGCATTTGCATTCCACACCCTGTATGACAGCAACTTTGCAGAGTGCTCTCTCACACTCTGCAACCCCTCGGGGATGTCTGAGAGCTGGTTTCAGTCCATCCCTGTAGGCCAGGCCAGGGGACCCTCCTGCTGAAGGGACCCCCGCTCACTCCGTAGACACCCTTTGAGCCACAGCGCCACCCTAGGTACGGCCGGCTGAGGAGGGACCAAGGGAGGTTGGCTCCAGGGCATGTCTGGCCCATGTCACCCAGCCCCGCCCTGCTGGCCACCTTCTAATTACTTTCCTTTCAATGTGCATGAATCCATGCATCAGGTCACTAGTTTCATCATAAAAATAAATGGAAAATAATGGTCCATAAAGTAATAAGTCAATTTTGGAAAGATCAAATAATGGAATCTTACCAAACTATCTATTAAGGTGTACTCTAGTGCCAAAAACTTAAAAACTGTATGAAACTGGCTGAGAAATAAAGAAATATATACATAGAATAGAGAATTTTATGTTCATATGTACAGAAGAGAACTTGATATATGCAAAAAGTGCTGTCACAGATCAACTTGTATTGCCGAAATTGACGCATTCAGTAGTGAAAATTTTACCTGGATCCTTACTTTTACTATAGCTATCTTTTTGTATCTCTTCATCTTTGCATCTCTCTGTCTCTATCTCAGCCTGTCTCTTTATGATGAGTAAGAACCACTTAGTTAAGGTATTAACAGATTCATGATTCTCAAGCTATTTGGGATGAAAAACATCTGTTACCTTAAGTGACTAAATTTTAGAGTATAATCTAGTTTTTCCTCCTCATTTCTCACAGGGTAAATAGGAAGAAGAGGAACAATATAGTTAAGAGTGAGGCTTTTTTCCCCATCTGTAAAATGGTAGAGTTGATAAATAAAAAACTGTACATATGTCACTAATCATAAGAGAGATGCAAATTAAAATGATAATGAGGTATCACCTCACACCTGTCAGAATGGCTACCATCAACAAATCAATGACAAGTGCCGGTGAGGATGTGGAGAAAAAGGAACCCTAGTACACTTCTACTGGGAATGCTGACTGGTGCAGCCATTATGGAAAACAGTATGGAGTTTCCTCAAAAAATTAAATATGCAACTGCCATTTGGCCCAGTGATCCCACTTCTAGGAATATATCTTAAGAAGTCTGAAACACCAATCAGAAAGAATATATGCAACCCCGTATTCATAGCAGCACAATTTACAATAGCTAAGATCTGGAAATAGCCCAAGTGCCCAACAGTAGATGAGTGGATAAGAAAGCCGTGGTACATCTACACCATGGAATACTATGCATCTGTAAAAATGAAGGATCTCTTACCCTTTGAGAGCATTCAGGGACCTTGAGAGTATTATGCTAAGTGAAATAAGCTAGTCAGAGAAAGACAAGTATCACATGATCTCACTCACATGTGGAATCTAATGAACAAAATAAACTGATGAGCAAAACAGAACCAGAGACAGAATCATGGAACAGGCTGTCCAATCTCAAACGGAAGGTGGAAGCTCAACCAAAGAACTCAGAGAGATCAACCAAAGAACTTGTATTCATATGTGCATAACCCATGGACATAGACAATAGGGTGGTAGAGTTCTGGGGCAAGGGATGGGGGCGGTCTCGGAGAGGTCAATGAGAGAAAAAAGGAGACATGTCTAATACTTTCAACAATAAAGATTTAATTTTAAAAAAATAGGACAAAATAAACTTTGCACAGGGCCTAAGCAACCTTGAGTCCCAAAGAGCTGTCTGCAAAGATGACATGAAAACAGATATGATGACTACTGGACAGATGACTACAGGACTGAAAATTAAACACATTGTATTTTTTTAAAAAAGGGGGTAATTAAAATACACAATTTTAGGCATTAAAACCTAAAACAGCAGTCACAGAAATGACAGTTTTGTGACATTTTATACTTTATTAGTTACATTTGTTTGTAAAAGTGAGAAATAAGTTTTATAGAATAAAAAATGAATTTATTAATGAGGCATACTAACAATTGGTAAGTGTGAGAATTAAAGTGTTTTGTTTTGTTTTTCAAAATAGAAATAATATTGATTTTTCTGATACAAAACACACAATGAAAGGTTTTGATTTTTAATATTCCAACTGGAAATAGGGGTCCTGAGATTTTTGTTCACAATGCTCCTCTTTGCTAAGGACAACAGCTCCATCCTATTTAGCTGCCTGATCTCAAAACAGCAGAGAGCCCTATTGTGCTTGCTAATTAAATACCAATTGAGTGAAAGGTTCTGTTGATCCCTAAAAGGAGGGGAGCATTTTTTTTAACTTAATTCCCATCCCCTCCCTCCACTTCTCCTGGTACTCTGTCTCTCCTCTAAACAAGATCTATCAACAATATTTGAGACACTCACCCAGCTGGTGTTGTTCAGCAGTTAAGTATCCACCTAGGAACCAGAGGTCACGGGATCTATTTCCAGTCAGAGCACAAGCCTGGGTTGCAGGCTCTATCCCCAGTAGGAGCCATGCAGGAGTGCAGGAGGGAGCCAATCAATGATGATCCTCTCTCATCGCTGTTTCTATATCTCCCTTCCTTTACCTTTAAAAATCAATTAAAACAGCCCAAGAGGCCATCAGTGGACAAGTGGATAAAAAGCTGTGGTACATTTACACCATGGAATACTATGTAGCTGTAAAAAAGAAGGATCTCTTATTCCTTGAGACAATATGAAGGGATCTGGAGAGTATGATGCTAAGTGAAATAAGCCAGCCAGAGAAAGACAAGTATCACCTGATCTCACTCATATGTGGAATCTAATAAACAAAATAAACTGATGAACAAAATAGATCCAGAGGCATAGAAACATGGGTCAGACTGAAAATCTCTGAGGGAGGGCTGGGGGACCGGTGGGGAGTGATTAATCAGGAAATTGTATGCATAGCCCATGGACACAGAAAATAGTGTGGTGAAGGCCTGGGAGGAGTGGATGTGGGGTGGAGGGGGTCAATGAGAAGAAAGAGGGGGCATCTGTAATACATTCAACAATAAAGAACAATTTTAAAAAATAGTAAAAACAGAAATTAAAACATACAAAAATAAGACATTTGATTAAAATGAAGATTCCAGGGACTCCACTGAGTCAAAAACTGGGCATGAGGCTCAAACACCTGCTTTTACTACAAACCCTGCAAGTGGATACAGCCTGAACATATACCCCAAGTATTTCTGAAAAGAAAACAATTGAAGAGGTTCATAGGACAGGAAGGGTGAAATAGGACCACTTAAAAAGATTCACACTAGTGTAAATTATAAAAAATAGTGCTGTGAAAGCATTAATTAAGCAAAACAAAAAAAAATTAGTAACCAAATAGAAAATTTTGAAAATTTATCTTCAATATGGGAACTTGAACAAAAATTTGCTTTATCTACAAATAAAATGATAACAGAAACTTACTACAATCTATAAAAAGGTTTGGGTATTTTCATTGATGGTGCTTAACACTATCGGGTTATGAAAGCCTTTCAGTATCTGTTGAAAGGTATATTCTATCCCTCTAGAAAATTGTACTTATGCAAATAAGCAAATATTTTGCATGTATATGTATCTATGAAGGGATTCAAGTTCCTCCCATTGCTCAAATAAGCCCTGTTTGAGAACTCCTGACCAAAAAAAATCACTACTTGGATCAGTAATTACTGTGGTGCCAACAAAAATGAACTAAAATCCAAAATGTCATATAACTTTTATTGAACACAATGGGAAGATTTCACCTTCATTTACTGCTTCTATGATATGACCCTTCAGCTGTTCCTTGTGCTGTGGCTTCTTTAAAAGCATCTTCTCTAAATGACAAATATCCCAAACTCCAGGAACTCTGCAGAAGTGATCCACATCAGTTTGAAACTCCTCAGAGAAGTCATGATGGATGCACCAATCCAGGCAGAGAAACACCTATCGGGAGAAGCTGTGATCTTGATGGGAGTTCCTCTTGAAGCCAGCTCTTCCAGTTCTTTCATAAGTCTTTCCTCAAGCCCAGGGAAGAGAGTGTTGCCCCCAGACAGTATAATTTCTGCAGAGATTCTTCTGGATATCCATGTCACACTTCGTAATGCTGCTGACCACCATTTTTGAGAGCCCCAGGCTGTGGGTGCCTAGCTGCTGAGGTGTGAAAAGAATCTCGGGCACCTGGTATTGCTGTTCCCCTACATAGATGACACTCCCATCTGGCAGTAGGTATTTTTCAGGACTTCCTTTGGGCTCTTATGTGGTTCTTTCTCTGGATCCAAGGCCACATAGCACAGCTTCTCTTTGATGTCGTCCACTAAGTCCTTGTTGAGTACGTAAGGGAAGACGCTCCCACTAGTGAGAACCAGCTGGGCAAGGTGCTCTGTGAAGTCCTTCCCTGCCCATGTCGAGCTTGGTGATAGCATGAGGCAGGGAGTAATCTTCAAAGACGGGAACCATGCAAGTGACTCCTTCCCCACTGTTCACCTCAGGGCCCATGACAGAGGCAGAGGCATAGAGTGCTGCCGCCCCGTAGTTGGACAGGTAGAAGGAAGGCACCTTGAAGGTCTCAAGCATTACTTCTGCCATCTTCTCTCGAGTCTTCATTGGGTTCAAGGAGGTCTCGGTCATGAGTACAGGCTGTTGAGAGGATTTTACTCCCAGTTCCCACTCGAAAAGGTATTCCCAGAGTTTCTCCATGTCATCCCACCCTGTTACCAGCCCACGCTCAATGGGATAGTGTAACTGGAAGGCCTCATACTTGTACTGGGCATTTCCCCCCACAATGTAGCTTTTCTGATAGGGTTCTGATAACGGCATGTTAAACTGAGGATGCCCCACGACAGAACTGATGACATGATGGGGTACTGTCTCTCCAGACAGGCCTGCTTTGCAGGCTCCTGATCCATTGTCAAAAACTACAGCTGGAATGTCTAATATGTATGGGTTAAACATACCTGAAGAATGTTCTACTGAACTTCACCAAAATCCAGCACATTTGACCATGGGGTGAAATAGGAGGCTCCTCTGGAAGTTCTAAAGCCACAGGATACCCAAGTTATCAGGTTGTGCTCAGTTGAAGCTAGCAGGTTGTCCCCAATACCCCAAAGAACCCCATCTTCAACCCATGAATTTTCTTCTCCTTATGGCAGCCCAGGGCCTGGTGAGGCTATTTCACTGATGATTACCTGCTGTGTAACAATGTTGTCATGGTAACAATTGTCCTCAGAGAGCTTTAGAAGGATTTTAAGGGGTGGAGTCTCTGAGATACTAATAGTCTTAGGGTGAAACAGAGGAAGATAAACTGAATCTATGGATAGCTTTGATAACTCTCTGAACCGGAAGCAAAGTTCTAGCCTTAGAACTGAGTAAGTAAGTAAGCCCTCCTGCCACCTCCTTCCAAAAAATAAAATTGGCTTCTATGATCAGCTTAGCTGCTTTTTGTAGAATAACAAAAATATCCTTCCCTTTGCTAAGGGGAGGAATTAAGCATGTGACACAGGTTCAAATTGCGGTGAGGATGGCCATAATCTAGTTACAGAGGTGCTTATATTTGTTTTCTTGTTTTTTAACAGCTTTATTGAGATAAATTTCACATACAATACACTCACCCATTTATAGTGTATATTTCCATGACTTTCAGTATATTCACTGACATAGGCAAACATCACAATTTAGAACATTTTTTCACCTCAAAAAGCAACCTTTTTCTCTTTAGTTGTCACCCTTTCCAGACCACCCTCCTGTGAGCCCTAAACCCCATTCCTATATCTTTGTCTCTATAGATTTATCGTCTGTGCCTTTTTAATATAAATGGAATAATAATATGTGGCCTTTGTGACTAGCTTCAGTCATTTAGCGTATTGGCTTCAAGGTTTTTCATTGTTTGAATATAACACATTTTAATTATCTATTCTACAACATACCATTGTTCACAGTATTTATTTATAATCTTTATTTTTATCTGTAAGATCGCTAGTAATATCCTCTCTACTTTTTTAGGAACATTTTTAAAGAAACAGCTTTCGGTTTCATTGATTTCTTTATTTTTTTTTTCTATTCTCCATTTCAATAATTTCTGCACTATTCATTTTCATTTCATTCCTTCTGCTGGCTTTAGTATTATTTTCTTTTTCCAGTATGATAAGTTGAAAGGTTAGGATATAGATGATATCTTTCTTCCTTTTTAATGTTTTTTATTGATTTCAGATAGAGGAAAGGAGAGGGAGAAATAGAAACATTAATGATGAGAGAGAATCATCTACCATCTACCTTCTGCATGCCCCCTATTGGGGATAGAGCCCAAAACCCAGGCATGTGCCCTGACTGGGAATCAAACTGTGACTTCCTGGTTCATGAGTTGATGGTCAACCACTGAGCCACAATGCCTGGATTCTTTCTTCTTAAGTGTAGATTGAGATGGTTTATCTATTTTGTCAACTTGGGAAAGCATTTTGGTCAGTTGTTTGATCAAACACTAGTCTAGCTGTTACCTTGGAATGATTTTGTAGATGCTATTAACATTTAAAAAGTTAACTTAAATAAAGGAGATTAACATCCATAATGTGGGTGAGCCTCACCCAACCAATTGAAGGCCTTTAGAGCAAAAGCTGAAGTTTCTTGGAGAAGGAATTCTGTCTCAAAACTGTAACAGAATTCAAAGTTGTAAGATTGTGATGGTTTAATTTATATGGCAACTTGACTAAGAGATGCCCAGCCATCTTGCAGAACATTGCTTCTTAATGGGTAAATTATGTATCTAGTATAGATTAGCCTTTGAATTGGTACATTGAGTAAAGATCAGCTTTATCAATGCAAGTGGGCATTATTCAAAATGTTGAAGCCCTTAATAGAAAAAAAAAAATCAGGGGAAGGACAAATTTGCTCTCTGAAATATGGGTACTTTCACCCCCGGGACTTGTTATTATTAGATTGTTTGTTTCATGACTGACTTTTAATAGAACTTATTTATATTCTGCAGTGTTAATCATCTATGTTGTACTTCAGGGGGCAGCCTTGTATATGTAGTCACCCTGGAATGATGACACTGGTATTGGCAGGGCTCTCTGTCTATTTCCCTAACCACATCCAGCTATTAGGCTCCACTAATAGTGAGAAGATTGCTCTATTGATTTCAAAAATGTCTTTAGAGAAAATGCCACACATTGTAAACCAATCAAATTCAGATTCCTTTGAAGTGATAGTTTCTGAGGTCAGTGTTTGAAATCTGTTATGACTGACGCATGTCTCGTCCAGCTTCTTCTTTCTAGGTTTCTCTAGCACACTATCAAACCTACAGTTTAGCCTATGTCTTTATGAACTTATTAATAGTTTCTAAATTATTGTTCACCACAACCTCCAGATTGTTTTTCAGGAGTGTCTATAGGCACCCAGCCAGCATGATTCAGTGGTTGGACATCGACCTATGAACCAGGAGGTCATGGTTTGATTCCTGGTGAGGGCACATGTCAGGGTTGCAGGCTCTATCTCCAGTAGGGGGAGTGCAGGAGGCAGCCAATCAATAATTCTCTCTCATTATGGATCTTACTCTTTCTCCCTCTTCCTCCCTCCCTGAAATTATATGTGTGTGTGTGTGTGTGTGTGTGTGTGTGTGTGTGTGTGTGTGTGTGTATATATATATATATATATATATATATATATATATATATATATATACATATATACACATATATAAAATTAGAGGCCTGGTGCATGAAATTTGTGCACAGGTGGGGTCTCTAGGCCTGCCTGGCAATCAGAGCCAGGCCGATCAGGACCCAAAGGCCCCAGCAGGGCTGGGAGAAGAGGTGACGGTCACCAGATTGGCATGGAAGGTACAGACGCCTGATGCTGATACCACTGCTACTGTGCGGTTCCCTGCCTCCCCCATCCTCCTTCCCTCACCACCACACCACCACTGCAGGGGGTAAGTGGTGAGCCAATTGGGGCTTGCTGGCTGGGGGGAGGTACAGGAAGTAGGAGGTTGGCTGCCAGCCCTGAGGAGGGATCCGGCCCTTGGCCCCCCTGAGAAAGGGGCTGTGTCTGCTGCCACCCACCCCCAGTTCCCCATCCCAGCCCAGGGCCCTGCCCCGATTGGGAGATCGGGGCCTGCCGGCCAGGGGTAGGAACCACGGGAAGTTGACTGGCCAGGGGAGGTTGGCTTGAGAGTGCACTGACCACCAGGGGGCAGCTCCTGTGTTGAGCATCTACCCCCTGGTGGTCAGTGTGCATCATAGCAACCGGTCATAAGTCACTTAGGCATATATATATATAGTTAAAAAGTATTTATAAGCTTTAATTTCCCCATATTGCATTCCAAATGAGTCAGTTTCTTTGTGAAATACTTAGGAGCTATATATTTGTCCAGTCTGCTTCTCCCTTCTCCTCACAGAATCAAGGCTTTGGATCTGTGGCTGAAGACAATGCATGTGATTATCCTTCTGTAGATTATGAGCATTTAGAGCAGGGAGGAGTAGCCTCAGATGTTCTTGGATTGTTTCTCCTTATGAGGAACCATTACTATACAAGCCATGGCAAAGGCAGTAGAGATCCCAGAATTCTCAGTGATTCTGTTGAGCCTCTGTGCCACTGTGTAGGCTGAGCAGCAAAAGGGACCCTACACCCCTCATTTCCACCTACTTGCTACATCATTAGCAACAGGTAGCTGAGTGCAGAATGAGAAATACTGTACTTCCTTGGAAGATAGTCCTCAATTGAAAACTCTAAGTATATGCCTGACATTTCTGTCTCACTGAGTTAGGAAGGGGGAGGAAAGGGCTGTGTGTCATTTCAAATACCACAGACTCATTGTTATTACCAAATTTCAGTGGCTTTTCTCAAACAAAAGTTTCTTCATGTCATTAGGGTCATTTCCTAGTCTTTAAATGCTTTGTTTTAAAATAGTTTTGCCAGATTTGCTTGAAGTATATATGAAGTGTTTCTTATTCTGTCATGCTGTAAGTCCATCAAACAATCAAATCTTGCAAGATGGTATTAATGAACTATATAACACCATTACCTGTAATGATGTTCTTCATTCCTTTGTTTGGTAGCATGCTTCTTTTTCCTTTTGGCCCTAAACATTCATCAATTTGCTACAATTTGTGTAGGTATAATTTAATTATTTTTCCTGCTAGATGTTAATTTAATTCTTTTCATTTGTTAATTGGTATATTTCATCAATTCTGGAAGGTTATTAGTTAATTTTTCTCAATATTGTTCTTTCCTATTTTCTTTCTCCTCTATAATATTCATGTTAACTATTTTTGAATCTTCATTTTAATCCTTAATTTAATCTAATCTATTATAGTTGCAACCTTTTTCAATGCTGCTTTCTACATAACTTCTCTTTTCAGATCACCGATTTTCAGTGTAGCAATATAAATTTACAAGTAATGCATTAATTGTATATTTCACATCGTTTTATTTCTAAAATAAAAATTCATATTTATCATTTCTAGAAGTTGTGCCTTTCCTTTCCAAACTGCTTTATCATTTTTAATGGTCACGTTTTTGTTCATCACACATTTAAATATTGACAAATTACTTAAAGATATTATACTTTTATTTGATATACTATAATCTACAATTGCAAATATTGCAGAGGTTGCCAACTGGTGGCCTGTGGACTACTGGTGGTCCATGAGGTCTGAAAGGTTGGTGACCGCTGGACTAGAGTCTTATGTTCTAGTGATATGTTTATTATAAAATAACTAGAGGCCTCGTGCACAAATTCATGCATGGGTGGGGTCCTGCTGGCTGCCCAGATGAGGGCCATCAGCTGGGCTGGCTGGTGGAAGAGGCCATGGGGGGTTGGCCAGCGGCCCCACCCCCAATCGGGGTGATGAACTCAATTAGCTTTTTCTTGTCTGTGGAGCTCTTTATCTGGCCTTCAATTCTAAATGAGCTTTGCTGGGTAGAGAAGGACATGGCCAGAAATATTCAAAGTGATGAAGAGCAAGGATCTGCAGCCAGGGTGACCTTCCTTTTGAAAGGACGCTGCTGCTCCCGGGGCTGAGGGTTCAGTTTTCATGAAACCCGGGGTCAGTCTTTGCATCGGGCAAGTGGAATCACTGAGGCCTATTTGAGAGTCCCCAAGGCTGGGAACCTGATCTCAGAACAGTTAAAAACACATTTGTGAAGGGATGTTATGGGTTCTCTCATAAAAAAAGCCCATGTGTGTCTGTTCTACACCAACAGGGTTGCTTTAACACTGAAGCCTCCATTCGCAAGCCCACCCTCCTCCAGGAGCTGGCAGGAGGTTGAAAGTGGCTGCGTAGATGAGCTGGTGCCAGGCCACCTGGCAGGTGTCAGCAGCTCAGCCATTTGAGCCCCTGGCGTGGGGAGATGGGCTCTGACATCACTACTGCGTGGAGGATTTGACGGCATTGGCAGCGGCTTCAGAGTTTGTTGCTATTTTGTTTTATTTTTATCTCCTTTTCCTTTTAAACCTCTCCAGGTTGCATGCGTCCAAGAGCGGAGCAGCCTTTGCAGCCTCCTGGAAGAATCAACTCACAAAATTGTCTTTCCTTGACCTGATGCATAGTTTTCCCAGTGGAAATAGCTTTTCCTCTGGAGGCATTATTAAAAAGAAAATCAGAGGTAATTAAACATTCCAACTTCCTGAGATAGTGGATTACAGTTTAGGCAGAGAGTAGCCTCAGGAAAGAGTTTATAAGGAAAATATGGGGATCAAATGACCATAGTAGGCTTTGCAAAGCCTCAGCATATTCCAGAGGATATAAACGCCCATGCCTATGTATAGTGCTCTGCACTTGCGCAGGCCTATGTGTGTGCTCAGGAAATATCTGAGAAGGCCTGGAGCTCACACTGTTGGCTAACTATGAGGTTCCGCACAAGTGGTCGACTTGCAAACTACCTCACTGAATATTGAAGCTTTGCCCCTAATGCACACCAAAGCCCTTCAGCAAGGATTTGATGAGTTATTAGTTCCACTCATCTAAAGATATATTTTTCCGCTCTTCCCGGTTTGGCTCAGTGGATAGAGTGTCAGTGTGTGGACTAAAGGGTCCTAGGTTTAATTCCAGTCAAGCGCACATTCCTACATTGTGGGCTTGATCCCTAGTGTGGGACATGCAGGAGGCAGCCGATCAATGATTTTCTCTCACCATTGATGTTTCTCTCTCTCTATGTAATGCTGGGGTCCAACCCCAGCAGGTCCAGGGGTCTCCAAAGGTGTGGACGGAGTCGGCGAAGAAGGAAAGACACGAAGACAGCATTCAGTTGATCAGCAGCCTAGCCAGGATCTCTAGCCAAGTTCTGTAGCCATGTTCCCTCGCTAGGTTCTCCAGCCAGGTTCTGTCCAGGTTCTCCAGCCAGGTTCAATCACCAGGTTCTAGTCAGGCTCTCTTGCCAATTTCTGTAGTCAGGTTCAGTCCAGGATCTTTTGCCATGTTCTCTCGCTAGGTTCTGTCTCTAGGTTCTGTTGCCAGTTTCTGTCCAGGATCTTTTGCCATGTTCTCTCCAGCGAAGTTCTTCTGTCTCTAGGTTCTGTATAGGTTCTGCCTTCTCAGTTCTGTCTCTTGCTGTCTTGTTACATCTATATATATACCAGTTGATTCAATCTTATCAATCTCTATTACAAAGGTTAGGGCGTTTCTTATCTCCATTCCAGGGAGTAAAGATTATGTAGCTTAAGCATGATTGTTCGTAAAGTGATTAATTACCCGCCTGGCACTTAGTTGAGGGGTTTTATTCCCTCCCTAACTTCAGGGGAAAGTTTCTACCTGGGGAAACAACCTTTCTCAGAGAGGAGACCTTGGTTAAAACACATAGTGCCAAGAAGGTGAGCAAACATATTAAGAACAGTATGCCATATACGCCAGGTCCCTTGAAACAGCAAGGATAGACCGGCTCCTGGCAATGTAAAACAATACTATGTTGAATGAAATAGTAGTGGAAAAGCTTTCAATTTTTCACCATTGAGTATAATGTATCTGTAGGCTTTTATTGTTAAGTCTTTATTTTGTTGAGGTAAATTCCTTCTACACACAGTTTCTTATTTTTTATAATATTTTGAAATAGTTTGAGAATCATAGGTGTTATTTCTTCTTTGTATGTTTGGTAAAATTTGACTGTGAAGCTATCTTGTTCAGCACTATTGTTAGCTGGAAGTTTTTCAGTTACTCTATTTCATTAGGTATTACTGGTTTTATTTAGGTTTGGAAAATTGCATGTTTCTAGGAATTTGTCCATTTCACCCAGGTTTTCCAATTTGCTGGCATATAGTTGTTCTTAGTATTTTCTTACAATCCTTTGTATTTTTGTGAACTCAGTTGTTACTTGTGTGTTCTCTCTCTATTGTTTCTTGATGAGACTGGTTAAAGGTTCATCAATATTGATTATGTTTTCAAAGAACCAGCTCTTGGTTTCATTCTGTGTTTTTTTTGTTTGTTTGTTTTGTTTGTTTCTTTTGTCTCTGTGTCGTTTATTTCTACTCTCATCTTTATGATCTTTATTATTTTCTTCCCTCTACTTACTCTGGGCTTTCTTTGTTGTTCTTTTTCTAGTTTGTTTAGATGTGAGGTTAAATTGTTTATTGGAGATTTTTCTTGCTTCTCAAGGTAGACCTGTAATGCTACTAACTTCCCTCTCAGGGCTGCTTTTGCTGTGCCCCATAGATTTTGGGTTGTTGTGTTCTCATTTTCATTTGTTTCAAGGTATCTTTTGATTTCTTACTTGATCTCATTGTTAATCCATTCATTGTTTAGTAACATGCTATTTAGCTTCCATGTGTTTGTGTATTTTTTAGTTTATTTTCTTATGATTGATTTCTAGTTTTATACCATTATGGTCATAGAAGGTGCTTGATATGATTTCAGTCTTCTTTAACAGAACCTATTGTTAGATTGTGTCAAGAAATTCTACCTGATCCAACCTTATGTTGCTTTTATTATTGTCCAACATTCTTAGTATCTAATCCTGAACATCTTCCCTGGATTTCTGTCTATATAAATTCAAAATGAAAGTACTTATTTTGGAGAGTAGTGCATTGCCTCATGGGTCACCTTTAGAGACCTGCTGGGACCTTACCTGTAGAGACCTGATAGGAGTAGAATTTACTTTTAGTTTTAGAGTATGGAAGTATGTCCTGAGGTGAATCAGCATTGTCTTGCATATCCACTCCCTTAAGGGAGGCCATTACAGTTTTCTTATAGCAATGCCATGTTAATCCTAATGAATTGAGGTGAAAAGGCAGATACCACATTGTATAAAGAGGCCTATTCTACTTGGGGTGGAAATGCTGATGCCACTGAAAGGGTGGTAGGCCACTTTTGCTATAGTTGAGGCCACTTCTCCTCGGGGTGAGAAAGGTAATTTCACTGGGATGGGAAAGATCTCTTCTACTGGTATAGAAGTGTCATCAGAGCTTAGGGGTTTAGTGTCCCCAGCATCAACAGTATTTTCCCACTTGTTTCTATTTCAACTGAATAGATTTCACTCTTTCCTAAACAATGCCTTTAATTTAATGGTAGACAACTTATGAGACTAAAAATTCAAATTGTGGTCCTGACCGATTTGGCTCAGTGGATAGAGTGTTGGCCTACGGACTCAAGGGTCGCAAGTTCGGTTCTGGTCAAGGGCATGTACTTTGGTCGCGGGAACATACCCAGTGGGGAGTGTGCAGGAAGCAGCTAATCGGTTTCTCTCTCATCGATGTTTCTGACTCTCTATCCCTCTCCCATTCTCTCTGTAAAAAATCAATAATATATATATATATATATATATATATATATATATATATATATATATATATATATGAAGATTGGCTCTGCTCTTTAAAAAAAAAAATCAAATTGTGTTGTAATTCAGGCACTTGAGGCCTGAGGTTCTATGTTTGATTTTCAGCAATTTCAGTACTACATATACAAGAATAAAAGGTATACCTCAGCCTGGTCAGCATGGCTCAATGGTTGAGCATCAATCTATGAACCAGGAGTCGGTTTGATTCCTTGTCAGGGAACATGCCAGGATTGTGGCCTCGATCCCCCGTGTGGTGTGCAGGAGGCAGCTGATCAATGATTGTCTCTCATCATTGATGTTTCTGTGTCTCTCTCCTCTCCTTTATCTCTGAAACCAATAAAAATATATATTTTTAAAAAGTGTCCTTCAGGGCACACTTGGAAGGTCTTAGGTCATTTATATGGTGTGTGAGCTGGGAAGTTGAATCCCTGAACAACATACCAATGTCATTATATTCATTAGTTTTCAAAAAACATTCAACAATATTTTGTACAGAACCATCTAGCTCCTTTCTTTTTATAGATTTTTATTAGTAGTATCAAATATCTGTCTAATGCAGATATTTTGTGTTTATTTATAAACAATTAACACCATTCACTCTCAGAACTCTCTTTACTAATGGAAATAGGGACATTAACACATTCTAAGCCAGTCATATTAGAGAGCCAATCCCAGAAACCCTAGAACCAATTTAGAAAACTCAAGTTTAAAATTCTGTTTCTCTAGGATCCCTTGGTACTAAAGTCTGTATTAGACAGGGTTCTCCAGTGATATAAAAACAAGATAGACATATGCATATCAACACTAATAAAAGAGAAAAATGGTAATTGGCGTACGACGATACCCTTTTCATTGGCTAATCAGGGCTATATGCAAATTAACTGCCAACTAAGATTGGCAGTTAACTGCCAACAAGATGGCGGTTAATTTGCATATGTAGGCACAATGCAGGGAGGCCAAAGGGAAAGCAGGAAGAAGCCCCCTGCCACTGACAGTGATCGGAAACCCAGGGGGAAGCTAAGAGCTGGGGGGCAGGGCAAAGGCAGCCCTGGGGCCGCCTTTGCCCTGCCCCCCAGCCATGATCGGAGAATTAGGCGCCTTTGCCACCCTGGCCAGTGATAGCAGGAAGTAGGGGTGGAGCCAGCGATGGGAGCTGGGCACGGTCGAAGCTGGCAGTCCCAGGAGCTAGGGGTCCCTTGCCTGGGCCTAAAGCGGAGCCCACGATCGCGGGGCCGCTGCAGCTGCGGGTCCCCGGTGCCCGGGCCAGACGCCCAGGCCAGAGGCGTTAGGCCTGGGCAGGGGCAGAGCCTGCAACCGCGGGGAGCTGGGGGGTCCTCTGCCCAGGCCTGACACCTCTGCCGGAGGCCTCAGGCCTGGGCAAGGGGCCGAACCGGTGATTGGTGATCGGAGGGTGATGAGGGTCAACTCCTCTGGCCGAGGCATCAGGCCTGGGCGGGGGGCTGAGCCGGGGATTGGGGGGATATGATGGTCCCCTCGCCCAGGCCTGAAGCCTGGGTCAGAGGCGTCAGGCTTGGGCGGGGGGTGGAGCAAGCGATCAGAGGGAGATGGGGGTCCCCTGCCCAGGCATGATTCCTGGGCCAGAGGCCTCAGGCCTTGGTGGGGGCCAGAGCCAGTGATCTGGGGGAGTTGGGGGTCCCCTGTCCAAGCCTGACACCTCTGGCGGAGGCGTCAGGCCTGGGCAAGGGGCCGATCCTGCGATTGGAGGGTGATGGGGGTCAATGCCTGAGGGCTCCCAGTATGTGAGAGGGGGCAGGCTGGGCTGAGCGACCCCCCCCCAACACACACACCCAGTGCACAAATTTCATGCACCAGGCCCCTAGTACATGAATAAAGATATACAGATAAAATGAGATTTAGTATAAGGAACTTACTTGCATGATTATGGAGGCTGAGAAATCCCATGACCTATCTGGCATCTGCATGCTGGAGACCCAAGAATACCAGTGATTTAATTTAGTCTGAGTCTGAAAACCTGAGAACAAAGAGAGTCGATGGTGTAAATTCCAGTGCAAGAGCAAAAGTACACATGATGAGATGTCCCAGCTCACAAAGTGAGTGAGAAAAACGGGAAAAATTCTTCTTTGCCTTTTTTACCAATTTAGGCCCTCTATAGATTGACGATGCCCTCCATATTATAGTGCAGTGGTTCTCAACCTTCCTAAAGCCGCGACCCTTTAATACAGTTCCTCACGTTGTGGTGACCCCCAACAATAAAATTATTTTCGTTGCTACTTCATAACTGCAATTTTGCTACTGTTATGAATCGTAAAGTAAGTATCTGATATACAGGATGTATTTTCATTATTACAAATTGAACATAATTAAAGCATAGTGATTAATCACAAAACAATACGTAATTATATATGTGTTTTCCGATGGTCTTAGGCAACCCCTGTGAAAGGGTCGTTCGGCCCCCAAAGGAGTCGCGACCCACAGGATGAGAACCGCTGTTATAGTGCCATCTACTTTACTAAGTCCACCAAATCAAATGTTTATCTCATCTAGAAATACTCTCACAGACACAAGAAAATGAAAACACAACCAAAAATGGGATAAAAATTTTGTAGTCCTATATTTGACAAAGTAATTGTATCTAGAACATATAAAGAATTTTTACAACTCAATATTAAAGGGAAATGAACAAAGGATCTGAATAAATATTTTTCTAAAGAAGATACACAAATGGCCAATAAGCATACTAATAGATACTCAACATAATTATCCATGAGGGAAATTCAAAGCAAAACCCAAAGAGATAGAAACTGGCTCATGCTTACTAGGATAGATATAATTAAAACACATATAACAAATATTGCTAAGAATGTGGAGAATTGCTGGCAGAAATGTAAGTAATACAGCCACTTTGGGAAAAAATATCTGGAAGGTCCTCAAAACATTACACAGAAATTCTATGTGACCCAACAATTCTCTTCCTAGGTATATACCCAAGGGAAATTAAAACATTAAAGCCACAAAATACTTACACATGAAAGTCTATTGCAGCATTATTCATAATAGCCAAAATGGATAAAGAACACAAATGTCTATCAACTGACGAATGGTTAAATAAATTGGTGTATATCAATACAATGAAGTATTAGATAGCCATTAAAAAGAACAAATTACCGAAACAAGCTACGACATGAACCTTGAAAATATTTTGCTAAAGAAAAAAAGTCAGTCACAAAAGATCACATATTACATGATTCCATTTTTATGAATGTTCAAAATAGGCAACTATATAGATTGGTATTTTTCTAGGGCTTGGGAGAATAGGGGGTTGGGGCTGAAAGCTAAGGTTTGTGGGGTTTCTTCTAAAGCAGTGACGGCGAACCTATGACACACATGTCAGAGGTGACACACAAACTCATTTTTTGGTTGATTTTTCTTTGTTAAATGGAATTTAAATATATAAAATAAATACCAAAAATATAAGTCTTTGTTTTACTATGGTTGCAAATATCAAAAAATTTCTATATGTGACATGGCACCAGAGTTAAGTTAGGGTTTTTCAAAATGCTGACACGCTGAGCTCAAAAGGTTCACCATCACTGTTCTAATGGGTGATAAAAATGCTCTAAAATCAATTGTGGTGATAGCTGATGGCTGCTTAACTCCGTGAATGTACTAAAGTCCATTGAATTTTATGCTTTAAATGGGTGAATTTTAAATATGAATTATATCTCAAAAGTTGTTTTAAAAAATTTGTCCTCTGTAACAATGTCTTATGGTTCTTGCCTTCATTTTCTTATCTAACAGTGATTCTCACCTTCTCTAGTGCAAATCATTGGGTAGAAGCCAAATTGATGAGAG
The DNA here is from genome assembly GCF_963259705.1 of Myotis daubentonii. Taxonomy (NCBI): domain Eukaryota; kingdom Metazoa; phylum Chordata; class Mammalia; order Chiroptera; family Vespertilionidae; genus Myotis; species Myotis daubentonii. The sequence continues at coordinate 32,693,422 of NC_081861.1, read as the reverse complement.
TGAACCAGACTAGAGAATAAAGATTTGACAGCTTTCTGAGTAGTGTGGATATTCACATTAACTTCCATGGAGCAGAACACAATACTCACTTTTTGTAAAGTCTGCATCCGAGTCATTCTGTTACCAGTCAAGCACCTTGTTTCTTGACCTCAGTCCGTAAATAGAATTCAACTACATCTGCATGTTTTCACATATAATCACCTGCCTTTTAGATTTTGTGTCTGTTTTTCTTTCTATAATTACTCAGCATATTATCTTTCCTGAAGAATTAGTTAGCTCTGAAACATACTTTTTATTGCTTCTAATGATATTCACTAGGTATGCATTCTAAATTCATCCTGAAGTGACATACAAGATTCCAGTAAATCCTATATAATAAAACCCTAATATGCAAATTGACCAAACAGCAGAACAACTAGCCACTATGACGCACACTGACCACCAGGGGGCAGATGTTCAATGCAGGCACAGCCTCCTGGTGGTCAGTGTGCTCCCACAGGGGGAGCGCAGCTCAGCCAGAAGCAGGGCTCATGGCTAGTGAGTGCAGCCGCAGTGGTAGAAGCCTCTGCTGCAGGTGGGCGGTAAGGAGCGAGGGGTCCCGGACTGTGAGAGCCCGGACTGTGAAAGGGATGTCTGCCTGCCTGCTGGCAGTCAGACATCCCCAGAGGAGTCCCAGACTGTGAGAGGGTGCAGGCCAGGCTGAGGGATACCCCCCCAACCCAGGGCATGAATTTCATGCACTGGGCCTCTAGTTAAAATATAAAAGGATCCCGGCATACTTCATTATTTGTAAAGCAAAACTTATAGGTCACAGCTAATTTTTTAAGAAATTGCTTTTAGATATCTACATATGAAGTATATCAAAACCTGTATTTCTACATCCACTATAGATCCATAGGATACTCATGGGAGGTAGATTTCTTTTTGCTTGATTCTCAGAAAAAAATTAAATGGAAAGTAATTTATAGTCCCATTTGTTCATTTTCTCTTTAGTTTCAAGTGCCCCAGGAGCTGTATCAGTGAAGAAATTTCTTTGCACTGCTGGTGGGAATGCAGACTGGTGCAGCCACTATGGAAGACAGTATGGAGTTTCCTCAAAAAACTGAAAATGGAACTCCCATTTGACCCTGTGATCCCACTTCTAGGAATATATCCCAAGAAACCAGGAACACCAATCAGAAAGGATATATGCACCCCTATGTTCATAGAAGCACAATTCACCATAGCTAAGATCTGGAAACAGCCTAAGTGCCCATCAGTAGATGAATGGATTAGAAAACTGTGGTACATCTACACGATGGAATACTATGCTGCTGTAAAAAGGAAGGAACTCTTACCATTTGCAACGGCATGGATGGAACTGGAGAGCATTATGCTAAGTGAAATAAGCTAGTCAATAAAGGAAAAATACCACATGATCTCACTCATTCATGGACAATAGAGACCATTATAAACTTTTGAACAATAATAGATACAGAGGCAGAGCTGCCTCAAACAGATTGTCAAACTGCAGCGGGAAGGCCAGGGAGGGTTGGGGGGCAGGAGGGAGGGGTGTAAGAAAAAAAAAGAAAAAGAGAAAACAAACTTGAAAGTAATTTATAAATGACTATCAAAATGTTAACTCCAAAAACATTCTTTAGCCAATATCATATTGATGTCCTCTTAATTCCTCTCCTATGGAGAATTTTCCATACTAACAAATTATATTTACCACCTGGAGTTCTCTACAGATATAACAGATAAAACATCAGAGCCAAACATTAGTTTAACCCAAAACTTTAATTCATGAAAATGTTAAATAAATGTTGCTAGTCAGAAGCAAAGATTAATAAAACTTCTGTGTTTATTTGATCATAAAATATAAAACAGTAACTTCTATTTTTAAAATACTCTGTAAAAAAAAAAGATACCAGGGATTAAATTATAAGATATTTAATGGTATAGTCACCAAAGTAATCAAAGTAGAATAGTCAACAAACATAATACCCATACAAAAATTCTGGCTTCTGTTCATGGTTACTGTTCATAAGCAGTACGTTTATTCTTATAAGAATCAATGCAGCAATAATATATCAACTTTAAAGAGTCTAATTCAAATCCAACTTCCTTAAGGAACTATTCAAATGTATAATTGTTCATTTTCTGAAGATCTCTTGCCTTGACAGCCAAAATTTCTTGATGTACTGCATAATATGTTCACTAGTTACAATGTCTTAAGGCATAATGGGAAACAATTTCTGACCAACACTTGCAACATTCAGCAAGTACATTATAAAATATTTTATGTAAGGCTAGAATCTATGTAATATCACAATGAATTTCTTACTGTAAATTAATTGAATAGATATATTTGAATTTCTTGTGAGGAAAATCTAATAAACAATAGGAGCAAAAAAGAAACAGAATGACTATTTTGTTTAGGTTTCTGAATTAGATTCATGGGCCCATTATATTATGTAGAAGTCTCCTGCTGATAAGAAAATGACCAGATACAATGCTTTTTGAAATACTGTGAAAGCAATTTAGATATTTAGTTATATATGTGTGTTCAACCAGTATATGTGGAACTGTCCCAATCAATAAAATGAACAAATCTGTTGTAAAATTTTATTTGCACCTACCTATATACTTTTGTACCTGAGGAATTTAACATGCTATTCATAATTATTTATTTTTAATTTTAATGAAATACTTATTTCAATGGAATTTTCTGGAAATTTACACTTTTCTATATTTCTTTGATCAACAGAGACTCTTGAGGTAGTTTATTGTTTTATAAATGATAAAACAAAAGAATGAACTACATGAAAATGAATGTGATTTGTTTTATTAGTTTGAAAGATATTAATAGTCAATATATTTTAAAATGTGCATGCTATTTCTTTTTAAATCACCTTTTAATTAGTTTTTCTATATCAACACAATTATAGAGCCATGTGACATTGCTAAGTGAAGTGCACACATCTTTAATACTAATAGGAACAATAACATTGCAAATAGTACAGCATACTTTTTCTCCCTTTGTCTCTCATACCGACACTATATATTTTTTTCTATGAAGGAAAGAAAATACTAGATGAGTTTTCTCCATATTTCAGAGCTTTTAAAATAGCTATTTTTAAGCTGAAAACCAACAGCATATAACAAATCATATTACTTTTTTTTAAACCCTCATCCAAGGATATTTCTTCCACTGATTTTTAGAGAGAGTAGAAGGGAGAGGGAGAGACAGAGAGAAACAATGATGTGAGAGAAACACATCCATTGGTTGCCTCCCGCATATCCCTGACCAAGGCGGGGAGCCTGCAACCTAGATATGTGCCCTTGGACCAGAAACTAACCTGGGACCCTTCAATCCACAGGCCAACACTCTATTCACTGAGCAGAACCAGCTTGGGCTCATTGTACTTTCTTAATGCATGAGCATTCATGATATAATTGGCAAGTGCTGGCATCGAACAAACCTCCTGGTAACTTATTAAGGAATTCAATGTCCACACACTGAAAGAACACTCACTTAAGTGTATAGTATCTTTAGGCACTGGCATTGAATTTTTTTGTTACTAGAATTCTACAGGAAAAGTAATTGCCAGGATTTGTGCCTCTGCATTACTGTCAAGTGAGAATATTTGGCAAACGGGAGGTTAGACTTTACTACTGAAGTGAGAGGCAGGATGATAGTGGAGGGCAGTGTCAAAGAATAAAAATAAGGCCCGGCCAGTGTGGCTCAGTGAGTGAGTGTTGACCTATGAACCAGGAGGTCATGGTTTGATTCAGGTCAGAGCTCGTGCCTGGGCTGCAGGCTCAATCTCCAGTGTGGGGCGTGCAGGAGGCAACCTATCATTGATTCTCTCTCATCGTTGATGTTTCTTTTTTCTATCTCTCTCCCTTCCTCTCCGATATCAATAAAAATATTTTTTAAAAAGAATGAACATAAGGTATGAGTTAGATAGAAACTGGATAAGAATTCAAACACCTAGATTTGGATTTAGCTCTACCATCTACCTACGCTGGAATTCTTATCAAGTGATTTAATTTTTGCCTTCCTGTGTCATCCATAAAATGTGATTAATAATGCTATATTGCTTACACACATCACAATATAATAGAGAATATTATCTGAACATTTCATTTTATTAAGCTTTTTCTTCATCATCTAAAAATATTATGCCAGTTAATATCATAATAATTATTAAAATATTCACACAATGATTAATTTATTCATTTTTGACATTCAGAGAGTCAGTTACAAGTATTTATTGAGTGCCTGTGATGTGCCAGGTGCTATATTAGATAATAGAGATCCAAAGGAAAAAATGATGAATAAAAATGTATTGATTTCTAGGGAACTTGTAATTGAATGGGACATACAGATAACTATATACTAGTAAGCAATCATGAAAGAGTATAAGTGCTGTGTTGAATGAATTATAAAGTGAATTGAAAATACTAAATTGAGGCAACAGAGCTGTTTTTTGAGCTTGCTGGAGGAAGAATCATCTCCATTTTACTCTGAATAGAGTAAATAAAGAAGAATGAAAACCACACATATAAAAGACCAGGCAGAGGAGAGTACATGGAAAATATTTTTTTCTCTTGTTTTATTAATTAGCACTTCAGGATATTTTTTTCCATTAATTTTCAGAGTGAGAGCGGAGGAGAGGGAGGGAAAGGGAGAAAGAGAGAAACAAACTGCTTGCCTCCATCACACACCTTGAACAAGGCTGGAGACTGAACCTGCAAACCAGGTATGGGCCCTTGACCAGGAATCAAACCGATGACTCTTTGTTTTGGGGTGTGCTCTAACTACTGAGAAACACTGGCCAGGGCTACATGGCGAATTTTAAGTAACTGAAATAATTTCTTTATGGCTGGAGTATATACAGTAGAAATGGAAAGAAAAATCAAGCATTTTCAGTGTTTATGTCAATTTTCAATTATTGATATATTGATTTAATGGCTTAGTGCTTTCTATCAGCAATTTTTTAAAAAAATTATTTATGTTAATCCTCACCTGAGGATATTTTTTCCCATTGATTTTTAGAAAGAGTAGAAGGGGGGAAGGGGTTGAGGGGGAGAAAGAGAGAAAAACATCGATTGGTTGCCTCCTTGCCGGGAGCCGGTCCATCCTTGCTGTTTCAAGGGACCTGGCATATATGGCATACGGTTCTTAATATGTTTGCTCACCTTCTTGGCGCTGTGTTTTAACCAAGGTCACCTCTCCGAGAAAGGTTGAATCCCCAGGTAGGGATTTTCCCCTGAAGTTAGGGAGGGAATAAAACCCCTCAACTAAGTGCCAGGCGGGTAATTAATCCCTTTAACTACGAACAATCATGCTTAAGCTACATAATCTTTTCTCCCTGGAATGGAGATAAGAAACGCCCTAACCTTTGTAATAGAGATTGATAGGATTGAATCAACTGGTATAAATACAGTTGTAACAAGACAGAAACAGACAGAACTCAGAACTCATGAGACAGAATTCAGAAGACAGAACCTACACGGAGCCTAGAGACAGAAGAACTTCGCTGGAGAGAGCATGCCGGAGGATCCTGGACAGGGACTGGCCTCGGAGCCTAGAGACAGAGCCTAGCGGGAGAACATGGCAAGGGATCCTGGACTGAACCTGACTACAGAGATTGGCAGGAGAACCTGACTGGAACCTGGACACTGAACCTGACTGGAGAGCCTGGACAGAACCTGGCTGGAGAACCTAGCGAGGGAACATGGCTACAGAACCTCGCTGGAGATCCGAAGCAGAACCTCTCTGGAGTTCCAGACCAGAACTTGGCTGGAGATCTGGGCTAGAGATCCTGGCTAGGCTGCTGATCAACTGAACACTGTCTCCGTGTCCTTCCTTCTTCGCCGACTCCGTCTACACCTTTGGGGACCCCTGGACCCGCTGGGGTTGGACCCCGGCACCTCCTGAACCTGCAACCCAGGTAGGTGCCCCTTGACTGGAAATAGAAGCAAAGACCCTTCAATGCAAGGACTGACTCTAACCACTGAGAATACCTTCCAGGGCTGATCAGATTTTTTAATGCAAATAATATAATTTTAAAAAATATATTTTTATTAGAGAGCAAGGAAGGGATTAGGGTAGAGAGATAGAAACATCGATGAGAAAGAAACATCAATTGGCTGGCTCCTGCACAATCCACACTGGGGATCAAGCTCGCAACCCGGGTATGTGCTCTAACCATGACTTCCTGGTTCATGGATCTATGCTCAGCCACTGAGCCACACCAGCCAGGCAAAAATAATATAATTTGAAGAGCTAAATTAGAAGAATCAGGTAAACTATTCAGTAATATAATCAGTTAATCAAAGTGTGTTATTTACCAATCCAAAAATAATAGTTTAAGTAAATGATTCCAATAAGCAATATATACATATACATATATATATATATATATATGTATATATATACACACATATATATATGTGTATGTGTGTGTGTGTGTGTGTGTGTGTGTGTGTGTGTCAAGATGTTATATATATCAAAGTGCCTTAAAAGGTAATATATCTTTTTATTCACTTGATTTTTTGGGGTGGGAACCGGGTGGAGGGGAGCTATGGGGGGAAAAAGAGGAACAACTGTAATAATACGAACAATAAAGATTTATTTAAAAAATACAAAGTAATTGACTCATAACTGTTAGTGTTAGCCTACTTTTTTCAGTTTTTTCATGTCAAGAAAAACAATTTTAAATATAATGATGTTACATGCAATAAACATTAATATCTCAAGGAAAAAAGGTAATATATCTTGCTATAATATCTTCTATCTTTTAAAAAGTAGACTCTTCATCCCCCTCTGAAAATCCCTCTATTTTCCTACTCTTTTTTCTAGCAAAACTCTCAAAAGATATATTTGAAATTAGTATCCACTCTTCTCATCTTCTATTGAACCCGCTTAAAAAGGCTTGCCTGATAAACAAAAGTTTTTATTAGTATAGATATATAATAGTTTTCTCCCAAAAGGTTAATGCATCTTGATGCATATTAATACAATTAAGTTATTAACTTTTTCTGAAATTGAGTGGGTTTGAAATTTATCCAGAGAATATTCTATGGAAGGTAAGAATATCACTTAAAATGGGCTTTCTAATCTAAAAAAAAAATCATGAAACTACTTGTTTAGACCAAAGATAAATCTGAAAACAACTGCCATAAAAAGAGAAACTATGAGCATAATACCACTACTTACTTATAATACCACAAAAAATTAGTTGCTAAAGTGTTTTTAGGCAAAGCATCCTTGTACCTTGAGAGGATAACCATCCATTGTAGACAAAGGAAATTGTATGCCAACAACATTTTTAGAGTCTGAATGGATAATTGAACCTGACAAATGTCTTTAAAATGCCTTGCAAACAACAGAACAAGATTGGTCTCTACTTAAATACAGAAGGCATCCACCTAACTGAAAAACTGCAAATGATGCTGTTGGGCTTATTTTGCAAACTGCAAATGTCAACATTAGAATGAGAGTCTTAGATTCAGCTACTGCCTACAGAAAGTGCCTATTAATGCAGACAGCTATCAGGAATAGACAGTTTATTAATTATGAAAAATAGTTATCAGATTATTTAATGCTCACTAGCAAACAGCCTACAGGCCAATGCATTTCCTCTGAAATTAAATAACGGGTGATTAAATCAGGTATGTAAAGAAGGTGGAAGTGACATTATTTCACAAATAAATGAAAACAATTGTAGTTAAAGTTTTGTCTAATGTACTGTGTAAAGTTTGCATATTTTTCATAAACTTTCAGCTATATGAATTGATCATTACAAAATCATAAATGCATATACAAGATCTCATATCTTAAACTTTATTATATTTTATCCCACCCTGAACCTACAGATAAACTAATTTATCCAGCTAAAGTCTATGATTGATGTTCCTGGACATGGTTAAGCACGGTATTTGAGCAGAAAAAGTAAAGCCAGAGAAGGAGTTTTTGCTTGAAGTTAACTTATTTTTTTTTTCATTTTTTTTTTTATTGCTTAAAGTATTACAAAGGGTATTACATATGTATCCATTTTATCCCCCCGCCCTAGACAGTCCCCTAGCCTCCCCTATCACCCAGTGTCTTATGTCCATTGGTTATGCTTATATGCATGCATACAAGTCCTTTAGTTGATCTCTTACCCCACTACCTCCTGCCCCCCAACCCTCCCCGGCCTTCCCGCTGCAGTTTGACAATCTGTTTGAGGCAGCTCTGCCTCTGTATCTATTATTGTTCAAAAGTTTATAATGGTCTCTATTGTCCATGAATGAGTGAGATCATGTGGTATTTTTCCTTCATTGACTGGCTTATTTCACTTAGCATAATGCTCTCCAGTTCCATCCATGACGTTGCAAATGGTAAGAGTTCCTTCCTTTTTACAGCAGCATAGTATTCCATCGTGTAGATGTACCACAGTTTTCTAATCCATTCATCTACTGATGGGCACTTAGGCTGTTTCCAGATCTTAGCTATGGTGAATTGTGCTGCTATGAACATAGGGGTGCATATATCCTTTCTGATTGGTGTTTCTGGTTTCTTGGGATATATTCCTAGAAGTGGGATCACAGGGTCAAATGGGAGTTCCATTTTCAGTTTTTTAAGGAAACTCCATACTGTCTTCCATAGTGGCTGCACCAGTCTGCATTCCCACCAGCAGTGCACAAGTGTTCCTTTTTCTCCACAACCTCTCCAGCACTTGTCGTTTGTTGATTTGTTGATGATAGCCAGTCTGACAGGTGTGAGATGGTACCTCATTGCTGTTTTGATTTGCATCTCTCGGATGATTAGTGACTTTGAGCATGTTTTCATATGTCTCTTGGCTTTCTGAATGTCCTCTTTTGAAAGGTGTCTATTTAGGTCCTTTGCCCATTTTTTGATTGGATTGTTTATCTTCCTTTTGTTAAGTTGTATGAGTTCCCTATAAATTTTGGAGATTAGGCCCTTATCAGATATGTCATTGGCAAATATGTTTTCCCACACAGTGGGTTTTCTCGTTGTTTTGTTGATGGTTTCTTTTGCTGTGCAGAAGCTTTTTATTTTGATGTAGTCCCATTTGTTCATTTTTTCTTTAGTTTCAAGTGCCCTAGGAGCTGTATCAGTGAAGAAATTGCTTCGGCATATGTCTGAAATTTTCTTGCCTTTGGATTCTTCTAGAATTTTTATGGTATCCTGTCGTACATTTAAGTCCTTTATCCATTTTGAGTTTATTTTTGTATATGGTGTAAGTTGGTGGTCTAGTTTCATTTTCTTGCATATATCTGTCCAATTTTCCCAACACCATTTATTGAAGAGACTATCTTGGCTCCATTGTATGTTCTTGCCTCCTTTGTCAAATATTAATTGAGCATATTGGTTCGGGCTGATTTCTGGGCTCTCTATTCTATTCCATTGATCTATATGCCTATTCTTGTGCCAGTACCAGGCAGTTTTGAGAACAGTGGCTTTGTAATACAACTTGATATCTGGTATTGAGATCCCACCTACTTTGTTCTTTTTCAGGATTGCTGCAGCTATTCGGGGTCTTCTTTTATTCCAGATGAATTTTTGGAAAGTTCGTTCTAGATCTCTGAAGTATGCTGTTGGTATTTTAATGGGAAGTGCGTTGAATTTATAGATTGCTTTGGGTAGTATGGACATTTTAATGATGTTGATTCTACCAATCCATGAACACGGTATGTTCTTCCATCTGTTTATGTCTTCCTCTATGTCTTTTTTCAACGTCCTGTAGTTTTCTGAGTAGAGGTCTTTTACCTCTTTAGTTAAGTTTATTCCTAGGTAGCTTAATTTTTTTGGTGCAATGGTAAACGGGATTGTTTTTATAATCTCTCTTTCTGAAAGTTCACTATTGGTGTATAGAAATGCCTCAGATTTCTTGGGGTTAATTTTGTATCCTGCTACATTGCCAAATTCATGTATTAAGTCTAGTAGCTTTTTGATGGAATCTCTAGGGTTTTGTATGTATAATATCATGTCGTCTGCAAATAAGGACAGTTTTACTTCCTCTTTTCCAATTTGGATGCCTTTTATTTCTTCTTCTTGCCGAATTGCAATGGCTAACACTTCCAGTATAATGTTGAACAGGAGTGGTGAGAGGGGGCATCCCTGTCTTGTTCCTGTTCTTAGGGGAAATGGTGTTAGTTTTTGTCCATTGTGTATGATGTTGGCTGTGGGCCTGTCATATATGGCTTTTATTATGTTGAGGTATGATCCTTATACTCCCGCCTTACTGAGAGTTTTTATCAAAAATGGGTGTTGAATTTTGTCAAATGCTTTTTCTGCATCAATTGATATGACCATGTGGTTTTTTTCTTTCAATTTGTTTATGTGATGTATCACATTTATTGATTTGCGGATATTGTACCATCCTTGCATCCCTGGGATAAATCCTACTTGGTCATGGTGTATGATCTTTCTGATGTACTGCTGGATCCGATTTGCTAAGATTTTGTTGAGGATTTTGGCATCTATGTTCATGAGGGATATTGGCCTGTAATTCTCTTTCATTGTGTTGTCTTTACCTGGTTTTGGTATTAGGGTGATGCTGGCTTCATAGAATGAGCTTGGAAGTGTTCCTTCCTCTTGAATTTTTTGTAGTAGTCTGAGGAGGATAGGTTTTAGTTCTTCCTTGAATGTTTGGTAAAACTCCCCTGTGAAGCCATCTGGTCCTGGGCTTTTGTTTGATGGAAGCTTTTTGATGACTGCTTCAATTTCTTCCATAGTTATTGGCCTGTTGAGATTTTTAGATTCTTCCTGATTGAGTTTTGGAATGTTGTATTTTTCTAGGAATTTGTCCATTTCCTCCAGGTTGTCTAGTTTGTTGGAGTAAAGCTGTCCATAGTATTTTTTAACAATCATTTGTATTTCTGTGGGGTCTGTTGTTATTTCTCCTCTATCGTTTCTGATTTTATTTATTTGGGTCCTCTCTCTCTGCTTCTTGGTGAGTCTGGCTAGAGGTTTATCAATCTTGTTTATCCTTTCAAAGAACCAGCTCTTGGTTTCATTGATTTTCTGTATTGTTTTTTTGGTCTCTATGTCATTTATTTCTGCTCTAATCTTTATTATCTCCTTCCTTCTGCTCACTCTGGGGTTTTCTTGTTGCTCTCTTTCTAATTCTTTGAGTTGTAGAGTTAGATGATTTACTACCATTTTTTCTTGTTTTTTGAGATAGGCCTGTAGAGCTATAAACTTCCCTCTCAGGACTGCTTTCAGTGTGTCCCATAGGTTTTGGATTGTTGTGTTTTCATTGTCATTAGTTTCCAGGATGTTTTTAATTTCTTCTTTGATCTCATTGGTAACCCAATCAATATTTAATAGCATGCTATTCAGCTTCCAGGTGTTTGAGTATTTTGGGTTGTTTTTATTGTAGTTTATTTCTAATATTATGCCATCGTGGTCTGCGAAGACGCTTTTTATGATTTCAATCTTCTTGAATTTGGGGATACTTTGCTTGTGACCCAGTATGTGGTCTATTTTTGAATATGTCCCATGAGCACCTGAGAAGAACGTATATTCTCTGGCTTTGGGGTGAAGTGTTCTGAAGATGTCTATTAAGTCCATCTGATCTAGTGAATCATTTAGGATTGCTATATCTTTGCTGGTTGTTTGTCTATAGGACTTATCCAGTGCTGTCAATGGTGTATTAAAGTCCCCTACTATGATTGTATTGTTGTCGATCTCTCCTTTGATATTTTCCAGGAGTTTTTTTATGAATTTGGGTGCTCCTACATTGGGTGCATATATGTTTACGAGGGTTATATCTTCTTGTTGTATTGATCCCTTTAGTATTATGAAGTGGCCTTCCTTATCTCTTGTTAAGGCCTTCACTTTGAGGTCTATTTTGTCCGATATAAGTATTGCTACCCCAGCTTTCTTTTCCTTTCCATTTGCCTGAAAGATATTTTTCCATCCTTTCACTTTCAGTCTGTGTGAGTCCCTTCTAATGAGGTGGGTTTCTTGTAGACAGCAGATGTATGGGTCCTGTTTTTTTATCCATTCAGCCACTCGATGTCTTTTGGTTGGAGCATTTAGTCCGTTTACGTTTAAAGTTATTATTGAAAGGTACTTGTTTGTAGCCATTTCTTTTTGTGTGTGGCTGTTTTCTTTCTGAGCTTTTTATTTCTTATTTTTATATCAGTCCCTTTAGCATTCGTTGCAATGCTGGCTTGGTGGTGACAAACTCCCTTAGCCTTTTTTTGTCTGTGAAGCTTCTTATTTCCCCTTCAAGTTTGAATGATAGCCTTGCTGGATAGAGTATTCTTGGATTCAGTACTTTGCTTTGCATCACTTTGTAAATTTCAGTCCATTCTTTTCTTGCCTGATGTGTTTCTGTTGAGAAGTCATTTGACAATCTAATGGGAGATCCCTTGTATGTAACTTTCCGTCTCTCTCTTGCAGCCTGTAAGATTCTCTCTTTGTCCTGAACATTTGCCATGGTGATTATGATGTGTCTTGGTGTGGGTCTTTTCGGGTTCACCTTGTTTGGGACTCTCTGGGCTTGTGTGACTTTTTTCTTCCCCACCTCAGGAAAGTTTTCTGATATTATTTCTTCGAGTAGGTTTTCTAATCCTTGTTCATCCTTCTGTTGTTCTGGTACTCCTATTATTCGTATGTTGTTTCGTTTCATGTTGTCCCAAAGCTCCCTTAGGCTCTCCTCCTGTCTTTTAATTTTTTTCTCCAATTGCAGTACATTTTGGGTGTGTTTTGCTTCCTTGTCTTCTAATTCACTTATTCGGTCCTCCGCTTCTCCTAGTCTACTGTTGATACTTTCAATGGAGTTTTTCATTGCAGCTATATCACTCTTCATTTCCTCTTGGGTCTTACTTAGGTTGTTGATTTTTTCATCTGTTTCTTCTAGCTTCTTCCATATGTTATCGATTTTTTCATCTGTTTCTTCTAGCTTCTTCCATATGTTATCGATTTTTTCATCTGTTTCTTCTTGCTTCTTGCAGAGGTTGTCGATTTTTTCCTCCATCCGGTTTATGCACTCTAGGATCCTTATTCTGAATTCTTTATCTGTCATGTTGCATGCCTCTGTATTACTTAGCTGCTTTTCTGGAGAGTCCTCCTTCTCTTTCCTTTGGGGGTTTCTTTGTCTACCCATGTTTGATCTCAATGACATATCTAGACGTTGAGTTGTTCAGTGGTTGCTCCCTTGGTGGCAGTGACTCCTTGGTCTGTGGTTGCTCTTCGGGCGGTTGCGGTAGCAGCTGCTCTTCAGTTGTCAGCAGCTCCTCTGGTGGGTGCTGTTCACAGCTGTGGTGGCTCTTCTGGCTGGTGGGGCGAGGTTTCACGTACAGCTGCTGTTCCTCAGCAGAGGATGTGGTGCTCAGGAGGTTGCTGTTGCTTGGATCTGCTGCGTTGATTTAAAGGCACAAAATACAACACAACAAGGCACCACGTACCAGGCACTATACGCAAATATATTTACAATATTAATAACCCCAAGTAAAGGTGACCACCTGAATTAAGAGAATTAGGGGATAAGGAAGAAGGAAGAGAAAAAGATAAAAGAGAGAAAGGATAAGAAAAGTAGGGACCAAAAAAAGGGAGTGCAAAAATGAAATTGGGAAAAAGGAAGGGGGAAAATAAAAGCGAGAAAAGAAAAGAAAAAAAAAAGAGCGAAAAGAGAGAATGAAGTGGAAGAGGGGAAGAGACTTTTTATATGAGGAGAATACTCCTATAGAACAGCCATTAATCCCAACAAATTCCAGCAACAGCTCCCTGGATATGAATGCAAACTAGAAACAACCAATAATATAACGATGAAAATAGAATGGTGAACACTAATCCCAAAATAAAATAAAGAAAAAATAAAATGGCACTTTAAAAAATGGTAAAATGGTAGCAGTAATAATACTGGTTAAAAATAAGAAGGTAGTAATTAAAAGGGTAAAATCAGGTGATGGAAAAAGAAGAAGAAAAAAAAAAAGAACAGAAAAAAAAATAAAAAAAAAATTGGTTTCTTAGTTAAAAAGTGAAAAAAGAAAAAAAATTGCAGTAGTGAATGTCCTTCGTTTCTTCTATTCTTCAGTGTGGCTCGCCTTAGACCTTCCAGGTATTCAGGAGAGTGTTGAGATTCCCTGCGATATACTGTTCCTCTGTGTTGTAAACCACAGTCCTTATTTTAAAGCATGCCGCATTTATTTCCCAGACTGCCTTATTTTGTGTCTAGCAAAGAGTCAGTTTGTGGGTCAGCCTCTGGGTGGCAGTGTTCTGGGGTTGGCCTCTGAGGCTATAGGGCCTCTCTGTCCAGTGGAAGTTCACTGCCCAGAGCTGACTGCGTAATAGTTAGTTACCGGCGCTGTGTTGTTGCTGGGATTGAAAATCCCCCTATAGGCCAGACCCTGTTAACTCCCAGGGACTGATCAGGTTATCTTAATCCTTGATCTCGTTCAGGGTGGAATCTGGGTGTGGCTGTGCTCCTTGCCTGGGGGCTGGGGGGAGGAGACTTACTCTCAGGAGAGAATGGCTGCCCCAGTCCTGGCCTCTGGGGTGTCTCAGCACTCAATTCACTACCACCTCTCCCGGCTCCTCCTCTTTCCCCAGTCTCTCCCCAGATTCCACTCCCCAGCACACTCTCCCTCTCTTCAGCACAGGTGAGTGTCTGTATCCGAAATGTCCCATGAACAGGATTCAGTGAAAACAAACAAACAAATGCCGGCCGCGGAAACGGGGAAGGCTTGGTTTCTGTAAGCTTCTTCTCTTACCGGGACTGCATGGTCAGGTCAGCTCTTCAGGCTGCCCCCTTTAGGCTCAGTCCTCCGTGATCACAGAACCCAGCTCTCAATTTCCCTGGCGGCGCCAGGAATCCCGCAGTTCTCCTTTCCCCCGTCAGGGGCTGTGCCTGTCCCAAGGGACGTGGCTGTCTGCCACGCGGTCTCCCTCCGACTCTCTGGGCTCAGAGGTCAGGCAAACTTTCCTGCCCAAATCCCTGGTTTTTTTTTACCTTTCCAGGGGAGTTCTGCTCTTCCCGGCTGCAAACCCTCTCACCAGCTGAGCAATTTCGCCAATTCGGTGTGAGTGTTACTAGCTTCAGCTTCCATTTGCTCCGGGACACGACCTGGGACACGTCTGCCTATATCGCCGCCATCTTGGTTCTCCCAATTTTTTTAAAAAAATTAAACTTTTCTCCTGTTAGTCTGTGTCAGTTTAATATTCAGACTGAACCAGGAACCCTAAGAGGGACAAGTAAAAATTTTCCCTCCCCTACACATATGCTTCTGGTCAGTGCGCCAGGTGTTGAGTGGCCTTGAAGTTAACTTATAAGTCATTAGTAACAGTTTTGTAAAAAATTAATGACATATAGCAAGCAAATAAACGTACAATCAATTGTTTGTGGTTTCATTTATTGTTTATGGACTGATAGCCAAAGTTTGCTGCATAGTATTGCCATTAAGTATGCTACATAGCACAAGAGAATAAAATTAAAATGCAGAGGTATTGTTTATTTTTTAGTGCTAAACCAATAAGCAAACAACATTTCTCATAAATATAATTTTTTATGAACTCACATAAATTAGCCCTGCAGACTATAGGTCAAAAACTAAAAGTGGGAATTGAGAAGAAGAATCAGTCATTTACAAAATAAAAAAGACCTGGGCACTCCTTACAGCAACAATTGGCAACTGTAATGTTGACACTTCTGTTGAACAATTGTTTTATTCCTTTTGGTGTTTCTTTCATGTCAATAAAATTAAACTGAGGCACCCGTGACTCTTAGTGGCAAAGCTGGCGTGTGTGTTTGTGTGTGTGTGTTTGTGTGTGTGCGTGTGTGTGTGTGTGTGTGTGTGTGTGTGTGATTAAAGAAGCATCTGTTAAAGGTGATGGCTGAAGAGGCAAATGGAAAAAGAAAAGAATCATAAACATACACTCGTTGCCAGTAAGAATATCCATTGGGAATGTGTTTTTATCTACAGAGGTTTGAGAACTCTCTTGAAATGTTTCTAATGACAAATGACAGTTATTATAACATTATTAAAAATGAATCAGTCCTGGCCTGGCACAGAAAATCAACCAATTGATGTTTCTCACCTCTCTCTCTCTCTCTCTCTCTCTCTCTCTCTCTCTCTCTCTCTCTCCATCATTCTGAAATCAATGAAAATCATGTTCTAGGATGAGGATTTAAAAAATGTATCATCCATATTCACTAAATAGGAATATAAACTCTAAAGAAAAGGTTTTTAGCATGACATTATGGAATGACCTTTGAAAATTTACATAAACGATTTTGTTGTTATCATTATTAAATGATTTGGAAAAGTACATTAAGAAAATGATAGTACAATTTGAAGATGACCCAATGTTGAAAAAGGCAACACTATTGGATACTATAGTTATTATTCTGTGTCAGACATTGAGGATATATATAACATGACAAAATTGAATAAATATACAAAAATCTAAGTACACAAATACGTATTTGGAGAAATGTGCTTTAGTACATTTTAAAACTAATGAAGTTTTAGCCTTTGATGAAGTTAAGGAGGTGATAACACAACCCATTTTACTTTGAACAGATCATATTGATATACAGTCAGGGACCAAGTCTCATTAGATATTTTGCTCCCTGAACATAATAGTGTTAATACATAGGAATGCCCGATAAATAACCATTGATTGATGGAAAAAAGCATTATGTCATATGAAAAAGATAAAAGTAAATATTAAGGCAAGTTCATGAAGGAGGGCAGAGAAATAAGTCTATTATTGTGGCAGAGACTTTGTTATATTCCAATATGAATTCTTCTTTTCCACACTGAGGAAATTAAATGCCAGTTTGATCTGGAAAATAACCTACAAAATTAAAGATGATATTTCTGAGCCTCTCTTGGAGACAAGTTCCTGACTAGTTTCCTGGAAGTGTGACTCATCTTAAGTCATATGTACCTTCTGCAAATAGTCTACAATGGTAGAATTGTGACCTCTTTTCTTTTCTAACAGATGGTTGAAAGCAGACCTGATAAGTAAAGATGGAACAGACATGTTTCACCCTGAAGTAGAAGCCATATTTTAGACTTGCAGTAAAAAAAATTAGCCCTAGTTGGTTTCGCTCAGTGTGTAGAGCATCGGCCTGCAGACTGAAGGGTCCCAGGTTTGATTCCAGTCAAGGCCACATGCCTGGGTTGCCAGCTCCATCCCCAGTAGGGGCGTGCAGGAGGGAGCGGATCAATGATTCTCTCTCATCATTGATGTTTCTATCTCTCTATCCTTCTCCCTTCCTCTCTGAAATCAATTTTAAAAAATTAGAAGGAGCCCAGCTACTAGAAATCACAGAATTTCTTTATCAGCCCTGGAATACATATAATTGGATTTTGTTTATATGAGAAAAAAAGTTTATTTTTTCTTATTTGAAATATTTCTTTAGCTTTTCTGTTACTAACATCTAAATCTTATACTAATGCAGTTAGTTTCAAGTATTTTATAAGTATACAGAAATAGGATCAGATATGTGCTATGTAGTTATGGGGGTAGTATATGTTTCAGTTAGTAAAAGCTATATGGAAATATGTTTAACTGACAGCAGTAAGAAATTTCTAAAATTTAGAATTACCTAAAGAAGAAAAGAGATACACCCATAGCAATGGCAGTCTAGGAAATATAAAACAATCCCCCTATCGAGTAAAACTAGAAACCCTCAAGGCAGTATTACAAAAACCTGCTTAAAATCAACGAAAAGCTAAAAAATGTGGTAAATACCAATGGGAGTAAGATCCAGTAGAAGGTGGGAACCCAGAGATATGAATCCAGCACTCATGGTAGTTTTTCATTTGGAATCACCTGCTAATTCCAGGAAAGCAGTGATTGTCAAGGAAATGTATAATAGATGTTGAGAATTTTAAATGGCTAAGAACAAAAATTTCAGTTATATTCTGTCAAGGAGAGAGCACACTGGTAAAGTTCTCATGCTTTGGATTGGGACCGTAAGGATTTCCATCCTGGAATAATATGACACTGTAAATATGCCTGCACTCTAAGTGATGGGAGCTCAGTATCAAATCATTTCAATTTTGTCTGGCTGGCATGGCTCAGTGGCCAAGCATCAACCTATGAACCAGGAGCTCAATGGCTTGATTCCCAGTCAGGGCACATGCCTGAGTTGCAGGCTCAGTGGCAGCCAATCAATGATTCTCTCTCATCACTGATGTTTCTATCTATGTCTCTCTTTTCCTTCCTCTCTCTGAAATAAATAAAAAAAATCATTTCAATTTCTATAATTGGGTTTAGATGATTAGAGATTACCCATACCCCTAGACACCTGCCAGAACCAAAGGTAAATTTCTTCAGAGGAAATATAAATCATTTTTGGCCTGGAATTACTGTTATAATAGTTTTTCATACTTAATATCCTAAACTAAATGAAAAAAAATCACACATTATGAAACAAGAACACAAAAACACTAGCTACAAACCAAGGAAAATATTAAACATTAAAAGCATAACTCTGGGCATAAAAAGAATAGCAATTTTAGACACCAACTTTAATGGCAACTGACTTTTCAAATACATAAAGGACAAGATCAAAAACTGAGTTGAGAATAAAAAAGTGTGAAAGAAATTTAAATGGAAATTCTAGAGCTGAAAATACACTAACTGAAATTAAGAAGGTGGAGCTATTGTTTAATGGATACAGAATTTCAGTTTTACATTTACACAATGGAATACCATGCGATGGTAAAAAGGAACTCTTATATTTTGCTACTGCATGGATGGACCTGAAGATTACAATGCTAAGTGAAATAAGCCAGTCAGAGAAAGACAAATACTATGTGATCTCACTTATATATGGAATCTAATGAACAAAATAAACTGACAAAAATGGAAAAAAAAAGAATTCTGGAAATGGATGGTTGTGATGGTTGCACAACAAAGTGAATGTAATTAATGCCACTGAAAAGTACAATTAAAAATGGTTACGATGGTAATTTTTTATGTTATGTTTATTTTACCAGAATTTAAAAGAACTTAAAAATTTAAAAAAATACATTGAATGTTTAAATAATAGATTGGACAAAATAAGAAACATATTTAGTAAAACGAAATATAACAAAAATGTACAGAATGAAGAATATAGAAAAAAGAAAATTTATATACAAAGTTAATAAAACATGAATGTCTAACATATGTTTAATTGCAATTCCAGAAGAAAAGGATAGAGGGATTGGGAAAAAAACAATGACAAATATTTGCCCCAAAAGGCCAAGGGTAACAAAATCCAAATTCAAGAGAACCTATGCAACACAAGGAGGATAAATTAAAAAACAAAAACACTCTGGCTGGTGTTGCTCAGTGGTTGAGCATTGACCTATGAACCAGGAGGTCATGGTTCAATTCCTGGTCAGGGCACATACCCCCGTTACAGGCTTGATCCCCAGTGTGGGGCATGCAGGAGGCAGGCAATCAATGATTCTCTCTCATTATTGATGTTTCTGTCTCTCTCTTCCTCTCCCTTCCTCTCTAAAATCAATAAAAACATATTAAAAAAATAGAAATACACACAGGAATTTCAGGGTCAAAGTAAAGACAAAGGAAAAATAAATGAGGAATTTATTAGACTTTCATATATCTTCAAATGAAAAAAAAGGGGGGAAGCCAAAAGATGATAGACTGATACATTAGGATGATGAAATAAAATAAATGCTAACCTAGTATAATATAGTCAGCAAAAAATCCAAGAATGAAAGTGCAAGAGAAAAACTTTCACATAAAACTACAATTATTGGTCATTGTCAGACTCCAGTAAATATTAAAGTACATTCTTCAAATAGAAAGGAAATTATCTCAGATGACATGTCATATGTAGAAAACACAAATGATAAATGTATAACATTTGAAAAAATAATTGATACATTAAGTGAAATTAAATTTAAAAACACTAAAAATGCCCAGAGGTTTGGAAAGTAAGCAAAAAAAAGAAGAAGAAAAAAAAGAATTCGGAATGGAAAAAATCGGTTGTGAATGTAATGATAATATAACAATGGTGTAGTATGCAAACAAAAGCAGTGTTAGAGTAAAATTAACATAATTAATTTACACATTTTAAAATAGAATGGCTGAAAAGCAATGACATTAGGCAATTATAATAAAGCAAATTCAATTATAAGGCAATATAAGCAGTAAAGATACAAACGTAAAAATATTGTGTAAACTTTATAATTAAACATTTAACCTAAAGTTTTATAATAACAAAAATTGTCAAATAACCTTGAGCCTTGGGCTAGAAATATATTTCTTGAAATAGGCACACACATTTCAATAAAGAAAAAAATTTCATAGTGCAACTATATTAAAATGTACAGTTTTGGCTCATCAAAATATGTCTAAAAGCATATAAAATAAAACCATAGACTGGAGAGTATATTTGCCATATAATATATATATATATATATATATATATATATATATATATATATATATATATATAATATATGGGTTGGCAAAAGCAGGTTTACAGTTACAGTACAAATACATAATACAATCTACACTAATAAAAGAGAAAAATGGTAATTGGCGTACGACGATACCCTTTTCATTGGCTAATCAGGGCTATATGCAAATTAACTGCCAACTATGATTGGCAGTTAACTGCCAACAAGATGGCGGTTAATTTGCATATGTAGGCACAATGCAGGGAGGCGAAAGGGAAAGCAGGAAGAAGCCCCCTGCCACTGACAGTGATCAGAAACCCAGGGGGGAGCTAAGAGCTGGGGGGCAGGGCAAAGGTGGCCCTGGGGCCACCTTTGCCCTGCCCCCCAGCCATGATCGGAGAATTAGGCGCCTTTGTCGTCCTGGCCAGTGATAGCAGGAAGTAGGGGTGGAGCCAGCAATGGGAGCTGGACACGGTTGAAGCTGGCAGTCCCGGGAGCTAGGGGTCCCTTGCCTGGGCCTAAAGCGGAGCCCGCGATCGCGGGGCCGCTGCAGCTGCGGGTCCCCGCTGCCCGGGCCGGACGCCTAGGCCAGAGGCGTTAGGCCTGGGCAGGGGCGGAGCCTGCAACCGCGGGGAGCTGGGGGTCCCCTGCCCAGGCCTGACACCTCTGCTGGAGGCCTCAGGCCTGGTCAAGGGGCCGAGCCGGTGATTGGTGATCGGAGCGTGATGAGGGTCAACTCCTCTGGCCGAGGCATCAGGCCTGGGCGGGGGGCTGAGCCGGGGACTGGGGGGATATGATGGTCCCCTCGCCCAGGCCTGAAGCCTGGGTCAGAGGCGTCAGGCTTGGGTGGGGGGTGGAGCAAGCGATCAGAGGGAGATGGGGGTCCCCTGCCCAGGCATGATTCCTGGGCCAGAGGCCTCAGGCCTGGGCGGGGGCCAGAGCCAGTGATCGGGGGGAGATGGGGGTTCTCTTTCCAAGCCTGACATCTCTGGCGGAGGCGTCAGGCCTGGGCAAGGGGCCGATCAGGTGATCAGAGGGTGATGGGGGTCTACACCTCTGGCTGAGGCATCAGGCCTGGGCTGGGGGCAGAACCAGTGATGGGGGGAAATGAGGGTCCCCTGCCCAGGCCTGAAACCTCTGTCAGAGGCGTCAGGCCTGGGCAAGGGGCCGATCCTGCGATTGGAGGGTGATGGGGGTCAATGCCTGAGGGCTCCCAGTATGTGAGAGGGGGCAGGTTGGGCTGAGGGACACTCCCCCCACACACACACCCAGTGCACGAATTTCGTGCACCGGGCCCCTAGTACTTAATAAATAATATATAAATAACCTCTGTGTTTTGTGTACACATAACTGTAAACCTACATTTGTCCACTCCTGTATATAATCTACAAAGGCTTACATAAAAATCTATTAAAAACTTCTATAATTAATGTTAAAAAGGCTCATAACCCAATTTAAAAAATGGGGAAAGGGCTGGAATAGGCATTTCAATAATGAAAATATTGAAAGAACCGACATATTTTAAAATGTGTCAAACCTCAATAATAAGGAAACTGAAAAGGAAAGTAAGAAAACAATACATCAAAATATACAATTGTGTCAAAAAGAACAAAATACTTAGAAATAATCATCAGAAGGTGAAAATTTGTGCACAGAAAACTACAAAACATTGCAGAAAGAAACTAAATTAAGTTATTTTTTAATGGGTAAAGTACTTTGTAAGATAAAAAAAAAATTATTCTAAAGATGGATGGTCACGTGATGTTGAGCAACAGTGGGAATATACATTTAAAAATGTTTAAAATGGCCCTGGCTGGGTTGCTCAGTTGGTTGGAGAGTCGTACCATACACCAAAAGGTTGCATGTCCAATTCCGGGTCAGGGCACATAATGAGGTTGGGGTTAGAACAGATCCTCAGTCATTTTGGTGTTAGCCAGAGGGAAAGGGGCACTTGGGTAGGTGTAAGCAGTGAAAGGGGGTGTGAGGCTGGGTAAATGGGGACAGAAAGACACTTTATTTTGGGCAGGAGGCATACGATGCAGTGCACAGATCACGTTTTGTTGAATTGAACACTTGTAACCTGTATGGTTTTGTGGACCAAAATCACTCAAATAAATTCAGTAAAAAAAGAAGCATTCATACAGGTATCCAAAAAAAGAAGAAGAAACAAAAGGCTGGGAAATTGTTTCAAATAAACACAGAAAATGGTCTGTAACAGGTAGAAACACAAAGGTTTTGTTCCTAAAATTTTCATACCAAAATATAAAGAAGTGAATAGAAAACTTGTTGAAAATATAAAAACAAGATTGCAAATGAAAAAATTAAAAGGCCTTTTGTACACTTAGAAATATATTCAATCTAACTAATAATCAGATAAAGCAAATTAAAACTTCAGTGAAGCCCTAGCCTGTTTGGCTCAGTGGATAGAGTGTCAGCCTGCAGAGCGAAGGGTTGAGGAAACTCTATACTGCTTTCCACAGTGGCTGCACCATTCTGCATTCTCACCAGCAGTGTACAAGTGTTCCCTTTTCTCCACATCTTTGCCAACACTTGCCATTTGTTGATTTGTTGATGATAGCCATTCTGACAGGTGTGAGGTGATAACTCCTTGTCATTTTAATTTGCATCTCTTGGGTGATTAGTGACTTTGATCATTTTATTATGTCTCTTGGCCATCTGTATGTTCACTTTAAAGAAGTATCTATTTAGGTTCTCTGCCTGCCCATTTTTAATTGGTTTGTTTGTCTTCCTTTTGTTAAGTTGTGTGAGTTCCTTATATATTTTGAACATTAACCCCTTATTGGATGTATCATTGGCAAATATGTTCTCCCATACAGTGGGTTCCATTTTCATTTTGTTGATGGTTTCCTTTGCTGTGCAGAGCTTTACAATCCTTATTAAAATACCAACAGTATATTTCACAGATGTAGAACAAACAGTAAAAAAATTTATATGGAACCAAAAAAGACCCTGAATAGCCGCAGCAATCTTGAGAAAGAAAAAAAAAAATTGGAGACATCATAATACCAGATATCAAGTTATACTACAAAGTCACTGTACTCAAAACAGCCTGGTACGGGTACAAGAACAGGCATATAGATTCATGGAACAGAACAGAGAACCCAGAAATCGACCCAAGCCATTATGCTCAATTAATATTTGACAAAGGAGGCAAGAGCATACAATGGAGTAAAGACAGTCTTTTTAATAAATTGTGCTAGGAAAACTGGACAGGTGCATGCAAAAAAAAAAAATGAAACCAGACCACCAACTTACACCATATGCAAGAATAAACTCAAAATGGATAAAAGACTTAAATATACATCACAGAACCATAAAAGTCTTAGAAGAAACCATAGGCAGGAAAATCCCAGACATCTCTCATAGCAATATGTTTACGGATACATCTCCTTGGGCAAAGGAAACTAAGGAGAAATTAAACAAAGGGGACTACATCAAAATAGTAATTTTTTAAATCCTTCTGAATCCCCAAATAACAACAAATAGAGCAACTTTTTGCACTCAAGAGAAATAACTGAAGTTGCAGAAATCAGAATAATCATGATAGCGGTAACAAATTGACCTAGAATATAAAATGCTCTATGCTTTTCATAGATAGTTTACTTAAACCTTGTTTATAATTAGCAAGTCTTAAAATAAAAATGCCCTCAATTTTGAACTTTTTTTGTATTATACTTGCTCTTTCTGCAGGTTACCTCATAGGCAGTATTTTTTTTCTAAGCAGTAGATATATTGATATTTATAGAGATGATTTAGATAATTGAAATAGATGTGGACACATAGTTGCACATGCATGCTGTGGTGAGAAGATAGCAGTGACAGCATAAATGTTCAACAGTCATGAGACCTCACATTAAAAATGTCAGAAAAACTAGATAGCAAAATCAAAATCCTATGGACAAAATTTAACATAAAATTAGATCTCGTGTCGTCTCCACAAACCCTAAAACACAACTAGGTAAGCACATGCATAAGTTTAGAAAAGGAGTGTACAAAGCATAGAAAAGAAGTTGGCATCTAATGCATCTGGGTATAGAAGCATCTCAAAAGATCCAACAGGTTTTCCGTGAAAATTATGGCATTCTAATCAGAGAACCAAACATAAACCTGTCTCATTCAATATGCTAGCAAGTGAATGCAAGGGCTTGTAATATGGTCCTACACAGGTGGAGTAGTGTAGACTGCATGAACTGTTGAAACTGAGGCACCAGACTTGCCTTCTTAGAAAAGGCCCCACACAGAGGAAAAATCACTGGGAGTGAAGTTAAAATTGACAACACTAGAGATGAGAAAGAAAAATGGAAGAGAAAGTCCAAATAAAAGTGGGGAGGAATAAAATCAATAAATCTCAGTATATTTGAGCACTAAAAAAAAATGGAGACATGTTCATAGGTAAAAATCAAAACTACCTTGATCTATGTCTCTGAAAGCTTAAGAGAATTTAAATTTTACAAATAACTGAGCTACTAAAACTAGCAGAATCAAATCCCCAGATAATGCCCTAGCTGGTTTAGTTCAGTGGATAGAGCTTTGGCCTGCCGACCAAAGGGTCCCGGGTTCAATTCCAGTCAAGGGCATGTACTTAGGTTGCAGGCTCTTCCCTGACTCCAGCCCTGGTCAGGGTGCAGCCAGGAGGCAACCAATAGATGTGTTTCTCTCACATCAATGTTTCTCTCTGTCTTTCCCTCTCTCTTCCACTCTCCCTAAAAATCAATAGAAAAATATCCTCGGGTGAAGATTAACAAAAACAAACAAACAAATATCCCCAGAAAAGATTGCTATCAGAGAGAACAGGAAGCAGAATGAAAATCCTTGTAAGAAATAAAAGCATGTCAAAAAGGCATGCCCAAAGAATAATTATTTTAACTATCAATTTAAAGATGACCTAAAAAAACATTAAACTGATGCAACAAGATTTAAAAGAAAAATATAACTTATAAAAAGCCTCATTTATGAGGTAATAAAACTCAAAAAGCCAATTACAAATAAAATAAAAAGTATTTCAAAAATAAAATAAATATAAAAGGGATCATGAATGTGAATAAATATTTTAAACACTTTACAGAAAGGGACAGGTGAAAGAGGAATACTTTCAAAACTTACAAAAAGAAATAGCAAAAGATAAAAATGATTCATGCAAAACTGACAAATAGTGAATATTGGTATAGAAGAGTTAAAATGTATAATAAAATTTATTAAAGAGGAAAACAAAAAACCTAGAGGCAGAACAAATCCTAAAATTCAAATTTAAAAAAAAAATTAGGTTTGCAATTGAAACAGAATACCTGAGAAACATGCACTTGAGAAAATTCAAGTACATAATGATAAACACAATGACACTGTGTTGTAAGAGATTGAAATTACTGAACTTCAGGAAATGGAAAAAAATAATTGGGTTTCTTGCCCTAGCCAGTTTATGTCAGTGGTCAGAGCCCAGGACTGAAGGGTCTCGGGTCAAGGGCATGTACTTAAGGTGCAGGCTCAATCCCCTGCCCCTGTTAGGGCTCCTGGGGGAGGCAACCAATAGATGTGTCTCTCTCACTTCAATGTTTCTCTCTCTCTGTCTCTCCCCTTGCCTTCCATTCTCAATGGAAAAAAAAGATATCCTCAGGTGAGAATTACCAAATACAAAAATAATAACTGTGTTTCTTAGATAAAATGTCAAGTAGCTAAACAAAATATCCAGAGACTGTGACATAAGACATGGTGGTAAGCATTAAACATGTAAATTACTAATAGGACTAAGACTAAATGAGATTTAAATGAAAGAGAGATTATATTATGTAATGGATATATGTGCAGATGGTATAGATATAACCACAAAAAAGGTATTGTGTGGGCAGAATGTACATACAAAAACATTTAAAACTATTCTTATTAATTGTATTGATGTTTGTAGCATAATATTTTCAAAGGCTGTTGTGTATATAATTTGGAATAAATATATAAATAATTATTGGGTATACCCTTTCTTTTATCCCCTGAGGCTATGACATGATATTTGATGATGAGGACTCACAGTGTAGGAAAGAGGAGAGGGAAATGTATTGCAATAAAAGGTATGTTAAACAAAGAGAAAAGTAAATTCTTATTTTGTGTTTTGCAATTTTTAAAAGCCTATGTGTGTGAAATTATGGAAGCATGCAACTGGCGATTTTCTGAGGGAGGGAGATGGGAAGAAATTAACTTAAGAATTTATGTGCATATATGCATCACCCAAGGATACAGACAATAGTGCAGTGAAGGCCTGGGGAGGAGGAAGGAATGGGAAGGAGAGGAGCAAAAATGGGACATCTGTTATCCTTTCAACAATAAAGATAAATGAAAAACAAAAAGAAACCATAAAATTATACAATTCACTATAAGACTATAACACTAAAATTTAACTATAACACTATACATCTAATTATTAGAGCTATAAAAACTATAGAACAATCACTCTAAGTATAACACTGTAACTGAAAATAAATTTTATAATTGTAACAATAAATCTATAATTATAATATAAATATATAACTAGAACTATGAATCTAAAACTTTGACTCTGTAACCGTAAATACCACTCTATAAACATAAAACTATAAAAAATGAAATCACTCTAACTATAAACATAATATTATAACTATAACACAAATTATATTACAAATACCATAAATATAACATACATATAATACTAGAACTATAATTACTATAATGATAACTACATTAAGTAACTATAACTATATCTCTATTACTAAATATGTAGTAATACAACAGTATAAAATGACTACAACATAATAATATTAACTATAAATCTATAACTACATCTATGATTCCATAATTTGAATGTAAAATAAATACCTAGCCCAAGTACACTATAATGAGACCCATGATTCTATAAAAATAACCATGCTATAAACTAAAAATAACCTTATAACTATAATACTACAATTATAACATATTCACTGTAACTGCAACACTACAACTATCAAATCATTATGACTATAACACTAGAACTGTATAAATGATACTACCAGACCATACTTATATATGTTATTATCACAATATAATACTAAACCATATCACTAACACTATAACTATATCACTAACAATATACTACTAACACTACAGCTATAGCACTAGAACAACACTGTTAGTACTATAACACTATAACTATATCGCTATATAGTGATAGTACTATAATTATGATGAATGGTATATAATTATAACTAATTTCTGACACTTTATCCATCCTATATAATAATCCTATATAATAAGAGCATAATATGCAAATTGAGCAAACAGTGGAATGATCAGGTCGGCAGGGGGCAGGGCCAGTGAGCAGACGGCACCAGGCCAGTCAAGGCATGTGCCAGTGCACAAAGAGAGGGGATGGCCACTCACTACTGGCACCAGCCCCTGATTGCGACCAGTGGTGGCAGAGGGGCAATGAGAGGGGTGGAGCTGGCCGCTCGCTGCTAGTGCTGTCCCCTGATCGGCCTGCTGGTCAACTCCTGCAGAGGGAGGGCCAGACTGTGGCTTAAGCCCTAAGCCATCAGTAGGACATCCCTTAAGGGCTCCTGGACTGCGAGAGGGCGCAGGCCAGGCTGAGGGACCCCACACCCCCGAGTGCACAAATTTTCATGCACCGGGCCTCTAGTAACTCTATAAATATATCTAAAACAGGGGTCCTCAAACTATGGTCCGCGGGCCACATGCAAATACAAATATTGTATTTGTTCCCATTTTGTTTTTTTACTTCAAAATAAGATATGTGCAGTGTGCATAGAAATTTGTTCATAGTTTTTTTTCAAACTCTAGTCCGGCCCTCCAATGGTCTGAGGGACAGTGAACTGACCCCTGTTGAAAAAGTTTGAGGACCCCTGATCTAAAACTTTAAAACTATAACACTATATCATTAATTTTATGCAACTATAAAAATAACTATAAATATTATTCTGTAACTATGACATTAACTGAAATATAAAATTCTAACTGAAAAATGACACTAATCATAAAACTACAAACATAAATAGGTAAAACACAAACACTATAATATTAGAAATATAATGATAGTGATAACTGTAACTATATCAATACAATTATTAACTTAGCAGTAGAAATATAACTAAATACTATAAATATAACTATTTTACCATAACTACAGCACTGCACTATAGCTATAGTGCTATAAAAATAAAATTATTATAGCTCTATAACTCAATAAAAATAAGTATAACTATATAACAATAACTTTATCACTATAACTAGCACTATGATCTATAACCAAAACTATAACACTAAACTCTAACTTTGGTTCTACAACTATAACTATGGAAAACAATATTAAAAATGGAACTGCCTATGAGCTAGTGATTCTACTTCTGGGTGTATATCTGAAGAAACTCAAAATACTAATTTGAAAGAGTATATGCGGTCCTGTGTTCATTGCAACAGCCAAGATATGGAAGCAACCCAAGTACCCATCAATGCACAGGTAGATTAAAAATAAAAACTGTGCTACATACACATAATGGAATACTACTCGGCCATAAAAAAGAATGAAATCTTACCATTTGCTACAGCATGGATGAACCTAGACAGTATTATGTTCAGTGAAATAATTCAGAGAAAGACAAATACCATATGATCTCAGTTATATGTGGAATCTAAAGAGCAAAATAAATGAGCAAACAAAATAGAAACAGACTCAGATATAGAGATCACACAAATGTTGTGAGAGGGAGGGGGTAGGGGATGGGTAAAATAGGTGAAGTAATTAAGAAGTTACAAAATAGTCATGAGGATGTACAGTAAAGGGCATATCCTATATAATAAGTCTATTACGCTAAGTGTCTGGTCGGCCATTCAACCAATCAAAGTATAATCTGCTAATGATATGCTAAGGCTGCTCCACAGCTCGCTATGATGTGCACTGATCACCAGGGGGCAGATGCTCCTATCTGTAGGTTAGCTTGCTGCAGGGGTCTGGCAGATCGGGACTGAGTGAGACAGGCAGGACATGCCCTGGAGCCCTCCTGTGGTCCCTCTCTGGCTGGTCAACCTCCTGTGTCCCTCCCCGGCCCCGATATGCACCAGTGGGGTCCCTCAGCCTGACCTGCACCCTCTCGCAATCTGGTCCGAGGGACCCCCTCCCTTGAGTGCATGAATTTCATGCACCGGGCCTCTAGTAGTCAATAAAAAGGGTAAAATAGGTCAAATATATGGTGATGGAAGAAAATTTATCTTTGACTGGTAGGCAGAAAATGCAATATTCAGATGATGTATCACAGAATTTTACACTTGAAATCTATATAATCTTATTAACCAACGACATCCCAAATATTTAATTAAAAGTATAATAACTGTGTATGCTACTAGGTTGGTACTGGAAATATTGGGGAAAAACATTGTAAATTATATGATTGTCTAGTCCAGTGATAGTGAACCTTTTGAGCTCAGCGTGTCAGCATTTTGAAAAACCCTAACTTAACTCTGGTGCAGTGTCACATATAGAATTTTTTTGATATTTGCAACCATAGTAAAACAAAGACTTATTTTTTTAAAAATATTTTTATTGATTTCAGAGAGGAAGGAAGAGGGAGAGAGAGATAGAAACATCCATGATGAGAGAGAATCATGGATCGGCTGCCTCCTGCAAGTCCCCCACTGGGGATTGAGCCCACAACCAGGGCATATGCCCTTGACCGGAATCGAACCTGCGACCCTTCAGTTCGAAGGCTGACGCTCTATCCACTGAGCCAAACAGGCCAGGGCAAGACTTATATTTTTGATATTTATTTTATATATTTAAATGCCATTTAACAAAGAAAAATCAACCAAAAAAATGAGTTCACGTGTCACCTCTGACACGCATGTCATAGGTTGGCCATCACTGGTTTAGTCACTATATTGTACACCTGAAATTAATAAAAAATAAATTTGGAGGTAAACTGTAATTGAAAAATAAAATTAGAAAAAATAATTTTAAAGCAGGTATCTTAAAATTCTTCAAAAATTATAAACTTTTATATAACAAATAAAAAGCAGATAATCTAAGCAAATAGAATTTATAAAAAAATAAAAAAGAAAATTAAAAAACTGAAATGTTAATAAGTGTGCTAGAGTCAATAATAGAGTGGATATAAAAATAAGATAGAATCATTGAATTTGAAGACAGAAAAATAGAATTTGCATTGTCAGAAAAATCGAAAAAGTATTGACTAGAAAAAAATAAACAGAGCCTTAGACTTGTGAGACTATAACAAAAGATTCAATATTTAAACTATCAGAGTCCCAGATGGAGAGGAGAAAGATAATGAAGCTTAGAGACCATTTAAAGAAGTTAATGAGCCCAGCCAGCATGCTCAGTGGTTGAGCATTGACTTATGAACCAGGAGGTCATGGTTCAATTCCTGGTCAGGGCACATGCTCAGGTTGCAAGCTCGATCTCCAGTGTGGGGCATGAAGGAGGCAGCCAATCAATGATTCTTTCTCATCAGTGATGTTTCTATCTCTATATCCCTCTCCCTTCTCTCTCTAAAAAATTAATACAAACATATTTTTAAAAAAAGAAGTAAATGAAAATTTCCCAAGTATGGAGAATGATACCAACCTACAAAAAAAGAAGAAGTCCTAAATAGGATCAGCCCAGACAGATCTACACACACACACACACACACACACACACACACACACACACACACACACGTCATAATTAAATGTTTGAAAAGTAAAAACAAAAACTTGAAAGCAGACAGAGAGAAGTAGACAGTACAGTATAATGACACCAATTTGAATCACAGTACATTTCTCCTCTGTAACCATGGAGGCCAGAGGAAGTGGAACAATGTTTACAAAGCATTTTCAACCATGAATTTGACATCTGTTAATTCACTTATTTTTTTTAGAAATGAGAATAAAATAAAGATATTCTCAGACTAAGAATAGTTAAAATTTATAGTTAGCAGGCCTACTTTTAAATATTAGCTAAAGGAAGTTCTTCAAAACTAACAAAAATGATGAAAGAAATCTTAGAGCATCAGAAAAGAAAAAAATACTTTCTAATAAAGAGGGAATACGCTAATTGACCCTCACACCATCGCAAAGATGGTGGCACCCACAGCCAATAAGGAGGGAGTATGCTAATTGACTGCCCCACCCTCAAAGATGGTGGTACCCACAGCCACAAGATGGTGGTGCCTAGTCCCCTAAGCCCCGCTAGGGTGGCAGGTGCATAGTAAGGCTGAGCCTACTCCCGGATAGGCCCAGCCGCTCCGTGCGCCTGCCTCCGGAGTCCCCCAGTCCCCTCAGCCCCCCAGCCACCCAGGGCCGGCCCAAGGCTCAGGTAACCAGGGCCGGCCAAGACTTGTGCTGCTGGCAGTGGCAGCAGGAGAGATATGATGGGGTGTTGCCTTCCCCTGATCGCTGGGTCACCTCCCACCCCTGAGGGCTCTCAGACTGTGAGAGGGGGCAGGCTGGGCTGAGGAAAGCCCCTCCAGTGCATGAATTTTCATGCGCCGGGCCTCTAGTTAAATATAAGAAGCTAAAATATGAGTTCATAAAATATAGACTTTCCATTTCCTTCTGAATTTTTAAAATGTTTTTTAAAATTTAGCTTTATTATTGAAAGTATTATAGATATCCCCTTTTTTCCCATTGACACCTTCTACCCTGCCTCTGTCCCCACTCCCAAACCCTCACCACACCAATCTGTGTCCATGGGTTATGCATATATGCATACAAATTCTTTGGTTAATCTCTTCTCCCCCTCCTTCCCTCTGTAATTCATCACATTTGATGATTGAAACATAAATTACAATACTAACAAATAATTATGACAATGATATTTAAAAGTGAGGAAGGTTAAGAGATGTAAATGGAAGTAAGGTCTCAGAATTTCATTGTAAGTGGTAAAACACTATTATGAATAGACGCTGATGAGTAACTCAAGTATATTGTAATGCCTACAGTAACCACTAAGAAAACTATACAAACGGATACTTCCAAAAATAAATCAAAATAAAATTCTAAAAATATATTCAAATAATCCTCAGGAAGGCAAAAATAAACAGAAAATGAGAACCTAAGGAAACAAAGAACAGAGAACAAAGAACCACAAAGAAAAATGAAAAAATAACTTCAGTATTAAAAAATATAGGAAGTTTGAAAGTAAAATAATAGGAAAAGATTATACCATGCAGAAATAAAACATGAGTGACAGTATTGATATTAGATATATATCAAAACAGATAAAATTTGTAGAGACAAAGAGAGACATTACATAATGATAAAAGAAGCAATTCTCCCGAAAGATATAAGATAACTAAATGTACTAGTATTGAAAAATAAGTATTGATTTGTGTTAATAGGCACATACTGCCCTAGCCAGGTGGCTCAGCAAGTTGGAGCATCATCTCTGTAAATCAAAAGGTTGCAGGTTTGATTCCTGGTCAGGGCACATACCTAGATTGTAGGTTCAGTCTCCAGTCGGGGCACATACAGGAAGCAATTGATCAATGTTTCTCTTTCACATCTCTCTCTCTTCCTCTCTCACTTAAAAAAAATCAATAAAAACATATCCTCAGGTTAGGAATAAACTAACAATAGGCACATTCTGCATCAAAATATAAAATGGAACATTAACCTAAAAAGGAGGGATGGAGGTAGAAAAGAGCAGAGTTTTGTACACTATTGGCATTAAGTTGGTATTAAGTTAACTGGAATTTTGTAAGTTCAGATGTTATTTTAATTATGAGGGTAACCACTAAATAAGTAACTAGACATAAAAAGAAACAGAAAAGGGAATCTCATTAGAAATAGATAACAATCACAAAACAAAGCAGTAATGTATGGATTGAGAAGCATAAAATGTATCACATATAGAAAACAAATAGGAAAATGGCAGAGGAAGTCTTTCTTTATCAGTAATATAAATGGGTGAAAATCCCCAATTAAAAGGGGAAAAAGTTATGGAAAGACATTTTACTAAAAAAGATAAACAGATAGCAAAAAAGTATACGAAAAGGTATTCAATGTGAACCATCATG
The DNA here is from genome assembly GCF_963259705.1 of Myotis daubentonii. Taxonomy (NCBI): domain Eukaryota; kingdom Metazoa; phylum Chordata; class Mammalia; order Chiroptera; family Vespertilionidae; genus Myotis; species Myotis daubentonii. Next base: position 32,659,994 of record NC_081861.1, on the reverse strand, counting down.
GGAATTCAAAATATAAACACAATAAAGTGTCAATACATCCTTATAAACTTTAATAAATTAATGACAGCATAAATGCTGGTGAGGATTCAGAGAAAGTGAATTGCTAATATGTGTTGGTGGGAATGTAATATGATACAACATAATCTGGAAAACAATTTTGCACTTTGTTATAAAACAAACCATGTAATTGCCATCCAACATAGCAATTGAACCTCTCAGAATTTATCCCATAAAAGTGAAAACTTATGTTCACACACAAAACACATTCTGTACATAGACATTAATAGAGTTTTATCCCTAATATTCAAAAACTAAAATCTTTCCAAATATCCTTCAACAAGTAAATGTTTAAATAAATGGTGGTATGCTCATATCTGGAATACTACTCAGTAATGGAAAAGAAACAACTATTTAGACTCACAACAACTTAGATGAATCTCAATGAAATTACGCTGAATAAAATAAATCCATCTCAAAATATTATGCATTGTACAATTCTACTTAAATTACATTTTTTTGAATTTACAAAACTACCAAAAAATCACCATTGTGGAAAAATCTTACTGAAGGTGTTATGTTTTCTTTGTACAGGAAAGATATTTGTAGATGATACAGAAAATTCCCCTGGCAGAAATGATATTTCTTTCTGTGTACTGGTTTCTAGAGACTATTAGTATGCAAGCTTTAAATTTGTAAAATGTTTTGAAGCGATGGTTTGAATTGTGCTTTGGGAGAAGAGTAAAACCTTAAACTATAAAATATATCACTGTCTTCATCTGTGCTCAAATGTAATATTATTAGCAAATGCTTTCCTGACCAGCATAAACTCAAACCCAGCCCTGAACAGTTGTTTTTTGTCCTTTATCTATTTTTTTTGCATAGCAGTTACCACCATCTGGTACACTATGTATTCACTTCTTTGTTTTTGTCTTTCTCCATCTCACTGGGGTATAAGCTCCATAAGAGAATATTTATTCTCTCACTGTGATATTCCCAACAAAGTTGCTGGAACAAATGTGCTCAATAATGATTTGTTAAATGAATATACAAATGACTGTGGGAACCCTAATCAGAGTACACACTAGATGTTCAAGGCCAATTTGCAGAGTACGCTGGATGGTCAAGGCCAAGTTGTCATATGCAGGTGCAAAAGCAAGGGCACAGCAATCTTACTGTATACTTTTCTATAACCCAAATATTGACGTCACTATTTGGCAAGAAGCTTCTTTTGTCTGAGCTAGTATAAAATGTGTTACTGAGCAGCCGGTGGCTGGCTGCTTGGTTGGGCTGCTTTCTTACCAGTGGCTCTTATGTTTGCAGCTGCTTTATGTGGCTGCTTTGTTAGTAGCTACTTTGTAAGGCTACTTTGAAGAACTGTTTTGTCTGATGGCTCCTTGTCAGCAATGACTACTTAGTTTGCAATAAAGTCTCTCATACACTCCTACGATTGTTCATATCTTCAGATCTGTGCTCCCACAATGACATATCTATATATATAAAAGGCTAATATGCTAAGTGTCCAAATGTCCAGTTGCTATGATGCACACTGACCACCAGGGGGCATACACTCAATGCAGGAACTGCCGTGACACACACTGGCTATTTATGGAGAAACGGCACCATGGACCTGGCGCCCACAAAGCAACACTCGGCTTCCCCCAAGTGGGACACAGGCCCTTCCACCACCCCAGAGTGACACCCTACCACATTGCAGCTGATGCTGTCAAGACCCCATGGCATGAAATGTGGCCCACTGCCCAGCCCAGTCCCAAAACATTGGATGTGGGCACTGGGTAATGACATCACATAGCGATGCCCGGCTTTCTCTCCCTAGCGACTAGCCTCCTTGGAGTTTCTTCAGCCCAGGAACATGACTTGCTTTATAGCCAGCTGGAAACATTTTACACTTTAACCAAATGTCTGTGAAGCATTTTCCCATGCCTCATCTCATTTGATCCTCACAGAAGTCCTGGAGTAGGTAGATAGGAAACTCTGTGGAATCCTATTTTCTTTTCATTAGCCAGAAAATGGAGATTTAGAAAGCTTAGAAACTTGACCCGACTGAAAAGAAGTAATAAATGGTGGACCTTGAATATGACTTCAGGTTTTCTCACTGCGCAGAATATAGTCAAACACTGCTGCAGTTAAATATTTTACCTTGTTCTCCCTGCATGATCTACAATAATAATCTGCTTTGTGTTGATATTTACTGCTCTGCTGCTAACAATTACCTGAAAGAGAAGTTGGGATGCTTCCCTGGGCTGGAAAAGGTTTAGGTAAATCAGAAAACAGGTCTAATTAAGCAAGTTTATTTTATATCTATAAAAGACTAAGTTGATTCGCGCATGCACAATACATATAAAGCTCTAGCTGGCGCCAATTGCACATGTGTGTTTCAATCTGGCATTATCAATCGTGAATTTGGTTGACACTTCCATTATAGAGAAAGGGCGAATAGCAATATTAAAATATTTCTTCTAATTATTTTCCTTTCAATGTGCACGAATTTGTTCATTGGGCTACTAGTTTGATTATAAGAGAATGTTTTGTCCTTTCAATGATTATAACTCCCTCTGTCGATCTTTTATCTCAAGCATTCACTGACAAGAATGATTTAGATATCAGAAATATTTTAATCATACTGGTCATAAAACCATGTATTTGAAATATGATATTAGCTCTCTTTTTTACTCAAAGTTGCAATATGTTTTATTAAGCAAAAAGTTGTCTGATAACACATATAGCCAGATTAGTGAAAGATTTCAACTTACTGGGGTATAAATATGACAAGTTTTTTTTTTCAAGGAGCACTATCAACTGTTTCAGTTCAATTCTTGTTTATTTCCTAGGCATTGATATCCCTTAACAACTCATTTAAATTCCATACCTTTCATAGTTTTTTAGATATGAAAGAAGTCTCATTTCAGTTAAGTCTTGCCCTATTCATAATAAAATTTAATCCCTTATTCATTTCCAAGTTCTCTTCCTTCTTGCCCACTGCAACCTTCCCCTCACTCCAAAATAATTGATAATGCCAGGAGGAATGGGGAGGCATTATCTTTTCTAAATTTGCCTCTTTTTTCTGAGAATGCCCTTCTGTTATTGGGGTGGAGAAGAAGGAGAGGGTTAAAAAAATGTAGCCCCTTAAGGGGCCTCCTCTGACAAGGTTGCAGTCATGTCCTTAATCTAAATGGCACTCTAGCTTATTGTCTAGAATTTTTGGTTTGATGAGGGCAGAAATTGGCATCTGACATTGAGAATTGTTCCCTTTGAGATTTAGCAACATTTGGTGCCATTTATTTCTTTTGTGAAAAAGTAGATAGCTACTAAGGAGGGCTCTCAGTGGCTCAACTTGGCCAAATTGGAAGAGAGAGAGAGAGAGAGAGAGAGAGAGAGAGAGAGAGAGAGAGAGAGAGAGAGAGAGACTAGCAGCCATTTATAAGCAGGGCTTCTCATACAAACCACATTTCAGAAAGAAATCTGCATCAAGTTCCCTGCCTCTGTCACTGAACTGTCTGCCTGCACTGTGTCCTTCCTGCTATATCAGCGAACCCTTATAGAGGAGTCCCTGGAATTGTATTTCAACAGGTAGGAATGAGGCTTTTCTCTTTCAACCAGAGCTGCACAGCTATATATCCATCAACATCTTCATCGACCAATCAGAGTAACTCCATTCTGTCCAATCAGGACAGTGCCTTTTGGACCAAACTGCAAAGATTTAGATGTCCCCTTTGCATGAGGATGGACCAGTCAGGGTCCAGGAAGGGGGACTCTGTCTATATCAGTCAGCTTCCCTCTGGCTCAGAGTGCACACTTTTCCTTTTTACTGAAGACTACCTTTCTCTGGCTGGTGCTGAAACACCAAAGACAGAGACATGGAAAATGTCTCACTGGAGCAGAGTGGAGCAGATCAGCATAGGAGCAGATCAGAGCAAAGCAGAGTTGTCTAACAAGAGAGGGGCCTGGCCCCAGGGCTGCCTGGACCCAGAGCCACCTCACCCAAGAGCCTCCTAACATCCATGCTGTGTCACCACCCTGCTGCTTCAAAATTGAGCTGTAAGGTTATTGAGATGTTCCACAGCCGTGTGGTACTCACAGCCTTGATGTATCACAATTGAGCTGTTTGCACTGAATAAAGTTTCCTTCTTTACTAAACCACAAATTGGGGATTCCTCTACATATTAAACTAATGGCAAGGACCACCAGTTGACATCTTGATATACTGTATGTGCCTTTGTTCCATATTGCAATAGTTGTTCCAAACCTATAGGTGCCAAACTCATTTTATCTGTGTGACCGTTATTACAAAGGCAGCAATGAATTTAAATCTCTTCCTCTATAATTTCCAAAAATGGGGAATTTGAGGTTTGCGTCCTTTGCCATTTTTTAATGTAACCCCCCCATATCTCTAATGTTACTTACACTTCTGATAATACTGTATGGTTTCTCAAGCCTAAAGGCTGTGGACACATTCAACTAGGATTTAAAAAGTTGGTATCTACTTCTTGTAAATACCTGCATTTCATAAGTGATTTTCTCCCCTATGGTTTCTGAGAAAAAATATGTAATGGCTGACCTACTATGGCTACTATGTATTATTTTTTCCTCCTCAATAAATGATATTTTATGGATTTTCATGGTGGGGAAGCAGGTGGCTAAATTGAGTCAAACAAAACACTTCTCTATAAATTTAAACTTTACTGCAGCAAATCCAGAATTTAAATATGGTTTAGCCAGAAGGTAGGAACATAAATAAGGGGACCTCCTCCAGTGTTTGGAAAGGTGTTATTAAATTTAACAAAATATAACAATCTTTTCTTATAAAGTTGTTTTTTTAAAAAAATTAGTGTTAAAGATATTTTAAAGACGTATCATGAAATTGATCTATTTTTATAGATGTAAAGAAGCCAAGATTTCAGCTCTGAGGAGACGCTCCCTCTCCATTACACACATTGCTTACTGCTGAGCTATCTTTCTCCCCCAGCAAACTGTGAATTCTTTAAAGAAAAAGAATGAGACTTATATTTCTGTGCATTCAGCTATAAGCTCGGGGTCAAAACATATGTGGTTCTTATGAAACATCTGTTGAATAAATGTTTTTAAATCCCATACTGAAATCTCAGTAATGTAATGTTCCTTATATTTTAGAGATTGATTCTGAGGTCAGAAGCTAGAATGTTTAAAATATAAAATGTTTCTAAATATAAAAAGGAAAGCATAATTTAACAATCTAATTCCCTACAATCTTGAGAAAGAACAAAGTTGGAGGGATCACAATACCAGATATCAAGTTGTACTACAAAGCCACTGTAATCAAAACAGCCTGGTACAGGCACAAGCACAGGCATATAGATCAATGTAAGAGAACAGAGACCCCAGAAATCCACCTAAGCCATTATGCTCAATTAATTTTTGACAAAGGAGGCAAGAGCATACAATGGAGTAAAGACATTCTCTTCAATAAATGGTGTTGGAATAACTGCACAGCTACATGTAAAAAAAATGAAACTAGACCATCAATTTATACCATTCACAAGAATAACTTAAAATGGATAAAAGGTTTAAATGTAAGGCATGAAACTATAAATATCCTTCAAGAAAACATAGGCAGTGAAATAGCATACATCTCACATAGCAAAATTTTCACTAATACAGCTCCTAGAGCAAGAGAAACAAAGGAAAACATAAACAATTGGACTACATTAAAAAAGAAAAGCTTCTGCACAGCAAAAGAAATCAGCATCAAAGTGAAAAGTGAATCCACTGGATAGGAGAATATATTTGCCCATGATACATCTGATAATGGGTTAATATCCAAAATATATAATGAATTCATACAACACAACAACAAATAACCCAGTTAAAAGATGGGCAGAAGACCTACATAGACAGTTCTCCAAGGAGGACATACAGATGGCCAACCTACATATGAAAACATGCTCAAAGTCACTAATCATCAGAGAGATGCAAATTAAACTGACAATGAGGTACCACCTCACACTTGCCAGAATGGCTACCTTCAATAAATCAAACAAGTGCTGGTGAGGATGTGGAGAAAAAGGAACCCTCGTGCATTGCTGGTGGGAATGCAGACTGGTACAGCCACTATGGAAAACAGTGTGGAGTTTCCTCAAAAAATTAAAAATGGAACTCCCCTTTGAGGCAGTGATCCCACTTCTAGAAATATATCCTAAGAAACCTGAAACACCAATCAGAAACAATGTATGCACTCCTATGTTCACAGTGCAATTTACAAGAGCTAAGATCTGGAAACAGCCCAAGTGCCCATCGGTAGATGAGTGGATAAAAACGCTGTGGTACATTTATACCATGGAATATATGCAGCAGTAAAAAAAAGAAGGATCTCTTACCCTTTGAGATGGCATGGAGGTACCTGGAGAGTATTATGCTAGGCAAATAAGCCAGTCAGATAAAGACATGTTACATGATCTCACTCTAATGAACAAAACAAACTGATGAACGAAATAGATCCAGAGACATGGAAGCATGGAACAGACTGAGGAGATCCTCAGAAGAGAGAAATCAACTAAAGAACTTATATGCATATATGCATAATCCATGGATACAGACAATAGTGGGGTGAAGTCCTGGGGTGGGGTGGGAGCCGGGTAGAGGGGGTCAATGGAAAAATAGGGGGACATCTGTAATACTTTCAAACATAATTAACATGTGTAGATAATTATTAAATTGTGAATACTGTTAACCAGAGATTCCAGGAAGACTCTCAGATTAAAATTACAAACATATAGATTGCAACGACCACCTTAGTAGCAAAAGTAAGGTATTTTGAACAAATTTCTTTATTGTACAAATAATAAGCAAATGAGAGCAAGTAATTCAACAATTTTAACAGTTGCATACAGTTCAGTGAAAATTTTAGCATAATGCAGCATCTGTTTTTGAATTTTAGCCTAATAAGCCTAACTTGAATTATATTACCTCAGCTGCTCCTTCCTAAATTTCTACACATTCCCCGGGTTTATTTTTAAATCTGAAGATTGATTTAATTGTTTAATCATGCACAGTTTTTTTTATAAACAGCCTGATACATCAATCTTTCAATTACTGTGATTTCAGAGGACTTATGGACTCCAGAATGTCTGAGAAGTTACATGTCTCAATGAATAATGAACCATGGTTACATACAAAGTTAAGTAACTTTCTTTGAAGTGGTGTCATAAGAGCCCATTAAAACATTACTGAAGGGCTATATAATATTACCCTTTCAAACACAATGTAGGCAATGTTAATAATAACTTATGGTTAACTCAAAAAACAGAAGGGGTCATATAAGATCACTAATGGAGCCATTATGATGGTGCCTCCACATTTTGTCATATGAGACATTGGTTCTTTCTAATTATCAATGACCTAATATTTTTTAAAAAAAAAAACACATTAAAGCATCAAATTGCATATAGAGACAAGACAAAGAATGACCTATTATTTTCTGTATATATTCTATTAGGAGTATTATTATTGCAAAGGTACTTATTATTGAGTTGCACTTATACTGTTTACAAAGTGCTTTTACCTATCCTCAGCTTCCTTATAACAACCTCATAAGCAGTCTAATGCAGATTTATCCCATAATCAATCAATAAGATCTTAATGAGTATCTTCTGTGTACCCAGCATTGCACTAGGTGCTCTGGGTATTATAAAGAAGTACAAATATAATACTAATATCCATAATAATAGGAGACATTCATTTAAATGATGTTTTGTAACCAGTGGGACATTTTCTACTATACCTTGGTTTAAAAATAATTCAGTGAAGACTACTTTTGCTTCTGGACTAATAAGCAAGCCATCTTTCAAGGAAGTTTGTTATCTGTACATTTTTCAGGGTAAATCTATAATTATAATTTTAGAGTAATTCACCATATTTTTATAAAAACACATACAAACAACTATTAGCTAGAAAAAATGACATACAAAACAAGAGATTAGAATGGTTCAATGCAAGTTTATTATATTTTCCTAATAAATATCTAGCAAAAAGAAAAATATTTTTTCTAGAATTAAACATACCTAAAAGTTCATTAAAAGTTACATAATTAAAATAAAAAACATATAGATTCTGCATTTACTATATTCAAAATTTATAGATTCTGTATTTAATATATTTAAGGCCCCATATTTAATATATTTTAGAAATTTAATACGGATCATTTTTCAAAATAATACTATTAAAACCTAATTATTCCTAAAATATTTTTAAATATTTTAATTAAAATTTTTTAAATCTAATGGCAAAAACAAATGCATTAAACAGCTAATGTTTCCTTCACAAACTCATTTAAAATGAGCATAGCAGTCTCCAGATAAAAATTAAATGAATTAAGGAGGAAAAGTTTTCCCCAGATCTATCCCATAAAATACATTCATAAAATACAGAGTTAATATAGACATTGCAAAACAGTTGTCACTGTAGTCAAGAAAGAGACATAATTTCACCCCAAAATTTTACAAATACGAATATTTTTGTATCATAATGATTGCTGACAAGGTATGTACTTTCATTTGTTTCATAAATTCCCTTTAGTGCACACTACCAACTTCCAGATGATTCATTAGTCACAGAATTAATTGTTGCCACTTTTGTACAAATAACAACTTATGTTAAGTAATTATGCAATAGGCTGTAACTAACTGAAATATGAATATTGCCTATTTGTCCCTCTGCTCTTCAGATCTGCTACATGATTGTTAATGTTCACAACAGTGCAGTAATTGAATTACACAACATTAGCTACATGATTATTATGATCATAAACTGCCATAAATGTCAATCCATGAAATAAAATCCCAAACTCACAGTTTATAAAGCAAAATTATACCATCTACTTTGCTCTCTTCCCTATGACCTCTGCCTCAAAGAAACTACAGTAATGATGTCTACATTAGTGAAATTATTTCTAGACCCATTTCTCTCTTTCTCTTGCCTATATGACCTCCTCAAACTAAATTATTTCATTTCCATTCCTTATGCACCACATTTTAGATTTAATGACACCATAATCCCTGAGAAAATTTGATTCCCTACTCCCTCCTGTGATGGCTTAATTTACAGTACTATGTATGTGTTTTGTATTATTTTGTCATAATATAGTTCATTGGTTCTCAAGTCACAAGCCACCAGCTCTTCAAAATGAGCCACCATATTTCAAATTACGGAGTGAAGATAATTTTCTCAATAAACAGTTCAGAGACCAATGGATCCATATCTTACAATACACCACAAGAATAAATGCCAAATGTAGTAGGAATCTACATGTAAAACATAAAAACAAATAAGTACTAGAAGAAAACATGGATGAGCTATCTTTTAATTCTTATGTAGGCAAAGTCTTTCTAACTATGACTAAAAATCTATTAACTGACATGAAATAATTTCCAGGACATAGTATTAGGTGAAAAAACCCCTCAAAAGAATATATTAATCTTTGTGTAAGAATATGTGCTATGAAATGTGAACATGTATCTGCTCCTTTGTGCAAAAGATATACAGGAAAGATATACATACTGGAAACTGAATAGATTGGTTACCTACACATGCCAAGTGAACAAGTGGCAAGAAAGGGGGAATTGAAACTGCATAGTAGAGATTGGGAAGAATGACTGGATTTTGGAAGCATATTAATGTTTCATACACACTTCATTTACTAAATATATAAACAAATAATTAAAATCAACCATGATTGAGAGTAAAACCCAAAAGGAATTCAGTAATTAACAAATGATTCTTATTGTAAATAAATAACACAATCACACTGAAGGAACTGAGGTAGAAAATATCTGATGTAACTATAATAATCAAATTGACTATAGATAATAAAAATAGACTGTAGATAATAAAATCCCAGTAACAATGAGTATACTTAGCACACAGATCTTGGTGTCTAAACACTATTCTCCCCAAATAGAAAACATGGTGAGGGCACAGGTGGGGGGTTGGGGGGTAAATGGAGGGATGAGGACACATATGTAATAATAATAATAATAATAATAATAATAATAATAATACACACACACACACACACACACACACTAAAGATTTAGAAGAGAGAAAAAAAGAAAGAAGTTTAAAGAGTATTTGAAGAAATAAGGAAAGAAAACTTCCCAAATTCGGTGAGTGCCGGGGTCCAACCCCAGCAAGTCCAGGGGTCCCCAAAGGTGTGGACGGAGTCGGCGAAGAAGGAAGGACACGGAGACAGTGTTCAGTTGATCAGCAGCCTAGCCAGGATCTCCAGCCAGGATCTCCAGCCAAGTTCTGGTCTGGATCTCCAGAGAGGTTCTGCTCCAGATCTCCAGCGAGGTTCTGTAGCCATGTTTCCTCGCTAGGTTCTCCAGCCAGGTTCAGTCTGAGATCTCCAGCCAGGTTCGGTCACCAGGTTCTAGTCAGGCTCTCTTGCCAACCTCTGCAGTCAGGTTCAGTCCAGGATCCCTTGCCATGTTCTCTCCAGCGAAGCTCCTCCATCTCCTGGTTCCCTGTAGGTTCTGTCTTCTGAATTCTGTCTTGTAAGTTCTGTCTTGTTGATTCTGTTCTAAGTTCTGTGTGTTTCTGTCTTGTTACAACTGTATTTATACCAGTTGATTCAATCCTATCAATCTCTATTACAAAGGTTAGGGCGTTTCTTATCTCCATTCCAGGGAGAAAAGATTATGTAGTTTAAGCATGATTGTTCGTAGTTAAAGGGATTAATTAACCGCCTGGCACTTAGTTGAGGGGTTTTATTCCCTCCCTAACTTCAGGGAAAAATCCCTACCTGGGGATTCAACCTTTCTTGGAGAGGTGACCTTGGGTAAAACACAGTGCCAAGAAGGTGAGCAAACATATTAAGAACCGTATGCCATATATGCCAGGTCCCTTGAAACAGCAAGGATGGACCGGCTCCCGGCAGGTGAGGTACATAAATCCACCAATTAAGAAGCTGATTGAATCCCACATAAGTAAACCAGAATAATTCTCTGTCAAGATACATCAACATAATAACTCTACAAAAAGTGCTTGTGGATCCAAGTCAGTGGCAGGGAAAATACAAGATAAGCCTGAAATAATTTGTGCTTCCCTGAAAGTAAGAAAAGACTTGAAAAAAGATGGTACCTGTCAAAAGAAAACAGGCAAGACTTCTGGTCTCACCATATAAAATAGATTCATTTCTCCTTGTTACTTTACCAATTCTTCTAAAAATCACCAGAGTAAATGAAAGGATAACCCTTAAAGGTAGAAAGAGAAAGGACCCAAGGTCTAGAAAAAGAACATAGCAGCAGAGTGTTCTAGGATGCATGGCACAATACCAGAAAGCGTTCTAAGCCCTGAGACTCCTGATAGGCATTATAGTCATAGAACATAGAGATGAGCTTGGGCATCTTCAATCTTATCCAGGATGTAATTAGATTTTCTTCAACAACACCAGGAAGACCCAAGAGCACTGGCAAAGGAACTGAAAGTAAGTGGCCAGTAGAACTTCTCTCCTTCCCTGGCAGATATGAGATACCACCCTCCCCTATCTTAGAGACACTGGCCAGGCAGTTGGCAATGGTAGCGCTCTCAAGTACAAGTACACAGCCCAGGAAGCGTTATCATTTCCTCCAGTCCTGAGACTCCATTCCCCTAACCAAAGAAATGAGGGACCCAGGTGGTTCAAGTAATGGGGAATCCTGCCGGGGTCCAACCCCAGCGGGTCCAGGGGTTCCCAAAGGCGTAGACGGAGTCGGCGAAGAAGGAAGGACACGGAGACAGTGTTCAGTTGATCAGCAGCCTAGCCAGGATCTCCAGCCAGGATCTCCAGCCAAGTTCTGGTCTGGATCTCCAGAGAGGTTCTGCTTTGGATCTCCAGGGAAGTTCTGTGGCCATGTTCCCTCGCTAGGTTCTCCAGCCAGGTTCTGTCCAGGTTCTCCAGCCAGGCTCAGTCACCAGGTTCTAGTCAGGTTCTCTTACCATGTTCTATAGTCAGGTTCAGTCCAGGATCTTTTGCCATGTTCTCTCCAGTGAAGTTCTTCTGTCTCCAGGCTCCGTGTAGGTTCTATTTTCTGAGTTCTCTTCTAAGCTCTGTCTCTGTCTGTCTTGTTACAACTGTATTTATACCAGTTGATTCAATCCTATCAATCTCTATTACAAAGGTTAGGGCATTTCTTATCTCCATTCCAGGGAGTAAAGATTATGTAGCTTAAGCATGATTGTTCATAGTTAAAGTGATTAATTACCCGCCTGGCACTTAGTTGAGGGGTTTTATTCCCTCCCTAACTTCAGGGGAAAATCCCTACCTGGAGATTCAACCTTTCTCGGAGAGGTGACCTTGGTTAAAACACAGCGCCAAGAAGGTGAGCAAACATATTAAGAACCGTATGCCATATATGCCAGGTCCCTTGAAACAGCAAGGATGGACCGGCTCCCGGCAGAATCCTACCATTACAAGACCCAGAGCTAGACACACTATTTGTTCCCAGGGGTTTGAGAAGCCCTTTCCTCATCTAGAGACATTCAACAAAGGGTTACTGACAAAACAAGTGTCTGGAGTAAGAATTACTCTTTATTCCAGCAGGAAGGCTGGAGAATGGCTTAGCTGACCCAGAAAAACCACATGGCCAGATGGTTGAGTGTCACAGGCAGAAGGATCTAGCCTAAACAAGTTCCTGGCCTGGGGAGTATTATTTATATCCATAGGGCAGAGAATCTCTTAAATCCACCTGGAGACAATGAACACCAAAACAGCACTAAAAGGGGGAATTTGTCACAATAAGCACCTGCCCCTGGAATGGAAGTATGATTTGTTCCCATTAGCTGGAGTCTCCCTTCCTTCATTTCATATTATGAAAGTCTCAAACTAATGTAAGAAAGAGATACAGAGACAGAGAAGCATCAATCAGACTGTCAAACCTCAGAGGGAAGGTAGGGGAGGGTGGGGGTAAGTGGGAGAGATCAACCAAAGGACTTGTATGCATGCATATAAGCCTAACCAATGGACACAGACAATAGGAGGGTGAGGGCATAGGTGGGGGGTTGGGGAGTAAATGGAGGGATGAGGACACATATGTAATAATAATAATAATAATAATAATAATAAATACACACACACACACACACACACTAAAGATTTAGAAGAGAGAAAAGAAGAAAGAAGTTTAAAGAGTATTTGAAGAAATAAGGAAAGAAAACTTCCCAAATTTGGTGAAGTACATAAATCCACCAATTAAGAAGCTGATTGAATCCCACATAAGTAAACCAGAATAATTCTCTGTCAAGATACATCATAATGAAACTTCTAATAATTAAAGACAAAATAATCTTGAAAGCAGCCAGACAGAACTGACATATCACTTATAGGAGAACACCAATTCAAATAACATATTATCTGAAACCTTGTCAACCTAAAGATTCTCCTAATGATCCCTATGAAAGCCCTATTTGAGCCTCCTGGGAAGCATCACACAATCTTGGGGAAGGTGTATGTCTACCTTGGGCTTTCTTTTGTGAACCTCAACCCAAACCTAGACATCTTATGCAAAAAGTAATCTAAAATGGATTATGGACTTTAATACAAAACATAAAATTATAAAAATTTTAGTGAAAAATAAAAGAGAAAACATTTGGGATATAGAGCTTGGTGAAGAGTTCTTAGACTTGACACAAAAAACATGTTCTTCTATAAAAGGGGAAAAAAAGATCATGTAGACCTCATCAGATTAAACAAGTTTGCTCTATGAAAGTATCTGTACAGAAGATGAAAATACAAGCCAAAAACTGGAAGAAATTATGTTCATATCAATTCAATAAGGGGGTTAAATCCAGAATATATTAAAAGAAATGCTCTAATCTCAACAGTAAACAAATGATCTAATTTAAAAATGGGTGCCCTAGCCGATTTGGCTCGATGGATATAGTGTCAGCCTGCAGACTGAAGAGTCATGGATTCGGTTCCGGTCAAGGGCACATGCCTGGATTGCAGTCTCAATCCCTCGTAGGGGGTGTGCAGGAGGCAGCCGACTACTAATCTCTCTCATAATTGATATTTCTATCTCTCCATCTCCCTTGCCCTCTAGAATCAATAAAGATATTTTAAAAAATGGACAAAATACCCTAACACATATTTCAGCAAAGATGTACAGATGGCATTTAAACCCATGAAAAGATAAGGGGAGGAGGGTGGATATAGAACATGTGTAATATTGTCAACAATAAAAAATAAAATTAAAAGCAAAAAAAGAAAAGATGTTCAATATCATTGGCTACCATAAAATAGAAATTAAAGTCACAACTAGACCCTGCTAAACAGTTATGAGAAAGACTAAGGTAAAAAATATTGGCAAAACCAAACTTTGGTGATGATACAGAGAAAGTGGATTATTCCCATGTTGCTGTTGGGAATGTAAAATGGTGCAATGATTCTGGCAAATAGTTTTACAGTTTCTTTTAAAACAAAACATGCAATTATCATACAGCCCACCAATTAAACTTGATTTCCCAGAAAAAAATGAAAACCCATGTTTATATTAAAAAAAAAAAAAAACACCTGTAGACAAATTTTCCTGGAATTTTCCAAAAGTCAAAAAATTGAAATCAGCCCAGGCATCTTTCAACAGGTGAACAGGTAAACAACCTAGTGTTTGTTTATATCATGTTTGATGATTCATTTTATCTACTAACAAGTCTAAGCCACAGGGTTCTCAAACATTTAGTCAAACATGATTCTGGGTGTGCCTGTGAGGATGTTTCTGAATGAGATTAACATTTGAATTGATAGACTGATTAAAGCAGATTGCTCACTCTAATGTAGGTGGGTCCCATCCAATCAGTTGAAGACCTGAATACAACAAATATGCTGGATTTCCCACAAATAAGAGGAAATTCTTCCTAACTTTATTTAAACTGTGGTACCGATTTTTTATTTTTATTTTTTGGAACTGAACAGAATCATTGACTCTTCCTGGGTCTCCAGTACATAGGCCTTTGGATCAGAACATCATTGGCTCTCCTGGTTCACAGGCTTTCAAACTTGTTCTGGATATACAACATCCAGCTTGCTGACTGTAGATCCTGGGACTTGTGTAACACTATAATTGCATGAGCCAATCCCTCATAATAAATAACTAGATAGCCCTGATCAGTTTGGCTCAGTGGATAGAGTGTCAGCCTGCGGACTGAAGGGTCCCAGGTTCGAGTCCAGTCAAGGGCATGTACCTTGGTTGCGGGTACATCCCCAGTACTGGGTGTGCAGGAGGCAGCTGATCAATGTTTCTCTCTCATCAGTGTTTCTAACTCTTTATCCCTCTCCCTTCCTCTCTGTAAAAAATCAATAAAGTATATTAAATAAATAAATAAATAAATAAATAAATCCTATTGTTTTTGTTTCTCTGAAGTACCCTTAACTCATACAGATTTTGGTACCAACAGTGGTTCTAAAGAGAAATAATTTCAAGGGTAAATTTTCATTAGTGAAGATACTACTGATAGTCCATGATGTGATCTAGCAATGGAGACATGCAAAATTTCACCACTGGATACTCTTAATGAACCATGTATAAGAAACAGGAACCTGTGTAACTGTGTATATGATACCTTTGAATATTTTTCTCAAACTAAGGAATTTAATGAAATTAGCTGCATTCTCCTAATATCCCTAGAAAAAGTGGGAAAAGGAAAAAATAAACTAGGGATTCAAATTCCCAGCTAAGCGCTGAATAAATTACTTGAAATCTTCTATGTCTCAAAGAAGACCTTTATCTCCTATATATGCCCATCTGACACTGCTGAAAAATCAAATGGAGAACCTCATCCTGTGATTGGCTGAATCATAATGTAAGTTGAACTCTGAATCTCATAGTGTCCACTATAAACCTTAAGGCACTGATTGGGAAGGAATAGGATCCTAAAAGTTGGAATGTGAATATATGCAAAGACCATGAAGAAGATGGGGAAAATGAACCTCTCAAATTTTTTTTAATCCTCACCTGAGAATATTTTTCCATTGATTTTTAAAGAGATTGGAAGAGAGAGTGAAAGACAGAGAGAAATATCGATGTGAGAGAAACACATCCATTGATTGTCTCCTGCATGAGCCCTGGCCAGGGCCCAGGTAGAGAGGAGCCTGCAACCTAGGTACATGATCTCGACTGGAATCAAACCTGGGACCCTTGAGTCCACAGGCCAATGCTGTATCCACTGAGCCAAACTGGCTAGAGCTGAACCTCTAAATTTTGATGTCTTCTTTGCCAATAGAAAAGTCCTCTCTCCTTTCCCAGGGAAGTATCCTCTCCATGCCTCTCTGAAAGGATTAACCCTGAATTGCCTGAAGAAACTTGAAGGACCTCCCCCAAGACCGTTGCTATATAAGACACTACTGTCTCCTTGGGACCTGTCCCAACTTCTGTCTTTGCTTCTAGACCTATAATTATGCTCAAGTCCCCACCTAAAGGTGAAGTATAATGTATCAACCACGAGGAAGTGGAATACACATCAAAAACACTACTTGATTTTTCAAATTTATATAGACAGAAATATGGGTAACATTGATAGGAATAGATACTAAAAGTATGGGATAACAGTGGAAGTAACATAAAGTTGGAGCAGACTTAGTATAGTCACTAAGAACCCTAATACACCATGAACCACTACTCAGTAAAAACAGAGGCAGGAACTATCAATGTATACAACAACTTAGATGAATATCCAGAAAAATTATGCTGAGTGAAATGAGCCAATCTGAAAAGATTGCATAATACTTTGTTCAATTTCTTTAACATACTTTAAATAGAACAATTATAGAAAGTGAGAATAGGGTAGTAGTTGGTAGGGATTACAGGAGGAAGATATCTGGGGGAAGAGAGGTCATAAAAGGCAGTACTAGGAATATTTGTGGTGATGAAGCCGTTCTGTATCCCAACTCTCAATGCAAAAACCTACACATGAGAGACAATTTCATGGAATTAAACACACACACACACACACACACACACACACACACACACACTATCAGAAACAAGAACAAGTAAATCTGAAGAAATCTGAATAAAATCAATGGATTGTATCAATGTCAATATCCTGGTTATAATATTGTAATAGGTTAATTGTGTCAAGGTTACATGGACTATATCTATATTATTTATTAAAATTGCATGTGAGTCTATAATTTTTCCAAAATAAAAATTTTCATTTAAAAAACTGAAAAGGAAAGACAGCACACACCAAAATAAAACACAACCCCAAACCAGAAGAAGCTGAAGGTTAAATCTAGAAAAATCTGAAAATCTGAGGGACAAATTAATTATAATATTATATTTTAACCTATAGAATAAATTATGTCAATAATAACAATAAATAAATGATTAAATAAATTAATGTTGGAGAAGAGACAATAGGCTTGTAATTCATTAATGTAAAGAAAAGGGGGAGATACCGAATCACCACTGGACAGTCAACACAGAAATAAACCCTGCAGATATAAACCATGGATGGATGTTAAAATTAGTGAGTAACAGTTTGAGGAGAAGTTATATTTACAAAGCCTCAATGCATCTCCCCCAAGATAATTATCAACTATAATGGAAAAGAGAAACACTTTACACTGAAAACTGAACAGACATCAACTTAATTAAGTGAGCAAGATTAACATCACCAGTGATTAGACACATGAACATCAAGAACTCCTTCCATAGATGCATTGAGAAAGATATACTGTCATTTGTGTGTTATTTTTACCAAAAAGAAATAACCTCTCTCTGATCACTAGAAACACCTAAATTGAGAGACATTCTACAAAATAACATATTGGTGAAACCTGAAAAGTTACATAAGTCATGAAAGACATGGATAAATTAAAGAATTTCTCTGGAGGAGAAATAACAAACAATTGCAATCAGGGAACCTGGATAGAATCCTGGTACAAATAAGATGAATGAGAGTAAATATGGTGAAATTAAAATGTCTGTAGTTTGGTTAATGATATTTTATTAATGTCTCATTTTTATTCTTGGTAACTATACAATACTGTGTAAGAAGTTAGCATTAGAGGAAAGAAGATGAGGAATAAAAGGACACTTTGTACTCTTTTCAACTGTTCTATATGTATAAAATTAGATAAAATAAAGGTAATAAAAATGAGCCACCACATTTTTATCAATCCCTAATTTTACTTTTTCTCCAATTGAAAAATCATTGTTTTATGGTTGTCTGTCAAAACTTTAGGCTGAAGGTTGTAATACCTGTCTCCCTTTCCCTAATGAACCCACCCTACTTAACTCTCTTCCTGTGACTCCATTTTAAGAGCAATGTTTCTGCTCCATACAGTTCATATTCTTCAAGAACTGGCATCTAATTGATTAAAAGCAATCAATTTACTCCATCTCTTGATCACAGTGTCAGTTCAAGAATATATATATTTAAACCAATATGGAAGAATAAGGCATAAGAAGGTATTTCTGGAGGATTTCTCGCTCCCATCAACATGATGTGGTCTGTGCTTTAAAGAAGTAATATGGCACTATTACAGGCACTTTTTATAACATGAAGGGAATTTGACTAAAAATGAGGCTGACACATAGAGTAGTACAGATCTGAGATAATTGCAAAGAATCTGAAGAGGAGCCCTGATAAGGTTGCAGTGACTAAAAGTAGATATAGCTGCAGAACATAGAGTCATTCATTTGTATGATCTGATAAATTTCCTGTTTATATTAAGGGTAATTTGAGGTGGAATCTTTGACATGTTACATAAAGACTTCTAACTGATAGTTCACATTATACATTACTACCATGCCTTATGAACCTTGCATAGTTTTAGAATATTTTACACCAAGGTTCAACTACAAATTAATTTGAGTTGGCATATAAAATAGAACCTATTTTTTATCCCTAATCTTAGTATTTGTCAGACACAGTGAAAGATGATGCGGAGGATACAATGATGGATATGAGAGATTGCCTACTCTCCAGGAATGTCCAGTTAACCACAGAAGGCATTTACACAAATAAGTAGAAAATGATACAGTCATAGGAGCTACAAGTTAAATATTCTAAACATTCAGAAGAAAATGGAATTATGGTTCAGTAGATCAGAAAACACTAAATAAAAGAAGTGGCATTGAGCATGGTCTTAAGGATTGAGTGGAATTTGGACCTTGGATATGGAGGAAGGCTGTTAAATAGAGAAAACATTAGCAGAAACTCATATACTTACTTCAGCAAGAGTAGTTCTGCTATTTTTCTATTTTATATATACATTTTTGTAATATTTTAAATAAAACAGTGTTTCTATGCATCTAAAAAAAATAGAATGTAGATCATACAATTCATTGTTTTATTTTCACATAAGGAAGTAAAGGCCAAGTGGGAGAGTGACTTACACAAGACCAGTGAGTTAATAGCAGAACTGTTGCTATTTAAATGAGAAAGAAAGAGTGAACAATGGCCAACCTTAATTTTGAATCCAACCAATGTCATGTGCCAGATGCTATGACTTGGAATATTTGCTAAAATTTTTGAGTGCCCCATTTTTAACTCATATATAAAAAGGAGATAACTATTTTCACAGGGTTGTTAAAATAATTAATGTATATAAGTTCCTTGGTGTTTTATCTGAAATATATTATGCCTTCATAATAAATGTGAACACATCTCCATAAAACTTCTCAACTGCCCATTAAATACTCTTATCTGTTTGAAGAAAAGTGGCCCCAACAGGATATTTCCTGCATAAACTGCTCTGATTTATGCAGCATTGTGTGTAAGAGTAGCCAAATATGCAAACCTGGATTCAGCCAAATATGCAAACCTGGATTCAGTTGATTGGTCTATGGAAGAATGCACAAGGAGCTTGGGCACAAGGATGGCCAATCATTTCTGAGGTGGTTTGGCATTAAGACTCCCACAGTGCGTAGTAATAAACAAACCCAATCAAAACATCCCTTGGAAAGTATACGTGCTAGATGGATAAAAAGAAGGTATATTACTCAGCTCAGGTTGCTATTCCAAGTGATAGTAAATAACATTTCCCCTTCTCTATGAAGACCAGTGATTGAAATCCTGAGATCTGTGTTGACAATGTGGCAGATGAGATTATTTTGTATGCCCTTACAATAAATGTCTATAAGTAAAGGTAATCTGTGATTTAATTTTTCTTGAAAACCAAATAAGTTTACGGCTTCACCTATGTGTTGTGATTAAATGGCACAAAGAAGAAGAGGAAAAGGGGAATGGGGAGGGGAAGGGATGAAGTAAGTGCACGTCTGTAGAAGCAGCATTGAAGGAGACAGAAGAATGAGGTAATATAAAGTAAACTTACATATGAACACTGATGTCCTAAAACAATGCATATGCTATTATTGATATTCACATCCACTCAGTGAGATAGAACTAATTTTGCAGATGAAGAAACTGAAACTTAGGTAGTAATTTTCTCCAAACCATACAGCTTAGAAGTGAAGAATCATTTTCTTTCCATCACCTAATGAAGCATAAGACAAAAAAGTATTTCTCCAGACCTAACCGGTTTGCCTCAGTGGATAGAGCCTCAGCCTGCGGACTGAAGGGTCCCAGGTTCGATTCCGGTCAAGGGCATGTGCCTTGGTGGCGGGCACATCCCCAGTAGGGGGTGTGCAGGATGTAGCTGATCGATGTTCCTCTCTCATCGATGTTTCTAACTCTCTATCCCTCTCCCCCATAACTGGTCTTTATCCTCCCTTGCTTTTAAAAATATCATCCTCTTACTCCAAAATTGATGTTTACCCTCATCACTTGCTTTCAAAGGCTATCATCCTACATTAAGCCGCAGATCATTTGTGGTGAATCAAAGCTTAACATATTACTCATTGCTAATTAAATAGCCTGATTCTGTCCACTGAAGCTAATGCATTAAAGTATTTAATGTTTGTTTGGTAAACTGCTTTACTAAATGCTCCTTTGACTTTTATTGGTAATAAACATTAAGCATTTATGGCCCGTGAAAGCAGCTTCCCATCCAGCTTATACTGTTACTATTTACAGTTTGTTAATGAAATACCATTAACTTCCTTCAAATCAAAAGCTGTTTTTGTTCTTCTCTTTAACTTTTATTGTATGGCACAAAAAATAACTCACTAAAATTTGGATGAACTATACTTTTGCTAGTGGTTTTTCTATGAAGAAAATAATTTGCTAAGACCAGCACATTTAGGCTTCAGTGACAAGACTCCACATTAGACATAGGCCTATTTCCCTTTCTTTTCCTTATACCTTCTTCCGGTTGTATGATGGTCTCATTTGGGTACGTTCAGGTTCAGCACTAATAACAAAGTCAAACAATTATGACTTCCTCACTCTTGAAGTGATTTGACTCCTTTCAAACTGATTTTTTTTTATCTAACCTTTCTGAATCCATATATTGGGGGAGGGGGTCTGGGAATATGGACACTTATGGGGTGAATCCCAAATACTTAAAGTCTGATTAATTTGTTTAGGTTCAGCTCCTCTAGAATGAGGGAAGAGTTTGGGACTTATAAACAGGGTCCTGAGTCTTGGAATACTAAATCCAAGTATCTGAGACTGTCCCGTTAAACTTTCTTAGTCAGGTCTGGAGGAAACATACTTATTTCATTGATGAATCCATTTAACAGTTTTTGTTTTTGTTTTTTTTTAAAAATATGATTTAGAAAAGAAACATTTAACTCCAAATTTTCTGATTTTTTTCTCATTTAACCAGTTAACTGCCACAAATTCAAAATGGAAACCATCTCCACATGCCACGATATTTTGAATTTAATTAAAAAAATCTATTTGCAATTAATATTATAAAAAATAAATATACTACAATTCGAGTGTTCTTGAATATTTTTAGCTGAAAATTCTCACAAAAAATGATTTCAAAGTTGGTCAGGGCTGCCACTCAGGGAAAACTTTATATATATATATATATATATATATATATATATATATATATATATATATATATATATATACATACACACACATACATACACACACACATGCTTGTGGCATGTGGGGAAGGTCCACTGCTTGCGTCTATAGACACTTATGGTGTATAATGGTTTAAAAATGTTTTCATTGATATTAGAGAGGAAGAGAGATAAGAGAGAGAGAGAGAGAGAGAGAGAGAGAGAGAGAGAGAGAGAAAAGGAGAGAGAGAGAGATATTGGTTGCCTACCATACACAACCTGACCTGGGATGAAACCTGCAACCCGGGCATGTGCCCTGACTAGGAATCAAATCGACAACCTTTCAGTGCATGGGACAATGCTCAACCAACCAAGCCACACGGTCCAGGGAAATTTTTTCTCATTTTGATCTTTCTGCTTCTTGGTTAAAAAATGTGGATCCTGATGAGATTAAAAATGGAGGCAGAGTAAGTGGAGGCTTCACAGACATGTTCCCAGGAACAAACTGTAATTACAACTAAAATACAGAAAAAAAACTCCTGAATAATCAACAGAAGACTCAAAGGAGAGAACCCTGATACCCAAGGACAGAAAATGGAGACCTCATAAAGACTGGTAGGAGGGGTGGAGGCATGAAAGGGCTGGCCGGGCACCCACAGACAGCAACTGAAGTTGATATATCTTGACGGTGAGATATCTCAGCTGTGGGGGGTTGCTACTCAGAACTCTGGGATCTAATCCCCAAAATGAGCCCCTCCACAGCAGAGAGCACCACAACTGAGGAGGGTACCCACATAACATCTGGCTGTGAAAAGCAGCGGGGTTACTGTCTGCCAGGGAGTGATGGCTGAAAATTCAGGCGCCCGCTTACAGGGCCAACGCACAAAATTCCCTGTAGGGCCACCCACCTTGTGCTTTGACAGAGGGAGGGAAGAATTGACTGGAGCTGTGTGTGTAGAAGCCAGGACTGGGGACTTGGGGATTAGAGCTCAGAAGGTAGACATCCCCAGTTTCCTGTGCTGAGTCATTCCCTCACCCAGCGGAGGACATCTTTCCCATACAGACATTTGCCTTGCCTGCGGGGAAGACTATTGGAAAACACCATGCCCTGTGGCCACTTAAGAGACTAAAAACAACAATTAGCCTCCAAGCAGAAGCAACTGCGCCACCTTGTTGAAAAAACTCTCGCCACCCCAGAGGACCATTGACTGGGGACAATTCAAGTCCGAATCCTATCAGTCTGTAGGCAGAGGTGGTCTCTGGAGGCTTTGAGTCTTTGCCTGATCTACTTAGAAACAGTGATTGACACTGTCCTGCACTAGAGATTGAGAAGCATAGAGGATTTACCTAATACAGTCACAAACCCAAAGAGACAGCCAAAATGAGGAGACAAAGAAACAACTCCCAAATGAAAGAGCAAGAGAATTCTCCAGGAGAATAGATGAATGTAGCAGAGATAAGAAATTCATCGGAAACTGAGTTCAGAGTAATGACAGTAAAAATGCTCAAAAGCATGAAAAAATATATATTAACTATGAAAAAAACAGTTGGAAATAAAGTGATATAACACAAATAAAAAATACATTGGAAGGAAAGCAGAGAAGATTAGGTGAAACTGAGGATCGAATCAGTGAATTAACAGAAGACAGAATTGAAAATATCACTCAATCAGAGAACCAAAAAGAAAGAACAATTAAAAAACAGGAGGATAGCTTTTGGGAGTTGTGGGGCAATGGGAAACATAACGATATTAGAATAGCAGGTGGGCCAGAAGAGGCAGAAAGGGATAGAGAATGTGTTTGAAGAAATACTGGAAGAAAACTTACCTCACCTAGTAAAGGCAAAAGTCACACAAGTTTAAGAGGCACAGAGAACCCCAAACAAGAAGAACTCAAGCAGGACCATGCCCAGACACATCATAATTAAAATGCCAAAAATTAAAGACAAAGAGAGACTCTTAAAGGCAGCAAGAGAGAAGAAAACTATTACCTACAAAGGAGCTCCCATAAGGCTGACACCTGATTTTTCATCAGAAACTCTATAGGCCAGAAGGGAATGGCATGAACTACTCAAAGTAATAGATAGCAAGGATCTAAAACAAAGATTACTATATCCAGCAAGGCTATCATTAAAAATAGATGGTCAAATAAAGAGCTTCCTAGACAAAACAAAACAAAACAATACAAAACAAACAAACAAACAAACAAAAAAACAGCTAAAGGAGTACATCACCACCAAGCCAGCATTACAAGAAATGCTAAAGGGACTGCTGTCATGAGAAGAAAAACAGAAAGACAAACCTAGGCATACAGAATTAAAATGGCAATAAGTAAGTACCTATCAATAAAAACCCTAAATGTAAATGGATTAAATGTTCTAGTCAAAAGGCATAGAGTAGCTGAATGGATACAAAACCATGACCCAACTATATGCTGTCTACAAGAGACCCACCTCAGAACAAAAGACAGACACAGGATGAGAGTGAAGGAATGGAAAAAAAATTTCCATGCAAATGGAAAACAAAAGAAGCTGGAGTAGCAATATTAATATCCAACAAAAGTAGACTTTAAAATGAAGGGCATCACAAGAGACAACAAAGGCCATTACATAATACTAAAGGGATCGATCCAACAAGAGGATATAACCCTGGTAAACATATATGCACCCAATATAGGAGCACCTAAATATATGATAAAACTTCTAGAGGACTTTAACAGAGAGATCAACAACAATGCAGTCATAGTAGAGGACTTTAAAACCCCACTGACTTCACTGAATAGATCTTCCAGATAAAAACTTTAGAAGGAAACAGTGACTCTAAAGGACATACTGGATCAAATAGATTTGACATTTAAAGAACATTTCACCCCAAAGCAGCAGAATATATACTCTTCTCAAATACACATGGATCATTCACAAAGACAGATCACATGTTAGAACACAAAACAAGTCTACAAGTTCAAGAAGACTGAAATCATATCAAGCATCTTCTCAGATCACAGTGGAATGAAATTAGAAGTTAACTACAGTAAAAACACCCCAAAACATTCAAATACATGGAGGCTAAATAGCATGTTATTAAGCAATGAATGGGTTACCAGTGAGATCAAGAAAGAAAGAAAATTTTCCTGGAAAGAAATGAAAATGGACACACAAGAACACCAAAGCTCTGGGACATGGCAAAAGCAGTCCTGAGAGGGAAGTTCATAACACTACTGGCATACCTCAAAAAACAAGAAAAATCAGCAATAAACTATTTAACCCTACAACTTAAATAATTAGAAAGAGAACAAAAAGAAAAACCCAGAGAGAGTGAAAGGAAAGAAATAATAAAGATTAGAGCAGAAATAAATAACATAGAGACTAAAACAAAACAAAACAAAACAAACAAACAAAAAAACAATGCAAAAAGTCAATGAAACCAAGAGCTGGTTCTGTGAAAAAATAAACAAAATTGATAAACCATTAGCCAGACTCATCAAGAAACAAAGAGAGAAGACCCAAATAAATAAAATGAGAAGTGGAGGAGTAACCACTGACACCACAGAAATACAAAGGATTGTAAGAAAATACTGTGAGAAACTATATGCCAACAAGCTGGATGAAATGGAAAAATTCCTAGAAAAATACAATCTCCCAAAACTGAATCAGGAGGAATCAGAAAACCTGAATAAACCAATGACAAGTGATGAAATAGAAAAAGTAATAAGAAAAAAACAAACAGCAAATAAAAACCCAGGACCAGACGGCTTCACAGAGGAATTTTACCAAACATTCAAAGAACTAACACCAATACTCCTCAAACTATTTCAGGAAATCCAAGAGGACCACTTCCAAATTCTTTTTATGAGGCCAGCATTATCTTAATTATAAAACCATATAAAAACACTAATAGAAAAAGAATTACAGGCCAATATCCCTGATGAACACAAATACTAAAATCCTCGACAAAATATTAACAAATCACATCTAGCAATCCTATATAATAAAACCCTAATATGCAAATCGACCAAATGGTGGAATGACCAGTCACGTTGATATGCACTGACCACCTGGGTGTAGATGCTCAATGCAGGAGCTGACCCCTGCTGGTCAGTATGCTCCCACAGGCGAAGCACAGCTCAGCCAGAAGCTGGGGTCACGGCTGGCAAGCGCAGTGGCGGTGGCGGGAGCCTTTCCCACTTCCACGGCAGTGCTAAGGAACAGCAAGCCTAGCAGTAAGGGGCAGCGAGCAGGTGGGTGGAAAGGAGCAAGGGGTCCCAGACTGTGAGAGTGCTGGGATCCAACCCCAGGAGGTCCAGGGGTCCCCAAAGGTGTGGACGGAGTCGGTGAAGAAGGAATGACATGGAGACAGCGTTCAGTTGATCAGCAGCCTAACCAGGATCTCTGGCCAACTTCTGGTCAGGATCTCCAGCGAAGTTCTGGTTAGGATCTCCAGCCAGGTTCTGTGTCCATGTTCTCTTGCTAGGTTCTCCAGCCAGGTTCCCCAGGTTCCCCAGCCAGGTTCGGTCACCAGATTCTGTAGCCAGGTTCTGGCTAGGTTCTCCAACCAAGTTCTGTAGCCAGGTCTTGTCCAGGATCTTTTGCCAGGTTCAGTCACCAGGTTCTAGTCAGGTTCTCTTGCCATGTTCTATCCAGGTTCTGTAGCCAGGTTCTGTCTCTAGGTTCTTCAGCCAGGTCCTCTCGCTAGGTTCTGTCTCTAGGTTCTGTGGCCAGTTTCTGTCCAGGATCTTTTGCCATGTTCTCTCCAGCAAAGTTCTTCCGTCTCTAGGTTCTGTGTCTAGGTTCTGTGTCCTGTTGTCTTGTTACATCTGTATTTATACCAGTTGATTGCAATCCTATCAATCTCTATTCCAAAGGTTAGGGCGTTTCTTATCTCCATTCCAGGGAGTAAAGATTATGTAGCTTAAGCATGATTGTTCGTAGTTAAAGTGATTAATTACCCGCCTGGCACTTAGTTAAGGGGTTTTATTCCTTCCCTAACTTCAGGGGGAAATCCCTACCTGGGGAAACAACCTTTCTCAGAGAGGTGACCTTGGTTAAAACACATAGTGCCAAGAAGGTGAGCAAACATATTAAGAACAGTATGCCATATATGCCAGGTCCCTTGAAACAGCAAGGATGGACCGGCTCCCAGCATGAGAGGGTGCAGGCTAGGCTGAGAGATCCCCCCCCCCTCAGTGCAGGAATTTCGTGCACCAGGCCTAGTATATCAAAAAATTCATACACCATGACCAAGTGGGATTTATAAAAGGGATGCAAGGCTGGTACAATATTCGCAAGTGAGTAAACATGATACATCACATAAACAAACTGAAAGACAAAAATCACATGACATCAACAGACACAGAAAAAGCACTCGACAAAATCCAACACCCATTTTTGTTAAAAACTCTGAGCAAAGTGGAAATCGGAGGAGCATATCTCAATGTGATAAAGGCAATATATGACAAACCTACAGCAAATATCATACTCAATGGACAAAAACTAAAAGCATTTCACCTAAGAAAAGGAACAAGACAGGGAAGTCAGCTTTTACCACTCTTATTCAACATAGTACTGGAACTCCAAGCCACAGCAATCGGACAACAAGAAGAAATAAACCAGTTAGCAAGAAGAAATAACCAGTTAACAGAAACCATCCTCACATGCCACGATATTTTGAATTTAATTAAAAGAAATCATCTGACTCTCGAGTTGAATAAAGGATGTCATCTTTCTCTTCTTGTGAGGTGATTGGTTCAATTATTTCTTCATCCGATGCCATTTATGGGGATTGAACTTTATTTGCACAATATATTACAAGGATTAAATTCAATAATATAACAATAATTTTCAATTCTACATAAGTGTCAACAAAAGCAAGCGTGAAATAAAAATTAACCATCAACTCAAAAACACTAAATTTTGTTAATGTTCCTAAGACAAAATCTGTACAAAAATAATGAAGAATGCACACCATGTTTACCATTTTAGGTGTGAAAGTCATGATAACAGAAATCTTAAGTGTCACAGTGTTTATCTCTCACGCATCTGAGTGGCAGCCCTATATATCGATATTGGAATTTCTTCCATATGCACTGGGATATTTATGAATTTAAGTTACCATAATTTTCTTTACATACCCAGAGATGTCACTAACAAGTCTGATTTTAAAATTGTGCAAACAGAGTTGATATGCGAGGTTTGTGGCTATAGACATGTGTGGTGTGTGGGGAAGGTCTGCCGCTTGTGTCTATAGGTGATTATGGTGTACAAAGGGTAAAATGCGTCCAAATTGGAAAAGAGAAACTAAAACTCTCATTATTCACAAATGACATGATATTGTACATAGAAAATACTAAAGACTCCACCAAAAAAGCTACTATATTTAATAAATGAATTTGGCAATGGAGCAGGATACAAAATCAACACCAGAAATCGATGTTTATTTTTATACACCAACTAGAGACCCCGTGCAATGGTGGGGTAACCTCAGCCTGGCCTGCACGCTTTCGCAATCCGGGACCCCTTGGGGGACATCCCCCAAGAGATACAGTAGTGCATGAAGTGGCATGCGACCAGGGAGGAGCCCAAGCCCGGGCAGGGCGCCACACTTCTCCCGTTCATCCTGGCCCTGCTGCACCTACTGCTCAGTAGTGTGAGCCTCTCCTGCCTCTCATGGAGGCAGGAGAGGCTCACACAGCAGCTGCGCTGGCCAGTTGTGATTTCGGAGTCTGGCTCATGTTGGTCAGCTGAGCGGCACTCCCACTGTGGGAATGCACTGACCACCAGGGGGCAGCTCCTGCATTGAATGTCTGCCCCCTGGTGGTCAATGCGAGTCATAGCAACCCATCACATGGTTGACCAGTCACTTAGGGTTTTATATATATACTAGAGGCCCGGTGTACAAAAATTTGTGCACTTGGAGGGGGGGTCCCTCAGCCCGGTCTGTACCCTCTCTCAGTCTGGGACCCCTCGGGGGATGACCACCTGCTGGCTTAGGCCTGCTCCCCGGGGGATTGGGCCTAAGATGGCAATCAGACATCCCCCTGGCAGCCGGGCAGCCCTTGGAGGATGTCCAGTTGCCAGTGGGGAGCAGAACTAAGCTGCAGTCGGACATCCTTAGCGCTGCTGAGGAGGCAGGAGAGGCTCCCACCACCACCGCTGTACTGGCAGCCATCAGCTTGGCTTGTGGCTGAGCAGAGCTCCCCCATGTGGGAGCACACTGACCACCAGAGGGCAGCTCCTGCATTGAGCGTCTGCCCCCTGGTGGTCAGTGTGTGTCATGGTGACCAGTCATTCCCAGTCGTTCTGTTGTTAGGGTCATTTTGCATATTACCCTTTTACTTTATAGGATAGAGGCCTGGTGCATGGGTGGGGGATGGCTGGTTTGCCCTGAATGGTGCCCCGGATCAGGGTGGGGGTCCTGCTTGGGTGCCTGGCCAGCCTGGATGAGGGGATGATGGCTGTTTGCAGCTGGTCGCACCCCTTTCAGGGCGGGGGTCCCCACTGGGGTGGCTGGTCAGCCTGGATGAGGGGCTAATGGCTTTTTTCAGGCTTTCTACACCCCCTTTAGGGTGGGGTCCCCACTGGGTGCCTGGCCAGCCTGGATGAGGGGCTGATGACTGTTTTCAAGCTGCCACAGCCCCTTCAGGGTGGGGTCCCCACTGGGTGCCTGGCCAGCTGGATGAGGGGCTGAGGGCTGTTTTCAGGCAGGCCAAGCCGGCAAGTGAAGCTCCCAGTCTCTCCTTTTTTTCTTTTTTCTTTTTTTAATTCTGGGATTTATTTACCTTCTGTAATTGAAACTTTGTTGCAACTCCAGCTCCGAGGCTGGCTGGCTGAAAGCAGGTATCTGGGGTTTGTTTAGCTTCTATAATTGCAACATTGTTGCTTAAACTGGAGCTCAGAGCCCGGCTGCAGCAGGTGGGGAACCTTGGCTTCCTCCATCACTGGAGCAAGCAAGCCTCATGTTTGCTTCAGCTGCAGGGCTGTCGGCCACCATCTTTATTGGCAGTTAATTTGCATATCGCCCTGATTAGGCAATGGGAAGTGTAGCAGAGGTATGGGTAATTACCATGTTTGTCTATTATTAGATAGGATAATGAATTCTCAGAAAGAGAAACTAAACAAACAATCCTATTTACCATTGCAACAAAATAATTAAGATGCTTAGGAAGAAACTTAATCAAGGAGGCAAAAGACCTGTACTGGGAAAATCATAAGACATTGAAAAGAGATAAAGAAGATATAAACAAGTGGAAGAATATACCGTGTTCATGGATTAGTAGAATCAACATCATTAAAATGTCCATACTACCCAAGACAATCTACAGATTCAATGCAATCCTTATTAAAATACCAATGGCATATTTCACAGAGCTAGAACAAATACTCTAAAAATTTATATGGAGTAAAAAAAGACCCCGAATAGCTTCAGCAATTCTGAGAAAGAAAAACAAAGATGTAGGAATCTCAATACCAGATTTCAAGTTATACTACAAAGCCACCGTAATCAAAACAGCCTGGTACTGGCACAAGAACAGGAATATAGATAACTGGAACAGAACAGAGAACCCAGAAATTGACTCAAGCTGTTATGCTCAATTAATATTTGACAAAGGAGGAAGAGCATACAATGGAGTCAAAAGAGTCTCTTCAATAAATGGTGTTGGGAAAATTGGACAGACATATGAAAAACAATGAAACTAGACCACCAACTTACACCATACACAAGAATAAACTCAAAATGGATAAAAGACTTAAATGTAAGTCATGAAACCATAAAAATCCTAGAATAAACCATAGGCAGCAAAATCTCAGACATCCCTGCTAGCAATATGTTTACAGATACATCTCCTAAGGCAAAGGAAACTAAGGAGAAAATATACAAATGGGACATCAAAATAAAAACTTCTGCACAGCAAAAGAAACCATCAACAAAAGAAAGCCCACTCTATGGGAGAACATATTTTGCAATGACACATCTAATAAAGGGTTAATATCCAAAATATATAAAGAACTCATATAACTTAACAAAAGGAATACAAACAATCTTATTAAAAATGGGCAAAGCACCTAAATAGACACTTCTCCAAAGAAGACATACAGATGACTAAGGGACATATGAGAAAACACTCAAAGTCACTAATCATCTGAGAAATAAAAATCAAAACAATGAAGCACCATCTCACATCTGTCAGAATGGCTACCATTAACAAATCAACAAATGACCAGTGTTGGCATGGATGTGGAGAAAAGGGAACCCTAGTACACTGCTGGTGTGAATGCAGACTGATGCAACCATTATGGAAAACAGTATGGAGTTTCCTCAAAAAATTAAATATGGATCTGCCATTTGACTTAGTGATCCCACTTCTGAGAATATATCCTAAGAAACCTAAACCACCAATAAGAAAGAATGTATGCACCCCTATGTTCATATCAGCACAATTTACAATAGCTAAGATCTAGAAACAGCCCAAGTGCCCATCAGTAAATGAGTGGATAAACAATCTGTGGTACATTTATGACATGGAATACTATGCAGCAGTAAAAAAGAAAAACTTCTTACCATTTGAGACAGCATGGAGGAACCTGAAGATTATCATGCTAAGTGAAATAAGTCAGTCAGAGAAAGACAAGTATCACACGATTGCACTCATATGTGGAATATAAGTAACAAAATAAACTGATTAACAGAGTGGATCTAGAGACTTGAAGCATGGAACAGAGTGTGGAATCTCAGAGGAAGGTGGGGTAGGATGGGTGGGTGGGAGGTAATCAACCAAAGACCTTATATGCATATATGCATAATGTATGGACATAGACAATAGGGTGCTGAAGGCTTGGGGCGGGTGGGGACAGGGGCAGGCTGGAGGGGATCAGTGGAGGGGAAAGGGGGCATATGTAAGTAATACTTTCAACAATAAAGAGTTGTTTGTTTGTTTTATTTAAATGTGGATCCTCAAATAACTGCTGAATAGACTCAAAATCAGGAAAGGGAGCTAACTGCCACAATGGCGATTAATTCATTTTCTGAGATTAACTTTGTTCTGTTAGTCAACAGCCAGCAGCATTTGGGGATGTTCTGATCCTTCAAAGAAACCACCGGTAAAATAAACTGCAGATGAAAGGAAAACATAGTCCCTAATATGATGTGTCAATGTTCAAAAAGAATATCAAGAAAACCATGAAAACAAAATGTTTTATTCTATAATTCAGTTAATGAAAGAATTTTATGTTTCATTTCAAATATGGACACATATCTGGAAAGTTAGTATTACCTGTGTTTACATTATACAACTCTGAAGGATAATTTGTTTAACAGAGATGTTTTAGTCCAATTTCCTATGTGAATCTTGGAAAGAAATACAGTAGCTGCAAACATTGATTGATTTGTATTGATAGCAGAGAAGGGATAATTCATTCTAGAAATATAAACTACCTGTCTGTGTATTTGTAAATGTCTCCGTTGGTCATACACTCATTAGGTAGTCAAAATGAAGCAAAGACACTCAGGGAAGAAAAAGAAAACACATATATTTTGTTTTATTAAATACAATTTTGCTTTGTGAGAAAGCTGCCCTTGATTTTTGTTGAACTTAAGGAAAGAAAATCTTCCTTTAGGCAACTGACATAAATGATAGGAGTAGGGGATGTTTTGTTTGTCTGTTTTTGTTTTAAATGCAAGTTAATAATTAAGAGAAAATACTCATTTTCTATTTATCAATTTGAGTGATAAATAGTTCAGAGATCATAATTTATAGTTTTTTGTTAATCTAAAGTAAAAGAGGTAAATGCAATTAAAGAAGGAAAGCTTGTGGATTACTTTATTTTGCTATTAAAACTTCTCCCTCGTCCTGACCGGTTTGGCTCAGTGGATAGAGCGTCGGCCTGCAGACTGAAGGGTCCCAGGTTCGATTTTGGTCAAGGGCATGTACCTTGGTTGCGGGCACATCCCCAGTGGGGGGTGTGCAGGAGGCAGCTGATCGATGTTTCTCTCTCATCGATGTTTCTGGCTCTCTATTTCTCTCCCCTCCTCTCTGTAAAACATCAATAAAATATATATTAAAAATAAATAAATAAATAAAACTTCTCCCTCTTTTATCATTTTTATTAAGTTTATTGGGGTGACATTGGTTAACAAAACTATACATGTTTCAAGTGTACATCTCAACAAAACATCATCTACTCACTACATCATGCACCCATTGCCTGAAGTCAAGTCTCTTTCTTCCCCTTGCCCACTTCCATCTCTCCCCATCCATCCTTTTCCTCTGGCTATTACCATACTGTTGTCTGTGCCTATGCACATGTATGTATGTGTGTGTATGCGTGTGTACTTTTTTGCTTAATCCCATCATCTTTTTTTTCACTTAGTCCCCCACCAACACCCCTTCCTTCTGACAGCTGTCAGTGTGTTCTTTGTATCCGTTTTTATCTCGCTGCTTTTTAGATGATCTCTTTTGTCTTTAACCTTTGACATTTTAATTATGATGTATCTTGGTGTGGGGCTCTTTGTGTTCATCTTGATAGGGACTCTGTGCTTCTGAACTTGTATGACATGTTCCTTGTTCAAAGAGGCCCTTGATCCCTTGCTGTTTCTCTTCTCCTTCTGGTACCCCTATGATGCAGATGTTTTATGTTTTCCCAAAGTTCCTTTAGACTTTACCAATTTTTAAAAATTCCCTTTTCTTTTTGTTGCTCCACTTTGGTACTTACTGTTATCTTGCCCTCTAAATCATTGAATTGATTCTCTGCTTCATTTAACCTGCTATTGGTGCCTTCTAGTGTATTCTTCATTTCTGACTGGTTCTTTTTTATTATTTATATGCCTTTTATAATGCCTTTTATCTCTTTGTTTAAGTTCACACTGAGATCATCAATTCTTCCCCTAAGGTCCTTGAGCATTCTTCTTACCATTGTTTTAATCCCACTTTTATCTTTATATTTGAAAATAGAAATTATATTTCTTACTTTAAACATAAGAAATTTGGGAGGTAAAAAACAATATTTTTAAAGTATATGCATATCACAAGTTGAAATCCTATTTTGTTGCTGGTTATATACTTTAGAAATTTCATGCAGAAAACCTCATAGTGCCATTGAAAATCTGGCAGTTTTATGTTGTTCTATAATGCAGGTATAATGCAAAAAACCCTATACTAAAATACCTGACTATGGCATAATTTCATCCATACTATACAATCAAATATCTAACCCTATCCAACCTCTTAAGAACTAGGATGTTGTTTTCCAATTAATTTAATGTGAGTCATACTTTGAGGGATTCCCATTTATTTGACCTACTAAATAGTAGTGAACTAGGGCTACTAAAATTGATCAAGAATCTTCCATGAATATGAGATACTTTTCCAACTGACTTATTCTCTTGCCTGCACACATAGTTAAAACTAACACTAGACCCTCTGTTAAGACATGAATAAATACAATGTAGTATAATACCAATACTTGAATTTGGTACTCAGTAAAAGTATACCCAACTTCACTTTCATCACCACCACCGCTTTCATTTTTTTTGCTTTGTTTTTGCATTATTTAGCTTAATTTGCTCTCCTGCAACTCTCTCCAGCCCTGATAATATGGTCTTTCCAGGGATGGACCATTTAATTTTACATACCACCCCACTATCCTTAGCAGCTAGCTTTCTGCTTCATGTTTTTCTTGATGTCTCTTATTATTTCTTTATTATACATTCATTATGTATGTAAAATTTATAAATACTAATAATTACTATTATCAACATCATAGCTAACACTTGCACACAACATATATGCTAGGTGATAATAATTATTTAATAAAAACATATATATTTTTATTGATTTCAGTCAGAGAAGAAGGAAGAGGGAGAGAGAGATAGAAATTTCAATGATGAGAGAGAATCATCGATTGACTGCCTCATGCACACGCACCACTGGGGATTGTGCCTGCAACACAGGCATGTGCCCTGACCAGGAATTGAACCATGACCTCCTGGTTCATAGGTCGATGCTCAACCACTGGGCCATGCCAGCTGGGCTACCAATTTATTCTTTACAAGAATTCTATGAGGTAGGTATCATTATTATCTCTGTTTGACACATGGAGAAACTAATAAACTGAGTGGTTAGTGACTTCCCAAAATCTCACAGCTAGTAAGTGTCTAATAGGTGGAAATAAGATTTTAAAAATGGGATTTGCTTTGTTTTATTTGTATTTTCTAAGTTTTCTACAATCTAGTATTACCAATGAGAAATATACCTTACATTGGAGGCCACCTATTAGATATAACCATTATTAATTTTGATTTGTTTGGCTATATTGTTTTATTTTAATAGCATTATACATAAACAGTTTTGTAGACAATTTTTAACAGTGTATCATTAACACTTTCCCATGACAAATACAGCTATATATTAATAATTCATAATGGTTACATATTACTAATTAGCTTACTAGCTACATTTATCATGATTTTTTCCTTATTTTTCCTTATTCCAATCAGCTTTATGATAAAATCCTTGCATAATGTATGTATATACATAACTATTTTTGGTGTATAGCATGCAGTAAAAGCATTTTGTAAGTTTAAGGAACCTATGAAAAAGTAGAATATTTTGAATTGGTATTGATGTAATGTTATTTCATTAATTCTTCCAAGTAAGCTATAGCATTCTAAAATTATGATACTTTTAATATATAAATAATCCATAAGAATTAAATATTTTATTTAATTTAAATAAATATTAGTTTAATCTTATAGAAATAATTTCATTTAAAAATATTTTAATGTAAAAATTCTATAGATCAATAACATAAAATAGGGCTGTAAATAAATCTATTTTTAAGACATATATTTGCTTAGTTTAGTGTCCATTTTCACTCTCAAGTGTTTTCTGTTTGGTATAAATATTATATAAGGTAAAAGGTTTACTGGGAACTTTATATGGATACATGAGGCTTTTAACACCTGAAGTCATATTAAAATATGCCTCAAAAAAAAACCCAAACATACCTTGTGGATTACTTATGTCATTGTCTGACTCAAAAAAAAAAAAAAAAGACATGGCAAGTTAATTAAACACTAGTTTCATATAATGGAACACTGAGTGAATGTCCACTAATTAAGTGATATTGTATGTGGATATAATCAGCCCACTAACAGGTCTTTTTACTATTTATCTTCACATTTTATTTTACTCTTGATATAATATCAAATTATTCACCAAAAGATTATGTCTTAAATACGGCACCAAATAAATCTACAAATCAATTTTAATGTATTAAGCTCTTTTTGTAAACTTCAATTTAAATAGTTATATTTGGTTTAAAAGTAATTAAATAATTAGCTTGATCAAATGTTTCACTTTCCTCTTTTTGTATCATAAAGACTCAAAAGGGTCTGTTAACCTGGAAGAGTCATATTAAATCTACTGTTTCCAGTTTTTAAAAATCATTTTGAGGTGGCAAATGACTACATTTGGTTCATATAACCATAAACACCACCAACAATATTTCATGTTATCATAATTGATGATGATTGCTGAAGTTTCCCCTTTCAATTTCATCTTATCCAACTGATTTTCCAGACAGATCAAGCCTAAGTTTATTCCTCCATCCTTCACTTTTTTTCACTTATATACAAAACACATACATAATCTCAATTTACAAAATTCTATTCTTATTGGTTCTAGCTAGAAATATTGACTCCAGTAATTTTGTAATTCCTAAATTAGATTAATAAATGTATTTTCCATGTAATTCTGTTAATAAAACCCAAAGAACTCTATTCTTTTACTATATATTATGTACTTAACTCTAGAATAACCATCTCATAAATGGATATTAATGTGTGACAAGAAGGAAACATATGTATATAGCCACCTTGGGAATACAGCATATTTCTTGTCCATATTATAAATTGTATCTTTCTTAAAACAAATCATTATTGCAAGATAAAACACAAAATAAAATAGAAGAGATAGTCAAGTGAGATTGTTATACAATTTTCTTTGAAATTGTCCATCATAAGATACAGGATGTTTTGAAGTTGTTTGCAATTTAACTGCATTTCCATTTTGTTTCCTTGACTTGTTGAGTAATCTGTTACATAATGAGTTTTTATAATTGAAGGAGATGAAAATTGAAATTGATAAAGATGCATAATTGGTTTATTTTTCATTGGGTGCTTCTGTTCAGATTTTCATGTTGTCTTTCTGTACAATGTTAAAATGCAAAAAAAGACTCTGCAGATGGTATTTTAAATGTTTTTATATAAGCTGTTTTTGTTCACAGCATTATGTTCTATGTCTTACAAGAAACAATTAGGGTCTTGAGAAGCAAGATGATATTGATATACATTGAGATTTTTTCTTAGCTTGAATAAATGAACATTTTAGAAGTAATTTATATGTCTCCAGTTATAATCAAATACTTTACTCATTTCCCAGAATGCGGATGAAATACCCCACAAGTATTTTTGATCCACAAAAAAGTGGTCCCTCGAATAACTAACAGCTTGGTATTAGAGATTTTGAAAAGAAACAACTAAGCATTTAGTAGTAATTCAGCTTAGTTATATCAAGTGCTTGCACACTTGGCTTGATGATACCTGGGCTCATACTCAACCAAAGAAACCTTTAAAATTTTATTATATTCCCTAATATTTGTAATTATTGACCCAGAAACTTAAGGAATTGCACAAAAATCAGCCAAATTAGACAGGTAATTGAAGTGTAAATTAGAGATAACTTAACTTGGTCTTGTAACCCATTCATCCTGATCTTGGAAACTGTCAAAATATTCAAAATAAATTAATGTGAATCAATAAATAAATAGTTATAATCCAAACTAAATTGCCCCGGACATAATGTATTTCAATTGAAGTAATAAGAATAATATTGTGGCCTCTGCATAAAATAGAACAATTTTCTAGTACAGATAAATCAAATTTATTTGATGAATCCTCAGAAACAAAGTAAGGTGTTCTGATTGGAACACTATATAAGCAAAAGCCTTATTCTAGTCCAGTTGTTCTCAACCTTCCTAATGCCATGACCCCTTAATACAGTTCCTCATGTTGTGGTGACTCCCAGTTTCATTGTTACAAATTGAACATAATTAAAGCATAGTGATTAATCACAAAAAACAATATGTAATTATATATGTGTTTTCTGAGGGTCTTAGGCGACCCCTGTGAAAGGGTCGTTCGACCCCCAAAGGGGTCGCGACCCACAGGTTGAGAACCGCTGTTCTAGTCCTTAAGACACCTTCATTAATAGTAAAGATAACAACAACAACAACAACACACACACCCACACACAGATATTTGGAACTTAGATAGATAAAGCTTATTATAAAATCTGTATACAAATGTGAGAAAATATAATGAACTCCCAATGCTCCTCTCCACTGAAATATTCTAAGTCTCATGATATTTATTGATTTTCTTCTCAAAAGAAGTACAAGGAATGTTTTGACATAATTTAAAATAACAGGGGCATGGAGAAAAATGCTCATTTCCTAGATTTTATATTACAGGAAGTTGTTTTTCCTCTATTAGGCTTTTATTTTGCCCTTTTCTCATGTAATGAACTTATCACTATAAAATTGATTTTCAAAATATTAATATCTTTTTACTTGACCAAAGCTTATTATATCTTATTGGATTTGATTTTAATTGTTGCAAAGTAGCATTTGATGGTTCCTTTGGTGGAAAAAAAAAACACAAATAAACCTTACTCTGAGCATGATTAATTGTTAGGTGAGAGGGATAGTTTAAATATTAACAAGAGCTTTATGATGAATAACTGTTAAATACAGTTTTGAGAATACTGTTTTTTCAGCCCTATCATAGTTTATAAAAGGAAGAGGAAATAGAAGCAAAAAAGTAAGCTAATTGTAAGATGTGGCTAAAAGAAGCTAATCTATTCTTAACCTCACTTCATAAATGACAGCAAAATTAAATGGAGACAATCATGAATCACAGGAAGATGAGAGTTGGGTAACTAATTGGCCTATTTTCTGTACTGTCAGAATCCTCTCAAGCAATTTTCCTCAATTATAACTGCAAATCAGCAAGCTATTTCCTCCACATGAACTATCCATTGCCTGAGGACTAACTATGTATCCTGGGACAACTCATGATGAATTGTTAGAGACCATTTTCCACTAGTGAATTAATATGGGTAATTCACAGTGAAATACCAGCATCAAAACTCTCTAAAAGTCCATGGTAAAAAAATACACATAGAACTGCATTACATACAAAAGGCTACTGCCTTGGTTATCAACAAGATTAGATGAATGTTTTAGCAAACTTTTTGAAGTAGAACAAAGCAAAACAGAAGTCAAAATACTGCCCCATATGCTAACCTCTGTGCTGGATGTACTTGGCCCCTTGTGTGTTGAATGAATGCTATGCTAACCAGAGACAGCTGATAGTTTCAGTTTCAGTTGTGCTTTTGTTCTGTAAGTTTAGTTCAATCAATTTGCTACTCAGAGTGACATACTTTCTCTTATATCACCTGATGATCTGGGTTATTATGACATACTAGAGGCCCGGTGCAAGGGCCTAAGCCAGCAGTCAGACATCCCTCTCACAATCCGGGATTCCTCACTTCTTACCACCCATCTGCTCGCTCCTTCCTGCTTGGCTTGCTGCTCCTTAGTAGGAGGCTCCTTACCGCTTGGCTCACTATCATTAGCACTGTCACGGGGGTGAGAGAGGCTCCTGCCACCACCACTGCACTTGCTAGCCATGAGCCTGGCTTCTGGCTGAGCAGCTGCTCCCCCTGTGGGAGCGCACAGACCGCCAGGGGGCAGCTCCTGCGTTAAGCATCCACCTTCTGGTGGTCAATGCATATCAGCAACCAGTCATTCTGTTTGTTACATCATAATGGTCGCTTAGGCTGTTATATATATACTAGCAGCTCGGTGCACAAAATTTGTGCAGGGGAGGTGGGTCCCCTCAGCCCAGCCTGTACCCTCTCTAATCTGGGACCCCTTGGGGGATGTCTGACTGCCAGTTTAGGCCCGATCGACATCCCTCTCGCAATCTGGGACCACTGGCTCCTAAACGCCGCCTGCCTGCCTGCCTGCCTGCCTGATCACCCCTAACGCCTCTGCCTGCCTGCCTAATCTCCCCTAACTGCTCCCCTGCTGGCCTGATCACCCCTAACTGCCTCTGCCTAGGCACTCTCACCTGGGACCCAAGCTTCCCTCCTCCATCCAGCCACAGGCACCTGGGACCTGGGCTTCCCTCCCTCTGGCTTCCCTCTGGTCTAATTTGCATATTACCCTTTTATTAGTATAGATATATAATCTTGTCTTTTCTTCCACACATCAAAATTTATATCATATTCTGTTAGAAGTAAACAAAGAAACAAACAAAAACCAAAAACACTATAGTTTCTGATTGTCAGTTAAAGGAAAACATATTAACTAGCTAAATATTCTATTATTTCCCAGGTTCATGGTCCTTTTACACAACTACAGTAACTATCTTACAAGTGGATTTCAAGAACTTTCACAGAAATCACCATATCTTCTATGGCAATGTCCAATTGCAAAATAAATAAAATAAAATCCTATATAATAAAGAGCTAATATGCAAATGGCCATCACACCCTCATGCCATCATTCTGTAAGGGACACTCAGCAATGGGGAGAGAGGAATGGGAACCAGCCAGGCACAAATGAGCTTGTGAGAAAGGAATGGGGATCAGCCAG
Source organism: Myotis daubentonii (assembly GCF_963259705.1). NCBI lineage: Eukaryota > Metazoa > Chordata > Mammalia > Chiroptera > Vespertilionidae > Myotis > Myotis daubentonii. The sequence continues at coordinate 32,619,390 of NC_081861.1, read as the reverse complement.
GCTGTGGCCCAGGAGAGGGACAAGTTGCCTGCCCCATGGTCCTAGGCAATAATGCCTGTGGCTGTGGCCCAGGAGAGGGACAAGCCACCCACCCATGGTCCCCTGCAGTTGTGGCTGGCCCGGGCAAAGCTGGCCCAGGTTCTGGGTGCCTGCAGCTGGCCAAAGGGAGGGAAGCCCGGGTCCTGGGTGCCTGCAACTGGCTGGAGGAGGGAATCCTGGGTCCTGGGTGCAGGGCGAGGCAGAGGTGGTTAGGGGTGAACAGGCTTAAGTCATCAGTCGGACATCTCCTGAGGGGTCCTGGACTGTGAGAGGGCACAGGTTGGGATAAGAGACCCCCTCAAATGCATGAATTTCATGCACCAGGCCTCTAATAAAATAAAAAATAATAAAAAAATAAAATAAAATAAAATATTTTGGAAGAGCCTCTAAAGTACAGGTTAACTATTTTTATAATAAGATCTTTGATTGTAGAAGTCTAATATGTCACCCAGCATATTAAAATCCATGTAATAAGAAAACAGCTATGCCATATCTATTTTATTGTGCCATCATAAAATTTAATTGGCATTAGTAAATTAGTGTAATGGTAATTTACTGTAGTGGTATGTTGAGTCTATAATTATCTCTTCCTTCAAAGCATTTATTAGAGGATTTTGCACAAAATGTGCATTCAATAAGTGTTGAAGAATGAGATTTTTAAAACTTAGATAAGACATATTAGCTAAGGCACAGAGATTTACAGGTAAAGAGGGTAAGGTACATCCTAAAAGTAAAGTTTACCCTTTACATTTATTCCTCCTCTTAGGAAACAACATTTACTTAAAGGACAATAGCTATTTAGACATCTGAAGCAAGGGTTTGAGGAGAAAAGACTTCTTTAGTCTGTAAAGTGTCTTGTAGATGTCCATAAATACAACTCAAAATATGTAAACACATCATATAGTCTTGAAAATAAGTAGACTGAATTCTCTTCAGAATTATTCATCACCTCAAACAAAGACATATTTATTCTTTAGTTTAGTTTGGTTTTGTTCTGAGTTTTGTTTTTTTTATTATTGATTTCAGAGAGGAAGGAAGTGGGAAAGAGATAGAAACATCAATGATGAGAGAGAATCATTGATTGGCTGTCTCCTGCACACCCCACACTGGAGATTGAGCTTGCAACCCGGGCATGTGTCCTGATGAGGAATCAAAACCTGACCTCCTGGTTCATAGGTTGATTCTCAACCACTGAGCCATGCTGGCCAGGCTGTTCTGAGATTTTTACTGTCACCACAGAAAATATGCACTTCAAAGTATGAGTTTAATGGTGACAGATTTCATTGTCTTTGGGTCTTTTTAATGCTTCATATTGTTTAGAATTTTTTCAATATTTGGACAACGTACTCAAAAGAATTTAATCTCAGAATAGTAAAAATTGACACTTTTAAAAAATAAAGCAAAAAATTTGTTGCTGTGAGTCAGTCAATATCAGCACATACATCCAATAATTGAATCTAGGTGGGGGATTGAGAATATTGATCATTTTTGGAATTGCAGTTATATTAAGATTGTTTGATCTGATACAAATGTACCCTTTCTAGAGTTTAAACTTTGTGAAGGCACCCTTTGCTATTTTGTTTACCTCATACCCTAGTGCTCAGACAGTACCTATCAACATAATGTTTGCTCAATAAATATTTGTTAAATAAATGTTTGAATGAATCATCAAAAAGTCATAAAAAAGTTAATTGTCCTGCTAATTTTAAAACTTGAAGCTTCTCTATGAACTTGTGTAGAACAATGTAGCATAAGAAATATTAATTATGAGAAAGACTTCTTTCATTTGTACTAATGTCATACAGAATGTATATTCACACACACACATAAAGTTATACTGTAACATTGTAGGGAATTTGAGTATTTTATTACCTGATTTTGGAAACATGCATTATAAGCAACTTTCTAACATTAGTTGAATAACTTCATTGTTGTTCAACATTTTTTCATCTCATTTAAGAGAATAAGACAATGGTGATTTAATTAACAGCCATGCTTTCTCTCTTAAATCAACACCATTTCTCTTAATAAATAGATGAAAGCTATACATTTCAACTTCTACATAAATGCTAGTTACAAATTAAATAAGGAACGATTTAATCCACTCAAAACTTAAAAGAGTTTAGAATATATTTTTGAAGTAGACTAAACAGAGAAGACATAGTAACTGACATCCTCCTACATAATAAGAGAAAATGCAAATTAACCATCCCTCAACTATGCTCAAGCCACGCCCACAAGCCAATCAGGAGCAAGTATGCAAATTAACACAAATAAGATGGCAGCGGCCACAGAGCAGGAGCAAGCAGGAGGCTTGGGTTGCCCCTGGCGATGGAGGAAGCCAAGCTTCCCTCCTGCCCTGGCTGGCCCTGGGCTCTGCTCAAGGCTACAAAGTTTCAATTATAGAAATAAATAAATCCCAGAAAAAGAAAAAGAAAAAAAGGAGAGTCTGGGAGCTTGGGTCGCTGTGGGGAATGGCCAGCTTGAAAACAGCCATCAGCCCCTCACACAGGCTGGCCAGGAACCCCAGTGGGGACCCCCACCCTGATCCGGGACAGCCTTCAAGGCAAACCAGCCGGCCCCCACCCATGCACCAGGCCTCCTTCTTATATAATAAAAGGGTAATATGCAAATTGACCCTAAGAGCAGAACGACTGGGAATGACTGGTCACTATGACACACACTGACCACCAGGGGGCAGAAGCTCAATGCAGGAGCTGTCCCCTGGTGGTCAGTGCACTTCCACAGGGGGAGCTCTGCTAAGCCACAAGCCAGGCTGATGGCTGCCAGTACAGCGGTGGTGGTGGGAGCCTCTCCTGCCTCCTCAGCAGCGCTAAGGATGTCCTACTGCAGCTTAGGCCTGCTCCCCGCTGGTAAGTGGACATCCCCCGAGAGCTCCCGGGCTGCCAGAGGAATGTCTGACTGCCAGCTTAGGCCTGAACCCAGGGAGCGGGCCTAAGCCAGCAGGTGGACATCCCCCAAGTTGTCCCAGACTGCAAGAGGGCACAAGCCGGGCTGATGGACCCCCCCCCCCCAAGTGCACAAATTTTTGTGCACTGGGCCTCTAGTGTTTAGATAATATTTAATTTAACTTAATAAGACAAACCAATTTTTAAGGTTCAGGAAAATAAAAACAATTTACATGTATAATGTCTGCTTGGTTTTTATAACTGTAAAAGTTAAGAACTTGTGTTGTTAATGTTTTTCTTTATTTTTATATTTTTCATGAAATAAATTTGTGTATTTATTGATACCAAAATGACATGCATAATAGCCTCACTTAACCTTCAACAATTACAATTAAAGTACATTTGGTTAATTTCACAAGATTGAATGAAATGCACATCTTACACTTTATTTGGGTAAACACATAACCTGAAAATAATGTTTGAAGTTTTCATTTATAAGCCACGGTGGATATGAATAACAAAGCTGCCAACTTGAAGGGGACAGTAAACATGTAATACTTAGTTCAGCCTTATGATCCTTCCTGGCATATTTATCACATTTAGAAGCAAAAGATAAGTGACAAGTCTCCAAGAGAAAAAAAAAAGCCAAATATTCTAGCCTAACCTTATTTTTCCCTAGAGGAAACCTATTTTTATAAATCTCAATTTGTTCTAGATTAACTTCTGGGAAGTTTACTAAGTAAGTTAACTATTAACAACTTGTCAGAGTAGTTAAATCCAAAGCACTAAATAAAAATAAAATGCATATCGAATCTTATAATTAATGATTTAATAAAAATAAAACATACTCATAGTAAAAGAAAATAGTAATCACATTTCATAATTCATGTATTTCTCTTTATGAAAGCACCATTATTAACTAATACTTATTGAGTACTTATTATGTGTCAGCTGCTTTGTACTTTGAATGTATTATGTAATGTTGAAATTGTGAAAAAGCGTATGTTTTAAATAATAACCAAAATTGATTTTAAGACGCTTTTTTCTTCAGTGGGACAAAATTCTACAGACTTATAAATTGCTAGTGTTGGTTAAACATTATTAAACTAATGGGATTTAAAATATCATTACAAATGATTTTTTAATAGTTATTTTAATTAGCAGTATTTTATATTTATGAGCTATTTCACCATGTTAAATGTATCAGTTATGATCTAATGCAATGGAAATGCAAGTCCATATCCAATCTTAGCCTCAATTAATGGGGAGATAACCCAAACCCTGAATGACTGAGCATTAGAGACTAGCTACTAGACCACTTTAGTGGAATATAATAAAAAGGGTATATTAAGGAAGTCCAGATAAAAAAAGAAAACAAGGAATTTATGTATGAATGTCCTAGGGAGTCTAGAAGCAAATACAACAAATCATATCCTTTATTTCTCCAGTCAAGCGTTAAACATTTTTTAGCATACCACTGGATACAGGTATGCTGGCTCCTGTCCTGAAAATTTGACCACAGGTTGTAGCTACCCAAATATTAAGACTATAGTATGGAGGCAAAAATTTATAGAAAATTGGGAATACCAAGAAGCAAGATAAAATCCAAGTTCCTGAAGAACATGCATATTAAGGTTAAAATTAAGGCACAGGGTGAAAAAACAGATATTTAATTGCCAGAACTAAACAAGAAGGTAGTGATTTGATTACAAGAAAGAAAACATGAACAATGTTGTTAGAATAGAGTACCAGGTCAAAATTGGACTAGCAAGAAGCTGGTTCAGCCCTAAGTGGTTTGGCTCAGTGGATAGAGCGTCAGCCTGCTGACTGAAAGGTCCCAGGTTTGATTCCGGCCAAGGGCATGTACCTTGGTTGTGGGCACATCCCCAGTAGGAGGTGTGCAAGAGGCAGCTGATCGATGTTTCTCTCTCATTGATGTTTCTAACTCTCTATCCCCCTCTCTTCCTCTCTGTAAAAAAATCATTAAAATATTTTTTTTAAAAAAAGAAGTTGGTTCAGTGGTAAGTAAGCTAATGATCTAGGAATCATTGGTCTTTCTATCTCCCCTATTCAAGGTTCAGATTGCCTAGGAGTTCATGAAGGTTTGAGCTTGGATATAATAGGAAACAGTGGTAAAGTCTGAAGATTTCAGAAACAGAGAATCAAAAACTATAGAGTGAACTAAAATGGATGCATAACAATAAATGTTTGTCTTTTTTTCTACTAAAAAACTAATGAGTTTTCTGTAGTGTAAGTTTATGCATATATTTTAATGTGACTAAGAAGACTTGATAAATGTTATATTTGAGCATTTTCCAACTGATGAAAGTGACAGCAATTTTTTTTGAAACTCTCATAATTTTTAGTTAGAAACTACTATGTCTACAGTATAGCTCAAAATGGTTTAAAATTTAAAAATTAAGAATTGTTTTAAAGATTATCTCATTAACCAATATTTAAAAATAAACTTGAACTAGAAAATCTTGATCTTTCAGTCATGGTTATATGGCCAAACAAATGTTATTTTACCCTTCTTAGTTTAGGCTCCTGCACTAGACAGTGGATTATAGAGAGACTAGAAGTGACTGGCAAGAGCAACAATTCTAATGTGAAACCAAACTTGCCAAGTCTTTAAAAGGAAATTGATTTGTAAATATATTCTACCAACAAGAGATGCTGAAGCATAGTTAACTGCCAAGCATCCAAAATGGAAACCATCCCCACACACCAGATTTTGAATATAATTAAAACAATCAATTTGCAAAGAATATTATAAAAATAAATATATTACTCACAATTCAGATGTTCTTGAATATTTTCAGCTGAAAATTCTCACGAAAAATGATTTTAAAGTTAGTCAGGGCTGCCACTTAGGGAAAACATTTTTTTTTTATACACACACATGGCGTGTGCGGAAGGTCCACCACTGCTTACGTCTACAGACGCTTATGGCATACAATGGGCTATGGTATTGTAACCTCAATGTTTATGTTTATTTTGACTTTTACTTAATTTGTGTTGGAAATAAATTTTTCATACTTCAAAAAGGAGAATATGGTTTATTGCATAACATATTTCCTGGCTATAACAATTTTCTGTTCTAAAAATTTCAACCAAATTCAAATACACACACACACACACACACACACACACACACACACACACACAATAATGAAAATAATCTATCTCCAGACTATACAACATATTCTGAATCCAGGAAAGGATCATTAAATATATTCAGAGTACAGGCAAGCAAGTATCACAATAATTGAATCATAATCTTTTTGCATGGGGAGGGTCTTGTCTTCAATTTATAAAAATATCTGTGAAGCGTGATAAAGCAAAGCTCAATAAACAAGGCATGTCTGCATAACAAGATTGATCTGTACAAATGTTTACTCTGATTTTTTTGTTATCATTTCTATTTAAATTTAAAGATAATTTTGTGCCAAGCCAGTGTGGTTCCGTGGTTGAGCATAGACCTATGAACCAGGGAGTCAAGGTTTGATTCTGGTTAGGGCACATGCCCTGGGTGCTGGCTCAATCCCCAGTGTGGGGCATGCAGGAAGAGGCCAATCAATGATTCTAATCATTGATGTTTCTATCTCTCTCTCCCTTTCCCTTCCTCTCTGAAATCAATAAAAATATATTAGAAATTATTTTGTGCCAAAATATTTGATTCGGTGGCTATAGACCTCACAGAGGACCAATAGTGATTAAACACTGATTTATCATTAGGAACTTCTAAGATTCAGAGAGAAAAAGAGAACATTGAAAGTTGGAGTCCTCACCTTATACATTGAAATTGGGATGCTTACAAGTTTCAGATCAGGATACACTATACATGTGCATAATAATTGCTACACACAATAGCAATTCCATTTTTTTATAAAATCTATAAATGGGATCATCATTTATTACTCTTTCAACTTGAGGTGAACATAAAGTAGACTTGACATTTATATCTATTCAGGTCAGACACTCAACTCTACATGGTACAATTCCAAGAGTCCCTCAGGAAAGACTGTTCAGGCTTAATGAATGCATAAGCTTGCTTTATGTTTTCCCAAAGCCAAGCAAAGCTCAGTCTGAGCTTGGCTAATATCCAGGTTCAGAGAGCGGAGAAACATGAGATGACTGTGAATATATTAATAAAAATACAGAGCACTGATAGTTTTAAGAAAATAAGTAAAGAGATAGTAGGTTGCCACTTCAAAAAGTGTCATGGGCATCTAAAAAGCATGTAGCACATAGACCTAGCTAATGCTGAAGCAGCCCCCATCATTTTAAGAACCCATAAAATAAGGCTCAAATATGACGCAATTGCTGGGAACACAATTTACCCAAGAATAAGAAATATAAGCTTACTCACTTCATAGGTGCTATTTTAATGAAGTCAAGTTCTTGGTTTTCTGTTATTTGATAAATTTAATTTGAAGGAGGCAGAGTGGAGTCAGTTAAGTAAGAGTAACTAAATTTACATAATACAATGATTTATTATTACTTAGATCAAACTATTCATTCCAATCCTATGTAGCTTAAAAGATATGTAGAAGTTGAGACAAGACACAGATGGCCAAATAGCTAGAAATACCATATAGCCAGAGAGGAATGGAATGTTGACAACCAATGAGGATAATTTAGTTTGGAAAACTTCCTTCAGCCCTGTTTTGCTAACAATGTAGAATCATATTGAATAGGTTTACTAAGACATTCTGTGGTTAAATTAAGCAATATTTTATTTTCCTAATCTTTAACCTAATGTTTATTCTTTTAAAAGCAAGGGCCATGCATTATTTAATGAAACAAAAATATATTGAATAGCTACTATATACTGGGTACTGCAGGAGATACAAGCTAAATAAAATATAACCCTTTCCTCAAGAAGTGTAAAGCAATTAGGGAAGATAAACATGCTCACCAGTGTACAACTAGCTCATGAAGAAAAGGGTACTTGCTACAGTCAAAATATATGCTGTGATGAAACAACTTTTTAGTGCCCAATTTTTTGATTATTTAAAAAACAACAAAACCCTACCTTAAAGGAAGTTCAGAGTTTTTTCATCTTGTAGGATATTCTTCTTTATTTCCTGTGCAGGACCAGCACAGCCAAGGGTTCGGTAAGCCTGGGGGGTGGGGGTGGGGTGGCGTGGGGTAGCAAAGGATTAAAGAAAAGACAGACAAAGAGAATAAGCTGGGTCTAAGTGGATCTCCTGTGCCTGGCTGAGGCCACAGATATCCAGATGGCAAGCTGAGCCTTAATTTTATAGCCAGAGGTAAACAAGGTAGTGATCACCAAAGTTACAATGTTCTTGAGAGTTTCACTTGTTTTGGCAGCACTTGTTGCACCTCCCACAGCCCATTAGCTACCCAGATAAGATCTAGGGAGCCATAAGATCAAGCTTAATTATGGTAAGAGGGCTGTGCCCTCTAAGCTGGAACTTGTTTGTGGCTTTGCCAACAGGTCAGTCCAAGGCTTACACCTATAGCCACTCCCTACAATTTCCCATGCTAGTTTTTCCAAACATTGAAAAACAATTTTTTTTTATTTTACAGTGAGAAAAATGTTGCTATTTCTTCCCCCATAGTGGTGGAGTGTCCACCAGTATACTGAAAGAGAAATAGAAGACAGCAAAAGAAATGAGCACACAATATCCCTGGAATTTCTGTAATTAGCCATGGTACTCATGTAGGGTATTGACTGGGGATGCTATTTTTAAAATTTAGTTAGTGAATACTTTCATAGTTCTTATTCTTTGTCAGACACTATTGCAATAGCATTATCTCTTTCAAATGAACAGTGCTTTTAAGTTACTTACTTGCTCACTGGTATATTACTCTGTTACACATTTCCATATTCAACCATTCTCAATAAGAACCCTAAATATTTTCTCCTGCTTTCAATGAAAATGCATCTATTTAAAGGATTTTCCAAGTGATGGTATGCAAATATGTGGTATCCTTTTAAGGAAGAGGTAACCAATGTGTCTAATCATGTATTTAGTAACTCTGATCTAATAGCTGTCCTACTTAGAGACACTGGGTAGAAAATGTCAGGCATTTTGCTAGTTACTCTCTCTGTGTTCTCTCATTTAATACCCACTACAACACTGTGATACAGACACTATTCTGTTTTCACATTTATGGAAACTGAGACTCAAAAGATTCAAATAATATCACCAAGGTGGGTATTTGAACCAAGAAATCTCTGACTCTAAAACGTTTGCTTTTTCCACTCTTAAATACACTCTCTTTTTCTAAAAAAAATATATTTTTACTGACTTCAGAGAGTACATGAGAGGGACAGAGAGGTAAAAACATCAATGATGAGAGAGAATCATTGATCGGCTGCTTCCTGCATGCCCCACACTGGGGATCAAGCCTGTAACCTAAGCATGTGCCCTGACCCGAAATCAAGCCATGACCTCCTGGTTCATAGGTCAACACTCAAGACACTATTGAAGACACTCTGTCCTGATCCTAAACTGGAGCATACCTGGCATGTATGCTTCCACTCTTCTCTCCCATGTCTTTGGTAGTCATTGCTGAATAGTCATAATCTGTTTCAGCCCAGTACTCTAGCTGCCACTACAAACTGACTGACATGTGAAATGAAATAGTTTTGTTATGCTTCCCATAATCCAAATGTGAAGCATGTCATTGTATATGTTTAAATGCCTTTAAATATGCATTTCATTTATTATTTTTTTTACCAGGCACTGAACACAAATACATTCACGATATTAATAACCCCAAGTAAAGGTGACCACCTGAATTAAGAGAATTAGAGGATAAGGAAGAATGAAGAGAAAAAAAGAAAAGAAAAAAAAAGGAGTGCAAAAGTGAAATTGGGAAAAAAGGAGGGGGAAATAGAGCAAAAAGAGAGAATGAAGTAGAAGAGGGGAAGAGACTATTTATATGAGGAGAAAACTCCAATAGAACCGCCACTAATCCCAACAAATTCCAGCAACAGATTCCTGGAGATGAATGCAAACTACAAACAACCAATAGTATCAGGAGAGCCAAGGGAAAACAGAAACACAAAAATAACTGGGGGGGGAGGGGAGAGGGGAAAAACCAGCAGAAAAAAATAAAAAGAAAAAGCAAAACAACCTCACAACCAGTCCTTAAAAAACCACAAAACAAACAAACAAACAAAAACAATATACTCAACAATCAAGCAAACAGCAACAAAACAATAGGAAGATAAAAAAAAGAGGAAAAAAATTTTGGATAGTGAAGAAAGATAAGGGATAGGTGTATAAGGATTTAGAGCAGTGGATTGGAAATAGGATATATAAGTAGGGTGAAATTTTGACAGGGGGTAAAAAGAAGGAATAGGGAAAATCTAAAGCAGGAATAGGGTAAGAGAAACAGGATAACAAAAGGGGAAAAGTGAGGAAGAGGGTTTTAGCACAGAGGTAAAATTGAGATAGGGAAAATTGATGCTAAAGGAATGATGAAAATAGAATGGAGAACACTAATCCCAAAATAAAATAAAGAGAATATAAAATGGCACTTTAAAAAATGGTAAAATTGTAGCAGTAATAATACTAGTTAAAAATAAAAATGTAGTAATTAAAAGGGTAAAATCAGGTGATGGAAAAAGAAGAAAAAAAATGGTTTCTTAGTTAAAAGGTGAAAAAAAAAATTGCAGTAGTGAAGGTCTTTCAGTTCTTCTACTCTTCAGTCTGGCTCACCTTAGTCCTGCCAGGTATTCAGGAGAGTGCTGAATTTCCCTGCGATACACTGTTCCTCCGTGTTGTAAACCACAGTCCTGATTTTAAAGCAGGCTGTATTTGTGTCCCAGACTGCCTTAATTTGTATTTACCTAAGAGTCAGTTTGTGGCTCAGCCTTTGGGTGGCAGTGTTTTTGGGTTGGCCTCTGAGGCTATACAGCTTCTCTATCCAGTAGCAAGGGTTTATTTTCCCTATTGTACTTAAAACTGGTTTGGGGAGGTCAACTGCCCAGAGCTGGTTCTTTAATCGTTACCCTGCTCTGTGTTGTTGGTGGGACTCTAAATATGCATTTTAAATGATAGTAAGACTATCCAAAGTTGTTTTCAGGTAACACTTTCCTAAAACTGACAAAAGAGAAAAAAAAGATAGAAAGGGCCTGAAGCTGTTTTAGTACCATGTCAGATTTTCCAAAAAGGTAATTTTATCGGCTTAAAAATAAGCTAAAACAAATGTTTTCCCCACACATTTAGATAAGCAATATTCTTTGCTTAACGAAGTTGAGAGATAAATTTAATCTGAGGGTGATGATGCATAATTAAACGCATAAATGTCAAATTCAGAAATAACCTGAATTCAACCAAAAAATGTATATTTTAGAATAATTATCTCATTGCTAAAACATATAAGGATGTATAGAAGATGTGAGAGCCACCTGTTCATGTCTTTATCAAGTTAAACTGCAAACATGCCTTTCAATCAAATCCATACATTCATTTAAATAAACTCAAAAGCTCTAATGCACTATGTAGGTGGTTAGCTGCTTATTAGCATGAAACAAATTTCTAGGACTCTTTTGTAGAACAGGAATGTATATAGAACTATATTTTATTATTTATTTATAGGATATATTTTTATTAACTAACTTTTCATTTATATGATAGTTAAATTAGTGATAAGTACAAAACATTAAGGTTAATGGGGATTAGTATATTATATTGAAAATATACATATATTTTTCCATTGTAATATGTAGCAAGAGGGGTTTAGCATATGTGTTTTTTTCTTTAGAGTACCCTTGCCAAAATTGCCACAATCTGTCAGTGATTAAAAATATTTTATAGTACATGTGCATTAGTAACAGCAGCCTTCTCAACCAACATTCATATTTGAAGTGGCACAGAAACCAAATTTATATCACCAACAAGCAATAGTAATAGTACCAATTATAAAAATAATAGTGGGATTCTAATATTTACAAACTACTTTTTGTTTTAGAAATCACTCCACATACATTTAACTTAGTTAATCTTGATAATAACCACTAGATTGCTTATAGTATAGATCAGTGATTTTCACTTCCAGAGTCACAATTCAGTAGATGTGGGTGGAAATAAAGTTTATACACTTGCCAGCAGGTGATTGTAAAGGGATATTGCTGCTCAGAGTGCTGGCTCACATCACCTGGGAGCTTGAACAAGAATGCAGAAATGTACCCCATTGGAGACCTACTGAATAGAAACGTGCATTTTATCAGGATGCCCCAGATGATTCATATGTACATTAAATTTTAAGTAGAACTGCTCTAACTATGCTTTCATTTTAAAAATGTATTTTTATTGATGATAGCCATTCTGACAGGTGTGAGATGGTACCTCATTGTTGTTTTGATTTGCATCTATCCGATGATTAGTGACTTTGAGCAAGCTTTCATATGTCTCTTGGCTTTCTGAATGTCCTCTTTTGAAAAGTGTCTATTTAGGTCCTTTGCCCATTTTTTGACTGGATTGTTTATCTTCCTTTCGTTAAGTTGTATGAATTCCCTGTAAATGTTTGAGATTAAACCCTTATCGGTGACAACATTGGCAAATATGTTCTCCCATGCAGTGGGCTTTTTTGTTTTGTTGATGGTTTCTTTTGCTGTGCATAAGCTTTTTATTTTGATTTAGTCCCATTTGTTTATTTTCTCTTTAGTTTCCAATGCCCTAGGAACTGTATCAGTGAAGAAATTGCTTCAGCATTTGTCTGACACTTTGTTGCCTTTGGATTCCTCTAGTATTTTTATGGTTTTCCATCTTACATTTAAGTCTTTTATCCATTTTGAGTTTATTTTTGTGTATGGTGTAAGTTGGTGGTCTAGTTTCATTTTTTTGCATGTATCTGTCCAATTTTCCCAACACCATTTATGGCTATCATCAACTAATCAACAAATGATAAGTGCTGGAGAGGATACGAAGAAAAAGGAACACTCGTGCATTGCTGGTGGGAATGCAGACTGGTGCAGCCACGATGGAAGACAGTATGGAGTTTCCTCAAATAGTTAAAAATGGAACTCCCATTTGACCCAGTGATCCCACTTCTAGGAATATATTCCAAGAAAACAGAAACACCAATCAGAAAGGATATATGCACCCCTATGTTCATACCAGCACAATTTACCATAGCTAAGATTTGCAAACAGCCTAATTGCCCATCAGCAGATCAATGGATTAGAAAATTGTGGTACATCTATACAATGGAATACTATGCTGCTATAAAAAAGAAGGAATTCTTACCATTTGCTACAGCATGAATGGAACTGGAGAGCATTATGCTAAGTGAAATAAGCCAGTCAATGAAAGAAAAATACCACATGATCTCACTCATTTATGGATAATAAAGACCATTATAAACTGATGAACAAAAATAGATACAGAGGCAGAGCAGCATTGAACAGACTGTCAAACTACAGCGGGAAGGCAGGGGAGGGTTTGGGGGGTGGGTAAAAGATCAATGCATATAAGCATAACCAATGGACATAAGACACTAGGGGGTAAGGTTGGCTGGGGGAAGGTCAAGGGGGGAAAAGTAAAGGAGACATATTTTAATACTCTTTGTAATACTGTAAGAAGTAAAACAAAATTTAAAAAATAAAAATAAAAATGTATTTTTAATGATTTCAGAGAGGAAGAGAGAGATAGAAACATCAATGATAAGATAGAATCATTTATCGGCTGCTGCCTGGATGCCCCACACTGGTGACTGAGCCCAAAACCCGGGCATATGCCCTGGCCAGGAATAGAACCATGACCTCCTTGTTCATAGGTTAATGCTCAACCACTGAGCCACACTGTCTGGGCTGTAACTACACTTTAAAAGTAGGTAGCTATCCTCATTTTGAAGCTTAGTGCACTTGTGTGTAAAATAGGTACAAATCAATGCCTGTTTTAAAATAAAATGTAGCTGTAACCTACAGTGGATAGAGCGTCAGCCTGTGGACTGAAGGGTCCCAGGTTCAATTCCAGTCAAGGGCATGTACCTTGGTTGTGGGCACATCCCCAGCAGGGAGTGTGCAGGAGGCAGCTGATCAATGTATCTCTCTCATCGATGTTTCTAACTCTCTATCTCTCTCCCTTCCTCTCTGTAAAAAATCAATAAAATATATTAAAAATAAAATAAATAAAATAAAATGTAAAGGAGACATATGTAATACTTTAGACAATAAAGAATTTAAATTAAAAAACACATCTAAGTCTAAATAAGACAAAACAAAGACTTCTAATAAATATAGAATAAAAGTGCTAAATGATAAGAAAAAATCTAATCTAATAAAAGAGAAACATGCAAATTGACTGCACCACTGCTATGCCCCAAGCCATGCCCACCAGCCAATCAGAGCAACTATACGCAAATTAACCCAACCAAGATGGCAGTCAGCAGCCATGGAGCTGTAGCAAGCAGGAGGCTTGGTTGCCCCGGTCGATAGAGTAAGCCAAGTTTCCCACCTGCCCTGGCTGATTGTGGCCTCCACTCAAGGCAACAAATTTTCAATTATCCTATCTAATAATAGACAAACATGGTCATTGACCATACCTTTGCTATGCCTCCCATTGGCTAATCAGCATGATATGCAAATTAACAACCAACAAAGATGGTGGCTAATTTTCTTACTGCAGGCAGGGCGGGACAGTGCAAGCTGCCAGCATGAGCTGCCATCCAGACACCCGTGTGCAACCTCAGAAGCCGCCTGCCTGCTGCCTGTGATCAGATCTGCTCCCAGGGCGCAGACTGGCCCCGGAAGCCACAGAAGCCACCTGATATGGCAGTCACTCTATCAGTAAGCATTCTGAAAGTCAGTGGCATAAATGCACCAATTAAAAGATTATGAGGGTGAATCAAAAACAAAACCCACTTTAAATATAAAGACACATATAGATTAAAAGTAAATGAATTAAGCTGCAGCCTGTTTTGCTCAGTGGATAGAGGATTAGCCCGTGGACTGAAGGGTCCCAGGTTTGATTTCAGTCAAGGTCATGTACCTCAGTTGCTGGCTTGATCCCCAGTCCCTATCAGAGCATGTGCAGGAGGCAACCAATCAATGTGTCTCTCCCTTTTCCTTCACGCTCTCTAAAATTCAATGGAAAAATATCCTTGGGTGAAGATTAACAAAAACAAAGTAAATGGATTAAGTAACATTAAAGAGATTATAAGAAAAATATATCCCAAATTTTGTTAGTTATATAATGGTTATGTTTAAATTATTAACACCTAAGAAATTGGGTGAAGGGTACATATAATGTGCTGTAGTATTTTATAGTTTATTTACATGTATGAGATTATTTCAAATTAAAATATTAAAAAATTAAAAATTAATAAAATATTAATTGAAATATATCTGCATTACATGAAAAATCTAATTGCTTCTAGCATAATTTATTAAATTGTGTTAAAATTTACAAGGGTTCAATTAAAAATATCTTAATTCTAAATTATATAATAGAAAATATATAATAGTGCAGTTATAAGCACTTATCTGAAAATAAAAATTTAAAGAAGTGAACTTAAAGAAGGAATTAGCCAAAGGAAATATATGCACAACCCATGGACACAGACAACAGTATGGTGATGACCAGAGAGAAGTGGGGGGCAAGAGCTGGGTAGAGGGGGCAAAAGGGGGGAAATAGGGACATCCTATATAATAATAATAAAAGGCTAATATGCAAATTGACTGAACGGCAGAATGGCCGGTTGCTATGATGCACACTGGCCACCAGGGGGCAGATGCTCAATGCAGGAGCTGCCCCCTGGTGGTCAGTGTACTTCCATATGGGGAGTGCCACTCAGCCAGAAGCTGGCTCATGGCTGGCCAGCGCAGAGGTGGTGCCAAGAGCCTCCTACCTCCGTGGCAGCAGTAAGAATGTCCAACTAATTGTTTAGATCCGATCCCTTGGTGGCCTAAGCCATTAGTCAGACATCCCCTGAGGGTTCCCTGGCTGCCAGAAGGATGTCTGAGTGCAAACTTAGGCATGATCCCTGGGGGAGTGGGCCTAAGTCAACAGGTGGACATCCCCCAAGGGGTCCTGGACTGCAAATGGGCTTAGGCCAGGCTGAGAAACCCGCCCCCCCCCCAAGTGCACAAATTTTTGTGCACCGTGCCTCTAGTAGAAGATAAATAAATCCCAGACATGTGCTTCCAGCCAGCCTCCACTGGGAGCTTGGGTGGCTGGGGGCTGTGGCCAGGCTGCAAACAGTGATCAGCCCCTCACCCAGGATGGCCACACCCTCATGGGGTTATGGTCCCCGCTGGAGGGCTGTGGCCAGCCTGAAAACAGCCATCAACCCCTCACCCAGACTGGCCACACCCTCATGGGGAGAGGTTCCCTGCTGGGGGATGGCCAGCCTGCAAATAGCCATCAGCCCCTCACCCAGGCTGGCCAGGCACCCCAGCAGGACCCTCTACCCTGAAGGGGGGTTGGCCAGCCTGAAAACGGCCCTCAGCCCCTCACCCAGGCTGGCCAGGCACCCCAACGGGGACCCCCACCCTGAAGGGGTGTGGACAGCCTGCAAACAGCCATCAGCCCCTCACCTAGGCTCGCCAGGCAACCTATGGGGGACCCCCACCCTGAAGGAGCTGTGGCCAGCCTGCAAACAGCTATCAGCCCCTCACCCAGGCTGGCCACACCCTCATGGGGTGAGGGTCCTTTTTGGGGGGCTTGGCCAGCCTGCAAACAGCCATCAGCCGCTCACCCAGGCTGGCCAGGCACCCCAGTGGGACCACCACCCTGATCCGGGACACCCTACAGGGCAAACCAGCCAGCCCCAACCTGTGCACCAGGCCTCTTTCCTATGTAATAAAAGGGTGATATGCAAATTGACCCTAACAGCAGAACAATTGGGAATGACTGGTCACTATGATACACAATAACCACCAGGGTGAAGACACTCAATGCAAGAGCTGCCCCTTGATGGTCAGTGCGCTCCCACAGGGGGAGCTCTGCTCAGCCACAAGCTAGGCTGATGGCTGCCAGTACAGTGGTGGTGCTGGGAGACCCTCCTGCCTCCTCAGCAGCACTAAGGATGTCCAACTGTAGCTTAGGCCTGCTCCCCCCTGGCAAGTGGACATCCCCCAAGGGCTCCTGGGCTGCCAAAGGGATGTCTTACTGCCAGCTTGGGCCCAATCCCCCAGGGAGCAGGCCTAAGCAAGCAGGTGGTCTTCCCCTGAGGGTTCCCAGACTGTGAGAGGGCACAGGCCATGCTGCGGGACACTGCTCCAAGTGCACAAATTTTTGTGCACTGGGCCTCTAGTAAATTAAGAAAATGTGAAGAGTAAACTGTCATGCTTTCCATCATCTGTCTCTGCTAGTTTTATCAGGCATTCATTTAACTTTTTTTTTAATTGAGTACTTAATTCAAACCAGAGACTCTATTAGGTTTGCTATATGGGATGGTGAAAAAAACATATACACTTCTTGCCTTGACTGGAGTTCATAGTCTACTCCAGGATTTACAGTCATCACCACCCTCATGTTTATCAATGTTGGTCATCATCATTGTTATTGTTAGTATTATTATCAAAGCCAGGTATTGAAAGGATGTAATAGAAGTAGACAGAGAGGAGGAGGAGGATCACATGCTCCTCTTCAGGAGTGTAGTACAAGCAAAGGCAAGGAGAAGTTAGCATATCAGTTTGGCTTTGTAGAGAGAGGGGTCATGGCCAAAAGTACTTACCAGTGAAAGAGACTATGGGGAGGAAATAATAAGAAGAAAACAATATGTGACCTGAAGTGTATGTCATTTTCACAAAGCTATAGACAGTTCTTTCCTCCTTTTTTATTGTTTAAAGTATTACATATGTCTCCTTTTTCCCCCATCAACCCCTCCTAGGCCACTCCCACCCTCCAGGACAAGCCCCCACCACCCCAGTGTCTGTGTCCATTGGTTATGCATATATGCATGCATACAATTCCTTTGGTTGATCTGTTACCCCCCACACACACACCCTCCCTTGCCTTCCCTTCAAGGTTTGACAGTATGTTTGATGCTTCTCTGTCTCTGGATCTGTTTTTGTTCATCAGTTTATGTTGTTCATTATATTCCACAAATGAGTGAGATTATGTGATATTTATCTTTCTCCAACTGGCTTATTTCGCTTAGAATAATGCTCTCCAGTACCATCCATGCTGTTACAAATAGTAAGAGTTCCTTCTTTTTTACAGCAGCATAGTATTCCATTGTGCATATGTATCACAGTTTTCTAATCCACTCATTTGCTGATGGGCATTTACGCTGTTTCCAAATCTTAGCTATTGTAAATTGTACTGCTATGAACATAGGGGTGCATATATCCTTTCTGATTGGTATTTCTGATTTCTTGGGATATATTCCTAGACGTGAGATTAATGGGTCAAATGGGAGTTCAACTTTTAATTTTTTGAGGAAACTGCATACTGTTTTCCAAACATTTTGGATTGGACATGCTAGACCAGTGATGGCCAACCTTTTGAACTCGACATGTCAGCATTTTGAAAAGCCCTAACTTAACTCTGGTGCCGTGTCACATATAGAAAGTTTTTGATATTTTCAACCATAGGGAAACAAAGATTTATATATTTGATATTTATTTTATATATTTAAATGCCATTTAACAAAGAAAAATCAACCAAAAAAATGAGTTCGCGTGTCACCTCTGACATGCATGTCATACGTTTGCCATCACTGGTGTAGTTGTATCACAGTTTTCTAATCCACTCATTTGCTGATGGGCATTTAGGCTGTTTCCAAATCTTAGCTATTGTAAATTGTGCTTCTATGAACATAAGGGTGAATATATACTTTCTGATTGGTGTTTCTGATTTCTTGGGATATATTCCTAGAAGTGAGATTACTGGGTCAAATGGGAGTTCCACTTTTAATTTTTTGAGGAAACTCCATACTGTTTTCCAAACATTTTGGATTGGACATGCTAGACAACAGGGAAAATAATGCTTGTGAATTATCTCCAGCTCCTGCCTCAATGTTTTCTTAGTATTGATCTCAGTGGGACTGTGTGCCCAGGACTCACTTTACTGAAGATTTCAGAAACAAGTTATATCCTGCTGTGGTTATGAGGACTGATTCCACATGAATTTGCTTTCATTTCTCAAGGCCGAACTCTCCCTCACACATGGATGGATGAACAGCAGGATAAAAACAAAACAAAACAAAGAAACACCCCACACAATTGCTTGACCCAATGCTGGAGGGATGAAAAGTGTTGCATACTTACATTGAATTGCTCCCTGTCCCACTGTACACACCAAGAACCCATTGCTTTTATTGAAAAATCGCTTAATTAGAAGATGGGATTCACTCTCAATTAGAAAAACAGATTGAGGCACTTCCTTTAAAGATAAAGCCATTGAAAAGTGTGCAGCAGTTTGGTGGTGAAAAAGGCAATTAGGCATATCAACTGGAGCCTCCTTGCATTTGCAGGAATGAATGAACAAACAAAACAATTACTTCATTCAAGAGGTATTTCACCATGGCTCAGAGAGAGAAGGGGATGAATCAATGCTGATGAGTGTTTAACAAATGTCCTCTGAGATTAATTCCCACTAAAAAAAAGATAATCACCACCAGCCATACTACTTTGGTATACTCGTCCTGAAACTCTACTGAATTTCTGGAAAAGAAGGTAAAGCTCACACTGAGAATGCAAGCAGAAGCAAGCACTTTTCAGTGTATGTATTTACTACATGTGTACCTTCTTTTACTGTGCTTCACTTTAATGTGCTTTACAGGGGTTCCAATTTTTACAAACTAAAGGCAAGATCTTCCAGTTGCAAAAAGATTCCAACTTGTGTTATTGCAACACTCGTTTTATTGCAGTGGTCTGGATCTGAACCTGAAATATCTCTTAGGTTTGCCAGAATATCTATTATTTTACTCAGGTAGCCAGCTGTTTTGTGTAATTTTATTCATTCATTCATTCATTCATTCATTCATTCACTCACACCTTCAATGAGTAACACCTATTTTGTGCCCAACTCTACTAACCACACAATTACATTCAAATATGTAAAATAATAATACACTGTCCTCCAGGAGCTCATTGGTAAGACAGTCCATGAGATAATTAGAGAAAAATTAAGCCCATGTGTAACAAAATACGTAATGGAGAGTTGGAGTGTGTGTGTATCTATGTGTGTGTGTCCGTACAGGAAGAAGTCCAATTATGAGAAATATTATAACATACAGGATAAGTAATAATATGTTGGAGATGAATCATAATCCAGGTGTTGAAAACAGTGCAGACTTTGAATTTGGCTGGTTTTAAATGATAACAAAAGAACCAGTTAAAAATCTGAAAAGCCAATGACATACTTTGCCGGGGTCCAGCCCCAGCGGGTCCAGGGGTTCCCCAAAGGTGTGGACGGAGTCGGCGATGAAGGAATGACACGGAGATAGCGTTCAGTTGATCAGCAGCCTAGCCAGGATCTCCAGCCAAGTTCTGGTCTCGATCTCCAGAGAGGTTCTGCTTCAGATCTCCAGCGAGATTCTGTAGCCATGTTCCCTCGCTAGGTTCTCCAGCCAGGTTCTGTCCAGGCTCTCCAGTCAGGTTCAGTGTCCAGGTTCCAGTCAGGTTCTCCTGCCAATCTCTGTAGTCAGGTTCAGTCCAGGATCCCTTGCCATGTTCTCCCGCTAGGCTCTGTCTCTAGGCTCTGAGGCCAGTCCCTCTCCAGGATCCTCCGGCATGGTCTCTCCAGCAAAGTTCTTCTGTCTCTAGGCTCCGTGTAGATTCTGTCTTCTTGATTCTGTTCTAAGTTCTGAGTGTTTCTGTCTTGTTACAACTGTATTTATACCAGTTGATTCAATCCTATCAATCTCTATTACAAAGGTTAGGGCGTTTCTTATCTCCATTCCAGGGAGAAAAGATTATGTAGTTTAAGCATGATTGTTCGTAGTTAAAGGGATTAATTACCCGCCTGGCACTTAGTTGAGGGGTTTTATTCCCTCCCTAACTTCAGGGGAAAATCCCTACCTGGGGATTCAACCTTTCTTGGAGAGGTGACTTTGGTTAAAACACAGCGCCAAGAAGGTGAGCAAACATATTAAGAACCGTATGCCATATATGCCAGGTCCCTTGAAACAGCAAGGATGGACCAGCTCCCGGCAATACTTAGACCTATTTTGTCCATATGATGTCAAATGCACAACTTGGTATTTACATTTAATTGTTTATTCTAGCACACAGACCTTCCCACATTTTGGACTGCATCCAATAGTTTAATAATATATATTTTCTCCATAGGTTATTTGTTATATAAGGCATCCTTATACACATAGGCAGAATGTGCATGCAGAAGCTCTACAAAGATCTGTTATCCAGAATAAATAACACTCCAGCTGTTCTTTGCTACCTGATATTACAAGAAAAAAATATATTACAAAGAAAGAAATAAGGATTAAAATCACAATCCTAAAGGAAAGAGAATGCAGAATTTTAAATCCACTCTCGTGGGCAAATTAAAGCTACCCCTAGGACCTGAAGATTTTGCCAATGACCCATCTCAATGGGGAGGGTTTCCACACTGAATGGCTCAGGGACTCCTTTTGGCTTAGTAAACCTTAGGAATATGGTCCAAATTCCAGGAACCAACAGCAAACTACAAGATGTTCCTCTGTTTATCAGACATGACTAAGATATTTTCAATGTATCTTTAATAAAACATGTCAAATATATAGTTTGTTAGAATTTAAATTTCTCTGCTATTGTTTAGGCACTATAGACAGGCATATAGGTACCTATCCTGTATAATAAAAGCGTAATATGCAAATTGACCGAACTGCAGAATGACCAGTTGCTATGACATGCACTGACCACCAGGGGACAAACACTCAATGACACTCAATGCAGGAGCTGCCCCCTGGTGGTCATTGTACTCCCACAGGGGGAGCACAGCTCAGTCAGAAGCTGGGCTCATGGCTGGCAAGTACAGCGGCAGTGGCAGGAGCCTCTCTACAGGTGGGTGATAAGGAGCAAGGGGTCCTGGACTATGAGAGCCCCAGGGGGAATGGGCCTGAGTCGGCAGGCTGACATCCCCCGATGGTTCCCAGACTGCGAGAGGGCACAGGCCAGGCTGAGGGACTTCACTCCCATGCACAAATCTTGTGCACCAGGCCTCTAGTAAGAAATAATATATCAAGGCCCTGGCCAGGTCGCTCAGTTGGTTAGACTATTGTCCTGATACCCCAAGGTTGCAGGTTCGAGCCCCAGTCAGGGCACATATAAAAATCAACCAATGAAGGCATAAATAAGTGGAAAAAGAAATAGGTGTTTCTCTCTCTCAATCTTCCCCCTGTCTAAAATCAATGAATTAAAAACATAGATTAAATCAGAAATCTTAGGTATTTAAGCATATTGCAATTATGAAGAGAGAATCAACTCCTTTGACAGTTTGTTGATTTCTTTTAGATACCCACTAGAATTTAAAAATAAAATATAAATATCAGAGAAATTCCTATACACATGATTATTTACTATCCTCAACAGACAGTTGTTAAAATATACCAGACAACCAAGAAAGTTAACTATGCATTTCCTTCTAACATACACAACACAATACTTTTGTGTTAAAAATATATCCTGCTGATATTTACCAGATGCCTTACTAATAAGAAATCATTTCTACCTATTGCATGATTGCAAATCTCAGAACAAGAGATTCCCTTGAGATCAGGTTTAGAAGTTACTCTCCAATCAAAAGAAAAAGTTTGAATATTTTCCTCTTGGGAAAAACACTAACTTTAACAAAGTCTTGTGAACTCATACAATCAATATTTATTCTTTCTTTTACAACTCTGATTCAGCTGGAGATGCATAGGACTTCAGTTTTCAATAGTGCAGAAACAATCTTTACACGGCTTAATTTTATTTTTCGTGATTCATTTGAGCTGTTGTAATCTGAACTCTAAGCATAACAGTCTGCCTTTGAGGCTCTAGATTCTGCACAATGTATTCATCTCAAAGGTGCTGTTGTTACAAAACATTTTGGTAATAAAGTATGGGAAGTTCACTGAAACCCATCCTCACAATAAGACAAGCAATACAAAGAGTTTCTTTTAGATGATGTGACAGGGACAAAATCTTTGGTCCAATCAACCGAATGAATAATTGTCTATCTTTTTAGTCTCATTATTATCATTTATACTTTGTTTCTCCTTTAATCATTTCCTTCACCTCCACTCAGACTAATTATCATTCTTCTGGTTCTTGTAGCTTTAAGTATGCATATATCAATTTTATAGTGTGCATCTTAAGCACATAAGGCTAAAATAATGAAGAGTATAAAAACCAACAAACCTTGAAAATCCCTTCCTTAAGAGGATGCCCCACTGAAAACAGACATACACCATCCCAGGAACCATTCACAAATTGTATCTGCTTTTTCTCTAGTAGTCAAGCAAGACAAATATTTTTGAGGTCTAATTCAATTATGTAACTTGATAAATGCATGGTTTGCTTGAATTGGAATTTTCACTCTATTACTTGTAATAGAGACAAGCATTTAGAAACCAAGGTGTACTCAACCTTGAGATGACTACAGTTGTGTGAAGAGAATAAAGGGTTGATATATACTGTAGTTTCCATAAGTTGAGTGTGGGAGGAAGGGAGGGGTGAGTCATATAAGAGAGTAAACAACTGTGTTATTCTCTTTTGGGAGCCTAACAAACTGCATTAGTAGTTGGGAGAAGAGGAATAATGATAGTAAATTGCACAGAGATCTCTGGGAAGATGGCAGTTCCCACAGATCTTCTAACCAATCTAGTCTCCCTGATATAGCCAAGCTGACCTCCTTCTCTTCAGCCTGGAGGTTCAGGTTGGATTCATCCATAAATTTAAATATTAATTTTAATTTTAGACAATGTGGAGAGCAGCTACAGTGTTTGGACAGGTTCAAGCCTCGGACTGACGAGAGGGCATGGTCCTCTTGTGGCAAAGCCACATACAAGTCCCAGCTTGGAAGACAAAGCTCTCTCAGAACAATTATTGCCAAAGGCTATGGTTGTATGTAAGCTTGACCTTATAGTCTGACCTTGTAGTTCTAGGTAGCTAAGGGATGTGGGCTGCAGGCGGTGCAGCAAGTGCTGCCAAAACAAAGCTTAACAGAGTTCAGAGAATTTCAACAACAGGAAAGAAGGAGATTTGAAACTCACAAGAACATTATAAACATCTTGACCACTCCCTTGTTTTGCTTTGTGTGATCTGACCATAAAATAAAGATTCGGCTTACAGGCTGTGTCACTGTGTCCTCATCCAGGCACAGTGATCCACCTGGCCCCAAATATATTCTCTTGTCTGTTTTCTTTAATCCTTGACCACCCCTCCTTGGGTTCACCATTGGCTGTGCTGGACACGATCAAGACAAGATCTCAGGCAGCTGTCTTTACCCTTCTGGACATCCTGATGTCCTCATGGTCTCAGTCCTCTGCCTTTGCAATTAGTGATGACATATACGAAGCAACCAGGATAAAAAATGCCATATAACAACACTTGCTTCTTGCTCCACTTCTCTCTCTTCATGTATTTTATAACACACTTTATCTTAACAACAGATTACACTTTGTTGTGACTCCCAAGAAGTACAGCATAATTCACAACAGAGGGAAACTTATAATTTTTGTTTCCCTCTACTCCCCTCACCCTTTTCTTTTAATTTTATTGAATTTAAAGAAAAAACAAAATGTTTTATGGATGTTCCAAATAAAAAAAAAACAACAACTCTCATTTTATTCTATATACTAGTAGCTTTAAGACAGTAAGGACTTTGATGTTGGTCCCCATTTAGTCAAAGTAGTTTTTAAATGTAAATAGTAATTTACAAGTCTCACAAAAAGACAGAATTTAAAAAAAAATATTTCCCAGGGGATTGCACATAGTTGTCATTCTTTTTTATTTTGTTTTGTAACATTTTCTATGGGGGAAAAACAAAACAATAGCCTATTTTAGGGGTAAACAATGCTGTTTTGAGACCTCCTTATTAACTAATGACAAGAAATAATGTTACTGCATATACCTGTGACAATTTTTTTACTTCTTTCTAACTGATAAATACTAATTAGACACTTGATGTTATTAATTGTCAATACTAAATGACAACCGCCACAAAATTCCCAGTGTAGCCTTTATTATCCTTAATAACAACACAGAAAATGTACTTACTAAAAGTTTACTGACTAGTGAGTGTGGTTTGGTGCAAAGCGGTAACTTTAAGGTATCATTATGTATATTTCAATGAGACAATTATAGTATAGAGAATGTTTAACACACTTGGAGGAAGTCACAAACCTAATTAGCATTTGAACCCCTGAAAAAGGTGTGGAAATAAGTCAGTTGAGAAACAGTAGCACAGCTATCCAAGAAGCCAAAGTCATCTAAAGTTTACAATCTAGGGTTTCTGATTCTCCAAGACTGAATTAGCAGCTTCCATTGGGATCTTTAAATTGCTACCCCTTCAAAATGAGAAAATAAGGGTGTGGGGTGCAAGTCTGGCACATGACATTTTGTATCCATACTATGAAAAATTGACATTTAAAAATACATTTTAAAAAGTGAGATATTTGCCCTTGTTATTTAGCAGGAAATGTCAGAGAGTAAATATATAGAGCATCACCATTAAGGCAGCACTAAAATTCTGCAAAAGAATATGGCAGGCTTTTCCTTGTGTAAGTTGCTTGTCTGATTTCAGACAAAACCTAGTAGCCTGTATCAGTCACGTGGCCCACCTCTATTCATCACTTGTCTTGAAAAGGCACTGAAAACCTTAAGATATAATTTGACATGAACAGCACTACTTCTCCAGGGACATTGGCAGCTGATTTATGTACTGACTCTGACAGAGTACGTGCTTTTCAGATCACAGTGGCCACCTTCCATGACATCTCTACCACCTCACTCAGTCTTACTAATGTTTCAGGAATATGAAAATTTCAACCTATTTTGATGAGTCCAATTAGGAGTTTTGTTAATATATACTAACAAAAGATGTTGCCAATAGGCTACCCCCAAAGAGCCACAGTATAAAAATAGACATATGCCATACCTCTCTAATAATGGCCTGAAAATATAATAATTCAGATAGAAAACCTAACAATTTACAAAAAAAAAAACAACTAACCTGACTAATTTTTTTACACTTTCCAAGTAAATAAAATTCTATTTTTCCCCATAACCTTTGGCCATACATGTGGCAAGAATTGGGGTAAAAGATGAAAAAGAAGCATAATGTCACCCTTGGTCTAGAAGATTTTCTAATATCATTTGGGAGACAACACTGAAGTATATGGAACAATTGGAAAACAAAGGAAGATAGAATGGAAAGTGCCAGATTGAGTGCAACAAGTAATTGACCATTTTGACACAACCAGGCCCAATAAACCCATTCTCTATAGTTAATCTGAACCTTTAAACTCTTCAAGCCAATATTTCTTCTTAAATAACCTAATTATATATTCATTTAGATTTCATATTAATTGAAGATACTAAGTTAACACTGTCCCTCCCAGTCATACTGGGAATAACTCATCAAGAAATACTTGAAAACAATTAAACATTAATTATACCAAGGAAAACATTTGTATTTCATATAAAGTAATGCCAGATACATTAGAGGAAAGAAAACCAGTAGCATAATGTCGATATAACTAAGTGTCCAGATGTCTATCACCATGTCAACAAATCTAGTTCTTATTTCTTTGCTACTCAAAAAAAACAAACTTCTAAATCTTAACCACAAATAACTCTAGTAATCTGTTGTAATATTTGACACCTCTTTTTCACTATTGAATTCTGAACCAATTGAGGGCTAAAGAAGCAATAAGGCAGCTTTATACCTAAGTGTCAGCATTATTATTGATGGGCCTATTGATGAACTTGGATTAGGTTGTGTCAAAGGTGTGATTCTTACTGCTGGACCCTAGTAATAGAGGATGTGTGGTAAACTACTGGCCTCTCCCTGCAGGGATAGCCTGGCATTGAAAGACTTACAACATGAAGTAGCTAAGCAAAATAAATGTTCTCTGCAGAGAGGCTGAGCTTAAAGAGAAAGGTAGAGGGTGCTGAGTTCTGTGTGTCCAGTTTCTTCTCTTGAATTTACCAATAGGATAATTAACACTTCTCCTAAGTGAGGGATTCAATAAGGAAAAGCACAAGGAAGCCAAAAATTTCCTTTTTGATGTTTGTACACATAGACATTCAAGATAGAAGATATGTTTCAGATGTTTCCTGCTCTACCCCACCCCTCATAACATATATATTCAAGCAACCCTTATTCTATAAAATAGTAATGCAATATATATATATATATATATATATATATATATATATATATATATATATATATAGAGAGAGAGAGAGAGAGAGAGAGAGAGAGTGTAATGGTTAAGAACTCAGGATGCATGTTAGTATGAGTCTCAGCTATACAACTTACTAGCTGTGTGACAGGAGGCAAATTAATCTTAGAATTCCAATATCTCCATCTGTAAATCAGAGTATAATCATAATAGCTAATCCATAGAGTTATTTGTGAGGATTAGTTAGTCCATGTAAATCACCTATTAGACATACATGTAATAAAATAAATAAAACTTTAGCCTCAAAGACAAAATATGAGTCTGCTTCAATATCATTAGAAGGATGCATGATCTTGGGCAAGTCACTGAAAGATTCTGGATCTCACCTTCCTTGTCTGTGAAATGAGAGTGCTCATATACACCCTGGTGAGTTGCTATAACTATTAGGAACAACACAAAAAGAAAATTTTCTTTAATTATTTTGATATCCTGCCAATTTTGTTAAAAATGAGGTTGTGGGCCCACCCAGCATGACTCAGTGGTTGAACGTCAACCTATAAACCAGGAGAGAGAGATAGAAACATCAAAGATGAGAAAGAATCATTGATTGGCTGCCTCCTTCACACCCCACACTGGGGATGGACCTACAACCCAGGCATGCTCCTGACCAGGAATCGAACTGGGATCTCCTGGTTCATAGGTTGACACTCAACCACTGAACCACACCGGCCAGGCTTACATTTAAGTCTTTAATCCATTTTGAGTTTATTTTTGTGTATGGTTTAAGAAGATTGTTTAGTTTCACTTTTTTGCATGTATTTTCCCAACACAATTTATTGAAGAAACTGTATTTACCCCATTGTACGTTCTTGCCTCCTTTGTCAAATATTAATTGGCCACAAAGGGGTGGGTTTATTTCTGGGCTCTCTATTCTGTTCCATTGATCTATATGTCTGTTTTTATGCCACTGCCATGCCATTTTGGTTACTATAGTTTGATATTGATCAGGATATCCCCAGCTTTGTTCTTCTTTCTCAATATTGCTGAGGCTATTTGAGGGTTTTTCTGTTTGTTTTGTTTTGTTTTGTTTTGTATTTGTGGATCCAGATTGTTTTGGGTGGTATAGACATTTTAATGATGGCAATTCTTTCTATCTATGAACATGGTATATGCTTCCATTTATTTGTATCTTCTTTGATTTCCTTCTTCAGTGTCTTATAACTTTTGGAGTACAGGTCTTTTACCACCTTGCTCAAAATTATTCCTGGGTGTGTACTTTTTTTCTCTTTTGGTGCAACTGGGATTGTTTTCTTAGTTTCCCTTTCTGATATTTTATTATTTGTATATAAAATTGCAACCAATTTCTGAATATTAAAAGTATTTCTTTCTTTTCTTTTTTTTTTTTTTTTACTGTTGACACTATTACAGATGTCCCCCATTTTGCCACCCTTTGTGCACCTTTACCCAGCTCCTGCTCCCAACCCCCCAGGCTTCATGAGATTGTTGTGAGTGTCAATGTGCTATGAATATATGTACATGTTCTTATTTATTAACAGTCTATTTATTATGTATTCCAATGTAACTTCCCATGGTTTTCATATATTCTCTTATATATAACTTCTAAATTCTCAAAACTTTGTAAAATTTCCATCCTGTTCCATAACTGTATTCAAAATACACCTGCTTTCCACTGTCACTCTCCTACTTCACTTAGCTTCCTATGAATGGATGAGTTTATAATACAGTAGTCTCCATTTTTCTGTTTCACTTTCAATGGTTTTAAGTTACCAGTGGTCAACCAAGTTTCAAAAATATTAAATGAAAAAAGTTCACAAATAAACAAGTCATGAGTTTTAAATTGTACAGTTCTGAGTAGTAGAATGAAATATCATGCCATCCTGATTTGTCCCATCCAGGATGTGAATTATTTCTTTGTCCAGCATACTTGTGCTGTATACAGTACCTGTTAGTTAGTCACTTAATAGCTGTCTTACTTATCACATCGGTTATGAGAGACTACATTCATATGACTTTTATTATAATACTAGAGGCCTGGTGCACAAAAATTCATGCACTGGGGGGGGGGGTCCCTCAGCCTAGCCTGCCTCCTCTCACAGTCTGGGGGTCCTCAGGGAACGTCCTACTGACGGCTTAGGCCCGCTCCCGCAGTCTGGGCTCCCTCTGCAGGAGGCAGCTGGGCTGATTAAGGGAAGGCACTGTCCCCATCACCCCGCTGATGCTGACACTGCCAGCCACTGCAGACGCCAAGGTGTTTTCATCAACATGGACTCCAGTCCCTTCACCATGAAAAAATTACAACTTTCTTTAGGCATTTTCAAGGATATGACATTTCTTTTTTCTTTCTATTTTACCCTCATCTGAGTATATTTTTCCATTGATTTTTAGAGAGCATGAAAGAGACAGAGAAATACAGAAAGAAACATCAATGTGAGAGGGATAATTTGATTGGTTGCCTCCTGCATGAGCCCTGACCTGGGCCCCGGTCAGGGAGGAGCCTGCAACCTAGGTACCTGCCCTTTACCAGAATTGAACTCGGACCCTGTGGTCTGCAGGCTGAGGCTCTATCCACTGAGCCAAACCGCTAGGACATGATATGACATTTCTTAGCCCCTCCAGAAGTGGACCTTCATTTTTTTCCTCAAAGAGTGAGGTGGAAAAAACTTACCTCACCTTCTTGGATTCTTATTACCCAAGTTACCAAGAACACTGCAAGTTGCATATAGGGAGCTTAGCCAATGAGCAGTCAGTAAAGGTGTTTCCTCTGCAGCTCACATGCAGAGGCAGGACTGCTGGAGTGCTGTGGCTGGCATGCCCTCTTCTCTCCGGGCCTGCCCTCAGCTACAAAGGATGCGTGTGGGCCCACCCTGTCCTCTCCTCTCTGGGCCCGCCCTCTCCTCTCCTCTCTGGGACCACCCTCTTCTCTCCAGGCAGTGGCCTGCACCATCCGTGGCTTGCCTCAACATGCAGCAGTCCCCTCCCACACACCTGTGTGTACAGCCTCCTCCTGAGTGGTCGTGACTGTTATGGCGTCCTGCATATTACCACTTTTTTATATATATACTAGAGGCCCAGAGGACAAAAATTTGTGCACTTGGGGGGGGGTCCCTCAGCCCAGCCTGTGCCCTCTCGCAGTCTGGCAACCCTCAGGGGATGACCACCTGCTGGCTTAGGCTCACTCCCTGGGAGATTGGGCCTAATCTGGCAGTCAGACATCCCTCTGGCAGCCTGGGAGCCCTTGCGGGATGTCCACTTGCCAGTGGGGAGCAAGTCTAAGCTGCAGTTGGACATCCTTAGCACTGCTGAGGAGGTGGGAGAGGCTCCCAGCACCACCGCAGTACTGGCAGCCATCAGCCTGGCTTGTGGCTGAGCAGAGCTCCCCCTGTGGGAGTGCACTGACCACCAGGGGCAGCTCCTGAATTGAGCGTCTGGCCCCTGGTGGCCAGTGTGTGTCATAGTGACCAGTCATTCCCAGTCTTTCTGCTGTTAGGGTCAATTTGCATATTACCCTTTTATTTAATAGGATAGAGGCCTGGTACATGGGTGGGGGCTGGCTGGTTTGCCCTGAAGGGTGTCCCGGATCATGGTGGGGGTCCTGCTGTGGTGCCTGGCCAGCCTGGGGGAGGGGCTGAAGGCCGTTTTCAGGATGGCCACAGCCCCTTCAGGGTGGGGGTGCCCGCTGTGGTGCCTGGCAAACCTGGGTGAGGGGCTGATGGCTATTTGCAGGCTGGCCACAGCCCCTTCAGGGTGAGGGGTCCTGCTGGGGTGCCTGGCAAGTCTTGGTGAGGGGCCAATGGCTGTTTGCAGGCTGGCCACAGCCCCTTCAGGGTAGGGGTCCCCCCTCGGGTGCCTGGCCCACCTGGGTGAGGGGCTGAGGGCCATTTTCAGGTTTCCCACAGCCCCTCCAGGGTGAGGAGGTCCTGCTGGGGTACCTGGACAGTCTGGGTGAGTGGCTGATGGCTGTTTGCAGGCTGGCCACAGCCCCCAGCCACCCAAGCTCCCAGTGGAGGCTGGCTGGAAGCAGGTATCTGGGGTTTATTTATCTTCTATAATTGAAACTTTTTTGCCTTCAGCAGAGGCTACACTGGCCAGAGAAGGCGGGAAGCTTGGCTTCCTCCATCACAGGGGCAACCAAGCCTCCTGCTTGCTCCAGCTCCTTGGCTGCCAGCCCCTATCTTGGTTGGGTTAATTTGCATATAGTCGCTTTGATTGGCTGGTGGGTGTGGCTTGGGATTAGCAAATGTGTGGTCCATTTGCATGTTTCTCTTCTATTAGATTATATATATATATATATATATATATATATATATATATATATACACACACACACACACTTAGGAGTGTTATATTTTATTATTATAGTTGTTAATATCTGACTATGCATAATTTACATATCAAAGTTTATCATGAATGTGTAGGAAAAAACAGTATATACATATGGTTTGTACTATCTGTGGTTCTAGGCATCCACTGAGGTTCTTGCAATGTATGCCCCATGGTTAAAGGGGGATAGTTTATACAGGTAAAATCAGAGATCACATAAATAACATGTAAATTCAACTTAGAAGTGTCCTATTTTCTAATGTACTACTTTTCTCATTAAATTATTAGCCCCTGGCTATCCACTTTTTCAGCTAGTTTACATTAGCTACAATTTTTCCACATAGCTCTTAAAAAAGAAAATCAGTATTATTGTTAAATATAGATTTGAGAAAGCACCTATTTAATAGTCATGTTTAATTGTAGACTTTTCAATTTATTAGCCATTCAATTTTGTTTCTGATCTCTCTATGCCTTTACCAGAAAGGATTTCCATCACCCGTGCCCCTTTATAATCTCTGACTGCTTTTGTGAGCACGAATTCATTTCACTTTTCAGGTACCTTTATCTCTTCCCTAAAATTCTTAACTGATACAGCAGAATCTTATTTTATTCCATTTCCTTTTCCCAACCCTGTTTCCAAAACAGATTTTTCTTTACCTGGAGATCTTTGAACAGTTCTTGAGGAGACTGCACTGAATTCATCTTTCTGTTTGCAATTCCTCTAAAAAAGAAAAACACAATCTGCTCTGCTCTAATTATAATTTCCCTTAGGATATGCTATTCTTCCATAGACAGGAAGTTTAACACTTCTTCCTAGCAAACCAAAATCACTAGATTGCTTAGTTTTTCCAAATGTTAAGGTACTGTATAGTCTGGAATTTTATTTCTAACCCAGTTTAAGTGGCCTTGGTCACTGGGTTCCTGCCATCTGAGTTTCCCACATTTCCAATTGATGTCCCAGGTTAAAATTGGTTTTCTTCACAGTCAAGAATTGACTAAGATCCATTAGCTTGGCTGCATTAGTTACTCATATATCTAGATATATTCTGCTTTTTCTAATACAAATGACTTGGAGGGAGGTATGTCTATGTTAGTGAAGCCTGAATAAAAGAACAGTTTAAAGTGTTTTCACTTTAGCTTGTGTTAAAGAGAACACATCTGTCAAGAAACAAACAAACGAACAAACCCAAAAAACCTCTTAAGAAAATGTACTTAAGATATTTTGTCAAATAAAGACCATTTTGAAATGTTTTAAATGAATAGGGTGTTAATGATAAACGCTTTTGGTGTTAAGTTAAAATAAATAATTCAAAACTCTGAGAAAGCATGTATACCAGGGGTGGGCAAACTTTTTGACTCGAGGTCCACAATGGGTTCTTAAGCTGGACCGGAGGGCTGGAACAAAAGCATGGATGGAGTGTTTGTGTGAACTAATATAAATTCAAACTAAACATCATTACATAAAAGGGTACGGTCTTTTTTTTCAATAGTTTTATTCATTTCAAATGGGCAGGATCCGGCCCGCGGGCCGTAGTTTGCCCATGGCTGATCTATATCTATATCTATCTATGCTATCTAATAAAAGAGAAACATGTTAATTAGCTGTACCTCTGCTACCCTTCCCATAGGCTAATCAGGGCGATATGCAAATTAACTGCCAGCCAAGATGGCGGCCGGCAGCCAGGCAGCTTAAAGCGAACATGAGGCTTGCTTGCTTCAGCGATGGAGGAAGCCAACATTCCCCACCTGCCGCTGCCAGCCTCTGAGCCTGCAGTTTGAAACATTGTTACAAATATAGAAGCTAAACAAAACCCCAGAAACCTGCTTTCAGCCCGCCGGGATCTCAGAGCTGGAGTTGAAACAGTGTTTCGATTATAGAACCCAGCAGAGGCCTCAGAGCTGGAGCCAGAGCTAAAGCTGGCCCAGAATAAAAAAAGAAAAAGAAAAAAAGGAGCGGTTGGGAGCTTCAGTCACCTGCCAGCCTGAAAACAGCCCTCATCCCCTCACCCAGACTGGCCAGGCACCCCAGTGGAGACCCCCACCCTGAAGGGGGTGTGACCAGCTGCAAACAGCCATCATCCCCTCACCCAGGCTGGCCAGGCACCCAAGCAGGACCCCCACACAGATCCAGGACACACTTCAGGGCAAACCAGCCAGCCCCCACCCATGCACCAGGCCTCTATCCTATATAGTAAAAGGGTAATATGCCTCCCAGCACCAGGATCAGCAGAGCCGTGAGACCTCAAGGGCACCAGGATCAGCGTGACAGGGGGCAGCACCCAAACCCCCTGATCGCCCTGCGGCTCTGTGTGTGACAGGAGGCAGGGCCACAACCTCCCTATCCACCCTGCTCTGTTCGTTACTGGGGAAGACACCCCAAACCCCTGATCAGCCCTGCTCTGTGCCTGATAGGGGGGAGCTCCCCAACTCCCTGATGGCCCTACAGCTCTGTGTGTGACAGGTTGTGGCGCCCCAACCCCTGATCAGCCCTGCTCTGTGTGTGACAGGGGGGAGCTCCTCAACCCCCTGACCGGCCGTGCTCTGTGTATGATGGGGGGAGCTCCCCAACCCCCTTATGGGCCCTGCTCTGTGCATGACATGGGGGAGCTCTCCAACCCCCTGATCGACCCTGCTCTGTGCGTGACAGGGGGTGGTGCTGCAACCCCCCTGATGGGACCTGCTCTGTGCGTGACAGGGGGCAGTGCCCCAACCCCCTGATTGGCCCTGCTCTGTGCGTGACAGGGGGTGGTGCTGCAACCTCCCCATCGACCCTGCCTTGAGTGTGACAGGGGGCGGTGCCCCAACCCCCCAATAGGCCCTACCCTGAGCGTGACTGAGGGTGGCATCGCAACTTCCTGATCCGCCCTGCTCTGTGCATGACAGGGGGTGGCGCCCCAACTCCCCAATCAGTCCTGCTCTGAGCCCGACCAGGGGCTGCACCTAGGGATTGGGCCTGCCCTCTGCCACCCGGGAGCAGGCCTAAGCCAGCAGTTTGTTATCTCCCGAGGGGTCCCAGACTGTGATGGGCACAGGCCTGGCTGAGGAACCCCGCCTCCCCCCCCGAGTGCACAAATTTTTGTGCACAGGGCCTCTAGTATCTATATAAAAGCCTAAGCAACTGTTAGGACCATTCGACCAAAAGACCAGTTGATCAGTCGCTATGATGAGCACTGACCACCAGGGGGAAGATGCTGAATGCAGGAGCTGCCCCCTGGTGCTCAGTGCACTCCCACAGCCAAGTTCCTGCAGCCAGCCAACCTCTTGCGGTCCCTCCCCCTGGCCAGCCCGCCCCTATTGGCCCCAATCAGGACTGGGTGAGATATCCCCTATTGGTCCAGATCACCAGCCAGGCCGAGGGACCCCACCTGTGCACAGATTTGTGCACATGGCCTCTAGTATTTTAAATAAAGAAGGTAGATGTTATGTCTCCATAATACATAGTATGCATTTTACATACATTTTACATATAGATACACACGCACACACACACAGGACCATTAAACCTTTAAAACCTGCTTAATTTTTTAAATTCCTTTTATCCTTTAGGACTCAGGAAAAAATCCACTTTTCTTATTTCAACCTCACTATGCAGGCAAGTTAGCTGTTGTCACCTCTGTTATACCTTTGTACTATTGAATCCCTGTAAAATAGCCCATATGACATTATATTGAAATTATTTAGTTACAGCTGGCTGTAATCTCCTCAAGCACAAAAACCATATTGGATACATTTCATCTCTAGAGTTTCTGGCATAACTTTAGTAGATCTTCAGTTTCTGACTAATCTTTAGTAGATCTTCAGTATAAATGAAAACAAAACCTCCACATTCATTGCTCCACATTATAAGTCTAAATTGGTAAAGTTAGAAAGGAAGAAGTAACTTTAGTTTTCTAGAGCAAAACCATGACCATTATCTAAACCAGTGGTTCTCAACCATCCTAATGCCACGAACCTTTAATACAGTTCCTCATGTTGTGGTGACCCCCAATTTCATTGTTACAAATTGAACATAATTAAAGCATAGTGATTAATCACAAAAACAATATGCAATTATATATGTGTTTTCCGATGGTCTTAGGTGATCCCTGTGAAAGGGTCATTCAACCCCCAAAGGGGTCGCGACCCACAGGTTGAGAACCGCTGATCTAAACCAACTTACTTGATCCAACACAGTGTGTCTATTGTTGCAAGAGATGGTGAGAAGTAGATTTGGGCTCCACCTTAATTTTTGCTACTACTCTCATAATGCATCTTTGTGTAGCCATCATCTTATAGTTTGAAGCCAATAGAATATAACAGACAAAAAAAGAAGAAGACATTTTAGAAGAAAATATAAGGTTTTGCCCAGGTTTCCCCATACTATCAGTATTTTTTATATTATGTCCTAATATCAGGAGACTT
This sequence comes from Myotis daubentonii, assembly GCF_963259705.1. Taxonomy (NCBI): domain Eukaryota; kingdom Metazoa; phylum Chordata; class Mammalia; order Chiroptera; family Vespertilionidae; genus Myotis; species Myotis daubentonii. The sequence goes on along the minus strand of NC_081861.1, from coordinate 32,583,433 downwards.
TTAGTGTCACATGCAAACACACTTAAAACTAAAGAGTTTTTGCACAGCAAAGGAAACTATCAACAAAATGAAAAGACAACCCACTGAATGGGAGAACATGTTTGCCCATATAACACCTTTTTAAAATAATGAACTCAACAGAGGTCAGCATCTGACCAAGATACAGTTGAGAGAACTCTTGGATTGGATCATGGTTGTTATTAGGCCAATGAATATAAAGTATGCTCTGGAAAACTATAAGAATTCTATGAATCCTCCTGGAGACTGCCATGATCTTAGTAACAGAATGGGGCTATGGGATGTCCTTACCTACCCTTTTCTCAATCAGGGCTATTCTACTTTCATTTCAAGCCTACAGTTACTGAGTATTTACTGAATATTTACTATGCACTAGGCACTGTTTTACAATTTTTACACGTATTAATTCTTTTAATCTTGACAATAGCACTTTTAAGTAGATATCATTATTTTCCCTATTTTAAATATGGTTAAAAAACACCATAAAACAAACAAACCAACAAAAACAAAACCAAACAAAAAATCTGAGGCATGGAGAAGTAAAAAACCATGTCAAACAAGATCATATAAGCTGGGTAAACAGTAGAGCTGGGATTTGAACCCATACTGTCTGGTATTGGTGTCGGTATTTCTTTAAGAAATGTGCCAGCCAGCTTATCTATTTAATTAGAAACAATAAATTTCTTTGAAATAATTTATATAAACAAAGATTGCCATATATATTTTTTTAAATTATTATAATTATATCCTCTGGAGGTTTACTTAGAATTCTTAAATTCTGTAATTGCAAGGTTCATTGGTTCAATAACAGTCCTCGAGGTTGAGCCTGTGACTTTTTCTACCCAACTATGACCTTTGCTACAATCTGACTGTAGACTTGAATCTTTCCTTTGGCTTTGCCAAGCCATGTCTTTCTGGGTATGATCCTAGCTGTATCTGAAAACTAGAAAGTTGCAGCCTCAATTGGTCTTCTGTTTCCAGACTTTACTCCCTAGCTCACAGGTCTTGGCTCTAAGCCATGACATTTCTATCCACTAAAGACAGCTGATCCATTGGCCCCACTCAACTTGAGCACAAACTGGGATTAAGGTTAGTTGGACACAGCTGGTGAACTGCTGGAGCATATGAACCTGAGGAGCCTCCTGGGGGAGAACTTGTCCACAGGAAAGAAGGAGCTAGATGGAAAATGATGAGCCTGAACCATTGAGAAAAGTCCATAAGGCATCTGGACTCCATTGGCATCATGCCCTGCTCCCCTGCCCTGCAGAGTTTGGAAACTCTGGTAAAGCTCAAAAAGTAAAAGTTGTCTTCTCTACCTAAGTTCTAATCTATTTGAGAAAACTGACAACCATTAAAAAACCAAAGATAGTATTTGTAAAAAAACAGTTTAAGTAGGAAGATATAACCATGTAAAATCCATAATAAGCTTGAAAACTCCTTCCCCTTCTTCATTTTAAAGCTCATAACAGTCTACTTAAGGGGCTATTTGAGTTTATATACATAATATGTATAGGTCATTGCCTTCTAATGGTCTTAGAGTAAAAGAACACACCTCCCACATTCAGAACTTTGTGAGGGTACATTATTCTCTTGATCAGTGGAATATAACATAAAAAGAGGAAATATTTTCTACAGCACACAGTGGCACTTTCAGTGCCTGAATTTTCCTAGAATATAACTACCCAACTGAACAGCCTAGCACCAAGAGATGGGAGAGTCTAGTGAAGCGACAATGGCACCTAAAAGTATATTTCCTTACTCAGAGAGAACCATGTAAGTGACTAAAATTAAGAAAAGCAAGAATGAGTGGAATTTAATTATCTTGCTTTTACTGTCCAAAGGCTGAAGAGATTTGGGAATATACAAAGAACTAAGAGTGTAATACTTAATTTATTAACTATATTACCATGGCTGATAATTCAATATATATAAAGGGTCACTGACAGAATCATTTGTTTGTATCTGTAGATTTATAAAAAGGTGTGCATCTTAAGTACAGAGAATATGCCATGTCTCTGAAACTCCAGATACTAGAAAAAATTCTTGTAACACAAAAATAATTAGATCTTAAAGAGATTGAATAAAAACATTGCTAACATTACTAGCATTTGATATAATGTTCCAGCCAATAAACTTCTCAGTTATAGACCAGTCATTTCCTCACAACCTTATTGAAACAAACTATAATTCAATTCAATCTGGTTAAATTCTGTTTTACAGTAATAACCTACATATCAGACCTTCAAATTTTACACTTATCAATGGTATAACTATGCATACTGACTCTTTAGTCTCTTGTAATTTTACATATATAATATAAAACAAGAAGATACAGGAAAGAAAAATACAGACTTGCCAGTTTAAAGAAAGAGCTGAATGAAAGACATGTAACTATGGGGAGCATAGCATAATTATTGCCTAAGATTAGAAATTCTTGATAAATTTACTTTCTGGATATGCAGCAGCATAAATTGATTGAACAACACTTTGAAAACTGAAGATTAAAATTGGACTAAAAGCTTATCCTTGGAGCTTACACTCAGGGAAGATACCATCATCAAAAGGTAGTAAATAGCCTTCTCTATACTTTCAGAGATTCAATAACTTTTCTTTAGTAGATAAAATACCACAAGGAGTATATCAACTAATAAATGCAAAGTTACTTTAAACAGAATATAAAATCATCATTAAAAATAAAAAGTGTTGAACTTGCACAGCACATTGATGAGATAAGTTTTATGTAACATTTTAAAAATTATTTTTACTTGACCAATAATGTATGATTGGGTATACAATTTGTCACAGTAAATTTAGAATTTTTAAGAAACAGTATATTTCATAAAAACCGTTTACTTAAGTTAATGCAAGAAAAAATTTTGACACATGAAAAAGTTTCTTCTATCAGACTTTAGAAAATCTTATCACAAAAATATAGCATTTAAAAATCAAGTAAACCATGGACAGGGGAAGTAGGGTAGTAAAGACCTGTGGGGTTGGTAGGGGCTTTGAGGAAGAGGGTAAAGGAAAGAGAAGAATGGGAGATAGCTGTAATATTATCAACAATAAAAAATAGCTCTGGATGGTTAGGCTCAGAGGATAGAGCGTCGGCCAGTGGACTGAAGGGTCCTGGATCGATTGTGGTCAAGGGCACGTGCCTGGGTTGCAGGCTCAATCCCAAGTTGGGGGATGTGCAGGAGGCAGCCAATCAATGATTTCTCTCATCATTGATGTTTCTAACGCTCTCTCCTTCTCCCTTTATTTCTGAAATAATAATACAAAACAATAAATATAATTTAAAAATCAAGTCTAAAGGGCAATTAAGGAAAATATATCAAGAGCATCAAACATATTGATACTCTTTGACCCACTAGTACAGGAAAAATATACTGTGAATTAATTCTAAGCATATAAATTTGTACACAATGGTAAAATAATGTTCGTAGTCATGGATAAAACAATTTCTAAACAAGTAGGAAAGATTTTGTATATACTAGTATTTGAAATTCTAAATTAAGTATGTAAGAATAATAATCAGTAATATTTGAGTTATATTGGTTAAGGTGAACCCACTTGCACCCATAGACTATTGAGGCCTAAGAGACCTTGGAATTAAAAAGAATACTATTGGGAATGACATCAGAGGAATGGCACCATGAGAGATCCCCTTGGTCTTTCCCCTTGATGTTTCAACAATTGGAACAGCTATAATTCAACAAAGGATTCCCTGCTCAATGCACAAACACATCTGGGAGATCCACTCATTCAAATATCTAGAGGTGGGCAAGTGGGAGTGACCCAGTAAGGTGAAAAAGGAAAATAACTCAAAGGAGCCACAGACACCACCCTGCATTGCGGAGCTCAATGTGAGGCTCAGACCAGAAAGGGGAGAAATCAGGTTGTGGATAGCACTCCCTTTAGCCTAGAAAAGCAAAGAGATTTAGTGAGCATTCCTGCAGGAGTGAGCAGTATGAGCTATGGCTGATCCCAGTGACCTGGGCAGGGATGAAGCACAGAGGTGCAGCCACAATTGTCTGGTAATAAGAATTCTAGACAAAGTCATGAAGCCTGGCTGCCATCTCTTAATCTCCCAGAGCTCAGGTCCCCATACCCATGGTGTTGTATCTGAGATCTGGTACAACAGAAACACGTTTTCCCTGAGTGAAGGGTGTATTCTGCAACTAATCCCAGATTCAGGTGGAGGCACATGGTGGATGCCACAAAGGTATGCTTATGACCATTGCTGGGATGGCAAAGCAATAAAGGAGGAGGCCAGGTTCCCCAAGCTCACCCCACCACCACACATCAAGGTTACACTGCTGGTGGTGTCTGGCTGCAGAAGACAGCACTGGGATTTCAGAGATTTGGAGGCCCATTGTCCACTGCATTGCCCTGTAGGGTTGGTGCCCTAGAAACAGAATGACTGGGTCACAAGGGAGATGCCCACCTTTCTAGGGAACACAAGCTATTTTCCATGACCTTGAGGAGATCTGAAAAGCAAGAGAAGTGCAAGAGAGCTAAAAAAAAAATGTGTAATTCTATGCCACCTACAGGAAAACTAGTACATAGATGCCTAAAGAGAGAAGGAATCCATCAAATGCCAGGAATAACAAAGATAACAAGGCAGCTCAGAAAGAAAAATTGAAAATCTCCAGAAAATAAACATAAGGACATGGTAATACATTATTTAAATGTCAGAGAATTCAATATTGCAGTTCTGCAAAAAACTCAACATGATGCAAGAAAACACATATATGTAGTTTAATATACTCAGTAGCAAAATCAATGAACAGAATGAATACCAAAAAGATTGAAACTTAACAAAAAGAGAATCAAATAGAAAATCTGGAGATGAGATAACTCAGTAAAAAAGATCAAGAATGAAATAGGGAACATAGGGAATAGAGATGACCAGACAGAAAAAAGGACTAGTGATATAGAAGACCAAAATCTAAAAATGAGACAAAAGGAAGAAGAGAGAGACTTGAGCATAAAAAAAAAATGAAATATCTCTATGAGAACTACCTGACTCCAACAGAAAGAACAATAGGCATACTGCAAGAAGAAGAGAGGGAAAAGGGAAAAAAGAACCTATTCAAACAAATAGTCATGAGAACTTCCCAAACCCTAATTACCTCAATTCAAAAAAGCCTTCTCCAAGGAAAATGTATTAAAAGTATCACTAATTAATGCCAAATAAAGCATTCTTCAGGCAGCTAGGGAAAATAAGAAAGTAACCTATAGAGGAATATCCATTAGATTATCATCGGAATTCTCAGAAAAAACTCTACAAGCTAGAAAAAAGTTGAACCAAATATTCAAACTACTGAAAGAGAAATAACCAGCCAAAAATAATATATCCAGCAATGCTATATTTTAGATATGAAGGAGAAATAAAGACTTTGGCACACATACAGAAGCTGAGTGAATTTATCACCAGAAGATCTCCATTGCAGGAAATATTCAAAGAAGTTATTCTACCTGAAACAAAGAATAAAAAGTCATGAAACTACAACCTTACAGCATAAATAGGGATAACTTGTGACAACAAACACATAAAAGGGGAGGAGGTAAATGACTGAATTTGTAAAGGAGGATGGAGTTAAGATATACTCAAAAGAAAAAGGACTACTGTATATATGGAACTTTATTTTCTATAAACCTAATGGTAACCACACACACACACACACACACACACACACACACACACACACACACACACATGAACAAAAACTGAGGCACCTAACTTAAAAAAAAGAAGGAACAAGAAAGCAGTATGGAATATAAACAAACAAAAACAACAGAAACACAAATAAAAATAACCAATGGAGGCACAGAGCTACCAAATATATAATGGCTATGGGAAATTCTTTTACATCAATAATTACTCTAAATGTAAATGGAATAAATTTATCAGTAAAGAGGCACAGAGTAGAAGATTGGATCAAAGAAAGAAACCCAACCATATGCTGCCTTCAGGAGACAAATATAATCTGCAAAAACAAAGATAGACTCAAAGTTAAAGGATAAAAAAAATGATTCCAAAGCAAATAGTATCCACAGAAAAGCAGGAATAGCTGACAAAACAGATTTCAATATAACAAAGGTAACAACAGACAAAGATGGACATTTTTCAATGATAAAGGGAACACTACATCAAAAAGACATAACACATCTTGCCAAGACAGTTTTGCTCAATGGTTAACATAGATCTATGAACCAGGAGGTCATGGTTAGATTCCTGGTCAGGGCATACGCCTGGGTTGCGGGCTCAGTACCCACTAGGGGATGTGCAGGAGGCAACCAATCAATGATTTTCTTTCATCATTGATGTTTCTATCTCTTTCTCCCTCTTCCTTCCTCTCTGTAATCAATATTTTTTTAAAAAAAAAAGACATAACATGTCTTAATATATATGCAAACAATCGAACTCTCATAGCCAGTTAGCCTGGAGGTCAAATCACCCCCAGTATTGCCGACAACAATCAAGGCTTAACTACAACAAGACTGCGCACAAAGACCACTAGGGGGTGCACCAAGAAAGCATAAAAAATGCGGAGACAAAGAAACAGGACAAAACTGTCAATGGAGGATATTGAGTTCAGAACCACACTTTTAAGGTGTTTCAAGAACTTGCTAGAAGCCCCCGATAAATGTAGTGAGATCCTCAAGAAATCTAATGAGACCCTCGATGTTATGATAAAGAACCAACTAGAAATTAAGCATACATGGACTGAAATAACAAATACTATACAGACTCCCAACAGCAGACCAGAGGAGCGCAAGAATCAACGCAAAGATTTGAAATGCGAAGAAGCAGAAAACACCCAACCAGAAAAGCAAAATGAAACAAGAATTCGAAAATATGAAGATAGTGTAAGGAGCCTCTGGGACAGCTTCAAGCGTACCAACATCAGAATTATAGGGGTGCCAGAAGATGAGAGAGAGCAAGATATTGAAAACCTATTTGAAGAAATAATGACAGAAAACTTCCCCCACCTGGTGAAAGAAATGGACTTACAGGTCCAGGAAGCGCAGAGAACCCCAAACAAAAGGAATCAAAAGAGGACCACACCAAGACACATCATCATTAAAATGCCAAGAGCAAAAGACAAAGAGAGAATCTTAAAAGCAGCAAGAGAAAGAAACTCAGTTACCTACAAGGGAATACCCATATGACTGTCAGCTGATTTCTCAACAGAAACTTTGCAGGCCAGAAGGGAATGGCAAGAAATATTCAAAGTGATGAATACCAAGAACTTACAACCAAGATTACTTTATCCAGCAAAGCTATCATTCAGAATTGAAGGTCAGATAAAGAGCTTCACAGATAAGGAAAAGCTAAAGGAGTTCATCACCACCAAACCAGTATTATATGAAATGCTGAAAGGTATCCATTAAGAAGAGGAAGAAGAAGAAAAAGGTAAAGATATAAATTATGAACAACAAACATGCATCTATCAACAAGTGAATCTAAGAATCAAGTGAATAAATAATCTGGTGATCATAATAGAATCAGGGACATAGAAAGGGAATGGACTGACTATTCTTGGGAGGGAAAGGGGTGTGGGAGATGCGGGAAGAGACTGGACAAAAATCGTGCACCTATGGATGAGGACAGTGGGTGGGGAGTGAGGGCGGAGGGTGGGGCGGGAACTGGGAGGAGGGGAGTTATGGGGGGAAAAAGAGGAACAAATGTAATAATCTGAACAATAAAGATTTAATTAAAAAAATTAAATAAAAAATAAAATAAAATAAAAATCAAAGAGCACCAAAATATATAAAACATCCACTAACAGAATGAAAGGGAGAAACAGACCAAAATACAATCATAGTTGCGAACCACAATACTCCATTGACAGCCCTACACAGATCATCAAAACAGAAAGTCAACAAATAAATATAGGCCTTAAATGTTACATCAGACCAAATGGAAATAATTGACATCTACAGAGCCTTCCATTCTAGAATATCAGATTATAGATTCCTCTCCACTGCAATGGCACATTCGCAAGGATGGAACCATATGTTAGGTCACAAAACTAGTCTCAGAAAATTTAAGAAAAAACTGAAATCATAACAAGCATAGTCTCTAACAGCAAGGCTTTGGAACTAGAAATCAACTGCAAAATGGAAGTAAAAACAACCCACAAATATGTGGAGAATATACAACATACTCCTAGAAAATAACTGGGACAAAGAAGGTCAGATTAAAAGATGTAGTGATAAATAAGAATGACAATAAGACATATGACAATAAGAATGACAATAAGAGGGAAGTTTATATCATCACAGGCCTATCTCAAGAAATAAAAAAAAAAAGTCAAGTAAACATCCTAACATTACATCTTAAAGTACTAGAAAAAAAAAGAACAAAAGCAGCCCCAAGTTATCAGAAGGAAGGAAAAAATAAAAAATAGAACAAATGAATGAAATAGAGAACCAAAAACTACATGTAAAAATTAATGCAACAAAGAACAATTTCTTTTAAAATATTAATAAAATTTATAAACGCCTGGCTAGACTCTCTAAGGCAGAGGTCGGCAAACTGCAGCTTGGAAAACTGTGGCTTGCGAGCCACATGTGGCTCTTTGGCCGCTTGAGTGTGGCTCTTCCACAAAATACCAGCTCTTCCACAAAATACCAACTTCTGCGCATGGACCATGAAGTTTCAATCGCACTGTACTTGCGCGCCCACACTTGGTATTTTGTGGAAGAGACACAGGCAAGGGGCCAAAGAGCCACATGTGGCTTGTGAGCCGCAGTTTGCCGACCACGGCTCTAAGGAAAAATGAAAAGATACATATAAACAAAATGAGAGATAAAATGGCAGCAGAATAGATTGACATGTCCCAAGCCTTGTCCTGGAGAAGATAGAACAAGCTCTAAATCAATTAACATCCACCCCAAATTGGCAGTAGACACAGCTGGTGAGACAATTCGCAGCCGGGAAGGGCAGAAGACACCTGGAGAATGCCCAGGGCACTGCGACCATGTGAGCAGCAGCCACATGAGCAGCCTGCCCCTGTCTGAGGAACAGCAGCCCTGTGAGTAGCCCGTCCCAGGTTGAGGAGTGGCAGCCTCATGTGGCCTACCCCTGTCCAAGGAGCAGCAGCCACATGCAGCCTACACCTAATGAGCAGCTACATGAGCAGCCTGTGCCCATCTGAGGAGCAGCAGCTGCACAAGTAGCCACCCCCGTCTGAGGAGCAGGAACCACATAAGCAGCCTGGTACATCTACACAATGGAATACTACCCTGCGGTAAAAAAGAAGGAATTCTTACCATTTGCAACAGCATGGATGGAACTGGAGAGCATTATGCTAAGTGAAATAAGCCAGTCAGAGAAAGATAAATATCACATGATCTCACTCATTTATGGAATATAGTGAACAACATAAACTGATGAACAAAAACAGATCCAAAGACAGAGAAGCATTGATCAGACTGTCAAACCTCAGAGGGAAGCAGGGGAGGGTGGGGGTAAGGGAGAGAGATCAACCAAAGGACTTGTATCCATGCATATAGGCCTAACCAATGGACACAGACACCAGTGGGGTGAGGGCATGAATGGGGCGGGGGTGAGGAACAATGGGGGGGATAAGAACACATATGTAATACCTTAATCAAAAAGAAAAAATATAAAAATCAAATGCAATATGAATTAAGGCAAAAACAAAACAAAAATTGAAATCAGAAATGAAAGAGAAGACATTACCACAGACATCACAGAAATACAAAGATCATATTAGAATACTATGAAAGACTATATGCCACAAAATTCAATAAACTAAAAGAAATGGATAAGTTTCTAGAAATGTATAACCTTCCTACACTGAATCATGAACAATTAGAAAAACTAAATAGACCAATCAGCAGTGAGGAAATTTAAACAACCATCAAAAACCTCCTAAAAGTCCAGGACCAGATGGCTTCACTTGGGAATTCTACCAAACATTAAAAATATATTTGATATCTATCTTTCTCAACTCTTCCAAAAAATTGAAGAAGAGGCAATACTTCCTAATACGTTTTTTGAGGCCAACATTTCCCTGATAACAAAACCTGGCAAATTGGAAAGCCACATGCAAAGGAATAAAACTAGACTTATTTTTCCCTATGTACATAAGTTAATTCAAATTGGAGCAAAGACCTAAGTAAAAGATCTAAAACAATCCTAGCTAATGAAGAGGGGATATGCTAATTGACCTTCATGCTGTCACAAAGATGGTGGCACCCACAGCCAATAAGGAGGGGGTATGCTAATTGACTGCCATGCCCTCAAAGATGGTGGTGCCCATATCCACCGGAGTCCCCCAGTCCCCTCAGCCCTCAGCTACTCAGGGCCAGCCGGAGTTGCAGGCAAGCCTTAGATGTCAGCTTCCCAGCCACCCAGGACCCGCCTGAGGAGCAGGCAAGCCTTGGATGGTGGCTGCCCAGGGCCTCTCAAGGCTCAGGTAACCAGAGCCAGCTGAGGCTTGCACTGCCGGCAGTGGCAGCAGCAGAGGTGTGATGGGAACGTTGCCTTTCACTGATCGCCAGGTCATCTCCCGCCCCTGAGGTCTCCCGGGCTGTGAGAGGGGGAAGGCTGGGCTGAGGGACCGCCTCCCCCTCCAGTGCATCATGCACTGGGCCTCTAGTAAATTACATTAAAAAACATAGGTATTAAACTCATGGATTTTGGTCTTAGAGAAGACTTTATAAATTTGACCCCAAAGGCAAGGGTAGTAAAGGCAAAATAAATGAATGGAACTGTTTCAAACTAAGAAGCTTCTGCACACCAAAAGAAACCAGCAACAAAACAAAAAGGCAACCAATCAAATGGGAGAAGGTATTTGCAAACAGATCTGAAAGAACTCATGCAACTCAACACCAAATGAGCAAACAATCCAATTAAAAAAATGGATAGAACACCTGAACAGACACTTCTCTGAAGAAGACATACAAATGGCCAACAGATACATGAGAAGATGCTCAACTTGATTAGCTATTAAGGAAATGTAAGCCAAAACTACAATGGGATACCATCTCACACATGTTAGAATGGCTAATATCAACAGTGCAAGTAATAACAAGTGATGGAAAGATTGCGGGGGAAAAAGGAACCCTCATTCACTGCTGGTGGGAATGTAAACTGCTACAGCCACTATGGAAAACAGTCCGGCATTTCCTCAAAAATTTAAGAATAGAGTTACAATATGACCCAGTGATCCTTCTTTTTGGTATTTACCCGAAAACTTTGAAAACATTTATTTGCAAAGATATGTGTACCCCTAGGTTCATTGCACCATTATCATGATGGCCAGGACATGGCAACAACCATAGGGTCCTTCGATCAAGAATTGGATAAAGATGTAGCACATATATACAATTGAATACCACTCAGCCTTAAGAAAAGATGAAATACTGCCATTTTTGACAATATGGATTAGCCTTGAGAATATTATGATAAGCAAAACAAGTCAGTCAGAAAAGGCTAAGAACCATGATTTCATTCATTCGTGGGATATAAAACTGAAACTTATAGACACAAAGAATAGTATTGTGGTTATCAGAGGGAAGAGGGCTGTGGATACAGTAAAGGGTAAAGGGGGCCAAATCTATGGTGACAAGATTATTTGACTTTGGGTATAAGGCACACAATGCAATATACAGATCTTGTATCATAGAAATGTACACTTGAAGCCTATATAATCTTATTAACCAATGTCACCCTGATAGATCTCATTAGAAATATAATTTAAAAAATAAGAAAGAGGATACTTTGAAAACTTAAACTCAAATTATCATATTTTAGTATATTTAAATGATATAGGAAAGTTTTCATAATATATTTCTATGCAACAAGAATAGCCATCAACAGGTAACAATGGTCACTTCTGAATAGTAAGAATAAAAGTGATTTTTTTTCCTTTTTATAACTTCTTGTTTCTTTCCTCCAAATTTATAATAATATTCTTGTAATGATAACTAAGATTCCCTTAATAATTATCTTTGTGTTTCATTCACACCTCATTTCACAATATATTGACTATTTTCTGCTACTTCAAGAGATCATCTACTAGATACCATTTAATGTTTTTAACAAGCCTCTATTCTTAGAAACATTACCCCTATTCTGTTACCGGGAAACCCCTGGTTGGGCTCAGGCTGCCTGTTGCTGTGTCCAATAATGAAAGCAGGGTTGAATCACATTAGGTGTTTATTGAGAAGGCTAGCCAACCAAGAAGACAGCACTTACAAGCATCAAATCCTATCTCCTAGCAAGGTGCAGGGGACAGGATTATCAAGGGGAAAAGGGCTAGGGTGCTACATGCAGCCCTGGGGGTCCATAGTCATCAGGCAATGAGATGATGTTGATGAGATGATTTTTTGACTCCTGGTGGGTCATCAGCCTGACCATGCTTATGGGTTCTGCTTTCTGGATTCACTTCTGAGTCACCTCCCTAATCACTTCTCAGAGGCCTTGAAAAGGAAACTTAAGAAAAAATTAACCCCCTATTCACATAAGTATATGTGTTCTAAGATTTAAAATAATATGATTGCTTTTCAGATTAATTCAGGTGCTCTATCAGGTTATAGGACCTCCTGTCAATTCCATGTTAAAATTATATAACACTCTTATGCTGAACACACTTAATTAGACCAGGGGTAAACACTGCACAAAAGAATTCACGAATCAGAGTATTTCTTTCTAGATTTTGAAATGGGAATGTGAGATTTTGTTTTCAATTACACTTGTCACTTGAACTGAGGTGAAATAAACTGGCTTGCAGCAATCTGGGCAGTATTTATTCAAGAAACATGGCCAAATCACAGCAAGAGCAGCAAGCTTTGCCCACTGGTATGTCTCAGTGGTTAAGCATTGACCTATGAACCAGGAGGTCAAGGTTTGATTCCTGGTCAGGGCACATGCCTGGGCTGTGGGTTCGATCACCAGTGTGGGGCATGCAGGAGGCAGACAATCAATAATTCTCTCTCATCATTGATGTTTCTATCTCTCTCCCTCTCCCTTCCTCTCTGAAATCAATAATATATATATATATTTTAAAGAGAAGCAAGCTTTGTGGTGTTTTAAATTGCCTTATTTCTATCACCACCTCCCATACTCCATGGTAACCTTGAAAACAACAGGCACAATCATGCTGAAAAGCAGCAGCCTGACAACAACTGGAGTAAGTAGAACAAATTAGATGATCCTTCAAAGACAAATTTCCAGATGATTGTCATTATTTGATATGATGTTTTCCTAGAAGACACCAATTGCAAGTCTGTCTTTTATTTGACCATATTTGCAGTTTGTTCAGTGTGAACAGCCTTTTCTTTTTTCCAGGGGAGTTTGTTGGAATAAATCATCAGACACAATTGTTTAACATCTCAGCTGCCTGAGGTATAGTACATAAGAGATGAAGCACACACTAGGCTAATCCAAAAGCTTAAAAGTAAAAGGTTGGGGAATGAGCTCTGCATAGGGAGTTTTAAAAGCTCAGATGTATTCCTGGTACCTAGAGGGCTACACAAACGCCTAGGGCTGTGCACATGTATAAAGCAATGCAAATGCCCAGGAAAGATTTAAGAAGGTCCTATGCTCTTACCTCAGGTTTGCTGGGGTCCAACCCCAGCGGGTCCAGGGGTCCCCAAAGGCGTAGACGGAGTCGGCGAAGAAGGAAGGGCACGGAGACAGTGTTCAGTTGATCACAAGCCTAGCCAGGATCTCCAGCCAGGATCTCCAGCCAAGTTCTGGTCTGGATCTCCAGAGAGGTTCTGCTTCGGATCTCCAGCCAGGTTCTGTGGCCATGTTCCCTCGCTAGGTTCTCCAGCCAGGTTCTGTCCAGGTTCTCCAGCCAGGTTCAGTCACCAGGTTCTAGTCAGGTTCTCTTGCCAATTTCTGTAGTCAGGTTCAGTCCAGGATCTTTTGCCATGTTCTCTCCAGCGAAGTTCTTCTGTCTGTAGGTTCTGTGTAGGTTCTGTCTTCTTGGTTCTCTTCTAAGTTCTGTGTTCTAAGTTCTGTGTTCTAAGTTCTGTCTCGCTGTCTTGTTGCATCTGTATTTATACCAGTTGATTCCAATCCTATCAATCTCTAGTCCAAAGGTTAGGGCGTTTCTTATCTCCATTCCAGGGAGTAAAGATTATGTAGCTTAAGCATGACTGTTCGTAGTTAAAATGATTAATTACCCGCCTGGCACTTAGTTAAGAGGTTTTATTCCCTCCCTAACTTCAGGGGAAAATCCCTACCTGGGGATTCAACCTTTCTCTGAGAGGTGACCTTGGTTAAAACACAGCGCCAAGAAGGTGAGCAAACATATTAAGAACCGTATGCCATATATGCCAGGTCCCTTGAAACAGCAAGGATTGACCGGCTCCCGGCACAGGTTGACCTTGAGACTCTGCACAATGAGGAAGTGAAGACTAAGGCCGAGTTGTTAACTGCCTGGTGAAGTGTTAAAAGTGTGTCTCAACAGACACACAAAGAGTAGGGGACTTTTAGTTCAAGGCCTTTAAGGAAATCTCTGTCCAATCATTAACTAACCAGTAAGAAACTGTGTGGAGACTTAAGTGGCTATAGACAACAAACAATACATATTTTTTAAAAAAATTAGTTTAGAAAAGACACTAATAGGAAATATTTCTCATAGCAGTATGAGAATCAAATCAGGTTTCCCAATTCATTATATATCCTTATTGGATCATGAAAAAAATCAGTTTAACTTCTTGATTCCATATGAAGTAGGAGTGCTGGGGTTGAAAGAAGAATGTACTAGTATGAGTTTTTACCCTAAGCACTGTTCCCAGTAAGTAAATTAAACATGAATAGAAATTATGGCTAATCCTCCAAGCAACACCTACCCAGAACAACTTAAAACCAACATATGATCCTATTTACATAAGTTATCCTTATTCACAATATAACAAATATAAACACATCCTATATAATTAAGGGGTATATGCAAATTGACCCTCACACCCTCACAAGATGGCTGCCTATGACCAGGCCGGCAGAGGGGTTAGTGAAGTGCCGGGGTCCAACCTCAGCGGGTCCAGGGGTTCCCCAAAGGTGTGGACGGAGTCGGCGAAGAAGGAATGTCACGGAGACAGCGTTCAGTTGATCAGCAGCCTAGCCAGGATCTCCAGCCCGGATCTCCAGAGAGGTTCTGTTTCGGATCTCCAGCGAGGTTCTGTAGCCATGTTCCCTCGCTAGGTTCTCCAGCCAGGTTCTGTCCAGGCTCTCCAGTCAGGTTCAGTGTCCAGGTTCCAGTCAGGTTCTCCTGCCAATCTCTGTAGTCAGGTTCAGTCCAGGATCCCTTGCCATGTTCTCCCGCTAGGCTCTGTCTCTAGGCTCCGAGGCCAGTCCCTCTCCAGGATCCTCCGGCATGCTCTCTCCAGCGAAGTTCTTCCATCTCCAGGTCCCGCATAGGTTCTATCTTCTGAATTCTGTCTGAAGTTCTGTCTTCTGAATTCTGTCTTATGAGTTCTGTCTTGTTGATTCTGTTCTAAGTTCTGTGTCTTTCTGTCTTGTTACATCTGTATTTATACCAGTTGATTCAATCCTATCAATCTCTATTACAAAGGTTAGGGCGTTTCTTATCTCCATTCCAGGGAGAAAAGATTATGTAGTTTAAGCATGATTGTTCGTAGTTAAAGGGATTAATTACCCGCCTGGCACTTAGTTGAGGGGTTTTATTCCCTCCCTAACTTCAGGGGAAAATCCCTACCTGGGGAAAACAACCTTTCTCAGAGACCTTGGTTAAAACACATAGTGCCAAGAAGGTGAGCAAACATATTAAGAACAGTATGCCATATATGCCAGGTCCCTTGAAACAGCAAGCATGGACCGGCTCCCGGCAAATTCCCCCTTTTTTATTTTTTTAAAAGCAGGCATTAAAAAGAAAAACCTGAAATGCTCTCTTGTATCCATTTTAAGAGTAGGATTGGCGCTTTCCGCTATTACCTGAGTCCTGATCTATCATCCCAGGGAGAGCTTGCCAATCCTGCACTTTCCCGGGGTAGAAAGGCTGCAGTGGGGTTAAGGATAAGGCTCCTTGGGCCTACCTTCTCCCATGCCTCTACATTTACCTTTCCAGCACCTTTCCTTCCTCAGAAAAGCATAGACGTATTTCTTGTATAAAATGTTCTGTCTGACTGGGAGTAACCTTAATTCCTCTGCTAGCAAGCATATATGTTAAAAGATCAATACAGAGTCTTATTTCTTTAGACTCAGTATGGCACATCTTCTTAATCTAAAGATCAATACAGAGTCTTCTTTCTTTGGACTCAGTATGGCACATCTTCTCAATCTAAGAATCAATACAGAGTCTTCTTTCTTTGGACTCAGTATGGCACATCTTGTCAATCTAAGTTCTGTACTATCCACCTTCTTACCCTACTTATCCTCTATAGGGGGGTCTGTAGCACCCTGGTGGAGTCCTATCCGTCCCGAATATGGGGGTTCTCAATGGGGGGGGCTTACCTAGGGGAATCCTGTTCCAGGGGTTCCCAAAGGTGTGGATGGATTCGGCGAAGACTATCCACCCTCTTCCTACGGTGGAGTCTGATCCGTCCCGAGTGTGGGGGTTCTCAATGGGGGAGGGGGGCTTACCTAGGGGTCCCTGTTCGGGCGCCAGATGCCGGGGTCCAACCCCAGCGGGTCCAGGGGTTCCCCAAAGGTGTGGACGGAGTCGGCGAAGAAGGAATGTCACGGAGACAGCGTTCAGTTGATCAGCAGCCTAGCCAGGATCTCCAGCCCGGATCTCCAGAGAGGTTCTGTTTCGGATCTCCAGCGAGGTTCTGTAGCCATGTTCCCTCGCTAGGTTCTCCAGCCAGGTTCTGTCCAGGCTCTCCAGTCAGGTTCAGTGTCCAGGTTCCAGTCAGGTTCTCCTGCCAATCTCTGTAGTCAGGTTCAGTCCAGGATCCCTTGCCATGTTCTCCCGCTAGGCTCTGTCTCTAGGCTCCGAGGCCAGTCCCTCTCCAGGATCCTCCGGCATGCTCTCTCCAGCGAAGTTCTTCCATCTCCAGGTCCCGCATAGGTTCTATCTTCTGAATTCTGTCTGAAGTTCTGTCTTCTGAATTCTGTCTTATGAGTTCTGTCTTGTTGATTCTGTTCTAAGTTCTGTGTCTTTCTGTCTTGTTACATCTGTATTTATACCAGTTGATTCAATCCTATCAATCTCTATTACAAAGGTTAGGGCGTTTCTTATCTCCATTCCAGGGAGAAAAGATTATGTAGTTTAAGCATGATTGTTCGTAGTTAAAGGGATTAATTACCCGCCTGGCACTTAGTTGAGGGGTTTTATTCCCTCCCTAACTTCAGGGGAAAATCCCTACCTGGGGAAAACAACCTTTCTCAGAGACCTTGGTTAAAACACATAGTGCCAAGAAGGTGAGCAAACATATTAAGAACAGTATGCCATATATGCCAGGTCCCTTGAAACAGCAAGCATGGACCGGCTCCCGGCAGTGAAGGACAACCAAACAACTGAACAAGCAGACTTCGAGGGGTGACCAGGCCGGCAGGGGGGTTAGTGAGGGACGACCAAAGAACTGAACAAGCAGGCTGCATGGGGCGACCAGGCCAGCACGGGGTTAGTGAAGGATGACCAAACAACTGAACAGCAGGCTGTGTGGGGTGACTAGGCCAGCAGGGGGGAGGCAGTTGGGGGCGACCAGGCCATCGGGGGGGGCAGTAAGAGGCAACCAGGCCGGCAGGGGGGGGCAGTTAGGAGTGACCAGGCCAGCTGGTGGGGTGCAGTTGGGGGCAACCAGGCTGGCAGGGGGGAAGTTGGAGGCGATTAGGCTGGCAAGGGGGGCTGAGAGGGGTGACTAGACCAGTGGGGGGGGTCAGTTGGAGGTGACTAGACCAGCAGGGGGGCATTTAGGGGCGACCAGGCTGGCAGAGGGGGCAGTTGTGGGCAAACAGGCTGGCAGGGGGGAAGATAGCAACCAGGCCAGCAAGGAGGGGCCAGTTGGGGCAACGTGGCCAGCAGCAGGGGGCAGTTAGGGGTGACCAGGCCAGCGGGGGGGGGCAGTTAGGAGCGATCAGGCTGGCACACAGAGGCAGTAAGGGTCAATCAGGCCGGCAGGGGGGAGCAGTTAGGGGTGACCAGGCAGGCAGGCAGGCAGGTGAGTGGTTAGGAGCCAGCAGTCCCAGATTGTGAGAGGGATTGGGCCTAAACTGGCAGTGGGACATACCCCAAGGGGTCCCGGATTGGAAAGGGTGCAGGCTGAGCTGAGCACCCTTGCACAAATATCATGCACCAGGCCTCTAGTATAGGTTATAATGACTGAAACATGTATAGCATAACTATAGCTTTATCTCTGATGCATATTTTCACTTAAGAGATCTAAGATGAAAATAATATTGGCAAATATTCATTCATTATTTTTTAAGTGTTAGTTCTTCACCCTGAAGCCATCTCTATGATTTGATTTAAAAGGACCATGTCTTGAATTTCATTTTTAATTTTGCTTCTCTTATAGCACTTAGTACATTACTATTATAGAATACCAAATAAAAATTAGTCAGCGATTAACTATGTAATCTACTTACTCAAAGGTCAGAATTATAATTATAATATAATAGAATAAGTCAAGACAAAATTTATTTATTTATTTACTTTAAATTTTTAAGTATTTTTTATTTTAATTTTAATTCTTATATTTTGGGGCAAGTGAAACTATTGGAGCTTTCTAAAGAAGATTCCCCTGCCATGCCAGTGTGGCTCAGTGGTTGAGTGTTGATCTGTGAACAAGGAGGTCATGTTTTGATTCCTGTTCAGGGTATGTGCCTGGGTTGCAGGCTCGATCCCCATTGTAGGGTGTGCAGGAGGTCGCCAATCAATGATTCTCTCTCATCATTGATGTTTTTATCACTCTATTGCCCTTCCTTTCTGAAATCAATAAAAATCTGTTTTTAAAAATAAGATGCCCCTTAAAGTCATTAGACCATGACGAATGTATTATCTTAACACTTTACTTGTATATATCCTAAGCCAATATTACAAATGTGTTCTAAAAATGTACTCCAATTACAACTCATATATTCCTTTCCAAAAACTCATAAAGCCTCTACATATTGACACTTGATATAAAAGTGGTGCTTTTGGAATCATTTCTAGTACTTTCTCTTGTTTTTAATAATTTCCTTATTTTTCCAATTTGTCCTTTTAAGGGCTTGCTTTACATTGGGCATCCAGAATCAGAAACCTCACTAAAGGGACATTTTACTAATCAGTTTAAATAGTCCTTTTCTAATCTTTGTTACTGTATCCATTTGCTTAGAAAACCCTTTTATTTCCCCAAATATAAAGAGGAAGTAACCTCCTGAACAATATTTTTTATAAACAGTTGCAAATGCTAGGCTCCAAGTTAAGGAATTTTAACTGTTTATCTGATAAGATATTGTGCAATTCTAAAATGCAATTCTAAAAATATGAAACGCAAATGAATTGACATGCTACAAACACGGGCCGTTATCTATGAATAAACAGAAAATAATAAAGTATCAGGGTCAAAATGCAGCTAAAGCAAGAATAAAGCAGATGTGCAATAAGTATGCATCAATGGTATCAAGACTATAATGTTGATATATATAAAGTTCCAATAAATTATGCCCTCAAATATTCCATTGTTTTGCATGTGACCTGCATGCTTTTCAAGTAAAAAGTACACTCTTGTTTTGGTATCTTCTCTCCTTCTATAGAAATCATGTTAATAGTGTCAGAGATCTGCCTAATAACATAGCTTTACTGTAAATTTTATTTCCAGACAACTGACAATTTTGCTCATATCAAAATTCTTACTTGTGATCTAAAAATATAAATAAACAGTTTAAGTCTAACAATGAAATGAAAAAAAAATTGCTCATATAGCCTATTGCCATTTCCCTTGCTTCATCAATGTTTGAGAAATAAAACTCAAAGTCAGCTTAGTAAGGAGTCTTTCTCTTCTTCTA
The DNA here is from genome assembly GCF_963259705.1 of Myotis daubentonii. NCBI lineage: Eukaryota > Metazoa > Chordata > Mammalia > Chiroptera > Vespertilionidae > Myotis > Myotis daubentonii. The sequence goes on along the minus strand of NC_081861.1, from coordinate 32,563,470 downwards.
TAATTAATAATCTCACACTATGGCTGGGGCAAGTGTCTCTTTTCTCATCAGGTATAAAATGAGAGAAAACAAGATGCTTCCCCATCCACCACCCCATGAAACTATGGAATGATCTTACCTTGGATTTACTATTGTTATGAAAACATTATTTATGAATGAGGATTACTGTGTATGACAATTATAAAATGGATATGTTTGATGAAAGAACATAGGTATATCTGTAACAACTAATATGGGAGGAAGGGCATTAGATTTATCAGTGTAATGAAGTTGAGGCATAAGATGGAGGGTGAATGGAGATAGTGCCCAGAGAAAAGTTATTTGAACTGTCAATTAAGAGCCAGCATCTGGCCTGGCTGGTGTTGCTCAGTTGGTTGAGTGTCAATCCATGCACCAAGACATTGCAGGTTCGATTCCCAGTCAGGGCACATGCAAGACTCAATCCCCAGGAGGGGGCGTGCAGGAGGCAGCCGATGATCTCTCTCTTCTCTTCCTCTCTTTCCCTCAAGTCAATAAAATCACATTTTTTTAAAAAGAGCCAGCATCTGTAAAGTTGGACACGCAAATTACAGTTATACAGAAGACAGATTGGGAGGGCTACAAGAATAGATGGGAAGGACAGGATCTTCATTCAAACTGGAGATTTCCAAATGAGACAAACAGTACAAGTACCAGTAACCTATTTTATGTCTTTACACAAAGGTAATGACTTTGAACAAGCCATTCATAATGGGAGAGTTCCACGGGCTAGTGTTCTATGAGGACTTTCCTAGTTGTTACCTACCTGCCAAGAGATGTCCAGAAATATTCTGCACAGGAGTCTCCTACTCTCACCAGTGACAAGCAAGCCAGCTCCAATTTGTTCTCTCAGTGTCTAACTCTCAGAGTATCCCAGGCTAATTGTACTATTAATTAATATTCAGACATTCTGACAAAGCAATATAATTAGAGACCGTTATAGATTTTTTGATAATAAATTTAAAACAACATAGTACTTAGATCCAGTAGTTCACAGTATAATTTGGGGAGAAAATTAACAATATTTGAAAAGACTAAAGAATACTAACAAATGCAAACTAATACAGCTGAAAGGAAATGCAAATACAAGGGCTTAAGAGTCTAGAATTCAAAGAAATGAAGATGATGATAGTGGGGTAGAGTGTAGTCACTAATAGGTCAGCACTAATCAGGTGATATTCATAGAGAGATTGAGTCCAGATCTGGGCTTGCTGGGGAGAGCTTATCCGGAGACATATATGAGCAAGCCTGGACGATTCAATTAATTACCTCTTACTTTTGATTGAATTAACCAGGTTATTCAGGACCTCAATGTTTTTGTTAAAATTCTCTGGACATATGTCTCTCTTCAGTTTCTATCTGAAGCTTTCTTCTTGGTATATTCCAGACTAACTTGGTCTAGCAGTTCTTTGACTCTTATAGATTATAGCTGTTTTTCACCTAACCCTTAAAGATATTCCATAGGACTGGAGTCAAATGAGGGGACCATATTTTCTGATAAGCCATTTTCTCATATTTCACAAGCCCAGCGATGTCCCTGCAGTAGTTATCTGAAGAGGACAATTCTCACATCAGGCTTTTCTCTGTTTACCCTTATTCAATCCTCCTCCTCCACCTAAGGAGGGTTTCTTTTAGAAACCTAAGGCAGATCACTATTTTCTAATATTTTTACTTATAACATTTTCCTGTTGAAATCAGAAAAACAAGCAAATGCTAGAAAAGCTGTGATATTTAGCACATTCCTGGACTAAACAAACAAGCAAATAAAACCTCTAGCTAATCCTGACATGCATCTTTCTCAAAGGCTTTAATTAAAGATACATAAGGCAAGGCCAATTTTTTTTTTACTTCCTGTAAGATGCTGAGCTTTGATCTTTCTCTGACAGGCCAGCCCTAAAGGCATTAACTTAAGAAATGTCAAAAGAGAGAGACTGGGGTCAGAAATAAAACACCTACCTGAGACTCATCTCTTCTTTCTGTGTGAAGCTTTTGTTTCACAGAGTTCTTCATCAGTGCAGCTATGGAAAAAGTTTTTGTTGCAGACTAATCTAAGCCAATTTGATCATGCACAACTCTTAAATTCTTTTCTGTAGATAAGGATGTCACTAAGGAAGTTTGAGGTGAGATTTCTTAAATCTCACTGTCAGGTTATAATGAAAGCAAGTATAAAACCAAATTCTGCCACACATACATTAATTAAATACTTCTTAGCAAGCAGGCAGAAAGTGATTATAAATCTGTTCTGTAAGCTCTGTAAAGGCTTAGCTCACTGTCATTTTAGATGCTCTTAGCACTACCTTGAATGAAAGAAACTCAAGACAGATACAGCACTATATTCTAGTGGTATAATTTTTTATAGTCATATCAGGCAACTAGAAATTCTCTAGAACCTAGACCAGGGACTGTTGAAACTGTTTTGGGTCTTGACAGTAATGCCTTGCTGTATTGTAAAATGCTGTAATCAAATCTGGACAGAAATTCACATAGCCAATATTCATATCTGTATCCTGAGAACTTTTCATATCTTCAACAAAAGCCCAATTATAACAACCCATCACGCTAATTAAAAAGTAATGAGTTTCACCAGTAAAAGCATATTTATGACATTATGTATGATAATTAGCAAAAAGCTTCAGATTTTGATAAAAATAGAGTGACAGAAGTACTTGAAAAATAATCTTCTCTGGAGTCTAGCCTTTCTGAGAGAAGCTAGTTGACAACTTCTGTTATGTGGATTAGACCTGTTCTAATCTGATCATTATGGATTTTTAATTTGAATAAACAACTGCCCCCCAAATTAAAGCTTAACCAAGTAATATATATGTAATATCACACTATCTATGCAGAGGTATTTTAACATAAGTTATAAAAATTACAGCACTTAGCTGACACAGGAATATAGACTGTGTTTAAAAGTGGAATGATACACCCTTTGATAAAGGAAAATGATATTCTTGATTTTTTAGAGAATGATCTCAGGGCTCAGCCTGAGTGGGCTTTGGGCTAGTGAACCTTGAGATCCTTTCAATAAAAGATGTCACCTACAGAGGACATAAAAGGTCCAAGTAGCTCTCTTTATGGAGTTCTACCTAGAACTCCAATGGTATAGCAGTCATTGAAGCCATTCCATCTAAGTCGTTTACTGGAAACTTTTCTTCACTCATCTAAATATACATATAGGCAGGATCTGGACTATTTCTCAACTGTCTAACTCTCTGTTCAGGGAAAGGCCCTTAAGTCACTATTTGTCCCTGCAAGTACCCTGTCTAACTCAGTATTCTAGTCTCTGCCTAGACACATGGTCCTTTTTTTACTTTTTACCTTTTAAAATATATTTTTATTTATTTTAGAGAGGAAAGGAGAGGGAGAGAGAGAGGGAAATATCAATGATGAGAGGGAATCATTGATTGGCTGCCTCGTGCATGCCCCCACTGGCCTAACCAATGCATTATGTGCCTCTTACCAGAGAAGTTACAACTCTATTACCTGATAATTTCCCTCATTGTACTATGACCTCCTCAAGATCAGCAACCATGAGTCATCTCTTTGTATCTAGATTTCACATAGTTTCTAAGACATATCAAGGAGTGCTTAATAAATGCTTCTTTGAATTAATGAATAAGTACTGGAGAATTTTGAGAGGAATAAATAAAATTTAGAGAGGTAGATTTCAATTTATTTAGCCATTAATGTCAGTAAAATTCAACAATTTTTGTTTAAATAAGTGAAGAATATGAAAGAGCTGGCCAAGGGTAGTGTCCAATAGAAAAAAAAAATCATCTTTTCACAAATCTTATTTTGTGGGCAGAGAGAAAATCATGAAAATAAACACAGTAATCAGTACTATTAAACACTGTTCACTTTCTGAACAAGACTTTCATCTAAACATCTCAGCTTCCTGATTGCTTCAAGAAGATTGCTGATGAGCTGGGTCAGTCTTATATGTAGGTAAATTAGATGGCATGATCTGAAGAATGCCAGGAAGGACAATATTAATTAAAAATGTCTGCCAACCAACTTCTCATAGTTTTTGGAATTCAAAATTTCCATAGTAATCATTACCTATGATTACTAAAAGCTCCAGCTAAAATGCATATGTGCTATGTAGGAAAAGTAAACACATGAAGTAATTGTTACTCATTAAAATTTGGACCTCCTTTAGTTTTTTTTGGATGCTGTTACCCAGTAATTCAGAGCCAAGACCCAGGTAAACAGGGCTCTGAAAAATAGAGTGGAATTGGATTGAAGAAATATGAAGGAAAAGGCAGATTCTACAATGGAGGCATGAGTTTGAACTCTACAAGTATCATTAGATGGGGGTGGGTCAAAGGACAGAAAGGGAAACTAAAAGAAAGAGTGGGAATTCATCTAACTTGGCAAATTGAAATTTTACCAAGGACTGGTCCTCTGCCTAAGAACATAATTTGTGTCACCCAAAGATCAATAATTAAGTCTGTACATTGCATGAAGCTTGGGTCTTTTTTAACATTTTCAATAAAAGCTCCTTAATGCTTAAGAGAGTGGAGATGATGCAGAAAATCAGAGCCAAAACTGGAGCTGCTGTTCTCTTCCTTTTCTAATGAGAATGGGCTGCTAATTAAGGTGTCCATCCTAATTGCACACTCATATTTTATAAGTGTTGTTTCTTTAGAATGACCATAAGATGTGAGTCAAAGCTCTGCTATAGAATTTTTGTTTATAATCTCTATGCATCTTTCTAGTGCAGTGGTTCTCAACCTTCCTAATGCCTCAACCCTTTAATACAGTTCCTCATGTTGTGGTGACCCCCAACCATAAAATTATTTTTGTTGCTACTTCATAACTGTAATTTTGCTACTGTTATGAATCGTAATGTAAATATCTGATATGCAGGATGTATTCTCATTGTTACAAATTGAACATAATTAAAGCATAGTGATTAATCACAAAAACAATATGTAATTATATATGTGTTTTCCGATGGTCTTAGGCGACCCCTGTGAAAGGGTCGTTCAACCCCCAAAGGGGTCGCGACCCACAGGTTGGCGACCCACAGGTTGAGAACCGCTGTTCTAGTGTGTCATCTGACATTTGTTATTACTTGCTGTGGACTCGTTTTGAATATCTTATGACATATTTATGACAGCAAGGGATGTGGAAATCATATGAACAAAGCGTATAAAAGCAGCTAAATATTAACAGTAACTGACAGGGCAAAATCAGTAATCTGCCTTGTTTCTCATTAGTTCATTTTTTTAAAAAATATATTTTTTATGGATTTCAGAAAAGAAGGGAAAGGGATATAGAAACATCAATGATGAGAGAGAATCATTGATCGTTGCTTCCTGCACGCCCCACACAGGGGATCGAGCCCGCAACCAGGGCCTGTGCCTTGACCAGGAGTCAAATTGTGACCTCCTGGTTCATAGGTCTATGCTTAACCACTGAGCCCCTGGCTGGGCTCTCATTTGTTCATTTTTAAGTCTTCTTGATTCATGTTTCAGTCTCAAGTTTCTCTCTGTTTAAAGACTTTTGCATACTACTCATGAAATGGCAAATTCAATAAACTCTGGATTGTATTATTGCTTTTGTAAGTAAACTCTCCTGAACCAGAGAAACCTGTAACATTTGGTCCCAAAAAATAATTGGGTGTTTCTCTTCTGTGATTGACAGCAGATGTCAAAATGTGAGAGCAATAAATCTGACTAGGAGCGGGCAATTGGGCCTGAAGAGAAGAGGTAAAATGCAATATGGAATATAATTAGGAATCCAGAACCCGGATATGGACATTCTGCCTTGAAAGCACCAAACAAAATGTGCAATCCAAGCCACGGGCAGAGCTATTCACTGTTTTAAATCTACAAAATCATCTTGATGTTAATGCCAGCATGTGTCAAAATTGGAATTCAATCCTAGTTCTTCACATGCCAGAACTGATGCATTTTTAATTATGCTGTGGCTGTTAGGTCATCTGTCTGCTAGTTTCACCAAGGTGAGAGTGGAAGCCCATAAGTAAAACTGACTAAATCTGTCTCTGTACCTTTTTCATGTTTAGAGCCATCTGTGATAGCACCTGCAATACTTTCTTCTACTCCGCTGGTACTAGGTCTGTGCCATTTGGCACAACTGTCATCTGAAAGTAAAAGAAACTCTGAGCTGAGCTTTTACTTAAAGGGGGGAAGGATGTCATAAAACAAAAAGTCTGGGAGTAGGCTGTTACTAGTACAGTGACTGACATTGGTTCAGTAATTCAGTGATGGCAATGACTCTGTTTCTAAATGTTCTTGGTGTTTTCCTCAGGACTACAAGATAGTTGCTGCATGGGTCAAGGTTCCCCAGAGGCAAAGATTCTTCCAGCATCTCCAGACAACCCAATGTCATAATGAAGGCACAGTGAACTAAAAGCGGTTGGAGAAAACTGTTACATTGGAGAATCAAAGGTTCCTGGAGTCAAATATTATCATTTGGCAGTCTTGCAAAGATTCAGATTTGCTACTAACGTACTAATGGAATTAGCAATCTGAAGCTAGTGTAAGCACCTTGCTTTGCCTTTCAGGGGTACATCAAGAAGTAGAGTCTAGAAAAGAATTCATGTTGCCCTGAAGAGGCCTTAGAAAGCTGGAAGAAGCAGGGCTATTTACTTGCTGAATGTTGAGTGGTAAGAAGCACATACATTTGTCAGACAATTGGCCAAAGGCTTCTTTCAAATCTCAATAGCATTTCTCACTGATACAGAGAAAGTGTACTTTCAGACTTTAAATATACGGGTAAGGCAAGAAAGAGAAATTTTACGAAGTTTACCCATGCTCATTTAGAAGAAAAAACTTAGTGCATCTCATTTGAAATTAAGAAAAACAGACAAACAAACAACATTTAAATAATTAAAATCCCAGAGCAGAGGGAAGCAGGTAAATTAACATCCAAATGCATACATATACACTCTCAGGAGATGCTTTTGTCATTGATGGGTTACAGAGTCATACATTTGCAAATGTACATGGGATGATCTCTAGGTTCAGAAATTAGGATCAGCAAAACAGGAAGCTTCATTAATCAGATGTGCTAATATACCCTTGCTTTGTGTTGAGGAAAACAAAATAATTTGGACTTAAACCGATCACCTATACCTTCTACGTGTCCTTGTATATTAACGGGATATGCTCAGCATGCTGCGAGATGATGAGGATTCAGACATGAAAGACAGTGTCTGCCTTCAGGTAGCTCATATTCTACTGGGGATCTCTCTCTTTCCTTCCCTTCATCAACTCTGACAAATTTGCAATAGTAACTAAATGCTTCTTATCATTGATATAGTCTGTTATTCTTGTCTTTCTCTGTAAAAGGAAGTTATTTTCTCAAGAGTTGTCATCTAACTCAAGTGTTTATACTTGAACTAGAGGCCCAGTGCATGAAATTTGTGCACAGGGGGATCCTCTCAGCCCAGCCTGCACCCTCTCCAATCTGGGACCCTTCAGGGGATGTCCAACTGCTGGTTTACTCCCCATCCCTCTCACATTCCTGACCACAGGCTTTTAACACATTGTATGCAGGAAACGTATTTATACGTTTTACTTATACGTTTTACGTTGACTGGTAGTAGAGGGCGGGACACGTATTAATACGTTTTTTATAGACTAGCAGTAGAATGCAGGTAACGTATAAATACGTAAACTAAAGTTATCGAAATTTTACTGAACGTTGCCATTTGCTCAAAAAATTAGCAAAAATGGCCTGCGCCACCAGTTAGCGAGTGATAAAAACTACCCACAAACAATGTGTTAATCACTCACCTGCCTGCCTGCCTGGTCACCTCTAACTGCCGCCCCCTGCTGGCCTGATCGCCCCTTACTGCCTCTGTGCCGGCCTGGTTGCCCCTAACTTCCCCGCACACTGCCGGCCTGGTCATCCCCAACTGCTCCCCCTGCTGGCCTGGTTGCCCCCAACTGCCTCCTGCTGGCCTGGGTCCCCTTCACAGTCCCCCGCTGGCCTGGTCACCCCACGCAGCCTGCTGTTCAGTTGTTTGGTCATCCCTCACTAACCCCCACTGCCAGCCTGGTCGCCCCACACAGCCTGCTTGTTCAGTCCTTTGGTCATCCCTCACAAACCCCCTTGTTGGCCTGGTCTTAGACAGCCATATTGTGAGGGCATGATGGTCAATTTGCATATGACCTCTTTATTATATAGGATATGCCTCTTATTCTTTAAAACAATAAAGCTCTTTATTTACAAATAGTCAAAACTTTTGTTATGTTAATCTATAAGTGAACAAGTCATGTTCTAGTTTGAAAAAAATTAAATGACTTGCCAGGCTGGTGTGACTCAGTGGTTGAGCATCGACTTATGAACCAGGAGGTCATGGTTCATTGCCCGGTCATGGGACATGCCTAGGCTTCGGACTCAATCCCTAGTATGGGGCATTCAAGAAGCAGCCAATCAATGATTCTCAACATTAATGTTTCTATCTCTCACTCCCTCTCTCTTCCTCTCTGAAATCAATAAAAATATATTTTAAAAAAGTAAATGACTTTATCTAGTTGTTCCCCAAACTCGTGATCATGGCATTAAACACCTTCCACAATGTGTTTTTAGTCTTAATTTACCAGTTACTCTTGGAAGGACCTTATGCTCCAACCAAACAGAATATAAAATCCTGTGATAATATGTCCTATAATAAAGTAAACTTAGTTCTAACTTATTTGGCCACTGGCTCCTATCTTCTTTGCAGGCCTAGTAGCCAATGCAATGAGGTAAAATTTCTTACTTTTTTCCATGGAGGTAAGAGGCAAAATGTGAGCCTGGTTGGGGAATAACTAAGCACTCTAATTTTTTAGAAGTAGATAGATGCAGGCCATGTCCCATGTCACAAGCTTTACCCAATCTCATTGGATCTTTCCAAGGGAACATGTGCCAAGTATTGGAATATTATTGTAATTACTACCCTTGTCCTGAGGAACCTTGCCAGTCACCCACCATGTGGTGCCAAACTATACCCAGGACCTAAACCAATTTGAATTGTATAACCAGATCCCTAGCTGAATAGGCCAGTCCTGATCCTTCTAATAACCTTTCAAAAATATACCCCCACATTTTACACAATTGAGTTTTTTGGTGACATTGCTCATTGTACATTACAAATTTTACTGTAAGTTCTTTCCCATTAACAAACACACCCAGAATTTTTTCATATCACTATCTTTACTCAGTCTATCTCCTGCTTGTACTATCCTTCTTGTTAGAATCCTTTCAGTTCAGTTCCAGCAAAATCTTTGTTTGTTTGCTTTGTTAATCCTCATTCGAGGATATTTTTCCATTGAATTTTAGAGAGAGTGGAAGGGAGGGGGAGACACAGAGAGAAAAACATTGATGTGAGAGAGACACATCAATTGGTTGCGTCCCACATGTGTTCCAACCAGGGCCAGAGATAGAGCCTTCAACCAAGGTACTTACCCTTGACTGAATTCAAACTTGAGACCCTTCAGTCTGAGGGCAGATGCTCTATCCAATGAGTAAAACTGGCTCAGGCTTAAATTCATTTTATTTATTTTATTTTTTTGGTAAAAGACCAGCTATCAAATTTCAGTTTTTGTGAGCCAGATAGTCTCTATCATAACTACTCTACTCTGTTGCCCATAGCATGAAAGTTACCACAGACAATACATAAATGAATGAGCATGGTTCTGTTCTAGCAAAACCTATTTACCAAAATGAGCAACAGGCCCTATTCAGCCCTCAGGCTCACAGTTTGTCCAGGCATAGTGTCAGATGTTTTCTTCCCCAGTGCTCTGGCTAGCATGAATCTCTTTCTCCTCTAGAATTCACAAAACTTTGCTTAGGCCTTCTGACAATGCTTGTTACATTCTGCCTTGTAGTGTAGGTATATTTTTTTTCTCCCCGCCCCTTGTGGTTTGAAAATTCGTTTATTCATTTTAGGTGTTAAATAAACTATTACAAAATTGAATCAAAGAAACAATGAAGAACAGTCTTATTTGTATTTTATAATTTAAAAAAATATATATTTTTATTAATTTCAGAGAGGAAGGAAGAGGGAGAGAGAGAGAGAGAAACATCAATGATGAGAGAGACTCACTGATTAGCTGCCTCCTGCATGACCCACACTGGGGATTGAGCCCATCATCCGGGCATGTGTCCTGATCGGGAATCAAACTGTGACCACCTGGTTTATAGGTTGACACTCAACCACTGAGCCATGCTGTCAGGCAGTATTTTATAATTTGTAGCATAAAAAAAATCTCTCTCAATCCTGTGTGTTAGTATTGGAGACAGTGGAGACTCATAGTTTGCCTAATTTCTGTTTTACTCCTGTCCCTTAGTTATTCACCTACTGATTATAGCTGGAAGTGTGACTGCCTGAAATGATAACTATAATTTTCAAATTTCCGTTTAAATTAGATGTGGCTTTGTGACCATGTTTGGATACAAAAGAATCAAATGCAACCTCTGAGAAGTGTACTTAAAGGAAGTGTATTTATATTTTTTATCCCATAGAGTTGAGTAGGCATTTAGATCATGTGATGTAGAACTCACATTGAAAGATGAACAAAAGATAAAATGAGCCTGTCTTTCATGAAAGTGGAGCTGATTTACCAACTCTGGGCCTTCAGATTTATTTATATAGAAGAGAAATAAATTCTATTTTAGTTAGGCACTTACATTTAGAATATCCATACCCAAAGCCAATCATCACTGGCATGACTAACAATTTGCTAGTTAATGAAATCAAAATTATGGCCTGAGTTTGAGTTACTTCCCAGAGTCAGAGGCCTTCCTGGGCTGTTCCCATTAATTGTGCAATTCTTTACAATAACAGGACAACAAGAACAAGGAAACCTGTCATGTTGACACATTTCCTCCTTGATTCAGTTACATCCAGCATTGACATTGTTCTGCCTATGAAAACCCACCCTTCACTTTTCCCTCTAGCTTTCCACTAACACAAAGCTTGGTGTCACTCAGTGCAGCCTGGCCTCAATTGAGCCATTGTTGACATGATGTTTCCTCTTATTAGTTGTTGTTCACCTCTCACTAAATAGTTTCACTCAGTAAGTATAAGGCCTCCACTTGTTATTCTTTCTACACCGTATTCCTTGAATGTTCTTCGCCTAAGTCATAAGCAATAAATGAATTATGTGTAATATGGAAAAAGATTAGGCTGCCCTTCCATCCTCCCCTTTAAAAATCACTTTCCCTGACAACTTCCTTTATTTCAGAAGGGATATGGTTACTTGAGTGACTAAATTACTGGCCTGTTTAGATTCTTTTCCCCTCTTCCTTCCCACTACTCTCAAATCGTTTCCTTCCCTTTTTTGCTAACAAATAGCTAATTACCTCTGGAAGGATTAAGCTAAACTACCTTTGATAACCCCCACCCCTCCAAGAATTTTCAAAGCTACTTCTTGTCTGAGGTTATCTTGAAGGGACCTGAACTCTTCTATTTCTTCACAACACTTAAAGCATTTTCAAACATAAGAAAACTGAAGTGTTTTAACGTGCCATTTCTTTACAGAATACATGAGAAACTCACTCCTCCTTATGTATCTGTACCTTTGTGTTTTTTCTTTCTCAGTCCCTCAGCCTGTCTTCAAAGAGAATGCACACTCTCAGAATGCATTTGGGAGGTCTCCTGAGTAAAGAAAACAGAAATATATATATTTTTTATAAACTGATGCATCCTTTTAGTATTACAAATGATCGACATAATTTTCTGTTTCATCAATTAAATTTCAGCCTGTTGGTTCTAAGATTCCATCTACATTCCTTCTCATTTTTTTCTCTCTTGCTTTCCTTGTTTTCTGTTATTGTTAGTTAAATATGCAGCAGCAGAGTTCCATGTTTCAAAATTCCTCTTCAGCCCAGCTGGCACAGGAGGTCATGGTTCAATTCCCGGTCAGGGCACATGCCCAGGTAGTAGGCTTCATCCCCAGTGTGGGGCATGTAGTAGGCAGCTGATCAATGATTCTCTTTCATCATTGATGTTTCTATCTCTCCCTTCCTTTCCCTTCCTCTCTGAAATCAATACAAATATATTTTTAAAACATTCCTCTCCACTGATATGAGTTGCTTGTAGGAAATCCAGAAAAGTTTAGCCACCAAAGTATTAAACAAGAATCTTATGTGGCTAAGAATAACAAGTAAACAAAGGGCTCATGAATTCAAAGGCTAGGCCTATGTGAGCATAAAATATAATCAAACATTTACTATCTGGAGGTGATTAATTATATATGTATTAAAGTTAAAATAATCCAAAAACAGAAAACTACTTACCTGACTTGGATTCTAATATAATATTCAATAGTGTTTAGTGGATGAGAAAGACAATCAGTAACAGACTAATGTTCAACAAGTAAAGGGCCACTTAAAGAAATCTGTTTCCTTACATGACAAAGACAATGTCTTAGAGAGCTGAAGGCTTCATCTTCAACAGTTTCTAAAAACAACAATCACTAGTTTTTTTAGTATGCCCATACTAATTTGGAAAACAAAACAAAACAGGGAAACTAATAATCTCTAGAATGTCAGCAAGTCTAGTCCTATAATATAAAAAGTTCAGTAAGGGTTGTCTGGTATTTTATTATTATTACTATTACTGTTATTAATGATGGTAGTGATAGTATTAGTATATTTCTAGATGAATTTGAGAATAAAAATATATTAGAAAAAAATTTACAAGAGCCTTTCACATGTGTTGCTTCATATAAGAACCCTATAAGCTAACTCAGACAAATACTTTTAATTCCACTTTGAGACTGATGTCTACTTTGTGCTTCCTTGATGCCCAGTGACTCTACTCAGGACACTTTTCTCATAAGTCTGTCATCAGTGTATCTGATCATTTTGGCCCACACACAGGTACTTTTTTTTTTTTTTAATCCTCACCAGAGGATATTTTTCCATTGATTTTAGAGAGAATGGAAGAGGGAAAGAGAGAGAAATATTGATGTGAGAGAAACACACCAATTGGTTGCCTCTTGTACACGACCTGACCAGGGCCTGAGCTGGGGAGGAGCCTGCAACCAAGGTATGCACCCTTGACCAGAATTGAACCCAGAACCCTTTGGTCTGCAGGCTGGTGCTCTATCCACTGAGCCAAAAGGGCAAGGGCCACATAGGTATTTATTTAAAGCTCCTTAGGTGATATTAATATATAGCATGTATTGGGAATCAATCCATGTCAATTTGTTAATATTGTATAACTCAAATAACAATTGAGTACCAAGAGATACTTTGTGAGAATGCCTCCCTCATATTTCATAGGACATAAAAACAACCTAGTGATCTTGTAAAAAATATAATTTCTTACCCTGGCCAGCACTGCTCCATGGTTAGAGCATTAGCTTGCACATCTAAGGGTCTTGGGTTCAATTCCCAGTCAAAAGGGCACCTGTCAGGGGCATGTACCTGGGTTACAAGTCCAATCCCTGGCCCTGGTCTGGGGGCTTATGGGAGGCAAACAATTGATCCATGTGTCTCTCTCACATCGATGTTTTTCTCCTCTCTCTCTCGCCTTCCTCCTCCCTTCCAATCTCTCTCTTAAAAAAAAAAAAACATAATGGAAAAAAAAATATCCTCTAGTGAGGATTAACAACAACAACAAAGATAATTTGTTGGACTCCATTCCCAGTAATCCTAATTTGGTGAATCAGAGTGAAGCTCCCTGAATCTTCATTTCTAGCAAATTTATAGATGGTATCCAAAAACCACACTTACGCCCTAACCCAGTGGTTCTCAACCTTCTGGCCTTTTAAATACAGTTCCTCATGTTGTGACCCAATCATAAAATTATTTTTGTTGCTACTTCATAACTGTAATGTTGTTACTGTTATGAATCGTAATGTAAATATCTGATATGCAGGATGGTCTTAGGCGACCCCTGTGAAAGGGTCTTTCGACCACCAAAGGGGTCGCGACCCACAGGTTGAGAACCGCTGCCCTAACCGGTTTGGCTCAGTGGATAGAGCGTGGGCTTGCGGACTGAAGGGTCCCAGGTTCGATTCCGGTCAAGGGCAAGTACCTTGGTTGCGGGCACATCCTCAGTAGGAGGTGTTCAGGAGGCAGCTGATCGATGTTTCTAACTCTCTATCTCTCTCCCTTCCTCTTTGTAAAAAAATCAATAAAAATATATTTAAAACAAAACAAAACAAAAAAACACACTTAGAGAACCACAAGTTTATACCAAAAGGCTGAGCCTGTGGTATGAAATTTCAGGTTGTCTAACAAGTTAAGAATAAATACTTGGTGGAAAGAGTTGGATTTGAACATACAGAGACCTCTCAATTAATTCTATGACAAGAAATGTGTAAAAAGACAAAGCAAGAATGTAATTGGTCAACAATGTTTTCCTCTTTCAGCTATTAGTATAAAATGGAAAGTAATTCAGAGTATGTAGGTCAACGTAGAATTCAGGGAGGGAGTGTGAATAGAGTGAAGATTTTTGAACAGCGGCTCAAGAGTTGAGCCAGAAAAAAAGTCAACAAGGTAGCTTGTCATTGTAGAGCTGTAACTCAAAATAAAAGAACAACTCTGTCACATGATTTCACAACATGTAGGTTTGTGACAGTAATGGTGGGCTTTGTAGCATAAAATGGATTGCCATAAACACTGGTAAAACATGGCAAATGCAGAGTGGCAACTAATGTGACAAGACAAATCTCCCTCAAAAGATTAAAATGCAGCACCTGCCTTAACCTCAGGCCATGGGTGAAAAGGACATAGACATTATATTTGGGCAAGATAAGTGAGAGAACAATTGCCATTCTCTCCTACAAAGTGCAATTATAGTTCCAGAGGGAAAAGGTGTTGTTCCTTTCTTTGACTAATAAACTCACTCCAGTATCCTAGGGAGAGCAATTCACACCTCCTTTTTGAGAGGTAAGAGGCAGTATTTTTACCTGAGTGAAAAGGATGACAGCCAGAGGAGGGAAAGAAATAAACAAGCCTGATTTGAAAAGTCAACCAATTCTTCTCAGAGTAAATTTCTTGGTTACACAGGTTTGATGGAGTTTATTGCTCAGAGTGCCAGCTCTAAACTGAGGTTGTTGATGTAGAAGTATTTGGGATGAGGGGAACAAGCTAAGGAAGCTGTGGAAAGGGTCAGAGTGAATTAGCATCCTTCATCCAACATGACCACCACCCATCACCCTATAACTAAACCCCAGGTGTAGAAAAAGGCTACCTTAGCATCTTCCTTTCTGTGGACAAAATATGTCTTCTCAGGATCATTAAAAGATTCTCTTATCCAAGACCTATATTTTATGCTTCTTTTCCATTCCCACTCCCAGGTGCAGAGAAGTCTAGCTCAATGTTATATACAAGAGATGTACTGATTGAATGACTATTTATTTAACTCTGAAATACAGGGCTCTTCTAGGGATCAAAGGCCTCATTACAATCATGCTCTCATCCATTACAGTCAAACCTGGATTCCCAAATGTCTCCCATCTTCAACAATTCAGTTCTTGACTAAGTTGTTTACAGAAAAATGTTTTGGTTGTGGAACAAAACTTCTCAGGAGGTAAACAAAAGAGAGAATGCTTGAGTAAAAGTCGGTTTACCACTAAACCTTACTTTTTTAATGTCTCAGGAAATGGTACTGTGAATATTTATTGAGAAATTTCACCATGACAAAGAAGTAGCAAACTTTGCAATAAAGATAAACTTGTCCACTTGGCTCAGTGGTTGAGTGGCCACCAATGAACCAGGAGGTCAAAGTTCCATTTCAGGTCAGGCAACATGCCCTGGTTGCAGGCTCAATCCCCAGTAGGGGGAGTGCAGGAGGCAACTGATCAATGATTATCTCTCATCATTGATGTTTCTATCTCTCTCCCTCTCCCATCCTCTCAGAAATCAAATATATATATATATATATATATATATATATATATATATATATATATATGTATATATAGTAATTGCCTGACCGTCTGACCAGTTGCTATGATGTGCACTGATCACCAGGGGGCAGATGCTCAACACAGGGGCTGCTGTGATGCGCACTGGCCATATACACAGAAATTAACCATGGACCTGGTGCCCATAAAGCAACACTCGGCTTCCCCCAAGTGGGACACAGGCCCCGCCACCACCCCGGAGCAACACCCCACCATATATATATATATACAAAGCTCTCACTGGTGCCAATTGCACACACGTATTTCGATTTGTCATTGTCGATCATGCATTTGGTTGACACTTCTATTATAGAGAAAGGGCGAATAGCAATATTAAAAGATTTCTTCTAATTAATTTCCTTTCAATGTGCATGAATTTGTGCACCAGACCTCTAGTATGTATATAAAAAATGATACACTTGTCTTATGACAATGCAATGTTTCACTTCAGGCAAAACAAACCTCATTGGGTAGGTTTTTAATGATATAAAGGTCCAGTGATCATGAAAAAAGTTCTAGTGAAGCAAAGAGACAAAAGAGAGAAAGAATCCCAAAAGAACAGCTACCTGACATTTTTATAGATGGGATCTCCCCTTCCAAACAATAACATCTCTCCATCCTCATCTCCATATTCAGTCATCAATAGCTCTCAATATTAAAGGTAATTAAGTTCTAGTGAGTACATAAATTTTTATTTTTTCCTATACATTCCATTTCTATTTTTTGCTAAATTTTCATTTATATTTTACTAGAGGCCTGGTGCAGCAAATTCATGAACTCAGGTTGCTAGTGGGCATAGGCCAGGCCGAGGGACCCCACCAGTGCATGATCAGGGCCCGGAGGGAGGTTGGCCAGCTGGGGAGGGACTACAGGCAGGCTCCAGGGTGTGACTGGCTTGTCTTGTTCAGTCCTGATTGGCTGGACCCCAGCAGCAAGCTAACCTACCAGTCGGAGCGTCTGCCCCCTGGTGGTCAGTGCATGTCACAGTGACTGGTCAACAAGTTGACTGTCTGTCCCCTGATGGTCAGTGCACATCATAGCAAGCAGTTGAGCAGCTTTAGCATATCATTAGCATATTATGATTTGATTGGTTGAATGGCTGACCAGATGACTGGACACTTAGCATATTAGGCTTTTATTATATAGGATGTGATTTTTGTTTTTAAAGTGTTTATAAGTGAAACAGTACATTAGACATGTACTGTATAGAAGAAAAGTTCAAACAGGAAAATATTTCAGGGTCTGGCACAGATTAATTCAATTTACATTATTTCTAATGGGAAAAAATGATTTGGTTTTCGAATAAATTGTTTCTCGAACAGGCTTCTGGAATGAATTAAGTTCCAAAACCGAGGTTCCACTCTATTTCCCAAACACTGGCAATCAAATTGGCATCTGGCTGTATAGGTTTCTGGGCCCAACACAACATCTACTAAATCAGTGTCTGAAGGTAGGTTAGGGACTTGATTTCTATATTTATAACAAGTCCCTTTGGTAACTGTGATATATCCTAAAAGTGGTTGTTAACCTGAGATGCAGAGAAGAAACATCTGAAGTGCTATTTTTTTTTAAATGAAAAAATTCATGTTTTGGACATTCTTATTCAGTAGGTCTGAGATAAAATTTGGTAGTTATGTTTCGTAACATCTCCTGGACTCATCCCTGGTTAAGGAAGGATACTCTGGATTAACATTTACCAGCCCTTTAAACAGAAACTTATTCTCAGAGAGAAAGGGAGAGGGAGAGAGAGATAGAAACATCAATGATGAGAAAATAAATCATCAATAGGTTGCCTTCTGCACACCCCCTACTGGGGATTGAGCCCGAAATCTTAGCATGTGTTCTGACTGGGAATCAAACCATGACCTCCTGGTTCATAGGTTGACTCTCAACCAGTGAGCCATGCAAGACAGGCCAGAGGTTATTCTTAACACCCAGGTTGTTATTCTCCCCCTACCCACATACATGTCCTCCATAATTTTCTTCATAATTTTACCAGTAACCTGTCTTTACAAGGCCTCAGGCTTCCTACGCACCATCCCTATATTCACAGCCCCAGGGAAAATATCAGACTCAGTGATGCATAATTTAATGATCTACACTGTTTAAAATTTACAACTATTTTGATCATCTCACAAGGAGGTGGGAGAAGGAAATTTACTCAAGGTTCATTGTAATATATTTGTTTATCAAACTACAACCAGGCATACTCATTCTGACAGTTTGAAGTTTATACATCTCCTGATGCAAATATATATTTTGGTCTACTGTTGATGGGAATTGCAGCCTTCAAAGAGGGGGGGGACGGAAATGCCAAAATTTTGTAATGATGACTCAGGAGAGGATATCGACAACATAAATGTTACCACAATAATGCAAAGTCTCCATCTGCTTCCTACCCGGATGCATTTAGGTGTGTTATTTATATAACACTAGAGGCCCAGTGAACGAAATTCATGCATGGGTAGGGTCCCTAGCAGCTGCCAGCTGCCAGCTGCCAGCCGGGGCCTTCCTTCCCTGGCTGCCAGCCAGGGCCTTCTTTCATTCCGCGCCACCCCCTGGTGGTCAGCACATGTCATAGCGAGTGATTGAACTCCTCGTCAGTTGAACTCCCAATGGGACACTTTGCATATTAGGTTTTTATATATATACTAGAGGCCCGGTGCACAAAAATTTGTGCACTCGGGGGGGGGAGGGGGCCCCCTCAGCCCGGCCTGTGCCCTCTCGCAGTCTGGGATCCCTCTGGAGATAACGACCTGCTGGCTTAGGCCTGCTCCCGGGTGGCAGAGGGCAGGCCCAATCCCTAGGTGCAGCCCCTGGTCGGGCTCAGAGCAGGGCCGATTGGGGAGTTGAGGCGCCTTCCCCTGTCATGCACAGAGCAGGGCAGATTAGGAGGTTACGATGCCACCCTCAGTCACGCTCAGGGTAGGGCCGATTGGGGGTTGGGGCACCACCCACTGTCACACTCAAGGCAGGGTCGATGGGGAGGTTGCAGCGCCACCCCCTGTCATGCACAGAGCAGGGCCAATCAGGAGGTTGGAGCGATGCCCCCTGTCATGCACAGAGCAGGGCCCATCAGGGGGGTTAGGGCTCCGTACTCTGTCATGCACAGAGCAGGACCAATCAGGGGGTTGGGCACTGCCCCCTGTCACACACAGAGCAGGGCCCATCAGGGGGGTTGGGGCTCCATACCCTGTCACGCACAGAGCAGGTCAATCAGGGGGTTGAGGAGCTCCCCCCTGTCACTCACAGAGTAGGGCCGATAGGGGAGTTAGGGCACCGCCCCCTGTCACACTCAGGGCAGGGCAGATCAGGAGGTTGGGGCTCCAC
Organism: Myotis daubentonii; assembly: GCF_963259705.1. Lineage (NCBI taxonomy): Eukaryota > Metazoa > Chordata > Mammalia > Chiroptera > Vespertilionidae > Myotis > Myotis daubentonii. The sequence goes on along the minus strand of NC_081861.1, from coordinate 32,544,238 downwards.
CCTCTATCACCCACAGAGCAGGGCCGATCAGGGGGTTGGGGCGCCGCCACTGTCACACTCAGGGCAGGGCCGATGGGGAGGTTATGGCTCTATCCCATCACACACAGAGCCGGGCCTGTGGGGGTGGGGTTTGGGGCACCGCACCCTGTCACGCACAGAGCCACAGGGCGATCAGGGGGTTGGGGAGCTCCCCCCTATCAGGCACAGAGCAGGGCTGATCAGGGGGTTGGGGTGCCTTGCCCTGTCACGAACAGAGCAGGGCGGATAGGGAGGTTGTGGCCCCATCCCCTGTCACACACAGAGCCGCAGGGCGATCAGGGGGTTTGGGCGCTGCCCCCTGTCACGCTGATCCCAGTGCCGGGAGGCATCGCGGCTCTGCTGATCCTGGTTGCGGGATGCATATTACCCTTTTACTATATAGGATAGAGGCCTGGTGCATGGGTGGGGCTGGCTGGTTTGCCCTGAAGGGTGTCCTGGATCAGGGTGGGGGTCCCCACTGGGGTGCCTGGCCAGCCTGGATGAGGGGATGATGGCTGTTTGCAGCTGGTCACACACCCTTCAGGGTGGGGTTCCCCACTGGGATGCCTGGCCAGTCTGGGTGAGGGGCTGAGGGCTGTTTTCAGGCCGAATGAAGCTCCCAACTGCTCCTTTTTTTCTTTTTCTTTTTTATTCTGGGCCAGGTTTAGCTCTGGCTCCAGCTCTGAGGCCTCTGCTGCTGAAAGCAGGTATCTGGTTTGTTTGTGTTCTGTAATCGAAACAGTGTATAACTCCAGCTCTGAGATCCTGGCCGGCTGAAAGCAAGTTTCTGGGGTTTTGTTTAGCTTCTATATTTGTTACAGTGTTTCTTAAACTGCAAGCTCAGAGGCTGGCAGCGGCAGGCGGGGAACATTGGAGTCCTCCGTTACTGAAGCAAGCAAGCCTCATGTTCGCTTCCAGCTGCCTGGCTGCCAACCGCCATCTTGTCTGGCAGTTAATTTGCATATCGCCCTGATTAGCCAATGGGAAGGGTAGCGGTCGTACGCTAATTACCATGTTTCTCTTTTATTAGATAGTATAGATGTGCATATGCATTTAAATATTTGGGGAGGCTGTTGTAGGAGTAGGTGTTTCCATCAGGTCTCTTTAACTGGGAACATAGCAGGTTTGGCCATTACTGTGTAGTAGAGACTGTCATCAAATCTCTGTTTTCCTGTCATTGTTTCTAAGGCTATTCATGGGCAAGGAAGCAAAAGTTCATAAAGTGTAATCAGCAGAGAATTTCTAATTTCCTCCTCCATTCCACTCTACTGAATTTGGGACTCTAGACACAAATTTGATAGCTAATAATAGAAGGTACTGAACATTATATGGCATGCACTTTTTATTTTATATACGGATTATTTTTCACTTCATTCTCACAAAATTAGGAAGTAGGTATAATATTACCAGTATCTTCACCATCCACATTTTACAGGTGAGGACACTGAATCACAAAGAGTTTAATCTTTTTCACACTCAGTCAATGACAGACAAGAATTTAAACCCAGGCAATCTAGATTCAGAGTCAGAGCTATTAATATATATATATATATATATATATATATATATATATATATATATATACACACACACACACACACACACACACATATTGATTTCAGAGAGGAAGGGAGAGGGAGGGAAAGATAACATCAATGACGAGAGAGAATCATTGATCAGCTGCCTCCTGTATGCCCCCACTGAGGATAGAGCCTGCACTCAGGAATGTGCCCAGACTTGGAATTGAAGCATGACCTCCTGGTTCATAGGTCGAACCTCAATCACTTAGCAATGCAGGCTGGGCCAGATCAGAGCTCTTAACCACCATGGTATAATTCCTCCTAAGGAAACCTGTTATAGTAGAAACAAAACCTACTGCCATCACTTCTGAGGTGGGTGATATTAGACAAGTTACCTAACTTCTTGGAGTCCCAATTTCCTCTCTATAACATGAGAAAAACAGTATAGTAGAGTCACAGACTGCATTTAATTTAGAAGCTAACTTCAATAACCTAACATCTCAATCATCCCTAAGGTACAATCACACTATCTAGTGTAATCTTCATACAAAATATATCTGAAGATGTATTAAAGTTATGGAGACCTAACATAAAGCTAGTATGAAGTAAAATGTGTAGACTATCAGCAACACTTTAGAATTCCCTAGTCAGCCTCTATTATCTTCTAGGGATTGGCTAGTTATCTCAAAGGCAGTATGGTATACATGTTTTTCACACCAGCATATAATGTTTCCTATTATTTTAGTTCCTCCACTTAGTTTAGATAAAGAAACTCTGAAACTTTAGTGCACATAAAAATTATGTATACTTTTCTTTCTGAGCAATTTAATGGATTTTGATGTATAATTTTAACTCTGTATCATCTTCATATATTTGTGTGAAGTACAAATATCCAAGTATCCAATACCTCTGTCCTTACTCCAGAGTTATTGTGAATATCAACTAATATAATATTTATGAATAAATAACACTGCCTGGCATACAGTAGTCATTAAAAAATCTAAAATGTGCATGTGAATATGAATAGTATGCAGAATAAATTCATCATAACAAGAGATCCAAGCTCAGACTCCCTGGTTTATTGTTTTCTTCCTCCACTGACTAGTCATGCAACATGTATTATTTACTTAATCACCCTGTAACTAAAGTTACCTCCTGTATAAAAAGTGAGAAAAATAAGTCTTGGAAGATTAATAAAAGGACTAAATGACTTAATATATAAAAATATTTAGAATAGGACCTGGCACAGAATAAATTATAATTATTATTACTATTTATTCAAGAAGGTAGTTTCTTTATTAGCTCTTGAAGAAAGTTATGGCAAAAGATTGTTGGAAGAAAAGTGAAAGGAGTCATTCTCAGATCATGATACACACAGAAGCCAGACCGATCAAGGTGGGGATAGCCTGAGCAGCTACAGTCAGGGGCACCAGTAAGAATAGGCAATCATCCTCTGCATTTCCAGATTCTGGGGAGACAATTCCCTTTGGATGTGTCAGAACTGTGCAGCTCACAGCAGACCTATTTGCAGCAGCTTGCTAGGTACTCTAGATTTCCGGTTTCAATTAGATTAGTGATATTGCGTCTTGCAGTCAATAGCTATAATAGCACCTGTTTTCTTTCTAACTAGGACATAAAAACATCATTTTCTATCTTGCATGTTTATTGGAACCTCTCTGGTGCACAACAAATAACTACCATAAAGTCTATAAGGTTTAAGATTGCCTTAGCTTTAGATATAACATGTATTATAGCAATTGGTTTAATAGTCTGAATTTAAATAAATATATATACAAGAACTATTTTGCTGCTTGAATAATCTCTGCAAAGTTCAAAACATGAAGTAGTAACACTAAATATTGTTAATATTCTAGGTATCTCCTTCCTGAAGCCCATTGTAAGCACTAAAACTTGACAACATTTCTATGATGACAAAAGGAGCAAAACACAGGGTCTTCATATTTTGCCATGGAAAGTATAAAAGTCAGATCACATGCAAATTAAAAGGAAAACAGGTACTTGTAGAGTGCCAGCTAAGTCAAGGGTTCGGTGAGCCTGAGCGGGGGGCGGGGGGGGGGTGTGGTGCAAAGGATGTAGAAAAGACAAAAAGAATAAGCTGGGTCTAGGTGGATCTCCTGTGCCTGGCTAAGACCAGAGAGAGAGACCCAGACAGCAAGCTGAGCCTTTATTTTATAGCCAGAGGTAAACAAGGTAGTGGTCACCATAGTTACAATGTTCTTGTGAGTTTCACTTGTTTTGGCAGCACTTGCTGCACCTCCCATAGCCCATTAGCTACCCAGATAGCTGCACCTCCCATAGCCCATTAGCTACCCAGATAAGATCTAGGGAGTGTCATAAGGTCAACCTTAATTATGCTAAGAGGGCTGTGCCCTCTAATATGCGACTTGTTTGTGGCTTTGCCAACAGGTAAGTCCAAGACTTAACCCTATAGCTCAGTGGTTGTCAACCTTCTGGCCCTTTAAATACAGTTCTTCATGTTGTGACCCAACCATAAACTTATTTTCGTTGCTACTTCATAACTGTAATGTTGCTACTGTTATGAATCGTAATGTAAATATCCGATATGCAGGATGGTCTTAGGCGACCCCTGTGAAAGGGTCGTTCGACAGCCAAATGGGTCACGACCCACAGGTTGAGAACTGCTGCTCTACTTGATGAGATGTCACATTTATGTGCTAGGATTAAAATGCAGGGTAGTTTAGATTCAAGTACCAAGTGGTGTGGTAGGGATGCACAAGTGCTATAGAAATTCAGAGAAGTGAAAGACAGTTTATAGTTGAGAGAGTTAAGGAAAGTCCCATGGAAGAAAGACTGAAGGGTTGGTATGTTGCATGATAATTTTTTTTTATTTTTTTAACTATTTTTATTGATTTCAGAGAGGGAGAGGGAGAGAGAGATAGAAACACCAATGATAAGAATCTTTGATCGGCTGCTTCCTACACAACCGCTACTGGAGTTGAGCCTGCAATCTGGGCCTCCTGGTTCATAGGTCCATGCTCAACCACGGAGCCATGCCAGCTGAGCATGATAACTTAACTTTGTACAGTTTGATGAGCAAATTTCTTGGTGCTTTTTATCCCCACTGAAGAGAGGAGAGTCTTAGAGATCTAGGGTCTCCTTAACTGCAGAGAAGGAAGAACTGAGATTTTTATAGTTTAGAGTAAGTAAGGAAAAGGTGACACCTTGAAGATAACATTGAGTGAGGAAGCCCCATAGAGGGAGTGACAAGTATTGACTGTTATAAGCTGAATTGTGCCCCTCCCTCAAATTCACTTAGTGAAGTCCTAATTCCCAGTATCTCAAAATATGACTGCATTTGGATATAGGGTATTTTAAAAGGCAAATAAGTTAAAATGGAGTCATTAGGGTGGACTCTAATTCAGTATGACTGATGTCATAAAAACAGGAGATTAAGACACAGACATGTACAAAGGGAAAACCACATGAGACACAGGAAGAAGACCGCCATCTACAACCCCATGAGAGGGGCGTCAAAGGAAATAACCCTGATGACCCCTTGATTACTGACATCTAGCACCAGAGCTGTGAGAAAATGAATTCCTGTTGTTTAAGCCACCCAGTCTGTGGTAACTTATAATAGCCCTAACAAACTAATACAGTGAATTAAAACAGCTATTATTTAGGTCTATTATTTAGGTCTCATTTTTGCTGGGCACTTCTTTTGTGCTGGGTTGATGCAGCTAATTTATATACATATATATATATATATTATTCATTTATATATTTCATATATTTTTATTTAAAAGGGAAATAGGTATTTTTCCCCACATTGACCGCTGCTCCTGCCCCCGCCCCACCTCACCATTGTCTGTATCCATGGGCTATGCATATTTGCATATAAATTTTTTGGTATATCTCCTCTACACACACCCCCAACTTCCCTCTGAGATTCATGGACTTAGACAATGGTGTGGTAGGGGCCTGGGGTGGGGGCAGGAGCAATGGTAGGGGGAAAGGGGACATTTGTAATAATTTCAAAAATAAAGATAAATTTTAAAAAATAAAAAAGGGAAACAGATCTATGTCTTTATTCCCCTAGATCCCTATAAATTGGTATAAGGACTGGGAGGAGATCTGAGCCTTATAGAGAACAGTCATTTGAATGTGAAAATAAGTTTAATGAGGATGATTGGATGAGAACCTATAGAAATTACTAAAAACTTATACCTTGTGAGTCTTGATGGTTCTTTGTGACCAAGTTTGGCAGAAATGAGTAAAATTATCATCAGAGCTTTCAGCCTTCAAAGGATCATACTGGACAAGGTATGAAACCTAGAAGTTAAGAAACACTTTATAGAATTAAGGCATAGATTAGATGGTGGTGAAACGGAGTCAAGGCAGCACTAGATGACGACTATAAGGAGAAACGACAGACAATGATGACTCTTAGAGGAACATTCAAATGCCCCTGGAACTCTAATACAACCAAAAGGAGGGTGAAGGTATCATACAAAATCCAAAATGACTAATTGAACTTTTCATCAACTTTTTTGAATTGTTACTCAAACTAGATTTAATTTTATTTAAAAAGCACAATTTGAGAGGAGAAACCAAGATGGCGGCATAGGTAAACACGGGAGTTTGCTGCCTCGCACATCCACTTCAAAAATACAACTAAAAGACGGAACAGACATCACTCAGAACCACAGGAAGGTTGTCTGAGTGGAAATTCTACAACTAGAAGGAAAGAGAAAAGCATACCGAGATTCAGAGGAGGTGCAGTGCAGAAGTAAAAGACTAAGATACAGAGGCGCATGCGGAGCGGGCTGGTGGCTGAGGGCACAGTTATCTTTTTCAATTGGGAGGGAGTCTCAGGCTCTGAGCTCCAGTTCTGGGAGAGTCTGTGGGACCCAGAATCATATGGGAGAAGCAGGACTGTCTGGCATCAGTTGGAACTTGAGGGCAGCTTTCTCTTGGAGGTACTTGCAATTGCTGGGACATTGAGAAGCAGGGCCTCTGAAGGCAGGACTGAGAGCAGCCATAACTGCTTGCTCCACCTGCCCTGTTGATCCCCTGGGACCCCCCCCGCCCAAACCTTGCACGGAGGCATTTGCTGGATAGCCTCAGGCAGAGGCTAGATTAGCACCTCCCTACAGATCCAGGACAGAAGTTCTCCCACTGCAGACACAGCTGATTCTCACAGCCAATTGGCCTGGAGGTCAATCCCTCCCAATTTTACCTACAACAATCAAGGATTAACTACAACAAGACTGTGCACAAAGACCACAAGGGGGTGCACCAAGAGTGTCTTCCTCAGGTAATTGGGGAGGCTGAACCACTGGGCCCTAGAGAACACATAGCACAAAAAACCACTTTATCAACACAGGGAAGCATAAAAAATGCGGAGACAAAGAAACAGGTCACAAATGAAAGAAATGGAGGAAAGCAAACTGCTGGATATAGAGTTCAAAACCACACTTTTAAGGTGTTTCAAGAACTTGCTAGAAGCCCCTGATAAATTTAATAAGACCCTCGAAAAGATTGGTGAGATCACCGATAAATGTAGTGAGATTCTCAAGAAATCTAGTCAGACCCTCGAGGTTATGATAAAGGACCAACTGGAAATTAAGCATACAATGACTGAAATAAAGAATATTATACAGACTCCCAACAGCAGACTAGAGGATTGGAAGAATCAAGTCAATGATTTGAAATACGAAGAAGCAAAAAACATCCAACCGGAAAAGCAAAATGAAAAAAGAATCCAAAAATACGAAGATAGTGTAAGGAGCCTCTGGGACAGCTTCAAGCGTACCAACATCCGAATTATAGGGGTGCCAGAAGAAGAGAGAGGGCAAGATATTGAAAACCTATTGAAGAAATAATGACAGAAAACTTCCCCTACCTGGTGAAAGAAACAGACAAGTCCAGGAAGCGCAGAAAACCCCAAACAAAAGGAATCCACAGAGGACCACACCAAGACACATCATAATTAAAATGCCAAGAACAAAAGACAAAGAGAGAATCTTAAAAGTAGAAAGAGAAAGAAAGTCAGTTACCTACAAAGGGGTACCCATAGGACTGTCAGCTGATTTCTCAACAGAAACTTTGCAGGCCAGAAGGGAATGGCAAGAAATATTCAAAGTGTTGAATGCTAAGAACCTACAACCAAGATTACTTTATCCAGCAAAGCTATCATTCAGAATTGAAGGTCAGATAAAGAGATTCACAGATAAGAAAAAGGTAAAGGACTTCATCATCACCAAACCAGTATTATATGAAATGCTGAAAGGTATCCTTTAAGAAGAGGAAGAAGAAGAAAAAAGGTAAAGACACAAATTAGGAACAACAAATACACATCTATCAACAAGTGAATCTAAAAACCAAGTGAATAAATAATCTGATGAACAGAATGAACGGGTGATTATAATAGAATCAGGGGCATAGAAAGGGAATGGACTGAGTATTCTTGGGGGGGGGGGGAAAGGGGTGTGGGGGATGTGGGAAGAAACTGAACAAAAATTGCGCACCTATGAATGAGGACAGTGGGTGGGGAGTGAGGGCGGAGGGTCGGTGGGAACTGGCTGGAGGGGAGTTATGGGGGAAAAAAGAGGAACAAATGTAATAATCTGAACAATAAAGATTTAATAATTTTTTAAAAAGCACAATTCAATAAATGTGGCTTTTATCACATCCCGAAGGTTGTGGTAAAAAACAAACAAAAACCAAAAACAAACAAACAAAAACAACAAAAACCAAAACCCTACAAGAAGAAATCCATGTGAAAGAGAAGGACATTACAAATAGGGTTCATGTCATTAAAGAAGACTGGGAAAGGTGGAGAGAGAGCATGAAGAAGACGCAATAGTGGTAGTTCCAAAGTACCTGAGCGGAAGAGATGATGCATATTATGGATCATCTTAAATACTGGACCAAGAAGTTTAGATCTGATCTGGTAAGTCATAGGGGAAAAATACACATGAGAATTCTGTAAGCATTATTTTAGGAATATGGAAATTGCCCGAGAATCTGAGTATTCTCAGAAGTATCATGAAATTATGATTAAAAGGTCAAAATAAAATTGATTTAATTCTTTTAATTTAAAATAACACCTGCAATTTTGCATCCTTAAGCAGATGAAGGAAACATGACATGAATTCAGATGCATGATAATAGATCTCTGGCTTCATTTCCATTGTGGGGTATGCAGGCGACATCCAATCAATGATTCTCTTTCATCACTGATTTTTCCATCTCCCTCTCCCTTCCTCTCTGGAATCAATAAAAATTCTTACCTAGCAGCAATACATCCAGTCTCTATTGTAATCATTACTTGGGGAGCATTTATTCAGCTCCTACTATGTGTCAAGGATTTGGTAAGTTTCTTGATCAATCATGCAACATAATATAACGAAAACGTGTGGACTCAAAGATCACTGGTTTTATCTCTGCTACTTACTAGTTAGGACACTTGGACACTGTTTTTTACCTTTTAAAGTTCCATATATCTTATGAAAAATGAGAGAGATCATAACAGTATATATTTCATAGATTTATCCTATATAAAAAAGAGGTGATATGAAAATTGACCATCACTCCAACACACAAGATGGCCGCCCCCATGTGGTCAAAGTTGGCCACCCCCATGTGGACACAAGATGGCTGCCATAAGATGGCCAGCAGGGAAGGCCAGTTGGGGGCGATTAGGTCTGCAGGGGAGGGCAGTTAGGGGTGACCAGGCCAGCAGGGGAGCAGGCCTAAGCAGGCAGTCAGGTATCCCTTGAGGGGTTCCAGATTGGAGAGGGTGCAGGCTGGGCTGAGGGACACACACACTTACCCCCGTGCACGAATTTTATGCACCAAGCCTCTAGTAATTGATAAATAAGAAAATGTATATAAAACATTTCTCATGGGCACAACTGGTAATTGGTATTTACTAAGTGTTAAAGCTAGACACAGAATAGGACAGTGTTCCTCCCTATCCTTATCACTCTCCCTACCTTGGTCCAGTGTTATATATAATGTCTTACATTAGTTATCATTGCAGCAATTTAGACAAAGCAAAGTGCTCAAATGGACAATGACAACTCAGATTTTGTTTTGTTCATTTTCCACTGAGAAAGGAGAGAGTTAAGAAAGCAGTTGCTTGGGGAAAATGTTTCTTTTCTAAACCATGCGGTTTTTGAGACCTTTTTTCAAAGACATTTCACTCTGTGTCCTTGAGATAGTTAATGAGATATGCTAATTTGGGATAAATAGTTCTGCTATGAATTCTTGATAAGAAAACATCTGCATGGCTTTCTTTAATTTCTAGGGAGGAAGTCAAGGTTTGAAAAACAATAAGATATGATAAGATATAAAACATTGCTTTCAAGAAAACAATTTAAAATAATTTAGCCTAACTGCTGTGACTCAATAGTTGAGCATTGAGCTATGAATCAGGAGGACATGGTTTGGTTAATGGTCAGGGCATATGCCAGGGTTGCGGACTCCTTACCCCCTAGGGGACATGCAGGCAGCACCCAATCAATGATACACTCATCATTGACATTTCTATCTCCCTCTCCCTTCCTCTCTGAAATCAATAAAAATATATTTAAAAAAACACAAAATAACTAATTTATTCTCAATTCAAGCTCTAGGAGAAATGATGATTACATCACATCAAGCAAAGAAAGATGACTCCCGGAGTACCCGTGAATGAGACTCAGGAAATACAAAAAGATTAAAATGCCATGGTGACAAATAGTTGAGTAAAGATGGAAAAGCTCATGGTTGCCTGAATTGAACCTCTGTAACACACAGGAGGATCTGTGTTTCTAACCATGTCTCATGGACCAAAATACACTATCTTATCTTTTTTGAGTTATTTCCCTGGTATATTTTTTTCCATAATTTTAATTTCAATCTTTCTAACATTTCTAAGTGTGTCTCTTATAGACAATATGTTATTGCCTTTTAAAAAATCAATTGCAGAATTGACTTTATATTGGTGAGTTTAGCCCACTTATATTTATTGTAAAAACTATTATAGAACTTTTCTTCCATTTTTTCTTATGTTCCATTTACAGTGTTATATTTTCCTTTATTTCTACTGTGTTCATTATTTTAACTATTTATATTTTGATTCCATATACTTGATTTTTAATAGCCGTCATGTAACTGCTTTATAATATTAATATTCTCCTTTATCACTTGGAGGGTATTTACTATTCTTATTTGAAATTCCTAGTACCTTTGTTCCGATAATTTTTCTTCTTTTTAAAAAAATATATTTTTTATTGATTTCAGAGAGGAAGGGAGAGGGAGAGGGAAACATCAATGATAAAAGAGAATCATTGATTGGCTGCGCCTGCATAACCCCCAATGGGGATCAAGCCAGCAACCCAGTCATGTCTCCTGACCCAAAATCAAACCACAACCTCCTGGTTCATAGGTTGACGCTCAACCACTAAGCTATACTTGCAGGGCCAATAATTCTTCTTCTTATGGTATATTTTATCCAGTTAGTTGTCTTCCTTTTACGTTGCTTGAATTCCTCAGGTGTTTGTTATTTTGGCCTTTGAATTCTTGGTCCCATAGAGGTATAATCCAGTGGTCGGCAAACTCATTAGTCAACCGAGCCAAATATCAACAGTACGACGATTGAAATTTCTTTTGAGAGCCAAATTTCTTAAACTTAAACTATATAGGTAGGTACATTGTTATTTACTTAATTAGGGTACTCCTAAGGCTTAGGAAGAGCCACACTCAAGGGGCCAAAGAGCCACATGTGGCTCGCGAGCCACAGTTTGCCAATCACTGATCTATATTGGGAAAAGGCCATATTCCAAGGCATTTTGTATCCGATTTGTTGCTTTAGATGGTAGGGAATATGTCCCAAGATATAGGACCTGTCCCAACCATCACAGAATCAATATTAAACATACCTACTTCACTTCACCCCACAACCACTGTGGTTTGGGGAATAAGCAGCACTGAAAGTGGCAATCACCTTAGTCTATAATCCATGAGCTCTAAAGTTTGGTGGGGGATAGGATAAAGGAATGGATGACCTAGAATGGCTGGGCACTTTGAAAGTGTTCACACAAACATTCTGGTATTAAACCACTGGCACTAGAAGATCTGGGCTGTTATTGCCAATTTCTGTGTCAACAGAATAGGCAATGATTATTCCTAGGTAATGTAGAGAAGAAATAAGAGGATACGAAAGGCTCACTCAAACTATTCAGCCACTGTTGTACCTAGCTAATCTGTGCACCAGGCTGAAATAACCTGGACATGCATATGCATGTGAGTGCGCACACACACAGACACACACATACAGAGTTCTGACAACTTTTGGTCTCCCCAATGGTTGATCATGTTTTTTTTATGTTAACAGCTCCAATCGTGCTTCCCTCTTTGTTTCTGTGGTTTCTCTACAAAGGCAACCCAGAGCTCTGTTAGTGCACAATGTTTTCAGAAATAAATGTTGCTATTCCCTTTTATTATTTTTTCATAAATGGTAAAATACAGCATGTACAAAAGGATATATAAAATGATTATACAGATTAAAGAATAATGATAAAATAAACTTTGATTTATCTAATACCACCATGTGTCCCTTTCTAATTTAGCTTAATAGTTAAGAATGCAGGCTCATGCCTCAGGCTGTGTGTGTTAAATTCCCAAGCTGTACTACTTGCTATCTTCATGAACTCAGGAATATTACAAATCTGCCCTGTGCTTAATTTTTCCAACCTACAAAAAGGGGATAATAATAGAGTCACTTATCATGTAGGTTCTTTTTTTCCTTTAAGTTTTAATACATAGAAAGTATCTAGACAATTAACTGGGACATAGTGTTAGCTATCATCAGTATTATTATTAACATTGTTATTATTATTATGAACATTACAATCTCATTCTTTAAACTGCAAGGGTAACCAATATTCTTAATTTTGTGTTAATAATACACTATATACTTTTTTATACTTCACCAATTACATATATGTCCCTAAATAACATGTTTCTTTTGCATGTTATTAAATTTCCCCACAATGGAATTATATCATTTATATTTTTTCCTTCTTGCTCTGTTTCCTAAACTTCCTGCTTTTTCAGATTCATACACTTTCATACATACACAGGTAGGCAAAAGTAGGTTTACAGTTATAATGCAAATAAATAATAAAATAATTAATGAAGAATAATACAAAAATAAACTGTTTTGTGTATGCACGACTGTAAACCTACTTTTGCCCGCTGCTGTAAAATGATTCCTTTATTTTCACTTCTGTCTAGTTTCTCACCAACATCTGTTATATACTTGATTTGTTTCCTGTTTTCTGCTATTGTGAACAATGCTATTATTCTTATACAATATTCTAATGCAATAATGTTACATTTGTCTTAGCCCTTTGGGTAAGCCCACATTCACTCTGAATCTTAGTCTTTCTTTCTACTACTATTTTTATATCTCATGCTACTCTTATATAAACATTATTGGGTATTTATATTTTATTCATTTGAATAAATTTCTTATATTCATAATGACACCTTTGAGTGTTTCTCCTCTCTATTCTCTCCCATATTTAGTTGCAGAAAATAGATTCAGACCTATCTTTACTTTGAACTTTATGATTGTACTTTTCTATATTTAGGATCCATATAACACACCATTCTGCACAAACAATGCCTATTTGGCATATAAATTTAGTAGAACTTCCTAAAGGATTGTCTCAAGAAGAGAGTTGTCAGAATTAGAGTTGCAGGCCCAGGGTAATAGGGTATCTGGAATTGAAAGAACTTAATCACATAGAAAAAACTACCTTTACTCTCAATTTTGCTTCAGGCTGGTTTTATGGAGAAGTCTCCTACTAACATGGTGCCCTAACTAAATAGTGCGTCCAGTTTCCTGGATTTAAACTATATCATGGGAAACTGTCACATCAGATTGTTTTCATAAATATAGCTACATACTTCAATTCAGATTGTAGAGAAAGCTACAATCTGTTGGGTGAAGAGTTGAAGGGATTAAGGAAAAAAACCCTCATAAACACAGGCAACAGTATTGCCGGGGTCCAACCCCAGCAGGTCCAGGGGTTCCCCAAAGGCGTGGACGGAGTCGGCGAAGAAGGAATGACACAGAGACAGTGTTCAGTTGATCAGCAGCCTAGCCAGGCTCTCCAGTCAGGCTCTCCAGCCAAGTTCTGGTCTGGATCTCCAGAGAGGTTCTGCCTAGGATCTCCAGTCAGGTTCAGTCACCAGGTTCTAGTCAGGCTCTCCTGCCAATCTCCGCAGTCAGGTTCAGTCCAGGATCCCCTGCCATGCTCTCTCGCCAGGCTTTGCCTCCAAGCTCCGAGGCCAGTCCCTGTCCAGGATCTTCTGGCATGCTCTCGCCAGCGAAGTTCTTCTGTCTCTAGAGAACGTTCTTTGTAGGTTCTGTGCCTAGGCTCTGTCTCTCTTGGTCCTGTCTTCCAAGCCCTGTGTTCTCAGTTCTGTGTTCTGAGTTCTGTCTCGTTGATTCTGTTCTAAGTTCTGTGTTCTCAGTTCTGTCTCTTTCTGTCTTGTTACAACTGTATTTATACCAGTTGATTCAATCCTATCAATCTCTATTACAAAGGTTAGGGCGTTTCTTATCTCCATTCCAGGGAGAAAAGATTATGTAGTTTAAGCATGATTGTTCATAGTTAAAGTGATTAATTACCCACTTGGCACTTAATTGAGGGGTTTTATTCCCTCCCTAACTTCAGGGGAAAATCCCTACCTGGGGAAACAACCTTTCTCGGAGAGGTGACCTTGGTTAAAACACATAGTGCCGCCAGCACCGGTTTGGCTCAGTGGATAGAGCGTCGGCCTGCGGACTGAGGGGTCCCAGGTTCGATTCCGGTCAAGGGCATGTACCTTGGTTGCGGGCACATCCCCAGTAGGGGGCGTGCAGGAGGCAGCTGATCAATGTTTCTCTCTCATTGATGTTTCTAACTCTCTATCCCTGTCCCTTCCTCTCTGTAAAAAATCAATAAAATATATTAAAAAAAAAAAAAAAAAACACATAGTGCCAAGAAGGTGAGCAAACATATTAAGAACAGTATGCCATATATGCCAGGTCCTTTGAAACAGCAAGGATGGACCGGCTACCGGCACAGTATGGTGATTATCAGAGGGAAATGGGGTGGGGGGAGGTAGAAAAGGGAAAAAGGGAGATAAATGGTGATGAAAGGAGACTTAACTTGGGGTAGTGCACAAATAATACAATGTAGAGATGATGTATCATAGAATTGTAACCCTGAAACCTATATAATTTTATTAACCAATGTCACCCCAATAAATTCAATTAAAATTTCAAAATCCTATCTAATAAAGAGGGAATATGCAAATTGATCATCATGCCATAACAGTCAAGATGGCTGTGCCCACAGCAGAAGCTGAGTTCCTGTAACGAGCCTTAATGAGCAATCAGCAGGGACCTGAGGCTATGCCCCTGCATGGTGGGGCTTGACAAGGGACCTCAGGCCACGCCCCCCATCCCAGCGCCAGGCCAGAGGACCTGAGGCTGTGCCCTTCCCTGGCCTGGCGGGACTTGACAGGGACTTCAAGGCATGCCCCCTGCCCCAGGCTGGGGACCTGAGGCTACACCCCCCACCTGGAGGGGCTTGATGGAGGACCTCAGGCTGCACCCCTGGGCCTGGGCCAGGTGTCCTCAAGGTGCATCAACTGGCTCAGGCAGGGGGACCTCATGTCATGGCCCCCGCCCCAGCACCAGGCCAGGTGACCTGAGGCCATGCCTCCCACACAGCGGGGCTTGATGGTGGTGGGGCCGGCTGAGTCTGGATATAGCCCAATGGGGGTGGGGCTGGCTGGGTCTCGCACAATTTCAAGGGACAAGCAGGTGGGCAGGGACTTGACTCTAGTTCCCATGGCATGCCCCAGATTCTGACAGGAGGAAGATTTTCATATATATTTTACTAATTTTCTTTCATCTCTGGAATTTCTATTATAGAGAAAGGGCAAATAGCAATATTAAAATATTTCCTCTAATTAATTCCCTTCTAATGTGCATGAATTTTGTGCACCAGGTCATTAGTCTATATATATAAAAGCCCAGTGACCAGAACGGCAGAACGACCAGAACAACCAGAACGACTGGTGGCTATGATGCACACTGTGGCAGCCAACCAGCCTGATCTTGGCCCTGATCGCCGCCCACCCTCCCCCCCTGCCCGAGCCAGCCTGGACCCTGTTTGGCCCCCAACACCCCAATTGGGGGCGGAGCTGGCCACCAACTGCCCACGGTCCCTCCCCTCCCTGCCAGCCCTGTCTGATGGACCCACATCAGGGCAGGCCAGTCGGACCTCACCCGTGCACGAATTCATGCACTGGGCCTCTAGTCCTATACTAATAAAAGAGAAAAATGGTAATTGGCGTACAACCGATACCTTTTTCATTGGCTAATCAGCAAGATATGCAAATTAACTGTCAACCAAGATGGCGGCTGGCAGCCAGGCAGCTGAGAATAGGAGGCTTGGTTGCCCCAGCGATGGAGAAAGTCAAGGATCCCCGCAGCTGCAGGGCTCTGAGCTCCTGAAGCAACAACTCCAAAAGATACAATGTTTTAATTATAGAAGCTAAAAGATGGCGGTTAATTTGCATACTCAGGCTCCAAGCAGAGCGAAGCCAAACAGCCCTGAAGCAGCAGGGCAGAGAGGCCTCAGGGCCTGGGATCAGCAGAGTCGAGAGGCCTCCCGGCCCTGGTGATCAGCGGATCCCAGAGGCCTCCCGGCCCCGCGATCAGCGGAGCCGAGAGGCCTCCAGGCCCCGGTGATCAGCGGAGCCAAGAGGCCTCCCAGCCCCGTGATCAGCGGAGTCGGAGGCCCTGCGATCAGCGGAGCAGAGAGGCCTCCCGGCCCCAGTGATCAGCGGAGCCGAGAGGCCTCCTAGCCCCGGTGATCAGCGGAGTCAGAGGCCCCGCGATCAGCGGATCCGAGAGGCCTCCCGGCCCCAGTGATCAGCGGAGCCGAGAGGCCTCCCAGCCCCGGTGATCAGCGGAGTCGGAGGCCCCGCGATCAGCGGAGCCGAGAGGCCTCCCGGCCCCGGTGATCAGCCGAGCCGAGAGGCCTCCCGGCCCCGGTGATCAGCGGAGTCCAGAGGCCTCCTGGCCCCGTGATCAGCGGAGACGGAGGCCCCACGATCAGCGGAGCAGAGAGGCCTCCCGCCCCGGTGATCAGCGGAGCCGAGAGGCCTCTGGCCCCGCGTTCAGGGGAGCCAAGAGGCCTCCTGGCCGGTGATCAGCGGAGCCGAGAGGCCTCCGGGCCAGGGATCAGGGGAGCCGAGAGGCGTCCTGGCCCTGGGATCAGCGGAGCAGCGAGGCTTCCCAGCACCGGGATCAGTGTGACAGGGTGCGGAGCCCCAACCCTCTGATTGGCCCTGCTCTGTGCATGACAGGAGTGGCACTGCAACCTCCCTATGGACCCTGCCTTGAGTGTGACAGGGGGTGGTGCCCCAACCCCCCAATCGGCCCTACCCTGAGCATGACTGAGGGTGGCATCGCAACCTCCCAATCCGCCCTGCTCTGTGCATGACAGGAGGCGGGGCCCCAACTCCCCAATGGGCCCTGCTCTGAGCCCGACCAGGGGTTACACCTAGGATTAGGCCTGCCCTCTGCCACCCGGGAGCAGGCCTAAACCAGCAGGTCCTTATCTCCTGATGGGTCCCAGACTGTGAGAGGGCACAGGCCAGGCTGAGGGACCTCCTCTCCCAACCCCGAGTGCACAAATTTTTGTGCACCAGGCCTCTAGTAAATAAATAAAATGCTACTTCAGGTGGTTGGAAAGCTGTGTTGATATATCCTAGGATTGGTTCATCTGCATTCTTTTTTTCCTCTTCAAACAGGTATGTTGCTTACTTTAACTAACCTAACCTCCTGTATTACAGAAAATATTCTACTAGTAAGATTCATTCATGGAATGAGATGCTGGAAAACATAAGAGAACTGCCTTTTTTTTCATAGGGTTTCATCTCATTTCACATTTTCAGAGACTATGCAAGTCAATTCACTGTAGCTTCTACACTTCTTTCTGCATTTTACTTATTTATTTAGTTTTAAATCTTGTCATTTTTAAGAAATATTTTTATTGGTTTCTGAGAAGAAGGGAGAGAGATAGAAATATCAATGATGAGAGAGAATCACTGATAAGCTGCCTCCTGCACATCCCCTACTGGGGATCAAGCCTGCAACATGGGCATATGCCTTTGACTGGAATCAAATCTGGGACCCTTCAGTCCATAGGCCAATGCTCTATCCACTAAGCCAGTGGTCGGCAAACTGCTGCTCGTGAGCCACATGCGGCTCTTTGGCCCCTTGAGTGTGGCTCTTCCTAAGGGTTAGGAGTACCCTAATTAAGTTAATAACAATGTACCTACCTATATAGCTTAAGTTTAAAAAATTTGGCACACAAAAGAAATTTCAATCATTGTACTGTTGATATTTGGCTCTGTTGACTAATGAGTTTGCTGACCACTGTACTAAGCCAAACCAGCTAGAGCTTTTTCTGCATTTTAGACCATCTTGTGTCCTTAGTTAGTATCCTCTCTATTGCCACCTGCAGATAGAATATAAGAAAGAAGGAAAGTGGAGGCAAATAGATGCTGTAGGATTCAGAGTAATTGATTCGGACTAGACCTATCCAGTTGCAACTTGGGCCATTTTTCTTTTTTTTTTTTTTCGTGGTTAATCCTCACCAGAGGATATTTTTTCCATTGATTTTTAGAGAGCAGTGGAGGGAGTGACGGAGGTGGGGGGAAGAGAGAGAGAGAGAAACATCAATGTGAGAGAGATATCAGTTAAGTTGCCTACTGTATGCCCCCAGACCTGATCCAGGTAACATGCAAGTCAGGTATGTGTTCTTGACTGGGAATTGAATCCATGACCCTTTGGTGTGCAGGATGAGGCTTTAACCACTGAACTAAACTAATCATGGCTCCATCTCACTTTTATCGTTATCTGTGCCAATGGTTTTCAAACTTCATTTCAAACATACCCCAGGTCCTAGGGAGAGTACTAGAGTTACAAGTAATACCTGAAAAGGGGCTCTGTAGTTTTAATTTTTAAAATAACAAAATCTTTGTATTCATTCAATAAATATATAATTGGGTACCTACTATTTGCCCAGCACAATTGTGGAGACAGTGTTAAACAAGATTAACAAAGACCTGGTTCATCTATCTACAGTAATTATTCCAAACTGATTAAAATATTGCTCATTCCTGCAGAGTCATGAAAAAAAGGACACCTTCTTTAACTCAGATCATGTATGAACCAAGGGTATATTCCTGCTATGGCATTTAAATAACTAGATGTCTGATTCATAGGCCTGGAATTAGGCCAAATATTCCCCTATGTCTTGGACTAAGAATTCTTTTGTTTGCCCCTAGATCAATTTTTGGTTCTCTAATTTTCACTTAACTCTAATTGATGCTACTGAAATTTTTATCTTTGTGATGCAAAATCAAATATTGTAGGGGCACTTTATAAGGCTGACATTCAGACACGGTATGAATATTAGCCCTATAAGCTATTCACATTCATAATTTTGCATTTGGAGAGACACATTTTAACCTACTCAAGTATTATTGTGTGATTTTCTTATAATGGCATTGTAATGTTGAAAGTCCAATTTGAAACTTAAATGATTCTTTTTAAGATAGATATAAATGTCTCAAATATGTAATCCAAAACTTGTTTGGGCCATTGGCAATAAGAAATTTAGTGAAAATATTCAGTGTCTATTATGTCATTACAGTAGTGATATGGTAAAGTAATTTTTCACTTTTATTTTTAAAAAGGAACCTGAAGATATATAGTTGTACCCTCTACTATATTAGTCAATCAGAGAACTGGTATCTTTCCATATGCAAAAATAATACATTGTCATTGCTGTAGCTGAAAATATTAAAATTTAAATTACATTCCACCTTGCTGTCAAGATTATATTAACCAAACTTAAATATACAAAAAATGACAGTATAATAAAATGCAGAGTATGATAAATCACTGAGCTTCTCTATTTCATATATGTGGAGAGAAGGTTGAATTAAGTACTTGAATCTTCCTGCTCAAACTTGTCTCAATATTCTAACATTTGTAAAAAAGGGAAAAAGAAAGAATTTAAATTAGCAGCAATTCTAGCATTAGAAGACATTTCTTGCTCAGGCAAAAGTTATCTTTACAATAGGTCTAAAATCAATTGATTTAAAATGTATGTTCACCATGGACCTAATAGGGGTAAAAATTGGGTGTGTACTGAAGAATTTAATTGAACAACTGCTCTAAGAGCTGAATTACCAGAGTCACACTTATTAAGGAACTGGAATTGGATCTAGATGTTAGGAGGTACATATCACCCTTCTCCTCCAAAACAAGAAGTATAGCAGCACCTACTTCCTTTTAACTCATAGTCATAATGGGAAATTTATAGTACATCATGGCAAATAAACAAATAACTTCTATGAAACTTGGTAAATTGGCACTGTTCCTCAACAGCCACATAAAACATCAGTTTAATGTATAATAAGGCATAATACTTTCCTTAATATATTGATACTATATTTATGGAACACCTACTATATGAATGGTACTGACCTATTTGCCATGAAAACAGATATAAAATAATGATAATAACTACCATCATCAGAACAGTTAGCAGCTCATACAATGCTTACTATGGGCAGTCACTCTACTAGGTGGATATGTAAAATCTTCCATCTAATCCTCACAGCAGGCCTATGAGATAAGGATAATTATTACCACCATTTCAATAATGAGTCATGGGATCTGGCTATATATGAAGTAAATAGTAAATTTGAGATTCACACTCAGGCAATCTGATTCAGAGTCTACACTCTCATGAAAAGGATAGTGCAATTGGAGGAGACAGACAATAATTTAAAAAATTCATTGACTAGAAAGACAGTTTCAGCTAACAATAATAGTTGTAAAGAAAAGAAAACAAAATAAAGAGAAAACAGGACAATGAGTTAAAGAGTGGCTGGGGGAAATAATATTAGATAGACTGGTAAGAGAAGATATACATTGCATTTAACAAATACTGAACACCACAATGTGTCAATAACTCATTTAAGCCTTAGAGATCCATGGTGAAGAACCAAAGTTTCTATCCCCATGAAGTTTGAATATGGGTAGAAGACACAGTTCAAAACAACTCCCCAAATGAACATACGGTTATAAATTATATTCACAATTTTGTAAGTTTTACAAAGGAAACACAAGGAGCTGATTTAGATGGAGGGGAAGTGGTCAAGGAAAGCTTCTCTGAAAATAAGCCACTTAAGATACATCCTGAAGAATTAATGAGTTCGCCATATGAGGAGGAGAACATTCCACAGTAACGGAAAAGCATATGTGAAGTCACTAAGGTATGACAGAGTGTGATGATTTCAAGAAACTGGAAGAAAGCCATTAATATTAGATCATAGAAATTGAGGAAGGAATAGTGAGAGGTGTCAAAAAACCAAGAGGCTATTGTGTGGAATTGGAAGGCACATTTAAAAGTAGTGAGGCAGCCCAGCCAGCATGACTCAGTGGTTGAGCATTGTCCTATGAACCAGGAAATCACAGTTAGATTCCAGGTCAGGGCACATGTGGGCTCGATTCTCACTGTGGGGTGTGCAGAAGGCAGCCGACTGATGATTGTCTCTCACCATTAATGTTTCTATCTCGTTCTCTCTCTCCTTTCCTCTCTAATCTAATCTAATAAAAGACAAACATGCAAATTGACTGTACCTTCGCTACACCTTAAGCCATGCCCACCAGCCAATCAGAGCGACTATATGCAAATTAACCCAACCAAGATGGTGGCCGGCAGCCACGGAGCTGGAGTGAGCAGGAGGCTTGGTTGTCCCAGTGATGGAGGAAGCCAAGCTTCCCTTGGCTGACTCTGAGCTCCACTGAAGGCAACAAAGTTTCAATTATAGAAGGTAAATAAATCCCAGAATAAAAAAAAAGGAGAGGCTGGGAGCTTCCATCACCGGGGGGCTTGGCCAACCTGAAAATGGCCTTCAGCCCCTCACCCAGACTGGCCAGGCACCCCAGTGGGGACCCCCCACCCTAAAAGGGGTGTGGTCAGTCTGAAAACAGCCATCAGCCCCTAACCCAGGCTGGCCAAACCTCCATGGGGTGAGGGTCCCCACGGGGGGTGGGTGGGGCTTGACCAGCCTGAAAACACCCATCAGCCCCTCACCCAGGCTGGCCAGACACCCCAGCAGGACCCCCACCATGATCCGGGACACCCTTCAGGGCAAACCAGCCAGCCTCCATCCATGCACCAGGCCTCTATCTTATATAAAAAAAGGGTAATATGCAAACTGACCCTAACAGCAGAATGACTGGGAATGACTGGTCACTATGACACACACTGACCACCAGGGGAAAGATGCTCAGTGCAGGAGCTGCCCCCTGGTGGTCAGTGTGCTCCCACATGGTGTGCTCTGCTCAGCCACAAGCCAGGCTGACGGCTGTCAGTACAGCGGTGGTGCTGGGAGCCTCTCCTATCTTCTCAGCAGCACTAAGATGTCCGACTGCAGCTTAGGCCTGCTCCCCGCTGGCAAGTGGACATCCCCCAAAGGCTCCGGGGCTGCCAGAGGGATGTCTGATTGCCAGCTTAGGCCCAATCCCCCGGGGAGCAGGCCTAAGCCAGCAGGTGGTCATCCCCTGAGGTGTCCCAGACTGTGAGAGGGCAGAGGCCAGGCTGAGGGACCCCCCCCCCCGCCCCGAGGATTACTTATATGTTTAAGTAATGTATCAGTCACTCCATAACAGCAATTATAAGAGGTTCAAAAAAGGGGAACTCTAGTAATCCTGAGAATGGAGTAAAAAGACAAAGGCTTAAGGGCAGGGAATGTTTTATTAACTACTATATTTCCAGTGCTTGGTATATAGTAGATACTCAGTGATAGTTTGAAGAAGTGAGCTAAACTGAACAAATCTGGAGAATGCGAATGTACAATTATTCACAAGAAGGAAATATAAGGCCTAGGGAGATTCACCTCTGCATATTAAATCATGAACGAAGTTGGTCCTGCCACATGTTTTCTAGCTTTCAAGTGCATAAAGAATCACCTGGGGATCTTATTAAAAATGCAGATTCCCATTCAGTAGTTTGGGAAGGAGGGCCTTTGATTTTGCAGTTCTAATAAGCTCCCAAGTGATGCTGATGTTGTTAATCCCCTGACCACACTATGAGCAGCATTTAACAAAGGCCTGGGAGATTCATATGCACATTAAAGTTTCAGAATCACTGGTCTCAATGACCTCTAATTAGGCTCTTTTTCAACCCTTAGATTTGACAATTCTAATAAGTACTTTCAGGACAAATTAAAAAGATTATGATTAATGCCTTTGCCAGCTGTCACTCATCTGCATAAAATCAGCCATAGATGTCTGGGACTAAGGCAGACATCTCTCTTCCACCTCTGGGACTAAGCAAAGTGGTTCACCTCTGAGACTAAAGAAAATAATCTATTTTCTGTTTTATACCATGGACTACTCTGGAGGATCTTATCTTTTGGTTACTTTATTTCCCTTCAGGACTGCCTGGAAGTTAACCTAAAATTAGTTTTTCTATTCATAAAGTTCATCTAAAAAATAGTGCCCTGGCATTTAGCTTAGTTGGTCAGAGCATGGTCCCATGCACCAAAGGTTGCCAGTTCGATTCTGGGCAGGGTATGTATATTAGGCAACCAATCAGTGTTTCTCTCTCCCCTCTCTCTCTAAAAATCAAAAAACATATCCTTGGGTGAGGATTAAAAAAAAAAAGAGTTCCTCCTAGCTTAGAATGACATTTTATGTGTTTGTGTTATTTTTATGTGTGTATTGGGGGGTTAGCAGGAGTGCTTTCAAGAATATACAGTGTAGTCCAAAGTAATATCTAGCGAAGACCCTCTTCTTGGCCTGGTCTGTTAGCAACATTAGCTATTAGTTCATATCTACCATATCTCTTCCAGGGAAAGTGCACAGTCTGGCAGGTAAACAGGCTCTCTCTCCTAACTTGCATATTGTCAAGCTCTTAACATAGCTACCTTTTCAGTGTCTGTTTCCTAAAGGGAGACATCCAGAACAGTGATTCTCCAACTTTGTAGTACATTAGAATTCCAGGAAGCATTTTTAAACATACCAATACCCAGAACACTCCCAAAACATCAGAATCTCAGGGAGTAATGCTGCCCAGACAACAGTACATTTTAAAGGTCTCCAGGTGATCAAAGTATGTGCGCAGATAAGATTGAGAATCATTGGTGAGTGATTTATTCCTTCCCTAAAAAAATGCCTGTACCTTGTAACTGTGGCTATTTAGAAACAAAGCTCTCCGATGCATTTGTATTGCATCCATGGTAATTGTAATGGGGAAGAAGCAGGGAAAGGAGAGAGCCTCAGACCAGTGGTTCTCAGCTGGGGGTAACTTTGTCCCCCAGGAACATGTGGCGATACCTGGACACATTTTTGTTTACTACAGTTGGATAGGTGAAGGATGCTGCTGGCATCTTATTGAATTGAGTTCAGGATGCTGATAAACATTGGCCTAAAATATCAATAGTGTCACAACTGAAAAACCCTGCCTTAGACAGACACAGCCCAGTACTGCCTCCAGATCCCACCTCATGCACATTTTCCAACCTGACATAAAATTAGTGTCTGACTTGATCGGAATGACCAAAACCTCTCCAAATGGTCCTCTTGAGTTGACATCAATATGTTCAATATAAACTTACTCCAAGCCATTTCTAGAGTGTGTGTGTGTGTGTGTGTGTGTGTGTGTGTGTGTGTGCGCGCTATACATGGTAGGGCAAAACTAGATTTAAAGTTATTCCAATAGAAAGTAACACAATAAAAATAATGGTACAAGAAGAAAGTGTATGTCTCATTTTCACAACAATAAACCTATTTTTGCACCACACTGTACTATATATATTCAGGGTGTCCCAAAAACGTATACACACTTTAACAGCTGATAGCTCAGTTTTGAAAAGGAAATGTATTTTAATAATCACTGCCTTCGTAATTATTCAAAGTGCATGTATACATTTTGGGGGACACCCTATATTAGTGGTTTAGGTAGAACAGCATAGCAGTGGCACTTAGAATAGGCAGGAGAATCTGCCACTGATCTGAGATATCACTTCTATTAACAAAATGGAGTTCATGGAAAGATGAGTGGTTCTTCTCTCTAATTCCCTCTCATTTCTTTGTTGAAATTGTAGTGGCACATTATATAACTCCCACCAGACTGCAAATAAGCTACACTATAAAAAGTGATGGATGTGAGCACATGAGCTGTCATGTAATAAAGATAAAGATTTCTTCCTCTGAGAATATATAGCTTTATAGAGAGACACAGTCTGCCTGAACTCGTGCAATTATTATGAACTTTCTGTGATAGAAAACAGGCCTGTTATCAGCTTTATAAATGAGTGCCAGGTAGTTACTAATAACGAATGCACATTGCATGCAGAAAACTCTCTTGAGGCATGGTTCCTGGAATCAGATATTCGGTATTAATTACCATGGAAAATTTCTTAGGCGGGAAATGGAAAATTACAGACTCAAAGATCTAAAAATATTAGCATTGTGTATACATAGCTCACTTAGATGGAGACATGGTCACTGCGGCATTGTGTAGTCATTATGCTCCCAGCAAAAGTCCTCCCTAAACACTTCAGTAACTCCCACCTGGATGTGGTGGGTGAGGAGGGGTTAACCACAGAGAAAAGAACAAAACTGCGGAGCACAGGAAGGGGTAAGGGAGGTCAAACTTGCACATTGCTTATCACAGTTTTACCAAGGGCCGGCCCTAAATATAGCTTATAGTTAACATTTATTTAATTATTTCTATGTGCCATTAACTGCGCACAGTACTTTGCCTGCATGATCTCACAATGACTTTGAGAGAAAGGGATTATTATCTCATTTTACCAATAAAGGAAACAGAAGTTTGGAACTTTGGAAACATTATTGGCCCAAGATCATAAAATTATAGAGTGATGGTTCATTTACTTTAACCTAAGTTGATCTGACTCCAAAACCCATGTGCATAACAACTGTGCTATACTGGTACTATTAAAAAAATGTAAGAAATGCTTGGGAATCACAGAACTGACAAGGTGGAAGGAAACTACAAGAGAAAATAATCCCCCTTTTTCAATAGAAAGAAACCAGTTCCCAGAGGGATAGGACGATTTGGCTAGGGACACACAGCTCCTAGTTAATTACTTCTATCATGTTATTCTCAATTAAGTGTATGTTCCTTAGAACAATTCAGTATCAGACCCTACCCACTGTAGGAAGGCCTGCAGCCCTGAACTAGGTACTAAAAGAGAGAGGAAACAAAGATCACATTATATGCAATGTCAAGGAGCTTTCAATAGAATTTGGAACAAAGGAAAATCTTCATGTTTTGGTGATTGTATAATACTCCTAAATAAGGTATGTCCATATAACATAAACTGTGTTTATAAGCACAGAAAGAAAATGGACGAATACTATGATCAGAGCCAAGGGAGAGAAAGAGGCTTCCAACAAGAGGTAGGTGCATTCTCTTCACTTGAGGCCTCTTGGTGATAACAGGAAAGACTTGCCATACCCAAAGCCACCTGCTAATATGTAAGGTTCAGCATTAAAAATGTTGGGGAGACATGGTGGGTCCTACTTATTCATTAACAGGCTGCACATTCTAGGATAAATCATTTTAGCACCATGTATTGGTTTCTTTGTAGTATAACAAGTTCATCTTACTTAACTGACCATACAAGGGCACTGACAGGATTATAAATAAATATTTTCATGGTACTTAAAACAGCATGAACCAAAGTTGCATTCAACATAAAAAGTTCTATAATTATATAGAGGTAACTGTTTTTATAAAAGTTTTGATGAATCCATTTTTTAAATTATACAATATCACTGCAGGATGTTAATGTTACTTTTTTTCCAACTGAAAAATTCAATGAAAGGTGTTTATTGCTTTTCTACTATGAAAAGTTTGCACAGTTCTCACTAAAAGTAGATCTCATAATTTACAAATGGTTGATTAACCAGTTTTGATGAGCTTATAACTCCAGATTCTATGTGTTAAATTTTACATAATGTCCTACCTCCACCATGCAAACTATATACACAGTGGAATCAGAAGGAAATGGAAAACTTGAAAATGACTTTGTTAGGAAAGCAGAAATGTGGATACAGGTTACAGACTGTACTTTAGACACAACCTTTCCTTGAATTTGCAAGGGCATAGTAATTTTTAAACTGAAAACAGGAAAGGAATTCAGAAAGATCTAGAATTTCCCAGGGTTGTGGGGTTTATATTCCTAATTGTCTTCTACAGGGAAGCATCTATTCTTCTCTCAAACCATGGGTAGAGGACATCCAACTACTCAGCAGGCTGACAGCAGCAAACAGAAAGTGGCAATTGGGATACAAGGGTCTAGGGAGGTTAGGAGGCTCTACTATGATCAGAAAAGATCATAGCTATGAAATGGTTAAGGTGAACATACTACTTTATTGGGAGTATGCCATTTAAGTTTAAGTGGAATTAAGAAAAAATAAAGTCAATAACCCTCATCAGTAGTCTAGGGTATGTATGATTCCTTAGGAGTCCATGAAGCCTAATCTTATCCTTACAGTCCGGCCATAAAAAAGAAAAGTTAGCATTTAGGCACATATCAAAAGAAAACTATGAGAAGTCATATTTTATTTTATTTTTTAATATATTTTTATTGATTTCAGAGAGAGAAAAGGAGAAGAGAGAGATAGAAACATCAATGATGAGAGAGAATCAGTGACTTGCTGTCTCCTGCACATCCTACACTGGAGATCAAGCCCACAACCCAGAATCAAATCGTGAACTCTTGGTTCATAGCTTGATGCTCAACCACTGCATCACGCCAGCCAGGTGGCATAGTTTAGTTTAGACAAGTAGTTTTATACCATGAGGAAACTTAGGCCATCAAAAATGAGAACTAAGGTTAAATTACAACAGAAAGGAAAGTCACAGTTTGATTACTTCTTAAGAAAGGCATGTCTTCAACTAAGCAATACAAGACCACACACAAATGCAAAGGGACAGAGATGTATGAGAGATCAAAGTGAAAGGACAGCAGCAGCTACAACAACAACAGCTGTAGTTAAAAGAGTATTCTTGATATATTTCAAAGTGGACTAAATAAGTACAAAGGGAGCTTGAGAGGCCCCTTATAGTGAACAGACTTCTAGAACCATTATCTTCAGATGCTAGATTCAAAGAACACCTCTGAGATCAATAGAGACACATTCAGTTTAGTAGAGACTTAGCTTTAAAAGAAGCCCCACTGAGCAAAGAAGGTTCATTCAATAAAGGTGCTGACACCATTGGTTGACTATTTGTTGGAAACTATGAAGTCAGTTCTATACATCAAATCTCGCACCAAAATTATTTCCAGATGAATTTAAAAGTGAATCATAAAAATTGGCTTGACTGGCATGGCTCAGTGGTTGAGTGTCGACCTATTTACCAGAAGGTCATGGTCAGGGCACATGTCCAGGTGGCGGGCTCCATCCCCATTGTGGGGCGTGCAAGAGGCAACCCATCAGTGATTCTCTCTCATCATCGACATATCTGTTTCTCTCTCCCAATCCGTTCTGCTCTGAAATTAATTTTAAGAAATTAAACCATAAAAGGGCTTGAAGGAAATATGAGTAACTAGTTTTCTGTTTTCTTGATGCAGAAAATCTTGCTAAGCATAAAAGCAAAGAGAGAAATCAAAAGGAAAATGATATATATTTAAATACATATAATTTTGGACCAAACTGAGAGGCATTTCCAATATAGATTACAAATGGCTAATTGTCCTTGATATATGCAGAACTTTAAAAAATCAATAAGAAAGTGATAAATAGTTACAGTAGCATAATGAACTAAACTAAGGATTGGCAAACTATGGTCCATGAGACAAATCTGGCCTAATGCCTGTTGTTTTAAGTAAAATTTTATTGGAACAGAGCCATGCCTATTCACTTATGCATTGCGTAATGGCTGCTTTTGCACTACAATGGCAGAGTTGAGTAGCTGTGATAGAGAACATTTAGCCACAAAGTCTAAAATGTCCTTTACAACAAAAGTTTGCCAATGACTGAACTAAAGAGATGAATAGAGAATCACAGAAGAGGAAAGGCAAGTGGCTAATCTATTTATAAATATACATTGTTTGATCTACTAATAATAAAAAAATGCAAATCACAGAAATAAGACACCAGGGTTCACCTATCAAACTGGCAGTATTGGCAAAGTTTATGGAAAAGGTGTGTTGTCAACTACCATTGGGTAGAATTTAAATAGGTAAACTCTTTCTTGTGGACATTGTGACATTAATACAAAAGGCTTTGAAAATAATCATAACCCTTGGGCAGAGTAATTCCAGAGCTAGGATCTTGTCCTGATGAATGAATGATATGCACAAATAAATACACATATATTCCTATAAACATTAATATGAGTGCAAAAGTGAAAACAATTATATTTTAGAACAATATTTTAATGACTTGGAAAATATGAACAATTAAATTTTAAGTGGAACAAAAAATGTCCAGAGTTGGGGTAGGGGGCGGCGACCAGCTTGATCTCAAACCTTGTGTTCTGCTGTAATTCAGACATGTCTAGTTTCAACTGAAAACTAGTGGGGTGAACCCACCAGAAATATATTGCATGTAAGACTGAGGAACCTCCTTAAACAGAATTTATCTTAAGGGAAGAGGCAGTTACACAGAACAAGTCTCACCAAGAATGACAACTTGACCTAAAAAAAGGTCATTTTCATAGGAGACCTCTGAGTCTCCTTCCCTCCACCATAAAATGGGAACAATAACACTGTCCTTGTTTCACTCACTGGTTTATGAGTCTCAATTAAAATGTTATATGTTAATGCCCAGCCTGCATGGCTCAGTGGTTGAATGCCAACCTATGAACCAGAAAGTCACTATTTGATTCCAGGTCAGGGCACAGGCACGGGTTGAGGGCTTGACCCCCCAGTTTGGGGTGTGCAGCAAGCAGATGATCAATGATTATCTCTCATCGCTGATGTTTCTCTCTCTTCCTCTCGGAAATCAATAAAAATATATGTTTAAAATGTTTTATTTTAAAATGCTCTGAGACTGCCCAGTATGTTCCAAATACTATGTTGGTCTTATAAGTTTAGGTGATCAGGGCCAATTCCTCAGGCACTTAGCTTATGAGATGGATTTGTTTATCATTAACTGCTGGTGTTTTCTTCAGCCATGGCAAATACTAGTGCTGTTAGTTTAACTGAGATCAAGATTTTTGATACTGTTTTAAGTGGGATAGGCGTTCCTCACAAGGGGCTTAGTTTTTAATTTTCAATAATGTTGAAAGGCAAATATCTAAGAACAGTAGGGCTTCTGATGTAGCTCAGTTAATGTTGCAGTGTTTTATTACCTCCATTTGCTATAATACTGCTTTTATTAATATAGTCATCTTCTTGACTCATGCTATCACACCAGCCACATGTGCATCTGTTTAAAATTAACTTCTACAATCATTTTATTTTCACAGGAGCTGTACATATTTTTTTTCTTTTATGCTTAATTGGGCTGCGTATTTCCCACTGCTACCACTCTCTCCCACTTACCTCAGTGCAGAATGCAAACATCTTGATGCTTTGCTTTATTAGAAGAGTTGGGGAGGCAGTAATGAAAATAATTTAGCTCTCGCTGTTAAATTATTAGTTTATCCAGAATGTACCTATTGAAAGCTGTCTGATGTCAAAGTGATGGAGAAAAATATAGATGATTCTTTCTTGCTTCTAGGTCACCATTATTCTTATTATTACACATGCTTCAAATGTGAGGAATATTCCATTATAAAATTACCTATATTCTCTCAAAATCATGCTATTTTTTCCCCTTGCCTCTCATTTTCCACTGCTATAACTTTAATCCAGTGGTTCTAAAATTTCAGCATGCATCAGAATACCATGGAGGGATTGTTAAAACACAGATAACTGTGCTCCATCCCCAGAATTTCTGATTTCAGTAGTTCTGGGATGAGGCCCAAGAATATGCATGTTTAAGCAAGCCCAGGTGGTATTGATGTAGTCTGGGGATCACACTTTGGGAACACTGTCTTAATCCATTCTTTCTTAATCACCATAATAGCCATATAGTATTTATTCCTCCTGCAATCTTCTTTGCATGCTTACTCCATACAGAAGAGAATAGTGTGCACAAAACAGAGTCTGGAGTCAGGCTGAGCTTGGTTTGAATCTTTTCTTACTATGTGATCTTGGACAAATTACTTAATATCTCTCAACCTCAATTGTATCTAAAATTTTGGATAATGATAGAAAATATTTCATATACATCATTATGAAGATTAAATGAGATAATTAATATGAAAACACTCAGCACAATGCTTGCCAGATTGTAAGAGGTGAGTAAATCATAGCTATTATCACTATTTACAAAAAAAGTAGTCTTGGGTGGGGGAAGATGGCAGCGATATAGGCAGACGCGTCCCAGGTCGTGTCCAGGAGCAAATGGAGTGAGCAGCTGAAACTAATAACACCCACCCCGAATTGGCGAAATTGCTCAGCTGGTGAGACCATTTGCAGCCTGGAAGGACAGAACTCCCCTGGAAAGGTAAAAAAAAAAAAAAAAAAACAGGTATTTGGGCAGGAAAGTTTGCCAGACCTCTGAGCCCAGAGGGTCAGAGGGAGACCGCGTGGCAGACAGCCACGTCCCTTGGGACAGGCACAGCCCCTGACGGGGGAAAGGAGAACCACGGGATTCCTGGCACTGCTGGGGGATTTGAGAGCTGGGTTCTGTGATCACGGAGGACTGAGCCTAAAGGGGGCAGCCTGAAGAGCTGACCAGACCATGCAGTGCCGATAAGAGAAGAGCTTACAGAAACCAAACCTTCCCCGTTTCCACGGCCAGCGTTTGTTTGTTTGTTTTCACTGAATCCTGTTCATAAGATATTTCGGATACAGACACTCACCTGTGCTGAAGAGAGGGAGAGGGTGCGGAGGAGTGGAATCTGGAGAGAAACTGAGGAGAGAAGGGGCGCCAGGAGAGGTGGCAGCGAATTGAGCGCTGAGACACCCCTGAGCCCAGGACTGGGGCAGCCATTCTCTCCAGAGAGTGAGACTCCTCCCCCCAGCCCCCAGGCAAGGAGCACAGCCACACCCAGATTCCACCCTGAACGAGATCAAGGATTAAAATAATTTGATCAGTCTCTGGGAGTTAACAGGGTCTGGCCTATAGAGGGATTTTCAATCCCAGCAACAACACAGAGCAGGTAACTATTAGGGAACCAGCTCTGAATAGTTGACCTCTCCAAATCAGTTTTAAATGTGATAAGAAGCCCTATAGCCTCAGAGGCCAACCCCAGAACACTGCCACCCAGAGGCTGAGCCACAAACTGACTCTTTGCTAAACACAAAATAAGGCAGTCTGGAAAACAAATACGACCCGCTTTAAAATAAGGACCATGGTTTACAACACAGAGGAAGAGTGTATCACAGGGAAACTCAACACTCTCCTGAATACCTGGCAGGACTAAAGGCGAGACAGACTGAAGAATAGAAGAACCGAAGGACCTTCACTACTGCAATTTTTTTTTCTTTTTTCACCTTTTAACTAAGAAACCAATTTTTTTCTTTTTTTTCTTCTTTTTTTTCTTTCTTTTTTTTTCTTTTTCTTTTTCCATCACCTGATTTTACCCTTTTAATTACTACCTTCTTATTTTTACCCAGTATTATCACTGCTACCATTTTACCATTTTTTAAAGTACCATTTTATTTTTTCTTTATTTTATTTTGGGATTAGTGTCCTCCATTCTATTTTCATCGTTATATTATTAGTTGTTTCTAGTTTGCATCCATCTCTAAGGAGCTGTTGCTGGAATTTGTTGGGATTAGTGGCGGTTCTATAGGAGTATTCTCTGGATATAAAAAGTCTCTTCCCCTCTTCCACTTCATTCTCTCTTTTCGCTCTTTTTTTTTTCCTTTTCTTTTCTCGCTTTTATTTTCCCCCCTCCTTTTACCCAATTTCATTTTTGCACTCCTTTTTTTGGTCCCTACTTTTCTTTTCTTTTTTCTATTTTATCTTTTTCTCTTCCTTCTTCCTTATCCCCTAATTCTCTTAATTCGGGTGGTCACCTTTATTTGAGGTTTTTAATATCGTGAATATATTTGTGTTTAGTGCCTGGTACGTGGTGCCTTGTTGTGTTGTATTTTGTGCCTTTAAATCAACGCAGCAGATCCAAGCAACAGCAGCCTCCTGAGCACCACACCATCTGCTGAGGAACAGCAGCTGTACGTGAAGCCTCCCCCCACCAGCCAGAAGAGCCACCACAGCTGTGAACAGCACCCACCAGAGGAGCTGCTGCCAACTGAGGAGAAGCTGCTACCGCAACCACCCGAAGAACAACCACAGACCAAGGAGTCACTGCCACCCAGGGAGCAGCCACTGAACGAATCAACGTCTAGATATGTCAGTGAGATCAAACATGGGTAGACAAAGAAACCCCCAAAGGAAAGAGAAGGAGGACTCTCCAGAAAAGCAGCTAAGTAATACAGAGGCATGCAACATGACAGAAAAAGAATTCAGAATAAGGGTCCTAGAGTGCATAAACCGGATGGAGGAAAAAATCAACAACTTCTACAAGAAGCAAGAAGAAACAGATGAAAAAGTCAACTACCTATGCAAGAAGCAAGAAGAAACAGATGAAAAAATCAATAACATATGGAAGAAACTAGAAGAAACAGATGAAAAAATCAACAACTTACGTAAGACCCAAGAAGAAATGAAGAGTGATATAGCTGTAATAAAAAACACCATTGAAAGTATCAACAGTAGACTAGGAGAAGCGGAGGACCGAATTAGTGAATTAGAAGACAAGGAAGTAAAACACACCCAAAATGTACTGCAA
Organism: Myotis daubentonii; assembly: GCF_963259705.1. NCBI lineage: Eukaryota > Metazoa > Chordata > Mammalia > Chiroptera > Vespertilionidae > Myotis > Myotis daubentonii. The sequence goes on along the minus strand of NC_081861.1, from coordinate 32,510,742 downwards.
TTGGAGAAAAAAATTAAAAGACAGGAGGAGAGCCTAAGGGAGCTTTGGGACAACATGAAACGAAACAACATACGAATAATAGGGGTGCCAGAACAACAGAAAGATGAACAAGGATTAGAAAACCTATTCGAAGAAATAATATCAGAAAACTTCCCTGAGGTGGGGAAGAAAAAAGTCACACAAGCCCAGAGAGTCCCAAACAAGGTGAACCCTAAAAGACCCACACCAAGACACATCATAATTACCATGGCAAATGTTCAGGACAAAGAGAGAATCTTAGAGGCTGCAAGAGAGAGACGGAAAGTTACATACAAGGGATCTCCCATTAGATTATCAAATGATTTCTCAACAGAAACACATCAGGCCAGAAAAGAATGGATGGAAATTTACAAAGTGATGCAAAGCAAAGGACTGAATCCAAGAATACTCTCTCCAGCAAGGCTATCATTCAAACTTGAAGGGGAAATAAGAAGCTTCACAGACTAAAAAAAAGGCTAAGGGAGTTTATCACCACCAAGCCAGCATTGCAAGGAATGCTAAAGGGTCTGGTATAAAAAGAAGAAATAAAAAGCTCATAAAGAAAACAGCAAAACAAAAAAAGAAAGGGCTACAAACAAGTACCTTTCAATAATAACTTTAAACGTAAACGGACTAAATGCTCCAACCAAAAGACATCAAGTGGCTGAATGGATAAAAAAACATGACCCAAACATCTGCTGTCCACAAGAAACCCACCTCATTAGAAGGGACTCACACAGACTGAAAGTGAAAGGATGGAAAAATATCGTTCAGGCAAATGGAAAGGAAAAGAAAGCTGGGGTAGCAATACTTATATCAGACAAAATAGACCTGAAAGTGAAGGCCATAACAAGAGATAAGGAAGGCCACTTCATAATACTAAAGGGATCAATACAACAAGAAGATATAACTCTGGTAAACATATATGCACCCAAAGCAGGAGCACACAAATTCATAAAAAAACTCCCGGAAGATATCAAAGGAGAGATCAACAACAATACAATCATAGTAGGGGACTTTAATACACCACTGACAGCACTGGATAAGTCCTCTAGACAAACAATCAGCAAAGATACAGCAATCCTAAATGACTCACTAGATCAGATGGACTTAGTTGACATCTTTAGAACACTTCAAACCAAAGCCAGGGCATATACATTCTAATCATGTGCTCATAAGTCATATTAAAAAATAGACGATATATGGGTCACAAGCAAAGTATCCCCAAATTCAAGAAGATTGAAATCATAAAAAGCATCTTCGCAGACCACTATGGCATAATATTAGAAATAAACTACAATAAAAACAACCCAAAATACTCAAACACCTGAGAGCTGAATAGCATGCTATTAAATATTGATTGGGTTACCAATGAGATCAAAGAAGAAATTAAAAACATCCTGGAAACTAATGACAATGAAAACACAACAATCTAAAACCTATGGGACACAATGAAAGCAGTCCTGAGAGGTAAGTTTATAGCTCTACAGGCCTATCTCAAAAAACAAGAAAAAATGGTAGTAAATCATCTAACTCTACAACTCGATGAATTAGAAAGAGAGCAACAAGAAAACCCCAGAGTGAGCAGAAGGAAAGAGATAATGAAGATTAGAGCAGAAATAAATGACATAGAGACCAAAAAAACAATACAGAAAATCAATGAAACCAAGAGCTGGTTCTTTGAAAGGATAAACAAGATTGAGAAACCTCTAGCCAGACTCACCAAGAAGCAAAGAGAGAGGACCCAAATAAACAAAATCAGAAACGATAGAGGCGTTATAACAACAGACCCCACAGAAATACAAACGATTGTTAAAAAATACTATGGACAGCTCTACTCCAACAAACTAGACAACCTGGAGGAAATGGACAAATTCCTAGAAAAATACAACATTCCAAAACTCAATCAGGAAGAATCTAAAAATCTCAACAGGCCAATAACTATGGAAGAAATTGAAGCAGTCATCAAAATGCCTCCATCAAACAAAAGCCCAGGACCAGACGGCTTCACAGGGGAGTTTTACCAAACATTCAAGGAAGAACTAAAACCTGTCCTCCTCAGACTACTACAAAAAATTCAAGAGGAAGGAACACTTCCAAGCTCATTCTATGAAGCCAGCATCACCCTAATACCAAAACCGGGTAAAGACAACACACTGAAAGAGAATCACAGGCCAATATCCCTCATGAACAGAGATGCCAAAATCCTCAACAAAATCTTAGCATATCCGATCCAACAGTACATCAGAAAGATCATACACCATGACCAAGTAGGATTTATCCCAGGGATGCAAGGATGGTACAATATCCGCAAATCAATAAACGTGATACATCACATAAACAAATTGAAAGAAAAAAACCACATGGTCATATCAATTGATGCAAAAAAGCATTTGACAAAATTCAACACCCATTTTTGATAAAAACTCTCAGTAAGGCGGGAGTATAAGGATCATACCTCAACATAATAAAAGCCATATATGACAGGCCCACAGCCAACATCATACACAATGGACAAAAACTAACACCATTTCCCCTAAGAACAGGAACAAGACAGGGATGCCCCCTCTCACCACTCCTGTTCAACATTATACTGGAAGTGTTAACCATTGCAATTAGGCAAGAAGAAGAAATAAAAGGCATCCAAATTGGAAAAGAGGAAATAAAACTGTCCATATTTGCAGACGACATGATATTATACATACAAAACCCTAGAGACTCCATCAAAAAGCTACTAGACTTAATACATGAATTTGGCAATGTATCAGGATAGAAAATTAACGCCAAGAAATCTAAGGCATTTCTATACACCAATAGTGAACTTTCAGAAAGAGAGATTATAAAAACAATCACGTTTACCATCGCACCAAAAAAATTAAGCTACCTAGGAATAAACTTAACTAAAGAGGTAAAAGACCTCTACTCAGAAAGCTACAGGACGTTGAAAAAAGATATAGAGGAAGACATAAACAGATGGAAGAACATACCATGTTCATGGATTGGTAGAATCAACATCATTAAAATGTCCATACTACCCAAAGCAATCTATAAATTCAACGCACTTCCCATTAAAATACCAATGGCATACTTCATAGATCTAGAACGAACTCCCTAAAAATTCATCTGGAATAAAAAAAGACCCCAAATAGCTGCAGCAATCCTGAAAAAGAACAAAGTAGGTGGGATCTCAATACCAGATATCAAGATGTATTACAAAGCCACTGTTCTCAAAACTGCCTGGTACTGGCACAAGAATAGGCATATAGATCAATGGAATAGAATAGAGAGCCCAGAAATCGGCCCGAACCAATATGCTCAATTAATATTTGACAAAGGAGGCAAGAACATACAATGGAGCCAAGACAGTCTCTTCAATAAATGGTGTTGGGAAAATTGGACAGATATATACAAGATAATGAAACTAGACCAACAACTTACACCATACATAAAAATAAACTCCAAATGGATAAAGGACTTAAATGTATGACAGGAAACCATAAAAATTCTAGAAGAATCCAAAGGCAACAAAATCTCAGACATATGCCGAAGCAATTTCCTCACTGATAAAGCTCCTAGCGCACTTGAAACTAAAGAGAAAATTGCCGAAACCGGTTTGGCTCAGTGGATGGAGCGTCGGCCTGCGGACTGGGGGGTCCCAGGTTCGATTCCGGTCAAGGGCATGTACCTGGGTTGCGGGCACATCCCCAGTGGGGGATGTGCAGGAGGCAGCTGATCGATGTTTCTCTCCCATCGATGTTTCTGACTCTCTATCTCTCTCCCTTCCTCTCTGTAAAAAATCAATAAAATATATTTTAAAAAAAAAGAAACTAAAGAGAAAATGAACAAATGGGACTACATCAAAATAAAAGCTTCTGCACAGCAAAAGAAACCATCAATAAAACAATGAGACAACCCACTGTGTGGGAAAACATATTTGCCAATGTCATATCTGATAAGGGCCTAATCTCCAAAATTTATAGGGAACTCATACAACTTAACAAAAGGAAGATAAACAATCCAATCCAAAAATGGGCAAAGGACCTAAATAGACACCTTTCAAAAGAGGACATTCAGAAAGCCAAGAGACATATGAAAACATGCTCAAAGTTACTAATCATCCGAGAGATGCAAATCAAAACAACAATGAGGTACCATCTCACACCTGTCAGACGGGTAATCATCAACAAATCAACAAACGACAGGTGCTGTAGAGGATGTGGAGAAAAAGGTACACTTGTGCACTGCTGGTGGGAATGCAGACTGGTGCAACCACTATGGAAGACAGTTTGGAGTTTCCTCAAAAAACTACAAATGGAACTCCCATTTGACCCTGTGATCCCTCTTCTAGGTACATATCCCAAGAAACCAGAAACACCAATCAGAAAGGATATATGCACCCCTATGTTCATAGCAGCACAATTCACCATAGCTAAGATCTGGAAACAGCCTAAGTGCCCATCAGTAGATGAATGGATTAGAAAACTGTGGTACATCTACATGATGGAATACTATGCTGCTCTAAAAAGGAAGGAACTCTTACCATTTGCAACGGCATGGATGGAACTGGAGAGCATTATGCTAAGTGAAATAAGCCAGTCAATGAAGGAAAAATACCACATGATCTCACTCATTCATGGATAATAGAGACCATTATAAACTTTTGAACAATAATAGATACAGAGGCAGAGCTGCCTCAAACAGATTGTCAAACTGCAGCGGGAAGTACGGGGAGGGTTGGGGGACAGGAGGTAGGGAGGTAAGAGATCAACCAAATGATTTGTATGCATGCATATACGCATAACCAATGGACATAAGACACTGGGGGATAGGGGAGGCTAGGGGACTGTCTAGGGCGGGGGTGGGAATGGACACATATGTAATACCCTTTGTATTACTTTAAGTAATAAAAAAGAAAAAGAAAAAAAATAAGTAGTCTTAAAACATTTCTATATTAATAGCTCTAGAATAGTCAAGACCTGAGAAAGGTTTTGATCAAGTAAGGGTACTAAAAACATCCTATCTAATAAAAGAAAAACATGGTAATTAGCCATACCTCCACTACCCTTCCCATTGGCTAATCAGGGTGATATGCAAATAACTGCCAGCCAAGATGGCGGCCAGCAGCCAGGCAGCTGGAAGCGAACATGAGGCTTGCTTGCTTCAGTGACGAAGGACTCCAAGGTTCTCCACCTGCCGCTGCCGGCCTCTGAGCTTGCAGTTTGAAACATTGTTACAAATATAGAAGCTAAACAAAACCCCAGAAACCTGCTTTAAGCCAGCCGGGATCTCAGAGCTGGAGTTGATACAGTGTTTCGATTATAGAACCCAAACAAACCAGGTACCTGCTTTCAGCAGCTGAGGCCTAAGAGCTGGAGCCAAGCCTCAGAGCCAAGCCCAGAATAAAAAGAGAAAAGAAAAAAAGGAGCGGTTGGGAGCTTCAGTCACCCGGCAGCCTGAGAACAGCCCACAGCCCCTCACCCAGACTGGCCAGGCACCCCAGTGGGGACCCCCACCCTGATCCAGGACACCCTTCAGGGCAAACCAGCCAGCCCCCACCTGTGCACCAGGCCTCTATCCTATATAGTAAAAGGGTAATATGCCTCCCAGCACTGGGATCAGTAGAGCCATGAGGCCTCCCGGCACTGGGATCAGCGTGACTGGGGGCAGCGCCCCAACCTCCTGATTGGCCCTGCCCTGTGAATGACAGGGGGCGGTGCCCCAACCCCCCAATGGGCCCTACCCTGAGTGTGACTGAGGGTGGCATCGCAACCTCCTGATCCGCCCTGCTCTGTGCATGACAGGGGGCGGTGCCCCAATTCCCCAATCAGCCCTGCTCTGAGCCCCACCAGGGGCTGCACCTAGGGATTGGGCCTGCCCTCTGCCACCCAGGAGCAGGTCTAAGCCAGCAGGTCGTTATCTCCTGAGGGGTCCCAGGCTGCGAGAGGGCACAGGCCAGGCTGAGGGACTCCCGCCCCGCCGAGTGCACAAATTTTTGTGCACCGGGCCTCTAGTTTATATATATAAAAGGCTAATATGCTAAGTTCCAACCCTCTGACTGGTCGCTATGATGCATACTGACCACCAGGGGGCAGACACTCAATGCAGGAGTTGCAGTGATGCGCACTTGCCATTTACAGAGAAATGGCACCAAGGACCTGGTGCCACAAAACAACACTTAGTTTCCCACAAGTGGGACACAGGCCCCACCACCACCCCGGAGCAACACCCCACCAAATCACAGCTGATACTGCTGAGACCCCATGGCACAAAATGTGGCTCACAGCCCAGCCCAGCCCAGAAACGGTGGCTGTGGTCATCATCCTCTCCCTAGGGACTAGCCTACTTGGAATTTCTTCAACCCAGGAACATGACTTGCTTTATAGCCAAGTGCAAACATTTTACACTTTAACCAAATATCTGTGAAGTCTTTTCCCATGCCTCATCTCATTTGATCCTCACAGAAGTCCCGGAGTAGGTAGATATGAGACTCAGTGGAATCCTATTTTGTCTCCATTAGCTGGAAGACGGAGATTTAGAAAGCTTAGAACAGTGATGGCTCATCTATGACACACGTGTTGGAGGTGACACACGAACTCATTTTTTTGGCTGATTTTTCTTTGTTAAATGGCATTTAAATATATAAAATACATATCAAAAATATAAATCTTTGTTTTACTATGGTTGCAAATATCAAAAAATTTCTATAGGTGACATGGCACCAGAGTTAAGTTATGGTTTTTCAAAATGCTGACACGCTGAGCTCAAAAGGTTCGCCATCACTGGCTTAGAAACTTGACCTGACTGAAAAGAAGTAAGAAATGGTGGACCTTGAAAATGACTTCAGTTTTTCTCTCTGTGCAGAATATAGTCAAACACTGCTGCAGTTAAATGCTACCTTTTGTTCTCTCTGCATGATCTATAATAATAATCAGCTTCATGTTGATATTTACTGCTGTGTTGCTGACAATTACCTGAAAGAGAAATTGGGGTGCCTCACTGGGCTGGTAAAAGTTTACCTACATCAGAAATCAGGTCTAATTAAGCAAGTTTATTCCATTTATATAAAAGGCTAAGTTGAGTAGTGCATGTGCAATACATATAAAGCTCTCACTAGTGCCAATCACACGCATGTGTTTTTGATCTGTCATTGTGGATCATGAATTTGATTGACACTTCTATTATAGAGAAAAGGTGAATAGAGATATTAAAATATTTCTTATAATTAATTTCCTTTCAATGTGCATGAATTCATACACCGAGCCACTAGTATCTTAATCCTAATAAAATAATAGACCAGCACAAAGATGGATGTGTATACATGCATATTGTGAAGTTAGGTATAATAGTACAAGCTGGAAATGTATTCCCAGTGATCCTAGAGTTGTTGTCAAATAACATGGAATGCTAGTAACAAAGAAATGTTATACAACCATTAACAAAGGTAAATAGCATAGCAAAGTAGCTAGTATGCAAGCAAGACTTTGAGCAAGGCTGTCTGTATTCAAAATACCTGCTGCCCTACTTGCAAGTTCTGTGATCCTGGGTAAGTTTAAATGAACTCAAGTTCACTTGCTACTACTACCTCCTGACTTCAATGTTCCATTTTGTTCCTGAAACCAAATCATTTCCTTGTGTTACATTCCCAGTGACATGATCTTTACTGTATTTAATTACAGATCCCTGCCCTTGCCCCTTCACCCCATTAGCCCATGATTTCTGGCACCCATTTTGATCTTGGAAGTCCTTCCCTTCCCAGATTCTAGAGTCTGGTTCCTCATCCCTACATTTGTTATCTATTGCTGTGCAGCAAATTACCACAAACTTAGCAGCTTAAGACAACACACATTACTATATTATTACTAAAGTATAGTTTCCATTGGTCAGGAGTCCACACACAGTTTACTTGGTAGACATACACACACACACACACACACACACACACACACACACACACACACACACACACATTATTTGCCTGAATTAGTTATTAGATTTATTTATTTATTTATTTATTTATTTAGAATAATCTTTGAGCCAGTGTAGTGAATATCTTGCTCCTCAAAAACTGTTCACCTTAGGGTTTTAATATAATTAATGATCCTTGATAAGCCAATTATTAAATTAATGGTTGTAAAGCAAAATTTAAAAAATTTTCTTTTTCTTCTACATTTATAAGTTGGTATTACTCTACATTAAAAAAAAATCTTCTCTTCTCCCCCCACACTACCTTTTCTGTGTGTGCATGTGAATATTCCTAAGAAGTCATAGATTTTTTAAATTTAATGTATAAATCATTGCCATCATTGTTTAGGGTGAAATTCCCTCCACATTTGTCCACTAACAGCATTATCATGCTGGCTTCTATATTCTTCTGTCATATCCCCTGCATTTTTGAGCACTTTCTTACTTTCAGTCATGAGATGTTTTTCCAAGGTCACCTTGTACTTTGCCTGAAATTAGCTATTTCTCTGACGATCACTGACTTCTAGTGGCATGTGATATTTGGAAATGAAGACCTAACTGCTAATTTTACTCATTGCTTCTTGAGGGCATTCCCCATTATTATTTTGTAGATTTCCCTGATACCAGCTATGCTTTTGTGTTCACACCTATAATTGCTCACTACACTCATTAGAAAAAGAAAAAAAAAAAAGCCCTGGCTAAAATGCCTAGGGGAGAAAGGACAGCAACATTCCCTATTTTACTCTGTGATCCCTAATAATCGAGGTACTGATAACTCTACCTTAATTCTCCCAGGAATTGTGAACCCAGTAATGGAAGAACCAGATGGAAGAAGATAAGAGAGATAGAAAGAGAGAGGGAGGAGGAGGAAGAGAGGAAAAGAGAAAGATTTATAAATGTGGACTTAAAAATGTCCCTGTTTTCAAACAGCATCCCTATCTACAGTGTCTCCTAGGTGATCTCACCTTGACTACCTGGATCTACTGCCGGGGTCCAACCCCAGCGGGTCCAGGGGTCCCCAAAGGTGAGGACGGAGTCGGCGAAGAAGGAATGACACGGGGACAGCGTTCAGTTGATCAGCAGCCTAGCCAGGATCTCCAGCCAAGTTCTGGTCTTGATCTCCAGAGAGGCTCTGCTTCGGATCTCCAGCGAGGTTCTGTAGCCATGTTCCTCGCTAGGTTCTCCAGTCAGGTTCAGTGTCCAGGTTCCAGTCAGGTTCTCCTGCCAATCTCTGTAGTCAGGTTCAGTCCAGGATCCCTTGCCATGTTCTCCCGCTAGGCTCTGTCTCTAGGCTCCGAGGCCAGTCCCTCTCCAGGATCCTCGGGCATGCTCTCGCCAGGTTCTGAGTTCTTCTGTCTCTAGGCTCCGTGTAGGTTCTGTCTTCTGAATTCTGTCTCCTGAGTTCTGAGTCTTTCTGTCTTGTTACAACTGTATTTATACCAGTTGATTCAATCCTATCAATCTCTATTACAAAGGTTAGGGCGTTTCTTATCTCCGTTCCAGGGAGAAAAGATTATGTAGTTTAAGCATGATTGTTCGTAGTTAAAGGGATTAATTACCCGCCTGGCACTTAGTTGAGGGGTTTTATTCCCTCCCTAACTTCAGGGGAAAATCCCTACCTGGGGATTCAACCTTTCTCGGAGAGGTGACTTTGGTTAAAACACAGCGCCAAGAAGGTGAGCAAACATATTAAGAACCGTATGCCATATATGCCAGGTCCCTTGAAACAGCAAGGATGGACCGGCTCCCGGCAATCTACCATATCTTCAGTCCTGTCCTCTCCCCAGTAATTCAGACTTGTGTGCCTAACTGCCTCTTCCCCATCACTATTTAAGAATGTAATAGGCATCATCTGAAACAAAACATTCCCCCATCTCCTGCCATCTCCATCACAGCAAACATAACAATCTTTCACTTGTTTCTCAAGCTCTACGCCTAGGAATCATCCCCAATTAATCTCTTTCCCCCACCTCCCATATCCAATCCAACATGGTTTTGAGCAGCCCTATTTCTTAATATAACTGAAATAAAAACACTTAACTCTCTCTATTGTAAAATTCTATTGCAAGAATTCAAATACAATAATTGTGATCCAAAATTATATTACCATTATCTTTGACCTGGAATTTTGCTGTTGCCCCAAAGCAAGACTTCTAGTTTCCACTTGTGTTCACCTAAAGTCCATCAGCCACATAAAAGATAGGATAATAATTTAATAATGTAAATTGGACAACTTTCTCTGACTTAATATCCCCCAATAGCTTTCCATTCACATTACAATAAAACTCAAATTGTTTAAGATAGCTTATATGTCTTCATCTTTCCCCTTACCTACTTGCTTAGTACAATCCAGCCACACTGGTTTCTTTGATTTTTTAAGCGTGTCTATTTCTTTCCCATATCAGAGGGTCTTGCTGTTTCCTTTAACTCTAGCTCCATTTCTCAGCAGGGCTGGTTTATACTCAACATTTATGCCTTAGTTTAAACTTTACCTTTTCAGCGAGGCCTGGAACATTATCCAATAAGTCTATCTCATCTTTCTGTATATTTTCATCACAGCTCTTTTCACAATCTGTAGTTATCCTATTAGTTTACCTTTTTATTATCTGATCTCCCCACCATGATACAAGGTCCACCAGAACAGAATCTTTGTTTGCCTCTCCTCTGTTCTATTCCCAGCACTTAAAAGAGTGGCTTTTATATTAAAGGTTTCAAGTAAAAAATGCTGAATAAATATATGGGAAAACTAAATAAAAATAAATATGAGAGGGTTGGGGTGGATTGAAAAACCTCTGCTGGGTAGATATTTTGTAAATTATGTTGGCAGTTGAGCTATCCAAAATTGCTCACAGTTATCCTTTATTTTCAAATCCATGGGCATTTTGCAATTTCTACAGTATTACATGGAAGAAAGAATGCCATGACATATGTGTCAGAATTTACACAGTTGGCACCATGTAATATTATATTCATGACAGGTATAAATATATTCTTCACCTCTTTGGGAAGTTGGGGAAACTTCTACTCTATTTTTTTTTCTTCACTATATAAACAGGGCATGGTAGGTGACAAAAGCAGGTGGCAGGGGCTATTATGGTGAAGATGCTTAGAGTCACGTGGGCCTCTGGCCACCTGTTCCCATAATCCATCATATAGATGCTTGTGTCTATAACCTAGTATCCAGTACATTCCTACACTATCACCATGAGCTCCACTCTCCTTTTGAGAGCTATTAATTTTATGACTAACAATTAGCCAATCTGTTTGGGGAAAGACTACCATGTGACTATTCTTTCAAATTCATCCAGCATATGCTTAGGAGCACCTTCCAAAATAAATTTACCCCAATGAAAATTAAGGAGCAGAAGAAATAGAGGGAAAAGATTAACAACACATTTCTTAGATTTTAAGACCCATCATTCACACTTGAGGATAAATAGAAACATCACCACAGGAAATGTATGTAGTAGGGACTTCAGTATTTTTTATATTGATAGAGATTTATATCTCCTTTAAATGCCACTTATTCTGAACAATTCGGCAGGATAAGTACTATCATTTGCTATTTACAGAGGAGGAAACAGAGTCAGAGCTGTTAATTGTTTTTCTAAAACTTCATTCAAAGCTACTAATTTGCATAGCCATGTTTCCAATCTGTCTGCTTTGCTTCAAGATCTGTGCTGTTTCAATTATATTATATTGCCTCAATAAAGGCTAGCAGAATATCTGTATGGTAAAAATAAAATAAAATAAAATTGTGAGAAAAAGTGGGTTTTAACTTTCTAAGACAAATCTTTCCTTTCCTCGGGATTTTCCAAAAATGAGACATACACTATCACCTGTGCATCTTGGAACAACTTGCCCATTGATTGGATCTGAACTTGTCAAACCTCCTCCACAAAACATTTACCATAACCAATTGTTTACTGATTCCCTGCTGAATGTCAAGAGTTTAGAACAGCCGAAACCGGTTTGGCTCAGTGGATAGAGCGTCGGCCTGCGGACTGAAAGGTCCCAGGTTCGATTCCGGTCAAGGGCATGTACCTGGGTTGCGGGCACATCCCCAGTAGGAGATGTGCAGGAGGCAGCTGATCGGTGTTTCTCTCTCATCGATGTTTCTAACTCTCTATCTCTCTCCCTTCCTCTCTGTAAAAAATCAATAAAATATATATTTTTTTTAAAAAGAGTTTAGAACAGTAAAGTAAGTCCGACTTTCTACTAAAGAGAACAGTACATAGCTCCACATTAGAAAGAGATTCTTTCAGACTGATCCAGAAGAATTTAGTTGCTGAAGTAGCACAAAGACCTTGCTAAGGTTTTTGTTCCTGTAAGAATAGCATAGCCCCAAGGATAGGTTTCAGTGAGACTATGGAGGACACTGCAGTTTCTCTAAAAATATGTTTTATAGTCTTATAATTGTCCACCCTTCACAAAAAATTTATTATTAGCTGAAACTTGATGTCATTCTTTTCTGGCTAGTACATGAAGATTTGGGAAATGGGTGAAATAAATTTATTGAGTTGTTAAAAATATATGATCCAGGTCTTGTCTCGTTTTTACCTCCCTGACTCATAAACACACTTGCTGTCTTTCATGCTTCCTTTCTGTCAATTCCTTGACAGGCACAGTGGAATTCCCTTACCCTGTCTTCCCAAACAAAACAAAAATGAACAAAATAATATTTTGATGTAGAATCTCAGCATTTCAAGTGAAGGTAAACTATTTTCTATTTATAATGCACTTTGAGCTCTATTCTTAGGTACAGGGGAGTGTGGACTAAAATGGTATTGCGTAGTAGATCAATGGTGAGGGAAGAATGAGGGTGGGCATTCCTCCAAGCCAGTGGGGAAATTTAAAGAGCAAAGACCTCATCCCTAATCCCTGAATCAACACTCATCCTATTACATGTTGATTGAGGCTAAAATACGAAGATCAGGGGTAAATATATTAGCAGTCTAACCATTCTAAACAAATGACATCTGTCAAACTTCTGAAGTAGGGTTTTCCCTCCTTCCTTCCACAACCAAACCATTCGATTATTGAACTGTAATTTCCTAGAGAACTGTACAAGTTCCTTCATTAGCAATAGGTCTGAATAGTTTGGCAGAAACATTACAAACCATTGAAATGCTATCATTTTTGTACATGGGGAAAATACTGAAATTTGGCATTGTTTTGGCTGAACTAGAGAATCTAGAAAGGCTGAGTATTGTAACTACAAAGAAAGCAGATGCTGTTGCATTACTTCAGCCAGATAACCAAATAAAGATTGAATTCTTGTACCCCCACTCCTTCCAGGTACCCTGTAAACTGCCCAGGCTGGCTGATTCCTCTTCATCATTTTTGTTCAAGGGCTCTGGTTTGAGTCTACAACAGCCAGAGATAGAAATGGTGGCTGACACCAAAGGGAAAGGTAGTAATAGGGTTTGTTTGCAAACTGTATATCCTATATTTTGAAAGAATAACACTTTCATATGGGGGTAGACAGTAAGACTTAGATTTTATGTTTGCAATTCTAAATCTTCCATTCTAAATTGTGGCACTTGTTCAACTTTAATTCCAGAAATAAAAAATAAAAATAAAAAAATTAAGAATATATTTGTTGACCTTTAAAGAGATAAAAATGAAGCATTTTAAAATGGCCAGTAGTTTGGCACATTGTGAATGGAAATATCTAGAATGCGATTTATTTATATTAGGTATCTTGAAATGTATTTTTTCAGATCAAATTTGTACAGATACAATAAAATATAATTATAAGTGTTCTTGGGTTTTGAGACACAATGGCATCTACTCATCCTGCCCCCCTGTCAGACTGGCTTCTTCTACTCAGAATTTTCAAGATGCTATAATTTTGACAATAATTCTCTTCTCCCACTTTTCCATTCATTTTGTCAATATAGAATAAGACTTACAGCAAGAAATAAGTAAAACATAGAAAATAATATATCATACTGATACCTACAGCAAATATTTATTGAGAACCTAATATCTGTAAGTACTGGATAAATAAAGTGGTGAACAAGATAGACATAAACTTTTAAAATTCTTTTTCTTTGGTCTCTTTGGTAGCCCATTCATTGTTTAATAGCATGCTATTTAGCCTCCATGTGTTTGTTTTTATTGTACTTGATTTCTAAGTTTATGCCATTGTGATCTAAGAAGATGCTTGATATGATTTCAATTTTCTTAAATCAATAGAGACTTAGCCTCTGTCCTAATATGTGGTCTATCTCTGAAAATGTTCCATGTGCACTTGAGAAGAATGTATATTCCATAGCTTTGGGGTGAGATGTTCTGAAGATATAAATTAATTTCATCTGATCTAGTGAATTGTTTAGGATTGCTGTTTCTTTGCTGATTTTTTGTCTAGAGGATTTATCTAGTGTCAATGGGATATTAAAGTCCCCTACTTAATTAAAAAAATTAAGATACCTAGGAATAAACTTAACCAAGGGGATAAAAGACTACTCAAAAAACTACAGGACATTGAAAAAAGAGATAGAGAAAGATATAAACAACTGGAAGAATATACTGTGTTCATGGATTGGTAGAATCAACATCATAAAAATCTCCATACTACATAAATCAATCTATGGATTCAATGCAATCCCCATTAAAAAACCAACGGCATAGCCCTAGCTGGTTTGGCTCAATGGATAGAGCATCGGCATGCGGACTGAAGGGCCCCCGGATCGATTCTGGCCAAGGGCACATGCCTGGGTTGTAGGCTCGATCCCCAGTAGGGGGCGTGCAAGAGGCAGCCAATCAATGATTCTCTCTCATCATGGATGTTTCTATCTCTCTCTCACTCTCCCTTCCTCTCTAAAATCAATAAAATATATATTTTTTTAAAAAAACAATGGCATATTTCATAGACCTAGAAAAACTTTCCAAAAATTTAAATGGAATAAAAAAAGACCCTGGGTAGCTGCAACAATCCTGGGAAAGAAGAACAAAGTTGGAGGTATCACAATACCAGATATCAAGCTATATTACAAAGACGCTGTTCTCAAAACTGCCTGTTACTGGCACAAATACAGACATATAGACAGGTGGAGCAGAACAGAGAACCCATAAATCAACTCATGCCACTATGCTCAATTAATATTTGACAAAGGAGGCAAGAGCATACAATGGAGTCAAGGCAGTCTCTTCAGTAAATGGTGTTGGAAAAATTTGACAGATACATGCAAAAAATGAAACTAGACCACCAACTTACATCATACACAAAAATAAACTCAAAATGGATAAAAGACTTAAATGTAAGATGGGAAACCATAAAAATCTTAGAAGAATTCATAGGCAGCAAAATATCAGACCTATCTCATAGCAATATATTTACTGACACATGGGACAATGGAAACCAAGGAGAAAATAAACAAATGGGATTGCATCAAAATAAAAAGCTTCTGCACAGCAAAGGAAACCATCAACAAAACAAGACAGCCCAATGCATGGGGGAGCATATTTGCCCATGTTATATCTGATAAGGGTTTAATCTTCAAAATTTATAGGGAACTCATAAAACTTAACAAAAGGAAGATAAACAATCCAATCAAAAAATGGGCAAAGGACCTAAATAGACCCCTTACAAAAGAGGACATACAGAAGGCCAAGAGACATATGAAAATATGCTCAAAGTCACTAATCATAAGATATGCAAATCAAAACAGCACTGAGGTGCCATCTCATACCTGTCAGAATGGCTATGATCAACAAATCAACAAATGACAAGGGCTGGTGAGGATGTGGAGAAAAAGGAATCTTTAGAGATGTCTTCATATTTCAAGAGGCCATACTACAAAATATATGGCTATGTGGCTTTATTGTGATAGGCACATCAGTATAAGCAACATTCTAATAGGCAACAAAGAACTCATTACCTCACAAGTAGGATTGATTAAGCTAAAGAATTAAATAAGTGCCATGGACAGACACCAAAAAATTTGCTTCTGTTAATGAAATTACACGAAAAGAAAGACTCTGTTTCAGCCCTTAGAAAGATGAATGTCTAACAGCTCTGAATAAATATTTTTTTAATGTCTAGGAATATTTTATTTTTCTCAAGGATAAAAATGCTCAAAGAAAATTTACATGTCAACTGGATGAAAACATCATTATAATTTACTGAGCAACTGGGTTGTGTTAGACGTTTTAGTAAGCATAGGAAAAATATATATTGACCTCTATAAGTTTCAATTCTAATGACACTAACTATAAATATTGCCATATTCTTCATCTATTTATCTTGGATTCTTTCCCCCGCCCACCTAATTATGGAAGTAAAAGGAGTGATGTGGTTAGTAGGAGAAATGTGACATTTGCCTTCCATTTTACAAATTATATTTCACATAAATATTAGTATCCCAGGAGAGGTTTAATAGGAATTAGATTTAAAGAGAAAGAAAAGCTGAGTTTACCAAGCTTGAACAAATTTCCTTTTCACAGGATTTCTCAGAACATTTAATCTACTAAAATGTACTATGAATGTCCAAAAAAATGATATCATATGCCACATTTCCCAAAGGTATTTGTCCTTGTTTTTATGGAACTCTCTCCAAATAGAGTCTATAAAACACACTGCTAATAAAATATCAGAAGTCATTTATTTTCAGGAACAATGGATATCATCATGAGGTTAAAATAAGGTAAAGTGTATGTGTTTTGAATGTTCTCTAACATAAATAAATGCCATACATCAAATAACTCACCTCAGTAATAAAATCTTTGTCCTTGAGGCCTTTGGCTCAAATTATCTTTTGAATCCCTCAGGTGCCATTGCTTTCTTTAGTTGTACCCTAGTTTAGTATATACATCATCCTATGGCAGAGAGATAACTATCAGTATATGTAGAATGCCAGAGATTTAGTCCTAGTTAGGAAATAGTAGCAAGCAACAATCTCCCTGGATTTCAATTTATTTAACTGTGAAATAAAGAGAATAACACAAGCTAAAATGAATTGACTTATATGTGAATTATAAAATGTCATGCAATTATGCTATTGGTATAAATATGTATACTAGTATATAAATATACTTACTATTTACACATAACTATATAAATACTAGAGGCCTGATATGCACAAAATTCATGCAAGAGCAGGCCTTCCTTCCCTTGGCTGCTGGCACCGGCTTCTCTCCAGCACCTGGGACCCGGGCTTCCCTTACAGCCCTGGCTTCATCTGGAAGATCATCTGGAAGAGCATCCAGAAGGATGTCTGGTCTAATTAGCATATTATTATTTTATTATTATAGATACTAGAGGCCTGGTGCATGAAATTCATGCATGGGGGTGGGGTCCCCTCAGCCCAGCCTGCACCCTCTCCAATCTGGGCCTAAACCAGCAGTCAGACATCCCCATCACACTCCGGGACCATTGGCTCTTAACTTCTCACCTGCCTGCCTGCCTGATCACCCCTAAATCCCCCCCGATGGCCTGGTCACCCCTAACTCCCCCCCACTAGCCTGGTTGCCCCTTACTGCCACCCCCCACCAGCCTGATCACCCCCAACTGCCCTCCTGCCAGCCTGGTTGCCCCTCACTGCCCCACTCTGCTGGCCTGGTCTCCCCTAACTTCGCCCCCCTGCTAACCTGGTCACCCCACACAGCCTGCTGTTCAGTCGTTTGGTCATCCCTCACTAACACTCTGCCAGCCTGGTAGCCCCACGCAGCCTGCTGCTCAGTCATTTGGTAGGCCCTCACTAACCCCCGTGCTGGCCTGGTTGCCCCTAACTGCCCCCTCTGCCAGCCTGGTCACCCCTCACTGCCCCCCCCCACCAGCCTGGTCACCTCCAACTGCCCCCCCCCCGCTGGCCTGGTTGCCCCAAACTGCCTCCCCGCTGGCCTGGTCACCCCACGCAGCCTGCTGCTCAGTCAATTGGTAGTCCCTCACTAACCCCCCTGCCAGCCTGGTCACCCCACACAGCCTGTTCAGTCGTCTGTTCAGTTGTTTTGGTTGCGATGGTTGTTTAGGCTTATATATATATATGGGAGATAGGTAGACAGAGAGAATACTCATTTGAGAGAATACTCAGTTATTCACAATTTGACTCAACATAATTGCAGTTATACCTCTGTTGTTTAAAATAGTTTTTTATTACAAATAGCACTGATATATCTTTAATATATTTGAAGTAGCACAATTATACACAGAAGAGTTTTTACACAATATTAATATTTTATATGGCTTACAAAGACTTTATACATAAAATATCCTCTCTTCTTCTGTGGAGAAAAAAAGAACCCTAATATACTGCTGGTGGGAATGCAGACTGGTACAACCACTATGGGAAACAGTGTGGAATTTCCTCAAAAATTTAAAAATGGAGCTGCCATTTGACCCAGTGATCCTACTTCTAGGAACATATCCTAAGAAGCCTTAATCACCAATCAGAAAGAATATATACACCCCTATGTTAATAGCAGTGTAATTAAAAGATTTAAGATCTAGAAATAGTCCAAGTGCCCATCAGTAGACGAATGGATTAAAAAACTGTGGTATATTTTCACAATGGAATACTATGCAACTGTAAAAAGGAAGGATCTCTCACTCTTTGAGACAGCATGGTGGTACCTGGAGACTTATGTTAAGCAAAATAAGCCAGTTATAAAAAGACAAGTACCACATGATCTCATTTACATATGGAATCTAATGAAACTATAAACTGAGGAACAAAACAGATCCAGAGACATTGAAACATGCAACAGACTGATGTATTTCAGAAAGGGGAAAGGGGCAGGAAGAGACTAAATAAAGAACTTATATGCATATTTGCATATCCCATGTGCCGGGGTCCAAACCCCAGCGGGTCCAGGGGTCCCCAAAGGTGTGGACAGAGTCGGCGAAGAAGGAAGGGCACGGAGACAGCGTTCAGTTGATCAGCAGCCTTGCCAGGATCTCTAGCCACAATCTCCAGCCAAGTTCTGTGTCCATGCTCTCCAGTCAGGTTCAGTGTCCAGGTTCCAGTCAGGTTCTCCTGCCAATCTCTGTAGTCAAGTTCAGTCCAGGATCCCTTGCCATGTTCTCCCGCTAGGCTCTGTCTCTAGGCTCCGAGGCCAGTCCCGGTCCAGGATCCTCTGGCATGCTCTCGCCAGCGAAGTTCTTCTGTCTCTAGGCTCTGTGTAGGTTCTGTCTTCTGAATTCTGTCTCCTGAGTTCTGAGTGTTTCTGTCTTGTTACAACTGTATTTATACCAGTTGATTCAATCCTATCAATCTCTATTACAAAGGTTAGGGCGTTTCTTATCTCCATTCCAGGGAGAAAAGATTATGTAGTTTAAGCATGATTGTTCGTAGTTAAAGGGATTAATTACCCGCCTGGCACTTAGTTAAGAGGTTTTATTCCCTCCCTAACTTCAGGGGAAAATCCCTACCTGGGGAAACCACCTTTCTCAGAGACCTTGGTTAAAACACATAGTGCCAAGAACAGTATGCCATATATGCCAGGTCCCTTGAAACAGCAAGCATGGACCGGCTCCCGGCACCCATGGACAAAAATTGTGTGGGGCAGGCCTGTAGATGGGGTGGCAGTGCAGTGGAGGGGGTCAATGAGGAAAAGGAGGGCATTTGTGATACTTTGAACAATAAAGTTAAAAAATTTTGAAATTCCTTTCAATTACACAAAGTAAGATTTGAATTTTAGAACTGTGACTTTGCCATGTTTTATATTTCTGAAGGTTACCCATCAGGCTAGAGATGGGAACAAAACTCAGAACTCTAATTTCCTATCCTGGCTCCCTCCAATTGTCCAGACACCTTCCTGAACACAATCAGATTTCACCTACAAGAATACTGGTTAATATCTCCTCATGCTAAAATTGAATTGGAGGATTTAAAATGGAATTTGGTTATTTAATTCACTCTAAATCAATGTATCTGTAGATAATGTATCTGTCAATGTAAGTATCAGGGATCCAGCTGGGTACTAGTGCATAGCTCCTTAGTCATTGTCTCAGGAAGTCCTTGTGACATTAGGGACAAGGTCAAATTTTCAATGAGGCTTTAGCTGTGCTGCTCTTTTGTCATCACACATTAAAATGCACTTAGAGTGATCTCCTTCAAAGAGACAAATAGGTAAAAGCATAGTTGGAAAAGATCATTGAGAGGTTCAGGGACCAGTCTAAACAATATTTTTGAACAGTAAGTACTGGCTGCTTATAATGGGCTCACAGACTATTTAGATCAGGGGTCCTCAAACTTTTTAAACAGGGGGCCAGTTTACTGTCCCTCAGACTGTTGGAGGGCCAGACTATAGTTTAAAAAACAAAACAAAACTATGAACAAATTCCTACGCACACTTCACATGTCTTATTTTGAAGTAAAAAAACAAAACGGGAACAAATACAATATTTGTATTTGCATGTGGCCCGTGGGCTGTAGTTTGAGGACCCCTGACTTAGATATTCAGTATGGGCTATGCAAAAGATCTTAAAACCTATTGGTGGTGTGTATACATTGTTGGGTAGTATGTATGTTTATGAGAAGGAAAAACTGCTCATGAGACTACTCTAATTTATAAATGACTGAAATGAATCACAGGGTACATGCAATTAGACTGTGAGAGAACTCTGTGAGGAGTTGAGCCATATCTTAGAAATCTCTCAACCATTTAGCACCATACCTTGC
Source organism: Myotis daubentonii (assembly GCF_963259705.1). Taxonomy (NCBI): domain Eukaryota; kingdom Metazoa; phylum Chordata; class Mammalia; order Chiroptera; family Vespertilionidae; genus Myotis; species Myotis daubentonii. Next base: position 32,490,136 of record NC_081861.1, on the reverse strand, counting down.
ATATAGTACGTCCTTGTTAAATGCTCATTGGTTAATTGAATGAATGAATAAACAAATGTGTAACTGACATATATATATATATATATATATATATATATATATATATATATATATATAATATTCTTAGTAATTGTACATGAGGTTCATTCTTTGGTCTGAGTTATTTAAAGACAATGCATTCCTCTTCATACTGTCATATCAGGACACTTGCAGGCCACATATGTCTAGAGAAAGAAGTTAGATATCACTCAACTTAGGAGAACTTTGTTCACAGGTTTGCTTGTGCAAATATGGTAAATTGTTACTCATCCAACATTATTGGACAATGGGATATGCAAATCAAGTCAATTATAGATCAGGAGAGATTGGAAAGCAAATCTGCCATTTCTATATGCCTACTATATAATAGATATGGTGTTTGTGTTTTGTTTATTTAATCTCCTTTAATGTTATAAAACAGAGTAAAGTTGAGATTGTATTTCCCAGTTACATTTAGGAAACTGAGGTATAAGGACATTTAGCAACTTGACCAAGATCATAGAGTAAGCAGTAAATCAAGGATTAGATTGCATATCAAATGTTATCACTACACACACACACACACACACACACACACACACACACACACACACACAAATTGTTAGAAGCATAAAGTACATCCAAGCCCCTTCACAATTTATCCTCCTTCTCCCATTCATTCAACTTTCCATGTATACTCTGCTCTGCCCACAACAAATTACCTGTCCTTTTCCTGACATCCCATCTATTTAGATACATCTTTATCTTTTTAAAAATATATTTGTATTGATTTCAGAGAGGAAGGGAGAAGGAGAGAGAGATAGAAACATCAATGATGAGAGAGAATCATTGATCTACGGTCTACTGCATGTCCCACAATGGGGATAGAGCTCACAACCTGGGCACATGCCCTGACTGGGAATCGAACCTTGAACTCCTTGCTTTTTTTGTTCACTATATACCCCTTGGATGGAACTCTCTTTTCCCTCTTCTTTGCCCAACATTATTCATGGCATTATCAGATGCAATTGCAGTATCAGTACAAGTCAGTCCTCTGATTTTTTTTGTCCAAATGACAGTATGGCCCTTATGACACTGCAATATAAACACAAATTACACTATTTTTATTTGTATCTCTAGAAAATAACATTATACATAAGAACACACTGATAAGCTGGAAAAACCGCCAATTTTGCTTTGATTATTCAATAAGCAGTTTAGAGTAGAGGTTCTAGTCAAGATGTCAGAGTAGGAATATCCTAGACTTGCCTCCTCCTGTAGACATCAAAACAATAACTACATATTGAAAAACTGTCTCTGAGAATTACCTGAAGATTAGCAGAACAGATTCTCTGCTACTGAGGATATTAAGAAAAAACCACATTGAGATGGGCAGGAGGGGCAGAGATGAAGTTTGGTCAGGTAGGATGGCCACTCTCCCTGTGTCATCCCACAAGTGGAAAGGGATATCATGGCTGTGGAGGTCCCCCATGACGTGGGAAGGGTCCAAGACCCTATTTGGGCTTCCCAGCCTATGGGCTATGCACAAAAAAGGAGCCCCTATAACATCTGGCTGTGAGGGCCAGGGAAGCTTACATCAGCAAGAGCCAAGGGGCTGTGGGAAACAGTCCATGAAAGAACTCACTAACATTGAGTCTCACTGCAGAGGTTTGAGGAGTGCCCAGGTCATACATGAAACAGATATTCTGGATAACTTGGAGCTTGTGCCAGACAGGCAGGGATTTACTGGAACTTTCTCTGGGAAACAAGGTACTGGTGGATGCCATTTTCTGTTGGATTGCTTTGTTTTACTGTACTTCCATCCAGCTTTCCCCGTGCTGGAAAGCACCAGTTCTGGCACTTTCCATTAAGCTGCTAATAGTTCTTCCCATTCCATAGCTCCCCTCTAGGCCAGTGTACACTGAAGCTACTTCAAGGCATCACCCCACCATCTAATACCTGGTGGGTGGTCCCAAAGCACTATCAAGGTGGTACCCACAACCGAGCACCCAGAGGGCCACCACAATTGGCCCTGAAGCCTCTCCAAGAAGTTTCATCACCCCTCAGTGTGTGACACCAGATGACCCAGAGCATATCCAAGTAGTTATCCTGCTACTCCACCTCATAGCAACTGGCAGGTGTCCTGGGTTGATATGGAGCTCTTCGAAGCAAGTGTCCCACTTCTTAGCACCCAGTTGGCAACCTCTGACAGCCCAAAACCCATTCAAGGTGGTGCTACACCTTCCAGAACATGGCAGATATCCTGGGTAGCCCCAGGTCCCTTCCAAAGTGGTGCCACAACACAGCCAACATAGGGAATAAACACTCCTGGTTGTGGTGACAATTTGACTCCACAGGACACCTCCTACATAAGGCCACTCTTCCAATACCATGAAATATAATTGATCTAACTAATACAAAGAAACATAGAGAGACTTAGGCAAAATGGTAAGATAAGGAAATAGATTCCAAATAAAAGAACAAGACCAAACCCCAGAATAAGAACTACACAAAATGGAGATAAGAAATCTACCACATAGAAAGTCCAAAGAAATTATCATAATGATGCTCCCTGAACTCAGGATAAGTATTGATGTACAGAGAGATAGAAAATATCTCTGTGTACATCAACAAAGGGATAGAAAATATGAAAATAATAAAGCAGAACTGAAGTATGCAATAGCTAATATGAAAAATACACCAGAGGGAATCAACAGCAGATTAGAAGATTCAGAAGACAAAATCAGCATTATGGAAGACAGGGTATTAGAACTCACCCAATTGGAATGGCAAAAAGAAATAAAGAATTTTTTTCAAAAGGACACATGTATAAGGGAGCTCTGGGACAACATAAATGTACTGACATTCACAATATAGGGGTCCCAGAAGGAGAAGAGAGAGAGAAAGGGACAGAAAACGAATTTGAAAGAACAGTGGCTGAAAACATCCATAATGTGTTGAAGGAAAATGTCATCCAAGCCCAGGAAGCACAGAAACTCCCAACTAAGATAAACTCAAAGAGGCCCACAGAAAGACATATTATGATTAAAATGTGAAAAGTTAAAGACAAAGAGAGAATCTAAAAAGCAGCAAGAGGAAAATAATAGTTATATACAAGGGAACCTCTATGAGACTGTCAGTTGTTTTCTCAGCAGAAAGTTTGCAAGACAGAAGAGGGTGGCATAATAGTCTCAAAGTGGTGGAATGAAAAATCTGATAACCAAAAACACTTTACTCAGCAAGGTAATCATTCAGAATTGAAAGCGATATGGTGTCCCAGAAAATCCAAAACTAAAGGAGCTTCATCACCATTAAAATGTTACTATGGGTAATGTCAAAGGAACTTATATAAGTAAAAAAAAAATGGCCAAAACTAAAAATTAGAAAATATAAGGAAAAAAAATCTCAATGGCAAAAGCAAGCATTTAGTAAATGTAGTAGATATAACAAGTATAAAGCTTATATGAAAGTTAAAAGACAAATGCAGTAAGAACACGTGTAACTACAGTAACAAATTAAGAAGCACACATACACACAGAGAAATATATAAAATATGATGTCAGAAATATAAATGTGGGTGGGGATGAATATAAAAGTAGTGCTTTTAGAAGACATTCCAACTTAAGTGACCAACGACTTTAAATAGGCTATTATATATATACTAGAGGCCCGGTGCACAAAAATTTGTGCACTCGGGGGGAAGGGGGTGTCCCTCAGCCTGGCCTGTGCCCTCTCACAGTCTGGGACCCCTCGGGAGATAATGACCTGCTGACTTAGGCCTGCTCCCGGGTGGCAGAGGGCAGGCCCAATCCCTAGGTGCAGCCCCTGGTCGGGCTCAGAGCAGGGCCAATTGGGGAGTTGGGGCACCTTCCCCTGTCCTGCACAGAGCAGGGCGGATTGGGAGGTTGTGATGCCACCCTCAGTCACGCTCAGGGTAGGGTCGATTGGGGGGTTGGGGCACCGCCCCCTGTCACACTCAAGGCAGGGTAGATGGGGAGGTTGCGGCTCCACCCCCTGTCACGCACAGAGCAGGGTCCATCAGGGGGGTTGGGGCTCCGTACCCTGTCACGCACAGAGCAGGGTCAATCAGGGTTTTGGGGAGCTCCCCCCTGTCATGCACAGAGTAGGGCCGATAGGGGAGTTGTGGCACCGCCCCCTGTCACACTCAGGGCAGGGTGGATCAGGGGGTTGGGGCACCGCCCTCTATCACCCACAGAGCAGGGCCGATCAGGGGTTTGGGGCTCTGCCACTGTCACACTCAGGGCAGGGCCGATGGGGAGGTTATGGCTCTATCCCATCACACACAGAGCAGGGCCCGTTGGGGGGGGGTTGGGGCGCTGCCCTCTATCACCCACAAAGCAGGGCTGATCAGGTGGTTGGGGCGCCGCCACTCTCACACTCAGGGCAGGGCCGATGGGGAGGTTATGGCTCTACCCCATCACACACAGAGCAGGGCCCGTGGGGGGTGGGGGGTTGGGGCGCAGCACCCTGTCACACACAGAGCAGGGCCGATCAGGGGGTTGAGGCGCCATACCCTGTCACGAACAGAGCAGGGTGGATAAGGAGGTTGTGGCCCCATCCCCTGTCACACAGAGAGCCGCAGGGCGATCAGGGGGTTTGGGCGCTGCCCCCTGTCACGCTGATCCCGGTGCTGGGAGGCATATTACCCTTTTACTATATAGGTTAGATGCCTGGTGCACGTGTGGGGGCCGGCTGCTTTGCCATGAAGGGTGTCCTGGATCAGGGTGGGGGTCCCCACTGGGGTGCCTGGCCAGCCTGGGTGAGGGGATGATGGCTATTTACAGCTGGTCACACACCCTTCAGGGTGGGGGTCCCCACTGGGGTGCCTGGCCAGTCTGGGTGAGGGGATGATGGCTGTTTGTAGCTGGTCCCACACCCTTCAGGGCGGGGGTCCCCACTGGGGTGCCTGGCCAGCCTGGGTAAGGGGATGATGGCTGTTTGCAGCTGGTCACACACCCTTCAGGGTGGGAGTCCCCACGGGGGTGCCTGGCCAGTCTGGGTGAGGGGCTGAGGGCTGTTTTCAGGCCAACTGAAGCTCCCAACTGCTCCTTTTTTCTTTTTCTTTTTTATTCTGGGCCAGCTTTAGCTCTGGCTCCAGCTCTGAGGCCTCTGCTGCTGGAAGAAGGTATCTGGTTTGTTTTGGTTCTATAATCGAAACTCTGTATCAACTCCAGCTCTGAGATCCAGGGCTCACTGAAAGCAGGTTTCTGGGGTTTTGTTTAGCTTCTATATTTGTTACAATGTTTCTTAAACTGCAATCTGAGAGGCCGGCAAGGCAGGCAGGGAATGTTGGAGTCTTCCATCACTGAAGCAAGCAAGCCTCATGTTAGTTTCAAGCTGCCTGACTGCCGGCCGCCATCTTGGCTGGCAGTTAATTTGCATATCTCGCTGATTAGCCAATGGGAAGGGTAGCGGTCGTATGCCAATTACCATGTTTCTCTTTTATTAGATAGGATAGTTATATATGAATTTCATGGTAACTGCAAAGAAAATGCAAAGAGAAAGGAATTGAATAGTAAAGAAGCTCATCAAATCACAAGGCAAGAGAGCAACAGAAGAAGAAAGGAACAAACCCTAAATCGAGACACATAATTAAAAAAAAAATAAAAAAAAGATAAGAATGTATGGAATACCACCAAACCAAAACAACAGATAGAACCATACACACACAAAAAAAAAAACAAACAAAAAATAAACAAACAAAAAAATGAATGCACAGAGCTACCAAAAACCAAAAAATAAGATGGCTATAGGAAATCCTCACACATCAATAATTACCTAAATTGTAACTCCAATAAATTACATTTTCAAAAAAAGAACTGGTAAATTCTTCCAATGGCAATGCATTTTTTTTATTTCATACCAAAAGCAAAGGGAACAAAAACAAAAATAAATAAGCAGGATTATATCAAACTAAAAAGGTTCTGTACAGCAAAAGAAACCATCAACAAAATGAAAAGGTAGCATAAGCAATGGGATAAAATAATTGCAAATCATATATCTGATAAGGGGTAAATATCCAAAATACATAAAAAGATCACATACCTGAGTAGGAAACAAAACAAACAATCTGATTAAAAATTGTCAAAGAAACAGAATAGACATTTTTGGAAGAACAAACAAATGGTCACAAGTACATAAAAAGGTTTTTAACATCACTAATCATCATGGAAATGTAAATCATAACCTAAATAAGATATCACCTTACACCTGTCAGAATGGCTATCATGAAAAAGACAAGAAATAAGTGTGGGCGAGGATATGGAGAAAAGTGAACCCTTTTTTACTTTTGGTGGGTATGTAAATTGGTGCAGCCACTTGAGGAAACAGTATGGAGGTTCCACAAAAAATTAAAAATAAAATTATTGTATGATCCAGCAATTCCACTTCTGGATATTTATCTGACAAAACCACTATCTTAAAGAGATATCTACACCCCCTTGTTCACTGCAGCTTTGCTTATGATAGTCAAGACAGGGAAACAACCTAATTATACATCAACAGATAAATGTATTTTAAAAATGTGTAGATAATGCTCACGTCACCAGGAGCTAAAGGCCTTCCTAACATCAGAACTGGATTGGTTAAGTATAGGGGAACAGATTCATTCTTGTTAAAATAAAACAGACTGCTTTGGCTACCTAGGCAACACCAGACAGATGACCAGGAAGAAAGGAAGCCTACATCCTGTTTGCCCTTCATGGAGGGTCTCCCCACTTCACCCTTTGAAATTATAATCAAGGCCATGCTCAGTGCCTAGAGATGAACTGCTTGGGCTCTAACATTCTACCCCAAATATGGTTCCTGATTCCTAATCTTTACCTCTCACCATAGCTACGATAGGCTGGCAATAAAAAACAAAAAACAAAAACAAAAAACAAACAAAAAACAAACAAACAAACAAAAAACAACGACAATAAGAAAAAAATTAAAGTATCTAAAGAAACAAAAACTAAATAATTATATAAAATGCAAAATAAATAGAAAAATAAGCTTCCATAGTCTTTCTCAAATTGCTAAAAGAATTGGCTTTGCACCCAGCCAGAGTGGTGCAGTGATTGAGCATCAGACCTATGAACCAGGAGGTCACGTTTTGATTCTGGTCCAGGAACATGCCTGGGTTTCAGGCTCGATCCCCAGTGTGGGGCATGCAGGAGGCAGCCAATCAATTATTCTTTCTCATTATTTATATTTCTATCTCTCTCTCCCTCTCCTTTCCTCTCTGAAGATATATATATATTTGGCTTTGGTATATATATATTTGGCTTTGGTATTTCATTGTCTTCATTTAACATTTCCTTACTCTGGAACTCTGGAAATGTCCTACCCTAATAAATGGTTAGACGGTTTATTACAAAAAACTTTTTTAAAATATATTTTTATTGATTTCAGAGAGGAAGGGTGAGGAAGAGAGAGATAGAAACATCAATGATGAGAGGGAATCATTGATTGGCTGCTCCTGCATGCCCCCAGTGGGTCCAAGCCTGCAACCCTGGCATGTGCCCTTGACTGACTGGAATCATACCTGAACCCGGAGCCCTTGAGTCCGCAGACTAATGCTCTATACACTGAGCCAAACCGTCTAGGGCTACAAAAACTTCTTTAAAGATCCGTCAACTTTTTAATAAGAAGAATTATTTGAATCCTTCATCCTAAAATCCTCATTTTGCTGTTTCCACCCACCCTGGATTGTTGTATCATGAGGCTTGCCCACTTGTAATCAAGTTTTCATGTTGAAAGACCCACCTTAAGTCAAACTCCCAGTTCTCAGTAATTTTTGACCTTTCATACAAGCCATCTGAGACATTGGCGAGGCCTTGCGGAGGCGGTGTTCATCTTTACTGTGGGAAGTAATAACATCAGCTTTGTGTGCTAAACAGATTATGTTGGTGATATGGGGGCGTCATCTACTGATAGCAGCTTTAGACAGGACATCAGGACATCTTTTCCCAAAGGGTCTCCATTTCTTACGATCATCACACAGCATTTGCATAGGGTTGGGGCCCTGTATGCTAATGAAGTAACACTGTCTTAAGGATTTCATGGGAGGCTCTTTGCACAGCTGCTGTTCCGGTTTCTGTGAAATGGGGCATCTTTTAGGGGCAGATTTAAAATATACTTAAACTTGACCAGAAAGGGACTGCTGGGGGTGGGGGGGGGGGAGGGGGCAATCTTATTAAAAAAAAAACAACACCTAAATAAATCTATAAATAACTGGAAAAGGACCAAATAAATGCTCATCTCTGTGGTGGCTAGTGCCAAAGTATTTTTGCAGCACCTCCCATCTGTGGGACCAGACCTAAGGCAAAGCAGTGAGGCCATTTGTAGTTCTGAGACATAGGAGTCAGATGCACTGCTCTAGGCTGGGCTGCTGTTGCCAGTATATTGAATTATTATCTGTCCGCAGGATATTGGGCGCATTTGAGCACATTCTAAGGAGATAAATTTATCTCTTTTTTCAACAGCAAAGCCCAGGAGAGCACTGCAGAAGTAGGGATAAGGGTGAGTCTTAATGGTAAAGAGGCATAAGGATGAATTTTCTTGGCAAAGCAAACAGCTAGCCTGGAACCTGCTGTGGAAAACAGATGCTGCAAAGACCTGTTCGGGTGGTGTTTTTTCTGTCTTTCTCCCCCCACCTCCCACTGAAGGGACTACTAGGGAGTGGGAAAATATGACTGTGAATGAATGAATCTGAATTAGTGCTCCATAATGGCGAAGAGCTTGTTAGCTCCCAAACTTCATCACCCAGAGGAGAATCAAAGTTGGTATTTCATTCCCCTTACCCTCACCCAACCCACCCCCCCCCCTCCACACACACACACACAGAAGACTGGCTGGCTTTACCAATCTTTTTCTGCAGACTTCTAATATAAATAGTGTCTCAACAGGTCTCTTTCTATACACTTTCTATAGCCTAATTTAGAAGAAAATTTGAGAATCTCCATTTCTTATTGGGCCTAAATTCTGATGCCTCTCTTCAACTGATTATTGGTGAAATACCTAGTTCATATTTTTGTGAAGATTAAATAAGACAGCTATCCAAATCTCTTAACACATGGATATAAATGGATGCTTTAAAAACAGTAGTCCCCTCTAATTTACCCAATCACACAAAATGATTTAAGATATTACTTATGCACTACAGTTTCAGCATAATTATATTTTTAGCAGAGTGTAAAACATATTGTTGGAGACAGGTACACCTACTCCTGGCAAAAGAGATGGAATCCTGAAATCATTTGCAACTTGAATCATTCCACTGATATTTAAATCTATCCCATGGGGATGAGCATTGAATTTGTCATTTTGGAAAGAGGTAGAGCTCACCTATAATCTTCTCTGAATCATGAGGAAAGAAAAATTCCCTCCAAAGTATCAAAAATAAAATCTTGAAATATCTATTCAAAGCTCACCATATTTCTCCCTCCTCAGTGTTCTTGCTTCCCTACTGCATGACATATTGTGGCTAAGTATCGTCAAGGACTCTTTTCTCCCCACCATAAAATTCCTAATATTATTTTTGAAACATATATCTTTGATAAAGGGATTAAAATAACTCTGAATCACAAGTAAGAACATGTATACTCAGCTTTAAACGAACAATATCTTAACATATTTTTATTATTTGGGGTTAAATAAATAGCAACCTTTTAAAAATCATCTGTCCTCTGATGTGTGGTGCCAAGATTGCGCCTTATGGGATTTTTCTTTTTTTGTTAATCCTCATCAGAGGGTGTATTTTCCATTGATTTTTATAGAGTGGAATGGAGGAAAGAGTCAGAGAGAAAGAAACATTGATGTGCAAGAGACATATTGATTGGTTGCCTCCTGCACGAGCCCCGACTGGGACCTGGAATGGAGCCTGCAACTGAGGTATGTGCCCTTGACTGAACTGAACCCTTAACACTTCAATCTTGCTCTAACCACTGAGAAAACTGGCTAGGGCAAGCCTTACGGGATTTGAAACAGTTGAACTAATAAATCTAGGGTAAACACTGTTTATGGTGGAAAAATGGCAGACCCTTTACCATAACACTACCAATAGGACTGAGCTCTAAGAGTGTAAAAGCTGCAGGTGATGCAGGAAGGGCTAATACTTCTAAGTTTGTATGTGTAAGGGATGGGGGAGGGGGTATGCATAGTGATTCAGATTCATTAATCATGTGAGAGGATATTTTAAAAAGAAGAAAGCTGTTGGAACAAGCACTGGATGCCACAAACCACTGTTATCCCCTTCATCTTCCTATTCTAATTCCCTAACCATCTCACCCTTCCCTGCTCCTCACCTGCAGCCCTCAGAGAGAATCTAGCAAATCAGGGGTCTGATACATTTTTACATCTATTCATAAAGGAGAAATGATGAGCATGATTGAGTCCCTTGGTTCTCCCCTTTCCCCTCCCTGCTTCCTCATTTTTACATAGCCTTCCTGATAATAATTAGATCATTTGAGAATTGAATCATCCAGTTCCTACTCACGGTCTTTTTTTCATAGCAAATCCCCAGGAGAAAAGAAAGGTTTTCTTTTCCATGTGATTTTTTAAACAATCACTGATTAGTCAGCCTTGACAGCTGTTAGAAAATCTTGGTGTAGCTTGAACATTCCTATTGATTAGCTGATGCATGCCTGAGAGTTGGCTGGGCTGATTTCTTTATCACTAAAGCATTCAAGAAGTTTAGATTAGTTAGGTATCCTTGTAAACTCCCATTTATCCAGAACTCAAATTCACAGAAAGTTCAAAGAGTCAGAATTATTTCAGGTGTTGTAAAAAAGAAGTAACAGCAAGGCAGGAGTCCAAAGTGCCATCTAAATTATTTATTTCTCCCTCCATTTCTTAAGTGTTTTTCCTTACAACAGGCATTAACGAGTGCTTACTATGTAACGGAACACTGGACTATATCCTGGGGACACAAAGACTCATAATATATTGCTCTCTGTCCTTGCGGAGCCTACAGTCTAATGAGGAGACTAATAAGCAAATAAACAATTATAACAATGAGCCCAGCCAGTGTTGCTCAGTGGTTGAGCGTAGACCTATGAATCAGGTGGTCATGGTTTAATTCCTGGTCAGGGCACATGCCCAGGTAACCTGCTTGATCCCCAGTAGGGACTATGCAGGAGGCAGCCGATAAATGATTATCTCTCATCATTGATGTTTCTATCTCTATCTCCTCCCTTCCTTTTCTCTCTCTCTCTCTCTCTCTCTCTCTCTCTCTCTCTCTCTCTCACCCTTCCTCTCTGAAATCAATAAAAATATTTTTTAAAACATACAATTATAATAATGAATTAAGTACAGTGACATAAAAGTCCTTGTAGGGTGGTCAGATTACAAAGGAGATAGCATCCTTTTGTGACTGAACCACTAGATACACTTGATTGGATTCTAATCCTTGCAAAACAGATGATCAGTATATCATAGGAGAATAAACATTGGTGTGGGAGCCTACCATGTCTGGGCTCACAGTCTGGTTCTGATACATATTAGCTGTGTAACCCAGGGTGTCACCAAAAATTTTTGAAAGTCACTCATTGTTTCAGAGCTTTGTTTTCTTCTTGTAATAAAAAATGAGGGGTACTTACCACACATGAATTGTCTTCCTGGTTTCTCATAATGTCAGAAGTATTTACTTTTACAAAAGAAGAAATCAGAGTCAGAAAAATAGAGTGATTTGCCTAAGTACCCCCAGCTTGTTTGTGTCAGGTTGGTTGATGCCATGTCTACTGCTCTTTTCCTGCCATTTTTTCCATCTAACCCTTAAAAGTCACTAAACTACACTGATGATGAAAGCAGCCATTATTTTAGTAAACTTTCAATCCAAAGAGGTGAGATCAATGGGATTTCTCAGTTTATAAGAGTATCTTATTAATTGGAATTCCTTCATCAATCACATCATTTCCCATCATATACTCAATCCCTGATCCTTCCCGCCTAGTGAAGTGGTGATATATTTAGCATGATCTTTATAATTTTTAAGCAGAACTTTTAGCTTTATCTTTGGTCTCTAAGTCCAGAAAGTGCACAGCGCCTGTTAGCCAGTGGTTTGATAGACCATTGCCCCAGCCATGCATTGTTCTTTCTTTCACTATGTTGGCAGGAAGCGGAATGGGAGACGCCTGGGGTGCCTTTCATCCCCTTGTCTCCTAATGACTCATACATGTGCATGACATGGATAAAGCTAGCAGGCAACTGTCTACTTGTAAGGTCAATAGTCAGAGAGAAAAACCTACCTTAACACTTTTTATAAACTTCACTCTACAAATTAAACAAAACAAAACAAAACAAAACAAAACAAAAAAAACCCCACATACCTTTTTTTTTTTAAAAAAATGTGCTTATAACAGAAGCCAAGCAGTATCTTCAAACTGGTAAAATGATGGCAATAATTTTAGGTTAGTAACCTGGAATAAAGAACACCTGTCTTGCTTCCTTGCTTCCGATGATCCTGGCATTTGAAAATAGTGATAAATGACTGGAGGTTATTAGACGTGTCCTGCAAAATGGTGCTGGTGAATTGAAACTTTAAGTTTGTCATTTACAAAAGGGATTTGACTTCCCCAATTGGACCTAATTATGACAGCCATGATAAATAGCCTTTCTGTGTTGGCATGTTTATTTCTCAGGAACTTGAACAGGGAAATTGGTTTTGCGCATTTGTGTGGGTGGGAAGAATTAAACTTTTTATCATTCCTTATAATAAATTTATCACCTGATAATCTGAAAGTATGATCAAATTGCAGAAGCAGATGACTTCCCCGGTCTCTGAACATTTGGCGCCTGTTAAACAAAAAGAATATTAATCAGAAATTGAAAGGGGAGTTTTCTACCTTTATATTCAGAATGATTCTTTGCTAGGTAAAGCTTTTTCCAGTGGTCAAATCATCATAGTCTTTGCCTTATACTTGACAACTTTATATTTGCTAATAGGGTTCTTTAGGACATGTAGGGAGGGAAGAGATAGTGGAAAAGTTTTGTCTTTTAATCAAGTTTTTCCTGTTTTGTTAAAAAAAAATATACCACACAAAACATGGTAGTTTATTTCTTGGTGCTTTCAGGAGATTATTCCCATTCACTGAGAGGGGAATAAAATCTTGGCATTCTCTGCTAAATATGGCAGCAAGTTGTCTCACACTCCAGTCTTTACTAGGGTGCATAGCATAATATGAATGATGATAATAGATACAGAGATGGATAGATATTTAATACATATTAGATAGGCCAAGTATTATACTGTAATACCTCGGCTCAACAGCCCTATGAAGTAGGTCTAATCTCTATTTTAGAAATTAGAGGACAGAGGCTAGGAATGGTCACTCTTTTTGGTAATTCATAGTATAGTATCATTTGACAGTTCATACTATATACTTATATTACTTTGATTTTTGAAGTTATTTTTCAAATGCCCAAGTTCAGTTCTGAAGCCTTATTTTTATATGCCCTCATGGACGTAAAGGTATCTAAGGTTGGGCCCAATTTTGCAGTTTTGCTGTTCTGCAGGATTTGGTCTATAATTATCAAAGTCCCAAGGTTATACCGACCACCATGACTAGTTGATCTTAGTTATCTAAACAGTATATCTGGAAATATTAAAGACTGAAATCCCTGTGTTACAGAAACATTCATGCACCAAGATTCAGCAGAAGCTGGATCCAGAAAGCATTGGATCTGCACTCTACCTACCCACTACATTGTTACAGACATGGAGGAAGCTAAGATGACAGTAGAAATTTAGACTGTGGATCAAGTCATGCTATCTCTAAAATGATGCAGTTTTGTGTTTTTAAAAAATTTTAACTTACTGATTTTTAGAGACAGAGAGACAGAGAGAGACAGAGAGAGACAGAAACATTGATTTGCTGTTCCACTTAGCCATGCATTCATTAGTTGATTCACATATGTGCCCTGTCCAGAGATACGACATGCAACCTGGACATATTGGGAGAATGCTCCAACCAACTGAGTTATACAGCTGGGACTCAAATGAAGCAATTTTCAATCGGCATATAAGAAAATAGGACTATGTGGCATTAAAGTGATATTTCCAAGAGGTAGTAAAGCCTTAAGATGCATATTCTAAGTGGGCAGTTTTCATGTTAGGTGTTTTAGTCATCATTTATTGAAAAGGAACAAGAAGCCATGAAAACTAATTTAAGGCCCAGCTGTCATGGCTCAGTGGTTAAGCATCACGGTTCAATTCCCAGTTAGGGCACATGCCTGGGTTATGGGTTCAATCCCCAGTGAGTGGCATGCAGGAGGCAGTTCATCAATGATTCTCTCTCATCATTGATGTTTCTATCTCTCTCCCTCTCCCTACCTCTATCTCCCATTTCCTTCCTCTCTGAAATCAATAAAATTATATTTTTAAAAAAGAAAACTAACAAGTATAAACCAGTCTTTGAAGTCAAGTAAAGGAATTTGTCTTATCAGAACAAAGGTAAGTAGTGAGGTTTGGTGGCCAGAGAAGCAGTGAACATTAACTCAGGGAACTACATGAGGATTCATTAGTAAAAACTGGGAGGAGGCCTGTCAAAGGATGTAAGCATACATTACAGTAGTCCTCTATCTGTAGTTTCACTTTCCCCAGTTTCTGCTACCTGTGATCAATTGTAGTCTGAAAATAATTAAATTGAAATTTCTAGAAATAAATAATTCTTAAATTTTAAATTGTGTGTCACTCTTAGTTACATGATTAAATCTCACACCATCTGCCCCATCCAGGGTGTGAATCATCCCCTTTTCTGTAATTTCAGCATTGTGTACTATACCTACACATAGTCACTTTAGTAGCTGTCTTGGTTATCAGATCAACTGTCAGGTATCACAGTGCTTGAGTTCAAGTAACCCTTATTTTATTTAATATGGCCCCAAAGTGCAATAGTAGCAATTGTTTCAATTCAGATATGCCAAAAAATAAAACATAAAGTGCTTTCATGAAATGAAAAGTTATGTATGTATAGCAGAAAATATAGTATATATAGGGTTCCATACTATTTGTGGTTTCAGGCATTCACTATGGGTGTTGGGATGTATCCCCTGCAGATAAGAGGAGCTACTGTATGAACACAGAGATATCCTTACTTTCCTCCTTACCAGAAGTTAAGCAAATATGTAGCACAGGTGCTGTCCCCTCTCATGCCCATTATAGTCATCAGTAATTGATCACAGCACCTGTTCATTCATACTACCATCTAAGCCTTCTCAAAAGTATTCTAAGTAGTTACTGCCAATCTATCAGTATTGAAATGGGATGAAAATCATTTCCCATTACTGGCGTACATACTTCCTATATCACATCTTGGAAGAGGGTCAGAGCCAATGCTATAAGTGGAGAGATTAGTGAACCCAAATCTGGGCAAGCAAAGAAATGAAAAGTCAATGCAAATGAGATGAACAGGTTAAGACAAAGAAGAAAACAATGCATGTGTGTGAGACAGACTATGTCTCCTTAAGGTCTTTTGAATCATAGTCATCCACAAAAAAAAATTGATATGGTATTTGATGAAATCAGCTCACATTTTGGAATCAAGATGTAGATAGAAATCTAGATTCCACAATTTACAAGACTCAGGAACTTAGGCAAGTTATTTAAATGTCTCAGTGTCAGCTAATTCATCTGTAAAATGAGGATACTCAGACCCATAACATAAGATTGACAGATGATTAAATTATGTGATATATGTGAAAACATGGTACCTGGAACATGGTAGGTACTTGATAAGTGCTAAACAAGGAAGAAGTTCAAGATAAAAATGATTTGAAAACTGTCAGGCACAACTGAAATGTTGGTGATCATCATTCTTTATCTAAATTCTTGTTAGTACCCAGTAGACTATAAAAAAGCAAGAGAGCCCAGAAAAGATATGCCACAAGTGGATTGATCTTGCCCTAAGATCAATTCTAAATCTAGTCCTAGCTGGTTTGGATCAGTGGATAGAGCTCTGGCCCAAGGACTGAATGGTCCCAGTTTTGATTCCCGTCAAGGGCATGTACCTCTGTTGCAGGCTCGATCCCTGACCCCAGGTCGGAGTGTGTATGGAAGGCAATCAAACAATGTGCCTCTCTCACATTGATGTTTCACTCTCTGTCTCTCCCCTTCCTTTCCACTCTCTCTAAAATTCAATGGAAAAATATCCTCATTTGAGGATTAACAATAATAATAATAATAATAATAATAATAATAATAATAATAATAATAAATAAATTTAGGCAAAAAACAGGGGATGTGATTTCCACCTCACATTTACAGGTGGTGTCTGTAATCCCTGGATTTACCTGTGGCCAGTACTGGACAGAAACAGGTTCTACTTTGCCTCTGAGATTTCCTGGAAAGAGATTATTTTAGAATGTCAGAGATCTCCAACTGATCTTGGGGTCATACCAGTAGCATGCTTCACTAATGGAGCAGAGAAAGAAACGCTGCAGGTCTCCAACCTGCCTCCACAGGAAGAAACAAGAACAGATCAAATTCCACATGTCTGCTTCAACAAGGTGGCACCCAGAGGCTCACTGTTACACAATCACTTTTGTACCTTGAATATAACATAAGACTGTGCTTTCCCAGACATGTTCCTCAGGTCTCTCACAGAAACACAAGGTCAAAACTACTATTTTTTTTTCTAAAAATACCTCGAAAGTCCTGTTTTGCTATGCATCCAAGAGAGGAAATAGAGACTTCTTGCGTGCAGAAGTAGTACTTGGGGATTTTTTCAATGCTCTTCAGAGGCTAATGGGACAACATACCTTGTTTGCATAAAAAAATCATTACATTAATCAAAGAGTAAGATCTTTGCAATGCAGTTCAGTGCTTTCTTCTTTATCTGATGAGGCCCATCCTGAATGCCAGATAATCCTTGATTTTTTATTGTATTGAAGGAGAGTCACAAAAATTCTAACAGAGGTAATTATATAAATTCATATCTGGCTTTGGGATGTATGATATTTATACTTTTTTGCTGTAGCTTTACCTTCTGTGATTTTGCTTGGATTAATAATAAAATTAGTACATTTGCTAAAGACATCCATAGGATTATTAGACTCAGAATGCTGGATCTGGGGCATTCTAAGTTGGCAGCAGCTAATCCAGAGAGGGAATAACATACATGGAAGGAGTTGAGAGGTAACATTCTTCACAAGAAGAGGTGTCTAGGGCAATAAATAACCCTTTCATCTACTGAAAATAATTTTCTATCCCTCACTTTGGGGTTCTCAAAAAGACTCTTTATTTTTATGTCATTAATTTTCCAGATTTTTGCCCTCTTTCTGGCACTGCCCCATCGGGGACCAGAGAGTGTTTGCTAAGGCTCTCTGCTCTTTCCTTCCCTTTCTGAAAGCTTCTTCCTACCTTACTCAGTCCTCTTAACAGCGCCTCTCAACTGGCCCTTCCTTCCAAGTGAGACAAATGACCTCAGAAAATGTTCTTTGCTTCATTGACAGAATTGCTGAATAATATAGGACGTGGAAGACTTGAAGCCATATGAAGTGAGGACTTAATGGATACGATTCATCTAATGGCTGCACTGCAGCCAGCCAGAGAAACAGCCTCTTGCTAGAGACTTCTACATATACAGTTTTCAGTCCTTTTGTTATTCTAATCTGTTGTAAGAATCTGTTCCAAATCCACTCACCATGCTCCTTAGCATAGTACCCAGATCAAGGACATAAGATTTGATCTAACCCAGGTCATTGCTTTTCACCACAGGAGCATCTTCAACTAAGTACAATTCAACTTCTCTGAATGCCTGCTTTAAGCATAGCTTAAATGGACCATGAGATTTCTTTCCCTCTGCACTATCTCCCAGCCATCCAGTCCTCTTTTTCTTCCCAAACCATATGGGCTACTGGAATTCTCTCCCACTCGTAAAAAATGAGTAGACTGATAAAAATTATATTCTCCCCACATGGAGTTGAGAGTCTAGGCAGAGTGACTCTATAGTAGATGATCTTGGTGGAGAGATGAGCCCTCACTTTGACCAATTCTTGAGCCATTCCTCACCCAACCTCATAGGACAATGTTAAATTAGAAATAGTCAGTTTTTTCCCCTCTATAACCGCCTTCATTTTGGTCACATGTATCAGACACAGGGGTTTTTCTTGGTTCATATACTATCTGTATCTCATCATTAGCTGATTAAGAAGATTTGAAATTCCTATTTAGGTTAGAACAGAAGTAATTGAAGTTCCAGGCTTGAAAACACAAGTACTAAACGAGCCAATCTGGGCCATGATCAGGAGTAAATTGTGCTGGATTCCTTTCCAATGTTCCTTTCATCATCATTCACCTCTGACTGTCCTCAGTTACTGACTGTATCTTTTTTTTCCTTGAAAAGTATCATTTTCCCTTGCACAGACGCAGGGTTTCCTATAGTGCTTCTCTTGTTCCCTTGGTACATTTCCTGTTTTCCATGCTGCAGCTCATCATCTCTTTATAGTTACTGTCACGTGTTGGGGCACCTTGAACTCCAGACCTGTGCAACCTAGATCACAGGTTAAGTCTTGGCAAACAGAATTAGCCTGCTTATAGGTAACCACAGCCCTTCAGGTTCACACTTGGCTTCCTGCTATTCTTTTATCTGTATATGTGTAAGTGCACATGTTTGTATGAGTCTGTCCTATAGTATCAATGTGGTGGCATAACATAGTGGTTAAAAACATGGGCTTTGGATTTGTATTCTGGCTCTAGAATGTTCTAGTCATATAACAGTGGGCAAGTTACTTAAACTCTCTTTGAAAATGGAGAACGTAACAGTGCCAGACTTATATAGTTGTCTTAAAGATTAAATGTAATAATGGATATAAGGGGTTTGAACTCACACTTTGTATACAGTAGGTTCTCAATTAATGGTAGCTGGACTAAGATATTTAAGGGTAAGAATCTGATTTCTTAGAACTGTTTCCTTCCCAAGCTCAATTCTATATATCCTTTAACAAAGAATGGTCATGCTAGATTCTGGAAGACTGCACAAGAAAGGGCCTTAGAGATTATGCTGTCTGATCCCCTCATTTTTTATTAGCTACCTGAGATGCAGAGATAGAGGCAGATTTGCCTCAGGTCATTTTGAGAGAATGTGGCATATCCAGAGTTAAAACTCAGGACTCATTATTCCTCTATTTCTTTTAGTCCAGTTTGTCTCTGATATAATTTTAAGAATGGCCTCTTTTTTGCATTAACTTTTCTAACACGGGAAAGGGAGTTACAGCCAGGTCTGTCCTATGGAGACCCCAAAGCACAGGGGGATTGCAAAAAAGGAAAACAGCCAAACATCCCGCATGTTAGAAGCCTGCGTTTGAAATGGAGAGCAAAGACATACATATGTGTGCACATCATGCACATGTCATCACACACAGATAGGTGCGTATTTAACATATGAACAAAGACAAGGCAAAGGAAGAAAATGCCCAAAGTTGTAGTGCAATGTGAGTTCATTACTGCTGAGTGGACCGATTTAAACAAATAAGGGAACAAACTTTTAGAGTCAAGAAGGCTTAACAGAGGATGACCATTTAAATATATTTTTTTATTGGTTTTAGAGAGGAAGGGAGAAGGAGAGAGAGAAACATCAATGATGAGAGAGAATCATTGATTGGCTGCCTCCTGCATGCCCCCTACTGGGGATCAAACCTGCAACCTGGGCATGTGCCCTGAACAGGAATCGAACTGAGACCTCCTGATTCATAGGTCGATACTCATCCACTACACCACACTAGCCAGGACAGAGGATGACCATTTAGAAAGACATGAAGACCATACTCTTGATTTAGCTCTGCTAAAACCGCTTTCCAAGCATTTAAGAACAATAAGAGCATCAGAGGACACCACCCTTTTTATCCCAGTGAAATCTGTTTTAGCCCCTAGGAATACATTTACAAGGAAGACAAAAAAATGTCCTTAAATCTTGCTTTCTGTGTTCTATAAATACAAGCTTTCCACATCTGTTTGGCTTTCATGCAGCTTCCTCAGTCATCGTCCCACACATTTACTGCTAAAGCAGTTACCACAGAAGGTTTTGACAGAAGCCATTTAGTAAAAGTGCACTTTCAGCTGCCAAAAATACAATGCAAACTACCCTGGCCAACTTCACACTCATGGGGTCGATCCCCCCCTCTGGCTTTCTTATAGTGAGGCGACAGACTGACCCTTGCCTCGGTGCATTTAATGAAGAACAGGCAGCAGATTTCAGTAATGGATCAGTTCCTCTCCTCAGCATGCTCGATCTATAATGAAAATGAATTACCGTGCTTTAGTTCACTTAGAATAACCAAGTATGGATTAGTCTTTGATTCTGACTTTGCAGATGCTCAAATCCTATTGTGTAAGGCCTTAGCAGGACACTGTAATGTTTCAGGTCTGGATGTGCTAAAGGAAGGTATGTTTAGATTAACCAAGTGTCCATTTATTCACTGACACGATAGGATTAGAATAATAGATCTTCCAAAACAATATGCCCTAGTCAGACTCCTTCTTATGTATGTACTTCACTTCACAGTTACTAGAGAAGTGTTCTTAGCAATTGCAGAGTTGCAAAACAGGCAAAATTTCTCTGCAGGTTCCCTGCATCCCTCTGGTTAGTGTCCTACCATCAATGCCACAGGACTCAAGGTGCTTTTGATGTACTCCTGCTTTGGTGACCCATGTAGATCTAGACATTACCTGAAGCCCAGCAACCCTCACTCCCATCCCGCCTCATGCTATAGCCCAATGTATTTTACTATTTAATTAATTCAACAACTGTTTATTGAGTAATTACTTACTAGGTAGTGGGTAGGTCAAGTGTTGCCTACTATTTGCCCTTCTAGGGAGGAAACACGTTTTAGAATCCTAGGCAATATATACAACTAAGAAGGCAGAGATGAGATTGTAAAGAGTCTTGTATACTATTATTGGGAAGGGTTTAGACTTTATCATTTAAGCAGTGGGTATCTATTGAAGAATTTAATATAGTCAAATAACTATCAGATTAAGAAAAATCACACTGAAGACAGTGTAGAGGACAAGGGTGTCACTCAGTATGAGCATTGTAAAGGGTGTAGTCAAGGACCAAAGTCAGTGTTCCTAGATAAGTAGTGTTAATGGTCAAACTCAAGCCAAGAAAAGGCCAAGGCCATGGCTTGTAAAATGTAGAAACTGTCACAGAATCCAGCCAAGAAGATGGCATTCATTGACCTAATGTGGGATTTCCTGACCCTGCATTCTAGTGAGGGCAGTTCAAGCCAGGAGTTCAGCCCTTTGGATGTGGCTAGAATAGATACCCTGAATGACCCAATGAAGGCTTCCTTCATTCTCATAAGGTGAGGGAACAGGAGAAAATGAAAAAAAAAATAGTAAAGCTAGAAGCAGTCTGACAGACAGAAAAATATTTGACAACACCTATACTCATGCAGGAAACTGCATGAAAGCCAAACAGATGTAGGATATATATATCTCAACTACTCTTGCAGTCTTGACTGAAAAGAAGCACATTGGTGGTAATGTCCAATGAATAGAGCCTGGAAAAAATGACTTCAGATTCTAGAACTGTCACATTTCAATTATTTCCAAATTACTCTCTCTTTTTTTAAAAAACAACCACAAACAAAACAAAAGTGGCATAGGGCAACGGGCCTGAAGAACACATGGAACCACTCAAGTTTCACCATTATGACTTGCGATGTATTCCAGAGGATAAAGTTTTCATCATAGATCTTTTTTATTGATTTTTTTCTTAGAGATAGAGAGGAAGGGAGAGGGAGAGAGAGATAGAAACATCAATGATGAGAGAGAATCATTGATTGGCTGCCTCCTGCACGCCCCCTACTGGGGATCCAGTCTGAAACCCAAGCATGTGCCCTGACCAGGAATCGAAATGGTGACCTCTTGGTCCCTGGGTCTGCATTCAACTGCTGAGTCGCACTAGCCAGGGCAATCATAGATCTTTGCAATGATCTTGTGTTACTATCTAAGGCAGTGGATCTCAACCTTGGCTGCACATTAGAACACCTGGGAATCTTTTTTAAAATCCTGATTTCTGGTCCTCGTCCTCCGGAAATCCTGTTTCTTTGTTATGGGGTGGGGCCACAACATTAGTAACAAAGAAACAGAATTTCCGGAGGATGAGGCCCAGAAACCAGGATTTTAAGAAGATTCCCAGGTGATTCTAATGTACAGCCAAGGTTGAGAACCACTGAAAGAAGTCTCAGAGCCAGTCATGAATGAGAGAAGTTTAGGTAACTATGAGTTTTCAAGGACTGCTATAACCAAGTCTCACAAACTGTGTGGCTTATACGACAGAAATTTATTGTCTCCCAGTTCTGGAGGCTAGAAGTCTGAAACCAAGGTGTTGGCAGGGTTGGTTCCTTTAAGGCTGCCCATGAAAATCTGTTCCATACATTCCTCCTCACTTCTGGTGGTTTGCTAGTGATATTTGTTGTTCCTTGGTTTATAGATGCATCACCCTGATTTGTCTTCATAGCTACATGGCATTCACTGTGTGTGCATACCTGTCTCTATCTCCAAATGTTTCTGTTTTATATGGACACAGTCATATTGGATTAGGGCACAGACTAATGACCTCATATTTTCATATATTTTATTAAAGGACTAGAGGTCCAATGCACGAAAATTCATGCAAGAGCAGGCCTTCCTTCCCCTGGCTGCTCGCACCGTCTTCCCTCTGGCACCCTGGACCCGGCCTTTGCTCCTCCAGCTGCCAGCAGGCACCTGGAACCCGGACTGGCTTTCCTCGGGTCACCCACAGGAACCTGGGACCTGGGCTGGCTTCCCTCCGACTCCGGCTTTGTCAGGAATGATGTCCAGAAGATGTCCAGTCTAATTAGCATATTGTGCTTTTATTATTATTATTATTATTATTATTATTATAGACCCGGTGCATGAGATTCGTGCACTGGCGGGGGGGGGGTTCCCTCAGCCTGGCCTGCACCCTCTCACATTCCAGGACCCCTCAGGGGATGTCCACAGGGAATGGGCCTAAACCGACAGTTGGAAATCCCTCTCAGAATCTGGGACCCCCTCGCTCCTTACCGCCCGCCTGCTCCCTGCTCCTTACCACTCAGCTCGCTGGCTGGGCCCACGGGGTGAGAGGTGGACACAGAGAATGCTATCTCACCCAATTGTGGGGAGGGCTGGCTGGCCTTCATCTGCCTGACCCCACCAAGGGAGGGACGGAGCAGGGTGTCCACCTCTCCATTCTCCATCCTTCCATCTGTGACACCTGTCACCTTTGCCAGGACTCCCCCAAAGTTAGTTCAGCTCAATCCCTGAATGTAAAAGGGCATGGGGGGGCAGGGTCCTTCACTCCAGTGCCTTCTGATTCCCAGAGACAGGACCTGGTCAACAGGACCTGATCTCAGGAAGGTAGATCTGTTTCAAGAAAAGTTGGGAATGCAGACTTTCATATGAGCCCTTATTCCAAAAGGTGGCAGTTTATTCACATTGTGGCAAAGACACCTTCAAGAGTAACATAAGTGGGTAAAGTCAGGGCCAAATCGAGCCATTTCCTCATTCAATCTCTCTGAGGTGCGTTGACAGAACCAAGTCTCAGCTCTTCGCAGGACACTTCCAGGTTTGTTTGTTTGTTTTAAGCCTAAAGGACAGTAGTCTGTCTCCATCCTTGTTCTTTGGGATTTTTTCAACATCAGATAAAAGGATATGTACATTGGGGCAATCATCTCAAGATACAATATTCCAGTTGCACCCATGTGACAACAGCGCCCCTCAGAGGGAGGGAGCTGACAGATGGGGAGCAGGGAATTCTGAAAACCAAAGCGATGACAGAGATGCTAAACCTTTCCTTCATGTGTCTGACACCCTTCTTCAGGCAGCTGGCAGGCCGGGTGTCTGCTGGACCTTTACCACTTGATGTCCTGGCAGGCTGCCCTGGGTCCTGCTAGGCGGTGTGCAGGGCCACCTGGGCCCAGGGGGAGTCACCTCCCTGCCCCAGCCACTCCTAGTACAGCTCCTGCACATGGGTGCTGGTCTCTGGGTGCCACACTGGAATGGCAGCATAGACGCCTTCCATCTGCCGCAGCAGTGCCCTGTCTGCACACCCGTTGTCAGCCTGGGCCTGGCCCCTGCTGCTTAGGAATGCCTCACAGAAGCCAGGACCTCCATGAAGTGGCAGGGGAACTTGCCCCTTTATAGCTTCAGGACCACTTCTGGGTGTTCCGAAATCCGTAAGCAGCCTCAAAGCGTAGCAGAACCTCTGTCCTTTTCAAGGGTGACCTCCTGGAAGTCTTTGTTCCTCAGGGTGCAGTAGGTGAGTACTCCCACGTCCTCGTTGAACGGCTCCTTGGCCATGTGCCTGAAGATGTGCGCCAGGTACCTGTCGGAGCTGGCACCCTTGTGGAGCCTCACCTCCTTCTTCATGTCTCCAAACAGAGTGTCCACATTGGCGTCATTCGAGACGAGGTCACTTTGCTCCATTATCTGGATAATTTCAACTGAGGTTAACACGCAGTCAGCACCCTGGAAACTACGTAAAGCTGTGGTAACATCTTCTCAAAGGGCCTTCAGTTTGTCATAACACAGGGCCACAATGACATGGAAAATTTTGTCTGGGGACAGGTTCTGCCATCTGGTGAAGTAATGATCTGCTGGGGATACTTGGCCATTCAGAGGCGGGGGTGATGGGGTGACCCAGAAGATGCTCTACATATTGGTCCCAGCCAGGGCAGGAGGAGGTAGGCATGGGTAGGTAGGGCTCTTCCTCACGGTGCTGGCAGTGCCAATACACAAATTCCTTCTGACTCTCCAGGATGCTGAAGTCCGCAGCTATCTTCATGTCAAAAACAGTGCACCCCAAGGCTTTTGAGGAAGCTGCAGAGCCTTCTGGATGCATCAATGACACTGAGGCTGAATTTAGCAGCAAAATAAGGCAGAGGCTAAGGACACACGGACACTGCCAGCACCTTGTACTGTGAGGTATCACATTTCTTATTAAGGTTCAGAACATGGAAGAAGTCCTTGGTGTTCTGTTGAGAAACTTGGACTCCTTCATCTGCGGTCACACAACTGTCACATGCCAGGCAGTCACTCAGAAATATCTTGGCATCAGCCAACTTTTGGAATTCTCCCTTCTCTCCATTCTCCTGAGCCAGACTCTGGATGTTGACTGCGGCATTCTCTTGGTCATCAGTTTTTGTTTTTTTACTACATTCCTTTCGTGTGCACTGATCACACTTCATCTGGAGTGGGGCGGACGGGGGCAGGCTCAAGTGACCTGGAGGAAGCACAGAGAGAGCAGTCAGTCACTGCTGGTCACCCCTGGTGCTGCTGGTGGTATCCTTTCTTCCTTGTGTAGTGTCTAGGGAGGGGAAGTGGCCCCAGTGCCTGAGGCCGAGTTCGAGGAGGCCGGCAGCGCTATCAGGATTGTGCAGACAGTGCCGGTCCGTTGGTGCCTGGCCTGTCCTCTTCAGATTCAACCTGCAGGACTACTAAGGGAGCCAGTCCAAAGGAGGGGAATCATCCTCAGTGCCTGAGGCCGAGTTCCAGGAGGCCAGCACTCGCTGTCGGGATCGTGCTGGAGGCGCTGGTCCATTGGTGCCTGTCCTGTCCTCTGGAGATTGAACCTACAGGACTACTAAGGAAGCTAGTCCCCAGTTCCACCACGCCTCCATCACCAATTGATTGGAGCCTGAGGGCCAGCAGGAAGGACCAAGAGGCCTGCCTTTCAGCTGCTCTCCAGTCCCTAGGCCAGTCACTCTGGTTCCCTGGTAACCATCCCCTGATCAATGGGAGCCTGCGGGCTAGGGGAGGGACCAAGCAGTCTGCCTTCCACCTGCTATCCAGTTTCAGCTGCCACAGATTCACTGGAGCCTGAGGGAACCTGGTTCCCCGCTAGCCATCCCCTGATCAATGGAGCCTGAGGGCCTGGGGATGGACCAGTCATCGATTTGATCGTTATGGACCCAGGGTTTTATATATTAGGATGGTTGATATACACTATTGTATTAGTTTCAGGTATATAACATAATGATTCAACATTCATATACATTACAATGTGATCACCATCATAAGTCTAATGACCTCATCTTGATCATCTGCAAAGACCCTATTTTCAAGGTCATATCTACAGGAACTGCGGGTTAGAGCTTCAATACCTTTTATGGGGGCACAATTCAACCAACCAGTAATTGTCTATATATTCTCACTAATTTAGTCCTTCTGAGGTACCAGTTATTATGTTACATACTCTGCATATACAGGGTAGGACAAAAGTAGGTTTAAAGTTGTGAGTATGCAAAACACAGCTTATTCTTGTATTATTATTTATTAATTATTGTATTATTTTCCATATGAACAACTGTAAACCTACTTTTGCCTCACCCTGTACATTCCATCATTTAACCTCCACATCAACTCTTCCAGGTTAGCATTATTAAAGGGTTAAAAGGTAGGCCAGAGTTCAGGCTGACACACTGGGTCAAATGAGGGAATGGCAACTATACAGGGAACAAGGACAAATGTTATTTATTGTACAAACAAGAGTTTAGTGCTTTTCCGAATGAATAGAAAATCTGAAAGTCACAATTTGAAAATCAATCCATACAGCAAGGACAAGTACAAATCCAAGTGCCATAAGTAAGAAACGAAAAACATATTCTCACTCCAAGGTCCAGAGGTATCTTCATGCTTGTGACCAGTATAAGGACAAGCAGTGATGAATCAGAAGTGAAATCCAGAGCATAGATCAGAGATTACAGGAAAACTGGGGTTTGGAAAGCTGTTGGCTCAGCAACTAGAGAGACCTGGATATAGCCAATGAAACTAGATATGATCTAGAAAAGGACATTGTTTTTGATATTCATTTCAGATTCACTTTACACACACATAAACCCTGATAAATTTGTCAACTGATCTATAGGTAGGTAGATAGAATATATATGATAGAATTGCCTAGTGGTTTAGTGCAGGGGCTCTGGAGCCAATTATTTGGATTTCCATCCAGGCTACATTATTTCCTGTGCTGTGACCTTAGGGAAGTCACTTAACATCCCCATATGCCTTGTTTTTCTTATCTGTAAAAATGGGGATAATTATAGTACCTTTATCAGAGAGTTTTAATTAGTTTAATATATATATATATATATATATATATATATATATATATATATATATATATATTACTTACAAAGTTTTCATAGCAAACATTCAAGAAATGTTAACTATTATTGCACATAAAAGTATAAAATACATAGATTCAAATAAACACATATACAGTAAAGCCTTGATATTTCCAAGGTATATGTTCAGAGACTTTCACATATTCCAAATCTGTGAACTTACAGTATGTAACTTCTTTTTTAAAATATTGCAAAGTGAAACTTAATACACTTCATGATTTCATAACAACAGGGCAATAATCATCTATGAAGCTATGAAAATAAAAGTGGCCACTAAAGAAACTATTATTTTATAGTATTAACTGCACACTAACCAAAACCTGCAAATTTGAACCAAAGAGGATGAGTAAAATTGGCTCATATGGTCATCTGGGATTCCTGTACAGTACAGGAAGTACAAACACTAGCCCATCTGTCTCATCCTGCTGGAAACCTATATCTTACTTGAAATTAAGGAGCAAGGTACACTTTATCCTTTCCTCACAGTCTGTACTATGATTCAGTAAAGCAAAGGCTGAGCACCTAGTACATACATATATCATTTGGAAGTAACCAGAATGCTTTTTCTCTCCAGCCTCACATTGTTAATATTTTTCAGTCTATATTCAGACGAACTCCCAGAAAATGCTAAGTCAGTCTCCACAAGTAAAATGTTATAGGCAAGCATGAAAACAAGACAAGAGAAAAATGACAGATATCGAGAACAGAGATTAGACAAGCAACCTGAGAATTATGGAGGTTACTGAGGAAGATATTACAAGCAATGACCAAAGACATGATTGAAGGAACTGTTTCTGGGTTTTAACACTAGAAAGACTGAAATTTAGTATATACCTATATTGCCCAAAAGCAGTCAAAATGACTGCATTGTGAAAGAATAATATCGGAGCACTCTTCACTTATGTTCCTTAGCTTTTCCAATAACTCACTTCTATTCGACATTTCTTTCATGAATTTAGGGCGCAAAAGAAATAAAATAAACAACTTATTAGAACAAGTATCACTGCATAAAGATTCGAATAACAAGTACTAGTTTAGCTTATTGAGCAATTGCAACTTATCAAGTATCGACAATTTATCGTGTACTTGTATGTTATCATGTGATGGTAATCGAAAAAAATGAAAACTGTTATTTCAATACAGAGCCGAACTGGTCATATAAGAAATTTACTCAATTCAATAATAAGAGTCATAATTTCCCCAAGCAGTCAAAATGACTGCTTTTGGGCAATATAGGTATAACACACATATATATATATATACCGGAAATGAAGGAGGGGGAGGTAACTACAATTATTAATAAACGCATTTATATGTTGTACAAAAAGTCACAAAACTCTAAGACATTGTGTCCTTATATACATAATTGTTTTTCTAATTGAAATTAAAAAGCAGTCAAAATGACTTCCTTGGGCAATCTAGTGTTAAAAAAAGAATATGAAAAGAGATCTGCATTTAGACATAATCTGACAAAAACAAATTTGTATTAGGGGGACGAACAAAATGCCTACAAGTGTCCATGGAGAAAAGTAAACAGATTATCTCTAAAGCTACAAAGTTTAAGCTAAATTTAAACATCTCAGATACATATTATATTCTAAAAGGCAATAAATGAAGCAATAGCAACATAATTTTCAAGGGTGTTAACTAAGAATTATATGCTAAGACTAATGGTCTTTCATGTGTAAAGGAACAATGTCAGATAGTCAAAGGCTCATAGGACAGTAGAAAACCTTAATTATACTATCATACATAATTCCTTAAAACAAATACTTGGACTATATGACCACTGCCCAAACTATGAATGGACAATTAGAATTCACAAAGAGGGAAGTAATGACATGAAAAGACTGATTCCTTTGCTACCATAGTCAAAGACCCAGCAGCCTAACATTAACACTAGCAGTGCAGTAAGGTGTGGTAAAAAAGAACATGGAAACTAGGCATCCATATTCAAAAAAAGTGATTCTAGATAGCCCTTACACTCTTCATAAAAATTAACTCAAAGTGGATTATAGACCTAAATGTAAAACACAAAACTATAAAACTCCTAGAAGATAACATAGGAAAAACTCTAAAGTTGGCAATGACTTTTTCGATACAACATCAAATGCTCAATCCATGAAAGAATGAATTGATGAGCTGGAATTCATTAAAATTTTTAAATTCTGTACTGTGAAAGACACTGTCAAGAGAATGCAAAGACAAGCCAAAGTCTGAGAGAAACTACTTGTAGAAGATACATCTAACAAAAGACTGCTTTCCAAAATATACAAAGAACTCTTAAAGCTCAACAATAAAAAACAAACAACTCAATTTAACTAGAAAGACTGAAACTTAGTATATACCTATATTGCCCAAAAGCAGTCAAAATGACTGCATTGTGAAAGAATAATATCGGAGCACTCTTCTCTTATGTTCCTTAGCTTTTCCAATAACTCACTTCTATTCGACATTTCTTTCATGAATTTAGGGCGCAAAAGAAATAAAATAAACAACTTATTAGAACAAGTATCACTGCATAAAGATTCGAATAACAAGTACTAGTTTAGCTTATTGAGCAATTGCAACTTATCAAGTATCGACAATTTATCGTGTACTTGTATGTTATCATGTGACGGTAATCAAAAAAAAAAAAGAAAACTGTTATTTCAATACAGAGCTGAACTGGTCATATAAGAAATTTACTCAATTCAATAATAAGAGTCATTTGATTATTTAAAATCCCCCCCCAAGCAGTCAAAATGACTGCTTTTGGGCAATATATATATATATATATATATATATATATATATATATATATATGAAGGAGAGGGGAGGTAACTACAATTATTAATAAACGCATTTATATGTTGTACAAAAAGTCACAAAATTCTAAGACATTGTGTCCTTATATACATAATTGTTTTTCTAATTGAAATTAAAAAGCAGTCAAAATGACTTCCTTGGGCAATCTAGTGTTAAAAAGTAGACCAAAGACGTTGACAGATACCTCCCCAAAGAAGCTATACAGACGGCAAATAAATATATGAAAAGATGCTCCACATCATATGTCATCAGGGAAATGTACAATAAACAACAATGGGTGCTACTACAAATCTATTAGAATGGCCAAATTTCAGAATACTGACAGCACCAAATGCTGGCGAGGATGTAGAACAACATGAACTCTTACTCATTGCTGGTGGAAATGCAAAATAGTACAGCCGCTTTGGAAGACAGTTTGGAAGTTTCTTATAAAACTAAATACACTCTTACCATACAATCCAGCAATCTCTTTTTTAGTATTTACCTAAATGAGTTCTAAACTTATGCCCATACAAACACCTGCACATGAATGGTTATAGCTTCTTTATTCATAATTGCCAAAACTTGGAGGCAACCAAGATATTCTTCAATATGGGTGTGAACAGATAATTAAATGATAGTAAAGCCAGACAATGTAATATCCTTATGCATTAAAAAGAAATGAGCAATCAAGTTATGAAAAGAGTTAGGGAACTTCAATGCATATCACTAAGTAGAAGAAGCTAATCTGAAAAGGCTACATTCTATATGATTGCAACCACATGACATCTATGGGGACAGTAAAAAGACCAGTGGCTGCCAGGGCTTACATTGAAGAAGGGATTAATGGGTGGAGCACAGCATATTTTTAAGGCAGTAAAACTATTCTGTATGATACTGTAATGGTGATATATGCCATTATACATTTATCAAAACTAACAGAATATATAGTACCAAGAGTGAACCTAATGTTAACTATGGAGCTTGGATGAATATGATTTGTAAATATAGGTTCTCTGATTGTAACAAATATATCACTCTGTTGGGGGATGTTGATACTGGGGGAGGCAATACATGCGAGGAGATGGGGGTATATGGAAACTCTCCGTATTTTCTGCCCAATTTTGCTGTGAACCTAAAACTGCTCAAAATGTTAAAGGCCTGTTTTAAAAAGCGCATCACATGTATTTCAAATATGAATTTGTAAGACATTAAATGGCATTTTAATGTCTTTTTGAAGACCTTTCTATGTAAGCATTTATTTGATTACAGCAGAATTAGCATTTTATCAATTGTTTTTTATAGTAAAAAACAATGGCATTGGACTCACTATGTATGGCATAACTTTACCTCTTCAAGAAACACTGTTCAGAAAATTTTAAAAGCATAAGCATTTCATCTTAATTTTTAACATGTGTAATAAAAATCAATATAGGAAGTAAAAAAAAAAAAAAAAAAAGAACGTAGGACTGGTTGGGGAAAGACCTGTGTTGAAATCCCAACTATATCACTATTATTTGGTTGTGTGAGTCAGTAATCTGGTGCAAACTATATTTATATTCATATTTATATCCATATTTATAGTAAACAAACTTAAGCTAATTTGAGCTAATTTGAGCTGAATTACTTTCCCTGCAATTTCTCTGAGCCTTAGTTTCTCCTTTTATAAAATAAAGATAACAATGATATCCCAGGTTGACAGTGAGTACAATAAATAATGTAAGTACAGTATATAGGAGCAAAATACCATTTTAACACTAGATTGCCCAAGGAAGTCATTTTGACTGCTTTTTAATTTCAATTAGAAAAACAATTATGTATATAAGGACACAATGTCTTAGAATTTTGTGACTTTTTGTACAACATATAAATGCGTTTATTAATAATTGTAGTTACCTCCCCCCTCCTTCATTTCCGGTATATATATATATATATATATATATATATATATATATATATATATATATCAGGGGCCCGGTGCACGAAATTCGTGCACTGGGTGTGTGTGTGTGTGTGTGTGTGTGTGTGTGTGTGTGAGTGTGTGTGTGGGAGTGTCCCTCAGCCCAGCCTGCCCCCTCTCACATACTGGGAGCCCTCAGGCTTGACCCCCATCACCCTCCAATCACAGGATCGGCCCCTTGCCCAGGCCTGACGCCTCTGGCCTAGGCGTCCGGCCCGGGCAGCAGGGACCCGCAGTGGCAGAGGGTGGCTCTGTGATCGTGCGGGCTCCGCCACTGCCCCTGCAGGATGCCTCTGACTGAGGCGTCCGGCCCGGGCAGCGGGGACCCACAGCTGCAGCGCCCCGCGATCGTGGGCTTCGCTTTAGGCCCAGGCAAGGGACCCCTAGCTCCCGGGACTGCCAGCTTCAACCATGCCCAGCTCCCATCGCTGGCTCCACCCCTACTTCCTGCTATCACTGGCCAGGGCGGCAAAGGTGCCTGATTCTCTGATCATGGCTGGGGGGCAGGGCAAAGGCGGCCCCAGGGCCGCCTTTGCCCTGCCCCCCAGCTCTTAGCTCCCCCCTGGGATTCTGATCACTGTCAGTGGCAGGGGGCTTCTTCCTGCTTTCCCTTTCTCCTGCTTTCCCTTTCGCCTCCCTGCATTGTGCCTACATATGCAAATTAACCGCCATCTTGTTGGCAGTTAACTGCCAATCTTAGTTGGCAGTTAACTGTCAATCTTAGTTGGCAGTTAACTGTCAATCTTAGTTGGCAGTTAACTGCCAATCTTAGTTGGCAGTTAATTTGCATATAGCCCTGATTAGCCAATGAAAAGGGTAGCTCGTACGCCAATTACCATTTTTCTCTTTTATTAGTGTTGATATATGTGTGTGTGTTATACCTATATTGCCCCAAAGCAGTCATTTTGACTGCTTGGGGGGGGGGGGGGAATTTTAAATAATCAAATGACTCTTATTATTGAATTGAGTAAATTTCTTATATGACCAGTTCGGCTTTGTATTGAAATAACAGTTTTCATTTTTTTTCGATTACCGTCACATGATAACATACAAGTACACGATAAATTGTCGATACTTGATAAGTTGCAGTTGCTCAATAAGCTAAACTAGTACTTGTTATTCGAATCTTTATGCAGTAATACTTGTTCTAATAAGTTGTTTATTTTATTTCTTTTGCGCCCTAAATTCATGAAAGAAATGTCGAATAGAAGTGAGTTATTGGAAAAGCTAAGGAACATAAGTGAAGAGTGCTCCGATATTATTCTTTCACAATGCAGTCATTTTGACTGCTTTTGGGCAATCTAGGTATATACTAAGTTTCAGTCTTTCTAGTGTTAAAATCACTTGTGACATAAAACTACATAATTTTTTTATTGGCCCTTAAACAAAGTCCTAATTCATCCAGGTATTTAAATACACCTCATTTTTCTACAAAAATAGAAAGTCTTTGCCTGATTTGGTAGATCCTCCAAAATCAGAACACTTTATATATCTACTAGGGGCCCGGTGCACGAAATTCGTCCACTGGGTGTGTGTGGGGGAGGGGGGGAGTGTCCCTCAGCCCAGCCTGCCCCCTCTCACATACTGGGAGCCCTCAGGCATTGACCCCCATCACCCTCCAATCGCAGGATCGGCCCGTTGCCCAGGCCTGACGCCTCTGGCCTAGGCGTCCGGCCCGGGCAGCGGGGACCTGCAGTGGCAGCGGCCCCGTGATCGTGGGCTTCGCTTTAGGCCCAGGCAAGGGGCCCCTAGCTCCTGGGACTGCCAGCTTCGACCGTGCCCAGCTCCCATCGCTGGCTCCACCCCTACTTCCTGCTATCACTGGCCAGGGCGGCAAAGGCGCCTGATTCTCTGATCATGGCTGGGGGGCAGGGCAAAGGCGGCCCCAGGGCCGCCTTTGCCCTGCCCCCCAGCTCTTAGCTCCCCCCTGGGTTTCCGATCACTGTCAGTGGCAGGGGGCTTCTTCCTGCTTTCCCTTTCGCCTCCCTGCATTGTGCCTACATATGCAAATTAACCGCCATCTTGTTGGCAGTTAACTGCCAATCTTAGTTGGCAGTTAACTGCCAATCTTAGTTGGCAGTTAATTTGCATATAGCCCTGATTAGCCAATGAAAAGGGTATCGTCGTATGCCAATTACCATTTTTCTCTTTTATTAGTGTGATTCTTATTTCTAACTACCCTTACTAACTTTTCATCCCAGCTTTCGTTCCTTCTACATAGCTCATGCCCCAAGTAGATCACACTATACATTAAATGTAATTTTCTTGGTCTAGACTGCCTAAGTCCTTTCCCTGCCCCTAATCTATACTCTATTCGCCTATAAATTCCACCTTTGCTAAGACAAAATTCCTAATTTTCTAAAGCTAAATTTTAAATTGATAACTTAAAAATTACAATCATATTATTTTATTATAGTCATATTGTCAAATTTATTGCATTTCACAATACTTTTTACTACGCCATTCACGGTTTCAGATGTATTTCTATCTCATCTTCAAAAAAAGTGTAATTTCCTTGGGAAAAAAATATTCTTCATGAGGAGTTGTTAATGATGTGAGAAATGCTTATTATTTGGTGTCAAATAAAAAAAGCAGGATAAAAACTGTATATACAGTGTGGTCTCTACTACATAAGGATGAATAGAAAGAAAAGAAGCAAATATGCTAGAATAATGATTGTTTTCCTCTGGGTGGTAGAGTTATAGTTGACTTCTGTTTTCTGCCCTAGGCTTGTCTATTTTAATATTTTTATAGGAATGTGTACTTTTAAACTCAGGAAAAATGTTTAATGGAACAGATGTTTTAATTATTCAACCATATTTTACTGATAGTGAAAATGTGTTCAAGCAGCCATTTAAGTGTTCCCTCTTACAACTGCATCATAGACATATATGAACAGTTCCTTGGTTTTCTCTCAAATAACATTTCTGTTGAGAATTACATGTTTCCTATGCATATCCTTAAACCTCAAATTAAATACCTATATTGGTTAGAATGCTTTTGATTTTTAGTGAGAAATAAATCTAAATAAATCTGTCTTGATAAAATAGAGTATTGCTTGGCTCAGAGATTCTAAAATATGGCTAACATTAGACAGAATATGATCCAGAAATTCAAGATACCATCAGTGTTCCAACACTGTTGTCATGAATATCTCTATTTCTGTCTTCCTTAGCCCTCAAGCTTTGTCCTTTGGCTATCTCTCCTCAAAGTGTCAAAAACGGCTGCAGTAATAAAACCATGCATTCTCAGAGAACTAAACCCTATGGAGAGGAGAAAATCTTCATCCCAGCATTCTCAGCAAAACTGCTGAGGTTCACTATGATTGGTCTGAATCACGTCATGTGCCTACTCATGACCGATTTATTAGGTGAATGCCATACACTGATTGGCTTAGGCCAATCTGGACCAACCAGAAGCTTTGTATTGAATCAATACCATGTAAGTCACATAGCTGAAAAGGTGAGAGGGATAAGGAGAGGGTAATTTGTAAAGGAAATTCCGAGTATTGTTATATAAAATAAGACAGAATCAATGCTGGATAGCAAAACCAGGAGAGTGGACTAAGCAATTTCTGTTGCACTCAATAATATGTATTTCTCTCTTGATGCACATGTTTGCACTTGCTGGAACCTGGCTGAAACAATTTAAGGAGTGGAACATTCTTACTTCCACATAGAGCATCTAGGGTGGATTATTCACATCATACATTGACCCACCATGGAATATGGTGCTTTATTTTTTAATATACCAACAAATTTTATTGTCCGACTAAGAACCACTACTTTTTCTTCATATTTTTCAATATATCTCCAGCAACAGCTGGAAAAACTGTTTGTTTGTTTTTTCAATTAAAACAATGCCATATTTTTATTAAAGCTAATTAATACTGGTGTTTCTGTTATTCACTAGTTAAGGACTTCCTCACATATATTATATACAATTTAAATTTTTGCCTTAGCAAAAAAAAATTTAAATCACTAAAAATAAGGACTTTTTGGATGACCCATGAATAATATCCAAAACTGGGATTATTTTAATCATCTGCAGTATGTTAGATTAAACCATATGAAACTGCCAATATTTGACTACTTTTTACCCAGACCAAAAGCAATTTCATGTGGCTCAGCATAAAATACATACACGTAAACACACATATATATAAGCATCCTGATAATTAGGAGTACAGTAATAGTTTGGAAAACTATCTATGCAATTTGATTCCTTTATATGTTACTAGAGGTCTGGTGCACAAAAATTTGTGCACTCAGGGGGTCCCTAAGCCTGGCCTGTGCCCTCTCGCAGTCTGGGACCCCTCGGGGGATGTCCACCTGCTGGCTTAGGCCCACTCCCCGGGGGATTGGGCCTAAGCTGGCAGCCAGACATTCCTCTGGAAGCCCAGGAGCCCTCAGGGGATGTCCACTTGCCAGCGGGGAGCAGGCCTAAGCTGCAGTCGGACATCCTTAGCACTGCTGAGGAGGCGGGAGAGACTCTCACCACCACTGCTGTGCTGGCAGCTTCAGCCTGCCTTGTGGCTGAGCAGAGCTCCCACTGTGGGAGCACACTGACCACCGAGGGGCAGCTCCTGCATTGAGCATCTTCCCCCTGGTGGTCAGTGTGTGTCATAGTGACCAGTCATTCCCAGTCATTCTGCTGTTAGGGTCAGTTTGCATATTACCATTTTATTATATAGGATAGAGGCCTAGTGCACGGGTGGAGGCCAGCTGGTTTTCCCTGAAGGGTGTCCTGGATAAGGCTGGGGGTCCCGCTGGGGTGTCTGGCCAACCTGGGTGAAGGGATGAGGGCCATTTTTAGGCTGGCCAAAACCCCCAGCGGGGACCCTCACCCCATGGGGTTGTAGTCAGCCTGGCTGAGGGGCTGGGGCTGAGGGCTGTTTTCAGGCTGGCCACACCCCCTTCAGGGTGGAGGTCCCCGCTGGGGTGCCTGGACAGCCTGGGTGAGGGGATGATGGCTGTTTGCAGGCTGGCCGCAGCCCCTTCGGCAGGGGGGGGGGTCCTGCTGGGGTACCTGGCCAGCCTGGGTGAGGGGCTCATTTTCAGGCTGGCCACACCCCCTTAAGGCTGGGGTTCACCCCTGGGGTGCCTGGCCAGCCAGGGTGAGGGACTTATGGCTGTTTGCAGGCTGTTCAAGCCCCCCAGTGGGGACCCTCACTCCATGGGGGTGTGGCCAGCCTGGGTGAAGGGCTGAGGGCTGTTTTCAGGCTGGCCACACCCCCTTCAGGGTGGGGGTCCCTACTGGGGTGCCTGGCCAGCCTGGTTGAGGGGCTGAGGGCCATTTTCAGGCTGGCCACACCCCCTTCACGGTGGGAGTCCACACTGGGGTGCCTGGCCAGCCTGGGTGAGTGGTTGATGGCTGCTTGCAGGCTGGCCAAGCCCCCCAGCAACCCAAGCTCCAAGCCTCTCCTTTTTTTCTTTTTCTTTTTTTTTCAGCGCCTCCTTGAGCAGAGGCCAGGGCAGGCTGGAAGCAGGTATCTGGGATTTCTTTATCTTCTATGATTGAAACTTTGTAGCCTTGAGCAGATCCCAGGGCTGGACAGGGCAGGCGGGAAGCTTGGCTTCCTCCATCACTGGAGGCAACCCAAGCCTCCTGTTTACTCCAGCTCCATGGCCTCCGCCATCTTAGTTGGGTTAATTTGCATACTTGCTCCTGATTGGCTGGTGGGGGTGGCTTGTGGGTGTAGCAGAGTGGCAGAGTGATGGTTAATTTGCAAGTTTCTCTTTTATTAGTGTAGTTGCTATGACTGATGGGAAAGGCAAGAAAAAATACATATTCATGGATATACAGAAAAAATGATGCAGTGCAATTCTTTTTATAAAAAAAGCACTTTATAACCAAACTGTATTGTTGTTCTACTTGGTCTTATCTTCTTGTAAATTCAAATGTGCTGAAGCACTCTTGTGGTTTCTTTTCAATACACTTACTGAGTGACCCTAAATGACCTCCACTAACACCCTCAATTTCCTTCTCTGTCAAAGCAGGTAGGCAGCCAGCAGCTGATGACTGGGTGACTCCATGACCCTAACAACAGAATGACAAATCTAGTTTCCCAAGAATGGGCAAGCTGACAGAAAGGAATCATTCACATCTGCCCACTAGAAACAAACAGAAAGTCCCAATACATATCCCCAAAATGTCCAGCTGCTAATGATTTAACAGAATCTGACCTGAATGAGAAAGATATATCCCACCAAATATTCTGTTTGTTTTGTTTTTAAAATATATTTGTATTATTTTAGAGAGGAAGAGAGAGGCAGAAAAAATATCAATGATGAGAGAGAATCATTGATCAACTGCCTCCTGTGTGCCCCACATGGGATCAAGCCTGCAACCTGGCCATGTGCCCTGACTGGGAATCGAACCATGACCTCTTGGGTCATAGATTGATAGTCACCAATGAGTAACATCAGCTGGGCTCCCACCAAATATTTTTGAAAAATATTAGAGCAGAAATCTTTATTGCCTCTTTATCTAGTATCCTTTTTTGATAATCCAATTTATACCAGCCCAGAGTTCTCTTATTTTCCCTGCCCTTAGATATTGAAGCTGGCTAAGTAGCAATAAATAGGGACAAGAGAGTTTCTTTGCAAAATAGCTTCACAAGTATAGCAATCAAAAGATCTATGTGAAAACTAGTGTTTTCCTTGCCTTTTTGAGATCTTAAGCGGCCACAAACTTTAGTTTGCTGCCTTCCTTTCCTAGCAGTCCAAAAGAACAAGACCCTCTCTGAATTATTACATTTATGTGTTCTTCTCTTAGAGTAGCTGTAACTTCAGAGGATTATCATGGTGAGTACAGACACGAACTGGAACATATATTTTGGGAAACTCTCTATATTCAGAGTTTCTAGTACACGTTAAGTGACCCTGTGCATTGTCAAATTATAAGAGATGCCAATGTAGCTGAAGTAGAGAAAAAAGAAGGCAGAATGAGAAGGCCACAGAAATCGTTATATCAAGTCAACTATGAAACTGTGCCCCCACCCCCTACTGACTTCACCTTCACATTCCATAGGGGCACAGTTGACAAAATAGGGAAAATTTAGGAAGTAAGTTCCTATGTGTGTATAAGTGTTTGTGGTGTGTGTGGTGTAGTGTGTGGTGTGTGTGTGTGTGTGTGTGTGTGTGTGTGTGAGAGAGAGAGAGAGAGAGAGAGAGAGAGAGAGAGAGAGAGAGAGAGACATGTGTTTTGATGTGTTTGCAAGCAGAGAATGATTTAACATATTGGACCATATGGTTGTGTTTTTACTCAAGATATGTCTTAATAATTACCAAGTTGGAATCGATTTGATTAAATGGGCTATGGTTGTCAATTATATGCCACAGATACCAAAAACTCGATTTCTCAAGATTATGGCTAACTGGGCCATGCAACTTATCATAAAGGGAGCAGCAGTCACCTGTTGTTTTTTTCTCTCTCCCTGAAAGCTCAGAAATGACAAAAGGTGATACTGAAAAGAGAAACGCAGACATACTTAAGCTGGAGCCAGGAAAGAGAAAGTCATTCTGTTCTAATTAACTCTTCCTCACCCCATCAGGAATGAGAACTGTATTTTCTCAGCCTTTCTGTCAAACCAAGGTGTGAGGATGTAACACAAGACTAGTCACAGCCTCTGGAGAAGAAAGTCAAGTTGAGAGCATTACTGGCCAATATTGTATCCCAGGAAACACACGCAGCCTGCATTTAAGAGCCCATAGGAGACTGGTGTTTGAAATTCAATCTGTTGAGTCAGAAACATTTCCTGTCATATTGTGTCCACCATCCAATTTGTCACAAGTATGGCGTAAGTCGGTGGAAAATGCCTCAAACTCACTGCTACCTACGAAGTGTCATGGCAGAGTAAGTGAGTATCTATATACAGTGTTCCCTTCTAGGGGATACCACAAGAAGACTTATTTGTACAAAAATATCCTTCTATCCCTCTCCAAGTCTCTCAGCTCCAGCATGCCTTTATGCTTGTCATTAACACTATCCCAAATAATATTTAACACTCTTCAGAGTCATGCATATTTTAACAGGGTTAAAACATTCTGGCTCTAGCTGGTTTGGTTCAGTGGATAGAGCATCGGCTTGTGGACTAAAGGGTCCCAAGTTTGATTCAGGTCAAGGGCACATGCCTGGGTTGCAGGCTTGACCCCCAGTAGGGGGGGCGCAGGAGGCAGTCAATCAATGATTCTCCCTCATCATTGATGTTTTTTTTCTCTCTCTCCCTCTCCCTTCCTCTCTGAAAGCAATAAAAATATATTTTAAAAAAAAAGAAAAGGGAAAACATTGGGTTATTGAACATATGACTTTTAGGCACTTATGAAAGCAGCCAATATAGGTTGGCTAAAAAAATCATGTTCATTTCTTTTTTTCAATAGTGTTACTTACCTGGCAGATTTGCTGAATGCTACAATTAGAGTTATGTAGATTACATAAGGAGATGTTTTAACTTTGGCAACTACACAGAATGATGATTAGATTCAGTTAAGCAGATACTTGTGAAGTCAGGTGACCATTGTCACAGAATGTACCCCAATGAATAAATCAGTGGCAACCTGTTTCTGTCATAATTCATATACACCCTATCAATAACTTGGGGTTAATCACAGAAAGTCCACTGATTTACCACATTTATGAATCAAACAAATGAAACAGATAATTAATATAACAGAATTATGTTTCAAAGGCATCTCAGTAGACTAATATGATGGATCAAGTGATATAATTTAATAAAGGATAGTTCTTCCCTTAGAAAGAAATAATCCTTCCTCAATGGGAGGATAATTTAATAGGCTCTCTGATCTATGACCTGGCTAAGCCAACCCAGAATAAGAATTTAGATGTGGGCCTTATATTGTCAGAGGAACACTGACAACCAGAAGAAAATCAAAAAAATGGGGCTAAGTAATTCTAAAACTATGACCTATGAAGGATATATGAAAACCTGACAATGTCTAGGTGGCAAAAGAAAACAAAGAAATGGAAGCAGAAGTTGAATAAAGATGATAGTTACCTATCTGAAGAGTTAACATGTGGAAAAAGATATAAACTTATTCTTTGCAGCCACTGGAGGAGGATTAGGAGCAATGAGAAGTTAAAATGAGGTACATTTCAGTTCAATATAAGGAGGTCCATGGACAGAACACAATGGGTTGGATTATATAATATTGAACTTCTTTGCTCTAAAAATATTTAAGCAAGCTAAATGACTACCTGCCAAAGGCATACTAGTGTACATTTCTGTACTCGGTGGAAGCTGGAAGACTGGACCAGAGGACCTCTAAGTTCCCTTCCAAGTCCAAGATTCTATAACCCACTGATCTTATTTTTTGAAAATATTCACAACAAAATTTATTTAAAAAACATCTTCCCTTGGGGCTTAGGTATCTGTTTATTGTAAGATAGCTAGCATTATCTTCCAATTAAAGAGTTAACAGATATTTAAGTCAAGTACCTCTAGAATAATGATGATAATTGGTAGTTGGTAAGCAAAATAGAGTATGAACTATAGATATTTGATTTAAAGATTTTACAAATATATTAATAGTACTCATGTAAAAAAATACACAACTCAATTTTGATTATTACAGAATGGAAATATGAGCAGGGATAGCTGTGTTTATTATTTAATTCCTCTCCATTCAGAGAGTTAGCAAGAATATACAGAAGACATGTCCCACAAAAGACACTTTGCTATGCACTGGGTTTTATTTAGATGCTACCTATTTCCTCAAGGAGGACACAATTCAAAGGTAGTGGTGGACATAGGCATTAGGAAGGTGTTTTGCTTGAAGACTGGAGGCACTCCCTCAGCTTCTAGCTTTACTTTTTTGTTGTTGTTAATCTTCACCCAATGATATCTTTCCATTGATTTTTAGAGAGAGTGGAAGGGAGGGGGAGAGACACACAGAGAGAGAAACATTGATGTGAGAGCACATCGATTGGTTGCCTCCCACATGTGCCTTGACCAGGGCAAGGGATCCAACCTGCAACCAAGGTACGTTCCCTTGACCAGAATTGAACCCTGGACCCTTCAGTCTATGGGCTGACGCTCTATCCACTGAGCAAAACCAGCTAGGCAAAACTGTAGCTTTAGACCTAAATAGAGACAGCACTTTAAACATATTAATGGCCTCCAGACAGGAGCACTATTGCCTCAATGCCTATCAGTACCATTACAGAAATCAACTTTTAGCTCCTGAATACTTCAACATGAATCTTCTTTAGCTTCTGAGATTCTGACAACTTATGATGACCTCAGTTACAATCCAGACATGATAGAGACACATAATGGAAGTTTTGATGGGAAAGGTATGCATTTCACATT
Organism: Myotis daubentonii; assembly: GCF_963259705.1. Classification (NCBI taxonomy): domain Eukaryota; kingdom Metazoa; phylum Chordata; class Mammalia; order Chiroptera; family Vespertilionidae; genus Myotis; species Myotis daubentonii. The sequence continues at coordinate 32,447,909 of NC_081861.1, read as the reverse complement.
ATGGAAGAAGGTAAAAGCATTGGGATTCTGACTGAAGAATAAGGCTCTAAACCAGTGTTTAACTCATGTCCCATTACATGGTTGGTACTCAACATATATGTGATAGATGAAGAAATGACTGAATGATCGGGCAGATGGAGGGGTGCAAGCCTGTTTCTAAAATAACGTCTATATGTAATGATACCCCATTTGTCAGAAATCCAATAAGAATTTAAATAATAAATATATATATATATATATATATATATATATATATATATATATATACATTTAAAATGTTTAATTTCAGGATTGATTCATAGTGTGATCTTAGCAAATTTAACCAAGAAATATTTTCCTGATTTTTTTCATTTCCATTATCTTCAGTTAGAATACGTTTCCAAAGCTCTTACTCTATCCTGAATGCAAGGTGTCTTACTAGTTGAACCTCATGAAAACTACCAGGTAGAAAGGATCGGAAAAGCAGATTAAGAATAGAATTTAATGCATTTTGCTTACCATGTAGATTCCTGGTGTCTATCAAGTAAGCTTTTGTCATCATGTGTTTATGTTCTAAGGGTGATTATGTCTAATTTTTTATTGAGTGTTAACACATGTAATTACATAATTACAATGTGCGGTTATGCAATTATGATGTATGATTAAGTTAATATCACCAGGTTGGTGTATTTTCAGAGGACTGTTGGAAGGAGATATGATTTAGTCTCTAGTAGCTCGCAATACACATATTCAAGGTGCATGTGTGCACTCACATGCAAGCACATATGTGTATGTGTGTGTGCATGTGCATGTGCTCATGTGTATATGTGTTAATTTTGGGTGGGAGTTACAGAGGATAGTAGAGATCAGTATCATTGGTTCAGATTGGAGAACAATAAGGCAAACAGACGTGACCATTACTAAGGGATTTTCCACTCTGGTTTCAAACCAACATTTTTTGGAGTATTTTAAACATGCAGATGGCTAGCCTCAAGCTAAGCTTAATATATGTGAAAAAAAATATATCCAAGGCAAGTTATGTGGGTGATTCATAAAATAATTAAACAGTTTCTAAAATGAATTACTCAGTAACTATGGTATATATACTGAGTGGCCAGATTATTATGACCACTTGATGTTGGTAGGCAAATTAGCTATAATTTTGCGCTGAAGTTGCTAGAGAGCCAGATCGTTATAAACATCTGAATAGCACAACATACCTAAGTATCATTGCTGATCAAGTTCATCCTATCATGTTGATGGCGTATCCCAATGCAGATGGCTTCTGACAAGACAGTGTGCCATGCCACGGTGCTCATATTGTGCAGGAGTGTTTTCAAGAACATGAGGGAGACTTTACCTTGCTTAGGTGGCCCCCACAATCACCAGATCTCAATCCAATTGAGCATTTGTGGGACAAAGTTAAAAGAGCCATCAGGCAGCTGGTTCCACAACCATCAAATCTCACAGAACTGGACAGTGCTATTCATCAGGCATGGTGTCAGATTCCTTACATCACCTTTCAACATCTCGTGGAGTCAATGCCAAGAAGAATCGCCGCAGTATTGAAGGCAAAGGGTGGCCCAACGAAGTACTGATGGGGTGGTCATAATAATCTGGTCACTCATTGTATATATAAGCATATAGCCAGATTAATTTATAAAGCATCTATCACAATTATTTTTATAATCTTACAAATGCTCAATATCTATTTCTTATGCCACAGGCACAGGTTTAGTCCTATAGCAGTGATGGCGAACCTTTTGAGCTCAGCATGTCAGCATTTTGAAAAACCCTAACTTAACTCTGGTGCCGTGTCACATATAGAAATTTTTTGATATTTGAAACCATAGTAAAACAAAGACATATTTTTGGTATTTATTTTATATATTTAAATGCCATTTAACAAAGAAAAATCGACCAAAAAACTGAGTTCACGTGTCAGAGGTTCGCCATCACTGTCCTATAGCAATTGTTTCCAGAATGTCAATGGTATGAATATCAGCAAGGTTATATTCTTTGATTTCCTCAGCCATTCAAGAAAGAAATGTTACAAGACACAAAGTTCTAAAGACATGCGCACATGAAAAATGATTTGCATAATGTAACAACTGGGGATCTATGTGGCTGCTACTTTTAAGGTAGATCAAATTTTTGAACACTATATCCAGGCTAGCTCCATGTTAGATGGTTCTTAATGGACCTTTACATTTGTGATGGAAGTAAAGCAGAGACTCATCCTTCTGGAAAGTGAAGTTAAGAGACACTTTCTTAACAATGGAGAAAAACCTCACTCCATTAACATGTCCAACATAGTATTTCTGTCACTGTACAAATAAAATGATAGCTCAAAGTCTCATGTGCAAGAGATGGCACATAAGTTATTAACTTTTGACAACTTTTTTACATGTGTCATATTGGTTTCTATTGCCTCATCAGAGGAAATCTTGGTGGTTCATTTTTACTTGAATAAAATGTAGCCTCTTCACTGAATCTGAATATGCAAAAGGGATTCATTTCCATATGGTTTTGAAAATTGCAGAAATTATATAATTTTATTACTGAGAAATTAATCTATGAAGTTTTCAATCCTTTATGGATCACCCTGTATTTTTTAAAGCACAAGGTTATTCTGATGGGTATACTAGAGTACAGAGGCAGCCTATAAGCAAGATTTTCCATATATCTAAAATAAGTGAATTCAGTCTTCACAGAAAGTTCACTTTATTTGCTCTCATCTGCCAGGATATTTCCACAATTATGTTCACTTGGTAAGAGCCTTTTCAGAGATTTGTGTTTTATAAGTAGATTAAGGTGCTTTTTAATTCAAGAGAGGTAACAGTAAACTAGTATACATACCTTTTACCTGATTAACCTATCACTAGTAATTTTCTCCTAAGGACCACAGGGCCCTGAGTGGATAACATGAAACTTAGATGGATTTGGTTTTCCTTAACTATTATTTATGGAGCAACTATTCTTTGTCAGATACTATGCTGAGCCTGCCGAGGGAAATGCCTAAGATTAATCAACATGGCCTTTGTTCAGAAAGGAGTTCATAATCTAATGTGGGAGACCTACTTGTCTGAAAAACTATTTTGATGGGTAGAGAGAGAAAGGAGGATTTCTGGAGCCAGACACACAGCTGGCAGGTTCATTGCCAATTTCCCTCAATGGATCATGGAAGGAGGTTTTCCTCAAATTTAAATAACCCCTATTAGACCCAACAAAAATGAGGTATCTATTCATGAATTCATAATAATATACATATTATTTTCAAAGGACTTCAGCAAGCTTTCCCCCAGATTTGCTAACAAAGACAGATATATTTTATTCCTTACTCAATTTCTTTCAAAAATATTCAACTAAAGAAGAAAGGGACAACTTCATGACATTGACAGGATTTGAATGTGTCTGGTCTGGAAGAAGACTTAACATGACCATTTGTAGTATTGCAGACCAACTTTTCTAATTGGTCTTATCTATAATAATAAAAGCCTAAGCAAACATCACAACCAAACGGATGACCAAACAGGCTGCGTGGGGCAACTAGGCCGGCAGGGGGGTTAGTGAGGGACGACCAAATGACTGAACAAGCAGGCTGCGTGGTGTGACCAGGCCCACATGGTGGGCAGTTGGGGATGACCAGGCCAGGTGAGAGGGGCAGTGAGGGGCAACCAGGCAGTGGGAGCAGGTGGGGGCAACCAGGCTGGCAAGGGAGGCAGTAATGGGTGACCAGGCCAGCGGGCGGGGAAATTAGGGGTGACCAGGCCAGTGGGAGGGGGGGCAGTTAGGGGCGATCAGGCAGGCAGGCAGGTGAGCGGTTAGGAGCCAGTGGTCCTGGATTGTGAGAGGGATGTTCAACTGCCAGTTTAGGCCCGATCCCCTAAACTGACAGTTGGACATCCCCTAAGGGGTCCCAACTATTCTTTGTCAGATACTATGCTGACAATTATGGAGCAACTATTCTTTGGAGCAACTATTCTTTGTCAGATACTATGCTGAGCCTGTGGAGGGAAATACCTAAGATTAATCAACATGGCCTTTGCTCAGATAGGAGTTCACAATCTAATGTGGGGGACCTACAGATTGGAGAGGGTGCAGGCTGGGCTGAGGGGACCCCCCATGCATGAATTTCATGCACCAGGCCTCTAATCAGCACTAATAAAAGAGAAAAATGGTAATTGGCGTACGAGCTACCCTTTTCATTGGCTAATCAGGGCTATATGCAAATTAACTGCCAACTAAGATTGGCAGTTAACTGCCAACAAGATGGCGGTTAATTTGCATATGTAGGCACAATGCAGGGAGGCGAAAGGGAAAGCAGGAAGAAGCCCCCTGCCACTGACAGTGATCGGAAACCCAGGGGGGAGCTAAGAGCTGCCCCCCAGCCATGATCAGAGAATCAGGTGCCTTTTCCGCCCTGGCCAGTGATAGCAGGAAGTAGGGGTGGAGCCAGCGATGGGAGCTGGGCACGGTCGAAGCTGGCAGTCCCAGGAGGTAGGGGTCCCTTGCCTGGGCCTAAAGCGAAGCCCATGATCCCGGGGCCGCTGCAGCTGTGGGTCTCCGCTGCCCGGGCCGGACGCCTAGGCCAGAGGCATCAGGCCCGGGCAAGGGGCCGATCCTGTGATTGGAGGGTGATGGGGGTCAACGCCTGAGGGCTCCCAGTATGTGAGAGGGGGCAGGCTGGGCTGAGGGACACTCCCCCCCCACACACACCCAGTGCACAAATTTCGTGCACCGGGCCCCTAGTCCTATATAATAAAAGGCTAATATGCAAATAGACCGAATGGCAGAACTGAACAATCGGTCGCTATGACGTGTGCTAACCACCAGGGGGTGCGTGCGGAACATAGTGGATATTGGCAGCAGGTGGCAGAGTGCAGAACATGGTGGGCATCAGCCATAGTGGGATGGTGGAGCAGGTGAATGGGGGCGCCAGACCAAGGCGGGGTGCTGGTTGCTGTCATCGGGGCAAGCCTCTGGTGGTTACTGAAAATTCTTTGCTCCCACGCCGCAGTCCTGCCCAGCACTTGCACCCACTGCCAGCACCAGAGCTGCCACGCACACCTGCTGCCAACGCCCGGTACCAGCCCTGATTACTGGGTGCTGTCAGAGGATGCGAGTGGCAGCTCCCTGCCCTGATCGCCCCTGAGTGCTTCTCCACCTCCCCCTGCTCCAGAGGGGCAACTGAGGCAGCAGCCTCCACTCACACCCACTGATGGTACTGGCCCCGGTTGCACCTGCTGCTGGCGCCAGCCCCAATTGTTCTGTGCCGTGAGTGGATGTGAGCTGGACCAGTACCATCAGCGCATTGGAGCAGCAGTGGTGGGAGAGGGGCTGCTAGCAACAGGGATCAGGGGCTGCAGTGGGAGGGGGCAGGCAGGAGTGCAGAGGATGTCCCAAGACCCGGCCCTGTGTCCACCACAGCCTTGAGGCCCACAGTTCCTTTCAAGGTGCACAAATTCATGCACTGGGCCCCTAGTCTTATAAAACTATACATAACACATTGTTGATTTACTATTTTCACTGGATTCAACTGGTTTCTTCTTATCATTCCTCTACTAAAATATTTTTAATGAGTAAAAGCTCAAAAGGAAATCAATAAGGAATTTTAATAAAGAATCTTTGCGAAAAGAGACACCACCAAGAGTAGAAGATCAACAATCTGACAGCTATCCACAAACAAAAACAGCTCTGGGAGAGATCTGAAGTCCACTTAATACAATATATATGGATCTGGAGGGTATCATGCTAAGTTAAATAAGTCAGATGGAAAGGAAAAAAAACCTATGATTTCCTTAATATGTGAAATATAAACCAAAAAGTAACAAATGAATTTATAGATGTAGACAATAGAATAGTGGTAGAGGTGAACGGTGGTGGGGAAGGAAAAATTGGGCAAAGGGGGTCAAGTACATAGTAATGGAAGGAAACTAGGTTTTTGGTGTTGAGCATACAATAGAGTATACAGATATTGAATTGTAATGTTGTATACCTGAAATTTATAATCAATGTTACCTCAATAAACTTAAAATTTAAAAGAAAATTGCATAACATAGTGGAACAAAAATCTTAAGAATGACTGAGCAAAACCAATAGGAAAAATAGTTTTATTTTGCCTACATTATTCCATCCCAAAAACCAACATTGCTCAGTGCCTATTGCAAACTTCTCAGTTCAAAGGATTTTCCTTCACAAGGAAAGGGAGAATGTGTTGAGCAACCAGATTCCCTAGCCTTTTGGGGTACCACATGAAGAACCCACTTTAGTTTCACTCCATTTAGAAACCAGCAAAGCTGAGAAGTATAGAAAAAAAAAAACAAGAACAAAAAGCAGGGGCTACCAACATCAGCTTTGTAGTGGGATCAACCAAGGTGACCTGCTCTGCAGAGCATCCCAGCAACTTTCACTGTTGAGGAAACCAATGCGCAGCAAACCAATGCAGACACCCTGCAGATTTCACCAGTTTTTGTTCCATGGGTATTTAAATTTGCTGATGCCAGCCACATGAGCCCCCCACCTTGCTCCTTATCCCCACACCACTTCCACACTTCCAACAGAGCCCATAAACTATACCAGCAGCCAGCCCAGGCATCTGTGGTTGTGTGTGTGTGTGTGTGTGTGTGTGTGTGTGTGTGTGTAAGACAACAGCGTAGAACCACACAGCTAACACTTCACCATGGTGCACACAATTGGGGGTAGCCCCACCAGTTATGCATTTGCATGTTGCTGGCCTGATACCTGTCACCAGCCTCCATTGTTGTGTGGACATACATGGCAAGAACTTATAACCTTGAAAATGTACCAGTATGTCAGTAGCCAAGGCACCCAAGCTGCTTGCAGGCCAGAATTTTGCCCCATCTCCTGTTACTCTCCTGTACCACTGGGATCCTCTGCAACTACCCACAGATGTATACCTCCCTGCCTTCATCTACACCCTCATCACCAACTAACACTTCCATGTGAACACAATAGGGATACTGTGTAGCCATAAGAGTGTACCCTGCCCTAACTGGTTTGGCTCAGTGGATAGAGTGTTGGCCTGCAGACTGAAGGGTCCCAGGTTCGATTCTGGTCAAGGCCATGTACCTTGGTTGTGGGCACATCCCCAGTAGGGGGTGTGCAGGAGGCAGCTGAATCGATGTTTCTCTCTCATTGATGTTTCTAACTCTCTATCCCTCTCCCTTCCTCTCTGTAAAAAATCAATAAAAAATATTTTTTTTTTAAAAAAAGAGTGTACCCGGACAGAAAGGACCCCCATAGCTACTTGTCACTGGCCTGCACCACTAAACTCATCTGCTGCTAGCCCCTCCATCCATGCACCTGCACACTCCTGGTCTGATCCTTGTTTAAAGCCTCCACTGATGCGTGCTTGTCTGTGTAGAGGCTGTATAGCTATAGGAGAGCACACAGATATTCAGGGTGCCTATAGCTGCATGTGGGTCCAGATTCAGTCTTATCTACTATTACTAGCCTGCACCACTGTGCAAACCTGCTACTAGCTTCTCCAGCAGTGCATCTGCATGCCTCCAGCCTGACTCCTGATACTAGTCTCCACTGCCATGTGTCCATGGTGAGAACCAGCAGCCATGGTAGTTAGTGAATGCTGACAACTTAGGCCCCTAGCAACTGCAACCTGCAGTTGGCCTTGACCCTTGCTGCTTTTCTTGGCCCCAAGCTTGTGTTTGTAATTGGCTCCAGCTACAACACAGGCATGGTCAGTTGGCCCCCATAGACAAGCAGGTGCACACCAATCAATCCAGCCACCATCAGTGTCTGCTGTGGTTCTGGTCCCTAGCCATTGGACCTGGATTTACAGCTGAAGAATCAAACTGTCTTTTCAACCTCTGTGTATCCTCTGCAGCACTCACCAAAACCCACACAGTTGTTAATATTGTGGTAACATGATCCAATAAGTAACCATTCCCCGCGAAACTGGGGCCACCAAGTACCCCTCATATTTCTACCCTGCATTGCTAGATCCAGGGTCACAGCATGCTCCAGCATGCCCTCGCCAATACTCAAAGGTCGTTCTTTTTTAAAAATATATTTTTATTGATTTCAGAGAGGAAGTGAGAGGGAGAGAGAGATAGAAACATCAATTATGAGAGAGAAACATTGATTGGCTACCTCCTGCACCCCGGGCATGTGCCCTGATCAGGAATTCAACTGTGACCTTCTCGTTCATTGGTCAATGCTCAACCACTGAGCCAGGCCAGTTGGCCAAATGTCTTTATCAATGTTAGTAGTAGCTGTTTCTTCAAATGCTCAGTCACCTACACAAAGCTGCAGAAATTATGAAGAATCAAGAAATATGACTCCATCAAAGCAAAACAATAAATTTAGTTACTGACCCCAAACAAATATAAATACAGGAATTGCCAAACAAATAATTCAAAATAATTGTTCTAGAGATACTCAGAGAGCTATAAGGGAACAGAAATAAATGGTTTAATCAAACCAGAAGAGCAGTATAAAAACAAAATAAGTTTAATAAAGATATAGGAAATACAAAAAATACACACATACAGAAATTTTGTAGTCATAGAATACAATGACTGAAGTAAAGAATTCAATAGGGAGCTTAAAAAACAAACTGGAATAAGCAGAAGAAAGAATCAGTGATCTCAAAGGCAGGTCATCTGAAATGATCTAGTCAAAGAGGCAAAAAGGAAAAATAATGAAAAGGAGTGAAGAAAGTCTATGGGACTTAAGAGGCACCATTAAGAAAAAAACAGTCTACTCATCATTGGAGTAACAAAAGAAGAAGAGAGCGAGAAAGGGGAAGAAGCATATTTAAAGAAAATAATGGCTGATAAAAAATCCCAAACCTGGGAGAGACTTGGATATCCAAGTCCACAAAACTAATAGAACAACCCCAAATTTCAATCTAAAACAAAGTTCTCCAAGACCCATTATAATAAAACTGTCATGTCACAAATCAAAGACAGAGAAAGAACAGTAATGATATTAAATATGTCAGATCCCTAGTGATAAGTAGGAAAAATATGTACAGTACTTCTACACAGAAACTTACATACCAATATTTAAAAATGAAAACCCTAAATAAAAGGAGGGATATGCCACAGCTATGGGCTGGAATACTCAATACTTTAATATTATAAATAAGATAATTCTGTGCATAATTGAAATGAAATGCCAATAAAAGCCTAGAAGGTTTTTCAGTTGTGGGAATTAACAAATTGATTTTGACAGTTTCAAAGAAATGCAAAAGATCAAGAATAACTGAGATAATCTTTAAAAGATAAAATTAGAGGACTTATATTACTAGACATTAAGACTTATTTTAACAAATCTGCCATATTTAAAACAAAGGGTTTTCTATAACAGTAGGCAAATTAAAAAATCATAGCACAGGTCCCAGAAACAGAACCACATATATAAGGAATTTGATTTATGTCAAAGGCAAGATGACATGTAATGCCACTGATAAATGACAGTGTTTTCCAAGCAAGTGGAAGAGATCAATTGGTCATACATATTTTAAAAAGGGAATTTAAAAAATCTTTATTGTTGAAAATATTAAAGATGACCCCCCTTGTTCCCCATCATCCCCTTCTAGCCCACCCTGACCCGATACCCCGCCCCAGGTCTGTGTCCATGGGTCATGCTTTTAGGCATATAAATTATTTGGTTAATCTCTTCCTAACTACCCACCCTGACCCCCATTGACTACTATCTTATACCATATACAAAAATTAATTTTAGAGAGGTAAATGGCTAATAAACTGATGAAAGACAGTTAAATGCATTAGTTAGGAGGGAAATGCAAACTCAAACCACAAAGAGATGCTGTTACACATATATACAAAGTGGCTGTAACTCAGATTACTATAATAATACCTCAAAAATTATAAATAGAATTACTATATGACCTGGAAATTCCACTTCTAGGTATATACCAAAAGTAAAATTAGAAGCAGAGACTCAGATATGTGTACACCCATGTTCATAGCAGCATTATTCACAATAGCCAAAAAGTAGAAAAACAACAACAACAAATGTCCATTGACAAATGACAGGTAAACAAAATGCGGCATATACATGCAATGAGATATTACAAAGGAGTGAGTCCTTTAAAAAGAAGGAAATTCTGACAAATGCTACAATGTAGGTGAACCTTAAAATGTTATGCTAAGTTAAATAAGCCAGACATAAAAGGACAAATATTATATGGTCCTACTTATATCAGGTATTTAAAATAGTCAAATTCATACAGACACAAAATAGAAAAGTGGCTATCAGGAGCTAGGGGAGGAGGGGCCTGTAGAATTATTGTTGGACAGGTACAGAGTTTCCGTTTGGGATGATAAAATAATATGGATACGGATATAGGTGATGGTTGAAAAACAATGTGAATGTACTGACTGCCACTAAAGTGTATACTTGTTGGGGAGAATGTAGAACAACTGGAACTCTGAAGCACTGCTGGTGTGAATACAAATTGGCCCAACTCCTTTAGAAAAATTTTGGCACTATCTATGAAATCTGTACATAACTATTCTCTATGACCCAGCAATTCTACAATTTGGTTTATTCACAACATAAATAAACTGCTGCTACCTACTGAAAGATGGATGGATCTCACATCCAATCCTGAACAAAGCAGTACATATTTCATGGTTTCATTTATATAAATTTTAAAATAAGCAAAACTTATCTATGGCATTAGAAATTAGGAAGGACCAAGAACATAGGTTATCGCCTGACAAGGGTGGCTCAGTTGTTGAGTGTAAACCTATGAACCAGGAGGTCAGGGTTTGATTCCCAGTGAAATAAGAATTTTAGGGGGATATAGACAGGTTTAGGAAATTTTTAAATTAAGGGGATCCATGAAAAAACACAGGGCTACAGAATTGCAAAAAGTTACATTTTCATTAGACAAGAAAGTTGGGGGAGGCAGCAGTTACATTTCCATAAGACAAGGAAGTTGGAAGTAGCAAAAATTACACTTCCATAAGACAAGGGAAAGACAGAAGTTACATTTCCATATGATAAAAGAACTGGGAGTAACCAAAGGTCTATATTTACAAAATAAAGAAGGAGGTCCTCACATGTCCCATGTGTGATTTGACCTCTGAACTCAGGAGTTACTATCATGACCAAATCAAAGGGGAATAGTAGCCAATCAGAGGGGATATCGAGGCACAAAAACTACAGCCTTTATAAACCAGGAAAAAAGGAACTTGATGAGACTCTCCCCCCCGCCCACGTGGGAGTCTGTGCTGTGGGATTCTTTCCTCTCCCCACGTGGGAGTCTGTATTGTTCTTCAATAAATTTCCACCTTTTCTATACCGTCTTCCGTCCGTGGATTCATTTTTCAGCTCTGATGGACAAAGAACCAGGGGAAACCATCCTGCCCAGGGAAACACTGCATGTTTCAGTCCAAAAAATCCCGTATGACCACGCAAGTCACATGCCAGGATTGTGGGCTCCATCCCTTGTGTGGGGCATGCAGAAGGCAGCTGATCAATGATTCTCTCTCATCATTGATGTTTCTATCTCTCTTTCCCTCTCCCTTCCTCTCTGAAATCAATCAAATAAATAAATAAATAAATAAATAAATAAATAAATAAATAAATAAAATAAGAATATAGGTTACGTTGGGGGTGACTGTGAGATAGTGAATAGGACGGGCATGAGTGGCCATGTGGTGTTCTGAAGGTATTCTGTTTCTTGATCTGAGTAGTGGTTACTTTCTGAAAATTGATAGAGCACTGTACTTATGCTTAGTGCACTTTTCTGTCTATATGCCTCTCCTGAATACAATTATTTCTTAGAAATCAATCCTCTGGGGTTTTGAACATTTCAAAATGCAATCTAAACATTTCCTTTCATCTACCCAACCATGTAACAGAACAAAGGAAGCTTTCTAGAATTCTTCCCTCAATGGAAATGGTTGAAATTGGCCAAGGTTAATTCACTTGAAAACACATCTACATTCTAAAATTGGAAAGCAAGTAGCAGATTTTGTATCCTTGGGCTTAGCCACTCATACTTAATCCTAAGCAGTATCAAAAGAGCATATTCTCTCAGTAGGCAATGAACTATCAAATTTGGATGCAATTTATTTGTGATGAAATTAAATTTGGTCACAAAATGCATCTGCCACACACACACACACACACACACACACACACATGTGTGTGTGTGTGTGTGTGTGTGTGTGTGTGTGTTGGGGGGGGATTTATAGGAAAAAGAAAGCAAAACCACTTTAACTCTCCAAGTTTACACAAAAGTAGATAAACTCCTAATGGTTAACAGTATGGAGTATGGGCATTTATTTTCTAAACATCAAACAACAGCAATTTTGGATGATAGAAGTTATTCAACCCTAATACAAGTCAATTTTTTTTTGCTTCAGAAAATTATACAAGTATTTCTGTGAAATTTATAGCTTTGTATTTCAGAGCTATCCTCATCTTTAATTAAGATAAATTACCACAGCCTAAACTCTTTTGAATAATCAAGAAAAACTAAATCAAGAGAGGAATGAAGAGAAGACATTTTTTTAAATGTGGGGAGTGGAAAATTTGGGAGAGGAAATTAAATTGAGTCCACTGAATAGAAAAGGTCAAGGGAAAGGGAAGATGAATGAGGAGGAAGAGAAAAAGTGGACACTGAGTGAAGAGAAATAAGAGAGAAAATAAAGAGAAACAATCAAGTCAGTCAGTAAGTAAAATATAGAGGAGAGACCAGTGGAAAGCAAATCATCAGAAATCTGATGTTAAATAAAGCCAACACAAAATAAACTGCAAAGTAAAACTCCAAATCACTGTAAAAAATTTTCACACTTTATAAAAGAATTGTCCTAGAAAAATTTACCACTTCTACCCTGGCCAGTGTGGCTCAGTTGTCCCTTTGCATGAAAACGTCACCTGTTCAAGTCCTTGTCAGGGCATGTACCTAAGCTGTGGTTTGATCCCCAGTCTGGGTGCATATGGGAGGCAGCAGATCAGTATCTCTCTCTCTCTCTCTCTCTCTCTCTCTCTCTCTCTCTCTCTGTCTCTCTCTCCATTTCCCTCTCTCCCTCCCTTCCTCTCCGCTCCCTCTCTCTCCCTTTCTCTCTCTCTAAAATTAATAAAAACATATATAATTTTTAAATTTCCCACTCCGAACACCTCCAGCCCTGCCACAGAGCACAAAGCTCTACCTACTGCACTCTTTTTAAACCATGGTAATTCTTTAAATTGAAGAGGCCTTGAGATAACACAAATCAAGAAACCAGGAAGTGTAATGAAGAGTTAGACACAAATACTCTCACAGTCTAAGCTTGCAATATTATCTCAAGGTACTAAGGATACAAAAGCAATTCACCACGTTTAGCTTCTGAACCAGAAAATCCACATATATTTATGAGTAATGGTAAAAAAAGATGATCCCCAAAACATTCTAGGAGGTAGATTCCCTCCAAAAGAGCTTCAAATTATGAACAAAAAGAAAAGAGAGAGTTGCAACATTTTGCCTTTTATTTGAGTCCACTTTATCTCATTTTGTATTAAGAAAATTCAATTTGAAATCCAAACACCCAAACCTGGTACAAAGGTAAATAAAGAAGTTATTATTTCCCTTACAAAGCTGAGTTTCCCTTCACAAAATAATTCATAGGAAGTTTCATTAGATTGTACATTTAAGTGTCTTTTAACAGATTATTAACTCCTTTGCAGAGAGGCTGAAAGCTAAAACTTAGAGTCACTATTCTCCGAAGACTGAATCAAAATGAGGAAATAACAATAAAACTTAATAGAAAATATATAATTGAGTGACCAAAATGTAGTTGCAAATATCCATTCAAATACTTGGGAATGAAATAATGAGGGAAGCTGCTATGACTGATCACTGAGGAAGAATAGTAGAAAAGAGAGAAGAGAAAGTAATGACAAGGCAAGGGAGGCAGAAAGAAACCAAGGGAGAGAGAAGTTTTAGAGAAGGAAAGTACATTAGATTGCTACAGACATCCATCAGCTCTTCATTTGCTCCTTCTTAGGGTTTACATTATTTGTAACTGCATCAAAACATCCTAATCAGTATTAATTAATCAGTAGGGGAATTAATTCAGTAAAATTCAAGTGAAACCACAAAATAGAACTGGACTGCACTAATGTATCAGACATTTGTTATATGCCACTTCAGGAACTCCTGTCTCCCGGGATTTTGGCCATTTGTTATACCCTGGCTACCAACTGGACAAATTATTCCATGTGGAGTCTGACCTACTCCCTATGGACAAACCTGAGAGGTCCTATCCTCTTTTACAGAGGCTCACCATTTTTTCCAGGGTGTGAGAAATCAGGGAACTTCTTAGAGCACAACTCCAAAGTGTATGGAATATTAAGGCACCATAGGCTGAACTTTGACTAATGGGAAATAGGCGCTAGAGAATAAATTATTTCCCTTTCTTTTTCTAAATCCACTGTCAATAGAAGTAGCTGTTTATACAGCTTCTCAGAAGACATCCCCAGGAGCTCCTGATATCAAGTGGTGACCAGTTTAATCCTTGTATTGACTCTCCCTCCTTCCTGTCTCCCTCACCTTTTCCCTTATTCCTTTAATGGCCACCATTGAAGTCAACCCAGGACTCCCTTCTTCATTGGTGGTGTCCCCTGAGGTTAAATGCCACAGAATTTGTTTCATTTAATAGCTACTTTTAAAAATTCAACTTGAACTACATATTGAGGGAATGAATCAACCATTTACTCCTCACTGTGTAAAATAGTTATTCAACTAAGTAAATGAAAAACTGATAATAAACATGAACTATCTGCAAATCATCTCCTTTATTTATATATATTTTTTGCATTATACACTCCTTATTGCTAAGGCCATTTGACTACATGAACCCCACCACTGAATATCCCTACAAGACCATGCACTACCAGTAATTGGCACTCATTAGTCAACAGAGCCAAATATCAACAGTACAACGATTGAAATTCCTTTTGAGAGCCAAATTTTTTAAACTTAAACTATATAGGTAGGTACATTGTTATTAACTTAATTAGGGTACTCCTAAGGCTTAGGAAGAGCCACACTCAACGGGCCAAAGAGCTGCATGTGGTTCGAGAGCCGCAGTTTGCCAACCATGGCAATAGACCAATTTTACATTGATTTCCTTTAGGATCTTCGTTCCTGCTAAGGACTTTAGGAAATTCAGCCAATCTGAAATAGTAAAGGCAATAATGACCGCCAATATTTCAAGTAACGCAACCTATACTGCCTTTCATATGATTCAATAGGTATTTATTCAGTTAATCAATGGTAGAGTAACTTATTTGTTCATTAATGAAGCTCTAAGTCTTGAAACATTAAGCGTTATCTTTTGTAGGCCAATGATTATGCACTATTAAATTGATGTTTGTTATGAAAGACTTTTAGAATCTTAATTATGATCAATTACAGATCCAAGATAATTTATCTATTGCTTGAAGGTTGGATTAGTGTTAAGTGGGTCCCTTTGAGTACTCATAATTGATGATTATGAGAAAAAAAATCTGGAAGTGATACACCTTCCCCTTTAAGCGCTAACATGGTTTCACACCTCCAGCTAATTCAGATTACCAACCTAAAAGAAATCTATGTACTTCTTCCAGAACCAGACTTGTACCAGTATTAGACAGAATTATCTCTCCCCAGTGTGTGGTATATTTAGAAAATAATAAAATGGCTTTCCTAAGAAATAAAAAGGTAACATCTAGATTTTAATTTTCTTTCAAATCATATTCAATTTTCCTCACATCCCAACAAGTCAAAGTTAATAAATTTTATCTATTAAAACAAATTAACACACATATAAAAGCCTATCAGTGTAGATTTTTTTAAAAATGCATTCAGACGAGTATTACCATGGTTTCCAGTTTTAGAAAATCAGACATTAACCTAGATTCCAGCAGAAATTCTCATAGAAGTCTAAATTACACAGCAAATACTAAACAGACCAATTATTGAAGTAGAGCTTGGTAATAACAATCCAAATTGATTTTCAGATTTCTGCTGCTCCCATTTTCAAGTTTGTGACATGAAGGCCATGAGGGAAAATGGTAAGGGTAAAGAAAATTAACATCATTTACCAAGCTCAGGTTTAGTTTCTTTCTACCCTCTTTATCTTTTAATGTAGCAATCTCTATAGCAAGTAGAGATCATGAAGCCCTACTTTTATTCACCCTCATCCTTAAGCTCACTTTTCTTATCATGAATTCACTCAGGCCGTGTTGGAAAATAGTGTCAAATTATAAGAAAACCTGAGGTCTAGCAATCTGACAGTAATATAATTGTCACAATGGGTCTACTTTCAGCATATACCAGGAATAATTAGAATCAAATATCTATCTCTTAGCATTTCTCTTGGGTTCACCTAACACTGAAAGCTCTCAGGTCATTAAGGCATATCAATTAGTAATGATTTTTCCCAGCCCCCAGCAGCTAGTTAAGCATACATTAAAGATGATATCTCCAGTCAAAATTTTAAAGTGCACAAGTAGAAAATATATGCTTTGATACACAGAACATTATTATCTGAGGAACTCATTTGCTTAAAGTTTGATATTGCAGCCATTACAAAATATTTCATCCCCTTGGATGAATGTCCTTTGAACATTTCAATATCTATTATGTAAACTAATTACATAAAGGTTTAGAAAACATATGAATCATTAAAAGTAGAAATTGGATGTGCAATAGCCCAGAAGAACTAATGTTATCACTTTTGTGGTCAGTTTAACACCTTCTTAGTATAATGATTTTTAATTAAGTCATCACAACTCAGGAAAAGTTACTTCTTTTGGTAGAAGAAAGGTGGGGACAGAGGAGACAGGAAAAAATATCACAATCTCAGCATATTTTAAATATTCACTTTACAAATCAGTCATGTTTTAATCACCCCAGTTAAATATATTCTAGTGTACCCCTTATAGAAGCAGTCCTTTATAGATTTTACTGCTGTTTCCTGGCGAAACTGCAGTTTGGAAAGTGAGTTGATGTCTAATTAGGAAAAAATCAAAAATCAAAAAGAAAGGAGTTTAGTAATGCTGATATTTCTTAGTCTTAACCACAGATTTCCTTCAACACAAATATAAATGTATGATATTATTTTTTGCCATAATTTGGAAGTATCTTCAATGCCCAATTGAAATTGGCTAGTGGTATTGGCAGTCACCCGGGATAACTTCACTCAATATGAAGGCCTATGAGAAAGGTACTCGGGCCAAAATGAATATCCCATAACTGAAATGTTTCAGTATCTGAAATTATTCATATAACCTGGAAAGGAGTAGTTTGTAGGTCCAAATTATGGTATAAATATTGCATGTGATGAGGGGCAAGTTTAGCTCAAGTAAACAACTTGATTAATTAGGTAAAATCATTATTTTAATTTGGTAAAACAATAAGGTGAATAAAGTCTGATAATGGGGATAGGTCATAAAAGTTAGGACACTGAACTTGCTTATGTTCTCACGTTTTGCACAGCTTTAAATGAGTTGGAAGTATAGGGGTTGACAAAAGTAGGTTTACAGCTGTAATACAAATAATACAATAATTAATAAATAATAAATAGAATAACCTCTGTGTTTTTGTCCTCACAACTTTTGCCTATCCCTGTGTTTCATGTCCTCTCTACTTTTGTCCAACCCTGTATAATTATGAAAGAAGATTTGTGGTATATCTTCTCAGGAGCCCCTCTTATTAGTCAGGATTCTCAAAAACAAAACAAAACAAAACAAAAAAACAGAACCAATATAATATCCTATATAATAAAAGCCCAGCGACTGAAAGGCAAAACGACCAGAACAACCATTTGACCAGACACTCAACTGCAGGAGCTGCCCCCTGGTGGTCAGTGTGGCAGTGGGTGGGTCCACCGCTGCTGGGCTGACCAGGATGAGTGGCGCTCCCCCAGCAGGCTGGTCCCTGCAGGCCGCTCCCCACCAGTGCACAAATCACAGTACTAAAAGCTGGCAGTTACTAAGCACCGTCCTTGTGGCGGCAAAGGCCATGTACTCTCCACAGAATCCCAGATAATCCCAGAACCACCTCACAGGGTTGATCTAAGGGTTTCTATTCATAGCTTTCAGAATGGAATGAGATCATCAGCTTTTAAGCAGTTGAGGGAAAACACACACTGCTCCTTTTTCATTTTCTTCATCCCGCCTTCTTGTGAGAAAAGGAACAACTGGCCACCCTGAGCGCTGTGCGGAGAGCTCACCGGCCCTTGGCTCCGAGTGAGTCTGCTATCCAATGGCCTTTACACCTAACGCCGCTGCCTGAGCATCTTACTCAACCCATATCCCTGACTGAGCAACCGCCATATCCCAGGCATGCCCAATGCCCGGGTGCTCGCAGAGCAGCAGGGAGCCAGCCACCCTGTCCTACTGAGTGTGCATTCCACCAGGAGAGGATGGGGGTGTGGGGAGTAAACAGCCTTAGACAGACGTGAGGAGCAGCCATTAGAGGGCACGGGCACCATGAAAACATGGGAATGAAGCCACATAGGGGCTCTGCGAGGGAGGGGCAAAGGGAGGCTTGCTGAAGGAAAGTAGATGGATGGAGGAGAGCCAGGCAGATGCCTGGAGAAGGGCATCAGGCAGAGGGGACAGCCCACGGAGGGGCAGCAGGACGAGCAAGAGGCCGAGTGTAAGGGGGTCAAGGCTGGGTCCGGGAGAACATCCTGCAGGGATCGAGGGCCCGTGAGAATCTGGCGTCCTGTGAGTGGCACTGGGGCTGTAGGTGAGGACCCACTGGCTTCTGTGTCAGGAGCAGACTGAGGGGGAAGAGGAAGCAGGGAGACAGCAGGAGGTGACAGCACCCTCCCTGAGGGCTATGCAGAAACAGTGGAAACTGTGGCAGCCAAGATGGTGGCTTTGGGGTGTGCTGGAGGGAAGCCAGAGTGTGAGGAATGATGTGGGGGGGGGGGAGGAGACCCCATGCTCGACTCAAACCCTGGGAAGGCGGGGTCTCCAGCAGCTGCTGGGAGGGGCCCTGGGGTCAAATCCTATCTGTTTTTAGGATCTGATTGTAAAACCCAGACCTTAATCTGAGTTCCACAGGAGGGACATGGAATGTTCATGACCAGCCTACCACCCTGATGTCCAGGAGGCGGGTCATTGCCGTCTGGCTGCCCTAATCCCTCCAGTCCCCCCACCCCCCACCCCAAGCTCTCTTCTGTGATGACAAGTACTTATTGGAAACAAGCAAATGGTTTGATTTTTGGTACAAAAACCAACAAAACAGAATGTACAGTATTATGGAAAGCAAACGTTGAAAACTAGGAAAATGAAGCCCCCTTGTGGACACACAGATCAGCTGTGCTCGGAACCCGGGTCACATGTGACACAAAAGGGCTCAGGGTCCAATACAAAGGGTTTGCCCAGGTGGTCCGACTCCAATCCCGGACTCCAGTTTCCAGGACAGAGAGGATCGATCCTGCACTACAGAACAGAACAGCCAAGACCAGCCCCAAGTCCTGAGGCCTAAGGCAATTGCTTGCAGTGCTTCTTGATAAAGAAACACTCCTGAGACACTGGGACAGGGCGATCAGCATCCAGACCTCTGCCCCTACCTTCCACCCGGGGTCTGGGTGCTCCCAGCTCTGCCCCTCCCTCCCCCTCCCACTTCCCCTCCCAGGTGAACAGCAGATGGCCCTTTCCATCCTCCGCATTCCGCAGCTCCCATGGCAGGTAGGGAGGGTTGGGGGTCATGCGGGGAATCTGAGGGCCTTGAGGAAGTGCTGTTTGAAGAGCCAGAGAGAGTGTCTGTCCACCCACCCCCCTGGCTGAACCAATTAACACAGAGGCCTCATTAGTGCATGTTTAGAATTGGTCCCCATCCCTCCCCTCGACTCTGCTACCGCATAACTTGGTTGTTTTGGGCAAGTCTACCTCTGGAGTGTTCATTCTTTCTCATTTAAAATGAAAACAAGTGCCCAGCAGGCATGGCTCCATGGTTGATGTTGACCTATGACTCAGGAGGTCAAGTTTAACTCCCCGTCAGGGTACATGCCCAGGTTGTGGTCTTGATCCCCAGTGTGGAGGGTGTAGGAGGCAGTTGATCCATGATTCTCTCTCATCATTGATGTTTCTATTTCTCCCTCTTCCTTCCTCTCTGAAATTAATGGAAGATAGCTGTAATAATAAAACTGTAATATGCTAATTAGACCAGACATCATTCTGGATGTCCTTCCTGACGAAGTCGGGGCTGGAGGGAAGCCCAGGTCCCAGGTGCCTGCAAGCAGTCAGAGGGAAGCCAGCCCGGGTCCCGGGTGCCAGAGGGAAGCAGGTGCCAGCAGCTGGGGGAAGGAAGTCCTACTCATGCATGATTTCCAGGCATCGGGACTGTAGTATAAGACATAAAAAGGGGAGCTTTATAATAAAACTAACCGAAAGTAATCTCACAGGGTAATCTGATCTTAAATTCTTAACTGGGCCTCGGGCCTATAACTTTCCTAGTAAAACATTATCTTTGCTTTAAACAAGTTCTGTCCCTGTGTGTGTGCGCGCACACACACTTAGATAACACACCTTTCAAATTCCTCTCTTTCAAAACCCTTGGAAATATAACCACCCTCAACAAACATAATCTTGTTAACTAATTGTAATTAAATCATGTAGAATTTCCTGCCTTGTTTTTTCCCCAAATTCATAGAATCTTTCTTACAATCCCTGCTTAATTCCAAATGTATAAATGAAACTGCAAAAGTGTCATTCCCCAGAGTATTTGAGATCTTCCTTCCCAGCATGTTGTCACTTTGGCTCAAATGAACTCTTATAAAACATCTCTACAGGTTTGAACATTTCTTATGTCAGCAATAGAAAGAGATTTATTATAGGGAATTGGCTCTTATAATTGTAGAGACTGGCAAGTCCAAGACCTACAGGGTGAGTCCTGGAGGATATGATATTTGCCTCCAGACTCAGTCTGAAGGCCTGAGAATAGGAGAGCTGATGGTGTAGTTATAGTCTGATGGCATGCAGGCTCAAAACCCAGGAAGAGCTGACTTTTGAGTTCCAGTGCAAAGGCAGGCAAAGACAATATTGCAGTATGAAGTCCATCAATCAGGAAGAATAATCTTATTCAGAAAGGTCAGCCTTTTTGTTCTACTCAGGGTTTTAACTGATTGGATGAGGGCAATCTGCTTTACTTAGTTTAGCAATTTAAATGTTATTCTCATTAAAAAAAAAAAAGCCCTCGTAGAAATATCTAGAATAATAATCGACAGAATGAATATCAGACCACCCTGGCCCAGCCTAGTTGACACATAAAATTAATCATCATACCTCACTTTTTCTATAGACTTATATTATGCTAACAAAGCAAATAAATACTGAGAAAATGGAAGAGAATTGATGCTGAGTGGTTACAAATGCATGGTTGAGAAATGCCAAAAAAGCACTTTTACATGAAAAAAGTCATTATATTATTTTATGCCTAAATATGGGAAATAGAAGGTTCTAGAATAGTTGGGGGTCTGTTCATTTTTTGGATTACTATAGTCTCAGTGTCTAATAATACACACCATTAACTATTTTTTGTGGACTCACTGGATAGATAAATCAAAATTGAAAATATTTAGAGAAAGACGAATATCATAAAACTTTAACATCAGAGAAGGTGATGTGTTAAGATCAGAAATTCAGATAAAGCTAGAGATAAAAAAAAATTCAATCTGGTAAAAATTAAATGTCCACAAAATTTGTGACAGTGCCTCTAGTGAGGACAAATATTGATGTATATACTAGTACAGTAGCACTAATAAATACTTAATTTAAAATAAATAATAATTACTCTAGGACAGAAAGTTGCTGTTATTTTTTTCTCTCGTTAGTTTACCTCCTTTAACTGGTGGTCTTCCTGATGTGCTACTCACTACTTTTTATCATATTATCAGAATACTCAGTAAAGTGTATTCCATCATGGAAAACTGGATTTATCCTCAAGCACCTAGTCTACCTGTTTGGATGTCTATGGTTGCCAAGTATCATAACGTTCCATTCTGGTACGTTTCACTGTAATCCAGACTCAAGGTTTCCCTTCTGCATGTATCTGGTGTTGCAGGAGGTTAACAGGTTCAGAGGGTGCTTCGTAAGGATTCAAGCAAGAGTCTGAAAAATCATTTTCCCTACCCAGTGATGCAGGATTAATATGTGCATTTCCTTGTTAAAAATAAGGATTGCAACCATTCATTCAATTCAGAACCTATTGTGTGCCAGGTAGTCTTCTAGGAACTAGGCATATAGTGGTGTCACATACACGATAGATACCTGCTCCAGTGAAGCTTGTATTCCAATAATAATTCAATCTAGAAGCAAAGCCAAAGTTGTTTTCTAAGCCAAAAGGCTGGATTATGTATATTCACCAATCCACCTGTAGAAAGCACATCGGCTCAGCAATGATACTTAATAGCTTTATTCCCATTCCAGTGTTCGAAATGCCTTTCCCACTTGTTCTTATAAATTACGGTTCATAATTTATCCTTCCTAATTCATATTTGACCACAACAACCAGCAGACAAACTATGGGCTTCCCACACAAATGCATAAATTTCTAAATAGAACATAAATGGATTCTACCCTGTACTTTTCAAATGCTCTTGACCCCACACACTCCAAAGAGGCCATATTTCTCTGTTAAGTAACTTAAGAAGAAAAAAATAAATATGGATTAAAAGAGATAAAATCAGCCATGGCTGGTTTGGCTTGATGCATGGAGTGTTGACCTGTGGAATGAAGGGCCCTGGGTTACATTCAGGTCAAGGGCACATGCCAGGTTGTGGGCTCAATCCCCAGTGGGGGGCATGTGGGAGGCAGCCAGTCAATGATTCTCTCTCATCATTGATGTTTTACTCTCTCCCCCTCTCCCTTCCTCTCTGAAATCAATAAAAATATTTAAAAATAGGCAAAAATCCAAAGAAAATAAGTGGTTTAAATAACATATGTGATTATGGTCTGGGGTGCTATAAAGTTTTTATTGCGAGTTACTTGGGAAGACCAACATAACTTCCACTTAATGCTGCCACTTATAAATAATGTCGTCACCACAAACTTACTGCAGTAAAAACTTCGAACATCTCTACCATCACATATTGTACATATATACATATGCCAGTAATTTAGTAACTTTCCCGGCTGCCTTCCTCATTGATAGACTTTATTTCTTGATGCCCCTCTTAATGGGACAAATGCGTTTTTAGCACAGCATGTGGCTGATTAAACAGAGCTCTATCCATTCTTTAAATAGGGCTGTAACAATTAATTCACCATGTCTGACACTGAGTGTCTACCACAATAAATATTTCGGATGAATCTTCCCTATGTTAGGCACTGCTAAATAAGTCAATGGACTTACCCATCTTTGTGAATCAAGATAAAATTCAATTTAATTCAGTCTTTTGAACATGTTGCCTCAGCATTGCCAAGGCTAGTTATCTTGGAAGATCACAGTGATGAGGGGCCTTAGATCCTAACTAGTGATTTTTAAACTATTTTCCAATGAGCCTAAGAGCTGATATATGTTTAGGGCAGGTTTAATGACATGGTGGTGACTTCAAGCAGGATAGCTCTATTTTAACCTATTCTGTACATGGGAGTTCTACAATATATTTTATTTGAAGACAATTTATTCTGAAAAATACATACACAAACACTCACAAATAAACAGATGACCTAAAATCATTAATCTGGAACAATATTCCCACTCCTGATTTTAGAGTTAAGAAAAACAGATCCCTAGAAAGGTTAAAGGATAGACTTACATTTAGCCATTTGATGGCAAAATTAGGACCAGTGCAGTTAGACCCCTTAAATCCCAGTCTACTGTTTAACTCTATGGTACACCAAATAATTGTGTAATTTAATTAATATTTTTTATGATATAAGCAGTGCTGGTATTGGGCTCAGCACCATATGTGAGATAAAACTATATAATTTTAGACATAATAAAGTTTTTCTAGCTTTAGCACATTTTGGTTACTCTTCTTCCTGCATAGAGAAGGGGACATGCTTACAAAGAAACCTCAACTTATAAAAGATTCTTCAGGAAAACATGGCATCAATGACAGTGAAAGAAGGATGATAAGAATGAATCTGTTTAAATATATTACTAGTATTACCCATTCCCTCCAATTCCTTAACCATGCCCTGGCATGGTGAAAACAACCTTTATAAGACCCTAAATTCCACATGTTCCACCCATGAAGAGAAGACCCCATCCTTTGTACATTTACCTTTCTCTTTTATTAAATTTATTGGAATGACACTGGTTGATAGGTTTCAAGTGTCTATGATACATGATCTTCATTGTGTGCTCATAACCCAAAGTCAAATCATCCTCTGTCACCATATATTTGGTTCTCTTTACCCTTAAAAATCCCTCACCCCCTTCCCTCTGTTAATGATCATATTATTGTCTGTGCCCATCAGTTTCTGTTTTATATCCCATATATGAGTGAAATTATATAGTTCTTAGCTTTTTCTGACTGACTTATTTCACTTAACATAATATTCTCAAGGTCCATGATGTTGTTGCAAATGTCAGTATTTCATCTTCTTTATGGCTGAGTAGTATTCCATAGAAAAACCAAATAAACTAAGACTATAGAACCTGCTTGATCTCACTTGAACATATAATCAGGAGATAATTATATGTATCAGAGAAGAGATAATATAACACACAGAAACCATTTCACTGCTAAAAGGCAGAGTTGATTCTGAAGGAAAATTTTACTCTTAAAAATGCATTTTCATAAAATATACTTAGATTGGTATTACCAATTAGGATTATAAAATCTTATTGTGGAAAAACTTTTACAGTAGTCCCCTTTTATCTGCAGATTTACTGTATGCAGTTTTATTACCTGTGGTCAACCATAGTCCAAAAATATTAAATGAAAAATTCCAAAAATAAATAATTCATGTTTTAAATTGCATGCTGTTCTGAGTACCTCACATCTTATCTCATAAGCACTGTATCATTTAAAATCATCACAAGAAGGGTGAATATAGAATGATAAGCTATTTTGAGGGAGAGTCCACATTCACATAACTTTTATTACAGTATATCATAGTTGTTATAATTTATTATTAGTTATTGTTGGTAATCTCTTATGTGCCTAATTTATGAAATAAACTTTATCATAGATATGTATGTATAGGGGGGAAAACATAGTATATATAGGATTCGGTACTATCTAGCATTTCAGGTGTCTACTGGGGGTCTTAGAACATATCCACAGATAATGCGGGACTACATTACTTATTTTTACATATAAAGGTAAAGTTATACGTAGTATATAAAACAATTTGATAAAAGGGAGTTTAGAAATATAGTTAAGTATAGGCACTATTCAATGGTGGTCACATTTCTGTTAGTTTCTCAGATAAAACCTACTTGCATTAATATGGTCAATAGATGACAGAGCCCAGTGCCCAGACTGGGCCTTCTGAAGGAATCTCTAGGTTATTCATTTGTAAGAATTATTTGCCACCTATCTCTATTTTCACCCTAGCTCCAAAAGTTATATTCATTGTTGCTCTCTCTGACCTTGACGCACAATTACACTTATCTCTTTGGGGGTATTGTTCACATGCACATTCAAATGCACAAATATCTGTTCCAACCCCAAAATGAGCATGCAGCCACTACCCTGTTTCTAATCAACTCTTTTACAATTTCTATCCTTAGGATAAACTTGAGTCCTAGGCCATATGCTTCATGAATCATCATCCCCAATTCTTGTTTACTAAGTAACTGCAAACGGAAACCTGGATTTAGATGAACTATCTGGTTCAGCTGTCCACCCTGATCAAAATTACAACTACCTGGCAGATGTCCACGTGCCTTAGACTTATCAAATAGAGTCCAAAAGGTATACCATAAGGAGCTTAATATAAGTCCTCTCTGTACAGAAAGTTATTTGTTCAGTCTCCACAATATCTTGTTGCCTCTTTAGTTTATACAACAGGGAATGAACATGGTGAACATAAAAAATGTAAAGGATTACAGAAGGTTTTGAAACTATGGATCAGTAAAGGAGGTTATGGGGGATAACTCAGGTGCCTAATCTTTAAAGGTAAAGGATGATTCTGCTCACTTTGAGACCATCCCTGCACATTTCCTTCAGAATTGTATTCAGGTTTTGACAGGAACAAGAGCAATGGACAGACCTCATTTTGTTTGGTTGTGTTTTCTCTTCTGTTGTTTTGATAGATGGAACCCTGCGACAATTTCTACCTTAATGTTTTGCTAAAATCATGTTGACTGATTTTTTTTTTCTTTGAATACGCAATGTTGGGGGAAAAGAGTTAGCAAGGTTAATAAATATAGTCATGGCGCTCAATAATATTCCAAAGTTGATTAAACAGACCAAAATTTCATCCTCACCAGTGTTCTGATGGGAGTATGGAATTCACCCAACTAGTAGAAAAATACTGGCCTGTATTAGTGGCTGAGTGAATGGAAAACTTGGCTCTGAAAGGCTCTGGTTCAACCTGCAATTTTAAAAGAGTGTGCACACCAGACACTTCATCTCCCATACAATAGGCTATAAATTATTTGCATGACATCTTCTTTGCATTAGATGCCCTAGGCTTGTAACAGGTTAGTGTAATATATAGACCATTTAAGTGACAATAATCATAAGTTACAGATGGAAAGCTCTCTTTTGACCAGCCATTGTGCTCCCCCTTTGCCCAATTTTTTATATGAAAAATCACCAGTGAATATCAAAAATGCTTTCTTGGAACATCAGCTCTGATCTACAAGATTTGTCATGTCATAGCTCATCCTTTTCAAGAGCACTTCATTCATTTGTTCCATGTTACCAAGACTAAGATTTCACTGAATAATTGATGAAAAGAGAAAACTATGAACTACCTTGCAGTCAATCATTATGATTTTGATACTACCTTTGTGAAAACTAACTACAGTATTAGCCAATAAGCACACGGCCTAAATGATATGAGGAAATTTATCAAACAGCTTGTCTGCATGCCCATTGATGTTTAAGGATGAAGGCACTGACCATTTAGCACTGAGCATTGCAGAAGCTTTTAGTTGTACAAATATGAGAAAGAGAATGGATCTTCAAAGTAGTGTGTAAGAGACGGAAGATGGCGGCAATAAGGGCAGACACGTCCCAGGTCGTGTCCCGGAGCAAATGGAGTGAGCAGCTGAAACTAATAACACCCACCCCAAAATGGCGAAATTGCTCAGCTGGTGAGACGGTTTGCAGCCGGGAAGGGCAGAACACCCCTGGAAAGGTAAAAAAAAAAACAAAAAACAAACAACAAAAAAACAAAACAAAAAAAAACAGGGATTTGGGCAGGAAAGTTTGCCAGACGTCTGAGCCCAGAGGGTCAGAGGGAGACCGCATGGCAGACAGCCGCGTCCCTTGGAACAGGCACAGCCCCTGACTGGGGAAAGGAGATCCACAGGATTCCTGGCACAGCCGGGGGATTTGAGAGCTGGGTTCTGTGATCACGGAGGACTGAGCCTAAAGGGGGCAGCCTGAAGAGCTGACCAGACCATGCAGTGCCAGTAAGAGAAGAGCTTACAGAAACCAAGCCTTCCCCGTTTTCACGGCCGGCGTTTGTTTCTTTGTTTTCACTGAATCCTGTTCATGGGATATTTCGGATACAGACACTCACCTGTGCTAAAGAGAGGGAGAGGGTGTGGAGGAGTGGAATCTGGGGAGAGACTGAGGAGAGAAGGGGGACTGGGAGAGGTGGCAGCGAATTGAGTGCTGAGACACCCCTGAGCCCAGGACTGGGGCAGCCATTCTCTCCAGAGAGTGAGAATCCTCCCCCCAGCACCCAGGCAAGGAGCACAGCCACACCCAGATTCCACCCTGAACGAGATCAAGGATTAAAATAATCTGATCAGTCCCTGGGAATTAATAGGGTCTGGCCTACAGAGGGATTTTCAATCCCAGCAAAAAAAGAGTGGGTAACTATGAAGGAATCAGCTCTGGATAGTTGACCTGCCCAAATCAGTTTTAAGTGCAAGAAGCCATATAGCCTCAGAGGCCAACCCAAGAACACTGCCACCCAGAGGCTGAGCCACAAGCTGACTCTTTGCTAAACACAAAATAAGGCAGTCTGGGAAACAAATATGGCCTGCTTTAAAATAAGGACTGTGGTTTACAACACAGAGGAACAGTGTATCGCAGAAAAACTCAACACTCTCCTGAATACCTGGCAGGACTAAGGCAAGCCACACTGAAGAATAGAAGAACCGAAGGACCTTCACTACTGCAATTTTTTTTTCTTTTTTCACCTTTTAACTAAGAAACCATTTTTTTCTTTTTTTTCCTTCTTTTTCCATCACCTGATTTTACCCTTTTAATTACCACCTTCTTAATTTTAACCAGTATTATTACTGCTACCATTTTACCATTTTTTAAAGTGCCATTTTATTTCTCTTTATTATATTTTGGATTAGTGTTCTCCATTCTATTTTCATTGTTATATTATTGGTTGTTTCTAGTTTACATTCATCTCCAGGGAGCTGTTGCTGGAATTTGTTGGGATTAGTGGCAGTTCTATAGGAGTTTTCTCCACATATAAAAAGTCTCTTCCCCTCTTCCACTTCATTCTCTCTTTTCGCTCTTTTTTTTTCTTTTCTTTTCTCGCTTTTATTTTCCCCCCTTCTTTGTCCCAATTTCATTTTTGCACTCCTTTTTTTGGTTCCTACTTTTCTTTTCTTTCTTCTCTTTTATCTTTTTCTCTTCCTTCTTCCTTATCCCCTAATTCTCTTAATTCGGGTGGTCACCTTTATTTGGGGTTATTAATATCGTGAATATATTTGTGTTTAGTGCCTAGTAAGTGGTGCCTTGTTGTGTTGTATTTTGTGCCTTTAAATCAACGCAGCAGATCCAAACAACAGCAGCCTCCTGAGCACCACATCCTCTGCTGAGGAACAGCAGCTGTAAGTGAACCCTCCCCCCACCAGGCAGAAGAGCCACCACAACTGTGAACAGCACCCACAAGAGGAGCTGCTGCCAACTGAAGAGCAGCTGCTACCGCAACCACCCGAAGAGCAACCACAGACCAAGGAGTCACTGCCACCCAGGGAGCAGCCACTGAACGAATCAACGTCTAGATATGTCAGTGAGATCAAACATGGGTAGACAAAGAAACCCCCAAAGGAAAGAGAAGGAGGACTCTCCAGAAAGGCAGCTAAGTAATACAGAGGCATGCAACATGACAGAAAAAGAATTCAGAATAAGGGTGCATAAACTGGATGGAGGAAAAAAACAACAACTTCTGAAAGAAGCAAGAAGAAACAGATGAAAAAGTCAACTACCTATGCAAGAAGCAAGAAGAAACAGATGAAAAAATCAATAACATATGGAAGAAGCTAGAAGAATCAGATGAAAAAATCAACAACTTAAGTAAGACCCAAGAAGAAATAAAGAGTGATATAGCTGCAGTAAAAAACACCATTGAAAGTATCAACAGTAGACTAGGAGAAGCGGAGGACCGAATTAGTGAATTAGAAGACAAGGAAGCAAAACACACCCAAAATGTACTGCAATTGGAGAAAAAAATTATAAGACAGGAGGAGAGCCTAAGGGAGCTTTGGGACAACATGAAACGAAACAACATACGAATAATAGGGGTGCCGGAACAACAGAAAGAGGAACAAGGATTAGAAAACCTATTCGAAGAAATAATATCAGAAAACTTCCCTGAGGTGGGGAAGAAAAATGTCACAAAAGCCCAGAGAGTCCCAAACAAGGTGAACCTGAAAAGACCGACAGCAAGACACATCATAATTACCATGACAAATGTTCAGGGCAAAGAGAGAATCTTACAGGCTGCAAGAGAGAGACGGAAAGTTACATACAAGGGATCTCCCATTAGATTATCAAATGATTTCTCAACGGAAACACATCAGGCCAGAAAAGAATGGACAGAAATTTACAAAGTGATGCAAAGCAAAGGACAGAATCCAAGAATACTCTATCCAGCAAGGCTATCATTCAAACTTGAAGGAGAAATAAGAAGCCTCGCAGACAAAAAAAAGCTAAGGGAGTTTATCACCACCAAGCCAGCAATGCAAGGAATGCTAAAGGGACTGGTATAAAAAGAAGAAATAAAAAGCACAGAAAGAAAACAGCCACACAAAAAAAGAAATGGCTACAAACAAGTACCTTTCAATAATAACTTTAAACGTAAACGGACTAAATGCTCCAAAAAAAAGACATCGAGTGGCTGAATGGATAAAAAAAACATGACCCATACATCTGCTGTCTACAAGAAACCCACCTCATTACAAGGGACTCACACAGACTGAAAGTGAAAGGATGGAAAAATATCTTTCAGGCAAATGGAAAGGAAAAGAAAGCTGGGGTAGCTATACTCATATCGGACAAAATAGACCTCAAAGTGAAGGCCCTAACAAGAGATAAGGAAGGCCACTTCATAATACTAAAGGGATCAATACAACAAGAAGATATAACCCTGGTAAACATATATGCACCCAATGCAGGAGCACCCAAATTCATAAAAAAACTCCTGGAAGATATCAAAGGAGAGATCGACAACAATACAATCCTAGTAGGGGACTTTAATACACCACAGACAGCACTGGATAAGTCCTCTAGACAAACAATCAGCAAAGATACAGCAATCCTAAATGACTCACTAGATCAGATGGACTTAATAGACATCTTCAGAACACTTCACCCCAAAGCCAGGGAATATACATTCTACTCAAGTGCACAAAAGGCATATTCAAAAATAGACCATATGTTGGGTCACAAGCAAAGTATCCCCAAATTCAAGAAGATTGAAATCATAAAAAGCATTTTTGCAAACCACGATGGCATAATATTAGAAATAAACTACAATAAAAACAACCCAAAATACTCAAACACTTGGAAGCTGAATAGCATGTTACTAAATATTGATTGGGTTACCAATGAGATCAAAGAAGAAATTAAAAACATCCTGGAAACTACTGGCAATGAAAACACAACAATCCAAAACCTATGGGACACAATGAAAGCAGTCCTGAGAGGGAAGTTTATAGCTCTACAGGCCTATCTCAAAAAACAAGAAAAAATGGTAGTAAATCATCTAACTCTACAACTCAAAGAATTAGAATGAGAGCAACAAGAAAACCACAGAGTGAGCAGGAGGAAGAAGATAATAAAGATTAGAGCAGAAATTAATGACATAGAGACCAAAAAAACAATACGGAAAATCAATGAAACAAAGAGCTGGTTCTTTGAAATGATAAACAAGATTGACAAACCTCAAGCCAGACTCACCAAGAAGCAAAGAGAGAGGACCCAAATAAACAAAATCAGAAATGATAGAGGCGAAATAACAACAGACCCCACAGAAATACAAATGATTGTTAAAAAATACTATGGACAGCTCTACTCCAACAAACTAGACAACCTGGAGGAAATGGACAAATTCCTAGAAAAATACAACATTCCAAACTCAATCAGGAAGAATCTAAAAATCTCAACAGGCCAATAACTATGGAAGAAATTGAAGCAGTCATCAAAAAGCTTCCATCAAACAAAAGCCCAGGACCAGATGGCTTCACAGGGGAGTTTTACCAAACATTCAAGGAAGAACTAAAACCTATCCTCCTCAGACTACTACAAAAAATTCAAGAGCAAGGAACACTTCCAAGCTCATTCGATGAAGCCAGCATCACCCTAATACCAAAACCAGGTAAAAACAATACAATGAAAGAGAATTACAGGCCAATATCCCTCATGAACATAGATGCCAAAATCCTCAACAAAATCTTAGCAAATCAGATCCAGCAGTACATCAGAAAGATCATACACCATGACCAAGTAGGATTTATCCCAGGGATGCAAGGTTGGTACAATATCCACAAATCAATAAACGTGATACATCACATAAACAAATTGAAAGAAAAAAACCACATGGTCATATCAATTGATGCAAAAAAGCATTTGACAAAATTCAACACCCATTTTTGATAAAAACTCTCAGTAAGGCGGGAGTAGAAGGATCATAACTCAACATAATAAAAGCCATATATGACAGGCCCACAGCCAACATCATACTCAATGGACAAAAACTAACACCATTTCCCCTAAGAACAGGAACAAGACAGGGATGTCCCCTCTCACCACTCCTGTTCAACATAGTACTGGAAGTGTTACCCACTGCAATTAGGCAAGAAGAAGAAATAAAAGGCATTAAAATTGGAAAAGAGGAAATAAAACTGTCCTTATTTGCAGACGACATAATATTATATTAAATATTAAAACCCTAGAGACTCCATCAAAAAGCTACTAGACTTAATACATGAATTTGGCAATGTAGGAGGATACAAAATTAACGCCAAGAAATCTGAGGCATTTCTATACACCAATAGTGAACTTTCAGAAAGAGAGATTATAAAAACAATCCCGTTTACCATCACACCAAAAAAATTAAGCTACCTAGGAATGAACTTAACTAAATAGGTAAAATACCTCTACTCAGAAAACTACAGGACGTTGAAAAATGATATAGAGGAAGACATAAACAGATGGAAGAACATACCATGTTCATGGATTGGTAGAATCAACATCCTTAAAATGTCCATACTACCCAAAGCAATCTATAAATTCAACGCATTTCCCATTAAAATACCAGCGGCATATTTCATAGATCTAGAACGAGCTCTCCAAAAATTCATCTGGAATAAAAAAAGACCCCAAATAGCTGCAGCAATCCTGAAAAAGAACAAAGTAGGTGGGATCTCAATACCAGAAATCAAGATGTATTACAAAGCCACTGTTCTCAAATCTGCCTGGTACTGGCACAAGAACAGACATATATATCAATGGAATAGAATAGAGAGCCCAGAAATCGGCCTGAAACAATATGCTCAATTAATATTTGACAAAGGAGGCAAGAACGTACAATGGAACCAAGATACTCTCTTCAATAAATGGTGTTGGGAAAATTGGACAGATACATGCAAGAAAATGAAACTAGACCACCAACTTACACCATACACAAAAATTAACTCAAAATGGATAAAGGACTTAAGTGTATGACAGGAAACCATAAAAATTCTAGAAGAATCCAAAGGCAACAAAATCTCAGACATATGCCAAAGCAATTTCTTCACTGATACAGCTCCTCGGGCACTTGAAACTAAAGAGAAAATGAACAAATGGGACTACATCAAAATAAAAAGCTTCTGCACAGCAAAAGACACCATCAACAAAACAAGAAAACCTACTGTGTGGGAAAACATATAAGGGCCTAATCTCCAAAATTTATAGGGAACTCATACAACTTAACAAAAGGAAGATAAACAATACAATCAAAAAATGGGCAAAGGATCTAAATAGACACCTTTCAAAAGAGGACATTCAGAAAGCCAAGAGACATATGAAAACATGCTCAAAGTCACTAATCACCTGAGAGATGCAAATCAAAACAACAATGAGGTACCATCTCACACCTGTCAGACTGGCTATCATCAGCAAATCAACAAAGGACAAGTGCTGGCGAGGATGTGGAGAAAAAGGAACACTTGTGCACTGCTGGTGGTAATGCAGACTGGTGCAGCCACTATGGAAGACAGTATGGAGTTTCCTTAAAAAACTGAAAATGGAACTCCCATTTGACCCTGTGATCCCACTTCTAGGAATATATCCCAAGAAACCAGAAACACCAACCAGAAAGGATATATGCACCCCTATGTTCATAGCAGCACAATTCACCATAGCTAAGATCTGGAAACAGCCTAAGTGCCCATCAGTAGATGAATGGATTAGAAAACTGTGGTATATCTACACGATGGAATACTATGCTGCTGTAAAAAGTAAGGAACTCTTTCCATTTGCAATGGCATGGATGGAATTGGAGAGCATTATGCTAAGTGAAATAAGCCAGTCAATGAAGGAAAAATACTACATGATCTCACTCATTCATGGATAATAGAGACCATTATAAACTTTTGAATAATAATAGATACAGAGGCAGAGCTTCCTCAAACAGATTGTCAAACTGCAGCGGGAAGGCCGGGGAGGGTTGTGGGGCAGGAGGTAGGGGGGTAAGAGATCAACCAAAGGACTTGTATGCATGCATATGAGCATGGGCAATGGACATAAGACACTGGGGGTTAGGGGAGGCTAGGGGACTGTCTAGGGCGTGGGGAAAAGTGGACACATATGTATTACCCTTTGTAATACTTTAAGCAATAAAAAAAAGAATAAAAAAAAACAAAGTAGGGTGTAAATATGCACGTGTGTGTGTGTGTGTGTGTGTGTGTGTGTGTGTGTGGTACCATCATCAGAGTGCTTTACCATATGTCAGATATTAGGCAGGAACACATAAGGAATTTAGAAAAAAATTACAAAAATAAAATAATATTGATTGTGTGCATACTATCATGTGCCAAACTCTGTATATGGAATCACTCTTTAATAGTACTATCAATCAGATAACTATTATAATAATCATGATAACCCCTTCCCTTAATCTATGTGGGCAATTTCCAAGCAAACCAGTATTTAACCTTCCTGTACATGAATTAACTCAAGATGTGCAATTGACTATTTCAACTTTTGTTACCTGATGTATGCGTGACAAAAAGATATGGTTGGTCTGTGGTACAAGCATTATGTTTTCCATTATGTAAGTGAGAGATCCATAGATTTAAGCAAGAAATGGGCTACATTCAGGGAGGCGGGCTAAGGTGGGGAGCAGCAGGCAGGTCATAAATGGCTAAGTAGTTGAACAAGATTCAGAGTCCATGAGGTTAAAAGGTTCAAAAATAGGCATTATTGAGCAGATTTGAACTTTAACCCGAGACAGATATGATTTGCTCACCGCCTTATTTTATACTTTCTAATGGATATTAAGGCCCTTGAGCCCATAACTGGTAATCATGTCCTGAAAGAAACCAAATCAGTTTAGTTGACCTCTGCCCCAGATAAAAAATTGAGGTAGATGTGTTAAAATTACCTCACAGCTTCAAGTAAATGTAACTTTTAACATCACCTTTCCCCCAACCCCTCTCTGCCTTTAGCTGGCACATTGAGATTCAGCAGTGACTTTCTCCCTCTCTCTTCCTTCTTTAATTTAATCATATTAAGGCATTCAAAGAAGTAGAAAATTTATCCTCTTATTTCAAGGACTTTAAAATCTAGATGAATAGAAAAAGAATAGTCTAATAAAGACAGTAAAAGACTACCAAAATATTTATAAATTCATGTAAAATAAATGTACAGAAACACTAATCACAAAAGGAATGATCAGAGATACCTGTTGAAAACCTTATCATATGAAAGGATATGGCTTGAATATCATAAATTTCTGAATTCTGAAATATATTCAATAACTAGTATTCAACATGTATTTAACATACATGATTATCTCTGTAAACAGGTATCAATATATGTAGTGTAACTATATACACTGAGTGGCCAGATTATTATGACCGGCCAGATTATTATGACCACCCCATCAGTAGTTCGTTGGGCCACCTTTTGCCTTAAATACTGTGGTGATTCTTCTTGGCATTGACTCCATGAGATGTTGAAAGGTGATGCGAGGAATCTGACACCATGCCTGATGAATAGCACTGTCCAGTTCTGTGAGATCTGATGTTTGTGGAACCAGCTGCCTGATGGCTCTTTTAACTTTGTCCCACAGATGCTCAATTGGATTGAGATCTGGTGATTGTGGGGGCCACCTAAACAAGGTAAAGTCTCCCTCCTGTTCTTGAAAGCACTCCTGCACAATACGAGCACCATGGCATGGCGCACTGTCTTGTTGGAAGAAGCCATCTCCATTAGGATACGCCATCAACATGATAGGATGAACTTGATCAGCAACGATACTTAGGTATGTTGTGCTATTCAGACGTTTATAATGATCTGGCCCTCTAGCAACTTCAGCAGGAAATTATAACTAATTTGCCTACAAATGTCAGGTGGTCATAATAATCTGACCACTCAGTGTATATTATACTGTTAAAATAACAAGTAATATTTTCAACCATGAACTCTTGGTGAGTCAACACACTTTTTAAAATAATTTTGAGCAGAGAATAAGAAGGGAAGGGTAAGAGATGAGGATAACTTATCTAAAAGTAACCTACAGAAAATATTTGCAATTCATATATTTAATAAGTGGTTAATATTAAAAAAATATAAAGAACTCATACTGCTCAGTAACAAAAAAACAACAACAACACAAATAATCTAATTTTAAAAGGGGCAAACACCTACGTAGACATTTTCCAAAGATATTTAAATGGTTAACAGGTACATGAAAAGATGTTCAACATCATGAATCAATAGGGAAATGAAAATCAAAACCACAATGAGATATTACCTCAAGTCTGTTATAATGGCCAACAACAAAAAGACAAGAGATAACAAATGCTGGGGAGGATGTAGAGAAAATGGAAACCTGTGTGTTGGTAAACTGGTAGAGCCACAATGGAAAACAGTGTGGAGGTTCCTCAAAAAATTATTAATTAGTACAACTATATGACCTAGGATTTCTACTTCTGGGTACATATCCAAATTATCAGGTTTACCAGTTAATAATTCGGATTTTGTAATCAAAGGAAACATGATAATTTCAAGAGAAACATCAAAAGTGCTTTATTCAAAGTAATGTCTATTGCTAGATACATATTTCCCCCATCTTTCAGGCAATGTTTGAATACCGTCCCAATAGAACTTTTCTTGTTTTGAGGCAAACCATTCAAAGACACAATTTTCCACTTCTTCCTACATTTTGAAGGGCTGCTCAGAAAGTGCCTGTGCCATTGATCAGAACAAGTGATAATCTGAAGGAGCAGGGTCTGGTGAATACAACAGGTGGGTTAATCGTTCCCAGGCAAGTTCTTTTAACGTGTCTTTAACTGGTTTTGAAGTGTGTGATGGTGCATTATCATGAAGCAAAATTACTTTGCCGTGTCTTCTGGAACATTCTGGCCGTTTCACAATCAAAGCTTGGTTCAAATTGACTATTTGTTGTCAGTAGCAATCAGTATTAACGGTTTCACCTGGTTTTAGAAGCTCATAATACATCACACCTTCCTGATCCCACCAAACACAGATCATTGTCTGCTTTCCAAAGCAATTTGGCCTTGCAGTCGATGTTGATGGTTTACCTGGATCAACCCATGATTTTGTGCATTTGGGATTCTCAAAATGAACCCATTTTTCATCGCCAGTCACAATTCGATGCAAAAAAAGACTTTTAAGCAACATTTTACTGATGACTTTTCTGTTTTCCATTTGTCTTTCATTTGGTTGTTTTGAGTTTGACACACATCTTCATCCAATAATGCTTGTAATTGCTGGTCTTCAAACTTTTTCGGTTGACCTGGAGGTTCTTTGCCTTTCATATTGAAATCATCACTTTTAAAGTGTTTAAACCAGTGTTCACATCATAAACTTCCTGAAGTATACAATAACTTTCAGCAGCACTTTTCTTCAAAATAAAGTAATGAATTCAAACTTCTGCAAATGCTCTTCTTTTGGCAGGACATTTTTAAGCGTAAAAATTTATATGATGTTAATACCTTTAGCAAATTTGACATATGAAGTTTGAAGCTTGCTGTCAATACAACAAAATAACCTACATATCAAATCACATATACATCAACATATGTGTAATTCCATCTATTGAAAAAAATTCGACAAACTGATACACCTAGTAAATCACCATATCAAAGGGATTTCTCATTGCAACATTGTTCACAGTAGTTAAGACATGGAAAAATCTATCTACCTGTTCATCAGCAGATGAATGCATAAATAAAATGTGGCGAATACATGTACAATGGAATAATATTCAGCCAAATGTATTTTTACAATACATGAGATGATATATATTAACTAATTTGTGTAATCATTTCATATTACATACTGATGTCATGTACAACTTAAACTTATACATTGTTGTATGCCAATTATACCTTGATGAACTAGAAAAAAATAAACTGTTCTCCACAAAGTTTAAAAAATGATTATGAGAATAGAGAACACCCACTTACTCAGAAATATCTTCTACTAGGGGCCCAGTGCACGAATTCGTGCACCTTGAAAGGAACTGTGGGCCGTGAGGCTGTGGTGGGCACAGAGGTGGGTCTTGGCCCATCCTACGCGCCCCTGCTCAACTCCTCCAGCCATGGCCCCCAGTTCCCTGTCTTCTGGCAGCCCTGCTTCCACTGCCACCACTTCCACATGCTGCGGGGGCCGGTCCTGCTCGCACCCACTGAAGGTGCAGAGCGATTGGGGCCAGTGCCAGCAGCTGGTGCATGCAGGGCCAGTGCCATCAGCTGGTGAAAGGGGCAGTTGCTGCCCTGATCACCCTTTAGGAGCAGGGAGAGGTGGAGAAGCCCTCAGGGGCAATCAGGACTGGCAGCTGCTGCTCGCACCCACTAATGGCGCCAAGTGATCTGGACTGGTGCCTGGCACTGGCAGCAGGTGCACATGGTGGCTCTGGCACCAGCTGCAGGTGTGAGTCGGGGACAGTGCCTGCAGCAGGTGTGAGTGCTGGGCAGGACCATGGTGTACAGGAGCAAAAAATTTCCAGTAACCACCAGAGGCTTGCCCCAATGACAGCGACCAGTGCCCTGCCTTGGTCTGGCACCCCCGCTCACCTGCTCCACCATCCCTCCATGGCCAATACCCACCATGTTCCGTACACGCCCCCTGGTCATCAGTGCACGTCATAGTGACCAGTTTTTCAGTTGTTTACTTGTTCCTATTGTTCCGCCGTTTGGTCTATTTGCAGATTAGCCTCTTATAAAATACTTAGGAGTAGACATGGTCATTATTATTTTTGCCCCATGATATACTTGGTAGACATGCATCTATCATCACAAAGTCATGACAGCCTAATAAATTTAAGCTAGGTTCACTTTCACTCTTGGTCGCCTGGAGGTTGAGGTCTCCTAACCAGATGATCCATATTGGTTGTCACCATTTTCTCTTTCAGTGACAGGGATGAGATTCCCCTTGAGTCAAAGGATCTGCAGAAACTGAGAAACTCCAATGGGAGAGTCATGTGACAAAACTACATCAGGCTGTTAAACAAATACAATCATTTTAATATTGAGTTCAGCAACCATAGGCTTTGCCAAAGTTGAAATATACCCTATTTTTCCCACTTGAATCCAAAATAGCTACATTGTTCTATCAGATTAATTTAACTCATTTATTTTTGTTTTTAGTTTGTTTTTTGTTTTCTCACTGAGGCAATTAGACTTAGTTGCTTTAGAAGGCAATTACCAACATACATGTCTGATTTTTTGTCACACTCAAAATTTTGCATTCAGTTATTATTATTGGCAGATACTGAAATGAACAGGTTTAGCAATTTTATATATACTACATGTTTTGTATATATTACATTGTATATATATATATATATATATATATATATATATATATATATATATAATTTATTTTCACAGCAATCATTGTAACTTTATCCCAATCCTACCTGGACACCAAAACAATTTATAAGCCAGTGTTAAAGTATTATAATATACTAACTGAACAAGATAATTTTAGAAAAGAAATATATAAATACATATTCTGAAGTGTCCCTATTACAGAAGTATAAAATTAAAATTATATATGCTATTAAAAAACAAGCAAACTACTTCCCACCTAGCCAGCATGGCTCAGTGATTTAGTGTTGACCTATGAACCAGGAGGTCATAGTTCAATTCCTGGTCAGGGCACCTGTCGGGGTTGCAGGCTTGATCCATGGTGTGGAGCATGCAGGAGGCAGGAATCAATGATTCTCTCTCATCATTGATGTTTCTATCTCTCTCTTCCTCTCTGAAATCAATAAAAATATCTTTTTTAAAACTATTTCCCTATAAATTTTTATAGTGTGTGTGTGTGTGTGTGTGTGAGAGAGAGAGAGAGAGAGAGAGAGAGAGAGAGAGAGAGAGAGAGAGATGAAGTTTTCAGTGAGATCTATCATTTAACCTGTACACAAAAGGCTGGTTTTCAGCCAATCAATCAATTTTGAAAGTCAGTTCAGGCCTAAACTTTTCCATTCTTTTCATGTCATATAAAAAAATACCAAAAGATAAACAGGTCCTCAGCAATGAGGAAGAAAATGTATCTGCAAATAACTATCTTTTTGTAGGTGTGCAAGGAGAAGTGTCGATGTAACAAATTGCTACTTTTCAAGCCCATCAATTTAATGCAAGCATTTTGCCAAGATGACTCAAATGACCCATATGGTTGGGTACCTAGAGAAATAAAGAAAAGATAACTTCACATACATTAATGCTACAGCCGGCTTGTATTGGGTATGGGCTCAGTCCTTCCTTCCTGGCTGCAATTAAACTACTTTAAAAACAAACAAACACACAATTAAAAACTTGTTTCCTTCACTCACAGGTTTATCACCCCCATGAGAGGATTAGGAAAAGGGAAGAAGGCAAGTGAGAATTTTGTATGGAAATTCATGAAATGCTCCAGCTGCTTAGGCAGCAGGTAAATTTGATGTAACCTGTTTCATTTTTACTAGAGATATGCTTCTGAATCCCCATATTGTTCTGCTTTCCTTAGATTCTTTAATTTGGAAAAGAACACACAAAACAAAACACAAAATTTGAACACTAGGTTTGGCCAGTGTTACCTTGACCAGTTGGGTTGCTTAATAAAATAAGACTCTGGAAAGTTACATTATGCTGTGGAGAGTTTTAAAGGATTCATTGGTATGAATTCTACAATAACAAGCAATTCAATTTGCCACTGGGTGGGGGAAGGGTGGGAAACTAGAGTACCTACCTATGTGACTACCTGCTCTTCTGTGGAGACAACACAGTTCAGGTCAGAATAAAATAGATTGGGAAGAATTGGTCATGCCTCTCTGAGATTTCATAGGCAAGAAAAGAAAGCTGTGTACACCAGTACATGTGGAGAAATACATTTAAACAGAAGACTAATGAGCCACTAATGGTGAAGCTGAAATTGCCCAGGGGACATGTTGCATAAATCTAGTTGATAATTTCCTACCAATAAAAGATATATATGCATTGCATCCATCTGTATTTGAAGTTGTTTGTGATGCTTCATCAAGCAGTAAAACTTGATGCAATCTTAGAATACTGGCTTTTTCTCATGTATTGCATTGCTTGCTAAGGAATGAACCTAGAAAACTGTATTTTTAAGACAAAAATACAACCAAATTCAATTAAATAAATTCTTACTTCACCACATCTTATGTATCCAGTTATATGTAGGTATTAAAAGTAGAACTCATAGTTCTGTCCTAGAACATCTTACAACATAATTGAAGTATTTCTAGACTATAAGCTCCTTGAGGTCAGGAACCAGATCTTATTTATACCTTTATCCTCAGTGTCTACATAAAAATTTGGAAGACAAAGTCATTGTGTTTGTTAGCAGAAAACTTGTTGCTGATGACTTATCTAGAAATTTAAGCATCCAAAGACTACCTGTACAATTGCTGCATGGAGACACAGAACTGAGTATATATGACCAAGCACTAGGAAACTTTAAATGTGAAAATACTGATTGCTACTGATTTAGCATCCTGAGATCCTGAGGTTAGTAATGTCATACACATATAATTATGATTTCTCACGGAATATTGAAGAATATGTACACAGAATAGGGTGTACCAGCTAGAAGATCAGGGAAGGCTGTCATATCCATCACCCTTCTTACTAAAAATTATTGGAAGATGGCCCCTGAATTGATTAAAATTCTGGAAAGAGGAAATCAAAGTGTCCCAAAAGTTCGTGTAACAATGGAAAAATAATGCAAGTTAAGTGAACAAAAGAAGGACACAGGAAAGAAATTAAAAATATCTCAATGAAAATCCAAGGAGTTTTATTTAGATTTACATTGAAAAGTTTGCCAGGATACTCAAAGATTTAAGATATGTTAAAGTTATGCAATATTCAAGATACATAGGGAAGTATTGGAAACACTAGCAGTGTGAAGACAACTAATTCTTTTTTTAATTAAATCTTTATTATTCAGATTATTACATTTGTTCCTCTTTTTCCCCCCCCATAACTCCCCTCCTCCCAGTTCCCACCCCACCCTCCGCCCTCACTCCCCACCCACTGTCTTCATCCATAGGTGCACGATTTTTGTCCAGTCTCTTCCCGCATCTCCCATACCCCTTTCCCCCCCCCAAGAATAGTCAGTCCATTCCCTTTCTATGTCCCTGATTCTATTATAATCACCAGTTCATTCTGTTCATCAGATTATTTATTCATTTGATTCTTAGATTCACTTGTTGATAGATGCATATTTGTTGTTCATAATTTGTATCTTTACCTTTTTCTTCTTCCTCTTCTTAAAGGATACATTTCAGCATTTCATATAATACTGGTTTGGTGGTGATGAACTCCTTTAGCTTTTCCTTACCTGTGAAGCTCTTTATCTGACCTTCAATTCTGAATGATAGCTTTGCTGGATATAGTAATCTTGGTTGTAGGTTCTTGCTATTCATCACTTTGAATATTTCTTGCCACTCCCTTCTGGCCTGTAAAGTTTCTGTTGAGAAATCAGCTGACAGTCGTATGGGTACTCCCTTGTAGGTAACTGTGTTTCTTTCTCTTGCTGCTTTTAAGATTCTCTCTTTGTCTTTTGCTCTTGGCATTTTAATGATGATGTGTCTTGGTGTGGTCCTCTTTGGATTCCTTTTGTTTGGGGTTCTCCGTGCTTCTTGGACCTGTAAGTCCATTTCTTTCACCAGGTGGGGGAAGTTTTCTGTCATTATTTCTTCAAATAGGTTTTCAATATCTTGCTCTCTCTCTTCTTCTGGCACCCCTATAATTCTGATGTTGGTACGCTTGAAGTGTCCCAGAGGCTCCTTACACTATCTTTGTATTTTCGGATTCTTTTTTCATTTTGCTTTTCTGGTTGGGTGTTTTTTTGCTTCTTTGCATTTCAATTCTTTGACTTGATTCTTGCGCTCCTTTGGTCTGCTGTAGGGAGTCTGTATAATATTCTTTATTTCAGTCAGTGTATGCTTAATTTCTAGTTGGTTCTTTATCACAACATTGAGGGTCTCATTAGATTTCTTGTAGATCTCATTAAGTTTATCAGCAGTTTCTAGAAGATTATTGAAAGACCTTAAAAGTGTGGTTCTGAATTCTATATCCTCCATCGACATTTGTGCCCTGTTTCTTTGTCTCCACATTTTTTATGCTTTCTTGGTGCAGCCCCTAGTGGCCTTTGTGCACAGTCTTGTTGTAGTTAAGCCTTGATTGTTGTAGGTAATACTGGGGGGTATTTGACCTCCAGGCCAACTAGCTGTGAGAATCAGCCGTGTCTGCACTGGGAGAACTTTTGTCCTCTATGGAGGTGCTAATCTAGCCCTTGCCTGAGGCTATGCAGCAAATGGCTCTGTGCAGGGCTAGGGCAGGGCGGGTCGCACGGATCAACAGGGTGGGCGGAGTGAGCATTTATGGCTGCTCTCAGTCCCGTTCCCAGAGGCTCTGCCTCTCAGAGTCCCAGCAACCACTGCAAACCTTGGAGAGAAAGCTGCCCTCGAGTTCCGACCGATGCCAGACAGTCCTGCTTCTCCTGTTTGAGTCTGAATCCCTAGAGACTCGCCCAGAACTGGAGCTCAGAGCCTGAGACTCCCTCCTGATTGAAAAGGACAACCGTGCCCTCAGCCGCCAGCCCGCACCACGTGCACCTCCACACCTTTTTGTTTTCCGCACTGCGCCTCCTCTGAGTCTCGGTATGCTGTTCTCTTTCCTTCTAGTTGAAGAATTTCCCCTGAGCCAGCCTTCCTGTGGTTCTGGGTGATGTCCGTTCAGTCTTTTAGTTGTATTTTGAAGTGGTTGTACGAGGCAGCAATCTCCTGTGTTTACCTATGATGCCATCTTGGTTCTCCTAATTCTTAAATAATATCTCTAGGCTTTCAATTTTTCATAATAAAATCAAAGCTGTTTTGAAAAATAAGTAATTAAATAAGAAATTGAAGCAAAGTAAGCCATTAATAAAAAATGGATATTGAATAAATGCATGTATGGAAAAAGAAGTCAGAAAGAGCACAGATCTTCATAAGTAGACATGACCTAATATGAACAATAATGGACTATTAATAATTAGGTACTAGAAGGTCTAGAATATGAAAAAGAGAAGGAAAATAAGCCTATTTGTTAAGGTCAAAGAGATTATATCAACAGATGTCTCTAAGTTTACCCATTGGTAAAATCCTAGACCATATCAGACTGGGTTGCTAAGTTCATTTGGGATCCCCATTGACTTCAGAAAATAGTCTCAAACTGTGATTTTCACGTTCTCATTAAAGTGGTGTGAACTGTTTAAGTATGCCCTTAAAAAAAAAAACATTTTGTTTTCTTCCACTTGATTCCAATGTAGAATCAAGAAGAGTCAGAGTTGCACAAAAAGAGACATAACTGACCCTAACTGGACAGCATGCCTTGAGTTTATTTGGTTCCCTTTAGCCTCAGAAAACCAATTATGTTTTCCTTTGCACTTCAGAAAAAAACAAAAAAAAAAAACAAACAAAACACGCACACACAAACACACACACACACACACACAGAGACACACACACACACAAATGAGCATTTGGGGAGTTGGGTATAATGTTCTGCCCTGGCCTCTTCCCAACACTTTATAAAAAACTATAAACCTCACAGCAAGACATAAGATTAGCCAGTACTGAGTGCCTGATCTCCCAAGACAAGCTCCCAAAAGTCATTGGCTTGGCTGGCATGTTTAGCTTAACCACATACTGGTAACCTATACTAATATCTACTGTAATCACTCATTTTGAAATTAAAATTCCCATAAGAAACCTGAAAAAATTTATACAAAGTCAGGCATAGGAGAAAATAATTCCTAGACAATTCTTCCCCTCTACTGTGGCCTCAGCAGCTCTCTCGAGGTTTCTATCCAGACCAAAGATGCTGCTCCTTTGCTTCTAGGCAGGCTTGAAAGAATCTGG
The DNA here is from genome assembly GCF_963259705.1 of Myotis daubentonii. NCBI lineage: Eukaryota > Metazoa > Chordata > Mammalia > Chiroptera > Vespertilionidae > Myotis > Myotis daubentonii. The sequence continues at coordinate 32,402,963 of NC_081861.1, read as the reverse complement.
CACTAATCTCCAAGGAAGAGAAATAAACAAGTGCTTGACTGCTACCATAAACAATTAGGGTTAATTGTTTCCCATCATCATTGTGATCACCCAAAGCACTGATTTACTGCCTTTTCCTTCATAGCAATAAAAATGTTTGGTCTTCTATGCAAGCTAAGTTCTTCCCAAACCTTGACTATATACCTCATGCTTATGAGTCCTAGGAGCAGGGTGGCTCATTCTCACTATGACAGAAAGAGCACACATTTCCATAAGTGAATAATGGCACGCCTTTACCTCAAAAGGAGCTACCAAATAAAGGAAAGAGAGACCAACATTTACTGAGCACCTGCTGTGCCCCAAATGTTGCTTTTCTTTAAGTCCTCCCACAAAACCTATGTTACATATTTTATTATCTCTATTTTATAAGAAAGTTGAGGGTTAGAGATGTTGTAAGAATGGATGAACAAGTAAGTTCTAGTCAAGAAGATATTGAAGAAGTAAGAAGAAATTTACAAGATTTGGAGGATAGTGAATTCTTAAAATTTTAATTTAATTGAAGAATTATGAATATTCAAGGGAAAATAAAAGATATACTTGGCAAGTAATATAAAAATGACACTTCTCATTCTGTGTCTTTATTATATGCATAAAACAATTTGAAGGAAAGGCAAGAGGTTGAATTCAGACAATCTGGTTACTATCATTTGAAAAATATAATAGCACCTACTATGCATACCACAAAGCAATTACAGGTATGGTTCCTACCCTCTATGGAATTAGTAGTCTATTTATTGGTGATGGGGAGAATGAATAAAAATGCAGATAATTTTAGCAGACCAAATGATTGGTATTGTTTATCACTGTGGACCAACAATGCTTGCATAAAGAGATAGGATATGTAAAGAGATATTTGAAAAAATGCACTGAAAATAATTGTTTGTGAGGTATAATGGAGGGGGGGTAGGGGGAAACAGGCTTTGGAACTAGATGAAGCAAAGTTTGAATCTCAATCATTATTATGTACTAGTTGTATATCCTTGGGAAAATTATTTCTTGTTGTGAGGAGATATGTCATGCTATATAGCTTCTAAATGAATATTACTCCTATTTCAATTTTTGGCAATTGTTGGAATTTACCCCAGTGGTTTTATGTTGTTTTGTATTTTTTTAATGAACTGGTCTATGTAGGAACATAGCCATTTCACATTTAAGAAAATAGTCATAATCATAATAATAGAAAATCAACTATATTACTACTAGAGGCCTGGTGCACGGAATTCGTGCATGGGGGGGTCCCTCAGCCCAGCCTGCACCCTCTCCAATTTGGGATGCCTCGAGGCATGTCCAACTGTTATGTCCAACAGTCAGACATCCCTCTCACAATCCAGGACTTCTGGCTCCCAACCACTCACCTGCCTGATTGCCCCTAACCGCTTCTGCTTGCCAGCCTGATCACCCCTAACCACTCTTCTGCCAGCCTGATTCATGCTTAACTGCTCCTCTGCCGGCCTGATTGCCCTTAACTACCCTCCCCTGCCGGCCTGGTCACCCCTAACTGTCCTCCCCTGAAGGCCTGGTCGCCCACTACAGCCCTCCCCTGCTGGCCCAATCACCCCTGTCCTCCCTTGCCATCCTGGTCACCCCAAACTGTCCTCCCCTGCAGGCCTGGTTACCCCGTACTGCTCTCCCTTTCAGGCTTAGTCCCCCCCAACCGCCCTCCCCTGCAGGCCTGACCATGAACAACTGCCCTCCCCTGCTGGTCATCTTGTGGTGGCCATCTTGTGTCCACATGGGGGCGACCATCTTGTGTGTTGGAGTGATGGTCGATTTGCATATTACTGCTTTATTAGATAGGATTTAATGAGTATTTCCTGTGTGCCAGGCAATGTGCTAAATACTGTTTCAATGAATCCTCAAGATAACCTTATGAGATAAGTAATATTAATACTAGTATACCCATCTCATAGATGAGAAAATGGAGCTCAGAAAAGAAAAGCGATTTGACAAAGGTCATAAGCAGCTAAGGACTCTGAATCAAGTGTGCAGCCAGGTCTGGCTTACTCCAAAGCCATGTACTCTGTTCTCCACTAATTTTCCTGCTGAACTGGTTTTGAATCAGGTTATCAAAATAGCATGTTTGACAGAAAAGTTCTTCCTGCTGTTCTTACTGTGATTCAAACTTTGTTAATTCTGCTATGTTCAATTAACTTTCAAAAAATATCTCTGGCCTTCCCTCTGCAAAGGCAGAGGGCATGTGGATTCACCCCACTACCTGGGCTGGAATGATAAGCAAAAGTTGAGCCTGTGTCCATTTGTGACCATTTCTACTTGGCACTTTAGATAAATCTCTTTACTTTCATATTAGGAAGTAGAGTGACATTATTCGCTTTATTTCAGCTGCTGGAAAGGATGAAACTTCTCCCAGCAAAGATGTGTCATTGAGCTAGTGAAAAGTGAATGATTGATATAGGGTATAAATTTTCATTCTTCTGAAACAGATCTGTCTTTGAAACAGAGGGAGAAAGGGAGACATAGAGAGAGTAAAAGAAGTAAGGGGGAAAAAAGAAGAAAGAAAGGGAAAGGAGGGAAGGAAGAAAAAGAGGGAGAGGGAGGGAGGGAATGAGAGAGGGAGGAATAAAGCTGTCCTTCTGGCATGAAGTAGTGAGGTCTCTTTCAGGAGTGAAAGCTTCTTTATAAATACAATGGGCATGAGAAATTTCAATACAAGCAGACACTAAATATATCACTAAAACTTTTGTTTTCCCTTCAAAATTTAGGAGTTGCAGCTTTCTACTCCAAATTATATTTTGTGCATTTAAAACCAGACTCTTGAGATTTTAAAGTACATTTTATGGTTCATTAATATGTATTGGGGTTTTTAAATGCATATTCTGGTGGTGGGCGTAAATCTGTATTAGGGGATTTTTTGAGAGGAAATTGTTGAGATTGCTACACAAACAACTATGCCCGCATGGCTCATATTCAAGTTGCAATGGGCTTTCTGAGATTTAAACATTCACCAAATACTCATATGTTGCATTTCATAGTTTACTCCACCTGCTAAAATTGACAGTTGATTGAAAATAACTTGTGCACTTTGGGAAATATTTCACTTTTCTCAACTCTCTGATTCTCTCTGCTCTATCAGAATGCTCTATCAGGAAGCTGATTCTCTCTACTCCATGAGGAAGGGAATAATTCACCAAAAACGTAAGCCAAAGGTCAGAGGGAAGTGAGAATTTGATCTCTAAAGAGCAAGATGCTGGTGACTAGAATGGTTCAAAAAGTAGATCCTTCTTGCTGAATCTTAAGCCATAAGACCAGTAAGAAAAGGTCAAGCCCCAAGAGACAACAGAGTTTGGTATTCTCAGCCAATTCAGTCCCAGTTTGACTGTCAGCACAACAACTTCTACAGAGTACCCCAGAGTAACCACATGCACACTCACACACACACACACACACACACACACACACACACACACACACACCTAAATTGCTACTGTACACATTGAGTTCATTCAAGTGGCTACTATATGCTAGACACTTTAGGCTAAACAGTGATTTCAGTGTTTCATCAAATAGACTTTTCTTGTGAATTTAACATATATCTGACCTACTTAGAATCCTTCAATGGATTAGCTCTATGTATCACTTCAAAACAAGTTGTACCAAAATTATGTAAAATGTTGTGGCTTAAAATAATAACCATTAAATCATTATATTGTGGGTCAGGAGTTCATGCAGGGGTAGGGTGGGCAATTCCTCTGCTCCAAGTAAGTGGTGTTAACTAAGGTCATTCTGTGATATTCATTAGTTGGATAGACTTCTCTGGATAATGTAAAATGGTTTCACTCATACAGTTGGTGTCTTGAGAGGTACGCTTGAAAAGTTAAACTCACCAAGAACTATCAACTTAACCACATACATATAGGTGCTTCAGCATGGCAACTCAAAGTACTTGGACCACATAAATGGTGGCTCAGGGTTTCCAGAGAGTGTATAAATACACAAGAAGTGGAAGAATCCCAGTTTCTCCTGGCATAAACTTGGAAACTGGCATAGCATCATTTTTTTCTTACTCTTCTGATTAAAACAGATGCAGAATTGGTTGAGATTCAAGAGAAGAAGGCATAGACTTGACCTCTCAATGAGGGGAGTATCAAAGAAATGGCAGTGACCTTTAACCCATCTTTTTAATATAATTTTTTATTTATTGATTTGAGAGAGATTTGTTGCTCCACTTATTTATGCATTCATTGGTTGATCATTGTATGTGCCCTGACAGGGGATCAAACCCACAACGTTGGCATATTGGGATGATGCTCTAACCAACTAAGTTACCTGACCAGGGCTTTTAACCCATCTTAAAGCTGTAATAGGTTATTTGTGGCCTTTAGGTTAAACAAAGGCTATAGAGTGTATTGGTAAAGACCAAGAGTTCTAGATAAACTTGATTGTATTTGAATCTTAGGTCTGTTACTTAATGATCTTGGGCAATTATATAACTGAGCAATTATGTAACTGAGCTTCACTATGTTCATTAAATAGTGATAATAATATTGTGTTAGGTGGTTATGAGTATTAAATAATGCATACACCAGTAAGGTGAATATAACAGTAACTTATACATACTAAGCCTCAGGAAATAGTAGCTATCATTATTTATACAATATAAACTTCTTAACTTAGCAAATAACACTATTTACTACCTGGCTTCTGCTCTCTTCTCAAGCCTCATATTCTGTCATCCCACATAGGCATCCTTAACCCCAGCCATGCTCAACTACTAGCTGTTCCCTGAATATGCCCAATTCTTTTTTTAAAATATTTTATTGATTTTTTTACAGAGAGGAAGGGAGAAAGAAAGGGATAGAGAGTTACAAACATCGATGAGAGAGAAACATCAATTCAGCTGCCACCTGCACACTCCCTACTGGGGATGTGCCCACAACCAAGCTACATGCCCTTGACCAGAATCGAACCTGGGACCCTTCAGTTCACAGTCAGATGCTCTATCCACTGAACCAAACCAGTTAGGGTTATGCCCAATTCTTATACCTGCGTACTATTGCACATACAGCCCAGCCTGTCTAGATGAACGATCTTCTCCCCCCACTCCTTCTTTACCTGTCTAACTTTTACCGCTCCTGTAAAATCCAGCTCATAAATTACAACTTCATGTAGCTATATCTGAACCTCTATTCTGGATTAGCTATTCCTTCTCTGTGTTCCCATAATACTCTGCACATATATTTTTGAAATTTTTTATTTATTGATTTTTTAAGTAGAGAGAGAGAAGGAGGAGGAGCAGGAGGAGAGAGAGAGAGAGAGAGAGAGAGAGAGAGAGAGAGAGATCCACTGTTCCACCTATCCATGCATCCACCTGTTGATTCCTGTACGTGCCCTGAATGGGGATCAAACCCTAAACCTTAGTGTATCAGGATGATGCTCCAACCAACTGAGCGACATGGCCAGGGGCACACATATATTTTAGAAAGGATTTAACCTCATATTATACGTGCCTGTTTATTGTGCCATAGACTAGACTAGACTAGACTGTATATTTCCTACAGGCAAGTGTTGTGTCCTACCTTTCTTTGAATCTTGGGCTTTTAGGACAGTACCTAATACCTAGTAAAAATTTAGTAATTTCTTCAAATAGAGAAAGGTATTTAAAAAATCATTGATTTATTAATACATCAAGATAAATACAGCCTTTCCCCCATAACTTTGCATTCAGCAACACAAGAGTTATAGAAAATAAAGTACACCTGAAAGATTTAGACTTCACTGACTTTCATTACCAAGAAGTCAACAGCCTTGACAATGCACTGACTAGGTAACTGAATACAGAGTAGTCACATAAAACTGAAGGGTTTAAGGCACGACTGCATTTCTCAAATAATCAGTCCAGTTTATTTCAATTATTTTCCAAATGTATTCAAGAAGTGAATCCTTGATCTGGATTGATTAACAATCTATTGAAATTTCTCTAAGGTCAAATCTGTCCCTTCATTAGGAGTTCTGCCATTTTTTCTAGAAAACAAGCCTCAGAGGTTAATGAGAACAATGTGGGTCTGGTAAAACATCGTGTGAAACAACAGGTACTTCTGTTGCTGTACCTCACAATGAAAATGTCTTGCTTGCTTGGAAACAAATCCACTTTAGTAAAATTAATCACCTTGATAAAATATTTCCTGGTAGGGACTTAAAAAATTTAGAATCAAATGTATCCTAATCAATTAAATGACCTCTCTTTCTTGACACCTCACATCTAATTCATCAACAGATCCTGTCCACTTTCCCTTGGAAATACCAAAATATGACCTGGCACTACCTCCACCTCTGCCATACTAGCCAAGCCTTTATAATCTCTCCCCTAAATTATTTTAGCATTTCTCCTAACAGCTCTCCCTGCTCCTAACCTTGCCCTGTAACAGCCTACCTATAATTTTCTTTCAACTTTACACAATCTTGTGGATTGGCTAGGGCAGGGATTATTTTCTTCCTTTACCAAGGAAAAGACATATGTACTAAATTGAGAACATGTCCTTGGTCACCCATATATTAGTATACAGCAAAAACAGAAAGGCATATCTGACATCTAGATCTGTTTTCTTTGTTTTACAACTAATTGACTAATAGTATAATCATAAACAAATCATATTTCCCATTTTATAAAATCTACTTTTTCATTTGGATCAGCCCACTAAGGAATTTGGAGTTTAATAAGGGAATACTCACATGAGTAATCAAATATCCCAAAGATACCTACCTAATATTTCTTTACCAGAGGCAATTTGATTATAAATTGTCTTAAATGAATGACCTTTACCTTGTGAAAAACTTGAGATCACCTTTTTATTGTTTTTGTTTGCATTTTTAGCAATCAAAGTCTGTTATCTCTTAATAAAATCGTATACAGGATCCCATTATATTAAACATATCAAAGTTAAGTATAATTTTTTTAAAAAAAAGAGTGAAGGAGGAATTTTCCAGAGTTTCATGCCCTTAGTACACATTCATACTTCTGAGTTAGCCCCTGAGGCATCTACATAGAATCCTCAGCTCTATGGGATCCAGTTTGAGAACACCTTCTGTAAAAGACATATGCTCTTCAGTGTTGTCCATAGACCAGAAGTGTCTGCATCACCTAGACACCTGCATTAGAAATGCATTATCACAGGTCCCATTAAATCTAACTTTCAACAAAATTCTCTCTGGTGAGTCATAAATGTATTCAAGTTGAAAAGTTCTGTCTTTTAAACTCTCTCTAAAAAAATAGTCTTTCTATTTAAGGTTTAAATGTGGCTGTACAAATAAATAGAAGGTTAAACTCAAGAAACTGAGCATAGTAAAATACACACCATGATCTGTAAAATGACAATTTATCAGATTAAGTCTACAGTATTTGTCTTAGCTCTTGTAGTATTTATTTAAAAATGCTTCATGATATATAGGTCAGGATGATTTTAGTGGATACATTCTTGATGTCAGTATACAAATTTTCCTAATATACCTAAGTGTTTTACTGGAAGAGACAGTTTTATTCTTATAAATTGGTCCAATTGAATGACCTTCACCTTGAGAAACATTTGAGATGGTGGCTCTTGTCATTCAGGGCAGACTTAGAAAAGAGAAAAATGTTTCTTAGCCTAATAATGACATATTCATTTATTTTGTTTCTTTTTAAGGAGCCAAGGAAAAACCTTACCGCTAGGGAAAAATATTATTTATAGATATGAAAAATTAAATTGTTTCTAATGCTTAATTATTAGGGAATTTAGTGAGGAAATAAACTCCACATCCATCTGTTAGGAATATTGGGCTAGAGTTAAAGAGATTTGTCTAGAATAGGGGCAGTGTCTTCATCCTCCTAAGCAGAGTAGAAATTCCTGGATCATTTGGCCAAAACCTGAAAGTTTCAGGTTTACAAATTAAAATTAGGAAGTTTAGGGGGGAAAATTGTCCTCCTGTGAAGAAGGCAGATTTTTGTGAGGAGAGTGACAGGGCACAAATCTAGCATACTTGGTAAGGGTGGCTATGTAGAATGGAAGGGGAGGTGGGGAGAGAGATCCTCTTCATGAAACGTGCAAACCTAAGATAGACCTCCCCTTGTCTGGCTGAAGGAACTATTACAAGGTTATAGCTCAAACCTCTGTTCCTGCAAACTATACTATTGTCCTCGGAGCTACTTGATTCTTAATTAAGAAACATTCACTATATGTTTTATAGCCCAGCACATTGAACTGGTAGAGACTAGTAGAATAAGAAGTGATCAAGAATAGATGTGACTATTGGGCAATAATCTTGTAGGAGCTCTTCAATGAGGGCTGAGATAGTATCAATTCCCAAATACATTATTGAACAGTCACCAATGCTAATTTACATCTATGGAGAGTCCATGGGCCAGAAGTGACAGAGCACCTTTCCTCAGGAATAAAAGAGAGGAGAATAAGACTGAACTCAATAGCAAGAAACAACCTTATAAAACAGAGAAGAAGGGATTATGCTCCTCCTGGATATCCTATATAGAATACAAAAATTACAAAGCTCTACTTATATAGGAAGTTAAAAGACAATTTGCTTTGACAGAAATAATAGTCATTTAGATATCAGGAGATCTGTATTGTAGTTACTAATTAGTTTGCTGGCCTTGACAAAGTCACTTCTCCTGGGCTTCAGCATCCTTATCTTTAACATTCAGTCCCAAAGGTGATGATTATGACAATGATAGTTAACAACTATTGAGACTTTGGTATGTGAAAACATAGTTTAATTGTTTTATAAGTATAAATTCTTCTCATTTTGAACAGATACTACTTATAATATCTTCTGTAGAGATATGAGAATAAGTGATTTACCCAAACTGTTACACAGCTAAAACGTACCGGAGCTGAGGTTTAAAGACAGACGTCCATAATGCTGAAGGTTATTAGTGTTATAGACCAAGATGATTCTTGCTGCTTCATCAGGGTCTAAGAATGATGCTTCTTATCTCCTTACCCTACTCTTCTTCTACACCTTCTCTTCTACAAAACTTGCTCTTCAAACTCTTTATTATGTATGGTCTGATGCCAACCTATTCTCCTCACCATTATGTAAGAGCTTCTTTCTCCAAAGCCATACATGTTACAAGTGGCAGAGCCAAAACTCAAACAAGGGCATTCTCACTCATAGGCCAGTGCTATTTAGTCTATCTACTATACTTTCTGAGCAAGTGAAGCCTCAGAGTTTTCTCTCAATCAGTACAATGATATCATTTATGTAATCATAGAAAGAATAGTTAACATCTATAGAGGTCTTATTGTAAACCTGGCATTATTCTAACTACTTTACAAGTTTTAACTTACTTAATCTTCACTAAAATATTATAAGGTAGGTACTGTTATACTAATTTTATTGATATGGAAATAAGGCACAGACAGGTTAAGTAAATTGGCCAATGTCACACAGCTTACTAGTACAGTAAAGAATTGAACTAAGGCAATCTAGTTCTACCATTTTCTGATCCTAACCATTAAACTAAACTGCTTCATAAACCAAATGTCAAATTAGGGGTTTATTTATTTTGACTTGCATATCTGATTTACATAGCTCAGCATCCAGGGTATGTGTGTGTGTATATATATATATATATATATATATATATATATATATATATATATATATAGATTCACTAAGGAGAAGTACCCTACATAACTCAACAAACCTAGAGGATTCAACTTTTGTGGTGAGCAATAGGAGAACCAACTAAAAGCACTGACTTCTTAAGATAACCTGAAGTAAGGCTCATCCTAACTATGCCATTCAACAGTGGATCTTGGCATCTCTTTCCCACGAGACATTCATCTACTATCAGGGGCTTACATGCTATTCCAGAAAATCAGAATATTGACTGTGACTGTGTCTGGGGAATAGTTCCAACCCTTAGAGCTCACATTGTATAGAGTAATTCCACTAAGGAAGTTAGCTGTTTTAAGAATTTGCAGCTCTATGGAAGTGGTTCTCAACATGTGGGTCGCGACCCCTTTGGCAGTGGAACGACCCTTTCACAGGGGTTGCCTAAGACCATCCTGCATATCAGACATTTACATTATGATTCTTAAAGTAGCAACATTAAAGTTATGAAGTAGCAACAAAAATAATTTTATGGTTGGGTCACAACATGAGGAACTGTATTTAAAGGGCCAGAAGGTTGAGAACCACTGCTCTAGGGGGATGTCTTCCATTCTTCATAAAGGACCTGAGTTTGGTATGAAAGAGTATGGAGGAAAGGGATCAAGTGGGGGAAAAGGTTAGGATTAAATATCAGAATTATTGCACCAGCTAGACAAAGCTTATACCTCTGCACACCACAAGGAGAGCAAGAGAGAGAGAGAGAGAGAGAGAGAGAGAGAGAGAGAGAGAGAGAGAGAGAGAGAGAGAGATCATAATCTAGAAGGGGATGGACTTTCATTTAACAACAAATTGAGTTATTCTAGCCATTACTTCAACTATCTCTTCACTTTAAATCGGTCTTATACCCAAAGTTCTCCTGTGTTATATAGTAGCAAGTCATTGCCCTATATTTAGCCCAACTGAGTATTTCTGGGAGTCAAGATTTCCAGTCAACAGACCAGATATTTGAATCAAAGCTCTACCACATATCATCTTTGTGACAATGGACAAGTCATTTAACTTCCATAAACTTCATTGTATTCATTTGAAAAGGGGATTGATGCAAGGGATTCAAGGAGATCATGTGTATCAAATGATTAGGATAGTTCTTGACACCTAGTTGTTAAAATGAATAAGTGAATGAATGAACAAACCAGTTCTAAAAGATAGTTCTAAGCACAGAAAGAAATAGCAATCTTTTTTTAAAAATATATTTTATTGATTTTATACAGAAAGGAAGGGAGAAGGATAGAGAGTTAGAAACATCGATGAGAGAGGAACATCAATCAGCTGCCTCCTGCACACCCCCCACCGGGGATGTGCCCACAACCAAGGTACATGCCCCCGACCAGAATCGAACCCGGGACCCTTCAGTCCGCAGGCCAATGCTCTATCCACTGAGCCAAACAGGTCAGGGCTAGAAATAGCAATCTTATTTGTTTTCCTTTGTACCCGTAAACAAGACCTTGATCTTATCTCTTAGCATGGTAATTCCATACAAAGCCAAGCCTTTCACTAACAGAATTTAGATTGATGACCCAGGATCTATAAAACTGTATGTTTTAGCTGTCTAGTGCGTTTTTCAAAAGAAGAGACTTAGTAATACGCTGATCCATCAATGCCAGTCGCTGGCGCTATGATGGATATATGTGCTGGAGAAGATGCCCAGCATCCTGTAGTCTCTGATTCTCTGACTCACATCTCTTATTTGGTCAGCTTCTATTATGATTATGATGCTGCCAATGTCATCTCTTAAAGTAAGAGGTTGATTAGATTAATACGAAAACACATATGGGCCATCTAATGGTTTCCACCTTTACTTTTAGCCAAGAACTGGTGGTTTTGGTTTCATTTTATGGGAAGGAGTACAAGACATGAGATTATAATAAACATTCATTTGCTATATCCCTGAGGGTTTCAAATTGTTACCTAAGGGCCAAAATTAGACTACAATCACTTTATGTATGGTCTTCAAGCTAAGAATGTTTTTTGTATTATAAAATAATTGAAAATCATCCTGGCCTCTGTTCGTTGGGCATCGTCCCATGCACTGAAAGGCTGACGGTTTGATTCCAAGTCAGGGGACATGCTCAAATGCAGGCTTAATCCCCAAGAGGGGGCATGCTGGAGGAAGCTCATCAGTGTCTTGCTTTAACATTGATGTTTCTCTTTTAAAATTATTTTAAATGGTTGAAAATCAAAAGAAGAATATTTCATAACAGAAAAAATATATATATATATTTCTTGCCTAACACTGCTTTCATGCTGTAATGGCAGAGTTAAGTAGTTGTAGCAGAGACTGTATGACGAATATTTATCTGGCCCTTTACAGAAAAAGTTTGCTGACCTCTGATGTATTCTCTTGAGAGGACTTTTATAGAAATAATTTTTTCAAGGTCCATTACTGACAGGAGTTTGTAAATTTGTCTTTGGCCAACCAGAATCCTTATATCAAAGGAATATTGTGACTTTGAAGAACAAAATCAAGCATGATAAATATTGCGCCGGGATTCTTTCTATCAATCTGAGGTAGGCAGTGGGCAGATTACAAAGCTATTTTAAACATTTTTTTCTAATGGAAGCAAAACCTGAATCATTCCAGATTTGACACACAAACAAGTACTATCAGTTTCAGGGTGGACCACCACCACAAAATTTCTTTAAAGAAAACTCATGGTCTATGGTTTACTAAACATTAAAACTCTCTGTCAAATGCAGACTGATCCCCAGAAAAAAAGAAAAAAAAACCCTCTCTGTCTAGCTACTTCCTATCTGGCCTTAATGTCACCAACTAAAGCTATCATCCACAGCAAAGCACTGCTCCCTAAAATGGTAAAATGAAACAAAGATTATTAAGCACTAGAGTTTGCCACAGTGATGAAATATAGACGAAGTGAAAATTTCCCCCTTCTTGGAGTGACTATATGTCCCAAACTCCCCTGCAAAGCACAATTCTATATAAGGATCTTAATTTTTAATTGATTTTCATTGCAAATTATGGACACTTCTTTTGGAAACAATTTGGTTCCTGGAATAGTCAATTACTCTTTTAAAGAGCAACACATTTTTTGGCTACAGAATATTAGAAGAAAAATATTTATTTTAAATAAAATATTAATAATAAAGTTTACACAAAATGGCTAAATAAAAATAAAGACATAACAGGCTGTTTATAGTTTTTTGCCAATCAGTTAAAGTAAAAACTATGATGATTAAACAAAAAGGACAAGCAGACTTAAAATTTCCTGTTTTGAGCATACACACTTAATGACATTTAGAGAAAAATACACAGTATTTCCCATTTACCAGGGAGAAGCTTGATAGAAGCTTCCTGAGTTTAGGATCGATCAAGGTAATCTACGTTGAAGAAAAGAGATCCTAAATCCTCTACAGAAGCAATGATTCCAATTATGACCTCAAGGAAGTAACAGTGGTAAATGAAGTAATTACGTTGCTGTTTCTGAAACACATGGAAGAAAGCCTCCGGGTAGATTTTAGTTCCCTGAGGTAGAGTTTGGAAAATCATTAACTTTCGTATGTTGTTTTTTTATATAAAATTGTATTCCTTTATATTTCAAGAAAACTCTGATGAAAAGCACCTGATTGCAAGGCAGTTTAGAACAAGGTTCAAAGTTTGAAGCCAGACTGTCCAGCTCCTCCACTTGCTATCTACGTGACCTTGGACAACTTATGAAACACATTGTGCTTATGTTTCCTTATCTGCAAAATGGTGATTAAAATAACCACCACCACCACCTCAGGGCAATTGTAAGGATTAAATGCAAAATTTATGACAATATTGGGCACATGATAGGCACTGTATTAATGCTAGCTCCTCCTCTGCTTCTTCCTCTTCCTGCTACTCCTTCTCCTATTCCAATTCTTCTTTCTTCCTCTCTCTCTCTCTCTCTCTCTCTCTCTCTCTCTATATATATATATATTAGAAGCCCTATGCATGAAGATTTGTGCAAGAATAGGCTTTCCTTCCCCTGGCTGCCAGCACCACCTTCGCTCTGCCCTGGAGCCGCCTTTACGCTTTTGCATGATGACCAGAGGTCCAGAGCAGCCGGGGTGGGGCAGAACACCTGAGTCATCACCATGGCAACAATGCAAGTGTCCCGGCCCAGCCATCACCATCTTTGTCACATCAATTTGCATATTCCCTCCTATTGGCTGTGGGTGCCGCCATTTTTGTCACAAAGTGATGGTCAATTTGCATATTCAGTTTTAGATAGGATATTGATCTTAGAGAGGAAATGAGAGGGAGAGAGAGATAGAAGCATCATTGATGAGAGAGAATCATTGATTGGTTGCCTCCTGCATGCCCCATACTGAGGATGTATCCCACAACCAGGTATATACCCTGTCTGGGAACTGAAACATGATCTCCTAGTTCAGGGGTCAAAGCTCAACCACTGAGAATACCAGCTGAGCTTCTGCTTCTTTTCCTTCTTCTCCTTCTCTCCTCCTCCTCCTCCTCCTCCATCTTCTTCTTCTGTCCCTCCTCTTCCTCCTTCTCCTTTTCCTTCTTCATCAACTTCATCAATGAAAAATTCCTGGAACATTTATATCTTAGCATGCATTTTTAATGCTATAAAGCCTTGTTTACCACATTAAAACATCTAAGCTCTGCCCGGCCGGTATGGCTCAGTGTTTGAGTGTTGAACTATGAACCAGGAGGTCACAATTGGATTCCCAGTCAGGGCACATGCCTGGGTTATGGGCTCAATCCTCAGTAGGGGGCATGCAGGAGGCAGTTGATCAATGATTCACTCTCATCATCTCTCTCTCTCTCTCTCTCTCTCTCTCTCTCTCTCTCTCTCTCTCTCTCTTCCTCCCTCTTCCTTCCTCTCTGAAATCAATGCAAATACATTTTAAAGAAAGAAACAAAGAAAAACTTATAAACTCCAGGGAATTAAATTCTTAGAGGCAACAGTCATTCAACCTCTTATTCTTACAAATAATCTTGGAAATCACTGGAGTTGTGTATCTCTGAATTCAAAGAGCCCCATGTCTCCAGGCCCAAGTTCATAGCTCTCAATAGGGATCCTGGAGTCATCCCACAGAAGACTACTATAACAGTTACATAGCCACTTAACTTTCAGGAGCTCTCATAAGTGTCCTCTAGGCATGGTCATTAGTCTGCATAGAATCTTATTGCTACTACATACCATACAATGACCTATTTGTCTCAGTGACTTTAGTTTGGTTATTGATGCAAAAGTAAAAATCCTCTTGAAAAAGTTTTGTTTGCCTACAAATGAGATCTAATCTTGGATTTAATTGTTTAACATGTACTAGGTTGCTTATTTTTAAAAAATATACACATATAGTTGATTCATTCTTCTCCCAGGTGCCAAGAACTATGCTAAGTGCTGAGGATATATTAATGAACAAACTAAATGTGGTTTACAGGTATTCTATTGTTTCATTTTTATTTATTCATTCAGAAAGTATTTATTAATTTCCTTTTAGGTCTGAGTTGGAGATGCAAGTGCCACAAATAAAAAACATGAAAAAGCTGCCGAAACCGGTTTGGCTCAGTGGATAGAGCGTCGGCCTGCGGACTGAAAGGTCCCAGGTTCAATTCCGGTCAAGGGCATGTACCTGGGTTGCGGGCACATCCCCAGTGGGAGATGTGCAGGAGGCAGCTGATCGATGCTTCTCTCTCATCAATGTTTCTAACTCTCTATCTCTCTCCCTTCCTCTCTGTGGAAAATCAATAAAATATATTTAAAAAAAAAACATGAAAAAGCTAAACAAACCATTATCCCTCTCATCTGGGATATAACAATTTACTCCTCAATTTTTTTTTTCAGAATTGCAAAACCAATGCCTTTGAGATCATGTGACTTATTCTTGTGATTACTACATAATTGCATAATACATTAACAATGGAACTGGGTTTAGAACACTGACCTAATATCAAATTTTAAACACATCTGGCTCAGACTAATTTCAAATTCAAAATTCAGATTCTCACTTCTAATATGGAATGGTGACATTCAATCAAATTCATTTTTTTAAACCTGGAATCAATTTAGAGAGTCTATCTCTAGCACAAAATTCATTTATTCTATTACATAGTTGTTTTTAAATTTAGATTACCCAGCAGGGGAATTTTTTCTGTGCTATTATTAATGAGACATACTTTAGCTCACATACTTTTTCAAAACACAGCAATTACATTATTATGACATGTTTTTTCTTTGTTTTTCAACAGTAACAGTGAGTATTTTGACACATGCATTCAAGTAATTGTATGAGAAAAAAGGTATTTAAAATTTGAAATTGAGAGGGATAAATAGTTAAACAGTGTAACAATGGTATGTATTTCACCCCAATATACTATAAATTATGGAAATAGGTAATATATTTAACTGATGTTAGCCGCACCTTCCAATTAGTGTCAATGTGTTCCTATCTCTTTCATGTCCCAATCTATTCTGTACCCCACTGCAAGATTATTCCCTAAAATGGCACCTCTATCTCCTCATCTGAAGAAACTCTGATGACTGCCCAGTGCCTAAAAAGGCTAAATAATTTGATTGCTTCTACTATAGTCTCCAACAAGAAAGCAGGCCACTTAGTATTAATTTTGTTGTAGTTTATTTTATTTTTCCTAAATTATTGTCTTTGATGACTGAATATGGGCAAAGAGTCAAGAAGAGGCATGATACTTCTCCAACCACCTTTTCCCTGATTTAGAGATGTGTCTATAATAATAAAAGCATAATATGCTAATTAGACCAGACAGCCAAACAACCTTCTGGATGTCATTCCGGACATCCTTCCTGACAAAGCCGCAACAGCGGGGGCAAGGCAGAGGCAATTAGGGATGATCAGGCAGGCAGAGTGGTTAGGGGCAATAAGGGAGGCAGGTGAGTGGTTAGGGGCAATCAGGCAGGCAGGCAGAGTGGTTAGTGGCGACCAGGCAGGCAGGCAGGTGAGCAATTAGGAGCCAGCGGTCCTGGATTGCGAGAGGGATGTCCAACTGCAAGGTTGGGACCAAACTGGCAGTCAGGCATCCCCTGAGGGATCTCAAATTGTGAGAGGGTGCAGGCTGGGCTGAGGGGACCCCCCACCCGTGCACAAATTTCATGTACCAGGCCTCTAGTCCTTTCTAATAATAGACAAACATGGTAATTAACTGTAGCTCTGACACGCTTCCCATTGGCTAATCAGGGTGATATGCAAATTAACTGCCAACCAAGATGGTGGTTAACTGCCAACAAAGATGGCGGCTAATTTGCATACTACAGGCAGGGTGGGAAAGCACCATCCCGCCTGCCCCGCTGCCATCAGAGGCCTGCTATCTGCGACCTGGGTGGCAGAAAGCCTGTGTGGGGCCCGATCCAGGGCTGGCCAGTGGGACCACAGTGATCTGCCACCATACACGCCCACAAACGGCCCTCCCCGCATCCCTGGCTGGAGGGTGCTAATGCACCGATCAGCCACTGGCCACACCCCAAAACAGCCAGCCCGTGGGGATCCCAGGTTGGCTGGTGCTAATGCACTGATCTGCCAATGGCCACTCCCACAAACGGCCCTCCAGTGGGGATCCCAGGTTGGCGGGTGCTAATGCACCAATCTGCCAATGGCCACGCCCACAAATGGCCCTCCAGCAGGGATCCCCTGTTGGCGGGTGCTAATGCACAGATCCGCCAATGGCCACACCCACAAATGGCCCTCCCACGGGGATCCCGGTTTGGCGGGTGCTAATGCACCCATCTGCCAACACGCACGCCCGGCCACCTTTGCCCTGTGCATACTATGCAGCTGGGAGAGGGGAGTGGGGCCGCTGGGAGCAGGGCGGGAACTGCCCAGGGTTTGCGTCAGGCAGCCAAGAGCGGAGTGCGAACTATCCCGACTGGTAGCTGCTTGCTCATTCACTTACTTGCTCAATCATTCACTCATTCACTCGCTCATTCATTCACTCATTCACTCACTCAGCAAACCCCCTCAGGTCCCTGGCACCAGGCCAGGCACTGAAGGTGAAGTAGGATAAGACAGAGCTATGTCCTCAAGATGTTAGTAATTCAGTAGGGCAAAGCAGGCACATGAACGAGGCAGTTGTATGCACAGATGCACTGTACTGGGTTCGGTGAGGGCTGTAACTAACGCCGACTTTGTTCTCTTGATAAAATGGGGCCTCGGGAGCCAGGCCACCCCAAGCCTGTAGGCCTGTGCCTAGGCCAGGTGTGGCCGGGGTCCAGGAACATGACAGAGGGTGCAGGTTGGGCTGAGGGGTCTGGCCCCAGCCCTCACCCTCATCCCCGAGTGCACAAATTTTTGTGCACCAGGCTACTAGTATGTATATAAAATGCATGGTTTACCACTTCCTACGTGGTCAAGGGACAGAAATGCAGACTCTCAAAGCCTTTCATTTTGGGTTTATTATGTGGAATGCAAGTAACAGTCAACAAAATAAACTAGACTACCTGTGAAATCTTTAGCTTAGAGCTTCCTATATCCATGTCATGAACTGGGCAATTTCCCACTAAGTTCAAATAGGTTTTTCAGGTGGCAAGTTTGCTATCTATACACACCACAAATTTTACAATACATAGTAACCAATCTGTAAGTCATAGAAGAACAGAGCATAAAAGTCACTTTATATTCTCAGGGAATTCCTGAACAAGTGTACCTTTAGACAACAGTGTATGATATAAATTATAGCTCTGTGGGTTTTTTTTTTTTTGAGTCTAGATTTCTGTGATTCTACTCTCCACTTAATCTAAATCAAAGTAAGTATTTAATGTACAAGATTTAATCCCCCAATCTTTTCTCAAGGACTTTAATTTGCTTACATATGTCATTCTAACAGGTAGTCAGAAAATAAAAACAAAGGTAAATGCCATTATAGTATTTCAATTAGGCCAGGAGTACTTTTTCTTTAGTAGCAGGATTGCAGGTTAATCATAAATAGTTTTGTACTTTAAGCAACTATAAATTGGGGAAACCAGAAAGCAAATGAGAAAAATACCACCACTCATTGATTACCTGTTTGTGGAAAAGAATTTGTTACAGATATAATTTTATTTCCAAATATTTGGATTTAAGGAATGTTTTACTTCATTTCATTTCCAAATTGTGCAATCTGCCCAAACTCTCCACTATAAGAGGTATTAGTTTTTTGTTTTTTGTGGTTTTGTGTTTTTTTTTTTTGGACATCTCCCCCAATGTTCACAGGATTATAGCAGAATCCTAGGCTTAAGCGGTGGCTTGAAATTGAGGGGTGATACAAATTCACAGTACATAATGTTTTCCATCTTTTAAGTTTTCTTTTATGCAACATAATTCTGCTGTCAAGGAGACCCTTTAAGTTAATTTAGTCATTCTGCTCCGATGAGATTCACACTGCCTGTTAAGTGTCTACTTAACTGACCAAAGATCCACTCAGAAGGAGCCTTTTCCTTGTTTGCAAGTTTCTGATACAAATGGTCAAAACTTTACAATCATTTTATAGTAATTCCCCATTGAGAGGCCTGTGAGCAAGTAAATTCTTTTTTATCTCCTTAAAAGTCCCTGACCACAGATTTAGGAACACTGTACTCAAAAACTCCACTCTTTATATTCAACAAATGAGTGAGATCATGTGGTATTTATCTTTCACTGACTGGCGTATTTCACTTAGCATAATGCTCTCCAATTCCATCCATGCTGTTGCAAATGGTAAGAATTCCTTCTTTTTTACAGCAGCATAGTATTCCATTGTGTAGATGTACCACAGGGTGGGGGGTGAGAGATCAACCAAAGGACTTGTATGCATGCATATAAGCATAACCAATGGACGCCGAGACACTAGGGGTGGGGAGTGAGGGCATGTGCGGGGGGGGGGTAGGGAGGCTGGGGGAAAGTCAATGGGGAAAAGGAGACATATGTACTACTATTTGTAATACTTTAAACAATAAAATAAAATTTTTAAAAAAACACTCCACTCTTCAGGTAGGTTTATTCCACCTCTTCCATATTTTGGAACTTCTCCTCTTAAACTATCCCTTCTAGAAAACTGTTTTTGAAAATCAAAAGGCCTGGACTATGGTCACCTGGGTTCTGGAAAGTACTGCTTTTAGTGATTCAAAATTTAGTAGTCCTCCATTCTCCATTGCAAAGAAACAAAATATTTGGGCTATTCTTTTTTTTTTTTTTTTCAGAATGGGGAAGGAAAAGTATATCTGCCCAAATAAGAATAATATAAAAATCAATATCACAATATAACTCAATAGAAGTCATAGACAAAAATACAATTTGGTTTAACTTCTATTGCATGGTAGAAAAATTTGCAGATGCATGAATAATAATTTAGTGTAAGCTTCTGTTTTCAAATCTCTTTTTATTGTTATTATTTATTTAAGTAAGAAAGATCTTGACTTGTTTAGCGCAATTATTATAAAAATATGCTTGCTTTGTAACAAATAGATTTGAATTTTATATTAAAGAGGGCAAGCTCAACAAATATGTGTATTTTCTCACACCTGATAAATTATTATTATCTGAAAGTATTAGTTGCACAAATATATAATAAGTTTTGGGGACATAAATGTAATTTGGCGTTTTTTATTTGCTGTAGATTTCTTGCATGCACCAATGCTTGATGTTTAAAGTTTAAACAGCTTTGTACATATATGCTTATCTATACATGAACTGGGGTCAGTGGATATGGCAGGAATATTCACATTCGAAAGTCAGATTTGAAAAATGAAGTGATAAATGTATCAGTGTCCCATACCTGTAATTTACAAGCCTTGGAACATTAAAATTATATACCTTTAAAGTTTTCAACCATGATTGATACCACTGTGACTTAACCCAGTTATTAATTAATAATTGGAAAGGAGCAGAGGGAAGCTGCAATGTAGACACATGCCCAGTATAATCTAAATGACTTACAGAGGGTACTTGCCTATCAATCATACCTGGGAACAAGCCATTGGCCAAAATAGGCATGGTCACTGCAAGGGCTAGAAATCTGAGATACATAAAGGGTGTTCTCTCTTTTGGCCCTCTTGCATCCTGCCCCTCTTGCTGCAGGTGGGAGCACTTCCCTGCCCACAGCCATGTGGACTCCACACAATGGATTAATGGACTGGAACTAGCCTCATGCTGTGTGAGACTCAACTCCACTATGGAACAGGAACTCTGGGCACTGACTTTGCTTTTGGTTCTGCTGAATCCACAGCCACACCTTTCTAGGACTGGTTTAAGGGAAATGGGACTTTTCAAACCAAGGAATATAACTTCACACAAATAAAACTTACTTTCTCCTGTGCAGAGTCTTAGAAAGTTCTTTTCCTCAAGATATAAGAACCCCACATCCACTAGCAATGGAGAAATTCCACCCATGCAATTCTCTTATAGCATGATGAAGGCAGTTCTTTCAACAAATTTTATAATACACAACAGACTTTTCAGTTAAATTATGTCAACACCACAATCACATAAACTATGACCCTCAGGAAAGATTTAAACCAGATCAATTTTGCAATTGAAAGTCTGTTTCAGTGATGTGTCATACTGCCAGCTTGAGCATTTAGGGTAGCACATTTTCTTCAGCAGTACCCATCTTTGAAACTTAACATTGACTCATAATTGTATTTGGGATGATAAAACCTGAGCCCTCAAAATGGAAGAAAATGGCCCACAGGGTGAGCTAAGCAGGTCAAACCAGAAATGCAAACAAGACCAATGTAGTCTCTTCTCACCTGGGAAGACTTTAAGCCTGAAGGGTTGAGCTCTGCAAGTTTCTTATAGATTTTAGCAAAATAAGACAATGTGGCATTAAGGATTCCTCAGTGGAAGCTTGAAGTCTCCCAAGTTTAAACAAAGCTCTGAAACCAGGCAGCCAATTGCAGGATATCTGAAGAGAGAAAGATGAAGAGACATCAAAGAGTGGCTAACACCTAGTTTCAGAGATTTCACTATTAGGGAAGTTAAGAGAAGTAGGCCAATTACATAAGAAATGTTCATACTCACTTTCAAGCTTTCTCTCCAACTCAAGTCTACTCTTTTTCTCTTTGTCAGACATAGCTCAGTGTACTATCCCCCAGGAAAGGAACCCCAGCTATTCAACTACAAAAGTCCTGGGCAAGACTCATTTATATTCTCTGACTTTCCCCAGGCATGGCAGTCCTGGTCAGAATTTCAGAGGCAGATGAAGGGCTAAAAAGCTATAGGTGAGAAGGAAGAGCTAAGGGGAAGAACAGTCTGATTATTTTAAGATGTGAAAACACAGCAGGGACTTTCTCTTAGCATGGTCAGCTTTAGAGAATGGCATGTCTGTCCAATTTTAACTGTTATAACCAATCAAAGAAAGACAAAGTCTAAATGGACTTAAAATAAAAATAAAATGATAATTAAAAAAGTAGATATGGGAGATGTGAGATGGGAAATTATTATACACAAAGAAAGGACTATCAATCCATTCAACATTTTGGATAGAATTTTAAAAACACAACAATGAAGAAACTAGCATGACTAATTTTATTAAATTAAATAATTACTTGTTTTAGATAGATATATATTCCAGTTCACATAAGTCATAAGCAAAGTGAAGGCATCTCTTCTATAAAGCTGCATAATTCAAAATGTGTTTCAAGGCTAACTTCCTCAAAATTCTCTGGAATGCTAATTAAAAATGCATATTATTAGACACCTTCCCCAAACTCATGAAGTGGAATTTCTGGAAGTCTGGTTTTAAAAAATCAGCATTTTATAGACATTCTCTAAGTCACGAGTTTCCAAAGCATGTCTTTGTTCTGAAGGAGCAAAAGCAATGGTGGGTAAAACTCGTAGCTTAGTGTGAATTAAAACAGTGACACCATATAGCAGTAGTTGTAGTGATTATATTCTTCGATGCCATGTATTTGCAGTAAATGCATGACACAAAAAGCCAGTTTAATTTTCAAATGTTCTTGGTGAACCATCACAATTAATAATTTTGTTAAATTTTAATCCTTGAGTATTATAATGTTTTGCATGAAAATATCTGCATAAAGCACTTTGACAGAACAAAGTTTAATAGCTGCTTAAAGAAAAGCATTTGTATTACTATTTGAGTTGCAAGCTGAACTAGCTACTGTTTTCATAGGACACTTTTCACTTGACAGATTGACAAACTATGGTTATTCAGATTGAAAATGTCTTGGAATTTTCTTGAGAAATTAATAAGGAAAGCCTGTCACGTCAAGGAAAACAACTAACAGTATTTGTTGGCAATAATAAAATTCAAGTTTTCAAGCAAAAATTCGAATTTTGGAAAAGTATCTACAAACAAGAGCATGACAGTTTCTGAAACAAATATATTTTTGTTAAGATCAGTGGTTATTTTAATGTATATGATTGTCGATATGATAGAATAAAATGTGTCATCATTAATAAAATCTGTATAGCTCAGTGAATTAATATTTTCAAAATTATCAATGAATGATGATACAAAATTATGCATAAGTAAAAAATCAGCTCAGAGTGCAAGATAAACAAATAGATGCTAACGAAACAGAATATGAAAAGTTCATTTAATAAGTTCATTAATATGGTTTGCAATGTGATATTGTAATTAATCTTTAAAAAGCTACCAATGATTAAATTTTGATGTAGTATCAAAGAAGAATATCCACAATTATCTATAATGTCTATTAAAATATTCATTACCTTTCCAACTATGTGTCTAAGTGAGGCTGGATTGTCTTTTCATACTTCAAACAAAACAACATATTGCAACAGATTAAATGCAGAAAAAGTTATAATATAGCTACCTTCTGTTATGCCAGATATTACAGAGAATTGAAAAAAATAAAACAATTCCATAATTTCACTATATTTTTGTTTTGGAAGATAAAATTAGTTTTCACAAAACTGCGTTATTTCAGTACTTATGTAAAAGGTAAAAAATTAGGTCATTATAATTATTAAGAGCATAAATGGATCATAAATCCAAAAAAATTGAGTAGTGCTACTCTAGTTTGACTCTCAATTACATTAGACAATAATTACCTTAAAAAAAGAAAGAAAATCATTACACTAATAGTAAAGGTAAGAACACATGGAAATGTTTTAATAAGAAGAGTGGTATAATCCCTTTCCGACTAGTCTTAACCATCATGTAACTCCTTAAAGATTTCTGTAAAGTTTAGGTATAGAGCTACTCAAAAAAGTAAAGTGTGGAAATTTACTTGAACTCTCAAGATTCTTTCCAGTTGTCTTAATTTAAATGACTTTAAAAGGAATTAATCTAAATTTAGTTTCAATGTGACATACCTTAAATTTTATAAACATTTATCAACCAAAGATTTTTTTCAAAGCAAATTATATATCCTGGTCATGTTAAACAATCGATTAAATATAAATCCTCTTGTGTACAGAAACTTTTAAGAATTGCTTGGTAGACACAAACACTACATTTTAATCTGATTTTATGCTGGTTTCTGCAGAGTTGCTTAATTATACCTCTAGCCACAGTCAACAGGGACTCAAGGTACATTAGAGCTCTGCTGAGAAATAAGAGAAAAGAACAAACACTTATTAGGCACCCACTATGCGCCAGCCTCTCTGCCAGGCATATATATATTGTCCCAAAAAAGTGTACACATTTTGATAGCTCAATTGATGTTTCTTTCTTTCCAAATTTAAACTATCGGAATTAATAATTATTTAAAGTGTATCCACATTTTTGGGGAGATACAGTTTATATTCCTTTCCTTCTCAGATTTAAAATCTAGTGAGCAAATGTGTGTGTATGCATACTTTATTTTTTTTTTTCAAGAGTTTTCTCCCGGAGTAGCTGTTCTTGACCTTGTTAAATATGCTCCTACAGTTGACATAGAAATCAGGGAACAAGGTCATTTATAAAATTTAGGAACCATCAGCCCATTGAATTGTTTGGCTGCCAGGACCTTTCTATGTCTTCCTTTGAACACAGTAAAAACAAGTACCTCAATTAACTTAGAGTATTCTGTTGTGATATACTTGTAGGATAAATTGGCAAATCAAAATATAACAAGCTTATATCAAGATTATGAAGCCAGCATATTGTGGCTAAAATCATAGATTTTTTAAAAAAACTTAAATTCTTTATTGTATAAAGTATTACATAAGTTTCCTTTCCCCCCCCCATTGACCTCTCCCCAGCCGCCTCCATCCCCCAGCCCATGCCCACCCCCCACCCCACTGTCTGTGTCCATTGGTCATGCCCATATGCATGCATACAAGTCCTTTGGTTGATCTCTTCCCCTTACCCCCACCCTCCCCCACCTTCCCTCTGAGGTTTGACAGTCTGATCGAAGCTTCTCTGTCACTGGATCTGTTTTTGTTCATTAGTTTATGTTATTCATTATATTCCATAAATGAGTGAGATCATGTGATATTTATCTTTCTCTGACTGGCTTATTTCACTTAGCATAATGCTCTCCAGTTCCATCCATGCTGTTGCAAATAGTAAGAATTCCTTCTTTTTTATTGCCACATAGTATTCCATTGTGTAGATGTACCACAGTTTTTTAATCCACTCATCTGCTGATGGGCACTTAGGCTGTTTCCAAATTTTAGTGATGGTGAATTATACTGCTATGAACATAGTTGTGCATATATCCTTTCTGATTAGTGTTTCTAGCTTCTTGTGATATATTCCTAGAAGTGGGATCACTGGGTCAAATGGGAGTTCCATTTTTAGTTTTTTGAGGAAACTCCATACTGTTCTCCACAGTGGCTGCACCAGTCTGCAATCCCACCAGCAGTGCACGAGGGTTCCTTTTACTCCGCATCCTTGCCAACACTTGTCGTTTGTTGATTTGTTGATGATAGCCATTCTGACAGGTGTGAGATGGTACTTCATTGTCATTTTTATTTGCATCTCTCGGATAATTAGTGACTTTGAACATGTTTTCATATGTCTCTTGGCCTTCCTTCTGTCTTCTTTCGAAAAGTATCTATTTAGGTCCGTTGACCATTTTTTGATTGGGTTATTTATCTTCCTTTTGTTAAGTTGTATGAGTTCCCTGTAAATGTTGGAGATTAAATCCTTATTGGTGATAACATTGGCAAATATGTTCTCCCATGCAGTGGGCTATCTTGTTGTTTTGTTGATAGTTTCCTTTGCTGTGCAAAATCTTTTTATTTTGATGTAGTCCCATTTGTTTCTTTTGTCTTTAGTTTCCATTGCCCTAGGAGCAGTATCAGTGAAGAAATTCCTTCAGCATATGTCTGAGATTTTGCTGCCTGTGGATTCCTCTAGTATTTTTATGGTTTCCTGTCTTATGTTTAAGTCCTTTATCCATTTTCAGTTTATTTTTTGGTATGGTGTAAGTTGGTGGTCTAGTTTCATTTTTTTGCATGTATCTGTCCAATTTTCCCAACACCATTTATTGAAGAGACTGTCTGGCCTCCATTATATGTTCTTGCCTCCTTTCTCAAATATTAATTGGGTATATTGGTTTGGGTTGAATTCTGGGTTCTCTATTCTATTCCATTGATCTATATGTCTGTTCTTGTGCCAGTACCAGGCTGTTTTGAGAACAGTGGCTTTGTCATACAGCTTGATGTCTGGTATTGAGATCCCACCTACTTTGTTCTTCTTTCTCAGGATTGCTGCAGCTATTTGGGGTCTTTTTTATTACAGATGAATTTTTGGAAAGTTTGTTCTAGGTCTGTGAAATATGCTGTTGATATTTTAATGGGGATTGCATTGAATCTATAGATTGCTTTGGGCAGTATGGACATATTGATGATGTTGATTCTACCAACCCATGAACACGGTATGTTCTTCCATCTGTTTATGTCTTCTTCTATCTCTTTTTTTCAACATCCTGTAGTTTTCTGAGTAGAGATCTTTTACCTCCTTAGTTAAGTTTATTCCTAGGTATCTTAATGTTTTTGGTGCAATGGTAAATGGGATTGCTTTTTTAGTCTCTCTTTCTGTAAGTTCACCATTGGTGTATAGAAATGCCATAGATTTCTTGGCGTTGATTTTGTATCCTGCTACACTGCTGAATTCATTTATTAAGTCTAATAATTTTTTGATGGAGTCTTTAGGGTTTTCGATGTATAGTATCATGTCACCTGCGAATAAGGACAGCTTTACTTCTTCTTTTACAATTTGGATGCCTTTTATTTCTTCTTCTTGTCTGATCACAATGGCTACTATTTCCAGTACTATGTTCGAATAGGAGTGGTGAGAGTGGGCATCCCTGTCTTGTTCCTGTTCTTAGGGGAAATGGTTTTAATTTTTTCCATTGAGTCTAATGTTGGCTGTGGGTTTGTCATATATGGCTTTTATTATGTTGAGGTATGATCCTTCAATTTCCACCTTGCTGAGAGTTTTTATCAAGAAAGGGTTTTGGATTTTGTCAAAAGCTTTTTCTGCATCAATTGAGATGACTATGTGATTTTTATCTCTCAATTTGTTTATGTGATATATCACATTTATTGGTTTGAAGGTATTGTACCACCCTTGCATCCCTGGGATAAATCCTACTTGGTCATGGTGCATGATCTTTCTGGTGTACTGCTGGACCCAATTTGCTAGAATTTTGTTGAGGATTTTAGCTTCTGTGCTCATGAGGGATATTGGCCTATAATTCTCTTTCATTGTGTTGTCTTTTTCTGGTTTTGGTATTAGGGTAATAGAATGAGCTTGGAAGTGTTCCTTCCTCTTGAGTTTTTTGGAATAATATGAGGAGGATAGGTGTTAATTCTTACTTGAATGTTTGGTATAACTCCCCTGTGAAGCCATCTGTCCCTGGGCTTTTGTTTGCTGGAAGCTTTTTGATGACTGCTTCAATTTCTTCTACAGTTATCGGCCTATTGAGATTTTTAGACTCTTTCTGATTGAGTTTTGGAAGGTTGTATTTTTCTAGGAATATGTCCATTTCTTCCCGGTTGTCTAGTTTGTTGGAATAGAGTTGTTCATTGTATTTTTAGCAATCCTTTGTATTTCTGTGGGACTGTTGTTATTTAGCTAAGACTTTTAATTTTTCTAAGCACTCCCTGTTTCCTCATCTGTGAAAAGATATAATCAGCCCAATTGGCGTACCTCAATGGTTGAGCATTGATCTGTGAACCAGAAGGTCAAGATTAGATTCCCGTTCAGGGCACATGCCCAGGTTGTTGCTTGATCTCCAGTGGGATCAGCAAATGAGATAATTTATTTACAACATATTGGATAGTATTTGGCACATAGTAAGCACCTAATACATGTTAGCTCTCATGTTTTTGTGGTTTGTTTGTTTTTTAAACTAACCTTCTGGAAATAGCTTTAGTTTAGCACAAATTCTGTAAGATCACCAAACATCATTCATTGTATCTTTCAGAGAATAGCAATAAAATCTTTCACTTTTTCTCCCATAACTTCTAAGTTCGTGCCAAAACTACCAAATTATATGTATTAGTGTCTCAAAATTGGTAAAATACTTTCCCCATTTGAAAAGCCCACCAAGTCCAGTCGGTGTGGCTCAGTGGTTGGGCATTGACCTATGAACCAGGAGGTCACTGTTCAACTGGTCAGGGCACATGCCCAGGTTGTAGGCTCCAGTAGGGGGCTTGCAGGAGGCAGCCAAATAGTGCTTCTCTCGCAGCATTGATGTTTCTATCTCTCCCTCTCCCTTCCTCTCTGAAATCAATAAAAATATATTTTAAAAAAAAGAAAACCCCACCAAGCTCAAGAGGAATGCAGAGTGTGTATAATTATATCTTTTTACAGATGAGGAAATAGGGAGCTCTTAGAAAAATTAAAAGGCTTAGCTAAGGTCACAGAGTTAGTAAATGATGGAATCAGGAGTCAAACCCACCTTTGTCTGACTCCTCTGCAATGTTATTTTAATCTTTAACTGACAATGATCAATAAAGCTCCGACTAATGGCAGCAGTCCTATAAAGATCATTCATCAAAGGAAACATCAAAGGTCAATTCCATTTTATTCACTAGCACAGACACACTGGGCAACAATGTAGATTTAAATACTCTAAAAAAGATGTCAATAAAAAAAGAGAAATAAATGAGTTTCCATTATTTTCTAGACAGGTAACTAGGAAATCCCACCAATCTGAACTCCTCCCTTCCTCAGCATTTTGTTTACTGGAAGCTGTGCTCAAGTTGCTTCCCGGGTTGTAAAAGAAGCTCTAAGGAAATAATGGGGAAGTATAGAACTGGATGCAGAGCAAAAATCACGGAAGCACTTTAATCAGGAGGCACTTTAAACTTTTATCTTGAAAAGCTGCAAAAAAGTCTTGAGCTGTGTGATTGGTGTAAACAACCCCTGATTTTGTAGGGCACTAAGAAGACAGTTGAGATCCTTTCATGGAGGATGAAATAAGAGGTAGGCAGTAATTGCTTTGGCATTCTTCAGGAAAAATCGATAATGAATATGAGTGAAGGGTCAAGGAAAAAATAACAGCTCCACTCTGGGGGGTAACTGAGAATGTGAAAATCAAACTAAAGAGAATGTGATCAATTGTAAAGTAGAGGATTGCTTTTTCTCTCCTAGGCAGTGATTAGGGAAACGTGATTCGTTTTTAAAATAATAAAAGGGTCAAAGTGACAGTAATGTCAAAGAATATTTGACTGCAGTATAGATTCATCACCTAAGATGTATAATAAATATTCAATAAGTAAGATGCCAAGGGAATGGTGGGTTCTAGCTAATTAAATTTCTGTGCAATTGAAGCTTAATCTGAGACTTTCTTTAATCAATCTGGTCTAGTGAACATACTTGAATCTATTTGCTAGGTGAGTATGGTACAAGTCCTTAAGATCATCTTTACTGTATGACACTGGCCAAAGTCCAAACCCACATAAAATGTGATTTTCACCTCCAAGTATTTTTGTCATGTACAAAGTGAATTTATTATTGTCCCCATGTCTGATCCTGCTGATTCTCTTATTTTATACATCACACTCTGTGGGCCAAATTTACTGTGTCTTGTCCATCAAACTTCATAAATCTTTCTTACTATCTGAATAGGTGCTGTAGCCATCCCTTCCATTTCAACTACCACATCTTCATTTCTTAGCTGGTGAGAATAGCCAACTAATTATTTTCACACACACACACACACACACACGCACACACACACACACACACACATAATACATACATACATACTAGTGGCCCAATGCACAGATTTATGCACAGTGAAAGGAAGCAGGGCCGCGCTTCTTCCCCTGGTTCTAGGTTGCGTCACCCAAGAACTGCCTCTGCCAAGTCACCACAGATTGGCAGTAAACCAGATTTGGGCCAACAGTGCCCCAGCCATAACGTAACCCAGGGCTGAAGGTGGAATCATGCAGCCCTGCGAGGAATCGGGCTCCCTCCTGTCTGGTTCCAGGATGCATCACCTGAGAACCACCACTGCTAAGTCACCACAGCTTGGTAGCTCCTGTGTTGAGTGTCTGCCCCCTCATGGTCAGTGCCCGTCATACCTACCAGATGGTTGGATGACCACTTAGCCTTTTATCTATACTTTGTCACAAGATGGCCACCACAAGATGGCCACACAAGATGGCCACATGCACAGTGGAGGCTGGGCCCAGCAGCCTATCTGCGTGGTAAGGCCTGGGGGATTCCATGGCTCCATGCAGCGTAGAGGATGCTGGTCCCTGCGTCTCTGCCACCTCACGCAGAGGAGGCGAGTCACGGCGGAGGAGGCGGGTCATGGCAGGGAAGGGCAGTTGTGGATGATTGGGCTGGCAGGGGAGGGGAGTTGGGGGAGATCAGGCTGGCAGGGGATTAGTTAGGTGTCAATCAGGCTGGCAGGGGAGCGTTTAGGTGGTGATCAGGCTGGCAGGCAAAAGCAGTTAGGGGCAAAAAGGCAGGCAGGCAAGCAGTTAGGAGCCAGCGGTCTCAATTGTGAGAGGGATGTTCAAAGGATCCCAGATTGAAAAGGGTGCACTGGCTGGGGTGGGGGTGGGGGGGGTCGCTCAGCTCGGCCTACACCCTCTCCAATCTAGGACCCCTGTGGAATTGGGCCTAAACTGGCAGTCAGACATCCCTCTCACAATCTGGGACCGCTGGCTCCTAACCATTCACCTACCTGCCAGCCTGATCACCCCTAACCACTCTGCCTGGTGACCTGATCACCCCCAACTGCCCCTCCCACTGTCCAGCTTGCCCCAAACTGCCTCGCCTGCCAGCTTGCTCACCCACAACTGCCCCCCGCACTTGCCTGATCACCCCCAACTAGGCCCCCCCGCTGGCCTGCTCACCCCAACTGCCCCCCAGCTGACCTGATTGCTCCCAACTGCCCTCCCCTGCCAGCCTGATCACCCCTAATCACCTCTGCCTTGGCCCCGCCACCATGGCTTTGTCTGGAATGACATCCGGAATCTCCCGGAAGGTCTGGTCTAAATAGCATATTATCCTTTTATAAATATACTAGAGGCCCGGTGCATATTACCCTTTTACTATATAGGATAGAGGCCTGGTACATGGGTGGGGCTGGCTGGTTTGCCCTGAAGGGTGTCCTGGATCAGGGTGGGGGTCCCCACTGGGGTGCCTGGCCAGCCTGGGTGAGAGGATGATGGATGTTTGCAGCTGGTCCCACACCCTTCAGGGTGGGGGTCCCCACTGGGGTGCCTGGCCAGCCTGGATGAGAGGATGATGGATGTTTGCAGCTGGTCACACACCTTTCAGGGTGGGGGTACCCACTGGGGTGCCTGGCCAGTCTGGGTGAGGGGCTGAGGGCTGTTTTCAGGCTGGGACTGAAGCTCCCAACTGCTCCTTTTTTTCTTTTTCTGTTTTATTCTGGGCCAGCTTTAGCTCTGAGGCTGCTGAAAGCAGGTATCTGGTTTGTTTCGGTTCTATAATTGAAACTCTGTATCAACTCCAGCTCTGAGATCCCAGCTGGCTGAAAGCTTGTTTCTGGGGTTTTGTTTAGCTTCTATATTTGTTACTATGTTTCTTAAACTACAGGCTCAGAGGCTACCAAGGCAGGCAGGGAACGTTTCAGTCCTCCATCACTGAAGCAAGCAAGCCTCATGTTCAGTTTAAGCTGCCTGGCTGCCGACTGCCATCTTGGCTGGCAGTTAATTTGCATATCGCCCCTGATTAGCCAATGGGAAGGGTAGCGGTCATACGCCAATTACCATGTTTCTCTTTTATTAGATAGGATTAGAGGCCCAGTGCACAAAAATGTGTGCACTGGCTGGGGGGGGGGTCCCTTAGCCCGGCCTGTGCCCTCTCGCAGTCTGGGACCCCTCGGGAGATAACAACCTGCTGGCTTAGGCCTGCTCTCGGGTGGCACAGGGCAGGCCCAATCCCTAGGTGCAGCCCCTGGTCGGGCTCAGAGCAGGGCTGATTGGGAAGTTGGGGTGCCGCCACCTGTCACACTCAAGACAGGGTCGATGGGGAGGTTGTAGCTCCACCCCCTGTCACACACAGAGCAGGGCCAATCAGGGTGTTGGGGCACTGCCCCCTGTCACTCAAAGAGCCAGGCCCATCAGGGGGGTTGGGGCTCCGTACCCTGTCATGCACAGAGGAGGGCCCATCAAGGGGTTGAGGAGTTCCCCCCTGTCACTCACAGAGTAGGGCTGATAGGGGAGTTGGGGCACCGCTACCTGTCACACACAGAGCAGGGCAGATCAGGGGGTTGGGACACCGCACCCTGTCACACTCAGGGCAGGGTCGATGGGGAGGTTATGGCTCTACTCCATCACACACAGAGTAGGGCCCATGGGAGGGGGGTTTGTGGTGCCTAACCCTGTCACACACACAGCAGGGCCGATCAGGGGGTTGGGGCACCGCACCCTGTCACACTGAGAGCTGCAGGGTGACCAGGGGGTTGGGGAGCTCCCCCCTATCAGGCACAGAGCAGGGATGATCAGGGGGTTGGGGTGCCTTCCCCTGTCACGAACAGAGCAGGGTGGATAGGGAGGTTGTGGCCCCACCCTCATCAAACACATAGCCGCAGGGCGATCAGGGGGTTTGGGCGCTGCCTCCTGTCACACTGATCCAAGTGTCAGGAGGCCTCACGGCTCTGCTGATCCCGGTGCTGGGAGGCATATTACCCTTTTACTATATAGGATAGAGGCCTAGTACATGGGTGGGGGCTGGCTGGTTTGCCCTGAAGGGTGTCCTGGATCAGGGTGGGGGTCCCCACTGGGGTGCCTGACCAGCCTAGATGAGGGGATGATTGCTGTTTGCAGCTGGTCACACACCTTTCAGGGTGGGGGTCCCCACTGGGGTGCCTGGCCAGTCTGGGTGAGGGGCTGAGGGCTGTTTTCAGGCTGACGGGTGACTGAAGCTCCCAACCACTCCTTTTTTTCTTTTTTTCTTTTTTCTGGGCCAGCTTTAGCTCTGAGGCTTGGCTCCAGCTCTTAGGCCTAGGCTGCTGAAAGCAGGTATCTGGTTTGTTTGGGTTCTATAATCAAAACACTGTATCAACTCCAGCTCTGAGATTCTAGCTGGCTGAAAGCAGGTTTCTGGGGTTTTGTTTAGCTTCTATATTTGTAACAATATTTCAAACTGCAAGCTCAGAGGCCGGGAAGGCAGGCGGGGAACGTTGGAGTCCTCCGTCACTGAAGCAAGCAAGCCTCATGTTCGCTTCAAGCTGCCTGACTGCCAGCCCCCATCTTGGCTGGCAGTTAATTTGAATATCGTCCTGATTAGCCAATGGGAAGGGTAGCGGACATAAGGCTAATTACCATGTTTCTCTTTTATTAGATAGGATATATATTAATATAGTTTGATTGATTTTAGAGAGGAAGGGAGAGGGAGAGAGATAGATAGAAACCATCAATGATGAAAGAGAATCATTGATTGATTGGATGCCTTCTGCACGCTCCCCATTGGGGATGGAGTCTGCAACCCAGGCAAGGACCCTGACCTGGAATGGAACTGTGAGCTCCTGGTTCATAGGTTGATTCTAAATCACTGAGCCATGTGTGCAGACCATTCTTCCTGTATTAATTTCTATAATTCAGGCTGTACATTGCATCAGATATGTCTCTCAACTGCAAATATAACCATGACAGCTTGCATGTGAAAATTCTTCAGTAACTCTCCATTGCCTGAATGATACAGTCTAAACACCTTAATCTGATGTATGTATTCTTTAACAGTCCGGCTTCTGACTACAAGTCCAACTTCCATTGCAGCCACAGTCCATGTTCATTGTATCCTGCAGCTATACTGAACTACTTGCATTTCTTACTATGTATATGCCTTCTTCCCGCATGTTTTTTTTTTCCTTTGTCTGGAATGCTCTGTGCCCTTTTTATATCACTTCACTTGGCCTACTTCTGTTACTTCTTCAAAATTAACTTCATAGGTCACCACCTAATGAACCCATCCCTGATATCCCTTTAATTGTCTATCCTAGGCATTCTATTATATCCCATGTTTGGGTCCTCAGTTAAAACATTCCACTGTAATCATTTGTCCATTTGTCTGATTGAATGCAAGGATTGTGTACTTTGTCACTATACCTGGTGCCTAATTCTAAGCTAAGGCATGAATAAACATGTTATTCACTAGATGCTTAATGTGGAATTGTTTCTAGCTATTCCATCCTTTTCTCCTAAACCTGAAGCATCACTTATATAATCCAATTAACTGAAGAGTGCACTTAATTTGGTTCTAGTTGTTTAGGCTTTTAATGTGATGTTCCATGCAAATATCTTCATTTAGTAACAGAGAGATTTTCTAACATAGCGCCAATGCTTTGCCCAAGCAGCAACTAATGTGACCACTAAACCTTCCCCCCCAAATCTACAAATATATATTAATTACAGTTTCAATTACAAATGCCAGTACCTTAAGAAACATATGTTAGTAGTGAAAAAGTGCAACATCTCATGGTACCTTGTCCTTTCTTCCAGCTCTAAGAGCTCTAAGTCTGTCAATCTAGAGTTATAGTTCAAGAAATCATGCCTGGTTTTATGTGTCACTGAGATAAAGCATAGTCCACATAACAGTGGATATAAAACAATCAAAGTCTGATCATGGGGGCATGTTTAATAGTGTTAAATAGGAAATGTTATGGCATCAAGGCTTCAGGATTACAATTTATATCCTTTCTAGAAGTCAGTTTCTTCACCATGGTAAGAGGAGAATTTAAAACAGTTTCTATCTTCACAGAGGCAACTTCCCAGAA
This sequence comes from Myotis daubentonii, assembly GCF_963259705.1. NCBI lineage: Eukaryota > Metazoa > Chordata > Mammalia > Chiroptera > Vespertilionidae > Myotis > Myotis daubentonii. Next base: position 32,368,239 of record NC_081861.1, on the reverse strand, counting down.
AACACTGAACATTCACAGGAGAGATAAATAGAAAGTCAAAGGGCCAAAGTAACATACAAGAAATCATTCCCAATGTAATATGTAACACACAGGAGACACTTCAGAGAGAAGCCAGGGTTCTTTAGGTCAAAATGTGATAAATACTCTAAACTGCAAATGATTTGGGAGCAAGTGTTTAATTAGAGGCTGAAATGTGAGACTGATGTGCTACTACCTACTGTGCTAACAAGTCACCTATAAACATCAAATAAAGTGCCCTCAGAGAGAACACTCCCAGGGCAAGCAGCACAGGGCACTCTAACAAGGATCCAAAGAACTTGGACAACTCGAAAATTAAAGAAATGTGCATCAGATAAAAATATAGAAATGTTCTTATCCTTATGTGAAGGCTTTTTTAAAAAACAAATTCTTGTGCATTGAAATTAGATACTAGTATCAGAGTATTATCCTATATAATAAAAGAGGAACATGCAAATTAACCATCCCTCCGTTACACTCAAGTCACACCCACAAGCCAATCATGAACGAGTATGCAAATTAACCCAACCAAGATGGCAGCACCCACGGAGCTGGAGCAAGCAGGAGGCTTTGATTGCCCCTGGTGATGGGGGAAAACAGGCTTCCTGTCTGCCCTGGCCAGCCCTGGGCTCCACTCAAGGCTACAAAGTTTCAATTATAGAAGATAAATAAATCCCAGAAAAAAAGAAAAAAAGGAGAGGCTGGGAGCTTGGGTTGCCGGGGGACGTGGCCAGCCTGAAAACGGCCATCAGCTCCTCACCCAGGCTGGCCAGGCACCCCAGCAGGACCCCCACCCTGATATGGGACACCCTTCAAGGCAAACCAGCCGGCCGCCACCCGTGAACCAGGCCTCTATCCTATATAATACAAGGGTAATATTCAAATTGACCCTAACAGCAAAACGACTGGGAATGACTGGTCACTACAACACACACTGACCCCCAGGAGGAAGATGCTCAATGCAGGAGCTGCCCCCTGGTGGTCAGTGTGCTCCCACATGGGGAGCTCTGCTCAGCCACAAGCCAGGCTGACGGTTGCCAGCACAGCAGTGGTGGCAGGAGCCTCTCCCGCCTCCTCAGCAGCACTCAGGATGTCTGACTGCAGCTTAGGCCTGCTCCCCGCTGGCAAGTGGACATCCCCCGAGGGCTCCAGGGCTGTGAGAGGGCACAGGCCTGGCTGAGGGACCCCCCCAAGTGCACAAATTTTTGTGCATTGGGCCTCTAGTCTCTTATAATTCCAGCATGTTGTATGTACATATTCTTAACTGTTTAGGAAACTGTAATTTCATGGCATTTGTTTGGTAATCCCTAGCTAAACTTGTCCTCTCATGAAGATATACATTTTAAAAATCCTGTGGCATTTTTGTTGAGAGTTACCTAGAACATGTCAACTCCACCTGAAAATTGCAGTCCAGGTTCTGGGGCCCTGATATGGTTCTGAGTGGCAGACAAGTTAAGCGACATCCCTTACATAAAAGACTTTAACAATGGTCTTCCTAGCCTGGGTATGCTACAAATTTACAAGTGTGTTACTGACACTCAAGCCACAGTCTAAATGGATAAGAAGACTATTTTTATCTGAGAGAAAAACCAACCTTTTCTAATACTTTCAGTAAACAATATTTCTTTTTATATATTTGCATTATAATTATTTTGGAGAGATTTTGAGAAGTCTCTAGGATACAGAAGAAGAAGAGAAAAGATGTTTAATGTCTTGGGACTCAAGCTGATAAAATAGGTTGTCATCTCTGAGACAGTATTATGGACTTCTCAGAGAACACACTTGTTTTTAATTTCAAACCATTCAAGTGACTCCAGGACTTTATAGAATATCATAATAATAGTCTGATGTAATCATGTTTTCCTTTCATACCCTATTAGCACCATCTAAGGGAAGGAAATAAGATTCATCTAAAGGTGTTATAAAATCTGTATACAATTGTGAGTTCCTTTCAATATATTGCAACAGATGAGGTACAACACATCTCAGCACTATCCAACTTCTTTTTGAGGAAAATGGTTGTGAAATTAAAAATGACAGGGGCAAGGAAAAAACAAAAGGCAGATAATTGCAAAGCAGTTCTTGTTTATAGGAAAATCAAAAGAGGTAAAATCAGTTTCTCAGTGACCATGAAAAAGAATCTATTTTGAACTGAGAAGTATCCAGATGATGAGACTCTATATTGTAGCAGGTCCTTCCATTTGTACTTTGCTTCGCAAGTTGTAACCATCATTGTATGAAAACCCCTTCATATTTTACCCCATTCTAGTGTTTCACAAACAGTGTATGTGCACAATGAAATATATACAAAAAACCACCTATATGGAGCATGATGTCCTGAGTTTTCTCCATTTGCACAGAGATAACATTGAATATAATAGAGAAACTATATTCAATATAATGCCAGGTGCATGTATATGTACACATATTTGTATATTCCTGGTACCACTCAGCTTCTCTTAGATAACTCATCTTCTCAACACCAAATCCTTTCTTATAAGCTTTTCTCTTTATTACCCCATGAGTGCTATTGTTAATCTCAAATACTTAGTTATTCAGAACTATTGCATTAAAGACAGCTTTGACTTCCCCCCTCTAATCCATTTAACATACAGTTATTCATTGAATCCAAACATTAATTCCTACAAAATGCTTCTCTCCAATTTGTTCCTTCTGCTTAATTTCTACTGCCACCATTATGCATCTATTCTTCACAGCAGTATCAGATTATCTTAATAATCTTCTATCTGCTTTTCTTATTTCATGGAAGGGATTATTTTATCCAATCTCCATTTCCCAATTTTTTTGGCAAATAAGAAATCTAAACCCCAAAGAGGATAAGAGCTCAAGGACTCAAATCTAATACTAATGAGTCAGGAGTAGAAAACAGATTTCCTAACTCTTAGTCAAGTTTTTTATTATTAATCCATGCTTTTCTGACACTACTCCCACTGCAGAACATTTTGTATGACACTGCCTACCTAACATGTCTTACAGATCCATTTTATTTAAATTACTCCACATTTAAAACATCTTGTATAGGAACTTATTTTTTATTAAAGAAATCTATTCTGCTTAGCTTTGAAACTATCTCAAGCCTACCTTCTCTGCAAAAGCATTTTCTGGTGAATTCTTAGTTTCAATGCCTTGGCTCTAATGAGTGACAATAATAGGGAATTACAAACTTATTGGTAGCATAAATTATGGCAATATGTTGAGATAGAAGAAAAATCTCATAGTAGTTCTTTCATTGTTCCTTCATATATTTCTGGCCTTTTTTGAGGTCTACTTATCAAATGATCACTCTTCTATAAGTTGCTGTTTTCCAATAAGTTAATGTGAGTTTTCTGTAAGTTTTGAGTGTATATTAAAAGAACTCTAACCAGCATCCATAGGTTGAGAGACAATAGGCCAAGTATAGCACTGGAAAGAAGGGCAATGTCACATTCTTGAAAAATCATCATTACCTACTAAGCTAACAAAATAAATTGATTGAGAAAAGAAAGGAGATGCCTGGTCAGCATGGGTCAGTTGTTGAGTATCAACCTAAGAACCAGGGAGTCATGTTTTAATTCCAGATCAGGTCATATGCCCAAGTTGAGGTAGGTGGGGCACACAAGAAGCAGCTGGTTAATGATTCTCTCTCATTGATATTTCTATCTCTCCCTCCCCCTCTCCCTCTCCCTCTCCCTCTCCCTCTCCCTCTCCCTCTCCCTCTCCCTTCCTATTTGAAATCAATAAAATATATTTATTTTTAAAAAGAAAAGAAAGGAGAAATATATGCGGTAGCCACTCATAGAATATCCTAACAAGGTAAAAACTATTAATGTCCATGTGTGATGGTTGAGAATCTGGAAGGATATCTCAGCTTCAGAGGTGGCCCCTGAGGAGTGAGGGGTCTCAACCTCATGCTGTGTTCAAGAGTCCATAGTACCAGAGCCCTGAAAAGGAGCCCACATAACATCTGGCTGTGAAAATCAGCAGGGATTTCATCCCCCAGGGATAGATAGATGTCTTCTAGAAACCCTGATACCCTCCTAAAGAGCCAGGGAACAAAATCCGGTTCTCAGGTACTCACCATGGGCTCTGGCAGAGGGTCCACAGCTCAGAGCAGACTGAAGTTATACAGAGAGAGATTTGGTTGAGTGGCTTTGGGGAGAGGGCTAGAGGGTCAGCCACACTGTCCCTGTGCTGAGTCCTTATACCACACTGCTCACAGATACCATATTTTCTGGATCAAGCACTCCCTTCCGAATGGCCTCAGCCTGGGGTGATCCAATGGCCCCACCCTGCCAACTCCCTGTGGCCCCACCTGCCAAGTTTGCACCCTGACAACAAATCAGCTAGCTGTGGGCAACCTGGATCCACTGCAGCCTTTATTAAAAGGCTTTAAGGAGGTATGGGAAGACTCAGGGGTTGTCAAAGAAGCACAGGAAGAGAACGAGTTATATGGTTAGGGGAGAGAACCACTCCCTCCCTCCCCCAGCCATGCTACAACCAGTGCCACAATTTCTGTGCAAAGTCCTTTTACCACATGGCCAAATTTTAATCTGTTTCAGCCTGATGAACTCTACTAGCCTCACCCTGAAGATTCCCTAAGATGCACAGGCCCCAGGCAAGTAGCAGCTTACCTTGCTGTACACTGAGACTTTTGCTGAGTGGCTTCAAGTCGAATTTGAATCTGAATCAACCTTCTGAACGTTACGCACTCTGACCTGGTGAATCACGGAGAACCTACCTCATGCAAGTCAAGTATCACCAGAAGCACTTTCAATAAGTGAGATTTACAGTTAGCTAGGTAGCACAGGTGGAACTCAGAGAGTTCTGGGTCTTTTGCAGACTTGCCCCAGGCTCAGTACTAGTGGCAGCTTGCCTCAGTAGGCAGCTGGGACCCTGCGACATGCACCCACGCACAGCAGAGACAGCCATCAGCTGTGGATTGCTTTGTAGCTCCTAACAGGGACCCAAGACATGGACAGACAGCATCTTACATTGATATGTATTAGAGTTCCTCCCAAGAGTCTTCATAAACAACACACCTGGAAGTAAGATTCAAACACATCAGAGCATGATCCAATTAATTCCACAATTGGCATACCTAAAGGAAGATCTCAGTAGGCACAAGCCCCTGCTGGGGCAAATGCAGCTTCAGGGGTCAGTCCTCCTACAGCAGCTCAAACACTGTGGGCAGGGACACTTGTAACAGCTAGCCAGCCTGGGGGTTGAACACACCCTGTGTGGGCCAACAGCAATCAAAACTCAACTGCAACAGGAGGGCTCACATAACCCTCACAAGGAACATTACTGGAGCACCTAGCTCAGGTGGTTAGGGAGATTGTGCTTATCAAACCCCAAAGGACACCTACAACTTAAGGCCACTATACCAAGACTGGGAGATAGCATATCTACCTAAGATACAGAAACACATACACAGAGGCAAACAGGGAGACAAAGAAACATATCTGAAATGAAAGAACAGGAGAAATCACCAGAAAAAATAAATAAATGAAATGGAGGAACACAATCTACCAGATACAGAGTTCAAAACAATAATTATAAGTATGTTCAAGGAACTCAGGAAAAGACTAGAGGAACTCAGTGACAACATAAACAAAGATACAGTAATATTAAAAAACTAGAGGCCTGGTGCACGAAATTCGTGCATGGGGGGGTGGAAGGTTTCACTTCAGCGCAGCCTGCACCCGCTCCAATCCAGGACCCCTCAGGGGATGTCCAACTGCCGGTTTAGGGATCGGGCCTAAACCGGCAGTCAGGCATCCCTCTCACAATCCTGGACTGCTGGCTCCTAATTGCTCACCTGCCTGCCTGCCTGGTTGCCCCTAACTTCCCCCCTCTGCCAGCCTGCTTACCCCTCACTGCCTCTGCGTGCTGGCCTGGTCGCTCCTAACTGCCCCCTCTGCCGGCCTGGTTGCCCCCCAACTGCCCCCTCTGATGGTCTGGTCATCCCCAACTGCCCCCCTGCCAGCCTAGTTTCCCCTCACTGGCCACCTGCCAGCCTAATCGCCTCCACTGCCCCCCCTGCTGGCCTGGTTACCCCCAACTGTCCCCCCTGCCAGCCTGGTCGTCCCTCACTAACCCCCTGCTGGTCTGGTTGCCCTGCACAGCCTGCTTGTTCAGTCATTTGGTCATCCCCCACTAATCCCCCTGCTGGCCTGGTCATAGGCAGCCATCTTGTGAGGGCATGAGGGTTAATTTGCATATTACCTCTTTATTATATAGGATTCCATAAAAAGGAAATAGAACAATGAATGGGTTAACAATGAAATTAAGAAAGAAATAAAAAAATACTTTGAGACAAAATGAAATAAAAACACAACAACCCCAAATATATGGGACACAGTGAGCACAGTCCTCAGATTGAAATTCATAGCATTACAGGCCTATTTTAAGAAAGAAAAAAAGCTCAATAAACCATCTAACGATACACATAAATAAACTAGAAAATGAACAACAAACAGTGCCACTATGGAAAACATTATAGAGGATCCTCAAAAAATTAAAAATGAAATTGCATTATGACCCAGCAATTTAATTTCTGGGCATATATCTGAAGAAATTTAAAATACTATTTTGAAAGAATATATGTAGTCCCATTTTATTGTAATGTTATTTATAATAGCCAAGCTATGGAAGCATCCTTCATGCTCATCAATAGATGAGTGGATAAAAATGCTGTGGTACACACATACAATGGAATAATACTCGACCATATAAAAATGAAATTTTACCATCTGTGACAGCATGGATGGAACTAGAGGGTATTATGCTAAGTGAAGTAGGCCAGACAGAAAAATACAAAACCATGTTATTTCACGTCTATGTGGAATCTAAAGGAAAAAAAAAAAGTGAAACAGACTCAGATTTATAGAATGGAGGGCAGTTGGGGGACTGGGTGAAAGGATGAAAAGGGATTGAGAAATACAATGTAGTAGTTACAAAATAGTCATGAGGATTAAAATACAGCATAGGAAATATAGTCAATATTTTTTCTTTTTTTCTTTTTTTTAAAATATATTTTATTGATTTTTTACAGAGAGGAAGAGAGAGAGATAGAGAGTCAGAAACATCAATGAGAGAGAAACATCGATCAGCTGCCTCCCACACATCCCCCACTGGGGAAGTGCCCACAACCCAGGTACATGCCCCTGACCGGAATCGAACCCGGGACCCCTCAGTCCCCAGGCCGACGCTCTATCCACTGAGCCAAACCGGTTTCAGCAATATTTTTTCTTAACTATGTGTGGTGCCATTTGGGTATTGGAAATATGAGGGAGAACACTTAGTCAAGTATGTGATTTGGCAAGTATCTAATCACTGTCCTGTTCTATTACCTAAAACTATTATAAAATAATATTTAATGTAAACTGGAAGTGAAAAACAAGCTTTATATTAAAAAGAGAAACAAACTATGGCCATTAATTGGGACTCACAATTCAGCAATTTGTTTCAATGAAGGATAATTTTGTAACAATAAAGCTATATATAAAAACAAAAGATTAATGTCCTGATACTCACAATCCTGACCTAGACAAAGAGGTCACTGGGTGGCAGAGTGCTCAGTGGGGGCAGTGAGTAGAACGAGACATCAGGAATAAAGAAATGTGGAAATTAGTGTTCAGGCACAGGAATGAAGTAAAAAGAGGTCTCTGAATCTAAATGGCCTAAGTCTGCCTAACAACTTCTTAAACAAATGGATATATGTAAAGATCAAAAGAATTAACATGTACGGGCTGTTTCACATTTATTAAAAAAATCACTTTTTTTCAACTATAGTATGTTATTATCAGTTTTGTGAGCCAGTATTTGCTATCCCTTTATTAGAAATAAAAAAAAATGAGGTTCTGAGAAAGTAACATGTCTGAGTATACACAGGTGAATGTATAACCTGAGTATAGGTTTAAACCTCATGTTGAACTGTCCTCACTAATGCTAAAGCCACTTGTTATTACTTGTTCTGTGCTGTCTTCTACTAGAGTTTAAATCTCATGAGGGCTAGGCTCACATCTGTGTTGTTCAAAATCATATTGCATTACTTACTATGGTGTCTGCCCTAAAGCAGGTGGTTTAAAAATATTTACTGAATAAAGAAAAGAACAAACATGGGTTGGCTGTTTCTTCACACAACATAAATCATAAAGTTCAACTCCAGTTTACAAACCCCACCTAAAATATATGGTGACTTTGTTTGTTATAGAAATATATTTGAAGGTCCATTAATGTAGTTATTTATTCATTGTCCTGACTTACGAAAATCTGAAAGAAAATTTAATTTAAAAAATAATTCAATATAAAACCACATATTGTCTTCTGACTCAAAACAAATACCATTTGGGTTTGTAAAACAATACTGGCATGAAATTCAAAATTATTTCCTGTTCTTCAAATAACTGTTGTTAGTCAGATGATTGTTTCCATAATTAATATTTGCTGTGGGCAAGTTCCATTTTCTTGGATTATGAATACATTTTACTCCATATTATCATCTGCCACTGTGATTTAGTTTCACTCTTTTGTGTTACACAATACCATTGTTATTTCTTTTGTGATGATCTCAAAAATTTATAATGTAATTAAGGATAATAACAAATACCCAGCCAGCCCTGAAAAATGCAAGTTATCTGACAATAATAAAAATAAACTGAATTAATTTTTATTAAACTAAGGATTGGGGGAGTCAGTTTTAAATTCACAAGGAAAATGTTTCATAGATTGCTAATGCAAGTGATTTAGGAAGGAAATTAACACAGGACTTAGATTTATTTCCCCTTTACCCAGAGTTCTTCTTGTGCATTTCTGGTGTTCAAATCAGCCTGGGACTTAGTGTCACCAAGGAACTGGGAAGATTGGACCAAATCCTGAAGCCCTAGTCTCACTCCACAGCCGCATGTTGCTAAAAATAGTGAGGTTTTTTTGTTTTGTTTTGTTTTGTTTTTTAAGGGAATTAGAACTTCAGCCGAACTCATTACCCTAAATGCCAAAATAGACATCAGTTACAAAGGGCTTGGATAAATCCATGAATGCAAGGTCCATAGAGGGAACTGGGAATCCAAATAGGAAATATTACAATCTTATACATTAAAATGGTAAGGGATCTCAGGAGAGCATCTGCTCCAGCTACCTGCCTTCAAGCAGGTAAAAATAATCCCCTACATTGCTGATGAGACAACTGAAACTCAAAGAATCACTTGCCCAAACTGTGGGGAACCGACATAGGGTTAAGCCTCGGACTGACCTGTTGGCAAAGTCACAAACAAGTCCCTGCTTAGAGGGCACAGTCTTCTTAGCATAATTAGGCTTGACCTTATAACACTCCCTAGATCTTATCTGGGAAGCTAATGGGCTGAGGGAAGTGCAGGAAGTGTAACTATGGTCAAAACAAGTGAAACTCACAAGAACTGTGTAACTATGGTAACCACTGCCTTGTTTACCTCTGACTATAAAAGGTCAGTGAGGCCTGAGCACAGTGGAAGTCCTTCCTATTGAGTTGGACTTACCTGCCTGGCCCCCCAATATTCCCAAATTATCTCTTGTCTTTTCTCTTTCATTTGTGTGCGGCTCCTCTTCCAGATCCTGAACCCTGAACCACGCAGGATGTGGAGGGAAACATTTACGACACCAAACCACATAGCCAGTGAAAATGAAAAGGACATAGAATTCTTGCCTTGTGGGGCAGTATATGTTCCACTGCCATGCCATTCTGTTCCACCCATTGTGATCCAAACCAGGTCCTAAAGCTGGGCTGAGGACCATTAACCAATGGTTTTATCCCCAGGGAATTTCATTTTGCATTGGACCCTTTATCCAAAGATCTCTGTATTCATATACAATGGCAGCCTTAAAATAGCAGGAGCTGTGTTTTTCAAAATTACATTGTCTTAGCTAATTGCATTTGTTTTCCACTCTTAACCTTATTTCTTTTAACAGATATCATTCCATTGAAAATTAAAAATGAATTCCTGGTATAAATAAAAGGCTTCTAAGATCTATACAATGCTTAAACATGTCTGTATTGCAGACTCTAAATCCAATCTGAACAATTGCTTGGAGTTTGTTATAATGATGGATTATGAACACTCAAGTTTCAATTAGCAAAGAGGAAACACGCATTAACAGTGTCTGTATACAGAGTATTTTGCTTTGTCTGCATTCTACACAACTGTATATTGACATGTACCAAGAAAAAACAACTTTGACACTTCAAGGCAGTATGATGGAAGTAGCCAATTGTCATGAAATTTGAGAGTAGTCTTTCCAATGTGGCCTAATTTATGATTTGGGGCAAGTCATTTTATCTTTCTAAAGATTTGCTTCCTTGTGTGAAAAGATATTTATTTCCCAGCATTCAAATATGAAAATATGCTTCATAAATTAGGAAGTAGCACAGAAATGTTAGGAAATATCTTATTAAGGCAATAACACTCAAAAAATTTTCTCTCTATCTTTCTCCCTCTTTCCCTCCCCTTTCCCTCCGCCCCCCACAAAAACACACATCTATATAGGGTTGGTCCTTGAGACAATGATGAATAAATGAATCTTACTATTCCCATACATATCTAGTATTCTCAGGCTGTTCCCAACTTCTAAAACTCACCTCCTAAGGTCACACCCCTAGGGCAATCTTTCTCAATTAACCTCCCTCCATTCTATGTTTGGGACCTCTTGCCTTTCATTCATGAACCTTTCAATTTTATATCCCCTTCTACGGGGCCTTTCTCTCTGTTTTCCAAGGGCAATGGAAAAGTATCATAAAAATATTTGCTCTGGCTTGCCAATGGCTAATAATGGATCTTCATCCAGGCCTGGAACATAGAGAATGCTTTATGCCAAAGCAACAACTCAGAAAAAAAAGGAGTTTAAGACATTAAGATATAGTAGCTAGAAGATATCTTGGAGCCAGGAACATTATATTGAATCCCATATCATAGCTCAAAGTCCACTCCTTTTTTATTAATCCTCACCTAGGGATATGCTTTTATTTACTTGAGAGAGAAAGGAATGGAGAGGTAGAGAGTGAGAAATGTTGATGTGAGAGAGAAACATTGATGGGTTGCTTCCCAGCCAGGGATAGAACCTGAAACTTAGGAATGTGCCCTGAATTAGATTTGAACCTGCAATCTTTTGGTGCACATGGGACCAACAGAGCCACCCAGTCAGGGCTAAAGTCCATTCCTTTAAAGATTTATGGCTTCCATGCAACACTATAGTCATCAAAGAATGCTAACTGTTGGCCACAGAATGAGTCATTTTTAAGTGAATATTGAAGGTATACCTGGACATCACTTTTTCTCTCATATGTGAGGGCATTATTTATCTAGCAGATAACACTACAATTATGTTTAAGTTCCTATTGCTTCATAACCAACTATCCTAAAATTTAATGCCATAAAACTATGAATTTTATTATATGTCATGAATTCTGTAGGTCACAAATTTAATCAGACTCTGCTGAGTGATTCTTTGCTTCCTGTGGATCAACTGTGATCACTTAGTGGTATTCAGCTGGAAGATGATATACTGAGAAACCAAGAGATTTCACTCCCATATCTTGCAATTTGTCAGAGTCTAGGGGCTATGCTCAGCTGTGACTGACAACCAGAGCATCTAACATATGGCATCTCCAGGCTGTGGTCTCAGGCTGGTGGAACTTCCTATGTGGTAGCTGCCTTCCCCCAGATTTAGTGTCCCAAGAATCATGAGGAACCCACATTGTCTCTTAAGATATAGACTGAAAAGTGATATATTTAAAGAAGTCATGTTCATCTGATTTAAGTGAAGGGGACAGATATCTGTCCTCTTCATTAGAAATGTCAAAAAAATTGGAACCATGTTTTAAACACACAGGGTCCTCTTTGGCTAAATTTTATTTATATTCATCACTCATGGAAAATATACTGTTCTTCCCAATACTCTCGAAGAATTGCATCTACACTGGGCATCAAGTTCAAAATTAAATTCCAGGACTTTGTCACCTTAATTAGGTCTAGGCAAGATAAGGCTCCTTGGATTCAGCTTCTTAGACATGGATCCTTTCAAACTTGAAGATCTATAAAATGAGACAAGTTATCTTTTGCCCAACATACAACAGTGGTCAGGCATAACATAAGAATATGTACTCCCATATAAAGACACAGGCAAGCCCAGCCGGTATGGCTCAGTGGTTGAGCATCAACCTATGAACCAGGAGGTCATGGTTTGATTCCAAGTCAGGGCACACGCCCGGGTTGTGGGCTTGATCCCCAGTAGGCGGCCTTGAGTAGGCAGCAGATCAATGATCCTCTCTCATCATTGATGTTTCTATCTTTCTCTCCTTCTCCCTTCCTCTCTGAAATCAATAAAAATATATTTAAAAAAAAAAAAAAACAGAGGCAGGAAGCACATAGCAGTTCTGGGCCCAGGGCAATTTTGAAATAGAAGAATTTCCACACAATTTCCTTTTTAGAGTCCACTTTTACTCCTTGGCTCTTGGTTATTTGATTCTCTAATCTCTTGGTTCTGCCCTCTGACTCATCCTTCCTTTTTCATAAAAATTAATCTATGTTTGCAGCTGAGTAATTGTTTCAGTTTATTTCCTGATCATATATGGTTGGTATCCAAGTTTCTCTTAATTTTATATTTTCTCTGTTCCTTCCAGTCCAACCTGATATAATTGTTTCTAAATCTTTGCTAACTTTGTATGCATTCATTTATTATTCATTCCATAAGCAAATGCCATACCCCAAAACTGTTTCAAGATAAGCCTTTCAATGTGTTTTGCTTTTTTTTTTTTTTTTTTTGAGGCTGAATCCTAGAAGGCCTTTTGCCTGTCTTAAATGTTCTATGAGGCAGCATCTTAAGCTTCTTTTTAAGTTTTAACAGAGTTTCACGGCCACGCCCTTGGCTTTATTTTTACACTGTGATTATATGTTTTTACCTTTGTCTTAAGGTCCTTTTTTACTTTGAAAATCTTCTAATTGTATTGACTGGAGATGAAAAATAGTTTTATTTTTGAATGCATTAAATCCTAACTCATATTTCCTCTAAAGTTTTGACAACTGAAAACCTCTTTCTTTAACTTATCCTTCTTTATACTATTCTAGAGGCCTGATGCATGAAATTCATGCAAGAGTAGGCCTTCCTTCTCCCAGCTGCCAGCACTGGCTTCCCTCTGGCATCCAGGGCCCAGGGCTTCCCTCACAGCTCTGGCTTTGTCTGGAAGGTCATCTGGTGTAATTAGCATATTATGCTTTTATTATTATAGATGATATGCAACTAAAAGGAACCAGTGGATACATTTAACACATTGCGGGTGGATCACAAGCATTCTCGTGTTTTCATATTACACAGTGTTTTACATAAATGTTAAAGGCATGCCTTAAAATTAAATACCCATTGCATTTTGAAGTTATTTATTCATGTTCTTACAAGCTAATATCTTTTTAAAGTATGATACTTTGTAAAACGTTTTTTGTACTCATCCAATAGAAACTTATCTGGCCACTGGGTAAAGCTAGCAATAAAACTACTGATGCACAATGTGTTAACATTCTGCATAGAAATGTCTTTAGCCAGATTCATCAGTTTAGGTATATTTTAGATTTGTTTTGTTAAACTCTCTACCACTGCAAACAATAGCTCCTTTCCTGTAGCTGCCAGTAACATTTCCCTTTAAGCCCTCACCAACAGCTTCCTTGAGGTACAACCAAGATTCCCCTAACAGTCTCCTCAAGGTTCTTCTGGCTGCCTTCTGCTGCCCAGTTCCAAAGACATGCTAGGGGCCTTCGGTTTTTAGGGCAGTGCTCTCGTACTAGTAGCAAAATATCTTTTATATGCTATTGTTGCAACACACACTATTTAAAATGACATTACTTAAAACAATCATTTCATTATATCTCATACATCCTGTAGGTCAGAAGTTTGGACAAGGCTGGCTGGGCATTTATTCTGGTACCCATGGAATTTACCAGGGTTCATTTAGTGATGCTGAACTGGTGAATGGGATGAGCTGGACAGTCCAAGAAGCTTTACTTGCATACCTAGTGTCTGGTTGTGGATGGCAGAAAGGCTGAGTTCAATCAATACCAGAACACATATGGGGCATCTCTAGCATAGTAGGGTCCCAATATCTGAACTTCTTACAAGGTTCTTAGAAGGCTTACCTCAAAATGTTCTAAGAGAAAATGGTAGATCTCCATGGCTTTTAAAAGTCAGCCTCAGAGGCCACATAGCATAACTTTTATCACATCCTACTGTTCAAATAGTCACAAGTCTATCTAGATTCAATGAAAAGTAAGCAAAATGTCATGCCTCAGTGTAAGGAAGATCAAAGAATTTGTGGCCATGCTTTAAAACTACCATCCTAGCCCTAGCCAGTTTGGCTCACTGGATAGAGCGTCAGCCTGGGGATTGAAAAGTCCCAGGTTCAATTCTGGTCAAGGGCATGTACCTTGGTTGCAGGCACATCCCCAGTAGGGAGTGTGCAGGCGGCAGCTGATCGATGCTTCTCTCTCATCAATGTTTCTAACTCTCTATCCCTCTCCCTTCCTCTCAGTAAAAAATCAATAAAATATATTAAAAAAAACTACTATCCTATGTAACCCATTTCACTCCTTTTAGATTGATTGATAAAGATAATAATAATGGCTACATTGTATTGGAAGCCACTTATGTCTAAACACATATTATCTCAGTTAATCTATGCAAAAACAAAAAAAACAAAACAAAACACCCATGATTTGAAAATACTGCTATCCCAATTTCAGATGAGAAAACTGAAGGACAAAGAGGATAAGTAATGTGTCCAAGATCACACAGTTTATAAGTGGCAATGTCAGTTAGCAAAATATACGTAGACATAGTATTTAAATCAATCTATACAGCTTATATTTTACTTCATGTAATTTCATGCTAGAAAAAGATCATTTATATACAATGTTCTTGCAAATTAAATCAAAATATAAATGCATCCAGGGAGAAAATTTAATAACTTTTTCTCATAACCAAAGCAATATTCTTTTATTGTAACAAATGAGAAAATGAAGACAAATAAAATAAGTACTATTCATAGTGATTGGAAAGAAATGCAAGGAATTTATTATTTTGTGTGCTTTAGGATGAGGGGGATGAGAGAAGAATATAGGGACAATGATATTCTTAGTAATGTTTTGTTTCTCTCATTTATAAAATTATGAAATAAAGTAACAAAATGTTAATAATTATAAATTCTTAGGGATTTAAATAAAGGTAATTGATATAGCTTTTAATAACTTAAAAATTTAGAAAAATGAAAGTCTTCAATAATCCCAACACCCAGAGAAAATCACTTTATATATTTTGGTGTATATACAATCATTACAAACTACACATACACACACACACACACAAGCTCACATTACAATTTGTAACCTGTATTTTTACTTAATATATATAAACATATTTTCCCATTTTTAATATGATTTTAATGGCATCACAGTATTTGTATATGATGCCCCTATTACTAGACATTTGTGATTGTAAAAATTCTTCTATTATAAACAATGATTAAATATTATTTCAACTGAATCTTTGTCCACATACACATGGTTATTTTATTAGAATCACATTGGCAAAGAATATGTGCAGTTTCCAAGTTTTATATTATATTAAAGAAAATTATAAAGTAAAATTATATATAAAAGAGAGTGAAAGGAACAATTTCTTCCTTAAAGTTTCCTGTTTTATCTTTGGAAGTACTCAAAATATCAGCATGTCACATGGCTTCAAGTTAGGTACCTGCAGCGCTGGCCTCTGACTCTCATGAAGAGTTTCCCAAAGGGAAAGGCGAGCCCTAAAGAAAAGAGTCCTTAACACTAGAAAGTCTGAAATTTAGTATATACCTATATTGCCCAAAAGCAGTCAAAATGACTGCATTGTGAAAGAATAATATCGGAGCACTCTTCACTTATGTTCCTTAGCTTTTCCAATAACTCACTTCTATTCGACATTTCTTTCATGAATTTAGGGCGCAAAAGAAATAAAATAAACAACTTATTAGAACAAGTATCACTGCATAAAGATTTGAATAACAAGTACTAGTTTAGCTTATTGAGCAATTGCAACTTATCAAGTATCGACAATTTATCATGTACTTGTATGTTATCATGTGACGGTAATCGAAAAAAAATGAAAAATGTTATTTCAATATAGAGCCAAACTGGTCATATAAGAAATTTACTCAATTCAATAATAAGAGTCATAATTACCCCCCCAAGCAGTCAAAATGACTGCTTTGGGGCAATATAGGTATAATATATATATATATATATATATATATATATATATATATATATACCGGAAATGAAGGAGGGGGAGATAACTACAATTATTAATAAACGCATTTATATGTTGTACAAAAAGTCACAAAATTCTAAGACATTGTGTCCTTATATACATAATTGTTTTTCTAATTGAAATTAAAAAGCAGTCAAAATGACTTCCTTGGGCAATCTAGTGTTAATAAAATAAAACCCCAAAGCTATAGAGCTGTGTGTCCAGAGCTGCTAGCTTGTCCTAAAATAATTGTCTCATTAATTAGCTAGCCTGGCTTAGTCCCATTATTAAAGACAAATAGGAGAATAGGATATGGGCTTGCATACTCTCCGGGCATACCAATTATTCTTTGCATACAATGCTGTGAGTACAGTGTACTTTGATATTAGGAAAACATTAAGTGGGCTTTAAGTCTGAAGCTATGATCTAGGCCAGTGGTCAGCAAACTGCAGCTCGGCAAACCGCGGCTCTCGAGTCACATGCAGCTCTTTGGCCCCTTGAGTGTGGCTCTTCCACAAAATACCAACTTCTGCGCATGGGCCATGAAGTTTCAATCGCACAGTACATGCACGCCCCGCACATGGTATTTTGTGGAAGAGCCACACTCAAGGGACCAAAGAGCCGCATGTGGCTCACGAGCTGCAGTTTGCCGACCACGGATCTAGGCACACAGACTATAGGAAGGGAGACAGGATATGATAAAGGGAGCCAGCACTGCGAAGCACAGAAAGGAAGAAAAAGGGCTTAAGGATAGGACAAAACTTTGGGTTATCTCTTTACATGTGGGCCATTTTTTTAGTTCATTTGAGTGGGCTTTGTGAGAGGGTCATTGGTGATCTGAATGGACACAAATTCTATGCTTAGGGAGATGACTGCTATCAAGGAAACTACTTTTGTCAGTTTCCAGGGTTTTCCATCTCCCATCCCCCACCACCACTCACTTTTTGTCACTCTGCACCAAAGGCAAAACTGGAAACATATTAACAAAGAAACTGTTCAAAGGCAATAAGTTTGCTGGGCTGTGTCCTTAAAGAAACCTCCCTATTTCAACAGCAAAGCCTATTTTCTGAGGCACACATAAGGCAGTAGACAGAATCATATTAAGAGAAAAGCTGAGCAATTGCTCTGGCAGTCACTCAAAGAGATGCCCAAATATAAATTGAATACATTGACTTATGTAAATTGATCTTATTCCCACAAAAGTAGGTAATAATTTCAGCTGGAATTTAAAACACAAAGTAAACTAAAACCTTCACCCCTCCTTTTCTACAGACCTATCTCTCTTGAGTAAATATGTCTATAGAGCCACACAACTAGCAATCAGCTCAGATGTTCTTTTCACTGTTCTAAGTAGGCTCTCTAAAACAAGATATCTCTGTACTCAAGTTAGCTTTTGAGCTACTATGTGGAGAATGAATGAGAACTTTTAAAAAAAAAACTTATGTTGATCCTTTTCCCTTATTTTTAGAAGTGACCCTTAACTTTCGTTATCAGGCATGCCTGATTAAAATTCTAGCCAATCATTTTCTTTACACCATCCCACTAAACAATACAAGGAACCCTAGAATCCTTTAATTGCAGTTATACCCTTCGTGCTTTACATGTCAATTCGCATATTTTTAGTTATGCCTTGTGTTAGGTCCACGTCAACAGGAGCCAGGCCAAAAGGAGTTGTGAGAGTTTATGAAATTTTGTTACATTCTCTAACAGCGGGCTGAGACCAGTGTGTTGGTGTAAGCACCAAGGGGGTGTTTATGTTTTCTTATAGAAGGACTGGGTTAGGGTTTCACTAGCCACCTGGTGAGCTGCCTGAATAATAGGACCTCCTTGGAAGATAGCAGAATGTTTGGTGGGAGCACAACTAGGTCAGGTAGAGGGGAACAACCAAGTCGGCTGAGGAGTGTTTCTTACCTTCTGCAGGTACAGGCTGTTTGCTTCAAGCTACGGAAAAAAAGTTATAACAATAAATTTCAGAAAACATGTCCAAACAGGAAAGTCAGGGGTAGTACATCATAATACCTTGTTTCATCCTTTATGGGGAAAGCATAGGCTTTGGTGTCAGATTGGTCTGAGTTCAAATTATTAATATATAAAATGTGGTTCATCTGTGCAATGGAATACTATATTTTCATTGTAAATTATGATGTAGGTACTTACTAGAAAAGTATGGGTTTATATGGAAGGACATATATCATATATTGTAGGATGAAATATAAATATCAGAGTATTATACATGGTATGCCATTATTTATAGTTTCTATTTTTCAATTATAGTTTATATTCAATATTATTCTGTATTACTTTCAGATGCAAAGCATAGTAGTTAGAGAATCATACTTTACAAAGTGATCCCCCCAATATTAACAGTAGCCACCTGGCCCCATACAAAGTTATTACAATACTAGAGGCCCAGTGCACGAAATTCGTGCAAGGGTAGGGTCCCTAGGCCTGGCCAGCAATCAGGGCTGATCTGTGGGGCAACTGGCGAGGTGATGAGGGGGCCCCCACTGGCACCCACCTTGCCTGGCCTGGGGCCTACGGGCTGGGGGCAGTTCCTGTATTGAGCATCTGCCCCCTCGTGGTCAGTTTGTGTAATAGGGACCAGTCGTTCCACCAGTCATTCTGCTGTTCAGTCAATTTGCATATTAGGCTTTTATTATATAGGATTATTGACTATACTCCCTGTGTTATAATTTACATCCCTGTGACTATTCTATAACTACCAATGTGTACTTCTCTTTTTAAAAATAAATTTTATTGATTTTTTACAGAGAGGAAGGGAGAGGGATAGTTAGAAACACTGATGAGAGAGAAACATCAGTCAGCTGCCTCCTGAACACCTCCTACTGGGGGATATGCCCGCAACCAAGGTACATGCCCTTGACCGGAATTGAACCTGGGACCTTTCAGTCCGCAGCCCGACGCTCTATCCACTGAGCCAAACCAGTTAGGGAAAATCTGTACTTCTTAATCCCTTCATCTTTTTTACTCGGCCACCCAAAGCCTCTCCCCTCTGGCAACCAGCAGTTCATTCTCTGTATCTCTGAGTTCGTTCTTGTTTTGTTTGTTCATTTATTTTGTTTTTAAGATTCTATATATTTTAAATCTATGCATGAATATTATATATGTGCAGAAAAAATATCTGAAAGAACAGATACTAAAATATAAACAGTTGTCAACTCTGGACAATAAGAGTAGAAGTCTTAATTTTTATTTCACATGCATGTTTTGTATATACTTTGTGCATCATTATGATTTAGTTGAATAATTTGTTTTCATTCTAATTTTTTAAATTCATCATTACTGTTATTGTTATAGAAGTATGATATCTATGCAGAAAGTTCCTGCCAGAGGTTATCACTCTGAAGTTTCTTATCTGAAACCTGGATGGAAATATTAAGACAAGTATTCTTAACTGAAGTAGTCATTTTTAAAACAAAGCATTCCTCAGATCTAAATGGAGTATATTTCTTAGCTGTTGGATGAGCAATTGCCCATATGCAGATGTACTAGTATAGATTGAAGCTATTTTTACTTTCTTAGTCTCAATCTTAGTTGGACTACTGTTTTGTAAATTTTTTGCTAAATTATTACTAGCATATAAACTCAACTACATCTATGTTATATGTTTAGATAATTTCTTTTTTTTAATATATTTTATTGATTTTTTACAGAGAGGAAGGGAGAGGGATAGAGAGTTAGAAACATTGATGAGAGAGAAACATTGATCAGCTGCCTCCTACACACCTCCTACTGGGATGTGCCCGCAACCAAGGTACATGCCCTTGCCCAGAATCAAACCTGGGACCCTTCAGTCTGCAGGCCGACGCTCTATCCACTGAGCCAAACCAGTTAGGGTATGTTTAGATAATTTCTATCCATTGTTCTATACTACCTCCCTAGTGCACCCCATTCTATTTTGCTATACGTACCTGCATCTGACATCTTTGAACATCATCATTCCATTATCTCCCCACCATTGTGTCTGCTTGGATAGAAAGACCAAATTTTTTTTTTTCTGAGTGCAGATATTCTTTCACTTGATAGGCTTTGTCTAGCCTCTGGCCTTCTAGATAGAAACTGGGAGCCTTGACTGCTAGAGTCTGATTATTTTGGTGGCTCCAGAGGCGTTGCATATGCTATAGCTATTTAGGAACCCCTATTCCCACCTCCCATTACAGACTTTCCAGATTATAGATTCCCCCACAGGTCCCACATGGCTCCAGTGTCTCTTGGCAGAACAATGACATTTTCCAGTACACAATGTGCGCCTGGTTTTATAAGCAGTCTCCATGGCAGGTTGTTTGTCTCACTCTGAACTCCAGCCAAAGCAGACTTCTACATTAATAAAGAGAATAATGGAGTTCTCCATGGTCCGTTTCTCCCTGCCTATTTTTTCCTCAATCTGTCTCTAACTCAATCTGTCTCTCTTAGGTTGACTCTGATTTTTTTTTTTTTTTGATCTGTGACTGTGCAAGTGTGTTTTTCTCTTTGTTTCTGTCTTTCTCTCAAGCACTGTCTTATACTGTATCTCAAAGGATACAGAGAGTATTTCTAGGAGTCAAGTCTCTGAGAAAATGAGCTTCAATCGTCCTCAGAGACTTTGATTGATTCCATTTCTTCACCTTGGTGTTCGCTATGTCATCTGTTTCTCCTACCCAGAACTCTTTTTGCACACAGTGGGAAAGTTTGTTCCCTGATGGATGTTACAAAGGAACATGTGTTTTTAGCTATTTCACAACAGCAGCCTCCAGTAGCCTTACATAAGTTGTAAGCCAAGCCTGGAAACAGCATGTGGCACTTCAACTCAAGAACTCTATATCATCCAACTGGACATTCACAGATGAGAAATCATCAACATAAACAGACATTACCCTCCCTCTGAATAAAAGGTCTTAGCTTCTGAAAGGTCAGAAAAGTCCATCTTTAAAATCAGAAACAATACTGCCCTTTAAAGAATTCCTCTCAACAAATGTCCCACATCTGCTTGCTATCAATAAGGAATAAGTGGCTACAGAAATAGTCATTTAGAAAAATGGAGGCATTGGCCCTGGATTTTGAAACAGTGTAGTATAGCGAATGATCCTGCATTTTCAAAAAAGGAAGAAGAAAATGTATGCATTTTTATATATAAGCTAGCATTTATTTTTTAGTGATGATAATGGCAAGTGAATAGCTCTTTTGAAAAATAAAATTATTGACAGTAACAATGGCCAACAAAATGTCATCTGCCTCTCCTGGTTTAATTTAGGAACAAATCAGAATGTATATTATTATTATGTTATATATTTGGTGAACTATAATACAAATATGAAGCTTTATTATACAGAATAAGAGCTATCATGTACCAGGCAGTGTTGTAGATGCTTTATAGTGCATCCTTTCATCCAGTCATCATAGTCACCCTAAGAGATGGTTACATATAATCAATTTTAGAGATAAGGACATTTAGGTTCAGGTAAGTAAGCATCTTACTAAACATCCCACATCTTATAAGTGGCAAAATTATCTGGCATATGGATTTGAAAAAGAAAATATTAATGTGTATCTCTGTCACAACCAGATTTTAAAAATGTTGATGAGGTAGAGAATGATACTCAAATTTCTTCTCTTTTTCCTCTCTTACAGAAATAAGGACTTACTTCCCAATCTCCTAAACCCATTCCTCTTCTGGCATTTATTTGGTCAGCCTGTACCTACCTCAAATGCAAACCACTCTGCCCCATTCCTGCCTTCTCTCAGCCCCCACAAATGACTAGCCTCATTTTCACAGTCATTTTAAGATTGCTTAACAAACAGCATCTCTTAGCATCAATTTTATGTCAATCAACTACAAACATGAAGGATAGTTGTTTTTAGTAAAATAAGCCTTGCTTCACAAAGAGTTGATCATTTTGCTCTAGCCAAAGTTATCTTTTGTTATAACCTTGGCTCCTACACACACACACACACACACACACACACACACACACACACACACACCAAAAAAAAAAACCAACAACAAAAAAACAAACAAAAAAACCCAACAACAACAAAAAACTAGCTAATCCCTATACGATTTCAAGCAGTCTATTTTTTTCCTAATCTACAATACAAGCTCTTTCTTGTTTCAGTTCAAGCTTTTATTGTCCTCAAAAAAACATCAAAACGCACCTCTTAAGGGAAGCATATCATATTAACCCATACCAATTCTGAACCTTCTTCCTCCCCTCTCTTCAGGATACAGGTATTATATTATTTTGCCCTCATTACATTTAGTTTTACAGTTGGTCTCAAGTTGTTTTATTAAAGATAAAATCAGGATAAAAGCAGTTGAGTGACCCTTAACTAGATGGTACACTGGCCCTACCTAGAGATAAGGATCACATATAATGAAAATGGCATTGAACTTGGAAAATAGACTAGAATCTGAATGCTCTACATGCTGCTAACAAATGACAAGCCTTTTGAATGTTAATTTGCCAGTTGTTAAATAAAGAATCATATGTTCCCTAAGGTCTTTAAAGATTCTTCTGCTTGCCGAAACCGGTTTGGCTCAGTGGATAGAGCGTCGGCTTGCGGACTGAAAGGTCCCAGGTTCGATTCCGGTCAAGGGCATGTACCTGGGTTGCGGGCACATCCTCAGTGCAGGAGGCAGCTGATCGATGTTTCTCTCTCATCGATGTTTCTAACTCTCTATCTCTCTCCCTTCCTCTCTGTAAAAAATCAATAAAATATATTTAAAAAAAAGATTCTTCTGCTTAATAATTCTATTCTTTAAGATTTTCAAAGCTTCTGTGACTCTGTGATGCTGATCCCAATACTGTACCCAAGCTACTGTTTCTTTTCATTGTACATATTTCTTCACACTCTAGATTTCGATAATATATATACTAGTAGATATCTCTCAACTAACTATAACTGTTAAAGCTGTTTCTGGAGAGAAATCAAGATCATTGGGGACTATATTGGGACCTAAGGTATTTAAAATATACTTGTTTCCAAGTATGAAATACTGTAGGGCAACATCCAGAGAATAGCTTAAATAGTATGCAACATTTATTTAGTACTTACATGACCAAGTTAGATCAACTGGACAAAAAATGATACCTGATCTCAAATAACTAATATTCTGAAGGAGAAGGGTGAAGAAATTTATTATTCAAATAAATAAACCCTTATATTGTTCCTGATGGTGTTCAGTGCTATAGACAAAAATCCAGAGTAGAGAAATAGGATTTGCTGATTTTGGAAGGGGTGCAGTTTTAAACATAGGTTCTGGAAAGACTTCACTGGAAAAAAAAGATTTCAGCAAAGATCTGAAAAAGGTGAGAAAGAGAGCCATGTTTATAACTTGGGGAAGAGTTTCCAGGAAGAGAAGGAAAAATACACAAAGTCCCTGAGAAGTCTACATGACATGTCTGAGAAATAGCAAAAATGACAGTATGATTGGAATGAAGCGATTAAGAGGAAGACTAAGGAGAGGAGCTCAGAGAGGTCATAGGTGCTTATTCATAAAGGACCTTATAAGACCATGTAAGGACTTTAGGGTTTGCTCTGTAATGAAGGTAATTGGAGGCAGTGCAACATTGACAAGTCGTGATCAAACTTAGGTTTAAGTAGTCACTTTGATTGCTGTGTTGAGAAAAAACTGGTGTAAGGTGGGAGCAAAGGTAAAAGTACTAAGTGTACCAGTTAATAATGGCAAATTCTGTAATCAAAGAAAACATGATAATTTCAAGACAAACATCAAAAGTGCTTTATACAAAGTAATGTCCATTGCTACCTACACATTTCCCCCATCTTTCAGGTAATTTGTGGATACCATCACAATAGAACTTTTCTTGTTTTGAGGCAAACCATTCAGAGACCCAATTTTCCACTTCTTCCTACCTTTTGAAGTGCTACTCAGAAAGTGCCTGTGCCATTGATCAGAACAGGTGATAATCTGAAGGAGCAAGGCCTGATGAATACAGCGGGTGGGTTAATCCTTCCCAGGCAAGATCTTTTAACATGTCTTTAACTGGTTTTGAATTGTGTGATGGTGCGTTATCATGAAGCAAAATTACTTTGCCATGTCTTCTGGAACATTCTGGTCGTTTCACAATCAAAGTGTGGTTCAAATTGATTATTTGTTGTCAGTAGCAATCAGTATTAACGGTTTTACCTGGTTTTGGAAGCTCACAATACACCACACCTTCCTGATCCCACCAAACGTAGAGCATTGTCTTCTTTCCAAAGCAATTTGGCCTTGCAGTCGATGTTGATGGTATACCTGGATCAACCCATGATTTTGCGCATTTGGGATTCTCAAAATAAATCCACTTTTCATCACCAGTCATAATTCGATGCGAAAACGACTTTATTTCATGCTGTTGAAGCATCATTTTATTGATGACTTTTCAGTTTTCCATTTGTTCTTCATTCAGTTGACGTGGCACCCATTTTCCTTCCTTTAAAATCTTTCCCATTGCTTGTAAATGATTGAAAATTGTTTGCTGAGCAACGTTTAATCTCTGCAAGTTGTTTTTTAGTTTGACACTCATCTTTATCCAATAATGCTTGTAATTGTTGGTCTTCAAACTTTTTCAGTTGACCTGGACATTCTTTGTCTTTCAAATCAAAATCATCACTTTTAAAGAGTTTCAACCAGCATTCACAAGTATCCTGAGATGGAGCATGTTCACCATAAGCTTCTCGCAGTATACAATAACTTTCAGCAGCACTTTTCTTCAAAATAAAGTAATGAATTAAAATTTCCCACAAATGCTCTCTTTTTTTTGGCACAAAATTTGACATTTTTAAGCGTAAAAATATCTATAATGTTGACACCTTCAGCAAATTTGACATATGAAGTTTTGAAGCTTGCTGTCAATACAACAAAATAGCCTACATATCAAATCGCATATATATCTGCCGGGTCCAGCCTGGCCGGGTTGTTACCTGAGAGTAGGGCTGAGAGGTTTAAGAAAAAATAAGACAGATTACAGAGAAAAATAAGACAAGAACAGCAGGGTTTGGGAGGACCATAGCTGCTTTCTGCTAATGGCTAATGGCTAATGGCAATTTTATTTTCGCTTGCTACTACCTTTATACAATTCTTTCTGGGCGTTCCTCCAACTTCATGTGGCTGCAAGCCAATCCGGGAGTCACGCCGACTAAGCAATCTTAATACACATTGTTTTATTCTCAAAGTTCCTTGACATCTTTTCCTACTTTCTACTACGTCAACTCCTTTCCTGACCTTTCCTGAGGACCACTCACCTGTGCCAGGGGAACAGGCGGGGGTGCCCCTACCCTTGCTCAACCCTATTCAAGGGGAGCAGGCAGGAAGCACCCCGCACCCTTGCTCAACCCTAGCGCCAGGGCCATCCTCAGTATGGTCAGTCAGGATCCCCACATATATCAACATATGTGTAACTCCATCTATTGAAAAAAATGTGCATTATTAACTGGTAGTAAAGAGCTATTTGAAGGTTACCACAATAATTAAGAAAAGAGACAATAGTGATTTGGACAAGTTCAGTAGAGGTGGAGGTAATGAGAAGTAGTCAAATTCTGGATATATTTTGAAGGTACAACCAACAGGATTTCCTAATGGAATGGGATATCAATTGGAAGTGTCATGCTCATTAACAAATCTGGAAAGCCCAACAATAACAGTAATACTACAATTACAGTAATTCTAGAATGAGAATTAGGGCTAACACATAGCACTTACTACCTACCAGGCACAATTCTACGTGCTATATGTGCAGAAAATTGTTTAATCCTCATAAGAACCCTATGAGATAGGTACTACTACAATGCCAATTTGATAGATAAAGGAAACTGAGGCTCAAGTAATCTGCCTAAGGTCACACTCTAGTATGTGGTCCAACTAGAATTCAAATCCAAACAGCCTGATTTCAGAGTCCATGATCTTAAACTCTATGATAGATTGTTTATCATTGTTCACAGTACAGTAAAAATACAGGTACACATAGACTAGAAAGTCCCCATTGCCTACTATTTTAGAAAAATATTTTCAATTGAAAACTCAGCTTTTCATTGCCCTTGCCATGTGGCCTTCAGTGGCCTCTTAGTAATGTACTTTTCAATGTATGAGATAAGCGTTATCGATACAACCAGCCAGGGCAAGCCTAATGGCATGTTGAATAAATAATGTCCTTTGAAAACATCTGAATTGTTTGAGTGTGTATACAGGAAAAGCGATGAAATATATAGCGAACCATTCCAGAGTAAACATTACTATTTCATGTAACAGGTTTTCCTTCATATCCTATAGGGAATCTCCAAACACTTTTTAAAGTTATCAACTCTTTGGATACCTTGCTAGGGTAGATATAAGCTACTGTGCCCATCCTACAACTGAGAAGCTAAGTGCTCTAGATGTGCTCATCTAACTAGATGAGTCCAGGTAGGTATGGCTCAGTGGTAGAGCCTCAGTCCATGCAATGAAGGGTCGCAGGTTCGATTCTGGTCAAGGACATGTATCTGGATTGTAGGTTCTGTCCAGGCCCCAGTCAGAGCACAAATGGGAGGCAACCAATTGATGTGTCTCTCTCACATCACTGTTTCTCTCTCTCCCTTTCAATGAAAAAGTATCCTCAGGTGAGGATTAACCAAAAGAAATAAATAAGTAAAAATAAACTTAACTGGGTTATCCATGCCTAAGAAGTAAATAGATGAGTCCTTTGACCACCAAAAGTTGTGAATGTATGTCCTAGAAATCACATGCAAAAAACAAGAGAAAGGTAGGGAGAGTATAATTTAACATTGTGTATGATACTCCCCCTATTAAGTTCAAAATGAAATAGCATTGATCAAGGGCTACCAAAAAGCTAATGCAGTCTAACCCACAGTATTAAACAGATGGCATTTAATTAAATAATAGGACTAGTCCATTATCCTCTGGTCTGACCACATTTTTAATATTTTTAAATATATTTTTTATTGATTTCAGAGAGGAAGGGAGAGGGAGAGAGAGATAGAAACATCAATAATGAGAGAGAATCATTCATTGGCTGCCTCCTGCATGCTCCACACTGGGATGGAGCCTGCAACCCAGGCATGAGCCCTGACCAGGAATCAATCTGTGACCTCCTGGTTCATAGGTTAACACTGAACCACTGAGCCATGCTGGCCAGGCCACACTTGTAGTATTTTATTGACTTCTGGCCACCACTCCTTCAGAAGGCAGTGCACCACTTGGGAATGTGTTCAGGAGCGGTAGATCAAGACAGAAATTTCAGAAATCTAGCCAGATAATCATAACAGCTACCATTTATTAAGCACTTATCGTGTACTGTGCTAAATAATATATGTGTATTATCTCATTTAGTCCTCACAATCATTATTTGAGCAAGGCTACTCTTTCAGGCTTAGATATCTTACCTAATAATAGACAGACATGTAAATTGACTGTACCTTCGCTATGCTAACCAGCCAATCAGGAGAGTATGCAAATTAACCCAACAAAGATGGCAGTTAATTTGCATACATAGCCTTGTAGCGGTGGCTCCCTGCCGGAGCAGCAAAGCCTGATGGAAGCCCTGTGTGTTTATGTCTCCCGTCAGGCCCCAGCAGCCCCAAGCCCCACCACCTCCGTGCTAGGGCTGCTGGGGGCCAGATTGGAGACACAAACACACAGGGGAGCCCGGCACCCAGCAGCCTCAAGCCCTGCCATCATGGTGCTGTGGCTGCTGGGGGGATCAGAGACACAAACCCTGCCAGCCCTGCACAGGATGGGTGCTCCGCTCCAGGCGAAGTGCTTTCCCTCTGACCCCGCTCTCCTGGAGAGTCTGGCGCGGAGGGCACTCTCCCTGGGAACCCGAAAATCCACCGCTGGGGCGACTGTGCAGCAGCCACGCCTGGCGAGCCACGGAGAGGGTGACCTACCTATGCGGATGTGTATGCTGGTGGTGGCCACGCAGCTGCCATAGTTGAAGTCGTCTTTGATGTAGGAGCAGGGATAGCAGGGATGAGAGTCAGCCAGGTTGGCAATGGAACCCCAGTTCCCCACCAAATGACTAGAGCACATGGTCCTCAGTCACTTCCTGAGCAGCAGTCAGCCCAGACCAGGGATCAAACCCCAAACCTAAGTATGTGCCCTGGCAGAATGGAACCCAAACCTTTGCTGTAGCAGAGGAGCTCCGACCCACAGCAGGGGCCAGGGCAGCCAGAGGGGTTTTGTTGAGGGGCCCTGACAGGCAGCGTGTAGCACAGTGGGTTAGAACCTCCTCCTGATACAGGAGGTTACAGCAAGTTTGCGGGTTGGATCCTGGTCAGGGCACAGACAAGAAGCAACCAAAGAGAGCATGGTAAGCGGAAGAACACACTGGTGTTCCTCTCGCTCCCTTCCTCTCTCTAAAATAATCAACCAATAAAAATTAAAATAGAAAGTAAATCCTCTGGCTTGCAGAGTTGCTAAAAGAGTTCGAAAGTGAAGTCCCATCCCTTCCCGCTCATTCAACAAATACTTCATATGCTCCTTCAATAATCACACTGGGGATGGGTGTTTGTTGGTTTGTTTTGGTTAATCCTCACCTGAGGACATTTTTGCATTGATTTTTTTTTTCCTCCAGAGAGTGGAAGGGAGGGAGAAAGAAAGAAACTAATGTGAGAAACATCAATTGGTTGCCTCTTGCTGAATCCTGACCAGGGCCCGGATTGAGCCTGCAACCCAGGTACGTGCCCTTGATCAGAATCCACCCGGAACCCTTCAGTCCGCCTGCAGAAGCACTATCCACTCAACCAAACCAGCCTTTTTTTTTCTTTTTAAGTCCTCCCCTAAGGATATGTTTTTTTCATTTATTCTAGAGAGAGAGGAAGGGAGAGAGAGAGTTCCCCAAGCATTCTGACAGGGATGGAACCCACAACCTGTGCATGTGCCCTCACCTGGAATCGAACCCATTACCCTCTGGTGCATGGGAGGACACTCTACTGATCCATACTGACCAGGACCTGGAGGTACACTTAAAAGTTTTTTTCAGATCTGCCCTGGCCAGGTGGCTCAATTGGTCAGAGTCTCAACCTGTACACCAAAGGATTTCCTGTTGGATTCTAGGTTAGGGCACATACTTAGGTTTAGGTTAGATTCTGGTGGGTCAGCAGGTGCGGAGGCAGCCTACTGGTATTTCTCTGTCACATGGATGTTTCTCTCTCTAAAAATCAATTTTAAAAACATCCTCAGGTGAGAATTAAATATATATTAAATATATATGTTATATCTATATATAAATTTTCAGATCTAAAATTTTATTTGGTTCTTTTTTAAATTTTATTTTTCATTTACAGTTCACATTCAATATCCTATCCTATATAATAAAACCCTCATATGCAAATTGACTGAATGGTGGAATGACTGGTGGCTATGAACTGACCACCAAGGGGCAGATGCTCAATGCAGGAGTTGCCCCCTGGTGGTCAGTGTGTTCCCACAGGGGCAGTGCCACTCAGCCAGAAGCGGGGCTCACAGCTGGTGAGTGCAGCAGTGGTGGCGGGAGCCTTCACAGTAGCACTAAGGAGCAGCACGCCGAGCAGTAGGAAGCAGCAAGCAGGTGGGTGGTAAGGAGAGAGGAGTCCCGGACTGCAAGAGGGCACAGGCCAGGCTAAGGGACACCCCCATCCCCAGTGCATGAATTTCGTGCACCAGGCCTCTAGTGTTAAATAACATGTCCAAGTTCAAACAGCTAATAGGTTGTGGTGCGAGTATTTGAACTAATGTTTGGATGATTCCCCTGTACCATGTTGGATTTTTGCAAGAAAAAAAGAGAGCATCTCTATGTGCCAACACTTTACATAAATTATCTGATTGAATACTAACAACAGTTTTATGAGGTAGGTATCATTGTTAGTATCTCTGTTTCACAGATAGGGAAACAAAAGCTCAGAGTGGTCATGAGCTTACCCAATGACACACCACAGAAAATTACATGATTGAAATATAAAAAGAATAGTTGGAGACACTAGGGTTGTTTATCCAGAAAAAGAAAATTTTAGAGTACCATTTAAAGTTTGGAAACAAGTTTGAAAACTACTGGCACCTTTCAAATTTTAAGATCAACCCATTGTGCTCTGCATATGACTCATTTTGACCACCACATATGTATACATATATTCATTTAACAAATTATTTTTTCACCTACTGCATGCCAGGAACTCTGCCATGTACTGGGAATGTAGGGATAACCAAGATAGATAAGGTACTTGCTCTTATGGAATTTTGTTATTCTGTTTCCTCTTTTTTTACACTCTGTTATTCTATATTTTTAATCTTCTTCAAAACTCAAATTTACCTAAAAAGTCACTTTGCTCTATGCTAGGAATCTCCAGTAATAAATCACTGCTTCTCTATACTCCCTCACTCCACACACACACAAACACTTTACTGCTGGATTGCTCTGTTCTTCATATATTCTAATACTCTGTTATTGTTAGTAATGATTTATTTTCTTTTACTCATTCACTAATTTGTTCACTGATTATTTATTGAGAACTTATATAACGCTACATGGTACCCTAGAGGCTGGGGATGCAATGGTGTTCAAGAATGAATGTACAATATTATGCTGCCTTCTCAGTTTTATTTTAAATGTACTTTTATTATTTTGTCTTACCTTCCCCACTCCTTATCTACCTAGCTGTTTCTGATGCATTGATGTGGAACACTTTAGGGCCTCTCAGGGAACAGTATGAAATCTATTGATCCAACTAAAACTCCCATCCAGTACTGGAGTCCCATGTGCTAAATTCCAGGTGGTTGACCATGTGGGTTTAACTAGAATATAGAGTAAAGGTGAATTTACTACTTTTCACAACATTTGTTCTAATGTCACAAAGTCCTTTTTCTAGATTGAATTTAACTGAGTCTCATTTTGGTTTTCATTTGCTGGTCCTAATCCTGCCCAATTTGTCCACAAAGAACAAGTTATATCATTTTATACAGCATCCTTTCAAATATTTGAAGACATCTATTGTATCTCCCTTTTGCCTCACCTTAATGAAGTTAAGTAACCATATCCCCTCAGTTGAAATGGTTTCTAAACAGCCTTCTCTAGACACTTTCAACTTTGGCAATATCTCTCAAAATATATTTTCTTTGTTTATTTAAAGCAGGGGTGGGAAACTTTTTTTCTGCCAAGGGCCATTTGGATATTTATAACATCATTTGTGGGCCATTCAAAATTATCAACTTAAAAATTAACCCACTGTATTTGGTCAAGCATCTAATTAACTCACACCCAAGGCTTTGGTAGGGCCAGAACAAATGATATTGTGGGTCGGACGTTTCTCTGATTTAAAGAAAATAAAGTAGATACCCAGCTAACACTTTTTCAGCACTGTGCGACACTTCTTTTTTCTTTCTTTTTTTTTAAGGAATGACACCATAATATAAACTTTATTTTAAAGATCATAAAAAGCTTTATAATACTCATTACACACAGAATGCACATTTCTTCTGTTTGATGCCTTCACATCACAGTGTATTGTATACTGAGAAAGGTATTTGAAAGATTTGTTCTGCATGCTGCTAACACATGTGACCAGCATTTGCATTACTCAAATTTTAATAATATTAAAGTAAAAAAAATAATCTTCTATTGGACAAAATCACATCTTAATAAGAACAAACCTACACTTAATCTAAGGATTTCAACTTCATGCTAATTACAGAATTGAATTTTTTGCTAAGAAGTTTTCTGGGGGTCAAAAGGTAAGAGCTAGAAGCCAGAAGAGTGAGTGGTTTCCCAGTATGAGGCTGAGATGGGATTCTGACATGCTTTTTCATGCCTGGGGAACTGGTGGCCTACTTACTTGAGGGCCTGAGAAACCTTCTAGAAGAGAATTTTTTCTAAGTGAAGAAGTAAATACATGCAACAAGCTTAACAGAAAAGCAAAGACTGGATGAATCTTAGTCCAACACATTTGTTTCTTGAGCCAGTCCATATTAGATTAATGTTTGCAACTTACGGAGAAACATGAAAACCTAAAATATTTTGCTAATATACCAGTCGAAGTTTTGGCATCCGCATCAGTACCTGAGTGCGCCTATAATATAATGGAGCACAGATGGGGGGGGGGGGATTCAGTTCACATGGTTGGCAGTGAAACACAGTGTGCCTTTGACGTGTTGGGGGCTCTGGTTTATCAGTAGTGACAGAGAACAGTGGTACCTGGCAGACAAGGCAATAGCTGGCAGAGGGGACAGTGCCTTGTGGGCATGAAGATACACAATGCATACTTAGTGATAATTGGAAGCAGGTGGCAATTAGCAATGGCAAACTTCTGCAAGACTACACCAAAAAACCACTGAGAACTTCCAACGCTATCTTAGGTGTGACTTTGGAGAGAATATAGAGATTCTATGTCAGGGGTCCTCAAACTGTGGCCTGCAGGCCACATGCAAATACAAATATTGTATTTGTTCCCGTTTTGTTTTTTTACTTCAAAATAAGATATGTAGCAGTGTGCATAGGAATTTGTTCATAGTTTTTTTTTTTTAAACTATAGTCTGGCCCTCCAACGGTCTGAGGGACAGTGAACTGGCCCCCTGTTTAAAAAGTTTGAGGACCCTTGTTCTATGTCATCAATTTGGCAAGAACTACATAATGAAATTGATATCGCTATTTTTAATACAACTTAAATTGTTACCCACGGGTGTTGTTAGAAATTAAGATGTTCATAGAGAACAGTGCTTACTAACCAAGGTATATTAGTATTTTTTGAAACATGAAACCCAAGAACCACCCAAGAATGTTCGTATTCAATATGACCAAGGTAGGTTTCTAGCAATCTGTATTTAGAAAAATTCTTCTGTAATTGTGTTGCACATCTCTAATTAAAAATGGGTGATATAGAGCAGGTGTTATCAACCTTTTCATGTAAAGGACTAGCTATTAACTATTTTTGGTTTTGTGGGCCATGATCTCTGCAGCAACTATTTAACTACACTGCTGTGGGAAAGCAGCCAACAATAATACATAGACAAGAGCCTGGCTGTGCTTCAATAAAACTTTATTTATAAAAACAGGTGCCCAGCCCATAGGACATAATTGCCTGAGCCCTGACTTAAATGATTAATAATTAAATTAGTGACAGGTTCTACATGCCAACTTGACCAATGCTGCTTAGATACAATAAATAATTAGAAGCCACTGTAAATATTAAACAGAGGAATGTGGCAGCACTAAGATAGCCTGAATGACATTGTTGATATATTTTTTCCTGCTCATGAAACCAAAAGGAAAGACTCACATATTCCCAGATGTTTAAAACCAAACTTCCTGGCCACACTCCAAATGTGAAACTCTAGAAGAACAGCTTTGGGACCAATAAACTGAAGTTGTAGCGAACACAGTGTTTCAAGATAGGAAGCAGGCAGGTAATATAAACTGGTTCAAGAAGAGTTTCAATAATTCAATGAATGTCATCTCTCAAATGGACTATAAAGGGAAATGTGGGTTGTTTAGAAGGTCCCTTAGCTTTGAGGATGATGTCAGGAAAGACAAGCAGGTCTGCCCCCAAGACATATTTTGGTATGGAACCCCAGTTTTTGTCATTCTAGCCTGGACAGAACCCAAGTGGGACTTTTCAGGCTCTTCCATAAGAATGCTGATTTGGTTGAAAAGCTTCACTACTGACAGGGTCTGGCTAAATATTCAGTTCTTGAACAATGGTAAAACCCTCTAAAGCCCATTCCAGCACTAAAATTTTATGATTCCATTATTCATTTTCCTTTCACATTCATCTTAAGGGACCTCTTCATATATCAACGACAAGCCATTGAGCTGCAACACAATTGGGAAGCACAACTGAGCAAATGGCTCTCTGCAAACCCATCTTCTCCTTAGGAAGAAAGTGCCAAGGACATGGCTAGGGCTTCACTTGGATGCTGTGTTGCTTTTGACCCCTTCCATTTAAAACATTTGAAGAGCCCTAGCTGGTTTGGCTCAGTGGATAGAGCATCAGCCTCTGGACTGAAAGGTCCCAGGTTAGATTCCAGTCAAGGGCACATGCCCGTGTTGAGTGCTCTATCCCCACTAGGGGGCATGTGGAAGCAGCCAAAAAAATTATCCTCTTAGCAATACTTATATCTGACAAATTAGATCTCAAAGTGAAGGACATAACAAGAGATAAGGAAGGCCACTTCATAATAATAAAGGGAGCAATCTAACAAGAAGAAATAACTCTGGTAAACATATATGCACCCAATACAGGAGCACCCAAATAAATTTTTTAAAAAAAAATCTTCTGGAGGATATCAAGGGAAAGATTGACAGAGATACAGCCATAATAGGGGAATTTAATACCCCACTATCATCATTGGACAAATCCTCTAAACAAAAAAATCAGCAAAGAAACATCAATCCTAAATGACTCACTAGATCAGATGGAATTAATTGACATCTTCAAAACATTTCACCCCAAAGCCACAGAATATAAATTCTTCTCAAGTGAACATGGGTCATTTTCAAAGATAGACCATATATTGGGTCACAGGCAAAGTCTCTTCAAATTTAAGAAGCTAGAAATCATATCAAGCATCTTCTCAGATCACAATGGCAAAAAAACTAGAAATAAACTACAATAAAAACAATAAAAATATCAAACACCTGAAGGCTAAATAGCATGCTATTAAACAATGACTGGGTTACCAGAGAGATCAAAGAAGAAATAAAAAGCATCATGGCAACAAACGACAATGAAAACACAACAATCCAAAATCTATGAGACACAGCGAAAGCAGTCTTGAGAGGGAAGTTCATAGCTTTACAAGCCTACCACAAAAAAAGAGACAATCATAATAAATTACGTAACCCAACAACTCAAAGAGTTAGAAAGAGAGCAACAAGAAAACCCCAGCGTAAGCAGAAGGAAGGAAATAATAAAGATCAGACTGGAAATAAATGACATAGATTCAAAAAACAAACCAAAAAAAAAAAAAAACCAAAACAAACAAACAAACAAAAAGGACAAAAGATCAACAAAACCAAGAGCTGGTTCTTTGAAAGGATAAACAAGATTGATGAACCTCCAGCCAGACTAAACAAGAAGCAAAGAGAGAGGACCCAAATAAACAAAATCAGAAATGAAAGAGGTGAAATAACAACTGATCCCACAGAAATACAAACAATTATGAAAAAAAACTATATACAACTCTATTCCAACAAAAAGGACAACCTAGATGAAATGGACATATTCCTAGAAAAATACAAGCTCCCAAAACTCAACCTAAAGGAATCAAAAACCTGAATAGGCCAATAACTACTGAAGAACTTGAAACAGTGATCAAAAATCTTCCAACAAACAAAAGCCCTGTTCTGGACAGCTTTACAGGGGAGTTCTACCAAGCACTCAAAGAAGAACTAAAACCTATCCTACTCAGACTATTCTAAAAAATTCAAGATGAAGGCACACTTCCAAGCTCTTTCTATGAAGCCAGCATTACCCTAATTCCAAAACCAGATAAAGACACCACAAAAAAGAGAACTACAGGCCAATATCCTTGATGGACATAGATGCTAAAATCCTCCAAATAATTCTAGCAAATCAGATTCAGCAATACATAAGA
Organism: Myotis daubentonii; assembly: GCF_963259705.1. Classification (NCBI taxonomy): domain Eukaryota; kingdom Metazoa; phylum Chordata; class Mammalia; order Chiroptera; family Vespertilionidae; genus Myotis; species Myotis daubentonii. The sequence goes on along the minus strand of NC_081861.1, from coordinate 32,332,361 downwards.
TCATACACCATGACCAAGTGGGATTTATTCCAGGGATGCAAAGATGGTACAATATCTGCAAATCAATAAATGTGATACATCACATAAACAAACTGAGAGACAAAAATTACATAATCATATCAATTGATGCAGAAAAAGCATTTGATGAAATCCAATACCCTTTCTTGATAAAACCTCTCAGCAAAGTGGGAATAAAGGGATCATAACATAATAAAAGCCATATATGACAAACCTACAGCCAACATCATACTCAATGGGCAAAAACTAAATCTATTTCCTGTAATTACAGGAACAAGACAAGGACGGCCACTTGCACCACTCCTGTTTGACATAGTACTAGAAGTACTAGCCATAGCAATCAGACAAGAAGAAAAAATAAAGGGCATCCAAATTGGAAAAGAAGAAGTAAAACTATCCTTATTTGCAGATGACATGATAATGTACATCGAAAACCCCAAAAACTCCATCAAAAAACTACTAGACCTAATAAATGAATTTGGCAATGTAGCAGGATTCAAAATTAACACCCAGAAATATATGGCCTTTTTATACACCAATAATGAACTCATAGAAAGAGAAATGAAAAAAATCCTATTTACCATTGCACCAAAAAAAATAAGATTCCTAGGAATAAACTTAACTAAGAAGGTAAAAGACCTGTAGTCAGAAAACTACAGGGCATTGAAAAAAGAGATAGAGGAAGACACAAACAAATGGAAGAACATCCCATGTTCATGGATTGGTAGAATCAACATCATTAAGATGTCCATACTACCTAAGGCAATCTATAGATCCAATGCAATACCTATCAAAATACCAATGGCGCATTTCAAAGATCTAGAACAAACTCTCCAAAATTCACCTGGAATAAAAAAAAAAAAAAGACGCCAAATAGCCACAGCTATCCTGATAAAGAAGAACAAAGTTGGAGGGATCACATTACCAGACATCAAAGTATATTTCCAAGCCACAGTTCTCAAAACTGCCTGGTACTGACACAAGAACAGACATATAGACCAATGGAACAGAATAGAGGATCCAGAAATTGTCAATTAATATTCAACAAAGGAGTCAAGAGCATACAATGGGGTTAAAAAAGCCTCTTTAATAAATGGTGCTGGGAAATTTGGTCAGATACATGCAAAAAAAAAATGAAACTAAATCACCAAATTACTCCATACACAAAAATAAACTCAAAATGGATAAAGGACTTGAATGTAAGATTGAAAACCATAAAAACCCTACAAGACTCCATAGGCAGCAAAATTGCAGACATATGTCATAGCAATATCTTTACAGACACAGATCCTAGGGCAAGAGAGACCAAGGAGAAAATAAACGAATGGGACTACATCAAAATAAAAAGCTTCCGCACAGCAAAAGAAACCATCAACAAAACAACAAAAAAGCCCATTGCATGGGAGAACGTATTTGGCAATGTTATCTCTGATAAGGGTTTAATCTCTAGCATTTACAGGGAACTAATACAACTTGACAAAAGGAAGATAAACAACCCAATCAAAAAATGGGCAACGGACCTAAATAGACACTTTTTGAAAGAGGACATTCAGAAAGCCGAGAGACATATGAAAACATGCTCAAAGTCACTAATAATCCGAGAGATGCAAATCAAAACGACAATGAGGTACCACATCACGCCTGTCAGAATGGCTATCATCAACAAATCAACAAATGACAAGTGCTGGAGAGGATGCAGAGAAAAAGGAACCCTCATGCACTGCAGGTGGGAATGCAGACTGGTGCAGCCATTGTGGAAAACAGTATGGCGTTTCCTCAAAAATTTAAAAATGGAACTGCCATTTGACCCAGTAGTACCACTTCTAGGAATATATCCAAAGAAACCAGAAACACTAATCAAAAAGGATATATGCACCCCTACGTTCATAGTAGCACAATTTACAAAAGCTAAGATTTGGAAACAGCCTAAATGCCCATCAGCAGATGAGTGGATTAGAAAACCATGGTACATTTACACAATGGAATACTACACTGCTATTAAAAAAGAAGGAATTCTTACCATTTGCCACAGCATGGATGGAACTGGAAAGCATTATGCTAAGTGAAATAAGCCAGACAGTGAAAGAAAAATACCACATGATCTCACTCATTTATGGATAATAAAGAACATTATAACCTAATGAACAAATATATAGCTACAGAGGCAGAGAAGTATTGAACAGACTGTTAAATTATAGCAGGAAGGCTGGGGAGTAAGAGATAAATCAAAGGACTTATATGCATGCATATAAGCATAATCAATGGACACAAGACACTGGGAGGCCGGTAAGGACATGTGCTGGGGGAGGGGGTAGGGGAGGCCAGTGGAAGGTCAAAGGAGAAAAAACAGAGACATATGTACTACTATTTGTAATACTTTAAAACAAGAAAATAAAATTTTTTTAAAAAGAATAGTGAAAAAATTATTCTCTCTCTCTCTCTCTCTCTCTCTCTCTCTCTCTCTCTCTCTCTCTCTCTTTCTTCCTCTCTGAAAGCAATAACAATATATTTTAAAAATAATACAAATAAAACACTTGAAAATAGAAGGGACCCAAATTCATTATTGAGTCAATGACTAGACCCATATCAGAGGCGTCTTGGTTGTGAGTTACTCACCTCTGGGGGAAACACTATCCTTTGCACATTAAATCACCTATCTCCCAACCCTATTTCTTAATTTCTCTTCTTCCTAATTGAATTAATCACAAATGCATCGTTTCTAACTATGGCTTATCCATTTAGCCTGTGTGACTGTCATTAGTTGCAGGAGCGGGGAGCAAACACTTTAATGACTTACTTAAAAATGAAACTTACTTTGAGGAATATTGTGTATGTTTTTCCCCTCCCAGCTATTACTTTTCCGTTTTTACATCTTAATGTCTCATCTGGTTGAGCACCTTATCACTACCCAACAGGGGAAGGTGGTGTTTGTATTTGTATTTGCATTTATATGGCATTTTCATACAGTGTATCTCACACAGCTGACAGAGCAATGAATCACAGGCCTGTAGCACCCTCTCTACATGCATCGTGGGAGCAGTCATCTTCCACATGCTCTACAGCAGCAAACTAATTAATCTTTCTTAATTTTAATTCATAAGGAAGATGCTGTGGCCAAGGAAGCATGGAAGAGTGTCTGGCTGCCTGTTTCTCCCGAATTTCAGGAAGTTAGAAATACTAAGAGAGCATCACAAAGGCAACCATGGTTCCTCACAGTCTGTCCTTTGCTGACATGGTTACTGGTGGAATCCTATGCTGGACAAGTCATTGTAGCTTCTGTGTTACTTTAAACATTTGTCTTTTATAAGTTGACTAGAGGCCCGGTACATGAAATTTGTGCATGGGGGGAGGAGAAGGGGGGCCCTCAGTCCGGCCTGCACCCTCTACAATCTGGGACACCTCAGGGAATGTCTGACTGCCGGTTTGTGCCTGCACTTTTAACAGATGACAGCTCCATTGTTGTTTCTTTTCATGCTTAAACCTATTGGAATTAGTAGGTATTCAAAGTGTGTATACATTTTGGGGGGACACCCTTTATATCTCTAGTCAGCGGTGAAAGGAACCAATGGTGGATTTGGAACCCCCAGACAGGGAACCTCGCTCACTCTCCGCATGTCTCCCCACTCCACTTTCTACCTTCACAGGCAGCGGGAGAATCAATGTTTTTTTCTCAACTCAGAAAAGCACGTCCTGACACCCGATACCTGGCAGGAGTGCACTAGGCCCCAAGCAAGCAAGGCTCAGTCAGGGCCGCCTTCACTCATGGGTGCTGGCACCAAAAGTGCACATTCCTCCTCTGCAGTCGCCCCGATTATCCCACCGTTTCACTGAGAGGACGGAACTCCTCACCTCTTCTGGGATCCTGATCTTGAATGCTGACCAAAGGCACCTCAGTGAGGGCCGCCCGCACCCAGCAGGTGTGTCTGTCTACACCTGCTCCTGCCTCAGCACCTGCATTAGCCCCACAGAGGTGATCTCGTTGCTGCACTGGCCTCCGCGGGAACAGGGCATCACCACTCCGCCCTCTCACTGTCATCTCACAGGTCCCCACCCTCAGCCCCCAGAACACTCAGACACTCTCCAAGGGACGTGAGCATGCTGGAGGGGGACGTGTGCATATCCTGTGGGGGATGTAGGCATGCTGGGGTTGATGGAAGTGCGCCAGAGGGGCAGGGAGGAACTTGCATGCGCCATGGTCCCGGACTGTTGCAGGTGCGCGTGGGTTACAGTGTGCTGGGGGACATTGCACGCCATGGGGGGAGGAGAGGATGCACGCACCAGAGGCCTGTGGCTACGCAGATCCATAAACTCCCGTGGCGTGGCCAGGAGGACGCCAATCTGGCCCACCATGGTGGCTGTCCTTGTGATCATGCACCTTCTGGCCCAGCGTGCTGCCCACAGGTTCTCCATGGGAGGGGCAGGGTGGAACACCTGCATCGTCGCCATGGTGACAATGCAAGTGTCTTGGCCTGGCCACCACCAACTTTGTCGCAGAGTGACCCTCGGTTTGCATATTCCCTCCTTATTGGCTATGGGTATTGCCATCTTTGTCGTGGAGTTGTGGTCAATTTGCATATTCCCTCTTTATTAGATAGGATAGGAAAAAAGGGTGGGGTAGGGGAAATATATAGATGTGGCACACAATTACTATAGCATCACCCAAGGAGTTGAGTTTACTTATCACATCTGCTCCTCTTCAGAAACAGTTCTCACTCAACAGGTATTCATGCCCTTCTTTAAAAATCAGGTGTAAGGCTTTGTGTCATCTGCAAGCTATTACAGTGGGGCTTTGACTTACAAGTGTCCTGACTAACGAGTTTTTTGAGATACCAGCTGTCTCTCGGCTGATTTTTTCCATTGAGTTGACAGAGTAATTTGAGTTAATGATCTCCTTAATGAGCTCCTTAACGAGCTCGGTCTCAGAACAAATTAAACTTGTAAGTCAAGGCCCCAATGTACTGGTAATGGAAGGTCATTGTGGAATTAGTTCTATGGAAACCCAGGTCCACTCAAGAGCTTTGAGGTGGGCGTTAATAGCTTGTTGCTCAAAATAGAGGTGCCTTCATTTCCCTTATCTCACAGACCCTCACTCTTCCCCCAAACTATCCCAATTGCCCTGTCAGAGGTTGAACCCTGAGCTGGACTGCCCAGGCAAACTTTGATGCAGCATTTAATATATTCTTATATATAAGGCAAAATGGACACCCAGCCCCAAACACAAGAAATATAGACAGAGAGATGCTCCAGCACCCACAATGTTAAGAATCTCTCTGATGTTTCATAGGGGAGGGGACCTGAGAATTTTTTTTTAATTGCCAACAAGATGCAGCCTTGCCGTAATTAGGGAACTAATGAACCCAAGCTTTATGGCAGGTCCCATAGGTTTTCATCTAAGGACGTAATGTTACAGCATTTAGTGAAATGAATAATTAGCTGCACATGGTGTAAACATCAAGCATACTCTTAGCCTCCTCTACTCCCTCCATTACCTTGCTGCAGATGTCCTGCCTGGAGGCTCTATTATGATGCTTGAGTAAAACATTGCCCTGGTATAAATCCTGTAGGATGAGGCCAAGAAACTCCTCTGGCTGGGAACATTTGAACCTCTCAAGCACAATACAAAGATTAGAATGATCTGCAGAGCCTGCAGATGTCATTTAAATTAGGGTCCATGATAGGAAAACAAATGGTTGGGTGAGATAATGGGAGCTGGTGTGGTATTCTGAATTCCTCATCTTTACTTTTAGCCAATTAAAATTAATTCCTGCAGCCTCACAGCCCGGAAATCCCAAGTTCCCAGACATGTCAAGTTGTGGTTCAATTTTAAGACAGAGGCAATTCCTCAAGAAACCCCAGCCTGACACAATCAAATAAGCCTTGTCAAAGTCCACCTAATCAAAAACCCTGCACTTAATCACATCAGCTTCTTTAGTTCAAACTAGACAGACTCCCATCAGGGGATGGAAGATCTCAGTCAATGCAGCCTGTTATTCAAATAATCTGAGCTGCAGCACTCCACAACTACAGCCAGGTTATGGGAAATCAGCTGCAGCTAATTAAAAGTGGTGTGCTGTCTCCCATGCCTGAGTCTCAGCTCCTCCTCGTGGCTGGGGACACACTGTAATGCTTTAATCACAGCACCACATCAGGGACCTGGACCAGGCAATTAATGAGATCGTGAAACCCAGAAAGTCAGCAAGTAAAAGCAAAGCTGACACTTGTGACAGGGAAAGGGGAGCCTAGAAAAAGGTATGGCTCGGTGAGACACCATCTGGAAACATCCTCTGGATTCACACACTCGATAGCCCATTGGCAGACTCGGCTTCAACAGTTCTGGTGCTCCTTCACATCTCCAACATCCGCTATACCTTCAAAATGTTTGGTTTCGTGATCCAGGGCCTTCCCCTGAAGCAGTATTATGTCATACAGTGGCTTATTACAACTCCAATTCAAATTGACAACTAAAGACTTTTGCTGTAGCTTGCTAGAATTCAGAGGTGAAGTTTAGGTCATGTTTTTCAATATCAATTGAGCTAAACACACTGGTGTGATGGTTCGAGATAGGTTCTGGTGGTAAATAAGCATATAAATCCTGTCTGCCATTTATCTACTAGTTGTGTGTGTTTCTAAGCACTTCCCTTACATCTCTGAGCCTGTTTCTTCATGAATAAAATGAGGATAATAGTAGAAAATAACTTATGTAAGCTGTTTTTAACTTTATCTTGACAAAAAATACATTTTAGATGGTTATATGAGAGAGATAGAGATAGAGATACTCTGAGTTAGATAGAGACAGAGGGAGAGATGGAGATGGAGAGAGATAAAAAGAGAAACAGGACAGGACAGTGACAGTGTTTGATACATAGAATGAATTAAAAAAATGCTAGTTTTCCTCCCTTTACTCTATCAAATAACCAACCCTAAATAGAGCCTAATAAAAAGAGTGACTAGATAAGAATATAGATGGCTAAAAAAACCCTTTTGTGGAAAATCACTCAAAACTCACATCCCACTAATACTGGATAAGCAATGCCATTTCCTTGTAGGAGGTACAGAGGACTTGTGAATCCATAGTGTACCTGTGTATTATTTGTCTCCCCTAAAAATACTATACATTGCATGAAAGCAGGCATGTGGTCATGCTAACTGTTGTACCCACTTTTCCTAGAGCAGACAGTAAAAGCCCAAAATGCCCAATTTGTTGAGTAAATTATGAATCCAATTGTTGCCATCCCCTTCTGTACACAAAATCTATATTCATGAAAACCTGTATGTGAATAAAAAAAATGTATTATATGTTTCTTAATAGGTTGGAGATGCTGATGAAGCCTTTTCCTTTTCTCATTCATTTAGTAAATATTTATTGGGCACTTGTGACATGCCAGATACTGTGCAAAGCATGGGAAGTAATAGTGAAAAAAAGTATATTACTTGCCCTCCCGGAGCTTAAAATGCAATGGAAAGTCTGCAATTTTAAAAAAAAAAATTCTGATCAGTATAAGTATTTGGAATATTTCAATATTTTTATATTTACTTAAAATAGAGCCAATCTACATTAAAATGATCACAGCCAATGATGCATAATGCCTACCTTGGACATTTGGGTCTAAGTTATTACTAGTCCTGATTCATTCAGTTCAACTTCCAGTATTTTTAAAAGAGCCTATAAACTCTCACTGCTCCTTTGCTCTTTACACCTGAAAATATCACTGTTGCATTATTCACTCTCTGTGTTTTCTTCAGTTTTACAAGAAGATGTAGTCCTATTTTCAAGGCACGCAGCTCCATTGGTGCCTGTATTAGTTGCCTATACCAGCTGCAACAAGTTATAAGAAACTTAATGGCTTAAACAATGCAAAATTCTTATCTGATTGTTCTAGAGGTCAGAAGTTCAACACAGATCATAACTAGGCTAAAGCAAAGTTCTGGTAGGGCTGTGTTCCACTCTAAATGCTCCAGGGGAAAATCCATGATCTCACTCATTTATGGAATATAATGAACAACATAAACTGATGAACAAAAACAGATCCAGAGACAGAAGCATTGATCAGACCACCAAACCTCAGAGGGAAGATAGGGGAGGGTGGGGGTAAGGGGGAGAGATCAACCAAAGGACTTGTATGAATGCATATAAGCCTAACCAATGGACACAGACAACAGGGGGGTGAGGGCATGAGTGGGGGGCGGCAATTGGGCAATAAGGACACATAGGTAATACCTTAATCAATAAAAAAAATTAAAACAAAAAAAAGAAATATGGTATACATTTTTCTTGTTATTGAAAGTTGGCAATTCCTATTGTATTAGCATTTTAAAGTATTCATTATGATACATCTGTCAAAACTTGATACTGAAAAATTTTATTTTTATTAAACTGATGGTAGAAAAAAAGTCCATGTCTTTGTATTTTCCTACTTGCAAAGACCACCTACAGCCTTGGCCCTTGCCCCCTTTCCTTCTTTTTCAAAACCAGCAGGGTAGCATCTTCACATCACTTTCTGACTCTGACATTGTTTTCCTAATGATTACATTGGGCCTACCCCAATAAAACAAGATACTCTTTTAATAGGAAGATCCTTAACTTAATCATACATACAAAACCCTTTTTTCCAGGTAAAGTAACACATTCACAGGTTCCAGAGTTAGACTATGAACATCTTGAGGGGGCTGTCATTTTTCTACTATCACAGTAGCCATGACCTCATCCTATAGAACTTGTCTCTGCCACCTAGCTCTGCCTTCTCTTGGTTCTTGTTTATTCCCTTTGATTTTTGAATTTTAAAACTTCTTATGTCTTCGCTCACTAAAAATAACCATTCCTGGGTCCATTCTACCTCTTGAGTCTTATTTCTCATATACTTCAAACTAACAAACATCTTGAAAGAAAAAGCTACACTTTGTTTCTCATTCCTCAACACCAATTCCCTTTATTCATCTCCACAGTTCTCATCCTACCTCTTTGACATTTCTTTAACTTATTTTGTTGTCTTTTTCCTTCTATAAAAAGGAACAGAGCCCCCAGCCAATCATAGGCCCTTTCCTTCCCACTCTATTTATTCCTACACTGTCTTAAGTATATACCAAGGCTTCACCTAGCCACTTTGATTTCCTCATTCATGAAATATTAATTGAACACCTACTCTGTGTTACTTATTTTCATAGACATTGGATAAGGATCTAGAAATCTACACTTCAGTTCTAATATATTATGAAGCAATTCACTTCTCTTCATCCCCACTGCTATTGCCATCATTTGGACAACAAAAATAGTCTTCTATCTAGTTTCCCAACATTTTCATTTGCCACAATGAAATCCATTCCACATTCAGTACTCACAGTGGCTTTTTGAAAATGAAATGATGGTGTGACTTTTCTGCTTTAAAACTTTTCAAAAGTCCCCCATTGTGCTCAGGATAATGTTGGGACCCCTTAGTATGTCATAAAGCCTTTCCACACTCTGGGCCCTGGTTCATTTTTCAGCTTGCTTTTATTGCCTATGCCTAACCTTGTAGTCTATGCTCCAAGTTTACCAAATTAATTTCTATACCCTAAAAGAGCACTAAGCCTTAGAAAATTCTCTTCTCCTTTGTTCCCCTTCATGCAATGTACTAGTACCTTTCTCTTCTCTTCCCCACCCTCTCCCCACCACCTCTCTCTCTCACACTTCATTTATAACTTCTCTTAGAGGACACTTTGTTTATAAGCCTTCCCTGAATATCCAAGTATAGATTAGGTGTCGCAGTTCTATGTTTTTCCTATCAACAGCAATAAAAATATAACATGATAACATGACAATGTATGCATATTTTTCTCACTGTCCATAGTTGCATACTCCTTGAGGGCAGATTATGTGTTTTACCAGTATTATGTGCCTATCAGGTGGCACTATGCTAGCAAAATTCTAGTAAGGTACATGTTTATGAACAATGTTAAATGAATTAATGAATGAATGAATGAATAAAATTATAACATAGGACAAAGGTTTTACTAGAGTGTCCGAGTAGAACAAGAGAGTATTTCCAAATGCCCCATCTCTAGTCTTCTTCATGTACTACTATGAGGTTACTTCTATCTTTGTTTCCCAGACTCCACACTAATATTCAAAAGGGGAGAGAGCCTTTTACCATCTGAAGTGGGAAATCCTATAGGACCCCACCTTAGCCCACCTCATACCCCAAATCTCCCAATTTTCACTATCATTTATTACTATGGGTTAATGCATTACATGTCAATGAGATAGAAATTCCTGTTCCAATTTCAACTTAAGTTGCACTAGGTAGAAAATCTGTCAAATTATCTGTAGTTCTAGACACCATCATAAGAAATTATTTACCACAGGATCACAGCATATAAAACAGAGCTTCTATAACCTCATACTAAAGCCACTGTAATTTTGCATGAAAACATGGGGTAGCAAGTGGTAAATATTGAGACCTGAGAGTGAAACTGAATAAGTGGGTTTGGCTACCTGTTGCAATGAAATCGAAACACAATGATAGCCAAACTCATGAGACAGGTGTTGGTGCAAAAGTAAAGAGGTTTGCCCTAGCCGATTTTGCTCAGTGGATAGAGCATCAGCCTACAGACCAAAGGGTCCTGGGTTCAATTCCAGTCAAGGGCATGTACCTCAATATTTCTCACATCAATATTTCTGTCTTTCCCTCTCTCTTCTACTCTCTCTGGAAATCAATGGGAAAATATCCTGGGGTGAGGATTAAAAAAACAAATAAAGAAGGAAAGAGGTTTATTCAGGTGCCAACCTGGGAGAATGCTGGACTCCTTTTTCAAAGACCATCTCATCTTCCTGTTTAGGCCAGCAATTCTTACAGGGATAGGATTATTTTTTTCTCAATCCAATTATATTGCTACCTTTTGGTGTGCTCTGGGCCTTACCCAGTCGTCTATCTAGCCTTTGGCATTCTCAGTGTAAGAACCTCTTCTTGTGCCATCTTGGCCAATGGGGGATACCCCCTAGTGCTCCCTGACTGTACATGGTACCAGGGTCAGTGGGCTGAGGGACCTGCTTTCAGGAAGCCTGTAGATGCTGCAACCCACAGCCTGCTTCTGGATGCTGGACACGGTGCCCACATATTAGGGTGGGGGGGCTGGTTGGAGTCCATACAGCACCCTTGGATCCCAGTTTGCCTGCATCCTCTGTGCAGCCCCTGCATGGCCCACCTCTCTGACTGACTGTCTATAGTAGTAAGAGGAGAACAGAACTTAGAAAAGACAGCACCTTCAGTAGCCAAGATGAGTCTGAAGGAATGAGGTTCTTGGGATGCCCCTGGGAAGTGAAATGCTGCTTTAAAGGAATGGGTTATGCACCAAAGCCAACTGTGGCTTGCAGCCTTGGTTCAAAGAACCAAGAAATTTAAGATCATGGGGATTTCAAGAGGCCAAAGACAAGAGAGAAAAGATGCTGATCAAAATATTACTTGGAGATTGCTAACAATGCTATTTAATAGAGGGTATATTTTAATGAAATGGAATATTTTAAGTTTAACTTAGCCTTCAAAATTAATGAATCTTTCCAGAGCTCTAGAGAATAAATAATTATTTGAATCCAGCTTTATTAAATAATACAAATTCAGCTCATTAGTAATAAAAATAATCATAAGTCACCAGAGGAAGCTGAGAGATCTGACCTTTTAATTAAAGATCAGCAGTCTCCAGCAACAGTGTGCTAAAATCATAAAAGCAACATGACCTTTAAATATCTTTGCTAAGGATGAAAATGGGGTAAGTGTATATATAGTACTTTCTCACAGCATTCAGACAGAAGATGCACTGATCCCCCCAAATTTGAAAAATCAGCATAATTCTAAATAAAGTTAAGGTAAAAAAGCAAATTGAAATTTTATTTTATTTTAATATAATGGTCCATGCATAAATATCACTTATTTATATTATCTTTGTAGGCACTAGGAAGATTTCCAATATAAAATATCCATCCAGTTTTTAAAATGTGTACTTAAAAATATTACTTTGGTTTTTTTCCATGTAAATCAAGATAAAAATCAAGTGACTATCTTAATTAGAGTTCAAAATAAAGCAAGGAACAAAAAGTAAATTTGACAAGACAAAAAAAAAGGGTGATAGAATTATAGAAGAATACAGGAGTATGTCACAGACCCTAGGTTAGGGAGCATAGGCAGGAACTAGGAATTGCAAAAAATGATCAGAACAAAGACTCCTTTTGGGGGCAGGGGCAAATGTGTCTTCTCTTTTAATCAATTTCTTTCATATTCATTCTCATTCTCTCTCTCTCTCTCTCTCTCTCTCTCTCTCTCTCTCTCTCTCTCTCTCTCTCTCTCTCTCTCTGTCTCCCTTCCTTCCTCCCTCCCTTTCTCCCACCTGGCTTTCTCTGTTCCATTGGCACATAGCCTAAACAAGGCCACTCCAGCCTCAGTGTTACATGATATCCAAGTTAGAGTGTTCAAAAACTGGTCCATTTCCCAGTTCTCAAGGAAGAAAATAATCTGCCTGTACTATGGACACTTTATGAGATATAATGTGGGGTATTGGCCAGGCCATATACAATTATTTAAAACTGTTCTCCCAGAGGGTGGCACCTGCAACTTAGTTCATATTATCCCTTGTGCTCAGATGGCTGGGAAAGAACTGGACACCTCAGCCAAAAGACGCACTGTAATATATAACATTACATTTAACACATATAAGCATATTTCCAGAAGGAAATAATCAATCTCTCCCAAAATGACATTAACCTGTTATATGGAGTCATGCTCATTTATTTAGGAAGTATTCATTTCTCTCCAAGATACAGCATAATATAAAGCCAGTTACAGAGCCAAGGAAAAGCATACATTGCAAGACACTAATTCAAAACTCTATATCCAGTTGAAGCAAGTGATGGTCAACCTTAACTATAAAAGTGAAAATATCATCATCACTTAGATGAAAACTGAAAGATTTTTCAGTGTTGACTACAAGAAGTGATACCTGCTTCACTTGGCGGTATCACACTTATCTAACACCCTTCTCTGAAGGGCCAGAGGCGTTATTCAGGTACCATTTAATTAATCCTTAAAATAACTGTCTCTAAAAGAAAAGAAACAGTATCTAGTTTCCTGATTTTAAAGACATAACTCATGCTTGGCATGCTACTTAAATTCTACACAATAATCCAGTTACTGTCATCAGACCTGTTTAAAGAAATCTGTTTTCTGGCATGGTCAAGGGATATGGTGATTCTAAGCTTCTACTTGATAATTAACATGCTGCATGAGACAGCTTTCAAAGAATGAACAGACCTTGAACTTTCTTTTGATGACTCAGAAGGCACTTTGTGAAGCCACAGGGTCTCAGGGCTCATGTTAGGAACATCAGTTCTCTTTAAATAGCAAGTGTGGGTTATTGGCAATAGGAGGCCAGGTAAATCGGCTTTTACTAATACAATGAAATATGTCTATTGAAATATTATATATGTATAACTTGTTTTGCAGGAAGCTGAATTCTTTGGGATTTTATTCCAAACTAGATCATATACAGCAATTCTGAAATCTCCAGAGGTTAAAGAACAAAGGTCTATAAAGAAAAATGTGTGCCTTGTAAGCAGTGTTCCCAGTAATTTGTTTAAGTTGTGAGCAGACAGCCATGCTATATCAGCAACAAACTATGAAGACAGGAAACATATAGAGATCACTGCTCTCATCCAATAGAACTTCCAACAAAGTTGTTATTCAATGCACATTAAATGACCTACATAATTACTACTATGCCACTTACAAACATAGGTTTTTATATGTGTATTTATTTTGTTTGTTTATTTTGTATTGATTTCAGAGAGAGAAGAAGGAAGAGGGAGAGAGAGAGAAACATCAATGATGAGAATCATTGATCAGCTGTCTCCTGCACACCCCTCACTGGAGATCGAGCCCATAACCGAGGCATGTGCCCTGACCGGGAATTAAACTGTGACCTCCTGGTTCATGGGTTGAGCTCAACCACTGAGCAACACCATCCAAGCTGAACACATATGATTTTAAACATAGATTTACTAACCATTAGTTTTGTGCTAAATGTTATGAGCACAAAATAAGACACCAGTACCTCAAATATACACATGGAGAGCCCAATATGCTCTGGGGAATGGGGAGTGGAAGGCAGCTAAATCTCTCTAAAGGAGAGAATATATAACTTGATTATTAATAGATAAGTAGGAGTTTACTAGGAAAAGGACGGGAGTGCAATAGATACAAACAGATTATAGGGGCAAAGATATAGTGGCAGCACAAGCACTGGAATGCATGTGAGGAAAAGGCAAGCAGCTCATCACTGCTGAAGTATCAAGTGTGAAGTGGGAATAAGTTTGAGAAGTGAAGGAAGAGCCAGATCAAGAAAGGACTGAAAATCAAAAATGCCTTCATTGATTTCTTTTTGTAATTTTAGGTCTTTAGCATCATTGTAAACATATACTGACCCCATTTAATCCTCATCCTCACTACACAAACTAAAGGCAACACTGGTCTCAGATTTTAGCCTCTAAATTGGAAATTATCCTCCAAGCAACTGTTCTTCCCTGCCTTGTTGCAGAACTAAATGCCCTTGTGCTTTATCAGCTACCAGTCAAAGTGCCTAACCCCGTGGTGGGCAAACTGCGGCTCGTGAGCCACATGCGGCTCTTTGGCCCCTTGAGTGTGGCTCTTCCACAAAATACTATGTGTGGGCACACACGGACAGTGTGGACAGTGCGATTGAAACTTCATAGCCCATGTGCAGAAGTCGGTATTTTGTGGAAGAGCCACACTCAAGGGGCCAAAGAGCCGCATGATGCTCGCGAGCTGCAGTTTGCCGAGCCGCACTTTTCCAACCACTGGCTAACCTCTCTCTTGTCCCAGTCAAATAATCGTGATGCAGAATGTTCTGAGACACCTGATACTATAAGATTTTGAATTGCTTTCTAGACCTTAGGGATTGGAAATGAACATGACCCCAGTTCTAGGAGGAATATTTCCCAACATCTAAGCATCCTAGGGCAGAACAATGAGAGAGGATAAGGCCAGTGTTAATAAAGTAAAAAAAAAGTAATGGTAATAATGACAATTTTGTGATAATGGCATTTACCAAGCTCACATTAACACTCTGCTAGGGGATTCATAAGTATCATCTTGCTTATTCCTATGAGGTAGCTATTGTCTCTATTACACAGAAGAGGAAACTAAGGCCCTGGGAGGTTACATAAGTTACTCAAGGTTTCACAATTAGTATGTAGCAAGATTCAAACCCAGGTCATTCTAACTTCAAAATGGAAGTAATCCAAAATACAATACCCTAGCACAGTGGTCGGCAAACTGCGGCTCGCGAGCCACATGAAGCTCTTTGGCTCCTTGAGTGTGGCTCTTCCTAAGCCTTGGGAGTACCCTAATTAAGTTAATAACAATGTACCTACCTATATAGTTTAAGTTTAAAAAATTTGGCTCTCAAAAGAAATTTCAATCGGTATACTGTTGATATTTGACTCTGTTAACTAATGAGTTTGCCAACCAGTGCCCTATCAAGTGGAAGAAGAATGGCAAAATAAGAACTAATTTATTCTTTTTTTTTAAATATATTTTATTGATTTTTTACAGAGAGGAAGGGAGAGGGATAGAGAGTTAGAAACATCGATGAGAGAGAAACATCGATTAGCTGCCTCCTGCACATCCCCTACTGGGGATGTGCCCGCAACCAAGGTACATGCCCTTGACCAAAATCGAACCTGGGACCTTTCAGTCCACAGGCCAACGCTCTATCCACTGAGCCAAACCGGTTAGGGCCTAATTTATTCTTTGACTCCAATAACTAAAGATAAAGGAGCAACCTTCAGGAATAGCAAGGGAATGGATGTTTAATTCTTTCATGGATAAAGGAAAAGCCTCTCTAGCTCCTAAATTCCCTTAATTCCTTATCCCATTCCCACCTAATAATCCTTTTAACAGTAAGAAAGAAAATAAAATTATTCTAGCTCTAGCCAGTTTGCCTCAGTGGATAGAGCGTAGGCCTGCAGACTGAAGGGTCCCAGGTTTGATTCTGGTCAAGGGCACATGCCAGGGTGCAGGGGGGCAGCCAATCAATGATTCTCTCTTATCATTGATGTTTCTATCTCTCTATCCTTCTCCCTTCCTCTCTGAAATTAATAAAATATATTTAAAAATAAAGTAAATAGCCAAAACCGGTTTGGCTCAGTGGATAGAGTGTCGGCCTGCGGACTGAAAGGTCCCAGGTTCGATTCCAGTCAAGGGCATGTACCTTGGTTGTGGGCACATCCCCAGTGGGAGATGTGCAGGAGGCAGCTGATCAATGTTTCTCTCTCATCGATGTTTCTTATTATCTATCTCTCTCCCTTCCTCTCTGTAAAAAAAAATCAATAAAATATATTTAAAAAAAATAAAGTAAATAAAATAAAATTAGGCTATTGCGAATGACTTAAAATGTATGGTATTTGGAGAAAAAAAGGGTTTGAATCTGAGCTTCCATTCAAACTATCTGAGAAACTTTACACAACCTTTCTGAGCCAAGCTCTTATTATCTGTAAACTGAATACTACTAGTATAATTATAACATGCAGGAAAATCATCTACTACAATGAGTTTGGCTTAGAAAATGCACACAAATTGTAAAAATATATGCAATAATACTCTCTTATCACTGCTCCAAACCTCAATCCTTTAACTTTAAAAATGTGTATCCACCAAACTCCTAATTAATTTGTTTATTAATATTATTAAAGTATCCATTTACTTATCTCTTACTCCCAGAAGGCTAAGCATTGCTGGGAAAAGTTATGTGAATATCATGATGGATTCTTTTATATCAACTCTTGTTATCCAACCTTGGTTGGACTTTCAGAGATGATTGACAATGCTTTGATTTTTCACCAATCCAGCCTACTTGGGGAATCTTTCAAGGTACCTATGCTAAAGATATTCCACTTTTCTCAAGGTCCCCAAGCCTTCTATTTCAACAGATGACCTCTTCTATCTGCTTTGTTTGAGGGGAAAGGAACATTTCATATGAATTATTTCGGCTCTCAGTGATCCAACTTCAAAAGTTCTCTATATTTTTACCTTTCTTTCTTTTAATTCTTACTTCTTATTTCAAAGGAAGAAGTATTCACCTCTTTGAAGACTAATCTCTGAATCTCTGCTGTCTGTCAGTTCTTCTGGCATGCACTAATACCTTACACTATGAGTTCGGCCCTTCTGCCTCTTACATTTACAGTTATTTTTCTTTTCAATTGAGTCCTTCTCTTTGACCCACAAATCTGTTCAAATCTTACTCTAATTAAAACATTATACCATTCAGTAAAGTGTCTAGGAAATAGTACACAATCAAGAGATATTTATAAAATTAATGCAAACGTCTTTTCAACACGAAAACATATTATAGCTCTCATTCTCTTTACTCTAAATGTTTGTTAAAAGAGTAGTTTATACTCAGTTCTGCTTCTTCATGTCCAATTCCAATTCACTGTTCAAATTACTCTAATCTGATTTCTGCCTTCACCTCTCCACAGATATTGCTCTGTCCAAATTACCAGTGAATGACCTCTTTATCACCACATCCAGTGCCCTTGCCAAGTGAAATTCTATTCAACTTCAGACCACATATGTCAGCATTTATCCACTGGCTTCTGTGATACATTCATTCATTTGGCAAGTATTTCTGGAGCAATTACTAGGCTGAGACACAAATACAACAAATTCTCTGAACTCAAGGAACAGATGAGATATGAGATTCACTGATCTCATTATCACATCTCTTTCATTACTCTTATTCCAATATCCTTGTGAGATCCTTTCCTTCATCCTACTTCATCAACATAGGATTTGCACAAGGTAATATCCTCAGTCTTCATTTCTCACACTAGACCCCCACTTTTAGTGATGCCACCAGTCCTATAGAGTAATTGGTTACACCTATGATAATATCTTCCAAGTCCATATTTTTCACTCTAATTTTTTTTTCCTTGAGAATCATGCTGCATGCATTTCCAGCTGCCTCCTGAAAATCTCCATCTGAATATACAAGTAACTCCTAAGCTCAGCATGTCCTGATCTGATCTCATCACCTGTCTCCTCTAACTACCTAATCCAGTGATTCCATGTTTGAGTTAAGTATTAAATTTCTCCAAGTTGACCAGGATTGATATAATGATATCACCGTTAAATCCTCCCTCCCTTCATGTATCTGTTCTATTTTCTAAAATCCTGTAGATCTTTCTCCTGTCTTTTTACCTATCCCACCTTCCCATCTTCGCCGCCAGTAGACTGGTTCAGGGCATCATCACAAATCACCTAAGCAATTATAGTAGCTTCTTAACTATTTCCCATCCTTCAAACTCCCACACTTCACCCCAACATTCATGGTCCCATCAGACTTACCTTCCTTAATTAGAGCTCTTCTCTTCAAAATCCAGTGAAGGGTTGATATTCCACAAAGAATGAAATCTATTAAACTAGTTTTCCTAATCATCAATTTATTGGTATCATCCCCTATAACATGCTTGTCATGCACTCTATATTCTAACCACAAGCAACTCCTCACTGTTCTTATTCTTGGAACCTGTCCTACATTTTGTTTTTAGTAAACCTTTCCAATGCTTTTCAGCAGCTCATAATGCCCTTCTCCAACATCTCCATTTGCTGGGTAATAAATTTTCAGGTCCCAATTAAAAACC
This sequence comes from Myotis daubentonii, assembly GCF_963259705.1. Lineage (NCBI taxonomy): Eukaryota > Metazoa > Chordata > Mammalia > Chiroptera > Vespertilionidae > Myotis > Myotis daubentonii. Next base: position 32,313,661 of record NC_081861.1, on the reverse strand, counting down.
TGGTAAAAAATAAACCACTCCTTATATACTCCTGTTATATTTTGTTTGAATTATGTTTATAGCATGTTTTATAGTCTTGTTTCTGGATTATCCTAAAGCCTGTCTTATATATCTTTCATTTAAATATCAAGTTGTTAATTTCTTGAGGATGGGACTGTGACCCATTAGCCTTATATCCACCAGATCTGGCTCAGTTGGTACCTTGTCTACAGTAGATGCTCAATTTCCATTGATTTGAAGTACAAACAACACCTGGCACAAAAAGCATCATCACAGGAATGTTGCAGAGGTAAAGTGATCAGATTATTTCCTGGTTAATTAAGGGAGGAAGGTAGAAATCAGCAGGGTACTTAAAACTTTAAGAGTACTTCAATGGGCAAAGGGAACAAAATGGGAAGGCTGAAGCTTCTATGAAAAATTTGGCAAACTGCAGAGTTTTGCCCCCTGCCATAACTCTTCTAATGTTCACTTTAACAGAGAAAAAAATAATCAGTGTATAACGTTTGCCTGCTATCCGAATGGGAAAGCACATTCATACCTTAGACTGATAATTTAGCACCAACTTGAATCCATATCCTTTGTTTCTCCCAAGTGATAATTTATGCTGCTTACCACCAAGGTGAATTGTGAAGATATAGTCATCATTATAAAGTGGCTTCAATTCCTTTGAAATATGATTCATAGTGTTGTGTACACATATATGTAATGTTTTACAATAATGACATATTCCTGAAGTGGCCTGTGCAAATCAAATTTAAATAATACGAATCATATTTTAACTCTAATTGCTACTACCACAGTATCCTTCTTCCATCCTCAAAAACTACTGAATGCTTTAGGATTTAGAGATAGTATAACTGTGCACTCTACCTAAGAGAGAAGGCCCTTTACTCTGCTTAAATAAAATGCAAACCACTCCCATCTTCTAACTTACAAGTTAGAGAACTCTGTGTGATCCTCCCTGCCCTTGTCACATTTGTAGAACACCAAAAGAGAAAATAACAAGAGCATGCCACAGTACTCTTAAACAGCTGCCAAGATGGGCCTCATCCCATGGATCCTTATACATATTTACATTTATCAATTTAATAAATATTCACCTGATACCTAATACGGGCCTGGCACTGTGATAGTCAGCGGGGGTACTGGATAAACATGGCCTTTGACCTCATGAATTTAGTTTTTTAAATTAACTCTTCTAATTAAAGCAGATACATTCATTCTTAATGTCTGTATAATATTAATAAAATAATTACTTTATTAATTATGTACCAAGCTCTGGACAAAAGGACATTTTCCATTTTGGGAGAGAAAATGGGTAACTCAAGCTCTCTAAGAACTGCCTGTCACTTTAGGTTTCTACTTCCCACTTTAATCAGCAGCTTTCAATTATTTCTAACTCAATACCTAGACCTAGAAAATGGGCTTTTGTTTCATAGAAAATATATCAAAGCTCATACATAGGCTGACCCAGTGCTGATTCATGACACTGGTGTTTTAAATTGTGTCTTCTTCTACCTGACTCACTTGTTTAGATGCCTCCGATTCCTGGCTGCTAACTAGTTGGCTAACATTATACCATCCACTTTCCTTTGTTCTTCTAACTCCTGAAGATCACCTCATGGCCAAGCATTCACCAAGGCTATGATCCTGACATGGATTTAGCTCCCTGATGGTTCTATTAACTGGTTCATGTATGACTGACTTCCTACTCAGAACTTGCCTAACTCTTTTCTTCTATTGACTGTCCCAACACTGGATTTTTCACCTAATGCTGACCTATAGTCTGCCTTGAACTCTGATACCAATCTGACCCTGAGCCCCTCAAAAAAAACAATTGTGACTATCTCCTTGGTGCACCCAATCTGCTGCTACCACTTCTATCACCTATTTCATTCTCAGGCCTTTTGTCTCTATGTCCAAGGTGGTCTTATATATAGAAAATTCAGGTGGCTAACTACTTAAATTGGTTCAAGGAACTTCTAAAGCCTGCTAAGGCTTCTTCTGTATAAGAACTCCCCATTAGCTATTTTAAAGCTATGACTCAAAGGCATGATCTTTATCTCTTAAAGTTTACTTATAAGACACTCTGCAGTAGCAAGACCCTCTTCCACTAATAAGTTTATCAGTTTAAGCCTAGGAACTTGGGAACAAAAAATTTGCATGTTTTTCTAGAACTATAGAACACTACATCAATTTGCATAAAGATCCTAGGGTTTGTTAGAGACTTGAAGATGGTAATCTTGTCATATCCCCTATGTAAAAGTTAAGATAATTTTCTGGAAGGAGGTAACCAAAGAAATACTATAATTCTTAGGCCATATAAAAACTCATACTAAGCAAAGGGAGATCTTACCATTACAAATCCTGCCTCAAGACAATGTCAAGCTCTCTTGAAAATCAAGTAGAGCCCTGAGTGTGGTGTTCCTGAAAAGACTTTTCAGGACAAGTCTAAGGTCTTGGAGTCAAGCAGCCTTACAAGTTCTAGCACTTAAAGGACTATAGTCCACAGAAGAACAGCCATGCAGTGGAGCTCAAAAAAAGCTAACCATGATGTCACATTACCATCCATAGTGATAGCATGATAAGGAATATAGCATTGTGGTTCCCAAGAGAAAGTAGAGTGGCCTCTAGATAGGTCTAGAATGAGAAGCATGGACTATAATTCCCTGAGATGCCCCCAAACACTTGACCTAAGGAGTTCGGGAACAAGAGTTTTCTCCATAGTAATGAAGACATTCCAGTACATGGGAGCTACATCTTGCCTTTATGCATCCTGTAGAGGAAGTGAGCTAAGTCATTGGCTATCAGTATGTACATAAAGGACATGACATGAAGTCCCAAGGACACAGACGAAAGACATTGGGTAATGGGAAATCCTGGCATGTCAAAGATACCAACAGCAGAAATCAAGTAAAATACGATAAAGAGAACCCTCATATAGTTTCCAATTTGAAGGTAAACTTCCCAATGACAATAACTTTGGTAGGACACCTAATACACTGTCCTGGAGAGAAATTGAGATAATTCACTTTACTGAGTGCTCTCCCTATTTAATTCAACAACTTGTAATAACCTCACCAAGTCTCTGAAAACCACAGAGTAATAAGCCATGTTGTCAGTGAAGATAAAACAATGTGAAATTTTTTCTGATGGCTGTGATCTACAAGTTCAGATCTGAAATATTGACAAGGGGAGTTAGGGGAGGAAGGATGCAGTAGGGCGAAGAAAGAAAACCACTTCAGCTCCCAAATCTCTGTGTGCCATACTTTATCCACCTAACCCTGAAGTCAAAGAAAGCATTTCCACACACTTTCCCACATTTGTTTCCCCTCCCCAGTTTCCCAGAGGCTCTTCAGTCTCAAACAAGAGATAATCTTCAGATCAATGAGGGCTGATGTCAAACTCTTACTAAGCCATGTTTTCCCAGCTGGGGGTAAATTCCGCTTGCTTGGATGTAAAACTTCCTAATTAGAAATGTCAAGTCTCTGTTTAAATTGCAAGGAAAGAACTAGGAGTGAGGAATACTAGGATATAAAAATTTTAAAATTAACTCTTCCCTCACTCTGAATTTCAAGGCTTTGGGCAGTGAAACCTGCAGACTCAAACTCTGGGTTGACTTTCATTCATTTTCTGCTCAATGGAGCTTGGGGGCTGTGGGAGTGTGGGGTTCTGCATGAGGGGTGGGAGCTAGAAAAGCTCCTAAATAATTGTTTCTTTCCCTAGCCAGTTTTACTCAGTGGACAGAGCATCTGCCTGCAGACCAAAGGGTCCTGGGTTCGATTCTGATCAAGGGCACATGCCCGGGTCGTGGGCTTGATCCCCAGTAGGGTGTGTGCAGGAGGCAGCCAATTAATGATTCTCTCTCATCATTGATGTTTCTATCTCTCTCTATCTCCCACTCTCTTCCTCTCTGAAATCAATAGAAATATATTTTAAAAATAATAATAATTGACTCTTGAGTAGCTGGAGAAGATAGTTAAGAAATCCTCTGTTCCAGAACACTGCTAATCCAAGTCCTTACTGCATTGACTTGAAATCTCTAAGTTTCTTCCTTCTCTGAGTTAAGGCTTGAAGGATCCATCAAAAAGACTGGGAAAATGCCTGGTAATAGAAATGAACTGTCATAATTTTCCATTAACACCTTTATTCAAATATGTTTATCATAGTAGCCAAGGGGGTATGTGTGTAGAGGAAATGAATGAGAGGGTGTTTAAAATATCACCTTATTCTTTGGGTGGGAGGAAACATGAGAAGAGCGGAGAGAGTGACACAATTTGATCATATAACACTATATCACCCCCAATTCAAAAAGGATTGGGTGTGTAGAGCTAGCAACTTCCCTGTTAGCTTGTATAGTTCCCAGGATGACTGAGAAAGAGCTGAATTCATTTTTCAAAACCAGGAAGTGGAGAACTTCTATCCTCCTATGTATCTCACTTCTCCAAGTGGTTTTGAGCTCATGTCAAGGTGTGATTATTTTATAGGTTCAATCACCAGCTGACTTTTATCATCTTAGGTTGTTTGCTCCTGGGACATTGGAAATAATAAAGTAGAAAGTGATGTTTGTCTGTTGTTGTTGTTTTCAAAAAGCTAAAGAAAGTTTCAGATAGATAGATAGATAGATAGATAGATAGATAGATAGATAGATAGATAGATATAGATATAGATATATACTATAGTCTATATATATATGAGTAATTAAAGAGAGATGGCCAGGTGACATATCCAGGTTCTCATTGGATGATATTAATCATAATTAGTCCTGTCCCTAGTGCCAATTTCAAGCAGCTTTCCTGTTGAGTTTCTGGCTGAAGTAGACACGCCAAGCAGAAGGAAAGGCCACCAGCTGTCATAAACTCTCATCCTCTGTCAGGCTCACCTCATCTGCTAAAAAATATAGAAACCTGTAACATGTTCAGTGCATGACAGGAACCCCATGTACCATTAGTTTGGTTTCATGGGGCACCATGGCCAGCTGCAAGTCAGAAATATTAGATTTGTTGTTGAAGAAGTGGGTATGCTCTAGAAGCAAAATGGCTAGGTGCTTTCTTCCTTTAATGTTATCATATTAACACTGCCCCTGAATTTGTCTCATTTTTCTTTTGAAAGGTGTTCAGAAGAAGTTAGCACTAGTGGTTCTTTTTAAGTAATGACACATGGATTTTGCTAGGGGACAAAGAATACTCAGCATGGCAAAAGCTATGTGACAATTACACTACATGCTCAGTTGTTAGGGATTTCACTATTTCTTTTTTTTTTCAAATGAAAATTTGTACATTTATGTGCTAAAGAACAACACAATAGTTATTAAATATTGAAATTTACAGATTACTTGATACAATAATTTAAAGAAAACAAATTAGCTGAAACTTAATTGAACATGTTTTCTCTTTCATTCTTTGTGGTGAGAACCAAGGACTTTTCCCCTGAAGGATGAAATCACAGAAGCCTTATTATGCCAAGATTAAAAAAAAAGAAGAAAAGAAAAAAGATCAGATTGAAAGATCAAGCCCCACTTTCAGTGGTGAGATCTTCTGTACCAGCGCACCAAAGAATGGCCAAAATCCCAAAGGCAGGCAGACAGAATGGAAGAGTACAAACCTTTGCGGTAGGGCTTACTCATGTTAAAAAAAAAAAATAGGTGACAAGGAACAGGTTAAGAAAATGATTGAACTGAATGGAAAACAGGAGAGAGAAAAATAAACCCTGTTCTCCATTTCTGATCACCTCCAGCCACAATTCCAGAGTAAGAGCATATACTGCATATAGTAATATTTTATGCTCTTTATGCAAAAGGCAAGGTATGTCTCTCTTTCCTTCTTGAGCCAAAGGAGTAGCTAACTAGCTTTTCACTTACAGACAAGTGCTAGTCATTCATGTTTATGACACAAATCATAAGCACCAAAAATTAACTGATGCAATTTGATGTCAAATCACATTACTGGCTAAATTTTTAAAAGATTTTACACCCGCACATACATACATATAAACACACATATATCTGTGCATCAAATGACAGCTCTTCTTTTTTCTAAACACATGGTATTGGAATATACAAATGTGTGTACAGAGTATACATATATGCACTGGCATATACCACTCCAAAATACATGTATAAATTATCCCATGAAATATAAGCTGCACTATAAATAAAGCAGCGCAGGTTTCCAATGATAAAGAACACCTAAAAGTCTTGACTACAAAGAGGGATTTTAAAAAACATGTTTAAGTAATAGAAGGTATTTATGGAAATTTCTACACCAGGTAACACAATATTACTTTATTTGAAAAGGGATTTCACTAATTCTTCTTTTTTCAGCACTGTGTACACTACCATTGGCCCTTAGTTGCAAGCTTTGACTTGCCTAGTTGAACCATGACAAGTTATGACCTTTATTACCATCTTGTCCTTCCCAAGATAGGGATAAAGGTCAGGGAATGACCTCATGTGCTGATGTGGGTAAGTAAGCCAGTGCTATACCTTAAGAACCACAACTGACTGTCACTGCAGGTGGATTACATGTTGATCTACACATTTCACAGTAAGGCCATGAGACCCTTAAGGACACTCACAGGAGTATAAGAAATGAGTCTATTATTGTATTCCAAGACCTAGGGGTATTTTACATATAGACTAAAAAAAGCACATTATGCACTAGCTGATTCCGTTATGTGGCTTCCCATACTCATCCACTGAGGACTTTTCAGATGCACAGAAGTCAGTGAGAAAAAAAATGCCTGCAATCAATGGACAACACAGGCCAGGAACTTAAGTGTGATTGAGGGCACAGAATCTAGGCTTAATTGGACCCGAGAGCTGGACTGTGGACTTAGGCAACAATACTGACTGCTGAGAATAAAATTCATGTCTCTTAGAGGAATTTAGTCCCTACCCATGGTCAGCTGCAGAAAATATTTGTAGAGAAAAAATGTAGAGAAGCAAGCCTCTCTAACACAGCTACCCTGGCCCATCTTTTTCAAAGGAAAATTGACTTTGCATGCTTCGAGGTGACAGAGCTCTGAAAATGACTATGCCTGAGGCTGGGTTGGTGATAGCAGAATTGTTGTTGCTGGGCTGATTTATTCCTATATATGGCCAGCTTCTGGCCAAAAGACAAATGACCTATCTTCCATGTCTTTAACTTCACCAAAGCCCTCCCAGATGTAGAGGCCAAGGAAGTCAAGGTTCTTAGCAGAGTGAGGTAGTTTCATTTTTTAAAAAAATTAAATGATGAACATTTGAGTAAAAAATATTTCTTATTTAGTCTGTGTTTTGGAAAAGAGCTTCTATACTAGCTTTGCTATCTGACACCAAATGTCGGTTGTTTTAGCATTCCCTAGTACTAGACTAAAAAGAAAAATTCCTAGAAGCGTCTTGCATTTTCCCACACTCATCAAAGTAAACTAGCAATCAAATTCTTGCTATGTGCACATTCCTGTGCTTGGATGTATCTGGTGTGTTTTGCTTAGAATTACAAAGACTTTTATGGCATCAGACCCTTTAAATGATACAGTTCAAAGTCTCCACAGGGTCTTTCTCTTATGTACTGTCCCAAAATAGCCAAAATAAATATTTTACTTATACTTAGAGATGTAAAGATTGCTGAAACTCATTTGAAATCGTAAATGATAAATTTTGAAGTCTTTGAGAAGGAGAAAAATACACAGAATATTTCTCTGTTTAATTGTATGCTATGCACCTGTACTGTCAAAATGATAGTGCTTATCCACTAGAATAATTTAACTGTAGGCTAAGGGGTGTGCCAGCTACATGTAGTCCCCAGAAATTTAAGAGGTTTCTTTTTAACTTTAATTTACCTTCTGCTGATGATCTGTGGGCTGAGTGAAGCATGTTTTGGGGACTACTCAGCACGGAATGTGGTAATTCAATTTCAAATGACTTTTTGTCCATTCCTAGGAAACCTATACTATGCTCTTTCACTATCTCCAGACCGAATATGGATTTTTTTTTATCATTGGAATATAAACATTCCTTTATATTTTAGTATTTTGTATCTACTAAAGGGTTACAAACATACTGTAAGTTTTATTTTTTATATATTTTTATTGACTTAATAGAGAGAAAGGGAGAGGGAAAGATGGAAACATCAATGATGAGAGAGAACCATTGATTGGCTGCTTCCTGCACGTCCCCTACTGGTGACAGAGCCAGCAACCCGGGCATGTGCCCTGACTGGGACTTGAACTGTGCCTTCTTGGTTCATAGGTCAATTCTCAACCACTGAACAACACCGGCCAGGCCATACTCTAAATTTCAATTAAAAAATACTGGCAAAGGTATAGGATATATTCCCAGATCAGGAGTTTGCATGGGCTTTCAAGCTCACAGTAAGAAAAGGCAACATCACTAGGTATGGTACACAGAGATGAGACCAGGATCCTGCAGTTATTAATATTTGTCTTTAGTCTATCTCCTATTTCCATATGTTCCACTGGGGCTAGTGCTACAGGATCTTGTTCTCAGCAGACTATTGGTTGATACTGGGAGAAAGTATACCCATCTAAACACTATTAACATTTTCAAAAGAAGTTATGAAATAAATTTCTAATGGCAAAATGTCAGGGGATAGGACAAGCAGTAATTCTAAATCTTCATCGTTTTCTCTTTTTTTTTGTTTAATTTCTTTATTAGTTAAGGTATTACAAATGTGTCCTCATCCCCCAATTAAACCCCAACCTCCCCCCCCCCACTCATACTCTCATCACCCTGTTGTCTGTGTCCATTGGTTTGGCTTATATGTATGCATACAAGTCCTTCGGTGGATCTCTTCCCCTTACCCCCACCCTCCCCTAATGTTCCTCTGGGGATTGACAGTCTGATCGCTGTTTCTCTGTCTCTGGATCTGTCCATGTTCATCAGTCTATGTTGTTCTCTATATTCCACAAAGGAGTGAGATCATACGGTATTTATCTTTCTCTGACTGGCTTATTTCACTTATCATAATGCTCTCCAGTTCCATCCATGCTGTTGCAAATGGTAAGAGTTCCTTCTTTTTTACCACAGCATAGTGTTCCATTGTGCAGATGTACCACAGTTTTTTAATCCACTCATTTGCTGATGAGCACTTAGGCTATTTCCAAGTCTTAGCTATGGTGAATTGTGCTGCTATGAACATAAGGGTGTATATATCCTTTCTGATAAGTGTTTCTAGCTTATTGCAATATATTCCTACAAGTGGGATCACTGGGTCAAATGGGAATTCCACTCTTAATTTTTTTGAGGAAACTACGTACTGTTCTCCACAGTGGCTGCACCAGTCTGCATTCCCACCAGCAGTGAGGAAAGGTTCCTTTTTCTCCACATCCTCTCCAACACTTGTTTGTTGATTTGTTGATGATAGCCATTCTGACAGGTGTGAGGTGGTACCTCACTGTCGTTTTGATTTGCATCTCTCCTATAATTAGTGACTTTGAGCATGTTTTCATATGTCTTTTGGGCTTCTATATGTCCTCTTTTGAAGAGTGTCTATTTAGGTCCATTGCCCATTTTTTATTGGATTATTTATCTTCCTTTTGTTAAGTTGTATGAGTTCCCTGTAAATTTTGGAGATTAAACCCTTATTGAAGATAACATTGGCAAATATGTTCTCCCATGCAGTGGGCCTTCTTGTTGTTTTGATGATGGTTTCCTTTGCTGTGCAAAAGCTTTTTATTTTGATGTAGTCCCATTTGTTTATTTTGTCTTTAGTTTCCATTGCCCTAGGAGCAGTATCAGTGAAGAAATTCCTTCAGCATATGTCTGAGATTTTGATGCCTGTGGATTCCTCTAGTATTTTTATGGTTTCCTGTCTTATGTTTAAGTCCTTTATCCATTTTGAGTTTATTTTTGTATATGGTGTGAGTTGGTGGTCTAGTTTCATCTTTTTGCATGTATCTGTCTGATTTTCCCAACACCATTTATTGAAGAGACTGTTTTGACTCCATTGTATGCTCTTGCCTCCTTTGTCAAATATTAATTGGGCATAGTGGTTTGGGTCGATTTCTGGGTTCTCTATTCTATTCCATTGATTTATATGTCTGTTCTTGTGCCAGTACCAAGCTGTTTTAAGAACAGTGGCTTTGTAATAGAGTTTGATATCTGGTATTGAGATCCCACCTACTTTGTTCTTTCTCAGGATTGCTGCAGCTATTTGAGGTCTTTTTTTTTTTATTCCAGATGAATTTTTGGAACATTCATTCTAGATCTGTGAAATATGCCATTGATTTTTTTAATGGGGATTGCTTTGAATCTATAGATTACTTTGGGTATTATGGACATTTTAATGATGCTGATTCTACCAATTCATGAGCACGGTATGTTCTTCCATCTGTTTATATCTTCCTGTATCTCTTTTTTTCAGTGTCCTGTAGTTTTTTGCATATAAGTCTTTTACCTCCTTAGTTAAGTTTATTCCTAGGTATCTTAATTTTTTTGGTGCGATGATAAATGGGATTGCGTTTTTAGTCTCACTTTCTGTAAGTTCACTATTGGTGTAAAGAAATACCATAGATTTCTTGGCATTAATTTTGTATCCTGCTACATTGCCAAATTCATTTATTTAAGTCTAATAATTTTTTGATGGAGTCTTTAGGGTTTTCTATGTACAGTATCATGCATCTGCAAATAAGAATAGTTTTACTTCTTTTCCAATTTGGATGCCTTTTATTTCTTCTTCTTGTCTGATCGCAATGGCTAATACTTCCAGTGCTATGTTGAACAGGAGTGGTGAAAGTGGGCATCCCTGTCTTGCTCCTGTTCTTAGGGGAAATGGTTTTAGTTTATGACCATTGAGTATGATGTTGGCTGTGGGTTTGTCATATATGGCTTTTATTATGTTGAGGTATGATCCTTCTATTCCCACCTTACTGAGAGTTTTTAATCAAAAAATGGGTGTTGGATTTTGTCAAATGCTTTTTCTGTGTCAATTGATATGACTATGTGATTTTTATCTCTCAATTTGTTTATGTGATGTATCATGTTTATTGATTTGCGGATATTGTACCATCCTTGCATCCCTGGGATAAATCCTACTCGGTCATGGTGTATGATCTTTCTGATGTACTGCTGGATCTGATTCGCTAGAATTTGGTTGAGTATTTTGGCATCTATGTTCATGAGGGATATTGGACTATAATTCTCTTTCATTGTGTTGTCTTTTTCTGGTTTTGGTATTAGGGTGATCGAATGAGCTTGGAAGTGTTCTTTCCTCTTGCATTTTTTGGAATAATCTGAGGAGGATAGGTTTTAGTTCTTACTTGAATGTTTGGTAAAACTCCCCTGTGAAGCCGTCTGGCCCCGGGCTTTTGTTTGCTGGGAGCTTTTTGATGACTCCTTCAATTTCTTCCATAGTTATTGGCCTATTGAGATTTTTAGAATCTTCCTTATTGAGTTTTGAAAGATTATATTTTTCTAGGAATATGTCCATTTCCTCCAGGTTGTCTAGTTTGTTGGAGTAGAGTTGTTCATAGTATTTTTAAATAATTCTTTGAATTTCTGTGGGGTCTTTTGTTATTTTGCCTCTTTCATTTCTGATTTTGTTTATTTGGGTCCTCTCTCTTTGCTTCTTGGTGAGCCTGGCTAGAGGCTCATCAATATTGTTTATCCTTTCAAAGAACCAGCTCTTGGTTTCATTGATCTTTTGTATTGTTTTTTGGTCTCTATGTCATTTATATCTGCTCTGATCTTTATTATCTCCTTCCTTCGGCTCACTCTGGGCTTTTCTTCTTGCTCTCTAATTCTTTGAGTTGTAGAGTTAGATGATTTACTATCATTTTTTCTTGTTTTTTTGTTTTGTTTTGTTTTGTTTTTGAGGTAGGCCTGTAGAGCTATAAACTTCCCTCTCAGGACTGTTTTCATTGTGTCCCATGTGTTTTGGATTGTTGTGCTTTTATTGTCATTCTTTTCCAGAGTGTTTTTAATTTCTTCTTTGATAACATTGGTGACCCAATCATTATTTAGTAGCATGATATTCAGCTTCCAAGTGTTTGAGTTTTTTTGGATTGTTTTTATTATAGTTTATTTCTAATATTATGCCAGTGTGGTCTGAGAAGATGCTTGATATGATTCAATCTTCTTGAATTTGTGGAGACTTTGCTTGTGACCCAATATATGGTCTATTTTTGAAAATGTCCCATGTGCACTTGAGAAGAATGTATATTCCATGGCTTTGGGGTAAAATGTTCTGAAGATGTCAATTAAGTCCATCTGATCTAGTGAGTCATTTAGGATTGCTATTTCTTTGCTGACTGTTTGTCTAGAGCAGGGGTCCTCAAACTTTTTAAACAGGGGGCCAGTTCACTGTCCCTCAGGCCGTTGGAGGGCCAGACTATAGTTTAAAAAAAAAACTATGAACAAATTCCTATGCACACTGCACATATCTTATTTTGAAGAAAAAAAACAAAAACAAAATGGGAACAAATACAATATTTGTATTTGCATGTGGCCCGCAGGCCGTAGTTTGAGGACCCCTGGTCTAGAGAATTTATCCAGTGATGTCAGTGGTGTCTTTAAGTCCCCTACTATGATTGTGTTGTTTTAGATCTCTCCCTGGATATCTTCCAGGAGTTTTTTTTTTATGTATTTGGGTGCTCCTGCATTGGGTGCATATATGTTTATCAGGGTTATATCCTCTTGTTGTATATATACCTTTAGTATTATGAAGTGGCCTTCCTTATCTCTTGTTATGGCCTTCACTTTGAGGTCTATTTTGTCAGATATAAGTATTGCTACCACAGCTTTTTTTTTTTCATTTCCATTTGCCTGAAAGATATTATTCCATCCCCTCACTTTCAGTCTGTGTGAGTCCCTTGTTCTGATATATATGGGTAATGTCTTTTTATCCATTCAGCTACTCGATGTCTTTTGATTGGAGTATTTAGTCCATTTACGTTTAAAATTATTATTGAAAGGTACTTGTTTGTAGTCATTTCTATTTTTGTGCCTGTGTTCTTTCTTACCTTTTTATTTATTTTTACAGCATTCCTTTTAGCATTTCTTGCATTGCTGGCTTGGTAGTGATAAACTCCCTTAGCCTTTTTTTGTCTGCAAAGCTCCTGATTTTCCCTTCAATTTTGATTGATAGTCTTCCTGGATAGAGTATTCTTGGATTCAGTCCTTTGCTTTGCAACACTTGTATACCTCCTTCCATTCCCTTCCAGCTTGATGTGTTTCTGTTGAGAAATCATTTGATAATCTGATGGGGGATCCTTTGTAGGTAACTCTCTGTCTCTCTCTTGCAGCCTTTAAAATTCTCTCTTTGTCATGTACATTTGCCATCGTTATTATGACGTGTCTTGGTGTGGGTCTTTTGGGGTTCATCTTGCTTGGGACTCTCTGTACTTGCGTAACTTGTTTATTCCCCATATCTGGGAAGTTTTCTGTCATTATTCCTTTAAATAGATTTTCTAATCCTTGCTGCTCTTCTTGTCTTTCTGGCAGCCCTATTATGTGTATGTTACTTTGTTTCATGTTGTCCCAAAGCTCCCTTAGGCTCTCCTCGTACTTTTTAATTTTTTTCTCCAGTTGCTCTTCAGATTTAGCTTGTTTCTCTACCTTATCTTCTAACTCACTAATTTGATCCTCTGCTTCTTCTAGTCTACTGTTGAAACCTTCTATGGTGTTTTTGATTGTAGCTATATCACTTTTAATTTCTTCCTGATTCTTGCATAGGTTGTTGATTTTCTTATCCATCTGGTGAATGAATTGTACAACTATTACTCTGAATTATTTTTCTGTCATGTAGCATGCTTCAATTTCACTAATTTCCTTTCTTGGCAAATCCTCATTTTCTTTCCTCTGGGGATTGTGTCATCTACCCATTCTGACTATCTCCAGATGGTTCAAACATTGAGTTGCGTGGGCCTGGGCCGTGTGCAGTGGGAGCTTCACACCACCCTAGTGTCACTGAAGAGCTCTGACACTAAGATGTGTGGTTGTCGTGGGTTGGTGGGAACCAGGCTTGCTCAGAGTCAGCGTTACCAGCGCTCAGTGTGGCCTCGTGTGTGCACTTAGAATCACAGACCCGCCTGCACCGTGCTGAAACAGAGACCCCCCTGGAGCGTGTTGAAAATCAGAGCCCCCTAGCATGCACCAGGAGTCAGAGTTCCCCAAGAATCCAGTATCAGAATCTCAGTTGCTTTGCGTGGCCTCACATTGAGAATCAGGTTCCCTGTGTGCGCATGCACCAAGAATTGGAGTCACTGGCTCTTAGTGTGAATGCACTGGGAATCAGGGATCCCAGGCGCAGGTGATAAGAAACAGAGTCAAGTCACTGGTGCTTAGTGCTGCCTCCAGCCCAGAGAATCCGGGTCCTGGAGACTGTGCTGCGGGGAACAAGTTCCCAATGTTCCTGCAGTTCCCAGGCTAATATTTCAGTAGCAGCACTGAGGCCAGGGTGAGGGGTGGGTCTATCAGTTACTATGGCGCTGCCCGTGAGCCTGTGGGGAGGGGAATAGACTCTATTACTCACAGAGATCTGCCGCCAGGATGTCTGGATTCTTAGTGTCAGTGGGTCTGTAGTTGTGGCCGCAGGTCTCTGTCCCCAGTGGCTGCAGGGTCCTGGTTTGCATCTGAGACCAGACTGGGTGGGTGTTGAGGCCAGAATCCTAGTCTCAAGCAGCTCTGTTTCTCAAGATGGCGTGGTCTCTGTGTCTGCGCTGTCCGCCCAGGAGTGTCCGCATTGGGAGCTGGGCTCCGCCGTCTAAGACTGCCCTATTTAGCAGCCCCTTAGAAGACCTGCAGAATCTAACTGTCCCTAGCTCATATACACACACCACACACGTCCACACACTCCTCTATCACTCCCTCGCGCTCTCACACTTCCTCCCTATCTTCCTGCCAGTCGCCATCTTCCACACATCTTCATCTTTTTCTATCAGTCCTGAAATTATGTCAACTAGGCTGCAACTTGTTCTGCCTACACATAGGTTAGGTTTATGGAGAGGCACAACTTGAATTGCATTCGGGAATCTAACTAAGCATGCAGGTCACATAGACAAGTGTCTATCTAAATAGTGATGATATTGTGAGGGGGACTGAGAAGTCCCAAACACAAATTGATTACCCATAACATTCATATAGTATGGTGCATAAAGTTCTACAATAAATAATTCTAACTTCTTCATTAAGCTCTCAATCTTCAGTGTATCAGTATCATGGTATCACCAGGAGGGTTTGTTGAAACACAAATTGCTTTATTAAAATTAAAAAAAAAGATAAATGGGTTTTACTTACAGAATTTCTGATTTCATAGGTCTAGAATAGAGCCCCAGAATTTGGATCTCTATCAAGTTTTCAGATACCTCTGATGTTTTCTGTACCAGTCAGGCACCATACTCTGAAAAACACTGTTCTACCTTAACAGAATGCAACTCTCCCTAGGAAAGGTAATATAAACTCATTTCTCTCTTATTGTTATTGAATTTATCAACTCACTATTCTGACCAGAGGAGCTTTGGACAGTATACAAATATGAATATTTGGTGACAGGTGGAGAATGAAGGCAGAGAAGTAGAAGATGATTTGGGGAGAGGAGAGGAGGGGAGGGGAGTGGAAGAGAGGGGAGGGGAGAGGCTGCAGTGTTATAAATGTCACTAATACTATAATTTTTCTAAGGATCAACCTGTTCCAATATAGCCAGATTCCTTAGAATAGCTATTCTCATACACAGTACAACAAGTTGAGTAAATATTTCTTGGATCCCTACTATGTGCCGGATATGGAACGAATGAGTTAAAAGAAACTTGTCCTTCTACCTCATTTCAGAAACACAGCTCAGCAGGGAAAAGTTTTCATTTAACTGCAGGATGTAATTAATGTATTGAGAAGATGACATTGTGTTGACCATTCACAATTCATGCCGTTTAGGGACTACTAGTAAATAAGTGAACTGGTGCAGACAAAAGAAAGAAATTGCTTATGCTTCTTTGGCTGGGCTAAAATAGTATTTCTTTGGTCCTTATCATGAGATGGGATATTCTGTCTGACATAACAAATAATCCTTAACTCTCAGTTGCTTCCAACAACACAGGTTGACATATTTTACTTATGCAAAATGTGCTATAGGTTCAGGTAACTCCAGTGTAGCTGTTTTCCATGTAACAACTTATTAGACTTCCATTTTAACACTTGCCTACACAATTTTGGCACACTGGAAGAGAAGGTTGGAGAGTTGAGTGTCAGCAACTAAACACAGCCATGTTGAAGTGATGCATGTAACATCTGCTCATATCCAATTGCCTAAAGATAATCTTACCATGTGCCCAAAAGGATAGAGAAAACAGATACCCAGACACATCCCTGTACCAAAAAAGATGCACAGAAACTTTGACCTTGGTAGATGAAACCCACCCTTGATCCTAATAATAACTTTCAAGCTTCTAATGAGATGGTGATTCAGGAACAGAATGATATAAAATATGTTCAGACTTTTGGCCCTAATTAAAAAATTAAAAGGGCCACCACACATTTCCCTTATAATGATTAGGAATTCTAATTTAGACTTTATCTTTTCCTTTGATAAACATCTACCCTCTGTCCAAAAGTAAAAAACAAAAAATAAAATGGAAGACATGAGTTTATGGTTGTGAATGTTATTAAAGATGCAAGAAATTTTAGTGCAATATAACATAAAGAATGCACGTATGAAGGTTTTTAATATGCAAAGACAAGTATCTACACACACACACACACACACACACACACACACACACACACCTACTTGGCATAGCATTCTGGTTTTAACAACTCTAACAGGGAAAATGTGAAAATCACTATTATAGATGTGGAATTCTTCTTGCCCAAAAGGCTTTCATAAAAGCTTCTAAATCCATCATAAACTATTTCGGCCCGGACTCAAGTCAGAGTATACTAGTATGTAAGATAGTCTGCTTTAGTTCATTCCCTTCTTATCATGCTCAGTTTCTATTATTGAAAGCCCTATGATTGCAAATATACTCTGGACCCAAAACTCCCCATTCCAACCAAAATAAGATAATTACTTAAGGTCAGTGTGCTACATTAAGTCAAATTTACTTAATAAGCATTTACTGAGTATGTACTATGTACATGGTACTGTGCAAAAAGGTATGACAAATTCAAAGAAGATTGCATTTCCTCAACCTTAACTTTCACTGTATAAAATAACCTGTTATGAACAGTCTCCAAATGCTTGGTAGTGATGGGCAGTGCTTTAAATCAAGAGTTCAGAACGATGAAGAACAGACATCTAGAAGCTTCTGTCAAGAAGAGTTTTTGGAAAGAGATGAGAACTGCTGTGTCATTAATAGGTCTAGCTTGATTAGGTGACTAGGGAGAGGAGAAGGAAATGGATAGTCTATCATTAGGAAAGAGTATGGAGAATGTCAATGAAATGGAAAACAAAAGGTTGGCCAAATGTGTAGAAGAGAACGGTGATGACTAAACAAAAACAAACAAACACACACACAAAAACAAAAAACAGCCAAAACCGGTTTGGCTCAGTGGATAGAGCCTCTGCCTGTGGACTGAAGGGTCCCGGGTTCGATTCCGGTCAAGGGCATGTACCTGGGTTGCCGGCACTTCCCCAGTAGGAGATGTGCAGGAGGCAGCTGATTGATGTTTCTCTCTCATCGATGTTTCTAACTCTCTATCTCTCTCCCTTCCTCTCTGTAAAAAATCAATAAAATATATTTTAAAAAATTAAAAACAAAAAACAAACAACAACAACAAAAACACACAAAAAAACCAGACCTCTCCTTAATCAAAATATCTGAAGATAGAGAGGGTGTCAGAACCCTAACCACAGTTAATCACAATTCAAGGTAAAGTTGATAACCACTTTCAGACACTATTTGTATCTTTGCTCTTTCGTATATCTCTCTCTGAATTGTTTTTTCTTTCATCTCTATCTATCCCTCAAGGCCAAGCTTAAATTCAGCCTCCTTCAGAAAAGAAAGTCTTCCTTGATTTTATGTCCCCCACCCATAGCAGGTAGATGATTCCTCTCCTATTGCAATGTGGTATGAGGTATGGGAAAATATCAGAGCTGAAGTAAGGGTATGTTGGAGGATCTATAAAGGAATAGATCTGGAGGAAAGGATCATACGTTTGCTCTGGGAGATTTGCTCATTTTAGTTGAGATTGCTATGTGAGTGAGTGTAAAGTAGGGGCTTAGTCAATAACAAAGTAAAACTGTCTCAGCTAAGAATATGATGTAACAAAAGTATTACATGTGTTCCAACTCTCCAAACCAAAAGGAATAGAGAAAGGCTCTAAATTTGCAAAGAATGATGGAGATCAGATGCATTCAAAAGGAAAAAGACCACTGTACATATAAAACTTTTTTTCAGAAACCTAATGGTAAATACACACACACACACACACACACACACACACACACACACACACACACACCCTTGAGATACATAACTTAAAAAAATGGAAAACAGAGGGGGAAAATGCGTGGACTATTGCCAAATAAAAACAAGACAGAAATAGACAGAAACACATAGAAAAAGAACCAATGGAGGCACAGAACTACCAGAAAACAAAAAATGAAAGGCATATAGGAAATCCTCATAAATCAATAATTAACCTAAATCAGCGGTTCTCAACCTGTGGGTCGCGACCCCTTTGGCGGTTGAACGACCCTTTCACAGGGGTCACCTAAGACCATCCTGCATATCAGATATTTACATTATGATTCATAACAGTAGCAACATTACAGTTATGAAGTAGCAACGAAACTAATTTTATGGTTGGGTCACAACATGAGGAACTGTATTTAAAGGGCCAGAAGGTTGAGAACCACTGCCCTAAATGGTCACACTAATATATTTAATTAAAAAAAAAAAAACACCTGGTAAATTCGTCCAATAGCAAGTTTGAAGGAGAGAAAGTCTAGGAGACTGAATTCCTACCTTCTTAAAAACCAAGGGCATAAGAAGCTGAAGTCACAGGTGACTTGCAGAAAGTCCTTTTGTGTCTAAGCCACGTTCTTCAATGACTGACACTGGGTACTATAATATCACTTTTTAAACAGAGTAACTTCACACTAATGGAATCAAACACTGATAGGACATGTGTTCTTTTTGCAACAACAGCAACAAGATGATAATAATAATAATAATAATAATGCTAAATGTAATTGTACTGAATTCACCAATAAATAGGCAGAGTAGCTGACTGGATCAAACAACAAAACCAAACCATATGCTGCCTTCAGAGGATATATCTATGCTGCAAAGACAAAGATAGACTCAATTCAAAAGAAGAGAAAATGATTCTCCAAGCCAACAGCATCCACAGAAAAGTGAAACAAGAAAAATCTTAAGTAAACATTCTTACAATGCATCCTGAGAACTAGAAAAATAAAAACAAAAGCAGCCCAAAGTTAGCAGAAGAAACGAAATAATAAACATTAGAACAGAATTGAATGAAATGGGAACAAAAACACTATACAAAAAAGTAATATAAGAGCTTGTTCTTTGAAAAAATTAATACAATTTATAAATCCCTGGCTTGAGTCACTAAAGAAAAAAAGAGAAAAGACTCATAAAACAAAATAAAAAATGAAAGAGAAGTTACCACAGACATCACAGAAATAGAAAGGATCATACTAGAATACTGTGAAAGACTATATGACACCAAATTCAATAACCTAGAAGAAATGGATACATTTCTAGAAATATATAACCTCCCTAGACTGAATCATGAAGAATTGGAAAATATAAATAGCCTGATCAACAGTGAAGAAATTGAAACAACCATCAAAATCTCACAAATATAAAAGTCTAGGACCAGATAGCTTCACTAGTGAATTCTACCAAATATTCAAATAAGATTTGATACCTTTCCTTCTCAAACTCTTCCATAAATTGAAGAGGCCATACTTCCTAACACTTTTTATGAGACCAAAATAATCCTAATAACAAAACCTGGCAAGGATAACATAAAACAGAAAACTACAGACCAGTATTTTTGATGAATACAAATGCAAAAATCCTAAACAAAATCCTAGCAAATCAAATACAATACATTAAAAAAAAATACATCAAGATGAAATGGGTTTCATTCCAAAAGCACAAGCAAATTGATTACTGTAATACATCACATTAATAAAACGAAGTATAAAATAATATGCCTGGGTTGCAGGCTCGATCCCTAATAGGGGGCATACAGGAGGCAGCCAATCAATGATTCTCTCTTATCACTGATATTTCTATCTCTCCCTCTCCCTTCCTCTCTGAAATGAATAAAAATATATTTTTAAAAAAATAAATAAAAGGCATTCAAATTGGGAAGAAGCAAAAGTGTCACTTTTTACAGATGACATGATTCTTTATATAGAAAACACTAAAGAGTCTACCAAAAAAACTATTAGAAACAATAAACAAATACAGTAAATTTATAGGATACAAAATCAATGTACAAAAATCCACTGCATTCCTATATACTAACAGTGAAATTTCAGAATAAGTAATGAAAAAAAACACACAATTCCCTTTCCAATTAAAACAAAAAGAATAAACTATCTAGAAATAAACTTAACAAGGGTTGTAAAATATCTATATACTGGAAAGTACAAAGCATTACTAAAGCAGATTTAAAAAGACACAATGAATTGAAAAGATAAATCTTTTTTCATAAATTGGAAGAATCAACATAGTGAAATTGGCCATATTACCAAAGGGGGGAAAAACAGATTTAATGCAAAATCTCAGTGACATTTTTTTTAAAGAAACAGAACAAAAAAATTATCATATTTGGCCCTGGCAAGTGTGTCACCGTTGCTTGAGGGTCGTCCTGTGCAATGAAAGGTCATTGGTCTGATTCCTGGTCAGGGCACATGCCTGGGTTGTGAGCTCAATCCCCAGTAGGGCACTTGTAGGAGGTGGCAGATTGGTGTTTCTCTCTTCCTTTCTCTCCTCTCCCTTCCTCTCTCTATCTTTCTCCTTTCTCTAAAACTAATTCAAAATTAATTTTAAAAAATATTATCAGATTTGTGCAGAACCAGAAAAGACACCATAACCAAAGCAATCCTCAGAAAAGAGAACTAAGCTGGAGGTATAACACTACCTGACTTCAAATTATATTACAAAGCAATGATATTCAAAACAGCATGATATTGGCAGGAAAACAAACCACAGACCAATGAAACATAGTTGAGAGCTCAGAAATAAAACCACATGTATACGGGCAAATTATTTTTGACAAAGGATCCAAGAACATACAATGGAGAAAAGAAAGCCTCTTCAGTAAATAGTGCTGGGAAAATTGGAAAGCCACATGCAAAAAAAATGAAGCTAGACTATAGTTTGTCCCTATGTAAAATAATTAATTCAAAATAGATCAAAGACCTAATTATAAGACCTGAAACAACAAATTAAATAGAAGAAAACACTGGAGTACCACTTATGGGCCTTGGTTTTAGAGAAGACTTTATAAATTTGACCCCAAAGGCAAGAGAAGTAAAGGTAAAACTAAATTAATGGGACTATTTCAAACTAAAAAGCTTCTGCACAGCAAAAGAAACTACCATCAAAACAAAAAAGCAACCAACTGAATTGGAAAGATATTTGCAAACAACAGCTCCAATGAGGGGTTAATATCCAAAATATATAAAGAATTCATACAACTTGACACCAAATAAACAATCCAATTTAAAAATAGGCAGGTGATCTGAACAGACACTTTTCCTATGAAAACATAAAAATGGATAAGAGATATATAAAAAGATGCTCAACTTCACTACCTATTAAGAAAATGCACATCAAATCTACAATGAGATACATCCCACCTGTTAGAATAGCTATTATCACCAAGATGGATAATAAATGTGTTGGAGAGGTTGTCGAGAAAAAGGAACCCTCATTCATTGATGGTGGGAATGTAAAATAGTATAGCCACTATGGAAAACAGTATGGAGGTTGCTCAAAAAATTAATAATAGAGTTATCATATGACCCAGCAATCCTCCTTCTGGGTATCTACCTGAAAAATTTGAAAACATTTATTTGCACAGCTATATGCACCCCTATGTTTATCACAGAATTATTCATAGTGGCCAAGATATGACAACAACCAAAGGGTCATTTGATAGATGATTGGATAAAGAAGATGTGGTACATAAATACAATGGAATACTACTCAACCAAGAAGAGATGAAATAATGCCATTTGTGACATGGATGGGCCTTGAGAATACTATGCTAAGCAAAGTAAGTCCATCAGAAAAAGCTAGAAACCATATTATTTCACTCATATGTGGGATATAAAACTGAAACTCATAGACACAGGATGGTGTTTACCAGAGGAAAGGGGGGTGGGGGAAATAAAGCATAAAAGGAGTCAATTATATGGTGAAGAAGGATGATTTGACTTTGGGTGGTGGGCACACAATGCGATATACATATCATGTATCATAGAAATGTACATGCACTTAAAACCTATATAATCTTGTTAACCAATGTCACCTCAATAAATTTAATTTAAAAAATAAAAAAAAAGAATACAAACAAAGGGATATCCTGATCACCTACCAACCTTAGGCTACACCCTAGAGAAGACCTTGGGAATAAAAGGGGTGATTAGGTAGTCAAAAAAATATCTGTAATACCTTAGTTCATACCCTTGAAGCAGTCTAAGCCTTCGGGACCAATAGTACAGACAGGAAATCAATATTAAGTACTCTTTGCACATCATCTCCTAAAAGTTCACTATCAACTTTGGGAAAAGATCCTCTACAAACGGCAGCTAAATCTTGGGGCAATCTTCATATGGATTGGTGACACACAGGCTGAAGGGTCCCCAAGGGGTTAATATCCAAAATATATAAAGAATTCATACAACTTGACACCAAATAAACAATCCAATTTAAAAATAGGCAGGTGACCTGAACAGACACTTCTCCTATGAAAACATAAAAATGGATAAGAGATATATAAAAAGATGCTCAACTTCACTACCTATTAAGAAAATGCACATCAAATCTACAATGAGATACATCACCCCTTCCCCTCCCCTTCCCCCTCCCCTTCCCCTTCCCCTTCCCCTTCCCCTTCCCCTTCCCCTTCCCCTTCCCCTTCCCCTTCCCCTTCCCCTTCTTATTGAAGTCAAAGAATAGGAGCTATCAATGATTTTTACAGTGTGGCATTGGGACTCTATAAGGGGTCATTCAACACTGCATTTGCATACAATAACCACTTCAATTATATTCTACATGTGCCAGGAAGGCTAGCACTCATTCGCAGGAAATTTTTGAGTCAGTTTGCCTAAATCTGAACATCTGGTTTAACAGGAAGAAAGTAGTAAAAGCAATGGAGAATGAGGAACAATCTAAATAAAGGAGATGATTCATATTATGTTCTTCCCTCCATTCCCTATAGGGATATAGATTGTCCCACTAAGCAGGTGGCACACTGCAGAAAAGCGGAAACAGAATGATATCCTTCTGTGCTGGAATCTAACATGGGGCACACTCTTTTGTCACTAGATCCTGAAATCCCCCTCAGGCTGAGTTTGGTCGCTGGTATTACACAGTATGCATGTGTGCATGCATATGCACATATGTACATGAACCCTTGTGCTTTTGAGAACATTTTTAGTGTGTTATTATGTGTCTGAAATGATATAGGAATATAATTGAAGGGTAAAGGAAGTACCTGAGATTAATTGGGCTACAAATATCCCAAATCCTGAAGCCAAACTGGAGCCTAAAATGGCCCATAAGCATTCTAAGGTTATGTTTTGTAATTGAAATTCTTAGCAGATAGTCTCAAATAGAGTAATATTCATAACTTTTTACTTGGCTCTTATAGGCTGAGAAACGCTGACTATTGCCATGTTGGAGGGTCATTCAATCACCTGTCACCATCTGCCCAGTGTTCACATTTTGAAATGTGTTTATTTTTAAATTTATTTTTATTGTGGACTCTATTACAGATGTTCCCCATTTCTCCCCCTCTTTGGCCATTTCCTCCAAGCCCACACCTCCCCCGCACCTGCCCTTTACCACAATGTTGTGTGTTACCATGTGTATATATGTTCTTTGGCTAATTGCTTCATCTTTTTAAAAAAATATTTTTTCATTGATTTCAGAGAGGAAAGGAGAGATAGAAACATCAATGGGAATTATTGATCAGCTGCCTTCTGCACACCCTCTACTGGGGTTCGAGCCTGCAACACAGGGATGTGCCCTGACCAGGAATTTAACTGTGAGCCACTGAGCACACGGTCCAAGTTCTTCATCTTTTATTTCTTCCACCCCTCCCGTTTCTGACATCCTTCAGTCTGTTTCAATGGTCCATGTTTCTGGGTCTATTTTGTTGATAAGTTTATTTTGCTCATTAGATTCCACATATAAGTGAGATAATATGGTATGTCTTTCTCTGACTGGCTTATTTCACTTAGCATAATACTACTCTCCAGGTGCATTCATGCTGTTGCAAATAGTAATAATTCCTTCCTTTTCATGGCCGCATGCAGTATTCCATTGTGTAAATGTACCAGGGCTTTTTTTTACCCACTCATCTACTGGTGGGAAAATGGGCTGTTTCCGGATCTTGGCTATTGTACATATTGTTTCTATGAACATAGGGGAATATGTATATCCTAAGAATCCATTGTTTTCCTTTGACCAAAAAACAAAACAAGACAAAAAATGGCTGACTCATCATTCAGAACAAAGAAGAAAAAAAGGACCGATTTTCTATTTAGCTTCTCCCTAAATCTATTTGTGTTTCTGAATCCCAAAATACTGACTGGTGTAGTTCCTTGCAATAGGAAATAAGACTATATGTCAGAGCTTACCTGCTAAGGCTAAATGAATGCGAATAAGGTTCGAATACATACCAGCTTCTGCCTATTGTCCTGGCTTGATTAATAGCAGCCCTTTCCTTTCTCAAAAATTTCCCAGTTTGAACTATAAATAATATGGTTACCTGAGATAAAGTGATTCATTGGGTCAATTGCTTTTTATTTTTTTCTAGTTTAATTAATATTTGGACTTCTGTCTCTGTATCCAGCACTAGATATTTTCAACGCCAGCAACTTCAAGTGAAAATGAGTGATGAATTTTGAGTATACACACTGCATTATACATCTTCAGGGCACCTCTACAGCTTGGAAACTCTCCAGTATGAGATTATTATTTCTTAGCATCTTATTAGCTTGACCTTGAGAGCCAGGGTGTACTCCAAGATAACATTATCCTGCACCCTAACTGTACACTGGCAACCATTAGCCATTACACTTGGAAATTGAAATCAATTTCCCTTTCCCAATTCTGCTTTTAGGGCCAGGTGTTTTGAAGTTTATTGTGTAGGTAAAAGTATCTCCACATTCAGTGGAGCTGATGAACTGGGATGTAGAAAGCCACCCACTGACAAGCCTGTGAACTTGAGGTTGAAATGAGAAACATGCTGTTAGTGAATGGGTTATAGGCTGGCATTCAGATCTAGCTATAGGGTCGTCCTGTGTATATGAGAGACAGTGTCCACACATTTCCCTCTTAACTGTCCCTGCACTCCTCAGGGCATGGATGATATACATTTGCTTTAATTACTTTAATGGCTTCAGAGTATTTCTCTTAAATGATTAGCAGTTAATTCCTGGGAACATAAAAGATCTTCTCAAGTATCTCCTAGAGCAGTGATGGCGAACCTATGACACACGTGTCAGAGGGGACACGTGAACTCATTTTTTGGTTGATTTTTCTTTGTTAAATGGCATTTAAATATATAAAATAAATATAAAAAATGTAAGTCTTTGTTTTACTATGGTTGCAAATATCAAAAAATTTCTATATGTGACATGGCACCAGAGTTAAGTTAGGGTTTTTCAAAATGCTGAAACACAGAGCTCAAAAGGTTTGCCATCACTGGCCTAGAGACACTAAACTGCTCTGGAGGTAGAAAACAATAAGATGGAAGAGGACTCAGGTGTCTGTTTGGAATGGAAGAAGAAAAACAATTAGAGCAAGAGTTTTTTGACATGAGTGTGATAAGAATGCAGAGACCAGGGCCCAAGTTTTTAGAGATTACAATTTCTTAAATTTGAGATGGACTGTATTAATCTGCACCTAAACAAGAATTATTGTGGGCAAGTTTGAAGCAGTGGTCTCATGATCACACTGAGAAAAATTAGAGAAAGTTTTAATTCAGAAAATTCATTTAAAAAGAGGTGACATCAGTTCAGTTCAAGGGAAACAAAGCTATCTGAAAAGGAAAATGCCATTGACCGTGTTGGAGAAAACGCAGCCTAAGCAACTGTGGTCCAGATATGGCAGACCAACTAACCAAAGGAAGTTGGCAAAAGCAGCACACACTACAATAAATATCTATAAAGACGTATTCTTGTAGCAATTCATGCCGCATTCTAATCTTGCCACCTGCAATGCAATAGCAAATGAGCAATTACAAAGACAACATTCAGTGCAAAGTGCTTGGCACATAGCAGACATTCAGTAATGGACAGACTAATGGATAGATAAGTTAGATAGCCCCATGAAATATTTCCAGGAAGGAACCTCATAAGAAAGTTGGGATGGGGAGAGGATATAATTCTTATATTATGTCCACAAAGCTCTACGCCATCTTTGGATGAGGCCACAATCAAAGAACAAAAAGTAAGTGCACGCACTGGCACATTCCTAGTGTTTGCTCCCAAAGGCTGTTATTGTTAACATTTGTATCAACTATTTTACATTTTCTAGTCTCCCCCTCAAATCCTTTGCTTTCTGTTTCTTATGTACTTATTACACATGCAGTACACAGGGCAGGATGGGTTTCATCAAACTCAGGTCTTTGCATCACATACAGGACTCTATTGGTACACATGCTACTCAGAAAGGAAATAACTTGCCTGGATTCCACAGGAAAGAAAGATGCTCTGACTGAGGAAGGACTATGAGCAAATAACTTCCCTCTCAGATCCTGCAACAATATGTTTTGAGTTATGTTGTAGTATAGGGAAGCACCAATTCTTTCCCCAGACTATACAGAAACATTATTAAGTAAAAGCAATAAATCTGGGAAAGCAGTGGTCAGTGAGACAAAACAGAAGAGTATGTGATCTGAAGTCAAAAAGACCTGGATTTGCCAGGCCAGCAAGGCTCATTGGTTAAGTGTTGACCTATGAACCAGGAGGTCAAGGTTCAATGCCCGGTCAGGGCACATGCCTGGGTTGCAGGCTCAATCCCCAGTGTGGGATATGCAGGGGCATCTGATCAATGATTACCTCTCACCATTGATGTTTCCAACTCTCTCTCCCTTCATCTCTAAAATCAATAAAAATATTTAATATTTTTCCTAAGTCCTGCCTGTTCCCTGCCCTATTTTGATTCACTCTTGTCCTCACCCTGCCCCCCTGCCCTTCTATTCTCTAAACACACATGGAGTAAAAACCTTTCCCATCCCTTGAAACTCACTGGCGTAGACAAAGCCCCAGGGGTGCAGGCTATAAAGCAGGATAAACGCTCCAAGTGAACAGAATTCTATATCTTTGTAAATAGCCGAAGTTGACAATGGCACAATTCCTGTAAAGGGAACATGTCATCTCTCCCACCCATCTTCCTGGGGTTGCTTTCTCCACAATCCCTTCTTTGCCAGGTCTGCCATCTTTTGTACTGCGGTGGCAGAAGCTATGGTAAGAAGATTTGATGCTTTTTTTAAGGCTTAAAAGACTGTGTATTCCCTGTGAAAGCACTGACCTTAATATTGCAGTGATGGTAAGAAGACAACACTGCTGTGACTTCATAAAACCAAGGCAGCATGCCCAGCTCAGTCCGGCCTCAGTGGGTGCAGGGGTTCCATGGCAGTGGAGTGCAGCTAATGTCAAAGGAAAGTCATTAGAAACAGAAGCAGGAGGCATGCAAAGAGCAGCTTCCAACTGAGCTCATGGCTAAGTTTCCCTCCTGATAGATGGGGAAATATTTCTGCACTGGGTGTGGGGAAAAGAGTTAGTTTTTAACTTTGATAAGCCTTCTACAGATGTTACCAAGTCACCTGGGTGATGACCTGGGGTGAGGTGAGGGGTCAAATGTATTTATAAAAGCCATATTTCAATTGGCAGGTGGCTGGGATGGCCTATCCTTGTCTTGTCTCACTCTACCAACAGGGAATCACTGACTGCTGTGTCTGAAGGAAATAAAACAGGTTCATTTCCTTGCACACTTCACAGAGGAGTAGAACTAGCAATGAACTCAAATATATGGCAGCAGGTGAGGAGCAGAAAAAAACTGTATTGAGGGATTTGAATTGCCTTGTAAATGGCACTAAGACCAGAATATTAATGTCTTGGCTGCCTCTCTGGGAATGGTCTAGTTAAAGGGCAGTACTATTAAGTCTGGGTATAATCCTCATGTGTGACAATGAGTTCACTCTTATCCTCATCACTGCTTCAGATCCTAACCTTACACAGGACTGGGACACTAAATTCTGACCACAGCCTGAGTCCCTAATTTTTTTAATTGATTTCAGAGAGAGGAGGAAGAGAGAGTTAGAAACATCAATGATGAGAGAGAATCATTGATCAGCTGCCTCCTCCATGCCCCCAACTGGGAATACAGCCTGCAACTGGGCATGTGCCCTGACTGGGAATTGAACTATGAATTCCTGGTTTTATAGGTTAATGCTCAATTGCTGAGCCAAATCAGACCGGCTTGAGTCCCTAATCTTGATAAGCTTAAATCTTGATAAGCTATTGTGATTTAAATATCACAATAGGGAATGGATACGGGTGGGAAGCATTAGTTTGCTCCATCCCAAGAGCAATAGAACTAATCCGAAGTAACATTTAGGGACAGTAGGTAGAATGTGTTATATTTGTATGTAAAGAACAGCAAAGAGAAAACTAGGGTTGTCTAAAGGAGAAAGAAGGCTTGCCTTGGAAATCTGACAGAAGTTGCTCTCACTGGCCCAGAGTTAGGCAGACTGCTGCTTTTGACTACTTGGCTAGATGCGTGGAATGCAATGTCAATGTGTGTACTCTAAGGCTCCCTGCCCCACAACACAGCAGAGGGAAAGAAAGTCACCGATTTCTACCACCTTGTCAGAGAGCCTCATTATAAGACAAAGGAAACCTTTACATGTTATGCCGGGAGCCGGTCCATGCTTGCTGTTTCAAGGGACCTGGCATATATGGCATACTGTTGTTAATATGTTTGCTCACCTTCTTGGCACTATGTGTTTTAACCAAGGTCTCTGAGAAAGGTTGTTTCCCCAGGTAGGGATTTTTCCCCTGAAGTTAGGGAGGGAATAAAACCTCTTAACTGCCAGGCGGGTAATTAATCACTTTAACTATCATGCTTAAGCTACATAATCTTTACTCCCTGGAATAGAGATAAGAAACGCCCTAACCTTTGGAATAGAGATTGATAGGACTGGAATCAACTGGTATAAATACAGATGTAACAAGACAGAACTTAGAAGACAGAACCTAGACACAGAACCTAGAGACAGAAGAACTTCGCTGGAGAGAACATGGCAAAAGATCCTGGACAGAAACTGGCCACAGAACCTAGAGACAGAACCTAGCAAGAGAACATGGCAAAAGATCCTGGCCACAGAACCTGGCTACAGAACCTGGATAGAACATGGCAAGAGAACCTGACTAGAACCTGGTGACTGAACCTGGCTGGAGAACCTAGCGAGGGAACATGGCTACAGAACCTGGCTGGAGAACCTACAGAACCTGGCTGGAGAACCTAGCAAGAGAACATGGACACAGAACCTGGCTGGAGATCCAAACCAGAACTTCGCTGGAGATCAAGACCAGAACTTGGCTGGAGATCCTGGCTAGAGATCCTGGCTAGGCTGCTGATCAACTGAACGCTGTCTCCGTGTCATTCCTTCTTCACCGACTCTGTCCACACCTTTGGGGACCCCTGGACCTGCTGGGGTTGGACCCCAGCAATGTTAGCCTAACTGAAGCGTAGTCTAGTAGTAAGAGGATTTGATTTTTTGAGAAACCTGGGTTCAACCCTGGTGTTTCAACTTCCTAGGTATAAGACCTTGGGCAAGACAATGTACACTCTCTGAGCCTCACATTCCCCATATACACAAAAGGATTCTAATGGTACTTATTTTATAGAACTAGTGTGAGAGTTAAATTTGACAATGTAGGTAAAGTATTGAGCACAGATCAGAGCACAAAACAATAACAGTTATTGTCATTGCTATTATTATTACCACCACTACTATAATACAGCTCTCATCAGTTTACCAAGAGAGTATAGGATAGCTATTATTAAGAGTTCAGGTTTGCCCCAGCTGGTATGGCTCAGTGGTTGACTGTCAACCTATGGACCAAGGGGTCACAGTTAGATTCCCTGTCAGGGCACATGCCCTGGCTGCTGGCTCCATCCCCAGTAGGGGGCGTGCAGGAGGCAGCCGGTCAATGATTTTTTCTTATCACTGATGTTTCTCTCTCTCTCTCTCTCTCTCTCTCTCTCTCTCTCTCTCTCTCTCTCTCTCTCTCTCCTCTTCCTCTATAAAATCAATAAAAATATACTTTTTTAAAAAAGTTCAGGTTTGGCAGCCAGAACTGAACTTCAAGATGTGTTCTAAGCTGTGTACCTTTGGGCAGTTTACTTACCCAGTCTGTATTTCACTTTTCTCTGTGCCTTTGTGGTGACAGTTTTTTCTGACCATGGGATTATGAAGATTAAATAAGCTAGCATATGTGAAACACTCAGAAATGGTGCCTTTCACATAGTAAGTGCCATGTAAATATTAGCTATTATTATCAGTATTTTGCTAAACATCTTGAGGGCTTGGCGCAGAGGTCCCAATGGTGCCTTCAGTTCACAGCATGTTCTCAGTCTGTGTTCCAAAACCCATTAAAGCTTCAGTTCACAAATGGAGGTTTGGAATACATCTGGTCATTAAGATTCTGTCAGCAAAGGCATGTGCCATCACACTTCAGAATCCAACCCTCTGTCTTCTCCCATTTATGAGTCACTGAGATACCATAGTTGCATCTGTCAGGACAGATTATGTTATGTCAACAGGACAATCCAACAATAACTACAACTGGCTGTGGCATGTAAGAAAATAACAAATAAGTTCCAGGAATTTGAAAAGATGGTTTTCTGAAGGGAGGGCAGGTGCTGAGCCTGGATGTGAAATGGGAACTGCTTACAAATTAGAAGATGGAAAAATTCCAGTTTTGGCCCTTATCCAACTTGGAAGTCCACACAATTTATATTTGGTACCTTCATTCTGTTCTCCCAATGACTGGATGGACTATTATGCTACTTCAGTTTGGTCTATCTTCCCTATAAGGGACCTTCTTTCCAGAATGTTCCCTCTCTACTCCCTCCTATCTTGCTCCTAACCCAAAATTCTACCTCTACATTATCTGACCTGGAATATACAAGTCTGATCTTATCTTAAGGCAATACTTTCATCAGGGGTATAATTCATTTTAAAAGCCTCTAGGAGCTTTAAACTAGGAAAATGTCTCTCTGAGATTAAAAACAAACAACACATATGTAATACCCTTTGTAATACTTTAAGCAATAAAAAAAATTAAAAATAAAAAAAAATAAAAAATAAAGCTAGAAGGAGAGATTAAAAACAAACAAACAAACAAAAACAGCAACAAGGAATATTTTGACATATGCAGATATTGAAAGAGATTAGACTAAGGGAGACCTTTGGTAGCACATATTGAATTCATTATTTTTTTAACAAATATGTACTGACACTATATGTTAATTCTTTTAAGGTACAAGAATGTCATCAATTAACAAAATAATAATAATAATAATAATAATAATAATAATAATAATAATAAGGTTCTTGAACTTAAGGAGTTTATGTTCTAGTAGGGAAGAAAATAACCAAGAAAAATATAATTTTAGATTATGTGAGCAATATGAAGGACATTTATTTAACAGGGTGATGGAATAAAGGGTAACAGGAATGAGAGTGATTGAAAATTTATATAGTATGCTAAGGGGACAGTTTCTTCGAGGTAATGACATTTCACTTGAGATTTGAATGGTGAGAAGGAGCCTGCCAGGCAGAGATCAGAATTATGGTAAAAATTACTCCAGGCAGGGAAAACAGAAAATTCATAGGCCAGGTAAGAAGAATAAATTTGAAATTTTAGAGGAACGGATAGGAAAACAATGTGGCTGAACTATAGGGAGTAGGATGTAAGAGTACAGAAGAGCCTGGAGCCAAGTAATATGATAGAACTCTAGGCAAAGAAAGGGGAATTTGGCGTTAATTCTAATAGTTAGACTTTGGAGGGTTTTAAACAAAAGGGTCACATAATCTGATTTACATTTTTGGAAAAATAAAACAATATGAGGTAAGAGACATAGGCAGGAGACAGTTCATACAGAAGCTTCAAGAATAAGGTGAATCACAATACATTAGTCCATGAATCTCACTTTCTTCAAAAGGAGAGTGGAAGAAAGCTCCTGAGAGTGTACACCAAGCATGTCAAACTCACAGCCTTCAGGCTACATGCAGCCCACAAGAAATATCTTTGTGGCCCAGTCAATATAACAGTATATAAGACTTTTATATAAAGAGTTTTTATAAAAATTTCATAACTTAATTTTTACAATATCCTGTTATACATAATTATTAATAACAAACTACAACATTTGCTAATGACTGATTACTATAATCGTGTTGCATTCATTTCCCTTATGCGCCTTACACACAGGTGCACCATTTATCTCCACTAATACTAGCAGTGGATATTTTAGCAGCTGATTGTCATGTCATTAGTCTTGGACTAACTTGTTTGGTGTGCACAACAGGAAATATTTCACTTTCAGAGAACAAGAAAAATGGGTTTATTGTGTTATGCTTATTAATTTGTGCAGTTATTCAGTGTCTGGTAAGTTAATATTCAAGAAAAAATATTAATTTTTGTTAAATGTTCTATTATTTTATGTTAATTTCAGCCCTTTGTATTCAGCATGTCTCTATGGCAATGAACTTACGTTTCTATGAAAATTGAAGCTTGTGTTTTTTTGCGACCCACATAAACTTAAACCTTGTTTATTTGGCCCA
This sequence comes from Myotis daubentonii, assembly GCF_963259705.1. NCBI lineage: Eukaryota > Metazoa > Chordata > Mammalia > Chiroptera > Vespertilionidae > Myotis > Myotis daubentonii. Next base: position 32,280,648 of record NC_081861.1, on the reverse strand, counting down.
TGTTAGCCTTTGAGTTTGACATGCTTGGTGTACACCATGCTTTTGAAAACTTTATCTTTTTTTTGTGGGCAAAGAACACCTAATTTACCTAAAAAAAACACTTATTTTCTTAAGTTACTAAGTACTCTCAAATGTCATAAATGGCTTCTTTCCACCCTTGCTGGTTTGGCTTAGTGGATAGAGCACTGGCCTGTGGACCAAAGGGTTCCAGATTTGAATTAGGTCAAGGGTACATACCTCGGTTGCAGGCTGCTCCCCAGCCCTGGCCCTGGATACAGCTTATGCAGGAGGCAACCAATCAGCGTGTTTCTCTCACATCACTGTTTCTCTCTGCCTTTCTCTTTCTCTTCCACTCTCTCTAAAATCAATGAAAAAATATCCTCATGTGAGGATTAAAGAAAAAAAAAGACTTCTTTCCTACAGAAAATTTTCTTTTGTTAATATGTGATATCCTTGTTATTTATGCAGTAAAGAACAAAATAACAGCATTTGAAATCTTTTCTAATTATTTCATACTAGAGGCCTGGCGCATGAAAATTCATGCACTGGAGGGGGGGGATCACTCAACCCGGCCTGCTCTCTCTCATAGTCCGGGAGCCCTCAGGGGTGGGAGGCAACCCGGTGATCAGGGAAAGGTGACACCCCCATCACACCTCTGCTGTTGCCACTGCCAGCAGCATAAGCCTCGGCTGGCCCTCCTGGTTACCTGCGCCTCGGGTGGCCCTGGGTGGCTGGGCAGCCACCACTCAAGGCTTGCCTGCGTCTCGGGCCAGCCCTGGGTGGCTAGGGACTGGGCAACTCTGGAGGCAGGGCTGAGGGGACTGGGCACCGCCATCTTGTGGCTGTGGGTGCCGCCATCTTTGAGGGCATGGCAGTCAATTAGAATATTCCCTCCTTATTGGCTATGGGTGCAGCCATCTTTGTGATGGTGTGAGGGTCAATTAGCATATTCCTTCTTTATTAGATAGGATAGAATAGTTGTTTTACTTTTCCATTTGAACTCATGTTACATCCAGTGTGGTCCATAGACCATTGCTACAGAATCACTGTGTGAGCCTATGAGAGAAGTAAATTCTTGGACCTACCCGCCCCCAGCCTACTAAGTGCAAAGCTCTGCAGATAGAATCATGTTACATGAATGTTCTAAAAGTTCTCCAACTGTTTCTGATGTACAATATAGTTTGGGAACCATTGTGCTACACTTTTAATATGCTTGCTCCTACTGTTTGTTGATTCTTTCTGGAATGCTATTTCTCTAAATCTCTGCAGAAATTCCATACACTGACAAAAAAGAAGAAAATCAGATAATGTATTGACTTTAATAATAATATACCAATATTGATTCATTAATTGCAACAAATGTGTCATGCTAATGTAAAAAATAGTGAAAAATTGATGTGAGGTATATGGGTATTTTCTATACTTATTAACAATTTATTGTAAATACAAAATTTTCTAAAGTTTTAAAAAAATTAAAGAATAAAATGACAAAATAAACATTTTAATCCTAATAAGTTGAGAGAAATAATCATCAAAAACCCTCATTAATGGAGATGCAGTTAAGAGTATATAGATTCATCAAGAGACAAATGGTAGGGGAGGGGGAGTTAGAGAGCAACTAAAGAACTTGTATGCATGCATATTAGCATAACCAATGGACACTGGGGCGGTGGGGGGGGTGAATTGGAGAAAAAGGAGATACGTGTAAAACTTTAGAGAATAAAAGAAAAAAAAAGAAATGCAAAAAAAGTAAAAAACAAAGAAAAGATTAAATATATTGCCAAAACAAAATGAGTATTGACATGCAAAATAATAGTAATAATATCTTTGGGGGAGGAGGTTAAAACATATATAGTATTAAAATGCACAATGATAATAACCCAAAGGTTGGTGTGGTAGATGCAGTTAAAATATCCTCAGGGCATTGTTTTGTCTATGAAATCAGAAATATAAAAATAAATTTAATCTTTAATTAGTCAAAGATGCATGTTATAATTTCTGTCATCACCATTAAAATAATAATAAAAATTAATAACCAATAAGCTAATAAAATGCAGGAATAAAATATTTGAAATATACTTAATCTAAAATAAGGCAATAACCCTGGCCAGTTTGACTCAATGGTTGAAACATCAGCCCACAGTCTCAAGGACCGCACGTTCCATTCCTGGTCAAGTACACATACCTTGGTTGCAGGTTCAAGCCCCAGCGAACAGGAGGCAACCAATCAATGTGTCTCTCTCACATCAATGTTTCTTTCACTCTCTCTCCACCTCCTCCCTCCCTTACACTCTAACAATGAATAAAAAAAATTCTCATGTGAGGATTAAAAAAATATAAAATAAGGTAATAAAGGAGAGCTAAGGGAGCATAGAATAGGTGGGGGCAAATCAAAGATAAAAAATAAACAACTAGCTAGAAGGTATACATAAAACTAAATAGATAAATAATTTCATTAAATATAAATGGCATAAACATGCCAACAAAATATATAGATGATCAAACTTGATTAAAAACTATGTGCTGCTTACAAGAGATGTGTACCTTAAATATAAGGACACAGAAAAGCTGAAAGTTAAAGGAAAGAATTATTGAAAGTAAAAGGATAGACAAGATATATTATGCTTCCATTAGACAAAGAGAACTGGTGTACTTCCAAAACAGAAAAAGTAGGCTTTAATGCAAGATACATGACTAATAATACATACACTATATTTTCATGAAACATTATATCAAGAAAATATAATGTTTCAGTTTATATACATAAAATGTAGCATCAAAATATGTGAAACAAAAATTAATAGAATTTAAAAGAGAAATAAATACCAAGGAATGTGAGGCTCATCGAACTTTCAAAAACAAATAATTGCATTTCAATACATTAGCAAAATCAAGGAAAATATAAAATAGAAAGACAAGTACCACATGAAATCACTTATAAGTGGAATCTAATGAACAAAATAAACTGTTGAACAAAACAGATACAGAGACCTTGAAGCATGCAACAGATTGACAAATTACAGAGGGGGCAGAAGTGGGAAGAGATTAACCAAAGAACTTATATGCATACTAGAGGCTCAGTGAATGAAATTCATGCATGGAAGGGGGAGGGGTGTCCATCAGCCTGGCATGCACCCTCTCCAATCTGGGACTCCTGCAAGATCAGGCCTAAACCGGCAGTTGGACATACCTCTCACAATCCGGGACTGCTGGCTCCTAACTGCTCACTTTCCTGCCTGCCTGATTGCCCCTAACCGCTTCTGCCTGACAGCCTGACTGACGCCTAACTGCTCCCTGCTGGCCCGATAACTCCCAACTGCCCTCCCCTACCGACTTGATCGCCCCCAACTACCCTCCCCTGAAGGCCTGGTCCTCCCCAACTGCCCTCCCCTGCCAGCCTGGTCACCCCTAACTGCCTTCCCCTGCAGGCCTGGTTGCCCCCAACTCCCTCCCCTGCCAGCCAGGTCGCACCCAACTGCCCTCCCCTGCCAGCCTGATTGCCTCCAATTGCCCTCGACTGTTGGCTTGTTTGCCCCTAACTGCCCTCCCCTGCTGGCCTGATTACCCACAACTGCCCTCCCCTGCCAGCCATCTTGTGGCAGCCATCTTGTGATGGCCATCTTTTGGTGGCTATTTTGTGGTGGCCATCTTGTGATGATGTCACACGTGATGCCACCTAGACTTTTATTATATAGGATATGCATAAACCATGGACAGACAATAGTGCAGTGAAGGCCTGGGGAAAAGGAGGGAGTTGGAGGGGGAAGACATCTGTAATACTTTCAACAATAAAAATAAATTTAAATAAATAAATTAAATTAAATAATCTCAATTGAAATAGATAAGTCATTTTATAAAATGTAGCATTCATTCATGATTTTAAAAAATAACTCTTATTAGTCTAATAATACAAAGAAACATCTTTAGCCTAACAAAAGACTTACATAAAACTTACAGCAAGATTAAAACATTAAGAAGTGCTTGTATTCAGGATTGTATTCAAGATGCTCATTGAAGCAAGAGGTCAAAGAAATAAAACAGTTTAAGGACTACAGAGGAAGAAATAAAACTTAATATTTTTATATGACAGAATTATATATATAAAAAATATAAAGGACTTTAAAAGTAAACTATGAAAATTAATAACTAGCACTATGACTAGATACAAGGTCCATATACACAGATCAATTGTGTTTCTATATAGTATCAACAAATAATAATACAGATTTTTAAAAGGCACCATTTACAAAAGCAACACCAAAAAAAGAAAAAACAAATACACAGGAATACATCTAACTAAATATATATACTAATCAGGAAATCCCTGTGGCATTATTGGTAGAAATTAAACTGAAATAAATGGAGAAAAACAACTGAGTTCATAGACTGAGATTCAGTATTTTAAAGATGTTGATGCTCCCAAATTTATCTAACTATAGATTTATTATAATTCCAATTAAAATGCTACTGTTTTGGTGGATATTAGCAGCATAATTACAACATTTAAGTGGAAATACAAGAAGCCAAGATTGGTCAAAGAAATTTTGGGGGGGGGGGAGTGGTGGAGAATTTACACTACCAAATCACCAGTACTTATCATGAAACCACAATAATTAAGACAGTGTGGTATTGGTACAAAGAAATCAATGGAGCTGAAACCGGTTTGGCTCGGTGGATAGAGCGTCGGCCTGTGGACTGAAAGGTCCCAGGTTTGATTCCGGTCAGGGGCATGTACTTGGGTTGCGGGCACGTCCCCAGTAGGGGATGTGCAGGAGGCAGCTGATCAATGTTTCTCTCTCATCGATGTTTCTAACTATCTCTCTCCCTTCCTCTCTGTGGAAAATCAATTAAATATTTTTTAAAAAAAGAAAAGAAATCAATGGAACATAAAGTGGAATCCAGATACAGGCTAGTATATATGTGAATACTTGATTAATGACAAATGTGGCACTGGATAGCAATGGGAAAATGAAGTGTTGGATCACTTAGATAACCAGAGGGGAAAAGTTAAACTTGACCTTTAACACATGCCATGTACAAAAATCATTTCAAAATAGATTTATAGACCAACACGTAAAAAAGAAACAACAAAACATCCAAAAACTAGCATAGGGCAATAGCTTTGAGACCTTGAGGAGTAAGGAAAGACTTTTAACCCAAAGGACAATACAATGAATGGGAGTTTATTTATTTATTTATGAATTCATTATCTTTATATTGTATCCAGTGTTCAGCACTCAAAGTCAAGTCTCTTTCCATCACCATTTAGTCTCCCTGTACCTTCGTCTACTTCTCCCCATCTGTCCTTTCCCTCATTCCCTTTGGTAATCAACATACTGTTGCGTATGTCTGTTTGTATTTTTGTTGTATTTTTTTCTTTGCTTAAATCCTTTACCTTTTTTACCCAGCCCTCCAACAACCCTCCTCTCTAACAGCTGTCAGAGTGTTCTATCTATGTTTTTGTTTCTATTGTGTTTGTTAGTTTATTTTGTTCATTAGATTCTATATATATAAGTAAAACTACATGGTATTTTTTTCTGACTAGCTTATTTCACTTAGCATAATACTCTCTAGGTCCACCCATGCTGTCACAAAAGGTAAGATTTTTTTTTATGGCTGAGTAGTATTCCATTGTATAAATATACCACATTTTTATCCACTAATCTACTAATGGGCACTTGGGTTGCTAATAAATCTTTGCTATTGTAAATAACTCTGCAATGAACATAGGAGTTCATATATTCTTTTGAATTAGTGTTTTCGGTTTCTTCAGATATATTCCCAGAAGTAGAATCACTGGGTCACAGACAGTTCCATGTTTGATTTTTTGAGGAAACTCAATACTGTTTTCCACAGTAGCTACACCAACATGCATTCCCATGAACTGCGGATAAGGGTTCCCTCTTCTCCACATCCTGGCTAAAATGTATTTGATTTATTGATGATAGCCATATTCCGACATGCATGAGGTGATATTTCATTGTGGTTTTATATCCTACTACATTGCCAAATTCATGCATTAAGTCTATTAGTTTTTTGATGGAGTCTTTAGGGTTTTGTATGTATAATATCATGTCGTCTGCAAATAAGGACAGTTTTACTTCATCTTTTCGAATTTGGATACCTTTTATTTCTTCTTCTTGTCTAATTGCAATGGCTAATACTTCCAGTATTATGTTGAACAGAAGTGGTGAGAGTGGGCATCCCTGTCTTGCTCCTGTTCTTAGGGGAAATGGTTTTAGTTTATGACCATTGAGTATGATGTTGGCTGTGGGCTTGTCATATATGGCTTTTATTATGTTGAGGTATGATCCTTCTACTCCCACCTTGCTGAGAGCTTTTATCAAAAATGGGTGTTGGATTTTGTCAAATGCTTTTTCTGCATCAATTGATATGACTATGTGTTTTTTTCCTTTCAATTTGTTTATGTGATTTATCACGTTTATTGATTTTCAGATATTGTACCATCCTTGCATCCCTGGGATAAATCCTACTTGGTCATGGTGTATAATCTTACCGATGTACCGCTGGATCCAATTTGCTAAGATTTTGTTGAGGATTTTGGCATCTATGTTCATGAGGGATATTGGCCTATAATTCTCTTTCATTGTGTTGTCTTTTTTTTATTGCTTAAAGTATTACAAAGGGTATTACATATGTGTCCTTTTTTTCCCCCCGCCCTTGACAGTCCCCTAGCCTCCCCTATCCCCCAGTGTCTTATGTCCATTGGTTATGCTTATATGCATGCATACAAGTTCTTAGGTTGATCTCTTACCCCCCTCACTCCTGCCCCTCAACCCTCCCAGGCCTTCCCGCTGCAGTTTGACAATCTGTTTGAGGCAGCTCTGCCTCTGTAGCTATTATTGTTCAAAAGTTTATAATGGTCTCTATTATCCATGAATGAGTGAGATCATGTGGTATTTTTCCTTCATTGACTGGCTTATTTCACTTAGCATAATGCTCTCCAGTTCCATCCATGCCGTTGCAAATGGTAAGAGTTCCTTCCTTTTTAGGGCAGAATAGTATTCCATCGTGTAGATGTACCACAGATTTCTAATCCATTCATCTACTGATGGGCACTTAGGCTGTTTCTAGATCTTAGCTATGGTGAATTGTGCTGCTATGAACATAGGGGTGCATATATCCTTTCTGATTGGTGTTTCTGGTTTCTTGGGATATATTCCTAGAAGTGGGATCACAGGGTCAAATGGGAGTTCCATTTGTAGTTTTTTGAGGAAACTCCATACTGTCTTCCATAGTGGCTGCACCAGTCTGCATTCCCACCAGCAGTGCACAAGTGTTCCTTTTTCTCCACATCCTCTCCAGCACTTGTCGTTTGTTGATTTGTTGATGATAGCCAGTCTGATAGGTGTGAGATGGTACCTCATTGTTGTTTTGATTTGCATCTCTCAGATGATTAGTGACTTTGAGCATGTTTTCATATGTCTCTTGGCTTTCTGAATGTCCTCTTTTGAAAGGTGTCTATCTAGGTCCTTTGCCCATTTTTTGATTGGATTGTTTAACTTCCTTTTGTTAAGTTGTATGAGTTCCCTATAAATTTTGGAGATTAGGCCCTTATCAGATATGACATTGGCAAATATGTTTTCCCACACAGTGGGTTTTCTTGTTGTTTTGTTTATGGTTTCTTTTGCTGTGCAGAAGCTTTTTATTTTGATTTAGTCCCATTCGTTCATTTTCTCTTTCGTTTCAAGTGCCCTAGGAGCTGTATCAGTGAAAAAATTTCTTCGGCATATGTCTGAGATTTTGTTGCTTTTGGATTCTTCTAGAATTTTTATGGTTTCCTGTCGTACATTTAAGTCCTTTATCCATTTTGAGTTTATTTTTGTGTATGGTGTAATTTTGTGGTCTAGTTTCATTTTCTTGCATATATCTGTCCAATTTTCCCAACACCATTTATTGAAGAGAGTATCTTGGCTCCATTGTATGTTCTTGCCTCCTTTGTCAAATATTAATTGAGCATATTGGTTTGGGCCGACTTCTGGGCTCTCTATTCTATTCCATTGATCTATATGCCTGTTCTTGTGCCAGTACCAGGCAGTTTTGAGAACAGTGGCTTTGTAATACATCTTGATATCTGGTATTGAGATCCCACCTACTTTGTTCTTTTTCAGGATCGCTGCAGCTATTCGGGGTCTTTTTTTTATTCCAGATGAATTTTTGGAGAGTTTGTTCTAGACTTGTGAAGTATGCCGTTGATATTTTAATGGGAAGTGCGTTGAATTTATACATTGCTTTGGGTAGTATGGTCATTTTAATGATGTTGATTCTACCAATCCATGAACATGGTATGTTCTTCCATCTGTTTATGTCTTCCTCTATATCTTTTTTCAACGTCCTGTAGTTTTCTGAGTAGAGGTCTTTTACCTCTTTAGTTAAGTTTATTCCTAGGTAGCTTAATTTTTTTGGTGCAATGGTAAACGGGATTGTTTTTATAATCTCTCTTTCTGAAAGTTCACTATTGGTGTATAGAAATGCCTCAGATTTCTTGGGGTTAATTTTGTATCCTGCTACATTGCCAAATTCATGTATTAAGTCTAGTAGCTTTTTGATGGAGTCTCTAGGGTTTTGTATGTATAATGTATAATATCATGTCCTCTGCAAATAAGGACAGTTTTACTTCCTCTTTTCCAATTTGGATGTCTTTTATTTCTTCTTCTTGCCTAATTTCAATGGCTAACACTTCCAGTACTATGTTGAACAGGAGTGGTGAGAGGGTACATCCCTGTCTTGTTCCTGTTCTTAGGGGAAATGGTGTTAGTTTTTGTCCATTGAGTATGATGTTGGCTGTGGGCCTGTCATACATGGCTTTTATTATGTTGAGGTATGATCCTTCTACTCCCACCTTACTGAGAGTTTTTATCAAAAATGGGTGTTGAATTTTGTCAAATGCTTTTTCTGCATCAATTGATATGACCATGTGTTTTTTTTCTTTCAATTTGTTTATGTGATGTATCACGTTTATTGATTTGCAGATATTGTACCATCCTTGCATCCCTGGGATAAATCCTACTGGGTCATGGTGTATGATCTTTCTGATGTACTGCTGGATCTGATTTGCGAAGATTTTGTTGAGGATTTTGGCATCTATGTTCATGAGGGATATTGGCCTGTCATGCTCTTTCATTGTGTTGTCTTTATCTGGTTTTGGTATTAGGGTGACGCTGGCTTCATAGAATGATCTTGGTAGTGTTCCTTCCTCTTGAATTTTTTGTAGTAGTCTGAGGAGGATAGGTTTTAGTTCTTCCTTGAATGTTTGGTAAAACTCCCCTGTGAAGCCATCTGGTCCTGGGCTTTTGTTTGATGGAAGCTTTTTGATGACTGCTTCAATTTCTTCCATAGTTATTGGCCTATTGAGATTTTTAGATTCTTCCTGATTGAGTTTGGAATGTTGTATTTTTCTAGGAATTTGTCCATTTCCTGCAGGTTGTCTAGTTTGTTGGAGTAGAGTTGTCCATAGTATTTTTTTAACAACCATTTGTATTTCTGTGGGGTCTGTTGTTATTTCGCCTCTATCATTTCTGATTTTATCTGGGTCCTCTCTCTTTGCTTCTTGGTGAGCTTGGCTCCAGGTTTGTCAATCTTGTTTATCCTTTCAAAGAACCAGCTCTTGGTTTCATTGATTTTCTGTATTGTTTTTTTGGTCTCCATGTCATTTATTTCTGCTCTAATCTTTATTATCTCCTTCCTTCTGCTCACTCTGGGGTTTTCTTGTTGCTCTCTTTCTAATTCTTTGAGATGACGAGTTAGATGATTTACTACCATTTTTTCTTGTTTGTTGAGGTAGGCCTGTAGGACTATAAACTTCCCGCTCAGGACTGCTTTCATTGTGTCCCATAGGTTTTGGATTGTTGTGTTTTCGTTGTCATTAGTTTCCAGGATGTTTTTAATTTCTTCTTTGATCTAATTGGTAACCCAATCAATATTTAATAACATGCTATTCAGCTTCCAAGTGTTTGAGTATTTTGGGTTGTTTTTATTGTAGTTTATTTCTAATATTATGCCTTCGTGGTCCAAGAAGATGCTTGATATGATTTCAATCTTCTTGAATTTGGGGAGACTTTGTTTGTGACCCAATATGTGGTCTATTTTTGAAGATGTCCAATGAGCATTTGAGAAGAATGTATATTCTGTGGCTTTGGGGTGAAGTGTTCTGAAGATGTCATTTAAGTCCATCTGATCTAGTGAGTCATTTAGGATTGTTGTTTCTTTGCTGATTGTTTGTCTAGAGGATTTATCCAGTGATGTCAGTGGTGTATTAACGTCCCCTACTATAATTGTATTGTCGATCTCTCCTTTGATATCTTCCAGGTGTTTTTTTATGTATGTGGGTGCTCCTGCATTGGGTGCATATATGTTTATCACGGTTATATCTTCTTGTATTGATCCCTTTAGTATTATGAAGTGGCCTTCCTTATCTCTTGTTATGGCCTCCACTTTGAGGTCTATTTTGTCCGATATAAGTATTAATACCCCAGCTTTCTTTTCATTTCCATTTGCCTGAAAGATATTTTCCATCCTTTCACTTTCAGTCTGTGTGAGTCCCTTCTTCTGAGGTGGGTCTCTTGTAGACAGCAAATGTATGGGTCATGTTTTTTTATCCATTCAGCCACTCGATGTCTTTTGGTTGGAGCATTTAGTCTGTTTACGTTTAAAGTTATTATTGAAAGGTACTTGTTTGTAGCCATTTCTTTTTTTGTGTGGTTGTTTTCTTTCTGAGCTTTTTATTTCTTCTTTTTACACCAGTCCCTTTAGCATTTCTTGCATTGCTGGCTTGGTGGTGATAAACTCCCTTAGCCATTTTTTGTCTGTGAAGCTTCTTATTTCCCCTTCATTTTGAATGATAGCCCTGCTGGATAGAGTATTCTTGGATTCAGTGCTTTGCTTTGCATCACTTTGTAAATTTCCATCCATTCTTTTCTGGCCTGATGTGTTTCTGTTGAGAAATCATTTGATAATCTAATGGGAGATCCCTTGTATGTAACTTTCCGTCTCTCTCTTGCAGCTTGTAAGATTCTCTCTTTGCCCTGAACATTTGCCATGGTAATTATGATATGTCCTGGTGTGGGTCTTTTTGGGTTCACCTTGTTTGGGACTCTCTGTGCTTGTGTGACTTTTTTCTTCCCCACCTCAGGGAAGTTTTCTGATATTATTTCTTCGAATAGGTTTTCTAATCCTTGTTCCTCTTTTTGTTGTTCTGGCACCCCTATTATCCGTATGTTGTTTCATTTCATGTTGTCCCAAAGCTGCCTTAGGCTCTCTTCCTGTCTTTTAATTTTTTTCTCCAATTGCAGTACATTTTGGGTGTGTTTTGCTTCCTTGTCTTCTAATTCACTAATTCGGTCCTCCGCTTCTTCTAGTTTACTGTTGATACTTTCAATGGTGTTTTTTATCGCAGCTATATCTCTCTTAATTTCTTCTTCGGTCTTACATAAGTTATTGATTTTTTTCATCTGTTTCTTCTTGCTTCTTTCATAAGTTGTTGATTTTTTCCTCCATCCAGTTTATGTACTCTAGGGTCCTTATTCTGAATTCTTTTTCTGTCATGTTGAGTGCCTCTATATCACTTAGCTGCTTTTTTGGCGAGTCCTCCTTTTCTTTCCTTTGAGGGTTTCTTTGTGTACCCATGTTTGATCTCACTGACATATCTAGATGTTGAGTCGTTCCGTGGCTGCTCCTTGGGTAGCAGAGGCTCCTCGGGCTGTGCTTGCTCCTCGGTGGTTGCAGTAGCAGCTGCTCCTCAGTTGGCAGCAGCTCCTCTGGTGGGTGCTGTTCACAGCTGTGGTGGCTCTTCTGGCTGGTTGGGGGAGGCTTCACGTACAGCTGCTGTTCCTCAGACAGAGGGTGTGGTGATCAGGAGGCTGTTGTTGCTTGGATCTTTCTGTGAGAAGCAGGACTCCACCCAGTCGCGCTTTCCCAGATCTGGTGTCTCTGGGTTAGCCATCGATCTCTGGATGCCGGGTCTTTGGATGTACAGTATACGTTTCCAAAAAACAGCCACTCAAGATGTCGCGGTCTCCGCAGCTGAGCCGGTGCTCCAGGACAGATTTCAGCCACAGTCTCCAACTTTCAATCTGCTTTCTCAAGGATTCCTCCGCTGTTCCCGGCTGCAAACTGTCTCTCAGCTGAATATCCTCTGCTTATTCTGGCTGTATGTTACCCGCTTCAGCTACTCACCCTAACAGCTCCGGAACAAGGCATGGGACACGTCCATCGATACTTCCACCATCCATCTGAGTCCTCATTGTGGTTTTAATTTGCATTTCTCTGGTGATTAGTGCCAATGAGCTTTTTTTTTTTTTTTTCATACATCTCTAGGCCATCTGCATGCCTTCTATGGAGAAGTGTCTATCCAGGTCCTTATCCCATTTTTTAGTTAGATTTTTTTTCTCTTGGTATTGAATTGTATAAGTTCTTCATAATTTTTTTATATTAACCTCTTATCAGATGTATCATTAGCACATATTTAAATTAGTAATTTCTGTTCAAAAGGAATAACCATTAAGTGAATATGCAGGCCACTAAATGTTGCTTTTGCAATATTTAACTGGTAAAGGATGTATATCCATAATACAAATATATTATCAAAATATTGAATGAAATAATTCATTTTCAAAAGTGTACAAATGATATGATTAAAATTTTATAAAATTCAAAATAAGTAAGTCTAATCTATGGAGTTAGAAATCAGGAAAATAGTTACCTTTAGGGAAGTGAGATGAGCATAATGCCCATAGGATTAAAGAGAGTTTCTGGGAGCTTGTAATGTCATCTTTACTGATCTATGTAATAGTCATAACAGGCATTTCCACTTTGTGCTTATCCATTGTCATTTTTCATGTCTGGGTCAGAAAGTCACTTCAAATCACATTGGAACTGCTAATAGCTTGTTGGTTGACTCAGGAACCTCACTACCATGACCATCTCTATTAGAAGCTTGACATAATGATTAGCACAAAGCTTAACATTCAAAGGGTGAATGACTTTTTGCTGACATGAATGAGAGAAAATGAGAGTAGTAGAGCAAATGACACCAAAACAGTATGAATCTGTGAAGCAAAGAATGCATCATTTAATACAACACTATTTGAGAACAAATTGTCAAAAAGCATAGGAGGCCAAAACTTTGAACAGCCATACCCAATGCATAATGTCTGCTCATCTATCACATAGGATCATAAACAAAAGAAGTGAGAAGGACTTCTGGTCAAGATAGAGGCATTTATAATAATGAAAGCATAATATGCAAATCAACCCCAACGGCCAAACAGCGGAACGACTATCCAGATGACCATGCTATGACACCCACTGGTGGCAGGCCAGCCAAGGTGGGTGCAATACGATTGGTCGGGGACCCCGCCATCTCCCCATGATTGCCTCACAGAGGGAGGCCCAGGTCACCAGCTGACAGGCCGATCAATCGGAGGGTTCCACGATCGCCCCACAGAGGGAGGCCCAGGCTACCTGATTGGCAGCACAGTAGCAGGTGGGCGGGGCCTCCCTCTGCGGGGTGATTGATCACAGGGCTCCAGGATTGTGAAAGGGCGAAGGCTGGGCTAAGTGACCCTCCCAGTGCATGAATTTCATGCACCGGGCCTCTAGTAGGTAAACATGGTACCTGAATCTTCTCATAACCATATTAAAAATGGAAATAAAGCCCTGACTGGTTTGGCTCAGTGGATGGAGCATCAGCCTTCAGACTGAGGGGTCCCGGGTTTGATTCCGGTCAAGGGCATGTACCTTGGATGTGGATGCATCCCCAGTAGGGGGTGTGCAGGAGGCAGCTGATCGATGTTTCTCTCTCATCGATGTTTCTAACTCTCTATCCCTCTCCCTTCTTCTCTGTAAAAAAAATCTATAAAAATATATATTAAAAAAATGCAAGTAAACTACAGAACAACCATTATTCAAAACCATCTGAAATCTAACTGAATAGAAATCCTACAACTAGGGAATTAAAGAAAAAGCCATAGCAATTCTGGTAGGAGAGGCAGAGACACAGCACGGGCTGGTTCCACAGCCACATATGGCAGTTTAAAATCAGAAGGGATATCTTGCCTGCTGAGGTCCCCATGAGGAACCAGGGGTACTAGCTATATAACAGGCCCCCAAGGCCAGGGTTTCAGTGCCAGCAAGAAAAGTCCCCATAACTTCTGGCTGTAAAAATTAGCAATAATTGAGGCTGAGGGAGACAGAGACTGCTGGAGTCCCAGGCAGTTCCCCTTAAAGGGCTCTCACATGGACTTACTTGGACACTCCCTCTGTGCTCCATTGCTGGAGCAGCAGCTTTAAATGAACCAGGGACATATAGGGAGAAACTAAATTGTCTATCATCATGGTGAGAACTGGGGGGGGGGCAGCTTTCTGACAGACAAAAGAGCTGGCAGAGGCCATTGTTCCTTTTCTCAGACTCCACCCAAAGAGCCAACATTCAGGTGCCATACCTGAGACTCCATCAACATGGCTAACACTGTTACTCTGCCCTGGTGATTACCTGAGAACCCTATTACACCCAACTTGTGGGCTCCTCCAAGTTGTTTCCAGTGACTTTTTCATACAACTGGCTTCTCTTGACTCATGCTTCAGACATTCCTATAGTCTCAAATAAGTAGCATCTGGCCTCAGCATACCCATACCTATTGCTAAGTGGCCCCAGGCCCAGCACTAGCAGCAGATCACCTTGGTTCACAGCTTGGCCTCTCCTGGGCACCTCTATGCCCATCACAAGAAGCAACCATCTGCAGATTGCTCTGCAGATTTCTCTGCAGCTTGTTCCAAGTGACCCTAAGTAGGGCACAAGTGGTGACTGATTTTGTAGCTCCCTGAAGGCCTGAGAGTCAGTGCACCTGGTGGACAGTTTTGAATCATGCTGGGTTGCAATCCTACCATCTGCATGAGTGACACATTCAAGGGGTTTATTTGGTGAGTACCAAAGCCCCCTGAAGCAAGACCTGCTCTTTTGGGCTGACCCCTGTACAGCAGCTCCTCCACTGTAGTTTCAGCCAGTCCTTGTAGCTGATTGGCCTGTGGGTCAATCACTCCCAGTGATGCCAACAACAATCAAGGCTCAACTGCAACAGGACAGTTCATATAGCCCCCACAAGGTGCACCTGAAGTGCCCATTTTGAGTGACAGCAGAGAATGAGCCATAGGGCCCTACAGGACACCTCCTATACACGGCCATTCTTCCAAGTCCATGAGACATAGTAGCTCTATTAATACAGAGAAATATACACAGGGCAGTGGCCAAAACAATGCTTACAAAGATAGTCAAGGAACTTAGTGAGAACTTTAACAGAAGGAAAGACATAGAAATCATAAAAAAAAACCTGTAAAGAATAACTTACAGGGTATCAACAGCAGAGTAGATGAAACTGAGAATCAAATGAGTGATTTGAAATATAAGGGAGCAAAAAACACCCAATAAGAACAGCAAAAAGAAAAAAGAATCCAAATAAATGAGGACACTGTAAGGAGCTACTGGGATGATTTCAAATGTGCAAACATTTGCATCATTGGAGGGCTGGAAGGAGGAGAGAGAAAGCAAGAAATTAAAAAACTATTTGAAAAAATAATGACATTAAAGTTCTCTTACCTAATGAAATAAATAGACATGTAAGTCCAGGAAGCACAGAATCACAAACAAGATGAATCCAAAGAGACCCACACCAAGACATATTATAATTAAAATGCAAAAGTTCAAAGATAAAGAGACTCTTAAAAGCAGCAAGAGAAAAACAATCAGTTACCTACAAGGGAACTCCCATAGACTGTCAGCTGATTTTTCAACAGAAACTTTTCAGGCCAGAAGGCACTGGCATGAAATATTCAAAGTGATGAAAACCAAGGACCTACAATCAAGAGTACTTTACCAGCAAAACTATCACTTAAATTTGAGGACAAATGAAGAGCTTCCCGGATAAGAAAAAGCTAAAGGAGTTCATCACTACCAAACCAGTGTTACATAAAATGTTAAAGGGTCTTCTTTAAGAAAAAAAATAAAATAAAAACATGAAAATAAAATAGCAATAAATACATACTAGTATCTATTAACAATTGAATCTAAAAATCAAAAATAAATGAACAAGCGGAACAGAAACAGACGTGGAGATAGAATATTTTGATGGCTGACAGATGGGGGGTGGGGGGTTGGGGAGATGGATGAAAGGGCTGAATAAATTGAGAAGTACAAATTGATAGATATTGAATAGTCATGTGGATCTAAAGTACAACATAGGAAATACCAGTATACTCAATAATATTCTAATAACTATGTAAGGTTTCAGATGGGTATGAGATTTATCAGGATGATTACTTAGTAAGTTATGTAATATCTAACATTGTATGTCAACTATAATTTTAAAAATGGTTAAACAAATAAGAAAAAGAAGAAGATTGTACATAAGAACATTCTTCAGATTTTTTGTTATATTTTTAAGACATTTTTTTTTAAACCCAGGAATAAACACATATCCCCTTCCTTACAATTCCAATTTTAGTATCTCTGTTTCTTCTCTGACAAGACAAAACAGTTAAGGTCATATAAGCTTTTCCTTGAAGCCAATGAAATCTAAGCAGGAAAGTTCCAGGCAGGAAAAAATCTAGTCCAGTGGTTCTCAGAAACATCAGTATGAATTATAACCACATGGAGATGTTTGTTAAAGCACAGATTCTCAGGCCTTTCCACTGGAGAGTTTATATTTTAAAAATATCATAGGAGATTTTGCTGTAGGTGGTTTATGGGAAGAAATACTGATCTCATTCAAGACCCTGCCTCCCTTCAGGATTATTGTATTAGCATGTCATATATATTAACTCTGAGCCTATTTAAAAAATATGCTGCTGTAAAAAAGAAGGAACTCTTACCATTTGCAATGGCATGGATGGAACTGGAGAGCATTATGCTAAGTGAAATAAGCCAGTCAATGAAGGAAAAATACCACATGATCTCACTCATTCATGGATAATAAAGACCATTATAAACTTATGAACAAAAATAGATACAGAGGCAGAGCTGCCTCAAACAGACTGTCAAACTGCAGCGGGAAGGCCAGGGAGGGGAGGGGGGCAGAAGGGGTGGTAAGAGATCAACTGAAGGACTTATATGCATGCATATAAGCATAACCAATGGACATACGACACTGGGGGGTAGGGGAGGCCAGGGGATTGTCAAGGGCGGGGGAAAAAAAGGAGACATATCTAACACCCTTTGTAATACTTTAAGCAATAAAACTAAATATATATATTCAAAACAGAAAAAAGTCTATAAAATTTACCAGGTATTATAATAATTACCTATTTTTAAAAACTTGCACTTTTATTTTATTTTTTTGAAATAGAATACCATTGTAACATGCACTAAGGGAACCGGCTATTAAAAAAAAAAAAAAAACAACCCATGATGAATCCTTCTATAAAGTGAAAAAATATCCCTTGATTTATTTGTTGCATAAATACAGATTTTCATATCTGAGTTTACCTGCTGGGAAGAAATGTTCTCCCTATTGTCTGGGTCCTCTGTTCAATATGTGACCTTCTTACCATTCTGTGATTTATGTGGAACTATTCAGAGAAGCAAAGGAGTAGAGATGCATGTTAACTAGAGTGATTGGGTTGAAATGCTGCCAGGGGCCAGCAGGACAAGAGATAAAAGGAGCTCAGGCCTCTGTATGGAAGGAAAACTAAAGTAAAAGGGAGGAGTTAAAAACTAAGAGAAGGACTATGTAACACTGAGAACTGTGACGAGATATATCCATGAAGCTCAAGAACCTTAGGCTTGAGGTGTTGCTTTTTGCATGTTGAAGAAGTTAAGGGCAAGACAGTCACCAGTTCTTTCAATGGTAAAGTTAATAGGGAAATCTCTAACCTGATTTTGGGTGTGATCATAGAGAAACTAGGAAGTGAGGACTTGTTAGAGAACCAGGAAGGGAAGGATGTAGGCCAGAAAGGAACTATATTTGGAGGCTACTTCAAGGCCACAGTATCAAGGTTATTCGTATGTCGCATCAATTTCCTCTTTAATACTCTGTGCCTTGTGATGATCTCAGACTACAGTAAATTAGAATCATTAAGTTCAATAAAAACAGCCAAAATTGGTGGTACCAAACTACTGGGGACTGAATGGATGCCCTATCTCTCAGATTCCAGCCCTAAAGGAAGCCCTAATGATTAAGTCATAGCAGCAAAAGCAAGATATGAATCATATAGTATACGTATTAAATTGAATAAAAATCCAACATCATGGCAAGGAAGATCCTATTATCTATCATAAAACCTGTGGTATTGGTGGAGGTGGATAAGCACAATAAATGAGATGACATAGGATTCCAGGGATAAAGTGTAACACACAGCAAATTCATAAAATTGTTACTTCTCTTCCTCTTAATCCCTTAAACAATGTAAACTTATTTTCAACAGGACCTCCTTTTTTCTTCAACATGAAATAATATGGTGGGCCATGGTCCACTTTGGCACAAAGTCAATTCAACAAAATATGTCTGTACACCTAATATCTGTCCCGTACTATGAAGGACACAAAGATATATCCAACACAACTTCTATCTTAGATGAGATACTAATCCATAAATGAAACAAGATGTGTATAAATTACTTCAATTTGAGTAAAAAATCAAAACACCATGAAATTCTATTAAATTACAGGAAACCTACCAGTTATTTTTAATTACACACAAGAGTTAATCAGAAAAAGAAATGCATAATTAATAGAATTATATTTTTTCTTAAATAATAGCAGCATTTCAAACAAATCTATCTGAGAGACAGCTGGAGTCCCATCTCACATTGCCAAGTACACTCATGGTCAGGGGAGTATATAAAACAAGGAACAAATATTTTAGGATGGCATTAAAGATTAAAATTATCTTAAACTCAAATGCCAAACTGTCCATCACTCACATTTAGGTGAAAGTAAAGGCAGGGTCTAAGAAATGAGCTCCTCAAGTATAGCTATATCTTTAATTTCCCCCTTGGCAAGTCTTCCTGTCCCATGAAATCACATGATATAGCAGGACTCCAAAGTCTGCATAGATCAAAAGTGCTTTTCTTCCTAGAAATGCCATAATGTCCCAGAGTCCATTCTACCAGTGATTTAGCCCCTGATGAGTTCTCCAAAGGCTCTGTTGTTCCCTTTTTTGTCAACCTTGGGGATTTTCCATGACCTCCAAACAGCTTGAATAATTTTTCAATAAATAGTGTCGATCCAACATCCTTGATGTTTTCTGACTTTTTTGGAACAAACTTATATATTTGGAATTCATACTATCTTTTAGAGTTAATAAATTCAGCTGTTAATGCAGTAATTTTAAAATTTTATTCTAGGAATTAAAATTATTCTTCACTCCCAATGGTCAAGAAATTGAATAAGTAAAAGAGATTAAAGTGAATGTGAACAGCCCTGTTGCTTCAGCATCGGTCTTCTCCCCAGTCCCTTGGGGACTCCTTGAGGGGCTTTGCAGAATCCTCAGAGAGAAGGTATGCTTTTAAACCATTATTATACCAGAATGAAGTGTTATTTTAATAACTAAACAGATTCCCTCCAAAAATAAATAATATTTTAATGAAATATCTTAATGGTAAGTTAAGTAAAAAAGGTAAAACCAATAAGGCCTGGATTGAAAAAAAAATAGTTTAAAAAGAAAGCAAGTTAAACTTCCATGCATTAAAATTGATAAAAGTTTGTGATGGGAAGGAGAGGAAAAAGGCTATTTGTGATACTGTGATATTTGTGATGCTGTGACATTTGCCCACATACAAAAGCTTATGTAGGTGAGCATTTGTTGTGGAAATAAAAGAAACGTGACTGGGCTCCCAGCTCTGGATTGGCGTGGAACAAAGGAAAGTACAGTGAGAAAGAGGCCAGTGAGAATGAGAAATCAGTGGAAAGAAAAATTCAGAACTAGAAGTGATAATAAAATGTAAGTCCCTGTAGAGAGAACCAAGATGGTGGCATAGGCAAACTACTTGCTGCCTCCCACAACCACAGCAAAATTACAGCTAAAATACAGAACAACTATCATCCAGTACTGCTGGAAAGCTGGCTGAGTGGAAGTACTACAACTTGAGAGGTAAAGAAGAAAGTACATGGAGACTAGCAGGAGTTGCAGAGGCACAGAACGGGCTGGTCAGGCACCCGGGTGTGCCACTTTTTTAATTGGGATCACCTCTGTGGAGGCCACCTGGAGGAGGGAGCGGTGCCAGCCCCACACCACACCCCCAGCCCAGGGTCCCAGAGCTGACGAAAGAAGTCCCTATGGGAAGTAAGAACTACAGACTGGAAAAACCAGTGTGGATTGGGGTTGAGTGACACACAGGCTGCTGGAGACCCAGCTGCTCCTCTTAAAAGGCTGGAACCATGAACTGAATTTACAAGCTCCTACTTCCTCTGAACTCCAGTGCTGAGCTAGGCTCTGGGGGACCCAAACACATACTGGGAGAAACTGGACTGTCTGGCATTGGGGCAGGAACTCGAGGGCAACTTTCTTCCAGAAGGAGGTAGTCACAGCAGTCATTGTTCCTGTGCTGGAACCTCCTCAGTGCAGGACTGACTGGCAGCCATTTCTGTTTGCTCCACTCTGGTGATTTCCTGAAACCCCGCCTCACCCAATTTACACCCCCACCCAAGCTGTGCACAGCTGCTTTTGCATACGAATGGCCTGTCGTTAATCAGGCTAAAACTCTGTCAAACAAGCTGCAGCTGGGTCAGGAAGCCCCAAACCTATCAATAAAAGGCCCAAGACATGACACTAGCACCAGCCTGCCTTGCTTCACAGCTGAGCCTCACCTAGGCACTTCCAAACCCGATACAAAGAGGAGGAATCTGCAGATCTCTCAGTAGCTCCTGCTGGGTGGCCCCAGGAACTGGCTGACTTTGCACCTCTCTGGAGACCCAAGAGCCAGTGTACTCAGTGGTCAGGATGAAACCATACCAGATTACAACCCTTCACATCCATAAGTGACACACTCAAGGGGAAAACTCAGTGAGCACCAAAGCTCCACTGAAGCAAGTCCTGCCCCATAAGGATGTCTCCTGCACAGCAGCTCTCCTGCTGTAGTAGCAATGGTCCCCACAGGCAATTGGCCTGGAGGTCAATTCCTCCCAGTGACACCAACAGCAATCAAGGCTCAACTACAACAAAACTATGCACACAGCCCACAAAGGGGTGTGCCAAGAGCGTCCACTTCAGGTGATTAGGGAGGCTGAGCCACTGAACCTATAGGACACCTACTACACAAGGCCACGCTATCAACTCAAGGAGACTTAGCAGATACCCAATATACAAAGACACAAAGAAACATGTCACAAATAAAAGAAACAGAAGAAAGCAAACTACTGGATATAGAGTTCAAAACCACAGTTATAAGGTTACTCAAAAATCTTCTAGAAACCTCTGAGGAACTTAGTGAGAATTTCAAGGATCTTAGTGAGAATGCCAAAAAAAAATGGAAAAGGACCAGTCAGAAATTAAGCATACACTGACTGAAATAAAGAATAATATACAGGGATTCAACAGTAGACCAGAGAATCCCAAGAATCAAATCAATGATTTGAAATATGAGGAAGCAAAAAACACCCAACAAGAAGAACAAAAAGAAAAAAGGATTCCAAAAATATGAAGATAGTGTAAGGAGCCTCTAGTCCAAGTTCAAGCATAGCAACCTCTGAATTATGGGGGTACCACAAGAAGAGAGAGAGCAAGATACTGAAAACCTATTTGAATAATGACAGAAAACTTCCCCTATCTGGTGAAAGAAATAAACTTACAAGTCCAGGAATCACAGAGAACCCCAAACAAGAGTAATTCATAGAGGACCATACCAAGACACGTCATAATTAAAATGCCAAGGGCAAAAGACAAAGAGAGAATCTTAAAAGCAGCAAGAGAAAAACAGTTACCTACAAGGGAGTGCCCATATGACTGTCAGCTGATTTCTCAACAGAAACTATGCAGGCCAGAAGGGAGTGGCAAGAAATATTCAAAGTGATGAATAGCAAGAACCTACAACCAAGATTACTCTACCCAGCAAAGCTATCATTTAGAATTGAAGGTCAGATAAAGAGTTTCACAGACAAGAAAAAGCTAAAGGAGTTCATCACCACCAAACCAGTATTATATGAAATGCTGAAGGATATTCTTTAAGAAGAGGAAGAAGAAGAAAAAGGTAAAGATAAAAAATATGAACAACAAAATGGCAACAAATATATACCTATCAATAATTAGATCTAAAAATCAAATTAATAAAAAATCTGATGAACAGAATAAACTGGTGAATGGAATAGAATCAGGGGCATGGCAATGGAACAGACTGATGATTCTCAGACGGAAGGGGTGTGGAGGTGTGGGAAAAGATTAGACAAAGATCTTATATGCATGTATGCTTTATCTATTGACACAGACAATAGGGTGGTGAGGGCCTGGGGTGGGGTGGAAACCCGGTGGAGGGGAGCTATGGGGGGTGGGGGGAGAGGGACATCTTTATAATATGAACAGTAAATATTAATTAAAAATAATAATAATAAAAACGTAAGTCCCTTTTAATTTACAGGGGAAAAGGGTGAGCAATGAACTTCTAAGAGAATGTGAGAGAATATGTACCTGGACACATTCCAAAACCTTGACATAATTGAGCACAGCTTAGATTTAGGTCCAAAAACCTTCTATTTAGCAGATGAGGGGACTGTGCCATTTCTCTGTGTTTGAGGTTGGAATGAAAAATAACTGAAAAGTTTATTCTATTCTCTCTAATTCTCCTCCCAAGTCCTTACCTCTTATAGATAGAGAGGGGGAGAGGAAAAGAGGAAAAAAAGAGAGAAATGGAGATAGCGATTGACTCTGGGGGTTTCCCTAACACTCCCCAGCGGGGGAAAGTGGAAAAAATGGAGAGAATAAAGTACAAACAAGAGGTAGGGGAATAGTAAGGATTTTTTAAAAAATTTTGTAAGGATTTAAAAACAGAAAAAAAAGAGGTATGACATCAAGTAAGATAAGTAGAAGACTAGGAGAAGAGAGAAAAAAAAAATAAGAATTTTCTATCCAAGTCAGGAAAGCCCATTCCAAAACCCAAAATTCAAATTTTCAGTGTGGACCACATATGTATGCCCTTGTTTATGTACCCTAGTTGTTTTTACTTCCAGAAGCAGACTATTATCTTTAGAATGGGATTTTACAGAAATATCTTCCATTTCTCTTGGATCCTACAGATCATATTCCAGTGCTCTACACAAATGATACTCAGTAAATGCTGGTTAAATGGGGAGGAGGGAGGATAACACCTTGGTTCCACCTGTCTGTGTCCAGGTACATGTTTTCTCACCCCTTTTATCCTATAGGAGAACTGAACTACCTATAAATCCCTTAAAACACTGTGCTTTTTCGAATATCCATGAGTTTGCACATTCTAGGTTTCCCTGACATAAATGTCCTTCTCCAATTTGTGTATCTGCCAAATTCCTAACTCTGCACATTATACCCACTTCTATTATTTTATTCATCATCAAACACATTCTGTATCTGTCTATATGTTTGCTTTACCAACTGAACTATGAGATTTATGAAGATAGGTCCCATGTCCTTCTCAGCCATCGCAGTAATCCCAGCACTTCATTCGTCATTCAACAAATGTTTTTAATTATGTATATCTATCATCATGGCTAATCTGTGAACTCCTTGAGAATAGTGACTCTATTATTACCACCTCTAGATGACTGGGACCCAGCACAGACCCTGGAACATACCAGGAATATGTCAGTTGAATTGGTTTAACATAATTGTAAAACACTGCCAACTTCTGACAATAACCTGAATGTCTTATACATAAAAGACCAGCAAGTACAATGATTTTAAAACAACCTTTAGGCAATTCTAAAATGCAGCTGGTTTCACAGAAATATTATTTTCTGTTTCTGAATCTTAACATTATAAGATTTTCTATTATTGCTCATTAAAGAGATCAGGCTAGTAATTTCCAATCTGTACTTCTCAATCCCTTCACCTTTTTCATCCAGTCCCCCAATATCCCTCCCCTCTGACAACCATCAATCTATTATTTGTATCTATGAGTCTATTTCTATTTTGTTTGTTCATGGGGATGTAAGGTACAGCACAGTAAATACAGTCAGTAATATTGTAATAAATATGTGTGGTGCCTGTTGGAAACTGAAAATACCAGGGAGATCACTTTGTAAAGTATATGATTGTCTAATAACTATGCTGTATACCAGAAATTAATAGAAAATAATATTGAATGTAAACTTTAATTTTAAAAAAATTGTTTAGAAAAAATAAAGTGAGTCTCTGTAGACAGCAAAAAGAAACATCGGCTGGTGAAATAGTTAAAAGTAAAAGGTACCAGAATCAGAAAATTATGGTTCCATCCTGGTTCTTTCCAACCTGGTGCCTATTACTTGGGTGACCTTGGGCAAGTCACTTGATCTCTCTGAGGATCAACTTTATCACATATACAATGTGAAGAAAAACAATTCTGATTTCCCACATTCGATCTGTAGCAAAATTGACAGATAGTAAATGCTATTATTAGCATTAGCTAACAATATTGAAAAGTATTATCAAGGTTTAGTATATATCCCAGAAAAAACAGCCACAGGCTCTGAATGAAGCATAGTTGTAGTTTCAATGCAGCCCTTTAAATCCCCACCCACTCCTCTCCCCAAAGTACTTCCCTAGTCAGGGCCGAAGACTAGACAACTGCTTCCATATAGGCAGGAGTATGCCTTTAAGCTTTCAGAGATTTTGAGACACTAATTAGTGTCATCAGGCCTACCTCTGCATTTACTGCAAAGTATCCCACTGGCCACAAGGCAAGTGAGGCATCTCGCCATCTGGAGTTTGGTTCCCTGTGAAGAAACAGCTTCTCCATTAAAAAAATAAAATAAAAATCTTCCTATATTTTGAATATCTGTGTTTTGCAAAATTTCTTCTGATAAAAATGCATGCAGGGCCTTTAAAAATCAGAAGCTAGGCTGAGATTGAACAGAAATAGTGCTGGAACTATTACTAGGGAGACCAATTGTATGCAGATGGCCTGGCAAATGGTGTGTTAAGGGGAGGCTTTAGCAAACTTGAGTGACTAGAGAACTGGCAATCAAGGAGAAGGATAATTGGAAGATGGCCATTTCAAGGATTTGCTCTGCTGGCATGAAGCCACAAAACATGTCATCGAATTCATTTTTCTATTCCTTCTGATTCCATTCATTGGGATGTTACAAGATAGAATACACTTTAGGCTCCAGGTCAGGGTTTGGCAAGCTCTATCTGTAAAAATCCAGGTTGGAAATATTTTATGCTTTGCAAACCATATAGTCTCTGTCACAACTACTCAACTTTGCTTTTGTAGCACAGAAATAGCCATAGATAATAGAAAATGAATGGATGTGGTTGTGTTCGAATAAAACTTTATTTATAAAAACTTCCTGCAGATTAGATTTGGCCTATGGATCATGGTTCTCTAGTAGAATTTATCTAATGGTTCCAAGAAAAGAAGCACAGGAAGACTCTTTCTAAAAAATGGGAACATGTTCAGAGCCAAGATCATGAGGTTATGGCCACCGGCTATGTACATGACCTGGAGTAAGTGGCATAATCTGTTTATACTTCAGTTTCCTTATGAGATGATTGGAAGGCATAATCTCTATGATATTTTCCAGTGAAAAATTTTATGACTTTCTTGTTAGAGTAGTGATTGCCAAACATTGTTCAGTCCTTAGCTGAATGTTTGGTTTAACAAAGTCTTATATAGAAGCCTTAAATGCATAATAGAAAAAAAAAAATTTAGTAAGCCCGTGCCCTTCATATCACAAGTCCAAGTTACTGACCATTTCAAACTATCAATTCTCATCCATATTTTTAAGAATCCACTATCACAGAGAGGGGTTTAGTGATGAGCAATGCTTCATTATAAAAATATCACATCCCCTAATTCTTTACAAATGATAAATCTTTTTCACATACATATTTCCCTAAACCACCACTTCCCACCCTAGCCTTTCTTTAAGAAATGATTAACCCAAAGGAATAACTATAAATATTTCAGGAAACATGGCAAAAGAGAGTTTATTCGACAAGAATGCATGGATATATTTTCGTTGTTTTTCTTCCCTCCTAAGGATCTTAGAAGTATAGAGACTGATAACATTCTTTCAAATATTTGAACTAGTTTGGCAACATTAGTAAGACTTTTAAATGAATGTGATACTTATATGACTAAGTAATCATTGTGTTGGTTTGCCCTGAATAACTTTTAACACAGAGGCCCATCATGCATTTCCACAATTTGCAATAAATAGATTGAGAGTTGAGCTTTCGACAAGGATGGCTTGTGGTCTGTCCACTTTCTATATGACTATGTTTTAGCTTGTCTCTATGTGTGTGTAAGAGAGAGACAAAGAAGAGGATGGAAGAAGGGAGGAAGGGAAAGAGAAAAGGAGAGAGAGAGAGGAAAAGGGACAGATTTTATTTGCTGAGAAAATGGAGGAAGAGGATTAAAGGTGGGGAATTTCATAAAGAATAGAACTGAATCATAAAAGCTTAAATGCAGCAAAATCTAATCTAAACTGAGATTTTAAAAACCTACAATTATCTCATCTATTTTTCTGAAAACCCTCAAAAAGCCAATAATTTCATAGCTAGCTGGTATTGAGAAGGCAATTTTATTCAAGCCAGCTGATCTTTTCTAACAGCACTTATAAAATTAGACTAAAGTAAGTAAAACACTATCTCAAATTATTAGCACTGCCCATAGGGATTCAAGCAATGGCATAGGATAGTTTCAATAACCAAACTGAAGGGAAATATGATCAAACTATATCATTTCAATTTTTTATATTACATGCCTTCATATTTCATGTTATCATTTTAAAACATCATTGCTCTATATTTATTTATAATATATCCAATAAAATAAGATCTTATTTTAATTAGATTGCCTATTAATTTTTTTAATTCTCACCTGAGTATGTTTTTCCATTGATTTTTAGAGAGAGTGGAGGAGAGAGGGAAAGACAGAGAGAAATATCGATGTTAGAGGAACACATTGATTAGTTGCCTCCTGCAGGTGCCCCAACCAGGGCACGGGCTGGGGAGGAGCCTGCAACCGAGGTATGTGCCCTTGACCAGAATCAAACCCAGGACCTTTCAGTCCATAGGTCGATGCTCTACCCACTGAGCAAAACCAACTAGGGAATTTTTTTTAATTTATTTTTTAAATTATAATCAGAATACAATGTTATATTCCTTTTGCTTTAGTTCACATCCAAAACTCCAATACCTGCTTTTCCTCTTAGTCCTCACCCCTGGCACTCTGGCTGTAACCTTGTACCCGTTTGCCAAGACTTTAAAATGGCCTATCTGTGACCTCAGTGCCCTTACTTCTCTTGGCCTGCCTTGTCCTAGTATCACTCTCAATTCAACAGCAACACTGAATTGCTCTTTACTTTTTCCCGTGTTTTAGATTCCCAAATAAGTCTTATTCTATTAGGAAGAAAAGGGGCCACACTCTTATGCATTTGTTGTTCTTTTTAGTGGCAAGTATATGATTGGTCAACATTTTTTGTCTGATTAAAGAAAAGCCACTTTTACATCACTGTCCAATATAGTAGTCACTACCATGTATGGCTATTTTCATTTTAATTCCAATTAATTTTAATTCAATGAAATAAAAAAATTAGTTACTCAGTTTCACTAGCCATATTTTAAGTGCTTAATAGCCACATGTGGCTAGTGGTTACTGTATTGTAGTTCAAATATGGGGTCTAGACTAGGACATTATAAGTTGTGTCTTTAATAATAGCATCTTGAAAGTCTTCTAGGGAGAGAATGTGAAATGTCAGATGAATTTACCTCAGCCTGATAGTCAAAGGGAGACCAGTAAAACATAATGGTTAAGGGAATGGACTTGAGAGCCAGATGACCTAAGTTAAATGCATGCCTCTGACATTTACTAGCTATGTGTCCTTGGGTAAGTTTCCTAGTTTCTCTGTGTCTATTTCTCTAACAGTAAAGTTTGAGTAATGGCAGTGCCAGACTCATAGGAAAACTCATATGAGGACTATATTGTACACACACACACACACACACACACACACACACACACACACACACACAATTTCGAACAGTGCCAAGTACATAGTAAGTCTTATATGCATGGTTCTTATTGCTGTTCTTGTTCTTGTTTTAAAAAGTGGGTTGTAGAGCAGTTGTTTGCCAGCAATACAGTTTTTATGAGGAGATGAAACAGTGGTTTGAAAAACAAAGATTTTATAATAATTTAAACATGTATAATGTTAGAGGAAAGAACCAAACATCAGGTCGCATGTCTTACACTGGGGATTTTGTTTAGCTTTCCAAGGAGAGGAGGAAATGGATATATTTTTATTTCCATGCTCAGTTTAAAATCCTGGGGAGATCTCCCAAATGAGAGTGGAACAAGACAGCAGAATACTCAGGAATGGTCAGAGTGGAGTTATTAGGCTAGAAAATTAGATTGAAAAATAATCTCTTTAAAGATAGACCTTGCAGCCATTGGGAAACACCCACTAAAGGATATGAGAAAACAAGCTGAGTTTCAGTAAAGAAGATGAACTAGCAGTAGTGTTACATAATCAGAAGCCTAAAGGAACATAAGGAAAGTACAAAAAGATGTTAAAATTCCTTCCTCTTTTCTTTTCCCTTTCAGTATTAGCACATTACCCATAAAGACAAGGGGACCATCCTCATGTTGTAATGAGGATCAAAAATGTTTGAGCCTCAAAATATTTCCTTTACTGGCCTAACTCAGGATTTGGGTGAAAATATTGAGTAAGTGTATTACAAATGTATTTGGGTAAATCAAACCCAATCTAGTCCACCTTTATTGGCTGGGTTGGAAGACATCCTGGTCAGACATGTCACCATTTTCTCCATTTCTCACTTAAAGTCCATCTAACCCACCATTCCCCAACTTTAACAAAAACTCCTCAGGCCAATTTAGCCCTTTCCTTATGTTGACTGATAAAAATGCAGATGTACTGTCCCCAAGAAAAAATCAAATAACTTATCCAGTTACCTTTGTATAACAATAAACAATATAGGGTCACATAGTAGATAATTATTTCTATTTAACACTTAAACTGATTCTTAAAAACATCAACCCTGAATTACAGCAGTCTCTGCAAAGACAGAGAAGCAAGAGAGCAGTTATGATTCAAGCATGAACAAGGGAAGGAGTTTGGATCAAGTTAACAGAGATGACAGTGCAGTAATAGCCAGGGCTTAAATATGAAAAGCATGTTTCACCATGCTTAGAAAAGAGTTGGCAGCACACACAAAAAATATTGGTTAAGTAAACGAGCATTGGATGGTTGCGATAAGGATTTTGGATTTCATACTGGTAGTGATAAACTATGAGTGGGGAGTTGGAGAGAAAGATAAGGTTTTAAGAGATAAATACAAAAGTATTGGCAATACTTCATTATGTTTGAAGGGATGAGAGCAATGGAGGAATCAAGATTGACTCCATTTTTCTCCACAACCTCTCCAAAAACTTGTTACTACTTGTCATGTGGATAAAAAGCCATTCTAATAGGTGTGAGGTGGGTATCTCATTGCAGTTTTGATTTGCATTTCCCTAGTAGCTAATGAAGTTGAGCATCCTTTCTTCTATCCATTGGCCATTTGTCTGTCTACTTGGGAGAAGTGTGTCTGTTTGGCTCTGCCCATTTTTTAATTGGATTGTAGTTTGTTGGTGTTGAATTCTATGAGTTCTTTATATATTTTGGATATTAGCCTCTTGGTTTAAGCTGTTGTTTACAAATTTCTTCTCCCATTTGGTTGGTTGCCTTTTTGTTTTGTTAATGTTTTCTTTGGCTATGAAAAAGCTTTTTGGTTTGATAGAGTCCCATTAATTTGAAAACATTCCCTATCCAGGAATTGAACTGGGAACCTATTTGGTGCACAGATGAAGTCTTGAGTACATGAAAAGGCATGAATTATAACCATGCCTGCCTGTTTCTAAAAAACCATAAATGGCTGCCATGAAAAGCCACATGGAAGGCTTTAATCTCTCCCGAATCTCCATACTCTTTACATGCTTTCATATGAGACTCTCTTTCATTCTTTAGTTCCTCTTTTAGATTGGGTGCATGTTTCAATGGTCAAATATCCAGACCATCCATGGATCTCTTGGCCTCTGAAAGCATGTCCTCCTCTAAGCTGTTAATTTCCATATGAGCAAACCCAGTGGCAACTCCAGAGATTCTGTATGATGAGGGGATTTAGGTGTGGTGATGTGTCAGGAGCCTACCTAGGTAGACTGTCTGCATCTCCATATCAAGCTACTAAGAACATGGTTCTTGCTTTGATTTACATGAAAGTTTCTACTTCCTAATTATTGGCCTATTTATCTTAACGTTGTTATTGAAGTGACATTTGTGTATAGAGAATTGCATGTTTCTTAAGTGTAAAAAGTTAATGAGTGTTGACAAATGTATACACCCATGTAGCAAAAACCCAAATCAAGATATGGAATATTTCTGTAATCCTAGAAGAAATTTCTCTTATTACTCCTTCCCCGTCAATCCCTTACTACAACCCCTAAGCCTAGGCCACCACTGTTTTGATTGTTTTATCTGTTTTTGAAATTAATTTAAATGGAATTATTCAATATATACTTTTTTGGTATCTGGTTTCTTTCACTCAACCTTGTGTGTATAAGATTCATCTATTTATTGAAGAGAATATTCTTTCTTCATTGTGTATTTTTGGCCAGTCTTAGAAAAAGAAGGAAATCTTGTTATTTGCAAGAACATAGAAGAACCTGTAGGATATTATGCTAAGTGAAATGAACCAGACACAAAAGAACAAATACTGTATAATCTCACTTATATGAGGAATATAAAATAGTCAAATTAATAGAAGCAGAAAGCAGAATGGTGGCCACCAGGAGCTGGGGTGGGGTAAAGAGTGAAGTATTGGTCAAAGGGTACAAATTGAGTATTCCAGGATGACTACTGGTAAGTCCTAGATATCTACTGTACATCATAGTGCCTATCTATATATATAAAAGCCTAAGCAACCGAACGACTGAACAACTGAAGGACTGGTCGGCCGGTCACTATGACGCACACTGATCACTAGGGGGCAGATGCTCAATGCAGTAGCTGCCCCCAGGTGGTCAGTGTGCTCCCACAGCAGGAGCACTACTCAGTAGGCACCAGACACCAGACTCACAGCTGGTAAATGCAGCTGCAGCGATACAAGCATCTCCCACCTCTGTGGCAGTACTACTGGCTAACTTCGAATTTGGATGACCAGATGAGCAGGAGTGCTGCGGGGACCAGATAA
Organism: Myotis daubentonii; assembly: GCF_963259705.1. Classification (NCBI taxonomy): domain Eukaryota; kingdom Metazoa; phylum Chordata; class Mammalia; order Chiroptera; family Vespertilionidae; genus Myotis; species Myotis daubentonii. The sequence goes on along the minus strand of NC_081861.1, from coordinate 32,249,278 downwards.
GCGGGAGTGGTGCAGTGCCTGGCCCGGGCTCAGGGTTCTCTTCGACTACCTGCTGCACTGCGCACTACTATATCCCTCGGGGGATGTCAGGCTGCCAGTTTTGGCCCAGTGGGGATAAGGCCAAAAACAGAAGTCCCACATCCCCTGAGGGGTCCTGGATTGTGAGAGGGTATAGACCAGGCTGAGGGACCCCACCTGTGCACAAATCTGTGCACTGGGCCTCTAGTAGTGAATAATGCTAAATTGTATGCTTAAAAATCTACTAAAAGAGTGGGCTTTAATAATATTAAATGTTCTTATCACAATCTATCCATCAATACAATAAATAAAGAGGACAGGAAGAAACTTTTGGAGGCAATGGGTATGTTTATGGTATTGATTGTGGTGATGATTTCATGGATGTATACATATCTCCAAGCTCATCAAATTGTATACATTTAGTATGTATAGTATTTTATGTCAATAATCTATATATATAAAAACCTAAGTGACCTTTACAACAGAATGACCAGAACGACCAGTCGCTATGATGTGCACTGACCACCAGGGGGCAGATGCTCAACGCAGGAGCTTCCCCCAGCCCGCAGGCCCTGATTGCTGATGGGGCCTGCCGACCAACCTCCCAGTCCCTTCCCCCATCCAGCAGGCCCTGATTGTTCAATCGTGGCCGGGCCCCTGGGCTGGGACAGGGAACCCGGGGTGGGTGGCGGCAGATGCGGCCCCTTTCCCAGGGGGGCCGAGGGCTGGCTCCCTTCTCAGGGCCTGCCGGCCAACCTCCCAGTCCTTCCCCCTGGCTGGCAAGTCCCAGTCACTTGACCTGGGCTGGGCCCCAGGCTGGAACAGGGAACCAGGGATGGGTGGTGGTGGATGCAGACAGTGAGGGAAGGAGGAGGGGGGAGGCGGGAGGTGGCGGGGGGCACAGGGAATCACACAGTGGCAGCAAGGGAAGGAGGAGGAGGGAAGGCAGGGAGGTGGGGAACCTGATTGGCCCTGATCACTGGCCAGGTCTAGGAACCCCACCCAAGCATGAATTTCATACACCAGGCCTCTAGTACCTCAATAAAGGTTAACACTTGATCTTTGTTTTAGCACTTATCAGTAATTTATTCTTTTTTAATTCAATGAGTACTAGAGCAATACTAGAGACCCTGAGCAAATTAAGCCTGGAATATGCTGGAGGCAAAAATGACAAAACTAAAGCTGTCCTACTTTGAGCACATCATGAGAAGACCAGGTTCTTTTTTAAAAAGACAATAATGCTGGGGAAAATAGAAGGCAGAAGGAAAAGAGGTAGACTAAATATGAGATGGATTGACTCCATAAAAGAAGCCATCAGTATGAATCTATGTGGATAGGACGTTGTGGAAATCACACATTGATATGCCTCCACGAGTCAGAGCCAACCCAGTGGCATGTTTCAGGAACATTCCAATGAATAGATATAGCATAATGTATTAATGCATTCTCTTGTTGAGGGACATTTGGATTGTTTCCATCTTGTGGGTATTATAATCAAAGCTATTTTAAACATTCTTACAAGCCTCTTTTGTATATACAAATTTACTTTTCTACTAGAAAAAGTGCCTAGCAGTACAGTAGAAATGCTGGGTCATAGGATAAAATGTATGTTTAATTATAAGGAACTGTGAAATAAGTTTTCAAATTGATTATAATAGTTTCTACTCTTACCAGCAAAGTATAGGAATATTAGTTACTTCACCTACTCACATAATTTTGGTATTATCAATATATTGAATTTTAGCCATTCTGGTGGGTGTGTAGTGATATAGCTTTACTTTGCATTTCCCTGGTGAGTAGTGACATTAAACATCTTCCCATATGCTTAGTAAGTTTACACTATTTTTATAGTGATAAACTGCACATATCTTCTACCAATTAAGCTGAAACACTATTACCCTGAAGAGTTTTTATATTGGGCAGAGTAGGGCTAATGAAGATTATGGGATGATCTAATGCCCCTCTGTCAAGCAACCTTTTGCCATCCTCATTGTGTCTTTTCCAGGCAAGGACTCAAGTGCTTTGGCTACCCCTGCTGCTGCTGCCACAGGTACCTTTAAAATGGCAAAATAGCCTGGCCACTGTGTCTCAGTAGTTGAGCATTGACTTATGAATCCAGAGGTCACGGTTACATTCCAGGTCAGGGCACATGCCCGGGTTTTGGGTTCGATCCCCAGTAGGGAGCGAGCAGGAGGCAGCCAATCAATGATTCTCTCTCATCATTGATGTTTCTCTCTCTCTCCCTCTCTTTTTTTCTTTGAAATCAATAAAAATATATTTCTAAATAAATAAATAAAATGGCAAAATAATAGTCATTTTTCTTGAGCAATTACTTTCCCAGGACTCGAGTTATAGTTGTACTTTCTTAGATAACTTACAAATCAACCCAAAGGTTATTCTTCTTCCTTCCAGGACTTAAACTTTAGTTTCCAGACAGGAAAAATAAGGGAAGTCAACTTTTGAAATCCACTGTTCATAGATTTATGTCTCCATAGTTAGCCCACAGCACTAGAGATGGCCTTCATACATACCACACAACTGCATTATAATTTAGGTCTCACTGAGTTTGAATAATGGCACCTTCAGAGAGTAATTTAAAAATTAGAGGAGAAAGAAAGAACAATAAAGATATAGAGAAAAATCAAATACATGAAGACAAAGCAACACAGTTACCTTAAAAGTACAGATATAAAATCCAGCTCAAATTGATTTGATGTGATTTTGTTTCCTTCCAGACAACTAAATTTTGTATAGTGAAGTTTGAAAGTGAGAAGAGGATTAACAATCAGCTGGATACATTTCAGAAGCTTAAATGCTGTAATTCGCAGGGATTTGCAAGGTCATCTAGTACAACTCCCGGCAGACTGCAGGAATCAATTCATAGAACCCATAAATGTTTTTATCTTTTAAAGTCCCTTGGTCATAGTGACAGACTCTAGAGCCACAAAAAATAAATCCATTGTTTTCTACATGTAACCACTTCATAAGTCACAAAAAGAGCTATTATGCCTTCTACTCTCAACTCCTATTTGACACTCTCAGTTCCTTCAACCATTGCTTTTAGAAACGATTAACCACCTTGGTCACCTTTGCTTATCACACTCCAATTTGTCAATATTCTCCCTAAAATAGCCCCATAAAACACCACGTTATGTATGTAACCTGATGAACATCCATAATAGTGGGAGTGTAACCTTCTAGAAAATATACAATGTATTCACAGATTATTTTAGTTTTTTTGGATATGACATTAGCACTGATTGGTTTTGCTACTACAGTTAACTAAAACCTTTAGGCTTCTTCACAAGCAGTCACTTCAACCTTGGTTTCCTCACTTGAGTCTTTTTTTGTTTTGTTTTGTTTTTTGTTAGGAGGGAAAAAGTTGAGTACAGAGCTTTTCATTAGTCCTAATTATACTTCATCTTGTTCGTTTCAGTCCACTGTTCTAACCTGCCAAGATTCTGTCACACCCTTTGAATGTTCTTTGTAATATCACCCTTTATTTTTGTTGGAAAAATCTTTCCATTATATCTTAGTACACTACTCAGCATAAGAAGCTGAATCTAAAGGATAAAACTGTATCATTTCTTGTTGTCTCAGGCTCTTATTGGGTCATCATTCTGAGCTTAAGTATTTCCTGCCCAGGGCATGAGGGACATATGGTATTGAGCCCAGGGAATCCTATAGAGATATTTTTATTTCACAAAATACCTGACCTGACACATTTTACTTTAAAACTAATGGTCAAAGTTAATTGGATTTAATGGGCACTTTATTGGAATATAACTTAACTAAGTTACTAAGAAAAAATTACCCATGTTAAAAATTTCCATCAGAAATCAATGTCCCCACCATAACCTTGTAAGGAGAAAAGTGGGTAACATTTTTTGATGTAGTCTCCTCATTACCTTAGCATAAGAACTTTCTAAGAGGCTAACTTTGTACTTTATATGTACTAGAATAACACAGGTGAGTGAGGGTTTACTGAAATATCATCTATAGAAATTATATGAAATGTTATAATGCAAGAATTCATCATAAAGATTTGTCATCTATCATATTAACACTCACAAAAGTATATTACCAAAGGAGAATTCATGATGAATATGTCAACACTCTATAACTACTTTTCCCAAAAGCTGTACTGTACATCCCTCCCCCCTCACCTTTAAATCTAATTTTTCTGTTTTATTAGAACTCTCATTGGCTGAAACTAATCATAAATTTCTCTGAACTTTTGTTTATTTTCATTTTAAGCCCCCCCCCTTTACTCTTATTTTTATCCAAAAACTTGGTTTGGATAAAAATGCAATAATTACATGTACTTCAGCAAACAATATTTAAATCCACAAAATAACTGCTCTCTGATGAATACCAATCAGGCAAAAATTCCACTCTTTGATAAAAACAAAACAAAACAAAACAACAACAACAACAAAAAAACCACAACAACAAACAAAAAACAACTAAAGTTCTCAGACAACTTCATTAAAAGAAAATTCTGGCTTTGCTTAAATATGTTGTTCTCTTTGAACTTTCCTCATTATCTACAGTATTTGTCATCTATAAAAATGGTTGAAAAAAAATAATTGAACTGTTGGAATTATTGCCCAATAATTTTAGTAAGTTCTAGTTTTTCCACCCTACTCTCAATGGGTAGAAGCTAAATAGAATATTTCAAAGAGTCTATATACTATTACATGTAAGGAGCATGGGGTTCAGTCAGATAGATTTGCTTTAAAATCCTATCTCAGCCTCAGTTATCTTATTGTTAGTGTTGAGATAATATATTTCACACAGTTATTGCAAAAATAATTTCTAAAAAGTGTATGGTAGATAGTACGTACTCAATAAACACCAATTTCTTTACCACTTACACAGTGTCATCCCTGTTTCAAGGTTAAACACTAAATAATATCTACAAAGAGGAAATTTAAGAATGAGATTCAATTTACATCCCTATTACCAGGTAACACTTGTGTTTTTATTTTATTTTATTTTTCAATTACAGTTTACATTCAATATTATTTTGTATTAGTTTCTGGTGTATGCATAGTGGTTAGACAATCATATATTTTACAGAATGATCCCCTGATATTTCAACTACCCACCTGGCACCATACATAGTTATTACAATATTTTGACTACTAGAGGCCCAGTGCATGAAAATTCATGAACTGGAGGGGGAGTTCCTCAGCCTAGCCTGCCCCCTCTCACAGTGTGGAAGCCCTCATAGGTGGGAGGCAACCCGGTGATCAAGGAAAGGCGATGCCCCATCACACCTCTGCTGCTGCCACTGCCAGCAGCGCAAGCCTCAGCTGACCCTGGTTACCTGAGCCTCGATCGGCCCTAGGCGGCTGGGCAGCCGACATCTGAGGTTTGCCTGTGCCTAGGGCCAGCCCTGGGTGGCTGGGCAGCCAACATCCAAGGCTTGCCTGCACCTCTGGCTGGCCCTGGGCAGCTGGGGGGCTGAGGGGACTGGGGGACTCTGGAGGCAGGTGCGCAGAGCAGCCTTGCTGCGCGCCTGCCACCCCAGTGGGCTGAGGGGACTGGGCACCACCATCTTGTGGCTGTGGGTGCCACCATCTTTGAGGGAGGGGCAGCAGTTAGCATATTCCCTCCTATTCACTATGGGTGCTGCCATCTTTGCAATGGCACGACAGTTAATTAGCATATTCCCTCTTTATTAGATAGGATACTCCCTATGTTGTACTTTACATCCCCATGACTATTTTATAACTACCAATCTGTACTTCTCAATCCCTTCACCTTTTTCAGCACTCCCATAACCCTTCTCTATTCTGGCCACCATCAGTCTGTTCTCTGTATTTATGAGTCTACTCCAATTTTGTTTTTTCAATTATTTTGCCTTTAGATTCCACATATAAGTGAAATCATATGGTATTTGACTTTCTCTGATTGATATTTCACTTAGGATAATACCCTCTAGGTGCAATCATGTTGCAGCAAATGGTAAGATTTCATTTTTTATGGCAGAATAATATTTCACTGTATATATGTACCACCACATTTGTATCCACTTGTCTATTGATGGGCACTTGGGTTGCTTTCATTATCTTAGCTATTGTAACTAACACAACAATGAACATAGGGGATCACATATTCTTTCAACTTAGTGTTTTGGGTTTCTTCGGATATGTACCCATAAGTGGAATCACTGGATCATAAGGCAATTCTATTTTTAATTTTTTAGGACCCTCTGTAATGTTTTCTACAGTGGCTGCAGCAATCTATATTTTTATCAACAGTGCACAAGGATTCCCGTTTCTCCATATTCTTGCCAACACTTGTTTGTGGACTTATTGATTATAGTCATTCTGACAGGTGTGCAGTGATATTTCATTTAATTTGTAATTCTCTGATAATTAGTGACATTGAGCATCTTTTCATATGTCTATCAATGGACACTTTTTGTTTTGGGGAGAAATTATCCGTGTTTATTAAAATTATGAGTCCACATCAAAGGAGAGCAATATTTGAATTTCAATACATTCTATATTATGTAAGAAATTCAAGCTCAGTTAACCTCCTCATTAAATCAGGGAATATAGGTTCACTTAAAAACATAATGCGTTACAGTTCTTTGTTGTGGTTTGTGACATCTTGGTGTTTATATGTATATTTGACTGTGACATATATGCATGTGTGTTTTATATTATTCTGTTCTTCCTTTATACTAAATCAAGACAGGAACCTTATGGGATCAGGGATTATATCTCTATTATTTTAAGACCCCCTTTATGAATACCATGTATGTCTTCCTCATTAGACTGAGATTTCCTGGCCAACAAGGACCAAGTCTCCTCAAACCTAGCTAGGAGTCTTACTCACAAATGTTGCTGACTGGCAATATCTTGTTTATAAATTACATGAGCATAGAGCAGGGTCTAGAGCAGCCGTGGGCAAACTACGGCCCGTGGGCTGGATCTGGCACGTTTGAAATGAATAAAACTAAAAAAAAAAAAAGGCCGTACCCTTTTATGTAATGATGTTTACTTTGAATTTATATTAGTTCACACAAACACTCCATCCATGCTTTTGTTCCGGCTCTCCGGTCCAGTTTAAGAACCCATTGTGGCCCTCGAGTCAAAAAGTTTGCCCACCCCTGGTCTAGAGAATACAGAGATATGCCAAGAGCAGATGAGTATATATCTCAGAGACCTGTGTGACACATCACTGGGTCCTAGATTTAGGATATCCATAGTGAAGTCATTCCTGGGTGAGATGCTTAAATGGCTAAGAAAACTGTAGATGTTTCCCTTTATTAGAATTATAGTCAAATGGCATTTTTTTTATATAATTGCACCAGTGCTAGAACCATAGTCAGGAGGGGTGGGCAGAAGAGAAAACACATTTTTCTCTCCTTCAACTCAAGTGAGAAGAAAAATAGTGGGGCAACTTTGGGGGCTTATAGCCTAGTTAAGTATCTAGTTAAACAGTAATCTTATCTCCCCATTCTAACTGACTTGGGCAGAGCTGCAAAGCCCTCCCCAAGGGGCCCGCTACAAGAAGATACATATATCAAAACCTCCCCACATTGGCAGTTCAGGCTTTGGATCAAAGTCCCCTGGACTAGCTGTGCTGCGTAATAAAGGTTTTACTTTCCTGATTCCTCTGGGTGCCAGCTGTCGTTCTCCTGGGTCATTCGCCACAACACAAGTAAAATGACAATTTAAATATGACTTATAAAGGTAGCAGTTGCCATTTTATTAGACCCTGGGATATAATTCAGCCTTTGACTTCTTCAATTGAATACAAACAATTTTCACTATCTCTACTGCTACAACCCTAATGCACACCAACATCATTCCTCAACTGGGTCTTTTATCAGCCTCTAACTTGTGTCTTTGTTTCCACACTTGCCTCTTTTTTTATTCTTTTTTTTATTATTAGTTAAGGTATTACAAATGTGTCCTCATCCCCCCCATTAACCCCCAACCTCCCCCCCCACACACAAACTCATGCTCCCATCCCCCTGTTGTCCATGTCCATTGGTTTGGCTTATATACATGTATACAAGTCCTTCAGTTGATCTAGTCCCCTTACCCCCGCCCTCCCCTACTTTCCTTCTGATAGCTAATCTAAATCACAGTTAGATAAGAATGGCTGAGAATGACTGAAAGCCTTACCAATCCTGGGTGACATGAAAACTTTGACAATGTCCTCCCTATTCTAAATTAATGAATAGGTGGAAATTTAGGGCCATTGTCAGTATCCACTTTAGCTAGGCTTAAGGTCATCTCCAGCAGGCAATATCCCCAGGATTATTTACTATGCTATTGAATATGCATGTGGAATTAGGATATCTTGGCAGCACTGCCATCTATTTAAATTAAACCGAGATTATAGGCTCTGTCTACATAGTATCAGGAAGGGCAATGAAATCTCAGAGCAAATGACTCTAATTCTCACACCTTTATTTGGCTGTTGACATGCCCTGCAAGGAAAAAATGTCCTTCCCTGAAGCATGAGGCCCATAGGCACAGATTTCCCAGTACAACATTTTTAGATCCATTAGGACTAGCATGCACCGATGGTTGCTAGGATACTATAAATTGGAAAGAAAATATCACATAACAGTAGGTGCAAAGAGGCAGGCACAGGCCTGTTTTGCACACTATATACTGGCCTGTGACTTATTATCATCGTGATTAGGATTATTTCCAATAGCTCCTGTCTATTTTCCTTCTGGAAACTAGGATGTCATTGCATTTCAATAGTTAAAGAGTGTTTATAATTCATTATTTTGAGAAGTAATTGAATTTGTGAAACTTGAGCCTCATAATTGTTACTGAGGAATCTATTAATGAGTAAGGAGGAGGTTGGAGCGAGCATGTGTGTGTTTTTTCTCTGACTATTAAATGGTAACTTCAATTTGGGAATGAAATCACACTCCATTGATTTCCAGTGTATCCTGCCATTGTCCAGATAGCACTTTCAAAGAGTTCTGTAAATGAGATTTGTAGCTGAGGTAATTGCTGCTGCAAAAGCATGCAATAGAAGGCAAGCTTTAGAACTGCCTCTTTCTTGATGTTGTAATTTAACTACCTCCTTTCCAAATCAAAGTTGGGTGGGATAGAAGATAAAGTTCTGTTTCATATATATATATATTTAATTGATTTCAGAGTAGGAGAAACATCAATGATGGAATCATTGATGGGCTGCCTCCTGCATGCCCCCTACTGGGGATCAAGCCCACAACCCAGGCATGTGCCTTTGACCAGAATCGAACCCAGGGCCCTTCAGTCTGCAGGCCTATGTTCTATCCACTGAGCCAAAACAGCTAGGACAGTTACCAATCTTTCTGCAACGATTTTTCAATGCTTTTTCCCAAGAGATAATAAATAGCTCTTTCTCGGATTGGACTTATAAGTGCTTTAGTGAGGATTTGGAGGAGACTAAAATTCAGTTCCATAGACTGACTCTGCCTACTTACCTTAGTGACATTCATTAACAGTGGACACCCTCTACCTAGGTCACTGCTTAAAAAGCAGACTCTTCATCATCTACCAGTCCTTCTGACTGAATGACTGGGGAACGTTCATTAAGAGAACATCATGAACCTGAGACAGGCCCCCTCCACCACCATATTATAATTAGGACCATGAGGTAGGCTTGTGCCATGCTAGGTCTATACAATATCTCCTTCATTCACTAGTTTCTATTAAAGTAATTGATAGCTATCTTCCTCCCTCTTTATTTTCTACCTCTAACCCAGTTTGATATTTTTGATGGGTGGGTACATGTGTTATTTATTTCTCGATTTCCTACAGTCCTTACAGATTTTTTGCATCTAGCAAGCACTTAATGTTTATTTAATTAAATATTTTTGTAGCTGTAGTAAATATCAGAAATCAGGTAATATTGTATCTTCACTGTACCCTGAACATGGTTGAAGGAGTCAAAACCTCCAATAATATAAAAATAAATTTAGCCAGTTTTAAAATTTTTGCTGTCTTTAATAAATATAAAAGGGAAGGACAAAAAGGTTTTAAAATAAATTTTAAATTCTGCAAGGATTCAAATGATTATGATGATAAAGGAATGGCTAGATGAAGGTTATCATTTGCCCTAACTCAGATTTCCTTCCCATCAGACCCTTTGCTTGATATAACTTCAGGTCCTAGCATGCCCCTCTAATATTGTCAGAATTAGCAGGTCATATTACTATGAAATACACTTCTTCAGTAATACATAATTGGGAAATTGGGCAGCCACAGTGAGGAGCCATGGGTGGAGGGCGGCAAAAAGAGGGGAAAAGGGGGACATCTGCAATGCTGTCAACAATAAAAGAAGAAAAATAAATTTAAAAAGAAATGGAACAGAAATATCAGTATAGAATGTAAGATATCTACAATGAAACTTGCCTGAGGAAGGAGGAAAGACTGGGCTCTTTCGTTTGTGTTGTTGTTGTTGTTGTTGTTGTTGTTTTCATTATTGGCACAGCTGCTAAGAATGACTAAACACTTTGAATCACTGAAAGTCATAGAAGATGACCACTGATTGCCAAATATTTAGAAATAATTCAATTCACATTGACACAACAGAGGGAGAGCAGCCTAACAGACGAATTTGCTTCCTTTCAAGTGGCTAAGGATGTACCTTTACTATCTGCTATTTTATCAATTTGTATTTCTTTCTACTTCCAGCTGTCCCCCATCAGCCACTCAATTTGTTTATCAAACTTCAAGTGAAGAGTACAGTAAAATAAGCAGATAACTAGGTACAGAGCAAGGCTGAGTCAGGAATTTAAGGGTGTCTAGATGACTCAAAGGGAGGAACTTACCTTTGAGTCAGGGAGTGCTCATCTTCTGGACTTTATGTATATAGTTCTTTTCCCCTTTGGAAATGCAAATAGTGCCTGAATGTGGGCTTGGGCAGCATGGAGAACCAAATTTGTAAACACAGGGTCAGGTGGCCACAAATTCAATCATGATCCTGAAAAAAAAGAAGTGAGGGCTAAGATTTTAAAAAAGTGTAATTCTGAGACAGAAAAAAGTTAGGTAGATAGAGGTGGGACCATGGAAGGAGGAAGTGAAACCAGGAACCCAGCTAAGCAGAGTTACTAAGACACCCCAACTGAGGTGGGAAGGAAGGGTGCGGGAGATGCATGAACTTAAAAAGTATAGATATTACTGAGACAGAGAGCGTGCAGATAACCAATCACAAGGCAGGGAGGCAAGCATATCTACAAAAAAAGCACTCGCTTCCTTCCCTTCTCCCCTGGAGCAGCGCACAATGGATACCTGACATTCCTGTTGCTGAGGACCACATCCCCTGTGCCCATGTGGCTTATGGCCATGTGGGCCTCCACGCATGGACTATTAGACTTTAATTAGCCTGGATACTAAACTACTCCCCACTGTAACGTGAAAAGGGAGCTCTGGACACTGGATGCTTGTAGAACCCTAGCTGCACCTTTCACAGGACTGGCTTCTCCAAATAAACTTTGGTTCCATTAATCGTTTTTGTCCGTGATTTCATTCTTCAATTTTCACGAGCCATGAACTTGGACTCAAAACTCCCACATTTTTTTTAACTGTTCTTAAAAAGGATAAAAATAAAGTAAAAGTTTTTTTTTTCCCATTTTCAAAGTGTGTGTAACGTATTATTGATGGTCCCGGAGTCTTTTCATGGGGTCTGCAAGCTCAACACTATTCTAATAGTAATACTAATATATTCCTTACCATTTTCCCTGTATTGACATTTTCAATGATGGTTCAAAAGCAATGGTGGTAAAATTACTGTCCCCTTAACATTAATCAAGGCAGTGGCCAGAAACTATTATTAGTACTGTATTAAGTAATAACAATAAGGGCTATCTACAACACTACTAATAAACACCTCTTATGTAACTTCAATACCATTTTCTTTTCAAAAAATATTTTGAAAAATAAGAGGTTCTTGTCTTTATTAAAAGTTTTATGCCCATATGAAAATGTTTCTGACTTTGTCAAACATGTTTAAATTCCATGTATTTTTCATCATAACAGGAATCTCAGATACAGTCTTCTCTATATTGACACCTATTATATATTAAAGTACAGTTAATAAATAGTCATGGTTATGTTAACAGAGAGTAATCCTATATAATAAAACCCTAATATGCAAATCAACCAAACAGCAGAATGACCAGTCGCTATGACATGCATTTACCACCAGGGGGCAGCTGCTCAATGCAGGAGCTGAGGAGCACATTTTCAAAATCCTTACATAAAGGCAGATTAGCTTAATAGTTCCAGAACAGACTCTATACCACCCAGCCTGAGTTTGAGTCCCAGCTTTGTCATGCCTTACCAGGGTGATTGTGAATAATGTATATAATCTCTTTGCACTTAATTTTATCCATTTCTCTTAAAGGGTTATGAGGTTAAATAAGTTAATATTTTTAAAAAATGCTTAGAACAATGCTTGGCACATAATAAGTGCTATATAAGTATTAATTATCAATATGATTGGTGAATTTTTTGAAAATGAGATCATCTGTGAGTACCAGGCACAACATTGTTAGAGACAGTAGATGTAAAGTGTATGAAGGCCAAAGACATGTCCTGTACTTTAGCAGGTATCAGTAAAAGCTTATATCTCAGACTAAGCACATGTTACTTTCTGCTGTCCTGTTGAGTTTCTACTGAGCTTTCGCCAGTGTGAAACTGAATCTTTGGGAAGAGGGGTACAAGTTCAATATGCAATAACATATAAGGTTTTCCTCTGGTTTTATGCTAATAACCTATTTTCTTCTGCCACCAGATTTAAGTTCCCAAGGTTATTTCCTCATTCCTACTTCTATAATGCACTACTTTCTAAATCTGGTTTTATAATATTCCCCTTTCTTACCAAAAAGCTTTATTTCTAGAATTGTCACAAGTCCTTTAACAAAATTAATTGCAAACAACTCTTTAAAATGAAAAGACAAGGAGGGTCTCAGGGGTGCTGTCAATGTTCCATTTTTTTTTTACCTGGTTAATAGTTACATGGGTGTTTGCTTTGTGATAGTTTATTAAGCATTACATTTGTGCTTTGTGTATTTCTCTGTATGACTTCTACTTCACAATAAAAGAGGAGTTAAAGGGAAAATGAGAGGAACAATTAGAGAGAAAAGGACACATTTTTTTTTAATATGGCCTGGCCAGTGTTGCTCAGTGGTTGAGCATCAACCCATGAACTAGGAGGTCAGGTAGGATTCCAGGTCAGGGAACATGCCCAGGTTGTGGGCTCGATCCCCAGTAGGGGATGTACTGGAGGCAGTTGATCAATGATTCCCTCTCATCATTGATGTTTCTATTCTTCACTCTCTCTCCCTTCGTCTCTCTGAAATCAATAAAAAAGAGTTATAATATGGTTTGTCCTTTTAATTCTTAAATTATAAATTATGTTAAGACATTGATTTCAAAAATATTGGGTATTCCGTTTTAACTAACTCTATCAGACTTCACTTTATTGGAGAATAAGTTGTTTCCATTGTTTTAAAACTTCATTCAAATGGATAGCTCATTTCCAGAAGGCATTCTCAAAACAAGTCGCAGAGAGTGGCACTACAATATTTCAAACTGTTCTAGTGGCAGCTTAGACTGGCACAGCCTTTTTTTCTTTAAGTATTGTCCATGGTCACTGAGAAAGGTGGCTCTGGTCTGAGTTGAGCAACTAGAATTAACACCATGTGTTAATTTCCCTGTCTTGCTTCAACATCCCTGCAATGCTAACTTTGAAGTCCAGTAAAATAATCTATAAATAGAAAATGACAGCTGGTATTTGGCAAATATCCTACTTGTAAATCCATTAAGAAATTAATTTAATACTTCAATAATTTTACCATCCTCTTTGATCATGTTTCCTATTTCATCCTGTAATGCTCTAACTTCTGCCTTCACTGATCTCTGACTTTTTACAGTTCTGAGAAATTATATATTTGAATGATGCTAGCTTTTTTGGAAGTAGCTACATTTCTTTAATTTTTTTTTCTTTCACATCCTTTATTCACTTGCCTTGGTGTCCTTGACTTCTGTTTCTGAGAAAGTTTCGGGCAGGCTTAATCTGTCAGTCTCTTGTTCTTTCATATTTTCCCTTTTACATATAATATTTATCTCCTCATACTCCCCAACATGCAACTTCCATTTGTAATCAATGTTCTCAGTCATTACTTTCAGTAGTAACCATACTACATGAACAACAAACTGTAGAGTAACCATGCTACATGAGCAAGACTGGATCATATAAGTGGAAAAGTTTATCGATGACCTTTTAAAAAGTGAAATTAGCAGAAATAGCAAAATAAGTACCTTTGAAAATTCTCTCTTCCACAAAAGCAATTTTGGCAAAAATTACAAGAATCGACTTTTCAAAACTGGAAATTAAGCACATGGCTGCAATAATCTAATGAATATTTATTTTTTAAATGGTCAAATATTGATCAGAGCAGTTAGTTGTGGCATTTTAACTTGGTATGTTTTCATCCCCTTTGTCCAGCTCCACAGTAGATTTGTTAACCAACAATATGTAATCACAATGAAAATCAGCTGCCTAACAGTCATTAGAGAAGGTAGAATAGGGTTGGACCTGCTTCAAAGCCCATTCCCAGAGAACTGTCATTATTTGACCTGCCTGGTGATTTAAGAAATATCCTACTGGCAAGTCTTGTCTGTACTTGACCTGACTGAGAGATCACATAGTGAAATAGTCTATTCCTGAGAGGAATTTGTTGAAAACTATTATTGTCTAGTGTTTAATGTTGAGGTTGCCTAATTCAGTGGATAACTATTGGATAAATGATAGGCTAACCCAAAAGCTTAAATGGCAAAGCTAGGGAAACAGATATCCATAGAAGGCTTTGAAAATCTCCTACATAATCCCAGTAATCTAGAGAAGACCATGTTCATACATAAGTCTGTGCTCACATTGATGTACAGATGCTCATAAAAGACTTGAAAAGACCATAAACCATCACTTCTGGCTGACCTTGAGACTCTGCATAAGCAGGAGGTGAACACCAAGGCAGAGTTATAAACTGGGTGAGTGTTAAAGGTGTGCCACAACAGGCACACAGAGTCACTCAGCAAATACTGTGAGTCTTATTGGTTCCAGGAATTTAAGGAAATCTCCATCCAATCATTAGCTGGCCACTAAAGACTTCCTCAGTAGCCAAACACAACAAAGAAAAGAGATGTTACAGAATTAGTTTAGAAAAGTAACTAAATCAACAAACAACAATCAGCAATAAGAATGAACCTTGGGAAGGGGAAGAATGTAATTTCAAGAGTTTACATGTTATTTAAAATGTATGATTGTTAACAAAAAAAACTATAGGGCATGGAAAGAAAGAAGAAAGTATGGCACATATACAGGACAAAAAAAATCCATAGAAATTATTCTTGAGAAAATCTAGATGATAGATTTACTAGACAAAAATTTTAAATCAGCCATTATGAATATGTTCAAGGAACTAAAGGAAATTATGCTTAAGAAGTAAAAACAAATGTATAAAGACAACCTTTAACAAAATAGATTATATAAATAAAGAGAAATTATTAAATGGTATATATGAAGCTTAAAAGTAGATAACTAAAATAAAAATTGACTAGAAGGACTCAGCAAATGATTTGAATAGGCAGCAAAGGATTATGATAACTTGAAGATAGGTCTATTGAGATAAGTTAGTGTGAGAAACAAAGAAAGACAATGAGGAAAATGTGGGAAAATAACAAAATATGCATATTGGAGTCCCAAAAGGAGAACAGAGAAAGACTATTTTAAAGAAATAATGGCTGAAAACTTCCCAAATTTGATGTAAAACATAAATTAACACAATCGACAAGCACAACAAACTGTATTTAGTATAAATGCAAAGAGATCCCCACCTACACAAATCACAATCAAATTGTTGAAAGCGAAAGTCATTGAAAGAATCTTGAAAGATGGAAGAGAGATGAACACCTCATGTACAAGGGTTTCTCAATAAGATTAACAACTAATTTCTCACCAGACACCATGGAGTCTTGATGGCTGAAATGAAAAGACCCTGGACAGTAAGTGAAATCCACATGAAAAAATAAAAAGCACTGATAAAAGTAACTACATAAGTAAATATAAAAGACAGTATAAATATATTTTATTTATAACTTTTTCCCTTATCTAACTTAGACAACTACATAAAGCAATAATTATAAACCCATGTTGATGGGCATACAATGTATAAATATGTAATTTTGTGAAAATTGCTTCACAAGAAAGATATACATAATGAAGGTATATAAAACAGAGATTTTCATACAATTAAAATTAAGTTGTATTAATCCAAACTATATTTTAATATGGAAATATATTAATTTTAATCCAAAGAGCAATCACTAAGAAAAAAATTTAAAGCCCCACTGAAGGAAATGGCAAGGAATTAAAATGGTACATTAGAAAAAACCTATTTAACAAAGATGCAGGCAATAGTGGAAGAATATAGGAACAAAAAAGATATATGACACAGAAAATGAATAGCAAAATGGCAGACATAAGTCCTATTTTATGAGTAATTACACTGAATATAAATAAACACTCCAATCAAAGGAAAAGATTGGCAGAATAAATATTTTAAAGGTCCAAAATATGCTGTCCACATAAGATTTACTTTAGATTTGAAACACAAATAGGTTGAAAGTAAAACCATAGAAAATATATATAATACAAATAATACCAACAGAGAACTGGAGTGTCTATACTAATATAAGACTTTGAGACAAAAATTGTTATAGAGACAAAGAATGACATATTTTTATGATAAAATTCAATCATGATAAAATTCAATCAATCTAGAAGATATAACAACTATAAATGTGAATGTGCACACATTACACAGATCTCTAAAATACATAAGACAAAAAATGACATAATTGAAACACAGAAATAAATAATTTGGCAATAACAGTTAGAGATTTCAATACACCACTTCCAATAATGACTAGAACAATTAGCCAGAAAATGAACAAGGAAATAAAAAATTGAATAACACTATACAACTAAACCTGACAGACATCTATAGAACACCCTACCAAACAACAGAATACACATACTTCTCAAGTGCATATAGTACATGTTCCAGAAGAGATAATATGGTAACAGGACATAAAAGAAACCTGAATACACTGAAAGGGGTTTGAATTATATAATATATCTTCTCCAGCTATAATTAAATTAAATTAAATTATAAATCAATAACAGAAGGAAACTGGGTAAACTCACAGGTATGTAAAATTTCAACAACACATTACTAAATAGCCAATGGGACAAAAAGAAGTCACAATGGAAATCAACAAAACCAAATGTTGGTTCTTTGCAAGGACAAATAAATTAAAAAAAAATTCCTTAACTACAATGATCAAGAAAATGAGAAAACACTCAAATTACTAAAATTATGAATGAAAGAAGAAACATTGGAATAGATATAAAAACAAATTTTTTATAAGAGAATGCTATGAGCAATTGTATGTCAACAAGTTGAATATCGCAGATCAAATTAACAAATTCATAGAAAGACATGAACTACTTAATATAACTCAGGAAGAAAAAAATCAATTAAAGCTTTAAAAAGTAAATAAATGTAATTAATAATAGTAAAAACTACTCACAAAGAATATACCAGAACCAGACATGGCCATGGATAAGTTCTACTAAATGTTTAATGAAGAAGTACTTCATAATACTTCACAAGCTATTCCCCCAAAATAAAAGAGTGGTGATTATTGAGGCAGGCATTACCCTGATACTAAACCCAGATATGAAATCACAAGGAAAAAACAAACAAACTATAAACCAATATCTCTTATAGATATGGATGTAAAAGGTCATCAACAAAATGCTTGCAAATGAATTCAGCTGAATATGAGCAAGTGTGATTTATCCCAAGAATGCAAGGGTAGCTCAACATACAAATATTGATGTAATAAACACATTAATGGAATGAAGTGGGGGACACATGATCATCTCAATTGATACGGAAAAAGCACTTGAAAATTAAACACATTTTGTGATAAAGAAAACAAACTAGAAATGGAACTGAACATCCTCAACCTGATAAAGGGAATGTATAACAAATGCACAGCTAATGTTATATTTTCTATATTTAATGGTGAAAGATTGAATGTTTTCCTCCTATGATCAGGATAAAGACAAAGAACATCTGCTTTTACCACTTTTATACATCATTGGAGGTACTATACAAAGTAATTAGGGAAGAGGGAAGGAAGGAAGGAAGGAAGGAAGGAAGGAAGGAAGGAAGGAAGGAAGGAAGGAAGGAAGGAAGGAAGGAAGGAGGGAGGGAGGGAGGGAGGGAGGGAGGGAGGGAGGGAAAGGCAAGGCAAGGCAAGGCAAGGCAAGGCAAGGCAAGGCAAGGCAAGGCAAGGGAAGGGAAGGGAAAGGAAGGGAAGGGAAGGGAAGGGAAGGGATGGAGGAAGGAAAGAAGGAAGGAAGGAAGAGGAGGAAGGGAGAAGGAAAAAAGGAAGGACATTCAGATTGTAAAGAAAAAGTCAAACTACCTATTTTCAGATGGCATGATATTATGAAGAAATAAAACCCTAAAGAGCCCACAAAAATACAAAGTAGACGATAAACTAGTTAAAAAATGTTGCAGGATACAGAATTCATATACAAAAACCAGTTCTACTTCTATACACAAGCAATAAAAAAACTGAAAATGAAATTAAGGAAACAATCTCATAACAACACCAAAGAGAATAAAGTACTTAGTAATAAATTTAACAAAAAATATAAACGTTATATTCTTAGAACTATAAAACACTGAAAAAAAATTGAAGATCTACACTTGATCTTAGCCAAAAGGCCGAGAAGCGATGAAAAAAAAAATTGAAGATCTAAATGATTGGAAGACATTCCATGTTCAAAGATTGGAAAACTTAATATTGCTAAGAAGACAATAATTTCCAAATTTATTTACAACTTTAACACAATCAACATCAAAATCCCAGCTATTTATTTATTTATGTATGTATGTATGTATGTATGTATGTATGTATGTATGTATGTAGGCATTGATAGGGAAGTGCTAAAGCTCATTTGGGAATGCAAAGGACCCATATTACCCAAGACAATTTGAAAGAGAAGAACAATGTTAATGGATTAACAATTCTGAATTTAAAAACTTATTACAAAGCTCTAGCAATTAAGACTGTGTCTAACTGGAATAAAAATAGACATATACATCAATGGAATAGAATTGAGGATCTAGAAACAAACCATAACCTTTACAGTCAACTGTTTTTCTTCTTTTTTTACAAAGGTGACAAGGCAATCAATGGGGAAAAGAATAGCTTCTTCAAGAATTGGTATTGGAACAACCAGATATCCAATGAATCAGGACCCTTATTTCACACTTTAGAAAGAAATAAGCTGAAATTGCAACATAGACCTAAATGTGGGGGATAAAACTCTTAGAAGAAAATAAAGGAGTAAATTTTTGTGACCTTGAGTTAATCAAAGTCTTCTTAGATATGACACCAAAGACACAAGGGACCGATGAAATAGACTTCATGAAAGTTTAAAGAAAAAGCTTATAATTTAAAGGACACCATCAAGAACATGAAGACAATTCACAGAACTGTAGAAAGTATTCACAAATCATAAATCTAATAATTTGTATACAGAACATGTAAAATTTTCTTTCAACTCATTAATAAAAATACATCTTCAAAATAGGCAAATAATGTGAATAGACATTTCTTTGAAGAAGATATGCAAATGAACAATAAACACATGAAAACATGTTCATTATTAGCCATCAGAGAAATACAAAACAAAACCACGAGATCCATTTTATATCCATCAGGGAGGCTATTACCAAAAAGATGCATGATAACAAGTGTTGACCAATGTATGGGAAAATTGCTTGCAGAAATTTAAAGTTGTATAGCCACTTTGAAAAAATGTTTAGGAGTTCCTAAAAGAATTCAACATAGAAATACCCAATAGCCCAATAATTCTACTCATAGACATACACCAGGAGAATTAAAAAGCATATATCCACAAAAAAACTTGTATTCAAATGTTGATAGTATTACTCATAATAGCCAAAAATATAAACAATGCATGTGTTTGTCGCCTGATAAATTGGATAAACAAATTGTGGTATATACATACAAATAAAATATTATTCAGCCATTAAAAGGAATGAAGAACTACAACATGCTGCAACATGGATGAATCTCAAGAATATTATGCTAAGTGAAAGAGCCAGTCACAAAGGACCACATATTGTATGATTCCATGAGTATGAAATGCTCAGAATAAGCAAATACATAGATACAGAAAGTAAATGAGTGGCTGCCAAAGGCTGATGAGATGGGTGGGATAGAATTTGGGAGTGACTGCTAATTTGTATTGTGTTTCTTTTTTGTTTGATGAAAATACCTTAAACTGGATTATGGTGTGATTGCACAGGTCTGTGCATTACTGAATGCTATTGAATTTAAATTCTAAATTTGCAAATTTAATGGTATTTGAATTATATTTTAATATAGCTGTCAAAAAAGTATATTGGATAAGCAGACTATAATTTACTGAATGCAAAATCAAAGCAGACAAGGAAAAAATAAGAACACACAGTTTTAAGTAGCAGAGCTGATAATATATCTGATTATGTTTATATTAATAACCAATATGATATAATACCAAAGAAAGGTGGAGCCAAAACAATAATTTAATTTTTTGGCACAGTTGGGGTTATGATTTAAAGGTATCTACAGTAACTTTTTCATGCAAATACTCGCAGACAAAAATTCTGTTATTCAAATGGCATGCATTTGAATTAAGCATAGTTCTCTGTAAATACAGTCTTTGGAATATGAGAACTTTTGTTGAAGTGGTTACTTATAATATCTTAATAAATTCTTGCTTCTTAGTGTAAAAATCCCTAAACTGGTTATTACAAGATCTAGTTCTAGTCCCAGATCTGCCATTAATTTACTGCCATTAATTCATTAGCCAAGTCACATTACCTCTACATGCTCCAATATCTTTACTTCTAAATGAAAAGTGAACTTGATGGCCTCAAAAGTCACAAGTCCTTCCAGCTTTAATATTCTATTTATTAATTTACTTATTCAAAAAATATTCACTAACCACAAGCTATGTGCTAGACATTGTGTTACATTCTGGGGATAGTGTAATAAGACAAACAAAGACCCTGCCCTCCTAAAGGTAAGATTCTGGTAATGTGAGATAGATAATGCTATACTGTGAAGGAAATAAAACATGGTATTGTATGGAGAGTGACTGGGGGCTACACTAGATTTTGGGGAGGCCTGTCTAAGAAGACAACATTTGTCTGAAATCTAAATGGTAAGGAGGAATCAGCCATGTGAAACATTTGGAGAAAATAGCAAGTCTGTAGATGGTTTGGTTCAGTGGATAGAGCATCAGCCTGCAGACTGAAGGGTCCCAGGTTCGATTCTGGTCAAGGGCACATGCCCGGGTTTCGAGCTCAATCCCCAGTTGGGGGTGTGCAGGAGGTGGCCGATCAATGATTCTCTCTCATCATTGATGTTTCTGTCTCCCTCTCCCTCGCTCTTCCTCTCTGAAATTAATAAAAATATATTAAAAAAAGATCCTAAGTGGAAAGAAGTTTGAAGCATTACAGAGAACCAAGAAGAAAAAGATGGCCAATGTGACTGCAGTGTTGTTATGCAAAGGGCAGGGTGGGACTGGAGGAGATTGAGAAGCTGATTAAAAGTCAGATCACACACAGATTTGTAAGTTGTAGGAACATGTTTGGATATAATGTAGGCTAAAATGGAAAACTGTTAAGAGGTTCTGAGAAGGGAATGACAAGATCAGGATGATCTATACTAAAAAAGGGTAATATGCTAATTAGACTGGGAGACCTTCCAGGAGACCTTTTGGACATTCTTCTGGACAAAGCCATGGTGGCAGGGCCGAGGTAGAGGCGGTTAGAGGCCAAGAGGGGAAGGAAGTTGTGGGTGATCAGGCTGGTGGGGGTTGGGCCTGTTGGGGGTAAGCAGACCAGCAGGGGGCCAGTTGGGGGCAAGCAGGCCATCAGTGGGGGTTAGTTGGAGGTGATCAGGACAGCGGGGGGGGGGGCAGTTTGGAGTGAGCAGGCCTGCAGGGGAGAAGTTGGGGGTGAGCAGGCCAGTGGGGAGGGAAGATGGGGGCAAGCAGGCCTACAGGGGGGGCAGTTGGGGGTGAGCAGGCTGCTGGCAGGGGAGGCAGTTGGAGGCAAGCACACTGGCATGGGGGGCAGTTGGGGGTGATCAGGCTAGCAGGGGGCATTTGGGGGCAAGCAGGCTGGTGGTGGGTGGAAGTTGGGGGTAAGCAGGCCGGCAGGCAGAGTGGTTAGGGGCAATCAGGCAGACAGGCAGGCAGGTGAGCAGTTAGGAGCCAGCAGTACTGGATTGTGAGAGGGATGTCCGACTGCTGGTTTAGGCCCAATCCCTGTAAACCAGCAGTACGACATCCTTCCAGGGGTCCCAGATAGGAGAGGGTGCAGGCTGGGCTGAGGAACACCTCCTCCCCCGTGCATGAATTTCATGCACCAGGCCACTAGTATTTTTATAAACATTATTCAGACTGCAATGTGAGAAAATGGTTTGTAGGAATGAAAGAACAGGAGAGGGGTACCCATTATGGAGACTATTGCCTGCAACACACTAACTTTAGGACATTTATGCTAATCTCATAACCAAACTGGTTAATATAACTTTCTGAAGGGTATATGTCTTCAAGATGGCATATGTAATTGACAAGAATCCAGTTGATGTAATACACACACAAAAATTTGTATTACATATGAAAAAAATGTGTTCATATTATAAATGACTATCACTACATTGGGAAATCTTTTAGAATATGTGTACATAGCTAAATTCTAGTCAGAAATACAAAGACAGACCATTTAAATGATGTTCAATTTCTGTTTCTAAAATAATTGTAAATCTTAGACTGAGGAACAAAAGAATAAGCAATGATGAAATTTTTCAGTCATCCCTGACTAAAGATTAGACCCCTTATGATATTTATTGCTTCAATAAACATGCAATTAGGTTGGAAAAAAAAGATGAGCCTAACTGGCATCTATAAATATACTGGTCCTAAATTGTCATTAGCCAGAATTTCACCTGCTGTCAACAAAATCTAGAGGTAAATGTCAATTGCCTGGAAGATTTACTTTTATGGAATATCTCATACCTCCAAAATACATTCTTACTGTGAGAGAGAAAAAGAAAACTGAAATACCATTGGCAGCAAAAATGCCTACTAACAATATTAGGTATGATTTATCTCCACAGAAAGAAAAGGATGATAGTGGTTTTAATTTTGTTTACCTCTCTCAATGAGGTGTGAAAGTAAAAAAAAAAAAAACAGAAAAGAACAGATGGTAGTCTACCAAGGCCTTACCCCCACAGATTTAGGCTTTATGTTGAAGAGAAAAATTTTGCAACATGTTGTATGTACCTACTTAAGAAAAGCTGATATTATTAAAGGTTATACATTCTGAAATTAATTATCCTACTTTTAAATCAGTCTGGGTTTTAAAATGTATGATTTTAGCTAAAAATCAAGACAATACAGATATAGTACTCAGAAAAGTTACTCATTTTCTGGTAACTGTGTAATAGAGTTCAGTGGAAAAGCATTCCATAAAGGCTGCTGGGGACAAAGCTAAGCTTGGCTTTCACTAGGAGTCAAAAGGCCTGGTGAGCTGCAATTGGGAATTCAAAGAATGAGGCAGCAGGTTTGCATATATACAAAGAGCAACAAAAGAGCTTACTGCTACCTTTGAGAATATTGCCACTAAATGTATGCTTAATCTGGAATGTTGCCAACAATTCTATTTGCGAGAATTAAGATGACTGTTAACAAGTGTGTCTGACCAAAAATCAAGCCAACAGAAACGTATGTTAGTGAATTTCCCAATTTTGTAAAATTACAACATGCTTAGGCTATATATTTTTATGAAACTGCCCTCAGGGAAAACTTCTGGAACATTTATATATACCTTGGAAATTATTAGTGACACCATAAGGTTCTACAAAACAGGAATTTGTATCCATGTCTTTGCTTGTGTTATTTTGTCAACCTGATTGCCTCTACCCCAAGACCCAGCTCAAATGTAGTCCCCTTTTCGCAAAATTTATAGTTTTGGTTCACCTGATTCTCCTCCACCATGAGCAAACAAATGGTATATGTTTACATGGACTTTATGCTTATCTCAATGATCAAACCTTTCAAAGGTATGGCTTAGAGGTTAAGAACATCAACTATGGTGACAGGCAGACCTAGAACCAAATTCTAGCTCTACCATTTATTACATGTGTGACCTTGGGAAAGTTGCTCTCTGAGACTCAGATCCCTTAGCTTGAAACAAGTGTATTTCCAACACCTACCTCATGTTATTCCCTTAATGCTTTAGGCAGTTTCATACACTAGGCAGTCCCTTCTGACAATTTTTCCAACTTCCTGCATCTGTATCTATCATTAATTTTACTTTTGGCTTTCATTATCTTAAATGGGTTTTTATTGAAATATATTTAACATATAACACTGTGTAAATTTAAGTTGTACGTGCTGATTTGATACATTTATTTATTGTAATATGGTAGCCATTGTTGATAGCTAGCTCCTCTATTATGACACATCATTATAATTTATTTTTGTAACAGGAATAATTAAGATCTCTTAGCAAGGTTGGTATTTATTGTACAGTGTTATTGTCTATCATCACTATGTTGTGCATTAGATTTCTAGAACTTAATTATCTATTTTGCAAGTTGGTGCCCTTAAACATCTCTCCTATGCCCCGACCACCTAGCCCCTGGTAACCACCATTCTACTGTCTGATTTCATGAGTTCAGCTTTTTATATTACAAATATACACGAGATCATATAGTATTTGTCTTTGTCTGACTTATCTCACTTAGCATAATATGCTCAGTGCCCATCCATGTTGTTACAAACTGGCAAAATTTCCTCTTTTCTCATGATTGATTAATATCCCATTGCATCGCTTCTCGGCCTTTTGGCTAAGATCAAGTGTAGTATCTGTTCTTATCAGTTTAATATTCCATTGCATATATAGCACATATTCTTTATCCATTCATCTGTTGACAGATACTTAGGTTGTTTACATATCTTGGCTATTGTAAATAATGCTGCAATTAACATAAAAGTGTATAGATCTATTCAATATTCTTTGGGTGTGTATCCAGAAGTGGAATTGCTGGATTATATAGTAGTTCTATTTTTACTTTTTTGAGAGAGCTCCATAATGTTTTTCTTACTGGAGAAACAGTAAAAAAAATCTCTGGAGGTAAGAACTGGGCTCTGGTATTTTTTTAAAAAATTTCCTCTGATGATTCTGTTATTTTTCAACCAGGGATGATAACCACCCAGAGGACTTATTAAAACACAAATAGCACAGCCTCACCTCAGAATTTCTAAGTCAGTAGGTCTGAAATGAGGCCAGAGAATTTGCATTTCTAACAAGTTCCCAGGTGATACCCATGTTACTAGTGTAGGATCAACACTGAGAACCACTGCTCTAGAAAAATGCACCCCAGGTTATTGACAGTGCTCCTTTCCTCTCTCAAATGGAATTGTAGGACAACGGAAAAGTTTAATCCTAATCTTAGTTTCTTCTGTATCGTTTGAGTATTTATAAAAATATATTGCTCATGTCATTGTTCTTCAATTTCTAAAACTAAAGAACACAGTGGCAATATTTAAAGCCCCCTTTATGTTTCTTCCAAATTGCCTCCTCATCTTTAGACCAAAGATATTTACTACCCTAAATATTTTGTTAATCATTCTCTCACTTCTTAAAAAAAATAATTTTAATTGATTTCAGAGAGGAAGGGAGAGGGAGAGAGAGAGAGAATCATTGATCAGCTGCCTCTTGCATTCCCCACACTGGGGATGGAGCCTGCAACCCGGACATGTGCCCCAATCAGAATCAAACCATGACCTCCTGGTTCCTAAGTCGATGCCCAACCACTGAGCCACCACAACCAGGCTCTCACTTTTAAAAGAATTATCATCTATAACTATACCTATATCCCTAAATAATGTCTTCTCTAATTTTTTTATTGTTTTAAACATTATAAAACCAAAATTATACTATCTGTATTTATCTATGGCATGATATTTTTGTTAATGCCACAATTTTTAGATTTACCTATGTTGATAAGTATAGCTATGACTTATTCATATTTAGTCATTGCATGATATTCCTCAATATATTTATACATGCTTTATTTACATTCATATTCTTTCCATTTTCCCCTTACAGATAATGCTGCTATGAACATTCATGTCCACGTAAATGTTTGTATTTACTAGATAAAGACGGTGTATCAATTGACATTCCCAACAACAGTAGTTAGAGTTCCTATTATACCATATCTTTACCAATACTTGGTATTGACAGATTTTAATCTATTCTAATTTAATTATTGTGAAATATCCCTTTGTGGTTTTAATTTGCATCTCCATGATGCAAATTAGTTTCTGAAGAAGCTAATTTCATGCCTCAATGAGACATGTGTAATATCAGAGGCACAAATGTTTAACGCCCTAACCAACTCCTTTGGGCACTCTTCACAAACACCCATATGTGGTAAGAAATGAATCTTGTGTTTGCTGACCAAGGGCTTAATGAATTCAATTACATAATAATGATACTGGCCATATGTCTGCATTTGGGTTTTTTATTTATACCTTCATTTTTGTTTAGACAAAAGAAGGTGCTTGAGATGGATCAGGCAAATTTCCTTTTCTCGAAATCATAGAAGAGACCATGCAAGCTCTGAGTTTAACAAACTTTTCCCAATCTCACCACTTGCTACTTAGAAAGCTAAAGCCATTATATAATGAAAAGGCAAAACTAAAAGCAACCCTGAAATTTACCTCTTCCAGTCTTTCACTTTTGAGTAGAAAAAACAAATAGAAGGAAACAGAGAGGTGACTTATTCAAGGTCAAATAGCCAGTTTGTAACTGAGCTGAGAACAGAAAGGGAAAAAAAATCCAGTCATCTTTCAGTATACCCCCCTAACCCTCTGAGAACAGGCCTGTGAAAGAGATTCAGGATAGAAATCTCTGATATGGGGAGGGGGAGGAGGATAAATAGGAACAGGATATTAGCCAGAGGTGCTCAGGCCAAGAAGGCCATGTCTTAGGAGGCTTTTGGCATCACTGAGGGGCTGTCTTAATGCTCCCATTCACAGCTGAGGCAATCAACTCTCAGAATTGTGCCAGGTTGGATTGGTGAGTGAAGGATAGTATTTCCTAATGGGGCGGTCCCTAGCTATAGAGTAACCTGCCAGCCACCTTGACATGAGCTTCTAGAAGTCATTGTTTTAAAGCAGGCACCATTGCACTGGCTGAAAATACCTTGGTCAGATTATCATGTTCTTAATTAGCTGTGCATGATGGCAATCAATTAAGGATGGCATAAAAGCCAATAGAAATAATGCAACTCTCATTAGGGACTTCTCATTTGTTATATGAGTGTGTCTGCTGGGTGAGTTCCCATTAAAGAAAACTGGGGCCTATTATTTAAGCCATTTCAGGAGAGTGATAGGTCATCTTTCCATTTGACATTTATTGTACCTGGCATAAAGGTTAAAAACAATTATGTTTACTTGGAATATTTATTATCTTATGAGATTCAAGCAGGGCCATTATGTTTGTTTTCTTCTCTTTATCAAAGCTGGTCAAGAGGAAACTTTTAAATGAGCTTGAGCTAAATATTAAGGAAATTTTCTTTTCACTGAAGTCAGAAAAATAAACCTGGAAATAAACCTAGAAATAGTGATACTCTGGTACAGCCACAGCTCTGAGACTTGTTTATAATTTGCACACTGTTGCTGCTACACATGCCCAGAGCCAGCTTCCAGTGTCTGAGTCATATCAGAATTCCAGGAAGACACAATTAAATTAATGGAAAAGCTACCAGATTGGGAGGGGGTGGGATTGTGGGTTGGTTTCAAAATCCCACTCTTCCACTAACTTCCTGTATGACTGACAACTCCATTCTTCTAGTTGTTCAGGCCAAAAATCTTGACTCCTCCCTTTCTCTTATATCCTACAGTCAAACCTTTAGCAAATCCTGTTTGGTACTACCTTCAAAATAAATTCGGAATTAAAGCACTTCTCATCTCTTTCACTGGTCTAAGCCAACATCATCTCTAGGTTGGATTACAATCACAGCTTCCTAACTGGTTGTGTTAGTCGGGGTCCTCCAAAGAAACAGAATAGGAAATATATAACATATACAGAAACAGACATATTATGAGGGGTTGTCTCATGTAATTATGGAAGTTGAGAACTCCCATAAGCTACTGTCTGCAAGCTGGAGGCCCAGGAAAGCTAGTGGTGTAGGACCACTTCAAGCCTGAAAGCCCCAGTATCCAGGGTGGAATGGAGAATAATGTAAGTCTCAGACCAGATTTCAAATCTGAAGGCCTGAGAATCAGGAATGCCAATGTCTGAGGGAAGAAGATGGATGTCTTAGCTCAGTCAGAGAGTGAATTTGCCCTCCTCCACCTTTCTGTTCTATCTGGGACTCAATGGATTGGATGATGCCCAACTGCCCTGGTGAAAGAGGTCTTCTTACTCAGTCTGCTGATTCAAATGCTACTCTCATCCAGAGACACCATTACAGATACAACCAGAAATAATATTTTACCAGCCATCTGGGCATCCCTTAGTCCAGTCAAGTTGACACATAAAATTAACCATCATGCTGATCTTCTCATTTCATCTTCACCTTCTAACAGCCTATCTTTAACAGTACAGCTAAAATATAAGTCCCAGTCATATCATGTCACTTATCTGTTCAAAATCTGCAGTTGTTCCTCATTTCACTCAGTCTTACCAATGGCATTATAAACTGCATGGTACCTGGTAACCCATCACTACTCTTCCTTAATCTCCCACTATCCTCCCTATCACTCACTTTACTCCAGACAAGCTGGCCTCCTTGCTGTTGCTGGAACATGCCCTCCACCAGAAAAGGCTTTCTCACAGGTACCTACAAAGCTTAAGTCTTAATTATTCAATGAAATCTACACTCATGACCCTAATTAAAGTTGCAACTCTTCCCACCCCATTAGCCCTCTCTCCTTTTGTTAGTCTTTTTCCATTCCATTATCAATTGCTAACATTAGTATGATGTTAGTATAATTAATCTAACATTTTTCATCTGTTTTGTTCACATGGATCTCAAGTTCCTTCAATACTGCCACCACAGAGTAGGGACTCAACAGTTATTTGCCCAATTTAATAATATTTCTCCTGTTTGGACTTCAATTTCTCAATCTGCATAATGATATATTTGAACCGGTCCAGAGGTCAACAAACTTTTTTTTTTTTTTTTTTTTTTTGGTAAGGGGTCAGACTGTTAGTTGTTTTTACAGCCATATGATCTCCATTACAACTTCTCAACTCTGCCACTGTAGCATGAAATCAGTCTTAAGCGATACACAAATGAATGGGCAAGGCTGTTCCAATTAAATTTTATTTATAAAAATGGGCAAAGAACCAAATTTGACCCCAAGTAATAGTTTTCCAACACCTGAATTAGATGATCTTTAAGAGGCCACTTGTTTCTGATGTGTAGTGGCTCTGGAGTATGAAGAGACAGATTAGAGGAATTTTGGGGGGGAAGTTTGTTGATTTTGTTGACATTTTAATTTTTTTCTGTGGAATTCAACAAACTAATTTTTTTTAATCCACACTGGAGGATATTTTTTCCATTGATTCTTAGAGAGAGTGGAAGAGAGGTGAGGAGGGATGGGAGAGGGGAGAGAGAGAGAAACATTGATATGAAAGAGACACATCAATTGGTTGCCTCCCACACCCACCCTGACTGGACCAGGGATGAGTCTACAACCCAGGTATGTGCCCTTGACGGGAAATAGAACCTGTGACCCTTTGGTGTGTGGGCCTATGCTCTAGCCACTGAGCTGCACTGGGCAGTGCACTAATTCTTTTTTAAATTTCTTTTTCAATTACAGTTTACATTCAATATTATTTTGTATTAGTTTCAGGTGTATGGCATAGTGGCTAGACAATCATATACTTTACAATGTGTTCCCCCTATTTCTAGTACCCACCTGGCACCATACACAGTCATTACAATATTATTGACTATATTCCCTATGCTGTATTTTACATTAAAGTGACTATATTGTAACTTCCAATTTGTACTTCTCAATCCCTTCATCTTTTTTCACCCAGTCCCTCAACCCCTCTCCCCTCTGTCCAGCCCCCTCTCTTCTGTCCACCATCAGTCTCTTTTCTGTATCTATGAATCTATTTCTGTTTTATTTGTTCATTTACATTCCACACATAAGGGGATTTTTGGATCGCTCATGTAATACCACATAAAAACTACCTATTCTGCTTGTGCTTAGACCTGGGCAGTCTTGCAGAGAAAACAGGGTAAGCCAAGCCAAGTGCCAGGATGCCAAATAACTGAAAGGTGTTTTATGTGCTTAAGTCAGTACCTCGTTCCTACACTATAAAAATAGGATCAGCTTTCTCAGTGGTTTCCTTCATGGCACACCACATGCTGTCCAAGAATCATTCATGGGAGGCCCTGCTAGACAGAGTACCTAGATAGTAAAGAATTTAACCTTGCTTAGAAAGAGGTCTGACCTGTACCTTTGGCTTCTGGAAGATAATCTCTAAACCTTTGAAATATCATGCCAGATAAGCATGTCTTTGCTTACCTGGATGCCTTGGTTACTAGAGAGTCTAACAATATTATTTATGACAGGGACTTTGGGTCATGTAGTGTCCACTTTAACTCGAGAATGGAGACTAAAGGTCAGCCATGCAGTATCAGTTCTACCTCTAGAGGGCCTAAAGGTCAGTCATGTAGGAGTTATGAGTCCACAATGGAACCCTAATGTAATCTCTAGACACCAAGAGTCAGGTGAGCTTCCGTGATTGGCAATACTCTGTGTGTACTGTTACATATTGATGCTAAAATAATACTTTCCATGACAACTGGAGGTTCTGCACTTGCAACTTTCCTGGACTCTGCCCCATGCATCTTGTCCCTTGAATGATTTTAATCTTTATCCCTTTCTGTTTTTATATTTTTTTTATTGATTTCAGAGAGTAAGGGAGAGGGAGAGAAAGATAAAAACATCAATGATAAGAGAGAATCATTGATTGGCTGCCTCCTGCATGCCCCACACTGGGGATCGAGCCTGCAACATGGTCATGTGCCCTGACTGGAAATTGAACCATGACCTCCTTGTTCATAGGTTGTTATTCAACCACTGAGCATGCCAGTTGGGCTCTTTAGCCTTTTCTTGTAGTAAATCATAACCTTGAATATAACAGCTTTCAATGAGTTCTATGAGTCTTCTTAGCAAATCATTGTGTTTGAGGATGGCTTTGAGAAGCCCTCAAACTTGGTTGGTGTCAAAAGTGAGGGTTGTCTTGTGAACTGTGCTCCCTCGAACTCTACAGTACCCTAGTCTCCTAGCCAAGGAAGGGGAACAATCTTCCTTTAGTTTTCCCTGCCATCTCACCCTCTTACTAAAATTCCCAGGCTTTCTTAATGCCTAATTTTGACTCTGTTTGTTTAGACCCAACCAAATGCAAACTCCCAAATTCTATGAAGTATTAGAACCACATATAAAAAGGAATTCTATGCCCCTGATGTCATCCAACAATATACATGAGGTCCTTGCCCAGTTGGCATAGTGCAGTGGTTGAGTGCCAACCTATGAACCAGAAGGTCACGGTTCGATTTCCTGGTCAAGGTACATGCTCAGGTTGCGGGCTTGATCCCTGGTGTGGGGCATGAAGGAGGCAGCTGATCAATATTTTCTCTCATTGTTGATGTTTCCACCTCTCTCTCCCTCTCCCTTCCTCTCTGAAATCAATAAAAATATATTTTAAAAAATATCCATGAGATCCTGATGTGGATAGCAGAATATGATAATGCAGGAGCTCCTATTGACAGGTGTCCATCAAAGGAGTCCTTGGGGCATAAACCCAGACATTATATCATAGAAGTAGATTTAGCCATATCTAAGTGTTTTCATTATCATGTCATTCATATTCTCTCTCTTCTTCCCTCCCTTCTTCGCTCCCCCCCTTTTCTGTCCACCTCTGCTTCTCTCTCCTTTTCTTATAGTCAATTAGGTAATTTAAAGCATCACGTTAATATAGTTAAGCTTAATTATTAATCCATTCCAACCATTTGGAAACATATCTATTATTTGAAATATTTGTCAATTGGGGAACAGGTGAGTGAAATATGATATATCCACATGCTATTCAGCCTTTAATATGATATTTGTGGTGTTTATAATGACATATATAAATGATTCAACCATATTGGGAAAGGTAGGATTTGAAGTTCATATACATCAACTGCATATGTTTATCGATATAATGTAGGAACTACACAAAAATAGTAATAGTGATTATCTATGGTTTTTGAAGTATGAATAATTTCATTTGTTATATATTTTTATATTTTCCACATTTTCAGCCTGTCTTATTTTTAGAGACAAAAAAATGTTATATTACATAGTAGAAAATTTACTGATGATGACAAGGGAGACAGTATCTGTCAGTGCAGCAAATACTTTCCCTTCAGGAAACACATCTCATAGTGTAAAGTGTGCTGGTCAGTTATTTGTGTGTCTGTTGTTGTGTGTGTGTTTTTTTTTGGGGGGGCGGTCAAAGAACATGTCTCCTTCCTTCACTGTTTAATTCCTATCACCTCACACAGATCATAGCATAGATTAAGCACTTCCTCAGTACATGTCCACTGAATTGCAGTTAGAAGAATTGCAGTGGTAAGAAATGGTAATTTACAAAGGACACAGTGAAAGGCCTCAAAGAACCTTTCCAGTGTTCTGCTGGCCTGAATAGATCCAAGATAATCTCCTCTCATGTTAAAAGGACCATGTCTCTCTGGCTCACCCAGATACCTTCTCCCTCACTACCCAATTAACAGCATGTTAACACCATTCCTGTAACAGCTTTAACCTTAATCACTAACTGCCCTATAGCTGTCAACCCCTTTCCACTTACACAAATGCCAAGTCATACCGCTCCATTTATTGTAACTACTCGAGTAGAACAGAATTTGTTTACTGATATGAGAACCAATTATCAACATTTCCTATGACCTCTTGTGGTTTCTGGCCCAGAATGTAACCTCACACTTACACACAATGTTGCTTATTTGCAAGGTCCTCTGGTGTCCAAAGAAATCTCATGTCCATCATCCAGAGCACTGCTCAGCCATGTGACCAAAATAGGCATCACTTTCAAGGGCCCTTGTGAATAATTTTGAAAAACTTTCCATCAAATTATTGGTCCTTATCAACCCTCCTTCCTCAAGAGAAGAGGCAGAAAGTACAAGTAAGGACTGTTTTTGCATCTTTCCTTGAAGAATCTGGCAGTACTCTGGGGATATAATGATATAACTGGTTATACAACTTGCCCCAAATGACTACTGCATGAAAAGTCCATTTTAGGTACTTTAGAGGGGACACAAAGAAAATAGAAGATGGAAAACTCCTTTGTATTCCCCTGAGAACTGACAGTCTAATTTTTGCCGAAGCACATAAATATAAGAAAAAGGTTGATTGTCCTTCTCCAAGAAGTTGAGAATGTTGAATTAGAAAGTCAACTGAATGATATTTTCGTGCAGACAATGAGCAAGAAGAATACCAATGGAACTAATCAAGGCACGTTTACTGGAGGTATCTCTGTAGACAGAGCTTGAAGTAAGGAAGAGATATGATATAATAATGAATAGCATATGGCTTAATACATAATGGTCAGGTAGAAGAAAATGTTGAATTGAGACTGTTACTGCCCAGATAGCTCTGGAGGAGTGGCATAAGTAGAGACATGGCCTAGCATCAAACAGGAGCAATTATAGATCTTTTCTAGAACTTACAACTCAACAGTAAGACCTGAACAAGATTACATGTGAATACCACAGCTCCTTCAAGGCTAAAAGAAAACCTATATTGGTCAATGTTCTGAAAGTTTACAGAAAACTTTTGCCCTCTATAATTGCTAATTCTATAAGGCCACTTGCCTATCCCAACCCACATGAATATTAATTGTGTCTACTTCTTATGCCTCAAACTCCTCACAAACAAACCTGAGCTCTGCTTGCCAACATGTTTCTACTATTATTACTAATCATAATACTAGCCAGCTTTAAGATTAAGAACTTTACACTAGTATTTTCACTGACTCTTCACAACACTTTAAGGTAAGCTCCAGTATGTTCACCCAGCTGGAGGTAGAATAACTGGAACTTGAATCCATGTCTGTCTTATATCAAAGTCCATCCTCTTATCCACTATTCTATAGGCTTTCAGTATGCACATTAAGAAATCATAACTTCAACATGTTTCTATTTCTCCTTGTAGAAATTATTATATAAAATCAAAAACCAGCCCTGACTGGTTTTGCTCAGTGGATAGAGCATCGGCCTGCGGACCCAAGGGTCCCAGGTTCAATTCTGGTCAGGGGCACATGCCTGGGTTGCGGGCTCAGTCCAAATGTGCAGAAGGCGGCCAATCAATGATTCCTTCTCGTCATTGATGTTTCTATCTCTCTCTTTCTTTCCCTTCCTCTCTGAAATCAATGAAAATATATTTTAAAAAATCAAAAAACAAATAAAATATTTTATAAACTCCATATTAAGAGAAAATGATATGGCAAAGATTGCAAAGTGTTCATCAAAACATATCTCCTTTCCTTTATGGACAAAAGCTACACTTACTCCAAAGACTTACTTACAGTGATATATGAGCATGTGATTTTGTTCCAGACAATAGAATGTGGATATAATTGATGTACACCACATTTAGGCCTGACCCTCAAAACCATCTTGTGTCCTCTTTCTTTCTCCCTATCATTGTTAATAGGAAGCAGATGACCTATTATCTATTAGACAACTCAGAGGCTCCAGTAGATGGAAAAGTCATATGCTGGAAGGAGTCTGGGTCCTTAACAAGCACATAGAAGGCTGCCCATTATGGACATTATGCTGAGTGAAATGAGCCAGTCAAAGAAGGACAAATACTGCATGATTTCACTTATATGAGACATTTAAAATAGTCATATGTATAGGCTAAAAGTATGGAACAGTTGTTTCCAGGGGCTGGGGAGGGGAAAATGGGGATTTGATAATCAAAGGGCATAAAGTTTCAGTTAAGCAAGATGAATAAGTTCTCAATACCTGCTGTACAACATTATACCAATAGTCAACGAAACTATACTGTGTGCTTGTTAAGACTTTAGATCTTGCCTGATCAGTGTGACTCAGTGGTTGAGTGTCGGCCTATGAACCAGGAGGTCTTGGTTCAATTCCTGGTCAGGGCACATGCTTAGGTTGTGGGCTCAATCCCCTGTGGGGGCCATGCTGGATGCAGCTGATCAATGATTCTCTCTCATCACTGATGTTTCTATCTCTCCCTCTCCCTTCCTCTTTGAACTCAATAAAAATACTTTTTTAAAAAAAAAGGATGTAGATTTCATCTTAAGTGTTCTTACCACAATAAAATTAAGGAAAAAAAAGAAACACTTCTTCACTTCAAAACCCTCTTACTCTTGCAGTCCTGGGAATCATGTCAGGCATTCATCAATTACCACACTCTGACACAGGAAGACATTTCGCTTCCTCTAGAAAATCCACTGTAGGCTATTGAGACTCTTAAAATTCCTTGAATATCCCAAACTATCTTCAGAGATGTTGGAATGTGTAGAAACTACCATTGAGACCACCCCTACCATTCTGAAATGTCAATGTGGCTCGGCCCCATTGGATGGCCATATCCCTAAGGGCTGGTGGAGGAGCAGCAGCTTTTGAAATGGGAATGCCAAAAGTTTATCTGGATGACAAAATAGGAGCAGGAAGGCTTTGCTGGAGTGATTAGAGATGAAGCTCAAGTGGTCCTAGGGTTTCAGTGTGCTCTAATGAATCCTATTAAATATTACCTGAGCCCTAGCTGACTTGGCTCAGTGGATAGAGCATCAGCCTGCGGACTGAAGAGTCCCAGGTTCGATTCTGGCCAAGGGCACATGCCTGGGTTGCGGGCTCAGTCCCCAGTAGGGGGTGTGCAGGAGGCAGCCGATCGGTGATTCTCTCTCATCATTGATGTTTCTATCTCTCTCTCCTTCTCCCTTCCTCTCTGAAATCAATAAAGAAATGTATTTAAAAAAATATTACCTGAGCATGAAGTGTATGCTTTTTAGTAAACAAACCTAAAACTCAATGTATAACAGCATTACAGTGAAGTATCTCTGTAATATACTTTTGATATATCCATTAGTCCAGGGACATAAATTTAAACAAGAAATAGTTTCTCCAGAAAGTATTCCAATTTCAATTATACCCTGAGTAGGGGAAATCATTTCCTAAAGAAAAAAAAATCACCAGAATATTACTGTGTTGTACTATATTGGCCATGTTGGGTTTTTTGTTAATATATGGAAAATGGGTAAAAAATGTTGGAGAAGTGAGAACTTTCCCTCCTTTGCACCTTCGCTTCCTACTATTTACTTAATTTCTGTTGTTTTTTGTTTCTTCGTGATTTTTTAAGGAAGGATACTTTTTAATTATATGTTTTTATTGATTTCAGAGAGAGGAAGGGAGAGGGAGATAGAGCTAAAATCATCAATGATGAGTCATTGATCAGTTGCCTCCTGTACACCCCCTACTGAGGATTGAGCCCACAACCCGGGGATGTGCCCTGATGGGGAATTGAATGGTGACCTCCTGGTTTATGGGTTGATGCCCAACCACTGAGCAACACCAATCAGGCAGTTTCTGTTGTTTTGTCCTATCATAGTTAATAATTCCCCTGCCATAATGGATGGCACTAAACATTGTCTCAATGAATGCCCGCGCGTGCAAACACACACACACACACACACACACACACACACACACACACACACACACACACACACATGGGTTTAAGCACTGAAGAATTATACCAAAATGTCTCTTAATGTATACATGTTTAAGTTTCAGCAAAGAAAACCTTTTTAAATCACACTGTTTCATTTGACCCAGTTAGCTTATTTTATTAGAAACCATAATTAACAAGGCTAAGATAGAAGTTTGATTACACAGACAAAAACTGTTCTAATAGCTCCAGCTAGAGCTCTAACCCAGGCCACAGATGAAATCCTCAGCTCAGTGAGTCACCTCTGTAAGAGTGACTTTGGCTCAAGTAAGATTATAAGGATGGCTCAGTGCAAATCCATCCTGACTCCTGGAGAAAAACTAAAAGAAAATTGCTACTGGGTCTAAATGTGCTGTTTTTCTTTTATACAAAGGACAGAAGGTCCATTCTTTTCTTTGTTCAGTGAAATGTAAACATCTCCAGACCTCTCCTTACTTCTGGTGGCTCAATCTGTGCTCTCTGCTTGTAATGACTTTGGCTCTTGGGATTATCACAGTTTTAAGGCTACTGAGATGGTTTATTTCTGGTTTATTTCCCCTGGAACCATACAGAATAAGCACAGAGAGCACAGTCCTGACCTTTGAGCTGTCTAATGCTTTTGTAATCGATACCATCGAAAATGCATGGCTTTACCATTTCTAACATTAATAAAAATCTCATACACACTATGGGTAATGTTGCTGTTAGCCTAAAGATGAAGGGATTGAAGCCATGACTCCTGGGTCTGTCTGAGATAGTCCTCTGGTATTTTTCTGAAGAAAAAGAATCATTTCTAGATAGTAGTGATAGAGTTTACATCCCTGGGATCTGGGCCCAATAACCTGACAGAAGCCTCTGCAATCATGGTGTTCAGTGTCAGCTCATTTGATTCTCACAACCAATCTTGAATCATATGCACACTATTCATTTTAGAGGAGAGGGATGCATAAGAAAAACAGAGAGAGGAAGTGACTTACCCAAGCTCACACAGCTGCTGATTGAGAGAGCAAAGGCACTCTCCTTAGTCTTGTGATTCCTACATGTTGTACTTTCAGCAAATATTTGCCTGGCCTGTTTGGATCAGTTACTCAGATGAGATGGGGTCTCAATCAAAATCAGTAATGTCCCCATGAGTCAGCCATACTCTTTTCTCTTGGGATGAATGCATCCTTAAGGATGTTTGGGTTCCTATATGTCCCATGATTCTTGAAGACTGTTTAACTGAATTAGGACTGTTAATGTAAAAAACCATTGAAACCTGTAAAGAATTTTGTGAGTTCATTTGAGCCAAACTGTCGATGTATGCCAGGAAGCAGAACCTCAATGAATTGAGATAATGCTCTGGAGAATGGCGGGTTACATCTGTATTTATACATTGTAATCAAAGGAACGGGACGGGTGTAGGTGGGTTACATGAAGTTCATTGGTGATAGATTAAGGAGGTGGGATAAAGCAAAGTGGGGGTGAGACCTCTGGGATAGGGTAAAAAGTGAAATGATGGACATGCTTCTTTTACATAGATGGATACAGGATAGTTTAACATAATTAACAGTTGACAATTAACTTGAAAACAATAACAA
Source organism: Myotis daubentonii (assembly GCF_963259705.1). Classification (NCBI taxonomy): domain Eukaryota; kingdom Metazoa; phylum Chordata; class Mammalia; order Chiroptera; family Vespertilionidae; genus Myotis; species Myotis daubentonii. Next base: position 32,210,696 of record NC_081861.1, on the reverse strand, counting down.
TAACAATGAGGGAAGGTCCTGGTGCCATTTGTTGTGCCCTGAGGGGTCCAGAAAAAAAGGGAAGCTACAAGTTACCCAGACATTTCACTGCTATGTTATCTTAGAGGCAAAAAGACAAATGGGCTCTGTAAAGGTCTAAGTTGATCTCTGTCAGGGAAAATACTGGCCTAGGACATGACTACACACCATAACCTGTTTGTAATTAAATATTTAATTTTCAGACCCTCTTTTGTGGTTATTTTAGGTCTTTGAGTTTGCACAACCACCATGCAGGCCTTCCCTGAGTTTGTCAGGTTAGCATGTGGCCCCTTTTGTCCACAGGACAATTTACCTTGAATCCAACTTTGAAGTCAGGAGGCTTGGTGGTACTTTTCCATCACTATATTTCATTTCCTTATTTCCTATTTCTCCCCTTTCATTGTTCTCTAGTTAGTAAAAAAAATGTCTATTTCCCTTTCTCCCATTTTTGCCTCCTATTGACTTTCACTGTTTATCTCTGTGTCTAGCCTTCCAGATGCATTCATTGTGTAATCTCTCCTGGATACATGAATAGGACTTTCTCCCTGTCCCCAGCTCTTTTCTTCATTATTTCCTATAGAAATTAATCCAAATTTATCATTTTCTTTTTTTTAATTTTAATTAATTTTTTTGATTAATTAAATCTTTATTGTTTGGATTATTACATTTGTTCCTCTTTTTACCCCCCGTAACTCCCCTCCACCCAGTTCCCACCCCACCCTCCTCCCTCACTCCCCAACCACTGTCCTCATGCATAGGTGCACGATTTTTGTCCAGTCTCTTCCCGCATCTCCCTCACTCCTTCCCCCCCCCCAAGAGTAGTTAGTCCACTCCCTTTCTATGCCCCTGATTCTATTATAATCACCAGTTCATTCTGTTCATCAGATTATTCACTTGATTTTCAGATTCACTTGTTGATAGATGTGTATTTGTTGTTCATAATTTGTATCTTTACCTTTTTCTTCTTCTTCCTGTTCTTAAAGGATACCTTTCGGCATTTCATATAATACTGGTTTGGTGGTAATGAAGTCCTTTAGATTTTTCTTATCTATGAAGCTATTTATCTGACCTTCAATTCTGAATGATAGCTTTTCTGGATAAAGTAATCTTGGTTGTAGGTTCTTGGCATTCATCACTTTGAATACTTCTTGCCACTCCCTTCTAGCCTGCAAAGTTTCTGTTGAGAAATCAGCTGACAGTCATATGGGTACTCCCTTATAGGTAACTGACTTTCTTTCTCTTGCTGCATTTAAGATTCTCTCTTTGTCTTTTGCTCTTGGCATTTTCATTATGATGTGTCTTGGTGTGGTCCTCTTTGGGTTCCTTTTGTTTGGGGTTCTCTGAGCTTCCTGGACTTGTAAGTCTATTTCTTTCACCAGGGAGGGGAAGTTTTCTGTCATTATTTCTTCAAATAGGTTTTCAATATCTTGCTCTCTCTCTTCTTCTGGCACCCCTATAATTTGGATGATGGCACGCTTGAAGCTGTCCCAGAGGCTCCTTACACTATCTTCATATTTTTGGATTCTTTTTTCATTTTGTTTTTCCAGTTGGGTGTTGTTTTCTTCTTTGTATTTCAAATCTTTGACTTGATTCTTGCGATCCTCTAGTCTGCTGTTGGGGGTCTGTATAATATTCTTTATTTCAGTCAGTGTATGCTTAATTTCTAGTTGGTCCTTTATCACAACCTCGAGGATCTCATTAGATTTCTTGAGGGTCTCACTAAGTTTATCGGTGGTTTCTAGAAAATTCCTGAAAAACCTTAAAAGTGTGGTTTTGAACTCTATATCCAGTAGTTTGTTTTCCTCCATTTCTGTCATTTGTGTCCTGTTTCTTTGTCTCTGCATTTTTTATGCTTCCCTGTGTTGATAAAGTGGTTTTCTGTGCTAAGTGTCCTCTAGGACCCAGTGGTTCAGCCTCCCCAATTATCTGAGGAGGACACTTTTGGTGCACCCCCTTGTGGTCTTTGTGCACACTCTTGTTGTAGTTAAGCCTTGATTGTTGTAGGTATCACTGGGAGGAATTGACCTCCAGGCCAATTGGCTGTGAGAATCAGCTCTATCTGCAGTGGGAAAACTTCTGTGCTGGAGACACCCTCCGGGGCAAGACTTGCTTCAATGGGGCTTTGGTGCTCACTGAGTCTGCCCTCTGAATGTGTCTTTTATGGTTCCACTGAGCTGCAAACTGGATGGTCCCACTCTGACCTCTGGGTACACTGGCTCCTGGATCTCTAGGGAGGTGCTAATCTAGCCTCTGCCTTAGGCTATCCAGCAAAAGGCTCCCTGCAGGGCTTGGGCAGAGCAGGTCCCACAGGATCAACAGGGCGTGGCTAGCAGTTATGGCTGCCGCCAGAGGCTCTGCTTCTCAATGTCCCGGTAATTGCTTCAAGCCCCTCTGAGAAAAAGCTGCCCTCGAGTTCCAACCGATGCCAGACAGTCCCTCTTCTCCCGTATGAGTCTGGGTCCCCAGAGACTCACCCAGAACTGGAGCTCAGACCCTGAGACTCCTTCCGGATTGAAAACGACAACCACGCCCTCAGCCGCCAGCCTGCTCCGCGTGTACCTCTGTACCTTAGTATTTTACTTCTGCACTGCGCCTCCTCTGAGTCTCGGTATGCTTTTCTCTTTCCTTCTAGTTGTAGAATTTCCACTCAGCCAGCCTTCCTGTGGTTCTGGATGATGTCCGTTCCATCTTTTAGTTGTATTTTTGAAGTGGCTGTTCGAGGTAGCAAACTCGGGTGTTTACCTATGCTGCCATCTTGGTTTCTCCAAGCAGATTCATTATTCCAAATTTATCATTTTCTACTGACATCAGTGACAGCCACCAATCCCACATCTAGATTCTATTCTTTCTTTAAAATGCAGGGAATCTCTAGTGTATATCAGCTTTAAATTTTGTTGATATAAACATTTGCAGCTCTCTTTTTTTTAGGATTTTATCCTTAAGGCCTAATGGAGTGGAGACTCTACTTAATTCCCATTGGAAAATAGCTTGCAAGCCAGCCAAATAATGGCCCAGATGTAAAACCAAAGAGCAAAAATGGCAGCCATTTAAATACAGGAAAGGAGGCCAATATGTAAGAAAAAGTAGAAAAAATGCTATCCATTACCCATGTCCTCCTCCCAAACAAAAACACTGAAGTTTTTAATTTTTATCCAATTATCAGAAAACTTTATATAAAAATGCAATCAAAAGAATAATAAACTGGCAAACAAAATAGGTCCAGAGGCATGAATGCATGGAGCAAATTGACAGACCTCAGAGGAGAAGTGGTTAGTAGGGATGGGAAGAGATTAACCAAAGAACTCATATGCATATATACATAGCCCATGGACACAGACAATAGTGTGGTTAAGGCCTGGGGTGGGGTGGGGCTGGGTGGAGAGGGAGAAAATGGGGGAACATCTATAATATTAATAAAAAAATAATAATCAGTCAAAATGTAAAGCACTTACTAAAATATACTAACTCTGTGGATTACTAAAATAGAACCCTAAGGCTAAAAGGGGATTGAAAGGATCATCCTTGTTGCCGAACCAGTTTGGCTCAGTGGACAGTGTCGGCCTGCGGACTGAGGGGTCCCGGGTTCGATTCCGGTCAAGGGCATGTACCTTGGTTGCGGGTACATCCCCAGTAGGGGGCGTGCAGGAGGCAGCTGATCGATCTCTCTCATTGATGTTTCTAACTCTCTATCCCTCTCCCTTATTCTCTGTAAAAAATCAATAAAATATATTTAAAAAAAAAGAAAGGATCATCCTTGTCTACCCCTTGGTCTTTTTACAGTAAGGTCCTGTATATATTAGAATGACTTACCCATTTTCAAAGATGCTCAATAAGGGCCATTATGTAAGTGTCCTCTGAGGTTATCTGCAATTGGGCAAACACATCAAAAGTTCACTTAAATCATATAAGCGATGTGGATATAAACTCCAAACACCAATCTTATCTAGACTGGTGGGAGACTATTTTTAGAAATAAAATGTGTTTATCTGTTGAGTGACAGACTCAGTTATAGGACTCAGAAACAATAAAGAGGATGAAAACAGAGTTTTGTTCCTAGGGGCTCACACTCTGTTTGGTGAGATCCATACTAAGAGTGTGATAGGCACTGTAATTGCAATTTATACAAAAATCTATGGAAGCAAAAAGGAAAGAAGAATCAAAACTGGGTAAGGGAGCTGAGGAAAAATTTGTGGCTGGATCTTGATGACTGCACAAGAGTTCAGTGGGTAGAAGAGTCTAAGAGAATGCAGCACAGTTCAGGAAAAACAAAAACAACAACAAACAAAACATGATGTGTTTGGGTAGTGAACACATCTACCTGCCCTATTTTTACAGATGATTTCTATGACAGAGATGAAGTTTGAGCCATATTGTAAATGGCGTTATATCCTCATGCATAATGAGGATTTATGATTATATACTATAGGCAAGTTTATGACAGAGAATTATATGGTCATATTTGCATTTTGGAAAAATCACTCTAACTTCCAGATAGAAGCAGGCTAGAGGAAACAGATTAAAGGATGTATCACAGAGTCCAAGTTGTCAAGTGTCTGCCTGGAGCTGTCCCGTGGCTGAGACAGACTAGCAATGATGAAGAGTGAAGTTTAATACTGATTAAAACCAGAGACAGGAAAAAATAATAAAACAATGTGAGGGAAGAATAAAACATGAAAGTAGGAGAACATAATAATGCTAAAATTAAGTGTTTACTATGTATTAGGCAAGGCATTTAAAATGTTTTATTCATATTATCTCATTTAATCTTTTCAATGACCTAACAAAGTAAGTATGAATATCCAAGTGTACAGATGGATAATCTATAGCAGAAAGAGATAATTGTCTTGCTCAGGGTAATATAAGAAGTGAGTGATGAAAGCAGCATTCCAACCTCCACTCCTAACTACTTAACTAGAGAATGCAAGAGTGACAGCAAGAGCATAAAAAAATAAAATAAAATGACACAATAGAGGACAAGGAAGGAAACAAAGGGGACTGTGAAGAAAAGAAAAAAAAATATGAGAAAGAAAATGGCAAAAGTGAGGCAGGTTATATTAATTGATAACACTCGTATATGCAAACACTAGAATATATTTCACTAAAACTTGCCTTTAAGTATCTGTCTAAGGTGCCAAAGACTAGTGACCAATGGTATAAATGAATATCCCTCAGACAGTTATCCAATGATGTGCATCTGAATCCAGGCCCAACTGTTATTAGGTTAACCCAAATTAAATTGCAGTATTTGAACACTTTTCACCTATAAAAACGTAATCCTAATAGCTTCCCACCAGACTAACTTTAAGGTGAAATACATTCTTAACTAAAAGTCACTTCCTTACTTTCAAGTTTTGTCATTCTGAGTACTCTTACCACCTTGCACAGGGAAGCTGGACCTATGCCAAGCTGTAGTGACTGTCAGTCAGTCTTGATAAGCCATTAGAAAGTGGTTCACAAATGTCAGAGGGGAAGTTGGTGGGGAGAACTGGATAAAATGAGGTGAAGAGCCTGGCTGGCGTGCCTTAGTGGTTGAGTGTCAACTTATGAACCAGGAGGTCACAGTTCCATTCCTGGTCAGAGCATGGGTCAAATCCTAGTCAGATCCTGGGTTGCAGCTCAATTCCCACTGTGGGGCATGCAGGAGGCAGCCAATCAATGATTCTCTCATCATTGATATTTCTATCTCTCTCCCTCTCCTTTTCTCTCTGAAATCAATAAAAATATATTTTTAAAAAAGATGAAAAGATTAGCCAAAGAACATATATGCATAGTCCATGGACAAAGACAGTGTGGTGAAGACCAGTGGGCGGGGGCAGGGGGCGAGGGGCACTGGGTGGAGGTGGGAAAAGGTAGTGGGGTGGAAGACATCTGTAATGGTGTCAACAATGTAAAAAAAGGTGAAGAGGTAATAAACACTAAGGAAATATACACCTCTTTGAACTTATTTTCACATTGGAGAGTGGATATGGTGGAAGGAGACAGAGTTGTCAGAGTACTCAATGAATTAAAAATAGAACCTAAGAATCATTGAAATGTGCATGTCTCTCTCATTAGGGCCAATAACAGGATGTTATTGAATTTTGTAAATGGTAACTGCATTCGAGCTTGCTTCAATCTTCTTTCACAGGTCTTAGAAAGTTCTATTAAAACTTCATATGAATTAAGTAGCTGGGGTAGCAATACTTATATCAGACAAAATAGACCTCAAAGTGAAGGCCATAACAAGAGATAAGGAAGGCCACTTCATAATACTAAAGGGATCAATACAACAAGAAGATATAACCCTGGTAAACATATATGCACCCAATGTAGGAGCACCCAAATTCATAAAAAAACTCCTGGAAGATATCAAAGGAGAGATCCACAATAATAAAATCGTAGTAGGAGACTTTAATACACCACTGACAGCACTAGATAAGCCCTCTAAACAAACAATCAGCAAAGATACAGCAATCCTAAATGACTCACTAGATCAGATGGACTTAATAGACATCTTCAGAACACTTCACCCCAAAGCCAGGGAATACACATTCTACTCAAATGCTCATAAGACATATTCAAAAATAGACCATATATTGGGTCACAAGCAAAGTATCCCCAAATTCAAGAAGATTGAAATCATAAAAAGCGTCATCGCAGACCACGATGGCATAATATTAGAAATAAACTACAATAAAAACAACCCAAAATACTCAAACACCTGGAAGCTGAATAGCATGCTATTAAATATTGATTGGGTTACCAATGAGATCAAAGAAGAAATTAAAAACATCCTGGAAACTAATGACAATGAAAACACAACAATCCAAAACCTATGGGACACAATGAAAGCAGTCCTGAGAGGGAAGTTTATAGCTCTACAGGCCTATCTCAAAAAACAAGAAAAAATGGTAGTAAATCATCTAACTCTTCATCTCAAAGAATTAGAAAGAGAGCAACAAGAAAACCCCAGAGTGAGCAGAAGGAAGGAGATAATAAAGATTAGAGCAGAAATAAATGACATAGAGACCAAAAAAACAATACAGAAAATCAATGAAACCAAGAGCTGGTTCTTTGAAAGGATAAACAAGATTGACAAACCTCTAGCCAGACTCACGAAGAAGCAGAGAGAGAGGACCCAAATAAATAAAATCAGAAACGATAGAGGCGAAATAACAACAGACCCCACAGAAATACAAATGATTGTTAAAAAATACTATGGACAGCTCTACTCCAACAAACTAGACAACCTGGAGGAAATGGACAAATCCCTAGAAAAATACAACATTCCAAAACTCAATCAGGAAGAATCTAAAAATCTCAACAGGCCAATAACTATGGAAGAAATTGAAGCAGTCATCAAAAAGCTTCCATCAAACAAAAACCCAGGACCAGACGGCTTCACAGGGGAGTTTTACCAAACATTCAAGGAAGAACTAAAACCTATCCTCCTCAGACTACTACAAAAAATTCAAGAGGAAGGAACACTTCCAAGCTCATTCTGTAAAGCCAGCATCACCCTAATACCAAAACCAGGTAAAGACAACACAATGAAAGAGAATTACAGGCCAATATCCCTCATGAACATAGATGCCAAAATCCTCAACAAAATCTTAGCAAATCGGATCCAGCAGTACATCAGAAAGATCATACACCATGACCAAGTAGGATTTATCCCAGGGATGCAAGGATGGTACAATATCCGCAAATCAATAAACGTGATACATCACATAAACAAATTGAAAGAAAAAAACCACATGGTCATATCAATTGATGCAGAAAAAGCATTTGACAAAATTCAACACCCATTTTTGATAAAAACTCTCAGCAAGGTGGGAGTAGAAGGATCATACCTCAACATAATAAAAGCCATATATGACAGACCCACAGCCAACATCATACTCAACGGACAAAAACTAACACCATTTCCCCTAAGAACAGGAACAAGACAAGGATGCCCCCTCTCACCACTCCTGTTCAACATAGTACTGGAAGTGTTAGCCATTGCAATTCGGCAAGAAGAAGAAATAAAAGGCATCCAAATTGGAAAAGAGGAAGTAAAACTGTCCTTATTTGCAGAGGACATGATATTATACATACAAAACCCTAGAGATTCCATCAAAAAGCTACTAGACTTAATACATGAATTTGGCAATGTAGCAGGATACAAAATTAACCCCTAGAAATCTGAGGCATTTCTATACACCAATAGTGAACTTTCAGAAAGAGAGATTATAAAAACAATCCTGTTTACCATTGCACCAAATAAATTAAGCTACCTAGGAATAAACTTAACGAAAGAGGTAAAAGACCTCTACTCAGAAAACTACAGGACGTTGAAAAAAGACATAGAGAAAGACATAAACAGATGGAAGAACATACTGTGTTCATGGATTGGTAGAATCAACATCATTAAAATGTCCATACAACCCAAAGCAATCTATAAATTCCACGCACTTCCCATTAAAATACCAACAGCATAATTCAGAGATCTAGAACGAACTTTACAAAAATTCATCTGGAATAAAAAAAGACCCCGAATAGCTGCAGCAATCCTGAAAAAGAACAAAGTAGGTGGATCTCAATACCAGATATCAAGTTGTATTACAAAGCCACTGTTCTCAAAACTGCCTGGTACTGGCACAAGAATAGGCATATAGATCAATGGAATAGAATAGAGAGCCCAGAAGTCGGCCCGAACCAATATGCTCAATTAATATTTGACAAAGGAGGCAAGAACATACAATGGAGCCAAGATAGTCTCTTCAATAAATGGTGTTGGGAAAATTGGACAGATATATGCAAGAAAATGAAACTAGACCACCAACTTACACCATACACAAAAATAAACTCAAAATGGATAAAGGACTTAAATGTACGACAGGAAACCATAAAAATTCTAGAAAAATCCAAAGGCAACAAAATCTCAGACATATGCCGAAGCAATTTCTTCACTGATACAGCTCCTAGCGCACTTGAAACTAAAGAGAAAATGAACAAATGGGACTACATCAAAATAAAAAGCTTCTGCACAGCAAAAGAAACCATCAACAAAACAACGAGAAAACCCACTGTGTGGGAAAACATATTTGCCAATGACATATCTGATAAGGGCCTAATCTCCAAAATTTATAGGGAACTCATACAACTTAACAAAAGGAAGATAAACAATCCAATCAAAAAATGGGCAAAGGACCTAAATAGACACCTTTCAAAAGAGGACATTCAGAAAGCCAAGAGACATATGAAAACATGCTCAAAGTCACTAATCATCCGAGAGATGCAAATCAAAACAGCAATGAGGTACCATCTCACACCGGTCAGACTGGCTATCATCAACAAATCAACAAACGACAAGTGCTGGAGAGGATGTGGAGAAAAAGGAACACTTGTGCACTGCTGGTGGGAATGCAGACTGGTGCAGCCACTATGGAAGACAGTATGGAGTTTGCTTAAAAAACTGCAAATGGAACTCCCATTTGACCCTGTGATCCCACTTCTAGGAATATATCCCAAGAAACCAGAAACACCAATCAGAAAGGATATATGCACCCCTATGTTCATAGCAGCACAATTCATCATAGCTAAGATCTGGAAACAGCCTAAGTGCCCATCAGTAGATGAATGGATTAGAAATCTGTGGTACATCTACACGATGGAATACTATGCTGCTCTAAAAAGGAAGGAACTCTTACCATTTGCAATGTTATGGATGGAACTGGAGAGCATTATGCTAAGTGAAATAAGCCAGTAAATAAAGGAAAAATACCACATGATCTCACTCATTCATGGACTATAGAGACCATTATAAACTTTTGAACAATAATAGATACAGAGGCAGAGCTGCCTCAAACAGATTGTCAAACTGCAGCGGGAAGGCCGGGGAGGGTTGGGGGGCAGGAGGTAGGGGGGTAAGAGATCAACTAAAGGACTTGTATGCATGCATATAAGCATAACCAATGTACATAAGACACTGGGGGATAGGGGAGGCTAGGGGACTGTCTAGGGCGGGGGGATAAAATGGATACATATGTAATACCCTTTGTAATAATTTAAGCAATAAAAAAAAATTCATATGAATTAAGGAATCCTATCTAATAAAAGAGAAACATGGTAATTGGCATACAACCGATACCCTTTTCATTGGCTAATCAGCGAGATATGCAAATTAACTGTCAGGCAAGATGGCGGCTGGCAGCCAGGCAGCTTGAAACTAACATGAGGCTTGGTTGCCTCAGTGACGGAGGAAACCAACGTTACCCGCCTGCCGCTGCCTCTGAGCGGGCAGTTTCAAACATTGTAACAAATACTCCCAACTTCAGCCAGCAGATTCGCAACATTGTATGCAAAGGCCAGAAACCTACTTTCAGCCGGAGGCCTAAGAGCTGGAGCCAAGCCTCAAGCTAAAGCTGGCCCAGAATTAAAAAAAAAAAGGAAAAAAGGAGCGTTTGGGAGTTCAGTCACCCCCAGCCTGAAAACAGCCCTCAGCCCCTCACCCAGACTGGCCAGGCACCCCAGTGGGGACCCCCACCCTGATCCAGGACACCCTTCAGGGCAAACCAGCCGGCCCACCCATGCACCAGGCCTCTACCCTATATAGTAAAAGGGTAATATGCCTCCTGGCACCGGGATCAGCATGACAGGGGGCAGCGCCCAAACCCCCTGATCGCCCTGCGGCTCTGTGTGTGACAGGGGGCGGGGCCACAACCTCCCTATCCACCCTGCTCTGTGCCTGATAGGGGGGAGCTCCCCCCCCCACGGGCCCTGCTGTGTGTGACAGGGTGCGGTGCATGACAGGGTACAGAGCCCCAACCCCCCTGATGGGCCCTGCTCTGTGTGTGACAGGGAGCAGCACCCCAACCCCCGTATTGGCCCTGCTCTGTGTGTGACGGGGGGTTGCTCCACAACCTCCCCATCGACCCTGCCTTGAGTGTGACAGGGGACGGCGCCCCAACTCCCCAATTGGCCCTGCTCTGAGCCCGACCAGGGGCTGCACCTAGGGATTGGGCCTGCCCTCTGCCACCTGGGAGCAGGCCTAAGCCAGCAGGTCGTTATCTCCCGAGGGGTCCCAGACTGCAAGAGGGCACAGGCCGGGCTGAGGGACCCCCCCCCCCCCGAGTGCACAAATTTTTGTGCACCGGGCCTCTAGTTAGTTAATAAAAGCTTTCTCTCCACAAAGATTCCTCTCTCCTTGCATAGACTTCCTTTTTTAATACATAAAATGATCTCCAAGTAAAGCTGCACAAAGCTGAATCTTTGCACCAGACAATCACCTCTGTTGTTTTGCAACCAGTGGCCTTTAAGGATCCTTCTTTGTGAGGGCTTTCATTTTCTGAACACTGGTGACATGGTGATGGGAAGACAGATGGGACATCAAGATTGGAGGCATAAAAGTAAACTGAACACATTTGATTTTTTTGTGATCATCAGAAGCCACTGAAAGGAGGAGAGAAAAAAAATCTCTCTTGACAGATATAAATTACATTCGTTACTATTTTTTTCTTTTTTAATAAACCATCTTCTGGGAAAGGATTTTGTATTCAATATTGAACACTAGTGTTTTAAAGCTGGAAGGAAGTTGAGATATTATTTAGCTTTACACTTCATTTCATAGTTAGAAAACCAAGAATCAGAAGGGATAGATATATATTGGCCAAGGTGAGTGTATGGCACTAGAATCTGGGTCTTCTGACTTTCTAGCTTTGTTCTCACACTGGACTAAATCATTGTCTATTTTGCTCTTATGTGATGATAATAACTGATATTTTAAGTACTTATTAATTGCTCTCTATGTAGTAACTCATTTAAACCTTACAACCTTTTTTCAGTTAATTACTATTATTACCCCTTTTACATAGTACTACCTGAACCCCAGAAAAGTAAAATAGCATTTCCAAGATCACCCAGCTAGTAAGGTGTAGTCATGATTCACAACCAGCCAGTCTGGCTCCAGAGTCTTATTCTTAACTCTTATGCTATACACAGTAGTATCTATATTCTTAGGTACATATCCTGTCTCTAAGGGAAGTTTTTACCCAACTTCCCTTTTTTTTTCTTTTTTTAACCAGTTAACTGCCACGTGTCCAAAATGGAAACCATCCCCACATGCCATGATATTTTGAATTTAATTAAAAAATCAATTTGCAATGAATATCAACACTAATAAAAGAGAAAAATGGTAATTGGTGTACAAGCTACCCTTTTCATTGGATAATCAGGGCTATATGCAAATTAACTGCCAACTAAGATTGGCAGTTAACTGCCAACAAGATGGCGGTTAATTTGCATATGTAGGCTCAATGCAGGGAGGCGAAAGGGAAAGCAGGAAGAAGCCCCCTGCCACTGACAATGATTGGAAACCCAGGGGGGAGCTAAGAGCTGGGGGGCAGGGCAAAGGCGGCCCTAGGGCCGCCTTTGCCCTGCCCCCCAGCCATGATCGGAGAATCAGGCGCCTTTTCCGCCCTGGCCAGTGATAGCAGGAAGTAGGGGTGGAGCCAGCGATGGGAGCTGGGCATGGTCGAAGCTGGCAGTCCCAGGAGCTGGGGTCCCTTGCCTGGGCCTAAAGCAAAGCCCACGATCGTGGGGCCGCTGCAGCTGCGGGTCCCCGCTCCCCGGGCCGGACGCCTCAGCCAGAGGCGTCCTGCAGGGGCAGGGGCGGAGCCCGCACGATCGCAGCATCCCCCGCTGCCACTGCAGGTCCCCGCTGCCACTGCAGGTCCCCGCTGCCACTGCAGGTCCCCGCTGCCCGGGCCGGACACCTAGGCCAGAGGCGTCAGGCCTGGGCAAGGGGCCGATCCTGCGATTGGAGGGTGATGGGGGTCAATGCCTGAGGGCTCCCAGTATGTGAGAGGGGGCAGGCTGGGCTGAGGGACACTCCCCCCCACACACTCACCCAGTGCACGAATTTCGTGCACCAGGCCCCTAGTTATAAAAATAAATATATTACAATTTGGGTGTTCTTGAATATTTTCAGTTGAAAATTCTCATGAAAACTGATTTTAAAGTTGGTCTATAGACACTTATGGCAGGCAAATGGTTAATTTCTATTGTTGAGAGCATTACATATGTCCCCATTTTCCCCCTTTGACCCATTCCAGCCCACCCCCACACTATCCCAGGCCTTCACCACCCTATTGTCTGTGTCCATGGGTTATGCATATATGCATACAAGTTCTTTGGTTGATCTCTTCCCATGCACCCACCCTCCCTTGCCTTCCCTCTGAGATATTCAGAAGTCTGTCTCCCCAACTAGATATAAGTACTAGTAATAGTACCACTTATATCGTAAATATTGTACAGACATGAAGCATGGAGGATATGTTTGATCCTGAGGAAGTTAGTAATGAAGACAGAAACAAATGAAGCTTGGCAGATGCCAATGTAAATTTAAATCACAAACACTTCATTTGCTCTACCTGCAGACTCCAACTGCCTGTCCTGAGCCTCTACTGCTAGCAGTGATGGATTTATACTTTGATTCAAGTTTTTACCCAACTACCATTTTCAATACACTAAGCTGTTCTTATAATCCTATCTAATAATAGACAAACATGATAATTGACTGAACCTTCACTACGCCTCCCATTGGCTAATCAGCGAGATATGCAAATTAACTGCCAACAAAGATAGTGGTTAATTTGCATACGTAGGCACGAGGCAGTGGAGCGAAGACTGAAGGCGGCTCCAGCCTGAGCAGCACAGGCTTGAAGGCGGCTCCGGCCGGAGCAGCGAAGACTGAAGGCAGCTCTGGCCAGAGTGAAGGCCTGGGACCCGGGTGCTGGAGGAAAACTGGTGCCGGCAGCCAGGGGGAGGGAAGGCCTATTGCATGAATCTTTTCGTGCAACAGGCCTCTAGTAACTATAATAAATGTCGCTTGATGGCTTCATGGAAAAGGTTCAAGGATTCAACAGTCTGGGTTTTCCAGCCAGGCAAACAGGTTTCAACACAAGAAGGGAGTAGCTTGACCCTCCACCTCTGACTCCACTGGCAGAAATGTGGCTGGTGCCCATAAGAATCAAGATATCAACACTTGTATCACAAAGGAAAACTGACAACTCTATTAATGTAGTCAGCAATCATTCATTGCATAATGCCTCTCTGCTGGTCACTGTGTCATGTACTATGGAAGATAGAGAAGTGAAAAAGACACAGCCCTTGTCTTTGAGGGTCTCTCACAAACTAGTGATGACAGGCTTGTAAATAAGAAACTAAAACTAGTAGCAGAGTAACATCAATTTCAAATAAGAGTACTAGTGCCCGACTGGCATGACTCAGTAGTTGAGCATTGACCTATGAACCAGGAGGTCACAGTTCAATTCCTGGTCAGGGCACATGCCCTGGTTGTGCGCTAGATCCCCAGTGGGGGTCGGTGCAGGAGGTAGATGGTCAATGATTCTCTCTCATCATTGATGTTTCTCTCTCTCTCTTCCTCTTTGCTTCTTCTCTGAAATCAATAAAATATATTTTAAAAAAAGAGTACTAGCAATACAGGAAAGCTTCAAAGATCTGACAAAATTTGAGCTAAGACTTCAAGAATGAGCAGATTTCACAGTCAATGTTGAGGGAGAGGAGAAAAAGAGAAGAGTATTCTAGGATGAACAGTAAGAGCAAAGGCCTGTAGGTAAGAAATTTCCAGGCATATTTTGATGAGCCTTCAGTTTGTTATTAGGAGTGGTAGGAAGTCAAACCTGAGAAGGCATTTAGAGGCCCTAACATGGAGAACCTTAAGTTTATGGCTTAAGAATTTGACTTTATTTTGGAAATGTTGGGTCATTTAAGAATTTTGATCAAAGAAATGGCAGAAGTAGAACTATACTTTAAGAAAGGTAATCTGTCATTATTATGTAGAATACTAGATTGAAAAGCATAGGCTAACGGCAAAAAGACTATTTGGGAAGTTGTTATAATGGAAAATAAAATGATACTATCCAGGCAGAGTTGTGCTAAGTAAAGTCTATCTTTAGGGTATTTTTGCAAGTACCCACAGAGCACCTCACTGACCTTTGCCTGCCCCCACCAACAGCTGTTTCCATATACGGTATGCCCTTTTCCCTAAAGATCCTGCAAGGTCAACAGGAGGCAAGGTGCAATGGGTCAATCATTGAAGTTCCAAATCTAAATATATGTGGAAAAAACATACTTCCTCACTACTATAGCCAGTGTGTTCATTAAAAAGAATCCCATAAAGCCTGGCCTCTGCAGCTCAGTGGTTGAGCACTGACCTATGAATCAAAAGTTCATGGTCCAATTACCGATCAGGGCACATGCCCAGGTTGTAGGCTTGATCCTCAGTGTGGGGCATGCAGGAGGCAGCGCTCAATGATTCTCTCTCATCATTGATGTTTCTATCTCTCTCTCTCCCTCCCTCTCCCTTCTGCTCTGCAATCAAAATATATATATATTTATTTAAAAAAAAAGAATCCCAGGAATGCCCTAACCAGTTTGGCTCAGTCGATAGAGCATCGGCCTGCAAACTGAAAGGTCCCAGGTTCGATTCCGGTGAAGGGCATGTACCTTGGTTGTGGGCACATCCCCAATGGGAGGTGTGCAGGAGGCAGCTGATTGATGTTTCTCTCTCATCGATGTTTCTAACTCTCTGTCCCTCTCCCTTCCTCTCTGTAAAAAATCAATAAAATATTTTAAAAAAGAATCCCAGGAAGACAATGGCTGTAAATCTACAATCACCATGAGCTAAAGTGAAACTGTGGTGGCTCAACTTCACAGACATACTATAAAAACACCAGCTGTGCCAAGTCTGTGACAGGCTTTAGATGATCCCCCAGAGTACAGGCCAATCAAGAAGTAAAAGAAAATTATTTGTGAGCTGTGCGTTTGTATTTTCTTATTGTCCTAAAGTGAACAATTATTTCACTAAAATATTCCAATGGGATTCAAGCCATTTAAGGGGAAAAGTGTTTCTATAATTTGCACGCATGTTTGATGTTGCCCATCCTTGCATTTCAGAGTGAGGATTCAGGCTAGAAACGATTCTCATCACTCCCAGCAAGTAAATCAAACTGATTTACAAATTTTCCTATGCTCTTCTCATGCTCTTCTGTTAGAGCCATGATCAATTTCAGATGCTCTGAGGCCAGAGTAAAGGTCAGAGCTTCAATAATATTAGGCGAGGAATTAGTTCATTAACATCACTGCAGGTCTTTCCTTCTGAATAGGTGGGAAGGAAAACACTGCAGGGACAGCCACCTTCAGGAAGCGTTATGCTTCACAGTGGTTTGCGTTGCACATGTGGGGCATAAGAAGAATGAAGGCAGTTAAAATTTGTTTGCAAATCTGTTGTTTCCTTGTTTGCTTCTAAGAAAACACACCACCATCTGTCTCACTGGTCTTAAATCATATCCTGTCACTGTAGCACTAGTGCTCTCTGCCTCTTTGTATTCTGCTTTTTGCTTTAATCTTTGAAGAAGTTCAAGGGTTGTGCTTTGAGAATCTGTATTTCCCAAGAATTCCCCACAACCCCAATCATTTTTTAAAGACAAAGACATATGTTTGCACTCTAGAAGATGTCACTGATATAGACTACAATGTGAATGATGCTGCCTGGAGTTGTGCAACACTAACGCCCAGCAATTGCACCTACTCACTCAGACTTTGATCTGCAAACAAAAAGGAATTAGGTAATGGTTACTGTGGGCAGCTCTTTGTCACCTTCTTTTTTCTGCTTTCTCCATACCGCCTGTTTTCCTTTGTGCCAAATACGATATGTGCTGACCAAAATCTATGTTCTTCTCTTCTTCCTCAGTACACTACTAGAATATATTTTCCAAGCCTCTTGCATCTACATGGGACCATGTAACTATTTCTCAGCAATGGGCAGAAGAAATTTAGATCACCTGTGGGCCAAAATGCTTAAGACTGAATGTACCTTCTGTGTCCCCTTCCTTTAGATGTCAAGAATGATGCCAGAAGATACTGAGGCCAGATGGAAGTCGGGTAACACTGAAGCCCTGCAAATGTACATGCCCTCCCAGACCTTGGCCTGAAAACAAAAGGCAATCATATAAAATGGTTATTATGGGTAGTCCTAGGTGGAAAGAGGCCAGGATCCTGATGACTGAATGGAGCACAGCTCTCCTACCGTCCTGCACTCAAGAGTGACATGAAAAAGACATATACTTGCCAGGCTGGTTAAAAAGACATATACTTTGAACATGTTATGTCAACGAGATGTGGGGATTTTTGGTTATAGCAAATACCTTAAGCTGATTTACATACTTTTCTAATGTAGTCAATCTTAACCTTGTCCTAACTGCTCAGGGCATTCTACTACTGACCTCAACCCAAACTTG
Source organism: Myotis daubentonii (assembly GCF_963259705.1). Lineage (NCBI taxonomy): Eukaryota > Metazoa > Chordata > Mammalia > Chiroptera > Vespertilionidae > Myotis > Myotis daubentonii. The sequence continues at coordinate 32,193,393 of NC_081861.1, read as the reverse complement.
ATCCCCTCATCTCCTAATTGAGACATTTGTGCTCCCAGTCTTTTTCTAATGGAACTCTGTTCTCTGTGAGCTGAGAATGTTTGATCAAGTAACCCAGAATCTCAAGTAACCCAGACACAGTGTAATAGCTGTTAATGAGTATGCCAGTTCCTTTAGACGTAAGAGATCCAGATGAGGATAATGTTCAGGATGGTCCATGTCTATCTTAGTATCATTTGGTATCCAGTGAGGACCCTAGCACCAGAAATGATTAGAGGATCTAATGGCTTTGTCAGTTAGATACACTAGACTGAGAACTCTATTAAACTGATAGGGGCAGAAATAGAATATTGGGACCACCTATAATTGTAAGAAATAATAATCAGGCTCTGTTAACTGTGATTGTTCTGTTCTAATTAAAGAAGGCACATTCTAAGCTGGCTGGGAGTTGCAAGCAGGAACTGGGAGCTCATCTGGAAATGTGGCCCATCCTCCACATCAGGGAGCTGCTATCATCATGAAAAGATTAACAACCTTGTGGCAGAAACCTGAGGAGCCAGCCTTTTGAAAACCCCCAGCCTTTGCATAGCCTCAAGTCTTTGCAAACCCGCAGTCTGTATTACCTGTAAACTGTGCATTTGGCATACCCATTCTTATCCCTTTTGCCTACTTCCCCATTTAATCTTCATCCTTCTACCCAATATAAGCAGCTGGCTTATGGGGGGCTGCACAGCAGATTTTTGTGTATGACCTGCTGATCTCCAGTACTGGGGGCATTACTGGACTAAAGGCTGATATCTGATTCAACCCTGTCTCTGCTGAATTGGCTCAAGTAGTGACAGGAAGCCTGGACCCATTGATTCTCCAGTTACAACTTTGGAAATTGCTCTCACCTGAATTTCCTTAGCACTTGGACACAGGCTTTATTTATTTCCTGTTTTCCTCTGGGTTTGCCTCTGTTTAGATACCATTTTGGCTGTATTTTGGGGGTGGTTTATTGGAGGTAGGTGTGGAGCTGACTTACCCTGCCTATAACTCTCACTGTAGGACCATGAGCAATTCAAGGGAACAGAACACATTCCCTCTGCCTCTAGCACGCTGGTGCTCCAAACAACAAACAGTGGGCTCTCTCTCTCTCTCTCCACACGACCTTTACTGGCTAGACTATTGATCTCAAGAGGACATTCAAAAAATACGTAGTTTTACTTTTATTTCCAAAGAGAACTAATCATGGAATAGTTCAAAAGTCAAACCCTAATAAACTGTTTAGTTACCACCAGAGGAATCATTGTATACAACACATGAATCAGACCTTCCCCCCCCCCCCACAAGCATCTCAATTCCTGCCTTCTCTATTAATTATTCAGGTTTGTACTCTGGCTCCAGATTAGTCATGGCAACTAGTTCCTAATCTAACAGCAATAAAAGAAGCTTTCCTTCCCCTTTTCCTTCCCAGAGCTGTAATCAAATCAATAGCCACAACTCTGACTTCCTGGCCTGGGGCTGAGCCAGCCACAGTCTCTAGAAGAATGGCAATGCTCAGGGCTTTGTTATTTTTCATAGAAAGAGATTTCACTATTGATCACTAAGGCAAAGAAAAGCTGGTGGCAGGATGGAGGAGCTAATGGAAAGAGATGAGATAAAATCCAGCTGGGCATCCCTGAGGTCATTCTGTGGATAACTGAAGGAAGTTCAAGTGAGAATCTGAAAAAGCAAATAATAGGACCCTGATTCTGCAATCACCAAACAAAGTATCTGACAGTCCTTGCTGTCTTGGTGTATGCTATTTTTTTTCCAGCTGAACTACCTAATGATCAAACACGACACACCTCTTGCTTACTAGCCTTTGTTCAGAAAATATTCTGAAATTTGCTACTTAGCTGGAGGCTAAGACTGTGGACATTCTTTCCACTTTACGAGAAGACACTTTTTCAACAGAAGTGCTTCTGTGTGTTGTTACTGCTGTGCAGATGGGCCTTGCTTTATGAAAGTAGGCTCCAGAAGAGTTCCCTAAATTGAATTTTTAAAAATCAAATTATATTTCTTCCCTGCGACACAAAACAATCACAGAGCAGCTTTTTCATTATTTGGGCTCAGCTGATAGAGGCTTGAAAATTTTTGCCTGCTTCTGACCCCCAGCCCAATATTTAATGATATAAAAACGGCTTCTAACACAAGGGAACCTGCTATTCCAGAAAACTCCATTGTTGAAATAAAATAACAACAATGTCAACAGCTGCAACTGTTACTTGATGGTCCCTGCCTATGCATCACACTGGGCAGTTTACATGTATTATCACATTTAACCCCAGAAGTACTTTCCTAGATAAGGTATCCTTATCCCTATTTTCATAAGAGCAGAACCCGAGTCTCAGAGAGATTAAGTAATTTAACCAAGTTCACGTAGCTACTTAGCAGTAGAGTAGAGCTTTTAACCCATACCTGTGTAACTTCAAATCTTTGCTCTTTCAACCACTTGTCTGCCTCCTGAATTTGGGGTAGTAGTGTAAAATTTGCTGCCAATCTATCCATAATTTTTAAATAGAGGAGGAATGTCCCTGTTAGGGGCAGAAAAAGAATATTGGGGACCAGCTATAATTATAAGAAATATTAACCATGCTCTGTTAATCATGATTGCTTTGTTTTGATTAAAGAAAGCACTTTCCAATCTAGCTGGGGGTTGCACTTGGGACCTGGGAGCTCACCTGGAAATGTGGCCCAACCTCCATATCCTGGAGCTGCTATTATCATGGAAAGATTTCCAACCTCATTGCAGAAACCAGAGGTGCCAGCCCTTTGCATACCCACGGGCCTTTGCAAACCCCCAGCCGAATTACCTGTAAACTGCCCATTTGGCATACCCTTTTGCCTACTTCCCCATGTAATCTTCATCTTTCTACCCAATATAAGCAGCTGGCTTATGGTGGGAGGCAGAGCAGATTTTTGTGGATGATTTGCTGCTCTCCCATACAGTCGACATTATTGCAATAAATGTTCATATATGATTCAATCTGCTTACTTGGCTCAAGTAGAGACTGACAGCCCAGACCAATTGATTGTCTGTCAGTGGTCTGCAAACTGCGGCTCGGCAAACCGCGGCTCTTTGGCCCCTTGAGTGTGGCTCTTCCACAAAATACCGGCTCTTCCACAAAATACCAACTTCTGCGCATGGGCCACGAAGTTTCAATCGCACTGTACATGCGCGCCCGATCGTGGTATTTTGTGGAAGAGCCACACTCAAGGGGCCAAAGAGCCACATGTGGCTCTCCAGCCACGGTTTGCTGACCACGGGTCTGGTTACATCCTGATATTCTAATCACTGCCTGGAGTTTCATCTTCATTCTGCCACTAACTTGCTATGTGAATTTCAGCAAGCAGTTTGCCTTCTCTAGTTCTCTCTGTTCTGTCATCTCTAAATTTAGGAGATTGGTCCAGAAAATCTCTAATGTCCTTTTTACCTCTATAAATTCATGGCTACATCATTTTAAATTCCTAAGAGAAACATGATAATCCTTAATATCCACTTAGGTGCCATTTTATGCCACAAGTTTTTCACAAGTTCTTCCAAAATGGGTATTGTTCTGCACTCATCAGCAATGGCATAAAACTGGTCACTATGAGGTCTTTTTGTTTGTGTCTACACAGGCAAACCCCTTCAGTCTCATTCTTCAAGCTAGTACATGTCGTTCTAATCTCAGTGTGGCCAAATGAACAGTTTGACTGAATTTTTCACTTTTCAGCCGATCATTTTGATTTTCTTGTCTAAATGCCCTGTCTTTGACAACTAAATGATACCCTACCTGAAAAACCGCTTTTTGTTTTCAATTGGCCTTTTCGAAGGCAAAGAAGAGGCTCTAGAAGGCCTGTCATTAACCCAGGAATAGTTAAAAGCAGGATGCTAGTTGCATCTCAAGCACTGCCGTTTTACCCCCAGCTTATCGGCTGCACTTTCTGGGAATGACCTGGAACACCAACCTCTAAAAGGAGCTGCGTCCCTGCATACCCAAATGTGGTTCAAAAGCCATGAAAATAAATATACATGAACTGAACTGGAACAGCTGGGGAGTTCTCAACAGGGACCTCTAATGACCTCTGAATTGAAAGGGACACAGCTGATCAAGGAATCATTACTAAGATTAAAGGCTTATACCAAAATCACTGTGAGACTTAAGCTACTGAATTTACAATGTTGATGGCATAAACTGGAAAGCACTAACCAGCCACATTAATGTGCTATTTGAAAGTCAGAGGAAGCAGAGAAAGCTGGGTTATTTCTGTACCCTACTCTGCATTTGCAAAGGAAACTGGGCAGTTGGGCTTTAGGAGAGAAATTGTTTTGTTTCACAGCTCTTTAAGTGCATTGGTCATTGCACAGCCCTAAAGAAGTGAGCATTTGAGTTCAATCAACAGTGTCCATTTCAGAAACTTGCCACTAGGCATGCCAGGATCTCAGTGAGAAAGTAGAAAAGGCTGAAATGGGGAAAGTTTGGGGACAAAGGCAATGATGTGGTTATGTGGCTTAGCCTAGAAAATGTGGTTGTGGAGTAGAAGGGTGTTCACTAGTCCAATAAATTTTCAAACTTCAGTTTAATTTGGGCTGGAGTTGCCACCTTGGGAAGGATGGGAGGTGAGGTCTACAAAATGGGGCATGACATTTGGGATCTCCAGACAATGGCAATCCCCAAAGGCAAGCACACAGCGTCAGGAACCATGACTCCAGGCAGTCTGAAGAAACTTTCAAAAAATCAGGGATTCAGTGACAGATTTTAGCTCCCAAGGGGAAGGGTTAACACCTAGGCTATATAGGAGGTAAGGGTCACAAAATGAGATGAATTTAGGGAATGCCAGTCCTAGTGTTAGGGGCAAAAATAGAATATTGGGGACTAGCTATCATTATGTGAAATATCAATCATGCTCTGTTAACTGTGATTGCCTTGTTCTGGTTAAAGAAAGGTCCTTGTAACCTGGCTTGTAGGTGTAAGCCCTGGGACCTGGGAGTCAACCTTGGAATGTGGTCCATTCTCATACAAGAACTGCCTATCATCATGGAAAGATTAAAAACCTTGTTGCCCAAACAATGGAGTCCCACCCCAGCCCACATTGCCTACTTCCCCATGTAATCTTTGTCCTACCCTATATAAGCAGCTGGCTTAAGGGGTGGGGGCGAGAGCTGCAGAGGAGATATTTGTGGATGACCTGCTGCTCTCCCATACTGCCAGCATTATTGGAATAAACACTCATATGTGATTCAAACCTGTTGCTGCTGAATTGGCTCAAGTAGCGACAGGCTTCACAGACCCATTGGTTATCCAATTTCACTAGCAGGGCAGCTAGGGAACTAGTCAGGAATCATGTTCTCAGCCTGGTGTGGGGAAGAGGCAGCTGAGGTCAGTGGGCATGTGAATAAGGCACATCACATACACAGCAAATCCTATCTAACAAAGAGAGAATATGCTAATTGACCCTCACACCATTGCAAAGGTGGCAGCACCTACAGCCAATAAGGAGGGAATATGCTAATTGACTGCCACACCCTCAAATATGGCGGCACCCACAGCCAATAAGGAGAGAATATGCTAATTGACTGTCATGCCCTCAAAGATGGCAGTGCTCACAGCCACAAGATGGTGGTGCCCAGTCCCCTCAGCCTTGCCGCGCACCTGCCTCCAGAGTCCCCCAGTTCCCTCAGCCTCCCAGCCACCCAGGGCAGGCCTGAGGTGCAGGCAAGCCTCGGATAGTGGCTGCCTAGACGCCCAGAGCTGCCCGAGGCTCAGGTACCCAGGGCCAGCCGAAGCTTGTGCTGCTGGCAGTGGCAGCAGCAGAGGTGTGATGGGGTGTCACCTTCCTCTGATCGTGGGTTGCCTCCCGCCCCTGGGGGCTCCTGGACTGTGAGAGGGGGCAGGCCAGGCTGAAGGACCCCCCTTTCAGTGCATGAATTTTCATGTACCAGGCCTCTAGTTGTAGTATATTGGTCTTGATTATATCAGAAACAACCAGGCAGTCATTACATTAAAGACAGACAACAGCTGAGGCAGGCTTGGACAACTACCAGCAGAGGGAGCAGTGAGAGTTTGCAGATAGTCCAGGGCAGCCCATCCCTGGCTATTGGGCAAAATGCTGCTCCAAGTCCTAGCCTGACTGCAAACAGCACCACATCCTGTTACCAGTAATTTAGTTTTCTAGTGTACTTTTTGTAAATCAGAAGATAAGGATACAACCCATAAGCAAAACTATTCAATATGCCCTCATGCTACCGCTACCTATGTGTTCTCTAAGGGCCTACACATAAAAGTGTAAGACCTAGGCAGGAAATGTACCCATTTCAAATCACTATTTCAGTAAGTCCAATCATTCCTTATGTCTGATCCTACACATGTCCAGTCATACTATATTCAGAAGTCAAATTTTCTTGTATGACTTGGGCATGATTCTTACCCCCCGAGTTCTCTCGAATGTAAAATAGGATATTAATAATAGAACCAATTTCATGGGCTGCTGTGAGGATTTAGTGACAATGTTGTACAGCACTAGAATAGTAACTGACACAGAGAAAATTATGCAAAACAAATATTAAAAATGCAACATCTTAGGCTGTTAAGACAGAACTCCTGCCCCTTGAAAATGGGGTTAATGAAAGTTGACTGGGCTATGGAGCCATATAACATCTAACAGGCAGCCTAATGAAGTCAGCAATCTGTCATCAAGCATTGAAGAACCATGCATGGAATAAAATAGAGATTACCAAAAAGGGAAGGTCTCCCTTGTGAACAATAGCAACCAATGGTAGAATTGGCAAAAAGAAGCATAATATACATCACTGTGTGTCAGAAAAAAAAGAGCAATAAATAAGAAATAGAGCTGTGTCAGAAAACATATACAAATGTGAAAAATTAGGTAGTTTAGTGTTCCAGCAGAGAACAAGGGAAGGGTGCACTGTTTAGATATAGTGGCATCTGACCTTGGAATAAATCAGGGAGAATGGATTCTTCCTCCTGGCTTTTGGTTCCTATCAAGAACAGGCCTTCAGCCCTAACCAGTTTGGCTCAGTGGATGGAGCGTTGGCCTGCGGACTCAGGGATCCCAGGTTCGATTCCGGTCAAGTGCATGTGCCTTGGTTGCGGGCGCATCCCCAGTGGGGAGTGTGCAGGAGGTAGCTGATCAATGTTTCTCTCTCATTGATGTTTCTGACTCTGTCCCTCTCCCTTCCTCTCTGTAAAAAATCAATAAAATATATTTTTAAAAAAAAGAACAGGCCTTCAGCCAAGAGACATATGAAAACATGCTCAAAGTCACTAATCATCCAAGAATGCAAATCAAAACAACAATACAGTACCATCTCACACCTTTCAGAATGGCTATCATCAACAAATCAAAAAACGACAAGTGCTGGTGAGGATGAGGAGAAAAAGGAACCCTGGTGTACTGCTGGTGGGTTTGCAGACTGGTGCAGACACTGTGGAGAACAGAATGGAGTTTCCTCAAAAAACTAAAAATGGAACTCCCATTTGACCCAGTGGTCCCACTTCTAGGAATATATCCCAATAAACTAGAAACACCAATCAGAAAGGATATATGCACCCCTATGTTTATAGCAGCATAATTCACCATAGCTAAGATTTGGAAACAGCCTAAGTGCCCATCAGCAGATGAGTGGATTAGAAAACTGTGGTACATCTACACAATGAAATACTATGCTGCTGTAAAAAAGGAGTTCTTACCATTTGCAACAGCATGGATGGAACTGGAGAGCATTATACTAAGTGAAATAAGCCAGTCAGAGAAAGGTAAATATCACATGATCTCACTCATTTATGGAATATAATGTACAACATAAACGGATGAACAAAAACAGATCCAGAGACAGAGACTCATCAATCACAACGTCAAACCTCAGAGGGAAGGTAGGGGAGGGTGGGGGTAAGGGGGAGCGATCAACCAAAGGACTTGTATGCATATAAGCCTAACCAATGGACACAGACAACAAGGGGGGTGAGGGCATGAGTGGGGGTGCCGGGGTCCAACCCCAGCAGGTCCAGGGGTCCCCAAAGGTGTGGATGGAGTCGGCAAAGAAGGAAGGACACGGAGACAGCGTTCAGTTGATCAGCAGCCTAGCCAGGATCTCCAGCCAAGTTCTGGTCTGGATCTCCAGAGAAGTTCTGCTTAGGATGCCCAGCCAGGTTCTGTGGCCATGTTCCCTCGCTAGGTTCTCCAGCCAGGTTCTGTCCAGGTTCTCCAGCCAGGTTCAGTCACCAGGTTCTAGTCAGGTTCTCTTGCCAATTTGTGTAGTCAGGTTCAGTCCAGGATCTTTTGCCATGTTCTCTCCAGCAAAGTTCTTCTGTCTGTAGGTTCTGTGTAGGTTCTGTCTTCTTGGCTCTCTTCTAAGTTCTGTCTCTTAAGTTCTGTCTCTGAAGTTCTGTCTCTCGCTGTCTTGTTGCATCTGTATTTATACCAGTTGATTCCAATCCTATCAATCTCTATTCCAAAGGTTAGGGCGTTTCTTATCTCCATTCCAGGGAGTAAAGATTATGTAGCTTAAGCATGATTGTTCATAGTTAAAGTGATTAATTACCCGCCTGGCACTTAGTTGAGGGGTTTTATTCCCTCCCTAACTTCAGGGGAAAATCCCTACCTGGGGAAACAACCTTTCTCAGAGACCTTGGTTAAAACACATAGTGCCAAGAAGGTGAGCAAACATATTAAGAACAGTATGCCATATATGCCAGGTCCCTTGAAACAGCAAGCATGGACCGGCTCCCGGCATGGGGGGTTAATGGGGAGATAAGGAGACATATGTAATACCTTAATTAATAAAGAAATTTAAAAAACAGAACCAATAAAAGAAATTTTAAAAAGAGCATGCCTTCAGCAACCTTAGCAGAGCCAATATGGGCTTATCTTACTTAGAAGAACAGTGTGTCAGGGCATGGAATGAAGTGGAAGGAGAAGGGTGATAAACAGATCAGGGTCAATCACAAACCATTCTTCCTGTCCCTCCTCTAACCTCAGAAGGTCTAAGATTTGCCTCCAGTTTCACAGGACTACAGTAAGATCACAATATATTAGATCATAATATAAAATACATTTCTAACTGTGGGTCACAGTTGGAAACCTGAAAAACACTGGTTAGATTTTAATTATTTAACTGCCAAGTCGGTTGGCATCAAAATTGATACCCAAACCACTTCCCTCTGAAGTCCTTCCTGAACGAAGTACTATTAACATTTGGGGCTGGTAGATAATTATTTGTTATGGGGCATGGATTCTGTGCACTGTAGGATGTTTAGTAGCAATACTTATCTCTCGCCACTAGATCAGTAATACTACTGCCTCCCAGTGTGACAACCAAAAATGTCTCCAGATATTGCCGAATGTCCCCTGAGGAGCAAAACTGCTTCTGCCTAAGAACCAGTGAACTGGAGAGACAGCTGTTAGAAGACAGAAAAGATAAATTATACCTGCTTCTCTGAGGGTGGGCCTTTAAACATTTAAATAAGCAAATCTCTTCCTTCTTTATCCAGCAGCACATAGGGAGGAGACAAGGGGAACTAAGAAAATGAATCTGAAATCACAAAGTTTTCTCAGGAGCTAGGCATGACTGTTTCTATTCTTTCTCCCCTTTTTTTTCAGCCAGGTGTAATCCTCACAGACAAGCACAGAGTTTCTTCAGTTTGCCTTGCACCTCACTCCCCATTGTGCTTTCCTGGCTATAATGACAATTCTGTGTTGGCTGTGACTATTAGTCTTTATTGTCCAGTTAGTCGCCTACTATGTATTCGGTTCTCCATAGGACATTTGATTAGTATCCCGTTTGGTGAGTGCCCACTGCATTCATTAAGACATAACCTATTGGAGGCAGCAACTATTCTGTAGGTGAAAAAACAACAAATTTTTACATGGGTTTCCTCCCACTGCTTTACTAATTCTCTGATTTTATGGCTTTAATTCAGAGCTTCCTGTGTTTCTCATTCCTGAACATCACATTCTTGATACTTAAACCTTCAAAGAATACTCAGAAAATGAAAACCATAACAAGAACCACTTTTGCTCATGACCCTCATGGTATCTTCAATTTCCTTCCTCTTTAAAATTTGATATTTGGTGAATGAATGAATGAATGAATGAATGATAGTTATAGTCATGTAATCAAAGATCAATCAAGCTAGAAAAAAAAATTAATGATTACCTGGCCCAAACTCCTAATGTGAAAGGAAGGAAGATAAAACCCTAAGAAGAGATATGATTTACTCAAGATGACACAGGCAGTATGTGGTAGAGATGGAACTAGAGCCAAGATCCCCTGCGCTCTGTTTGGTACTTTTTCTACTGAATCAGCCTCATAGTATACATAGAAAAAGAGTAAAGTTACCCTGGCCATAAATCAGTAAGATTTACTTACTTAAATCAGACCAATCTTTGTTATAGGCCAAACAGGCAGGATTTTGATACCTAACACAGTCTTTAATACATTTTAGGTGCCTGAAAAATGTTCATGGAATAGTTGAATGAAATAAGATGTAGTTATGGTGTTGGGGGCTTTGCTAAAAATCTCAAGTTGCAGTTCTTGCTTTCTCCACCCCTGTAACTCAACCTGCCTAATTCCTGAAGACAATCCAGCTGAAGGCAGTGTCACATTAGGAGTACCTACCTTATCAGGAACTAGTATCTAAAGGTAGCCCAACCAGGGTTTAGCATTGACCTATGAACCAGGAGGTTACAGTCCGATTCCCGGCCAGGGCACATGCCCCAGTTGTAGGCTTGATCTCCAGTGTGGGGCATACAAGAGGCAGCCAATCAATGATTCTCTCTCATCATTGACATTTCTATCTTTCTCTCCCCCTTCCTCACTGAAATTAATAAAAAATATTTTTTAAATCTTTCTACTTTAATAATAATAATAATAATAATAATAGTAATAATAAATAAAGTTAATCTGACAACCAGAAGCTTGGTATCTGAGGTGCGTGCAGTGAGTTGCAGTCATATCCTGACAATTTGGGCACAATTTTAAAACTATTCTTGTGCCTTGGTTTATGTAATTTGCATTTCTCCTTTGGGACTGTATTCCTGTCTAAACTTCCGCACACTTAGCTGAGGCTCAGGTTGACTTCTACCTCTTGCCATGAAGGAGAGACCCCCATCTCCCTTGGCTCCAGTCACTGGCCTGGGTAGTATCCTAACATAAATTTTTGTCTGGACTATGACCAAATCCTTGAGATTCCTGCTGTTCTTCACCCATCATCTTCCCCTCATTTAGATACTGCTCCTTAGATGAGTCTTGACTTAATGCTAGCTTCCTTTTCTTCCTCCAGCTTATCATGCAACTAAAACCTGAACATGATTTACAGATAGGCTTGTTCATTTGAGTTACAATACCTTGGCTCCAGAATATTGCATCCAATAGAAATAAGATCCAAATCTTTGGGTAAATCATTGGATTTTCAGAAAACCTCCTTTGAATATGAATATCTAATCTAATAAAAGAGAAACATGCAAATTGATTGCACCTCCATTACACCCAAGCCACACCCACCAGCCAATCAGAGCGACTATATTCAAATTAACCCAACCAAGATGGCAGCAGGCAGCCACCACGGAGTTGGAGCAACCAGGAAGCTTGCCAAGCTTCCCACATGCCCTGGCCTGCTGTGGGCTCCGCTCAAGGCAACAAAGTTTCAATTATAGATGACAAATAAATCCCAGATACCTACTTCCAGCAAGCCTCCACTGGGAGCTTGGGTGGCTGGGGGCTGTGGCCAGCCTGCAAACAGCCATCAGCGCCTCACTCAGGATGGCCAGGCACCCCAGCAGGACCCCCCCACCCTGAAGGGGCTGTGGCCAGCCTGCAAACAGCCATCAGCCACTCACCCAGTCTGGCCAGGCACTCCAGCAGGACCCCCCTCCCTGAAGGGGGTGTGGCCAGCCTGAAAATGTCACTCAGCCCCTCACTCAGGCTGGCCAGGCACCCCAGCAGGACCCCTACCCTGATTCGGGACACCCTTCAGGGCAAACCAGCTGGCCTCCACCCATGCACCAGGCCTCTATCCTATATAGTAAAAGGGTAATATGCAAACTGACCCTAACAGCAGAACGACTGGGAATGACTGGACACTATGACACACACTGACCACCAGGTGGCAGACGCTCAATGAAGGAGCTGCCCCCTGGTGGTCAGTGCGCTCCCACAGGGGGAGCTTTGCTCAGCCACAAGCCAGGCTGATGGCTGCCAGTACAGCGGTGGTGGTGGGAGCCTCTCCCGCCTCCTCAGCAGCACTAAGGATGTCCGACTGCAGCTTAGGCCTGCTGGAAAGTGGACATTCCCCAAGGGCTCCTGGGCTGCCAGAGGGATGTCTGACTGCCAGCTTAGGCCCAATCCCCCAGGGAGCGGGCCTAAGCCAGCAGGTGTTCATCCCCTGAGGGACCCCCCTGAGTGCACAAATTTTTGTGCACCGGGCCTCTAATTATATACATATATATACTATATATCTATCTATCTATCTATCTATCTATCTATCTATCTATCTATCTATATATATATATAGATAGATATATAGATATATATAGATATAATTAGAGGACTGGTGCACAAAAATTTGTGCACTCGGGGGGGAAGGGGGGTCCCTCAGCCCGGCCTGTGCCCTCTCGCAGTCTGGGACCCCTCAGGAGATAATGACCTGCTGGCTTAGACCTGCTCCCCGGTGGCAGAGGGCAGGCCCAATCCCTAGGTGTAGCCCCTGGTTGGGCTCAGAGCAAGGCCGATTGGGGAGTTGGGGCACTGCCCCCTGTCATGCACAGAGCAGGGCGATCAGGAGGTTGTGATGCCACCCTTAGTCACACTCAGGGTAGGGACGATTGGGGGATTGGGGCACCATTCCCTGTCACACTCAAGGCAGGGTCGATGGGGAGGTTGCAGCGCCACCCCCTGTCATGCACAGAGCAGGGCCAATCAGGGGGTTGGGGCACTGCCCCCATCACTCACAGAGCAGGGCCCATCAGGGGGGTTGGGGCTCTCTATCCTTTCACGCACAGAGCAGAGCCAATCAGGTGGTTGGGGCGCTGCCCCCTGTCACGCACAGAGCAGGGCCCATCAGGGGTTGGGGCGCTGCCCTCTATCATCCACAGAGCAGGGCCGATCAGGGGGTTGGGGCGCCGCCACTGTCACACTCAGGGCAGGGACGATGGGGAGGTTATGGCTCTACCCCATCACACACAGAGCAGGGCCCGTGCAGAGGGTGGGAGGGGGGGTTTGGGGCGCCGCACCCTGTCACACACAGAGCTGCAGGGCGATCAGGGGGTTGGGGAGCTCCCCCCTATCAGGCACAGAGCAGGGCTGATCAGGGGGTTGGGGCGCCTACCCCTGTCACTAACAGAGCAGGGTGGATAGGGAGGTTGTGGCCCCACCCCCTGTCACACACAGAGCCTCAGGGCGATCAGGGGGTTTGGGCGCTGCCCCCTGTCATACTGATCCTGGTGCCAGGAGGCCTCGTGGCTCTGCTGATCCCGGTGCTGGGAGGCATATTACCCTTGTACTATATAGAATAGGGGCCTGGTGCATGGGTGGGGGCTGGCTGGTTTGCCCTGAAGGGTGTCCTGGATCAGGGTGGGGGTCCCCACTGGGGTGCCTGGCCAGCCTGGGTGAGGGGATGATGGCTGTTTGCAGCTGGTCACACACCCTTCAGGATGGGGGTCCCCACTGGGGTGCCTGGCTAGTCTGGGTGAGGGGCTGAGGGCTGTTTTCAGGCTGGGGGTGACTGAAGCTCCCAACCGCTCCTTTTTTTTCTTTTCTTTTTTTTATTCTGGGCCACCTTTAGCTTTGAGGCTTGGCTCCAGCTCTTAGGCCTCTGCTGCTGAAAGGTTTCTGGCCTTTGCTTACAATGTTGCAATCCTGCTGGCTGAAGCCTGTTTGACTAAAGCAGGTTTCTGGGGTTTTGTTTAGCTTCTATACTTGTTACATAGTTGCTTAGAGTTGCAGCTCAGAGGCCTGCAGCGGCAGGCGGGGAACGTTGGAGTCCTCCGTCACTGAAGCAAGCAAGCCTCATGGTATTTTCAAGCTGCCTGGCTACCGGCTGCCATCTTGGCTGGCAGTTAATTTGTGTATTGCCCTGATTAGCCAATGAGAAGGGTAGCGGTCATACGCTAATTACCATGTTTCTCTTTTATTAGATAGGAGATATATATATATATATATATATCAAGAGGAAGGGAGAGAGAGAGAGAGAAACATCAATGATGACAGAATCATTGATTGGCTGCCTGCTGTATGCCCCCTACTGGGGATTGAGCCCACAAACTGGGTATGTGCCCCTGACCAGAATCTAACCCTGGACCCCTCAGTCTGCAGGCCAATGCTCCATCCACTGAGCCAAACCAGCCAGGTCCAGAAACCCTCCTTTGAAATAAGGACATTAAAAGGGAAGAAGCTGTACATTGAGTCTATATTTTCCGAAGACTCTCAACACCCACAGACTCTCAACACAGATGAGCTTCCCTAAAGCCTGGGCCCTGAAAGCAGAGAACCTCTAGAGACATGGAGATTCTGGTACATGAGAAAGCAGGAAAGAAATGACAGGATAATCAGAGAAAGTGTATAGGAAGACAGTGTTAGGGAGGCATGAATTGTGGGAAGCCACAGGCAGCTTCTGAAACAAAATTTAAAATAATGTTCCTTTCCCTAGCTGGATTGGCTCAGTGGATAGAGTGTCAGCCTGTGGACTGAAGGTTCCTGGGTTCTATTCCAATCAAGGGCACATGCCCAGGTTGTGGGCTTAATCCCTAGTAGGGAGCATGCAGAAGGTAGCTGATCAATGATTCTCTCTCATCATTGATGTTTCTATTACTCTATCTCCCTCTCCCTTCCTCTCTGAAATCAATATTTTTAAAAGAGTGTTCCCTGAGTTAGGAGCCCAAGGAGATCAAACTTTGTGGGTGGCCTAGGGACATGAATTTTTCCTGCTCACAATTTAACAGAAGGTCATTCCTATCCTTGGTAAGGGGAGAAATTTTCATTCTGTCATGATCAGGTTACAGAGCATGAGTCTGAGGCATGATTTGCATGTGGTTCTACTTGGAGGTCTATGACCTGATTATGTGCCTTTCTTTCCCCTTTCACCAGCATGTTTTCTGTTCCCCTTAAGCTCTCCTCCAGAACCAACAATTATAAGGTTTAAGATGATGCCTTAAAAAATTCCAAAGACAGTTGCTTTGTTTGTAGTGTGGCCATTCCATCCTTAGTGCCATTCTGTCCAATCTCTAGCTCACATGCTTTTAAAGGAAGGCCCATAACAAAATCATATTAATAAATAATACACCAAGGGCCCATACTAATTCTTGGTCCCATATATCACTCTTGATAGATAGCCTCATTAAGTTTTCATAAAGGATCTGCATTAATAAAGTCACTACCTTCTCTAAAGGGGAAATGGTGGCCGCAGTGGCACAGGCTAGGATAATGTACCCACTTAATGAAAAGTACCGTGCTTAAGTTCCCTTTTAGAATTATTTAAGTTTTAGTTATACATCTGTATACACAACAAAGTAATCACCCCCAAATATCTAGTTACTACCCATCATCATACAATTGCCCTCCTCCAACCCCCTTCCCCTCTGGTAACCACTGATCTGTTCTCTGTATCTATGAGTTTTTGGTTTAGTTTGTTCACTTAAGTTCCACTTTTAAAGAAAAAAAGGAGTGATGAGGTAGGTGACCTGTATGATAAAAAGCAAAAACTGTTCATTCTGTGCCTGTATGTATTTGTTGCCTGGTTGACGCACCCCTAAAACATTGTCTTGAAGCTGGTGTACCAAGGCTAAATTAGAGGTTGATAAAGATTTAGGGCTTATTGAACTTCTACTCTAACTCCAGATACTGTGGCTTCGTGTTTCAGGTACTTAAAGCCCCACACTATTCTGCTCCCCACTTAGATTTGTTCACTACCCTAATGTCTAGAGTCTACTGGTAGACTTCCCCTTAGATCCATCAAAAATTTTGTCTTGTGTCACATTATCTCTGACCCAGATTTCTGCTAGGGTTCTACTTGTAACACGAGTGTGATCAGGCACAGTACCTGAAAGGCACAGCTCTCTTTATGAAACATCGTGGAATGTTCATGCACTAAACCTAACTTTCAGATTTCATGAAAAATATAATATGTAATTAATCATACAATTACAGCATTTTCTGCACATTCTGTATATAAATATGGTTAACCTCAGCTCACAGGATTATTTCAAGACAGTCTTGTAAAGAGAAGATGTACCCTAGAACAGTGGTCGCCAACCAGTGGTCCATGAGGTCTGAAAGTTTGGCGACCGCTGCCCTAGAGTAATGACAATTGCCCAGAAGAGAAAGATCCTCAGAGGACATTATCCCTTCCTCATTCTACTTGAGCTCCAGTTAAAGAGTCTTTCTTTCCTCTGTATTGTCTAAAGCAGAGAGACTGAGCTTCTGAACATCCTTTCTCTAGTATAGTGGTTCTCAACCTTGGCAGCACATTAGAATCACCTGGGAATCTTTTTAAAATCCTGATTTCTGGTCCTCATCCTCTGGAAATTCTTTCTTTGTTACTAATGTTGTGGCCCCACCCCATAACAAAGAAACAGAATTTCTGGAGGATGAGGCCCAGAAATCAGGATTTTAAAAAGATTCCCATGTGATTCTAATGTGCAGCCAAGATTGAGAACCACTGCCCTAGTACATAATGACTTAGGGCTGGATCAAGGTGTTATTTCGGGGGACAAAAAACAAAGTAGGTGCTGACCAATTGTTGAAAAGTCAAAAGAAGATATACAGGCTAGCAGGGCATATTTTGGAGTAGGGGTAGATTATGGCCAGAGTCAGAGAGATACCTTTAAAATATTAAACCCTAAAGTCCATGCTGTGCATGTGCTAGAATCAAACTGTGGGTCACTCCAATGTCAAAGCCAATGGGTGTAAAAAGGACAAGGTCTGAGAGCTAAAATGAAGGAGGCAATGACATGTCCATGAGGCAGAGCTGCCTATTCACTTGTGTGTGTGTGTATATGATCCTATATAATAAAAGCCTAATATGCTAAGTGTCCAGTTGTCCAGTTGTTCGTTCAACCAATCAAAGCGTAATATGCTAATGATTTGCTAAGGCCGCTCAATTGCTAGCTATGATGTGCACTGACCACCAGGGGGCAGACAGTCAATTGGTCCACCAGTCACTATGACGTGCACTGACCAGCAGGGGGCAGATGCTCTGACCAGTAGGTTAGCTTGATGCTGGGGTCTGGCCAATCAGGACTGAACAAGACAGGCTGGCCATGCCATGGAGCCCTTCCGCAGTCCCTCCCCAGCTGGACAACCTCCCACATCCCTCCCCAGTCCTGATAGTGCATCAGTGGGGTACCTCGGGCTGGCCTGCACCCTCTTGCAATCTGGGACCCCTTGGGGGATGTCAGAGAGCTGGTTTTGGCCTGATGGTGGAACGACTGGTCGCTATGACATGCACTGACCACCAGGAGGCAAACGCTCAATGCAGGAGCTGCCCCGTGGTAGTCAGTGCACTCCCATAGGGGGAGCGTCGCTCAGCCAGAAGCCAGGCTCATGGCTGGCAAGTGCAGTGGTGGTGGTGGGAACCTCTTCCACCTCCATGGCAGCACTAAGGATGTCCTGTGGGGAGCGGGCCTACACCATAAGTCAGACACCCCCCAAGGGCTCCCGGACTGTGAGAGGGTGCAGGCCAGCTGAGGGGACCCTCACTAGTGCACAAATTTCATGCATCAAGTGTCTGGTCATCCAGTGACTGGTTGACTGTTCAACCAATCAAAGCATAATATGCTAATGATATGCTAAGGCTGCTCAACCACTTGCTATGACATACACTGATCACCAGGGGGCAGACAGTCGACTGGTTCACCAGTTACTATGACATGCACTGACCACCAGGTGACAGATGCTCCAACCACTAGGTTAGCTTGCTGCTTGGGTCTAGCCAATTGGGACTGGGTGAGATGGGCTGGACACGCCCTGGACCCCTCCCATAGCCTCTCCCTTGCCCTATCATCCACCAGTGGGGCCCTCAGCCTGGCCTGCACCCTCTCACAATCTGGGACCCCTCAGAGATTATCGGAGAACCGGTTTCAGACCAATCCCACAGGCCACTCCCATCAAGAGGGCACCAGATGCAGGGCTCATGGCTGGTGAGTGCTGCTATAGCAGCGTGAACCTCTCCTGATCACGACTGATTGGGTGTGAGCCTGCAGCAGGTGCAGTGGGGCCAGGATGAGCAGGAGTGGCAGGTAGGAGCTGCAGGTGGCATTGGACTGCAGGTTTCAGCCCAATCCCTGCAGGCCACCCAAAGGGGCCCCACCTGTGCACGAATTCATGCACTGGGCCTCTAGTCATTTTATAAATAACGAAACAATAGAATTGGAGGAGAAGTGCTATTTTTCCAAGCACATGCATTGGCTAATGTTCACAATGTGGAAGACCAATTAAATAAATGGCAATATACATATCTATATTTCATACTAATTATGACAACTTATAGCTTTGTGGCATTGGGAAAGTTATTTAACCATTCAGCTTCCTTATCTGCAAAATGGGGATAATAACTATACCTAGTTTCTAGAATGGTTTTAAGGATTAAATAAGACAATACACATGAAGCATGTAGTGCAGTGTGTAGTGCATCATAAATACTGAATATATAGATGGCTAATATTGTAAATAATAAATTTAAATATGGTGGTGAATTCTGATTCTAAATCTCAGTACAAAAATTATTTGCCCACCTTAGGACACCATTAATACCATATCTTTAAGGAGTCAATTAATTTCATTTACTTATGGAAAAGTATGAAATTAAGAAAGAGAGACAAACTTATTAAAAATAATAGTCCAAGCAACATAAGTTTGGGTAAGATCCTAAAGTTATCTGAAAGTATTTCTTTCATGTATGTAAGCATTCACAGGGCTCTCTCTGTCATTGAGTATAACATACCACTTGACCCACCTGCCCCCCGCTCCAAAAATTACCTGGCTCAAAACTCAGTCTAATTGACTACTTGGTGGTGGACCTAACAAAGAAAAAGAAAGAAAAAAGGCTATACTTATTGCCCAAATTCAAGCATTTAATATTAGTTTGTTGAATTATTTTACTAAAATTGTGTGAAGAGCTAGAGTCTAAGAAGAAGGCTTTAAAAAACCCAAATTAGGAAAAAGCCGAACTAACTTGGCAGTCTCTGAAGTGCCAAAAGTGTTGTTGAGAAGCAGCAGTACTAAGTGCCTGTTAAAAAGTCAGAAATCAGACAGCGAACCATGTGGAGGACAAGGTTAAATACCATCAAAGAGAAGGATTGAAAGAAGGTCAATAATTTCCTGGACAGGAAAAGAAGATAAATAGAATTTTTTTTTTCCTGGCCCACACCACCACAGACCTCTGCCAGACAGAAAGGTATTGATGGAATTTGAAGTGACCGGGAAAAATGCAGAAGGTGTGCCCTCAGCTTCAAAACCTGAACCATGAAATGTAAAAAGAACTGGTAGGGGGCAGGGATATCACTCTTAGCTCCCAAGTCTGAGCACAGACAATTGACAATTTAGAGCTCCTACTCACAAGACATTTGATATGGAACTGCTATTTAACATGAGATGATTTATCATCATAAAACATGTGTTAATGCATAAGGGATAGAGGTTGAGTTTAATTAAGTGGGCTGGATAAATGAATTTTAAACCTAAAACCTTTGATGTTGAAAAATCTTTCAAAAATTCACTTGTTGCCCTGGCCAGTGTTCTCAGTGGTTATAGCACCAGCCCACACACCAAATGGTTGTGGGTTCGATTCCTGGTCAAGGGCACATACCTGGGTTGCAAGTTTGGTCTCAGTCTGGGCATGGATGCAGGAGGCACCCAATCGATCTTTTTATCTCTCTCTCTCTCTCTACCCTCCCCATTCCCTCCCTTCCACTCAGTCTAAAAATCAATGGAAAAAATATCCTCAGGTAAGGATTAACAAAACAAAAATATTTCATTTGTCAGGTTTCTGTATATTTGTACCTACTCTCTTTTAGACACCGTGCTAAGTGTCACAATGACTATAAACATTAATCAGTCATAGCCCCTGTTGTAAATGAGCAAAGGATCTCTTAGGTGAGTCATTAGAACCCATCATACTGATTAAAAACAAAGGGTTAATGGGGTTATAGTAAACTGTCACTAACATTTTATTTGGTACTTAATATATGTTGAGTTTAAGTGATTCATAGTTATTAACGCATTTAATCTCAATAACTCTAGCACACCAACATATCCATTATCCCCATTTTACAGGAGAACAAACTGATACATTGAGTAGTTGAATAAAGATCTAGTTCACCTGATATGTGATGGAACTGGGAATTGAACACAGCCTGATCCCAAAGCCCCATACTTTAAAATGTTATGCTGTCCTGACTCAGAACAGAGGAATCTGCTTTGATTCAGAGGATACAGGAATCCATTTGGTCTAGAAGTTCAGGGAAGGTGGTCTAGGAACATGTGGAAGGTTGCTGAGTAGCTTCAGAGCAGCATCCATGATTAGAGGACCCAAAATCTAGTCTTCCTTTGTTTCAAGCCTGCCTTCTTCTGACCATGTTGGGCATAGCCCTTCATTTCTCACTTGTCAGCATTCTCTCGGATGACCTCAAATATTTAAACTTCTGATTCTAAGGTAACCTTTCTTTTATTTCTGAACATTTTATTTCTCTTTTACATTGGAATCCACATTCATTTTTTACAATTATCCTCAAAAGGGTTTCACCAAAGCCAAAACAAGGAAAAAATAGGCCCAGGTCTTCATAAAATTTTACCTAATGTGAGTTGAGAATCCTCATAGGAACTCAATCCCTGGTCTAACAAGACAAAGCTCTAAATTATGATACCACTTCACAACATGCTGTTTTATGGGGCATGTCACAATTACCAGTATTCAGTCCCTTTGTGCTAAATTGGGATCTCAAATCCCTTTCTATGAATGCCTATTGTCAATGTCAGTTTTCTCATATCTACACATTATCTATTACTTATTATGTTGCCCTTTTTGGCGTAAGGATATTTCATAAAAGTCAGGGTTTTCTGGCAGCCACAAATAGCTACCACCAAATGCTATGGGAACAATTTTATAGAAACCACATGGCTAATTAACAGGATGCTCATAAAAAAGGAAAGCCTTAAAATATTTAAATAGAGCATTGGCTGCTAAACTAAGAAACATGGGGTGGGGGTAGGGGGGAAGGAAGATATTCTTATGTGGTGCCTGCTCCTCTCACTACATTATAATCTCACAGAGATTATCAGCTCGATTTAGGGAATCTTTTTAATGTTTTAAAACCTCTTTTGTTATAATAAAGTTGCCACTACTCTCCTCTGACTTTTTCTATATGAGAAATTCTTTCACATGGACCTCTGATCCGTGTTAACCTTCAAAAGAAGTTGTTTGCAAAATGCTACGTGTCTGTGTGTAGGGAGAAGATTCAGAGCTGGCTTTTCTTAGCTTTTCAATGGGGCTCTGCTGCAAACCATTGCTCTGAGAGAGGTTGTAAAGCCTAGTGAGAACATTTCCTAGATGATATTTGAGATCACAGCCAAACTAGCAATTCCATTTTTTTTCTGTTGACATCATTACTACTTACATTTGCTAGAATGAAATTTCAGAGTCACAATTAAACATCGAAAATTTTTGCATATGTTTTATCACAGTGGAATTTCACTTCTGGTATTTCAGTCATTGTGGCAACTAGAAAAAAAAAACTATCAACAAATGATCTCACTTATTTGTTCAATCTAATGAACAAAATGAATTGACCAACAAAATAAGACCTGGATCATGGAGGCATGGAAAAGACTGACATACCTTGATGTGGGATTGGGGGGATGGGAAGAGATTAACCAAAGAATTTATATATTTATATGCATAGTCCCTGGACACTGGCAATAGAGTAATGAAGACCTTGGGGGAGGGGGGAAGAAGCTGGGAGGAAGGGAGAAGAGGGGGGAGTAGGAGATATCTGTAATACTATCAATTAAAAACCAAAAACAAAAAACTATCACCCTAGCTGGTTTGGATCAGTGGATAGAGTGTCAGCCTGCAGACTGAAGGGTCCCAGGTTCGACTGCAGTCAAGTGCACATGCTCAGGTTGCTGGTTCAATCCCCAGTAGGGAGCATACAGGAAGCAGCTTATCAATGATTCTCATCATCAATGTTTCTACCTTTCTCTTTCCCTCTCCCTTCCTCTCTGAAATCAATTATATATATATAACAAAAACCTGTCAACAAACCATCAAATTTGTACTTAAAATATCATAGAAAATTCAAACTCCTGGAATGAACATTGGGACCAATGGACCACTGTTCTCTGTGATTGGAGTCTTCTTTCTTGCATGGTTTTTCACACATGTTTTTGGTCTCTATCCTAGAATCCACTAAAGGACACTCAGAGGAAAGGTCAACTCAAAATATTTGTAAAGATTAAGAAAGCTCAGAATTTGTTTACAGGAGATTATTTGTGCCACACTGTATATTCACTGCCATGAAAGCAGAAAATAGTTGAATTAATCCTCAGAGCAAATTAGGACAATATTGTGCTGGGTCACGTTTGTGGATTATCAGATTTCCATCCATCAATCTTAAGCTATTGCTCTGCAAATACTCAAAACCTAATTTGACACTCTGACTAAAATTGGGACAATGCCAACTGCATTCCCTCTCATTTGTCAGGATTCTGTTCTTTTTAACAAAAATAAAAAGGAATTGAAACAGGTACATGGTGTAGTGCTTATAACTGTGCATCAACAAATGACTTTCTTTTCAGGTGCAATCTTTCCTGGTTTATTCATGTGTAAAGAAGCACTGAGGGCAAATATGCCATAGCTTAGTGAGCTAGGGGAGGACAGCATTGTTTTTCCTGGAACACTGTACGGTTGACATCAATTCTATCTCAGGAGGAGGGTATACCATCAGTTTATACATTAATTACAACCACTCACTATTCCAGAGGGAGAATCAAACCCATTGTAGATATTACAATAGTAGCTCAGATCACAGAACTGGCTTCTGGTGAACCTGACTATGGAGTCAGCAGCCAATATGAAGCACCCACTGTTGCTGGGGTCCAACCCCAGCGGGTCCAGGGGTTCCCCAAAGGTGTGGACGGAGTCGGCGAAGAAGGAAAGACTCGGAGGCAGCGTTCAGGTGATCATCATAGCCGGGTTCTATTGTCAGGCTCTCCTGCCAATCTCCGCAGTCAGGTTCAGTCCAGGATCCCCTGCCATGCTCTCTCGCCAGGCTCCGCCTCCAGGCTCCGAGGCCAGTCCCTGTCCAGGATCCTCCCCAAAGGTGTGGACGGAGTCGGCGAAGAAGGAAGGACACGGAGACAGTGTTCAGTTGATCAGCAGCCTAGCCAGGATCTCCAGCCAGGATCTCCAGCCAGGATCTCCAGCCAAGTTCTGGTCTGGATCTCCAGAGAGGTTCTGCTTCGGATCTCCAGCCAGGTTCTGTGGCCATGTTCCCTCGCTAGGTTCTGTCTCTAGGTTCTGAGGCCAGTTTATGTCCAGGATCTTTTGCCATGTTCTCTCCAGCGAAGTTCTTCTGTCTCTAGAGAACGTTCTGTGTAGGTTCTGTGCCTAGGTTCTGTCTCCCTTGGTTCTGTCTTCTTAGTTCTGTGTTCTAAGTTCTGTGTTCTAAGTTCTGTGTTCTTCTGTCTTCTGAATTCTGTCTGTTGTTGTCTTGTTGCATCTGTATTTATACCAGTTGATTCCAATCCTATCAATCTCTATTCCAAAGGTTAGGGCGTTTCTTATCTCCATTCCAGGGAGTAAAGATTATGTAGCTTAAGCATGATTGTTCATAGTTAAAGTGATTAATTACCCGCCTGGCACTTAGTTGAGGGGTTTTATTCCCTCCCTAACTTCAGGGGAAAATCCCTACCTGGGGATTCAACCTTTCTCGGAGAGGTGACCTTGGTTAAAACACAGCGCCAAGAAGGTGAGCAAACATATTAAGAACCGTATGCCATATATGCCAGGTCCCTTGAAACAGCAAGGATGGACCGGCTCCCAGCACACTGTGTGCAGAGCATTAGGCCCAAAGAATAATACAGAGAGGCCCATCTGTGAGGGATATGGTCATTGATCCTGACAATGGACTCAAACTCTACATGGGTAAAAGCAGGCTACATAATGTAAGTTATCCTCTTTTTCTTCTAATTTAAGGGTAGTGCCTATTATTGTATTCCTTCAACTCAATCCCTCTCCTGAGTTTCCCAAGCCTGCTTGAACATCATTACTGCCTCCACATCAGAAATAACAACACTCTAACAAGATGGGTGTGACTTTCTCACATTCAGACAGATAAGAGTGCCTGCATCTGGCTCTGAATGGAATGTGGGTCCCAAGAAATAAAAAGGGATTGGAAAGACAGCTCAACTATGTTTGCAAGGCAGCATGGTCAAGCTCATTGGGATTCACCTGCCTTCTCATTTTTCTACCCACTTCTCACATAATTCTACGCTCCTGGTCTCCAAGAATGACCATTATCAATGATGTCTCTGAGCCTAGAGAGTCAGAATGCTTTACAATCATGTCATTGGATGATCTCCACCCCATATCCCTTATCCATTATCCACAGCTTGGGCAAGGACAAGGAGGGGAGAAATTATTTTTAACATCTGTTCTCTCCACTTCAGCCATATCATAATTTCATAAAATGCTCTGGTAACAGGACAGGATTTGCACAGTTTTCTGGAGAGTTGTTTAAGGCAGGACAGACTGAAGAAGAAAAAAAACCACATAGTCATATCAATTGATGCAAAAAAAGCATTTGACAAAATCCAACACCCATTTTTGATAAAAACTCTCAGCAAGGTGGGAATAGAAGGATCATACCTCAACATAATAAAAGCCATATATGACAAACACACAGCCAACATCATACTCAATGGACAAAAACTAAAACCATTTCCCCTAAGAACAGGAACAAGACAAGGATGCCCACTCTCACCACTCCTGTTCGACATAGTACTGGAAGTATTACGCATTGCGATTAGACAAGAAGAAAAAATAAAAGGCATCCAAATTGGAAAAGAAGAAGTAAAACTGACCCTATTCACAGATGACATGATATTGTACATAAAAAACCCTAATGACTCCATCAAAAAACTATTAGACTTAATAAATGAATTTGGCAATGTAGCAGGATACAAAATTAACGCCAAGAAATCTATGGCATTTCTATGCACCAATGGTGAACTTACAGAAACAGAGACTAAAAAAGAAATCCCATGTACCATCGCACCAAAAAAATTAAGATACCTAGGAATAAACTTAACTAAAGAGGTAAAAGACCTCTACTCAGAAAACTACAGGAAGTTGAAAAAAGAGATAGAGGAAGACATAAACAGATGGAAGAACATGCCATGTTCATGGATTGGTAGAATCAACATCATTAAAATGTCCATACTACCCAAAGCAATCTATAAATTCAACGCACTCCCCATTAAAATACCAATGGCATATTTCACAGACCTAGAACGAACTCTCCAAAAATTCATCTGGAATAAAAAAAGACCCCGAATAGCTGCAGCGATCCTGAGAAAGAACAAAGTAGGTGGGATCTCAATACCAGATATCAAGCTGTATTACAAAGCCACTGTTCTCAAAACTGCCTGGTACTGGCACAAGAACAGAAATACAGATCAATGGAATAGAATGGGGAGCCCAGAAATCGACCCGAAACAATATGCTCAATTAATATTTGACAAAGGAGGTAAGAACATACAATGTAGTCAAGACAGTCTCTTCAATAAATGGTGTTGGGAAAATTGGACAGATACATGCAGAAAAATGAAACTAGACCACCAACTTACACCATACACAAAAATGAACTCAAAATGGATAAAGGACTTAAATGTAAGACGGGATTAACCTCCAAGGCACATTTGAAATACCTTAACTAATAAAGAATTTAAAGATATACATATACATATATATATATATATATATATATATATATATATATATATATATATATATATATTTCTAGGTTTAATAAAAAGGAGAAATTTAAAAAAATGTAAGACAGGAAACCATAAAAATT
Organism: Myotis daubentonii; assembly: GCF_963259705.1. NCBI lineage: Eukaryota > Metazoa > Chordata > Mammalia > Chiroptera > Vespertilionidae > Myotis > Myotis daubentonii. The sequence goes on along the minus strand of NC_081861.1, from coordinate 32,167,320 downwards.
GTAAAAGAATCCAAAGGCAACAAAATCTCAGACATATGCCGAAGCAATTTCTTCACTGATACAGCTCCTAGGGCATTGGAAATTAAAGAGAAAATAAATAAATGGGACTACATCAAAATAAAAAACTCCTTCACAGCAAAAGAAACCATCAACAAAACAACAAGAAAGCCCACTGCATGGGAGAACATATTTGCCAATGTTATCACCAACATTTATAGGGAACTCATACAACTTAACAAAAGGAAGATAAACAATCCAATCAAAAATTGGGCAAAGGACCTAAATAGACACTTTTCAAAAGAGGACATTCAGAAAGCCGAGAGACATATGAAAACATGCTCAAAGTCACTAATAATCCGAGAGATGCAAATCAAAACAACAATGAGGTACCATCTCACACCTGTCAGAATGGCTATCATCCACAAATCAGCAAATGACAAGTGGTGGAGAGGATGTGGAGAAAAAAGAACACTCGTGCACTGCTGGTGGGAATGCAGACTGGTGCAGCCACTATGGAAGACAGCATGGAGTTTCCTCAAAAAACTACAAATGGAACTCCCATTTGACCCTGTGATCCCACTTCTAGGAATATATCCCAAGAAAACAGAAACACCAATCAGAAAGAATATATGCACCCCTTTGTTCATAGCAGCACAATTTACCATAGCTAAGATCTGGAAGCAGCCTAAGTACCCATCAGCAGATGAATGGATTAGAAAACTGTGGTACATCTACACAATGGAATACTATGCTGCTGTAAAAAAGAAGGAATTCTTACCATTTGCATCAGCATGGATGGAACTGGAGAGCATTATGCTAAATGAAATAAGCCAATCAATGAAAGAAAAATACCACATGATCTCACTCATTTATGCATAGTTAAGACCATTATAAACTGATGAACAAAAATAGATACAGAGGCAGAGGAACATCGAACAGACTATCAAACTACAGTGGGAAGACTGGGGAGGGTTGGGCGCAGGGTGGGTAAGAGATCAACCAAAGACTTGTACGCATGCATATAAGCTTAACCAATTGACACAAGACACTGGCGGGTATGGGAGGCCAGGGGAAGGTCAAGGGAAGAAAAGAAAAGGAGACATATATAATACTCTTTGTAATACTTTAAGCAATAAAATAAAAATTTTTTAAAAGGATAAATTTAAAAATATATATATATATTTTTTTATTGATTTCAGAGAGAAGGGAGAGGGCGAGAGAGAGAGAAACATCCATGATGAGAGAGAATCCGATGAGAGAGAATCATTGATTGACTGCCTCCTGCACGATTCCTACTGGGGATGGAGTCTGCAATCCTGGCATGTGCTCTTGACCAGAATTGAGCCCGGGACCCTTCAGTCAGCAGACCAACGCTCTATCCATTGAGCCAAACTGGCTAGGACAATAAAGATAAATATTTTAAAAAGATAATGAGCGTATAAAGGGATGACTATTGACAGGAGGAAATATACTTACAAGGCACTGTTAAATAATAGTCAACAAACTTGGTGACTAAGGAGGAAGAGAAAGACAGATTCAAAATGCACCTAAAAAACTGCTGAATACAGTAATAAGAAAATCAAGAAGAAAAGCTGTTTTGGGGAAAAGATGATGAGTTTGTTTTCTGATGGGTTGGATTTGAGTTATCTGGCACAGCTAAGAAATGCAAAACAGCCAATACTCTTCTACTGGCCCTTGGACCTGACTGCTGTGGATTTTCACACATGTCAATTACATGGTCAATTACAGCCAATCTCCTTATGAGTATTTTGAATAAAATACTCATATTTGAGTAAAACATTCATATTTCAGAAAGTGGGAAATGGGTCATCTTCCCACAAGTCCAAATTCTATCAAGTCACTACATAGCCATTTCAAAAAATACCCTGAACAGAGAATTTAAATAGAGATACCTGCCTCAGGAAACATTTTCTTTGGTAAGCGTGGTAACAATGAGTCATTAGTTATTTCCAACTTTTTCTTTGTCAGGACACAATATAATGTTGGCTGGTTGTCTTTAAAGCAGTACCTTTCTGATTGAAGTTATAATGTTTTCTTGACATTGTGGCTGTTACTGAACATTTTTAATCTTATCTAAAATATCAAATAATAACAAAACCCCTAAATAATATTTGTATAATACACCATAGTTCACAAAGAACACCCACATATATTATTTCAATTGATTTTCACAACAACCCTATTGATGTATATATTATTAACCTTATTTTATTAATGTAGAAATTGAGGCTCAGAATGTTTTCTAATTTTCCCAAAATCACAATATTTAATAAAGTACAGAGCATGGGTTTGAACCCAAGTTTTCTGACCTCCTGTTTTTCTTTTTATGCTACAAACCATCCCTGTATAACCAAATGTAACTACTTTTAAATCAAAATAATGAGTTTTAACCAACACCATGATCCCTGGAAGCTACTGCAAAATCAATAGAGCTCTAGATTATCCTCAATGAAGTTAACTACAATGGTCCACTTGAATTATCCTTAGTGCATCATTAAAATGAAGGATTGAGCCCCGCCAGTATGGCCCAGTAGTTGAGCTGCAACCTATGAACCAAGAGGTCATGGTTTGATTCCCAGTCAGGGCATATGCCTGGGTTGCAGGCTCAATCCCCACTGGGGAGTATGCTGGAGGCAGCTGATCAATTATTCTCTCTAACCATTGATGTTTCTATCTCTCTCTCCCTCTCTCTTCCTCTCTGAAATCAATAAAAGTATATTTAAAAAAATAAAAAATTAAATAAAGGATTGATTTTAGCAGACATTGGATAAAATAAAGGATTGATTTTAGCAGACACTGTAAAGCAGTAATTACCAGCAATTTATTATCAATCCTGTCATAATTCAATGTTAACATTAGCTTCTATTTATTTATTTTTTAAATATATTTTTATTGATTTCAGAGAGGGAGAGAAAGATAGAAACATCAATGATGAGATAGAATCATTGGTCAGTTGCCTCCGGCACACTCCCCACTGGGGATCGAGCATGTGTCCTTGACCAGAATCGAACCCAGGACCCTTCAGTCCACATGCTGACGCTATAGTCACTGAGCAAAACCAGCTAGGGCAGCTGCTATTTACTCATTCATCCATTGGACAGACATTGAGTGAACACCTACTATGTCCATGCACTGTGCTAGATGCTGGTGATAATACAGTTCCTATGGTTAAGTAGAGAGAAAACTGAATTAGAAGTCAGGAATTATGACCTCTAGTCTGGCTCAACCACTAATTATCTGTGTCGCCTTAGGGAAGACATTAAATGTCTTCTGAGCCTCATATATTTACATGACTATGTGCAATTCAAATAAGAAAATGTGTATACAAGAATTCTGAAAACTCTAACATCTAGAAAAATGTGAGGTTTGATAGGGAAAAAGAGGGCCACAAACTTACAAACTAAGTCATATAGAAATGGCGTGGCAAATCTAATAAATTAGTGATTTAAACAACAGAGCTTTAAAAACTTATGTCTCAAGGCCACCTACACACACACACACACACACACACACACACACACACACACTAAATTAAGTCACACAAGAAACGTCCAATTTTTTAAATAAACTCTCAATGAATGACTTCAGCTGCTTTTTTTCTAACTAATTTCTATGCAGATATAGAAATTGGCAAAAGTTCAGAACATGGTCCTACCAGCATCATGAATTTGATGCTATAATAAATTTCTAAACATTTTGAAAGAACATTATTTCTTTCTAAATAATCTCAAATTCAACTCCTCTTCTCCAGCCCCACTACAAATGTCTTAATTTAAGTCTGTGGCACCTTTAGCCAGAGCTACCACAATAGTGTGGGCTTTGGCATAAGGCAGACTTGTTTGTGTGCTGGTTCTGCCACTTATTAGCCATGTGACCATCAATGAGTTATTTAACTTCTCTGAGTTCCAAATTCCTCCTCTTTCAAATGGGAGATAACAATAATACCTGCTTGATGGAATTGCTAAATAATTAAAATGGGAATATATAAAGTACAGAAGAATGCAATGCTTGTCACATAGCAAACACTCTTTTAGGTTTTGAGATACATGGAGATATAAACATAGAGGAGATATTTCTATTTTGGAGAGGGTATGGGAATATTAATCTGGTTGAAACGGGGCTTAAAGCTGTTTGCATAGCACTTTTTGTTAGATTATGTAAATGTCCAGCAGAAAAAGAGCTAAAGGAGACTATAGGGGTTTTAAACATCTCAACTACTTAATGCAGCCTCTGACATAGACATAAAGACATAGAAACAGGATCATAAGGAGAACACATCACTAACTTGCTTAAAAGCCTTTGATAACTCACCATTGTACACTGGTTGAAATTCATTTATAACAACTTACAATGTCTTCTACAATTTAATCACAAATTCCTATTCTAGTTTCTTTCTCTGATTATATCATCCACTAGTTATATTAGGAGTTATATATACACCTGTACCCTAGTTACATTAGACTGCTCTCTCTTCTCAAAATATGATGTGAATTTCCATTCTTCTGCGTTGTTGATCAGGTTATCCCTTCTACCTGTATTCCCTATCCCCTTTCATGTGTAGCAAATTACCAGCCATCATTCAAATACCAGATAACAGATAAAAATGTCATTTCTTCATGAAGTCTTTCCCCCAAAAAAGAGTACTATAATTAGTGATTATAATAGTAAACTGAATCAAGAAAAAATTATATATTTTGTATATTCAGTTTAATAAGATAGAATCATACTAAGCTAATTTCTTTTTTTTTTTACTTATAACTCCAGAACACTTTAATTCTAAAGAGCTTTAATAAATAAAAAGCCCCAAGTTTCCAAAGCCCATCAAAAAGGGAATGAATAATCAGTCTCAACAGAGCTGTGGGAAATTTTTTTAAAGAAGGAGGAAAGAAGTTGGTAACCATTCTCTTTCAAAAATAAAACACTGCTTCCTCAAATAACCACTCAGAATGTCACTTGATATAAATAAGCAGGAGGAAAATAACTGTCATATTTGCCTTATATGCAGTATTGGGCAATTAAATGCCAACTGAGCTATTTAGGAATGGCTTGCCAAAACACTGAAAAAGTGAAAGACTTCATCCTTGTCATAGACTGCCACTTCAGTGGAACATTCAGTGCACATGACTGGGTGATAGATTTCTTCCACTTCTATCTCTGCCTGCTCTGCAGCATCTTCATGGTTAGCCCTCATCTTCTTATGGCCTCAATTTTTCTTCCTGTTCTCTGGGGTTTTGTATCTTAGAACCTCCTCTTTGTTGACAGAACAATTCATCACACACATAGCTCTATACTGAGTTTTGTATGATTCATGCCTTTGATAATCAAGACACAGTGTGGTCATGTAGGCAGGGCAATTCAAGATAGCATCGCTATTTGGAACAGGCTGTTGCTGTTGAAGTGGCCTCTGTATTCCAAAACCACGGTATCCTCTTCTCCGTGCATCAACCCAGGCCTGATCTCTGTTATCGTTTTCAGGATCATATAGTAATTCATCATTTGTGAGACTCCTGTGTCGTTTCTTCTTTTTTCTCTTAGTCACCTGTGCTGTTTTGTCTCCATCCTCAGAATCAGAATCAAAATATATATCATCATAGTACTTTGTGGAAGCTATTCCAACTTTTCCATTTCCTGAAGAAGACCCTGTTTTCAGGGAAGATCATTTGACCTCCATTGTTTTTATGGTGGAATTTAATTCAGCTTCCATTTCTTTTTCAAATTCATTTTCACTTTCTCCAGTAAGACATTCTCTGATTAGTTTTCATTTTTTGGTCAGGAGTTCCATGTAAAAGCACATTCACTTCATCTTCAGAACTGCTCAAAGCTGGCTCCTCATCACTAGACTCTTAAACTGCGGAGGGGTCATAGTCATCTTGGAGCCGGTTCATGGTGACCACTGCACTCAGACACCATCTGCAGATGGCCACAGAGTACGTTTCCTCCGGGGGTCCCTTCCTTAAGCTAAGCTAATTTCTTAATTGGAAAAATTATCTCCCCAAAATGGTCAAATTAAAACTTACTTCACATTTCAAATGAGTAACTTTCAGTTATCTTGGAATTCATTTGTGTGTAACAACTGTCTCTATTGCAAATAGCCCTAGCCAGTTTGGATCAGTGAATAGAGCGTTGCCCTGAGGACTGAAGGGTCCTGGGTTCAATTCCTGTCAAGGGCACATGCCCAGGTTGCGGGCTTGATCACCAGTGGGGGGTGTGCAGGAGGCAGCCGGCCAATGATTCTCCCATCATTGATGTTTCTATCTCTCTCTCCCTCTCCCTTCCTCTCTGAAATCAATAAAAATATATTTTTAAAAAGAAATGTGGCATTAATATGTCTTCCTTTCTTAAGATTCAAAGAGAAAAACACACACATATGCTATATATAACCTTATTCTATAACAATTAATCTAATATTAATATTACAGAAATATATAATATTCTAGAGTTTCATTCATTCAACCAACATACAAATTATGGTCACTCATTCTACGTTGTGGCTCCCGCAGGACCTCAAAGAGTTAACGTATTTGTTTCACACTCCAGTTTGGAATGCCACTCTTTGTTTCCACTATTGGAATTCTGTTCCAGCATTACATTACAGAGCTTCCCTAATGCCTGCCTATGGGGATGCAAGTAATGGTGCCATCTGACACTTATCATAATTTCATTCAAACTCACATTGCTTTTACATTGTATTTTCTTTTACTATTCTGGCTCCAAACTGCCAGCAGCAGGCTCAAATTTTACCTAAATGGGAGCATTTTGACTTGGAGAGAGAACACTGCTCAGTGCCATTTCCTTAATAGTATACATTACTGCAGAGGGAGGGTTCTGACCCAGGGCCAAGTCCCCTTTAACCAGAGCATGGGAAGTTTCAAGGGCAAGACAGCAGCCCCTGCAGAGATGTGCAAATGCTTGCTGAGCAGTGAAAGTGGGAGAAGAGAATCTCAGTAGAACCTGTCACCCCAAATTAAGGCTGGGCCTGAAGCATTTGTGTAAAGAGAGAAAGAAAAACAAGTTGCCAGATAAATGCATCTTAACTAGTCCTCCCAAATGTCTTCTGCATATGTAATGCTAAGTAAGTTCTAAATGCTAATCAAAAAGATAGCATGAAATAAGGTTTTGAAGAAGGCAAGTGAATCATGCAGGAAAATAAGAATCAAGGGACAGATAAACTGTTTTAATTCACTCAAATATCTGTTCTAAATAGGGCCCAGAAACAGAGATGTCTATGTAATGAGGGAAACAATAAGCCAGCCCTACGAGGAAGTGTAATTGAGGATGTAGAAGTAATAATGAAACAACCTGAGGTAAAGAAGGAAGGGTATTAAACTGTGAATTTGCAGGAAGCAGCCAGGCTTCCAGCTGTCAAAGAAGTTCCAGATATTTTCAGTGTTGGGTAAAGAGGCAAAATTCAAGTCAGCAGGGACAAAAAGTTAGTTGGTGGGGCGATAGGGGGCAGGCAGGAAATAGTGTGAAGAGGGAAAAACAGGAGCTTCTTGCATTGGGGAAAAGTATGATATCAGGACACATAGTGGCCCCTTACTCCTTTCAGCACCTATTTATATCCTAATCAATAGTCACCTCCTCTCCTTCCCACTCCTGCAGGTCCTCATAGCTTCATATTGCCTCTGATTTCTCAGGGTTCTTATTGACTGTCCCTCTATGGTTGGCCCTATTCCAAGAGACCAAAACTCCAAAACTTCCCCTTCCTATCAACATCATGTTCCCTCCCAGAGAGCTTTGTAGGTATCTGATAACACTGTAATCTGTTTTCCTCAGAACTCTGGTTTCACAAAGTACTTCAGGACAGTGGGTGGGCTCAGCACTACCCTGTGTCAACTGAAAGAAAATCTCCACTTTTGTTTACTTTATATATTGAGGTGCAGAATTTTTTTTCAAAATGATGTTGCTGTTAATAAAGACAGGAAATCTGTGACAAACCCACACAATGAGTCACTCCCACTGTGAACTACCTTTTGAATGAAGTGCTTGTCTAGCTGGCCTGTCTCTTAACCAGGGCGTATGTGGAGGATAGCCTTTCTCAGAAAGGTCTTTTCATGGCCTTTCTGATCACATTCTATAGGCGGCTGTTTAAGGCTCACACTAGCTCCAGGTATAGGACTTACCAAGATCAGGCTCAGTTATTTCTGGCAAAACAAAACAAAACTTGTTCCGACCCCTTACAAGGATAGATTGGCTAAAGACCTTACAAAATTTGCTCAGTAGTTTTCTCTTCTGTATGTCTCTGGGGTTGTCCATTCCTACTTTAAGTCCTTCTTGAATCTTTTATAGAAATTTATATTAACTTTTTAATGTATTTTAAAAATATTTTTTTATTGATTTCAGAGAGGAAGGGAGAGGGAGAGATAGAAGCATGATGAGAGAAAATCATTGATCAGCTGCCTCCTGCACACCCCTACTGGGAATTGAGCCTGCAACTCGGGCATGTGCCCTGACCAGGAATCAAACCATGACCTCCTGGTTTATAGGTTGACACTCAACTACTGCGCAATGCCGGGCAGGCCAAATGCCTTTTGATGAATGTTTTTATCACAAATGGGACTGAAAAAGAAAGTATCTAAATATGAGCCTAGCCCCACTGTATTAGACACAACTTAAAGTATGAAAGATCATGAATATCAACATTTATGAAAGCAACAGATACACTAGTCCTAAATTATGTTCTTTTGACTTGTATTAAAGTCAAATGTATTAAATTACATTTTTATACCTGAAAAAATGTCATTATGTTGTACTGATACATTCAGTTATCTCAATGTGAGCAATTAAAACCACAAAGAAGATAAGCTGAATATGGATGCTATATATAGAAGCTGAAAATTGGACTCGTGCTAGGTGTCACCCACACAGTTTTATATTGATAAGGAAAATAAAGATATATTGATGGGATCATGTTTTTCTGGTTGTCTTTCAAAAATAACATGCACTATTTTTAGTGATAAGCATGGTATTTTACTTCTATGTTAAGAATTCTACTTTTGGTCTCCAGCTGGAAAATCTAGAGTTCCTATGGTTGCTAGGAAACCAACAAATATAATTCTTCAATCTCTTATAATATAAAGGTATAATTATACACTTGCTTACAGGGGGGAAAAAGACATTCAAACATTTTTTTCTAAAATTAGATTAACTAATGCAATCATTTCTATATGGGAAATAAATAAAATTATGCAGGAAAATAGCAGTTAACATGATAATAGGAGAATCATCTGAACTTCCTATTGTTCTCTCCCACCCTCCATCTCTTCAGCTCTACCCTTTTTGAAAAAATAATCTTGATTTGGCCCCGGATGCAAAAGGAATTCTTTTATGAGTGCCTACAGTAATATTTCATTTAGCTCCCTTCCAAAATTAGAAACAAGAAACTCATTATAGTGGGTTATGAAATTTTCTCCTGATAGATTCTCAAATTTGTTATTAATATTTCATTATTGTGATTGCTGATGGTCTCAGGTTCAGAGGAAAGTTTTTTTGAGATAATAAATCTCCTGCCTTATGAGAAACATTATTCATAAACTTATGTAAAAGATCTGCTCTTTCATTGTAGTATAAGAAGCTAACAATCTATCTGTGTGTGCCCATCTGACCTTGCAATTACTGGCTTATCTCTATGATGCATTGCAATGTAGTTATTAATTCTACTTCCTTAAGACTTTTATTCTTTTGCTCTGTAGGTCAGCCAAGGAAAATGATAGAGATCCCATTAGTAACAATTATCAGCAACTCAGGAGGCATGTGGAAACCATTCTCTTAAATTTGTTCCTGAAGAGAAGCAAATGTTGATACCTCCAATTTCAGGAAAACTTTTTTTTTTTTTAACTGAGGAACATCAACTCAATGGTAGCAGTTACTGGCTGAGAAATTGAGAGCAAGAAAATTCAACTACATTAGGGCTCTCAGCTGTAAATGAACCAGTTTGTTTCTCATGAGCCTTCTGGCCAAATTCCCAACTATTATTGCCTTTGCCCTGTTCACAGTGGTACTGCCTATTGCATGATTTAACACTGTTAGTCTTGCTAGTAAGAGAGAGAAAAGAGGCATGTATTCAGATTGCCCCCAAAGTGTCAGCCTTACAAACACTAAGGCCCCCTATTCCAACAGTTCTAGAACCACATTTATCTAACTTTATTTATAGTCTATTTGTCTCAGTCAGAAATGCTCTTTAGGATGCCTCTTACTTCAGGGAACTATGCTTTGTTTGGAAGTTGGAGATGGTGAAAGCACAGCATTAGAGCATCATAGTTGTGAAAGGGATTCATAATAGATCATGGTACTCAGCATACTGCCCAAAGACAGGTTTTGAAAACTATCCTGAGCTAATTATTCCCACCTTCTCTTATATCCACTTGGGCAAGAAGGGCAATGAAGTAGGAGTAATTCTGCATGAAAAAGGATGGGATCACACCACGTTACTCTGAAAAGAAAGAAATGTGTGGTGGTGACAGAACCTTAAATAAAACTAAAAGTTTTAGTTTAGATAAGGAATCCAATAATGTGTCCACTGTCTATAAGTACCAAGCTGTCTGATACATAGTAGATGCTCAATAAATATATATTAATTCATTGAAACACAGATTACTCTATTTAAGCCCACATTCATGGTTTAGTTATGAGAATAGGGTACTAAGAGGCCAGAGCTGTAAATCAAATGGCCAGTGCTGGCTGTACTCACTAGCAAACAACTTCTCTCCTATGCCTTAATAAAAATAAAACACACAAACAAACAAAGAACAGTCAAGGATATCAATGACTATATGCAGAACCAGTAAAATGAATGGTGCCTTTGGCTGCCAAGTGTGTAAACCTCAGGAATATAGCAGAAGGAAAAGTATATTTCAGCATGTGGCAGGAAGCCAGGTATAGTCATGCATGGTACTTGGAAATAAGTTCCCTTTACATAATTTTCCATATGGGCAAGGCACACCCATTTCCTCCAGTGCCCATGACACGCATGACCTATGATCCCAGCACATACACATGCACTTTACTCTAGGGTAAAAGTATTAAAGGGAAATAGCCAATAGTCTGCATATTTCCTATCATAATGAAGTCTCAAGAGATGTATTACCTTTTCAAAGAGGATGGCTGTGATAGAACCCTAAACTAAATAACCCATTAGCCCTTTCTATAACATTATATTACATAACCTTAAACATTCTCTATCTTATATCCTGGGAGTCTTAAATGGAGGAGAAACACCACAGAATCCCTTATAAAACACTCATCACTTTTTCTTGGGTGTAAATAAGAATAAGAAGACCTAATCTCCCCTTCATATCTGTATAGTTTATAGGATTTCTCCTCTTATGGCTTCTGTATAAGTAAAAATGTGTAAAAAATTAAAGGAGTCCACATTGGCATAGTGGAGAAAATTGGTGGCCTGATATTGAAAAACACCCTTAAATATTATCCAGGCTGCACTGCACTATAAAAATCTGGGCTATTTGTTTGGAATGCTTACAAATCACAATAGGCCTGGCTAGAAAAGTCACTGATTTATAACTAGAAGGCAACACAAATGTCCCTATGCCCAAGAAGTGTGTGTGGGGGGAAGGGGTATTTTGGGGAGGGAGCTGTATTTGATTGAGCCCTATAGAACCTGTAGTGAACGTGTTGTATTAAAACACAAATTATGCTGCTTTTGAGTAAGAAACTGGGGGACTGACACCTTAACTTGCCTGTTTATTGGTGTGTGCCTCTTTCTAGCAATTAACTATGATGGTTTTATTATGGTCTGTGGAACTGCTAATCAATAGGGTGGGATGCTAGTTACAGTCCACAGCCGGTCCTGTGTGCCTGCATAATGTCCACAATTTTGCTCCCAGCTGTTCAGTCTAATCCATTTATGGCTGTTTATGGCTCACAGTCAGAAAAATCTTCTATTTACAGCTCATTCATCATTCTTAACATTTTTGCAAATCCAGGCTGAATGTTCTGAGGGTGGGAAATAAACCCAGACTTCCCCTGTCCCTTTTGCTATCTCAGCACATCAAACCCTTCTTCCTTTGAAAGGCCCACAAACTATATTTTGTCACACTCCAAGTTTACATTAAACTGGTTCCACCTTACCGGTGAGATTATGCTAGTAGAAATTTAAAAGGCAAATGTATAATTCTAATATGTCTTCTGCTTTACAGGGAGCTAGATAATTCTAAAGTGTTTGTCCTAGTGCTTTGGAAACAGAGTAGGGAGGGCATGGAAGAAAGTCAACAACCAGTTGTGAATATTAATGTTAATGGAAATTTGGACTAGAGAATTAATATCAACTAATTATGTTTAGGATTTGATTAATATGACTGAAAAAAATTAAGGAATCTCACTAATACAGAAGAAGTAGAGTATATAATTACCAAACAAGTAGAAAGGACAAAATGGATTTTTTTAAAAACCTCAGTCAATCCTTAAGAAGGCAAAAAAAAAAAAAAAAGGATATGAAAATAAAAGGCATAGAGATGCTGAAACCGGTTTGGCTCAGTGGATGGACCATCGGCCTGCGGACTGAGGGGTCCTGGGTTCGATTCCGGTCAAGGGCATGTACCTCGGTTGCGGTCACATCCCCAGTGGGGGGTGTGCAGGAGGCAGCTGATCGATGTTTCTCTCTCATCTATGTTTCTGACTCTCTGTCTCTCTCCTTTCCTCTCTGTAGAAAAATCAATAAAATATATTTTAAAAAAAGAAAATAAAAGGCATAGAGAATGTAGATAAATGGAAACTTTTAAAAAAGAAATTTATCTAAATTGATCAGTGATCACAATAAATGCAAATGGCTTAATACACAATGCAGTAACAAAAAAAATTATGAGTTAATACAAATTAGTGGTGAAAAATATTCTTGTTTTTCTCATTTATTTACTCTATCTCTATCATTGAGATGTTTATCTAAGTATTTTCAGAGATTACGTTTCCTGATTTACTCACCTGTGGGTAATGAGTACTACAAGTTTTCCCCCTACGTTGTGAAAAAAGTTTGCCTTCCATTTATCCTAAAATGGCCTTTGGAAATTCAAAAGGGGCCCACTGAGGCAGTGCCCTCTGGTGGTCCCGGATCTGTCTCTTGCTTCAACAGAGTTTGGACTGAACCGACCCAGGGATGCCCCTTCTTCCAGCCTCCAGTCACTCTCCTCCATCTTATCCAGTCACCCCTTTCAAAACCACCTCCGAGACCAGCCAACACACCATTTTGGTTTTTTTGGTTTTTTCTACCTTAACTTCTTATTGCCGAACAACCATGAACTCCCAGACTCCGCTCGTCAGAATTATTCCACCAAGATGGAGGCTGTGGTCAACCGCCTGGCCAACCTGCATCTGCGAACCCCCTCCCGTGGTCGGCAAACTGCGGCTCGCAAACCACATGCGGCTCTTTGGCCCTTTGAGTGTGGCTCTTCCACAAAATACCACGTGCGGGCGCGCACGTACAGTGAGATTGAAACTTCGTGGCCCATGCGCAGAAGTCGGTATTTTGTGGAAGAGCCACACTCAAGGGGCCAAAGAGCCGCATGTGGCTCACAAGCCACAGTTTGCCAAGCTGCAGTTTTCCGACCACTGCTACACCTACCTCTCTCTGGGCTTCTATTTCCACCGTGCAACAATGTGGCTCTCGAGGGCAGGGCTACTTCTTCCTCAAAGCGGGAGGACTCTGAGCATCTCTTAAACATGCAAAACAAATGGGATGGCTGCATTCTCTCCTGGTCACTCTGAAGCCTTCCCCAGATGAGTGGGGCAAAACTCAGGACGCCATGGAAGCTGCGCTGGCCTTGGAGAGGAACCTGAACCGGGCCCGTGTGGAGCTGCAGGCCCTGGGTTCTACCCACGCAGACCCTCAGCTCTGTGACTTCCTGCAGAACCACTTCCAGGGTGAGGAGGTGAAACTCATCAAGAAGATGGGCTACACCTGACTCACCTCTGCAGGCTGGCCGGCCCCAGGCTGGGCTAGACGAGTATCTCTTAGAAAGGCTCACCCTCAAGCACAACTAGGAGCCTTTGGAGCCCAGAGGCCTTTGAGAGGCCCCTCTGCATCCCCTTGTGTCTGGCTTTTACCTGAGCCTCTCCCTGAAACTACTAGTCATTCTTTTAACCACCCTGAAGCCCTCTCCCACGCATTGGAGAAAATGAAACATTAAAGCTTTTTGCAGACAAAAAAAAGTGGGGGGGCACTGAGGTCTAATATTTTGTAAGTCACAAAACATTGCTGGGTTCCACTTTCCAACTATTTCATGGTTCTATAGGTATCAATCCTATTATCCCACAGCTCTCCCCTTCTGAGTGAAAAGGTCTTGTCTGTGTATTCTGTCCAGAGAGTTCATTACCCAGGCCCACTCCATCTCATTTTGGAAGCAGGGAAATAATCCAGATGTTGATTCATTGTTATAAAATTCAAATTTAGAAAATAAGTACTTATTGATCTCAGAACAAGTATTACAGTTACAGAAAAGATTCTAGCCACCAAATACAAAAAATAAATAAAACACAATTAGACCAATTTTTTACACAATTTCTTCTAGAAAATTATTTCCACTCTTTTTGACCTAAGAAAACACTCAAAAAATACTTTTGTTGTTTCTTTGAAATAATAAGGCAAATATTTTAGGTAAGAATAAAAAACACAAAAAGCCTTATGTTGATCATAAATGTGATATTAGTACACATTTTAACATGAAATATAGTTCTAACATAATGTGTAATTATAATTATAAGAAATGATAATTGTCTTTATGTAATATTAGCATAATATCACATATAAATTCCTAAATAATTTACTGCTTTTTGTTTGGGAACCAAATGTTTATACAAAGGAAAGTTTAAGTATTACTAAATGTTATAGTATCAAAAATAGGCAACAAATGATTTATTTGAGTTCTTGCAATTAATATTTAAAGAAAGAATTTGTTTGTTATTATATTTTGATGCTCCTTTTCTAAATAACAACCTAAGAAACAAGGTATTGGCATTTTATTCACCAGATTTTCTCTCCCACATAATTTACTGTGCTTGTAGTCTTCATTCTTAATAAAAAAAGAGCAAAAATGGCTATAATTAATATACTATTTCTTCTTTGTAACATTAATCTGACATTCCAAAAATGTTTAGTATTCTGAACAAGAATTTGATCAAATTAGGGCAATTTATGACTAGTAAAAATGCATCTTAAGGTATATGCAGTATTATTATTTATTCATTTTAAATATTGACATTTAAATTTTAACATTGGTGTTACTGATGCTTCCTGCCTTAAACTAACATTTTATTAAGTATATAAATTTCTGTGAATATATGATTAAGAATAAAAATTATTAAAACATTAAAATGGTCATAACCATGTGGGAAATTTACAATGTTTGAGCTGAATGATTACTAACACCACAACTAGAACTTGAGCATGCCAATCTGATTGTTTTCTTATCCCCCTACATGCTCATTCGGTGTATCCTACATGTCTCTCAAACTGATCTATATTGGGGGTAAATGTTTAAAAATGATGTTTTTATTAAGTAGGTAAGGAAACAGATGTTAATTGGTATTGCCTTTAATAAAATAATACTTACCTGGAATACATTGGAAAATATGGGGATTCAAGACCAGCGATTGCAAAATACTGTCATACTCTGGAACTGACTTAATTGCAAATTAAAATATATTAATTTGATTATACTTTCAGTTAAGTTTCACTTGGGAAAATCCATAGCTAAAATCGCATGCTTATTCATATGAAACAATTGAGAAATGGGCTAAAGTCAAACAGGATTATAAAGACAATTTACAATGTAAGCATTTGAAGGGAAGCATTCCAAACAGGAATGGTATCCCTTTAGAAGTGGTCAGATTGGGAGGCTACAACTCATTCCAATGATGCCATTCAAAATGCTGTTTTAAAAATGTGCTTAATGAAGATATTTCTGGGACATTTTATATGCACATCAGAAGATAGTGTATTTTTTTATTCACAAGTGGCATTTATTCAGATTAATCAGATCTATTAATGAGGCTCTTGCAGCCTCATTATAACAAGAGTTAGTACTGCAAACAATTCATGGAAATAGCAATACCATTCAATGGATTATTCCAGCTTCAGTATGTTTTTTTAATATAAATCTTTAAGAAAGAGTACAGTTGGCATGGCTCAGTGGTTGAGCATTGACCTATGAACCAGGAGGTCACAGTTCAATTCCCAGTCAGGGCATGTGCCCAAGATTTCAGGCTTGATCCCCAGTGTGGGGTATGCAGGCAGTAGCGAATAGATGATTCTCTCTCATCATTGATATTTCTATCTCTCCCTCCCTCTCCATTCCTCTCTGAAATCAATAAAAACATTGAAAAAGAGGAAAGATATCATCTATATCCTAACCTTTCAACTTATCACACTGGAAAAAAGAAAAGCAAACTAAAGTCAGCAGAAGGAATGAAATGAAAATGAATATTGCAGAAATTATTAAAATGGAGAATAGAAAAATAATAAAGAAATCAATGAAACCAAAAGCTGGTTCTTTAAAAAAGTTCCAAGAAAAGTAGAGAGGATATTACTAACAATCTTACAGAAATAAAGATTATAAATAAATACTGTGAACAATGGTAAGTTGTATAATAGGCAAATAAAATGTGTTATATCCAAACACTCAAAAATCTTAAAACCAGTATGCTAAATGAAAAAGCCAGTCATAAAGGCCACATATTATGATTCCATTTATATTAAAAATGCAGAGAAGATAAATCTATAGAGACAAAAATACACAGGAGGGCGATCTGAAAAGAGTTACAGCTAAAGGGAGCAAGGTTGTCTTTGAGGTGAAAAAAAAATGTTCAAAACTTGACTTGTGATGTTTGCCCATATCAGGGAATATACTGAAAGTCATGGAAATATACACTATAAATGGGTGAGTGTATTGTATGTAAACTTTATCTCAATACAGTTGTTAAAAACAAGAAAACAAATATAAGCACCTCTGTAACTGGATTATGGCCATCCTCATTCCAATTTGAACCAGTGTTTCATGCTTAGTTCCTCCCCTTAGCAAAGGGAAGGATATTTTTGTTATCCCACAAAAAGCAGCTCAGCTGATTATAGAGACCAGTTGTTTTTTGTTTTTGTTTTGTTTTGTTTTGTTTTTTTTGGGGGGGCAAGCCCACAGCTGGGCTTACTCACTTGGTTCTAGGGCTAGAACTCTGTTTCAGGTTCACCCAAAGCTATCCATAGATATGGTTTACCTTCCTCTGTTTCACCCTAGCAGTACTGGTATCTCAGAGACCCCCCACACCTTAAAGTCTCTCTAATGCTCTCTGGGGACAATTGTTACCATGACGACATTGTTACATAGCAGGTAATCATCAGTGAAATAGCCTCACCAGGCTCTGGGCTGCCATAAGGAGAAGAAAATTCATGGGTTGAAGATGGGGTTCTTTGGGGTATTGGGGACAACCTGCTAGCTTCAACTGAGTGACAACCTGATAACTTGGGTATCCTGTGGCTTTAGAACTTCCAGAGGAGCCTCCTATTTCACCCCGTGGTCAAACGTGCTGGATTTTGGTGAAGTTCAGTAGAACATTCTTCAGGTATGTTTAACCCATACATATTAGACATTCCAGCTGTAGTTTTTGACAATGGATCAGGAGCCTGCAAAGCAGGCCTGTCTGGAAAGACAGTACCCCATCATGTCATCAGTTCTGTTGTGGGGCATCCTCAGTTTAACATGCCGTTATCAGAACCCTATCAGAAAAGCTACATTGTGGGGGGAAATGCCCAGTACAAGTATGAGGCCTTCCAGTTACACTATCTCATTGAGCGTGGGCTGGTAACAGGGTGGGATGACATGGAGAAACTCTGGGAATATCTTTTTGAGTGGGAACTGGGAGTAAAATCCTCTCAACAGCCTGTACTCATGACCGAGACCTCCTTGAACCCAATGAATACTCGAGAGAAGATGGCAGAAGTAATGCTTGAGACCTTCAAGGTGCCTTCCTTCTACCTGTCCAACTACGCGGCGGCAGCACTCTATGCCTCTGCCTCTGTCATGGGCCCTGAGGTGGACAGTGGGGAAGGAGTCACTTGCATGGTTCCCGTCTCTGAAGATTACTCCCTGCCTCATGCTATCACCAAGCTCAATGTGGCAGGGAAGGATTTCACAGAGCACCTTGCCCAGCTGCTTCTCACTAGTGGGAGCGTCTTCCCTTACGTACTCAACAAGGACTTAGTGGACGACATCAAAGAGAAGCTGTGCTATGTGGCCTTGGATCCAGAGAAAGAACCACATTAGAGCCCAAAGGAAGTCCTGAAAAATACCTACTGCCAGATGGGAGTGTCATCTATGTAGGGGAACAGCGATACCAGGTGCCTGAGATTCTTTTCACACCTCAGCAGCTAGGCACCCACAGCCTGGAGCTCTCAAAAATGGTGGTCAGCAGCATTATGAAGTGTGACGTGGACATCCAGAAGAATCTCTGAAGAAATTATACTGTCTGGGGGCAACACTCTCTTCCCTGGGCTTGAGGAAAGACTTATGAAAGAACTGGAAGAGCTGGCTTCAAGAGGAACTCCCATCAAGATCACAGCTTCTCCCGATAGGTGTTTCTCTGCCTGGATTGGTGCATCCATCATGACTTCTCTGAGCAGTTTCAAACTGATGTGGATCACTTCTGCAGAGTTCCTTGAGTTTGGGACATTTGCCATTTAGATAAGATGCTTTTAAAGAAGCCACAGCACAAGGAACAACTGAAGGGTCATATCATAGAAGCAGTAAATGAAGGTGAAATCTTCCCACTGTGTTCAATAAAAGTTATATGACATTTTGGATTTTAGTTCATTTTTGTTGGTGCCACAGTAATTACTGATCCAAGTAGTGATTTTTTTTTATCAGGAGTTCTCAAACTGGGTTTATTTGAGCAATGGGAGGAACTTGAATCCCTTCATAAGTACATGCAAAATATTTGCTTATTTGCATAAGTACAGTTTTCTAGGGGGAGAGAATACACCTTTCAACAGATACTGAGAGCCCTTCAAAACCCAATAGTGTTCAGCACCATCAATGAAAATACCCAAAGCCTTTTTATAGATCATAGTAAGTTTCTGTTATTATTTTATTTGTAGTTAACGCAGGTTTTTTTTCTCAAGTTCCCATATTGAAGGTAATTTTTCAAAATTTTCTATTTGGTTTCTAAATTTTTGTTTTGCATAATTAATGCTTTCACAGCAATATTTTCTATAATTTTCATTAGTGTGCATCTTTTTAAGTGGCTCTATTTCACCCTTCCTGTCCTATGAACCTCTTCAATTGTTTTCTCTTCAGAAATACTTGAGGTATATGTTCAGGATGTATACACTTGCAGGGTTTGTAGTAAAAGCAGGTGCTTGAGCCTCATGCCCACTTTTTGACTCAGTGGAGTCCCTGGAATCTTCATTTTAATCAAATGTCTCAGTTTTTTTATGTTTTAATTGATTTTCTTTACTATTTTTAAATTGATCTTGATTGTTGAAGGTATTACAGATGCCCCCTCGTTTTTTCCCATTGACCCCCTCCATCCCGCATCCACTCCTCCCAGGCCTTCAACATATTATTTTCTGTGTCTATGGGCTATGCATATAAAATTCCCAATCACTCCCCACCGGTCCCCCAGCCCTCCCTCAGAGATTCATCAATCTGTTCCATGTTTCTATGTCTCGGGATCTCTTTTGTTCATCAGTTTATTTTGTCTATTATATTTCACATATGAGTGAGATGTGATACTTGTCTTTCTCTGGCTGGCTTATTTCGCTTAGCATAATACTCTCCAGATCTATTCATACTATCTCAAAGAATAAGAGATCCTTCTTTTTTACAGCTGCATAGTATTCCATGTGTAAATGTACCACAGCTTTTTTTTATCCACTCGCCTATTTATGGGCACTTGGGCTGTTTTAATTGATTTTTAGAAACATAGGAAGGGAGAGGGATAGAAAGATAGAAACATTGATGGGAGAGGAACATCATTGATTGACTGCCTGCACTCCTGCATGGCCCCTACTGTGCATGGAGTCTGCAACCCAGGCATGTGTCCTGACTGGGAGTCTGAATATACAGATTACAACTAAGCACATATTTTGTGTGCCAAGGGAAGAAATTCTAGCTCTTCTAAATTTGGAAATTGCCTTTATACCTTCTCTAATTGAGGTTGTACAGTTTCTCTAGTTAAGGCTGACTTTCTGAAAATTACATGGAATCAAAAATGTGTTTTCCTTCCCTTCCTATCTCATTTTTAGTGCTACTCTGTGGTATATACAGGTTTGTCAAATACTCAGGGTTTGCAAGCTGTCCTGACTTTCCAAGGAGGTATGCCACCCAGATCGGCCGTCCAGCTTGGCATTAGTTACTTAGGGGGAGAAATGACAGAATCAAGTTCCATGTCTTTGGCAACTACATAAAATATTTTCTCATGCAGTTGGAAAGGAAACAATATTCAGCTTCAAGGAGTGTGTTCTGACCTACCCAAGGCCAGTCCTCTGCACAGTAGTACTTGTAGACAGCAGGCAAACAAGCAAATATAACTGAAAAACAATACCAGGTTGACAAGTTGCTAAAAATGTACCTCATACAGAGATTATGAATAAAAAGAGTATAGCCTCTTTTACAAAGAAGTACCTATAGATTAGAATAATACTAGGATGAAAACTGGCCCTTGCAACTAGGATATCATACTGTTCTTTATATATAAAGATCTGACAGTCTTTGAATACAGATGGTTCATAGAGATGGAACCCAAGAGCTTTTAATTACCTAAGATGGTAAGTCAGGCTTTATCTGCCTTTTCTCTTTTATACACACATATACACACACCTCAATAAGGAGATGGGATGGAAAAGGGTGTCCAAGAGATCCAAAGCCCATAAGTATGAATAAGAATGCATGTGAATACTATAATTTATCTATTATATTTAGCTCTTAGTCATAAAATCAGTTTTGAACTGTAACAACCTCACCTCACAAGGGATTCCCCCCATGCTCTTTAAAGTGAGAGAAAAAAAAAAAAACTAATATGGCTTTGGTTGTTGTGTTTTTTGTTTGTTTGTTTTTTTGTCTTTGCAATAGGGAAAAGAGAAAGAGGATGAGAGGAAATAAATGTAATAAATGAAGAATCAAGGTAGCAGGAATTTAAAATTGATAGCATGGTGTGGTAGGAAAAGCACAGGACTAGATGTCAGGTGGCATGGAGTGAAGTCTGATTGCTGCCACTCACTACTTGTACAATTTTGCATAAGTCATTGAACCTTTTTCTGAGCCTACATTCCCTCATCTGTAAACAAAGAAAAAACAGGATCTTTCAAGCATACTTCTCCGGATTATGCTGAGTATCAAATGATTTACGGCACAGGAAAGTAGTTGACCAAACATAAAGTCCCATAAAATAAAGGTGGTTAATGCAATTTTGCTTTTTAAAGAGACCCATAAACCTTGGTGTCTCACTCTTGATTGATAAGGACATCAAGGTGAGGTGCAGAAGTTAATGTCTCGGGATATAGGACATATGTAGTAACATCCTGGAGAAAATAGTCTTCATTAACCAGCTGGCTTGTAACTGCCACCACTACCAAATACCCTTTGTTAACAATGCACCTCCAGTATCCATGATCTCCCCAGAAACCTCCAAATCCCAGAAGTTTACAGCTTAAATACTCAATTCAGTTAGTGTTGTATTGGCATACAGCGTCTTTGAATTACCTTTCATGTTCAAGAACTATAATCAACGTTTTAGAAAAACTGTATCTGCTCTTACTCCAGTAAATGTAACATAAAATTCTACATATCTTTATAGGAGCTGTCTTTTACCTAGAATTGGTTATCTTTGATAAATTATAAACTGTCCTTAGAAGAGAGGTTTTTAGCCACAACCCATGTAATGAAAAAGAAGCAGAGACACCACAAGACACTGATTGTGTCATGGAAGGGTCACTCCTCCTCCTGAGGGTCACAGCAATAAAATGCTCGAGGGACCCTGACTGATCCCATCAAAGTCAGATGGTAGTTTGCTCCTCAGTTTGTCCTTTCTTGTTTTCCTATGTTTTAACTTAGTGCTTTGTTGATACCATATTGCCTCTTTCTTCCTTTGCAATTCCCTTCACCAGTTTCATGTCATTATCCTCTTTTAAGAGAAACTCCTTTTCTGAGAAGCTTTGCCTATAATCACCTTACCATTGCTATGCATCCTTTCTGACCTGTGAAATGCCTCCTATCAATTTACATTCATTCATTTCAGCAGTTTCTCCTTTTTGCCTTAGCTGCTCACTTTACATGCTGTCTCCCATTCTCATTTATATGGGATTTCTCTTTCCCATTCAAGAAAGGTTGCATTCATTTATTTCCGTGACCTCAGGAAGCCTTGGTCCTGACACTCATATGACTATAAGCTATTTATTCCTTTTGCAGCATAAATAATTTTGAAAGTTTAGCAGGTGGCTTCCTCACCCCCTTGGGTTGTTAACTCCTTGAAAGAGACTAAAGTTTAAAAGAGCCTAATGTTGCCTGAGTGTTTTAAAAATAGTCAGCCCAAATAATACAGGAAAAGGTCCTAGTCCAAGACTAGTTGGATAATGCAAGCTTGAGCCAAAGAGAGCTGGTATAATCTGTAGAGTCAATACAGAACATATTGACTTTCAAAAATACATATAATATTATCCAGTTATTGGTAATTCCAATTTTAGCCAAAATATTATTACTGAATATACTTAGATATGAGTATATACAGGATGTCCCAAAAATGTATACACTCGTTAACAGTTGATAGCTCAATTTTGAAAATAAAATGTATTCTAATAAGCACTGCCTTTATAATTATTCAAAGTGTGTGTATACGTTTTGGGGGGACAGGATGTGTAGCTTCCAAAATGGATAATCATATTGAAAAAGCAATCTTCTTCAATTTACAATCTGCTAAACTGAATATCCACAGATGTAACACAAAACCTCTGCCACTTAAATATCATTTATTCTCAGCTTTTACTTCCAGTTCTCTGATATTTGTATGCATTGTTTTTAATGTCCAGATTTCATTTGGGTCATATTATATGACCTTTGCAACTGCCCCCTTGGCTAATGAAACACTGTAATTAAAGATCTAAATTTACCTTTAATGAATCTTTGTATCATTTGAGAGAAATATCCAATAAGCTATCGAGCACCATGAAGGTAGTCATTGAGAACCGTTATCCTCTACTCACAATTTGACCCTCTCGGAGAAAGTGTACTAATACTTTAATGGGCTTGATTTCATTTATATAATAGCTCTTTAGTGAATCATTTCTGTTATCAAAATTACTATGACATTTTATGATAATTATATCAAAACCACATGATAGCATAATCCAAACAAATCCCAAATGATGGACATTCTACAAAATACCTGACCAGCACTCCTCAAAACTGTCAAGATCATAAAAACAAGGAAAAGTCTGAGAAGCTGTCACAGCCAAGAGGAGCCTAAGAATACATGAAAACTAAATGCAATGTGATAACCTAAATAGAGTTCTAGAACAGAAAACGGGAAATTAGGTAAAAATAAAGGACATAGGAATCAATTGTGGACCTTGGTTAATAATAATATATTGATATATGTTCATTAACTGTGATAGATGTATCATATTAACTTAAATGCTATTAAGAGGACATGGTGGACATAGTGTATAAGGGAACTCCCTTTAATATCTTTGCAATTTTTCTGTAAATATCAAAATAACACTAAATTTTTTGGAAAATGTTTATTTAAAATACAATGTCTGCAAACAATGAAAGATAACCAGGCACAAAATAGATATTTCAATGTAAGAGAGAAAAGGCATAAATGACAGATAAAAGAGGAGATTCACAAACTTACATAGAATAAGATTAAAAGGTATAATACAAATATGCTTAATATTCTCATGGATGTAAGCTCCTTAACTTGAAATTTTAGCAAGGAACTTGACACAACAAAAATAACACAATATTATTAACTACTAGAGGCCCAGACCATGAAAGTTCATGCACTGGAGGAGAGGGTCCCTCAGCCCAGCTTGCCCCCTCTCACAGTCTGGGAGCCCTCAGGGGCGGGAGGCGACCCAGCGATCAGGGCAAGGTGATGCCCCCATAACACCTCTGCTGCTGCCACTGCCAGAAGCACAAGCCTCAGCTATCCCTGGTTACCTAAGCCTCAGGTGGCCCTGGGCAGCTGGGCAGCCGCCATCCATGGCTTGCCTGAGCCTCAAGCTGGCCCTAGGCAGCTGGGTAGCTGACATCCAAGGCTTGCCTGCACCTTGGGCCAGCCCTGGGCAGCTGGGGAGCTGAGGGCAGGTCCGGCCACACTGTGTGCCTTGCCGCCCCCTGCCTGGCTAGGCTGAAAGGAGTGTGGGACTCCAGTGGCAGGTACAAGGAGTGGCCAGACCCGCCTGAGGGTGTCTGCCATCCCTCCCCCTGGTGGAGCTAAAAGGACTGGGGGACTCCGGCAGGGCTGAGTACACTGGGCGCTGCCATCTTGTGGTTATGGGTGCCACCATCTTTGTGAGGGTGTGATGGTCAATTTGCATATTTTCTCTTTATTAGACAGGACAGTCACTGTGCTGTATATTAGGTCTCCAGAATGTATTCATCTTGTAACTGAAAGTCTATACACTTTAAAAGTATTTCATTTTAATTTTTTTAACAGTATCTTCTATTCCACCCCCAGCCTATGGTAAGCACCATTCTATTTTCTGTTCCTATAAAATTTGCTGACAGAGTAAATCTCAAGTGTTCTTAACACATACACACATACACATACACACACACAAATGGCAACTATGGGAAGTAATGGATTTGTTAATTACTTTGACTGTGTTAGTCATTTCACAATGAATATATATATATATATATATATATATATATCAAAACCACATTTTTCACCAACTATACTCAATTTTTATTTGTTAACAAATTACATTTTAAAAGCACATAAGTTTGAAAAAGAATTAAATAAAACCTACATGAATTATGAGATTTCATTAAAATAAACAATCCATGCCTCATTGGAGTTCTAGAAGAAAAATAGAGGGAGAAAGGAACAAAAATTATATTTAAAGAAATAATGGCTGAGAGAAATTCCAAAATCTGGGGTGAGATTTGGACCTAAAAAGATCTTCTCCAGGATACATTATAATAACTGCCTTAAAACAGTGTGTGTGGGGGGGGAGGGGGGCGTTTACAAGCAGCAAAAGAAAAGAATCACTTACATATGAAGGAACCTCCATATGGCTATCAGTGGATTTCTAGGCAGAAACCTTGCATTCCAGGAAAGCTCGGAAGATATATTCAAAGTGTTGAAACATCCAACCAGAAATACATTTCCTGGAAAAGTTATCCTTCAAAAATGAAGGTGAGCTAAAGAATTTCCAAGGCAAACAATACCTGAGCAAGTGCATCACCACTAGACCTGCTTAAAAGATATGCTAAAAAGACAATAATTAATAAAATGAAAGGTATGAAACATACTGCTAAAGATAAGTATGTAGTCAAATTCAGAATACTCCAATACTGCAATACTGGTAGTATGTTAATCACTAAAAAAAAGATAATCACAACAAAAATAACACAATATTATTAACTACTAGAGGCCCAGTGCATGAAAATTCTGCAGTATTAGTGGTGTGTTAATCACAACTCTAGTATAAATGTTAAAGGACAAAAGTATGAGAAATAACTATAGCTAAAATAATGTGTTAATGATTACAAAATATAAAATATGCAAATTATGACATCAAAAACAAATATCAACAGGGGAGTAAAGGATACAGTTTTTGTATACAATTGAATTAAAGTTGTTATCAACTTAAAATATATAAAAGTATATATATTTCAAGATTTAAAAAATCACAAAGAGAGCAAGAGAGGAATAAAAGTACAAAGAAACTATAAAATAGGCAGAAAACAATAACGTGTCATTGGTAAGTCCTTACATATCAATACTTACTTTAAATGTAAATGGCTTAAATTCTCCAGTCAAAAGGCATAAAGTGACTGAATAGATTCTTAAAAAGACCTCATTTTATGCTTCCTACAAGAGACTCACTTCAACTTGAAGGAAACACATAGGCTCCCTATGAAGGGATGGAGAAAGATATTCTGTGCAAACAGAAACCAAAAGACAAGGGTAGCTACAGTTATATGAGACAAAGAGACTTTAAGTCAAAAACTATAACATCAGAAAAAGAAGACCATTAGATAATGATAAAGAGGCCAATTAATAGAGAATAAAACAATTTGTAAAAATATATGCACCCAAAATTAGAGCACTTAAATATATTAAGTAAATTATAACCGATTTGAAGGGAGAAATAGATAATATTACTATAAATAGTATGAGACTTCAATATCTCATGTTCAATACTGGATATATCATCCAGACAGAAAATCAATAAAGAAATATTGGATTGGAACTACTGTAGACCAAATTAACCTGACAGACATCTACAGAAGATTTGACACAAGAGCAGCAGAATAAAAATTATTTTCAAGAGCACATGGAACATTATCCAGGATAAAATATTTGTTAGGTCACAAAACAAGTCTTATCAAATTTAATAAGACTGAAATCATACCAAGCACCTTTTCTGATCACAATGGTATGAAACTAGAAATCAATAATAGGAGGAAAACTTGAAAATTTACAATAGGTGGAAATTAAACAACATACACCTGAACAACCATTAGTTAAAAAAAGAAATCAAAGCAAATTAAAAAATATGAAACAAAAATAGAAACATATCATACCAAAACTTATAAAACACATCAAAACCAGTTCTAAGAGGGAAATTTATTGAGATAAATGTCTACATTAAGTAATTAGAAAAACAACAAATTATGACCAAAATTAGCAGAGGGGATGAAATAACAAAGATAAAAGTAGAAATAAATAAGAGACCAAAAATAATAATAGAAAAGATTAACAAAATTAAGAGTTTATTTTTTGAAAGGATAAACAAATTTGATAAAACTTTAGCTAAACTAAGAAACAAAGAAATTTCAAATAAATAAAAGCAGACATGAAAGTGGAGGCATTGCAACTGATAACACAAATACAAAGACTCATTAGAGACTACTATAAATAATTACTCCCCAACATTTTGGATAACCTAGAAGAAATAGATAAATTCCTATAAACATCTAACTTATCAAGACTGAATCATGAAGAAATAAAACTTCCGAACAGATCAATAATGAGAACGAAGACTGAGGAATAATAAAAAAAAACCTTCAAACAAATAAAAGCACAGAAGCATATGGCATCACAGGTAAATCTGAGCAAACATTTAAAGAATTAATGCTGCCCTAGCCAGTTTTGCTCAGTGTATAGAGCATCAGCCTGCAGACTTGAGTCCTGGGTTTGATTCCAGTGAAGGGCATACTAGTATGCCCGGGTTGTGGACTCAATCCCCACACAGTGTGGGGTGTGCAGGAGGCATCCAATCAATGAGTCTCTCTCATCATTGATGTTTCTGTCTCTCTCTCCCTCTCCTTTCCTTTCTGAAATAAATAAAAACATATTTTTAATAAAAGTATGAATGCCAATTCTTAAAACTCTTCCAAAAATTTTCAGAGGAGAGAACACTCCAAAAATCATTTTATGAGGTAAGCATTATCGTGATACCAAAACCAGATAAGAACACTTCAAGAAATAAAAACAACAGGCTAATATTCCTGATAAAAACATATGTAAAAATTATCTTTTTATTTTTCTCACTCAAGGATATGTTCCTATTGATTTGAGAGAGAGAGAGAGAGAGAGAGAGAGAGAGAGAGAGAGAGAGAGAGAAATACCAATGTGAGAGAGAACCATTGATGGGTTGTTTCCCATATACACCCCAACATGGGGATCAAACCTGCAACCTAGGTATGTGCCCTGACTGTAAACCGATCCACAACCTTTTGGTGTATAAGACAACACTCTGCCCAACTGAGCCACCCAGCTAGGGGAAGATGTAAAATTTCTTAATAAAATACTAGCCAACCAAATTCACCAGCAAATCAACAAGATCATATGTCAGAATCAGGTGGGATTTATCCCTGGAATGCAAGAGTAATTCAACATACATAAATCAATAAATGTGATATACTACATTAACAGAAGAAAAGATAGAAATCATGATTTTAAAAATCATGATCATCTCAATAGATTCAGAAAAGGTATATGACAAAATTCACCATTGTTTCATAATAATAAAAAGTCAACAAATTTGGTATAGAAGGAACACAACTCAACATAATAAAGGCATTATGTCAAGTTCACAGCTCATATTACACTAAATGGTGTAACGTTGAAAATTTTCACTCTAAAATCAGAAACAAGATAAGAGTGCCCACTCTCACCATTCTTATTTAATACTAGAGGTCTGGTGCATGAAATTCGTGCATAGGGGGGAGGTCCTTTAGCCCTGCTTGCACCCTCTCACAATCCGGGACCACTGGCTCCTAACTGTTTGCTTGCTGGCCTGCCTGATTGCCCCTTACCACTCTGCTTTCCTGCCTCATAGCCCCTAACCTCTTGCCTGCCTGCCTGATTGCCCCTAACCACTCTGCCTGCCTGCCTGCCTGATTGCCCCTAACCACCTCTGCCTGCCTGCCTGATCACCCCTAACCACTCGCCTGCCTGCCTGATCGCCCCTAACTACTCTGCCTACCTGATCGCCCCAACTGCTCACCTGCCTGCCTGAGTGCCCTTAACTGCTCGCTTGCCTGATTTGCCCATAACCACTCGCCTGCCTGCCTCATTGCCCCTAACCCCTCTGCCTGCCTTCCTGATTGCCCTTAACTGCTTGCCTACATGCCTGATCACCGCTAACCACCTCTGCCTAAGCCCCACCACCACAGCTTCATCTGGAAGGACGTCCGGGAGGTCGTTTGCTTATCTGGTCTAATTAGCATATTACACTTTTATCTTTATATATAGTTGCCTTGCTCCCAGCTGTAAGGAACTGCTTGTCATAGAGATAGAAAAGTTTAATTTTTACTCTTGATTATGGAAATTAACTGATACAGATGGCCACCAAAAAGGTGACTTACCAAAGGGTGTATAGCAAACAGTGCTGTTAAGTCCTCTTCCATGAAAATGTGCATGTTGTGCATTGTATCTGCCTGGCTACATAAAAGAGTGAAGTTTCTGTCTTTGCAATCATATGAGTGAATTATGTGAGACACCAGCCCAGTCTGGTTTGGTGCTCACAGACTAATAGAGCTCTTTTTTTTTTTTCTTTGCTCCATTGGTGGAGATTTCCTAGAAGTTGCAGGATTTTAATTTTTCCTCAACATTCTGAATTTACTTATGTCTCTCACCTTTGCTTTCCCTCCATCCACAACCCTCAACAGTAACTTTCTCCAGACTCACTTTGCTCGAGTGTCTAGGAGATCGCACAATGTGTCCACCACCAGAGCTACGATTCCCAGCATTCCGGGTGCTCCCCACGCTCTCCGCTTCCACTTCCAGTCAGGGGCCACCACCAGAACCACGAGTCCCATGCAGGCCTGGTCGCTCCCAACAGGCTTCCCCTGCCCGCCTTCTTGTGATTATATGGGGTGGCCATTTTGTGACACAAGGGTGTGAGGGTCAATTTGCATATTACCTATTTATTTTATCCTATCTAATAAAAGAGAAGCATGGTAATTTGTCGGGAGCCGGTCCATGCTTGCTGTTTCAAGGGACCTGGCATATATGGCATACTGTTCTTAATATGTTTGCTCACCTTCTTGGCACTATGTGTTTTAACCAAGGTCTCTGAGAAAGGTTGTTTTCCCCAGGTAGGGATTTTCCCCTGAAGTTAGGGAGGGAATAAAACCCCTCAACTAAGTGCCAGGCGGGTAATTAATCCCTTTAACTACGAACAATCATGCTTAAACTACATAATCTTTTCTCCCTGGAATGGAGATAAGAAACGCCCTAACCTTTGTAATAGAGATTGATAGGATTGAATCAACTGGTATAAATACAGTTGTAACAAGACAGAAACACTCAGAACTTCAGACACAGAACTCAGAACACAGAACTCAGGAGACAGAATTCAGAAGACAGAACCTACACGGAGCCTAGAGACAGAAGAACTTCGCTGGCGAGAGCATGCCAGAGGATCCTGGACGGGGACTGGCCTCGGAGCCTAGAGACAGAGCCTAGCGGGAGAACATGGCAAGGGATCCTGGACTGAACCTGACTACAGAGATTGGCAGGAGAACCTGACTGGAACCTGGACACTGAACCTGACTGGAGAGCCTGGACAGAACCTGGCTGGAGAACCTAGCGAGGGAACATGGCTACAGAACCTCGCTGGAGATCCGAAGCAGAACCTCTCTGGAGATCCAGACCAGAACTTGGCTGGAGATCCTGGCTAGAGATCCTGGCTAGGCTGCTGATCAACTGAACGCTGTCTCAGTGTCATTCCTTCTTCGCCGACTCCGTCCACACCTTTGGGAACCCCTGGAACAGGATTCCCTTAGGTAAGCCGCCCCATTGAGAACCTCCACACTCGGGATGGATAGGACTCCACCATAGGAAGAGGGTGGATAGTCTTTGCCGACTCCATCCACACCTTTGGGAACCCCTGGAACAGGATTCCCATAGGTAAGCCCCCCCCATTGAGAACCCCCACATTCGGGACGGATAGGACTCCACCAGGGTGCTGCAAACCCCCCTACAGAGGATAAGTAGGGTAAGAAGGTGGATAGTACAGAACTTAGATTGAGAAGATGTGCCATACTGAGTCCAAAGAAAGAAGACTCTGTATTGATTCTTAGATTGAGATGTGCCATACTGAGTCCAAAGAAAGAAGACTCTGTATTGATCCTTAGATTGAGAAGATGTGCCATACTGAGTCCAAAGAAAGAAGACTCTGTATTGATCTTTAGATTAAGAAGATGTGCCATACTGAGTCTAAAGAAAAAAGACTCTGTATTGATCTTTTAACATATGTGCTTGCTAGCAGAGGAATTAAGGTTACTCCCAGTCAGACAGAACGTTTTATACAAGAAGTATGTCCATGCTTTTCTGAGGAAGGAAAGGTAAATGTAATGGCATGGGAGAAGGTAGGCCCAAGGAGCCTTATCCTTAACCCCACTGCAGCCTTTCCACCCCGGGAAAGTGCAGGATTGGCAAGCTCTCCATGGGGTGATAGATCAGGACTCAGGTAATAGGAGAAAGCGCCAATCCTACTCTTAAAATGGATACAAGAGAGCGTTTGAGGTTTTTCTTTTTAATGCCTGCTTTTAAAAAATAAAAAAGGGGGAATTTGTCGGGAGCCGGTCCATGCTTGCTGTTTCAAGGGACCTGGCATATATGGCATACTGTTCTTAATATGTTTGCTCACCTTCTTGGCACTATGTGTTTTAACCAAGGTCTCTGAGAAAGGTTGTTTTCCCCAGGTAGGGATTTTCCCCTGAAGTTAGGGAGGGAATAAAACCCCTCAACTAAGTGCCAGGCGGGTAATTAATCCCTTTAACTACGAACAATCATGCTTAAACTACATAATCTTTTCTCCCTGGAATGGAGATAAGAAACGCCCTAACCTTTGTAATAGAGATTGATAGGATTGAATCAACTGGTATAAATACAGTTGTAACAAGACAGAAACACTCAGAACTTCAGACACAGAACTCAGAACACAGAACTCAGGAGACAGAATTCAGAAGACAGAACCTACACGGAGCCTAGAGACAGAAGAACTTCGCTGGCGAGAGCATGCCAGAGGATCCTGGACGGGGACTGGCCTCGGAGCCTAGAGACAGAGCCTAGCGGGAGAACATGGCAAGGGATCCTGGACTGAACCTGACTACAGAGATTGGCAGGAGAACCTGACTGGAACCTGGACACTGAACCTGACTGGAGAGCCTGGACAGAACCTGGCTGGAGAACCTAGCGAGGGAACATGGCTACAGAACCTCGCTGGAGATCCGAAGCAGAACCTCTCTGGAGATCCAGACCAGAACTTGGCTGGAGATCCTGGCTAGAGATCCTGGCTAGGCTGCTGATCAACTGAACGCTGTCTCCGTGTCATTCCTTCTTCGCCGACTCCGTCCACACCTTTGGGAACCCCTGGAACAGGATTCCCTTAGGTAAGCCGCCCCATTGAGAACCTCCACACTCGGGACGGATAGGACTCCACCATAGGAAGAGGGTGGATAGTCTTCGCTGACTCCGTCCACACCTTTGGGAACCCCTGGAACAGGATTCCCTTAGGTAAGCCGCCCCATTGAGAACCTCCACACTCGGGATGGATAGGACTCCACCATAGGAAGAGGGTGGATAGTCTTTGCCGACTCCATCCACACCTTTGGGAACCCCTGGAACAGGATTCCCATAGGTAAGCCCCCCCCCCCATTGAGAACCCCCACATTCGGGACGGATAGGACTCCACCAGGGTGCTGCAAACCCCCCTACAGAGGATAAGTAGGGTAAGAAGGTGGATAGTACAGAACTTAGATTGAGAAGATGTGCCATACTGAGTCCAAAGAAAGAAGACTCTGTATTGATTCTTAGATTGAGATGTGCCATACTGAGTCCAAAGAAAGAAGACTCTGTATTGATCTTTAGATTAAGAAGATGTGCCATACTGAGTCCAAAGAAAGAAGACTCTGTATTGATTCTTAGATTGAGATGTGCCATACTGAGTCCAAAGAAAGAAGACTCTGTATTGATCTTTAGATTAAGAAGATGTGCCATACTGAGTCCAAAGAAAGAAGACTCTGTATTGATCCTTAGATTGAGAAGATGTGCCATACTGAGTCCAAAGAAAGAAGACTCTGTATTGATCTTTAGATTAAGAAGATGTGCCATACTGAGTCTAAAGAAAAAAGACTCTGTATTGATCTTTTAACATATGTGCTTGCTAGCAGAGGAATTAAGGTTACTCCCAGTCAGACAGAACGTTTTATACAAGAAGTATGTCCATGCTTTTCTGAGGAAGGAAAGGTAAATGTAATGGCATGGGAGAAGGTAGGCCCAAGGAGCCTTATCCTTAACCCCACTGCAGCCTTTCCACCCCGGGAAAGTGCAGGATTGGCAAGCTCTCCATGGGGTGATAGATCAGGACTCAGGTAATAGGAGAAAGCGCCAATCCTACTCTTAAAATGGATACAAGAGAGCGTTTGAGGTTTTTCTTTTTAATGCCTGCTTTTAAAAAATAAAAAAGGGGGAATTTGTCGGGAGCCGGTCCATGCTTGCTGTTTCAAGGGACCTGGCATATATGGCATACTGTTCTTAATATGTTTGCTCACCTTCTTGGCACTATGTGTTTTAACCAAGGTCTCTGAGAAAGGTTGTTTTCCCCAGGTAGGGATTTTCCCCTGAAGTTAGGGAGGGAATAAAACCCCTCAACTAAGTGCCAGGCGGGTAATTAATCCCTTTAACTACGAACAATCATGCTTAAACTACATAATCTTTTCTCCCTGGAATGGAGATAAGAAACGCCCTAACCTTTGTAATAGAGATTGATAGGATTGAATCAACTGGTATAAATACAGTTGTAACAAGACAGAAACACTCAGAACTTCAGACACAGAACTCAGAACACAGAATTCAGAAGACAGAACCTACACGGAGCCTAGAGACAGAAGAACTTCGCTGGCGAGAGCATGCCAGAGGATCCTGGACGGGGACTGGCCTCGGAGCCTAGAGACAGAGCCTAGCGGGAGAACATGGCAAGGGATCCTGGACTGAACCTGACTACAGAGATTGGCAGGAGAACCTGACTGGAACCTGGACACTGAACCTGACTGGAGAGCCTGGACAGAACCTGGCTGGAGAACCTAGCGAGGGAACATGGCTACAGAACCTCGCTGGAGATCCGAAGCAGAACCTCTCTGGAGATCCAGACCAGAACTTGGCTGGAGATCCTGGCTAGAGATCCTGGCTAGGCTGCTGATCAACTGAACGCTGTCTCCGTGTCATTCCTTCTTCGCCGACTCCGTCCACACCTTTGGGAACCCCTGGAACAGGATTCCCTTAGGTAAGCCGCCCCATTGAGAACCTCCACACTCGGGACGGATAGGACTCCACCATAGGAAGAGGGTGGATAGTCTTCGCTGACTCCGTCCACACCTTTGGGAACCCCTGGAACAGGATTCCCTTAGGTAAGCCGCCCCATTGAGAACCTCCACACTCGGGATGGATAGGACTCCACCATAGGAAGAGGGTGGATAGTCTTTGCCGACTCCATCCACACCTTTGGGAACCCCTGGAACAGGATTCCCATAGGTAAGCCCCCCCCCCATTGAGAACCCCCACATTCGGGACGGATAGGACTCCACCAGGGTGCTGCAAACCCCCCTACAGAGGATAAGTAGGGTAAGAAGGTGGATAGTACAGAACTTAGATTGAGAAGATGTGCCATACTGAGTCCAAAGAAAGAAGACTCTGTATTGATTCTTAGATTGAGATGTGCCATACTGAGTCCAAAGAAAGAAGACTCTGTATTGATCTTTAGATTAAGAAGATGTGCCATACTGAGTCCAAAGAAAGAAGACTCTGTATTGATTCTTAGATTGAGATGTGCCATACTGAGTCCAAAGAAAGAAGACTCTGTATTGATCTTTAGATTAAGAAGATGTGCCATACTGAGTCCAAAGAAAGAAGACTCTGTATTGATCCTTAGATTGAGAAGATGTGCCATACTGAGTCCAAAGAAAGAAGACTCTGTATTGATCTTTAGATTAAGAAGATGTGCCATACTGAGTCTAAAGAAAAAAGACTCTGTATTGATCTTTTAACATATGTGCTTGCTAGCAGAGGAATTAAGGTTAC
Organism: Myotis daubentonii; assembly: GCF_963259705.1. NCBI lineage: Eukaryota > Metazoa > Chordata > Mammalia > Chiroptera > Vespertilionidae > Myotis > Myotis daubentonii. Next base: position 32,132,538 of record NC_081861.1, on the reverse strand, counting down.
TCCCAGTCAGACAGAACGTTTTATACAAGAAGTATGTCCATGCTTTTCTGAGGAAGGAAAGGTAAATGTAATGGCATGGGAGAAGGTAGGCCCAAGGAGCCTTATCCTTAACCCCACTGCAGCCTTTCCACCCCGGGAAAGTGCAGGATTGGCAAGCTCTCCATGGGGTGATAGATCAGGACTCAGGTAATAGGAGAAAGCGCCAATCCTACTCTTAAAATGGATACAAGAGAGCGTTTGAGGTTTTTCTTTTTAATGCCTGCTTTTAAAAAATAAAAAAGGGGGAATTTGTCGGGAGCCGGTCCATGCTTGCTGTTTCAAGGGACCTGGCATATATGGCATACTGTTCTTAATATGTTTGCTCACCTTCTTGGCACTATGTGTTTTAACCAAGGTCTCTGAGAAAGGTTGTTTTCCCCAGGTAGGGATTTTCCCCTGAAGTTAGGGAGGGAATAAAACCCCTCAACTAAGTGCCAGGCGGGTAATTAATCCCTTTAACTACGAACAATCATGCTTAAACTACATAATCTTTTCTCCCTGGAATGGAGATAAGAAACGCCCTAACCTTTGTAATAGAGATTGATAGGATTGAATCAACTGGTATAAATACAGTTGTAACAAGACAGAAACACTCAGAACTTCAGACACAGAACTCAGAACACAGAACTCAGGAGACAGAATTCAGAAGACAGAACCTACACGGAGCCTAGAGACAGAAGAACTTCGCTGGCGAGAGCATGCCAGAGGATCCTGGACGGGGACTGGCCTCGGAGCCTAGAGACAGAGCCTAGCGGGAGAACATGGCAAGGGATCCTGGACTGAACCTGACTACAGAGATTGGCAGGAGAACCTGACTGGAACCTGGACACTGAACCTGACTGGAGAGCCTGGACAGAACCTGGCTGGAGAACCTAGCGAGGGAACATGGCTACAGAACCTCGCTGGAGATCCGAAGCAGAACCTCTCTGGAGATCCAGACCAGAACTTGGCTGGAGATCCTGGCTAGAGATCCTGGCTAGGCTGCTGATCAACTGAACGCTGTCTCCATGTCATTCCTTCTTCGCCGACTCCGTCCACACCTTTGGGAACCCCTGGAACAGGATTCCCTTAGGTAAGCCGCCCCATTGAGAACCTCCACACTCGGGACGGATAGGACTCCACCATAGGAAGAGGGTGGATAGTCTTCGCTGACTCCGTCCACACCTTTGGGAACCCCTGGAACAGGATTCCCTTAGGTAAGCCGCCCCATTGAGAACCTCCACACTCGGGATGGATAGGACTCCACCATAGGAAGAGGGTGGATAGTCTTTGCCGACTCCATCCACACCTTTGGGAACCCCTGGAACAGGATTCCCATAGGTAAGCCCCCCCCCCCATTGAGAACCCCCACATTCGGGACGGATAGGACTCCACCAGGGTGCTGCAAACCCCCCTACAGAGGATAAGTAGGGTAAGAAGGTGGATAGTACAGAACTTAGATTGAGAAGATGTGCCATACTGAGTCCAAAGAAAGAAGACTCTGTATTGATTCTTAGATTGAGATGTGCCATACTGAGTCCAAAGAAAGAAGACTCTGTATTGATCTTTAGATTAAGAAGATGTGCCATACTGAGTCCAAAGAAAGAAGACTCTGTATTGATTCTTAGATTGAGATGTGCCATACTGAGTCCAAAGAAAGAAGACTCTGTATTGATCTTTAGATTAAGAAGATGTGCCATACTGAGTCCAAAGAAAGAAGACTCTGTATTGATCCTTAGATTGAGAAGATGTGCCATACTGAGTCCAAAGAAAGAAGACTCTGTATTGATCTTTAGATTAAGAAGATGTGCCATACTGAGTCTAAAGAAAAAAGACTCTGTATTGATCTTTTAACATATGTGCTTGCTAGCAGAGGAATTAAGGTTACTCCCAGTCAGACAGAACGTTTTATACAAGAAGTATGTCCATGCTTTTCTGAGGAAGGAAAGGTAAATGTAATGGCATGGGAGAAGGTAGGCCCAAGGAGCCTTATCCTTAACCCCACTGCAGCCTTTCCACCCCGGGAAAGTGCAGGATTGGCAAGCTCTCCATGGGGTGATAGATCAGGACTCAGGTAATAGGAGAAAGCGCCAATCCTACTCTTAAAATGGATACAAGAGAGCGTTTGAGGTTTTTCTTTTTAATGCCTGCTTTTAAAAAATAAAAAAGGGGGAATTTGTCGGGAGCCGGTCCATGCTTGCTGTTTCAAGGGACCTGGCATATATGGCATACTGTTCTTAATATGTTTGCTCACCTTCTTGGCACTATGTGTTTTAACCAAGGTCTCTGAGAAAGGTTGTTTTCCCCAGGTAGGGATTTTCCCCTGAAGTTAGGGAGGGAATAAAACCCCTCAACTAAGTGCCAGGCGGGTAATTAATCCCTTTAACTACGAACAATCATGCTTAAACTACATAATCTTTTCTCCCTGGAATGGAGATAAGAAACGCCCTAACCTTTGTAATAGAGATTGATAGGATTGAATCAACTGGTATAAATACAGTTGTAACAAGACAGAAACACTCAGAACTTCAGACACAGAACTCAGAACACAGAACTCAGGAGACAGAATTCAGAAGACAGAACCTACACGGAGCCTAGAGACAGAAGAACTTCGCTGGCGAGAGCATGCCAGAGGATCCTGGACGGGGACTGGCCTCGGAGCCTAGAGACAGAGCCTAGCGGGAGAACATGGCAAGGGATCCTGGACTGAACCTGACTACAGAGATTGGCAGGAGAACCTGACTGGAACCTGGACACTGAACCTGACTGGAGAGCCTGGACAGAACCTGGCTGGAGAACCTAGCGAGGGAACATGGCTACAGAACCTCGCTGGAGATCCGAAGCAGAACCTCTCTGGAGATCCAGACCAGAACTTGGCTGGAGATCCTGGCTAGAGATCCTGGCTAGGCTGCTGATCAACTGAACGCTGTCTCCGTGTCATTCCTTCTTCGCCGACTCCGTCCACACCTTTGGGGAACCCCTGGACCCGCTGGGGCAGGACCCCGGCAGTAATTAGCCGTACATCCGCTACCCTTCCCATTGGCTAATCAGGGCGATATGCAAATTAACTGCCAGCCAAGATGGCGGCCGGCAGCCAGGCAGCTTGAAGCTAACATGAGGCTTACTTGCTTCAGTGACAGAGGACTCCAACGTTCCCCGCCTGCCTTGCCAGCCTCTGAGCTTGCAGTTTGAAACATTGTTACAAATACAGAAGCTAAACAAACCCCCAGAAACCTGCTTTCAGCCTCTGGGATCTCAGAGCTGGAGTTGATACAGTGTTTTGATTATAGAACCCAAACAAACCAGATAGCTGTTTTCAGCAGCCGAGGCCTCAGAGATGGAGCCAGAGCTAAAGCTGGCCCAGAATAAAAAAAAAAAGATAAAAAGGAGCAGTTGGGAGCTTCAGTCACCCGCCAGCCTGAAAACAGGCCTCAGCCCCTCACCCAGACTGGCCAGGCACCCCAGTGGGGACCCCACCCTGAAGGGTGTGTGACCAGCTGCAAACAGCCATCATTCCCTCACCCAGGCTGGCCAGGCACCACAGTGGGGACCCCCACCCAGATCCAGGACACACTTCAGGGCAAAGCAGCCAGCCCCCACCCATGCACCAGGCCTCTATCCTATATAGAAAAAGGGTAATATGCCTCCCAGCAGGGGGATCAGCGGAGTCGAGAGGCCTCCCAGAACTGGGATCAGCATGACAGGGGGCAGCGCCCAAGCCCCCTGATCGCCCTGTGGCTCTATGTGTGACAGGGGGTGGGGCCACAACCTCCCTAACCGCCCTGTTCTGTTCATGACAGGGGAAGGCGCTCCAACCTCCTGATCCGCCCTGCTCTGTGCGTGACAGGGGGTGTTGCCCCAACTCCCCTATCGGCCCTACTCTGTGAGTGACAGGGGGGAGTTCCTCAACCCCCTGATAGGCCTTGCTCTGTGTGTCACAGGGGGGAGCTCCCCAACCCCCTGATGGGCCCTGCTCTGTGCGTGACAGGGTATGGAGCCCCAACCCCCCTGATGGGCCCTGCTCTGTGCGTGACAGGGGGGGAGCTCCCCAACCCCCTGATTGACCCTGCTCTGTGCATGACAGGGGGAAGTGCCCCAACCCCCTGATTGGCCCTGCTCTGTGCGTGACAGGGTACAGAGCCCCAAACCCCCTGATGGGCCCTGCTCTGTAAGTGACAGGGGGCAGCGCCCCAACACCCTGATTGGCCCTGCTCTGTGCGTGACAGGAGGTGGTGCCGCAACCTCCCCATGTACCCTGCCTTGAGTGTGACAGGGGGCAGTGCCCCAACCCCCCCATTGGCCCTGCTCTGAGCCCGACCAGGGGCTGCACCTAGGGATTGGGCCTGCCCTCTGCCACCCGGGAGCAGGCCTAAGCCAGCAGGTCGTTACCTCCCGAGGGGTCCCAGACTGTGAGAGGGCACAGGCCGGGCTGAGGGACCCCCACACATCCCTGAGTGCACAAATTTTGGGGCACTGGGCCTCTAGTATAGTATAATACTATAAGTTCTATCCAGAGCAATTGGTCAAGAAAATAAAATACATCCAAATAAAAAAGAGTAAAATTGTCTCTAATTGCAACTAAAATGATCTTATATACAGAAAATACTAAAGACAAGATCAAAAAAGGTCAGGACTAGTAAACTAATTCAGCAAAGTTGCAGAATACAAAATCAATCCGCAAAAATCAATTGGGTTTCTATATAACAATGCACTATCTGAAGAAGAAATATAGAAGCCATCTCATTTAAAATAGCATAAAAACAATAAACTAATTAGGCATAAAGTAAACCAAGGAGGTGAAAGATACACTGAAAACAAGAAAATATTGATGAAAGACATTAAAGATACAAATAAATAGAAACATATTCTGTTTTCATGAATCAAAATAATTAACATTGCTAAAATTTCCATACTATCTAAAGCTATCTACAGATTCAATGTAATCCCTATAAAAAATTCAGTGGCGTTTTTCACAAAAATAAAAAAATACAATTCTAAAATTTATATGGAACACCTCAAGACCATGAATAGCCAAAGTAATCCTGAGAAAAAAGAACAAAGCTGGAGGCATCAGACTTCCTGGTTCCAAAATATATTACAAAGCCTTAGTAGTAACAAAGAGTATGGTACTAACATACAAACACATAGACCAATGGTACAGAATAGAGAGCCCAGAAATTATGCATGTAAGGTAAACTAATCTTTGACAAGAGAGCCAAGAATGGTGAATAGAGAAAGGATAGTCTCTTCAATAAATGGCATTGTGAAAACTGAGTATTCACAAATCCTATATAATAAGAGAGGGATATGCTAATTATCCAAGATATGCTAATTAGTCACAACTGAATATGCTAATTAGTCATGACCAGTATGCAAGTTGCCCATCACTCCAACATACAAGATGGCTGCCCCCATGTGATCAAAGATGGCCTCCCCCATGTGGCCACAAGATGGCTGTCACAAGATGGCCTGCAGGGGAGGGCAGTTGTGGGTGATCAGGCCAGCAGGGGAGCACAGTTGGGGGGACCAGGCTGGCAGGGGAGGGCAGTTGGGAGCAACCAGAATGGCAGGGGAGGGCAGTTAGGGGCAACCAGGCTGGCAGGGGAGGGCATTTGGGGGTGATTGGGCTGGTAGGGGAGCAGTTAGGAGGTGATCAGGCAGGCAGGCAGGTGAGTGGTTGGGAGCCAGCAGTCCTGGATTGTGAGAGAGATGTCCAACTGCCTGTTTAGGCCCGATGCCACAGGGATCAGGCCTAATCAGGCAGTCAGACATCCCTCGAGGGGTCCCAGATTGGAGAGGGTACAGGCTGGACTTTGAGACACCCCCAGTGCATGAATTTCGTGCACTGGACCTCTAATAAAATAATAAAATTGTACCCATATCTTGCACCATTCTTAAAAATTAACTTGAAATAGATTAAAGATTTAAATGTAAGACCTAAAATGGTAAGACTCCTAGAAGATATCATAGGGAAAGGCTACTTAACACTGGTCTTAACAATGATATTTTTGGATAGAACACTAGATGTACAAGCAATAATAACAAAAATAAACTAGTAAAACACTACATCAAATTTAAAAGCTTCAAAATAGCAAGACAATCAACAGAGTAAGAAGGTAACCTATGAAATGGAAAAAAAAACATTTACAAAATTGACATCTGATAGGTTAATTTTTTAAGTGAACATATCAAGATTTTATTGTCATATAATAAAAAAAATATGAAGCTTAGAACTGGATCACTTCGTCCTTTATCTTCTTATCTCCTCCCAGTTCACAATGCTTGCATCTCTTAACAGCCAGCATTCTCTTAGATCTGCAGTTAGGATCAATGCATTCAAGCTTCAGCACAATCTTCTTTGTAGTTTTAGCCTTTTTTTGGAAAATCAGCTTAGTCTGCCCACCATAGCCACTCTGCTCCCTGTCATAACGCCACTTTCCCATGCGCATACAGAGAATCCTTGCCCTTCTTGTACTGTGTTACTTTGTGGGGTTGGTGCTTGCCACGCTTCTTACTGAAAGTTCGGCGGGTTTTAGGAACATTCACCATGTTTGTGAGAGCGCTATTGGCAGGAAAAAACTGATAGGTTAATTTTTAAAATATATAAGGAACTCCAACAACTCAATAGTAAAAAAATAAAAACAAAGCAAACAAACTAATAACCCGATTAAAAATGGGCTAAGGTCTTGAATAGATATTTCTCTAAGGCAGACATAAAAAGGGTCATCAGGTATGTGAAAAAAAAATGTCACTAATCATCAGGGAAGCTCAAATCAAAACAACAATAAGATAACACCTCATTCTTGTCCAGATGATGATTATAAAAAGCAAACAAACAAATATTGTCAAGAATGTGGCAAATTGAAATTCGTGCACATTGTTGATGGAAATACAAAATGTTGCACATTGTTGGTGGGAATACAAAAGGTTGCAGCCAAGATGGATAACAGTATGGAGTTTCCTCAAAAAATTAAAAATAGAACTACCATATAATCTGGCAGTATCATGTCTAGGTATTTAATTAAAATTATTTAAATTACAATTAAAATTATATCTCAAAGAGATATCAGCACTCTGTTCATTACAGCACTATTTACAACAGCCAAGATGTGGGAACAACCTCTATGTCTCTTGACAGATGAAAGAATAAAGAAAATGTGGCCCTGGAAAGTGCTGCTCAGTAGTTAGAGGATCAGGCCATGCACAGAAGGGTAGTGGGTTTAATTCCTGGTCAAGGGCATGTACCTGAGTTGCAGGCTCAATACCCACCTGCATTGGAGCATGTTCAAGAAGTAACCAATCAATGTTTCTCTCTCTCCCCCAACCCCCTTCCATTCTCTCTAAAAATCAATGGAAAAAAATATCGTCAGGTGAGAGTTAAAAAAGAAAAAAAGAACAAAAATGTGGTATATACAGTGGAATACAATTCAGCTTTAACAAAAAGGCAATTCTGCAATATATGACAACATGGATGAACCTTAAACAAATATGCTAAGTAAAACAACCCAGTCACAAAAAGACAAATACTGCACAATTCCACTTATATCAAATGTCTAAAATAGTCAAATTCATGTAATGAAAGAGTGGAATGGTTGCCACAGACAAGAGGCAGGGATAAATAGGGAGTTTACTAATCAATGGGCATAACATTTTAGTCAAGCAAGATGAATATTCTCTAGAGATCTGCTGTACAAAATTGTACTTATAGTCAACAGTAATATATTGTACACTTAAAATTTCTTAGGAAGATAGTTCGCATGTTAATTGTTCTCACTACAATAAAATAAAACAAGTCAAGGATGGATGTTATAATTTCTAGGTTAATTACCAATAGAACAACAAAAGAATATATAAGTACAAATGGGAAAATAGAAATAAAAACCAATCAACCCAAAAGTACATTTTATAAGTACCGCGCGCTAACCGATTGCGCAACTGGTCAAAAGTACATTTTAAAAAGAAAACTGAAAATAGAACAAAACAAATTAAAAGCACACAGTAAAGTAATAGATTTAAACCCAAATACACAAGTAACTGCATTGACTTGCTAATGAATGAAGTCAACATTTTAAGTAAAAGAAACAGACTCACAGATAGTATTTTTAAAAAGATGCTGTGTAGAAGAGACATATCTGCCACAAAAAAATATAGAATGTTTGAAAGTAAAATGATTGGAAAAGATATAATATTCAAAAATAACCTATAGAATGTGGATGTAGTTTTATTAACATCAGACACAATAGATCATCATGCAAAAAGCATCATTATTGGTAGTAACAATAAGTCATAAACCCAGTCTAAACTTAATGCAGTCTTTAATATACAAAGCAAAAGTCACAGAACTTGAGCTACTAAAATATGCATAAACACAAAGAGGAAATCCAAATGGCCAGTAAATATTTGAAAAAGTGTTCATCTCAATAGTAATCAAGAAAAATAAAATTAATATTATAATGAAACACTAATAGACACATACGAGAAGAGCTAACATTTAAAAGACTGAAAATAACAAATATTGATAAATATGAAGGGCAACATAAAATCTCATACATTGTTGGTAATATATGTAAATTGGTACCACTATATTGTGCTGGGGTCCAACCCCAGCAGGTCCAGGGGTTCCCAAAAGCGTAGACGGAGTCGGCGAAGAAGGAATGACACGGAGACAGCGTTCAGTTGATCAGCAGCCTAGCCAGGATCTCTAGCCAGGATCTCCAGCCAAGTTCTGGTCTGGATCTCCAGAGAGGTTCTGCTTCGGATCTCCAGCCAGGTTCTGTGGCCATGTTCCCTCGCTAGGTTCTCCAGCCAGGTTCTGTCCAGGTTCTCCAGCCAGGTTCAGTCACCAGGTTCTAGTCAGGTTCTCTTGCCAATTTCTGTAGTCAGGTTCAGTCCAGGATCTTTTGCCATGTTCTCTCCAGCGAAGTTCTTCTGTCTCTAGAGAACGTTCTGTGTAGGTTCTGTGTTCTGAGTTCTGTGTCTCTTGGTTCTGTCCTCTAAGCGATGTGTTCTAAGTTCTATCTCTTTCTGTCTTGTTACATCTGTATTTATACCAGTTGATTCAATCCTATCAATCTCTATTACAAAGGTTAGGGCGTTTCTTATCTCCATTCCAGGGAGTAAAGATTATGTAGCTTAAGCATGATTGTTCATAGTTAAAGTGATTAATTACCCGCCTGGCACTTAGTTGAGGGGTTTTATTCCCTCCCTAACTTCAGGGGAAAATCCCTACCTGGGGATTCAACCTTTCTCGGAGAGGTGACCTTGGTTAAAACACAGCGCCAAGAAGGTGAGCAAACATATTAAGAACCGTATGCCATATATGCCAGGTCCCTTGAAACAGCAAGGATGGACCGGCTCCCGGCAATATTGAAAAAAATCACTATTACCTTAAATATGAATTTAAAATATATTCCATGACTACAATGTTCTATTTTATCATTCAAAAATATTTTTGAGAGTGAAATGGAGTGCTATATATAATTATGCCAGGACAATAAATACTATTAACCAGAATTGATTAAGCAAACCAGTATAGTATGTAGTCTCTATATCCATGATCCCACAGTTCTCATTCTTAAGTATATATCCAACAGAAATGCATGTGCTTATACAACAGGTGTATTAGTCATAATAGCTAAAAACTGGAATGAACTCATTGTCTACTTACTGGAGAACAATGTGGTATATTCACCAAAAAACAACAACAAAGAACAAGCTAGATCAATATGCAACAACATGGATGAGCCTCAGAAGTATTGAACAAAAAATAAAAGCCAGATACAAAATACATATTGTATAATTCCATTTACATAGAGTTCAAAAAATAGGCAACACTATGGATCTTAGGAATATAAACTTAAGTGGCAAAACTATAAAGAAAATTAAGGAAGTAATGACCATAAATGTTATAATAATGGTTATCTGTAATGACGAATGAAGGATTAATACTGGGAAGAGGGCACAGGTGACTTCTGGAGAGTATGATGGCCTTCATTCTCTTCATCTGAGCTGCGTGGTAATTACACATGTTTACACTGTGAAAATTCATGAGCTCTATATTTTGTTTTGTACACTTTTCTGTATGTGTATTATATTATGCAACAGAATTTTTAAAAAGAAAATACCTGGTGCTGAGCAAGAAATTACCAAGTAATAATGTATATAGAGAGGGAGGGGTTGGTACTGAAATCCAGTCTTCAATCATAATAAAAGAGATTCTTGAACAGCAATATCTTAGCCTTACTTTTGCTTTAAAAATAAATTATAAGCCGAAACCGGTTTGGCTCAGTGGATGGAGCGTCGGCCTGCGAACTGAGGGGTCCCGGGTTCGATTCCGGTCAGGGGCATGTGCCTGGGTTGCGGGCATATCCCCAGTGGGGGATGTGCAGGGGGAAGCTGATCGATGTTTCTCTCTTGTCGATGTTTCTGACTCTCTATCTCTCTCCCTTCCTCTCTGTAAAAAATCAATAAAATATATTTTTATAAAAAAAATAAATTATAAAACAAACAGCATTTACGACAAAAATCCCACTAAAAAGTTATCCCTTGAGAACCTGAATTCAATATTATACTGGAGTATTGAGAAGCCTCATCCAAGGTTTTTTACCTAACAAATATATCGAAGGAACCTGCTTATATTATAATCGGAACCCTCCGAATGGAACCTCATAGCCATGTTAGAATGAGACTTAAGTGTACTTTGCCCATCTTTCTGAATAAACAGGAATATACTTTTTTTTTTTTCATGCGGGATATGGCCAAACAAGATAAACCAAAAATTATGCCAAAAGGGGTCCTTTCTCTTCCACATCTGACCTCCATAAACCTCAGAGATATCTCTGAAAGTGTTCCAAGAGATGTTACTACCATTCTATCATTTTCTAAGTAAATAGAACAGATTTGATTAAAGCCTTAATTTTATGAGATTTATTTGTCTGCTTTCACAGGAGATAAAATGTGCCAAATTCTTACTTCATTTTCACTCTAAGGTTTAAATATGAATAACCATTCATCTAAGTGTTGGACCACACTGTACAGAACCACTTAAAGCCCAGGGATATGTGACACAGGCTAATGGCTCCCCTTAGTCTATGAGAAAATGTTACTTGCAACATGCTGACCACTTTGTATTGATGAAGACAAAGGAAAAAGAAATCTCAAAGGAAATTTAGCTCTGTCCTTTTAACATGCATGGAATCAGCATGTTGAGAAATTTTGAAAACACATTTCATTAGGGAATCTTCAAAACCTACTCGGGACAAGTTCTCTATTAAAAATTAAATTTGTATTTCTAATGAACTATCTTATTTTGATACAGGATGTGAATTTTCTGATATTCTAAAGTAGCTTTTAAAATTTTGAATTCATAAAATGTTAAATACCGGATATTTTTATTTATCCAAAGACCCCTGAGGAAAAAAATTAAATTTGCACTTTCAAGGGACCAATCAAGAAATGTTTTCACACCCAGTCCATGTGGTTCAGTGGTTGAGCATTGACCCATGCACCAAGAGGTCGCAGGTTCAATTCTCAGAGGGCACATGTCAGAGTTGCAGGCTTGATCCCCATTGGGGGTGTGCAGGAGGCAGCGATCAATGATGTTTCCTCTCCTTCAATGTTTCTATCTCTCTCTTCCTCTTCCTCTCTCTCTAGAAAAAAATCAATAAAAATATTTTTTAAAAATATTGTTGCTAAAAAGGACAATTTGGGAAATCATCAGCATTTGAATAAGGATTATCCTATATAATAAAAGACTACTATGCTAAGTGTCCAGTCATCCAGTCGGCTGTTCAACCAATCAAAGCATAATATGTTAATGATATGCCAAGGCTACTTGCTATGATATGCACTGACCACCAGGGGGCAGACGCTCTGACTGGTAGGTTAGCTTGCTGCTGGGATCCAGCAGACTGGGACTGAGTGAGATGGGCCGGACACACCCTGGAGCCATCCCGTGGTCCCTCCCTAGCTGGCCAACCACCCGCATCCCTCCCCAGCCCCGATCGTGCATTGATGGGGTCCCTGAGCCTGGTATGCACCCTCTCGCAATTCGGGACCCCTCGGGGGATGTTGGAGAGCCAATTTCGGCCCAATGGCTAAACAACCAGTCGCTATGATGCGCACTGACCACCAGGGGGCAGATGCTTAATGCAGAGGCTGCCCCTTGGTAGTCAGTGCACTCCCACAGGGGGAGCCCCACTCAGTCAGAAGCCAGGTTCAGTGCAGTGGCAGTGGCAGGAGCCTCTCCCGCCTCCATGCAGCACTAAGGATATCTGACTGACAACTCAAGCCTGCTCCCTGTGGACATCCCCCAAGGGCTCCAGGACTGCAAGAAGGTGAAGGCCAGGCTGAGGGTCCCCCCACTCGAGTGCATGAATTTCATGCACCAGGCCTCTAGTAGTTTAAAAAATACTGTATCAATGTTTGCTTTGACAATTGTAATATGGTTATGTAAAAGATTTCCTTGATTTTAGGAAACACACTTTGAAGATTTAGGGGTAAATATAAATAATTACTCTCAAACAATTTAGAAAAATCTATTTATATCTATCTATAGGAAGAGAAAGAGAAAGAGAAAGAGAAAGAGAAAGAGAAAGAGGAAAAGAGAAAGAGGAAGAGAGAAAGAGGAAGAGGAAAAGAGAAAGAGGAAGAGGAAAAGAGAAAGAGAACAAATGTAGTAAAATCAACATTTGGGAAATCTGAGTGAAGGGTATATAGAAATTCTTTGCACTATTTTTGCAACTTTTCCATAAGTCTAAATTTATTTCAGAATATAAAGTTAGAAATAAATGAGCTCATGAGCCAAGGTCTAAAATTAAGAAGCATTATGTCACTCTTTATAAACAAATAAAAGTGTTTACTACCCAAGTCTTCTTCTATATCCATTTAGCCCAGAAAAGGAGTTTTAAGAATGAAACATATCCATAATTTTTTAACTGAAGTTTTTTTTTTGTTATTTTTTTCTCTTTTATCACACTTCTTTGTCTGTAAAATTATTTCCTCCTTGGAGAAGTACGGAAAAAATATCCTTTACAAACCAGTAACACTTTGTGGTATTTTCCATAAAATGATTTATGACCTAACTGATTAATTTAACCTCTTTCATGAATTTATAGCACCTAAAAAAAAAGCTACTCAGTTAACACAAATTTAAATGAAAATACAATTTAAATGGGAGAAGTCATATGAGAACCCTTAATCAGGAACTCTGGGTTCAAAATAGATTATGTCATCAATTAGCTAATTATTTAAAAATTAAGGATTCCTTGTTTATTGAGATGCATCTGAGTTTAGTGTATATCTTGCTATCATTTTCCCCGTCTTTAGTATGGGACAAAAAAGATGGATGTAATTTTGTTAGAAATAAGGCAAGCCCCCAAATTCAGGGGTCCTGGTAGAACACAAAGCATACTCAGGAGCCAGGCAGCAAGGCAAATATCTTTACTTCTACTAGAAGGGTGCGCAGCACATGGTCTGGAAGCATGTGAACACTGAGCAGGTGGTCTGCTTGGCTTTTTAATCCTGACACACATGACCTGTTCCTCACTCTTGATTGGAGCTCAGGCACACAGTATTTCCCAACTGGCTAATTCAAAGGGAGGGATTGGCCTTTGCCATTTCAAGATGGCGGCCCCCAGGGGAGCTGCAAGTTGTGCGGCTAAAGTGGCGGCTGCCAAGTTAACAATCTATAATGGCAACTGTGTAACTGTTCTTTGACAGAAAAGGTTACTTGTTTATTTTCACAATTTGCTTCATTTTTCTGGATTAAGTAATTTAGTTTATAGTACAAATATTAGGCAAACTGACTATAAATAGTCTCTTATTAAATTTAATTTGTTGCCTAAAGTTGTCCTTCTGTGTTATAGAACTATACACCGGAAAACTATATAATTTTATTCACCAATGTCACCCCAATCAATACAATAAAAAGGAAAAAAAATGTACAAATTCAGCCCATAACAAACTGTATGGCTGTGAACAAACTACTGGATTTCCCTGAGTCTCAGTTACAGCTATAAATATGAGCTAATATGATAATGTTTAAATCCCATTCCAATTCTAAAATGTCATGGTTCAAGGTCCTCTCATTTGCTCTCCATAATTTCCTCCTTTTCAACGGGTGATTACCTCTTACAAGGAAATACAGAAATAATGACAACAGTTAATATATATTAAGTAAGAATTCTGTGTCAGGCACCTTTCTAATTTTTTAAAAAATATAAACTTATAGGTTTTATAAAATACTAGAGTCCCGGTGCATGAAATGTGTGCACGGGTAGGGTCCCTAGGCCTGGTTGGTGATCAGGGCCAATTGGGGACTTCCTTCCCCCAGCTGCCTGCCAGAGCCATCCTTCATTCCATGCTGCCCTCTGGTGGTCAGTGCACATCATAGCGAGCAGTCAAACTCCCAGTCAGTTGAACTCCCAAGGGGACAATTTGCATATTAGCCTTTTATTATATAAGATAAACTTCACAACAACCATATTTGCCAGGGTCCAACCCCAGCAGGTCAAGGGGTCCCCAAAGGTGTGGACGGAGTCAGCGAAGAAGGAATGACACAGAGGCAGTGTTCAGTTGATCAGCAGCCTAGCCAGGATCTCTAGCCAGGATCTCCAGCCAAGTTCTGGTCTGGATGTCCAGTGAAGTTCTGGTTAGGATCTCCAGCCAGGTTCTGTGTCCATGTTCTCTTGTTAGGTTCTCCAGGTTCTCCAGCCAGGTTCTGTAGCCATGTTCCCTCGCTAGGTTCTCCAGCCAGGTTCAGTCACCAGGTTCTAGTCAGGTTCTCTTGCCAATTTCTGTAGTCAGGTTCAGTCCAGGATCTTTTGCCATGTTCTCTCGGTAGGTTCTGTCTCTAGGTTCTGAGGCCAGTTTCTGTCCAGGATCTTTTGCCATGTTCTGTCTCTAGGTTCTTCTCTAGGTTCTGTGCCTCTTGGTTCTGTCTTCTAAGTTCTGTCTTGTTACATCTGTATTTATACCAGTTGATTCCAATCCTATCAATCTCTATTCCAAAGGTTAGGGCGTTTCTTATCTTCATTCCAGGGAGTAAAGATTATGTAGCTTAAGCATGATTGTTCGTAGTTAAAGTGATTAATTACCCGCCTGGCACTTAGTTAAGAGGTTTTATTCCCTCCCTAACTTCAGGGGGAAAATCCCTACCTGGGGAAACAACCTTTCTCAGAGACCTTGGTTAAAACACATAGTGCCAAGAAGGTGAGCAAACATATTAAGGACTGTATGCCATATATGCCAGGTCCCTTGAAACAGCAAGCATGGACCGGCTCCCGGCAAATATTGATGAATACTATTATCATCCTCATTTTTTGTAGAAAAAAAAAAAACCTGGGGCACAGAAAATGACAAAATATAGCTTAGGTAATGCAATTGGTGGACAGAGCTGAGACCAGAGATCATGCTCACATCCCTTATATCAAGGCTCAGCAAACTTTTACTATAAGTGGCCAGATAGTAAATATTTTAGGCTTTGTGTAACATATGGGTCACATATTCTTCTTGTTTTGTTTCTATAACCTTTGTCAACATAAGAAACTTTAAACCTATGAAGAATTTTTGTGAGTTTATGTAAGCCAAACTGTCACAATTGCCAGTAAGCAAAATCTCAATGCATTGAGATAATGTTCCAGAGAATGGCAGTTTAGCAGGTTTTTTAATAAAATATTTTAAATAATTTATAAAATATTTTATTTTATAATCAAAACAGAAGAAGCAAGTGGGTTACGTGAAATCCATTGATGATGGATTAGGGTGGTGCCAGAAAACAAAGCGGGGAAACCTCTTGGATTGGATGCAAAGTAAAATGATAGACACATACATCTTTTACATAGGTGGGTACAGGTTAGTTAACCATCAACAATTAACATGATAACAACAACGAGAAGACTTATGGGATCCACCGAGGTACATTGGTTGTGCCTGAAGAGATCTGGAAAAAGGAGTTACCCTGACACTCCAAAGGAATGTTATCCCAGATGCAAAAGATAATAGAAAAAAAATATGTACAATATTAAAATCCAAAACAACACATTGACCCCTTTGCCCCTTCCTTCTGGACTACTGTGTTCCTCAGTATATTTTTCTCATTGGATTCCACAAATATGAGATCATGTGATAGTTGTCTTTCTCTGACTGGCTTATTTAACTCAGCATAATACTCTCCTGGTCCATCTATGGAGTTTTGTTAGACAAATGAGACATGTTTTCCCTGAACAGGTTGGTCAAGAAATAAATTGTTCAAAATGGGAAAAGTTCAAGAACTGAGGTTTGGCTGTAACTGCAAAGGGATCTTAATAGTCACCTCATCTAACTCCTTCATTTTACACATGAGGCACTAAGATATCAACTCATTTTCCCTAAGGCCAAACTACTCATCAGATTAAAACCCTGGTCTTCTGATTATTCATCCACAGTACTTGGCATCCCAGAGCACTTAATTTTTAGAAGCATCCTGGAGAAACCCAAAATACACTATTAACTTATATTTGCATTTATGGCCACTGGCAACCAGTAATTGACTTCTACTCACACTGGAAAACAAACCTATAAAAATTTTCAATGATAAGAAATGTTACAAAATTATATACTTAGCTATTTAAAGTCAAATCAATTCAATAGTCTGTCTAGCATTGTACAAGAACAAAACATACTAAGTGGACTCAGCTTTCAGAAGAAAATGTTATGGGGGGGAATGAAATTTTGAGTAAAAGACAAGAAATTGAGATGGGGAGAAATCAGGGAAATGCAATTCAAACCACAATGAGATAGCACCTCACACCTATCAGAATGGCTATCCTATCTAACAAAGAGGGAATATGCAAATTGACCATCACGCCATAATGGTCAAGATGGCTGCACCACAGTGGAGGCAGGGATTCCATAACACAAGATGGCTGTGCCCACGGCAGAGGCAGGTCCGAGTTGAGACCAGAACTCTATAGCAGAGGCCGAGTTCCCATAACGAGGCTTAACAAGCAATCATCAGGGACCTGAGGCTGCGTGGCGCTGGGCAGGGGCAGAGGACCTGAAGCTGCACCCCCCCTGCCTGGTGGGGCTTGACGGGGACCTGAGGCTGCACCCCCTACCCCAGCACCAGGCCCAGGCACCTCAGAATGTACCCATTGCCTGGCAGGGCTTGATGGGGGACCTCAGGCCATGTCTCTCACCCAGCAGAGCTCGATAGAGGACCTCACCCCCTGCTCCAGTGCCAGGCTGGGGGACCTGAGGCCATGCCCCCCCACCCCGGTGCCAGGCCAGGGAACCTGAGGCTGCACTCCCTTGGCAGGGCTTGATGGGAGACCTCAGCCATGGCCCCTGGCCAGGGCCAGGGGAACCTCAAGGCATACATCCCAGCCCAGGACAGGGGACCTCAGGCCGCACACCCCAGCACTGGGCCAGGCCACCTGAGGCCGCACCCCCCACCCAGCGGGGTTTGATGGGGATGGGGCTGGCTGGGTCTGGGTCTCACATGATTTCAAGGCACACATGGGTGGGCGGGGAATTGACTCTGGTTACCATGGCATGCCCCAGACTCTGACAGGAGGAAGATTTTCATATACACTTTACTAATTTTCTTTCATCTCTGACACTTCTATTATAGAAAAAGGGCAAATAGCAATATTAAAATATTTCCTCTAATTAATTCCCTTTTAATGTGCATGAATTTCGTGCAGTGGTTCACCAGTCATCAATAAATTCACAAACAACAAGTGTTGGCAAATATGTGGAGAAAGGGTACCCTTGTGTACTGTTGGTGACATTATAAATTGGTGCAGCCACTAAGGAAAACATAAAATGTTATGGAGATCCCTAAAAAATTAAAAATAGAACTACCATATGATCCAGCAATTCCACTTCTGGGTATTTATTGGAAGAAAACAAAAGCACTAATTTGAAAAGATATATGTACACCTAGGTTCACTGTAGCATTGTTTACAATAGCTGAGATATAAAAACAACCCCATGTGCCCATCAATAGATGAGTGGATAATGAAGATGTGAGATTATATATATATCAGCACTAGAAAAGAAAGAAATTTTGCCATTTGTGACAACATGGATAGACCTAGTGGATAATATACTAAGTGAAATAAATCAGACAGAGAAGGACTAATACTGTATTATTTCTCTTATATATGTGGAATCTAGATAAACACAATACAAAAATAGACTTAGAGATACAGAGAACAAACTGATGGTGGCCACAGGAGAGGAATGAGTGGGTATGGGTAAAAAAGATGAAAAAGAATAAGAGGTACAAACTTCCAGTTATAAAAGAAATGCATCACAAGGATGTAATGTACAGCACAGGGAATATTGTCGATAACATCATAACTTTTCACAGTGACAGATTAGGTTACTAGACTTGTGGTGATCATATCATAATGTATAAAAATGTTGAATCACTATGTGTACACTTGAAACTAATATAGTACATATGCCAACTATACTTAAAAAATGGGAAGAGATCAGTGAGGGTTGCAGCTATTCCTGAAGTTTTCAAGAGAAATAGAACTGTAGATAGAGCTGGAAGGAATGGGGTAGGTCCTTTGGAGCAGCCGTCTGTATTGCAGTTGCCTGGACTTCAACTCAACAAACATCAAACAAAGACTAAATAAAAGCATGTGTTATACGATATAATGATTTAAGAAGGCATCTGTCTTCACCCTTAAGAACATTAAAATTTAGTGAAGACCACATTATTTCACTCATGACATTGCTAGAGATTTGAAAATATTCCTTATGATAGTTCTCCACAAAGCATTAATATATACTGAAGCAATCTTTAACCATCAAAAACTATGAGCTTTCACCTGGCCAGTATGGCTCAGTGGTTGACCGTCGACCCAGGAACCAAGAGGTCACTGGTTCTATTTCCAGTCAGGGCACATGCACGGGTTGCAGGCTTGATCCCCAGTAGGGGCATGCAGGAGGTAGCTGACTAATGTTTCACTTTCATCAATGTTGCTATCTCTCTATCCTTCTCCTTTCCTCTCTCTACAAATCAACAAAAATATATTAAAACAAAGCAAAACAAAAAACAATGAACTTTCTTCATCCCTATTCTGTTCACAACATTATCCCAAAATGATGAGATATTTTAAGACTGGCTATAAAACCAACATAATATCAAGTTCACTTAAATATTCATCAGGTGTTCATATCTGCATATTACTGTCTTTAAGCCTTATAGCAGTCCTTGTAAGCTTTAAAGAAGATACCAATATTTACATAGTGGCATCTGGAACTAAAGTAAAGGAATTGATCTAGTAAAAGAGGGAAAGGATGGAAAAGTTTTAAGCTCCTTGAAATTACTACTATTGAAGTATGAGAGTGTAATATCAAAATGACAAGATAAGAAGTTAGAAGATCCAGGTTTTTATTTTGGTTCTGCCACCAATCTACATATATAAAAGCCTAAACAACCAGAACACCAGAACAACCATAATGACCAGAATGACTGGTCACTATGATGCGCACTGACCACCAGGGGGCAGATGCTCAATACAGGAGCTGCCTCCTGGTGGTCATTGTGCTCCCACAGCCAACCTCCCTCGGCTGGCCAACCTCTCCTGGTCCCTCCCTCCAGAGATTCAGTCAACTGCCTAAAGTCACATACTTAGTAAATGGTGGCACAAAATTGTGAAACCAAATCTTTCTTACTCTAAGCCTGTTAAGCAGTAAACTTTGTACATTCAGAGGAATTTAGTAACAGAAGAATAATCAGTTACATCACAAGACGTAGGTTCTCTAGAACCCTCAGGGCACATCAGAAGTAGTTCCAGTTTCTTCTCCTTAAGAAAATATTAATCCTGAGCATGAACAGTTATCTTGTCACCTATGCCTCAAGTCCGGATTTCCCAATCAATATGGCAACTACACCAACACTGAATAGCCTTAGTCTAACCCAAAGTAGTGATGGATAGTGATGGCCTTTGGAAATGAAGTGCACCAGGCAGACCAGTAATAGGATATCTATCAATTAAAACAGAGGGATTTTGGCCAGTGCAGCATTTGGAAATTAAAGAAAACCATTGAGCAGGTGGTGAGAGGTACTTTATCATTCCCATCTAATGTATAAATTTAATAATTTCCCCAGCTGGGCCACCCACAGTGGACACCATATAGAAGGTCTTCTTGTTTTCAGAGGAACATAGTGCCCTGTGGTACAGCTCTTCATCAAAGCAGTCACCACTAGACATTTGTTAACTCCAAAGCCCTCAGGAGGTGCTCCTGAACATCTGTTAGTAAGGAATTCATCCTAATGTATTGCTTGCATGTTTAAATAGGCGTGTAATACCTATAATTTCAAGTACCACCACTCTCACTTTATCACTTTCATGATATGGTGGAAAATATACTGAGTTAGCAATGAGAAAGCTTCAGTTCTGTCCCCAGCTATGCTATAAACTGGCTACATAGCCTAAGGCAAGTTATTTCTTCTCTCTGGGTCTCAGTTTCCTCAAAAAAGAGAGAAGAGCCTGGCCACAGTGGCTCAGTGATTGAGTGTCAACCTATGAACCAGAGGTCACGGTTCAATTCCCGGTCAGGGCACATACCCGGGTTGCAGGCTGAATCCCCAGTGTGGGGCATGCAGGAGGCAGCCAATCAATGGTTCTCTCTTATCATTGGTGTTTCTATCTCTCCCTCTCCCTTCCTCTCTGAAATCAAGAAAAATATATTTTTTAAAACAGAAGAAGAAAAGGCTTTAATGTCATCCAAAATTCTTTGCCAGGTTTCCCCATTGTTTCACACATTCATCTCCTTCTCTTACTCCAAATTCCCACTCTCTCTGAATAAAACATAAACTTCATATTCAAGCTTATCTATGATTTAAATTAACATTTCTTGTCCTGTTCCATCTTCCAACACTTCTAAAAATCATATTGTCTGCTCATATTAAGCTGGCTGCTCTATTTCTTCCACACATATCCTAAATTCATTTCTACAACCATGTGTTAATTTGGGATCTTCCCCAAGCTTAAAATGTCTGCTATGATTCAAAGCCTGCCCAACCCTTCAAGGCCCAGCTCATTTGTACATTCTTAAGGAGGCTTTCCTTCAGGGAAGAATAGGAAAAATATATAATGTTTAGAAGACCTCTAATGCAGAGTTTATTTAGAACCTAATAAGCCCATATCACGGTGGTTGTAATTCAATTCTATGAGAGTCCAAAGTTAGTAACAAGTAAACAAATCAGAATCATGGACATGTTCTAATATGTCTATTGTGGTAATACCTAGATCCCAGAGTTTTCCACAGACATAATGTTATAACTTTTAAAATATGGGATAACTAACCTTGAAATCCCCTTGAATTTTGTAAACATAATACTAGGTTGCAGATATAAGATTCTCACTAGATCTCAGACACCGTTAAATAACTGAGTTCAAAGGATTCCGAGAAGCCATCAAATCAACATTCCCACCTATTGCAGAATTTCCTTGATTGATGGTCATCCTACCCCTACTTGACCTTTACTTAAACATGTATAGAGTCCTAGCTGGTTTGGCTCAGTGGATAGAGCATTAGCCCACAGACTAAAGGGTCCTGAGTTCAATTCTGGTCAAGGGCACGTACCTGGATTACAGGCTTAATCCTGGCCCTGGCCAGGGTGTGTGCTGGAGGCAACCAATCAATGGGTCTCTCACATCAATGTTTCTATCACTCTGTCTCTCCCTTCCCTTTCACTCTCTCTAAAAATCAATGGGGAAATATCCTCCACGTCAGGTCATGTTCCCTGGTTGCAGGCTCGATCCCCAGTGTGGGGATGCAGGAGGCAGTCAATCAATGATTCTCTCTCATCATTGATGTTTCTATCTCTCTCTCCCTCTCCCTTTCTCTCTGAAATTAATAAAAATATATATATATTTTTAAATATTACCTAAAGGGACAAATAAATTATATATGAGGCTCAATGCAAAGCATAGTAGGATAATTTCGTTCATTGTACTGGACATTACAGTTCTATTATTAAAACTCAAGTAATTTATTTTGAAAGTAACACTTCATTTCTTAAGGAATCAAGAGTCAGTTTCGTATGTATCAAAGATGACATGAAAGCTGATTTTCATTGGTATATGGACTAGCAATCATATATATGAATACTATTCAATTCTGCTTCAAAAGGTGTTATTATTTTATACTAAAAGGACATGATAGATGGATTGCAAAAAAAAATGGTTCAAATTTTTCACCCATCACTGGATCTATATTCTTTGCTATAAGACTTTGTAGTATTTTCCTACTCTGGACAAAGTGTTCTTCCCCATCCCTTTATTATGGGCCTGTACATGTAACTTCCTCCTCCCTAGTTAAATGTTAACAAGTGTGACACAAGGAGAGCCTTTGCTCATTTATGTTTGTTTTATTAGACCTCTCCCATCATCACAAAAACACATCCATTCTCGCCTGCTGGAGAAATGCAAAAGAATGTAGACAAGAACCAAGTCATCCAAGCTGAGGCCATCCTAAATAAACCAGCTCCTCAGTGACTCACAGATGATTGCAGATGCATGAATGGGACCAAAGGGAAACAGAAAACCTGCCCTACCAACTCATTGATTAATAGCAATAACATTTGGTTGTTGTTTAAAGGCACTCATTTGTAACATGGTTTGTTGTGCAGCAATAACATACTGTTATAAAGAGCTTTCAGTCTATGGCATTCAATCATAAACCCCTCCCCCTAAAGCATTGTATGCACATACATACATATTCCAGCAGAAGAGTTTGAACTTTGGTGCATTGGTTGAGGAAGGTTTTAGAGTTTTGGTCCAAAATATTATAGATATAATGAGGTTTTGTGTCTCTGCAATATAGGTCATAATTATTTAGCTACCTAAATATCACCACCTCTTTTGAACGCAACTGAAATCTCACTCTGTATAACACAGGGCCTTGAATGGTATGCAAAATGCTAAATCAATGAAAACCAAAAACAAATGTTACATACAAAAAGCCTACACCTGTTTAAAATGTGCTTTTTCTCTATTTTCCCTCAGATCTATATGAAATTATGGACCAACTGCAGAGCAAAAATGATTTCTTGGAAGACCTGGGTTTCCCATTGTTCCTAAGGTAATAGAAAGGATATTACTGCTCTGCTAAATCTTCCTGCAGTGACTTGTTATGAATTGCTATAGTAAAGTAAAAGAAAATCATTATTAGGGTTCAAAAGAAACAAGTTATTTTAAATAAAGTTTACCTTAATCTGCAGTCATGCCACATCAAAAAACTCATTCGCAATTCCCAATAATTGGTCAGGGCTTATTAGATGTTTGTTTATTTGGATTTACAGAGTTTAATTTATTTTTCTTTGGGTTGGTTATTTATTTTGTCTCATTGGAAAATAAATTTAGGACAAATTAAATTCAATCTTGTTGCCAGTGATGTGTCTGGACTGCAATAACTGACTTTTTAAAACTACATATTACAAGAAAACAAAATAAAAGCTCCATCTTGAAAGTTCTTTCTAGCTATAAAAATGTGAAATGTGTCATGCAAAAATAAGGACATGTGTTCTAAAACTGTAAAAAGTATATACATTTTATTTTCTAGAACCTTGGGATCACACAGAGGGTCATGGATATGATACTGACAAAAGCCCCTGAGAAGGGACTAGATAAATCATTAATTTAAGTAGATATAGAGTGTAAAAAGGGATACCTAGCCCAGCCGGCATGGCTCAGTGGTTGAGCTTAGACCTGGAGGTCATGGTTCAATTCCCAGTCAAGGCACATGCCCAGGTTGCAGGCTCGAGCCCCAGTATGGAGCATGCAGGGGGAAGCTGATCAATGATTCTGTCTCATCATTGACGTCTCTATTTCTATCTCCCCCTCCCTTCCTCTCTGAATTAAATAAAAATATAGTTATTTTAAAAAGGGATACCTAGCCTCGTTCTACTGCTCTCCTACCTAAGACTGGTGAATCCTGGGAAAACTTCAGACAAGGGGATAAAGATGAGGACATAATTCTACTTAGAATTCCACCAGCCATGACTCGCCTGTTTCCTTAGGCCATATTCTAGTCTTCTTGCAGTTCTAGGACTCAAGTTATTCATAACCAGGAATGATTTATGCAACCTAATTTACTATTCAAGTAGCCCATTATTAAACCACATTTACTACTAGTCATGTCCTGATCACATGGCTCCATTCTAATAAAGTGAACTTCTAGATCTGTGTGCCTCTAGTTTCCTCATCCCCCCCAAAAATGGGACAGTGTGAGACAATGAAATTGTATCAATAATGCAGGTGCCTGGTACAAAGAACTTGATAAAAGTCACCTGCTGTTAATCTAACCCTATTACTAGTTAGTACGGTGGTAAACTGGCTCCCCTTTAGGGGGAAAAAAGAGCCCTGATTTATGTCATTTGCTCATACTCATGTTGCAAATACTCCTACCATAGCTGGTATCAAACAACTAATATGAAGACACTGAACGTAGAGTTAGGGGAAGTATATGCAGTCAGCTCTCACTAGCCAGTATAAACCAGCTCTACCACACCATTGCATGACCAAGACACTACCTTGTAACCCACTTTAAGAAATTACCCTTATTCTTTTACCCTGTATCTTAATCCTGACAATTGTAAAACTTTGGCCCTATCTTTCTCTCACTCCGAAGTCTCATTCATGAGCCCACAAGTGACCCCAGCACATGTTATCTATCAGTCCTCTCTGACTGGAAATCTCCCTGGTCATTTGGGTCTTTGCATACCTCCTGCTCCCAGAGTTTCTGTCATCATGTAGCACGTAACGGCCAGGCCACCCTGTCCTTGAGAAACTTAGATAATTATATTCATAAATTTATCTCCTTAGACTGACACCATTTTCTAGTTATGACTGTGTTTGGGGCTCATTCTGGGCCAAAGATGGGGCCTACTTAAATAGAGGTACTGTTTGGAACCAGGAACCAAAGAGTTTACTCATCCACAAAAGTAAAATCTATTCTTGATCTAGTTAGCATTTTATTTCCACTATATGGGTACCAAGCACTACTTCTAGGTACTAGTGGTTGACTAGACTACCATAAACATACCAGGAGTTTCAGTATGCTATAGGCACAGCCCATTCATAAATAAAAGAGAGGCAACACCCATTTAATGAACAAATAACAACATATAATCACACCCAAACCATGAACTCTGAGGTTGATCTATCATGTAGAGTAAATTATTGCCAATTACTCTCAAATGGCTATTGGGTACATTACTTGATAGCTGGCAAACCTGAAGGCATATTGACCCAATTATCTGTGTAAGTGAGTAAGTGATGCAATTATGTGTATAATTATGGCACAGCATTAATGCTGATAATGATGGGAAAGATGATCACATAATGACTGAGCCAGACAAGAGAAAAGGGTAATTTGATTTGGAAAACAGGAAGCAACTCAGAGCATCAGAAGGCAACTGATAACTCTTAGTATTCACAGGGATCAGGGGCAGAGGAAAGGACTTTCCCAGTGAATTTTATATTTCAGTAAATATAAAGTATAGACATTACATAGATTATAAACTAAGTATTTAGGAGACATTGAAATTCACCCTTAAGACACTACACTAAAAGTGATGAAGCTCACCAAAGTCTGCATAAAATGAAGGCTTCCATAGAAACACAACAAAAGACACCCAGCTTCTCTTATTTATACTACAATTTACTGTTTCCACATGGCCAACCTTCTTCATTTATCTGGCTAGTCATCTTAGCCCTGCAACTGGATCACTTGCTTGCTTGTTGATTCTTCCATTTATTTTATTATTTTTAAAGAATCTTTGTTATTTATTTATTTATTTAGTTAGTTAGTTAGTTAGTTAGTTAGTTTTTGTTGTTGTTTTTGTTGTTAATCCTCACTCAAGGATATTTTTCCATTGATTTTTAGAGAGAGTGGAAGGGAAAGGGAGAGACAAATAACATCAATGTGAGAGAGATACATCGATTGGTTGTCTCCTGTATGCACCCCAACCAGGACTGGGAACCTCCAACCAAGTTATGTGCTCTTGACTGGAATCAAACCCAGGACCCTTCAATCCATGAGCCAACACTCTATCCACTGAGATAAACTAGCTAGGGCTTAAATAATCATTATTCAACATCTACTATGTGATGGGCACTAACATTATCGGGATAAAATATGTATGCAAACATATCCTATATAATAAAAGGCTAATATGCAAATCGACTGAACGGCAGAACAACTGGTCACTATGATGCGTACTGACCACCAGGGGGCAGATGCTCAATGCAGGAGCTACCCCCTAGTGGTCAGTGCACTCAGCCACTTAGCCAGAAGCCCTGCGCTGGGCTCATGGCTGGCAAGTGCAGCAGCTGTGGCAGGAGCCTCTCCCGCCTCTGAGGCAGCGCTAAAGATGTCTGACTGCCAGCTTAGGCTTAAGCCATCAGTCGGACATCTTCTAAGGACCCCTGGACTGTGAGAGGGCCCAGGCCAGGCTGAGTACACGAATTTCATGCACTGGGCCTCTACTCTAATATATATATAATAATAATATATATATCAGGGTCTGTGTCCTCAAAGCACACACAAATCTAGTGCAAGAATAAGACAGATAAATAGCCAATAACAAAAGAATGTAAGGAGTTTCATTTTTGTGTTATCATGTGGGGAAAAGGGAGCCAAAAAGAGAAACATTAATGTAGATTCAAGGAGTCAGATATGGTTTTCTGGAGGAAATGAACTCTTAGACGAAGGACAAAAATACTGCAGGGAACAAAGCAAAACCACTGCCGCTATGGATCTCCAGTATAGGAAAAGACAAATAAAAATAAAATGTATTTGCCCAGCTGGTGTGGCTCAGTGGTTGAGTGTCAACCTATGAACCAGGAGGTCATGGTTTGATTCCTGGACAGGGCACATGCTGGGGTTGCCAGTTTGCTCCTCACGTAGGGGGTGTGCAGGAGGTTTCTTTCTCATCAATGTTGCTATCTTTCTATCTCTCTTCCTCTCTCTCTAAAATCAATTAAAAATATAATAATAATAATTTGCATATAATAATATCCCAGTTCTGGTATGAAGAAAAAGAGCAGGGTATAGAGATAGCATAAAAGAGGATATTCG
The DNA here is from genome assembly GCF_963259705.1 of Myotis daubentonii. Classification (NCBI taxonomy): domain Eukaryota; kingdom Metazoa; phylum Chordata; class Mammalia; order Chiroptera; family Vespertilionidae; genus Myotis; species Myotis daubentonii. The sequence goes on along the minus strand of NC_081861.1, from coordinate 32,105,430 downwards.
GAGAAAGCCTTGCTAAGGTATTTGAGCAGACTTCAATGACACGAGAGAGCAAGACATGTAGATATCTGAGGAAGGAATGTTCTCCCTGAGGCAGGAGCATGTTTAAAGAGTTCAAAGACCAACAGGAAAAAAAAGTGTATCTGAAGCTGAATGTACTAGGATAAGAGAGGAGGAAAATTATATCAGAAGGTAAGCCAAAAGCCAGCTCGCATAGGACCTTGTAGGGCATGCCAAGGTGTTTATTGTTTTGTATTTTTGTTGAACCTCAGTTATATATAACTGAATTAATCATAATTCTTGGTACATGTTGTACTATCATTGCTTTATGAATCACTCTTTTCATCTATTTACTTTAATGTCCTAATAAACATTCATGAACTCACTGCCCAGGCCTCAAACTGGAATTTTACCTGTATTCCTCCACTATCCCAATCCCCATGACACCCTAAAAGTAACTACTATTCTGAAATCTTGAATTTTATGTTTATCATTTCACACATTTTTTATTAATTTTATCAAGTATACATGTATTCCTTAATTTTTTGTTTTACTTGATTTTTATTTTACAAAAAGAATATCATAGTCTATGTTTTCTTCTAGATCTTCCTTTTTTCACTCAGTATTATATTACTAAGTTTTATTCATGTTGCTTGTAACTGTAGTTCATTCATTAGCACTGATATATATCTCATTACGTGAACATTACACAAATAACTTATTCATTTTCTTGTTAATGGAAAATTGGGTGGCTCCCCAAATTTTGCTATTACAAAAATTTCCACCACAAACATTCTAGTGCATCTCTCCTTGGGTAAATATGCTAAAATTTTTCTTAGCACATACCTAGTATTGCTGCCAGCTCATTGGATGTGCAAACATGCACCTTTACAAAATAACCCCAAATTGTTCTCTAAAGCAGTTGTATCAAATTATATTCTCAGGAACAATGTAAAAGAGAGTTCCCATACACATCCTCTCTAACAATTGGTATTTTCTAAATCTTGGCTACCTAAATCTCATCAATCAAATGGATACAAAATGGTATCCCATTGTGGTCTAGATCTGTATTTTCCTGAGTATAAGTGAGGTTGTATATCTGTTAATGTTCATTAGCCATATGTTTCCTTTTCTCTGAAATGCCTACTCCCATCTTTTTTCCCTATATTTTTCTACTGGAATATTTGTTCTCTGAAAAATGTTTTAACTGAAGTATGAGTTAATGGTATGGTCTCTCACCTGGAAGGGTGAAGAACAAAAGGAATTGTGTTTAAGACCTTGTGATAAAACAGAGAGTTAGCTGAGTTCCCAGCAGATTCTTCCCATGTTGACTAGATCAGGACTAACTGTAGAACTGATATGGAGGGCAACCATAATTTATTTTCCAAACCAGGCTACTTTTTTAAAAAAAAATGTTATTTTTATACATTTTTGTTAATCCTCACCTGCGGATATTTTTCCATTGATTTTTAGAGAGAGTGAAAGGGAGGGGAGAGAGACACATAGAGAGACACATCAATTGATTGCCTCCCACATGTGCCCCAACCGGGGCCAGGAATCGAGCCTGCAACTGAGGTACATACTCTGGACTGGAATTAACCCATGGCCCTTCAGTCCGTGGACCAATGCTCTATCCACTGTGCCAAACCAGCCAGGGCAAAACCAGGCTACTTTTAGGAGTGAAAGAAGATACCATTAATGCATACATCAGTAAAACAGGCATAAACCAGGGCTGAGCTTGGCAAATAGAGATGTATGGTCACACAACCTGAATAGTTAGTTCTCTTGCTCAAACTTAGGCCAAGTGGATATGCTTTTTAAAAAATACATTTTATTGATCTCAGAGAGGAATGGAGAGTCAGAGAGATATAAAAACATCAATGATGAGAGTTATTGATCTGCTGCCTCCTGCATGCCCCACACTGGGACTAATCCCACAACCCAGGCATGTGTCCTGACCAGAAACAGAACCCTGACCTCCTGTTTCATAGGTCAATGCTGAACCACTGAGCCACGCAGGCTGGGCTATTTTTTTTTTTTTGTAACTAAAATACCAATGATACTACTTTAAACAATACCTTAATTTCTTATATTGTCACCAGATCACTAGAAACCAAGACTAACAGGAAAAGTAATTTGGTCACTCAACAAAGCCCAAATTAGGTAGATCTAATTGCAACTGTTAAATATAAGGAAATAATTCCAAGATTGATTTTTTAAAAAGGCATATGTATAACTTTTCCAGTGTACAGATTTAAACATTAACTCCAACAAACTGTATAAGTTCATTCAAGTATTAACATACACATTTAATTATTATTCACTAACTCATTCAGCAGTTACTACATGCTTGAGTGCATACGTGGTCCATTTCACACTGGATAAAATGATGAGAGGTGAAAAGGCAGTTCCATATTTAATGTTTTGAGGAAGCTTCATACTGTTTTCCACAGTGGCTGCACCAGTCTACATTCCCACCAACAGTGCAAAAGAGTTCCCTTTTCTCCACATCCTCATCAGCATTTGTTGAATATTGATGATAGCCATCTGACAGGGGTGAAGTGATATCTCATTGTAATTTTAATTGCATTTCTCTAATGATCAGTTACACTGAGCATCGTTTCATATGTCTATTGGCCATCTGTATGTCCTCTTTGGAGAAGTGTCCATTCAGGTCCTTTGCCCATTTTTAAATTGGATATTCTGTCTTTCTGATATTGAGTTGTATACAGGTGTACCAGTTAATAATACAGATTTTTTTCAATAGATGGAGTTACACATATATTGATATATGCGATTTAATATGTATGCTGTTTTGTTGTATTGACAGCAAGCTTCAAAACTTCATATGTCAAGTTTTCTGAAGGTGTTAACATCATAGATATTTTTACACTTCAAAATGTTGAATTTCATGTAAAAAAAAGAGCATTTGTGGGAAGTTTTAATTCATTACTTTATTTTGAAGAAAAGTGCTACTGAAAGTTATCGTATACTTCGGGAAGCTTATGGTGAACATGCTCCATCTCAAGATACTTGTGAATGCTGGTTTAAACGCTTAAAAAGTGATTATTTTGATGTGAAAGACAAAGAACATCTAGATCAACCGAAAAAGTTTGAAGACCAACAATTACAAGCATTATTGGATGAAGATGTGTGTCAAACTCAAAAACAACTTGCAGAAAGATTAAACATTGCTCAGCAAATAATTTCTGATCATTTACAAGCAATGGTAAAGATTTTAAAGGAAGGAAAATGGGTGCCACATCAACTGAACGAAAGACAAATAGAAAGCCGAAAAGTCATCAGTAAAATGTTGCTTCAACAGCACGAAAGAAAGTCTTTTTTTGCATCGAATTGTGACTGGCGATGAAAAATGGATTTATTTTGAGAATCCCAAATGCACAAAATCATGGGTTGATCCAGGTCAACCATCAACATCTACTGCAAGGCCAAATCACTTTGGAAAGAAGACAATGCTCTGCGTTTGATGGGATCAGGAAGGTGTGGTGTATTATGAGCTTCTAAAACCAGGTGAAACCCTTAATATTGATTGCTACCAATAACAAATGATCAATTTGAACCATGTTCTGATCATGAAACAACCAGAATATGCCAGAAGACACGTTAAAGTAATTTTGCCTCATGATAACGTATCATCACACATTTCAAAACCAGTTAAAGACACTTTATATGATCTTGCCTGGGAAGTATTAACCCACCCGCTGTATTCACCAGACTTTGCTCCTTCAGATTACCACTTGTTCTGATCGATGACACATGCACTTTCTGAGCAGCACTTAAAAACATACAAAGAAGTGGAAAATTGGATCTCTGAATGGTTTGCCTCAAAACAAGAAAAGTTCTATTGGGACATAATCCACAAATTACCTGAAAGATGGGGGAGATGTATAGCTACTAGCAATGGACATTACTTTGAATAAAGCACTTTTGATGTTTCTCTTGAAATTATTGTGTTTTCTTTGATTATAAAATCTGCATTATTAAAAGTTATTTATATATTTTAGAAATTAAACCCTTATCAGATATATCATTGGTGAATATGTTCTCCAATACAGTGGGTTCCCATTTCATTTTGGCTGGTTTATTGGGCTATGCAGAAGCTTTTTATTTTGACGTAGTCCCATTTGTTTATTTTTTCCCCTTGCTCAAAGAGATATATCAGCAAAAATATTGCTACAAGAGATGTTTGATATTTTACTGCCTATTTTTTTCTTCTAGGATTTTTATGGTCTCATGACTTGCATTTAAGTCTTTTATCCATTTTGAGTTTATTCTTGTGTATGGTGTAAGTTGGTGGTCTACATTCAATTTTTTCCATGTACCTGTCCAATTTTTCCAACACTACTGAAGAGACTGTCTTTATCCCACTGTATGCTCTTGCCTCCTTTATTGAATATTAGTTGACATATAGGTGTGGGTTGATTTCTGGGCTCTCTGTTCTCTTCCATTGATCTATATGCCTGTACTTATGCCAATAATAGGCTGTTTTTATTACAGTGGCCTTTTAGTATAGTTTAATATCAGGTATTTTGATACCTCCAACTTTGTTCTTCTTTCTCAAGATTGCTGATGCTATTCAGGGTCTATTTTAACTCCATATATATTTTTGGAATATCTTTTCTAGGTCCATGAAATATGTCATTGATATTTTAATAGGAATCATGTCGAATTTATAGAGTGCTTTTGGGAAGTATAGACATTTTAATGTTGTTAATTCTTCCAATCCATGAATACAGTATATGCTTCCACTCCCAGCTGTGGGAATATATCCTAGGAATCCTGAAATACTAATTTGAAAGAATGTATGTACCCCTATTTCACAGCAGCATTATTTACATTGGCCAAGATCTGGAAATAGCCCAAGTGCCCTTCAGAAAGATGAGTGAATAAAAAAGCTGTGGTACATTTACACAATGGAATACTATGTGGCCATAAAAAATAAGAAAATCTTACTTTTTGCAACAGCATGGATGGACCTGGAGATTGAGTGGAATAAGCCAGTCAGAGAAAGACAAATGCCATATGTTCTCATTTATAGGTGGAATCTGCTGAACAAAATAGAAACAGAGGCATGGATACATGGAACAGTCTGACAGCTGTCAGGGGCAAGTGGGGGAACTGGATGAAGGAAATGAAGGGATTAGCCAAGGGACATATTTGCATAACCCATAGACACTGACAACAATGTGGTGATGGCCAGAGGGAAGGGGGGTAGGGGATTGGGTGGAGGTGGGCAAAGGTGGGGGTGAATGGGGATGTCTGTAATAGTGTCAGCAATAAAAATAAAAAAATAAATAAACAAACAAATAAATAAAATGAAGTGAGATCTTGCAGCTCTTGGCAGCTACATGTTTATGAAGTAACTAGAAGCCCAATGCACAAAATAAGTGCAAGGGGTTCAGCCCTCGCAGCCACGGTGGCTTGCCTTGGCCCTTGCAGCCCCAGCTTCATCTGGAAGGTTGTCCAGAAGGATGTCTGGAAGGACATCTAGAAGGTCATTTGGCTGTCCAGTCTAATTAGCATATTACACTTTTATTATTATAGAGCCTTTCTTTTTTCTAGTTCCCCTTTTTGCTCATCCTCCTCTTCTTTCTTCTTTCTACTTCCCTTCATCAGACAAGTTTGAACTTGTTTTCTTTTAAATGATATCTAGCATGATTATGGTTAATGACTACTTATCACCTCTGTATTCACAGAATAAATACAAGCCTCTTAGCCTCCAGCATGTCAAAAGCTCATCGTTGGACACTGAGTTGTATTTTCCTGCTGATGAACCCATCAACAACAGATGTAATTTTGATTCTTACTAGTCTTTCCCATTATCAGCAATCATTGATTCTATCTGTACATCTTTGATATCTATATTATCTAATACACACTTGTAAGTATTCTGTATGTAGAATGTTTTCCAAAAACTGATTCTACATTTAAAGTAGTCTTTACATATAGGCCTGTAAAACATACTAAGGTGAACTTAATTCAAAGAATCACTATTGTATTTAGCATCATTTACTCGACATTAATGCTGATGCTAACCCATTTGATAGCGTACAATTCACTGTTTAGAAATAGAGGCTTTTATAAGAGTGCAAGCTACAGGCCCAAGAAAGAGAATTTAATGGGAAGTATTTTCTGATGTTTTAAAGTTAAAATGTTCTCCCTTCAACACCAGCCTGTCAAGTAGTTAATGATCATAAACAAACCTTGAATGTGCTAGAAAGATTGCCATTTAAAGCAAAATTTCAGTCAATCTTCTGGTAGAGCAATTTTTTTGTGTAATGGGAATAATCATCTCCTAATTCATGTTTTGAAAAAGTTTTATATATATGGTTTCTGAAGGCTTCATCCTTCCTTCAGTTTATGTCAGTCGGTATTTACTTAGTGCTTAAAGTAATCAATCCTCTCTTTCTTATCTATGTGGGCAGAGGAAACTTGTCCACTTTGAGTCAGGTGCCAATTGTTCAAACAACCCACTATGGCCAAGAGGTGGGATGACATTGTACTAGCATGGAGATTCCAGTGGAAATCATGCAGATGTGCATAGGATAAAGAGAAAACTAGATTCTGGAAAAAGGGGTATTCAAGGCAAAAAAATAAAAGATGCCCAATACAGTACAACATATAAAAGAAGCTTAAAGTACAGAACTTGTCTTTAAGAAACTTACAATTTCATTTTTTCATTCCAGATATTTTAAATTTAAAATATCAGGATAGAAAGAAGCAAGAATCTGGACCCTTTGATTAGGGAACCAAGTTTAGGTTTTTTAGGATGACTACTCAACAAGGTGACTATTTTATTTTCTCAGGGCTTCAGTTCCTCATCTATTAAACCAAAGAGGGTGGACTAGTTGATTTTTTTAAGTTTGTCATCTTTCTTACCACCATTTACCCACTTTCTCAAGCCAGAAATCTAAGAGTCACTCTGAATTTTTCCTTTTTACTCACCCTCCAAATCTATCACCTCTGGTTACCAAAACCACTTTCCCCAAGTCTCCCTCATCTCAGTATATGGCAATTCTAATTCCTTCCAGCAGCTCAGACTGTAGAATCATATATATATTGATTTCAGGGAGGAAGAAAGAGGGAGAGATAGAAAAATCAATGAGAGAGAATCATTGATCAGTTACCTCCTGTACGCCCCGTACTGGGGATTGAACCCGCAACCTGGACATATGCCCTTGACTGAAATCAAAGCCAGGACCCTTCAGTTCTCAGGCCAACACTATCCCCTGAGCCAAACCAGCTAGGGCCATAGGTGACCTTTTAAGGGAGTTTTTCCCTAACCACTCTTCATAAAACAGAAACCCCAAACCCATCCCAGTATCCCCTTTATGTCTTACCCTGTTTTATTATTGTCCATCGCTATTATCTCCATTGGAGATATTACATTTCATGTGTTTGCTTAATGTGTATATCTTCAACCGTCCTAATGCCGCGACCCTTTAATACAGTTCCTCATGGTGTGGTGACCCCCAACCATAAAATTATTTTCGTTGCTACTTCATAACTGTAATTTTGCTACTGTTATGAATCATAATGTAAATATCTGATATGCTATATGTGTTTTCCGATGGTCGCAACTCACAGGTTGAGAACCGCTGTGCTAGACTATAGGCTCCATGAAGGTAGGGATTATACTTTGTTCACTGCTCTATCCAAGCACCTATAACAATGCTTGAAACAGAGGAGGCACTCAAATATTTCTTGGATGAATGAATGAATGAATGAATGAATACAGTTCATCAGCGATTATTGTCAATTCTGTTTTCCAAATATATGCCAAATTAGTTTATTTCTCTCCAATCTACATTTTCTCTCTAAATTTAAGCTCCTAGCATTCTTACATGGATATATGTAGTAGTCCTCTACCTGGTCTTCCCACCTCCATTCTCACCTCCCTACATTTTTCACAGGGTGGTCCTCTAACAATGCATATCAGATCACATTCTCACCTATGTAAATCTCTCCAATGGTTTTTCATTTCTTTCAGGATCAAATTCAAACCCCTTCAAAGTCCTGTATGATCCAGTTTCTGCCAAATCTTTCAACTTCACTTTATATCACTTTTTTTAATATTTGAAGTTTTCCATTTCTAGAAAGAACCATCTAAGTGCTTCTCATGGGCTGTTTGCTCTGCCAGGTTTCATTTCTTCTGATTCTTCATGTTTCAGCTTGTCACTTCATTAAACAATATCTTCATTTCCTATACAAGCAGGACTCCTTTCATCATTGTCTCCTTTTCAGAAGCCTTCCTTTTCTTCTTTTTAGAATGTATTAAAATTTGTAACAATAATTATATTTGTTTGTTTACTTGTTTAATACCTGCTCGTTCAGCTTCTCTAAGCTCTGTGAGGTCCTTGTTTAGACCTTATTAGTATTGTACACCACTATATGTCCAATGCTTACCAATGTTTATAATACATTGAATGAATAAGCATGAAATGATTGTCTGAGCCAATGAAATGAGTCGATGTTATTTGTTAATGTATATATTTAAGTTTCCAGTTTTGAGATTAAGCTCTAGATAATATCTCATAAACTTAAAGGAACTATACCTTTTTCTTTCTGCTCTGCTGTTTGCAGGTAAATAAAGGCCCTTCTGGGAAATAAAGTGCAGTACTTGGGGGTAAAAAGCAGTTCAAACTCTTAACTCTTCTGCCAGGGTCACTCTTATGGTGGAGAAAAGCATGGGAAAGTTTTCTATGGGACTTCTGTCTACATAAACAAGTTTATTTAAAAAATGGCTTTATAGGCAGGAGACAAAATGGCGGTGGTATAGATGGACTTGTCCCATGCCTTGTCCCGGAGCAGATAGGGTGAGCAGCTGAAACGAGTAACATCCAGCCCGAATTGGCAAAGGAGATTCAGCTGGGAGACGGTTTGCAGCCAGGAAAGGCAGAGGACCCTGGAGAAAGGTAAAATCAAGGCTCTGGGAAGGATAATCTGCCAGACCTCTGAGCCCTGAGGATCAGAGGGAATCCACACGGCACCAGCTTGAGCCGCGTCCCTTGGGACAGGCACAGTGGAAAGAAGGTACGCAGAACTGCTGGTCGGCAGGGGATTCTAGATCTGGGTCCATAGTCAGTAAAGGCTGAAGAGTGCCAGCAGGAGAAGAGCATGTAGAGGTGCAGCCTCTCTGGCCTCTGTGGCTTGTGCCATTCTTCATTGAGCCTAGTGCATAGGACCTTTTGGATATAGACACTTACCCCTGGCTGGAGTGTGGGGGAAGGTGCGAAATTTTGGAATCTGGGAGAGAGGGGGGTCCAGGAGAAGTGGCAGTGAGTTTGGGACTGAGTCATGCCTGAGCCTGGAACCTGGGCAGCCATTTTGTCCTGAAGAGATAGCCCCTCCCTCCAGTATCCAGGTAACTAATACAGCCACACCCAGATTCCACCCTGAATGGTACAAAGGATTAAAAAAAAAAAAGAAAAGAAAACCCTAAGTACTCCCTGAGAGTGCAAAGGGACTGGCCTAAAGAGAGACTTTCAGTCCCAGCAACCAGAACCTGAGAAACACTACAGTACAGAAGACTGGGATCTTAAGACAGCCAAAGGAACACTTCACTTTTTCATTTTTATTTTTTTAATTATTTTTAATATTTTTCTATCTCTTTTTTTTATTTTTTTCTTTGTTTTACTGTTTTTGTTTGTTGCTTTATTTTCTATTTCTTTTCACATTATTTTTCCATCACTCTATTTTATTTTATTTTTATTTGCTATGTTTATACCATTTTTAAATCAATTTTTTTGTAAATTTATTATTATTATTTTTTCTCGTTCTCTTTCCTCTTATCCACCCATCCCCTTTCTACTTCCCCTACACTGAACTGAGATCTTCCCCATATTCATCCAATTCTTAACCTTATCTCCTATATATAAGCTCAGCCTCTACAGATTCTGCCCCCAACCTCTTTGCTGGGGGTTTGGTGTTCATATTTTGTTTTGTTTTGTTTTGTTTGTATGTTTGTTTATCTATTGGTTCTGTGGTATATATATATATATATATATATATATATATATATATATATATTCTCCTTTTTCTTTTCTCTCTTATCTCTTTCTCTCTCTTCAATATCATTTATGCTCTCTTTTCTCACCCCTAATTCTCTTTTCTCAGGTGGTCACTTATAGTGGGGTAATTATTGTCCTGAGTACATTCGTGCTTTGGTCCCTTTGTGTTGTGTCTTGTCGAGGTGAATTTTATCCTGTCTGGCCAGGTGCTAGAGAGTGAGCCTCATAACCAGACACCTGGAGAGGAAACTCCATCCATGAATGGGTCAATAACACCCCAGACCCAACTACAGAGGCAGGAAGAAGGCGGCAGTGAGGGAGAGAGTGTGAGTCAGTGAGGGACCAAAAGAGGAGTGTGTGGTCATATGGGATGTATGTGTGTGTATGTGAGTGATGCACAGATAGATCCCACAGGGCCTTCGGGGTCAGGCTAAACGGGCTCGCCTAACTAGGCTGCCTCTGCTACCATGTAAGCAGTTCCAGGAGGCAGGCTCGTCCCCAGAAGCCTAGCATTTTTAAGGGGAGAGCAGCTGTAACAGGGAGCCAAGCCTTACCCCAACCCAGGGTTCCCTCAGATATCACCTGGGACTCTACAGACACCCCTTCCAGGGACCTGCTACCTCGGCTGTGGTCCCACAGTCAACGAGTCTCCAGCCATCATGGGTGCAGTCTCCTGTGAGTTCTAAAGCATGCTCCCCTCTGACCGGCCCAACGCCTTAGCCCAGGGCACTGCAACCACGCAAGCAGCAGACACGTGAGCAGCACACTCCTGTCCAAGGTGCAGCAGCCCTCCGAGAAGCCTACCCCAGGCCTAAGAGCAGAAGCTTCACGTGGCCTGCCCCTATCTAAGGAGCAGCAGCTGTGTGAGCGGCCTGCTCACCCATCCGAGGAGCGTCAACCACGTGAGCAGCCTGCCCTGTCTGAGGAGCAGCAGCCGCACAAGCAGCCTGCCTATGATTGAAGGGCAGCAGCCTCACACAGCCCGCCCCCATCCGAGGAGCAGCAGCTGCGCAGCCCACACCCTGCTCCTGTCTGAGGAGCAGTAGGTGTGCAAGAAATCTGCCCCCATTCGAGGAGCAGCAGCTGCATGAGCAGCCTGCCCCCATACGAGGAGCAGCAGCGGTGTGAGCAGCCCATATCCATACGAGGCGCAGCAGCCGCACGTGCAGCTCACACCCACCCAAGGAGCAGCAGCTGCCCGAGCAGCTCACCCCTGTCCAAGGAGCAGCAGCCATACGAGCAGACCACCCACATCTGAGGAACAGAAGCCCTGTGCAGCCCACACTGGTCCAAGGTGCAGCAGCCACACCCAGTCTGCACCTGTCTGACAAGCAGCAGCTGTGTGAGCATCGCACCCACATCCGAGGAGCAGCAGCCATATGTGCAGCTCACTCCTGCCCAAAGAGCAGCAGCCATGCAAGCAGCCTGCCCCCAATCTGAGGAACAGCAGCTATGCCAGCAGCCCACACTCATATGAGGAGCAGTAGCCCTGTAAGCAACCTGCCACTGTCCAAAGAGCAGCAGACTCACAAGCAGCCCGCCCCATCTGAGGAACAGCAGCAGCGTGCAGCCAGGCCCAATCCAAGGAGCAGCAGCCTCGTAAGCAGTCTGCGCCCATCCAAGGAGCAGAAGCCACGTGAACAACCCGCTCCTGTCCAAGGAACAGCAGCCACGCTCAGCCCGCCCCCATCTGAGGAGCAGAAGCTTCGCCAACCCCTGTTCAAGGAACAGCAGCTGTGCCAGCAGATTCCCCTATCAGCCAGAGGAGACACCACTGCTGTGAACAGCACCCACCAGAGGAGCTGTTGCCAACTGAGGAGCAGCCCCTACCGCAACCACCAAAGGAGCAACTGCAGCCCAAGGAGCCACTGCAACCCAAGGAGCAGCCCCTGCACAACTTGACATCTAGATCAGTCAGTGAGACCAAAACTGGGTAGTCAAAGAAACCCCCAAAGGAAAGAAAAGGAGGAATTGCAAGAAAGACAGCTAAGTGAAAGAGAGGCATGCAATATGTCAGAAAAAAACAATTCAGATTAAGGGTCCTAGAGTTCATAAACCGGATGGAGGAAAAAATCAAAAACTTATGTAAGAATCAAGAAGAAATGAAGAGTGATATAGCTGCAATAAAAAAAAAAAAAAAACACCATGGAAAGTTTCAACAGTAGACTAGGAGAAGCGGAAGACAGAATTAGCAAATTAGAAGACAGGGAAGCAAAACACACCCAAACTGAACTGCAATTGGAGAAAAAAATTAAAAGACAGGAGGAGAGCCTAAGGGAGCTATGGGACAACAAGAAACAAAGCAACAAACCAACAATAGGGGAGCCAGAACAACAGGAAGAGGCTTAGAAAACCTATATAAAGAAATAATGTCAGAAAAGTTCCCTGAGGTGGTGAAGAAAAAAGTCACACAAGCACAGAGAGTCCCAAACAAGATAAACCCAAAAAGACCCACACCAAGACACATCATAATTACCATGGCAAATGTTCAGGACAAAGAGAGAATCTTAAAGGCTGCAGGAGAGAGACAGAAAGTTACATATAAGGGATCTCTGATTAGATTATCAAATGATTTCTCAACAGAAACACATCAGGCCAGAAAAGAATGGATGGAAATTTACAAAGTGATGCAAAGCAAGGCACTGAATCAAAGAATACTCTATCCAGCAAGGCTATCAATCAAAATTGAAGGGGAAATCAGGAGCATAGCAGACAAAAAAAGGCTAAGGGAGTTTATCACCACCAAGTCAGCAATGCAAGAAATGCTAAAGGGACTGGTGTAAAAAGAAGTAATAAAAAGCCAAGAAAGAAAACAGGCACAAAAAATAGAAATGGCTACAAACAAGTACCTTTCAATAATAACTTTAAACGTAAATGCACTAAATGCTCCAATAAAAAGACATCAAGTGGCTGAATGGATTAAAAAAAAAATGACCCATATATTTGCTGTCTACAAGAGACCCACCTCACAATAAGGGACTCACACAGACTGAAATTGAGGGAAGGAAAAATATCTTTCAGGCAAATGGAAATGAAAAAAAAAAAGGTGGAGTAGCAATACTTATATCTGACAAAATAGACCTCAAAGTGAAGGCCATAATGAAAGATAAGGAAGGCCACTTCATAATACTAAAGGGATCAATACAACAAGAGGATATAACCCTGATAAACATATATGCACCCAATGCAGGAGCACCCAAATACATAAAAATAATCCTGGAAGATATCAAGGAAGAGATCAACAACAATAAAATCATAGTAGGGGACTTTAATACACCACTGATATCACTGGATAAATCCTCTAGACAAAAAATCAGCAAAGAAACAGCAATCCTAAATGACTCACCAGATCAGATGGACTTAATTGACACCTTCAGAACATTCAACCCCAAAGCCGTGGAATATATGTTCTTCTCAAGTGCACATGGGCCATTTTCAAAAATAGACCACATATTGGGTCACAAGCAAAGTCTCCCCAAATTCAAGAAGATTGAAATCATACCAAGCATTATCTCAGAACACAATGGCATAATATTAGAAATAAAGTACAATAAAAATGATCCAAAACACTCATACACTTGGAAGCTGAATAGCATGTTATTAAATATTGATTGGGTTACCAATGAGATCAAAGAAGAAATTAAAAACATCCGGGAAACTAATGACAATGAAAACACAACAATCCAAAACCTATGGAACACAATGAAAGCAGTCCTGAGAGGGAAGTTTATAGCTCTACAGGCCTACCTCAAAAAACAAGAAAAAATGGTAGTAAATAATCTAACTCTACAACTCAAAGAAATAGAAATAGATCAACAAGGAAAGACCAGAGTGAGCAGAAGGAAGGCAATAATAAAGTTTAGAGCAGAAATAAATGACATAAAGACCAAAAAAAAAAAAAAAAAACAATACAAAAGATCAATGAAACCAAGAGCTGGTTGTTTGAAAGGATAAATAAGATTGATGAACCTCTAGCCAGGCTAACCAAGAAGCAAAGAGAGAGGAATCAAATAAAGAAAATCAGAAATGATTAACAACAGACCCCACAGAAATACAAATGATTGTTAAAAAATACTATGAACAACTCTACTCCAACAAACTAGGCAACCTGGAGGAAATGGACATATTCCTAGAAAAATACAACCTTCCAAACTCAATCAGGAAGAATCTAAATATCTCAATAGGCCAATAACTATGGAAGAAATTGAAGCAGTCATCAAAAAGCTTCCAGCAAATAAAAACCCAGGGCCAAGCAGCTTCACAGGGGAGTTTTACCAAACATTCAAGGAAGAACTAAAACCTATCCTCCTCAGACTATTCCAAAAAATGCAAGAAGAAGGAACACTTCCAAGCTCATTCTATGAAGTCAACATAACCCTAATACTAAAACCAGACAAAGACAGCACAATGAAAGAGAATTACAGGCCAATATCCCTCATCAACATAGATGCCAAAATCTACAACAAAATCTTAGCAAATCAGATCCAGCAGTACATCAGAAAGATCATACACCATGACCAAGTAGGATTTATCCCAGGGATGCAAGGATGGTACAATATCTGCAAATCAATAAACGTGATACATCACATAAAGAATTAAGAGGGAAAAAAACCACATAGTAATATCAATTGATGCAGAAAAAGCATTTGACAAAATCCAAAACCCATTTTTGATAAAAACTCTCAGGAAGGTGGGGATAGAAGGATCATACCTCAACATAATAAAAGCCATATATGACAAACCCACAGGCAACATCATACTCAATGGGCAAAAACTAAAACCATTTCCCTTAAGAACAGGAACAAGACAGGGATGCCCACTCTCACCACTCCTGTTCGACATAGTACTGGAAGCATTAGCCATTGTGATTAGACAAGAAAAAGAAATAAAAGGCATCCAAATTGGAAAAGAAGAAGTAAAACTGTCCTTATTTTCAGATGACATGATATTGTACATAAAAAACCCTGAAGACTCCATCAAAAAACTATTAAACTTAATAAATGAATTCGGCAATGTAGCAGGATACAAAATTAATGCCAAAAAATGCATGGCATTTCTACACATAAATAGTGAACTTATAGAAAGAGAGATTTAAAAAGCTATCCCAATTACCATCACATCAATAAAATTAAGATACCTAGGAATAAACTTAACTAAAGAGGTAAAAGACCTCTACTCAGAAAACTACAGGATGTTGAAAAAAGATATAGAGGAAGACATAAACTGATGGAAGAACATACCATGTTCATGGATTGGTAGAATCAACATCATTAAAATGTCCATACTACCCAAAGCAATCTATAAATTCAACGCACTCCCCATTAAAATACCAATGGCATATTTCACAGACCTAGAACAAACTTTCCAAGAGTTCATCTGTAATAAAAAAAAAAAAGACCCCCAATAGCTGCAGTGATTCTGAGAAAGAAGAACAAAGTAGGTGGGATCTCAATACCAGATATCAAGCTGTATTACAAAGCCACTGTTCTCAAAACTGCCTAGTACTGGCACGAGGACAGATATATAGATCAATGGAATAGAATAGACAACCCAGAAATCGACCCAAACCATTATGCTCAATTAATATTTGACAAAGGAGGCAAGAACATACAATTTAGTCAAGACAGTCTCTTCAATAAATGGTGTTAGGAAAATTGGACAGATACTTGCAAAAAAATGAAACTAGACCACCAACTTACATCATACACAAAAATAAACTTAAAATGGATAAAGGACTTAAATGTAAGACGGGAAACCATAAAAATACTAGAGGAATCCAAAGGCAACAAAATCTTCGAGATACGCCGAAGCAATTTCTTCACAGATACAGCTCCTAGGGCATTGGAAACTAAAGAGAAAATAAACAAATGGGACTACATCAAAATAAAAAGCTTATTCACAGCAAAGGAAACCATCAACAAAGCAAGAAGAAAGCCCTCTACATGGGAGCACATATTTGCCAATGTTATCACCGATAAGTGTTTAATCTCCAACATTTATAAGGAACTCATACAACTTAACAAAAGGAAGATAAACAATCCAATCAGAAAATGGGCAAAGGACCTAAATAGACACTTTTCAAAAGAGGACATTCAGAAAGCTAAGAGACATATGAAAACATGCTCAAAGTCACTAATCATCCAAGAGATGCAAATCAAAACAACAATGAGGTACCATCTCATACCTGTCAGATTGGCTATCATCAACCAATCAACAAATGACAAGTGCTGGAGAGGATGTGGAGAAAAAGGAACACTTGTGCACTGCTGGTGGGAATGTAGAGTTGTGCAGCCACTATGAAGACAGTATGGAGTTTCCTCAAAGAGTTAAATTAGAACTTCCATTTTACCCAGTGATCCCACTTCTAGGAATATATCCTAAGAAACCAGAAACACCAATCAGAAAGGATATATGCATCCCTATGTTCATAGCAGCACAATTTGCCACAGCTAAGATTTAGAAACAGCCTAAATGCCCATCAGCAGATGAATGGATTAGAAAACTGTGGTACATCTACACAATGGATTACTATGCTGCTATAAAAAAGAAGGAACTCTTACCATTTGCAACAGCAGGATGGAACTGAAGAGCATTATGCTAAGTGAAATAAGCCAGTCAATAAAAGAAAAATACCACATGATCTCACTCATTTATGGATAATAAAGGCCATTATAAACTGATGAACAAAAATAGATACAGAGGCAGAGCAGCATGGAACAGACTTTCAAACTACCACAGGAAGGCCGGGGAGGGTTGGGGGGAGTGTAAGTGATCAACTGAAGGACTTGTATGCATACATATAAGCATAACTAATGGACACAAGACACTGGGGTTTAGGGGAGGCTGGGGGAAGGTCAAGGGGGGGAAGGAGACATATGTAATACTCTTTGTAATACTTTAAGCAATAAAACAAAATTTAAAAAATGGCTTACAAAATTAATATGCTCATGTGACATATAGATACATATCAATTAATATTTAGAATTAAGGGTAGAAAAGAGGTACTTTTGTAATTGTTGTCTAATTCATACACATGAAGATTCTTCTCATTGTTTGGGTTTCATCTCTTCATGTAGCATGTCAAATATGCCATTCTTGGCTAATTTAATATTGGTCACCATGAGAAATAAAATAGCAATACTGTTATTATTCATAATGCCATGGCTCTTAACCATTTGTATTGAAATAATGTTGATCTTCTTGCCTTTGCAATTTCTTAATGCCATTTCTTTCAGGCTGATAACATAGACCAATGAAACAAAATAAACAGCCCAGAAATAAACCCACACCTAAATGTGAATTAATATATCATAAAGGAGACAAGAACATACAATGGGGTAAAGACAGTCTATTCAATAAATGGTCTTGGGAAAATTGGACAGATACATTCATAAAAATGAAACTAGACCACCTTCTTACACCATATACAAGAATATACTAAAAATGGAATAAAGACTTAAATGTAAGACTTGAAACTACTAAACTCCTAGAAGAAAATATAATAAGCAGTAAACTCTCAGACATTTCTCTTAGCAATATTTTTATGATATATCTCCTCAGGCAAGGGAAACTGGAGAAAAAATAAACAAATGGAACTATATCTAACTACAGGTTTTTGTATAGCAAAGGAAACCATCAACAACAACAAAAAAGACAACCTACTATATGGGTAAAAGATAGTCACCAGTGGTACATCTGATAAGGGGTTAATTTCAAAAATTTATAAAGAACTTATACAACTTAACACAAAAAAAATTCCAAAACAAGTCAATTAAAAATGGGCAGAGAACCTGAATAGACACTCCTCCAAAGAGGACAGAGACATGGCCAAGAGACATATGAAAAAATATTCAACATCACCAATCACTAGAAAAATGAAAGTTAAAACTGCAGTGAGCTATCACCCCACACCTATCAGAATGGCTATCATCAATAAATCCACAAACAACTGGTGTTGGTCAGGATGTGGTGAAAAGAAACCCTCATGCTCTCTTGGTAAAAATGCAAATTGGTGCAGCCACAATGGAAAACAGTATGGAGGGTCCTCAAAAAATTAAAAGTGGAACGGCCTTATGACAGAGTGATTCCACTTCTGTGTACACATCTTGAGAACACCAAAACACAAATTTGAAGAGATATGCATGCCTATATGTATTGCAACATCTTTTTACAATAACCAGATATGGAAGCAACTCAAGGGCCCATCAATAGATGAGTGGATAAAAAAGTGGTGGCACATATAGACAATGGAATGTTACTTAGTTATAAAAAGAATGAAATCTTATCATTTGTGACAGCATAGATGGGCCTAAAGGGTATTATGCTAAGTGAAACAAGATAGTCAGAGAAAGACAAATACCATATGATTTCACTTATATTTGGAATCTAAAGAAGAAAATAAATGAACAACAACAACAAAAAAAACAGACACATAGATACAGAGAACAAACTGATGGTTACCAGAGCGGAGGGTTGCTGGGGAGCTGGGTGACAAAGATGAAGGGATTAAGAAGTATGAATTAATAGTTACTAAATAGTCATAGGGATGTAAAGTACAGCTTAGGGAATATAGTCAATAATATTTTATCTTTTTTTAAATATAATTTTTATTGATTTCAGAGAGGAAGGAAGAGGGAGAGAGAGATATATAGAAACATCAATGATGAGAGAGAATCATGTCTCGGCTGCCTCCTGAACGCCCCCAACTGGGGCTCAAGCCTGCAACCCAGGCATGTGCCTGAGCGGGAATTGAGCCATGATTTCCTGGTTTATAGGTCGATGCTCAACCACTGAGTCACGCCGGCTGGGCAGTCAATAATATTTTAATAAGTATGATGTGCCAGGTGGGTACTTGAAATATTGGGGGGATCACTTTGGAAGGTATATGATTGTTTACCCACTAGGCTGTACACCTGAAACTAATATAAAACAATATTGAATGTCAACTGTAATTGAAAAATAAAATTTAAAAACAATGCCTAAAACTATTCTCTCTGCCCTCAGGTAATATAGGCAGAAGATTGATTCACAATTGGAATTCAAATGGGAGAAAGCTAATGTTTAGGTCAATGGTGCCCTAAAATAATCCTGTGCTCAATGAGAGAGTCATTCCTAATCAATAACACAATACCGATCTGGCAGCTCAATCTTGCATAATCCTGGGCGTGAAATATTTTACCAGCCAGGGGGAGCTATTTGCTTATAAAGCTACCCTCTTAGCATAAGGTCTCATTAACATGTCTGTGAAATGATTTTATAGGAATGAGTCCTAGAGCTTCATGGGGAATCTGGTTGACCAGATGACCAGAATAGCAGAGCAGATAATGCCCTAACATGGAGAAATAAGGACTGAGATTCACACAGGTACCAGCCCTCACTCAGGGAAGCTCATCTGGACAGCACTAAAGGTATCTTAGAAATTTTTGAGAAAGGCACTTCAAAGAGTAGGGCTCCCAAAGGTATGAGCCATAGCAATAGTTCTACTTGTCCAGGTCTAAGGGAGGTACTATGTTCAACACACACACACACACACACACACACACACACACACACACACACACACATTCTGGCTTCATTGTTTTTGTTCTTTGCCTATTTCCCAATGGCAATGGTTTTCTTCAGGAAGGCCAGTTTCTTCAGTGAGTTCCTTGACTCATAGCCTGAAGTGAAGCCCAAACATTTTCACTGTCCCAATTAATAAATAACAGCTATCTCCTGACTTTATATATATTATATACTATGCCTAAGAGGTACTAGTTTTTTAATTTTTAAAGGTTTTTTATTGATTATTTAATTTATTTGTTTAATATATCTTTTTATTGATCTCAGAGAGGAAGGGAGATGGAGAGACAGAAACAGCAATGATGAGAGAGAATCATTGATCAACTACCTCCTGCATGCCCACTACTGGGGATTGAGCCCACAACCCGAGCATGTGCCCTTGACTGGAATCAAACCCGGGACCTTCAGTCCACAGGCCGATGCTCTATCCACTGAGCCAAACCAGCTAGGGCTTTTATTGATTTTTAGAGAGAGGAAGGGAGAGGGAGAGAGAGAGAAACATTGATGAGAGAGTAACATCGATCATTTGCTTCCTGTATGCCCCATACATTGGATCAAGCACACAAGCCAGGCATGTGCCCTGACCAGGAATTGAACCAGCAACTTTTTGGTGCACAGGACGATGTCCAACCAACTAAGCCACACAGGACAGGACAAGATACTAATTTAAGGTTCAATTATAGGTACTTCTTACAGATCTTTTATATTGCTTTTAGGAAATAGAGCCACATGTTCTAATGAAATGAATGGCAATCACCATCTCCTCATTTCTGATTACCATGTCTTCTTTTCAGCTCTTACTAGTTGGACTAGCAAAGCTGCCTCTTTGCTCACAAAGGCAAGGACATGGGGATGGATGGTAAAAGACATCTACTCCAGTTGGAAAAAAAAAAGCAAAAGAAATAAAAAAGCTTGGGCATCCCAATCAGACTGCTTTCTATCCAAGATCATTGGCTTCATGGTAAACTTTATTTTTATAAAATGTTAAGATTAGCAGAAAATCAAGCTGTCCCTTTGAGTACATTTTCCCTTCTTGTCTAAAGCCTGTGAATTAAAGCCACTATTTCTGGCAGATTTAAAAATAGGATGTGGGTATTAGAAAAGATGCCATGGCTTTTTCTTCTTGAATAATTTGAAAGGAAGTGCTGAGAAAGGCATCATTTTTAGTATGCTCTTTTAGGGACTTGGAAAGAATTTGACTGCTTTACTATTTGTGAACATACAGGCCCCAGGGCTCTATATTCTTAAGTTAAAATGAGCTTTGGGACCTGAAGATCCTCCACAGAGGACGCTTTTATTGCTTACAAACTTCCTCTGTGATTAAGATCCAACCTAGACTTCAGTAGTCAGGTAGCATAGACCCACACATCTGCATATCTTCTGGCCAGTTTTCTCTCTGCTTAGGAGTTCCCAGACAAGTGCTAGAATTGGGTAGTTTTATTCCTTTTAGAAACCAATTGTAAGGTTGACATCTGGAATCTATTATAGTGAATACTTTAGTTCTGCTACACAATGGCCCTTTGCAAAGTGGTTTCTCTTTAGGCAAAGGCAGTTGGGGCTTTAGAAAGTATTTTTTTCCTTCTGTACATATTCATTCATATACTATGAAAACAGAAGAAAAGTAGAAATCATGTCTCAATACAAATGAAGGATGGCTAGCAGGGTAGTGGAGGGGAGAGGGGTGGAGTCTGCACTTTCTTATTCAAGCATATGGATGCTGTGAAATGCTTACATTGTTAAAAAAAATAAATTTTGATTTCCACATGAATTTCTATGCCTCACATGGGAGTCAAAGATAATAAGAGGCACCTTAGCTTTCCTCAGGAAGGCAAATGTAGCATCAAGTTTGTTTTTTAAAGGAATTTTTTAGAGATAAAAATGCTAACTGCATTTCATTAAAGAAAAGTAGATTTCATTAATCTATGGCTGAATTTTAAAAAGGATAACCAAAAGGGTTTGCTATTTGATTGAATTACAAATTAAAAAGATCAACTCTCTTCTCTCAACCCTTTAATATCTTGTTGTCTTAGCTACTGAGTTACTGTGCGCAAATGTCATCAAAATGAGTCACAGACTGTACTGCCTGCGATACAGCCCCACTCCAAGAGCAAAGGAGCATTTGGTTGCACATGTATATAAGACTCAAGTCTTATTTCTTCTTCCAAATTGATGGTGATCTCAACCCCTTTGTCAGTGTACAGCAGGTTGGGTAGTGAGGTCAGGCCACATCTCAAACCAAGCAATCTGGCTTCTGTCCTCACCTCTCCAATAAAGCAACTTTGGTAAAGGTTCTCAGTATCCTCCTATTTTCCAATTCAACTGGACCTCTCAGCTGCATTGGGGATTTATTTATCACTCCTTCTGATAGGGGTAGAAATAGAATGTTGAGGAACCAGCTAGAACTATAAGAAATATTAATCATGCTCTGTTAACCATGATTGTTTTATTCTGATTAAAGAAGGCACATTCTAACTTGGCTGGCAGCTGCACTCAGGGTCTGGGAGCTCACCTGGAAGTGCAGCCCTTCCTCCCCATTTGGAGATGCCTATTATCACAGAAAGATTAACAACTTTTCTGCAGAAACCAGAGTTGCCAAACTTTTGAAGATCCCCAGTCCTTGCACATCACTAAGCCCTTTGAAAATCCCCAGCCCTTTTGCATACCTGCAGACCTTTGCAAATGTCCAGCCTGCTTACCTCTTAACTGCCCATTTAGCAATACCCTTTGGCTATTTCCCCATGTAATCCTTTGTACTTCTACCAATATAAACAGCTGGCTTATGGTGGGGTGCAGAGCAGATTTCTGTGGATGACCTGCTGCTCTCTCATATTGCTGGCAGTATTGGAATAAACGCTCATATATGATTCAACCCTGTCTCTGCTGAATTGGCTCAAATAGTGATAGGCAGTATGGACCCAATGATTGTCTAGGTTCCATTTCCCCTTGAAACTTTTATCCCTTAGCTCTGATAACACTCTCCCCCCCTTTTTCCCCCCTTAATGCTGTAGATTGGTCTTTCTGAATTTTCTTACTCTGTTCCTCTTCCTCTGCCTACCCTTTAAGTGTTATCATCAGGACCTTGTTTTCAGTCTTTTTTCATAGTTACACATGGTCATTTTAGATAATCTCATCTAATACTACTTCATCAATTACATTTTCATCAAAACCACCTATTTGCTTGCTAAATCAAGTTCAAGATAGAGATATAAAAATATATCCACATATAAACTTGACAAAACTTGCTGAAAGAGATTTAGCACCCCACCTCCCACAAAACCCACACCCCTCCTCTGGTAATCCATATTTTAGTTAAAGTTATCCAGATTTCTTCCAATTACTCACAGTCATCTCCAATTCCAGCTTTGAACTTAATTATCTGTTCTTACCACTGCGAATCAAGAACTAAAAAGACAATCCTCTAAATTCCATTGAACTTCATACCCTCAAATCATCATCATCTCCTTAAAGGGGGAAGAGATTAACCAAAGAACTTGTATGCATTTATACATAATCCATAGACATAGAGGATAGGGTGGGAAAGGCTTGGGGTGGGGCAAGAG
Organism: Myotis daubentonii; assembly: GCF_963259705.1. NCBI lineage: Eukaryota > Metazoa > Chordata > Mammalia > Chiroptera > Vespertilionidae > Myotis > Myotis daubentonii. The sequence continues at coordinate 32,082,281 of NC_081861.1, read as the reverse complement.
CTGGGTGAAAGGGGACAATGGTGGAAAAATGGGGAACATCTATAATACTCTCAACAATAAAGATAAATAAAAAAGAGGATTCTGACCCTTGTTAATACAATAAGAAATACTTTATTTAAGACCATTGCAATAGGAGTATTGTAAATAGGGGAGAGAGATTGGACTCAACTCTAAATACAACAAAGACAGCTGGGGCTTTAGAGATAACAAGCTGAATGATGGGGTTATTGGATAGAAATTACGAAGTGAAGACATTTAGAGTTGGGGGAGGGGTTCTTGCTAAACAGACCAGAGGATTCTTGCTGAATGCCCTGGCTGGTGTGGTTCAGTTGGTTGGGCTTCATTCAGTGCACCAAAGGGTTGTTGGTTTGATCCCCAGTCAGGGCACATGCCTGGATTGCTGGCTCGATACCCGGTGGGGGGCATGCAGGAAGCAGCCAATCAATGTGGTGCTCTTACAAGGTTGTTTCTCTCTCTCTAAAAATCAATAAATTATTCTTTAGAAAAAATAATAAGATTCTTGCTGAAGGCAGACCAGGGTGGCCAGATATGAAAGGTGAAAGACTCTCTCTAAACTAACTTAACAGGATTCTTGCTAAAACTGTACTCACCAAGAATGAACATGAAGGTCTAAGATCAAAGCCTAGTTGAGAATAGGGCTCAGCAGAACCTAACTAAAGTTTGATCAAGGAGAAAGTCTTTGTCACTCTGTTCCAATTTTGTCCTGGCCCTTATTAGCTCTTTCCTTAGTTGTTGCACTAATACCCTGACTACATCCTTCCTCTAGTCTCTAGCCCCTAAGATATCTTCTTCTTTCTCTATTCAGAGTGGTTTTTAATACATATATACATACATACATACATATATATAATAAAGTCACTCCCCTTCTCAAGAATCCAACTTCAACAGGCCCCCACTGCCTACATATATAATTCAATCTCCTTTACACAAGAACAACAGTTACAACTTATTGAGCACTTATATGTCTCAGGCCTGTGCTAAGAACTTGATAAACATAATATTTTATGTAAATAAATCTTCATTGCAATCACATGAAGTTGTTATACTCTTCCAATTTGATAAGAAACCCAAGATACAAAGAAATTAAATAACTTGTCCAAAGTCACATAGCTAGTAAGTGGCAGTGCCTAAATCTGAACCTGTTTCATCTGATCCAGAACCAAGTGTTAAATAGTTGCTTCACCATCTCGCCTGACCTGTCTTTCCAATATCATTTCCATGATGCTCCCCTACATATTCTCAGCACTTTATACACCCTAACATACTTCCCATTTCTTAAGGATACCATATGTCCAGCTTTCATACTTCTGTGTCTTTATATATATACTAGAGGCCTAGCACACAAAATTTGTATGTAGGTACGGTCCCTAGGCCTGGCCTGCTATCAGGGCCATCTTCCCTGGCTGCCCACAGCTGGCCCCGACCCCTGCTGCTACCTACCCCCAGTTTCCCATTCACCATTGGGCAATCGGAGCCTGATGGCTGGGGAAAGGGACCAAGAGGTCAGCCATTCTTGCCTGCTTGCCCATCCCACCCCTGCCCAGGTTGCCCTCTGTGTGTGGGGGCCTTGTTCTGGCACCACCCACATCCCCCACCATCCACCCCCAGTTCCCCATTTGCCATAGAGTGATCAGAGTCTGCCAGCTGGGGCAAGGGACCGAGAGGTAGTCAGTGCACCTCATAGTGACCGGTTGAGCAGTCGTTTTGGTCATTCTGCCATTAAGGTCTATTTGCATATTACCCTTTTATTATATAGGATAGAGGCCTAATGCATGGATGGGGGGAGGCCAGCCTTCCCTGATGAGGGCCCCAGATTGGTGTGGGGGTCCCCGCTGGGGGACAGGGCCAGCCGGGGCGAGGGCCATGGAAGGTTTGCAGGCCGGCCATGCCCCCAATTAGGGTGGGGATCCCCTCCTGGGGGGCGGGGCCGGCCAGGCGAGAGGCTGTGGTTGTTCTGGTCTCTGGTTGTTCTGGTCATTCTGCTATTTTGGTCTCTGTGCTTTTATTATATAGGATTCCTTCTGCCTAAAATGTTTTATTTTTATCTCATTGACTTAATGAATCTCTTCTCATCCTCCCAGATCTAAATCAAAAGTCATGACCACTCTGTAGTCTTGCCCAACCATTCCAGTTAAGTCATCCCCTCCTGTGTCAAACCACACTGCCTTGTACATAAAAGAGAATGGAAGCTCAATGAGGACAGAGACTGTCTTCTTCACTCACTTTAATTCTCTGGCATCTAGCACAGTGCTTTGCCTAGAAGGGAAAGAGTAGGTTCTTACTTTGAGTTCCCAGTGGTAGTCCATAAATATGTGTTTGAATTAATTAAAAATACCTTTCTCATAGCAGTTAAAATATTACACTAAAATTATTTTGCAGGCCCATCTCTTATACTATACTGAAAACTCCTAGGGTAGAACCACATTTTATTATTGTCATATCCATTGTTTCTAATGCAGTGTTTGATTCATAGCAGGCATGTATTAAATGTTTAATAAAAGAATGAATACCTGAAATTCACACAATAGAAAGCCATTTCTTGGAATAAGACTTTGTTTTCCTAAAAATTTCCTTTTGAAATGCAAATATGCCTGAGGATGAGGATAGAAGCCACTTTGAAAAGACCTTAGTAGAGATTGATTTGCCCGATTGATTGCCAAGACAACAGGTGCCAGCAGGTGGGCACTTAGGACAGAACATCATGCAGTACAACAGGTCCATAACAAGGGACACAGTAGAGGTCCCTGAGCTGTCTAAGTATTGCCTAAAGGAACTTAATGTCTTGAAGAAGAAAGGCTGGTGTGCTTGTAAATGTCTCTATGTATAAGGTACTTGAAAGTGGAGAGTGAAGCAGATGGTCAAACAAATTGGTTGCTCATTGGATGAGAAAAAGGTTAGCCTGGGAAATTCACAGATGGAAAAATTTTCCTAAGATTTTAGCATTCTGAGCACACAACTCATACATGGAAACACATAGACAGCATACACTGAAGGACAGATATCAAGTGGATATCTGAATGGAGAGTAAAGTATCTCCATTTTCTGTAGCACTGGCTCTGGATAGGTCTTTGTGCCACTTTTGGCTCTGCATATGGTGAGCACTCAGGCCTGGAATTGCTGGCAGGGGCCCCAGACACTGCTTGAACTCAACAAGGCCATTGACACAGTCCCTACTCCCTAGAAAGAGCATATCAAGAAAGCCCACCTTGACATTTACATTCCTTAGTGAGCACCTGGAGCTCGCTAGCTAGGGGAAGGAAATGGATGGAAAAACTAAGGTTTCAGCCTGTTCAAGAATTAGATTTATCTGATTATATATAGTTGCGTGCAGAGTTAAAATCACTTAATGGGTCTATTTTCAAAGCTTCTCTTCATCGATTTTCAAGAAAAGTACCTTTCTAAGGCTCTTTGTAAGATTTAGCTTATTTATGCCTCAAGCAAGCTGGAGTATATAGTTCCTAAGGAAGAGAAAAAATAACCAAATAATTTACAGAGGCCTAAACAGATAAGCCAGGGAGTGAGGATTCAAGAAGTTGAAGTTGTTGTATCCAGAAATTTGGGATTTCATTACCTTTAAGGCCACAGGGAACCAAGTACTCTAGAAAACAGAATCAGTCCTGCACCTCAGTGAAATCAGCAAGAGTTAAATGCCTTACTGGTTTAATCTGAGGTACAAAAAGCTCTTCCTTACTTTTCTTTCCCTTACTCTAGAGCAGGGGTGGGCAAACTTTTTGACTCGAGGGCCACAATGGGTTCTTAAACTGGACGGGAGGGCCGGAACAAAAGCATGGATGGAGTGTTTGTGTGAACTAATATAAATTAAAAGTAAACATCATTACATAAAAGGATACTGTCTTTTTTTTTTTTTTTTTTTTTTTTTAGTTTTATTCATTTCAAACGGTCCGGATCCGGCCCGCGGGCCATAGTTTGCCCACGGCTACTCTAGATAGAGCTTTCAATTCCCATCATTATATTAATTTTTCCCCTTTTGGATAAGGTGCTCAAGTAAAATGGAAAAACCCCTAGGAGCATGAAGACATTAACTTCTTATTAGATTTAACTACCTTAGCACCAATTCATTTATGGCTACCAGGGGAACACCCCTGGAAGAAGAGAGTAGGGAATCAGGTGTTGGAAGAAAAGTAAAGGTTAGAGCAGAGCCTGGCCAGGCTTTGGAACACAGCAGTCCTGGTTAAACAGGAAATGGTGCAGGACCCCTGAGTATCTTGTGAGAAGAGAGCAGTGAAGCAACCTAGAAGAAACACAGGGAAATAACAAGTACCATGAATAGTTCCCTGATGTCACAATTTTCTAAGATTGACTCTGAGGGAAACATTAAAAGGTGAGCTTGGCTCCTTCTTCTCACTCCAGTACTTCTGAAAATACTCTTTTATTTATGTTTATAATGGCATTGGGAGGCACTGCCAATCTCCAGAAATAGGAAATCCATCCATCATCAAAAATAGGATTGGGAGGACACTTTGTGCTTCTCCTTGAATAAAACTGAGATGTCACAACTCAAAAAAGCTGTACTGTTATCAATAGTCAGGAGCCCAGGTAAGCAAATTGACACAGCTCTGAACTCCATCCAGTACATACCTTAGTCTAACCAAGATCTAACGGGAAGTGTAGCTAGCTCTGGTCAATCATGCTCATTTCCTTCCTCTTGGGACAGTAACTGCTTACCCCAAATTAAGTTTCAGTTTGAGCCTTGTACTTGTGTCCTTCATCCTCATTACTTACCGTCATTCTTGCTCACAGAATAAAACCATCAAACCTAGCCTGGCTGGTGTGGCTCAGTGGTTGAGCATCGACCTATGTACCAGGAGGTGATGGTTCAATTCCCAGTCAGGGCACATGCCTGGGTTGCGGGCTCATTCCTCAGTGTGGGGAGTGCAGGAGATAGCCAATCAATGATTCTCTCTCATCACTGATATTTCTGTCTCTCGCTCTCCCTTACTCTGAAATCAATAAAAATATATTTAAAAAAATAAAACCATCAAACCTAATTTTGCTTACTTTTTTGCCAGCTCTCTCCTACTCAGTTCAACCCTTTTTGTGTCATATTCCTCTGCGTTCTGAGGCCCCTCTGGTCTTTTCACTCTGCCCTCTGGAGTCTAGTTCTATTGTCAATAGCATTTCTTACATTTTTGTCTCCACCCACCCAACCCCCCCGCCCAGTATTCCCTCTTGCCCTGTGATTTACCTGCTGCTTACTGCTTTCTTCATGACTATTCCAAGAGAATGCCCCTCATCTTCTCCCTCTCAGGGCCAAGAGAGAATTCTGCCTTTACCTCACTCATCTCAGCTATTTGCCCTCCACTGTCCCATCACCTTCCTTCAGTTACTACTCCCCCTTTGAAGCTCACACCGTAGTCCAGGTACACCTTCAACTTCTCATCCTTCACAGTGGCATCACTCACCCCAGATTCCACTCTCACATTGTGTTTGTAATTTTCTTCCATACAGGCTCCTGTCCAGGATGACATTAGTTTCTATATGCAGAAGCCATATGACACCTTGACATAGCAATGCCTTAGTTCATTCTACTCTGAAAACATCTATTTTGACAATTTTTTTATTAAAGTATATTTTTATTTTATTTTTTAATATATTTTTATTGATTTCAGAGAGGAATGGAGAAGAGAGCGATAGAAACATCAATAATGAAAGAGAATCATTGATGGGCTGCCTCCTGCATGTGCCCTACTGGGGATGGAGTCTGCAACCCTGGTATGTGCCCTGATGGGGAATTGAACAGTGACCTCCTGGTTCATAGGTCAAAGCTCAACCACTGAGCAACAACAGCTGGGCTTGACTATTTTCAAACCCCACTGTCTTTTGACCAAAATTTGTGACAGCCTCAAAATTTGGAATTCAAACTAAGAACCTCCCCCTTCTAGGCACAATCTACTTTGCTCCCTTATTCAAACTAAATCAGTCTTTTTTTAAAATATATTTTTTGATTTTTTACAGAGAGGAAGAGAGAGGGATAGAGAGTTAGAAACATCGATGAGAAAGAAACATCGATCAGCTGCCTCCTGCACACTCTCCACTGGGGATGTGCCCACAACCAAGGCACATGCCCTTGACCGGAATCGAACCTGGGACCCTTGAGTCTGCAGGCTGATGCTCTATCCACTGAGCCAAACTGGTTAGGGCCAAACTAAATCATTCTTTAACCTCATCATGACTTCCACTCTCAACTTCTCTCCATTTTCCCAGTCTGAAAGTGCCCTCCTGCTTTCACTCTCCTCCCTTGCCAACTTGATCCCCTTAAGCCCTGTAATGCAAATCAAAGAAACACCATAAGACAAATCCATGTTAACTTTCCTCAGCTGCTGGTATTTTTATTTTATTTTTTATTTGCTGCATATCCCATCCCTCCCAGCCTATGTCCCACTCTTCTCAAGCCCTCAGTTTCACCTGTTCTTCAAACTTGAAAACAAAATAATATTTTTTAAACTTTATTTGGAGACTGCATTCATCTCAGTTAATTCTCCATTCTTGTTACTGACAAAAATGGATAGATTTTGTTTTTTACACCTTTTCACCACACACTCCCTTAACTCTTACCACCATACTGAAATTGGTGTAAAGTATGGCATGGTGAATATAGTCAATAATATTGTAATAACCATGTATGATGTCAGATGGGTACTTGACTAATTGGGGTGATCACATCATAAGCTATATAAATGTCTATTCATCATGTTGTACACCTAAAACTAACATAATATTGTATATCCACTATAATTTAAAAAATTTAAGAAACCAGTGTAAGGGTCCTTGTGTAAATCACAGGATTATTATATGACAGCCTCTCCTTCATAAGCTAGTTGTGAGGATGACATGACAAAAACTATGTACACAGTTTGTCAACAGTGCCTGGCTCAACTATTACTTTTAGCATTATCAACCTTATTCTCATTAACAAAGCTTAAGTCCAAAATTTTAGCCTATAGTTAGAGACCCAAACCAGAAACAAAGGCAAGGAGCAGTTGTGGGGTTCTCAGGACACAACATCCTAAGTCAGAATATATTGGATATCCTTTATCCTGTTTTGTTCTCTGCACCCCCACCTCCATTTCTCTCTCCAGGAAGTTATTATCTTGTCCCCATGAATGACTACATGAGTTTGCCCTCTACCATGGAACTACAGAGTTCAACTGACTTAATAAGGTTCTTCATTACTTGTATACTCCTTTCCTCTTCAGACTCATCTGCCATCACTCTCATTCCTACATTTTATCCTCTGGGTACACTGAATTGCTCAAAGCCTACACATACTCTCTCATGTCTCTGCTTTAGCTCAAGCTGTTCTATCTGCTTAAGAAGTTCTCACTCATTCAACAAATAATTAATCATGTCCACCAGCACTGTTTCAGGTACTGGGGATACAGCAGTGAAGACAACAGGCAGAATTCACCTAACCTCATGGCACTTATATTTAGCAGAGGGGAGACTGATAATAAGTATGTAAATAAAAACAAATAACACAGTTAGAGATTGTGATAAGTGCTATGAAAAATGGAGAAAAAGTACTGAGATAGAGAACAGGGTGTTATTTTCTTTTTAAAAAAATATATTTTGATTGATTTCAGAGAGGAAGGGAGAAAGAGAGAGATAGGAACATCAATGAGAGAGAATCATTGATCAGTTGCCTCCTGCATGCCCCCTACTGGGGATTGAGCTCACAACCGGGGCATGTGCCCTGACCAGGAATCAAACCATGACCTCCTGGTTCATAGGTCGATGATCAACCACTGAGCAATGCTGGATGGGCAACAGGTCTTATTTTCAACAGGGTAGAAAGGAAAGGCCTCTCTGAAAGGTGTCCTGTAAATGATTATTAGTATTATTATTCTACTCAACCTTCAGGTTTCTGTCTCAGTCTTCACTTCTCCAGGAAGCCTGCTCTCAGTCACCAGATCAAGATAAATACTTCCCTTCTGGACTCTCACAGTGCCCAGTGTATGCTACACAGAGTCCCTGACATATAACAGAAACCTAGTAGAAATAGGGGTTCTTAGCCAGAGGACTATGGACATTCAGGGGATCCACAGAAAGACTAAATTGCACTCAAAAGTCAGGATATACATGTGCATTCATGTATTTTTCTAGAGCAAGTGTTCATAGGTTTTATCATATTCTGAAACAGTAAATGACCTTATCAAAGTCTAAGACCTCCTGCTAAGTTGATTATCAATGAACCATCAAATTTCACTGCCTCCTTGTGAGCACTGCATTAGCTCTCCTTGGATGAGTTCTATCCCAGAGGTATGTGTGACTTAATGCTGAATTAGTAACCACACTAAATCATTTCTTTAATGTATTTAATGTCCCTGTATTGAGTGATGAAACTATACCAGGCACTATGTTAAGCACAGTGGGAGCTAAAGAGATGAGGTCCAAATATAGAGCATAGGAAAGGCCTTGTAACATTTCCTCACATATATCTATTCCCTTCTATTTGGTCACAAATTCCTGTAAAGATAGAACCCCTTGCTGTGCTTTCCTCTATATCTCCCTTTAGCTCTTAATGTGAACTCATATAGATGGTACACTATAACATACTATTTAGTTCTTGGTCATTGTTGTCAATATACAATACAGTTAGCTGAGTTCTATCATAGCTAGTTAACAATGAGTCTGTGTGTACTTTCAGAAACGTGATACATTTAATCTATGAAAGATAACAGCTCAGAAAATACAAATCCTATTGGATTAATGGTGTGGCCCCCTCCTGAAGTAGAATGGTACATGGCATTCATATTGTGTTCCAGGAAAATAAGTGAGGTTCCTGGGAATGAACTGAAATAGCCATAAAAATATTTTTAGGGCTAAATATGTTCCCACTAGAGTTCACAACACAGTAAAAGGGCATAATTCAGAAAACAGCAGGATTATTTATTTTTTTTTATGTTTTTATTTTTTATTTATTTTTTTGTTTCCTTTGTCTATGTTTTTTTTTTATTGCTTAAAGTATTACAAAGGGTATTACATATGTATCCATTTTATCCCCCCGCCCTAGACAGTCCCCTAGCCTCCCCTATCACCCAGTGTCTTATGTCCATTGGTTATGCTTATATGCATGCATACAAGTCCTTTAGTTGATCTCTTACCCCCCTACCTCCTGCCCCCCAACCCTCCCCGGCCTTCCCGCTGCAGTTTGACAATCTGTTTGAGGCAGCTCTGCCTCTGTATCTATTATTGTTCAAAAGTTTAGAATGGTCTCTATTGTCCATGAATGAGTGAGATCATGTGGTATTTTTCCTTCATTGACTGGCTTATTTCACTTAGCATAATGCTCTCCAGTTCCATCCATGATGTTGCAAATGGTAAGAGTTCCTTCCTCTTTACAGCAGCATAGTATTCCATCGTGTAGATGTACCACAGTTTTCTAATCCATTCATCTACTGATGGGCACTTAGGCTGTTTCCAGATCTTAGCTATGGTGAATTGTGCTGCTATGAACATAGGGGTGCATATATCCTTTCTGATTGGTGTTTCTGGTTTCTTGGGATATATTCCTAGAAGTGGGATCACAGGGTCAAATGGGAGTTCCATTTTCAGTTTTTTGAGGAAACTCCATACTGTCTTCCATAGTGGCTGCACCAGTCTGCATTCCCACCAGCAGTGCACAAGTGTTCCTTTTTCTCCACATCCTCTCCAGCACTTGTCGTTTGTTGATTTGTTGATGATAGCCAGTCTGACAGGTGTGAGATGGTACCTCATTGCTGTTTTGATTTCAGCAGGATTATTTAAATGAACATGGTTTTCTAGGGGAGAACTCAACATCCAGAAAAAGGCAGGAAGGGTGAGAGATGGTAAGAGGAAAAGGGGGGAGAGGAAAATGTGTTGCAGGTAACCACTAAATATCATTTTGGTCCTTTGTTAAATTGGAAAATAGTTTCATTACAGTCAGTTGAAACTATCTCTGAAGTAATAATTCTAAACTCCCTCCCACTCTCCACCTAATTCCTATTTAACACTGCTCTGGGTCATACCTGGCCTAGCTTTAAAAAAATAACAAATTGCATTCCTTTAGACATGAGTAGTCTTCCTTAGAATAATAATTGAAACATGTCTCAAAATATTTTCCTTTTTATTTCAGACCCTACTAAAACATTATTTTTATGCTCTCTGTTTTATTAAAAGGCTGGTTGGAGAAATCCAGGAAAAGGGTTATTTAGAGTCACCTTTTATAGAAGTTTTGCAAAATTAGATTATTTAGGAATAAAATTAATCTGAATTTGTGCAAAGTCTTCCTTTTAGACAAAGATTAAAGAAAACTAATTCTATCAAGTATTACACACAAATGTAAACTAAATGCTAATAAACTGCTTTAATAAAAAGACTCATTTAAACAAGCTTTAATTAAGAGATATGACTCATTTGCAATTACAATATTATTTGTAGGTAGGTAGGTATAAAAAAATTATTTGAGAACTCTTTTTAAAAAAAGAGTTCAATTTCTCTTTTTAAAAGAAAGTTCTGTAGCCTTGCTTTATTGTGTATATGTACATGTGAAGATAAATCAAATCCCAGTTTTTTCCAAATGATCATAAATTCTTATTTTTAGAGGTGGGCTTATAAAAATTAACACTATAGCCCAGCCAGTGTTGCTTGATGGTTGAGTATTGACCCATGAACCAGGAGGTAAAGGTGTGATTGAAGGTCAGGGCACTGCCAGGGTTGTGGCTCGGTGGGAGGCAGCCAACCAATGATTCTCTCTCATCATTGATGTTTCTATGTCTTTATCCCTCTTCCTTCCTCTCTCTGAAATCAATAAAAACTAACTAATTAACTAGCTAATGAAAATAAAATTTAAAAAAAAATGAACACTATGGTGTACACCTGAAAAGGAATATGGAATCTTAAATGTTCAAGGAAGTCATAAGCATCTGTGGAAAACCAAACTTCATATAGATGGCAACATCTCACACCAGGTTATACAAGTAGCTTTCCAACTGTAAGATCCACATACAGGGGATGGGTGTGGCAAATGTTCCAAACAAACAAATGTCTCACTGTATATCCACATAAATTTCTGCAATTCATCTCAAATCTAGAACAAACTATCACATCTCTAGACATTTTAATTCTTTAAACATATAAACCATAGTTACTTTAAAGTCTGTATTTGATATATCTATTATTGAGGGCACTTGTGGGTCTTTAATATTTGTGGTTTATCTTATTTTTTGATCATGTAGTCTTAACTCTTTCTATGACTGATTATTTTTGACTGAACATCCAAGACATCATATGTAAAAAAATATAAAACTAATTTGAAGCTTTAAATGATATTATCTTCCTACAGAGATGTTTTATTTTTGCTTTTGGCAGGTACTAATCATCTAAGAGTACTAACAACCCTAGATCATTTTAATCCAATCAGGTATTAAAAGAACTAGATGTTGGGCTTCAGTCTCCATAAGTAGTAGCCTATTTTTGGTTTGCTCTTACACCTAGAATTTTGCCTTTCAGGGTCTCAACCAAAAACTGGGGTCCTTACCAGAAACCTTCCTCTGTGATGGGCTCTGACCTTCAATTTTGCACCCCCACCGCCACCTCTAGAGTTTTAAACTCAGTTCAACCTAGCCTCTCAGCTGAACTCCTAGAATCAAGAAATATATATGACACTGAAGAAAGAAATTGAAGAAGGAACAAAGAAGTGGAAGCATATACCGTGTTCAGGGATAGGAAGAATGAACAATAATCAAATGTCCATACTACCCAAAGCAATCTATACATTCAACGCAATTCCTATCAAGATACCAATGGTGTACTTCACAGAACTAGAACAAATATTCCAATAATTTATATAAAATCACAGAAGATCCTGAGCAGTCACAGCAATCTTGAGAAAGAACAAAGTTGGAGGAATCATGCTACCTGATATTAAATTATACTACAAGGACATAGTAATCAAAACAATATGGTACTGGCATAAAAACAGGCATATAGACCAATAGAAAAGAATAGAGAGCCCATGCATTTACAGTCAATTAATATTTTACAAAGGAGGCAAAAACATACAATGGGGTAAATACAGCCTATTCAATAAATGGTGTTGGGAAAATTGGACAGATACATATAAAAATGAAATTAGACTACTTTCTTACACCATATACAAGAACAAACTCAAAAATTATTAAAGATTTAACGTAAGACTTAAAACCATAAAAATCCTAGAAGAAAACATAAGCAGTAAAATACTGGATTTTTTTTCAAGGCAAAGCCAGCTTTTATTAAGTTTAAAAAACGGAAAAAGTCTTTGCTGAATACCATGTTTATTACTCTGGCTTCCTATGAAGGGGTCCCTTTTAGATCTACCTACCTCCCAGTAGGAAATAAGGAAGAGAAGCAATCTCCCTCACCTGGGAAGTAGCAGCAAGGAGGTAAGACTGATCCACCAAACAGATGGGGTAGGTGGCTCAATGTCAAAGTGGGCAGTGAACTTATATCCCCTCAAGAGAGAACTCAGGTAAGCTTTGAGAAGTAGTATTTTAAGGACCAAATTGCTACTAACTTTTAGAACTTTTAATTTTTCATTTTGAAATAATTTAAGATTTAAAAAAAGTTTCAAAAACAGTACAAAGATTTCTCATAAACCCATCAACCAGATTCCCCTGTTTTAATGTATTCTATAACCACAGTGCATTAAAACCAGAAATTAACAGAGGGAGTTAATATTATTAGATGATAATGCTGTTATTTAATCTAAACAGGTCTAATTCAAATGTCCCTAACTGTCCCATTAATGTCCACTAATATTTTAATGAAAGCAATTCAAGAGCTGAGAACAGCATGTAGAAATTATGACCATTAATATTATGACCATTTCTTAAAATGTAATGCCTGAGTTGCAAATATAAACAGCAAATATATTCTGTTGGCAAAGAAAAAGCCACAGTGCTATAACTAAGGTGATGTGAACAAGAAAATACCTCAGTCCTTAGATTCTAAAAACATATTTGTTCCTTTTGCACTTTATTTCTGCATCATAAGATGCAGATCAATGTGTAAATTTCATTTGGTGTTAAGCTATTAAACTGGCAGTAAAGTCAGCATAAATCTTATAACCTATGGACTTGTAAAAATTAGAAAGTAGAGAAGGAATTGTTATTCAAGGTCTCAAGAAATACAATAGAAAGATTCATTAATATTCTTTCTTATAAAATTAGTAGAGAAAAAAATTCAATACTCAAAAATTTAAGATTTTAAAAAAGCGGTTTTCAGTAATTGCTATATGAATAAGATTATTAATAATGGCATATTAATGGGCTCTAATAAATGGATTATTCCTTTTTTACCAACTTCACCTGATATTTGGAACAAATGAAGGGCTTTGTGATATGACTTGCTGAAAAATCTAAGGTACAAGTCCTTGGGTAGCCAGGCAGACCTGGGCTAAAACGCCAGTCTCCAAATAATTGAAAAGCTTCCCATCAGTGCAGGATGCCTTTACTAAATGTGGTTTCACCATGGTTACTACAGATGTATAGCGCTCCACTACAGGTGGAAATCCAATTTCTAATTGTGTTCTGAAGTATCCGGATCTCTTGGATATTATATTGGATTTTTTGCACCACGGAACAAAATGTTTGTAATCTTCCATTCCTGCTACTACATCATACGTTTCCTGCATAGAGTATCCTATAATTCTCCTCTCTGAATACTCCTTTCTTTTGTTTATTAACGGTGCAGCAATTTTGAAGAAAGTTCTTGCATATATCTCCTTGGGCAAAACTGAGGTATGTAGTGGAAGAGTTCTGCTCATCAGTATACCACAGAAAGCTAAGTATCTGACGTTCCGTGTAGGCCACTGTGCCGAAACTGGGGGTCCAGCTGCTACCGGCGACTTTGGATGACATCCCGAGCCCGAGACCACCTTTCTCAGGACCCTCTGACCGGTTCGAGCTGCCATGATCGTCCAATACTGGATTTCTTATAGCAATATTTTTTTCTGATATATTGCTTTGGGCAAAAGAAAAAATAATCAAATGGGACTATATAAAACTAAAAAGTTTTTGCACAGCAAGGGAAACCATCAAAAAAATGAAAAGAAAACTCACTGAACGGGATAACATATTCACCAATGATACATCTGATAAGGAATTAATATTCAAATTTTATAAGGAACTTTTATAAAACTCAACACCGAAATCAACAACAATGCAATTTTTAAAATGGGCAAAGAACCTGAATAGACAGGTGTCCAAAGAGGACAAAAAGGACCTACAGATGGCCAATAGACATATGAAACAATGCTCATCATCACTAATTATCAGAGAAATGCAAATTAAAACTACAATGAGATATCACCTCACACTTGTCAGAATGGCTATCATCAATATATCAACAAACAAGAAGTGAGGATGTGGAGAAAGGAGAACCCTTGTGCACTGTTAGTGGGAAGGCAGACTGGTACAGCCACTGTGGAAAGTGGTTACCTCAAAAAATTAAAAATGAATAAAAGTATGATATTTATATGTAAAAAATAAAAATGGAATTGCCTTATGACCCAGCAATTCCACTTCTGGGAATATATATCCAAAGAAACCCAAAACACAAATTCAAAAGAATATATGAACCTCTATGTTCATTGCAGCATTTACAACAGTCAAGATTTGGAAGCAGCCCAAGTGTCCATCAGTAGATGAGGGGATAAAAAGGCTGTGCTAGCCCTAGCTGGTTTGGCTCAGTGGATAGAGTGTAGGCCTGTGGACTAAAGCGTCCCTGGTTTGATTCTGGTAAAGTGCACATGCCCAGGTTGCGGGCTTGGTCCCCAGTAGGGGGCATGCAGGAGGCAGCCAATCAATGAGTCTCTCACCATTGATGCTTCTATCTCTTTCCCCCTCTCCCTTCTTCTCTGAAATCAATACAAATATGCTATAAAAAAAACACACTGTGATATATTTACACAATGGAATACTACTTGGCCATAAAAAAGGAAATTTTACCCTTTGTAACAGCATGGATGGACCTGGAGAAGATTATGTTCAGTGAAATAAACCAGTCAGCCCTAACTGGTTTGGCTCAGTGGATAGAGCATCAGCCTGCAGACTCAAGGGTCCCGGGTTCGATTCCAGTCAAGGGCATGTACCTTGGTTGCAGGCACATCCCCAGTAGGGGGTGTACAGGAGGCAGCTGATCGATGTTTCTCTCATCGATGTTTCTAACTGTCTATCCCTCTCCCTTCCTCTCTGTAAAAGAATCAATAAAATATATTTTTTTAAAAGAAAGAAACCAGTCAAAGACATTTACAATATGATTTCATTCACATGAGGAATCTAATGAACTAACAAGCAAAATAGAGAGACTCATAGAGAGCAGAATGACAGCTGCCAGGGTTGTGGGTTGTGGGTTGGGTGGTGGGGAGGAGGGATTGAACATAAAAGAAAAAATAGAAAAATAACTCATAGACACAGACAACACTGTATTAATTGCTGAGGGAAGGGACTTGGCGGGGAGGGGGGACAGGTGGAGGAGGATATAGTGGGGTTAAATGGTGATAGAAGGAGATTTGACTTAGGGTGGTAAACACACCATACAATATAAAGATTATGTATTGTAGAATTGTATACCTAAAACATGTATGTTTTATTAACCATGTCACCCCAGTAAATTCAATAAAAATAACCAAAAACAATTGAAAGATGTTGAGAGGAAATGTGGCATGGAATGTTGGGTTCACCTCTCTGGGCTTCTCTCCTCTCTTCATCTTGATCTATTAATTCTTCCCTGCCAGTTTGTTCTCTAGTGTCTTAAAATGGATTTATTTATATTTTGAACATCTTTTTTGTTGTTCTCAGTTAAAGAGTTGATCCAAACCAGAAGGACTGACTTATTCATTAGGCACAGTAGACACTGTGCCTAAGGCCCACAGTAGTTTTAGGGGCCCACAAAAATATGTTAATTTTAAAAATAAGTCAAAATAAAAATTTAGGTTGAATAAGGTGTTTTAAAATGTAATTTTAATATGCCCATCATTATACCTATGTAGTCATAAAACACAATATTTAATACACTTTATAGAGGAACAAATTCATGAAGGGAAAAGTGCCTAGAGCTCACAAAAGTCATAAGGTGGCCCTAAAAACAAGCAGTCTGTCGTTACTGAAAGCAACATTTCTCTAGGGGCACTTTATTTTTTTGTTTGTTTATTTATTAATTTATTTTGGAGGTACTTTAAAGGCATTAAGACTACTGTAATCATGTCCAAACAACATTTTATACTTTGCAAAGCACTTTCTTACCCACCATCTTGTTTGAGACTTCTAAGAATCTGGTGAGATAGGTAGGGCAGGTATTAGTTTACTATTTTGACACGTGAGGGAAGTGAGACCCAGAGAATTTAAGTGACTTGCCCAAGGTGCCACAACAAGTCCGTAATAGACTCAGGATTAGATACTACATCTGAATCTAAACAGTGTTCCAGAAACGCATTGTGCAATATAATCATAGAACCCAATATCACATGACAACCTATTTTCAAAAAAGCTGAGAAAATACTTGCTTTACATCAATGAGCATCTAGGAGCCATAAAATCTGAGTTTTAACCCTGGCTCAGCACTAACTTATTGTGTGACCTTGAAAAAGTCACTCTGGATCCTGGCCCTCCTCTCTAAAATGAAGTACTTGGAGAGCTCAGTCTGAAATCCCCCACCAGCTCCATTTATTTATTTTTAATTGTGTAATGTATCTTTTTTTATTATTGAGTTATAAGAGTCCTTTATACATTCAGTGAACCTAACAAGCCAAAACACTCATCCTGAAATTTTTAAAGAATACTTGGAATAAAAAGAACAATTGTAATTCTCTTCATTAACATAAATAGCCTGCCACATAACAGCCAAGAGTACTCAGTCTTCCTTGAAGTAACAAACTAAAGCATATAGAGGAAAAGAGCCCCAGTAATGAAACAAGATCATGTCAGATAAATGCCATTTCTCCTATTATCTGCAGGGTTTCAGAGACAAATCAATAAGTGTGGAGCCAGGTCTCTGTCCACATTGCCACTGCCTTTATTAATATTGCTTTTTTTCTATTCCATTAATATCGCAAATACCAGCAAACAATTTATGTTTAAACTTTCCCCACTCCTTTGTAGTAAGGCATGGCAGTTTAAAAGCAGAAAGAGCTATATTTGTCTGAGTCCCATATACTTGAATTCTAGAATAATCCTCCACATCAAAGCCATTTCCCAGCTAGATCACTGAGTTACTTACATCACATTTTGATCTAAGGAGAACACAGAGCATACAAGTGGCAAGAACATTCAGGGGACTGGGCTTTAATTGCTGCTACTTAAGGAAATAGTTACATTCAATTCTCCTGGGGCCTGTGTATTATCTACGGTAACACTCCTTTGAGAGGACACCAGGGCTTAGGGCAGCGATGGCGAACCTATGACACGCGAACTCATTTTTTTGGTTGATTTTTCTTTGTTAAATGGCATTTAAATATATAAAATAAATATCAAAAATATAAGTCTTTGTTTTACTATGGTTGCAAATATCAAAAATTTTCTATATGTGACACGGCACCAGAGTTAAGTTAGGGTTTTTCAAAATGAGGACACGCCGAGCTCAAAAGGTTCGCCATCACTGGCTTAGGGCCTACCTTACCACAGACATTCATTACATAAATCTGGTAAACCCCTTCCCTCTCTGGGCTTTTGTCTCCCGCTTGTACAAGGAGGAAGTTATATTAATGATTTTTAAGAGTCCTCTTAATTCTAAACATTTATGATTCTGTTCTCAATCGGTTTTGTAATGTATGGGCTCCTACAGTCTTTCCCAGCTTTCATGTACCAGGATCACTTATATTCCCTGTGTCATGACTTCACTCAGTGTGCTATATGACACTAGGATGCTAACACAGACTGCCTGACATTTTGCCAGTTGCACTGCCCACATGGGTGGCTATAAAGATTTTAAGATCATGATCTACTGACAAGTCAAGATCCCTGGGGGAACTGGGTTGAGAGTGGAGGAAGGAAAGAGAAACATCAAGATGTAGGGCTTCACCTTAAGCAACATGCAAGACACATGTTTTCCATTAACACCATCAAAGCCTTGCTTTGTGACAGGCAGAATGCTACTGGAGGACCTAACGGCCCCTTTTCCAAGAACACGTTTTCTTTCCATGCTTATGGCCTTTTTTCTTCTGTAAGACTCATACAGTAGGGGTTGTCCACTGCCCTGGCAGGAAACGGCTCCCATTTTCCAAAATGGAGATGCCCAAGGTCATATACGTAAGAATTAAGTAGCACCTGCAACTAATAATGTGGCTGCAATGCTGAGGCACACTGCTATGAAAGTGCAGGGGAAGAGGAGGGGAGCAGGGAAGGAAAAGCTAGAAGGATGAGGGGGAGAGAGAGGAGGGCAGAGAGCAGAAGGGAAGAAGGGAAAGGAAAATAGCATAAAGAAATGTGAAAACAAACAACTGGTTTTCTATTAATAAAATAAAGGATATATTAAATGCCATTTTCTGAACCAGAAAATTCATTGTGAGACATATTAAAAAAGTGTTTAAGCCCAGCCAGTGCAGCTCAGTGATTGAATGTCCACCCACGAACCAGGTCAGGGTTCAATTCCTGGTCAGGGCACATGCCTAGGTTGTGGGCTCAATCCCCTAGTAGGGGGCATGCAACCGATCAATGATTCCCTCTCATCACTGATGTTTCTATTTCTCTCTCCCTCTTCCTTCCTCTCCGAAGTCAATAAAAATATATACATATTTTTTAAAGCGTCTA
Organism: Myotis daubentonii; assembly: GCF_963259705.1. NCBI lineage: Eukaryota > Metazoa > Chordata > Mammalia > Chiroptera > Vespertilionidae > Myotis > Myotis daubentonii. The sequence goes on along the minus strand of NC_081861.1, from coordinate 32,063,490 downwards.
CGACTTAGACAGGAAAATAACTCACTAATTTCTGGCACACAGCACTAAACCATGTTTATCCTCATTTCAGGTTTTCAGCTGACTGCTACTGTCACTTTAGGCACTGACTATTCTGAGGATTGGTGGCAGGCCTCTCATGCTTCATGCAACTTGTACATGTATTGCAAAATTGCTCAACAGATAGTATATATCTTAAATATGGTAAGGGGTTGCTTTCATTTTCTTTCAAGGTCTCTTTCTGCTTAAATGGCATGGAGCCAATATTATATAGGTTCACACGTGGAACCCTGAGTTAATTGGCTCCACACTTCCAAATTTCCCAGTGCTGTGTCAATACCCCTTATATCCTTATGCCTTGGGCAGCTATTCTGGCCCTCAAACCAATTCTGCTTCCAGAGAATTTCAAGCACAATACGTCCACCGCATGATACTTTTCCAAATGAGCAGTTTGGTCTAGTTAAAAGATCATGTGCTTTGGACAGAAACAGACTTGAATTTGAATCCAGGCTCTGCAACACTTTATCTGTGTAGCATTGGACAAAACAGGGGTGATGGTTCATACCACACAAGATTCTTACAACCATTCAATGAAATAATGAATGTGAAGTCCTTAGTGCAGAGTAGGTGTTCAAGCAATGCTAGTTGTATGATAACAGTTACAACACTAATGATAATAATAACTGAGTTGATGGTATTATAATTCTTATTGCTATCCTACCACCAGCCTAGTTCAGTTTGTTCCTATACCGACAGTGAGGTCAGCCCCAAAGCCTCTGCCTTACCAAGTGGGTACTGCTGGTTCCCAGATACCCTCCTGTCCTGCCTGTCCTATCCTACTATCCACTATGTGTTTGAAGCTCTTGTTCTGACAAATTAGCAAGCTATACGGCAGAACTCACCAACAGGAACAAGGGGCTAATGGCCCTAGCAGCTGCAGCACCTAACCCCAGGGAGAAAAGAAAAATGAGGGCGCCAAATATATAAATGGCCCCTGTCTGGACAACTCATGAGAATTATCAATTAAGAACTGAGAATGCTTTGTGTGCTCATGTCTTCTTGGTGATGGGAATGATGGTTGCAATGTAGCATATCACCCTTAATCGCTTCAGCCCATCAATTACCTACAAGAGAGGGGAGGGAGCATGGCCCACTGCCAGGGAAGGTCTGTAATTGATGGTCACTTGGTCACCTGAACAGCATGGATCAGGTCTTACATTAAGCATGAACAATTAAAAAGATAGTTCCACTGAAAGCGGGCAGGTGGTACACCAAGTTGGACTCTCTCACACATTTCAGAACTTGACCCTAGCCCTACAATATGGTAAGGCATTATTTGATATACTCATAGGCAAAGCCACATTCACTTTGGAGGGGCTGGTTAGCCATTTTTAGGCCTTAGGTTTAAAGGCTCATGTCCTTTAGAAGACCTTGGTCCCTAACTCTAAGTTGGATTAATAAAGAATACAAAAGGCCTCCTATATTTAGAACATTTTTTTGCTGTTAAGTGAGTTTGTGGCCACATTAAAACACACACACACACACACACACACACACACACACACACACACACACAAAACGTGGTTTATAGACTTCAGATTTTGGAATTGTGGATATGTATTAAATAAATAAATGAGTGGAAAAAAAACATCTTTAGCCTCAGCACCCCTGTCAGAGAGTAGGGATATGTTATTAACAATCCTCCTGTAACTCCCTGAGCAACTTTGCCTTCTACATCTCACGTCAAAATTGAACAATTACATTATGATTACATTATGATAGGGGACATGCTCTATACAATATAACTTCCAAGGAAGCCAGTTTTTCTCCCTCATCCCATTCATTTGGCTTCAAATAGTACATAGGCAAAAGAGTGGGTACACTTGTTGAGTAGGTAACTCTGTCATTCACAGGGAAAATGCCTTCACCTCTCTTAGTGGAAATCTCTTATTCTGTAAAACTCAGGGTAAATTTAGGGAGTAAATAGCTAATATTTACTGAATACCTTCCAGGGTACAGTTATTGTCTATAATTTACAGATTAACAAACTGAGATTCAAAGGGTTTGGTTACTCCAGACCTTTCTCCCTTAGTCAGGAGAGAGATAATTGAGAGAATGGAAGGGAAAATACAGAAATGAGTCAAAGTGCTAACTATACACATGCAAAACAGTATGAAGATGATAATATTGTAACAAATCACAAACCTGATGCTTCTGCCCACGTCTCTCTGTTAGCTTTTTGCGCTACAATAATTATAGCAAGGACAGAGTGTGAAATTAAGAACTGAAAGTGAGCCCAGCCAGTGTGGCTAAGTCGACCTATGAACCAGGAGGTCATGGTTCAATTCCTGGCCAGAGCATATACCTAGGTTATGGGCTTGATTAATGATTCTCTCTCATCATGGAGGTTTCTATCTCTCTCTCCCTTTCCCTTTCTCTCTGAAATTAATAAACTTTTATTAAAGAACTGAAAAGAAAAATCAGTGAGATGGAAACACTCAAGTTTCTGGGAAAAGTAAGGGCCATTTAATGGCAGGGATTAAGGTGCTATATTTTAGTACTAGTTGAAAATGCAAATAATGCCATTATCAACTACTCTTTAGCAATATTTCTTAGTATTCAAAGTGCAATTGTGTGGTTTGGAAACAATTTAAACTGAACAAAAACTAATGCTGCTTTGACTGATTCTGTATTGGAGTTTTCCCTTCCCCTCCTCCCAAACACAGTCTCTTCTATGAATACACAGTGAGTCAATCTATATCTTGATGGTTGAATAAGCTCTTTGATTTTTGAATTATTTTGAGATTAACTGAATTTGAAATGTGGGCTGCCTGCAATGTCTTGCTGGCACAAAAAGATGAGCTTTGTTATTGACAGAGAAGACTTGCAAATGACATTTTTATTATTATTCTCCTGCATTGAACTTCTGTTAGTTTCAGCCTGGCTCTGCTGCCTAGATGAGGGCTGCGAGGCCAGGTTCAAAAGTGCAATTTACAATCTTCTCTCTCAATTCCCATGAACTTCTATGTGGCACAGGGTGACTTCTGCCTGGGAGACAAGACACATATTTCTTGCTGCAATCAAGGAACATTGCCCATTATTAGGGTTTTTGAGAACCTGCATAATGTCCCAAATGAATATAAGCTGTCATCCAAGAATCATATTATGGGTAAGTTGAATCAGAATGTCACTGAAGCTGTTCAAGGGATTGAAGCCCTACAATCCTGTCCTTGGTTCCAAAGGAAACCTAGCAATTTCATATCAGCCTTAGGGCCTCAATCTGTGGTGTCCCAGGTAATCAAGCATCCTCTTTATTCCTATAGTAACGCCCACTCTTTCTCCTCTTTTCTCTCTCTGTTTTCTCTCTCTCTCTCTCTCTCTCTCTCTCTCTCTCTCTCTCTCTCTCTCTCTCTCTCTCCTCAAGGCTCTGCTATCTACATGAAATGAGTACCTTCTCCATCCATACTGCCACCTCTGTCAGCCTACTATTCCTTCTCCCTTGACATGAAAGCACTCATTAGGTAGGCACAATGATTAGCTGGTCTGTTCAGCCACCTATTAGGAATTCTGCTTTAATGCATAGATAATAATGATTTTAAATTAACCCATGGTTATCTGCACAGGCTAGTACTTCTAAAATATTCTTCCTTTTAGCATTTCTGTCTAGGGGATACAGTAGTGCTAAAAAAAAAAATAAGTTAGACAATAGGCCTCAAAAAGGCCTCTCAGGAAACAGTCAGACAGGCAGGCCTTGAGCGTGATGGCAAGCGAGAGAATGGCCCAATTACAAACATAGGAATCGCAAGACTTATTGAAACCCCAGCCCTTCCAGATCTCTCCCTCTGTCTCAAATTCAGGGTCAGGAAAAGTAATGATGCCCCTGGGCAACTGACAAACAGCAACCTTCTGGCATTCCCACAGGACCTCTGTGCCATCACTCCTGCCCAGTCAATCTGCAAACCACTGCGAACTATTTCCTCCTTATTATTTTCTGCATCGGCCAAAATGGGCTCCAAACTGAAATCAGTGGGAAGAAACAATTCTTCTCTATCAGTTATGCCCTGCTTTTACCTCACACAGCAGCAATAACTTGTGCTCCAGGGGTCATGCATAAACTCTACAGATATGACTATCATCTATTTTTTGCTATTATCCCTACCATTAGTACAACTGTAAGCAGCTTGAGGCAAGAGCCTCATTGCTGGATCCCCTGGTGATGCCTATCACACAGTAGATATCACACAGTAGATGCCCAATAAATATGTATTGGATTGAGTTGTACCAGTCAGTAACATTATCGGTATTAAATTATTCTGTTTCCCACTTTATTCAAAAAGACATCTGCAGCCCTCTCCTTCTACTTGTTCTTTGCTTCATTGCTAAGGCAAAGGATGAAAGTGTCACTTTAAATTCAGTGGCCTTCCTTTTATTGAAAGGTAATCATCCACAAGGTTTTTCTCTCCCACTAATACCATATGAGAAAACAATTAACAATTATTTTTTTCTGATGTCAGTAAGTGACCTCAATAATAATCTTATCAGGCTTATCTCTTTTGGGAGTTTATTCAGAAATCAATTCAGGTTGCATTATAAATTAAAAAGAAGAGAAGCCCTAGCTGGTTTGCTCAGTGGATAGAGTGTCAGCCTGAGGACCGAAGGGTCCCAGGTTCAATTCCAGTCAAGGGCACATGCCCAGGTTGTGGGCTCGATCCCCAGTAGGGAGCACGTAGGAGGCAGCTGATCAGTGATTCTCTCTCATTCATCATTGATGTTTCTCTCTCTCTCTCTCTCTCTCTCTCTCTCTCCCTCTCCTTCTCCCTCCCCCTCTCTGAAATAAATAAAAATATATTTTTAAAAAAAGAAGAGAAAAGCAATTCCTAGCTTTCTCTTCTAATGTGAACACATCAGTTAGGAATATCCTGATTAAAATCTCAGAATTGTATCATAAAGGATCTATTCATTTTTTTTTCTTTTTTAGCTGTATACTTAATTTGTTAATCTTCTGAAAGTACTTGTTTCAATAACTGTTTCTATATTTACTGTTTGTTCACCCATTCATACTCTCACAAGCTTTTTCCCCAGAATAGTAGAAATGTAGACCATTCATTATATCCATTTCTGTGATGCGCTTGCCACCCAATAATGGGCACATCTTCTAAATCCAAACTCACTTCTCAGATTAGGCAGTCTATTAAACACTTCCATTGGCAATCCCATTTCTTTTATCTTTCTTTCAACCTAAGCCAATAATTACGGCTACTCTGATGACCTGCATAACTTATCTCTAACCCTGCTACTTTCTTGTACACATGCAAACTCAGAACATAAAAAGCCCAATGGCTTTTGTCAGTGCACTAAATTTAACAAATATTCATCCAGATTTCTTCTAGTTATTCATCTGAATGTCTGTGACCTCTATGATTCTTTCCACAGCAAATCTTCTATTTCAAGTTTAAAATTAGTCCAGAGTCTACAATTACATGAACTCTGCATTATTGAAATCATCTAATTAGCTGGTAATGATCCTGTTTATACAGTTTTTATAACCTCCATTTCTGCTCAGGTCCCTTTTTCCTCAACCTTTTAGCCGCTGACACATAACACATTTCACTTCCCCAAGTCATATCAGAGGAAGTATATTTTTGATTGCTTTGTATATTCTTTCCATTCTTTGATCAACATAAAAAAAGAATTAAATCAGCCCTTCTTGAAGCCAGTTCATTTGTTAAGAACATTTATTCATTTGATATTTGTTAAGCAACAAGAATTCTATACAATAACTTGGTTAGAGACTTCCCAGTCAGTGTTACATGAGAATCTTGAAGCAAATAGCTTAGCTATTGAATGATTTGACCCTAAAGGTATTATGATTAGACTTATATTTGAACAACATCACATTGGATGCTGTAATGAGAATAGACCATACAGAAGGATGGAAGCAAGGAAACCAATTAATAAGCTCTTTCAATAATCCAGGTGATTGTGCTTTGGACAAAAATGGCAGCAATAGAGGTGGTGAGAAGTGGTCAGAATCTGGATATATTTTAAATATAAGGACAAGATTTCAAATAAAATTACTGAAATGGGAAAGAGGTTGGAGCAGAGTTGGATTTTCAATATTTTAAATTTGAGATCCTTTTTAGAAATTGAAGTGAAAGTTCATATTAGGCAGTTTTCTATTTGACTCTGGGCTTTTGGGAAGAGTCTGTGCTAAAGATACAAATTTATGGTTACTCTGCATATAGATGGTAGTTAAAGCCATGAGACTGGATGAGATCATCAAGGGAGTAAGAACAGATGGAGTAAAGTTCCAAGAAATGAGGTCTAGAATACTCCAGCAATTAGAAGTAATAGGATAAATGTGTATCTTGGAAGTCAGGTGAATAAATTTTTAACATGGTACAAGGAATCATCAACTGTGACAAATACTGCTAATATAAATACCACATGATCTCACTCATTTGTGGAATATAATGAACAACATAAACTGATGAACAAGGACTGATCCAGAGACCAAGAGGTATTGATTGGACTGCCTGGCCTTGGAGGGAAGGTAGGGGAGGGTGTGGGTAAGGGGGAGATATCAACCAAAGGACTTATATGCAAGCATATAGGCCTAATCAATGGACACAGACAACGAGGAGTGGGGGGGGGGTGAGGGCATGAGCAGGGGTTAGGGGATAACGTGGGCATAAGGACACATAGGTAATATCTTAATCAATAAAAAATATATTTTTAAAAAGGCAAATAAGATGAAAACTGAGAATTAACAACTGGGTTTGGCAATTTATTGATGTTCAGTGACTATGATGAATCACTTCAGGGGAGAGGTGATTATAAAAGCCTAATTAGAGTGGGCTCAGGAGAGAAGCTGTCCGGAATCTATCTCCTGTCCAGACTCTTCTTTTACCAGCCCTTTGATACAGCCAGGGAGCAGTCATGTGACAAATTGAGCTAATGCAATGTTCTATCATGAGTTTCCTTTTTTTTTCATAAAAGAAGCAAAGGAATATAAATTAACATGTGTGGTGGAAGTAGTGGCAGCATCAGTAGTGTCCTAATCAGCTGATTCCTGCTATGAAACAGTGTCTCTACATTCCCTGGAGCTTCTTCAGATTTTGCTTTTTATAAGCTCGGTTTCCCAGCCTCCCTTCAATTGTAGGAGTCCCTGATGCCCTTCACAAATAAATCCTTTAGCCTGAGTGTGTTTGTGTGACTTGTAGCCCAGAACCCCAATTTACATAGTAGTACAACCTTGTCAGGAAGCCAGGCCATTTGCTGTAGTGGTGAGAATTGGCAGAGTAAGTCAGATTTTAGATAAATAGGCCTGGCCTTCCATCCTTAAGAGTCCAAGGTTTGGGAAGTTGTTTTTATTTTTCTTGAAGTTTTTGCTGAAACAGCAGCAGAATTGGTTTAGAACTAAGTGCATTATGCACCATTTAATTTGATGAACATGGATTAAATAATGTAACTGAGAACTCAAGTGAATAGAAGAAATAAAACTAATAAGGTGTAGACTGAGATGGAACAATTGGGTAAGATCACATGGGAACCCAAATGTATGGCAAAATTGGACTTCTTGAATTACTACTCCTTTGCCCCAATATGTTCTTTTTCCAGATGACATTTTAAATACTCTTATTGAAGTTTGATGTAGAGTCAATCCTTAAAAAAGGGGAAGAAATAAAAAGGTAAGAAAACTTCTGTCCACTAAGGAGCAACCAGAAATGAAGATACAGCAATGTCAGTCAGTGGGGAAGGATAATCAATTAACATAGGACTTTTCAAGGTCACATTAAATAATCATTGTAGGTTAAACCTATGGTTTAAACTATCTGTTTTATATTCATTTCCTGGGACTATATATCTCCATATTTACCCTAGAACAGTTCTCAAATCTGGAGCCCATACCCAAAGACCCATTTAGTAAGTGTATGTTGTAAACTCTAATCTCCCAGAAGGCAGTTCCCAGCACAATGCCAGACCTGTGGTAGTATTCAATAACTATTTGGTAAATAGATAGATAGATTGATTGATTGATTGATTGATTGATTTTTAATACTTCCCCAGGAAAAGAAATACAATTTTACATTGAATTTTGGGGTACCATCATATATTAATTATTTGAGAAAATGTTTCTTTCTCAGCACTTGCTACTGACTCAGAATAAGTCACCATTTGGACTTTGTTGACATGAACAAGATAATTGATTACTTTATCCAAAGCAACTGTTCCTCAGCCCCATGTATGAAGCTGAAGATCCAGAGAACAGTGTTGCTTTAGGATAACAATTAAAATAGGTATCACTTTTTGAATGCTTAATATGTGCTAGTAACTCTTCTAAGTGCTTCACATGTAGTATCTGATGATATAGTCCAAGTATGGAGAGGAAAAGACAAATAGTAAAAAAATGAGGAATAACAATGATTACAATAGTAATAATAACAATGTTTATTAGGCATTTACTACATGCAAAGAACTGTTGTGTTTTGCATGAATTATCTATCTCGTATAATCCTCATAAAAACCCTATGAGATAAGAACTATTATTATCCCCACTTTATAGAAGAGAGTAACAACACTTTAGGAGTTTAAGTGACTTGCCCAAGAGCATACAACTAGTGAGTAGTAGAATCAAGACTCAAAGGTTGATATGTATGACTTCAAATCCTGAACTTTTGCCCATTCTGCTACATTGTCTCCCTTTTGGATAGCTGTCTGTGCGGAATCTTTGCTGATTCAAGTAAGACAACATGTGGGAAATAACTTCACAATGCTATAAAAGTGTGTGCTTATTGTCATCATTCCTTTGTATATTGACCATTTATTGCCTTATTTGAGAGCTGTGAGCAAGACAAACATGACACCTAACCTTAAGGATGCACAATCTAGTGGAAAAACAGAGATGTGAACAAAGAATTACAATCAAATGGAGGAGGCAGAATGAGAAATATGTGTACAAATCATTATGGCATTATAGGACCACAAAAAAGAAGTACTAATCTACTCTGAGAGGGGGTGAGGGAAGACAGATATTCTTTCCTAAAGTTGATAGATCCATGCTGAATCTTAAAGATATGTCAAATTATACAAACCAGGGAGATCTATATAGAGGGAGGCATTCTAACAAAGTGAATAGTATATGCAAAGTATAAGAACACATAATGGCATGTTATAGGGAAGGACAAAGGACATTTCCAAGGTAGGGCTAGAAATGTAGGCAGGATAAGGTGCTGGAAGGCATTAAATGCCAAACTATGTAGGTTGAGTTGTTCTCAGGAGGTAATGAGGAAACTGCGGTTTTAACCATAGCAGTGACAAGGTCAGATTTTATTAAAGAACTCTCTGGTGGCAGTGTGGAGAATGGATTGGAAGGGAGAAAATCAGAGGTTAATTGAAAACTATTATTATAGTTCAGAAGTTAAAATGAGAGAGCATTTAGTAGGACTAAAGTAGAAAGGAAAAATGTAAGGAATATTTAGGAGAGAAAGTCAACTGGACATAGTAGTTTATCAGATGTATGGTGAAATAAAGAAATGATTAACATATGACTTTTCAATTAAATGACAAAATAGAGACATCAAAAGAAGGAATGGGTTTGAGGGAGGGGGAAATGATGAGTTCCACTTTGACATAAAGAGTTTGAATTGCCTGTGAGACACCCAGCTAGAGATGCTGGCTTGCTGCTGAATATTTATCCTGACATTTCAGTGAGATATTGTGGCTAAATCATAGATCTGGGAATCATCAGCACATAGGTGATGAGTAGAAGGCATTGCCCAGTGAGAGTTTTGACCTTGGCAAGAGTAATTTTCATGGATAACGGCAGCAGAAGCCAGTTATAGTGGAATGAAGAGGGAATAGAGGTGTGAAATTGAAGACAGTGAATATGATCTACTTAAGAAGTTAGGATAAGAAAAATAAGAAGGAATGAGAGAAAAATGAGGAGTCAAGGAAGATACTTTGTTTGTGTATAGAGCAAGAGGGACTGAAACACGTTAACTGTTACTTGTAATCTCTTTCAAGGTCACCATTGAGATGGCAGTGCTATCGAAAATGGGCAAATCAGAAGCCTAGTGGTGGATCATAGGAAAGAAGCCAAGCTCCCTAATGTTCTGAGAAATTTAGTAATGACAGTTCAGAAAGATGAAGTTGACAGAGAGGGGTTATTTAAGAATAAGACAAATAAATTGGTGACCCAGTTACTGGTATTTTCGGATTGTTAATAAATGTTTAACAAAAAGGGGTTCAATAATTCAACATCACATTAAGCCAAAAAATATTTTAAAGCTGTCTGTAGATGCTCATAAATCGAATTGTGCAGCATGTGATAGACTTCCTGCCAAGAACATTTGCTTGTTCCAACTTACTCTCCTTTACTGAGATGCAGTCATTATTTCATTTTGGCAATGATGCTTGTTTGAAATTAACACTTACTGATCCCTACACATTGCCCCCTTCTGAGTTCTCCACATATCCCATTGTCTACCTAAACAATATTTTTGTAACCAGGTCTCTACAGTAAAGGCCTTCTAGAAAACATCCATCTCAAGATAGAGAGATTCACTAAAGGAGAGCCACTACTGGTCACACTGGATCTGGCACCCAGTGAGCAAAGAGCCATTCAGCTAAACATTTGATCCACCCGCAAGCAATCTCTGGGCAGATGATGATTGCTGCTCTTCCAAAGCCCACCCAAGATTCTGGGCCTAATCACATCAGGTCCTATAAATGGGGCAGGCTGTGTTGGAGGGTGCTTAGCAAGCCCTGGAAGCTTGATTTTTTTTTTCCTTATAAGTTGTTGTCACAAGTTAGCAATCACCTCTGCTTCCATCTCCTGATCTAATGGGGGCACATTCCAGATAAGATTACAACTTGCCTCTTCAGAGGACTATTTCTTAACATTCACAAAGCTGAAAAACCCCTAAGATACCAATCAGCACCTGTTGGTGCCAAACCCTCTTTCTCCAGCTTTGTATTGTATTTACTTTATTTTTCAATTACATTGGACATTCAATATTATGTTATATTAGTTTCAGGTGAAAAATATAGAGGTTAGATAATCATATACTTTATAAAGTGATCCCCCTGATATTTCCAATACCCCCTAGCATATATATAATTATTACAATACTAGTGGCCCAGTGCACAAAATTTGTGCACATTAAAAAGGAATTAATTAGAGGAAATATTTTAATTTACTATTTTTCCTTCCTCTATAGAAGTGTCAGAGATGAAAGAAAATTAGTAATATGTATATGAAAGTCTTCCTCCTGTCAGAGTCTGGGGCACATCTCAGGACCCAGAGTCAAGTCCCTGCCCACCTGCGTGCACCTCAAAATCGCGCAAGACCCAGACCTGGCTGGCCCCACCCCTGTCAAGCCCCACTGGGAAGGGAGGCGCAGCCTCAGATCCCCCAGCCTGGCACCAGTCAGGAGTTTCAGCCTCAGGTCCCCAGTCAAGCCCTTCTGGGTGGGGGGCACAGCCTCAGGTCCCCCAGCCTGATGCCAGGTGGGGGGGGTGCAACCTCAGATCCCCTGGTGCACCCTCAGGTCCCCCAGCCCAGCACCGTGGCATTGGGCACAGCCTGAGGTCCCCTGTCCAGCCCCACCAGGTGAGGGTCACAGCCTCAGGTCCCCCGGCCTGGCCCAGCACCATGAAGCCTGCTGATCACTCGTTACGGGAACCCCCACCTCCGCTGTGGGCACAGCCATCTTGTGTTATGGGAACCCTGTCTCTACTGTGGGTGCAGCCATCTTGTGATGGTGTGACTGAGTGAGGTTCAATTTGCATATTCCCTCTTTATTATATAGGATCATTGACTATATTTCCTATGTGGTTCTTTACAACCCCAAGGCTAGTATTGTATTTTGTCACCTGGGCCCAAAACAGTGCTACTGGTGCTCAGTCTCACAACTTCTTCAGCTTCTACCTGTTGCCTCTAGGTCCACAGGAGCTAGCAAAACCAGTCCATGGGGTCAAGAGCTAGCAAAACCAGTCCATGGGGTAAGCAATAGATAACATAATAATAGCATTAGCTATACTGTTTTTGAGGCCCTTACTACATGTCAGGCACCCTTTTAAATGCTTTACACATATTGACACTTTTAATCTTGCAGTTCCACAATTCAATGAAACTAGTACTTATTGTTATTTCTGTTTTACATGTAAAACAACAGAGGCACAGAAATATTCAATAACTTGTCCAAGGTCACCCAACAAGTAAGTGCTGAAGCTAGCATTTGAATCCAGGCAGTTTTGACTCCAGAGTCTGTGCTCTTAGCCACAATGCTCTACTGCCTTTATGGTCATAATATCCTCATCATTACCCTCCTCTGTCTCTGACTCTAGTCTCCTAAACACAAAAGCTATTTCTCTTCTCTCCTTCTTCTATCCACTTCAGTTAATGCAGTTTGATATCATGTGGACCACTGATTCAGCATATGGCTAAATTATGAATCCAAGATCAGGCTGAGCTAGGATACCCTACTCTACCTAATTTAAATCCTATAAATAAAACACCCAAAGACAATGTTGGTTAATAGCAGGCACTCAAAAGTTTTTTGTTTTTTTTGCTAGATCATTAAAAACAATAAAAAAAGAACTTCTTAGTACCCAAGTAAACCAAAAGAGCAGATAGATCAACAGCCTGGAATAAAGGCTTCAGGAGGTAGGAGAAATAGGATAATGAGGTCACTTAAGATACTCCCTAACTCCTCTTTAACCCCATCCACACACAGACAGTGCTATGGGAAAGGGCCATCTAAGCTTCTCCCCAGCCTGAGATCTACTCTATGTTCCTTTAGAAATCCTTAACAGAATAACAGCAAATGTGGAAATGGATAGAAGGCACATAGTGGAAAGGAAATGATAATCAGTAACATGAACTGTTCTGTTATACAAAGCAAGCCTCCACCAGTACCAAACCTCAGCTTTATTAATCATTTATATCTAGTACAAATGATCCTTTTTAAAAAAGAGGTCTAGCCGTGGCTGGTTTGGCTCAGTGGATAGAGCATCAGCCTGCAGACTGAAAGGTCCCAGGTTTGATTCCGGTCAAGGGCATGTACCTGGGTTGCAGGCACATCCCCAGTGGGAAATGTGCAGGAGGCAGCTGATCAATGTTTCTCTCTCATCGATGTTTCTAACTCTCTATCTCTCTCCCGTCCTCTCTGTAAAAAAATCAATAAAATATATTTTTTAAAAAAGAGGTCTAGCTTATGGTTGGTTTCCCTAAAAAGTAGGAGATAGTTGAGGGACCTGATAATCTAAGGCTGTCAGAGAGAGCAACAAAAGCAGTCATACCACACTTCATAATCTTGTATTATGCCTGATACACAATTGCTTCCTGCTGCACGTAGGACTGAGTTCCCCTTTAGGCACAATAGGTACAATGCTTGGGACACAAAAATGTTTTGCTTTCTTTTAAAATCAGAAGGAAAAAAATATGAACTTTTAGGTAGAAGAAAAAGTTTTCATATATAATATTAATATACTAGAGACCCAGTGCACGAATTCATGCACTGGTGGGGTCCCTCCGCCTGGCCTGCAGGATCGGGCCGAAACTGGCTCTCTAACATCCCCCAAGGGGGGGATTGTGAAAGTAAGTATGCAGGCCAGGCTGAGGAACCCCACCAGTGCATGATCGGGACCAGGGAGAGATGGTGGGAAGTTGGCCAGCCGGGGAGGAACTGCAAGAGTGCTCCAGGGCGTGTCTAGCCCATCTCACTCAGTCCAGATCAGCCAGACTCCAGCAGCAAGCTAACCTACCAATCAGAGTGTCTGCCCCCTGGTAGTCAGTGCACATTATAGCAAGCAGTTGAGCACCCTTAGCATATCATTAGCATATTATGCTTTGATTGGTTGAACGGAATACCAGATGACCGGACACTTAGCATAGTAGGCTTTTATTATATAGGATTCAGCTTTACATCAATATAGTAATAGGATGTAATCTTTAAATTTTTTTTAATGAAGAAAGAGGTCCCATGAAGGCACAAGTAAAACTCAGGCTCACGAAAGTCATAATGTGGCCTTGGTCCAAGGTTGTGCTCCCTGGGAAACAAACACTGAGGAAGAGTTCAGTGTCCAGGATATTTTTTAAGGTATGTTTATGGTAGCAACACTTGTAGAAGAGAAGGAAATAAAGCCAAAAAAATAAAAAGAGGGAAGCTTGAACTGCAAGGTAGGTTTAAGGACAGACTCGGCCAGCTCCACTGGGAGCTCCAGAGTTAGAATGACCCTTCAGCATTGTTCCAAGTTGGGCTGAGATGACAGGCCTCTTATTCCCGCATCCATCAATGGATATAAGATGCTCAAAGAATGAGTATGGCAACCTCATTCCCAGTAGCTGAGTAGTGAGTCCTTACTTTTTTTAAAAAAAATATTTTTAAATTACAGTTGACATACAATATTAATTTCAGATGTACAACATAGTGTTTAGACATTTATATAACTTATGATGTGATCACCTCAATATGTCTAGTACCCACCTGGCACTGTATTTAGTTATTACAATATTATGACTCTATTCCCTATACTGTACTTTACGTCCTGTGACTATTTACCTGAAGGTGAATCTGGGAGGTGCTTTATAGCTTCCACCACACCTCTTACACTACTGCTGAGGAAAGAGCCTTTTGTAATAAGAAGAGCCTTTCATAGTAAGGAATCCACACCTCCACTGGCTGAAAGCAGGGCCTAGTGGCAATATTCCCCAACTTCCTTCCAGTCTGTCAAGAACAGCCACAGGAAAGACATCATAAATTAAATCAAATACATTATGTAGCACATTTATTTTTATCTCAGTCTACAACCCTTGGGTTATTTTTATTACCTTTTTAAAAAGAAAATTCAGCTCTCCCTGGCCAGCCCATCAATTTGTCAAGTTTGAATTCTGAAATCTATATATCCATATAAAATGTACACCCCCTCCAAGCATATTTTTATCCCCACATAAAATTTATGACAGCAGTGTTTTGCCAATATGGCTACCATAAAAGTTTTGTTTAGACTGAGAGAATGAACTCTATACATTGCAGATAAGGATTTCCATGGTACAAAACAGCCAAAGATATGTTACAGGATAGAGTGTTTGGCTGACTTGTGCACACATTTATTAGCATAAACATCTTCATTTTCTGATTAGATAAGAAAGAGGACAGGTACCATTTTATCTATAGTGCCTTTCTCACATCTGTTTTGCACAGGTAGCAAAACCCAGAGAAGGAAAGAAAAATCAGCATCAACCCAAATAAAATAGTTGAATTAAACCTGTTTGAGGGAAAAGGTACACAGAGGGGAAAGGTTTTTGCATTTGAGATTTTTTATTGAATTTATTGGGATGACATCAGTTAATAAAATTATACAGGTTTCAGGTATACAATTCTACAATCTAATCTAATAAAAGGGTAATATGCAACTTAACTGTCACTCCTTGACAAAGATGGCGGCATCCATAGTGTTCTGCACCAGGAGCAGCAGCAGCAGAGAGCTACCAGTGGCAGTGGGAATGGTGGCCAGGCTGCCAGGCGGCCACCTTGGGTGGGCCATACCCCAGGCTTCTGGGGCCTGCGCTGAGGCGACCAGTGGTGAGGGCAAGGCTGGGGCACTGGGAGACATCAGACTGCAGCCCAGGAGGTGAGGCACCAGAGGACCTGGCTGCCACCACCCCGGCACTGAAGCCGCCTCCTACGAGATGTATCCTAGCCTAGGTGTGTGGGAAGCGGGTTCAGGGAACCTCTCCCTTTGCAGCACCCAGAGCCCGGCTCAGAGAGGGGAAAGGCCATGTTGTTGATCAGGAGCAGCAGACCCGCCCTAGGCCGCTTCTCCTTGGGAATTTGGAGAAGACCCACTTCCAGTCCGGAGGCTGACGTGAATGTTGGGCATCTTTTGAAGAATGACTGTTTTGCTTGGGAATGTGGTTTGTCTGTAGAAGGTTGGGAAAAAAACAAAATCTGGTACCAGTCCTCCTCCAAACAGACACGCTCTGGAGCTGGAAGCCTCAAGAGTGAGCGCTTTCACACCCCTATCTCTGGTCTTACCAGCGCCTGAGGCAGATCTGGTGAGTAGGAGGCCACCCTGCCTGTTGTCAGTCTGAGGGAGGCATGTCTGGGAGTAGTGAGAAGGGGCATCTTCTAAAAGAAGCTTCTCTGTCATTAACCGTTTCAAAAATTTCTCCACTTTGGTAACAAGATATTTACTTTTTATATATTCAGAAGCAGGATATTTCCCATATGCTCCAATCAGTAGGATGCAGCCCCTTGCTCTGCACCAGTCATAGCTGAAAAACAGATGCCCATTAACCACATACCCTTTGCCTACAAACTTCAAAAAGTTGGGTTGGTTTCCTTTCCAGGGAGCTAGGAGTGATTTTGGGGTCCCAGATACACTGGACCTGGTTGCTGTGGAATGATCTACCTGCTCAAATGACAGAGGTGGGATGAGACAGAGGATGTATTTCAGTTTTCTTCTGTTTTTCCAAAATTGCCTGTTACAAACACTTCTGCAGTAGTCCTCAATTGTACTCGAAGTACTGTATTTCCTCCATTTGTATGCATACTCCTTTCTCCAAATTTTAACATTTTTGAAACCAGGATACATCTTAACAGAGAGGTTAAAAGGACTTGCTAGCTGCTAGGCATCTATGTGAAAATATACATATGGCTAATATGCAAAGTGTCCCCTTAGGAGTTTGACCAGGAGACCTGGGGATTGATTGCTTGCTTGCTATGACGTGCGCTGGCCACCAGGGGGGTGGTGTGGAACAAAGGAAGGCCCTGGCCGTCAGCGAGAAGGCCCTGATTGGCCCTGATCACTGGCCAGGCCTAGGGACCCTACCCATGCATGAATTTCATCCTAGGGACCCTACCTGTGCATGAATTTCATGCACTGGTCCTCTAGTTTATTATATTCTACATTTACCCCCATATTGTACATTTACCCCCAAACTGAAGTTTCCTTTCATCACCATTTATCCCCCCTTTACTCTCTTTTACCTCCCCCTAGCCCCCCTTGCATTTGGAAATTTGACAACGGTGGAAGTTTTAGGAAACATTACCTATTGATTTCTCATTTGCAAGTGATGCAGAGATCTCATTAGATTTTTAAAAATGTTATTATCACCACCATTTCACCAAAGAAACAATCAACACTAATAAAAGAGAAAAATGGTAATTGGCGTACGAGCTACCCTTTTCATTGGCTAATCAGGGCTATATGCAAATTAACTGCCAACTAAGATTGGCAGTTAACTGCCAACTAAGATTGGCAGTTAACTGCCAACTAAGATTGGCAGTTAACTGCCAACAAGATGGCGGTTAATTTGCATATGTAGGCACAATGCAGGGAGGCGAAAGGGAAAGCAGGAAGAAGCCCCCTGCCACTGACAGTGATCAGAAACCCAGGGGGGAGCTAAGAGCTGGGGGGCAGGGCAAAGGCGGCCCTGGGGCCGCCTTTGCCCTGTCCCCCAGCCATGATCGGAGAATCAGGTGCCTTTGCTGCCCTGGCCAGTGATAGCAGGAAGTAGGGGTGGAGCCAGCGATGGGGGCTGGGCACGGTCGAAGCTGGCAGTCCCAGGAGCTAGGGGTCCCTTGCCTGGGCCTAAAGCGGAGCCCACGATCGCGGGGCCGCTGCAGCTGCGAGTCCCCGCTGCCTGGGCCGGACGCCTCAGCCAGAGGCGTCAGGCCTGGGCAAGGGGCCGATCCTGCGATTGGAGGGTGATGGGGGTCAACGCCTGAGGGCTCCCAGTATGTGAGAGGGGGCAGGCTGGGCTGAGGGACACTCCCCCACACACACACCCAGTGCACGAATTTCGTGCACCGGGCCCCTAGTCCTATATAATAAAAGGCTAATATGCAAATTGACTGAGTGGCAGAACGACTGGTTGCTATGATGCACACTGACCACCCGGGGGCAGACACTCAGCACAGAAGCTACCCCCTAGTGGTCAGTGAGCTCCCACAGGGGGAATGCTGCTCAGCCAGAAGCTGGGCTCACTGCTGGCTAGTGCAGTGGGAGTGGCAGGAGCCTCTCCAGCCTCTGTAACTGTGCTAATAATGTCAGACTGCCATGTTGGGCCCACCCACTCCCTGCAGGGAGCTGGCCTAACCTGTCAGTCGGACATCACCCAAGGGCTCCCAGACTGCGAGAGGGTGCAGTTCAGGCTGAGGGATCCCCCCTGAGTGCACGAATTTCGTGCACCAGGCCTCTACTATGATATAAATGTCTATTTTTGTCTTTAGTGAAATGCCTGTCACTTCTTACTTGGCTCCTGTCCTCCCTAGATTTGATTATTGGAGATAACTTATGAAAAGCCATTTCAAAATCTATACAGTGCCACGCTTGTTTTCCCAAGTATTCCTTTTAATGTGTTTTATACATCCTAGGTTCCAGATTATGTGATCATAGGCAAACTCTATGCTCAGATTCCAGCAATTGATAGACACGGATTTGATTATACAATCCTGAATCACTATGGAAAGCTTTTATTTTTCTTGCACACCCATAATTGCCTGAGCTTTCCTTTGCAGCTGCCTGCCTCTCAGCAACCCAGTTGGGTTTCAGTTTGCAGACTCCCAACTCCTAATCACAAACTTCATTTTTTTGTGATAGGAAAAACATTCATCCAGGACTAAAACAAAATACTAGGACCATCCTTTCATGTCATAAAAATGTTCCAATTCCAAGTCCTTTTTCTACCTCATGATTATCCCTATCTGGGCTTTGCATGGCCCACATGTTCTATATGAAGGAGATCCACTATAAGAAAACACAAATGTATAAAGTACCGGGGATAGATGATATGGGTGGAGATAGTTCAGAAGGAAAAAACAGACAGGAAATGTAAAGTCATGTATTTGCTTTAAATAAAGGTTTACATAATAACCCTCTTGAGTACCAACATTCTCCAACATGCACACCTAATACATTTAAGTACACCCACACTTCTTGATAAATTGCCTTGTAACCTTCTGCTTGAGCCTTTCATTTCTTTAATATCACTTTAGTTTCACCAAAGCAATCCCCATCCTAGAGCATGGTAAAGTAGCCTATATATAGTTGATTCTCAATAGGAGTGTATTGTTTATTGAAATAATGAATAAATAAATGAATATTGAACAACTACTGTAAAATGGAATATAACTGGAGTCACTAATAGCTAAGAGTGAGAGAATATATGTGAAAGTACTTAACACAAGATCCAATACTCAATATATGTTACTATAAAGTTTACATTTTGGTGCAAGATAAAAATTAGAAACATACTTGATAGAAGAGAAGATGCAGTCACAACCTCAAATTTGATTACTAAGATGCTGAATACTTTCTCCAAAATATTTCCAGACTAGTCACTAAAAACCAGGAAGCTTGCTGTATGAGCACAAGTGATCTAGTTGTCCCAGTATCTCAATTAAATTTCAGAAGACAAAATAATCAAATTAAGAACACTAGTGACTGAGAACAATATTTGTGTATAGACACACACATACACATACACACTAATGAACAAAAGGGATAGGATTACCACCATAAATTTGGATTCTGAATGCAATAAATTCTGTTCCATCTTAAACAAGGAAAATAAAGATATTAATCTAAATCTTACATTTATGGGTCAGTTCCTTTATTATCTTTAGGAGAAACTCTGATGACACAGTGCAAGCAGTAACCAGCAATTGTCTAATGGAAGGAGAAAATCTACATGAAAACTTTAAGAGGAAGGTCTAATTTTTTTCTTTGTCCAATTTATAGTGGCTTTAGGAAAGAACAGAGAATAGAAAGAAAGTGGAACAAGATATAGCCAGCCCACTGTTCAACCTATGATATATCACTGATATCCTATATAATAAAAACCTAATATGCTAAGTGTTCGACTGGTCGACCAGTCGCTATGACGTGCACTGACCACCAGGGAGCAGATGCTCTGACTGGTAGGTTAGCTTGCTGCTGGGGTCCAGCCGATTGGGACTGGACACGCCCTAGAGCCCTCCTGCATTCCCTCCCCGGCCCCGATCATGCACCGGTGGGGTCCCTTGATCTGGCCTATGTCCTCTCACAATCCAGGACCCCTTGGGGGATGTTGGAGAGCCAGTTTTTGCCCAGTCCCAACAAGCCAGGCTGAGGGAACTGACCCATAGACGAATCCATGCACCAGGCCTCTAGTTTTATTATAAAGAGTCATTTTCTGAAGAATCTCCATATCTATGTTTTCCATAGCAGCTGTACCAGTTTACATACCCACCAGCAGTAATGAGGGTTCCTTTTCCTCCACAACCTCTCCAACATTTATTATTACTTTCTTGTTGATAATAGCCATTCTAACAAGTGTAAGGTAGTCTCTCATTGTAGTTTTGATTTGAATTTCCCTAATAGCTAATGAAGCTGAGCACCTTTTCATATATTTGCTGGCTATTTGTATGACTTCTTGGGAGAAGTGTCTTTTCAGGACCCAGCAACTGTTTTTCTGGGTATCTACCCCAAAACATTTATTCTCAAAGATATATGTACCCCTATGTTGATTGCAGCATATTCACAGTGGCCAAGACATGGAAACAATCAGTGTCCTTTGATAGATTATTGGATTCTAATCAGCCATAAGAAAAGATTAAATGCTGCCATTTGCAAAAACATGGATGGATCTTGAGAATATCATGCTAAGCAAAATAAGTCAGACAGAAAAAGTCAAAAACCATCTGATTTCACTCATTTGTGGAATGTAAAATTGAAAGCAATAAATGAATAAATAAGACAAATAAACAAACAAAAACTCATAGACACAGACAATAGTATGGTGGTTACTAGGGAAAGAAGACTTGAGTTTGGGTGATAAACACACAATGCTATACACAGATGATGTATTATAGAATTATACACTTGAAACCTATATAGTTTTATTAACCAATGTCATCCCAATAAATTTAATTAAAAATAAAAAGAATGGTACAGTTTTTTGTTTTTTTAAAAAAAGGAGTCATTTGCTGATATATGGGGTTTCTCAGCCCATGGAAATGATATTTGTGTATGTTCCCCCAAAGATTCTGAATTTTCTACAACTTTTATTAAAACTTTAATATAACATAACAATATTCAGACACCACAACTTATATTCAGGTACTAAAATACTACATCAAACAAGAGACAGATTTTCATGTCTGCTGATTCACTAAACTAATATTTTCATGACCCTAAGATAATGATAGCTAGTTTCTTCCCTAACTGTAAAACTACAAAGATTGATGAGTTAAACTTCATGCTCAACTTTGACATTTGTAAGAGTAAGTTAAGTTTGAAGCTTGTCAAAGACAGTCGGTTCCTCTTTAAAAATAAATTGCCCAGCATATCAAATGATGTTTTATGTACAGGCACATTCAATTCAATTTAATTTTTAAAATATCATGGAAATTACCAAGCATGGTGTTCGAGTTTTTACGGGGCGTGGGGGGGGGGGGGACCTTTCAATCTTTATTCTGAACTTGGATTCTGAAACCCTTGGGGGTGTCTCCTTTTGAAAAGCTTTCCAGTTATAAAGATCCTAAAAGTTTCATTAATAACTACTTTGAAAGCATAAAATATCTTCCTCTTGCATTGAATCTAGTAGGCTCTTAAAAATTTGTTAAAATGTACTGTGACTTTGTCACCTTTTGAAGATTAATTCTATGGGGAGATAGGGAAGATGAAGTCTTGGCTCCAAAAAATTAGAGATCCAATAAGAAGCTTTGACATAGCTTTCCTATTACACAGTTAGGTAAGAAAAGGAAGCTCACCATGGAAGAAACAGTGCTAGTTATTTGTAGAATTAGTGCCAGTGTTGGTGAACCAGATGATTCTTTTTAAATATATATTTTTATTTATTTCAGAGAAGAAGGGAGAGGGAGAGAGAGATTGAAACCTCAATGATGTGAGAGAATCATTGACTGACTGCCTCCTGCAAGGCCCCACACTGGGGATTGAGCCCACAACCTGGGCATGCGCCCTGAGCGGGAATCAAACCGTGAACTCCTGGTTCATAGGTGATGCTCAACTACTGAGCCACACTGGCTGGGTATGAACCAGATGATTCTTAATGGCAGGGCTCCAGAACTGAGACCTATAGGCAAATGGAAGTAAGGAAGATAGGCCTCTAGGATTGGGGAAAGGGAGAGCTGTGACCCAATCTAATATTTTCCTTGTTGTGATCCTTGGACCACTGCATCAAAATCACGTGGGGATTGTTTAAAAAACAGATTCCTGCTGGGTCGGCATGGCTCAGTGGTTAAGTGTGGACCTATGAACCAGGAGGTCACTGTTTGATTCCTAGTCAGGGCACATGCCTAGGTTGCGGGCTCATCCCCAGTGTGGGGCAAGCAGGAGGCAACCAATCAATGATTCTCTCATCATTGATGTTCCTATCTCTCTATCCCTCTCCCTTCCTCTCTGAAATCAGTAAAAATATATATATTTTAAAAGCACATTCCTGAGCCCCACCCCAAATCTACCAAACCAAACTGTCATTTTGGGAAATACCTTGGAAACTGCAATTTTAGCAATCACCCCCAGGTGATTATTATATACTAGAGGCCCGGTGCACAAAAATTTGTGCACTCGGGGGGGAGGGGGGGTCCCTCAGCCTGGCCTGTGCCCTCTAGCAGTCTGGGACCCCTCGGGAGATAACGACCTGCTGGCTTAGGCCTGCTCCCGGGTGGCAGAGGGCAGGCCCAATCCCTAGGTGCAGCCCCTGGTCGGGCTCAGAGCAGGGCCGATTGGGGGGTTGGGGCGCCGTCCCCTGTCACACTCAAGGCAGGGTCGATGGGGAGGTTGTGGAGCAACCCCCTGTCACACACAGAGCAGGGCCCATCAGTGGGGTTGGGGCTCTGTATCCTGTCACGCACAGAGCAGGGACCATCAGGGGGTTGGGGTGCTGCCCTCTATCACCCACAGAGCAGGGCGGATCAGGGGGTTGGGGCGCCACCACTCTCACACTCAGGGCAGGGCTGATGGGGAGGTTATGGCTCTACCCCGTCACACACAGAGCAGGGCCGGGGGCGGCGGTGTTGGGGCGCCGCACCCTGTCACCCACAGAGCAGGGCCCGTGGGGGGATGGGAGCTCCCCCCTATCAGGCACAGAGCAGGGCTGATAGGGAGGTTGGGGCCCCGCCCCCTGTCACACACAGAGCCGCAGGGCAATCAGGGGGTTTGGGCGCTGCCCCCTGTCACGCTGATCCCGGTGCTGGGAGGCATATTACCCTTTTACTATATAGGGTAGAGGCCTGGTGCACGGGTGGGGCCGGCTGGTTTGCCCTGAAGGGTGTCCTGGATCAGGGTGGGGGTCCCCACTGGGGTGCCTGGCCAGTCTGGGTGAGGGGCTGAGGGCTGTTTTCAGGCTGGGGGTGACTGAAGCTCCCAACCGCTCCTTTTTTCCTTTTTTTTTTTTCTTTTTTATTCTGGGCCAGCTTTACCTTGAGGCTTGGCTCCAGCTCTTAGGCCTCCGGCTGAAAGTAGGTTTCTGGCCTTTGCTTACAATGTTGCCAATCTGCTGGCTGAAGTTGGGCGTATTTGTTACAATGTTTCTTAAACTGCCAGCTCAGAGGCAGCGGCAGGCGGGAACGTTGGAGTCCTCCGTCACTGAGGCAACCAAGCCTCATGTTAGTTTCAAGCTGCCTGGCTGCCGGCCGCCATCTTGGCTGGCAGTTAATTTGCGTATCTCGCTGATTAGCCAATGGGAAGGGTATCGGTCGTATGCCAATTACCATGTTTCTCTTTTATTAGATAGGAGGATAGTAAAATTTGGGGACTCACTAAACTGGTGCTTCTGAAATTAGGCTAACATCCCAAGATACTATATTTTAGCCTACTATTTTTTAAATATATTTTTATTGATTTCAGAGAGGAAGGGAGAGGGATGTAGAAACATCAATGAGAGAGAATCATTGATCTGCTGCTTCCCGCACACACACCCCCCCTGCATCCCGCCCTCCTGCACCCTGGGGATAGAGGCTGCAACCAGGGCATGTGCCCTGACTGGGAATCAAATAGTGACCTCTTGGTTCATAGTTGATGCTCAATCACTAAGCCACTCTGGCCGGGCAAGATATGCATCTTTTTTAAAAAAATACATTTATTTATTGACTTCAGAGAGGAAGGGAGAAGGAGAGAGAGATAGAAACATCAATGATGAGAGAGAATCATTGATCGGCTGCCTCCTGCACACCCCCCACTGGGGAACGAGCCCGCAACCCAGTCATGTGCCCTTGGCCAGAATCAAACCTGGGACCCTTCAGTCTGCAGGCTGACGCTCTATCCACTGAGCCCAGCTGGCCAGGGCAAGATATGCATCTTATAATGACTCTGCATTTGAAAACGACTTTACTCTCTCATAAAGCAAAACTTGAAAACAGCAGTCAAGACTGTAGAAATACATTTGAGTAGATGCATAGGAGTTTGGGAAGAAATTTTAGCACCAAAGTTTTCATCTCCCCATTAACAGGGATTATTACCCAGTGTATTTTCAAATGCTTCTGCCCATATCAGCAGAGAAGCTCAGGACTGTGACTGAAAGTAGCTGCCACCATGGCCCTGACCCCACCCAATCACTTAGTGGTCACCTCTGTAAGCTTCATGGAATAGATTGTGGAAAGCAGGGGATTAGGTTTATTTTCAATTTCTACAGATGAAGCAGAATTTATATTCAACCTCCAATTTAGAAAATATTTCTAAAATGTAATTGTTGGGGGTTTTTTTGCCTGGAAAAGTTAAGACTGGTGAGTCTAGGTGAATTCCTTTTTGAGTATCCACAATTCTTCTGGGCCTCAGGGTCTCCTGAACATATCATTGGTCAATAGCACAAGATTACATCTGTATCACAGATAGGACACTTGGATACATTATTCTAGCTAGGAGAACTCCATAACAATATATGCGTTGTTTTACTTTAATACCAGTAGCCTGGTGCACGAAATTTGTGCACATTAAGAAGGAATTAATTAGCGGAAATATTTTAATATTGCTATTTGCCCTTTCTCTATAATAGAAGTGTGAGAGATGAAAGGAAATTAGTAAAATGTATATGAAAATAATATATAAATTTATTAATAAACAGTAACAAAAAGATATAACAATAGAGGCATGATACAAAAACATTAAAAACATGATATGAAAACAACAAAAACGTGATATAAAAACATGATGCAAACAATGACTGATAAAGTGATTAAACTTATTCTAATATCTCCCTGTACACCACATTAAGAGTGAAAACACTTTCAGAGTGCTTGACTAATTTCCCTTGTGCTGAAGTATTTAGAACTTTAACTTTAACGTCACATGCTCTTCGAACTCGAGCGAAAGCCACATATAACTGACCGTGTGCAAAAACGGGTTCAGGTAGGAACATGCCTACTCTGTCTAGAGTTTGTCCTTGTGATTTATTAATAGTCATCACAAATGCTGGCATCACAGGAAACTGTCATTGAATCAATTTAAATGGGAGGCCAGTGTCAGATGGGGACAAATCAATTCTTAGAATCAGAACAACCTCTCCCTCTGCAGATCCTGTTAATACTTCAGCTTTGATAATGTTAGGTCATAATCTTTTGATAATAAATCTGGTACCATTACAAAGACTGCATGTACTATTAATATTTCTCAATAGCACGATGATTGCACCCACTTTCATTTTTATTTTATTTTTTCTAAATATATTTTATTGATTTTTTTACAGAGAAGAAGGGAGAGGGATAGAGAGAGTTAGAAACATCGATCAGCTGCCTCCTGCACACCGCCTACTGGGTATGTGCCCGCAACCAAGGTACATACCCTTGACTGGAGTCAAACCTGGGACCCTTCAGTCCACAGGCGGACGCTCTATCCACTGAGCCAAACCAGGTAGGGCCCACTTTCAATTTTAATTTATGACACGGCATTCCCAAAGGAGTAATACTATTAATAAATTTGATGGGAAAATTTTCCTTTTCAGCATCATCTGTGGAATCAATGGAATCATCACTCAAATATGTGTGAAAATCTCCATCGAGTATATCCAAAATTTCTTCATTTAATTTTTGAACATGCTCATTTGTTGGACAAAGAATTGCATGTTTAGATATATTTTTAATATTATCTATAGATATAGTATTTCCAAAGGTAGCTTCAATAATAGATCCATTACAAATCATTTCACAGGGGATTTCAATAATATCCATTTCTAAATGAAAACTGCTATCAAGTTTGCCATCTCCAAGTTTTACTAACCATTCACTATAAGCAGAATCCTCTGACCTCATATTTGTTGTAAGAGATAACTTTCTGAAACATCCCCAAACAGTACAGTACTTTAAACCCCTTTGTACTATGTCTGATCACATAGCATGTGGTACAATACTGAGACATTGTTGAAAATCCCCTCCAAGAAGGAGAAATTTCCCACCAAATACAACATTCAAATTTCTCTTAGTAATCTGTCTATAGCGTTTACAGCATGACTGGATGCCATGGTGCATTCATCAATAATGAGAAGTTGGGCCTTTTTAATAGTTTTAGCAATTTCACTGTTTATATCTAATCTAGAAATTGAAATTTCATTTAGTGGAATGGGTAATTTATACCGGGAATGAAAATTGCTTCCACCAAGAAGTAAATTTGCAGCAATTCCTGTAGACGCTGTGGGTAAAAGAGTACTACCACAACCTCTAATATAATGTATTAAAACTTTATAAAGATATGCCTCCATGCTCCGAGGGCGGGTTCCCGCCTGAAACCTCGCCACCCTTGTGGGAAACAGCTCGGGGAGGGTGCAGCCATTTCCAAGACGTCCCCTGCAGGACTGACTTCCTTCCAGTTGGTAGAACCTCAGTCGTGACGTTACACCCAGGGATTTTATTATATAGGATAAACAATTTTGAACTTTTTATATTCCTCTCTCTCAGCCTGTTGTATCACCATTTGCCTCTTCTTCCTCAAAGTGGATTCGGCAGGGGAGTGGGAAGGGGAAGATTCACCACAGACATTCCCATAATCATGGGCTCCCAATAATGGAGCTTTAGTTAGAAACAAAACTTCTCTGTATTTGAGACCTAATGTGGCTGCCTCAACACTTTGTCCAGTGTTTCTTAAAACATGTCCTTATCAGGGTATGAATTACATATAAAATCCATCAAATAAATTTGAGAAACACTAAGCTATATGAGTTAACTGATTTCTTTCCTGAAGGACTTCCAATAGCCTTTATTATACTAACATGCATTGAGAATCTTCAGAATAAAATTATAGCATGTAGCATCTCACAAACGTATGTAACTATTAATTTCTTTTTACATAGAGCATCTTATGTGATTAGCTTCCCACCCCCACTCAAATGTTACCAGAGCCACACAAATGAGGCCTGATTAAATGTTACCTACTTTTTAATCCTCACTGAGGATATTTTTCCATTGATTTCTAGAGAGTGGAAGGGAGGAAGCATAGAGATAGAGATGAAAGGGAGAGGGGAGAGAGAGAGAGAGAGCGAGAGAGAGAGAGAGAAATCAATGTAAGAGAAACATCATCAATGTAAGAGACACATCGATTAGTTGCTACCAGGGCTGAGGAACCTACAACCAAGGTATGTGCCCTTGACCAGGAATCATTCAGAGGGTCGATGGTCTAACCATTGAGAAAACTGGCCAGGGCCAACGTTACCTACTTAGAGAATGGGTCCTGATAATTTTCTCTAATAATCCCACTCCACTCCTTCTCTTTAGTTGCCTTTATTTGCTCCTTAACACTTACTACCTGATAAAAATATGGTCTTTTTTGTTTGTTTATCTGTTTTGACCATCTCCCCTACTATGTAAAAAGTCCAGAACATCAGGGACTGTGTCTCTTTGATACAATTGCTATGTTTCTAATGTCTAGAACAGCACCTAACATATAGTAGGCACCCAATCAAAATCTACTGAAAAAGTAAACAGACTAAACACCTGATGTAACTCCCTTTTGATCACCTGCTACCAAGAAACATTAACCTTGAGACCAAATGGCCATACCAGTACTACTGACCAATAGCATACAGAGCACATAATATGTCTGTAAGTTCTTTGAAAGGAGAGAGGTAGCTTTTTCTAATTCCCTTGTTGGCAGCTCTGAATTACACTATTCTGTAATGGCAGTTGAAGTATCACATTTTCCCAAATAAACCTTTGAGATTTATTCTAACTGGAGAAGTTGCCTGAAATATTTAGGGGTCTTATATCCTATAGCATTTACAAATTATGAGAATAAGATATTTCTATGTTCTATAAGAGAATAACAAATTGATCTGACTATACTGTTAACTTCTAGTGGCTAATCCTCACAAACCAAGGCCATCCTAATACTGGAGTAAATACCCTAAGCCAAATGACAGATTATAAAATGTAGATTTCAGGCTACCCTGCGCCATTGCAATGGATGAAGATACAAAACCTAGAATCACAAAAATTCATAAATAGAAATAAAGCTAGATAAACCAAAGACAATACCAATGAACTATAAGGGTAAAATGGTGTGGTGAGGCTTGTTCACATAAAATCTGTTCCCAAAACTTAATGAAAAGAAGAATAAACATAAATTATGAAAAAAAGCAGCAACTACACAAAGAAAGACTCATCTCCATTGCACAATCTTAGAAAGAATGCAGTTAAGGGAAATGAGAAATAGTACTTCCTCAGAATTGACACAGCTCTCATCAAGCCCCTCTCTCCCATGAACAGTGGAAAGAAAGTAGGTGGATAAAAATCTTGAAAGTACATTGAAAGGAAAATACTTGAAAAATCTGTCAAGAAAAGTCACTCCTTACCACCTTAGGATCTTGCCAGGATATTATGGAGAGTCAGTGAGGTTTTAGTTTTGGTTTTACAGGCTGGGACTGATGCTGGAGTGAGAAGACAAAACAACCGTAATCACCCATAACTAACCTTTTCTGGAAACAACTAAGAATAAGTGCAATAAAAACAAAACAAAACAATAAATTAAATATAAAAGTTTCTGAAGGCGTGAGGGACTCAGAAAGAAGAGGGACATGGACATGCTCTGATGAATTCCTCCACCAAGCATGCAGGATAGTACTGTGGCTAAAACCAAAAGTTTTATGCATTTTTATCTCTTCTGTCTAAGAGGTGGGTATGAAGTAGCAAAAGTTAATTTCTGGCATTGATTGTATTTGCTAGAAGGGAAGGCACTAGGCTTCACCTTGAGTTAGAGGACAACTTGAAGCTGAAGGTATCTATGTGGACAATATGGTGCTACCACTTGAGTCAGTGATTCCCCGTCCCAACTGTGTATTAGAATCTGGGGAGCTAAAACCTACCAAATCCTGAGCCTCAGGCCAGACCATATGAATCAGAATTTGGAAGTGAAGCCCAAGCATTAGTACTTTTAATAAGTTTCCCCCAGATTATTGTTATGCCTAGTGAGGATAAATAATCACTGAACTAGGCAGAATGAATCCTGTTACAGGCATTTATTAAAAAGTACAGATAAGCCCAACCAGGGTGGTTCAGTGGTTGAGTGTCAACCCATGAACCAAGAGGTCACCAGTTCAATTCCCGGTCAGGAGACATGCGGGGGTTGCAGGCTCCACCCCCAGTAGGGGGCATGCAGGAGGCAGCTGATTGATGTTTCTCTCTCATTGATGTTTCTCTCTCTCTGCCTTCCTCTCTTACAATGTATAATTTTTTTTAAGTACAGATAAGAAAGTAGGGATCCACAGACTGTGATTGCCTTTGGGCAGCAAAATGTGACTGGTACATGCAATGCCTATTTGCCAAACTTAAAGAGATACAAAGTAAGAGTGGAGTGAAGAATCCATCACACTGTATATAGAATTAGAGAAGTATTTATCTTAAACATGAATAGAATGAAAACATGTAGAATGACAACTCTGTAAAAATACTACAGAGAGAGAGAGAGAGAGAGAGAGAGAGAGAGAGAGAGAGAGAGAGAGAGAGAGAGAGAGAGAATAAGGAGAGAACAAAATACAGATAATGAATCCATGCTTGAAGAAAACATTCCCCACTAAAGAAAAAAAACTTAAAAAGCACACAGAATCATTGAGACAAGACATCAAAGAAAAATGATAAAACAATGGAATAAACAGAATGAGATGAAAAGGGAGACTATAGAGCTAAGAAAACAATTTGAAAACCAAAACATCATTACTGAACTATGAAACATTATATACCATGAAAGAAGAAATCAGAGGTCATAATATTAATATCAGAGAAGATGGAATTCAAAGAAAAAGCGTTTTGATAAAGAACACATTCCACAATGAGGATATAACTACCATAAATATACACACACCAAATAACAGAATCAGAATACATAGAATATAAACTACATAAAATGCAAGTCTTTAAAACACAATAGTAGGAGTAGATTTTAAAACATTTTATCATCTAAGATGGATGAGGTAGACAAAAATAAATAAATAAACAAGAACAGCCAAGAAAATTCTGAAAAAGGAACCTAAGAGAACAGAATTAATAGCATTATGAAGCTGCAAAGATTGAGAGTTTAATAATGGAAAATAAATAAGTGCCATAGATCAATGCAATATACTAGAGTCCAGAATTAGACTGATATACATGTGGAAATTTAGTATATGAGAAAGGTGGCATTTCACATCAGCAAAGAAGGTATGGATAAGTCAACTAATGATGTTGAGACATGTGACAGTTTCAGGGGGAAAAAGCTGAAATTCTTCTTTATTTATTATAATAAAATAAATCCTTAATGGATCAAAGATTTCAACAGTTAAGAACAAAACTATAAAATTACTAGATAAAAATATGAGGGGATTAATTTATAAACTTGAAGTTCAAAGAACTTGCCAAGCATGATACCTTAGAATCAAAAAAAGAAAAAACACCCCACAACACAATACAATTGACTATAAATAAGTGTAAGTATTTTATTGAAAACATCAAAAAGAAAAACAAAATACAGACTGAAAAAGTATTTGTAGCATATATGACAAATAACTATGGCCTTTTATGTACAATAACCTGTATAAATCAATGACTACATGATAAAAAAAAAACACATGAAAACCAGGCAAAAAAATAATAACAGACATTTCTCAGGAAAAGAAATACAAATGGCCATTAAACACATGAAAAGATGCTCCATCTTATTCATGATTAATGAAATGCAAATAAAAACAGCAATGAAGATGCCTTTTTCACCCATCACATTGTCAATAATTCAAAAGCTCACCAAGATAAGAAGTAATAGGTACTCTCATACACTGTTGGTGGAAATGCAAATAGTTCCCACCTCTGGGGTGGAAAATTGGGCAACAGAGGCAGTCCATGTATCCAAGAATAACCACTACTGGAAAAGAAGTCCACCTAAAGGAAATATACCTAAAACGAGAACCAGAATATCATAGTATATATTTTTTAAAGTTTAATTGGAATTTTATCTTCAGCAAAAGTCTATTATATCATATATAATATTTTTTAAAGTAACTAAACATGCATTCTTTGAACAAAATAATCAAATGTTGATTCTGGATTTCTTTGATGTGACTTTTGGACAAAAATGGCATGAAGGTACAATCAGCTACCCTTCTCATTATTTCACAAGATCATAAAGAGTAAGTTTTACAAAATATTCAATGACTTCATCAATTTTCCCAAGGATCTCTTTTGATTGCTGATATTCCAATTATTCTTTTTCATCCTATCTACCCTGTCACTATCTGTGTGAATTTGTTCGTTTTCTCAAAAGTTAACCTTGCCAAGTCCTCACCTGTCAATGGCTTTGTAGAAGTCAAGCAAATCTCCATGACTTTTATCAACTTCATTAAGTCTTGTGTCTTTCACAGATTTTGAAATTTCACTTTGCAATTGATTTGCCCTGTCTTTCCATTGCGGAGACTGTCAAAGACATTTACATGATGGACAAGGATAGGCTCCAGAGCTAAGTAGAAAGGAGTGTTGAGTGAGAAACAATTTCCTAAGTGGTCATAACAACAACAAAAAAATATTGTTGTGCTCTAATGAATTTTGCTTCTCCATAAAATTTTGAATGTGGGGACTCAAATAATGAATATCCTATACAATAAAAGCCTAATATTCTAAGTATCCAGTCATCCAGTGGGCTGTTCAACCAATCAAAGTGTAATATGCTAATGATATGCTAAGGACGCTCAACTGCTCACTATGACATGCACTGACCACCAGGGGGCAGATGCTCTAACCAGTAGGTTAGCTTGCTGCTGGGGTCAGGCCGATCGGGACTGAGCAATACAGGCTGGACATGGCCTGGAGCCCTCCTGCGGTCCCTCCCCGGCTGGCCAACTTCCCACGTCCCTCCCTGGCCTCGATCGTGCACCAGTGGGGTCCCTCGACCTGGACTGTGCCCTCTCGCAATCCAGGACCTCTCAGGGGATGTCAGAAAGCCGGTTTCAACCCAATGGCAGGACAACCTGTTGCTATGACACACACAGACCACCAGGGGGCAGATTCTCAATACAGGAGCTGCCCCCAGGTGGTCAGTGTGTTCCCATAAGAGGAGCACTGCTCAGCCAAAAGCCAGGATTACAGCTGGGGAGTGCAGTGGCAGTGGCGGGAGCCTCTCTTGCCTCCGTGGCAGTGCTAAGGATGTCTGACTGATGGCTTAGGCCCAGGCCCCGGCAATGAACATAGGGGTGCATATAGGGGAGTGGGCCTAAGCTGTCAGTTGGACATCCCCTGAGAGCTCCCAGACTGCAAGAGGGCACAGGCCAGACTGAGGGACCTCCCCCCGAGTGCACAGATTTCTTGCACCGGGCCTCTAGTTAGGAAATAAGGATCTCCTGCTGCATATCAAATTAAAATGCATCTACCTTTTGCACTAGGCCTAAACTATTCTTTCCCCCTCTTTAACTGCTACTCATCTTTTAGTACTCAGTTCAAGCATGCATTCCACAGAGGAGCCTCTCCTGGCCTCATTGACTAGTTCAAATGCCCTGTGCAGGTTCTCAAAGCACCTTTGGAACATGTGTCATGGTTGCAATTAGACATATCTGTAAATTACTTAATGAACATCTTCCCCACTAGACTGTTTACTTCACAGAGGCTGAGATTATGTCTGGCACAGAGTAGTCCCTCAATAAATATTTATTTAAGAATTTAATAACAGCAAAGAATTAAAAACTACCCAGATATCCATATAATGGAACACTGTGTTAAACAGCCATTAAAAAGAATAAGGTAGCCCTAGCTGGTTTTGCTCAGTGGATAGAGCATCAGCCTATGGACTGAAGGGTCCCAGGTTCGATTCCGGTCAAGGGCATATGCCTGGGTTGTGGGCTTGATCCCCATTAGGGGACGTGCAGGAGGCAGCCAATCAATGATTCTCTCTCATCATTGATGTTTCTATTTTTCTTTCTCTCTCCCTTCCTCTCTGAAATCAATAAAGATATATTTAAAAAAATTAAAAAAAAGAATAAGGTATGTCATGATATGGAATGACTTCTAAGACATATTAAAATTTAAAAAAGCAAGGTGAATAGCAGTCTGTAAGAGTCTGTGTAAATTTACAAAGAGTACATATGTATGCTAGTAAGTGCATGCAATATTTTTCCAGAAATACTAACAGAGATTACCTTTGGTAAGATGTACTAGTAGTAGGAATTTTGGGGAGGGAGGTTTCAAGTTTCCTTTTATACATTTCTTTATTGTTTGTATTGTTTTATTGCATTCATGTGTTATTTTAATTTAATAAAAATGCATTGGTATTTGATAGAGGGCACAAGTACTGACTAGCAGAGCAAGACAAGAAGTTCAAAGACCATATAGGCAGTCAGCAACTGGAAGCCATGCTAGAGTTGAAACAACCTACTATACTAGTATATTCCCTGTCTTGCTGGTGGCCCCCATTGCCACAGTTACCAAACCAGAAAACCAAGCAACTGCTAAGCCAGTGATGGTGAACCTATGACACGCGTGTCAGAGGTGACACGCGAACTCATTTTTTTGTTTTTTTCTTTGTTAAATGGCATTTAAATATATAAAATAAATATCAAAAAATATCTTTGTTTTACTATGGTTTTAAATATCAAAAAATTTCTATATGTGACACGGCACCAGAGTTAAGTTAGGGTTTTTCAAAATGCTGACATGCCGAGCTCAAAAGGTTCGCCATCACTGTGCTAAGCCTTTCTTTTCCTTAGACCTCAGATCTATTCACTTAAGTCTTATTGTTCCTATTAACCAAACAGCTTTCCATTTCATTTTTTCCTCACCTTCCCACTGCCATTGCCCTAAATTAGAGTTTCATTCTATCTCCATTAGACTACTGCAATACTCTTTTATTCTCCTTGCTCAAACAACCCAGCCCCTACTCAGCTGCTAGAATAATCTCCCAATCTAATTAAACCAAAACAAAGACTTACAAACCAACCCAGCCTCATCTGCTACTCTTTCCCATAGTCCTTACATTTTAGCCAACCCAGTATACATAATTTACCTGAAACACCTTGTTAGCTTCTCCCTCTGGGAATCTGAGTATGCCCCCCCTTTGTTTTTTATATTCTCCCTTTCCCCATTTACTTAGTTAACTTCCACTCATATTTCATTACTTTCTACCCTACCCTTACCCCCTTCAAACTAAATTAGCTCCCATAGCATTTTGCCCTCATCCTTCAGAACACTCATCACATTTGTATTTGTTTTTCCTGTATCTGTGTTCCCTACTTCCATCAAGAGAAAGACTAAACCCACAGTGCTTGAAAGAGAGCTTAGCACATAATAGTAGCTCAGTAAATTCTTATTCATTGGCTGACAGCCTGAACGAATGAATGCAAATTGGTGTGCATAACTTGTTTAAACCCCCTTGGCTAGCTCCTTACCATGTGAAAAACAAAGTTTATTACATCCTTCATGATTGGGCTCCTACCTGCCTCTTCAGGCTCATCTTTCCCAGCCCAAGCCTTTGCATCTCCTGCTTTAGCAATCCTATATAATAAAAGGGTAATATGCAAATTGACCCTAACAGCAGAAGGACTGGGAATGACTGGTCACTATGACACACACTGACCACCAGGGGGCAGACGCTCAATGCAGGAGCTGCCCCCTGGTGGTCAGTGTGCTCCCACAGGGGGAGCCCTGCTCAGCCACAAGCCAGGCTGATGGCTGCCAGTACAGCGGTGGTGGCGGGAGCCTCTCCCGCCTCCTCAGCAGCACTAAGGATGTCCGACTGCAGCCTAGGCCTGCTCCCTGCTGGCAAGTGGACATCCCTAGAGGGCTCCCAGACTGAGAGAGGGATGTCTGACTGCCAGCTTAGGCCCAATCCCCCGGGGAGTAGGCCTAAGCCAGCAGGTGGACATCCCCCGGGGGGCCCAGACTGTGAGAGGGCACAGACCGGGCTGGGGGACCCCCCACCCCCGAGTGCACAAATTTTTGTGCACCAGGCCTCTAGTTCTGAATAATGTAGAATTCCTGTAACAAACCATTTTACTGCTTCTTGCCTTCATGTATACTGATCATGCCACATCAATCACTTCTCCCTCCTTCTTCCTCATGTGTATCTAGTGAATACCCATTCACTCATAAAAAAACACCCAGAAGTTTTCTCTTCAGAGAAGTCTTCCCTGATCTCCTAAAGTTCATTTATGCTTCCTCTTTAACTTGTATGTTTTCTCTTTTTGTTATATTTATCATCCTGAGAATATTCTCCAGGTAAGTATTTTTGTCTTATCTTTCCCCCTAATTTCTAATACATAACTAGAACATAGTGAACACTAAATGTCTGAAGTTAATTGCACATGAATTGGTGTAAGTATAAACTATTAATAGTATATCTATTATACCTCCATGCTTATGTATAATATTTCTGGGCAATAGAACATTTTATCAATATTATTTGTAGTAACTCCATTAACTGCCCTGAAAGTATAGCAAATGCATATTTTTTTATATCTAATAAACCGTCGTGCTGCTGATTGAAAGGCTGCATAAAGCTTTGTTTCCCTGAGACACAGCCAAATCTAGGGCAAACAGACCTCCACGCTCTCCCCCATTAGATCTAAGGTTTCAAATCCATGTGGCAAGAAAGGCAAAGTAAATGGCCTCTATACAGTTTTAACAGCAGCAAAAAAACAAAAACAGCCACTTAATACCCATGCAAGCATTCCATGCCATCTTCTCAGGTCACATGAAAGAATTGGGCCTAGCATAACTAATGACAGGGGAAAAAAGAGGAGCAAAAACAGATTTTCCTTCTGTACAGGGTCTTCCAAATTCACAGATGCAAATTCTGAGTTAGCAAAGCCTATCTAAGCACTGCCATTTAGTCTCGGCACTTAGATTAAGATCACTAAAGTCATCCTCCAGGTGTACAAGAGGTTAACAAAGTCATAACTACATATTTTTTTTTAGCTTTCTAGGACCCTTCCAAGGTATACTAAATCATGTGTCCCTCTTAAGCCCAATCAGCATTGGATAATTCATGGTTATGGCACAGTCAAGATCCTAGTCCATTTTGGAAACGCTGTCTTCATCCTAGTGATTTTGAAGTTCTTTGAATGATTGCCAGGAAAACGATTAATCTAGGCTTATCTAGGGCATTTCTGAGGACTGCACAGGATCTCTCTGGAACATTTCTTTTGGAACACCAGGGATCAAGGCAAACTCTACCCACCGTTCACAGCCAAATCCCAGGTCTTTCACTTTCAATAAGCTTTTCCTGTTTAACCCCACTTCGACCCGAACAAACCTTTGCTGGCATTTCTATATTGCTAACAGTCTGTGTCCCATGACTAAAGGCTTAATGATAGGGTGCTGTGTATTATTATTCTACTAGAGGCCCGGTGCACAAAAATTTGTGCACTCAGGGGGGGAGGGGGGTCCCTCAGCCCGGCCTGTGCCCTCTCGCAGTCTGGGACCCCTCGGGAGATAACGACCTGCTGGCTTAGGCCTGCTCCCGGGTGGCAGAGGGCAGGCCCAATCCCTAGGTGCAGCCCCTGGTCGGGCTCAGAGCAGGGCCGATTGGGGAGTTGGGGCGCCGCCCCCTGTCATGCACAGAGCAGGATGGATCAGGAGGTTGCGATGCCACCCTCAGTCACGCTTAGGGTAGGGCTGATTGGGGGGTTGGGGCACCGCCCCCTGTCACACTCAAGGCAGGGTCAATGGGGAGGTTGCGGCGCCACCCCCTGTCACGCACAGAGTAGGGCCAATCACTGGGCTGGGGCGCTGCCCCCTGTCACTCACAGAGCAGGGCCCATCAGGGGGGTTGGGGCTCCTTACCCTGTCACGCACAGAGCAGGGCCGATCAGGGTGTTGGGGAGCTCCCCCCTGTCGCTCACAGGGTAGGGCCAATAGGGGAGTTGGGGCACCGCCCCCTGTCATACACAGAGCAGGGCGGATCAGGGGGTTGGGGTGCCGCACCCTGTCATACTCAGGGCAGGGCCGATGGGGAGGTTATGGCTCTACCCCATCACATACAGAGCAGGGCCTGTGGGGGGCGGTTGGGGCATCACCCATAGAGCAGGGCCGATCATGGGGTTGGGGCGCCGCCACTGTCACACTCAGGGCAGGGCCGATGGGGAGGTTATGGCTCTACCCCGTCACACACAGAGCAGGGCCCGTGGTGGGGGGTAGGGGTTGGGGCACCGCCTCCTGTCACACACAGAGCAGGGCCGATCAGGGGGTTGGGGTGCCACACCCTGTCATACTCAGGGCAGGGCCGATGGGGAGATTATGGCTCTACCCCGTCACACACAGAGCAGGGCCCATGGGGGGGGAGGGGTTGGGGCACCGCACCCTGTCACACACAGAGCTGCAGGGCGATCAGGGGGTTGGGGAGCTCCCCACTATCAGGCACAGAGCAGGGCTGATCAGGGGGTTGGGGTGCCTTCCCCTGTCAGGAACAGAGCAGGGCTGATAGGGAGGTTGTGGCCCCACCCCCTGTCACACACAGAGCCTCAGGGTGATCAGGGGGTTTGGGCGCTGCCCCCTGTCATGCTGATCCCAGTGCCGGGAGGCCTCGCGGCTCCTCTGATTCCGGTGCTGGGAGGCACATTACCCTTTTACTATATAGGATAGAGGCCTGGTGCACGTGTGGGGGCTGGCTGGTTTGCCCTGAAGGGTGTCCTCGATCAGGGTGGGGGTCCCCACTGGGGTGCCTGGCCAGCCTGGGTGAGGGGATGATGGCTGTTTGCAGCTGGTCACACACCCTTCAGGGTGGGGGTCCCCACTGGGGTGCCTGGCCAGTGTGGGTGAGGGGCTGAGGGTTGAAGCTCCCAACTGCTCCTTTTCTTTTTTTTTATTCTGGGCCAGCTTTAGCTCTGAGGCTCCAGCTCTGAGGCCTCTGCTGCTGAAAGCAGGTATCTGGTTTGTTTGGGTTCTATAATCGAAACAATGTATAACTCCAGCTCTGAGATCCCGGCTCGCTGAAAGCAGGTTTCTGAGGTTTTGTTTGGCTTCTATATTTGTTACAATGTTTCAAACTGCAGGCTCAGAGGCCCACAAGGCAGGCGGGGAACGTTGGTTTCCTCCGTCACTAAAGCAAGCAAGCCTCATGTTAGTTTCAAGCTGCCTGGCTGCTGGCTGCCATCTTGGCTGGCAGTTAGTTTGCATATCGCACTGATTAGCCAAAGGGAAGGGTAGTGGTCGTATGCTAATTACCATGTTTCTCTTTTATTAGATAGGATTGTTTCATGTAGGTTATTTTTCTTCACAAACTAAAGTAGTAGGAAGTTCCCTTAAGGTAGACATCAAGACTTCCCATTAGAGCCCAGCTCAACAAATGTCATCTAGCACTTCCTATACTCTAGATTACATTGGTTGTAACTCTTTTGGTCACAAACCACAGAAATCCAATTGAGTAGCTTAAGCATAAATGGTGACTTAATTATACAAAGAAATATATAAGTGTCTTATAGGACCCAATGAGAGAAATACAACTGGACCTGAGGAATAGGCTGTTTAACTCTTTCTTTAGCCAGATTAACCTATAATCTTCCTTTGCAAACTACTTTCCTCTACTTTAGGTACCAAAGTGGCAGAAAAGATAGCTTCAGGTAATCCCTAAGCATACATCACTGATACAGCCACAAAGTCAGAATCTTTCTCAAAGTTTAAATTGTTGTAGCATGGACTCTGGCTCAGGTGAGGTCACAGGCTACCCCTAAGCCTGTCAACTCTGCTGAGAATCTACTAACATAATTTAAATATAATATGGTTAAGTGTTTTTAAAAGAGGTGAATTTATAATTCTATCAGAGCAAAGAGAAGGGAAATGGGGATTAGAGAGTATTATTAAAAAAAGATAGTTAACAGGAGGGAAATGCATTTTAAGCAAAGGGGACATCATGAATAAAGAGACAGACAAATGAAACAGAATATGTCTGAGGGCCTAAAACTAACATAAAATAAGAGACATCACAAGCTTAAATACAGGCTAGAGAGGTAGGTAGGGTAAAAATCATTAGTCCTTACATGACAGATTAGGAAATCCAGTTCTATGTAGAATATGGCATAATCTGATTTCCGTGATCCACATGCAGCTCTTTGGCCCCTTAATTGTGGCTCTTCCTAAGCCTTAGGAGTACTCTAATTAAGTTAATAACAATGTACCTCCCTATATAGTTTAAGTTTAAAAAATTTGGCTCTCAAAAGAAATTTCAATCATTGTACTGTTGATATTTGTGGCTCTGTTGACTAATGAGTTTGCGGACCACTGTTCTAGATCACTCGGACAGCTGTGTGGAAAATGGATTAGAAGAGGAAGAACACACCCTACCAACTCAGCATGAGGCACACATTTGGGAAAACTGGAATAACATCTGGGTGAATGAATGCAATTCACAACATCCTGTTTCTGGCCACAACAGATGACCATTTATTTGATCACTGCTACCCCATTCCTTACACTCGCAAGTTGCAGGTGGGTTTGTTTATGTATTCCAGTGACTAAGTCACTAATTTTATTCTATTTTAAAAAAAAAACAAAACCTTTATTGTTCAAAGTATTACATGTTTCCCCTTTTTTCCACCATTGACCTCTTCTAGCCCACCCCCATCCCAGGCCTTTGCTACCCTATTGTCTGTGTTCATGGGTTATGCATATATGCATACAACTTCTTTGGTTGATCTCTTTATACTTCACTATTTTTAGATGCCGGGCTGTTCTGGAGACTTCCATGGGGCAAGATAAAGCCATAATTATTAGGAATCAGGAACCTTAGGGCTTAAGAAAGAATATCTAGCCTGGGGCAACATAAATTCAAATTGGGGCCAGTTAGCCTGGGGCTTAACAGAAGTTTGTGGGGTCATCTGATGGGATTGGGTATAAAAAGCCACAAGATTCCCAAAACTTGTCTTCTCCCAGCACTTCATAAATGTATTCTCAGATATCTCTCTACTTTTCCTTCACATACCACCACCCACTACATCTACCCCATCAGCCTGCAAACAGTCCCACCCTTCCCTCAGTAATGATAATTTATGACAGCGGGTAACAATAAAATGGGGGGGGGGAGTGGACAATACAAAGGAAGTTGTTATAGATTGAGGTAACATTTGCCCAGACCACGCCTATAGAACTCACTTTGAGTGCACAACACTCTTCTGTCATCTTCTCAATCCTGTCAGCTAACATATTCAGTGACAGTTACCATTTGGGAAACTGTTTTAGCAAAGCCAACCTGGCCCTCTTGCTTTCCCTGACTGAAAAGTTTTCAAGATCTCATTTATGCTGTTTTTCTCTCACTGTTTTAACAGGACATTTTATTTGAGGAAAACAAACAAAAACTTAACTCAACCTGGTACTAAAGTTTACTACTCAAGAGACACACTCAAAGGTCACCCAAAGTTAGTGCCTGACATTTACTGTCACAGAGAGTGGCTTTCATGTGGAACCACACAGAGTTTTTTGGGCTGGCACTGTCTGTGGTCTCTAAAATATACATTCCATGGAATTGAATCCTGAGGACACATGTCAGAGTCCAATTCCCTGCCTGATTGCCCTATTTTTATGCTACCTTCCCTTCTCTCCAAGTGTGGTCTACCCACTTGTGATTAAGGTAAGGATCTTCTTTTCACACTATCCAACTCAACTCCTAAAATTCCACCCCAATCACTCCTTTTCTTCCTGCCTACTGCCATAAGCTCTCCAAGTTAAAATGGACCTCTCTCAGCAGAGCTATATCCTTGTAAACGACAATGGAGAGAAATACTCAGCTAACTCAGCACAAAAAGTTAAAAGCAAAATAATTAGATTCCTACAACACTCTCCCCTCCAACAAAAAACTACAAATACCTATGATCATAGTAATATAGCCATAGAAATAAGAATGATATGTGTGAATACACTCACACAATTATTTATATGGCTATTTCATAGCAAATAAATTAAGAACTGATTCAGAGAGAGAATAAGACTAGGCCAATCTGAGGATTTGGGTTCTTATAGAGGATACTGACATACACAGGGGAAACCTTTATGCAGACAGAAAAATACAACTCTGCCCACTCCTATTTCAAGAAAAGGTACAGGCATCTAATTGGTTAGTAATTCAAATGTCTGGAGCTGAGAGCTGGCTCAAATTCAAAGCCAGGAGCAGGCAGAGGCTTTTGGAAAGAGTGTCCTTCTCTTTCCTCTTCCAGAGATGCTCCCTCCTTCCTGCTCAGGATCTCTGTGCTCTTGGGAGGGCCTCTGTTCTGAGGGATGGAAGGAACTAACTAAGACCTTCATACTGAAAACTTAATGATAACATGCTACTCTTTGCATGGATGTTTGCATTTCAAAAGGAATCAGAGAGTAACCATAAAGAATAAATTCATACTAGTGGAATTTCAGAAATACAACACTTGGGGAAGGAAATAATAGGTGCTCAGGAAAGTGGGTGAAGGGGGCTTTCCAACATCCTTCAAATTACACTTTTTTGCCCATTTGTAAAAACAACATGATGTTGACACCCTCTCAAAGTACTTCATTTATCTCTACCATCTACAGGCTCAAGTCCACGTTCTTTAGTCTAACATTCACATCTCAATCTTTCCAGATTAATTTTCCAATGTTCCCTTTTACAACTTCTTCACTCCACTCATTATCTCCCAGACATACCTTCACTTACTTTTCTCATGAAGCTTCCTCTCCCTGGAAGTCCCTGCATTTCTAAATTCTTCCAAATTCAACCCCACTCATTATTTTAAAAAAATATTTTTATTGATTTTTAGAGAGAGAGGAAGGGAGAGACAGAGAGAAAAAAACATGGATGTGCGAGCAACACATCGATTGGCTATCTCCTGCATGCTCCCTACCAGGGATCAAGTCAGCAACCTGGCATGTGCCCTGATTTGAATCGAACTGGCAACCTTTCAGTGATTGGGATGATGCCCAGCCAACTGAGCCACACTGGCCAGGGCAACCCCACTCATTCTTTAAAGCCCAGCACCAATCCTACTTCTTCTATAAAATATTCCCCAAATATCCCAACCAAAGGTAATCACTTGCCAAATATTTATCCACATTCCTGCATTACAACTAAAATACAGAAAAATTCAATACCACACAATGATTGGAGTTGGATGAGGTTGGCTTCATAACCATCTAGTATTTTCTATTCAATCTGTGAACCTGAATAAGTAGCCTATCTCTCTGGACCTTATTTTCCTGTTTAAAAGGTAGATAATAACAGTAATTGTTTCACAAAGTTGTAAGCATTATATAGGGCAATTTATAGAAAGCACTAACCCAGGGCTTGAATGAACAATAGCTATTATTGTACGTAAGCTCTCACAACAACTTTATGAGGACCCTGGACTATTCATCAAGGACACTTCCTCCATGCTTTATCTACTGTCTCCATATGCCTTCAACCTTGCCTTCTTAACTTTAACTATCAGAGTATGTTGGATATTATTAGGTAACCACCAAAATATGTTCTCTTCTTTCTGAACACATGGAAAGAATGCATTTCCTAATCTCCCTTAAAGGTGTGGCTATGTGACTAAACATGTAAAAGATTGTGTTCTAGTTTTATCCTTCTCAATAAATTTCTATAAAACTTTGAGAAAAGCACTTTAATTCTCTTGGTCTCAATATTCTAATATGTAAGATGGAAATAAC
This sequence comes from Myotis daubentonii, assembly GCF_963259705.1. Classification (NCBI taxonomy): domain Eukaryota; kingdom Metazoa; phylum Chordata; class Mammalia; order Chiroptera; family Vespertilionidae; genus Myotis; species Myotis daubentonii. The sequence goes on along the minus strand of NC_081861.1, from coordinate 32,020,441 downwards.
AAATTATAGAGGCAAAAGTATCTGAAATTACCTTTCCACATTTCTCTGTTCCTAAATCCAGGGACTGGGTCCATTATTTCCTAAATGTTCCCAAATAGAAATATTTTTTAATCATTATGGATTCTGTAAACTTGGCCAAACAACCAAAGAGGCCCTAGATGACATGTATGACCTCAGGTAACCAGGAAATAAAGTCAAGAATACTTCTGTCTTTACTTTTAAAAGCCCCCAGAAACTCTGCTTTATTATATCAGAATGAATATTACAAAGTTCAACCCTAATTAAAACAAAAATAAATACCATTATAACTGGATTATCTTTCTACACTGACTCAATATATATCTAATTTTCATTATTCTAAAAGCACTTGAGACAAAGAAAAGAGAGAATAATTATTAAAATTTTTAAAATAAAGAATAAAAGAGGGGATGCCACCACTGAATGTACAGAAATTAAAAATGATTATAAAGGAATAGTAAGAACTGTATGTCAACAAATTAAATAACCTACATGAATTTGACAAATTTCTAGAAAAACACAGATTGCTAAAACTGACTCAAAAGTAAGAAAATCTGAATAGACCTATAAAAGCAAAGAGATGGAAATAGTAATTTTTAATACTTTGCACAGTTCTGCCAGTGTGGCTTAGTGGTTGAGCATCAACCTATGAACCAGGAGGTCACAGTTCGATTCCCAGTTAGGACACATCCAACACATTGAGCCCTGATGCCCCGGTTGCAGGCTCCATCCCCAGCAGGGGGTGTACAGGAGGCAGCTGATCAATGGTTCTCCCTCATCTTTGATGTTTCTATCTCTCCCTCTCCCTTCCTTTCTGAAATCAATAAAAATGTATTTTTATAAAAAACCACAACTTTCCACAAATAAAAGCCCCAGACCTGATGACTTCACTGGTGACTATCAAATATTCAAAAAAGTAGAATGGAAGAGAATTTTCCCCAATTACTGGTAGTTCAATGGAGCCAGCATTATCCTGTTACCAAAACCATACAAAAACATAACTAGAAGTACATACCAATATCTATTGTGTATATAGACATACAAATCCTCAACAAAACACAGCAAAGCAAAGTTAGTAACATATAAAAAGGATTATACATCATGATCAAATGAGATTTATCCCAGTAATGAACATTTTGTTTAACATATAAAAATCAATGTAATATACCATATTAACAAAGGACAAAACCCACATGATCACCTCAATAGATGCAGAAAACCATCTGAGAAATTCATGAGAGAGAAAAACAACAACAAACAAGAATAGAAGGAATTGCCCAAACTGATAAAACACACAGCTAAGATGTTAATGTTGAAAAACTGAATATGTTCCCCTAAACATAAGAATGTCTGCTCTTGTGACTTCTATCCAACAATTTACTAGAGGTTCAAGCTAAAATAATTAGCTATAAAAAATAATTCAAATTTGAAAAGAAAAAGTAGCCCTAACCGGTTTGGCTCAGTGGATAGAGCATCAGCCTGCAGACTCAAGGGTCCCAGGTTCGATTCTGGTCAAGGGCATGTACCTTGGTTGCGGGCACATCCCCAGTAGGGAGTGTGCAGGAGGCAGCTGATTGATGTTTCACCCTGATCGATGTTTCTAACTCTCTATCCCTCTCCCTTCCTCTCTGCAAAAAAATCAATAAAATATATTTTTTTAAAAAGTAAAATTATCTGTTTGCAGATGACATTGAGCATATCTCATGTTAAGTGTTCTTACTATACACACACACAAAACAAAGAAAACTCTGGGAGGAGTTGGATATGTCTAATACTTTGATTATGGTGTTAGTATCACAGGTGTGTACACATGTCCAAACTCATCAAATTGTACACATTATATATGGGCAGTTCTTTGTGTATCTATTATCCTATATAATAAAGAGCTAATATGCAAATAGTCTTCATGCCCCCGTGCTCTCATACCCTCATGCCCTTGTGCTGGGGCCAGGGGACCTGAGGCCAGGCCAGGGGACCTGAGGCTGTATCCCCCACCCAGTGGGGCTTGATGGGGGACCTGAGGCTGCACCCCTTACCCAGCGGGGCTTGACAGAGGTGGGGCCAGCCAGGTCTGGGTCTTGCATGATTTCGAGGTACACACAGGTGGGCAGGGACTTGACTCTGGGTCCTAAAGCACACCCCAGACTCTGACAGGAGGAAGATTTTCATATACATTTTACTAATTTTCTTTTATCTCTGACACTTCTATTATACAGAAAGGGCAAATAGCAATATTAAAATATTTCCTCTAATTAATTCCTTTTAATGTGCATGAATTTCGTGCACCAGGCCACTAGTATCTTAATAAAGCTGTTAAAAAAGAGTATGGTACTGGCAAGCACAGATATTTAATCAATGAAATAGGATTGACAGTCTAGAAATAAACCCTTACATTTATGGTTGATTCTACCCAAAGGTTTCAAGACAATTCAATGAGGAAAAGATAGTCTCTTCAACAATAATGCTAGAACAGCTAGATAGTCATGCAAAAATTGAAACTGGGCCTTGCTGGTATGGCTCAGTGGTTTAGCATCGACCTATGAACCAGGAGATCATGACTCAATTCCCAGTCAGAGCACATGCCCGGGTTGCAGACTTGATCCCAGAACAGGGCATGCAGGAGCTAGCCCATCAATGATTCTCTCTCATAATTTATGTTTAATATATCTCTCTCCCTCTCCCTTCCTCTCTGAAGGCAATAAAAATATTTTTAAATGAAGCTGGACCATTCATTCCATATACAAAAATTAATTCAAAATGGATCAATGGCCTGAATGTAAGAGTAAATCACACAAAAATCTCAGAGAAAAGACAAACTTGATTACCTTGCATTTGGCAATGGAATCTTGGATATGACATCAAAAGCATAGTGAGAAAAGAAAGACAGATAAATTATACCTATCAAAAATAAAAATATTTGTGTTTCAAAAGACATGATAAAGAAAATTAAAAGAACATCAAAATTACAATTAGACCACTGAACAACCATCATTCAGAACCACCTGAAATCTGGCTAAACAGAAGTCCTACAACTAGAGAATTAAAGAAGAAGCCACAATGAGACTGGTAGGAAGGGCAGAGGCCTGGAATTGCCTGGTCTGATACCTATGAGTGGCATTTCTTTAACTGGGAGGGATATCTTGGCTGTGGAGGTCTACGTGAGGAGCAAGGGGTCCCAGCCCCATACCAGGTCCCCATCCCATGGTTCCAGTGTCAGGAAGAGAAGTCCCTGTAACTACAGGTTGTAAAAACCAGTAGGAATTGTGGCTGAGTAAGATGGAGGCTGCTGCTGTCCCAGGTGTTTCTCTTAAAGGACCTGCACATGGACTTACACCTTCTCACTTCCTCTGAGCTCCAGTGCTGAGGCAGCAGCTTGAAAGGATCCAGGGACATATGTAGAGGAACTATATTGTCTGGCATCAGGGAAAGAACTGGGGGACAGCTTTCTCCCAGACCAAAGTGCTGGCAGAGGTCACTATTCCTATGCTGAGACCTCCCCTGCCACAAATCTGACTGGCAGGTGCCATATTTGAGTTTCCATCAACCTGGCTCACACTGTTCCCCTGACCTTGGTGACTCCTGAGACCTGCCCCAGCCAATTTTCAGCCCCAACATAATGGCTTGGGTTGATTTCTTGGTTCTCTGTTCTGTTCCATTGATCTATATGCCTGTAATTGCACCAATACCAGGCTGTTTTGATTACAGAGGTTTTGTTTGTAGTGGTCTTTCCATATGAATCGCCTGCCTGACTCAGGCTTCAGACTTTTCCAAAATCTTTGCAGAGAACCAAAGCCCCACTTAAGCATGTCCTGCTCCATAGAGTCAGCTCCTGCATAGTAACTCTTCTGCACCAATCTGCATTCCCACCAGCAGTGTACTAGGGTTCCTTTTCTCCACATCCTCGCCAGCACTTGTCATTTGTTGATTTGTTGATGATAACCATTCTGACAGCTGTGAGGTGATACTGCATTGTCATTTTAATTTGCATTCTTTGATGATCAGTGACTTTAAACATTTTTTCATATGTCTCTTGGCCATCTGTATGTCTACTTTGGAGAAGTGCCTATTTGGGTCTTTTACCCATTTTTAATTGGATTTTTGTCTTCCTCTTGTTAAGTTGTATGAGTTCCTTATATATTTTGGATATTAAACTATCAGATATATCATTGCCAAATATGTTCTCTCATACAGTGGGCTCTCTTTTTGTTTTGATGGTTTCTTTTGCTGTGCAGAAGCTTTTTATTTTGATGTAGTCCCATTTGTTTATTTTCTCCTTAGTTTTCTTTGCCCTAGGAGACGTGTGTGTAAACATATTGCCACCAGAGATATCTGAGATTTTGCTGCCTATGGTTTCTTCTAGGATTTTTATGGTTTCACGACTTACATTTAAATATTTTATCCATTTTGAGTTTATTCTTGTGTATGGTGTAAGTTGGTGGTCTAGTTTCATTTTTTGCATGTACCTGGTCCAATTTTCCCAATACCATTTATTGAAGAAACTGTCTTTACTCCATTGTATGTTTTTACGTCCTTTGTCAAATATTAATTGAGCATAACGGCTTGGGTCAATTTTTTGTTTCTCTGTTCTGTTCCATTGATCAATATGCCTGTAAGTGTACCAGGACCAGGCTGTTTTGATTACAGAGGCTTTGTACCATATCTTGATATCCAGTAATGTGATCCCTCCAACTTTGTTTTTCTCAAGATTGCTGCAGCTAATCGGGATCTTTTGTGGTTCCATATAAATTTTTGGAGTATTTATTCTAGATCTGTGAAAAATGGCGATGGTATTTTGATAGGGGTTGCATTAAATCTATAGATTGCTTTAGGTAGTATGGACATTTTAATGATATTAATTCTACCAATCCATGAAGATGGTACATTTTTTCACTTCTTTATATCTTCTTCTGTCTCACATAAGGCAGGTTTTTTTCTTTTTTCTGTGCTGTGGCTTCGGGAGGGGGCTAGAGCCTCAGGAAAATTGTCCCTTTCATTTTGGGGGGTGTGACCGAATGCAGGACTCCCAGCTGCTGCTTTTCCCTATCTGCCCACAATGCTTCCCACCCCAGCCTCTCCTGAGGCAGTCCAAGTCCACACTACCCTCCCTTCACCAAAGCCTTGGTTGAGTAGCTGCTAACAAAACTCCTGTGCTCTGGGTTTTAAAAAAGAGGGGAAACACACACACACACACACACACACACACACACACACACACTAAACAAAAAAGCAGGCTTTATTTCTCTCCAACCAGCTCACGTCTACCAGCTCTGGTCTCTTGAGTAGCCAGAAGTCCTGCCGCCTTTCATGGCTGGATGTTATATGGGCCACTGGTCTCGGCTGTGGTGCTCCAGGCTGTGCAGCTCAGCCTGGGTTCTGGGCCTTGATCTTTTCAGGGACATAACCCTCCCATAGCCGAGAGATCCCTCTTCACTCTTGGCCTGCCACCCATGAAAGCTGGGGCAACCCCTTTCATAACCTTGCCCTTCCTACCAGTCTCCAGTTTTTTTTCTGTCCTTCCTTGATATGTCTCCTCCTCAGCTGGACCTCGTTGGTAATTCCAGATGAATGTTTCCCAATTTAGTTTTATTTTCATTCTGGCCTTGGAGGGAGATGCAAGAAAGGGCTGCCTTTCGGCTGCCATCTTCTTTCCATCTGATTGTTTCTTTTGGTGTGTAGAAATTTTCAGTTTGATGTAGTCCCACTTGTTAATTTTTGCTTTTGTTTCTTTGGGTGACATAGCAAAAAAATTCAATTTGTTTAGGACAATGTCTCCCTGTGTTTTCTTCTAGGTATTTTATGGTTTCAGGTCTTATGTTTAAGTCTTTAACCCATTTTGAGTTCATTTTTGTGAGTTCTGTAAGATAGGAGTCCACTTTCCTTCTTTGGCATGTGAATATCCAGTTTTTCCATCACCATTTATTGAAGAAACTATCCTTTCATCATTGAGTATCTTGTCAAATATTAGTTGACCATATATGCATGGGTTCATTTTGGGGCAATAATTGAAAGTTATACAAGATGCACAGCAAGACCTAATAAAAAGAAAAATATATGATCACCCAATTTGGGGGAGAATCATGACTCAAGCCCAAATATCTTGTGTGTTTTTTCTGGTATAAACTATGCAAAAAGGGAAAAGTAAAACTTCAATGAATCAAGCCTTAATTGTTACTCCTACAGGGAGTTTTAACAATTTACTGGTAATATACAAAGCCGAATAGCTAACGGAAAATGTCTGAGCCAGGGACAGACATTCTTGTAAGAGAAAATATAAGGGAGCCAAATTTATGAGCCAACTTGCTCTTTAAAGGTGAATGGACTTCAGCTTTAACTATCATATAGCCCTAACTAGCAAAAACCTTTCCCTGATGTTAACTGTGCTTGTTGTCAAAATAAGATCCTACCAGGTTTCCAGCCAGCAGTGTACTCTCATACCAATGTCAGATGGATATCACCCAGCCACCACATTTAGTAAAGAAATGTAGCTCATTCTTCAACCTCTAGTCAATACCTCCAAAATTTACATTCTGTAAACATTCACACTTTGCTTCTAAACAAATAATTTCATCATAAGCTAGTTCACAGTAAAAACTACAATAAGTTTTCACAATATATTATGGGAGCTCTGGCTATTCAGTTCTAAATAATGGCTCCTTTTGCTGGACAAGTAAATTGAAATTGATTTGTTTCAGCTGCCTGTGCTAGAACACACAATGCCTGCTTACAACAAGCCTATTGACTTCTGCAAACAGTACTCAGGCTGTTTCCTCAAGGACTCCTGGCAGGATTTTTAAATCATCCCACCTTCTCTCCCCTAACCCCAAGAACAAAGCATCCATTCAAATAAGGACTGTGTACAATGTGTCCAAAAATGGGAGTGTGAGGGAACTTCCTTTACCATTAACTGAACAGAGCCCACACTGAGGAGTGAGTTCTCAGATGAAAGGAGAGAGACACAAAGAGAGACTTACTAAAAAAGTCAAATCAAGCCCTAGCTGTTTTGGCTCAGTGGACAGAGTGTCAGCCTGCGGACTGAAGAATCCCGGGTTTGATTCTGACCAAGGGCACATGCCTGGGTTGTGGGCTCCATCCCCAGTAGGGGGCCTGCAGGAGGTGGCCGATCAATGATTCTCTCTCATCATTGATGTTTCTATCTCTCTCTCCCTCTCCCTTCCTCTCTTAAATCAATAAAATATATGTTTTAAAAAGTCAAATCAAGCCCAGCTGGTGCAGTTCAGTGGTTTAGCATTGATCTATGAACCAGGAGACCACAGTTGATTCCCAGTCAGGGCACATGCCTGGGTTGCAAGTTAATCCCCAGTGTGGGGCATGCAGGAGACAGCCAGTCAATGATTCTCTCTCATTATTGATGTTTCTCTCTCTCCCTCTCTGCTCCTCTCTGAAATCAATAAAAATAAATTTTAAAAAGTCAAATCAACTACTCCAGTGAATCAAAAAGTGAGAGAGAGAGAGAGAGAGAGAGAGAGAGAGAGAGAGAGAAAGAGAGATACCCTCCACATCTTTGGAACAGTGCCATCATGAAGACAGTTGAGGCTAGAAAAAAATATCCTGATAGAACTCTTATCTCTAGAGAGATGATTATGACCAGCTGTAGAGATAGTGCAGGCCTCTGGCTGCTGATTTCTAAAGATGTTGCATACAAAGCCCATGATGCTTTCTGTACTCCTGTCATCAGGAAGGCAGGCTGGCTGGGCAGAACAGGAATCTGATTTTCACAATAATTGCACAGGAGTCTGGGACTGGATTTTGACAGCACTGAGGTTTCTTTGTGGGATGATGCATCTGGTGGCACAGGCCAGCTGTAGTAACCCTCTATTATGAGTTCCAGAGAAACCTTTACCTTAACAAACACCAAAGTGGCTGTCCTTGGTCACCCCAGGATATCTCTATGGATTTTAGAGTTTCCAAAAACAATATTCCTTTTCCATATACTATTTTATCCACAACTGTGTGAGGAAGGCAAGCCAAGTATTATTATTCTCATTTTAAATATTAAGAAAATGAGGCCCGGCCAGCATGGTTCAGTGGTTGATCGTTGACTTATGAACCAGGAGGTCACAGTTTGATTCCACATCAGGGCACATGCTCGGGGTTGTGGTCTCGATCCCCAGTGTGGGGCATGCGGGAGGCAGCCTATCAATGATTCTCTCTCATCATTGATGTTTCTACCTCTCCCTGAAACAAAAAAATATATTTTTTAAAAAAGGAAATGAGAACCAGAGACAGAGGAAATTTTACCAGTGGTCCAACAGCTTGTAAATGGAAGTCAAAAAATTTTAACCCAGATCTTGTGGCTTTAAGTGCTTTCTTAACAATATTTGGGTTTTTTTCATTTATTCAATCATTCATTCATTCAACAAATATAGATCAAATGTTGACTCTATGCCAGGTAATGGGAGTTCTCACGCTGTTCATAGTCTAGAATTTTCCCTCAGTATCACTTCTTGGTGATACAAAGGGAACTATGGAAGGTGTGTTCCTCTGCATATATTAATTCCAGGCTCAGTAAATTTCTCCCATTAAAGCCTAGCAGGTTATTTTTTATCCCAGTAGAAATATATAGTTATGATAATAATCAATGCTCTTTTCACAGAAGACTAATAAATACCTGTCAAGGTGCCTCTCAAACAGCACATACCACCAATATCCACTCAGTAGAAAACTGTCACTTGCCAGACCTTCAAACTTAAGACTTTCTGAAGATTGCTGCTGCTCAGCTCTGGGGCTGCTATGAGCTGATCCAGGAATACTTGTGAAGCTGGCGCAAGACTCTCATCTCTCCATACCCAGCAGTGGCCATTAGCTTCCTAGTACATATCACCCTCATGCATGTTAAGGAGCCTTTTCCCAACACTATCTAATCCCACAGAACTTTTCTGCATCCCCTCACCACAGCTTACCTTTCTTACATCCCCATTTCCTTGAGGCTTTCTCTATGCTAAGTAAGTAGTTAAAATAATCTCAACTGAAGGTACTCCTCTTGGTTTCATATACTTGCATTTTCATAGGGCCTTGTGCCTTTACAAAGTAATTTGCATAGTAGGCACCATGGCAAATTGATGATGAGAGAAACTTACATACAGGGGAAGGGCCTTTTCAGTGCCATGTTCAATTCACAGCCCAGGAATAGGGGTATATGTCACTTTTCTGAACAATTAGATGAAATGCGATGATTATCATCATGCTGTGGGGACACAATGTAGGTATTGCTAAGGGCAGAGAAACATCCAATCAATCAGGCATGGGCCTCAAAATTCCTGAAAGGACAAAACCGACCATTACTTCTTCCCCTTAACCCTTCATTTGCACAACATATTAGGCATTGTCTTCAAATAGCTCTGGATGAAATCTATATTTATAGCTGAGCTCTTGTCAGTGTGGTCTCCAGTTACATGTACCTTGTAAACAAAATCCAGGCTAAATTGCTGGCTTCACTTCTAGCTACTCCAAGGTCTGTCTATGACCTTATGCTTCAGTGGTAGTTACTATCTCACAAGGCTCATTGGTAACCATTTGTCCCATCCTTTTAAAATTTTATATATCAATCAGAATATCACCTTTCAGGCCCTCTGGCAATATAAGGGAGGGTTGGTTCTCCCACAAGGCCACAGCAGCCATCTCACTTCACAGGCTGATTTTTCAGGAGTTTAACAAGAACTTCAAAATGCACTATGAGATAAACCTTGGTCCCACAGCTTCTTAGCCCTTCCAATGAGGTGATTGAAGGAGGGGCAGAAAGGTACAGGAGGACCTTAATCAGTCACAAAGTCCTGTTGTTAACCAGTCTTATGACTTGATCTCCAAACTCTATAGCCATCCTGATCCAGGGTCTCAATCCCCTCACACCTATCTTACTGAAATTGATATTTATCTTCATCTAAGGTTCTCCTCCCTTTTATGTACTGTTGTAAGGTTAGTTGTTTTGAAGACATAGCTTTCGGTGTGTCATTTCTCTGCTCAGAGTCCTTCATTGACTATTTATTTCTAGGACAATGTCTAAGTTCCCAAGGCAAACATTCAAGACCCTCCACGCAATGCCCCACCCTAGCTATCCAATGTTATCTTTATCTACTTCCTCAAATGAGACTTCTGTCCTGCAAAGATCAGCTTTTCATCATCCTGACATATATCATACTTACCCTATCCTCACCTGACTGTCTCTCCTATCCTGTGCAGCACAGAATGTCCCCTCTCTTCTCTGTCTATCCAAACACAAACTTATTGCTCAGTGCCCTGCTCAAAACATACCTCTTCCTTGAAGCCTTACCAAACTGTCTCCATCCATACCATGTGCAGTGTTAGGAATGCTGAATATCAGACACCTTCCCACACCTACAGAATCAGAATATGTATCTCAACAAGATCTTATTACACATTAGTTTGCGAAGCATTGTCCTAAACAACACTATGATTGTACCATTAAAAGAAAAGAGATAAAAATACCTATGACTTCCAATTATGATAGACAACCAAACTCTCCTTTGCTTTTCCCCATCTATTTTTCTCTATCTATTTCCCATCTTCACTATGTATTTCTTTAATTTGTGGAGAAACAAGGGAATCAGGAAGGGTTTTAGCTTCTCAACCATCTACACTCCACAACCTTTTCCTTTCACCACCTTTGTGTCATTTGAGGACCCAAATTCCCTTGTTTTGATTTTCAGGCTTCCCTATTCTGGGATCAAAATTTCATATAATTGATTTTGCTGCCAGCTAATTATACACACACATTTGACTACATTGGGCTCCCCTCCCCCAAAGGCAGAACAAATTGGTGAGTGAACCTATGAGCCTCAGTTTAAGGACAGGAAAGTAATCAGCAAGCCAGGTTAATAGATATACAGTAGTACCCCCTTTATCCATGTTTTGCTTTCTGTAGTTACAATTACCCACAGTTAAGTGAGGTCCAAAAATATTAAATGGGACTTTACAGACATAAACAATTTAAATTTTAAATTACACACCATTCTGAGCAGCATGATGAAATGACACATCTTGCTCCATCCGGCCCGAGACATGTCCATGCTGTATCTATTATCCACCTCTTAGTCACTTAGCCAACGAGGTTATGAGATCAACTGTCATGGTATGACAGCACTTATGGAATTTAGCACAAATAAGGGAAAAGACTTATTAGAAATGTATGTAGAGCACTAATTCTAGTACACAAAGAACTGTTTAGGCTAACAGTGTTTGCAAATGCCTGATTCTCCTGGAATCAGAGTATTCTCCTATGTAGGCAAACCATTCTCCCTACTCTGAACTTGTTAGTAACATGACCTTCTCATCACAGACCCCAACAGAAGTTTCAGCTCAATTCATGCCAGAAAAACCACAAAGTCCAACTTAAAGAAGTTGAACTAATGAACTGTTACTACAGTTCTAGTACCCATAGCATCAGAATTACCTGAGGCACTTGTTAAATGCACAGACTCCCTGTCCCCGGCATAGATGAAATTAATCAAAACTTCACATTTAAGGGCCTGGAATCCCCATGTTTCAAAAGCTTTCTGGGTGATATGGGAGCCACTGTTTTAGTGCATTCCCAAGTAACAGTCCTCTTGGGCTACCTGATTCTTCACCAGAGCCTTGTTAAACTGGCTGCCATGCAACTGCATTCTAGCATCTGTCCCCTAGCAGACACCAAGGGCATTTCCTGTCTTCTTTACAAAGCTGCTCTATGCATCTGTGGTGACACTAAAGTTGAATGCCTTTTAAAGAGTTTTCCTATGAGACCTTTTACCTTCTCTGATTATCACATCCAGCAGCACATCCAGCAGCCAGTGAAAGACTTGTCCTCTCCCAGGTGAGGCCTTGCAGCAGGCTCAGACCTGCAGATTAAACAGCATCCTACGTGACCAGACTGGAAGTCCCTGCCCACAAAGGTCCTGATTACCAATGGGACCAGGAAATTGCTCAAGGTGGTTAACACTTCAAAGGTAGCCCATGGATTCCAGAGTAGAGAGAACAACCATCACAGTTGTCACTACACATATGATATTCCAAAATAACTTATTTTTAAATCCCTCCCAACAGAAGTGCTGGATTCTGCAGAAGGTATAAAAGGCAAAGTTGTGAAGTAGGGGAGGCTTGTATCTAGGGTTCTTCAGTCTCCATGTTCTTGTCTGTAGGCATCACACAGTGGCAGCTGACCCTTGTGCTTCCTTCGCCTGGACTTGCTTCTGACCTTCCCTTCCTTTTACTATGCCCTCTACCTTCCAGCTCTGGTTCACTTCCCTCCAGGCTCTCTCTGAGTACAATGTGGTAGGTGCTAGATCATATAAGTAAATGCCCTTTAGGGTTTCAGGAAAAGTTCAATTAGGGACCAATCTGAACTAACCATTCCACTAAAGGTAAGTGATACAGTTACTTTCACTGTATCCCTGGCATCTAGCTCACCATGATTCTACATTGAGCTCCTAGCACTTACCACAGGCTGAACTCCAATGCTGGTAAACTGACAGCTATCTATGGTTGGACACTAAGAGAACCCCCCAAAAAGTATGATTGACTCAGAGAAACCCCACCATATGCCCCAGCAGTAAAGACAATAAAAAGATACATTGTTGAGTGTTTCCTTCCCACGTCCCTCGTGGATCAGGGTTCAGGATCTGGAAGCGGAGCCGCACACAAATGAAAAAGAAAATACATGAGATAATTTGGAAATATTGGGGGACCAGGCGAGTAAGTCCAACTCAGGAGGAAGGACTTCCCCTGGTGCTCAGGCTTCACCAAGCTTTTATTGATCTGGGATACACCCATAGCATAGCCCTTAGGCAGGTGACCCCAGCAATAGGCAGACTAGCCCATCAGCAAGGATTTACATAATAATAAATGGGGGAGTAGTTTCAGCTACCACTGTCTGGACAAACAGAGGTGGCGCCTAGCTCCGGGCTTTGCTAGGGCCAAAGGCACCCAGCCTGGGGGGGGGCGGTGTTCTCTGTCTATGCTTATCAGCTAGTGAAGACAATAAACGGTGTCTCACAATACATCCCCTCTAATTGACTATCAATGAGAAGTGTTACTATAGGGAGGATACCAAGTTATCGACTGGAATTTATAACTCACCAGTAAAATATGGGAGGCGGTAGAGAGGGACAACAATGGAGTTTCTTATATAGGTAAACAGTGAATTAAGCAGAGCCTACTCGACCTAGACCTCAGAGCCTCATGGTCAACAACATAAAGATGTATTTTTCAGTGTGTTTATTGGCATGTCCTTGACTCTGCTCATATTGGACAAATAAGAATTGAGCCATGGTGCCAGAATATTCATGGAGGTGAATATTTATAACCAGAATAAACAATAAAACCTTAAAAATCATCGAATGTGAAAGATCCAACATCATTGCCATTTGTTTTAGCTTTGGGCTATACATAAGTTTTTAAAATAAATTTCAGTCTTCTAATGGTATCATATTTGAAATATGAAAAAAAATCTGAATGATTTCAAGGCAGTTCACTCTGTGACAACTGTTACGTTCTGCCTGCTATGAATTGTCAGAGATGCACTCATGTGTCTTTTAATAACAACCTTGGAACCCAGTCATTTTTTTTTCAGTTGTTCCCTAATTGCTGATCACTCCTCCCAGCTAACTCCTCCTACCATACAACATGTTTCTAGGAAGCTCCCTATGAATCAGGTGTATCTCTGTCTCCAGCAGCACTGTATGCTGACAAGGGATAAACTTGTAGGTAAAGTCATTAATGAAAAATGAGACCAGGTCTTGTTCCAGGATGAGGGCAGCAATTGTAGCCCTCGGCAACATTAGGAGGGAGGTGAAGTCTGTCTTCATTGGTTTTACTGTCCTCCCCTCCCTCTTCTCTGCCCTTAAGCCAGCAACACAATCCTCCCAACCCCCATATCTACCCGTTCCTGAACCAGAGCAGGGTCTTCTAAGTAGAACCACAAACGTGAACAAGGAAACAGGAGACTTGTGTTCCAACCTGGACTTTATCTAGCTGTATGATTTTGGAGAAGTCACTTCTCTCACAGTCTCAGTATCCTCATTAATAAAATGAAAGATGATCAAAAGAACTAAAATGTATAGAGCTCTTCCCAAGTGCAAGACACTGTGCTTGAGGCTGTTTCTATCAATCATTCTTTTAATCTTCCCACACAGTTATTACAATGCTTACTTACAGATAAGTAATGTGAAGTTCTGAAGGGTTATGTGACTGGCTCAAATATGCAAAGCTTGTGAGTGGTAGGAGAGGGTTCTTTATTCAGATTTGCATGTCTGACTACATTGCTCCCGGGGGCTTGGCACAGATAGTCCCTAAGGCCCCTTCCACTTTTGACATCTTAAAGCCTATGAAATCCTGCAACTGTCTGCTTCATCTTTTTAAGATGCCAGTTCCATAAACTTTTGTAAAAAGGACAAAGTTGGGCGACATAAACCGGAGATACTTTAAAGGGAAGTTGGTTCCTAAGTATAACAGTATGTAAACCAGAGAGATGAGACCTGAGTAGGTCTTTAAAAGAGAATTAAAATAATGTGCCAGCTAAATTTTAAAATGCACACCTCCACTCTGTAAGAGAAAGGGAAATAAGCTGTATGGAAGCTAAGATTCTGTAACTCACTACCCCCTGCCACCTTCAATAGAAGAAAGGAACTGGTTTGTCTCCAGGCAGCTTAATGGACCGAAAGTGGATGCTATGTTTTCTCATCAACTGAACAAGATTGCCAAACACTTCTCTAACTTTGTTTACTTTGTTTTCCCTGTGTCATCTTATGCCACTGTCACCCCTTGCTCTCTGAACTTTCTAGGCTATAGTGTGCACTTGGTATTTGAGGAAGGGTAGTAGGATAATTGTAGTGGCCTGAGTCACGATAGTGGCAGTGGAGATAGAGACTTGGTAAGAGAGAAAATCAGCACTGATGAACATCAAGGGCTAGGAAGGAGCAGGTTTCCTATTTGGGTGAATAGAAGCATAGTAGAGCCAGTCCCTGAGATTGTGACTACTGGGTGAAAGGCCAGAGGGGGAGGGAAATTCATAAGTTGTCACAGAAGAGTTTCTCTCCTCTGAAAAGCCCCCCCATCATGAGTCTCTCCAGTGAAATGAATGCTAAATCATCACTCATATAGGTTTTAAACTTGTAATTCAGGTCTACATGACCTCTCCCCAGATTTATATTATAACTAGAGGCCTGGTGCACAAAATTTGTGCAAAGGTAGGTTCCCTAGGCCTGGCTGGCGATCAGGGCTGATCTGTGGGGCAACTGGCAGGGTGATCAGGGACCTCCACTGGCACCGCCTTGGAGGTGACCGGCAGGGTGATCGGGGGGCTGGCACTGGCCTGCTTGCTGGCTGGCCCTGCCCCTCACTGCCATCCACTCGCTGACTGGCCCTGCCCCCTGCCGCTGCAGCCAGCTACCTCCCTCTGTGGGGCAACCAGTGGGGTGATTGGGGGTCCCTGCTGGCACCTGCCTTGGCTGGCCTGGAGCCTGAAGGCTGGGGGCAGCTCCTGCATTAAGCGACTGCCCCCTGGTGGCCAGTGTAAGTCATAGCGACTGGTCGTTCCACTGGTTGTTCCACAGTTCAGTTGATTTGCATATTAGGTTTTTATTATATAGGACTAGAGGCCCAGTGCACGAAATTCGTGCACTGGGGGGTGGGGTTCCCTCAGCCCAGCCTGCCCCTCTCACATTCCAGGAGCCCTCAGTGGATGTCCTACTGATGGCCACAGTCTGGCAGCAGAGGCTTGGAGCAGGCGTCCTGTGTGTGTGTGTGTGTGTGTGTGTGTGTGTCCCCACTTGGGGTCTGCCCCCAGCCACATTGGAGGCTCAGAGCAGGCACTGTGTGTGTGTGTGTGTGTGTGTGTGTGTGTGTGTGTGTGTGTGTCTGCTGGGGCCTGCCCTCAGCCACACCATGGAGGCTTAGAGCAGGAGCCCCTCTGTGTTGATCTCTCAGGCTCCTGGCCTCCACTGCATGTTGTACTCTCCCTTGAGCTATGGCCAGGATGGGGGTGCTGCTTGCAAGCCGGGCTTTCCTGCTCCCGGATCGCCATGGCGACGGGGGAGCAGGCCCAGCTTGGAGCTGCCCGCAGGCCGGGCTTGCTCCCCTGCTCCCAGATCCCCATGGCGACCAGGGAGCAGGCCCAGCTGGGGGCTGCCTGCAGGCCGGGCTTGCTTTCCTGCTCCTGGATCAGGCACAGCTGGGGGCTGCCTACAGGCCGCACTTTTCTACTTACCAATGGCCGGATCACCACAGTGACCCAGGGCCCAGCGGCACTTTCCTGCTCTCCAATAGTCATAGGGTCCCGGCTGGGGGCGGGGCTTAGCAGTGCGGAGCTTAGGCGGCACAGGGGTCCCGGCTGGGGGCTCAGGTGGCACACAGGAGTTCCGGCTGGGGGCGGGGCTTATGCCCCGCTGCCCAGGGCTGCACGTGGGGCCTGGATGGCAGCTTGCGCTGTCCCGCCCTGCCTGTAGTATAGGATAGAGGCCTCGTGTATGGGTGGGGGCCGGCTGGTTTGTCCTGAAAGTGTCCCGGATCAGGGTGGGGGTCCCACTTGGGTGCCTGGCCAGCCTGGATGACGGGCTGAAAGCTGTTTGCAGCTGGTCACACCCCTTTCAGGGTGGGGGTCCCCACTGGGGTGCCTGGCCAGTCTGAGTGAGGGCCTGAGAGTGGTTTTCAGTCTGGAGGGCAACTTAAGCTCCCAGCCTCTCCTTTTTTTCTTTTTTTTAATTCTGGGATTTATTTACCTTCTATAGCTGTCACTGGAGCTGAGAGCCAGCTCCAGCTCTGAGGGCTGAAAGTAGGTTTCTGGGTCTGTTTGGCTTCTATAATTGCAACTCTGTTGCCATCACAGCAGCTCTAAGCTCTGAGGCCCAGCTGGCTGAACGCAGGTTTCTGGAGCTTGTTTAGCTTCTATAATTGCAACATAGTTGCTTAGAGTGCAGCTCAGAGGCTGGCAGCAGCAGGCCAGGAACGTTGGCTTCCTCCATCACTGGAGCAAGCAAGCCTCCTGTTCACTTCAGCTGTGTGGCTGCCGGCCGCCATCTTGATTGGCAGTTAATTTGCATATCCTGCTGATTAGGCAATGGGAAGGGTGTTGGGGTTATGGTCAATTTGCATGTTTCTCTTTTATTAGATAGGATAATTCTAACTTCTGTTCCTGCCTCTAGCCTTGCCCCCTTCCAATCTACCCTCCACACTGCTGCCAGAGGATTCTGATTCATAGGCAAATCTCTTTATATCACTGTCTTTCTTAAAGTCCCTCAATGGCTACCTATTGCCCTCAGCATAGAGATTCAATACCCTCGAATAGTGTAAAAAGCACTTCACAAACCCACCTGCTTCTACATATTTACATCTCTAAACACACCAAACTACTTAGAGTTCCCAGAGAACACTAGAACATTTATATTTGTGCCTTTGTTTATATTGCCCCCTTTACCTAAAATGCTCTCTCCTGCACCTCCAGGGAATATCTACCCAATATTCACAACTCATATCACATATACCTTCCTTCTCAAGCCTTTCCTGACATCCTCACCATGACCTAATTTGTGCCTCACAACCAGTACAAGATCCTATTGTGATATCTATGGCACTTTATAGCACTTAATTGTTATATAGATTTGTGCCCTCACTAGAATAGAAGGACAGGAACTATGCATAGAGTTTGGCACAGTTCACTCTTAGCAAAAGACCATTAAATTAAGAGATGAATGGATGATTAAATGAATAAGCAAATTAATGGAATGATGAACAATGAACAAATGGTGTCAATACTAGCAAAAATAAGATACAACACATTACATGTTCAGAGTGCATCACAATTTACAAAGCACTTTAAACTTTCTACCTGATTTGCCCCTGATAATATTGTGAAGCAGAAAAAGCAAACAGATGGCAACACCACATCCTTCTATAAATGACAGATTTAGGTGACTTTTGAAGGTCACAGATCTAGTACATCAGAGTTAGGATTAGAACTCAAGTAGCCTCAGTTAACCCAGAATTATCTCTTCAGTGGCTAACCAAATGCTTTGAGAAAGAAAATTACTAGGTAATAGGAGCTTTTATTCTTTTAACCCCTACCCCCAAAATCCACTTTCTCCATACATTCAGTTTAGCAGCAACCTCTACCACAGCACTTTTAGGCTTTTTAACATTTGGCACAAAGTCAGGTCAGTGTTACCTGGCCTTGTCAGCACTCCAAGAGCACAGCAGTACAGGGCTAACGGGGGACCTCAAATGTTTTGCCCATTGCAAGCCTCATCAGAAAATCAAATACATAACTCTAAAAATATCCCCCGTGATCTATGCATGTAGCCATGGTGTCTGACAAATTCAATTAAATCTGTCATACATCATTCTCCACAGTGTTATTGAGGGAGACATAGTAGTATCGAATTTTAATTATTCAGCTTCTATTGATCCCACCATAATCTGGTGAGAATCATTTGCAAACTGACAGTCCTCTCAGGAGACAGCCACTATTATCTAATTATAAATCTCACAGTGTCATTTGATAAAGGTTAGTATTTTTCTTTCACACACACACACACACACACACAAAAAAAAAAAATTACAGTACCAACAAATTCCTGTATAGAAACCAAAATAATGCACACAGATTTTAACTTAAGCTGAGATAAGTGGAGCCTGGTTTGTGGCATCATTGCCTACCTCTATCACTCTTCCCACACTGATTAATCAATACACTCACACTGAGTGCTTTAGCACTGCCTTCATGCAACCTCCCCAGAGTTTATGCTGTAGGATTTCTCCACCAAGCCCCTTCATCTCCTACCATCATAACCAAATGGCATATTTATTCCAAAGGGACCTGTGATCCAAGATAAGGCTTCTTTGCTCATTATAATCAATGGCCACCATTTTTGCATTCTCACAAATGTCATCAATGCCTCAATTCAGAGGAGTGAAGAGTGGTAGAAATTTCAGATCCTTGCCAATGGCTGGGGAGAGAGTGGGGAAAAGATACCTAAAGGTACAATTTGATCTGCACCACCTGACCACCATGAAGGACTGGCCTAAGAATAAATAGTCACCCAGCCAGTTAGTGAATCAGTCAATAAATAATTTTTGAATACTGATTTTGTGCCAGGAACTATGCTAGGCCCTGAGGGATACAGTGGTGAACAAAACATAAACATACTCGACCAGGATTTAAATAATGGCTATAATTAATTTATTAAATAATTAAAACATGTAATAACCCATGAAGGAGAAATAAAATGTTGTTCTAACTTAATCTAAGATGCCAATGATTAGGCTGATAAATGAAAGGTGAGTGGAGTGTTATCTGAGTGAAGAGCGAGGCTTGGAGAGATAAGAGGAATGACTGTGAACAAAAGTATCTCAGAACATGAAAGGTGCATGGTAAGGAAGAGGTGGTAGCAATAAAGGATGCTGAATATGGTTGGTACCAGGTGCAACCACTGGTGTGGCCATTGCTAATAGATACTTTCAAGGCTGGTTGCAGTAGGTATGGCTGGTAGGTAGGGTTGCTGGTGATGGGGATTGCCAATAGATAGTTGTTGGTGATAGGCATGGAGTGTGGGATTAGAACTGAATAGTGGTTACGACTGTTGATTGGCATGGCAGTTAATGGTATGTGTGGTAAGTGTATCATGGCTCTGGTAGAGAACATCACTTATGGCAGTGGGCAACACTGTTGATGATAACTTATGGAGGTGGCTATGTTCAGTTTGCATAGATAGAAAAAAGCAGGAATCCAACTTTATTTTTCTTAGATGGCTACCCAGCTTAAACAACATAATTTATTGAATAAAACATCTTTTCTCCTCTGATTTGACATATGTAGCATATTTACTATATACTAAATTCCCACATGTATCTACTGGTCTCACCCTGATAATTCCCTGAGACCCTGCCCCACCACAAAGGTCTGTGGGCACCTGCCAGGTGTGGCTGGCATTGGTGTACCCTGGAACTTTTGTTGGGTGATCTCAGACCCAGCACTGGCACTGAGTTTGAATCATTCAGTCTGGCGAATACCACTTTTGTCCCTACCTGGTGACTCACGGAGAACCTACCTCTTGAAGGTCTCATACCACCACAGTCTCTTTCAGTGACTGAGTGTAACAGATAGCCAGCAGGCAGAAGAAGGTGAAGGCAGAGCTCGAGGCAGCTTGGACCTTTTTGTAAAAAAAAAATATTTTTACTGATTTCAGAGAGGAAGGGAGAAGGAGAGAGAGACAGAAACATCCTGCATGCTCCCTACTGGCGATCGAGGCCACAACCTGGGCATCTGCCCTTGACTGGAATCAAGCCTGGGACCTTCTGTCCACAGGCCAACGATCTATCCACTGAGCCAAACTGGCTAGGGCACAGCTTGGACCTTCTGCTGACCTGCTCCAGGGCCTGATGTTGATAGAATCTGGCCTTGGTGTGCACCTTGGCCTTTCCCACGCACATCTATGCCAAGGACAGGAAGCCACAAACTGTGACTAGCTTTGTAGCTCCAAACAGGTAGCTCAGAGCCAGTCACAGACAGTGTCTGACATTGACCTACACTGGAGTCCCTCCCAAAAGGCCCCAGAAACAATGCACTCAGTGGTGGCTTCAGGCTACACACCATAGCAGGACTCAATTAGCCCCACAAGTAGCACATCCAAAAATAAACCTCAGCAAGCACCAGACCCATCTGGGTAAATTCTGCTTCATTTCATCAGCATCTGCATAGCAGCTCATACATTATGGTTGGGATGAATCTTCATAGTTAGCCAGCCTGCGAGTTTACCCTACTCATGGAAGGGACAAAGCAGTTGAGGCTCAACTACAATAAGAGGGCTCAGATAACACACACAAGGAACATTCCTTATGTTGGTGATAAAGGAGACTGTGCTACTGTAGGACACCTACTAAATAAGGCTACCATACCAAGACTGGGAGACATAGCACATCTCCCTAATACACAGAAATAAATACAGAGAGGCAGCCAAAATGAGGAGACAAAGAAACATGCCCTGAATGAAAGAACAGGAGAAATCTCCAGGAAAAGAACCAAATGTAATGGAGGCAAGCAATTTATCAGATACTGAATACAATACAATGGTTATAAGGATGCTCAAGGAACTTAGAGGAAGAATGGATGAACTTAAACAAAGAGATAATAAGAATAAAAAAAGGACATACAAACCATAAAAAAGAACCAGTCAGAAATGCAGAATACACTAGTAGAAATCAACATAGGTTAGATGAACCAGAGGATCGAATCAGTAATTTGGAAGATAAACGTAGCAAAGGTAGCAGAAAGCACCCAGTCAGAGCAGCAAAAAGAAAAACTAGCCGAAACTGGTTTGGCTCAGTGGATAGAGCATCACCTGCGGACTGAAGGGTCCCAGGTTCGATTCTGGTCAAGGCCATGTACCTGGGTTGCGGGCACATCCCCAGTAGGAGATGTGCAGGAGGCAGCTGATCGATGTTTCTCTCTCATCGATGTTTCTAACTCTCTATCTCTCTCCCTTCCTCTCTGTAAAAAATCAATAAAATATATTTTTTTAAAAAGAAAAACTAATTTTAAAAAATGAGGAAAGTTTAAGGGACTTCTGGAACAGCATGAAGCCTAGCTACATCTGCATCTGAGGGTACAAGAAGGAGAAGATAGCCTGGCCTGTGTGGCTCAGTGGTTGAGCATCGACCTATGAACCAGGAGGTCATGGTTCGATTCTCAGACAAGGAACATCCCCCAGTAGGGGGTGTGCAGGAGGCAGACAATCAATGATTTTCTCTCATCATTGATGTTTCTATCTCCCTCTCCCTCTCCCTTCCTTTCTGAAATCAATACCAATATATATTTTTTAAAGTAAGAAATAAATTCACAACATTATTGGAAAGCAACAGGTTGAGCTTAGTCCTTAAGATATTCTTTAATTCCACACCTGTCTTTAGAAGCCAACTGTTCTTTTATGGGGGAAAGAAAAAGCTTTGGCAAACAAGCTTTTCTCCCTAGCAGAGTCTCACATTTCCTGCACGGAACTGTTATGTGTGGGAGAGTGTTCAGTGACATTACGTGTTGCTTTGAAAAGAGAGACATACTGTATGAGTGTTGATCTGGTCCTAGGGCTTTTTTCTTTCTTTTTTTTCTTTCTTGATAGAGATTGCTTGGGCTCAACTTGGATTCTACAGATTGCTCACATAGAAGAGGATGGCAGATAAGTGGCTTGTGATGCTGACCAGTGTTAATAATCTGAGCTCTGATACACAATAAAGATGGAATCAACCCTCCTCCCCCTAAAAAGAAACATTGTTACTGATTAATGGTGGTTTTCTCTGGATGATAAAATTACTGGTAATTTTTATACTCTTTATTTAGATGTCTTTTCCAATTTTTCTATAATGTATATATACTTCATGTGTAATAAAAAGTAACCAACATAAAATGTATACACATTTTTATTTATTTTTTAATTTAATTTTTATTTTTACACATCTTTAATAACAGGACATTTAAGGTATATATGCAGTATTAGCTTATAATACTTATCTGATCATTAGGTCACTAGTTTCATTTGATATCTAGTAACTTATTTTGAGTATAATTAGCATTTATACTATAAACTTCTTAACTACAAACATTTTCTCTAAATAGAAATATCTTTCATATGCGATAGACTTGAAAATACCATATAAGATTTTTAAAAATCTGTAAACTGATTAGTGTGGGTAATTATTTCCTTTTGCTGTAGTAAACAATGGGAATATAATACTCCCCAAAACTACTTTTATTCAAATCCCTTTTTTATTTCTTTCCTGTAGATCTTTTCTAAAATAATAAATGTTATCATTTACACACACACACAAGAAGAAACATTGTTAGATGACTAAAATTTGAGAAATTCCTGAGAAACTGACAGCCAATCAACCAAACTAAAGACGAAAACAGCAGCCTAGGAAGCATACAAATTTAGTACGAAGCACTGTTTTTTTCTAAAAGATAGAAGCTACACAAAGGGTACAATCACACTTGGAGGCTATGAAATATGGGAAAGGAGAAACTAACAAGGGGATTAAGAGTCAATGAAATTATTGTAGCAGACAAACTGGTCAACCTGTATGCATTTCCCATCCCCAGTATAAGTCTGGCAATAGCAGTGACGACGGGGGCGGGGGGGCAATCTGTTTTGGGGAAGGAGTTGTGCTTGAGTCAGGGAGACATAATAGTGTCCCTGGAGGCAGACAACTTCTGGAAGGAAAGGGGTGTGGCCACGTCATAAATGCCAAATGTTAAAATATCCTGCCTATCAACACATTCCCTTCATCTTCTACTGATACTGAAAACAGATCACAGACCCCAACAGGCATTTCCCAGGGAACCACATAAACAGGAGCAGTAAAACATCTAGCAGGGAATCTCATCAATAAAGATAATTCTTTTAATAAAGAATTACAAAAATATCACAACAAGCTAAAGGATATGAAGGAAAAATGCAGAGATGGAGAGAAATGCATTGCAGGCAGAAGGAAATATATCAATGAAAGCATAGGGGTAAGAAAGAAATAGGATATGTTTCAAATAAAGAGCAAAGAATGCAAGAGGGAGACAAGCCTGGAAAGGAAGGCTGGGGCCAGATAGTGGAGGCCTTCAGATGCCAAGTAGGGTAGTTTGGTTTTTATTCCATAAATAATGAGGATGCAGACAGTGGCAGTTTATGAAGAGGAAACTGACATGATGACATCTGTGTTTTAGAAAGAAAACTCCGATGGACATGTGGAGTGTAGATAGAGGCAGAGGGAGTAGAGCCAGTTAGGGAGCTCCTGCAACAGACTATGGATGACCAAGGCCTAATTGAGGGCAGTGGCAGTAGTAGATAAAAGAAGAGGAAAAAAAAGTGAAAAATGCTATTCATGTATCTGTAATTTATCAGGTTTCAGAATTTGAGCAAATGAGGGAGACGCTAAGTTGCACTTCTTGTATCATTCACTGAGTTAGGGAACAAGAAGAGAACTACATTTTTATTTGTTTTTTTTATCATTATTATTGTTTGGAGATGAGGAGTTCATTTGGGGATAGTTTGAGGTGCTTACAGGATATACAAATGAAAATGTCTCATAAGCTGTTAGAAGTTCAAATCCAGCCCTGGCCAGTTTGGGTCAGTGGTTAGAGTGCTGGCCTGAGGATGGAAGAGTTTCAGGTCCAATTCCCAGTCAAGGGCACATACCTCAGCTGCAGGAGTCAACCAGTCAATGTATCTCTCTCACATCCATGTGTGTGTTTTTTCTCTCTCTCAATGAAAAAATATCCTCAGGTGAGGATTTAAAAAAAAAAAAAAAAGAAGTTCAAATCCAAATTTCAAGAGAAACCTAAAATATATAGATTTGAGAAATCTTTTGCAAGAGTGGGTTAGACTAGCTGCCAGAGTGAATGAAGTGAAGAAGGAATGAGGAGACTAGGACAAAAGTTTCAAATGGGAAGCACTTATCTCAGAGGCTTACTTGAGTTATTTTCAGTAAAGTACCATGTGGAGCAAAATAAAATATTTTTGTTTTGTTTCTACTAATTAGAACCAAGTAAATTGGTCAAGTGATCATGGGAGTAACTCACTAGAAACAAATTGGTATAAGAAAGACTATGTTTCCTCAATAACAACAAGAAAGATGTCTTGGCTGAGTAATGTTGACATAAGTAAAACTGTACCTAATGTTAGAGTTAAATCTTTATTTTGCAGTTGGGGAAACTCAAGTACAAAAAAGTGAAGTGATTCCTCCAAAAATCACACAACCAGAGTCAGAGTAAGACTAGAATCCAGTTATTTTGTTTTATAATCCAGCTTGGACCTTTTGCTGACCTGCCCCAGGGCTTGATGTTGATAGAATCTGGCCCCACCCCCATCCCACTTACACTGCCCTCTCCTGTGAGAGCTAATAATTGACATGTTTGATTACTGCATATGTTTCTAAGAATTGAAACCATAATTAAAAGTGTTTGGAGAAGGCAAAACATCATGTAACAGGTTGACAGTTTGTCTATTTAATATCTAGTTAACTGTCAATGATCTCTGCTAAAAAGAAAGCCATGGCAAGGATAGTCCAAAAAAATGGCCACATTTCAAAATCATTTGTTTTTATTTTAACATATATTTCTTTTTTCCTCAGTTTTCTTTTTTTAATATTTATTGTTGAAAATATCACATATGTCCCTTCCCCCCCATTGACCCCTTCTAGCCTGCTCCCCCAACCCCAACCCGTCTTAGGCCTTCACCATCCTATTGTCTGTGTCCATGGATTATGTATATATGCATGCATAATACATAAGTTCTTTGGTTGATCTCCTCACCAGCCTTCCTTCTGAAGTTTGTTTGACAGTCTGTTCTGTGCTTCTATGTCTCTGGATCTATTTTCTTCATCAGTTTATTTTATTCATTAGATTCCACATATGAGTGTGATCATGTGACATATATATCAAGTGAGAGAAGATGATTTTGGGCTTGAGGTCTGTTGAGTTTGAGGCCCTTGCATCATTTAGCACTGCATATAGCATCCAGAAAAGGTTCACTTAATACTTGTCAAAACTCATTAATGTACACTTAAAAAGTATGCATTTTATTATATGTAAGTCATACCTCAATAAACTTGTAGGTAAGGAAGTAGAGACAGTGAGTTTACCTGTTATCTGATACATTTTGGCTAGGAAGGGGAATACAAATGAAGGACAGTTTCTGTTTCATGTTAAGGAGTGAACTCTACTTGAGGGTGATTAAATACTGAGATGAGAGAAAGAGATTGAAGATACAGAAGACAGCCTTTTGTAGTCCTATCATCTTTTCCAACAATTCCAACTTCATGCTTCCCTAATAGATGGGGGTCTCCTTGTAATGAAAACTGTCAAGATTTGACTATTTTATATAATATCTGGACTTTCTTTTTTAATCTTCATTGTTGGAAGTATTCCATATGTCTCCCTTTTCCCCCCATTAACCTCTTCCAACTGGAAATCTCAAACAGACCCAAAGCTTGTCTCTGGGCACCATATGTGAAACACTCTACCTTCTAACAAACCTCAGTTTATGAGCTAGACCTTGACTATGGGTTAGAATTGGAGAGTCACTCCCCACTTTCACTGCTTTTGACATGACTGCCTTTTAGGTATTTAAAGATAGTTTTCCCCGACACTTGTACAAATATTGGAAGTAAGATTCTGAACTTGCAATAAATATTGTTGAACTATCAAGTGTGGCTTACTCTATTTTAAATCTTCTCTGTCCAGTTTGTTGTTAAACCTCTTGTACACTTTACTCACCAACATTTGGACTGGATTGAATTCTGAAAAGTTTGTTTTGGTTAATCAGGATGAACTTCTTTCTCAAAATGCATTTTAGTTTTCAGCATTTATGTGCTTACAAAGTTTCGCAAGTAAGATCCACAATTAAACCAGAGTTACCAAAGTCAAAACCCAAAGGAATGGCTCTAACAGGTCTGCGAGAAGGAAGTGTCAGACATTGTGAGTTAAATGATTTAGAAATCAAAGAGGTTTTCAGTATTAGGTGTCATTTTCTTATCGCCATTGGCCTTGGAGTCTTAAACATAAAAAAGTAAAGTAAAACAAACTAGACAATTTTTTTATTTATGCCTTTATCAAAGAAAAAAAATGCCAGAAACATTTTCAAAGAGACCTTATCACTTTTATCCTAGCTTCTATCCTCAGAGCTAGCAGCAAAACTTATATTCTTACTCCAGCCCTGTGGCTTCTAGTTAAAAACATGTATGTAGCATTTATCATATGAAACAAGTCACTCCTTTCCTCTTAGCAAGGTAAGTTTGGATTTTTAGTAGAAGTAATGAACACCCTTACCTTCTTTTCTGGTCCCTTTTATGACCCATAATTCATATATCTCAGGTAGCTGGCCAGGGTTAGGAACTCAACCTGTGACAAGGTTTAGTGTTCAGCCTATGATCATGGTTAGGACCTCAGACTGAAACTACCCTTAGAGTTAAAATTTATATCCTATGTCCAGTCTATACCTGTGAGCAGAGTAAAACTACCTGGCCCAAATTGGAAGAAACCCACAACCTTGGTCTCATTAGCACAAGATTCTGACCAGCTAAGTTAACCAGCCAGAGTCTGCTCCTTTCTGTTGTTCCTACCCATAATTTGAGTACTTCTTGGTTTTCTGAACTCCAAATATATTTTATTTCCCCCTATGCTATACTTCCCTAATTGGTTTTTCCCTCTCTGTCTGTTGTCTGTGTTCCTTTTTAACCTCCCTCCCTATGTGGATACATGCATGTATACACACACATTTTGCAAGTAGCAGTGTTAAGGCTTAAAAAAAATTGCAACAATATCTAGATTTTCAACTGGAAATCTTAATCAAGTCAAGAAATATGCACACTGCTTCTTTAGGATGGTTATAGGGCAGTTTATCCCTTTCAGAAAGGAATTCATTTAAAAAGTATCTTTGCAGGGCAATGACTGCACTAGACGCTAAAGTGAGAGGAGATGGGAAGGTAGATTTGGCATCATTCAATTGCCCTGTGGGCTGCTTTGCCTAGCTCTCAGGCCACACATGGCCCCTGATACCATACCCCAGAACCCAAACAGCTCCTCCAAATAAAAATGGTATGACCAGCTCCAACAACGTTTAATCTTTTTGTTTGAATAGTAACTCAATGTGAGCATAATATATCAAGAGGAATATTTAGATTACAAAGAATAAATATTGCTGTTGCTGGTGATGATTGTGATAATTTTAAATCATTTGGTTTTAGATCAGGACAGTATTTCAACTCTCTTTTCTCGTGGTGGGCCAGTCTCTATCCCAATGACTACCACCTTTTTCCCAGATCCTTCAATTCATCAATCCTATGTTTATTTCCTCAGGGATAGATTAAAATAAAAGCATTGGTCAGTTTTACAGCCTAAAAGCTTAGGTTATGAGGGCACCAGAGAGAACAGAGGAGAAAGTCAACACGTTTATTTAGGAGGAAAGTATTTCATATTTCGTCACACTGGAAAATATCCTTCACTGTGAGAAGAAAAGAGACGGGAAATTTTTGAGACTCTAGATGTGACTGGAACCCAGAGAAAGAGTCTGTGCAATCTGCTTCCTGGCCAAAAGCAAAAGGAAATGGAAAGGAATGAAATTTCAGAACCTGATCTTTGTCTGGAAGGAGAAGAATGATTAAAAAGTCCTTAAATAAAACATGAAAGTATCATAGAAAGTCATTGGAACTGAAGGGTGCAGGTGGAGGAATGTCAAAGGGGCAACCTGCCTGGTAGATGACATGGCCGATCAAATAACTTCCCCTGTACGTGACCCTAGGAGTAAAGGGAAGTATACCTGAATAGAATAATGTTGAGTGTTGCCAGCTGAGGGGTATAAGGACTCAAATAGAAATTAAGTTGTACTACAGAAACCTGAATTTGTGGACTGAAATTTGAATCTACCACCCCAATATATAGAAGATGACTATGTCTGAAGTAATCCACTTTATGGGCTCCTTAAATTTAGCTGAAAGTTGATCCTTTGGGTAGTGTTATTGAATGGTGTCAACCCTCATAATTATATCACACAGTTGGTTAGAAAAACAGAGGGCCTAAAATGACACCTCACAGGTGCACATATTATCAACTTCTACCCGCATGTAAAAATTAGACAGCAATTAAATTACGGCTGTGATGCATGTGGATGGTACAATTTTTCCCAGGAGAAACTGTCAAAATGTCACTATATATATGAAGGTGACATGAGATACTTGTACAGTGTAACTCATTTTCTCATCAAAAATCTGATCACAGACATATAGTAGTATTTAACTTCTAGTTCTAGACACACAGAAACATGCATACATAAGTGTATACAACACATTGCTCAAAATCATACCCTCCAGACGAATGCAAATAAATCTCTGTTTTAATTCTTAGCTTAGGTAATTCTAGGTATGCTTTGAAACTGCTAACTCAAATATCAACTATAGGTGACCATCCCTTAAATGTTTGTCTCAGACTCCCTTGCCTAACTCTTTAAAGGGGCCTGTTACTGTCACTCCCCCTCTTCATATCTAACCTCTTCCTCTCATGAGATTTGTCACTTCCAATCCAGAAGTAAATTAAGACCCACCTTCCCCAACTTCAGATGAGTTGCCCCTATTTTTCATTTTCTCAATTCTGATGTTCAGGCCATTTTTTCATACTTTCTCCTCTGTCAATGGTTCAGTCCTCTCCCCACAAAACTATCAGCCCTGGGCATTGTGATGATTTACTAGAATAAGTTTCCTTCACTGGTTTCAAATGGCTATTATTTTCTCTAATTTATAAGGTTCAACCTAAGGAGGCAGCATAATGGAATGACACAGTGGACATTAAGTGCTCACATTCAAAAAACTTAAAATTCAAGTCTTTTTCTGCCACTTACTAGCTGGGCACCTTTTGACAAGTCACTTTGCAATTCTCAGGCCTTAGTGTCCTTGTTGATAAATTTGAGGGTTGAATCAGACCAACATTCTGTAAGCTGAAGACCTGTATGGTAAACTAGCATACTAATATATTTTGTTTGACCTACACAGTGTTTAATTTTTTAATGATTATAGATGGAGAATATATGCTCTACTTCCCCAAAGTGTCTACCAATTCCTACTACCTCCCACCCACCAGCTTCACTTATGGACATTTGCATTTAAAACCACTGGATCAGGAAGATGGCTGTGGAGTAGGTGGAAGCTACACTCACCTCCTCACAAGACCAAACTGAATTTAAAGCTACATTATAGGACAATAAACCTGAACAACCAATTTAAGGACAGCTGAACAGAAGTCTTATAACCAAAGATTTACGGAATAAGCCACAGACTGGTAAGAAGGGTGGAGACATGGAAAGGGCTGGCCCCTGATGTCACGTGCAGTGGCTGAGAAACTGGAGGGATAGCTTGGCTGCAAAAGTCCCTCCTGAGGAATGTGGGGTCTCAACCTCACACTGGGATCCCCAATCCAGAGCACCAGAGGCAGGAAGAGGACCCTCTATAGCATCTACAGTGAACATCATCAGGGGCTTTAAGGGAGAGATCGATAGTAATACAGTCATAGTAGGGAATTTAACACCCCATTGACGTCAATGGATAGATCTTCCAGACAAAAAAGAAAGAAGAAAGAAAACAGTGACCTTAAATGACACACTGGACCAGATGGATTTCATTGATATTTACAGAACATTTCATCCCAAAGCAGCAGAATATACATTCTGTCCAAGTGTATATGGAACATTCTCTACAATAGACCATATGTTAGGACACAAAACAAGTCTTAATAAATTCAAGAAGATTGAAATCATATCAAGCATCTTCTCTGACCACAATCGTATGAAACTAGAAATCAATTACAAGAAAAAAACTGAAGGACACTCAAACACATGGAGGCTTAATAACATGTTACTAAACAATGAATGTGTCAACAATGAGCTCAAGGAAGAAATCAAGTTACCTTGAAAATGAACACACAAAACTATGGAAGAAAGATAAGGCAGTCTAAAGAGGGAAGGTCATAGCATTACAGGCCTATCTCAAGAACAAGAAAAATCTCAAATAATCTAATTTCACACCTCATGGAAATAGAAACAGAACAAGAAAGTGCAACTGAGTAGAAGGAAGTGAACAGAAGAGAGAGAGAGAGAGAGAGAGAGAGAGAGAGAGAGAGAGAGAGAGAGAGAGAGGAGAGAGAGAGAACAAGCAACAAGAGTGCATTAGAATGGCAACAGCAGCTTGATGGAAAAAAACAACAACACAAGTGCCTAGAAGAGATAGAATGTATGACATGAAAACATGAATGTTTTTCTCCAACAGTAAGGACTGCATTTTCCCAGAGCCATTCAAATTCTTCTGCCCAGTTCCCCATGTGATCTATTACAAATGTGGGGGTATAATATATATATATATATATAAAATGCTAAGTGACCAGCCATACATCCATCTGACTGGTCAACCAGCCAGCCAGTACAGACGACCTGCTCTGGCAATTTAAAAATAAATGTTGACTTGCACATGCGTGACACATATAAAGCTCTCACTGGAGCCAGTCGCACGCCTGTTTTGATCTGTCACTGTCAATCGTGAATTTGGTTGACACTTCTATAATAGAGAACGGGTGAACAGCGATATTAAAATATTTGTTCTACTTAATTGTCTTTCAATGTGCACGAATCCGTGCACTGGGCCACTAGCATTAATATAAACAACAACAGGAAAAGCTAGCATTTATTAAATGCTTACTACAGGCCAAGCACTTTATAAAAGCTCATTTAATCCTCACAATATTCTTGTGAGAGAAGTATTATCATCCCCAATTTATAGATAGGAAAACTTAGGCTCAGAGAGGTTATATGAAGGGTCCAAGGTCAAACAGGTTAGGAGCAGAGTACTGACTTGAACCCATATTTGACAGACTAAAGAAAAACATTGTGTTATATTGCCTCTCACCTCATCCACTGATCAGCCTAAGGTTAGCTATAGTTCTTGTTTGTCTTCCTCCAATCCTGTCAGTGATTTTATAAACACAGATTATCTCTTTGCTTTTAAAAATATGCAATTTTTTCAGTCTGAAATCTGTTTTCATAAGTTTGGGCTCATCCCTTTCACCCATTTCCATCAAGTGTGTGGCTGTGTGGGTGTGTGTAGGTTGGTGTTAAGTGTGAGAGAAAGGAAATGGGGGGGAGGGAAGATGGGGGTAAAACAGGGCTGTTCAGAGGTAGGCTTGGACACATTCCTTTGTGGCTGGATGCTGCACTCACTTCCCTTTTTGTTAGGCAAACCTCAACCTACAGACTCTAAAAGCCCCCAAGATTTGGCAATAGGAAAAAGCTGAGGCTGAAGTGGCCTGGGAGCACTGCTGTCCACCAAATGGGAGATTGGGATTCAGGGCAAAATCTGAGGTTTCTTAGAAGCCCCTGGGTAAGAGTCCTCCCTTTGGAAGAGGGCTTGCTCCACTGAAGGACACTGGCTCTTCCTGAAGGTGCCTCCTAGACATGACCTCTGTTTTGGCCTGTCTGTTCTTTCCATTTGGGATGAAAGAACCCCCCAGGCAATCACCCTCAAACTCCCACTTTTGGCCCCCTGGGGATGTGGGAGAAGACCGAATCATTGAGGAAAGGGCCTGCCCCCTTCTGCTCCTGGCCAATTACTCTGAGCCTAAGCAGCAGCCCTGTTGGAGGAAGGTTTGATGAACTATTCATCACACTCCTAAATAATTAATTTTCCTTTGAGAGCAAGCAGCCCACAGGAACCGTAAGGTTTTCTCAAGTTGACATCTTTTGAGAGATGAAAAATAAAAGTTCCCTTTTAGAGAAACCGCAGTTGCTTCATATGCTGTTTTCTGCATCCCCCTCCCAATGTTGTAGGGCTCCTCTGCTCTGCTCCATTCCTTGTGATTGGTCTATTGTTTTCTTTGCTTTTTGTTATACAAACAACTCTGCAATGTAGGATCCCCTTGCAGACTCCCCCCCCCCCCACCCCCCAGCACTATCCCTTTCTCCCCAGGCTTCATGGGCTTCCAGTGTATAACAACCAACTGCCTTTAAATTGAGGCCATAAGAACAAGAGGTGGGCACAAGTATTTGGGGGGCAGGGGGGTAAGGTTGTGTCCAATGAGATGTGCCCAGAGCATTTCAGGGACTTCAGGATATCCTCTTTGTTCTGCCTTTGACTTCCCTGACACAGTTCCACTACTTGTCATTCTGCAAACATCTTCTCTCCCCTTCCTTGATTTTTAGCAAAACCTCCACTGAGCTCTCCTCTGCGCCAACTAGGGCCAAACGCATTGTATGAGACCTTTCTTCCTCTATCCCCAGCCACCTGCACACTCCAGAGGACCCATTTTATATACAGGAAGCAGGCTACAGGGGATTGTGAGAGTGGAAGATAGCAGGCTGAGACTAATTATCTACTCTGGTATTGACCCTGCCTCCTCCTGCTGGCCTTACAGCTCTGGGGCTCTGACTGTGCCCTGGCAACAATAACGCCCCTCCCCACCCACCAGACTTCAGAGACTGAGTAGAGCAGTTCTGTGCAGGAGCCTCCAAACCCCCACCCACATTGACCTTTCCCTAGTATCTTTCTCTTTTCTCTTGCATGCACATGTTATAGAAACCACAACAGATTCAGAGCCAGAGTTAATAAAAGAATTTAGGGGGGAGAGATTAAAAGGACACATGACCCCAAATAGTTTAGCCTTCAAACTCATCCAGCTTTAACAAAATATCACCAAAGAAAATAAACATAATTAGAAATTTTGCTTCCTTAAAAAGCAGAAATCCTCACTGATCAGGGCAAGCAGCTTGAGGTATGCCTCCCTTTGAGCAGATATAATGAGGAAATTGAGTTTCTAAAATACTTTCTTTTTAGAGCCAGTTGCTCTATTTTATTTCAAAAATGTACCAAATGTGCTTACATTTGTCAGCTATGCACTAAGTTTTTAAGACCAGGATTGCTTTAACAAGAAAAGTTGGTTGATATAAAAGGAAGTTCAAAAACCTAAATCTCTAAAAGTACTTAGAGTATAGTAGCCCAAGACATAAGTGTGCTTGGCACATGCTACTAGCAGATCGAGAAAGTTTCAAGAGTACTGTCACCTCAGTGCTATGTTTCCCCTTCAAGGTAAGGATATAATTTAACAACAGCACAGGGGGATAAATGGAGATTTAACTTGGATGAGGCACAGAGTGCCATATATTTAGTCATTATTTCTGAGTGTATCTATGAGGGTGCATCTGGATGAGATTAACATTTAAATTGGTAGACTGAGTAAAGCATATTGCCCTCCCTAATATGGAGAGCCTCATTTCATCAGCTGAAGGCCCAAATAGAACAAAAAGGCTTACCTTCCTGATGAGAAGGCTTAACTTCTCCTGCCTGAACCCTTGAGCTGGGATATTTGTCTTTTCCTGCCTTTGGACTTGAACTGAAATGTTGGCTATTCTTGGGTCTTGAACCTGCCCACATATACTATCAGCTCTCCTGAGTCTCCAGCTAGCCAACTATAGATCTTGGGACTTCTCAGCCTCCACAATCATGTCAGCCAATTCCTTATTCTCTCTCTCTCTCTCTCTCTCTCTCTCTCTCTCTCTCTCTCTCTCTCTCTCTCTTCCTTTCTTCCTCCCTCCCACCCTCCCTCCCTTTCTCCTTCCCTCCTTCTGACCCTGGAGGGCTCAGCTTAACTATCACCTCAGAAGACCTGCATTACCTATTTCTTTGCTCTGTTAGTCTTTTATATCACCCTCTTTTATTTCTGTCATAGCAATTATCAGTTTATTTTTGTTTGTTTGCCTATATGTTTATTTATGTCTTTCCCCACCATTAAAAAGTAAATGGATTAAAAGGATGGGACTTTGCCCTAGTAATAGATATGTCCCAAACAAATAGCATAATACTTGACACACAGTAGACCCTCAATAAATATTTATTTATTTCACTAATCTTGAATACATTCTGAGTTCTAGCTCTGTCTCTGTCAGTCTCTGTCACTATATGACAACTTTGGCTTTTGGCAAGTCCTTTCCTCTCCCTTGAACCTAAGTTTTACCATCCAAAAGATGATGATGTGGAACTAAATTATCTGTGAGTTCTTTATCAGCTTTATAATTCAATCAATAATTTTATAAATTGATATATGCTGCAGCCACTTGCCAAAAGGATCAGAGAATAGAGTAGCAGGCATCATAATCAACATAATCATATCATCTAACACACAGTAAACATTTATTCAAGCCTACTCTGTCAGACTCTATACTAAATGTTCAGAATAAAACAATTAATAAAGAATTTATATCCTTCCCTCATAGGGATGGTATCTAATTTAATTAGGGAGATATTCCATATACATGAAAAGTAACAATACAAGTACTATGCTAATTGTCAATAATAATAATAATAAAGACTTTTAAAAATATATTTTATTGATTTTTTACAGAGAGGAAGGGGGAGGGTAGAGAGTTAGAAACATCGATGAGAGAGAAACATCAATCAGCTGCCTCCTGCACACCCCCCACTGGGGATGTGCCCGCAACCAAGGTACATGCCCTTGACTGGAATCGAACCTGGGACCCTTCAGTCGGCAGGCTGAAGCTCTATCCACTGAGCCAAACCAGTTAGGGCATAAATAATTTTGATAGCAGCTAAAATCTATTGAGAGCTTACTATGTACCAGACATTATTCTAAAAGTTTCACATATATTAAGTTAAATAAAGCCTCACAACAAATCTATGAGAAAAGTATTATTTTTAAGAGCTCTAAGAAATAGGTACTAGTTTTACTATGTCTACTCATAGATAGTAAGGGCTACTAGAATGCAAAAGAAGAACTCACTGAAGACTGAGTATAGGAAATCTTGAAAAAACAACACAGGAACTGAGCTTCAAGTAAAGAATGGGATTTAGACAATTGTAAAAGCTCAGGTGGATATTGGTGCATGATAGTAAATATCCTAAACTTAATCATATGATGATGCCAATTACAAATGTGGTTCCAGGTATGGTAACTTTATTAGATAAAATCAAAATATTCTCTGTCACCTGATATATAGGTATTGACCTGGAAAATCCTTTCCTTTCCATCTCAGTCAGCAAGGAAAATTACAAGCAGTTTAAATACATGGTAGAAACAATACTATATCTTCACTATCACACCCCAGGGTGGTGTCAGTTCTCCTGTTCTCCATCATAACATAGTCCAGAGACCCCTTAATATCATGCTGCTCCATTATAAGATAACATATGGCTAATGACCTAAAAGTAGCAAGAATCCCAAGAATCCTATATGCCACCATAAGATTATATATATATATATATATATATATATATATATATATATATATATATGATGTCAGAGGGTAGAAGATAAATTCTGCAAAAGTTCAGGGGTTTGCCACATTGATAGTATTTTTAAAAGGTGCAGGGATCTGGATATCCTTTCTAAAGTATGAGACATGTTGTTATACCTTGTACTGCCCACAGAAGGAAGGGGCACAATACTTGGCAGGTCTCTTTGGATTTCAAAGGCAAGTAAATAAATTCTACATTTTGAGGGACTGTTGCAACACATTTACCAGGTAACCCATATGACTACTATCTGCCTTAGGTTTGGCCAATGGGGAGCCCGGCAAGGAGACTGAACGGAGGTAGGGTTGTGAGGTGAGGTTATTTATTCCCCTACCTTACTTTCTGCTACGTTGACTTGGTCTGATTGTCCCTCTAGGCCAGCAGTTCTCAACCTGTGGATCGCGACCCATTTGGCGGTCGAACGACCCTTTCACAGGGGTTGCCTGCATATCA
This sequence comes from Myotis daubentonii, assembly GCF_963259705.1. Classification (NCBI taxonomy): domain Eukaryota; kingdom Metazoa; phylum Chordata; class Mammalia; order Chiroptera; family Vespertilionidae; genus Myotis; species Myotis daubentonii. The sequence goes on along the minus strand of NC_081861.1, from coordinate 31,984,153 downwards.
GATATTTACATTACGATTCATAACAGTAGCAACATTACAGTTATGAAGTAGCAACGGAAATAATTTTATGGTTGGGTCACAACATGAGGAACTGTATTTAAAGGGCCAGAAGGTTAAGAACCACTGCTCTAGGCAAAGATAACTGGACCCTCATATCAGCCTCCTCTACACGAGTCTCCCCTTCTGGATGCCTGTAACAGCTCCTTCCTCTTGCCCCTTCAACTTAAAGATAATAACAGCTCCTTTTGTTATTACTATGCTACTCTTTATGGATACTTTATCCCCACACCTCCATAAATAGTCCATTTATAAATAGACCCTCTTCAAATTATCCTAATCTGAATGTCCCATATATTTCCTATTAACATATACTGATTAACACAACTGGGAAGTGGGTTTTACATTTGTGCTATATATACTATACAATCTAGGTATCATGGTTCAGAACTTGGGTTCTAGAGTCAAACTAATCAATGTTTAAATCACAGGTCTCTCATTTGGACATTTTTTTTTTACCTCTGAGCCTCAGTTCTATCTACAAAACGGGAATAATACTAGTATTTACCTCACAGATTTGTTATGAGGATTAAATAAGACAATATATGTAAAGATCCTGGCACAGTGCCCAGCATGACATACATATTCAATAATGTTAATTATTCTTATTCTTTTTATAGCTCACAGCATTCTCAGAGGAAGGAAGTACAGTTTGAAAATTCATTAATTAGGGTCCTGTTTACAGTTTTACAGTTTTATTGTTAACTATAATTGCTTGTTTGAAATAGTCTCCTGACTTCATTAAAGTAATTATTGCCTGTCAGTAAATGATGGGTTTAAATTTCTGCACATATGCTAGAATTTTATGCATCTTGCACTTCACAGCAGGAACCCAGTCTTAGACAACACTTTCTTGCTCTGACATCTGCACTCAATGCATAGGGTCTTATTTAAGAAAATACATAATTATCCTTCAAAATAAAAGTGTAAACATGATTGTATATCTCATATTTGTTAACTTGTTCCCTTACTGTGAATATTCTACTGATATTATCATTATTGGACTGTCAGCAATACAGCAAGTCAGCAAGTTGTGATGCAAGATAAGGAACTAGAACTCCAAGGAACTGAAGTGGGATTGGGGGTGAAGACCTTGCTGGCAGAAGAGCTTGTCTGCCCTGGGAAATTACCCAGAAGTATGAGTTCAGGATAAAGTTTGGAGTCAGAAATTAAGGGCTCAGGTCTTAAATGCCTTAGCAAGATCATGCAAGGAGGAGTCAGGGAATATATCCAATACTTAAGAAGTACCCATTCAATGCTATGTGCAAGAATTCATAACAGGTAGTGAGTTAAGCAGGGACATTGGATAAAGAAAATAAAGACAAGGCAGGGTTCCAAAGTCCAAAGTCTAGTCTAAGCAAACATCCTGAACCAAAACATTTATAAGAAAGGGCAAGAGTTCAAGTGTCCAGACAAGCAATTGGGGCAGGCAGCATGGAGTGCTAACAGCACAATGGCCTAAGTAACTGAAGTCAAGTTCTCCTTTCTATCAGGGAGCTTCTGCTATGCTTTCTGCCTTGTGAATGGCCAACCTCAAGTGCACAAATGAAAGGATCTTAACAGTTGCAGGGAATGGAGGGAAGAATAAAGTTAAAACGAGAAAGGTAAATAAATCCTAGTATACATGCATAAAATGTACAAGTATAAAAATTTCATGTTGTAAGTCTTCAGTCCTGTCCATGAGCCCAACAGTTTTGTTGCTTGTCTGTTTTCATTGCCCACGTTTTATTATTCATAGATTGGAATACTGTAAGTCTGATAAAAATCAGATGGCTTCCTCACCACCAATAAAGGGAAATACATGCAGCAGGTTTATGAGACTGCAAAGGAAAATTCTAGATACCGTGTCTATAAAACTAGGGGTCAGATTCCATTCAAGATAGAGGAAAACAGACATAGGCTGTGGGTGAGAGAAAACTACAACAAAAGACAACTGAGCCCTAGCCAGTTTGGCTCAGTGGATAGAGTGTTGGCCTGAGGACTTAAGGGTCCCAGGTTCGATTCCTGTTAAGGGCACTTGCCTGGGTTGCCAGCTCAGTCTCCAGTAGGTTGGCATGCAGGAGGCAGCCGATCAATGATTCTCTCTCATCATTGATATTCCTCTCTCTCCCTCTCCCTTTCTCTCTGAAATCAATTAAAAAAAACATATAAAAAAGACAACCAAAAATTAAACAAAAAAGGAGGTGAGCTTTGTGTCAGGTCGTAACCGCCCAGCCCAACACGCTATCCCAGGAACCCCTGGGTTATGGGATAAAGGGGTGGGAAGACATTAAAAGAGGTAGCCAGATCCTAAAACAAGATTTCAGAATCTTAACAGGTACCAATCTGAAAATTGCTTTACACAAAACTGTGAAATTACTCAACCAAAAGTGGGTTATTTTATCCAAATTGCAAAAGAATTTTACTTTTCTCATAGACAAAGCCTTCCCCAGATACATTTAACTGATCATGTGCATCTAAATGTTTGACAAAAATAAGCAATGTACTAAGCAATATTTGTCTACAAATGATAGCCATGAATTTTACATTGTATATAATTTTCAAAATAAATTTGCCCTTGAATATACAATTCCATCATGTATCTTTGGATAGCCAAGTGCTGACACATAACTTAGGTTGGGTTTTTCCACAAGCTGACCCTGAGACAAGCACGTGAAACAAGTAGTATATTTGGGGGGTGATCACATGAAGTGCTACTAGGACTACTAGGAAAATAGAGAACAGAAGGAACCAATGTAGAGTGATTACTGAGTAGGTCAACATTGTGGGTAATTGGGATTCAGTCCCACTAGGAACCTTTGAAACATACCTCAGAATTATTCCAATACTGGTGGAGAGAACTGGGGTATTTATTCACCAATTCCCACCAGTTCTTGGTTGAGGGCTGCTTCACTGATTGGGAGAGATGTGTTAACTCCCCAGAATAGGTCCTGAAAGCTCCGTATAACAAAAAAAAGTGCACGGATAAGGGCTTGGTATTTGCAGTTCAAAGTTGTCAAATGGGTATGCACAGAAATGGTGAGTGCCCCAAAAATATGAATGGTGCTCAACATGCAATGTGGTTGCAACACATACCCAACTTCTTCCAGCTACCTGAAGGATAAAGGAATAAGGAAAAAGGCATTGGAAGGCATCTTCCAACTGTATAATTCTTTGATTATATAAAGAAAATATCTAAGGTTGTTATAATTCTTATATACTAGAGGCCTGGTGCACAAATTCATGCACAGGTGGGGTCCCTTGGCCTAGCTGGTGATCGGGGCTGATCAGGGCTGTCTTGCCCAGTCTTGATCAGGGCCGATCCAAGCTGGCAGGCCAGGGGGAAGGACTAGGGGGGCTGGCCAGCTGCAGGAGGTTGGCTGTGAGAGCACACTGACTACCAGGTGTCCCTTGGTGGTCCGATGGTCTGGTCATAATGGTTGGTTATGCTTTTATATAGAGAGATACAAATATACATTGCTATACACTGAATGTGTGTATCGCCCCAAAATTATTATATTGAAACCTAACCCACAAGGTGATGGCATTAGTAGGTGGGGCATTTGAGATTAGTAGGTGGGGCATTTGAGGTGATTAGGTCATGAGGATGAAACCATCATGAATGGAGTTAATACTTATAAAAGAGACCCCAGAATGTTTCCACATTCCTTCCATCATGTGACGTTACAGCAAGAAAACGGCCATCTATGAAACAGGAAAAAAGGTCTCATCAGATATTGAACCTGCCTGCACCTTGTACTTGGACTTCCAAGCCTCCAGAACTGTGAGAAACATTTCTTGTTTAAGTCACTGAGTCTATGATATTTTTGTTATAGTAGTCCCAAAGGACTAAGACACATAAACACATACTAATAAGAGAACTTGGAATTAATGAAAATTTTACAAAAGCAAGGACCATGGATGTCTTGTTTACTACTATAACCCCATATCCACCCTGTGCCCAGTACTATGTCTAACACATAGAAGGCTTTCTGATCAATAGTTGTTGAACAAATAAAAAAGTTGGAAATCATAATAAAAAAAGTATTCAATTCAATTCATGTTTACAGTTATCTGGTTAATTAGTCATCTACAACCTTTTGTGCAGTTGAACAGAAGTCTCTTTTCTAGCAGAAGTCAGCTAACATTCTACAGAATCACAATTTTAAGTGAGGGAAAGAGTTCCTCTTTAAGCTAAAAAAATTACTTTGTTTTACAATAGTATGACAGACAGGTTCTGAATTAATTTGGGAATAGTTCTTATCTTTGTATGGTAATTAACTCCAGTTGAATGTTTAGCAACAACACAATGTATGTGTGTATATCTATGCTATGTACAGATATATTTGCATGCATATAAATAAACTGGAGACCATGCAAATGGGTTGATTTTATATCTGTATCAATTTTCTTTTATGGTGCACTCCCAAGTTTTGACAATTGGTTTAGCACAATTTAGTTGCAAGTACTTAAAATATTCTTGAATGTGGGGAAGTAACATAATGCCTTTCCACAAGCTGCAGGAAGAAAGTTCACAAGAAAATTAGGGCAATTTTTCATAGCAACTTGTATATTTACATATCAATAATCCATTTAATGAAGAGCACCAAAAATAGCCGATCCGGTTAAGTCCAGAAGCTGCAAACACAACACATCCTGCTAAATTCAAAACAATAGCAGTTGAACAAGCCTGGTCTGTGTTCTAATATTGGAAAAATCCAATTGTTCTTAAAAAAAAAATCCTGACTTGCTATCTTCCAGCAAGGAGGAACTGTACTAGTATGCTGATCACATAAGATGTGGTCCTTATCTCAAAATCTCAGCCAATCTAGTGAACTCACTTATTTTCTGAAGTACTGTCCTGGTCCTGACAGTGAATCAATTAGTCATCAGTGACCAAGTGCCCATGGTAAGCTGAACACTGAACTAAACATTATTGAGGGGAGACAAAAGAAACAAGGCCCAGTTCCTGCTATTGAAGATTTACAACCTGGTTGCTTATATAGGACACACTTTCTGAAATAATAGCAACCGTTAAAAATGTTTACAAAGCAACTCAAGCAGTGCTAATTAAGAGTGAGGAGAGTAAGAGTGAAAGGAATTGAGGTTGAAATCTGAAAACCCATAAAGTGGATAGATGGGAAAATAAGTATTTATTGACAAATCTATATATATAAAAGCCTAAGCAACCAGCCGACCGGCCAATAGCTATGATGCACAATGACCACCAGGGGGCAGATGGTCCGACCGGTAGCTATGATGTGCACTGACCACCAGGGGGCAGACAGCAGGAGCTGCTGAGCTGCGGTGACTTGGCAGCTGCGGTTCTTGGGTGATGCACCTGGAACCAGAGAGGAGGGAGCCCAATTCTGGGGTGCATCACCCAAGAACCACACTCTTGCAATCTGGGACCCCTCAGGGGATGTAGGAGAGCCAGTTTTGATCTGATCTCTGCAGGCCAGGCCAAGGGACCCCACTGGTGCATAAATCCCTGCACCAGGCCTCTAGTTTTAAAATAGTTGTACTAGCAAAGCAGTTGCAAATTAGTTGCCTCAAATGGAAGCAGTAGGCTATTTGGCCAGCCCAGTGTGTTTTACTACTCTGTACTTGAATGCCTACAAGTTCTATCACTGTCCTATTCATATCACCTCTGGTAGTTTCACAGATTTAAATTTCCTTACTGGGCTGGCCAGTGATGACATTTGAATTTGCTATTCCTGAATTAGAGGCACACTTTTAAAACTTGCAAAAATGGTTGGGGATCTTGCTAATCAAAGTTGTGGCCCATGGACCAGCAGCATTACCTGGGAGCTTGTTAGAAATGCAGAACGTCAGGCTCCACCCTAGACCTACTAAATCAGAATCTGAATTTTAACAAGATCTTCATGCTCAGCCACCATGGGTCAGTGGTTGAGCATTGACCTATGAACTAGGAGGTCATGGTTCAATCCCTTGATTCCTGTTCAGGGCACATGCCCAGGTTGTGGGCTCAATCGCCAGTGTGGGGTGTGCAGGAGGCAGCTGATTGATGATTACCTCTTATCATTGATGTTTCTATCTCTCTCTCTCTCCCTTCTTCTCTGAAATCAAATATATATATATATATATATATATATATATATATATATATATATATACAAGATCTTCAGTTGATTTGTATGCACACTCAATTTTGATAACTACTGGGTTAGGACACATGAAAAAAAGGAAAGCCTTACTTCAGTCAAGAGTAATTAAAAATAGGGACTGGGCTACCTACCAACTGATAATATGTGGTGAAAATTAAACCAGCTTCAAAAATATTGAGATCATATGAACTAGATACAGTGTAACTTTTAAAGCAGTGGTTCTTAAACACCAGTGTTCATCAGAATTACCTGGAGTCTTCCAGATTCTCTGTCTCTACTCTAGCAGAGATTCTGATTGATGAGATGTGTGTGGGGGGGAGGGGGCGGGGGGCGGGGCTTTCATACAAGCACACAGGTAATGCCGAGTGCTATAGATTGAATTGTATCCCCGTAAATTCATATGTTGGAGCCCTAACCCACCAGTGAGACTGTATTTGGAGGCAGGGCTTTTAGGAGGTAATTACAGTTGAATGAGGTCATAAGTGGGGGCTCCAATAGGATTATTGGTCTTATAAAAAGAGGAAGAGGGAGAGATCAATCTCTTTCTCTTAGCACATGCTCAGAGGAAAGGCCACATGAAGACAAAACAATGTGAACAAACCAGGAACAGAATCCTCACCAGAGCCCAACCACTGAGTTCAGATTTCCAGTCTTCAAAACTGTGAGAAAATAAATGTTTAAGCTACACAGTCTTTGGTATTTTGTTATAGCAGCCTGAGCTAATGCAGCTGGTCCCCAGACCTCACTTTGCCTTGGACCTTGCTGTATCCCGGGCCCCCTATGGAATGTGGACTACTCCTTGGTATTTTCTAACCCATAGCCTCTGAGGATTTCAGCAAAAGAGCCCAGGAAAGTGCATCCTCATGGTCCTCAAACAGAAGGAACAGGAGAGCATCAAGGGTCAGTGGTTACCATCAGAGTGGGGCAGCCCAAGCAGCCTGGGCAAGGCACTGTGATGCTAAAGACTGAACAGAGTTCCCACAGGTAAAAATAGAGGGAAAGGACAATCCAGGCTGACCCATCATTTTCCCTCCATGTGCAGTTGCTAGGTGAGCAGGCATTTGGTCTCACGTTCCACTCCAGACCACTGCCCTGACATAACCTCTAATCCTCATCTCCAAACAAAGATTGCTGTGGGGATGGAATTCATGGCTTAGCCTAGTCAGGTAGCTGGTCTTGGTAATTTTGTTTTTGGCTTGCCCTGGGCTTCTTGCCTTTTTGCAACCTCAACTCAAGTGCACAAATTCTTAGCATACAAACCCTGGTTCTCTCCAACTACCTCCAGTCAAGTTGCTGCATCTCAGAGCTCCTCAACTCTCCCCTGCACTCTAGCTGTCATGTCTCCCCATATTTTCCACCTCCATAGCAATAGAAGAGTTTGAGTCTATTGAAGTTGGGACAAGTGGATCAGGGAAGGCTGGTACTATAAGGATGAGCAAGATTTCCACAGGCACAGATGGAGGCAAAGAATTTCCCAGTAAGAGCAAAGATAAAAATACTGCAGAACTCTGCCTTTCAAACTTTATTATACATCAGTGTCACCTGGAAAGCTGGTCATCATGCATATTTCTGGGCTTGTATTATGATTCAGTAGTTCTGAGGTGAGGCCCAGGAGTGTGCATTTTTTTAAATATATTTTACTGATTTTTTACAGAGAGGAAGGGAGAGGGATAGAGAGTTAGAAACATCAATGAGAGAGAAACATCAATCAGCTGCCTCCTGCACACCTCCCACTGGGGATGTGCCCGCAACCAAGGTACATGCCCTTGACCAGAATCAAACCTGGGACCTTTCAGTTCGCAGGCCGACGCTCCATCCATTGAGCAAAACCGGTTAGGGCGCAGGAGTCTGCATTTTAACCAGCATTTCAGCTGACTTGGATGTAGATGATCAGAAGATCACACTTTGAGAACCACTATTTGGATCCACAGCTTCAGTAGTGCTATCCTTCTTCACATAGATGTGACATTATACCTCTGATCTCTGGTGTAAATGGGATAAGTGAGCTCTTTCCCTGTGACAGAAAAGGCTGAATGAAGAACCCTTTAAAATAATTTTTAAATAAAGTATAGCAATATCTAAGAGAGACGTTTGAGGTAGAGTTTCAGAGACTATAACCATTTATCCCAGACTTCCAATTTCTTTCTTAATATCCTAAACCAGAACCTTCTATTGGTTTCCCATATGTGACCTGTTATTTTGCCCCCTTTATGGCAGCTTAAGTTACTTCTCCTATCTGAATCTTTACTCTGCCCCAAGCTTTAAAAAAAAAACACAAAACTTCACATTGTCATCAGAGCTTTCTTTTGAAAAATCTGGTCATGGTTCTTCCTTGCTTAAGAACCTTGTAACAATCATTCTCAAATTGTTCCATGCTCTTATTTTAAAATACAGGTTATGGGGCCTTCCCCCTACACACATGTGAGCACACAATTTTAATTCTGCTGATTTAGGATAGGGCCCAGCAATATGCATTGTAACAAGTACTACAAGTAATTCTGATGCAAATTCTGGATACTCATAAGTATCCAGAATTTTCATTGTTCATTGGGGCCTTCAGGAGATACCCTTCAATTCTTAGGACTTTCAAGTTCTGTGGTAGATGCACAGGGGAGATTTGGGGGCCTGAGAATTTCCTGAGCTCAGCAAATCCCCCACCCTTGAAGGTTCTTGAGCAAGCAAGCAAAGTGATAAAAATAAAAACAAAACCCTGGAAGTGATTATTTGAGCAACTACACATGAGGACAACCAGAGAGCAGTGGGATTAAATACTTAGAGAAGCTAAGCAGAAGGTGAGGAGCTATAGAAATAAAATCAATAGGTCTCCTAATAGAGTACTTTAGTTTTGTTTTTTTGTTTGTTTGTTTTTTGTTTGTTGCCTTCAAGAACTCTGATGAGAGTGGAATTCTGAAAAATATGACAGGAGAGAAATAGTCAAAAGCCTTCCTCAGAATAGGAATGGTCAGATCTCAGGGATCAGCTGCCTCATGAGAATCCAGGCCCAGTGTGTGCAACCACGCTCCTTTCTTTCTTTTGCTACACTTCTAAGTCAGAGTGGAAAAGGTTTAGAGAAAGCAAAAGGAAAGGACAAGCAGCAAAGGTGTGTGTGTGGGGAGGACATCTGTAATAGTGTCAACAATTAAAAAAATAATAAAACTAATTTAAAAAGAGAGAAAGTACAAGGAGTAAAGCAGAAAATACATTCAGTGCTTAGGGGATTGGTGAGGTGGGGGTGCTTTTTAGGAGAAACAGATGAGTATTTAGAGCAAGCTATTTTTTAAATTGAGTAAGGAAATAATTGCATAGCATTAAGTGTCATATCACACCAGAGAATGAGTGGAACAGCCCGGACCAATAATGTATGCCATGTGGGAAGTCAGAACCAACTGTGCCTTGTGCCCCCAGCTCAGAGAAAAGGCTACCTTTCAGAAGATGATAATATTGCAGACCACCTGGGGTTCTTTTGCTGCAGCATCCCTTAGGACCTGAGACTGCATTGTTTCTGCCAGCAAAGGCTGGTGGCTGAGTCAAACATAGGTAGATTTTTCAAACTACATCTTTTAGCACAGCCAACAATGAGGCAGTGAGTATAGAGTTTGCACTGATTTTAGTCTTGGAGCCAGAAAAGCTATTTTATCAGAATCACTATTAATAAAACCTAATATCAGGGATATTCATAATGTCCCTGTTCATGTCCTTCATTGCAACTATTTTGGATATGCTAGAATTACACTTCAATAGATGAGGTGTGGAAACTTACTCTCTCGATTTACCGTACACACACACACACACACACACACACACACACACACACACACTTGGACCCCTTTCTAAAACTCTCCTGTGCTATGTGCCATTAAATAAGGCACAGAGGTGAGTAATTGCTAATCTAACAACCGAGTCCAACCCAATGTATTAAGGGGCACTAATGGCCTAATGATCACACACAAATATTTCTGATAGTAGCATAGAGGTTAGGGGTCAAGCTGCCTCACCATGAGTGAGTCATTTAACCACTGTGTGCCTTCATTTTCTCATCTGCAGACCAGGGAAATAATAGTATAGATCTCCTCAGAGTTTTGCCAGTATTAAATGAGATAATGTATGTATAGCACTTAACACAGAACCCATCACTTAGCTAATAACCAGTAATCTTCAGCCATTTTGATGTTCCTGCTGATGTCACTCCTCTCCTGTACTGCTGACATTTCAGCATGGAAGCCCTAGAGATGCATTAGCAATGGTGATTCTGGGTATTAGGAAGAGGCAGTTAAGGGAAGTTGAGTTGGGAGATTGTTTATTCCAGCAAACCCAAAGCAGAATTCACCAGACATCCTGGATCTTTCCTCACTAGTGACTTGAATCATGCCTCTTAGTGTTTCCATCTCCTGGCCCCCAAATGGCATTACACTGGGGCCAAATGGTCTCCTCCATCTAAAAGGAAAGGGATCCGGCCTAAAGAAAACCCAAGATAGAACTACTCTTTTCCTTTGTATTGCTCACTGTACTAATTTTGGCACTCTTTCCTCACAGTATGTCTCTGTTTTTCATTCCTTGCCAGAACCAAATTCCAATTAGGGGTTCATCAACAGTAAGAATTCTGCTGCAAAGAATAAAATAATTGTGACATGTTTGTTTTAAAGCTGATTTTTACTTAATAAACCATCTGTTGGGGATAAACTAGTGCCACACAAAAAATTTCTTTATAGATCAATCAGAAAGTTTAAAGGTCCAAAGCAATATCTATGTTTATACAACCTTTATACTCATGGTAGAGTCTACATTTTTTAACATGTCAGGCTACTTGTACAGCAAGTATCTATTAGGTATCTACTTAAACTTCCACTCTGGGCAGTCAGGAAATGCCCTAAACCACATCTATAAAAATTACTAGCATGGGAAAACTAGTGCAATACAAGATATCCACATGAGTCACATGAATAAACAAGTGAACTATAAACATACAGGGACCAAAATTAAAGATGGAATCAAAAGGGACATATATTCTAGAAAGAATACATTATTCCCTTAAGGTGAAGTGATCAATGGCCCTTTTAGGCAAAATGTGGGTGTCACAAGGTGGGGCACAGAAGCCTAAGCAGTGTAGTAATAATTCTTCAGTGGGCACTCTCTGAAGTTTGTGTTTATCTCACCAACCAAATTCTGATCTTAGATTACTTTATCATCATTATATTAATTGGGTCAATAAATCACAGTAGTCATTGCCCCTAGAGATGCCCATGCCATCTAGAATTCTGGGAGAATAAATGAAAGTGAAATCATTGAAAAAAAACTGAACTGAAAAATCTATGACACTATTATCAACACATGGCAAACACCACAACATAAATGTCAACATCTGCACTTCAAGCATATTTGAGAGGCTTCCACAAAGTTTTTGTGAGTCCCAGTCCCCTTCCATTATATATGTTCCCCTCCCATATACACCAGGTATATGACCAAAGGGTGGTGGAAGAGGAAAGGTCACAAGAGATAGCATAAATTAGTGGGTGTTACAACTTTCAATATTTGCCCTTAATTGTCTCTGATACTATCTTTTCTAATGTCTTATTTCACCCATTGATTTTCTTTTCTTTTTAAAAAATTTTTATTTTATTGTTTAAAGTATTACAAATAGTAGTACATATGTCTCTATTTTTCCCCATTGACCTCCCCCCAGCCTCCCCTACCCCCCATCACATGCCCTTACCCACCCCCCCGAGTGTCCTGCATCCATTGGTTATGCTTATATGCATGCATACAAGTCCTTTGGTTGATCTCTCAGACCACCCTCCCAACCCTCTCCTGCCTTCCAGCTATAGTTTGACAGTCTCTTCTATGCTTCTCTGCCTCTGTGTCTATTTTTGTTCATCAGTTTATAATGTTCTTTATATTCCACAAATGAGTGAGATCATGTGGTATTTATCTTTCACTGATTGGCTTATTTCACTTAGCATAATGCTCTCCAGTTCCATCCATTCTGATGCAAATGGTAAGAATTCCTTCTTTTTTACAGCAGCATAGTATTCCATTGTGTAGATGTACCACAGTTTTCTAATCCACTCATCTGCTGATGGGCATTTAGGCTATTTCCAAATCTTAGATATTGTAAATTGTGCTGCTATGAACATAGGGGTGCATATATCCTTTCTGGTTGGTGTTTCTGTTTTCTTAGGATATATTCCTAGAAGTGGTATTACTGGATCAAATGGCAGTTCCATTTTTAAATATTTGAGGAAACGCCATACTGTTTTCCACAGTGGCTGCACCACTCTGTATTCCCACCAGCAGTGAAGGAGGGTTCCTTTCCGCCCCCCCCCCCCCCGCATCCTCTCCAGCAATTGTCATATGTTGATTTGTTGATGACAGCCATTCTGGCGGTGTGAGATGGTACCTCATTGCTGTTTTGATTTGCATCTTTCAGATGATTAGTGACTGAGCATGTTTTCATACGTCTCTTTTCTTTCTGTATGCCCTTTTTCAAAAAGTATCTATTTAGGTCCTTTGCCCATTTTTTGATTGGATTGTTTATCTTCCTTTTGTTAAGTTGTATGAGTTCCCTGAAAAAGTTGGAGATTAATCCCTTATCCAGATGTCTATGGCTTTTCTATACACCAATAATGAACTCACAGAAAGATAAACTTAAAAAGCAATCCCATTTACCATTGCAACAAAAAATTAAGATACCTAGGAATAAATTTAACCAAGGAGATAAAGGACCTGTACTCAGAAAATTCAGGATGCTGAAAAAAGAGATAGAGGAATACATGAACAAAGAGAAGAATATACCATGCTCATGGCTTTGTAGAATCAACATCATTAAAATGCCCATATTACCCAAAGCAATTATAAATTCAATGCAATCCACATTAAAATAACAACGGCATACTTCAAAGATCTAGAACAAACTCTCCAAAAATTTATCTGTAATAAAAATAAAAAAGACCCCGAATAACTACAGCAATCTTGAAAAAGAACAATGTTGAAGGGATCATAATACCAGATATCAAGCTATACTACAAAGCCACTCAAAACTGCCTGGTACTGGCACAAGAACAGTGGAACAGAATAGAGAACCCAGAAATAGACACAAGCCATTATGCTCAATTAATATTTGACAAAGGAGTCAAGAGCATACAATGGAGTCAAGACAGTCTCTTCAATAAATGGTGTTGGGAAAATTGAATAGATACTTGCAAAAAAATAAAACTAGACCACCAACTTACATCATACACAAAAATAAACTCAAAATGGATAAAGGACTTAAACGTACAATGGGAAACCATAAAAATCTTAGAAGAATCCATAGGCACCAAAATAACAGACACTTATTGTAGCAATATCTTTATTGATATAGCTCCTAGGGCAGTGATGGCAAACCTTTTGAGCTCAGCGTGTCAACATTTTGAAAAACCCTAACTTAACTCTGGTGCCATGTCACATATAGAAATTTTTTGATATTTACAACCATAGTAAAACAAGGACTTATATTTTTGATATTTATTTTACGTATTTAAATGCCATTTAACAAAGAAAAATCAACCAAAAAAATGAGTTTGCGTGTTACCTCTGACACGCGTGTCATAGGTTCGCCATCACTGTCCTAAGGCAATGGAAATTAAGAAGAAATTAAACAAATGGGACTACATCAAAATAAAAAGCTCTGCACAGCAAAAGAAACCATCAACAAAGCAACAAGAAAGCCCACTCATGGGAGAACATATTTGCCAATGTTATCTCTGATAAGGGTTTAATCACCCATTGATTTTCAAGGTAGGCCATGAGAGGATGCCTTGTTATTCATGCCAAACCTCAGAAGTCCTGAACTCTTAGATTTTTATGTACCATATAGGAGAAACATAAATTCTTCCCTTTTTCCACCTTTACCTTTGTTTACAGAGAGGTTAAAATTGGGTCCAAGCATGAGTGTGTGGCACAGGTATTTCTACTCAATTAGATGGGAAAGAAAGGAACAAAAGGAAATCATAGATGGATGGCCATTCAAAGCCTTCCTGACTTTGTGATAATTAGGAACCTGGCAGAGAATGAGTGTGGAGGCATGTTTAAAAGATTTCTACACCTTCCTGTTAACTCTACCTTGCTATTAGACTTTTCTATTAATAATATTGTGATTATTATTTCTAACAATAGCATTATTAATATTAATTATGATATTATATAGTGATGGCTTTTGGAGAGATCACATGTAAGCTTTTGCTTTCTAACTTATCAGTAAAGGAATAGTGGGTATTCCAGGGAAAGGAGAAAAGAACACTGGTGCAAGCTGTCTATTGTCTGCCAAATGGACTCCAGTGTGGTACCTGCCAAAAAAGAAAAAGTGGCACTCTGAATCCATGCATCTCATCAGCATCTTATAGGTCACACCCTGCTACTCAGCCTCAAAATCAAATGCCGACTAAAACTCTGAGCCAATCTTTATTCTGTCCAATTCAAGAACACTCCATGTCAGCAACCAGGTCCATCTTGTACCTCTTACTGTCACTACATTTTAAACACTCACGAAAATACCTATAAATGCCATGAATGTTCAGGACCACATCATCATTTTGGCTAGCTGAGGGTTGTTTCGTTTGTCGCAATTCTCTCAATACTAGTAAATCTCCACCACACAGCCCCCCCCCCCCGGGGGGGCTTTCAGCACACAAACAAAAGCAAAACCCAACTGCAGCTATACTACCATCAGTCCCCCACAATGAGAAACTAATCCACAGTTGGTGGAGGCTTATTCTCTAGCTTTGGCAATGCTCTTCGTGCCCCCAAATTACCATGACCCCAAATATCAGAGGCTCAGCTTCCAAGGAAAGGGAAGCATGCTAAGGCAGCTACTCATCGAGGCTTTCCCTACATTGTGATCAGTGTGATCCATAATCACAGATGAATCCAGGGACTGTTTTGGTTTTCCAAGGCCCAAACACAACAATTGTATCCATTAGGAACCTAAGAGCTATTAATCTCAGGACTTTCCTTTCAGCCTGAAGTATGCTCCTTCACTGGATCCTGTTATTAATGTATTCAACAGATTCAAAGCACACTTCTTATATGTCAAGAATTCACTATTAGTTTATCTTTCCCAAACTGCTCTGTGTCTCACATCACATAGTCTGGTATGGAAGGGGGAAAGCAAGGAATCAGACAGGGCAAAGGATGAAGAGAGAGAGAGAGAGAGAGAGAGAGAGAGAAAGTCTTTGTAGTTAGAGCCTGTCTTATGACACATAAGGAGCTCCCTCTGGCCTTCACAAAAGTCTGAAATTTCAAACAGCATTCATCCTTTTGACTTCATTTCAATTTGACAAAAATATATGGGGCATCTACATAAAGTAAGGTAGTGTGGTAGACTACATGGGATATGGTCCCCAAACTTTAAAAAGATTATGATAGCCCAGCCAGCATGGCTCAATGGTCCCCAGTGTGGGAAATGCCAGAGGCAACCAGTCAATGACTCTCTCTCATCATTGATGTTTCTCTCTCTCTCTCTCTCTCTCTCTCTCTCTCTCTCTCTCTCTCTCCCTCTCTCTCTCTCTCTCTCCTTCCTTCCTCTCTGAAATTAATAAAATACTTTAAAGAAGATTATGATAGAAAACAGATGAGAACTACACAAAACTAACTAGGAAATAAAAGAGAATGAAATGGCTACTCTAGTAGAAGTACAAAGAAATAAAAGATATGGGAGCATAAACACCTCATGAGAGAGTGCAGACAATCTTCTCTAGGATTTCAGTTCATTGCTAAATGACATTGTGTTAAGAAGCATGATAAGAATCACCAATATACTAAGCCTACTATACCACTTCTTGAGCTCCTTCTCAAAATTGTAAGGCTTTTTTAAAAATATACTTTTATTTATTTTTATTTTTTATTGTTTTATTGCTTAAAGTATTACAAAGGGTATTACATATGTGTCCTTTTTTTCCCCCGCCCTTGACAATCCCCTGGCCTCCCCCACCCCTCAGTGTCTTATGTCCATTGATTATGCTTATATGCAAGCATACAAGTCCTTCTGTTGATCTCTTACCCCCCTCCCTCCTGCCCCCCAACCCTCCCTTGCCTTCCTGCTGCAGTTTGACAATCAGTTTGAGGCAGCTCTGCCTCTGTATCTATTATTGTTCATAATTTTATAATGGTCTTTATTATCCATGAATGAGTGAGATCATGTGGTATTTTTCCTTCATTGACTGGCTTATTTCACTTAGCATAAATTCATTTTTAGAGAGAGACGAGGGAGGGAGAGAGAGAAACATTGATGTGAGAGTGAAACATCAATTGGCTTCCTCCTGCACACCCCCTACCTGGGATTGAGCTTTTGACCTCTGCGTGTGCCCTAACTAGAAATTTAATTGGTAAACTTTGGTGCATGGGACGACACCCAACCAACTGAGCCACACTGGCCAGGACACCAAATTGTAAGGCTTTAAAATGTGTCATATGTGTTTCCCACACTAGTGTTACATATGAGTACAATAGTTACTAGTCTCTATCATATGATTTGAGGAGCAAAGAACCTCTCCTCAACTCAACGTCCATCCCTGACTGGGAAACTAAACTGAAGTAGCCCATGTGGAGATTTCTCTTTCTGATACCTTTTCCCAGCTCCCATATTCCTCCAGAAGAGGTGACATAGATAAAAGTCACTGCCCACAATGGCAGGAAGAAGGGTTCTCTGAAACCTGTGGGTGCCAAGCTCCTAGGGTGCAACTGAGACAAAGGCACAGGGGAAAGGGAAGGGATAAAGATGGACCGCACTATTCAGGCCAGACTCTGCCAAATCACCTCTCTAGAGAGACAGTTAAGAGGTAGCCTTAGCCTTGTCAGTTAATTTTAGATAAGTTGCTTAACCTTTCTGGATATCAATTTCCTCACCTGTGCCATGGTGATAATAATGTCTACTTCGTAGGGACATTGTGGCTAAATGAGATAATGCTTGAATAGTGCTGGATGACAGTGCATGCTCAATAAATACTTCACAGTTCTGTTTACAACTGGCCCTGACAGTAATAAGATATGTTAATAAGGAAGAGGAAAAAAATGTATTGCTTTGTACCTTGTTGGGACGCTACAATAAAGGGGAGGGTTGTAAAGGGGAGAAATACAAGGTTGTCTATCAGAGCACAGAGGTTAATTTTTAAAAGTTTCAGAGGAGAATTTCAGAAGGAGGTTGGGCCTGTGGGACAGAGAGAAGCCTAAATAGGAGTATATGGAGTGTGTCTAACAGGAGGAGTCCTCATGGGACATCCTATATATGCTAAATGTCCAACCGTTCAGCTGTTCGACCAGTTGCTATGACATGCACTGACCACCAGGGAGCAGATGCTCTGACCGGTAGGTTAGCTTGCTGCTGGGATCTGGCCAATTGGGACTGGGCGAGACAGCTGGACACACCCTGAAGCCCTCCTGCAGTCCTTCCCTGGCCCTGATTGGCCCCAACCAGGACTGGGTGAGCAGGGCTGGACACGCCCTAGAGCCCTCTCACTGTCCCTCCCTGGCCCCAGTGGTGCACCAGTGGGGTCCCTCAGCCTGGCCTGCAGGGATTGGGCCGAAACCAGCTCTCTGACGTCCCCTGTGGGGTCCCAGATTGCTAGAGGGCACAGGCTAGGCTGAGAGACCCCACTGGTACAAGAATCTGTGCACCAGGCCTCTAGTTGATGAATAAAACTCAGGAGCTCATAAGGTATACCTCTTTCCCCTGGCTTTTTGTCAGAATGGGACTGAGGATAGAACTTTCAAGAACAGGGTCATATATCTAGTGAAAACCCACTTATTAGAGCTTGTGTCATTGTTCCTACTCAACACTCACCAAACACTTATTCTCTGCCAGGCATGGCTCCAGTCCCTCGAGTTCACAGGTATACCTAATGGCCAGGACACCACTCATAGATATTGTTTGAATGTGTTTTTGGTGGTCATTTCCATGAAAAATCTAGGCCTTTGGTCAGGAGCACAAGCCCCTGTTCCAACATTGGTCTTATGGGAGAAGTGAGTTTGATGCAGTGTGTATTCACCTGGTTGCCTGCCAGGCATTCTACCTGGAATCAAGTTTACGCCAATAAAATAAAACATGAACATGGCAAAAGAGAGAGAGAGAATGGGGTCATATAATGAAGAGTAGTCAAAGGGAGGTTGTTGTTGTTGTTGTTGTTGTTGTTGTTGTGTGTATGGGGGGTTGAGGTTGCAGGGATGGAGCCTGTGGCTACAGGCTCTAATGTCTATTTCAAGATTTGCAGCCAGAAAATCTGGAGAGGGAAAGGGAATGGAATGCTCTATGTATCTATACCATAACCAGAGGCAGCAACTGTCTTCCCTACTGTCCCTTTTAATTACTTCTTTGATTTTGTTGGGTGAGGGTTGAGGGTGGAGGGGAATGCTGTCTTTTGGTTAGTTGGGACCACAGTGTTTCATGCAGCCTCACACCCTTGAATTCCCAAATGAGATGACATCGGTGGCAGAAACTATGTGCTGGTCACCATAAAATTCAAGCCCCAAAATTTGTACTAGAAGCTTCAGGCAAGAGAGAGAGAGACTTTTGAAGCAAACAAAAAAATTCCACAGGGGTGAATACAGAAAGTGAGCTAATCTGGAGTAGTTAGGGAAAATCAAACAACTCCTTTGGGGTGAGCCTGAGTGTGTGCCGGGGTCCAACCCCAGCAGGTCCAGGGGTTCCCAAAGGCGTAGACGGAGTCGGCGAAGAAGGAATGACACAGAGATAGCGTTCAGTTGATCAGCAGCCTAGCCAGGATCTACAGCCAGGATCTACAGCCAAGTTCTGGTCTGGATCTCCAGAGAGGTTCTGCTTCGGATCTCCAGCCAGGTTCTGTGTCCATGTTCTCTTGCTAGGTTCTCCAGGTTCTCCAGCCAGGTTCTGTAGCCATGTTCCCTCGCTAGGTTCTCCAGCCAGGTTCTGTCTGAGATCTCCAGCCAGGTTCGGTCACCAGGTTCTAGTCAGGTTCTCTTGCCATATTTCTGTAGTCAGGTTCAGTCCAGGATCTTTTGCCATGTTCTCTCCAGCGAAGTTCTTCTGTCTGTAGGTTCTGTGTAGGTTCTGTCTTCTGAGTTCTGTCTCCTAAGTTCTGTGTTCTAAGTTCTGTCTCTTTCTGTCTTGTTACATCTATATTTATACCAGTTGATTCCAATCCTATCAATCTCTATTACAAAGGTTAGGGCGTTTCTTATCTCCATTCCAGGGAGTAAAGATTATGTAGCTTAAGCATGATTGTTCATAGTTAAAGTGATTAATTACCCGCCTGGCACTTAGTTGAGGGGTTTTATTCCCTCCCTAACTTCAGGGGAAAATCCCTACCTGGGGAAACAACCTTTCTCAGAGAGGAGACCTTGGTTAAAATACATAGTGCCAAGAAGGTGAGCAAACATTTTAAGAACAGTATGCCATATATGCCAGGTCCCTTAAAACAGCAAGGATGGACCGGCTCCCGGCAAGTGTGCAGGCTTTGGAGGTGTCTTCCCCATCTGATGGGCTGCAAGTTCTCCCCTACCAAGTCCTCTACCAACTTCCTTTCTCTCTCCTTGGAGTTATGTGTCAAGGTTAGTAAGTGTTGCTGTGTCAGACAATGAAGCTTAATGCTTTAAATTTCCAACCAAATGATCTTTTGTGGTAGACACCAACAGGGAAGCCTAAGCCAAAACTATTTATGGGGTAATGCTGCTAACATCTAATTAAGAAGGGGTTAAAAGGGCCACACTGGATAAGGTGGTCTCAGGAAAAGGGAGTCCAGTCTAAAGGAAAGAGGCCAGACTGGAACTTCTGGCAATGAAGTATAACCATGTCTCTGCATGAAACCTGAGTTTGCTGGCTCTGAGGTCTCAGAAGGAGAGAGTCTAGGACAGTGGTCGGCAAACTCATTAGTCAACAGAGCCAAATATCAACAGTACAACGATTGAAATTTCTTTTGAGAGCCAAATTTTTTAAACTTAAACTATATAGGTAGGTACATTGTTATTAACTTAATTAGGGTACTCCTAAGGCTTAGGAAGAGCCACACTCAAGGGGCCAAAGAGCCGCATGTGGCTCGTGAGCAGCAGTTTGCCGACCACTGGTCTAGGGAATACAGGCCTCATTTGAACTATAGAAACATCTCTCCTACTTTCCAAGGGAATGGAATAGAAAACATTTGATCTGATACCTGGCTTCTCTTTCTTCTGTACTTATCACTTATGTTCACAGTCTGTCTCATAGTTGAAGGTCAAGCTTTACAATACATACAGAATACAAGCCCACAGCTATTCAATTTCCAGAATATTATCTGACCATGAATGTTACAAAGATTCCATGTCTTTTTGCTAAACTAGTTTGAGACATTTTTTCATCAAGATAAAATCCTGCCCTCGCTGGTTTTGCTCAGTGGATAGAGCATCAGCCTGTGGACTGAAGGGTCCTGGGTTCGATTCTAGTCAAGGGCATGTACCAGTTTCAGGCTTGATCCCTGGCCCTGGTCGGGGCGCATGCAGGAGGCAACCAATCAATGTGTCTCTCTCACATCGATGTTTTTCTCTGTCTCTCCCCTTCCTTTCCTCTCTCCTACTAAAAATCAATGGAAAAATATCCTTGGGTGAGGATTAGCACACACTCAAAAAAGATAAAGTCCTAATCACTTAGTTGTTCTATAGCCTGATTTTTCCTAGTTTTGTGGCTTTTGCAAGATATTCAAATGAGATATAGGCAAGTAAGATGTCATGATCCAATAACCCAGAAAGAAGTAAGGGACAAGCAACAAGACAAAAAAAAAAAAAAGCCGAAAGAGTAGTGATAGATGTGGTGGGAGAGATGAAAGAGGAAGAGAAGAGATTTATTCAGGGAGATACGCTTTAGCAAATCCATGCACTAAGAGTCAATTTAGAATTGATCTGGGAGACAGAAAATTTGAATGCATTCTATACTTGTTTCTGCTCCCTACCAGCACGCTAGATTTTGATGATTGGTCTTTTGGCACAAGACTAGAAAATGTAAGACTGTGAAGGCAGAAAGCATTGCACATATTAAACAGTGGTTGGTGCAACACACATTTAGTGTAGCTCCCAGTGATCTGCATTTGCTCCATTTCAACCCACTGTACTGCTAGATAGATAATGGAAATTGAAGGCTGAATGTCTAGGCTGGGGCAGAATAGACCCCCTGGAATTTTTTTTTCTGAATCTCTATTTATCAAGCTTCCTGACTGATGTGAAAATCCATACAGCAGAGATGGCATCAAGGGATTTTTTCTTCCAAAGAAAAATACTATTTTTCTCAGGTAGTTCATCCTCTAGGCTGCAGACTGAACACAATATTTTAAGTCTAAGCACTAATTAGAGAGATAAAGAAATGTATCTCCTTTTGTTCAGAAGGAGAATTCTATTGAGCTTTCGACAATGAAGCTGCTTAAAGGACAGCCTGAGTTGCTGCCTCTGCAC
Source organism: Myotis daubentonii (assembly GCF_963259705.1). Lineage (NCBI taxonomy): Eukaryota > Metazoa > Chordata > Mammalia > Chiroptera > Vespertilionidae > Myotis > Myotis daubentonii. The sequence goes on along the minus strand of NC_081861.1, from coordinate 31,962,569 downwards.
AGAGCTTCTGTAGAAGAAAGATAAAGAGCTCACTTGTAAAGTACTCTGGCTTTGTGCCATCCCCTTGCTGCTTCCTTTGGACTCTACTGGGAAATAGAGTCCTGAAAGTAAGTAAAAGGTCCAGGGAAGGCCAGATAAAGCCTATGACTTGAAGCCACAAACCAGAATGCTCCATTGGGGCACCTAATTGCCTCAGAAAGTCTTTGTGAGTTTTTGCTCCCCTTTTTAGGCCCTGCTGCTCTCCCCTGGCATCAGCTGACAGATTGTGGTGAGCTCACAAAAAGACAGGCCACTCAGGAACCTAGCCAAGATGGATTTCTGAGAAGCACAGAAGGCTCCTTTAAGTTGTATGACTAGTATCTCAGGAGCCTCTGGGAGGGGAGTCCACTTTGTCCAGACACAGACAATTTACTTTCAAAAGTGTCATTGAGAACAGGGGACTTTTCCATTATTGTGATTTTTATAGCCAACTGTGGCCCCATGTTCACACCATGTATAATCCCTTCCCATTGAGTGTATGTGACCCATGATTTGCTTCTAAATAACAGAAGATGGCAAAGGCTGTCACTCTTATGATTAGGTTATATTATATTATATTAATTATATTATATTATATTATTATTTATTTTATATACTGTTTTATTGATTTCAGAGATGAAGGGAAAGGTAGAGATAGAAAATCAATGATGAGAGAGAATCATTGATCAGCTGCCTCTTTCACATTCCCTATGGGGGATCGGACCCACAACCAGGGCATGTGCCCTGACTGGGAATCGAACCTTGACTTCCTGGTTCTTAGGTCAACACTCAACCACTGAGCCATGCCAGCCTATATTAAATTTATTTAGCAATGGGGATAGGAATGCCACTCCTATTATCACACACACACACACACACACACACACACACACACACACACACAACAAAAGGCCTTGAGGAAGGCCACATGACAAGAAACTGCAGATAGCCTCTTTGAAAGCAGCTTCTTGTCCATAGTGAACAAGCAAACGGAAATCTGAGTTCTACAGCTGTATGATTAAGTCTACCAACTGATTATAGAAATGTATCCTTGCTCAGTCAGGGTTTCAGATGAGAACACAATGGCTGATAACCTTGACAGCAGCCTAATGAGACACAAGTAGGAAGACATACTTAAGCTATGCCCAAACTTCTCACCTAAAGAAACTGTGATTTTAAAAAAAAAAGTGTGCTGTTTTAAGTCACTAACTCTGTGGTAATTTGTTACACAGTGTATTCTTTTCCTCTTGCTGCTGTAGCATATCAGCACAAACTTAGTGACTTCAAACAACACACATTTATTGTCATGTAATTCTGAAGATTAGAAATACTAAAATTAAGGGGCTAACAGCACTATATTCCTTCTGGCAGCTCTAGGAGGACAATCAGTTCCCTTGCCTTTTCCAGCTTCCAGAGGCTACTTGCATTCCTTGGCTCATGGCCCCTTCCTCTATGTTCAAGTTTTTTTCTATCTCTATGACCTTTGCTTCTTTCATCACACCTCCTTCTCTGACTCTGACCTTCCCACCTTCCTTATCAGGACCCTTGTGATTCTATTGACCCTATCCAGACAACCCAAAATTATCTCATCTCAAGATCCTTAATTTAATCACATTTGCAAAGTGCTTCTTGCCATGTAAGGTAATATGCTCACAGTTTCTGGGGGTTAGGATATGGACATCTTGGAGGTGGGGTTTGGAGGTGCATTATTCTGCCCACCATTTGCTATAATAGAAAAGTAATAGCACCAAGTATCAGTGGAGTCATTCTTTTCCCGAATGCTGTTCATCCCATTACATCAAATAATAGGGCTTGGGAAGTATCCAAGCAGTATCAAGTCTTCCCTTAAGCCCCGATATCTCTCAAAGTTCATATATTATTTCAACAAGTCATTTATGGCTTTCTCTAGGTTCATTTTTGAGGATTACTGATAGAATAGAAATTCATACTTTGGGGGAGGTAGTGTCTCTCTTTTCCTAGTTTTCATGAGGTGGGGATGCTTACTTACACGGAACATATTTGAAAAAGCTTCTTTCTTTTTATATGGCAATACTTTTTTAATTAGACAAGGTAAATGGTGTGCTGGCTGTTCTTAATCTTAATGTATAACAACTTAGATGTATCAATAAAGCTAAGTTTGGCTGCAAGATAGACATCAAATATCCGTGGTTCAAATAAGATAGTTCATTTCTCTATCTCCTGATTTTCATATAACAACCTAAAAATTGCATTGTTGCTCTATTCCACTAAGTCCTCAGAGACCTCACAATCATCCAAGAGTTGAATGAGGAAGGGCGGAAGAAGAAAAGAAATGCAGAGAACATGTCAGTTTTTTTTTAAAGAAAGGTTCCCCCAAACTGCCACAAAAGTCTACCATTATTCCATTGGCCTTATATGACCACATCTAACAACAAATAGTTTCTTTTGTGGAAAGTCATAAGCCAAACAAAAAACTGGTGATTCTGTTACTGTGACAGAAAGGTAAAATGGAAATTGGGTGTAACTCTACCTGGATGGTAAAGCCAATAATATGGTTTGAATCTGATGACTTTACATAACCACACTAGAAGCCTACAGCTTTCTGGATTCCATTATTGTTATAAAAGACATTTATTTGAAATGAGACCCTGTAAATTCGAGCATATCCCAATACTTCTTGAGTGTTTGAGTAACAGATTAAAATCTTCTATTCTTTCCCTTCATATCACATTTGTCTCTAACTTCTTTTGATTTTATCTTTTTATATCAGTTTTCTTGTTTGCCATTGCCAGTGCTATAATAAAACCTCATTATCTCCAATCTGGATTACTGCAGCAACCTGTAAGAGGTTAGCAGAGACATTACTTCCTATTTTTCCTGTCCTCCTCCACACCACACCACACCACACCATACACCCAGCATATTATTCATATTAGTTGCCTAGTTAAGTTTATACAAACCCATTTATTATACTCCTCAAAAATATCTTTCCATGTTTTAATCTGATGAAGAGTTCCCAAATGAGCCATGTCAGACAGAACCCATTGAAATCCAAGCCTTAAATAAAATCAGCTGCAAGAAATCATTCTGGTTGGCCTACGTTTGGTATAATATTCCCTGTTGAACCAATCAACTGTGGCCAGATGTGTGCAGTCACGTGGTATATAATCAGCATTTGAAACATGGGGGATGAGAGTGAAGAAAGTTCTTAGATAATTCACGCAGGGGTGAGTAGAAATACTGGGGGGACCACACTGTAAAGTACATGATTGTATAACCACTATGCTGTTCATCTGAAACTAATACAGAGTACTATTGAATGTAAACTGCAATTGAAAAATAAGATATATATCTAAAGAAAATGTAATAATGTTCAAGACTTCTAGCCAGAGGCAAACCAAGTTTTCACTGTGTAGCCACTTATTTCTTCTCTCATAACCATCCAGGGCTCTTTCCTTCATTCCATTAAGGCAATCCCATCTAGATACAGCTGAACAGAGTTCAGATCTTCCTAATCCTACTGAGCAAAGTCTATGACCACATCTTAGAAGGGCATTATCCCTGAAACCAAACCTTGATTTTTATATGTACAACAATAATTATTTATTCCTCTCCTCAGGAGCCTTCTTCTGGGACTAGCAGAACCTCACCACCAGTTAGTGTCATGAAAATGGGAAAATGATGCCAGATAGAAATCTGGACTTACAGCTATATATTATAAAAAAGCAGCTACCATAACAACCTAACAACCGTTTGCTATGATGCACACTGTGGCCCAAGAACCAGCCCGATCAGGGGGTGAGGCCAGTGGCCAACCTCGTGGCCCCTCCCCACTGCTGGCCTGCCCCTGATCAGACTCTCCCACCCCAATCAAAAGCGGGGCCTGTTGGCCAAACGTCCCTTCCCTTCCCCCAGGCCAACCACACCCCCATCAGCCCCCCTACCATGACAGGCCTGCAGCCCCTCCCCCCGGCCAGCCTGCTCCTAATTGCACCCCCAACCCCAATAGGGGGCAGAGCTGGGCAGCCAAACTCCTGCAGCCCCTCCCCCTGGCCGCCCCAACCCTGATCACACCCCCAACCCCAATGGGGGTGCCGAGCTGGCCACGCCCCCAATGGGCCCCCACCACCCTAATCGATCCACAGCCCCACCCCTGGCCAGCCCCACCCCTGATCGCCACCCCACCTCAATAGGGGGCAGGGCTGGCCGGCCAACCTCCTGAAGCTCTTCCCCCCACCTAGCCATGCCCCTGGTGGGGCCCCACCATTCTGATCAGCCTGCATCCCCTCCCCTGGCCAGCCCCACCCCTGATTGCCCCCCACCCCAATAGGAGGTGGGGCTTTCTGGCCAACCTCCTGCAGCCCCTCCCCCCTCCCAGAACCACCCCAGATCGGCCCCTCCACCCTAATCAGGGGCAGGGCTGGCCTGCCAACCCCGGTGGCTCCTCCCCTAGGCCGTTAGCCCCTGATCAGCACCCCCACCCACCCCATTTGGGGGCAGGCTGGCAGGCTGGCAGATTGACCACCCACAGCCCCTCGCCAACACTGGCCCCATGCCCAATCAGTCCCCCAACCCCAATCGGGGGCAGGGCCCACTGGCCAATCACCTATGGCCCCTTCCCCCAGCCAGCCCAGCCCTGATTGGGGGCCCTGTTCGGGCCCTGATCTGGGCAGGCTGGCCGGCCAACCTCCTGTCATCTCCTCCTCCGGACAGGCCCAGCTCCCATCTGCCCTGATTGGGGCCGGGCTAGCCAGACCCCACCCATGCATGAATTAGTGCACTGGGCCTCTAGTCTACACTAATAAAAGAGAAACATGGTAATTGGCGTACAACCGCTACCCTTCTCATTGGCTAATCAGGGCAATATGCAATTTAACTGCCAGCCAAGATGGCGGCCGGCAGCCAGGCAGCTTGAAACTAACATGAGGCTTGCTTGCTTCAGTGACGGAGGACTCCAACGTTCCCCGCCTGCCTTGAAGGCCTCTGAGCCTACAGTTTCAAACATTGTAACAAATATAGACACTAAAAAAAACACACCAGAAACCAGCTTTCAGCAAGCTGGGATCTCAGAGCAGGAGTTGATACAGAGTTTCGAGAACCGAAACAAACCAGATACCTGCTTTCAGGAGCAGAGACCTAAGAGATGGAACCTCAGAGCTAAAGCTGGCCCAGAATTAAAAAAAGAAAAAGAAAAAAAGGAGCAGTTGGGAGCTTCAGTCCCAGCTTGAAAACAGCCCTCAGCCTCTCACCCAGACTGGCCAGGCACCCCAGTGGGGACCCCCACCCTGAAAGGTGTGTGACCAGCTGCAAACAGCCATCATCCCCTAACCCAGGCTGGCCAGGCACCCCAGTGGGGACCCCCACCCTGATCCAGGACACCCTTCAGGGCAAACCAGCCAGCCGCCACCCATGCACCAGGCCTCTATTCTATATAGTAAAAGGGCAATATGCCTCCCAGCACTGGGATCAGCGGAGCTGAGAGGGCTCCCGGCACCGGGATCAGTGTGACAGGGGGCAGCGCCCAAACCCCCTGATTGCCCTGCGGCTCTGTGACAGGAGGCAGGGCCACAACCTCCCTATCGGCCCTGCTCTGTTTGTGACAGGTGAAGGCACCCCAACCCCCTGATTGGCCCTGCTCTGTGTGTGACAGGGTGCGGCGCCCCAACCCCCCCTCCCCCATAGGCCCTGCTCTGTGTGTGACAGGGTAGAGCCATAACCTCCCCATCGGCCCTGCCCTGAGTGTGAGAGTGGCGGCGCCCCAACCCCCTGATCCACCCTGCTCTGTGTGTGACAGGGGGCGGTGTGCCAACTCCCCTATGGGCCCTACTCTGTGCGTGACAGGGGGGAGCTCCCCAACCCCCTGATGGGCCCTGCTCTGTGCGTGACAGGGGGTGGCGCCACGACCTCCCCATCGACTCTGCCTTGAGTGTGACGGGGGCGGTGCCCCAACCCCCCCAATCGACCCTACCCTGAGCGTGACTGAGGGTGGCATCGCAACCTCCAGATCCGCCCTGCTCTGTGCATGACAGGGGGCGGCGCCCCAACTCCCCAATCGGCCCTGCTCTGTGCCCGACCAGGGGCTGCACCTAGGGATTAGGCCTGCCCTCTGCCAGCCGGGAGCAGGCCTAAGCCAGCAGGATGTCATCTCCCAAGGGGTCCCAGACTGCGAGAGGGCACAGGCCGGGCTGAGGGACCCCCCCTCCCCCCCGAGTGCACAAATTTTTGTGCACTGGGCCTCTAGTCTATATATATAAAAAGCCAGCAACCAGAACACCAGAATGACCAGGACACTGGTTGCTATGACGCCCACTTCAGCCAGTGAACCAGCTGATTGGGGGGTGGGGCCAGCCAGCCAACAGCACATGGCCCCTCCTCCAGGTCACTGGCCCCCAATCAGCCCCCCAACCCCAATTGGGGGTGGAGCCTGCTGGCCAATCACCTGCAGCCCCTCTCCCTAGCCAGCCCAGCCCTGATTGGGCCCCGATCAGGGTGGGGTGGCCGGTCAACCTCCTGCTGTCTCCTTCCAACAGGCCCGGCCCCAATCCACCTATTGGGGGCCGGGCTAGCTGGACCCCACCCATGCATGAATTCATGCACTGGGCCTCTAGTAGAATAATAAAGAAAATTAGAAAAGGTAAATTTGGGTAAATATATGAGATTATTTTTTCTTATTTTTAAAGTCTCTTTAAAAGATAATGGACTATTTAAACAAAAATCGTAACTAAGGCTTACAACATATATAAAAGTAAAATGTATGACAATGAAAGCACAAAAGTATGTATGGGAAAAATGGAAGTAAACTATTGTAAAGTTTATACCATACATAAAGTGGTATAATATATCTTGAAGGTAGACTATAATTTATTAAAGATGTATACTATAAACACTAAAGCAACCAGTAAGATAAAACAAAGAGCTACAATAAACTAACAAAAGACATAAAAATAGAATTGTAAAAATATTCAATTAATTCAAAATAATGCACAAAAGAGAACAAATGGAATGAATAGAAAACTAATAGCAAGATGATAGATTTAAGCCTAACCATATCAATATTCACATTATGTGTAAATGGTCTAAATACCTGAATTAAAAGTCCAAGTAGAACAAATAGAAAAGTAAGAGCCAACTATATGCTGTCTATAATAAATGCATTTTAAAGCTACATATACAAATAGGTTACAAGTAAAAAGATGGAAAGTACATATGCTAACATTAATCAAAAGAAAACTGAATGTCTATCCTATCTAATAAAAGAGAAACATGGTAATTGGCGTACGACCACTACCCTTCCCATTGGCTAATCAGCAAGATATGCAAATTAACTGCCAGCCAAGATGGCAGCCGGCAGCCAGGCAGCTTGAAACTAACATGAGGCTTGCTTGCTTCAGTGACAGAGGAAACCAACGTTCCCCGCCTGCCTTGCCGGCCTCTGAGCCTGCAGTTTAAAAAACATTGTAACAAATATAGAAGCTAAACAAAACCCCAGAAACCTGCTTTCAGCGAGCCGGGATCTCAGAGCTCGAATTGATACAGAGTTTCAATTATAGAACCTAAACAAACCAGATACCTGCTTTCAGCAGCGGATGCTTAAGAGCTGGAGCCTCAGAGCTAAAGCTGCCCAGAATTAAAAAAAGGAAAAGGAAAAAAAGGAGCAGTTGGGAGCTTCAGTCCCGGCCTGAAAACAGCCCTCAGCCCCTCACCCAGACTGGCCAGGCACCTCAGTGGGGACCCCCACCCTGAAGGGTGTGTGACCAAATGCAAACAGCCATCATCCCCTCACCCAGGCTGGCCAGGCACCCCAGTGGGGACCCCCACCCTGATCCAGAACACCCTTCAGGGCAAACCAGCCAGCCCCCACACGTGCACCAGGCCTCTATCCTATATAGTAAAAGGGTAATATGCCTCCCAGCACCAGGATCAGCAGAGCTGCAAGGCCTCCCGGCACCGGGGTCAGCGTGACAGGGGGCAGTGCCCAAACCCCCTGATCGCCCTGCAGCTCTGTGTGTGACAGGGGGTGGGGTCACAACCTCCCTATCTGCCCTGCTCTGTTCATGACAGGGGAAGGCACCCCAACCCCCTGATCGGCCCTGCTCTCTGCCTGATAGGGGGGAGCTCCCAAACCCCCTGATCGCCCTGCGGCTCTGTGTGTGACAGGGTGTGGCACCCAAACCCCCCCACCCCACAGGCCCTGCTCTGTGTGTGACGGGGTAGAGCCATAACCTCCCCATCGGCCCTGCCCTGAGTGTGACAGTGGTGGCGCCCCAACCCCATGATCGGCCCTGCTCTGTGGGTGATAGAGGGCGGCGCCCCAACCCCCTGATCAGCCCTGCTCTGTGTGTAACAGGGGGCGGTGCCCCAACTCCCCTATCAGCCCTACTCTGTGCGTGACAGGGGGGAGCTCCTCAACCCCCTGATGGGCCCTGCTCTGTTAGTGACAGGGGGGAGCTCCCCAACCCCCTGATGGGCCCTGCTCTGTGCGTGACAGGGGGCAGCGCCCCAACCCCCTTATTGGCCCTGCTCTGTGCGTGACAGGGGGTGGTGCCGCAACCTCCCCATCGACCCTGCCTTGAGTGTGACTGAGGGTGGCATCGCAACCTCCCAATCCATCCTGCTCTGTGCATGACAGGGGGCGGCACCCCAACTCCCCAATTGGCCCTGCTCTGAGTCCAACCAGGGGCTGCACCTAGGGATTGGGCCTGCCCTCTGCCACCCGGGAGCAGGCCTAAGACAGCAGGTCGTTATCTCCCGAGGGATCCCAGACTGCGAGAGGGCACAGGCCGGGCTGAGGGGTCCCCCCCCCCCCCGAGTGCACAAATTTTTGTGCACCGGGCCTCTAGTACTAATATAAGAAAAATTAGATTTCATTGTATTTCCAGGAATAAAGAAAGTTATTTCATGATAAAGGGGTCATTTGTCAAGATGACATAGTAACTATACATATGCATACATCTAATAACAGAGCTTTAATATATATGAAACAAAGACTGAAATAACTGCAAGGAGAAATAGATAAATACACAAATGCAGTTGGAGATTTCAACACTTCTCTCTCAACAACTGATAGAACAAGTAGGCAGAAAATCAAGACATAAAATACTTTAACAATACTGCCAATCAACTTTACCTAATTGATATTTATAGAGCATTCCACTTAACAGCACAACACAAATTATTTTCAGGTGCACATAGTACATTTACCAAAATAACCATATTATGAGTCATAAAACAAGTCTTGACAAATTTCAAAGGATTCAAGTTAAAAATTAATGCTAAGAAATCCATGGCATTTCTTTACACCAATAGTGAACTTACAGAAAGTGAAACTACAGAAGCAATCCCATTTACCATTGCACCAAAAAAATTAAAATACCTAGGAATAAACTTAAATAAGGAGGTAAAAGACTTATATGCTGAAAACTACAGGACACTGAAAAAAGAGATAGAGGAAGACATAAACAGATGGAAGAATATACCGTGTTCATGGATTGGTAGAATCAACATCATCAAAATGTCCATACTACCCAAAGCAATTTATAGATTCAATGCAATCCCCATTAAATTACCAACGGCATTTTTCACAAATCTAGAAAGAACGTTCCAAAAATTCATCTGGAATAAAAAAAAGACCCCGAATAGCTGCAGCAATCCTGAGAAAGAACAAAGTAGGTGGGATCTCAATACCAGATATCAAACTGTATTACAAAGCCACTGTTCTTAAAACAGCTTGGTACTGGCACAAGAACAGACGTATAGATCAATGGAATAGAATAGAGACCCCAGAAATCGACCCAAACCACTATGCCCAATTAATATTCGACAAAGGAGGCAAGAGCATACAATGGAGTCAAGACAGTCTTTTCAATAAATGGTGTTGGGAAAATTGGACAGATACATGCAAAAGGATGAAACTAGATCACCAACTCACACCATACACAAAAATAAACTCAAAATGGATAAAAGACTTAAACGTAAGACGGGAAACCATAAAAATACTAGAGGAATCCACAGGCAGCGAAATCGCAAACATATGCCGAAGAACTTTCTTCTCTGATAATGTTCCTAGGGCAATGGAAACTAAGGAGAAAATAAACAAATGGAACTACATCAAAATAAAAAGCTTTTGCACAGCAAAGGAAACCATCAACAAAACAACAAGAAGACCCACTACATGGGAGAACATATTTGCCAATGATACCACCGATAAGGGTTTAATTTCCAACATTTACAGGGATCTCATGAAACTTAACAAAAGGAAGATAAACAATCCAATAAAAAAATGGGCAATGGACCTAGATAGACACTTTTCGAAAGAGGACATACAGAAGGCCGAAAGACATATGAAAACCTGCTCAAAGTCACTAATTATATGAGAGATGCAAATCAAAACGACAATGCGTTATCATCTCACACCTGTCAGAATGGCTATCATCAACAAATCAACAAACAAGTGTTGGAGAGGATGTGGAGAAAAAGGAACCCTTCTGCACTGCTGGTGGGAATGCAGACTGGTGCAGCCACTGTGGAGAACAGTATGGAGCTACCTCAGAAGACTAAAAATGGAACTCCCATTTGACCCAGTGATCCCACTACTAGGAATATATCCCAAGAAGCCAGAAACGCCAATCAGAAAGGATATATGCACCCCTATGTTCATAGCAGCACAATTCACCATAGCTAAGATTTGGAAACAGCCTAAGTGCCCATCAGCAGATGAGTGGATTAGAAAACCGTGGTACATATACACAATGGAATACTATGCTGCGGTAAAAAAAAAGAAACTCTTGCGTTTTGCAACAGCATGGATGGAACTGGAGAGCATTATGCTAAGTGAAATAAGCCAGTCAGAGAAAGATAAATACCACATGATCTCACTCATTTGTGGATTATAGAGAACAACATAGACTGATGAAAAGGGACAGACCCAAAGACTGAGAAATAGCGATCAGGCTATCAATCCCCAGAAGGAAAGTAGGGGAGGGCGGGGGTAAGGGGAAGAGATCAACCGAAGGACTTGTATACATGTATATAAGCCAAACCAATGGACATGGACAACAGGGGGATGGGAGCATGAGTTTGTGTGTGGGGGGGAGGTTGGGGGTTAATGGGGGGGATGAGGACACATTTGTAATACCTTAACTAATAATAAAATAAATAAATAAATAAATAAATAAATAAATAAATAAAGATTCAAGTTATAAAAAACATATTCCCTATCCACAATGGAATGAAATTACACATAACAGAAAAAAAAATCTGGAAAATCCCCTAATATCTGGAAAGAAAATAACACACTTCTATATAACCCATGAGTCAAAGAATTTAAAGGGTAAATTTGAAAGTATTCTGAATCAAATAAAAATGAAAGCATGACCTATCCAAGTTTGGGATTCCCACCAAAGCAGTACTTGGGGGGAAATCTATAGCACTAAATGCCTGTGTTAGAAAAGAAGATCTTAAACCAATGACCTCAGCTTCTACCTTAAGAAATGAGATGAGCATATGAAACCCAAATTAAGAAAAAGAAAAATTGGAGCAGGAGGACAGGGAGGGAGAAATTACAAAGGGGCATAAGGAACCTTTTGGAGGTATTGGATATGCTCATCATCTTGGTTATGGTGATGGTTTCATGGGTATAGACACATGTAAAAACTTACCACATAGTACTTTTTAATATGTGCAGTCATATTATTATGTCAATCACTCCTCAGTAAAGCAGTTTTTAAAATATAATCCAGATAGAATAGTAAATGTTCTCCTTGTTTCCAGTTGGCAACTTATTTCTGTAAGTATCTACTCAATACCTTGAGCCTCTTCCCTGCTCAGGAATGAGCCACCACAAAAGGAAAGAGATGAAAATGCAGTTGGCTACTTGCCAAATGGATAGAATAAAACTTGGCCCTAATAACTCCACAGGGTTCTATGAAGATCAAAAGTGATAAGAACAGAGCTCATTACAAAGTTAGAAAGTGTTATAGAATGTAAAGGGCTTATCTCTCTAGTTTCCTGTTTCCTGGTGAAGTGAATAATAGGACTAACTGGAGCCAAATTTGGAAGTGGATAAAGTTTGTCTTTGATCCTTTATCCCCCCGGCCCTCATGCCCTCATGCTGTACTTCCCAAGGCCATGGAAGCCCTAAACAGGGCCACATCCTGCAATTCTTTCACCTTTCCTCTCTGCTAACCTCTATCAAGCTTTCTGTCTCCCCTGGAGAACCTGCTCTCAACTAAATGACAGTGGATGTTAAGCAATTCAGATAAATAACTTTCTTTAAAGCTTCACTAATACATTATTTTGGACTCTTAGTGGTTTACACTGGTTAAACACTAATTTCAACAAACTCCTTCAATGACTAGCTCTTACTAGGGGTTGGCATTTGGAGGTAGATGGCCCCTCACCCAATTTATCCTTTCAGAAATGAAACTTCTTAGAAATCCCTTCTGTTGAGTTTACAATGCTGCAGTTTTTCTGCTCCAGTTATTTTATTATAAGCCAGGGATCTATTACATGAGCATTCCTAGAACTCCTATAACTTTCCTCCCTCTCTCCTATCCATGTGTGCACATCTTTAAAAATAATAAGAAAACAGGCAGCTCTGATCAGTAACAGCACTGCAATGTTCAATTTCATCACTTGTATATGACTTCAGGATTATAATTTATTTTTTAATATATTTTATTGATTTTTTACAGAGAGGAAGGGAGAGGAATAGAGAGTTAGAAACATCGATGACAGAGAAACATCAATCAGCTGCCTCCTGCACACCTCCTACTGGGGATGTGCCCGCAACCAAGGCACATGCCCTTGACCAGAATCGAACCCGGGACCCTTCTGTTCGCAGGCCGACGCTCTATCCACTGAGCCAAACCAGTCAGGGCAGGATTATAATTTAAATGGATTGTTAATCTGTAAATCTGGTCTCATGAGCTCCATTATTACTAAACACATGGTGAATGTTTGGAACTTTACCAGACTTTTTAACTAGTAAGCCTATTGAATGCCACTTCCCATGTAGTGGCCCAAGAGTTCTGGAGGAGCTTTCTCCAGTTTTTGTGTGTGTGTTTTTTTAAATATATTTTTATTGCTTTCTGAGAGGAAGGGAGAGAGATAGAAACATCAATGATGAGAGAGAATCATTGATTGGCTGCCTCCTGTACGCCCCCTACTAGTGATCGAGCCTGCAAACTGGGCATGTACCCTTGACCAGAATTGATCCCAGGACCCTTCAGTCCATAGGCCAGCACTCTATCCACTGAGCCAAACCAGCTAGGGCTCTCCAGTTTTGTTCTGTATGCCAGGCCAGTGGTATTGTTTTTACCATTTTTTTTGTTGTTTCTTGAATAGGTAATAATTCATAAGAGTCATTCCCAGACCTCCAACAAGCTCTCCTGACTAGTATTTTTTAATGTATTTAGTCTGAGATAATCTATCTCTCTCATTTGGAATGAAGTATAAAATATAGGTTTATGATAGAATCAGTCTTTCGAAGTCTTTGTGGAAAAAATGATCAGAAGAGAATCTAATCAGTTGGGAACTTCACTTGCCTAAATGTTCTCGAATCATTTTCTTACCCAAATATCTTTGGGATGCTGCATTTACTGCCTCACTGCATTGAGGGTGGATTACTTTGTTTTCATCCATTAACTTTCAGCTTATCATTATTGTACTAGCACATGGCCAGAAGCTCTTAATTTTTAAGAGACATGCAATGTACTATGTCCTGCTAATTTCCACAGTCAAGTAGGTGTCTACATTTTCCCCAGGCTAATCATGGCTCATTCTTACCCTGGGTTGTTCTGTACTGTACATTCCTTTCTGGGGCCATCATACCTCTTCCCCTGCCAAAGGATTTGGTTAAAAAAACCTACTCACCTGCACCGTGCGTCCCCAGTCCACCACCCTCCCCAGCCATCATTAGAAAGCTGAAAGAAAAGGTTTGCAGTGGAAAGAAAACTTTTTCGATGTCTACCTTTTGTCATCTCCTAGAATGGCACTTTTCTGTCTTTTCTCTAGGTACATTATCTGGCAGTGGGCATTAGAGGAAATGGTAGGGATAGCAGGGGAGGGTGTATGTCCCCACTAGTTAAATGTAGTTTATCCTTTCTCTCCTCTGAAGTTACCTGATGGGTGGGGTGAGATTTGAAAACTTGGTTTATTTTCTTTCAAAAAGTCTCCAGTACATGCCCAACCAGTGTGGCTCAGTGGTTGAGTGTCGACCTATCAACCAGGACTTCACAGTTCAATTCCTGGTCAGGGCACATGCCCAGGTTGCAGGCTTGGTCCCCAGTGTGGAGCATGCAGGAGGCAGCTAATCAATGATTCTCTCTCATCGATGATCTCTCTCTCTCTCTTCTCTCTCTCTCTCTCTCTCTCTCTCTCTCTCTCTCTCTCTCTCTCCTCCCTCCCTCCCCCTCTCCGCTCTCTCCCTCTCCCTTCCAGAGGAATCAATAAAAATACACTGAGTGACCAGATTATTATGACTGGCCAGATTATTATGACCACCCCATCAGTACTTCGTTGGGCCACCTTTTGCCTTCAATACTGCGGGGATTCTTCTTGGCATTGACTCCACGAGATGTTGGAAGGTGATGCGAGGAATCTGACACCATGCCTGATGAATAGCACTGTCCAGTTCTGTGAGATTTGATGGTTGTGGAACCAGCTGCCTGATGGCCCCTTTAACTTCATCCAACAGATGCTCAAGTGGATTGAGATCTGGTGATTGTGGGGGCCACCTAAGCAAGGTAAAGTCTCCCTCATGTTATTGAAACCACTCCTGCACAATACGAGCACAGTGGCATGGCACATTGTCTTGTTTGAAGAAATCATCTCCATTGGGATACACCATCAACATGATAGAATGAACTTGATCAGCAACAATACTTAGGTATGTTGTGCTATTCAGATGTTTATAATGATCTGGCCCTCGAGCAACTTCAGCAGGAAATTATAGCTAATTTGCCTACAAATGTCAGGTGGTCATAATAATCTGGCCACTCAGTGTATATATTTTTTAAAGTCTCCAATACCTGGGGAATGCTATTCCTCTTTTTCTAACAATCTCCTAAAAAAATTCAACAGAGGAGATAAATGGTCTTTTGGAGCAATGAAATGCTGAATATAATTTCTAAATCTAGAAGCAAAGAGTCTTTCTGAATACTCCTTAAAATGGCCAGCTGACAGACTCCTTCTAACAATGTTCTTACAGGATCTTCAGGGCCCATATGCATCTTACTTTTGCAGTATCCTCAGAAGATGCAATCCCTTCTGACAGACTTCATTTCCTAAGAGCCTGGGCTTGGTAGGATGTGTGACTGTGATAGTATTTTTTCATTATCAATCTAGGAGGTGGGGGTGAATTCCCCTGGCATGTTTTCCCTACCCCTTACCTTCATTCAAGCAAGTAGTTGCTCTGTGCTTATTGTCTCAGAAGAGAGATGTGGCAGACTAGAAAACAGAAGTAGATAATTCTGGCTTTTAAGTTCACAAAGCTGAAGAAGCCCTTAGGAGAAGGGGAGTCTCTTATAAAGACAAACCATCTTAGCCTGAACTACAAAGGGAGACAGGTTTTCCCTCAGCTGGTGGAAATAAGAATAGGAGAGGGGCACTCTCTATCCTAGCTCCTGTCATGGCCTGCAGGGCAGCAACAAGATGCTAAAGAATGAGCCCTGGCCACTTTTGCTCAGTTGTTAGAACATCAGTCTGAGACTGAAGGGTTGTGGGTTTGATTCTCAGGCAAGGGTATGTACCTCAGTTGTAGGTTTGATCCCAGACTCTGGTCAGGGAGCGTGCAGGAGACAACCAATTGATGTGTCTCTCTCATGTCCATCTCTCTCTCTCTCTCTCTCTCTCTCTCTCTCTCTCTCTCTCTCCCTCCCTCCCTCCCTCCCTCCTTCCCTCCCTCCCTCCCTCCCTCCCTCCCTCCCTTCCATGTCTCTAAAAATCAATGGAAAAAATATCCTCGGGTGAGGATTAAAAAAAAAAAAGATGCTAGAGAATGAGATCTGTGGGTCTTCAAAATAGAAGAGTCCAAAGCCCCCAATTTTAAAGGTGCAGGCTGATGAGACAGCAAGACCCCACAGAAGGAAAGGCAACACAGACACACAATGAAAGAGGATGCAGGGCAAAGTGCATACCTAGCAAGAACTTATCCTTCCTCATCACCTCCTCTCTGTTGCCTGGTAATATTCTATACTTGAGTCCTTTTCAGATAGTAATTTAGGCTGCCAGTCTAATTTTAGTGTGAATATAAATTGGGGTATACTCTTCTGTCTCTAGACTAGATGGACTTCCTATGGGTCCTCCTCATTCCAAGGGACAAGAAGGGATAAATACTCCAATTTCCTGATAGTAAGTGCCAGAAAAGACAGAGATGTACTACAGGGCATGAACAAAATCCCATCTTAACAAGTTAGTTCACCTTAAAGCTCTTTTTTGGTATAAAATATTCATTTTTTAATCTTGTTTTTTTTAAAAAAAAATGTATAATTTTTGTGAGAGTTTAGTATTGAATACCTTTTAAATTCCAAAATGTGATTGAAAAGCACATCTTATAATAAAAATTGGAGGTGTTTTTGGTTTACCTTAATATTAAAGAATGCAATTTTATGCAGCATTATAGAAAGCAAAATTGGGAATGGGGGACATGGCATATCTGATCCTATGCAAGGATTGGAACCACTGCAGTGAAAGGAAAATATCTAGAGCTATATGTAAAAATATATAAAACTTATGATCTCAGTGAAAATTGTTATAATTCTAAACTGGTGTCATAAATTTTAGCAGACAGAGACAATCTGGAAATGTTTCAACTCTACAGAAAAAAATCTACCTGAAGTTTCTGCATAAATTTTAAAGACACATTTTCCAGTAATTATTGTATTCTATTTTTATGTACTCTGGTTATATTTTCTAACATTTCAATTGTCTGTTAGTAATTTGAATTCATATAGCATTAAGGTATTATTTATCCAAAAGCCTCCAAGAAACTAAAATTCTACAACAGGAATGTATGCAATTAAATAAGGATAGTTGTAATATATACAAAGTAAAATCTGAATTGTGAGCCATGAATCAAAAGAGGGTTTGAAGAAAAACCCTTTAGAATTTATATTTACAGGTACTGTGTTTGCTTTAACCATGTGGAATTTTTTTAATTGAATTTATTAAGGTGACATGGCCTAATAAAGTTATATAGGCTTCAGCTGTACAATTCTGTATATTGTATTGTGTGTTCACCACCCAAAGTTGAATCTCCTTCCATCACCATTTATTCCCCCTTTACTTTCTTCTACCTCCCCCCATCCTCTTTTTCTCTGGTAATGTGTGTTTTTTTTCTTTGCTTAACACCCTCACTTTTTCATATTCCAGGTATCCTCTTGATCCTCAGTAGAAAAAGATAATGAATGTTACTGCATTAAAATAATTCTAATTGAAAAAAATCATTTTATAAACTGCAAACTTTGGTTAACAGTACACAGTATAATATATTTAATTTTAAGAAAATGGTGCAATGTTATAAAAAGGAGAAGAGCATGTAGCTCAGAAAAGAGAGCAGGAAATTAAGTAGTTTTCAGATAAGGGCAGAATTCAGTAGAGCTAAAAATATTTGAAAATGTGAAGTTCTAATAGTATTATAAATTAAACAATAGGAGTCAGAATTGGTATATTCAGCCAAAAATCATATTCATGAATCTTGTACCATTATATATGAGACAGAAACTTGTAAACTGAATATTTGAAATTTACCCTTATCTTCCAGTAGACAAGTAAGTGGATCCTCCCCTCGCCTTTAACTTCACCAGGAAAAGAGTAGTAGTAGAGATCTTTGCTTTCTAAAACTAAGAACTATCAACTTGCCAAAAATCAAGGCCTTTATATTGAAAGCAAACAAATAATTGAATGAAGCTATCAGACACATTCTTATTTAACCACAAAGAATAAGGAGCTAAAAGTGATTTGAGAATAAAGAAATCTGACCACACCTTGTTGGTGAGATACAGCTAAGAACAAAGGGAACTGTACTAAAAATCTTGAATTTTATTCAATAGCTTTATTGTTTGTTTTAATATTGTATTGTCATTTTGTAACTCTTCTTGTGTTACCAAATTAAGCAAGTAATTATATTTATTGTGTTAGGAATCAAAAATTTAGTAAGAAATTCTGTACCATAAGAAACGAATTAGAAATGTTGATATGAAACAAGAAAATGCACAAATATTTTCTAACTCTGTTCATTGAAATGACCCAAGAGCAATAAAACCCCCACAGTGCCCCCTAGTGCTCAGATCCTGGTCTATGACACTGTTTTTTCACTGAAAAGAACCAAGGCTCCTTGGACAAATAAGTGATTCCATATCTGAGGCAGAAAGGTATAAGTGCAAGTGGGTATAAGGGGGATAAATTGTGATGGGGAAAAAAAAGGTAAGCCTGAAAAATCTTTTTGTGCCAGAAAGAAACAAAACTTTCAATGATTAGTGGGCCATCTGAGATAGGACATTGGAGATAATTTAAGAGACCCCACTGTTCAAAGTTGTGACAATTTTGCATGTCATACCTCAACAAAGTGATTTTTTAAAAAGAGAATAATGACTATAGTTGATTAAGTATATGAAGAGCCATACTTCCATACCATACACAAAGAGAAAAATAAATGATTTTAAAGAAGGAGAATAAGATAGAATGCATTTCTGTGGAGGCTTATTTCTCATTCATGAAGCATTATTAATTTATTATATAAGTGGAAAATATAAAATTTAGAATAGTAAATACATCAGTTGGAGGACATTTTCTGACTCCAGGGAAATATCAGAATGGGCCATAAACTGTGGTCTCAAATCAGAAAATGCCAAGTAAAATATTTAGAACTCAATTGGGTACAAATTTAAATATGCTTAAGATTTATATCATAAGAATATGAATGAATGAAAAAGTATTAACATATCTCAGGATCCCATCAATTTCCAAGTTCTTTAGAGTAAGGAGAATACATTAATATATCATAAGATTTTATCAACTGGGATGGAAGCTGCAAACTTATTATGTAAAGTATAAAACTTTAATCCAGGGAAGTAGGCTAAATAGCTGGTCATTCACCTCTTAAGGTTATGGGATCACTTACAGAACAACCACAAATACGGTTCAAGATGTTCTATGGGGTCATAAAGAAGAATTTAGTTAGCCTCCAGGCCTAATTATTTATGGGGGTGACTTAGAATTAGATACAGAAATATTTAAAAGAAGTAACCCATCATATTTATATTGTTTTGTTAAGAGGAAAGCTGTGCAAATTTGACATTTTATATACTTGTGATACATGAAATAATTTTCCCTGTTAGTGACAGCCTTGCAAATCTAATTTGAAATGTGAAATTAATTTGGAGGTATGATTACAAAGTGAAATCTTATTAAGTTATTTTAAGTATTGAAACATTTAAAACCCTTAGGCTTGTAATTTTTATAAATTTATGTAATGAAAAAATTTTAGTTCCCAGGCAGATTTGTTTGGTAGATCAGACAACTGAAATACTAAAAATGGACATGTATGAGGTGACACAGCTGTCAACACTGCTTGCAGACTGTCAGCCCACACCAGATGTCCTTCAATTGTGTCCCCAGGTCCTACCAGTCCTATCCACACAATGGGGCCTCACTAAGTGAAAGCCTGCTTGGATATCAACCTGCCTTCTCTAGACACTGTTCCCATACCCAGACTGGAATCCCATGGCCACTAACCTACCTTTTTGGTCTAGCCCAGCATCCCACCTAGAGCACACATGGGTAAAGAAAATGGTATAATAATATCAATGCAAAATACTGAAATTAGCCTGGCCAGCAATGGCTCAGTAGTTGAGCACTGACTTATGAACCAGGAGGTTATAGTTCAATTCCTGGTCAGAGCACATGCCCAGGTTGAGGGCTCAACCCCCGGGGGTGGGGCTTGTGTGTGTGTGCAGAATGCAGCTGATCAATGATTCTCTCTCATCATTGATATTTCTATTTCTCTCTCCTCTTCCTTCATCTCTGAAATCAATTAAAAATATATTTACAATACTGAAATTATACTGAGATCTTCCAATATAGCATCTTCTCAGTGTATATTTGCTACCTTCTTTGTGCTGCTTATAATGCAGGGGAGCTGCTACCAATGTGACATAGGACACAACTGAAATTGAAGGACCTTTAACTACCTGCAGATTGATTTTATTGACTGTTTCCAGGAAGTGGGATACTCCTATGTCTCAGTTGTAGTGTGCCTTTTGTCTGGATGGCCCAGGGCTTTCCTCTGCAGTAAGGATGATGCTGTTACTGTTGTTTTAAAACATTGTTCCAGGAATACATTCATCCCTGTGGGAATATTAACAGGAACTCAGACTGAGGTTTTTGTTTTATGGGACAAACTTTCCAACTTATACTTAAAAATAACAAATTTAAAATACAGATTCTTCACCACCCTCAAAGCTCTGGAAAAGTAAAAACAAAAGAAAATCTGAGACATTAAACGAGGACTAAGTACATTTTGCCATGAAACAGGCCTTTGGTGGCCTAAGGACCTTCAAATTATGATGAACCTGTGAGCTGCAAGTCACAATTCAACCTACATGCAACTGTCCTTCAGCTATTATTTCAGAGCTTTTGCTCAAATGTTGAAGGATACACTTCAATTTTATAGTCAAGGGCAAATGTCTACATTTCCTTTCAGAACGTGTGCAGGCTGCCAGACCAACACTGGACTCCACACCAAAATATCTCTCCCAGGTAGTAGACAAGGTCCATAAAAACATATTTCAGTGAGTAAACCACCTCAAACTCAGAGGTGCCAGGTCCTGTGAAGTTCCCTAGACTCACTCTATCTTAGTTCATGCTGCTATAACAGAATACCATAGGCTGAGGGGCTTAAACAATGAACATTTATTTCTTAACCGTTCTGGAGGCTGATAAAGTCCAAGATCTAGGTGCCTACAGACGCAGTGTCTGGTGAGGACCTATTTCCTGGTTTATAGATGGCCATCTTTTCACTGTGTCCTCACATGGTGGAAGGAGGCAAGGGAGCTCTCTGGGGTCTCTTTTATAAAGACACTAATTCCATTCATTAATTCCATTCATGGGGGCTCCATCCTTGTGACCCAACCACCTTCCAAAGGATATATATATAAACACTAATAAAAGAGAAAAATGGTAATTGGCGTACGAGCTACACTTTTCATTGGCTAATCAGGGCTATATGCAAATTAACTGCCAACTGAGATGGCAGTTAACTGCCAACAAGATGGCAGTTAATTTGCATATGTAGGCACAATGCAGGGAGGCGAAAGGGAAAGCAGGAAGAAGCCCCCTGCCACTGACAGTGATCGGAAACCCAGGGGGGAGCTAAGAGCTGGGGGGCAGGGCAAAGGCGGCCCTGGGGCCGCCTTTGCCCTGCCCCCCAGCCATGATCGGAGAATCAGGTGCCTTTTCCGCCCTGGCCAGTGATAGCAGGAAGTAGGGGTGGAGTCAGCGATGGGAGCTGGGCATGGTCGAAGCTGGCAGTCCCAGGAGCCAGGGGTCCCTTGCCTGGGCCTAAAGCGAAGCCCACGATCGTGGGGCCGCTGCAGCTGTGGGTCCCCGCTGCCCGGGCCGAACGCCTAGGCCAGAGGCGTCAGGCCTGAGCAAGGGGCCGATCCTGCGATTGGAGGGTGATGGGGGTCAACGCCTGAGGGCTCCCAGTATGTGAGAGGGGGCAGGCTGGGCTGAGGGACACTCCCCCCGCCCACACACACACCCAGTGCACGAATTTCGTGCACCGGGCCCCTAGTATATATATATATTCACAAGAACTTTAAGGAAGACACAAACATTCAGTCTATAGCACACCCACACAGCTCTGTGGGCTCCAGATCACACAATAGAAACATACATCTAATTACAAGCCTGCTCCACCTGTGAACCAGAGCACCAAGCTTATAAAAACAGGGCAAACCTAAATCTCCTGCAAAACACAGACACAACTTAAGATCTCAAAGCCTTGATGGGAACCCCTAGGTTCTAAAGCCAGTGGCATCTTTAGTCTAGAAGAAAAGTAGGGTCTTGTCTTCTATGAGTCATTGAGGTATCAACCACAATGAAGTCTCAAAGAAATGCATGGGCAGATAACCTCAGGACTAAATATATGAACTGGGAAACAACTAAGCTAATTAATACCACAGTCTTCTTAACTGTATTCACCTTGCTTACCATTGTAATTTGCCATCATCCACTAGAAAGGGCTTCCTTTCCTGCCTCCCACCTTGCCCATCTCCCCAGATTGTCTCTTACGTGATGGTGAGCAAGTATAATCCTTGGTGAAGCATATTCATAGCCAAGTTTAAGTATAGGTAAAAATGTCTGAACTCAAAATCTACAGAGGATAGAATATGAGGAAGAAATTAGCTCCTCCATTAAAAGGCATTGTCACCCAGCCAGTGAGGCTCGGTGGTTGAGCATCAATCTATGAACCGGGAGGTCATGGTTCTCGATTCCTGGGTTTTGGGCTCAATCCCTGGTGTGGGGTGTGCAGGAGGCAGATGATCAGTGATTGGCTCTCATCGTTGACATTTCTATCTCTCTTCCTCTTTGAAATCAATCTACATCTATATCTATATCTATATCTATATCTATATCTATATCTATATCATCTATCTATATTTTTAAAGGTATTGTCCATGCTAGAAGTTAGAAGAGAAAAAGTGTCAGCAAAATTATATGTTTGTCCTTTCAAATGGATGTTACCAGCACTTCTTTTAAACAGCCCTTTGGAAGTTTGCTAACTCATGACAACTTCTTACACCCTGAATTAGACAAGGTCTCATCATCTCCATCTGAGGATCACAAAGGATCCTCATCCCATGCTATCACAAGACAATTCTTGGTAAAGGGTCTTAGGTTGTACTCATATATAAACAACAGCCTGCAATTTTGAAGTAAGGATCAGGGCTATGGTGGGCCTCAGTCTCTGACTGGTGAGTACTTCTCTACTCTACTTTCTGTAATACACTTCTTATAAACAGCAAGGCTTAATTAAAAATTCTGAGTCTGCACTCTCTTTTTCCAGAGCTAGTTAAAAAAATTTAAGAAAGCTACATTTTATGCACACCTGAGTTTGAGACTGAGATTCATTGCTACTACAGGTGCACATGAACAGAATTCCTAAAGAGGGGCGCGCAGGGCAATTCCCACTGGCAGATTATATGGGAATCAGGCTACCACGTCTAAAGAAAGCAAGGTGAGAAGTGAGAGCCAAGACAGGAACCCAAGGGTGCCTGAAAATACAAATGCACACAGAGCAAGGTATAGTTCAGGCAGTTAGAAGGTAGGCGCAGCCTAAAAGGCTTATTTTCCAGAGCCAATGAATGAAGTACATTTTTAAATGCTTTCTGCAGACCTAAGCAAGACGTGGAGTTCAGACTCAGGATGCTTTGGGAATGCTTTTCAAATATTTGTTTAACATTAATTTAGTGGTGGTGGGTAAAAGTGATTTTATATTAATAAATAAAGAGGCATTTATTAATCCCACTGGCAGAATCTATTTTAGCAGCATGGTTTCTACTTTTTTGCAAATTTCTTAACCAAACAATTTCTAGAGTTATAGTAAAGGGTTTAAAGTTTAGTTAATAACATTTTTATTACCATTATCAGCACTATGCCATATGTGATTAGGTGTCAGAATTTCAGCTGACTAGGACTGTAAAGTGAGTTTTTTGTACGATATTGTTTGTTTGGTTTCTCTTTTTAATTTTCACTCGAGGATGCTGTCTACTTTGGAAAGAACAAAATCAATTTGCATGTGCAGTTATGTGAAGTCGTGTGTGGAAACCTGAATAAACTGGTACTATATTGCTGCTTTATTCCAGTAATGTTTTAGGCCCTGTCTAGCTTGACACTCTGGAAAGCCTTCCAACTAGCTGCCTCTTAATTGGCCACCTGGCTTGGGTGGGGGGAGAATGCCCTATGGGCTTATGGGTATTGCTCAGGAACAGGTTTCATCTTCCAGATTGGCTTGGCGAAAAAATAAAAATAAAAAATAAAAACACTAAATGTCCCAGCCTGGCCAGTGTGGCTCCGTGGTTGGGTGTCGATCTACGAACCAGAAGGTCATGATTCCAGTCCAGGTCAGGGCACATGCACAGGTTGTGGGCTCAATCCCCAGTGTGGGGCATGCAGGAGGCAGCTGATCAATGATTCTCTCATCATTGATGTTTCTGTCTCTCTCTCCCTCTCTGAAATCAATATATATATATTTAAAACAACTAAATGCCCCAGCCCATTTCTGTGGTGGGAGGCAGGTTTCCATGACTGCCCCTCTGTCTGGTACTTCTCCCAGTGGTCCAGCTACTAAAGTTCATACACCCAGCTCTTCCTTCAGTCTGCATTATGGCCCCCTATACTAAAGGGGTGCTTCATGAGAAGTGAAGATGGAGTTATTCAGGTATAGGAGTGAAGGACAGGTTTGCCATGAATTGGGTATGGAAGAGGGATGGAAGGTGGTAGATACTCAAAGAGGAAGCAGGTTGCAGTAGAAAGACTTCTGTCCAAAGGCAAATTAATCCAGCCTAACCCATTTACTCTAAGCACAGATACTAACCCTCACCTGTCCTCTTCACACTGGCACTTGGGTATTTGGGTGCTCTCAGCAGGGACAGGAGAATGAATCCCTACTCCTGCTCCCACTCCCCTCCTTAGTGATGGCATTGTCTGAATTCCCTCACCCTCTCACTTCTTTCGCAGCCTGGAAATGCTCTCAAGTCTCTGGGGAAACAAAAATCAAATTGTTATTGGAGAATTGCATGGATTGCCCTACTCCATTGCTAGTGGGAATGAGGTTCTTGGGGCTCCCCTCGAATAAGTATTTCCAGAGGTCCCCATGGGAGGATGACATGTATTGAAAGCTTTATTTGTGTGGAATTACAACCCTTGAGTTGCAAAGTCCCATTTCCCTTAAATCAGTCCTGGAGAGGGTGCACCTGGGGATTCAGCAGAGCTAAAAGCAAAGCTAGTGTCTAGATTTTTTCGTCCCATGATGAAGCTGAGTCTGGCACAGTATCAGACTAGTTGCAGTCAATTAATACATTGTATGTGGGGTCCACATGGCTGTGCGTCATGTAGGCAAGTGCAAAACATGAGAGTCCTTCAAGGCAGGAGTCAGGCGCAAGCAGCAAGAGAGAAGGGCCAGAACTCCTTTGTTCAGGAGCTTATGTATCTGAGATTTCACACCCTTGCAGTGGCCGTACATATCCTGGCCAATGACCTGCTCCCAGGTATGACTGACAGATAATCATCTTCCCTATGCCACCCAGACCTCACTAGGCATGTCTATAATATTCGCCCTTCCCTTTGTTTCTTCCCAGTTAATTAGTAACTGGGTTAAATACAATGATATCAAAATCACTCTTGGAAAAGTTAAGGAATCCTATATAATAAAAGCCTAATATGCTAAGTGTCCAGTCATCCAGTTGTCCATTCAATCAATCAAAGTGTAATATGCTAATAATATGCTAAGGCTGCTCAACCACTTGCTATGATGTGCACTGACCACCAGCAGGTAGACAGTTGACCAGTCACTATGACATGCACTGATCACCAGGGGGCAGATGCTCCAACTGGTAGGTTAGCTTGCTGCTGGGGTCAGGCCAATTAGGGCTGAGCAAGACAGGCCAGACATGCCCTAGAGCCCTCCCAGCCCCCCCCCCCCCCAGGCTGGCCAATCTCCTACATCCCTCCCCAGCCCAAATCACGCACCTGTGGGGTCCCTCGGCCTGGCCTGCACCCTCTCACAGGCCTCCAGGACCCCTCAGGGGATGTCAGAGAGCTGGTTTCATCCCAATCCTGCAGGCCAGGCTGAGGGACACCACTGGTGCACAAATTCGTGCACCTGTACTCTAGTTTTGAATAAAGGCCAGGAAATGGGGCATTAATGTAGATGTTCAAATAGACTGTTAAAACCAATCAGACACTGGGCTTATTATCTGCCTAGCACAAGACAGAAGACTCAGAGTTAGGAAATATATACATATGAAACACAAAACAAAACAAGGCAGTATGCTAGAGACCATGAGGTACTTACACTTAGTTATTTTTATCTGATCTATGAATCCCCAAGTGAAATAAAGAGGAGACCATTTTAGAAAGGAAAGAGAGTTGAACCCTTAGTTCAATGGTTCTCAACTGGGAATGATTTTCCCGCGTGGGGACATCTAGCAATGTTGAGACATTTGGTTGTCACAAGTAGGGGGGCAGGGGGACACTGGCATCCAGTGAGTATAGGCCAGAGGGCTTCTAAACACCATACAATGACAGTCCCACAACAAAGAATACATTGGCACAAAATGTCAATAATTTCAAGGCTGAAAAATCCTACCTAGAGCAATGGTTCTCAATTTTTAGGATGCCGCAGAATCCCCTGAAGGACTTGTTAAAACACAGATTGCTAGGTCCCACCTCCAGTTTCCAATTCAGTGGTTGTGGGGTAGAGTCTGAGAAACTGTTTGTCTAACAAGTTCCCAGGAGATTCTGAGGCTCCTGGTCTGGGGACTACACTTTTGAGTGCCCCTGCCCTAGTTCTCAGCTCTAATTGCCCTTTCAAATATCCACCTGCTTGAAAATACGGTTAGATCCACCTTAGCCTAGCACTCAGATGCTATCAATGCTCACAAAAGTAAGGCAGCAAGAGGCTCTCCTTTAAGCAAAGAGATTTCCCAGAGACTTAATTAAAGTTTGGAAAAGTATCCCAGGAGGGGGGGGTGGGGGGGGGGTCAATAAAATTGATCCAAATAAATTCTTTGCACATACAAAATAAAACTCACATGCACAAAAAGAAATTTGATCAATAAATTAGTAAATTCAGAGTGAGGAGGGAATAATTAACAGGCCCATTTAAAGTGTGGAATACATTAAATACAGAATGAGTGACTCCACTGGGACCACTGAAGCAGGAAACACCGATGCATTTGAGAGGCCTGGAAGATTAGAAACATATTTCAACAAGGAGAAAATAAGAGAGAGAAGGGAGAGCCCAGAATGATAAAGATGCCAAAGGGGGTATGCATCAGAGCCTTCGGAGCCTCGGATTTTGAAATTCTCTGAAAGGCTTAGCCAAATTGCACCTGCGCTCTTGTGTATCCCCCAGGCTCAGGAAACAAGTCATCTGCTGTGAGAGCTATCCAGGCCACACCTGGTCCTGAGCAGTTACTATGTCAAGACCCTTTCCATCACAGTAAACAAAAGGTTTATCCCAAGTCAGTTGGAGCTGAGGCAGACCTCACTGGTCCAGAATAATGCCATTTGAATATCCTGACAGTCTGTAAAAATTCCCTGCCAGGGAAACTGAGCCCAAAGCAGACTCTATTGCTAGTTTGAGCCAGAGTTGAGGACCATAAGGCACTTGGTTGATGGAAGTCAAGTTCTGGGGCAGTTTACTATTGAGGGCAAATAAAAGGCTGGCCTACCTCAACTCGCATACTGAACACATTCTTCACAAGAGGTGGGGCATGAAGGAAACCAAATGTATGAATAATAGCAGAGCCATCTATATATATAAAAAAGCCTAAGTGACCACCACAACCGAACAGGCTGCATGGGGCGACCAGGCCAGCAGAGGGTTAGTGAGGGGAGACCAAAGGACTGAGCAGTAGGCTATGTGGGGTGACCAGGCCAGCAGGGGGATTAGTGAGGGGCAACCAAACGACCAAACAGCAGGCTGCGTGGGGCGACCAGGCCAGCAAAGGGGTTAGTGAGGTGCAATCAACTGACCAAACAGCAGGCTGCGTGGGGAGACCAGGCCGGCAGAGGGGGGCAGTGAGGGGCAACCAGGCTGGTGGGGGCAGTTGGGGGTGACCAGGGTCAGCAGGGGAAGAAGTTGGGGGTGACCAGGCCATCACGGGGGGCAGTTAAGGGTGATCAGGCAGGCAGGCAGGTGAGCAGTTAGGAGCCAGTGGTCCCAGATTGGGCCTAAACTGGCAGTCGGACATCCCCTGAGGGGTCCCAGATTGGAGAGGGTGCAGGCTGGGCTGAGGGGACACCCACCCATGCATAAATTTTATGCACCAGGCCTCTAGTAAAGGTATAAATTGCTGCTAAGATGAACCAGGATATACCTAACCTTTACATTAGAAGCATAGAAGGCTCCATTAAATGTCATATCTCTTGCTTTGAGGCTGATTTCAGAGTTCAGTTCTCCACTTCACCCCCAAGTGAATTCTTTGGGGCTTCTCTTGGCAATGTACTAGTACATCTAAATTGGATCAGCAATGTGTATGAGTCATTGTGATAATTCCTTTAGACCTGGTGGGGAACTAGAACTTGGCCAAAGACTGCATCAGAAGAAGCAGTCCTCTTTGGCTTTTCTACCTCCTTATAACATGCTTTGAGACTTCTATGAAACTTAATAGCTTATCTTCCACTAAGGCAGCTCAGCCTAACCCCATGAAATTCATTCCAGATTAGTGAAGCTGTGAAGTGATTTTTGCTTTCTATAGAGTCCTGGTCTCCTGAGACCATTAAGAAGATACTTTTCAAACCTGGGGAACCTAACTCTGGTATCAGGGATGGAGCCCAAAATTCAGTTCAGAAGATCTCAGAGGTGTCTCCAAAGTTCTCTGAGCTTCATTTTCCTCACAGGAGTATCAGGGCCCGGGCCTTAGCCTATAGCCGAGTTGGTAGGAGGTTGCCATGATTAAAGGTGCTTCCTCTGTTTTTTCATTTCCCTTTGCAGTTTTCCATCAGGCCTTCCTCATTAGCTGGATGAGAAGGTTTACAGAGCCAAACCAGCAGCTGATTCCCTCAGGCACTATTTTAGTTCTAGTGCTTCCCCTGGCTTTGAGCATAAAAGTGCCTCCCAGGATGAGGTGACTTGCCACACATTTGGCTGACACCTGCCTATGAAGGGAGATGGCTGAAACCACTTTCTTAGAACAGCCCTGAAGCAGTCAAGTCAGCACTGCCTGTAACAACAGCCTTTCGTCCTAGTCAAGCACAGATCCCACTGCAGAGCCCGGAGATGAATTCTTAGTCTAGTGCAGTGATGGCGAACCTTTTGAGCTCGGCATGTCAGCATTTTGAAAAACCCTAACTTAACTCTGGTGCCGTGTCACATATAGAATTTTTTTGATATTTGAAACCATAGTAAAACAAAGACTTATATTTTTGATATTTATTTTATATATTTAAATGCCATTTAACAAAGAAAAATCAACCAAAAAAATGAGTTCGCATGTCACCTGTGACATGCGTGTCATAGGTTCGCCATCACTGGTCTAGTGAGCCCTTCTAACCTGCTGGTCAAGACTTTGATGTCATCACAGGTGGCTTACATGGTCCTCCAAATGCAAGGTCACAAAAGGTATTAAGCTGCAAACTCCCAGACTTTAAGAGGAAGGCGGAAGCTTGCAGGTCATGCCTTCTATACTCTGGATTTCAACATCCCAGGCAGAGGCATCCCACTTTTGAACACCTCTACTGGGAGCAAACTCAGCACCCCATGGGGCAGCAGCCCTTCTACTATTGAACAGCTCTAATGGTTAAAAGACCATCCTTTTAACCAATCCCCATCTGCCTCCTTATATTTCCTATGGAGCTACATGGAATGTCTGCCGACCCTGCCATCTGATGCTATTACCATTCGTGCACTGTGTCTTTGCAACTATACCAGATGGTTTGTGAGGGCATGAACCATGTATCCTGCTTTTTATGTATCCCCATAGCATTGGTGGCTGGCTCTAAGGCTGCCGGGTAGTATTCTTAGTTGTGTTCTGAGTTTCTTCACTTGTGGTAACAGTCCCCTCCCAGCCCCCTTTCCCTCCTCAAACCTGAATTATGTTCATTCCAACTCCACCCCAGCTGCTCATATCAGGGCCAACCTTGAGGAATAGTGTTATGTTCATGGTCATCTTTGGAAAATGTCCAAGTAATCTTTTTTTTAATCTTTATTGTTGAAAGTATTACACATGCCCCGCCCATTGACCTCTTCTAGCCTGCCTCCACCCCTTGCCCCAGGTCGTCACCACCCTATTGTCTGTGTCCATGGGTTATGCATACATGCATACACATTCTTTGGTTGATCTCTTCCCACTGACCCTTTCCAACCTTCTCTCTGAGGTTTAACAGTCTATTCCATGCTTCTATATCTCTGGATTTATTTTGTTCATCAGTTATTTATATTAGACTAGTGGCCTGGTGCATGAAATTTGTGCACTGGGTGGGTGTCCCTCAGCCCAGCCTGCCCCCTCTCACAGTCTGGGAGCCCTCAGGAGATGTCCTACTAACGGCTTAGGCCTGCCCCCCAAGGGAGCAGGGGGCCTAAGCCACAGTCTGGCTGCAGCAGCTCAGGGCACACCAGCATAGGCGGGTCTGAGGGTCCACTGGGAGCCTTGCTCCCAGGGCAGGTGGCACGGTGTGCCTGCCTGCGAACCCCTGGTGGGAGTGGCCTCAGAGCTGGGTGGCGCCAGGGCTGGGGGTGGGCTCCCAGCTGCACTGTGGCTGCTAGAGCCTGCCCCCAGCCCTGGTGTGTGATGTGTGTCTGCTGGGGCTGGGGGCGTGCTCTGAGCTAGTAGTGACACAGCCTCCTGAGCAGGTCGTGATGTCCCAACCTAATTTGCATATTTCTCTCTTATTATATAGGACTAGAGTTGCGGTGCACAAAAATTTGTGCACTCTTTGGGGAGGGGTCCCTCAGCCCGGCCTGCGCCCATTTGCAGCCCGGGACCCCTTGGGGGATGCCCACCTGTCAACTTAGGCCCACTCCCCAGGGTATCAGGCCTAAGCTTGCAGTCAGACATCCTTCTGGCAGCCAGGGAGCCCTCAGGGCATGTCCGACTAAAGGCTTAGGCCCCCAAGGGATTGGGTCAAAACCGTTAGTTGGACATTCTTAGTGCTGCCACGGAGGTGGGAGAGGCTCCTGCCACCACCACTGCACTGGCCAGCCATGAGCAAGCTTCTGGCTGAATGGCACTCCCCATAAGGAAGTGCACTGACCACCAGGGGGAAGCTCCTGCATTGAGCGTCTGCCCCCTGGTGGCCATTGCACATCATAGCAACCAGTCATTCTGCCATTCAGTCAATGCGCATATTAGCCTTTTATTATTATTATTATATAGAATGTTCCTATTTCCTCCCTTTCTCCCCCTCTACCCAGCTCTTGCCCCCCACTTCTCTCTGGTCATCACCATACTGTTGTCTGTGTCCATGGGTTGTGCATATATTTCCTTTGGCTAATCCCTTCTTTAAATTTACTTCTTTAAATTTTTATTTTCAGATAAGTGCTTATAACTGCACTATTATATATTTTCTATTATATCATTTAGAATTAAGATATTTTTTAATTGAACCCTTGTAAATT
The DNA here is from genome assembly GCF_963259705.1 of Myotis daubentonii. Classification (NCBI taxonomy): domain Eukaryota; kingdom Metazoa; phylum Chordata; class Mammalia; order Chiroptera; family Vespertilionidae; genus Myotis; species Myotis daubentonii. The sequence goes on along the minus strand of NC_081861.1, from coordinate 31,931,227 downwards.
TTAGCACAATTTAATAAATTATGCTAGAAGCAATTAGGAGATTTTTCATGTAATGCAGATACATTTCAATTAATATTTTATTAATTTTTAATGTTTTAATATTTTAATTTGAAATAATCTCATACATGTAAAAGAACTATAAAATACTACAGCATATTATATGTACCCTTCACCCAATTTCTTAGGTGTTAACAATTTAAACATAACCATTATAGAACTAACACAATTTGGAATATATTTTTCTTATAATCTCTTTAATGTTACTTAATCCATTTACTTTGTTTTTGTTAATCTTCACCCAAGGGTATTTTTCCATTGAATTTTAGAGAAAGTGGAGGGAAAGGGAGAGACACATTGATTGGTTGCCTCCTGCACATGCTCTGATAGGGACTGGGGATCAAGCCAGCAACTGAGGTACATGCCCTTGACTGGAATCAAACCTGGGACCCTTCAGTCCATAGGCTAATGCTCTATCCACTGAGAAAAACAGGCTGCAGCTTAATTCATTTACTTTTAGACTATATGTGCCTTTATATTAAAGTGGGTTTTGTTTTTGATTCACCCTCATAATCTGTCTTTTAATTGGTGCATTTATGCCACTGACTTTTACAGTGCTTACTGATAGAGTTACTACCATATCAGGTGGCTTCTGGGGCTTCTGGGGCCGGCCTGCAGCCCGGGATCGGATCCAATCACGGGTGGCAGGCAGGCGGCTTCTGGGGTCACACATGGGGGCCTGGATGGTGGCTCACACTGGCAGCTCGTGCTGTCCTGCCCTGCCTGCAGTATGCAAATTATCTGCCATCTTTGTTGGCGGTTAATTTGCATATCACGCTGATTGGCCAATGGGAGGCATAGCGAAGGTACAGTCAATTACCATGTTTGTCTATTATTAGATAGGACTAGAGGCCCAGTGCACAAAAATTTGTGCACTCGGGGGGGGGTTCCCTCAACCCAGCCTGTGCCCTCTCGCAGTCTGGGACCCCTCGGGGGATGATCACCTGATGGCTTAGGCCCACTCCCTGGGGATTGGGCCTAAGCTGGCAGTCAGACATCCCTCTGGCAGCCCAGGAGCCCTCAGGGGATGTCCACTTGCCAGCGGAGAGCAGGCCTAAGCTGCAGCCGGACATCCTTAGCGCTGCTGAGGAGGCAGGAGAGGCTCCTACCACCACCAATGTACTGGTAGCCGTCAGCCTGGCTTGTGGCTGAGCAGAGCTCCCCTGTGGGAGTGCACTGACCACCAGGGGGCAGCTCCTGCATTGAGCATCTGCCCCCTGGTGGTCAGTGTGTGTCATAGTGACCAGTCATTCCCAGTCCTTCTGCTGTTAGGGTCAATTTGCATATTACCCTTTCATTATATAGGAGTGCCTGGCCAGCCTGGGTGAGGGGCTGAGAGCCATTTGAAGGCTGGTCACAGCCCCTTCAGGGCGGGGAGTCCTGCTGGGGTGCCTGGCTAGTCTGGGTGACGGGCTGAGGGCCATTTTCAGGCTGACTAAGCCCTCCAGCGGGGACCCTCACCCTATGAGGGTGAGGCCAGCCTGGGTGAGGGGCTGATGGCTATTTGAAACCTGGCCACAACCCTCAGCCACCCAAGCTCCCAGTGCAGGCTGGCTGGAAGCAGGTATCTGGGATTTATTTGTCTTCTATAATTGAAACTTTGTTGCCCTGAGCAGAGGCTACAGCCAGCTCAGGGCAGGTGGGAAGCTTGGCTTCCTCCATCGCCCTGGCAACCAAGCCTCCTGCTTGCTCCAGCTCCGTGGCTGCTGGCTGCCATCTCGGTTGGGTTAATTTGCATATAGTCGCTCTGATTGGCTGGTGGGCGTGACTTAGGGTGTAGCGAAGGTACAGTCAATTCACATCTTTGTCTTTTATTAATGTAGATTCCACATATGAGTGAGATCATGTGATGCTTATTTTTCTCTGACTGGCTTATTTCGCTTAGCATAATACTCTCAGGTCCCTCCAAGCTGTTGAAAATGATAACATTTCTTGCCTTAGGGCATTATCAGCTCATTCTCTCCCTGAGCCATTTGTATCTGCATGTGCAGCAACACGGGTCCCACCTCAAAAAGGCCAATTGACTGTGTCCAGGGCATAGCAACACTGCCCTCCTGGGATGTCCTTCTGTATTTGCTCTCCATGAGTCTAACTGCTATGAACCCTCAAGCCCCTTGTCCAATCTGACAATTTCCAGAAAGTGTCCTCTCCTCTCCTGAACTCCTATGTGCTTCTCTATGCCAACACCTAGCATTAGAAGAATATGCAACTTTCTTTCTTCTGTAATTGTTAAACATGTTAATGTTTTGTCTCCTCGTGTACACTGCAGCCTCCTCAAAGGCAGGGACTGTGATGGTGACATTTCTGAATTCATCACAAAACCTGGTACAGGGATGGGCACACAGTTCAGTATAAATTAAATAAGTGTTTGATTTAGAAATCTCTAGAAAAAAAGGCTAACAGTGTGTGAGTCAGGGTAGACAGTTAAATCTAAGATTCCTGTATTATTAAGATATTGAGCACCTGCTAAGTATAAAGTTCCCAACTGTCTTAGTGTGATAGAACCCCCTTAGCAAATGATGCCCAAAATCCCTTTTATTGCAAACCCAGAAAACACATTCTGTTTTTTAGTACACTGTTCTTTAAATATTACACACACAATTCCACCTGGTCACATCCTGGAGGCCCCTTGTCAGTGTGGCCTCTATGATCTGTGTCTCCAGCAGTGAGGATGGGTTTGCCGAAGTCATCCATAATCTCATACTTGGGACATAGTATTTGTAAAAATGGCAGGTGAGGCTAGAGATACAACTTGAAGGAAATGTCTAACTTCAACAGCAAACCTGGTGAAGTTCTAGTGAAAAATTACCCTAGTTTCTAAGGGTCTTCTTAAAGTAGGCAAGGAAATGTGCCCAGTGAGTAAGGGAGCTGTTGGGTATGGTTGGCATGATCATGTAACAATGCCTGATGAGACTTCATATCAAGAACTAACAGGATCTCTGTGAGCAGAACATGGCCCCTGAAGATATGGAGTGGGTGGGGCATGCAACCTCTTGTGAACTATGCTTAGGCCTCAAGGCCTTTTGCACAATCTCTGCCTGGACTGGTCTCCCATCCCACCATTCATTACTAGCTCTTTCTTGGTCCTCAGGCCAATATTACCTCCTCTGAAAGGCCTGTATAAAGAAGCTCCCCCACCAATACTTCTTACATCAGCTTTCTCTCATAGCATTTCACATTATTTGTAATTTTAAAAATATATTATTTCACTCATATTGTGTCTGTCTCCATATACTTATATTTTCTACATATTTAAAATATAATAAGCTCCGGTGAAGACATGGCTATGTCTGTTTCACTCAACATTGTATCACCCACAGGACCATATACAATTAGTGCTCAAAAAATTCTTGAGATTATGATTATGAGACAGTGTGGCAGAATAGAAAACACAGGAAATTTAAAATCAAGTGAGCTGGGTTCCTGTTTCAGCTTAGTCATTTACTGTTTGTGTGACATCAGCATATTGCTTAACTTCTCTGAGCCTCAGTTTCCTCATTTTTATATGAATTAATATTACCTATATCACAATACAGTTTGGAGGGAAAAGATAAGCAAATGCATGAGAAAGTATTTGATAAAATGTAGAATCCTGAACAAATATGAATTATTTTAGTATTATGTGAGTTAAAACAGTACCTCTGCTTTCTTCCTGGGATGCCTACCACAGGCACCAGAAAACCCCACAATCAGTCACACCCTTGGATTAATGCTATCTCAGAGACATACTAAATTGAAAAACATTGTGGAACGTTAGTCCAGGCATTTGACTTTATCATTACCTGGCAGAGAGCAGGTTCCTAGAGGATGGGACTGGGATAGGCAGTCTCAGGAAGAGAGGTGATGGGAGGAGAATCCTGAAACGACTTATGCTCAGATGATTCTGGAGAATGAGTTCAGGCCAGGGGAGGGGAAAACTGCAGTGGGGACCCTGGTGAAACCAGGACACTGAGTTGTTAGGCAGAGAAAAGATACAGAAAGGGAGATGGAAGTGCCAGCTGCAAACTTTCTCTCCTTGGCCTATGTGTATGTTAAGAACACTTGACTTTACAGAATCCATGCGTGTACACTGGAGAGAGGGGAGGGAAGCCAGAGAGCAGGAAACAAATGCCAAGGGAGCTGTACTTAATCATAATAACCATTAGTATTGACTTTGGTGCCATTTTAAAGGAGCCATTTGTTATAAGAACCAATAGTCAAAACCCCAAGTCAGCCCGGCTTTGTCTTATGAGCTCTAAAAATAATGGCATTTTACTGTTCATCTGTTTTAATTTTCCAAAATCAAATGCAATTTGAAATCAATTCAAAAATTGATTTCTTTCTTCTAAACAAAGAGACGTTAAAAGGAGAAAGGAAGGAAGGAAGAAGGAAGAATAGACAGATCAGGCTTTTCAGTGAATCACATAACAATACCCCAAAAGCAGGAGCCCAAGGTAGTAATTATCCCCCTGAGAAATATGAAAGGAAAATGGGTGAGAACTATGACCACATGAGCAGTAAGTACTACTTCTCCAGAGCTAGGACCAGCAAATCACTTACTTGTAGCTTCAACAATGACATATGAAAGCTGGGAGAAACAGTTAAGGTCAATTGACGCCTAGTTTTTAAACTACCACCTCATTTTAATCAGCTCCCTGTGCCATTCTGCATCTCCAGCTGGCAAACTGGCTAAACTAAATTAGCATTGTTTGCTCTTTTTCAAGCAGCTCTAAACAAAGTGGAAATAGTTCAGTTGCCGGGGTCCAACCCCAGCAGGTCCAGGGGTCCCCAAAGGCGTGGACGGAGTCGGCGAAGAAGGAATGACACGGAGACAGCATTCAGTTGATCAGCAGCCTAGCCAGGATCTCCAGCCAAGTTCTGGTCTCGATCTCCAGAGAGGTTCTGTCCAGGTTCTCCAGTCAGGTTCAGTGTCCAGGTTCCAGTCAGGTTCTCCTGCCAATCTCTACAGTCAGGTTCAGTCCAGGATCCCTTGCCATGTTCTCCCGCTAGGCTCTGTCTCTAGGCTCCAAGGCCAGTCTCTGTCCAGGATCCCCTGCCATGCTCTCTCCAGCGAAGCTCCTCCGTCTCCAGAGAACGCTCCCTGTAGGTTCCGGGCCTAGGCTCTGTCTCTCTTGGTCCTGTCTTCTGAGTTCTGTGTCCTTAGTTCGGTGTTCTGAGTTCTGTGTGTTTCTGTCTTGTTACAACTGTATTTATACCAGTTGATTCAATCCTATCAATCTCTATTACAAAGGTTAGGGCGTTTCTTATCTCCATTCCAGGGAGAAAAGATTATGTAGTTTAAGCATGATTGTTCGTAGTTAAAGGGATTAATTACCCGCCTGGCACTTAGTTGAGGGGTTTTATTCCCTCCCTAACTTCAGGGGAAAATCCCTACCTGGGGATTTAACCTTTCTCGGAGAGGTGACCTTGGTTAAAACACAGCGCCAAGAAGGTGAGCAAACATATTAAGAACCGTATGCCATATATGCCAGGTCCCTTGAAACAGCAAGGATGGGCCGGCTCCCGGCAAATTCCCCCTTTTTTATTTTTTAAAAGCAAGCATTAAAAAGAAAAACCTGAAACGCTCTCTTGTATCCATTTTAAGAGTAGGATTGGCGCTTTCTGCTATTACCTGAGTCCTGATCTATCACCCCAGGGAGAGCTTGCCAATCCTGCACTTTCCCGGGGTGGAAAGGCTGCAGTGGGGTTAAGGATAAGGCTCCTTGGGCCTACCTTCTCCCATGCCTCTACATTTACCTTTCCGGCACCTTTCCTTCCTCAGAAAAGCATGGACATATTTCTTGTACAAAACGTTCTGTCTGACTGGGAGTAACCTTAATTCCTCTGCTAGCAAGCATATGTGTTAAAAGATCAATACAGAGTCTTATTTCTTTAGACTCAGTATGGCACATCTTCTTAATCTAAAGATCAATACAGAGTCTTCTTTCTTTGGACTCAGTATGGCACATCTTCTCAATCTAAGTTCTGTACTATCCACCTTCTTACCCTACTTATCCTCTATAGGGGGGTTTGCAGCACCCTGGTGGAGTCCTATCCGTCCCGAGTGTGGGGTTCTCAATGGGGGGGGCTTACCTAAGGGAATCCTTTTCCAGGGGTTCCCAAAGGTGTGGACGGAGTCGGCGAAGACTATCCACCCTTTTCCTATGGTGGAGTCCTATCCGTCCCGAGTGTGGGGTTCTCAATGGGGGGGGCTTACCTAAGGGAATCCTTTTCCAGGGGTTCCCAAAGGTGTGGACGGAGTCGGCGAAGACTATCCACCCTTTTCCTATGGTGGAGTCCTATCCGTCCCAAGTGCGGGGCGCTTACCTAGGGGAACCCTGTTCGGGCGCCAGATGCCGGGGTCCAACCCCAGCAGGTCCAGGGGTCCCCAAAGGCGTGGACGGAGTCGGCGAAGAAGGAATGACACGGAGACAGCATTCAGTTGATCAGCAGCCTAGCCAGGATCTCCAGCCAAGTTCTGGTCTCGATCTCCAGAGAGGTTCTGTCCAGGTTCTCCAGTCAGGTTCAGTGTCCAGGTTCCAGTCAGGTTCTCCTGCCAATCTCTACAGTCAGGTTCAGTCCAGGATCCCTTGCCATGTTCTCCCGCTAGGCTCTGTCTCTAGGCTCCAAGGCCAGTCTCTGTCCAGGATCCCCTGCCATGCTCTCTCCAGCGAAGCTCCTCCGTCTCCAGAGAACGCTCCCTGTAGGTTCCGGGCCTAGGCTCTGTCTCTCTTGGTCCTGTCTTCTGAGTTCTGTGTCCTTAGTTCGGTGTTCTGAGTTCTGTGTGTTTCTGTCTTGTTACAACTGTATTTATACCAGTTGATTCAATCCTATCAATCTCTATTACAAAGGTTAGGGCGTTTCTTATCTCCATTCCAGGGAGAAAAGATTATGTAGTTTAAGCATGATTGTTCGTAGTTAAAGGGATTAATTACCCGCCTGGCACTTAGTTGAGGGGTTTTATTCCCTCCCTAACTTCAGGGGAAAATCCCTACCTGGGGATTTAACCTTTCTCGGAGAGGTGACCTTGGTTAAAACACAGCGCCAAGAAGGTGAGCAAACATATTAAGAACCGTATGCCATATATGCCAGGTCCCTTGAAACAGCAAGGATGGGCCGGCTCCCGGCATTCAGTGATCTTGCAGTTAAGACAGTTTGGAACAGATCAGCAGATTATTTTCCAGCCAGGCCTTGTAAGGGTTTCTGCAGTTTGCTATGGTCCCCACAATCCAAGGTCTGGCATACTACAGGACCTCTGGGGACTGGTTTAAAATAGCCAAACTCATAATAAACAGACTGACAACCTGAACCACTAACTTATTAATAGATGACAGTGGGATGGACTCATCCAACAGCCAGAATACTTGGACCCACTACCCTGGTGTCCAGGACAGAAACGGAATTCACTAAACAAGTCTAAATATGAGAAAATAAAGATGAACTGCATTCAGTTAAATCTAGGCTCATAGTTTCGTATAACTTAATTCTTTGGGCCTGGATTTTCTGATCTGTACAAAACAGAATAATATTTTCCATGTAGCATTGTTTTTTATATTGGAAAATATTTTGTGAACTGGATAGCATGATACAAAAGGAAGTGGGGTTTTTTTTGTTTTTTTTTGTTTGTTTGTTTGTTTGTTTTTTGGCATTGAGAAGGCAGTTTGGTGCACATAAAATCTGAGAAAGGGCAACCAGAAAGTTCTGCAGGCAATATTACCCCCACTCTGGCGGAATACAAAACATTGTCCACACTGCACTACAGAGACTGTCTGTGTAAGGACTGGAAGCCACCCAGAATCTCTGTCCCTTGGACACATGGAGAAATCCAAAATCTCTAACTCACCTTTTTCAAAATCCCTTATCAGACATCAAAAACTTCCATCATCCTGACATCGCCTCATGAGGCACATGTTGAAATTAATGATACTGCCAGGGACTCCCATGAATTCCCCCTGAGTTGGATGCCTTCCTGGGGATATCTCCCTGTCTGGCAGTTAGGCACACCCCCACCTTAGCAGCTGCGCCTTCACGCAGTTGTTCTGGGGGTGCTGCTGCTATATAAAATTGCACTTACCTACTCCAGGAAGATGCATGTTGCCTTTCATTCCAGGGGGTGTCCTTTTCTGATCTGATCCCCAAATTCTGGGTGTGCCCCTCTGTTGAGAACAATGAGGAATTCCCACTCAGAGCCACGCAGGGAGAGGGGAAATAAGGAGGGCAGTGACAGCACAGAATGGATGGTTCAACCCTCGAAGATCTAATCGGTTCTATGGTACAGTGAGAACCGGGCACCATTCACTCTGGGAAGAAGCAGTAAGCAAGGAAACAAGAGAAACTAAAGCACGTTTCAGAAGCCCGAGTGGTAAAGCCAATGGGCACTTCACACTGTCCTTGGAATCAAATCCAAGTTACATGTCATGACCCATGAGGTCCCAATTAACCCAGACTCTGCCTGCTGCTCTGACTGTACTCACCCCGTCCCCATCATTCCACTCCATCTACACTGGCCTTTACAGTCTTAAGACCTGCCAACTCGTGCCCAACTAAGAGTCTTTGCACCTGCTATTCCTTCTGTCTGGGACCCTCTTCTCCCATATCTTTGCCTGGCTGAGTCCTTCCCATCACTCGGGTTTCTGCTCAAGTGTCACAACCTTGGGGTGGCCTTCTTTGATAACCTATTAATGTTGCCAACTCCATCAGCCACTCTCTCTCCTATTACCATGTTTTATTTTCTTCATAGTCCTTTCATGACATTATATTACTTTTTTTATTGTCTGATTTTACCTCCACAAGAGACAGAATGGAGAACCAGAATAGGTGAGACTGAAGAATTGCAAGTCAGAGCCATTAAACAGGCTGTGGGGAGAGACAAATGCTGAAAAACTGAAGAGGAATGCCTTGCCTTGTGCATGTGTATAAGCCAGTGGTTCTCAACCTTCCTAATGCCGCGACCCTTTAATACAGTTCCTCATGTTGTGGTGACCCCCAATTTCATTGTTACAAATTGAACACAATTAAAGCATAGTGATTAATCACAAAACAATATGTAATTATATATGTGTTTTCCAATGTTCTTAGGCGACCCCTGTGAAAGGATCGTTTGACCCCCAAAAGGGTCGCGACCCACAGGTTGAGAACCGTTGGTAAGCAGACTGGGTCTGCTTAAATAGGCTGGGTTCATAATGCATGGCTTATGTAACAGCTACCTTTGCACATATTATTTCCTGCCTCATGTCTCCATAGAGGGAAGGACTATTGTCCCATTGCTTAGAAGGGAGGGAGCAGTATTAGAATTCCACATTTGCTTCTCTCCACCAGAGGAAGAGGAAACATTAACTGAGCAATAGTAACCAGAAGGTTTAAGATCACTTCATTGAAGGAATAATGTGGGCCTATCTCTTTTCTAACACTTTCTCAGCTTCTGGTCTCTACTCTGTAAGCCCAAATTGGTAGGAACTCTTATTGCAAAAGAAGTCCTCCATTCTCTAGCCTCAAAGCCTATAGCTAATTTTAATTTGGGGTAGTGAAAAGCCCCATTACATCTCATTTCTAAACCATATTCTCTGGTCCACCTTTAATAGAGAATCTTGGTTTTTAGATATAGGCAGGAAGATGATAAATATGTGGACTTAGATCACTGAGGTTTTTATCTTGGCTCCACTACCCACTGCATGACCTTGGATAAGTTATTTAATATTTTTGTTCCTTAATTTTCTCCTCTAAAAATGGGAATATTAATAATATCCACTTCATAGAGTTGATATAAAGATTAGGTAATATGATATAAAATATCTAGCAAGCTATAATAAATTAATAAATTTTAGTTATCATCACTATCAATAGTTAGGTGTGATATTGATCTACATCTAATACTTTGTGCTTTTGTTAAAGCCAAGCAGGGTAGACAGATAGGCAGATTAGCTTTAAAAATGTCCAACATGGCCCAGAAAACTTAGGTTATAAACACAGAGAAGAGCATTTGGGGACTAAAGTACTATGATAAGAGACAAAATTTTTTCTGGGGCCTCCGCAACATTGGTGTTTGGAACCTTACATGTGGCTTCATCAGGGTCTGTTGCCATGATTAGTAAGTAGCTTTATTTTGAATATCTGGGGCCTTACTGGGATTTGGCCTTGAAAAAGATCAAAGTGAGCTCTGGAGTCAGAACAAACACTCTGGGTCCCTTAGATTACACAAAGCCAGCAGAATTTTCATGAGTTTCAGAACCCCCTAAGAAGAGGGTAAGGTCCTTACTAGACTCAGGGATCACTCACCTCAAAACCAGCAGGCCACTGGAGCTAACATAAGCATTAGTTGATCTGAAGTATGTGGAGATAGTTAATAGAATTGGCCTTTTTGTTTTTGTTTTATAGCGATTTTACATCTGATATATCTCTCAGCTAGGACTGCAGTCCAAGGCTTTCAACCACAAGAGCAACTAGATTCTTTTTGAGTTAAAGAGCAATATTGTGGAATTCAGGGGGTTTTAAATGATTAATGTTGAGCATTATTAGGTGGCATTGTATCAGCTGCTCCAAATTCTGTCTCCTTTGATTTTGTCTAAAATAGCATGCAGGACCAAGAAGGAAGCCTTAAAGGGAAAAACCTTAAGTCCATTTGAAAGGCCCACAGATTTCCAGAGTCTCTTTTCCCCTCCATGTCACCTATTTAAGAAGATGTGTGCGCTTTTTTTTGTAAGTGATCTTTTTCTGATATGTTTGTCAAGAGGCCTAACATCATAGATAGGGAGGGATAGCCACTAACTGTGACACTGCTTCTTCCCCATTCTTCTTCTACTTCTCTCATCTCTCTCCCAAGCCTCAAAACAAGTTGCCTTCTTATTCATTTTAATCTTTATAGTTGAAAGTAGTACATATGTCCCCTTTTTTTCACCCACTGACCTCTTCCAGCCCGCCCCCGCATCCCACCCCCACCTCCCACTCTATTGTCTGTGTCCATGGGTTATTCATATATGCATACAAGTTCATTGGTTGATCTCTTCCCTCCCACCCACCCCCTGCCTTCCCTCTGAGGTTCAACAGTCTGTTCATTGCATCTATGTCTCTGGATCTATTTTGTGAAATAAGCCAGTCAGAGAAAGATAAGTATCACATGATCTCACTCATATGTGGAATCTAATGAACAACATAAACAGATGAACAAAACAAGTTGTTTTCTTATTCTATAGACCCCAAGCTGTGAATATTTCCCAAGTGTTTTGCCTTGTTTACTCTGCTCTTTTCCAGCCCATGCTCAGTAGACTCATCCACTGCCAAAGCTTCAGCTCTCTCCTCCAAGTAGATGACTCCCCCACAGGGTACTCCCTGCAATTGTATTTCAGATCCACATTTCACACCTCCTACAGGCAATGCTGTGCTGGTAAATGTTTAACAATCAACTTATGGCAAGAGCAGGAAACCTCCGATTTCTAATTTTTGCCAATTTCTGTTTCATCAACACTAACAACATGGTCAGTTTCAAGCTAATATTGTGAGGTCGCTGAGCACATAGTTGAGAAGATATATATATATAATCAGCTCTCACAAGCCAGTACAGATGGATCCCCTGTGGCTACAGGTGGCCTACACTGGATGTCCTGCTGTCACCTCAAAGTCAACATCTCCAAAAATAAGCATCTTTCCACAGACTTTCTCTTCCAAGTTACCTTCATTCTATCAATGACATCTGTTAGAAGGGAAGTAGCATTTCCCAGGTTTCAGGTTTCCCTGAGGAAGCTTCCATTAGGATAATACTCATGACCTCTCTGTGACCCCTCATTCCCTGTCCCTCAAGGCATGATTTAGCTCACTGGTGAGAGTGATAAAGAAACTATTAACTCAGTTCCTTCCATGATAGGGGTCAGCAAACTCCAGCCTATGAACCAAATCCAGCCATCCACCTGTTTCTGTAACTAAATTTTTACTGGAACACAGCCACCTTGTTCCTTTACCTACTGTCTATGGCTGCTTTCCAACCTCAACAGCAGAGTCAAGTGATTGTGACAGAGGCCAACCATATAACCTGCAAAACCTCAAATATTTAATATCTGGCCCTTCACAGAAAAAGGTGACTGACCCAGGTCTGGGACTTTATTTTGCAGATATGCCTACCCTGAGAAAGGGTTTTAGGCTGTTCTCAGCTAAGTGGAAATCTTACAGGATGAGCTGTTTTCCTGGAGGGGAAAACTATAGTTGTCCTGGTGGACTAGTTACTGTATAGGAAAATCTGCATAATTCACAGGATACTCACATTTTTAAAATATACTTTTATTGATTTCAGAGGGGAAGAGAGAGAGAGAGAGGGAGAGAGAGAGAGAGAGAGAGAGAGAGAGAAACATCATTGATGAGAGAGAATCATTGATCGGCTTTCTCTTGCACACTCCACACTGGGGACTGAGCCTTGAGCCCACAACCCGGGCATGTGCCCCAAATGAGAATTGAACCAGGACCTCCTGGTTCATAGACTGATGCTCAACCACTGAGCACCACCAGCCAGGGCAGGACACTCACATTTTCATATTCATTCATTTTATGTATAATTTATCAGTAGATTCTGAGCTCTGGGGAAGAAAGAGGTATTATTTATTGCTCCCCCTAAAATTCAATAGTACTGCCTGTTTTCTGATACTCCAACTTAGAAATCTTGATATCCTCTTAAATCTTTACCCTTTCCATCCATATTATCTTGGCATAGATATAATGTTTTGAGGATTAAATGAAATAATTCTCATAAATGTTGCAGAACCATGCACTAACTAAACATTAGCTGTTATTATGAAATCATGTGCCTTCCTTGCAAGAGATATTCCTTGGCAGGTGTGGCAGGAAGGGCTGTGGCCACAGGGTTTGGAAGGTTCTAAGCCTAGTTATAGAGAAACTTGAAAACCACTATGCTAGCCAAATACATGTTCTGTTGTTCCCTTCTCTCCTTCTTCTCAATTGTATCCATTCCTATGTTATTCCTCCCTGCATAAAATGCATTCCCCCTCTTTCATCTTCTCCTATCAAAACCTAGCACAATTCCAATTCCTAAAATATTAGTGTACTTATAATCAATAACATGCAATTTAACACTTAACTGTTCTTTAATCCTTTCATGATATCTACATCAATCACTCCTAAAAATTAATTCATTAAATGTCACTGTTTGAATGAAAACATCATCTAGTTCATAGTATGTGCTCAATAAATCTATGGGCACTCTGGGAAAAGGTTAGGAATATATGCAAGCAGGCCTCAACAACTAGGTCATTTATCAGTCATTAGTACAACACACTTGGTATTGCAATTTGGTGATCTGAAGACCATGGGCTCCAGTATCAGACAACCTGGATTCAAATCCCAGCTCCACTGCTTGCTAGCTATGTGATCTTAGACAAGTCACTTAACCTCCCTGGGTCTTGATTTATTCATATGGATAATGGGTGTAATAAGAACAATCAAACCTCATAGAGCTGTCAGGAGGATTTAATGAATTTGTCTAGAATATTTAGCAAAATGCTTGTTGGCTTACATTGTAAGTATTGGCTGCTAATCCTATCTAATAAAAGAGAAACATGGTAATTGGCGTACGACCGCTACCCTTCCCATTGGCTAATCAGCGAGATATGCAAATTAACTGCCAGCCAAGATGGCAGCCAGCAGCCAGGCAGCTTGAAACTAACATGAGGCTTCCTTGCTTCAGTGACGGAGGCCTCTGAGCCTGCAGTCTGAAACATTGTAACAAATCTAGAAGATAAACAAAACCCCAGAAACCAGCTTTCAGTGAGCCGGGATCTCAGAGCTGGAGTTGATACAGTGTCTCGATTATAGAATCCAGCAGAGGCCTCAGAGTTGGAGCCAGAGCTAAAGCTGGCCCAGAATAAAAACAAAAAAGAAAAACAGGAGCAGTTGGGAGCTTCAGTCACCCGCGAGCCTGAAAACAGCCCTCAGCCCCTCACCCAGGCTGGCCAGGCACCCCAATGGGAACCCCCACCCTGAAGGGGGTGTGACCAGCTGCAAATAGCCATCATCCCCTCATCCAGGCTGGCCAGGCACCCCAGTGGGGACCCCCACCCTGGTCCAGGACACCCTTCAGGGCAAACCAGCAAGCCCCACGCATGCACCAGGCCTCTATCCTATATAGTAAAAGGGTAATATGCCTCCCAGCACCAGGATCAGCAGAGCCGCGAGGCCTCCCAGCACCGGGATCAGCGTGACGGGGGCAGCACCCAAATCCCCTGACCGCCCTGCGGCTCTGTGTGTGACAGGGGGCAGGGCCACAACCTCCCTATCCGCCCTGCTCTGTTCGTGACAGGGGAAGGCGCCCCAACCTTCTGATCAGCCCTGCTCTGTGCGTGACAGCGAGAGGGCACAGGCCGGGCTGAGGGGCCCCCCTTACCCCCCGAGTGCACAAATTTTTGTGCACCAGGCCTCTAGTGTTATCATAAATTGCTTTATCAGATTAAGTGAACAGGGCCTCCTAGAAATGGAAAACAGAGCATATATACTAGTATTCTGCCAGGATGAATCACTAAAAAAGGGTCAAAGCATGGAGTCAGACATGGAAGGGCAAGCGCAGAGGAGAATCTGTACAGAGGGGCCCTGGGGAACTATGAGAAACCACAGTAGGAAAGAGAGCTCCTTATTTGGAACGCTCAACACAAACTTCAGATTCACATGTTTGTCTTAGGCTGATTCTCACAGTGACTACAGTACCTTAGCCTCACCCAAGTTTAACTCTAAAAAAAAGAGAAGAGCTAACACTGCATTTTTGAAGGACTCCCATTTGGTTTATTAAGTAATTAACTTCCTGATGCACAGAGGACAAAGCACTGAGGGGTCCTCTGTAGCCAATTAAAGCCCAAATGACTAGATTGCTGCAAATAATAGGCACACAGGGAAAAGCCTTCTCTTTTGGAGGCTACCTCCCACCAACCTACTAATTAGCCTGGGGAGAGAAAGAGCGACGGCAAGGAAGCCAGGAAATGCCAACCTGAAAGAGGGTGGGAGGTCTGGGAGCCAAAAGGAAATTAGGCAATGCTCAGACCATCCTTCAGTGAGTGTTAAGCAGGAACCAGGCAAGCACAAAGCACCATATCTGACCAGCTACTTGACTGGGAGCACTGACCCACTACAGAAGCCCACAACCAACTTTTAATGTTCTGTAATGCAGGTTATTCACAACTACTTTGGAACCCCAGGATGGCCTCTCTCTGAGTCTCAGAATATTCCCTAGATAACCAATGTCACTGTTGCTCACCAGAGTCATTCTAATGTTAAGATGAATCAAGCACAGCAGGGAAGATACACATTGTTCCCTGGGTTTTTGAACCATCCCTTACTCATTTCTCTATTTCCCACTAGTGCCTGGCACAGTGCTTGTACAAAGGAAGTGCTCAATACATGTTTATTGAATTGTAATACGTTTGCATCTCAAAATTGGCTAAGGATGAAGGAGGAACAGAATTAGGAAAACACTTCCTGGTCATGTGCAACACCATTACTTCTTTTAGTATATTTTCTGCTAAATCACCTTGACTACACTAACCATATTTAGCAAGATGTGTAACAAATTATACAAGAAATACAATGCATTGGAATCTGGATTTTATTATGTTGCCCCATCTTCAACAATGGCTTCACTTTCCAAAAAGTGTTCTTTAAAAAAAAAAAAAAAAAGGAAGATTTTTGAATCATTGGTTTCAGCTCTAGGTTCTATGTAACTTGAGGCAGTGTTGCATAGTAGAAAGAGCACAGCTTTTGGGGTATATGACCTTGAGCAAGTTACTTAACTTCTCTGAGCCTCTGTTTTTTATCTGTAAAATGGCAGAATATTAATAGACCCTAACTCATAGGATTTTGAACTCTAATCAAGTGAAAACCTCTAATATGCTTAGAAAAAAGCCTAACCATAATAAGCACTTAATAAATTTTAGGAAGTATTTGTATGAGGATTAAGTGAAATTAAATTAGATGAAGCATGTGGAATAGGGGTCACAGCTCGTATATAATTAGGACTCTGATATATTTGGCACATCTGGTATAATCTTTAAACAGCCCTAAAGAAAGTTATTTTAGCATTAACTGAGGAAACTCCTGGAGAACTGTGGTACAGGAAGGAATAAGGTACTCTGACCTTGATCAGGGGGTGGAATAGAAGGGGTAGAACAGCTTAGTCACCAGGGATCCTGAGTATAGTGGCGTATCTACCACGTGGATTTGTTTCTAAGCCCAAATCCTAAATGGCTTGTGTCTGAATATGGAGAAAAGGAACAGATAAGACCATTAAAGATTCTTACTAAAAGCTATAAAGGAAGAAAAGGTGTGAGTTAAATAACTGTGGAGGTGAGTGGAGACTGTAACACTAAGGGGAAAAAGAACTATACATAAGCACTCTATACTCTATTTGTGAAAGCTGTTTCCCGCTGAAGTATGGGTTAACAATTCTGATACTGCTATACATGTATACTAGAATTGAACAATTAAGTAAGTGGCAGATGGTGGGTGCCAGATTTCTTGCTGTTGAAATGGGAATTCACAAATCAGTGAGGGGAGAGGATAGAATGATCCATGTGGTAATACAGTTGGAGACATTAGTTTGAACTCATGTTTAGCTTGATATAGATTCATCTAGTTACATATAGAACTATTAATAAATATATGTATGTACATGTATTAGTATAGACACATATATCTCCTTGCTCTGTCAGCTAAGAAAGCCTAGAGGCCATGACACTTCAATAGCAACAAGGGCAGGTAGTGCTCAGATCTTGGTTTCTAATACCATTCTTAAAAAAAAAAAAAAAAAAAAGAGCATGACTCTTTGGAGAAATAGCTGACTCTAGGAATTGGACAGGAAATTAAGGGATTGCTTTGAAAAAAATCACACACACACACAGATGCTAATGAGGGTACATCAAAAAGGCAATGGGATGCAGGAATCCAATGAAAGAGCTTCCAATGGCCAAAATGGGAATTGTTTTAGCAACAAATTAATAAAGTAATAGAACAGTCTCTATTCATTAATAGTGGTAGTTATGCTCCATAAAGTCTCCATGTACACTAAGTTATTGAATACTGAACCACTGCTCTTAAGGGAAATACAGAGTTAGGTTCCTACAAGCCTGTAATCACAACCTCCTTTTTAACAGATCAATACATAAGCTTGTTTAATGTTTTCTGTTTAAAGATAATCTATTTAATACATTTTGTTGAGTCATTATTGAACTCATGGCCAAGAGCACTATAATTCCTGCCTGAAAAAAAAAGCTTATCCTAACATATGCATTTTCTGTGTCACAGCCTTCTTGCACTCTGAAACACTAGAAAGTACTTTGGCATTAAGCTTGGGCTATTTTAAAGACTGAAATCACACATGAAAAAAACCCACAAAATGGGAAAAATGTGACACTAAATAGACCATGAAAAGGATACTTGTTCATAGTTTGAGAGGTAAAATAAGAAGGCAGAGTATTACCTTTTTTCACCTCAGCTGGGAATGTGCACTTCAGACTACTCAAGTTTTTGTTGCTCTGTACATGCCTGCAAATGAATATGAAATGTCTACAAGTATTATTCTAGGTGTTACAAATAAATTCTAGTGAGTAGGCAAATGCAAAAATACAGAATCCATGAATAATGAGATTAACTATACTAAGTTATAACCCAAAATTTAAAACAAATATCCATGAGTCCACACTGATATAAATGATCTCTTATATAAAAGGCCCGTGGCTGTCAAGCTGTAACACATCACGACCAAACAAGCGCGGTTCTCTTGGCGGGCGGATTGGGGCATGAGCTACAAGTGATGGAGAGCTATGAGCAGCAGAGGGCGGGGCAGTGAGCTACTAGCAGCGATGGGTGGGGCGGCCAGCTGAGGCAAGCGCCAGTGAGCTACTCGCACATGATTTGGTGCGCACTAGGCCTCTTATATAACTAAACAAATAGGGAAGAAGAGACAAGTCTCCTGTGCAGAATAAATTTAAATAATTTATGTAGATACTCTACCCTCAAGATAGTCCCCACTCCTTAAATGTTAGCTGTGCATAGTGACTTTATTCCAAACAGTACAGTATACAAAGGCATTTTTTTAAAATATATTTTTATTGATTTCAGAGAGGAAGGAAGAGTGAGAGAGAGATAGAAGTATCAATGATGAGAGAGAATCATTGATTGGCTGCCTCCTGCACGCCCCACACCCGGGATCAAGCCCGCAACCCGGGCATGTGCCCTGACAGGGAATTGAACCATGACCTCCTAGTTCATAGTTTGATGCTCAACACTGAGCTAAGGCTTTTTTTTTTTTTTTTTAAGAAGAGAGTGACTTTACAGTGAAGAAACCTGACAAACATTACCTCAGCCAGGTTATTAAGTTCAATGTTAACTGTGATAAGTCATGCTGAAAGTAGGTACCTTTGATATAATGTAATGAGGATGGCATTTTACCTCTGTGGTCGTCCCCCAAAAAAACCTATACCAAGTCTAACCAGGAGATTGATATTAGACAAATCTCAATTGAAGGACATTCTACAATGCCAGGGTCCAACCCCAGCAGGTCCAGGGGTCCCCAAAGGCGTGGACAGAGTTGGCGAAGAAGGAATGACACGGAGACAGCGTTCAGTTGATCAGCAGCCTAGCCAGGATCTCCAGCCAGGATCTCCAGCCAAGTTCTGGTCTGGATCTCCAGAGAGGTTCTGCTTCGGATCTCCAGCCAGGTTCTGTGGCCATGTTCCCTCACTAGGTTCTCCAGCCAGGTTCTGTCCAGGTTCTCCAGCCAGGTTCAGTCACCAGGTTCTAGTCAGGTTCTCTTGCCAATTTCTGTAGTCAGGTTCAGTCCAGGATCTTTCGCCATGTTCTCTCCAGCGAAGTTCTTCTGTCTGTAGGTTCTGTGTAGGTTCTGTCTTCTTGGCTCTCTTCTAAGTTCTGTCTCTCAAGCCCTGTCTCCTAAGTTCTGTGTTCTGAGTTCTGTGTGTTTCTGTCTTGTTACAACTGTATTTATACCAGTTGATTCAATCCTATCAATCTCTATTACAAAGGTTAGGGCGTTTCTTATCTCCATTCCAGGGAGAAAAGATTATGTAGTTTAAGCATGATTGTTCGTAGTTAAAGGGATTAATTACCCGCCTGGCACTTACTTGAGGGGTTTTATTCCCTCCCTAACTTCAGGGGAAAATCCCTACCTGGGGATTCAACCTTTCTCGGAGAGGTGACCTTGGTTAAAACACAGCGCCAAGAAGGTGAGCAAACATATTAAGAACCGTATGCCATATATGCCAGGTCCCTTGAAACAGCAAGGATGGACCGGCTCCCGGCACTACAAAATCC
Organism: Myotis daubentonii; assembly: GCF_963259705.1. Taxonomy (NCBI): domain Eukaryota; kingdom Metazoa; phylum Chordata; class Mammalia; order Chiroptera; family Vespertilionidae; genus Myotis; species Myotis daubentonii. The sequence continues at coordinate 31,911,883 of NC_081861.1, read as the reverse complement.
CTGACTAGTATTCCTCAAAACTGTCAAAGTGATTTTGGTTTGTCTCCAGGTAACTTTTGATTTTTTTTCTTGATCTCATTGTTAACCCATTGACTGTTTAATAACAGGTTATTTAGCCTCCATGTGTTAGTGTTTTTGAGTTTTTAATTGTAATTAGTTTCTACTTTCATACTGCTGTGATCTGAGAAGATCCTTGATATGATATCAATCTTCTTGAATTTTTTAAGGCTTATCTTGTGTCCTAGCATATTATCTGTCTTAGAGAATGGTCCTTGTGAATTTTAAAAGAATGTATATTCTGCTGCTTTGTGATAAAATGCTATAGTATCTGAGTGGTAGAAATGCCCTGTAAATTTGTGCTGCTATGCATCTCTTCTGATGACTCATTTACTGACAACATAACTGTAGCTTGACATCAGCCATAGTGGAGAATATTTATAATGTGGTAAGTTGAAAATGCTAAAAGTAACCCTGGCTGGTTTGGCTCAGTAATTAAAACATTGGCCTGCAGACCAAAGGGTCTCTGGTTCCATTCCTGGTCAAGGGCACATACCTTGATTGCATGTTTGATACCCTATCCCAGCTGGGGCGCATGCTGGAGGCAACCAATCAATGTGTCTCTCTCACACTGATCTCTCTCTCTCTCTCTCTCTCTCTCTCTCTCTCTCTCTCTCTCCTCCCTGCCTTCCACTCTCTCTAAAATATCAATGGAAAACTATCCTGGGGTGATGAAGAAAGAAGAAAGAAAGAAAGAAAGAAAGAAAGAAAGAAAGAAAGAAAGAAAGAAAGAAAGAAAGAAAGAAAGAAAGAAAGAAAGAAAGAAAGAAAGAAAGAAAGGAAAGAAAAAGGAAAGAGCTAAAAATAAAGTTTTGATATTGTTTTATTGATTGTCTAGACTTCAAAAAGTGATGGAGAATGTGTTATCTTAAAGTATGCCAATTTGGATTTGTAGCCATTACATTGTGACTAATACAAAAATGAAGTATTTCTCCCAATGTACAAAAACTATTATCTGATTCAACAAAGGAGTTGCTCATGTCACTGATTAATAAATGAAGTTCTGTCATGCATCTTTGTTGTTTCACTTTCATCTTACTCATTAACAGAACTGAAAATACCAACCGACATTTATGTCAGGATTACATTCATTTGTCAATTGCAACTGTAGGTTGGCCACAGATAAAAGAATTCAGAAAAAAAAATTCAGTGACAATGAACTGGCTATATGGAATTTAAAATAAGGAGTAATGTGTATTTTATTATTTTTAAAATTGTGTGATACCCATACTTTCTATCAGTAAAATGTAGGAACACTCTTACTTTTCTTTCTTTTCTTTTCTTTCTTTCTTTCTTTCTTTCTTTCTTTCTTTCTTTCTTTCTTTCTTTCTTTCTTTCTTTCTTTCTTTCTTTCTTTCTTCTTTCTTTCTTCTTGAGAGTCTATTGTTAAACTTTTACCAGCATACCACGGGCATCTTGTCCCTTTGCTCCAAGGAAGACTATGCATATAAATATATATCAGAAGTCACTACAATCCTAGTTTTTGCTTAGGTTTCTCTAAGTCACTAGAGGCTGGTTAGGCAACAGTTCCAGCCTGGGAAACAGACATAAGAAAGGAGGGACTGTGTGAGGCAGCTGGGCAGAGGCTGAGGAATGAGCAGGCTATAGCTATGAAAACTGAAGGAATTAGAACCAAACCTTACACATGTTAAGCAGTTCTGGCCAAGGTCAACTCTAGCTCTCTTTCTGCTTCTCCCACCTGGACCAATTGCAAGCAAGTGTAGTCCTTTTCATTCATCCTTGTCTTCCAAGCCAAAGTAAACACATTCAATTTGCTGCCAGCAGAAATTGCTATGTTAAAGTGGGGGGAAGCATTTTTTAGATGTATGTTGTGAGGGCATAAAAAAAGTGAAATGCAAGGGTAAATACTGTAGTGTTTGTTTATGTTTTGACACTACTGCTCCCTGTCAGCTTTACCATAGCTAATGGAGAGATGACTGTCTATTACAAGAGGTGGCTCAGGGGAACTACCATCAGCACAGCTGAAGTTTGACTTTCAGAGAAGCTCTTGTCAATTCATAGAAAATATTACAGAAGCAGAAAACTATAGTCCTTCCTGCTGCTTCTGCCCAAATTATTACTAAGTTTTAGCAGCCAGCACCCATCCTTGACACAATCTTGATATCATAGTATATATGTTAAGTCTGGAAAAAACACTTTCAGTTTTTGCCCTGTTTTTTAGTATGAGAAGAAGCTTTATTGTTTAATTGTCATATTATAGTTATTCCATGTGTACTGTAATGAGGAGACAGAGGGAAACTAGGTGGACAGGGATCGGACCATGGACCAAGAAGAAGTAGAACCGTTAACCTAGCTGACCGGTAATTGCTAAGACAACCCAGCTGAGCAGGGAAGGAAGGATGTTCCGGAGGAGTGAGCTTTAAAATGTGTGGATGTTGCTAAGACAGTCAGCTTGCAAATAACCAATCACAAAGCAGTGAGGCATAAACCAATCATAAGGCAATGAAGTATAAACCAATCCCAAGGATGTTAGTTACTAAGGCAGAACTCTTTGAAAGAACCAATCAGAAGCTAGAAAGCACGTATCTACCCCTAGAAAAAGAAGTGTGCCTTGAGCTCTCCCTCTCCCTTTCTTTTCCTTCTCCCTCTCCCTCCCCTCTCTTTTCCTTCTCCCTCTCCCTCCCCTCTCTTCTTTTCCTCCCTCTCCCCTTCCCTCTCCTCCCCTCTCCTCTCTCTCTCTCATGCTGGGTTCCTGGGGGGTAGGGGGATGTGCTCTCTTGTGCCCAGGACTGGCTTCTCTTAATAAACTTTGCTGCCACCAACCGTTTTTTTGTTTGTTTGTTTATTTGTTTGTTTGTTTGTGAATCCATTCTTTGGTTTTGCAAGACAACAAACTTGGACTCAAACACCACATTTTGATTTCAGTATGAAGAATGGAAAAAGAAGGAGGTCAAGACTACCCTATATAATAAAGAGGTACTATGCAAATTGACTGTCACACCATCACACAAGATGGCCACCCACTTGTGGTCAAAATATGGCTACCCCCATGTGGTCACAATATGGCCAACAGGGGAGGGCAGTTAGGGGTGACCAAGCTGGCAGGGGAGGGCCATTGGAGGTGACTAGGCCGGCAGGGAAGGGCAGTTGGGGGAGACCAGGTCTGCAGGGGAGGGCAGTTGGAGGTGATCAGGCTGGCAGGGGAGCAGTTAGGCATCGATCAGGCTGGCAGGGGAGTGGTTAGGGGGTGATCAGGCTGGCAGGCAGAAGAAGTTAAGGGGCAATCAGTCAGGCAGGCAGGTGAGCGGTTGGGAGCCAGCAGTCCTGGATTGTGAGAGGAATGTCCGACTGCCAGTTTAGGCCCGATCCCCGATCCCTGTGGGATCGGGCCTAAACGGGCAGTCAGACATCCCTTGAGGGGTCCCAGATTGGAGAGGGTGTAGGCTGGGCTGAGGGTCACCCCCACCAGTGCACCCCCACCAGTAAAGTCATAAAATGTCAGAGTTTAAGCCAATAGAATGCTGGAGCCAGCACAAACTGTCTCACAAGAAACAACTGTGCACATCTCTCCCCAACACTACATTCAGTGACTACAAGTTGGTAGTTTGAAACCTACTTGATGAGAATATATACACCATAGAAATCTAGAAATCAGGGTGTTTTTCCCCCTAGAGGGCATATCAAGGGCTCAAAGGGATCTTAGTCATCATCAAATGTAACTCTCTGGAGAATACTAAAGAGGTAGCATTGGGACTCTCAGTAAAAGGAGGGGGAAGAATGAATTTGCAAGGGAAAGGGATGAAGAAACCCTGCCCTCTTACCATACCCTAGGTCTTGGCTCTTATTCCCCTTTCTCAGCCCTGCATTAGAGAGTATGTGTGGTGTGAGAGAGGGACAAGAGAGCAGTTACCACAAATACTCCTCCAAGTAGAAGCCACTTAGAGCTCAGCCTTCCCAATAGTGAAAATACAGCTTCCTCTGCCTTTAGTGTCAATCCCCAGAGGGAGTAAAAGACAAAGGGTTATAGATCCCCACCTAGTCCCCAGGAGGCAAACTCCAGTACAGCTCAGCATAATGGTCTCTAGTTACAGAATAGCTACATGTAATTCACCCACTGTTCCTAATTGCTAAGATGGACTCAAGTGGCAACTCCCAAGAAATAGAGGAATTAAATTACCACACCCACCTCCTTGACCCCTCTTATTTTCCCTGGGTCATTCAAATGCACATTGAGCAGGGTCACACAGCACTCAGAAAAGCTCCTTCATTGCCCCCGCCCCTTCTCTTTAGTTGTTAGATTCTGAAACCACTCAGGAAAAAAGCTATTAATGTTTACCATAATCTAGCACTCATTGTGTGCACTGCATTCACCAATCAGGCCTAGCTCTATGATCTTATTGACATCTTCCTTTTCAAAAGGCCTTCCCAGCCATAAGTATTTAAGGTGCCTGTTATGTGTGAATATATATATATATATATATATATATATATATAGAGAGAGAGAGAGAGAGAGAGAGAGAGAGAGAGAGAGAGAGAGAGAGAGAGACTACTACAGGACAAAATAAAATTTAAAGCTCAACAGTAGCAGCAATCCAGAGATATGTAAGTCCCTAGCATCTGGAAAGATGAAAGCAAAGGGAACTCAAAATGAAAAATATTAACTGATGTTTACTGAGCATTTACCATGTGCTGGATTCCATGATAAACTCTTTACATAATTCACCTCATTTAAACCTTACAAACAGCAAATAAAATAGGTAGCAACATCCTCACTTTACAGGTAAAAGAAAGTCAAAGACTAGAGGTTAAATAATTTACCTGACATCATACAGCAAGTTAAATGTTGGAATGATAGTGTACTATGGACTAAATATTTGTATATCCCCCAAATTCATATGTTGAATCCCCAATCCCCAAGGTATTAGGAGGTGGGCATTGGGAGGTGATTAAGTTATGAAGGAAGAACCCTCATAAATGGAATTAGTGCTCTTACAAAGAGATCCCAGAGATCTTTCTTGCTCCTTCTGCATTGTGATAATATAAGAAGTCAATATGCAACCTAAAAGCATATCTTCATCAGGACCCAACCATGCTGGCACCCTGATCTTTGACTTCCCAGCCTCCACAACTGTGAGCAGTATTTTTCTGCTTTTTATAAGCCATCCGGCCTATGCATTTTGCTATAGCAGCCTGAAAAGACTAAGACTGGGTCTATCCCAGGTCTTTCTGATTCCAAAACCAAGGAAGGGTTCAAGGGAAGCTGAAATGAGATACCATACTCTTCTATACAAGAATGTGGAGCCAGCCGGTATAGCTTAGTGGTTGAGTGTCAATCTATGAACCAGGAGGTCACTAAGGCTGCAGGCAGGCTGGGCCACCTATGTGCAGAGAAACAAAGATGATTGTAAACATAAATATTTAAAACAAAATCTTAACATCTTGGCATCTTAAGAACATACAGCCTAAACATCACTAGCTGAGCTATTAAAAGTCACCAAGTGAATAGAGTCACAAATAGGCTGGAGATAGACTTTGAGACTTAGTGAGACAAATCTGTCCTTGCGAAATATTTTATTTGTTCCCCACAGTGACTTTTAAGTTTTCTTTAACTTTCTAACATTTAAAAAAAGTATCTATCATGTTAGAAAAAATCAAGATGCCTCCTTCTCTTGAAGAATCAGATCTAATAAGATTTGATTTGATTAAAAGGCTGGTTCTCCTTTTGCCACATGGGAAATGGGAAAATGGGAGTAAATGGGAAATGGAAAAATGACCACAGAAATAAAGTCCCCACTATCCTTGAATGTCTCATACTCTCAGCCAGTTTCATTTATTTACAGGGTGGGGCAAAAAATAGGTTTACAGATGTTTGTTTGGAAAATAATAAATAATTAATAGATAATAATACAAGAATAAACTCTGTGTTTCGAATAATCACACCCTTTTTTGGCCCCACCCTGTATATTTCCTGGCAGACTCCTAGAGGAGTTTGTGATTCCTGACTGAAGTATCAAAGTTCACAGTACTTTGCTGAAAAAAAAGAGTGAATACATCGCACCTGTTCACTCATATACTCAACAGTGGTTTGGGAAGCCTTTTTTCCGGAATATAATATTGTGCCTTGTGAGACTGTTTTTTTCTGGGATGTGCAAAAGGGAATTGTTTCCTCTCTCCCCAGGTTCCCTTCTTTGTTCACTGTATGGTCAACGTGGTGTCTTCTGTTTGGTTAGAATCATTTGTTAAAAAGGACAGTGTGACCTCTGGGGCAGGAGGACCCTTAGAGTGAAGAAAGCTGTTAGCAAATCAATCCTAAATTGATTTATTTCCAAGCAGTAGATAGCAAGGAGGCTGTGTATATTTATCATTTGGACAAGGCCTTAATAAAGATAAATTCGGAGTTTGAGTTTCTCCAAGGAAGTGGCTTTAACTTCCGACATATGCCAAAACGCATGTCACAGCTAATTAGGTGGGATTCACATACGACTTGCAAGTGGGTATAGTTAGGCAGTAGATAGAAATAATGTGTTTGTCTGCATTTAGATGTACTGTTGATGGTCTGAAAATTTAGGGGGCTTTGAGAGCAAGGACCAATGTCAAGAGTTAAATCCAAGGAGATCCCCAAAGCTAGGATTGAATGTGTGCTCATTATAAAATCTATGTCTGGACTTTGTTTAGCTGCAGCATAGAGGGAAAATGAACAGAATGTCAGGCTTACATCCCTGTGATGAATAAAATCATGATGGCTGCCCTAACCGGTTTGGCTCAATGGAGAGAGCATTGGCCTATGGACTGAAAGGTCCCAGGTTTGATTCCGGTCAAGGGCATGTACCTTGGTTGTGGGCACATCCCCAGTAGCGGGTGTGCAGGAGGCAGCTGATTGATTTGGTTCTCTCTCATGTTTCTCTCTCATCAATGTTTCTGACTCTCTATCCCTGTCCCTTCCTCTCTGTAAAAAATCAATAAAATGTATTTTTTTAAAAATCATGATGGCTGAATTTAATTTCTACTGGCTCCTGTCTGCATTTGTAGGCTCTCTGCATTTTCCAAAAAGAAGGGGGTGGGTGGTTGGGTTTAAAGGGTTGACTCAGTTATCCAAATGACCTCAGAAAGTGGTACTTAGGACTCAGATAAGGCAAGCCAGACCCCTAGGGCACAAAATTAAATCGGGCTCTCACTCTCAGGGTTGGGCAAATGCTGGGTCAGCATATTTGAGTGAGCACCTCCTTAAATTTTGCTCCCTGGGGGCTTGGCTTGCCTCACCTTAGTCTCAACCCTATTGGGATTTTTTTCATTCTTTCATTGTGGTGCTATAAGATCTCACTGAGGGAGTAGGAAGGCCAAAATATATAGAAACTCGTGTACAACAACATGTGCAGTAACAACTTATTGGGGCACACTGTGTAAATACAATCATAAAGATTTACATAGTCACAGTAAAGAAAAAGAGGGGTCAGCATAAATTTGTAGCACGTATGTCTGAATATCCTTTTCTTAATTTCAAAGCCTAGTAATGGTATTAAGGTCTAACAAGGTATTGACAAGGAGAGAGCCTGAAGGTGAGATGTGAGGACTCTACTCTGAAGTTCTTTGGTTTGTAGTTGGTGCAGTGAGGCTAATAGAAACTAAAACTCATTTCTTCAACTAGGCTAAGAATCTAAAATCTTGGAAACATGATTTTCTTGTGAGACCGTTTTCCATACAGAGACCAAGAGGGAAACCTCAACCATGTGTCATTTACAACAATTTCCACGTAGAAAATCATTACAGTTAGGAGTTTCATCATGCAGGCTGGAGAGTGAGGCAGGAGACTTTGCTCCATGTAACTCAAATTAGATTACAAAGCAGCCTCTTTTTTGAACTCTAGACCAGTTCATCTCCTCTCTCTTTATTCTCTCCAACCGTTAAGGTCCAGAGCATAACAGGACCATGAAAAGAACAGGCTAAAATGGTGCCAACCTGGATAAAGAGTCATTCTCATCCAGCTTTAATTAGAAGACAACTTGAGATTTTCTAACTGGAAGGTAACTGAGTGCTTCCAGGTGGAAAAAACAACAAAAACAACCACTTCTTCAAAAAAAAAGTGTTTCAAATTGCCTCATAATGCTCTGTGGGTACAAAATCACTCTTGTTAAACAGAGTCTCTCTGGAAATGAATTCCAAACATAGGGGTTGTCATTTCTTTTGACACAGTCACAGCACATGGAGGGGAAAAATCCTTGATAAAATGTGGTTTCCATGTGTTGAATTCCACTTAACTCACCTTGGCTCTCTGGCAGGTTCTCCCTTAGTTTTTTTGGCTGGACTATGTGGGAGTGGGGTTTTGAACAGACTGTTTTCAAACAAGTGATTTCATTAAGCATAGTCCAGAGTCTGGCATAAAGTAATGCTGCCTTTCAAAAGGTTATGCTCAACATTCTGAATTAGTTGACACTGCTCATCAATTATTCAGATATTTATTAAGTGTCTATAAGTATACAAGACTCTAATCTTGGTACTAGAGAGAATAAGGGTAAGAAAGACAGAGGTCAAAGAGATCAAGAGTCCACTATGAGATTTAACTTTCTTGGTAGGAGGTTACTATATATACATGAATAGTCCGTCTAAAGTAGGAAAAGTTACATTCCACAAGAGAGGGACAAAAAATGGACTCAAACATCTGTACTCAAAGTGTGTTTGGCAGACCAGTGTAGGGAACCAATGAGCTTCTTAGAAATGGAGAATCTCAGGCCCTGTCCAAGACTGACTGATTTAAACTCTGTAATTTAGTAAAAGCCACAGGAGATTCTTATACACATGACAGTTGGAGAAACCCAGACTAGGATAGTTCAGAGGAAATTGAGATCATTTCTAACTGAGGGGCTCAGGAAAGGCCTAAAGAAGGAAGATGATGACACATTAGCCAGATTTCAACAGTGTGGCATAAACATCTAGTTGGCCACCAAAATTTGCCCCCCACTTCTTCCATACATGTAGCTAGACTACTAGCACATTGCCTAACCTCATTCACATTTATGTGTGTGTGACTAATTTATTTCCAGTAGAATATGAGAAGTGGCATATGCCAATTCCAGGCCTATACCTAAAAAGAGAGTAGACCTGTCTTTTTAGCTGTTTCCTTTTCCTCCAGCTGGAACCTGGATGAGTTGGGCCAGCCTTAAACACTCAGATGAGGACCACCCTCTAGGGCAGTGGTTCTCAACCTTCTGGCCCTTTAAATACAGTTACTCATGTTGTGACCCAATCATGAAATTATTTTCATTGCTACTTCATAACTGTAATGTTGCTACTGTTATGAATCATAATGTAAATATCTGATATGCAGAATGGTCTTAGGCGACCCCTGTGAAGGGTCGTTCGACTGCCAAAGGGGTCGCGACCCACAGGTTGAGAACCACTGCTCTAGGGGATGGTAGAGTAATAACTTGTTGGATTGACAACTTATATGGAACCTAAATTCTTGAATGATCATGCAAAGTAGAACCACTGCCATTTTCAAAACTTGTGACAGTCCTGTCACAGGATTAAAAAAAGAACTTCTGAATTTTTAAAGTCATTCCACTGTATACCTGTCTTCTCTTTCCCTTTCCTTATCCCTCTCCCTCAATAAGGGCCCTATGTTTGCCCTACAATGCAGACACATAAAATTCAGATACAGAGAAATAGTGAAAAGGGTATTATTGCTGGCTAAAAGAGCAACATAGACACGGGTTTATAAAAATGTTCATGGAGTGTTCAAATAATTGCAATGGTTTGGCTGGCAGAACATACAATATACTAAGTAATAGCAAATAGAATTGGAAAGGCAAATTCAAAATTCAGATTATGGGCCCTGGCTGGTATTGTGAAGTGGTTAGAGCATTGGCCCCTGCACCGAAGGGTCACAGGTTCAATTCACAATCAAGGGCATGTACCTGGGTTACAGGTTCAATCCCTGGCAACCAATCGATATAAAGGGTGTCCCAAAATTCACGCAAGATTTGAATTTAATGGTGCTTGCTATTGTGACATCATAATCCAGTTTTTTTCTACCTAAATTGCAAGACATAGATGTGGACAACATGTGATTTCAACAAGACGGTGCCACATGCCATACAGCCCGAGAAACAATTCAATTACTGCATGAGTCATTTCCTGGTCATGTAACTTCCCGTTTTGGTGATCAGAATTGGTTGCCCAGATCATGCGATTTAACGTCGTTGGAGTTTTTTCTTTGGGGTTTTCTGAAGTCTAAGGTTTATGCCAACAAGCCCAACGACCACCCACGCCTTGAAGGAGGAAATTGAGCGCTGTGTCAATGAAATTCAGCCACATTTATGCAAAACGGTCATGGAAAATTTCAACAAAAGAGTGCGTATGTGCCAGCAAAGCCGTGGAGGCCATTTACCTGCTATGCTATTCTATACATAACCCTATACTGTATACTTTATGAATCAATAAAAAATTTACAATTCTTAATTATAAACCTGTGTTTTCTATCAAAATTACTTCTTGCATGAATTTTAGAACACCCTTATCTCTCATATCTCTCTCATATCCATGTTTCTCTATTTCTTTCTCTCTCTCCTCCTTCCCTCTTACCTCCCTTCTACTCTCTCTAAAAAGCAATGGAAAAAATACCCTAGGGGGAGGATTAAAAAAATCAGATCATGGGATCTGGCATTCCAAGCCATTGGTAACAGGGAACCATTGAAGATCTAACAAGGGAATGTACGAAGTTTGGGAAAAATTATTCTGGCAATAGGGTATGTGATGGATTGAAGTAGGCAGAAAAGATGTCCAGTTAGACTTTTTTAAAAAAATTATTAAGTTATTATGTATGTATCCTTATCCCCACATTACCCCCCATACCCCCCCCCATTCATGCCCTCACCTCCCTGTTGTCTGTGTCCATTGGTTAAGCCTATATGCTTGCATATAAGTCCTTTGGTTGATTTCTCCCCCATACCCCCACCCTCCCCTACCATCCCTCTGAGGTTTGAAGGTCTGATCAATGCTTCTCTGTCTCTGGATCTGTTTTTGTTCATCAGTTTATGTTGTTCATTATATTCCACAAATGAGTGAGATCATATGATATTCTGACTGGCTTATTTCACTTAGCATAATGCTTTCCAGTACCATCCATGCTACTGCAAATGCTAAGAACTCCTTCTTTTTTACCGCTGTGTAGTATTCCATTGTGTAGATGTACCATAGTTTTTTTAATCCACTCATCTACTGATGGCCACTTAGGCTGTTTCCAAATCTTAGCTATGGTGAATTGTGCTGCTATGAACATTCATCTACTGATGGCCACTTAGGCTGTTTCCAAATCTTAGCTATGGTGAATTGTGCTGCTATGAACATAGGGGTGCATATATCCTTTCTGATTGGTGTTTCTGGTTTCTTGGGATATATTCCTAGAAGTGGGATCACTGTGTCAAATGGGAGTTCCATTTTTAGTCTTTTGAGGAAACTCCATACTGTTCTCCACAGTGGCTGCACTAGTCTGCATTCCCACCAGCAGTGCACAAGCCAGTTAGACTTTTGAATAGTACAGCTGAACAATGGCAATAACAACCTCAATGAGGTTAATTCTAGTATAAATATATTAAAGTGTCTATGCTAAATTTAGGTATTCCTACAAATAAATCTAATAAGAACCTTTGACTTCTCAGAAGCAGAACTAATGATAGAATATCTAGTGTAGGATAAAATAGTCACTCCAAATTTCATAGAAAAGTAGTTAATTACCATAGATCTTTAAACATGGACTTGACTCACAAAAAAAGAACAAATTATGATAGGGGAAATGTTTCATAACCAGAAAAGGCTAATTATTATGTGGAAATATATCCAAATATAGTCTCTTTATTATCTGCATTTTTACTAGTAAAACTGAATTTTTATAAATGAAATATCATGTTCCCAATGAGCCTCTCTCATTTCTGAGCTATTTTCTCTTTGATTAATTGTCCACAGTAAATACCTAACTTTCAGTTTCTTCCCCCCAGAATTTATTACAAAACTAAAGGCATGGAAAACATTTCAATACACTCTTCACTAAAGCCAAAACATTTTTAGTTTAAAAGTGATTTTGTAATTTAACTTTTTAGGAATTTCGATTTTGAATGTGGGTCATGCTTTTAAGCATGTCTCAGCCATACTAAAAAATAAATGAGTTTAATGCTAAATATACTCCAAGTTGGTGACTCGTTAGAATTCCAGGATTATGGGATCCAACTGAAGCACTCCTGAGGGTACACGCACACAAATATTGAACTTTAAAATTACACGCTTCAGGAGTGTAGAGAGTGCACTAAAGAAGTTGATTGAAATCAATTACACTCCTGAAAATTGGGAGGTGTTCAGAGAACAATTAGGAAGAGTCCAATCCATATTCATTAATACAGAGTGGGTCCCCAAATGACAGAAATATCTGCTGTGATTAACAAAGAAGTTTAAAAAAAAAAGACTGCCTCATAAGAAACAGGCATGGGAAAAGGCTTACAGAGCACAACAGATAGTAACATCCTTAAATTGTATTAGAAAGAAGTTGCAATCTAAATCCATAATGAAATATATTAGTAATAGAAACAGAAGTGAGGGGCTCAAATTCAGGTGTATTACTCAATACAGAGAGGAAGTGATAAAGCCTCATTCATTCTTGACCGTGGCTTATTTGGTAACATGATAATATTTCATATAGTAGGTAGGTCAGAGCCCAGACCTTCTGGAGGAGGTCCCTAGCCAGAATTCTCTTCCCTGCTGGGCTGCCATCATCCGGACAGTCTCAGAATTCACTTCAGGCCTTAATAAGCAAGGAATTCAGAGCTATGGGTTCTAATCAAAGGCCTACTTGCTGAGGGCCCTTAAGGGAATCATCAACTTCTCTGTAAAAAGGTGATGATAATACTTCTCCCTGACAACCACACAAAGTTGTTTCAAAATCAAATGTGACTGTGTGTGTGAAAGTTGATCATTGCTGCACAGTGCAAGGCTTTTTTTTTTTTTTTTTTTTTTACTATTTTACTATTTTGTTCATAACAGCAGCTTATGCCAGTTTATGCCAGGTAATGTGTTAACCACTTAATCATTAATGATTTACTTTTTATAACTACTCTATAGAAATGGGTTCTATTATTATCCCATTTTACAGGTGAAGAAATGGAGCCTCAGAGAGTTTAACATCCCCAAGATCACAGTTAGTAAATGGTAGAACCAACATGTGAGGCTAAGCAGTTTGATTTCAGACCCCATGCTCTAAACCAGTGCACTCCATTGCCTCCTGATATTTGCATAGTATTTCACTTTCTCTGGGGTCACTGTTGTTTTCCCCCCACGAACCTTCTCATTTAATAAATACCACAGTCCTGTGAGGTGGGGATATTGTTACCTGTATCATGACAGGAAAACCAGACTCAGGGGAAATGACTTGACCAAGGCCAATTGACCAAGCTAGTAAGTGTTAGGTGCTCTTGCCAATACCTTACCAGTTCTTGCCAGCCTTACCAATCTGGTTTCCTGGGTACATGAAGATCAGGAAATATTGCTTTGACCATTTAACATGAGTATTCTATTCCCTGGAAATATCTTCTTAAAAAATTATCTGATGAAGTTCCATAGAATTTGGGAATAGCAAGGCCCCTGAATTTTCAGAGCACAAGACACCATAGCTAAAAGTTAGGACCAGGCCCAAGCTCAAGTGAGGAGCCATAAGGGAGAGTATGAACATCCAAATGCATTCACCATTGACAAGCAGGTTGAATAAGCCATTTTTGATAGATTGAACCTCATAAGCTCTTCATTGGTAAATCCATAGACAAGCATGATTCATTAGCATACTAAACACAGCTTATAGAAGGAGTCATCTGTAGAGATTTTAACAGCAAAGAGTAATTTGTTTGAATGCAGAATTCAGCATCAGTCAATGAATAAAGGTCAGGATTAGATGACCTCTCTTCAGCAGATTTCAAGTCAACCCTGAATCTCAGCCATCAATGTACTCCCTATTCCCTCTATCTCCAACCCCAAAGGCAAATGAAGTACACCTGAAAGGCAGAGAAATCTTGCTTGGGGCATGCCTTCATTCCCCTTCTGGCTCTCTGCTCTCCAGATGCCTAGTGCCCTCATGCTGCCTCCCATTGCTGTGTACCATCTGGTGTTGCTGTCCCTGCAGTATTTCATGTCTCTCACCTAACTTACCTGTTTAAGTGACCCCTTTCCTTAGAATATCACATAGGATTGCAAGTGGCTCTGAGAAATTAATTACAATGAATTTGTTAATAGCTAAAAAAATTAGTTTTGTTATTCAACCCCATATTTATCTATCTCTCTCTCTCTCTCTCTCTCTCTCTCTCTCTCTCTCTCTCACACACACACACACACACACACACACACACACACACACACACACACAAAACAACAAAACAAAACAACAACAACAAAAAAAAACAGGAGGCAGCATGGTACATACAGAAATAAAACCTGGCCTAAATATCCACCAGATTGAAAGTCAGTACAACAGGGTCCTAGTTCAAAGTCTCTATAGGTGGGCTATGTGATTTATTTTTATTGAGCATCAGTTTCTTACTTGTGACTAGAACCTATTACCCATTCATGGATTATCAGAACTCTCCTACATGCCTCTGCAATCCCTACCTAGCCCAAAGTGAAGAGGGCTTATTTTAGATTTCTTGTATGTTTTTCTACAAAACAGGACTGGCTTTACTTACATTTATACACAGCTCACTTTTCTCCAGGAAAGGCCCTCTCCTTCCATTGATTGATCCTGACTCTATAGTTCCAAGAATTGATGGAAAGAGAATATTCAAAGCTGTCTTAGAGAATTTTAACTTATGGTTCAATCTTATATAACTGTATATGCCAAGACAAGAGTCTAGGACTTGATTTTTGAAGAGAGTAGGAAATCATGGAATTTTTCCAAACAGACGTGTGACATAAATAAGGTTGTATTTGTAATACTAAATACTTAGATGATTACTCTATGTGCTAATATCCATGCCGAGAGCCTGATCTACATTACTTAATCTTTAAAACAACCCCAGGAGCTAGGTATTTTCACCCACATTTTACAGATCAGGAAGCTGAGGTACAGATAAGTTATAGAACTTGTTTAAGGTCAAACAACTGTTAAGTGCTGAGTCTGGCATATGATTCATGTCAGTCTAATTTCAAAGCCTACACTCTTTACCACTGTACTGAATAAAGAGAGACCACTTGCCTCTTGAAATTCAAACTCACGGTAATTAGGAAGAAAAAGAATGTTTTCATACATCCTACTCCTGCCTCTATCCCAACCTCCAACTGCCAGATGCCAAAAACTTCATATAGAGATTTAATTTAGCCTTTTAATTGAGTCATATCCCCTTCTATATAGTGGCTCTTGAAGCTGCCACCAATCATTTCCCCTTTAGGAAGGAGCAGTTTCCCATGCTCTCCTGGAGCAGGATGTAACAGAGGTGGGACAGAAGAAAGGTTTTGGGCTCTGGGAATCTAAGAGGAAATGAAAAAGGAAGGGATATAAGAGAATAAAGTAGGAAGCCAGTGAGGATGAGGATACACCAAAGATGAATTTTTATGACTTCATAATTTTGGCAATGATTGCTTTGTATATTACAGAAAGAAAAGATTAAAAATAAAGTTAAAATGTAAATAAAGCAAGCTGAGCAATATTCTTTGACTGACACTTAAAATGAAAAGAAAATGAATGTTCCTCAATATTCCAACCAATGCAAAATTGTTCACTCAAAGGTTTCATTTTAAAAAACTGGCTCAACTAGCTGAGAAGATGGATTTCTCAAAACTGTTGCCTCAGCTAATTACACCAATGGCATCTGTAGCTTTTCTGTTTTTATTTCTTCCCCCATACCTCAGTCCTAACTCAGATATGCAGCAGGTCCTTGAATAACGTTGTTTTGTTCCAAGTCAATTCTTTATAATCTTTATAACGCTGATGAGATGCCATAGGAACTTTACTCTTGTTTATATCAATTAACCTATACTACACTTGATTTTGTTATACGTGGTTTCATTTAAGCTATCAATGACCTTAAGTGAGTACTCTCTGTACCACCTTTAACTTCTGAACAGAATTATGGCCAAGTGTAGCTTGTATCCTGATTTTGTGTCTGTTCTGAGGAATCAGTGATCACTTCTGGTCCTATTAAAAAGTGGCAGCCAGGGGGAAGGGGAATAAGGGTCCTAGAGCTGCCTCACTTGTCCAGTGCGGCCAGACTCTAATAGCATATAAGATGGCTCTCATAGATGCTCACAAGTTGGGGAAATGACCAGAGGAGATATGTGTGTGTGTGAGAGAGAGAGAGAGAGAGAGAGAGAGAGAGAGAGAGAGAGAGAGAGAGAGAGAGAGAGAGAGAGAGAGAGAGAAGAGAGAGAGAGAGAGAGAGAGAGAGAGAGAGAGAGAGAGAGAGAGAATCGTGTAGAGATCATATCTTATTCATCAGAGAGGTAAAACCTTCATGAAAAAAAAAATCCATGGCTGCTATGACTTACTTTACTTTATAGCAAGTGGCTGGGCCTTATACACTCTCTGGACTCCAGTGAAGTTATGTAAAATTTTCCTCTATTTTTCATGTAGGCACTGGGAAAGGCATGTGATCACAGAGATAAAGAAAAGACAATCCCCAACAACATTGATAGTCATACTCTACTTCATAACATATCTATTATTGGACTCATCACTTCATTGGAAACCGGAAGGGAAGATCCTTAAGGACAGGAAATAACCGTGTCTCCCCAGTACCTATTACAATGCCTGGTCGATTGCAGAAACTCAAAACAGGAGGCAAACAAACAGGTTTATAAATAAAGCAAATCCTACTTTGTCACTAACTACAGAGACTGATGAAAATCCCTAATGGATCTTCAATGATCAATAACTGCAAACACTTGCTTTTTCACTCCTCTCAATGGGTGGTCTATGATATGTTAAAAAAGCACAAAGAAAGCACCTTCAATTTTAAGGAATCCTTTGTACTCTAAACATTAACCACCCCAATAATGTAGTTGATCTTTTGGGTTAAGTTTGACAAACTTGGTCTTCTAAAGCAGAGCCACCTACAGCAGCAAGTTCTTCCAGCTCCTCTTCCAGAAAACAACCTTCCCGATTTAAAGATAACCCCCCCTCCCCCAGGAAAAAAGTTCCATCCCAATAACTGAGTAAATTCACAGCTGCTGCTTATTGTTAGGCACCAACGAAAACCAATCAGACATTCTTGTATCTGCTGAAAAACAAGGAAATCACACATCCATGCCTAACTGCCTCACACCTGTGTTCGAGAAGGTGGTAACAGTACTGAGCATCTTGTGACTAAATCTGGAATATTGTCTACTTTAAGCAAAGTGACATTTAGTGTTTCAGGTAAGCTTCATAACACTCTACTGGATACATATGATTTGGAATACACATATTTGTTCCCTCTTCCTGGTAATCTTTCAAGTTTAAACTCTGTCTGGTATAGGACTTCCAGATCCCAGCATAAATCTACAGTGGTCAATCTGCAAATTACCAGATAGGCCCTCCCTAAGTGAAGAGAGACCTCAAGAGAGAAACTTACTCTGTTTCCAAGTAATGATGGCAACAATTTATTGTGTACTTACTGTATGCCAGGCACTGTTTTAATCAATATCTCATATTTTACAGGTAAGGGAACTGAGGCCTTGAACTGCTAAGTAACCTGCCAAAGATCACAGCTAGTAGCTGTGAACTCGATTAAGTCCATGTGTTTTTAAAATTAATTTATTCAACTCGCTATTCTTAATGCAATTAAAAATACTTATGTTAAACCAATTATCATGTTACAGAATTTACCAGGCGACTGAAAAATACACAGGAGTACCTGGAGATACAGTTAAAACCCATTTATTTCCAGATGTACTAGTACCGTGACTCAGGGGAGCTTGTTTCCAAATCCTGAGTAAACCAATAGGGAGGAAACTAGGTAGCTTTCTCTTTATACCCTTTGGTTTCTTTGTCCCCCACATATGGGTCATACTTACGGAACTTTTTCAGGCTTTGCAAAAAGCCTCATGTGTTGGGATGGGGGCCATGAGACCACACCTAAAGGCCTGGCCTGGCACCAGCACTGATAACCCCCTCCGGACATTGTATATTGCTCATGGTTTATGGCCTCTGTAAAATGGGAGTATTTAGGTAAACAGGTCTTGCAAGACCAGATAATTAAGGAAGGGGCAGTGGTGACTAGACTATAGGCTAATAGGTATGTGCATTAGGGATACAGAGTCAGGCTGCTAGCAACCCGCCTCCCATGTCTTATTTTCCTCATCAATCATAATTTGCTAATTTTAAATCAATAATCTTTAAATTACTATCATTTTTATTTTTTTATCTTTACCATAGCACTTCCATTTTGTTTTAGTCAGACAAATGGTGATGTCTATGCTCCAAATTTTCTAGGCATGGTCAATTGTCAAGAATCACTCCACCTCTCTGCACATGCTTTCCTCCCAACTCCACCTCTACCTGTCAAAATCCTATACACCTTCAATATTCATCTCAAATACTCCATCCTCTCTAAACCTTTCCTACTCACCTAGCTAGATACAATCTCTTACAATCTCTTCTTCCTCATATTTCTCTTCTGGGAAACAGTTATGGTCTAGCTTTTAGATTCGTTATTTTATCCTAACTTTGTACTCAATCTAAGTTCCATAGAGGAAGAAATTAAGCCACACTTATCTCTGAATCCTCCATGGAGCATAGCACAATGCCTTGCAAATAATGGATCCAAATATGCGTTTACTAAATTGAACTTTCAGTTGAAAAGTATACATTGTATACATTGCTAGGAAACAAAGAACAGTGAGAGATCTAAAAAAAGTAATGTGGAAGATGTCAGAATTTTAAGAGCATAAGAAATAAGCCAGAAGTAAATATGTACAAGTACCAATAGTTTGCATGTTAGTGAAGGAAACTAGGAAGGGAATGTGCCAGGGCGAAAACCACGAGGCCATAAAGAGGACAGCAGATAATCACTAATGTCCTGATCACAATATCAAGGGAACAATAGGAATCTGGCATGATAATCAAAGTGATAAAATAATTTATATTGGTAAATGACAGAACATAAAGTCAAAAAGAGTCAACTAATGGAGAGAAAATAGTAAAAACCATAGAGAAAATTTAACTACCTAATACAGTACAATAAGTGGTCAGCCTATTTAACATCAGATTATTTCAGTAGAAATTTTGGCAGAGCATAATTTTTGGAGACTCATCATTACTGACTTTCTCTTCCAAGATAAGAGAGGAGTAGCTGCATTTTGTAATACACTAACAATTCTTCTGATTAATCGGATTTTCACATCCCATTAAGCATCCCTGCTGTTTTGGACAAGCCCTCACTGTGTAGTCAGCTGACTAGAAAATTCAAGCTATACCTAGAACTTTAAAAAATGTTTAGAGTCTGGCCAGTGTGGCTCAGTGGTTGAGCGTTGACCTAGGAACCAATACGTCTCAATTCAATTCCGAGTTAGGGCACATGCCGGGTTGCAGGCTTGATCCCCAGTAGGGGGAGTACAGGAGGCAGTTGATCAATGATTCTCTCTCATCATTGATGTTTCTATCTCTCTCTCCCTCTCCCTTCCACCCTGAAATCAATAAAAATGTGTGTGTTTTTGGTTTGGTTTTTTGGTTTTTTTTAAAATATATTTTATTGATTTTATACAGAGAGGAAGGGAGAGGGATAGAGAGCTAGAAACATTGATGAGAGAGAAACATCAATCAGCCGCCTCCTGCACACCCCCCACTGGGGATGTGTCCGCAACCCAGGTACATGCCCCTGACCGGAATCGAACCCGGACCCTTCAGTCTGCAGGCTGATGCTCTATCCACTGAGCAAAACCAACCAGGGCAATAAAAATGTGTTTTTAAATGTTTAGAAACCTTGTCAAAATCTATACTAATAAAAGGGCAGTATGCTAATTAGACCAGACATCTTCCAGATGACCTTCCGGACGTCCTTCCTGACAAAGCTGGACCTGGGCAAAGCCGCCCGCCCACAATCCCAGGTGGCTGTGGCCCAGGAGAAGGAGAAAAGCCACCAGCCCTGCTGTCCCAGGCACCAGTGCCTGCAGCCCTGGAGATGGAGAAAAGCTGCCTGCTGGGGTCCCGGGCACCAGCGCCTGGGGCTGCCACCCAGGGTACAGAGAAAAGCTGCCAGCCCTGCAGTCCCAGGCTCCTGAGGCTTCAGCCTGGGAGATGGATAAAGCCTCCTGCCCCGCAGTCCCAGGCACCTATGGCTGGCCCAGGTGAAGCTGCCTGCCCATGGTCCCCTGTGGCTGTGGCCTGCCCGGGCAAAGCTGGCCTGGGTCCTGGGTGCCTGTGGTCGAACAGAGGGATGGAAGTCCGGGTCCCAGGTGCCTGCAGTTAGCCAGAGTAGGGAATTCTGGGTCCCAGGTGCAGGGCTGAGGCAGAGGCAGTTAGGGGCAATCAGGCAGGCAGAGGTGGTTAGGGGCAATCAGGCAGGCAGGCAGGCGAGCGGTTAGGAGCCAGTAGCCCCAGATTGCTAGTCCAATTGCCAGTTTAGGCCCGATCCCTGTGGACATCCCCTGAGGGGTCCCAGATTGGAGTGCAGGCCGGGCTGAGGGACCTCCCCCCCATGCACGAATTTCATGTACCAGGCCTCTAGTTCTATAATAAGAGGGCAGGGTCTAGTCATTAGGGTAGGTCCACATTTGGAACGAGGCTTTGTGACAGGTCCTGATTCAGAGTTCTAGTCCTTAGCCCATTTCTTATAGCTGAGATCAGCCCAAACTCTTGGTCAGATCCCATATGCCAACTCATGGATCTGTGCTAATCTGAGATGTAGTTTACCCCAGCTGGGGATGAAATGAAAAAAAAACGATAATTATGACTAAATTGTATCATGTTTTTGTTTTGATTTTTTTATTTGTCTATTTTTTTAATTCTTACTTTTTTTGTATAGACTGTTAGTCATATTAATTAATGTAGTCAACTAAAATGGTTGTTTTATTTTAATACTCTGGCCTTTCTGCTTGCTTGTTTTAAAACTGCCTTTTCTTTTATAAAATAACTAGGTACCTGGTGCACAAAATTCATGCAGGGGGTGGGGGACCCTTCAGCCTGGTCTGCACCCTTTCCAATCTGGGATCCCTCTCACAATCCAGAACTACTGGCTCCTAAGCGCTCACCTGCCTGCCTGCCTGATGCCCCTAACTACTCTCCTGCCTGCCTGATGCCCCTAACTGCTCCCCAGGTGGCCTGATGGCCCTAACTGCTCTCCCCTCCTGGCCTGATCCCCCTAACTGCCTAACTGTTGTCCCCTGCCAGCTTGATTTCTCTGTTCTCCCCTCCTGGCCTGTTCCCCCTAACTGCCTATCTGCTCTCCCCTCCTGGCCTAAACCCCTAACTGCCCATCTGTTCTCCCTTCCTCTCCCTGCATTCAGACCCCAGAACGGCAGTGCTGAGAGCTCTCTGCCAAGGCCCTGTCCCCATCCTGATGCCCCCCTCTGGGCCATGCCCTCCTCTGTCACATCCCAGATCAGGGACACAGGCAGACAGCGTCACCTCGGCACTGGGGGGAGGGGGGGTGGGAAACGCACGTAGGCAGCATGACGTTAGGGCTGTGCAGGCCTGCACCCGCCTGAGCTGGGGGCAGAAGTCACCACCCCTGTCCCCACCCACCCGTGTTTGTGTCCGTTGGGAGCACCCTCCGCCTCTGAGGCAGCATGATGTTAGTGCTGGGCAGGCCTGCATGTGCCTCCACAGGGGGCAGAAGTCCCTGCCCTGTCCCTGCCCACCAGCTCCTGTGTGAGTACAACCTGTTGACCAGTTGTGACTGGGACATTGTTAGGACCAATTAGCATATTACCTCTTTATATCCTAATATATAAAAGGCCAGGGTTGTAACACTAATCATAACCGAAGACTGACCAACCAGGAAGTCCTTAAGTCAGCACTGGGTTGCCATGGCCACTCAGCACTGATTGCCCCGCTGCACCTTGTGACCCAGCACTGACTGCCCAGGGGGCTGAGACCCAGAGAGAGAGGCAGGGTCTGATCTGCAGCCTCAGTGGCAGCTGTTGATCAGTACTTGCCTCTCTCTTTCTCTCCCTCTTTCTTTCTGAACTTTGCCAGCAGCCTGGCTTTGCTTTCTCTCCCAGCCTCCGCAGGGGCTGCTGTTCAGCCCCACCTCTCTGATCAGACCCAGAGATAGGCCAGGAGATGCTGACTAGCATAGGAACCGACCAATCCGAACCAAATCTGGGTGCTGTGGGGAGCCAATGGCTGCCTAGGAGGTGGAGCTTTTGATGCTGGCCTAGAAACCAACCAATCAGAGCCAAATTGGCCAGCAGAGGAGGGCAGTTGGGGACGAAATCAGGCTGGCAGGGGAGGGTGTTGGGGGCAACCAGGCTAGCAGGGGAGGGCAGTTAGGTGTCATCAGGCAGGCAGGCAGAGGCAGTTAGGAGCCAGTGGTTCCAGATTGTGAGAAGGATGTCCCCCAAGGAGTCCCAAATTGGAGAGAGTGCAGGCTAGGCTGAAGGACCCCCTCCCCATGCACAAATTTCATGCACTGGGCCTCTAGAATATAGATAATAGAGTTGGTAGTTGTTTGTGTGTATGTGCACTTACATGGCAAAATAAAATTCTGGCAAGTTAATATTAGTTCTCCATGTATATATCTATATGTATCTATCTATATACAATATACATCAACTAGAGGCCCAGTGCATGAAATTCATGCATGGGGGGGGTGTCCCTCAGCCTAGCCTGCACCCTCTCCAATCTGGAACCCCTTGAGGGATGTCCGACTGCCCGTTTAGGCCTGATCCCGGTGGGCAGTCGGCATCCCTCTCACAATCCAGGACTACTGGCTCCCAACCACTTGCCTGTCTGATTGCCCCTAACTTCTTCTGCCTGCCAGCCTGATCACCCCCTAACCACTCCCCTGCCAGCCTGATCAATGCCTAACTGCTCCCCTGCCAGCCTGATTGCAATTAACTGCCCTCCCCTGCAGGCCTGGTCCCCCCCAACTCCTCCCCCTGCCAGCCTGGTAGCCCCCAACTGCCCTTCCCTGCTAGCCTGGTAGCCCCCAACTGCCCTTCCCTGCTGGCCTGGCCCCCCCCCCAACTGCCCTCCCCTGTAGGCCTGGGTACCCCTAACTGCTTTCCCCTGTTGGTCGGATCGCCCACAACTGCCCTCCCCTGCCGGCCATCTTGTGGTGACCATCTTGTGACCACATGGGGGCGGCCATCTTGTGCATTGGAGTGATGGTAAATTTGCATATTACCTCCTTATTATATAAGATATTTATCAATCTATACACACATTTTTTTCTTTTTTTAACTGGCCTGGGAGCCTCTGCTCAGACAGATGTTGATAACCTTAATGAGTGTATGCAAGGATTAGAGCAAACCAATTCCAATTAATAATTAAGTTCAGCAGTCTTATCCTGTTGGTGGTGGGTAGCCATTTTCTTTAAGTACAAGGAACAGCAAGTTTTATTTATTTTAGGATACTAATTTATTTAAAGAGTCTATCTTAGGAAAATTTCTGAATTAATATTATAAAGGTAAGTCTATTGAGACACATTTTTTATAATCACTCCATTTAAAGTCCAGAGCATCTAAATTATGCTTTTGAGCATTCTAAAGAGAGACACATTCATATATTTACCCTTGAATCAGGCACTTCCCCTTATTGCAGCATATTTGTATTTATAGAGTATTTTTTTCTTGAAACTCAGCCTCACAGATACTTCAGTGCAGTCTCTCACCAGCCTTTTGCGGCTTACTGGTGGAGATGACATTTGCTCAGCTAGAGAATAGACACTTTCTAGCTGAGTTGCTCATCACACTGATACCCCAAGGCCTGGCTGATTGGCTGTCAGAGGACTCCAGCTGCTTAGCTACCATGATGTGTCTTTCATAGGAAAAAAAAAAAAAAAACACTTCCTGGAACGTCAACAGCTTGTTAAGGACTGGGGAGTACAGGGAAGAAAACTTGAAATTTTGAAGGAATTGAGTGGTTTGAACTTGGAGGAGTTGTGAAGATGAATCAGAGAAAGGGATGATCAGGAGATTTTTTTCTCCCATCTGTGTTTAAAAGACTCATTTTCAGAGCTAACCTTACAATTTATGATGAGCAACCCCGCCACAACTTACAAAGTCAGTTGTTAGTAGGAGAAGTGGTCTATTGCCCACCGTAGGGGTGCATAGATTTTGTGAGAATGTAAAACTCATCAAAGAAGGTAGAAAACTCCTCATGAAATTATCAACAATTTCACTTCAATCTGATTTTTTTTGTTCCTTGATTTGAAAATCAAGGGTGAAGAATACTCTTGGACATGCTTATAAGACCCAGAGAGCAAAAGCTGACCAAAGATATTTTGATTCTAAAGACCACTTTGGGAAACCGAGTTGGTAGCCAGAGCACGCAGAAGGGAGGTGCAAGTACAACGCTAACAAGGCCATGCTTGCCAATTTGAAGCCCATGTGGGCCAATTAGCTCTGCTTTCTTCCACAGCCATCAACTGACAACTGAACTTTGGCCAGTCATCGCACAGTTCTGTTCCATTGGTCATTGGGGTCACTAAGAGAGTGTATGTGGTTGGCTCAGTGAAAACTAACTAGCAGAGACATGGCTCCAAGTGTCACCTCTATGCATGAGGGGCAGCACAGCAACTCTTCAGGGCAACAAGTACTTTTTAATGGCCTGTTGCAGTCCTTCTGCCACCTACTTGTACTTTCCACTTTCACAGCTTTTATCATCCTATATTGCCATTGTCAGCTTACCTCTTTGCTTCTCTCATCAATTCTGGGCTCTTTGAGAACAGAAATTGTGTCTTATTCAACTTTATAACCCTGGCATTTCATACAGTACTAGAGGCCCAATGGGGAGTGGGGGGAGATCAGCCTGGCCTGCACCCTCTTGCAATCCAGGACCCCTTGGGGGATGTCTGACTGCCAGTTTAGACCTGATCCCCACAGTTGGACATCCCCCGAGGGGTGTAGCAGTGCGCAAAGCGGCAGGCGGCCAGGGAGGAGCCTGAGCCGGGCTGGGCACCACGCAGTTCAGTGTTCGGTGCTCTCACCGATCATGCCATACTTGTGCCACTTCTCACCACTCTCTTGCCACTCTCACCATGCTTGTTGCTCCTTATCACTGCCGCAGAGGCAGGAGAGGCTCCCACCACCACCACTGCGCTGGCCAGCTGTGAGTCTAGCTTCTGGCTAAGCAGTGCTCCCGCTGTGGGAGCACACTGACCACCAGGGGGCAGCTCCTACATTGAGTGTCTGCCCCATGATGGTCAGTGCACGTCATAGTGACTGGTCGTCCCAGTCATTCTGGCTGTTCCATAACAGTTGCTTAGGCTTTTATATAGATAGATTGGCACATAATAATTGCTCAGTAAGTCTTTGAGGAATGAATGACGGAATGTGAAGGGCAAGGGCATAATTTAACAATGAGTCACAAATTTCACCTTAAAATTCTAAAAAATATCCTAAAAAAAAATGCATGTACTTCAAAAATTGTAAATGTCTTTGCAAAAATATTACCTATATGCCAAGAAACAGATGTGCTTAGTAACAAGTTAAATAGTCTGCCAAGCTAACATTATCCTCCAGCAGTTGCTGATCAGTGGCCTAATTTGGCTCATTAAATTGCATATGAAACAAAACAAAACTCATTTAAATTTAAAAAATCATAATTTGAGTTCACAATGATGATATTTTGGTCCCAAATATCAGTTGGAGAAAGGCTAAGGAGGTGGGACACCCAGTGAGGGAGCTACTAGTAGCATTCCCATTTTATAGAAAGACAAACTAAAAGTCAGAGTGTTTATGTGTCTTTTTAAGTCACTTACTGTTAAGTGGCAGAGCTAGGATTCAAACCCAGGTCTTGGGTTTTTTTTTTCCAAAAATTGTATTTGGAAAAAAATTTAAATGCAAAATGTTAAAAGATTGAAAATCATATACTCACCATCTAAATACTGCCTTCAATATTTTTCTTTTTTTATCCATCTACCCATCCCTCTATTCATCAATAAATTCATGTTAATGTCTATGCATTTCAAAGTCATTGTAGACATCAATATACTTCAATATATAGTCTATATGATTATAGCATGCATATCATCAATTAGCATTTAATAATTGTTTGCAGGGGTTTTTATATAAAATTTACTCATGATGAAGTGCACAAATCTTTCATGTATATTTACTGGGTTTTGACAAATGCATACACTTCAGCTATCCAAACCCCTATAAAGATTTAGAATATTACCATTTCCCTAGAGAGCTCCTTTATACCCCTTTCCAATCAATTCAACCCCAGTTCTCAGGGGCAACTACTATTCTGACATTCTTTTACCATATTTATTTTTCCTGTCCTATAGCACATATAAATGAAACCATAAGGTATATATACTCTTTTTTGTAAGAATTTACCCATGTGGTTTTATAAATCACAATTTTGTTCAATTTCATTATTGAGTGGTTATGGCTATACCCCTTGTTTATTTATCTCTTCTGTTAATAGATACTGTTTCCACTTTCTGGCTATTATAAATACTACTACTATGAGCATTCATGTACAAGTCTTTCTGTGGACATATATTTTCATGCCTCTTGGGTACCTACCTAGAAATGAAATTGTTAGGGCATAGGGTAGGTATATTTTCAGTTTTGTAAGAAATGTTCAGACCCTTTTTCCACACCATTTTAATAGTTAAATCAGCAATGTTTTATATTTTAATTCCTCCACACCTTCACCAACACTTGCTTTCATTGTGTGTGTGTGTTTTTTTTTTAATTTTAGCCATAGTTGTAGGTATGTGGTAATATCTCATTGTCCAACTCAGATATTTTCAATTTCAAAGTGAATGCTTTTTTGGCCTCACTATACTACAAATCTAAATAAGTATATAAAAAATAAACAGATATAGTACAAGGCACAATATTAGAAGTGCAATGTAGGGTGCCCCCCAAAATATACACACACACTTTGAATAATTGTAAAAGCAGTGTTTATTAAAATATATTTAATTTTCAAAATTGAGCTATCAACTGTTAAAGTGTGTATATATTTTGGGGGGGACACCCTATTTAAACAAATTGTCAAAATATCACGTAGGAGAGAAATAGATCTTCTGAGATGTTTGGTAGAGTTTCATGATAATATTAATTTATTCATACAAAATATTAAAAATCTATTGGATACTGAAGATACAACAGTAATCAAAACTATAAAGTCCCCTGCCATAATGAAACATAAATTCTAGTGGGATGAGGAGACACAATAAACAGGTAAAGCATGTATCAGATGATGATAAGTGACACAGGGTAAAATAATGTGGGGGTGGAATAGGGAGTGCTGAGAGTAGGTGGTTATTTTATAGAAGATGGTCTAGTCCAGTGATGGCGAACCTATGACACGTGTGTCAGAGGTGACACGCAAACTCATTTTTTTTGTTAATTTTTCTTGGTTAAATGGCATTTAAATATATAAAATAAATATCAAAAATATAAGTTTTTGTTTTACTATGGTTGCAAATATCAGAAAATTTCTATATGTGACACGGCACCAGAGTTAAGTTAGGGTTTTTCAAAATTCTGACATGCCGAGCTCAAAAGGTTTGCCATCACTGACTAGTCATTTGAGATAGACCTTGAAGAATTATTAGGGTTCAGCTTGAAGAGGTAAGTCAAGAAACTTCAAGTAGGATTGGGATGGACACACAGAAAGCATTGAGCAGTGGCAAATAACAAAGATTATTGGTACATTGAGTGTGGGAGGAGCCTCAGGTCCATCTTGGAGCATAGTGGAAGATGAAGTTGGAAAGAGTGGAGGGGGGCATTTATGGAGCCTGTACCTATTTCAGCAGGCAACAGAGAGCTATATAATGGATTTGAGCAAGAATGGACCCTATTGTCATCTAAAACTAATATGTTATATGTTAATTATCCTACTATATAATAAAGAGGTAATATGCAAATTAACCCTCACACCCTCACAAGATGGCTGCCTATGACCAGGCCAGCAGGGGGGTTAGTGAGGGACGACCAAATGACTGAACAGCAGAATGCATGGGGCAACCAGACCAGCGGGGGGGCCATGAGGGGCAACCAGGCCAGCAGGAGGGGGCAGTTGGGAATGACCAGGCTGCTGGGGGCGGGGAGCCAGTTAGGGTCAACCAGACCAGCAGAGGGGGGCAGTTGGGGGCAACCAGGCTGGCAGGGGGGTAGTAAGGGATGACCAGGCCGGCGGGGGGGGGGGGGCAGTTAGGAGTGACCAGGCTGGCAGGGATGGGGTAGTTGGGGGTGACCTGGCCATCAGCAGGGGGCAGTAAGGGGTGACCAGGCAGGCAGGCAGGTGAGAGATTAGGAGCCAATGGTCCCAGATTGCGAGAGGCACTCGGACATCCCCCAAGGGGTCCCGGATTGGAGAGGGTGTAGGCTGGGCTGAGGGCTCCCCCCAATGCAAGAATTTTGTGTACCTGGCCTTTAGTATCTCAATAAAAAAGAATAGGAACAATTGAATGTGTGGCATTCCATTCTGTTAAATAAACATTTTCAGTGTCTATTATGTGCTGCATAGAGCGGACTGTAGTATGTAGAAAGTAAAGATTGTGGTGGGGTATAGAAGAACTATTGAGTTATCTGCTGTCATTATCCAGGCTTAAGGCAATGATTATCTAACTAAGGCTGTGGAAATGGTAATTGAAAGATGGAAAACTTATTAAGGAGGCCAAATTGAGAGGCTTGGTAACTGAATGTGGTAGTGGGAAGGGTGCTACTCTCTCTTCTCCCTGGGATAGCATATGTTACTGTCCAGTAGCAACACATTTAAATATTGACAGCAGTTCCATACAGAATAGGGCCTTCATATTTAGAACTGGGTATTTTTCCATTACCTTTGCTACAACATGGCCCTTTACCTTTCACTCTAGAATAACTCTGTCTATTTGAATTTCTGTGTTTCTATGCAGTATCAGGAATCTCAACCACTCAGGATATAGCATCCAAGAGTATGAAAAATGCTCACTAGGATTTTTGCACATAGCTAAAAAGTGGTTATTTACAAGGAACATCAAAAGGAAATACCAAGGGACACTACCACAACTATCCCACCAACAATTCCTCTTTCACTGACTTCAAATGCCTGGAAGTTTCACCATTCAATGGGAGAATTCAGAGACAAAGATTCATCACTTAGGCCCTTCTATAATCATGTGCATTGAGATTATATGAAGACATTCTTGATTGAGAAAAGCAAGAGATTAGCATATGTTCATGTCTCTGGTGCCTCAGTTACCCTTTTTCATTGAGTAGAATGGGGCCCTCAGAGAACAGGATTCATGAACTAGTTAAATGAGAATGGATGGTACGGATATTAAAGAAAGCCTACAATAGGAAACAGCCTGTTTCTGGTTGATAGACCTTCAGCTGATGGGTGCATGAGTGCCTATGTCAATTACTCAAGGATATGAATGAATGGGAGAATGTACCATCACAAGGCAATAGTAGCAGGATGCCTTTTTCAAAGATTTTCCTGTCATCAGTGTTGAGGTATGAAAACTTCAAAAGGAAAGAAATCACAGACTTAACTAATTAAGCTTTATTTGCAATCAACCAAAGCTACAAAACTTAAAAAATCCAGTGTCATAACTTAGGTTCCCAGCCTATTACACCTAACTATGCTCTGCATATATCTCAATTTTTTCTCCTTTAGGGCCCTCTACTCACTCAAAATGCAGTACTAACGGAGTCACTAAGGAGTACCTCCAAGCTCAGTTCTTGTTCAGCATTGGCTGCATACATGTCATTGTACTCAGTGTATGTCTGCCACTTGAAAAAGACACTGCAGCCCTTTAGAGCAGTGAAGGGAGGGTAGTTCTCAACTCACTAAGTGTCCAACTAATGAAGGGGGAAGTGAAGCGAAGTGAAGGCAATGATCAGCAACAGCAAGAGCTAAAAAGAAGCCTTCACGCCTATCACTTTAACTAAAGATCTGCTAAAGAAAAGGGACCTGTGAAACATAGGACAAATGGCAGTACCTGGTCAGAGTAGGCATTGGATCAATGTATGTTGAATGAAAAAGTCAGAAAACTAGCATTAAGCTAGTTAGAGGTGCCTAGTGACCAGAGGTATATATTTGCTTTTTTAAGAAACAAATCCTGTGCCTCCCTCTTCATTTTGTAGCATTTCATTTTTCATGTAAATGCATGAAACCATCTCTCTTTTGTTCCTTTATACTTTACAATGCATCCCTTTCCATGGGATCTTACTATGGGAGTGTGCCTGAAAGTGACTGTAACATAACTTCTTGTAATCCAAATAATAGACCTGATTTACATGAGAGACCCACTAATTTGGACCCTGCACATGTGGAATTAGTGATGATTAAACCAGTGGATATTGTAAACAAGATAATCAGAGGGATATTTAATCTAGTTAAAGAAATATCCAGCCAACCAGTTATGGAAAACACTAGATTAATTCTTGTAGATTTTTAAGTGGCTCTTCTAAGGGCCAAGCAATACAACAATATTCCAGGTACTACAACATTAAAATGCTTCATTAATTCAGACTGGTCTCTGCTCAACATCTCCATCATTTATGCCAAATAACTGATTATTTATCTTAGTCTGAGAAATATGGGGAGTAATTTGGCTGCACAGGTATAGCAAATGCTTAAGTGGTCCTTTAAAAGCTTGGTGTTTGAGCTGAGACACTAAAAGCTGTAAAAGAGACCCTCTCACAATGTGGATAATTCTCTGAATTCAATCAAGGATATTCTCATGAGTTGTGAAAAAAATCTTTATACACATTGGTTAAACTATCATTCTGCAGACAGTTTCCACTTTTAGAATAGCATTAGAGTCTGCTCTCCCTCAAAAAAATTCTTTAGTCTCTAGAGATGTAACAGAATGAACCAAGTACTTCTAAAATGAAGTGGACACTCTACATTGTTTATCTTCCCATTTATGGGCAAAGAAACCTTTCTTAAGAACTTGAACAGAAGTCTTTAAAACACATTTCTAGGAATAAAGAGGAAGCAAGAGCTAAGAGTGAGAGCAAGAGATTGAGCTCAAGGAAGAACTGGGAGTCAAGACAAAGAAGTGAAGGCTAGGCATCCCAGCCGCTATTTGCCAAAGTATACCTAGGTTGAGATTAACAGAACCAGGGGGTTCTCTATCTTAATAAAAGCAATACAACTCATTATATCCCAGATGAGATTGGAAATGATGAAATATTTGGGAAGAAAAGTAGAATAGAATTCATCTCTAAATAACCAACAATACCTTTAGTTCTGAAAATAAACTATAAAATGAGCAGCCCCAGTAATCCAAGTACAATATATAAGTAAGAATAAAATTTTATTGATTGATTTTCCAGAGAGAGAGAGAAGAGAGAGAGAGAGAGAGAGAGAGAGAGAGAGAGAGAGAGAGAGAGAGAGAGAGAGAGAGAGATTTGTTGTTCCACTTATTTATGAATTTATTGGTTTATTCTTGTATGGGCCTTGACCAGGGATCAAACCTGCAACCTTGGTGTATTGGAACAACATTCTAACCAACTGAGCTACCCAGCCAAGGCAAAACAATAAAAATTAATACAATATTTTCTCTTTACTTTTGAGTACAGAGAGAAAGACTGGTAACATGACAGACTCAATCTGAACACTGATGAAGAAAGAACAAGATAGGACAGTCTCTACCTTTACATTCCCTTTCCAACCCAGCTTGCTGTTAGCACCTAAGAGAAAAGGGGAAACATAGTCAGTAGGAAAACTACTTTATTTTTTGAAAATAAAACAACAGTCAGGAGACCTCTCCTCTAGTCCAGCTCTGTCCCTTCCAGATATGGCTTCTCCTTGGTATATGTGAATTGCCAGCATCACTACCCTTGCACTTTGGGGGCATTATTAACTAAAATAAGGGTTACTTGAACACAAGTACTGCAGTGGATCAACTAACCAAGATGGCTAATAAGTGCCTAATGGGTGGGGACGATATACTAGGTAGAGCCTGGAGACACTGAACAAAGAAATGAGTCACATGCTAGGCGGGATGGAGCTTGACCACACAAGATTTCATCATGCTACACGAATGATGAGCAATTTAAATCTTTTTTTTTTAAATATATTTTATTGATTTTTTACAGAGAGGAAGGGAGAGGGATAGAGAGTTAGAAACATCGATGAGAGAGAAACATCGATCAGCTGCTTCCTGCACACCCCCTATTGGGGATATGCCCGCAACCCAGGTACATGCCCTTGACCGGAATCAAACCTGGGACCTTTCAGTCAGCAGGCCGACGCTCTATCCACTGAGCCAAACCGGTTTCGGCAGCAATTTAAATCTTATGAATTATTTCTGGAATGTTCCATTTAATATTTTGGATCACAGTGAAACCATGGATAGCAAAACCACAGATAAAGGGGATCACTATATACAATACTATGACTGCTTTTATTTCTATGAGGCAATGATTTCATCTAACCCAAGAGAAAATTTCCAGATGCCATAGATTCAGCTGAGTATGTACATGTGTGTGCATGCACAAAGGAGTAATTAGTGGAAAAGCAAAGGAAAGAAATGATAAATTATGACTGTACAAGAAAATCAACAAGAAGAAAATAGCTGTTTAAAAATAAATTGATGTCTACTTACCTTGATTTACTTTAAACAAGTGTGCAACAGAGATGGGTGGCAGCCTAAAAAGTCTGTCTTGAAAGCTCACTCAGATTTTCAACTATGAATCCTGCCTCATAGTCATACAAAGGAAATGCTCTTGTGAGCCTTTAACTCTTTATAAACTGACTAGAGGCCCATTGCATGAAAAGATTTGTGCAATAGGCCTTCCTTCCCCTGACTGCCGTCACCATTTTTCCTCTGGCACCCAGGACCCAGGCCTTCGCTCTGGCTGCAGCAGAGAAGCCAAGTCTCTTCATTCTGTAGTCCTCTTCAGTCTTCAGTTGTCTTCAGTCTTCAGTCGTCTTCAGTCTTCTGTCTTCGCTCACTCAGGGCCAGAGCTTTCAGTCTTCGCTCTGCCTGCATATGCAAATTAACCGTCATCTTTATTGGGTTAATTTGCATACTCATCCTGATTGGCTGGTGGGCATAGCAGAGTGAAACCAATTTGCATGTTTCTATTTTATTAGTGTAGATACATAAAAACAAGGCCCAGCTGGTGTTGCTCAGCGGTTGAGTGCCAACCTACAAACTGGGAGGTCACGGTTTGATTCCCAATCAGGGCACATGCCCAGGTTGTGGGCTCAATCCCCAGTGTGGGGTGGGGGCAGCCAATCAATTATTCTCTCTCATCATTGATGTTTCTCTCTCTCTCTTCCTCTCCCTTCCTCTCTGAAACAAATAAAAATATATTTTTAAAAAACAAGAGTTAAGTGAGCTACATGGTGGGAAATAAATGAACAATACCTTATTTTTTGCTATATAAATGGCTTATAATTGCATTTAAAGGGTAATAGGCAGCATGCTTTGTTACTGGTAAGATGAGTATGATCCATACTTACAACAGGGGTTGGCAAAAAGTTTTTGCAAAAAGCCAGATAATAAATATTCTAGGCTTTGCAGGTCACTGTGTCACATATTCTTCTTTGTTTTGGTTTTTTTTACAGTCCTTTTAAAATCTGAGTACAAAAACAGCTCATAGGCTGGACTTGACTTGGTGGTAGTAGTTTGCTAAGGCCTGTTCTGAAAGAAGACTTAGCAATCAAGCAGTACTGGTAATGAGAACTCAAATCTACCAGGTGTTTATGTGGCCAAAGTTTATAATCTATAGTATGCTAGAACAATGTTTGTAGCATGTAGTATGCTACCATGTGTCTAAAAACTAGGGAAAATATATGCATGTATGTGTATATGAAAGCAAGCAGAGCATAATAGTTAAGAGCATGGACTCAAGTCAACCAGCTTGGGTTTGAATCTTGACTCTACCACTTCATAACTATGTGATTTTCTTGTACCTCAATCTCCTCATCTGTAAAATGGGGATAGTAATATTATTTACCTCATTGGACTTTTCTGAGGATTAAATTAGTTCATGTTTGTAAAAGTCTTAGAACAGTGCTTGACACATAGTATTATTTGAGCATTTGTTAAATAAATAAATATGCAGAGAATATACCTGGGAGGTTACATAACAAATTGCTTCTGGCTAAAAGATAAGAATGGAGAGACTTACTTTTACACATTTTAAATATTGTTTCAAATGCTTAAATAATACATATTTTTTTAAATTAAATATTTCTAAGTACTAGTGATTTCTGTTTCACAGCATCTTAAATTGTCTGGCCTCATCTCTCCCCACCTATCTTACTTTGGCCCATATTTCTACTTTCCATGCCTTTCACTATTGCTTTTTATTCATTTTAGTATCCCTTTCCTTTCCATCACCTCAATCACTTCATTGGTCTCAAATTTCTACACTCATTTGTGATTTCACTACCTTCTTTCTGCTTCTGACTGCCTAGTTCACTTTTCACCAAAATGCCAGTATCAAAAACTCAGTTTCAAATCTAGATATCCCATCAACACAAACTCAACGTGTTAAAGTAAGCGTGTCATCCCCCTCTCATCTCAGCCTCCCAATGTTTTGTCTCCTGAGGTAGAAACTGGATTCTTTACTTTCACTCTTCCCTCTATTTCATCCCCTAGGTCCACTAAATGCACCAATTTATTCTTTCACATCTCTCTTCCCCACCATTCGTCATTGCAGGCCTATTGCCCTAGGTCTGTGTGAATAACATGCATATGTATCACCTGGATAGCTTGTTAAAAATGCAAACACAGAATCAGTAGGTGTGGTAGCCAGCCTACAAGATGGCCCCTAATGATCCCTATCTCCCAATAATCGCTTTCTGTGTAGTTTCCTCCTATATTTTATCAGGTTTGATCTGTATGACCATGAAAATAGGATAGAATTAAAGGTATGTCATGTCTCAGGTTAGATTATAGGAGACAATGTGGCTTTTGTCTTGGTTGCTCTCTTTCTTTCTTTCTTCTTTTCTCTCTCTTTCTCTATCACTCACTCTAGCTGATGACCTTGCTTTAGTAGCAGGCCCTATACCACTGTAAAGCCTCTCACCTAATCCTTACCTTGACTATCTCTCTTTTCAAATCCCATTACATCCCTGTTTTCCAAAATATCATGGTTCCCTATTACCTACCATGTAAAGTCAAAGTCCTCAACATGTTCTCCAAAAGACAAGAGATAAGTGTTGGTGAACATGTGGAGAAAAGGGAACCCTTGAACACTGTTAGTAGGAATGTAAAATGGTATAGCCATTATGGAAAACAGTATGGAGGTTCCTCAAAAAATTAAAAATATTACTACCATATGATCCAGCAATCATACTCCTGGTACATCTGGTATATATCCAAAGGAATTGAAATCAGTATCTTGAACAGATATATGCAACCCTGTGTTTATAGTAGCATCTTCTATACTAATAAAAGAGAAAAATGGTAATTGGCGTACGACGATACCCTTTTCATTGGCTAATCAGGGCTATATGCAAATTAACTGCCAACTAAGATTGGCAGTTAACTGCCAACAAGATGGCGGTTAATTTGCATATGTGGGCACAATGCAGGGAGGCGAAAGGGAAAGCAGGAAGAAGCCCCCTGCCACTGACAGTGATCAGAAACCCAGGGGGGAGCTAAGAGCTGGGGGGCAGGGCAAAGGCGGCCCTGGGGCCGCCTTTGCCCTGCCCCCCAGCCATGATCGGAGAATCAGGTGCCTTTTCCGCCCTGGCCAGTGATAGCAGGAAGTAGGGGTGGAGCCAGCGATGGGAGCTGGGCACAGTCGAAGCTGGCAGTCCCAGGAGCTAGGGGTCCCTTGCCTGGGCCTAAAGCGAACCCCACGATCGCGGGGCCGCTGCAGCTGTGGGTCCCCGCTGCCCGGGCTGGACGCCTCAGCCAGAGGCTTCCTGCAGGGGCAGGGGCGGAGCCTGCGCGATCGCGGCACCCCCCGCTGCCACTGCAGGTCCCCGCTGCCCGGGCCGGACGCATAGGCCAGAGGTGTCAGGCCTGGGCAAGGGGCCGATCCTGCGATTGGAGGGTGATGGGGGTCAACGCCTGAGGGCTTCCCAGTATGTGAGAGGGGGCAGGCTAGGCTGAGGGACACACTCCCCCCCCACAAACACACCCAGTGCACGAATTTCGTGCACCGGACCCCTAGTTATTTATAATAGCCAAGAAACGGGGGAAAAAAATGTCTTTCATCGGATGAATAAAGAAAATGTGATACTGTTGCCAGTGGAAATAGGGTTCTTCCATGGAGTCATGAGAAAAGAATTTTGGGGACCCATGCATAGGAAAATGAGGTGTAGTGATAATATTTATTGGAGAAACAAAATAAAAGAACTGACCCCAGGTACCTGGTGTTTCATCCATGACAAGATGGCTCAGTTCTATCTCACTACAGAATAAGTTCAGTCTCTGTTGTCTCAGGCCTGCATTTGTCCTCACCAAGCCTAGGAGAAGGGCCAGGACCCAGAGAACTTCTCTGTCTCATTTTCCCATCTGCACATCAACTGAGAAGGCTGCACTTGGCCTTTGACTGGCACAGCACTTGGGCCTGCTATTGGGCCTGCATGGCTGCTACAGAGAGGAAGCACACAAACAAACAAATGGGCAAATGAATGAACAAAAGCATACTACCCAGACAGGACTTTGTTAAGCTCTGATTACATTACCTAAGGCTTGGAGCAGGCTTTTTTCAAACTAACCAATCTCTTTCCTAATCCTTCATGGGCTTGTGCTGGGTCCTCTCCTATCCAAGCTGGTCTTTTCCACAGGTTTTCTAGGCTAGACTGTGTCTCTTTATGTTACCACTTTGGCTCCTACTAGGGATGCCTCAAAGTTTTACCTCATCATTTGTTTTTTCACATGTGTCCAGTAAAGGAATTTCCCCTTTACTGGTTCTCCCTCCCCCCAGTAATCTATGGGAAGGGGCCAGTTGTCCCCCAGGGAGATTGGAAAACCTATTCTTCTTCCCTGCTCTGGGATTAAGTCCCTTCAGTGAAGAATGCAGCAGTCGCCGAAACCGGTTTGGCTCAGTGGATAGAGCGTCGGCCTGCGGACTGAAAGGTCCCAGGTTCGATTCCGGTCAAGGGCATGTACCTGGGTTGCGGGCACATCCTTAGTGGGAGATGTGCAGGAGGCAGCTGAGGCAGCTGATCGATGTTTCTCTCTCATCGATGTTTCTAGCTTTCTATCTCTCTCCCTTCCTCTCTGTGAAAAATCAATAAAATATATTTAAAAAAAAAAAAAAAAGAATGCAGCAGTCCCCTGGGGAGCCTGTGAATGCTGCAACTTCATAGTGAATCAGGCTTAATGTCCAATTCAGCTTCCTAGTTTATTATGCTTAATGTCTGATTCCATTTGCTTCATTTATTGAAAACTAGCTAGCTACCTACACTAACAATAGGTATGCAGACACATTTGCACAAATGGAGTATTTTTCATCAATAAAAATAAGGAAATTCTGCCATTTGTAACAACATGAATGAATATAGAGGGCATCATTCTAAATGAAATAAGCCAAACAGAGAAAGACAAACACTGTACGGTATCACATATATGGGATCTATTTTTTTTAAGCTGATTTAATAGATCCAGAGAATAGAATGGTAGTTTCCAGGGGCTGGGGGAAGGGGAAATGGGATGATACAGGTCAATGGATACAAATTTTCAGTTATAACAAGAACACAGCCTTGTGGCCGTGCTGGCGTCCACCTTGGTGCCAGGTACCCATCATCCCACTGCCCGAGGTGGCCTCAGACCTCTATAATTTTATATAAAGTTTGAACTGAAGCTTCGTATATTTAATTCATTTTGCTAAACAAGAAAATGTGCATCCTTTCCCTCTAAAACAC
This sequence comes from Myotis daubentonii, assembly GCF_963259705.1. Classification (NCBI taxonomy): domain Eukaryota; kingdom Metazoa; phylum Chordata; class Mammalia; order Chiroptera; family Vespertilionidae; genus Myotis; species Myotis daubentonii. Next base: position 31,873,962 of record NC_081861.1, on the reverse strand, counting down.
ACACACACACACACACACACACACACACACACACACACACACAAAACAAGAATACATTCTGAGGATCCATTGTAGAGCCTCCTGACTACAGTTAGTAATAAGGTATTAGATACTTGAAAGACGCTAAGAGTAGATCTTAAGCATTCTTACCACAAAAAGGAAGAGTTAACAGTGTTAACTAGGTAAGGTGAAGGGATTTATTAATTATTTTGATCTTGGTAATCATTCTACATTGCATATATACATCACATCATCACTCTGTACAATTTAAATGCATATAATCATTTTTGTCAATTATTCCTTAAGAAAGTTAAAAAACAAAAAAGTCCTCAGTCTATCTTTCAAGATCCCTTAGAAACTAGCCATATTTATGCTTTATAGTCATATTTCCCACTCTTTTCCAACAGGCGCTTTTTGTTTCTATCAACCTGATCTCATTGTGTTCTGCACACATCACATTTATTCCTGCTCCTAGGCTTTCTACTAGCAGTATCTCTCCTTATTCCCTACCACCACCAATATGTGTGTAACTGGGATGCCTTCCGTCTTCTTCTGCTATCCACATTCAACCTTTAAGGCTTAGCTCAGGTCCCATTTTCACCACAAAACTTTCCCCACTTCATTTTTATCTGATAGTTTTATAAACTATTACATATATTTTTTTCACTTACCAGATTAGCAATTATTATAAAGGGATAGAACTTAGGAATGACCGACCAAATGGAAGAGATGCATAAGGGAACGTATCTGGGAAGAGGCAAGCAGCTTCCATGCCCCTTCTGGACATGCCATTTTCCCAGCATCTCTGCATGTCCACCAACCCAGAAGCTCTCTGAACCTCTCAGAACCCATAGTTCAGGAATTTTAGGGAAGCTTCATTATGTAGGCAAACAGACCATTAATGATCAAGTCAATCTCTAGCCCCTCTTCCTTCCCTGGAGGTCAGGGGGTAGGGCTGAAAGTTTAACCTTCTAATCATATGGTTGGTTCCCATAGCCACCAGTCCCCATCCTTAGGGATTTTTTTAAAGTCACCTCACTGACATAAAGTCAGGTGTGCCTGAAAGACACTCCTTTCATCTTTCTCACTCTGGAGCTACTTGAGGACAAAAGACCAACTATTTTAACAAAAGATTCTCTTATGGGTTTTAAGAGCTGTGTGCCAGGAATAAGACAAAGACCAAATTTTATATTTATATATATTTATATTTATATTATTTATATTTATATTTATATAAAATAAGAAATATATATTTATACATATATATTTCTTATTATAAATAACAATTTTCACAGATTCCCTTCCTTCTTCCTCTTTACTGGCTCTTCATGGCCTACCTCCAGACCCTTCACGTGGGCCCTGATAGGTGAAAACTCAGCTCTCAGTTGCACCCAACATTTGTATAAAATTGTGGAACTTAATAGAAGGACCCTCAGAGACAACCTAGTCCTTCAACTCACATAGGAAAATGAATCCAAAATCACACAGTATCTCAGAGGCTTAGACAACATCAGACCCCAGACTTCTATCCCTGACACAATACCAAAGTGCCTATAGAGTTTTAGATTTTCTATAGGCAGTATTACAGCAAGATCCCTCACACCCCACTGTCACCTCTAGATGTGTTCTAGTTTCCCAACACTTTTTTTCCTCCTCTACACCAAACTCCTATTCATCTATCAACTCTCAGTTTAAATGTTCTTTCATAAACCCAAGACCCTTTCTAGATACCCCCAAGATGGGAGTAGGAGCTTCTTTGTGTTTGCACAGCTTCTTTGTACTTCCCTCATCACAGGGCATTATAAGCTACTGTTTAACCTGGATATGATAACCTTCTGCACTTGACAATGAGCATCATCCAGGTAGGGACCAAGGTCTGTCTACCTTGAAGATCACTGGGCCTCATGCCCTCAGCACAGAAAAAGTAATTGAATGTAGGACAGTGTTATTACTCTTCACTCTTTTAAGTAAGTCACCCCCACTCATACCCTAAAACCTCTCCCCAGAAGCAATGAAAGAGTCACTACCTTCTACTAGATTTCATCAGAGTCAGAAGTGGAAGGAGGCACAAGGTATCAATCAACTTCTTAGCTGAGGTGGCAGTGGCTGTGATAGGGCAGAACTAGGAAACCTGCAGAGAAAGTGGCCAGGCTAGAAGACCTGTGGGAGCTCCTAAGACACAGAATGCAATCAGACAAGCCAGCTTTTTCCCTTCACTAACCTCTGAGTCTGCTCTGTGACCTTGGAGTAGTCCTGATACAGAACCCAAATTTCCCTGTCTGAAAACATGGACAATGTTAGGGGCCCCGAAGGAGGAATGCAGGAGGCCAAAGGGGGTAAAGAACTATGAATTTATTAGGTCATCTGGAAAACCAGATGGGCTGAGCCCCAAGATGGTGCCAGCACTCAGGGATGGGGAGTCGGAGATGTTTAAGGACTTTAGGCGGGCTTTTGCTGGGCAGGTCTGGAAGGGAAAGATAATGGTCTTAGCAAGTAGATATGGTGCAGTAGTTGGCAAACTCATTAGTCAACAGAGCCAGATATCAACAGTACAACGACTGAAATTTCTTTTGCGAGCCAAATTTTTTAAACTTAAACTATATAGGTAGGTACATTGTTATTAATTTAATTAGGGTACTCCTAAGGCTTAGGAAGAGCCACACTCAAGGGGCCAAAGAGCCACATGTGGCTCGAGAGCCGCAGTTTGCCGACCACGGGCTAGGGCAGGGGTTCTCAACCTTGGCTGCACATTAGAATCACCTGGGAATCTTTTTAAAAATCCTGATTTCTGGGCCTCATCCTCCGGAAATTCTGTTTCTTTGTTATGAGGTGGGGCCACAACATTAGTAACAAAGAAACAGAATTTCCGGAGGATGAGGCCCAGAAATCAGGATTTTAAAAAGATTCCCAGGTGATTCTAATGTGCAGCCAAGGTTGAGAACCACTAGGGAAAGGGAATGTCGGTTGTGAAGTGGTTTAAAGGTCAATTAACAGGGGAGGAGGTATCATTCAATTATTTGATCAGACCTAACAGGTAACATCTGCTTTCCTTATTAAAGAGAAGAAAGCCATACACTTTGAGAAGAAAGCCACACACTTTGAGAAAAACCACAAGTGCCCATGTCAATTACTGGCTCATGTGCCCTTGGGGGGGGGGGGGCGGGGGCTTAGTCTGGGATTCTTTTTCCCACTCTGTAACAGGACCCCATTGGCCTGTGTAATGCCATGAGCCTGAGCCCTGCCTTGATTACCCCACCCGGCCTGTCAGAACCTCTCAGCCCACTTTCTTCTGCTCAGCCCCTGGCCAAAGGGGAACATGCCCTGGCTTCCCTTACCTGTCAGGGAGCGTAGGCCAGAATTGGAACGGGATGTTTGCCCCCATCCCCACAGAGGCCATGGGACCACTGGAGAGGGCGCCACTGGTCCCGCCGGCAGCGCAGCTCTTCCACATCACACTGGAGGGCCTGGAGGGCACAAATGGTGCAGACTGAGGGCAGGAAACACAGAGCGAAAGGATCCCCAAGCTGCACGCTCTCGCCGCCTACCCAGAGCCCTCAGACTCTCGTGGGCGCCGCCATCTTCCGCAGGACGCTGATGACGTGCCGTCATTCTGTGGCGCCTCCTTGAACTATTATATTATTTCACTATTATAAGTAATATCAACTTCCAAGCTAGATTTTAAGCAACTTGAGGTCAGAAATAGTGTCTCCTAAGTCTTAATAGCTTCGGGGCACCTGGCATACGGCTAGACACACAAAAGGTAAGTAGGTGTAAAATGACTGAATCTACCTGTCACATTCAATGTGGCTACATGACTACAAGCACTGCCAACATTTACTCCTGGGTTTTGTAGCAACAGAGAGAATCCCCGCAAAATCCACCACCTCTTTCCTACCTCCTTTCCTCTACACCAAATTACTGTCTCATTTATTCGTTCCACATCACTGGCAGGTAAGAAGGTAACATATTGAGAGAACAACTTTTATTATGGGCAGCAGTGAAAGGATAAATAATGTCACAGTAAATCCAAAAGCCATTTCATCTTGGATTTGAAATTCCTTCTATGATCAGGAAGGCAGATGTGCTGTGAACTCATTAGGGGTTTCCCTGAACAGTGTTAAAATCAGCCAGAAGAACACAATGAGAAGGGAGCCAGGGGAGATAGACCTGAGAACACAGTAACTAATCAAGGAAGACTATCTGAAAAAGAGAAATACTCCATAGATAATGCACAACAGAGGTAATGAAAAATAAACAAGTAATACAGAGGTGGTAACAGAGGAAGGGAGAGGGAGAAGGAAGGAAAGGGAGCATGAGAGAGAGAACCCTGAGGTCTTGCATATTCCAAACACCAGTTCATAAAGACCATTTTACAAAATAATAACATCCACCATTTTAAAAAATATATTTTTTATTAATTTTAGAGAAAGATAAAAGGACATAGAAACATCAATGAGAGAGAAACATCAATCAGCTGCCTCTTGCATGCCCCCTACTGGGGATGGAGCCCACAACCCAGGTATGTGCCCTGACCAGGAATTGAACTAGTGACCTCTTGGTGCATAGGACAAGCTCAACCAACTGACCCAAACCAGCCAGGGCAAATATCCACCATTTCCTTAGTGTTTACTGTCAGCTATTATGGTAACCTCTTCTCATAAATCAAATTAATCCATACAACAATCCTGTGAGATAGCTGTTGTCATCTTCCCCATTTTCCTATTGAGGATGCTAAGGCTCAGAATAGTTAGGTGATTTCTACAAGACTGCACAGCTAAGAGTTGTTTGAGCTGGAATATGAACCCAGGACTATCTGGAAGCAAAACCCATATTCTAAATCTCTACATTCTAGATCTAGCCCTTATCCTCATTTTAGTAGACCTTGAATGGAAAGATCTACACGAAATTCAGGAAATTTGGAAAACAGGAAAAAGTTACTATTCAGTATTCATACATACCCAGACACCTGGCAGCCTCCTGCCCCATGACTTCCCTGTGGCTACCCAGGGCACCTCATTAGGCTGGGAAGAAATCCCACCTTTATTTTTTCAATAAAATATATTCATTCTATATTTAGACCCTTAATTCCACAACCTGCAGGGTGGCAATGAATGTAATGAAATAATCAAATCCTGTTACCAGGTAACTAATGGATTACCCCTCCCAGGTAATATAAAACATTAGCTCTATTAAAACAGAAAACCCCTAAAGAGGAAATCTAATGACAGGAATTTGGGCACCATGGCAGGCCTACAGGGAAGAAAGTTTGGAGCCAAAAGACCTTTTCATGCCCATGCCATCATGTCTATTCTTTGTTCTGGGTTTGATGTGTGCCTTAAACACATCATTGCTTGTACTTTTCTTATTTAACAATTAGCAGTAGAACAAAATATGACTTCTTTTAAAAAATTATAATGCAGTTTCCAACTCAATTAAAAGAAACATCTCTCCATTCATCTATTTATCCCTGCCAAGCATTTCTGGTTTGAAGCTGGAAGTTTCATTATCTGAAAATTTGCAGGCAATTACTAGGTCTAGTAACCCCCAAGATGTGAGCATTTTTCCAACAGTCTAAAGTGAAAAGTGGTTTTGAGTAAGTGTGCGCGTATGCCTTAAGGAGAGAGTCTGCTTTAAAAAACAGAAGAGATGAAGACAGGTGGGGGAAAGGGCAATGGGAACCATATTCGGCCATTTATTTGTCTTATTTGACATTGGGAGCTCCAAAAGTATTAATGAGCAGCCCTCCATGTCCCAGGGGAAGATTTTGAATTTACAGCTTTAAACAACCAGTCATCCTCATTTTGGCACAATGTCAAACCAAAATTTGTCATAGTTTGTTAACGGAGAACATCAAAAATTAATGCTCATTAGAGTGCTCATTAATATGCACAGTGCTCGCCAGTTTGACTTAATTAAGTGAAGCACCACTCCAGGATAGTATTATGGCCCAGGAGAGAGAGGAGGCTGTTCAGGTCTGAAGGGTGTTCCTCTGGGACCGCATTAGCAGCTTTGCAGAGTGGGGCACCTGCCAGACTCTTCCTGAAGCTCTTCCTGTAAGAAAATAAGAAGCTCTTAGAGACCAAGTGTCTCTGGCCCCTGCTGCAATGTCTGACTCCACACTCCAGTTTTTCTGTTCTACAATGTTATTTTGGAAAATGAATCGAATTGGGGTTAATGATACATTCAGATCTTGGCCAAGGAAAAGACCCCTAAAGAGAAAAGAAAGCTCAAGAGCTTAAGCTCAAGACAAAAAAATGGGAGGTGGGGGTAGGGATGGGGGTGGATAAGAGAAGGTGACAAAAAAGAGACAGCAAATTAAAATTTGAAGTAGGGAACAAGGGAGAAACAGAATTAAGACAGAGATCCACATACTGTCATAATCCAAAGCAAAGGACACAACGGTGGGGCATTACTATTTGTGTGAAGATTTATTTTTATTTTTAAATATATTTTTATTGATTTCAGAGAGGAAGGGAAAGGGAAAGAGAGATAGAAACATCAATGATGCCGAAACCGGTTTGACTCAGTGGATAGAGCGTCGGCCTGCGGACTGAAAGGTCCCGGGTTCGATTTCGGTCAAGGGCATGTACCCGGGTTGCGGGCACTTCCCCAGTGGAGGGTGTGCAGGAGGCAGCTGATCGATGTTTCTCTATCATCACTGTTTCTAACTCTCTATCTCTCTCCCTTCCTCTCTGTAAAAAATCAATAAAATATATTAAAAAAAAAAAAAAAAAAGAAACATCAATGATGAGAGAGAATCATTGATCAGCTGCCTCCTGTACGCCCTCTACTGGGGATCAAGCCCGCAATCCAGGCATGTGCCCTTGACCAGAATCGAACCCGGGACCCTTCAGTCCACAGGCTGACGCTCTATCCACTGAGCCAAACAGGCTAGGGCCATAGTCGGCAAACCGCGGCTCGAGAGCCACATGCGGCTCTTTGGTCCCTTGAGTGTGACCACGAAGTTTCAATCGCACTGTATGTGCGCGCCCACACGTGGTATTTTGTGGAAGAGCCACACTTGAGGGGCCGCAGTTTGCTGACCACTGGGCTAGGGCTGTGTGAAGATTTATTAAATGTCAATTTTAGTTTTTTTAATCTCTTCTTTAAATGTTCAGGGGCATTTCAAAAATCAATTCCAGTGGGTCAGTATAGATTAAAACTAATATTTGAACTCTGGAACTTGTAGCCAGTGCCATTTTACAGAATCTTGAACTTGAAACAAAGGAAAGGAGCAATGGAGAAAATGAAAGTGAGACAGAGGAATCTGAATCCCAGCTCTACTACTTTAGTGTAAATGGGTGACCTTGGAGAAGCCACTTAATCTTGCTAAGCCTCAGTTTCCTACTCTCTAAACTAGGAGAGGGGACTGTATGAAACTGCTATTTCATTTTTGTAGGTCCAAATGTTCAAATTTGGCAATTTCATACAGTTCAACCTAAAAAGATTAAGCTGAATATATTTTAATATGATTTTTAAACTGTAAAATGCCAAAGAACATTTATGATCAGTCATAACCATTGCTACTTAAAAAAAATATATGTGTGTGCATTATATTATGTGCCACTAATAAGAGCAGATGAATTAGATTAAACCTCTTCCCCAAATTTTGCCAAAGGCCTTCCTGACTCAAGCTTCAAGGTTAGGATAGCTATAGCCCAGGTCTGTCACTATAAGCCAATATCATTGACACTATTTGAGATCATTTTTAAATGTCCTGCCTTGTTTTATTAATGAATTTCACCCCAATGAATTCAATGAAGTAGAAAAAATTGATAAAACCAAAAAGTTATTCTCAAAAATAATTAAAATTAAAAAATAATAAAATATCCTGCCATGCATATTTTCTTAAATATTTAACAGAAAGTGATCAAAGTCATTTCCAACTAGCTCCATAAGTGCATATAAACACACATACACACACACACACACACACACACACACACACACCTCGTCATCTTCTTAAACTGACCCAAAGCCTTATTGGAAAAATACAGTACAGAGTGGCATCACTCCAGAGTATTAACAACAGCAAATCAAAGTACTACCTAAGAGAGAAGGCATTTGTGGAGGCCAACAAGTAATGAATTTTAGTACAGATTATGTAGGTTCTAGAAATCAGAGCAGGTAATGAGTCTGGGCCCAGGAGGCTAAGCAAGCTAGAGTCAGAGCAAAAGGGAACAGAGAAGATGATGGCAGGCAGTGGGTCAGAAGTCTGATAAACAATTTCCTGTGTTTTTCAAGGGCCATTGGTTGGGAGCTGATGATCAAAATCATGAAGGATTTTGTGGCGTTACAATCATCTTTTTGTGTGTGCATGATTTTGGCTTTTCTGAGCAAAAGTCAGTGTCCGTAAGATATACTTCTTCTATATTCTGGGCTGTGATTGAACCGACTCTACTTGGTCAAAATCACTCTTTGCATTCTGATACAGTGTCTCTGGAAACTGGTTGTCCTGTAACAAACATAGCTGAGAAAGGATATGAGTTTAATTACCTTGTCACCAAGTGTGGAATTCAGAAAGAGGTTTTCTCCTATGGAGTGATTTTTTATTCAGTTCTCCACTGTACCATCATGCACAAAGGAGTCACTGGAAAAATCTCTTTAATGTGTCTTGTTCCCAGATTATCCTTCTTAGATACCACTCCAAACACTGTTGACAACAGTCTTACAAAGTCTGAAAATGATCTTCCCTCTGCCAATTCTGGCCTTTCCTGGAACATAACCAACACTTGCCGGTTTGAATTGCCTTGGGTTCCGTACTTCCAAGACCCCTTGGTGAAGCCATCCCATCAGTCACTTCTACTTAAAATGTCTCATTCTTTAGTCTATGAGAGTGCAAACATGGCTGCATTCTAGGTTATGCTGTGGCAATCTTGATAAGTCTGTTGCTATAGCATTCTTAAATTTAGTTTTTAAATCAATCACTATAGATTTTGGAACTTTTCTATACCACCTCCTGAGAAGCCATCTGGAATAACTTCTAGATTGGTTAGAGTAGTGCCTAATGCTTCATTTGTTTTTAAAAAGTGTTTTGTTTTGTTTTGTTTTCAGCAAAGTGGCAATATAGCCCTTGCATATTCTCTTATGATAAGAATGTATCTGTATATAATTTTTATGTGGAGTTGATGTTACAAATAAAATATGCTGTGTCTTTGTGGGTAGACTTCTTAATGTCTGAGTGCTAAACCCAAAATATAGCCTAAGCTGTGAGGTTGGTGTGGACGGTCATTGTCACTCACTATGTTGTAAGTAGCTATTCAATAAATCACTTACAATCACTACTTTATACCTGATAATGCATTAGAATTCTTTTAGTTTAACCACTTGTGAGTGGAGATGAAGTCGGAAAAAAGAGTTGATCAAGAACTTTCAGAAAGGTGAGTGAGTGGTTCCTATCTGCCACTTAGTTAAGCACATCTTCACACCAGGAACCTTCCTTAGTATTAGTGATTGTATTAATCACCTCCTCTTAAACCAGTATTGAGCTCTGAACCCTTATCTCAGAGTCTGATTCTATTCAGATTGCATGCCACTTACTAGCTATGTGGCTCAGGACTGGTTATTTAACTCCTCCATGTATCACTTGATTATCTATAAATGGAAATAAAATATATCTACATCCTAGGACTCTTAATGCCTAAATGAGTTCAGTTGTAGAAAATTTTTAGGACATGTGTTTGTTTCTAATTTCTTTACAAAATTAAATTTATTAGGATGATATTGTTTAATAAAAGTATATAAGTTTTTTTTTTAAAAAAAGAAGTCTGATAAACAACCAATAACGAAGAGACCATAGATGTTTAAGACAAAAACTGGGAGCTGTGTAAGTGGTAGAAATGTGAAGGAAGACAAGTCACCAAATGTCCAGAAACTCAGGTATAATATAGGATAAAGTACAATTCAAACAAAACAGAAAAACCACTTTGGGAAGGTTCTCATTTAATGGGGCACAATGTTGCCTCATCTCTCATCTAATTAGATTGTTGTGCTTCCTGTAAAGGCAGGGATCAATTCTGGGATTGTCAGACTGGGGCTCATAGGGAACAGTATTTGGGATACATGGGTGGTAAAGAAAGAGAGGGTTAAAGATACCATTTCTGATGAAGGGACAGAGGTTATTGGTGGGAAAGAGGGCTCTGTATGTAGCAAAAGGAAAGCAGCTAGCATTGCAATAAGTACACAGAAAGCCTGCATGCACACGTGCTTCTGCCAATCAAGCTGTGAAGATTTGGAATCCCTCTGAGAAGCGGAATATGATATTGTATTAGAATAATTTACCATTCAACCCAGATAAGAGATGAATGGTGTATTGTACTGGGCACACATCTTTAATAGAGATAAGGCTACCTCCTTTGATGGGTGCATTGTATTGTGTCTGTCCAGCAGGCAATCTGGGTTTATTTTTCTTCCTTCCTAAGTCTGAGCTTCATTCTCAATCAAACTGACAGTAGGGAATTTCGGTAATGACTTGACACCCTGCTTTAGCCCTTTCCTGCTCGAGAAAATATTCCCTCCCTAAGCTTTTTGTTCAGAGACATATTAGTCTGAATTTACATCTGTTGGATTTCACTGGTGTTACACTCGTTGTTGCACTTCAAAATATAGCATTCTCCAAACTTGGGATTTTCTTCACTGCATCCTCTTCCAGCTCATTAATGTAAATAATAAAAAGCCTGGTTTCTGATGCCATTCCCTTCCAGAGCTATATTAATAATTCATCTCCAGCTTGACAAAGTCCTTTCGGCAGCTGCTTTGTTCAAGGCTTTGCTCCTCACAGTGGCGATAGGTCAATTGTGTTATGGTGAGATTGAACTGGCGGGCCTGAGAAGAGCATTTGTATTCTCCGCATGTGACCGTGGGGGATTAACGGTGTGAGGGAAAATGCACCGAAGTCCATTTCTAAGGATCCCTCTGGAGATTTAGCCTCTTGTTCCCTTGTTCTTTCCAACTCTGTTCTTTTTAGCATTAATTATGAAGACAACGAGCTCAGCACCAAAGTGTAGGAGCTGAATCCCCAGTTACACACAGGGAAAGGAAAATCTGTCAGTCAAGATAATCTTTTCTTTATCTCAGAGCAGAGAATATAATGGTCTAGTGAGGTTAGCTCAGACCTGGGGCATGCAGTGGCATACCCTGTGCATAGTAGGCACTTGAGTTTCTTCTGACTGACTTAGTTATAGTATTCGGCTGGGAAAATTGTTGCAAGGACAAAGACCGGTGGGGTAATACACACCAAAATCATCACCACTCCCTTTTCCATCCATATTCCTCTGGAATATTTAGTGAGACATAGTCGTTTAATGCAGAAAATCAAAGATTTGAAGAGCCACAGAAGGTGTGTGTAAAAGAGCCAGCTATAAAACTGAAAGTCATGGGCTATGTGTCACCAGGTGAAAACACTCTGGAGAGATAGCAGTGGCCTTTTGCAAAGTGGTGTCAATAGAATGTAAGGAAGGAGCAGGATGGGGGAAAGCTAATAGGAGCTTTGAGTGATCAGAGAGCAGCATCCAGTAACAAATTGACCATGGGGAAGCTGGCTAAGAGGAAACAGTGCTGTCCTGGGAAAGCAAGGTGCACTGACTTGGAATACGGAACTGGAAACCAGTTTTAAGATGGTCACCAATGGAATCCCATTCAGCCCAAACCATCCTTTGTTCCCTGTGTGAATGGGAATTCACTTGTTTATGTCCAGCCTATATCACATCTGAGTATACTAATAAAATAAAAAAAGATATTGGACTGAAAATGTTCATCACTGAATCAAATTCATACAAACTAGAAGACTATAGATGAAAGCACTAGTCCTTGAATTGTGCATGTTTAGGGAACATGATTATTGGGGGATCTAGCCCTTTAACAAGACCCTCATCCTGACATCCTCTTTCCCCCAACAGTCTTCTCAGGACATCTTATGTCCTTTTCCCTTCAAAACATTCATAGTTTTGTTCTCTACTAGAAATAAGGAATGTAGCATGATTAGGTAAACAAATGTCTCCTGGAATGGGTGACACACCCCAAAATCAATGTAACATTCTGTGCTGTGAGAGGTGGCATAGTATAATGGTTAAGAGTACAGACTCTGGAGCCAAACTACCTGGGTTTACAAACCTGACTCTGCCATTTGCTAGCTGTGTGGTTTCTGGCCACTTTCTGTTTCCTCATCTATAAAATAAGAATAATAAAAATAGTGCCTACCTCATAGGATGCTTATAAGGAATGTGTGTGTTAATATTTGAGGCCCTCAGACAGTGCCTAGTATATAGTAAGTGCTACATACGTGTTTATTAAATAGGCTTAGTTCATTAAAATTGCTTTAAAAGTTCTTAAAGGCATGATGTTTAATGGTGGGTTTAAGACACTGCATGAAAAAGATACCTTGAAGCACTCTCACATCACATTACTTGAATAGCCATCCACCACTAACAATGCCCTAAGACCCTTAGAAATCTATTTATTGAGAATGGGTTGACTGCTCATGACTCTCCACCTTCAATGATTCTTTTCATTGAAAATATCCAGGACACAGGCTAAAAAAAGCAAAAGCTATGGTTATCGATGCTTCTACATCTCCAGACCTTTGCCTCCTGTCTGCCTTTGCAAAGTGCTTTCAGCTAAACACAAATCAGATTCAGCTCCATTAACAGCTCTGTAGATCACAGCTGCGGCTCACTGCTTGGCAAGTTCCAACCTCCCATTCATCTCCCTGTTTCCTGCTGAATCAACTCATGCTCCAGCCCAGGTGGTTAAGGATATGTCAGTAAGTTGCCAGCATGGGTCAATCTCTCACAGCTTGTAGGGTTATGGAGGAAGGGAGGATATAAATGAAATAGAGGTCAGTCCAACAGGAAACAGAACCCAATCTTTTATGAAAAGATTTTGCCTCATATATAATAAGGAGCAGACTGACACCAAATGGATAGCTATATGCTTCTTTGTGACCTGAGCAAAGATCAAAAATTGATGAAATGGATGAGCTTTTGATTCTTCTGGTTTGGTACTAAGTTGAAAAATCTTATGAGAAACAAGAACCTGATGGAGCACACTGAGAACAGGGCCTTGGAAGTATTTTGCTCCACACCCTGACAAAGACACATGACTGACAGAAATAAGCACAAAACTGGATTATTCACTCTTTGCAGACCCTCACTGGGCAAGCATTTTGAATATAAATATTTGGACCAGGTCTAACCTGAAACAAAACTGAGATATCCTTTTCATCTTTACATTGTTGCCATACCTCTGTCTCTCCTATTCTCAATACTACTCTCATATGGACCACCAGCTTTCTAAAGGTCCTGACCCCCCAAATTTGTCACCTCACAGAAACCTAACTTTTCCCATCACTTACCCATATTTTGGCAATATACTTCTCTAATTCCCCCTATTTCACTCCCCTAACCTAGCCTATATCCTATTCTTTTGTAATCTCCTTCCTAAAGTATTAGTAATTTAATGCACAAAACTGCGTTAAGGTATCAAAGGTTGAAAATGAATTAGTGTGTCATCTTTATTTAGTATGGCAGAGGCTGTTAGCTGTCCTTCAAATCTATTCTCCCTCTCCCCTACCCCATAACATGACTAGATTACATTCCTCAGCTTCCCTTATAATTAGATGAGGCCACATGATTAAATTCTGACCAATAACATGTGAGAATAAGTTTCAGGAACCAACTCCAGAGAAAAAAATTTTACTTTTTAAGAAAAGGGTTTGACACTTCAGGTTCACTCTTTTCTTCACCAGCTGGGTGTAGATGCCTATGAGGCCCTAAGGAATTCAGGGGCCACAAAATGGGGAAAATCCAAATCTCTAAATGACTGTGGAGAAGAGAACCATTTTGCTGGCCTAACAATACACAGACTGCTATGTGAGCAAGAAATAAACTACTACATTGAGACATTACATATTTGGGTTGACTCATTACCATAACCTAGCCTAGCCTACTTTTACTAAGATGCATGGAATGTATGCATTTTTACAGATGTCTGCTATAAACATAATCCCCTATTTCAAAGAGGTGAATTTTTAATAGCAATAAATTTCAGTTATCTTTGATGGAGATTTGGGGGGTAGAGCTTTTTGCATTACCTACAACATCATCTATAAAAGACGAATAATAGATGGATTTAACCACAAAGTATGATGTGGGAGGAAATTGGATCAAGCAAAAGACCAACTAGAATAGGTGCCTCCTTCCCTCCCTCCTCCCCAGGGGCGCTCCTCCTGCTTCCCTCATCTCTCTCCCTCCCCTCCCCTCCAGGAATCGAACTTCAGGCCCTTCAATCCCCAGCCCAATGCTCTATCCACTGAGCCAAACCAATCTGCACTCTTCTCCTCCCTTTTTTTTAGGGCCTAAAGTAGAGGGTTTCAATCACCTTCTTTTTTCTGGTAGATTCAACTAAAACCACTTGTTGAGGTGAGAGAGCTGAGGCACTCACATTTACCTCTTGTTGATCACTGAGAGAGAAAGAATTCTACAGGCCCCTGTAGTTCAATTGTGAAATCCCTACAGGAGGAGAGAGAAAAGGAGACGATGTCATTTTTTCCATGTCTCTAATATTCAGAAATATTCCCCCTAGAAAATTGGCAAGAAGAGACAGGGAATAAGGTGATGTGTGCCTAGCTCCTGAGAAGCCTTCTCAAACTCTGAAAGAATAACATGATAACTCCCTGTGGACTAAAAGGCATCTCTGGTCAGCCTCGGTCTGGAAGAAAGTCTTGGCTTAGTAGTCCTTTTCCAGAGAGCAGGTTGCCTAACTTAGTAAAGTAGTTGCACCATGTGTATGTTTTCCATCCCATTCCTCTGACCTCATCTTCTTGGATTTCTCCTCCGCTAAAGCCAATTGAACAGTTGAAAAAAATAAAAAAATAAAAATAAAAATAAAGATCATGGTTTCAGCTAATGTCAGTGCTGGTCAACAAATCTTCATATTCATCAGAAAGGCATGGCTAATGTCAAATCATAGACAAACAATTAAAAAGGCATAATATCATCATTAAATCGGTACCATTAAAGACCAGAACTATTAGCACATGCAAGCATACATGACCAGTACCTCTCTTACCAGTTAGTGAGAAAATCCTCTTTGTCCTTGCAAGATTCCACATTAGCCACATTCAAAGGATTATCCAGCTAATATTGGCCACAGCCAGAGTTTGGACTTCATCTGTAGAAACTGCTAAAAAAAAAAAAAAAAAAAAAAAGAAAAGAAAAGAAAAAAGAAGGCTTTCAGTCTCATTTTGCAATAGTGATCATTTCTGACATTGGATTGTTTGTTGTACATTTATTATCTGTCTCCTTCTGAGCCTTTTCACAGCAGCTAAAGTACTCCCTCTGATGGTCTCTAGGTTTCACTCACAACTAACAACAAGGCATTGTTCTGTTGGATTTTTCCTCACAATTCTTCTAACAACCCCCAAAGCTAGAACCCTGACAACACTTAGTTCAAGTTCTGATTTAGCTCTTTTGGTCCATTTTTTGCAAAGGGGAAAAAAAAGAAACTGGTATGATCTGTATTGGAAGTTGGAATACACATTAATGTACAAATATATGATGTAGATATAATACATGCATAATTTAACAACTTGGCTCTCCCTGAACCTAAAAGACTTTGCTTACAGAACACTTTGCAAAATTCATAAATTTTAAAATGCTATCTTGCCAACCTGGAATGGGGTAATATCAGTGATGCCTTGCAGAGGAAAGGGAATTGCAGTATCCAATCATTGCAACAAGAAAGCTGTCTACAAAGTGTGATGTGAACAGCAAAAGGCCAGCCCCAACATACCAAGCCCTACAATTCCAACTATGCATGTCAAAGAGTTTGTAAGAGCCAGGAAAAGAACCTACAGGTATTTCCCCTTGAGCAGCCAGGTTTGTAAAGACCCTGTGACCCCGCACCACTCTTAGTCACTGATCAGGCATTACTTATCTTTCGTGTACTCCATGCATTCTTTCTACTTTACCCCATAGCCTGTGGTTACTGTCTGTTCCCTAAGATGAGCCCCATAGCCTCCTCCTGCTTTGTTCCAATACTGCACTGCACCACAGAAAATCAGTAACAAGAACCACAGCCCTCCCTTCTGAACATCACAGCAACACGTTCAGTTTAAAATAACATTTTTCAAGCACCAGCTTTCAAAATAGGGCTGGGCTTTGATGAAGTCTCACTGATACTTTACAAATTAGAAAAATAAGATCAGTGTAATGAGAGTTTGTTATAAAGCTAAATGTTTTCAATGAAACCAACTGACTTTTATCCTTTGATGATTCTATCCTTTCTAATTTCATTATGGGAGGTGGGGCATTAACGTGCCCTTTCTTTTATGAAAGTATGGTGATAGTAGCTGGTGGTTGAGATTCAGCTTGTTTTTGTTTTGTTTTAACGTTTAGAAAAGAAAAATAAACCACCTGGAAGAGGTAAGGTATAAAGACATTAAATCTTTTATAAAATTCTCTCCTTTAAACATGTCAAGAATGAGATCTGTTTCAGTGAGAGTGGGACACAAAGGGCCAAGAATGAAAGACTCAGCTTAAACACCACAAGTGAAGTGTTGTTTTTTGTTTGTTTGTTTTTATTGGGTTTGTTGTTTTTTTTTTGAGAACTGTGCCCTGGAAGGCAGTGAAAAGAGAAAGGAGAAGGAGGATAGGAGAAGAAGAAGTCCTGGGGTATAATGAAATAAGCTCTTTTTGATTTTATATTGAAATCCCAATTCTAACTGCATCCCTTTTGTTTGTCTGATTACAGTCACTCTCAAGACTTCACATTGGGATACACTGTACTTGCATCATCCTATATAATAAAGAGGGAATGTGCAAATTGACCATCATTACGCCACAAAGATGGCAGCGCCCACAGAGGAGGCAGTGGTTTCCATAACACAAGATGGCTGTGCCCACAGCGGAGGCAGAGTTCCCGTAACAAGCCTTAATGAGCTATCAGCAGGGACCTGAGGCTGAGCCCCCCCCATGGGGCTTGATGGGGGACCTAAGGCCACGCCCCCCTACCCAGCAGGGCTTGACAGGGGACTTTAGGCCACGCCCCCCTCCTGGCAGGGCTTAACAGGGAATCTCAGGCCATGTCCCCCACCCAGCAGGGCTTGATGGGTGACCTCAAGGCATGCTCCCTGCCACGGCATGAGCTGGGGGACCTGAGGCTGTGCCCCCCACCTGGCAGGGCTTGACAAGGGTGGGACCAGCTGGGTCTGGATCTAGCCCAACGGGGGGGGGGGCAGCTGGGTCTGGGTCTTGCGCAATTTTGAGGTGCATGTGGGTGGGTAGGGAATTGACTCTGGTCCCGTGGTGCACCCCAGACTCTGACACAAGGAAGATTTTCATATACATTTTACTAATTTTCTTTCATCTCTGACACTTCTATTATAGAGAAAGGGCAAATAGCAATATTAAAATATTTCCTCTAATTAATCTCCTTTTAATGTGCACGAATTTCATGCACGAGGCCACTAGTTTGGAAATAAGACTCAAATTTTATTCTGATAGCAATTAAATTTCCAATTACCTGGAAGGCAAACATAGTTATGCAAATTATAGATGCAGGCTTACTAATATTAGAACTCAAATGATTATCACTTCAGAACTGGGTATTTTGCAGTTCCTTTCCTTTTGTAAAGGCTGCAGAGAAATTTAGTTTAACTGGACTTAGTGAGTTACAGGACTAAACTCCATTAATTCTCTGAATATAAAATGTTAGTTTAGCTTATCTGAAAATTGATCTTCTCCCAAAACTATCCCCCTTAATCTTTTCCTTCTCTACTTCTTCATAAATGTATTAGCTAATTCAGTCACTATATTATTTATTACCTATTATTATTTATTAATTCACTAACACTATAATATAATCCAGCAATGGAATTTTTGGTGTAATGCTTTTCAGTACATTTGCATACTGAATAAAACCATATTGATTCTTAAGGATTTTTATGCTCTAGAAATGCTTGCTGCAGACAAATTTGCAAACAAATTTTTATTTGATTTCTGAAGACATTATTTTGACATGATTTCAACTGACGCCAACAAATCAAGCCAAGTTCTGCAGCAAATGCCTTCTTAATGGGTTTTGCACTATTTGTTTTAGTTGACACCATTTATTATAATTTAACAGCGTTTCCTTCCCAGAAAAGTCCAAAATCAATAAAAAATGGTGACATATGTTAGTATTTATTTGGAAATACAAATGCAACAAAAGGGCTCTGTCAGTGTACGATTAATAGAGTACAAGATGTTGTGGTTTGGGGGCATCTGATTGTCTTGTAATATGAATTTTGAAATAGCTTGGGATTCCTGATCCTCAGCTTTTAGGTTAGGATAGGATTTCACATTAACAATAAATCATCCGAGATATGTGGTTTTCTATTTCAATTTGCTGCAATGTAGCTTCCTAAGTTTGCATGGGGAGGGGGGAGTGGGACCACATGTGGGATGAGGAGAACAATGAGCTAGTAATAAAATACTAAGACAAAGAAATAAACACATTTGAAATGTTATTACTGAGAGAGAGGGAGATGCTGAAATTGACATAGCTGTCTTTTCTTCCAACTGTTATGGAGCACATGCTGGCGATGGAAATCCCTGAGCCAAAAATTGGGCACAGAAGTTCAATATCAGGTTCTCTTCACAACAACCTTCTGGCCTTTGTAGATAAATTCTTCTTTTTGTTGACAATAGGGAAAAATGATTAACAATTCCAAGGAGAAAAAAATACCCTGCTCTGGGCCTAACTGCCAACCCTTTCACAAACACATTTTCAGGATCTGCCTGTTCTTTGACCCAGGTTCAGTCCCTTGGTTCTCTTCTGCTGACCAGGTACAAGTGAAATTCTATCATAGAATTAGAGCATCTCATGGTTAGAAGGACCTTAAAAGTCATCTAGTTCAGCAGCTCCCAGAGGCTAGTACAGGGACTAATGCCAGCCAAATCCTAATGAAATTTCACAGGTCTGTGAAAAAGAAGGGCAATGTGATGGAAAGGTAATTTTACTAAAGGATTTTCCTCCATTGTATTTGGGGGTATGAAATGATGGTGTTCAAATGGTAGTTTTTTTCCTTCATGTCCTATTAGAAAGTGAACTGTCATTTCTTGTCTCAGATCTCAATGGGAAGAGAGCTCATTAGAATAATACTCCTCTCTCTCTCTCTCTCTCTCTCTCTCTCTCTCTCTCTCTCTCTCCTCTCATTTACTCATCACCATAGGAGGAGTGCATTATTTGGTTAAGTAAATTTCAAAGAAGGAACTGAATATCTTCTACTTGCCTCCTGAGTTTCTCACTTTCTGAACCAACTTGACCACTGATGTCCATATTTTTGCCAAATAAGAAAGGGACCAATTCCTACAGAGAAGATCTATAGTTGTCCAGCAGGGACAATGATTAGCTGGGTAAGCTAAGCAGGGGCAAAGTATTAGCACACCTACTTGTCTGCAGATTTAAAGCCACAATCTTTATTTCTGCTTTAACAGTGCTAACCGGCAGTGGTATTTTATCTCCCAGCTAACTCCTGTACCTATATCTCAATTAAGAGCTAATGTCTAACAGAACACTCATTATGAACAAGGCATTGTTCACATGCTTCACACTTTGAGGTAGGTATTGTTATTCCATTTTAAAGATGAGGAACTGAGGCACAGAGAGTTTAAGGGATGTTTCTCAGGTAAGTGGCCCAGTCTTTACTCAAACCCAGGCAGCCTGGCTCCAAATTCAAACTCTGGAAGAGAAGAAAGTGTTATTCATTGCCAAAAAATATCATCCCCAAAACCTTATCAGGCCTCACTTGGTAAAAAAAAAAAAAAAAAAAATTAAAAGCTAGGAACTTGTGTCAGTATTTTCATTTTTTTTTTAATCTTCCTTAACTAGTCATATAGATCCAGTACTCTACCAACAACTGACTTGGTCCAAGCATTCATGCACTTCAGGAAAGTCCTCTCTCTCTCTTCCTGTTCATTGTTCAGCCTACATCTTTATACCTTGACCTATAATAATAGAAAACACTATCAAGACTGCTCATTTTTGTTAGGACAGCGTCAACTGATAGAAAGTTCTTCCTAAAACTGAGCTGAAATCTCCTACATTTGTCCTAAGTAGCCATACAGAACAAATGTAATCCCTCATGGACAAGACAGCCTTCCTAAAACATTTTTCACTCCCAATTAAACATCTTGGATTCCTTATGCCATGGCTTGGAATGCCTTCATCACACTAGTAATCTTCTGGAAGGACTCCAGTCTGATTATATCTCTTTAAAGGATTGTTTTCTAAAGGAATCTAATACTCCAGGTTAGATCTGGTCAGTAATGATTAGAGCTGACCCATTTCCTTGCTAGTTTGTGGTTGTACACTTCTATAAATATCCCCTCCCTCTCCCCCCAATTTAAATAACTGTGTTTTTTCAGTTACTGAATCATTGGAAAACACATGGCCCAGGCCACAGGAGTTTCCTATCTTAATCTTTATCTTGAAAACAAATGATCTTCCCGTTCACATGTGATTAGAAAGTCAGAGAGGTCACTTACACGTACACAAATGACTGACATGACCTGGTACTTAACTCTTGACCCAGCTCTGCCACCAGTCCCTACATTTTCCCATGGTTACTGGCGCTTGATGCTGGCCTGATCTGACAGTTGATCTTGTTATGCCCTTTGGTTTCCCTGGAAAGGGATCTTGTTGAATGCCAGGGGAGCTTGACAGTGCCCTCAGGCGTAACTGTCACAAGCATTTTCCTATTCAGTTTGCTTATTTGGTGTGTGCCTTTGGCTGAATCTATAATACTAAAACATCCAGCTTATTCTGTCAATAAATCAGGCAATTCAAAGGGTAAAGATTAGTTAAATCAACTGTTTGTCAACATGTAGAAAAATGTAGTAGTCTAAGTATAAAATCTATAATAATAAAAGCATAATATGCTAATTAAACTAGACATCTTCCAGACATCCTTCCAGACGACCTTCCGGATGAAGCTGGGGCTGCGGGGGAGTCTGGATCCCAGGTGCCAGAGGGAAGCCAGTGCCAGCAGCCAGGAGAAGCAAGGCCTACTCTTGCACGAATTTTGTGCATCAGACCTCTAGAACTTAATAATAATGTTAAGGTAAATTTATATATGGCAGATCCTTAATGAATTGGGGAGTAGTTAATAATTATTAAAGATTGTTTCTAAACTTTTAAAGTTGATGTCATGAAAAGCAAACATATCTATCTTCCCACAAAATTTCTCTTACTGCCACAATTGTAGGTGGAATCTTGGGCAATAGGAAATACTCACATGATCCAATCTGACAGGTCTTAAATTCCTATCAAAACATGAGAAAGAAACAAAATAATTAAGAGAAAGGATATCAAAATTCCTACACGATGGAATACTATGCTGCTCTAAAAAGGAAGGAACTCTTACCATTTGCAACGGCATGGATGGAACTGGAGAGCATTATGCTAAGTGAAATAAGCCAGTCAATGAAGGAAAAATACCACATGATCTCACTCATTCATGGATAATAGAGACCATTATAAACTTTTGAACAATAATAGATACAGAGGCAGAGCTGCCTCAAACAGATTGTCAAACTGCAGCGGGAAGGCCGGGGAGGGTGGGGGTGCAGGAGGTAGGGGGGTAAGAGATCAACCAAAGGACTTGTATGCATGCACATAAGCATAACCAATGGACATAAGACACCGGGGGATAGGGGAGGCTAGGGGACTGTCTAGGGCGGGGGGAAAAAATGGACACATATGTAATACCCTTTGTAATACTTTAAGCAATAAAAAAATAAAAAAATAAATTAGTTATATCATTGAGTGTCTGTGAGACATCTTTTTTTTTAAATCCAGATTTTTTTCATTAATCGCAAAGCATTTTCTGGTCATTAATTCACCAATTCACATAATACTATAGGGAAATAGGGTAATGATAAATTATTATTTCTAACTATGACAACCCAGAAATTATGTAGCTTGTCTAGAGATAACAAGTATGACATTTAGAAACTGAAACGCATAGAAAAAAATCTCTGTCCTGCTTTTTATCAATTTATAAAGACCATATGGCTTCAGTTGCCTCAAAAATAAATCAGTAACTTTTTAGGTTTAAGTATTTGGCTTTTTTCTAATCTGATTATAAATGAAACCAAAAGCCACATTAAAGCATTTTGACAATGTTGTAAAGAAGGAGGTGACAGAAACCTGAGCTTTAACTAAAATGATCACTTGTTTTAAATAAATTTACCTGAGTTTTAATTTAGATAAGTAATAAAGGTCATTTAATTTACTTTTTGAAGTACTAAGAATGTAACATAAGGAATTTTCATCCTAGAGTACCTTGCACTTACTGGTGAGATATAGCATCACACCTATATTTTCTAGATACTATTTTGGCCCATAGGAAGAGTGAACATGTATACTCAGGAGGTCAGCAAGGCTTAGGATCAATCCTTTTCCTAAGAAAGGTAAAAGGAACAGTGGACCTGTGGTAGAAGAGACACCTCAAACAAACACCCCCCAATAAGTAATCATGTCATCAATGCCATCTAAGAACTGTCTTCCTGACATCTAGCTCTCCCAGTATTTGTAACATATTTCATTTGGCAAGGGGAGATGGACTGCACATGGTTGCAATGTAGCTTCCTAAGATGTACTTAGGAACACATCTCCAGTGTTCCAATGTGAGGCAACAGTAAAACACAATTTGTTTCCCATTCAAAATTGTTGGAATATATCAATTTGGTCAAACACTAGTCACTAATAGAATGTTGAGATTAAAGAAATGTGCTATTCCAATGCCTTTCATGTACTGAATATGAGTTCCATTCCTAAAAAGAATGCTTAATTTAAAGCCCAGAGGAAAAAAGAAATGGCTGAACACAATTAGAGAGGAGAGAATAAAAATGACAGCAATAAAAAAAAAATGCTTAAACTGAGTTAAGAGTAATTATTTTACTCTTTTAATTTGCTTATAATTTTCATGGCTGAGCTTGCTATGAAGATCGTACATTTGGTTCTGTACCAAACTACTGCCATTTATTATATTTTGCAGCTATTCTTCATGTTTACCAGTCATGTGTATCAGTAAATAGACCGGCTGTGGGCAAACTACGGCCCGCGGGCCGGATCCGGCCCGTTCGGCTGTTCTATCCAGCCCGTGGAGCCGAAAGAGCGGAGGGTTCTCTTGCTCTCCCCTCCGCTCCTTCACCAGCAGCAGTGTTAACATGGCAACGTCGGGAAACACGGCCGCAGCTCCTTCTTCTGAGTCCACTTTAAGAACCCACTGTGGCCCTCGAGTCAAAAAGTTTGCCCACCTCTGAAATAGACCCTTTTAATTTCAGTACAAGCTATATGGGAATCCAGGTTTGGGATTACCAAAAAGTTTTCCCTTTCCCACTTGGAAATCACTTATTTTACAGGGAGGACTGAAATTGAGGTCAATTGCCTCACCACAAGATGCTAAGAAAGGCAAATGTGGCCTAAGGTCCTTCAGCCCCCACTGCTGTGGCTCTACTCCAGGGGTGGGGAACCTTTTTTCTGCCAAGGGCCATTTGGATATTTATACCATTCACAGGCCATACAAAATTATCAACTTAAAAACTGGCCTGCTGTATTTGGTGAAACATTCAATTAACTACCCCTAATGCCTTGGCAGGGCCAGACCAAATGATTTGTTGGGCCTTCTATGGCCTATCGGCCAGACATTCCCCACCCCTGCTCTATTCACTTTTTCACTCTATTATTCTTTGCCCCCTGCATTCCTTGAGCTTATGTTTCATCCAGGTTGCTAAGGGGCCTTCCCCTCCCTTCTAATCTAATCTGCTCAATAACCTTTTTCTCTTGAGTGTTTCCTTCCCTTAGGGTCTTGCTCTGTGGTTTTCAAGATGAAGACAAAATACCCTGTAATAGAATCCCCTAGTCAGGGGAATTTACCATAGTTGTTAAGAGTCCCAGCTCCAGAGTTGGACTGAAATGAATTAGAATCTGCCATGTAATGGCTGAAAGATTTGTGGGCACACTACTTAACCACACTGAGCCTTGACTTTCACATGTCTAAATTGGGATAATAATACTTACATAACATGGTTATTGGGAGGAATAACTACAGAAAGGGGAGAAAGTGTCTGATTCTACGATTTTTGACTTGAGTATCTGAGTCAGAGAGGTAGGTGATGAGTTTTGAGTATATATGGTTTACGGTGCCTATGAGTCACCAAGGTAATTCTGCCCCAGTGTCAGTTGAAAAATATTGGTTTGTAGCTCAAAATAGAAAGGTCATACCTAGAGAAACAAACACAAAAGTCACCATACTACATTGATACTGCAGAGTGGTTGGGGTTGCCCAGGGGAAAGGTATAAAGTGAAGAGTGCGGAGAGTTATGGCTCTGAAGAACATTAACAATTAAGAGGTGATCAGAAGTGGAGGACCCAGCAGGGGCGACCAAGCACTGACCATAGAGAAAAATAACCAGTAAGTATGTGGTGCCAGTAACCAATGGAGGAGAGAATTTTGAAAATGAGTTAGACAACAGTATCACATACCACAGAGGTGTCAGCTGAGATGAAGAAACATATTAGTTTACTGAATTTGACAGGTAGGGGTCAGTGACTTGCCAGTGTTGTTCTAGTGGAGTGGTAGGGAAAGAAGCATAACTCTTAGATACACATTTTGAAAAATTGTGAAGTTATTTTAATGCATATAGAAAGTGGTTTCTCCAGAAATGCATTTAATGCATATAGAAGTGATTGACAGGTGCTAAACAGACAGCCCCTGAGATGAAAGCCCAATTATCTAGACCAGTGGTCGGCAAACTGCGGCTTGCGAGCCACATGCGGCTCTTTGGCCCCTTGAGTGTGGCTCTTCCACAAAATACCACGTGTGGGCGCGCATGTACAGTGCGATTGAAACTTCGTGGCCCATGTGCAGAAGTCGGTATTTTGTGGAAGAGCCACACTCAAGGGGCCAAAGAGCGCCATGTGGCTCGCGAGCCACAGTTTACCAACCACTGATCTAGACTGACTACCTCCACAGAAAACATTTAGCAAGGGAGCCTTGTTTAAGCAGATTAAGCAACAGATAATGACTCTGGGAATGTTGCATCTTACTATGTAAAAGGAGAAGCTGGTTTGTGTACAGTGTGATTAATAATGAATTAAACCTTTAAGTCTGTAGCTGCAGACACTGATTATAATATAGTATAGGATTAAATGATCATGCTTGTTTTAACCCAGATTTTAGCCCACCCAAAATAGTGAGGTCCATTATGCAAACTGCAGGCTCTTAATTTGGCATAGAGCAAATAAAAAGTACCTTGCTTTTAATTCAATTGAATCTATTAAATAAATAGGGCTGTGGGCAACACAGCTGAATCTGGTAGCCTGGAGCCCTTTTCTATAAGCATTTATTGAACGAATTATACATGAAGCTAGGCTAAATTCATTGAAATGAAAAAGCCATGTGTTATAAAGAGAGCTGAAAGAACGGAAGATATTTAGCCTAGAGATGAGCCAACTCAAAGGAACATGAGCACTCTTTCAAACATGTGACTCATGAAAAAGGACAAGAAAATTCTGACCGAAAAGCCATTCTAGGACCTATTAGTGGACTCTACATAGCTATAAATTTGCACTCAACAAAGAAAATTTCCCATTAGTAATAGCTGTCCCAAGATAAATAGGCTACCTTATGGATTAGGAAGTTCTCCACCACTGGAAGTATCCAAGCCAAAGTTAAATTGCCATTTGTCTCAGACGCAATAAAAACAATATAGCTGGATCAGTTCAAATGATATTCAGTTGTATGCAACAGAAAGAAATTAAAAAAAGGAAGTCAGAAAATAAAACCATGGCTTGAATACTGTACAGCAAGCACGTCAAACTCAAAGGCTAACACGGGCCAAATAAACAAGGTATGCGGCAGTTTGACATGCTTGCTGTACAGGTATATTTCTCTTTCATGTGAAAAAGGTTTGAAGGTAGGCAGTCCAAAGCTGCAGGGTAGCTCCATGGTGTCATCACAGACCTAGGTTCCTACCTTCCCATTGTATCATCCAATCACTTGTTTTCTACCATCAAGGATTCCTCACAGACCCTTGGAGATCCAACCATCGTGTCCTCAATATAGGACCTGAGGAAGGAAGAAATGTAGAAAAACAAAAATGGGCCCCTCTTAAATGTGCAAACTCCCTTTTAGAAGCCTCACTGTAAGTTCCACATGAAACCTTTTCTTCCATATCACTGCCTAAAAGTTAGTCTCATGGACTTGGATAGCTGTGAGGAAGGCAGGAAAATAAGATATTTTAGTATGAATAGAAAGGTATCCATCTGAAAACTAGCATTCTGTACCTAAGGAGAAAAGGAAAGGATGTTGGAGTAGGCAATGGACATCTGTGACACAAGAGCCATCTGATGAGCTTGAGTTGAATGAAACTTAAGGTTTCTTCCAAACCTTAGATAGTGTGCATTCATAACAGAATTGTATGAAGAGAGATGCTTTAAACATACTCTTAATCAGAAAGGTAAGACTGCCCTCATATGTATCCCATCATCTGTGTAACCAGTTCCCTGCATATAATCTTCTCCACTTTAACTACTAGAGTGGTTTTCTTTTTCCATGTTGAATCTGGATTAATGTGGGGCCTGAAACTATTAATTTCATTAGTTAAAATCTCTCCTTTGAGGATCCCTGAGGCACTAAAATATAACTTGAAGAGGTTTTAGTGAAAATAACTGGGCAAGAAGAGATGCAGAGAGCATAGAGGCATTTTATTCAGTAGAGGATGAAAACCAGGAGAGCTTTCAAGACAGACATGAGAATAACTATTCATTCAAATACCAAATAATTATTGAGCATGCACTACGTGCCAAGAACTGTTAGGTGGTAGAGATAGAGTGGTGAACAAAACAGACACATGGTCTCTGGTCCCATTGAACTTATAATTAATAGAAGAATGAGAGATTTTTTTAAAGTGTAAGATTAGGAAATTAAAGTTGAAGTCTTAGACATTAGTCTAGAAGCAAACTTCAATATCCTGATAATTTGGCCTTTGCTTTGATTCATGGAAGAAGTTGGGAGCATAGGGCTATTCAGAAATGTCAAAGGAACACTGACCTTGAAACTCCTTCTCCCTCTTTGTAGCTTCCTTTGTGAGTTCTTAAAGGCAGTGTTCTGTGTACTCAAAATTCTCCAGTCCTGCTTTAGATAATCCTTCCCTTGTCTTGTACTGGTTATGCAGCATTGTGTCAACTCTTGTAAATATTGCTGCATTTGCAAGTATAATAACAAATTCCATGCAACTCTGCCTTTCCATATTGTCTGACAAGAGGCCATTATTGTTTTAAATTTGAACTTACATACAGTAATATTTGCATTTTGCATTTAATCATTGTCACATTTTAGTGACGAGAAGTGGACCTGGGGGCAATTGGCATTATGTATTTTGACCTGAAATAGTATCTACAGCTAGGATGTTGCCTGGACCCATATAGCCTTCAGTGATTCATAATTCAGTGATCTTAATGTATCTTTTGACCTTCCAGACAGTTCAGTAATCATTGTTTTGTACCTAGTTTTCTTTAAATCTAAAATCACTTCATCCAAGCTAAGGGAAGCAAGCGCTGTATTTAAAGGAAGTCTCCGTTTTATATGGTTTTGGCAACTGCCTCCCAGTAGCTTATTCAAAGTGTCTTTACTCCTTCCACTTATGCCCTTTGTTCATCTTCATCAGGAATAATGCAGTTTGGACTTGACTATCAGTGTTGCTTATTACATTCTCATGTTCTTTCTCAAGAGTTTGTTCTTTTTCTACAGGTGAATTAATTGTAAGCCATTTAAAGACAGAACCAGATTTTTTTTCCATTCATTTTTGGTCAATAGCACCATATCCCTTCTTCCTTTTTATTGCTTCTTGTTTCTCTTTTGATAAAGTTGATATTTTACCTAATCCCTCCAAAACACCTCAGCCTTCCTACTGGGCTCTGTCAACAACTAACTTTGTGAACTTGGTCAAGTCGCTTAACCTCTCAGAACCTATTTACCCGTCCCTAGAATGGATTTGATACCCACCTCTTAGTGTTGCAATTAGAATGGAAAGAGACTAACCTTTAGACAATAGCACCTGGCACAGAGACTAACACATAGAAGAGGTTAGTCTATATCTCCTCTCCATGCCCCACACACCACCAAAAGAAGCTTATCTGTTCTGAGACCTATACCCTCAGAGTCCTATTCTCTGATAATGTGACTATTCTAGTGAGTTATTGCATTACCCCTGCTACATAATGTATTAATATTTTAAATGGAATTCCCTTTACAGGAAAGTCTTAATTCTCAATTGAATTTACACTTGAGCACACTAACTAGTTCCCTTCCTGGTATCTCCTATAGTTTTTTTTTTCCTGCTGCATACATATTCATCTTAGCACTTAGTGCAATTTGATGTGAATTACTTTGTTACTTTGTTTGTCTACCTCTTCTAATAAGGCTATACACACAAGGGCAGAAAGCATGTCTGCTTTAATCACCAATGAATTCACAGAACCCAGCAGACTGTCTGGCACAGAGCAGACAATAAATATTTTGGGGGATAGATTCACTGATGGATGGATGGATTAATGGATGGATGGATGGATGGATGGATGGATGGATGGATGGACAGATGTACTAAGTGGAAAAATTAATTGAATAAATGAAACATTATGGTAGAAATTTCAGGTTCACTGGGAAGATGGTAAAAATTACCCAGCCATGGTGGCTCAGTGGTTGAGTATCAACCTATGAACCAGGAGTTCATGGTTTGATTCCCGGTCAGGGCATATGCCCAGGTTGCGGGCTCAATCCCCAGTGTGGGGTGTGCAGGAGGCAGGCAATCAATGATTCTCATCATTTATATTTCTATCTCTCTCTCCCTCTCCCTTCCTCTCTGAAATCAGTAAAAATATATTTTTAAAAAATAATATTTTGGGGTGGACAGGTTATTTGTCACTTCAAATTGTATGGAGATAGATTTCCTTAAAGAGGAAGGGTTAAAAAAATGTTTGACTGGATAGAGTAAATACATTTGTACAGATGGCAAACAAGAGACATGTTCAGAATTTGCAGAGGATGTGTCTAACGGCATGGAAAGGCCTAAACCATGTTTATCACCAAATACTTTTCATATAAAAATATTAGAAGAAGCACGACAAATAATTCATTATCCTCTTTCCTTTGTCTCTCCCGCACACAGAATTTAGCATTAAAGCCCAGCTGCTTGGACCCCCAAATTCTAGCAAGAGTCCTTAGCTTCTGAAGTGAAAAATACCCCACCAACAAACAAACTGTCATGGCTGAGGAATCAGAAAACAAGTTAGGTTTTTGAGCTGTCAGGTTGAAAAGGATTTGTAAGCCCCTTTCCACCTACCCTATGCTATGAAGACAGATTTCCAGAGGTTTGAGAGAGATTTGTACTGTGGCTTCGAGGTTTACAAAATGCCACCATCTGAGGAGTTTGAATTATTCCTCCCCTGTATTTCATTTGTAATGTACCTTTGCCAGCACAAAGAGTATTAAAAGGACATTTGAACAGTAATAAGACCCTTAACACTATGAACAGCTATTTCTCTTGCAATGCAGTTGTGCTGAGGGAAAAAACCAGTAACAACTGGATTAACCCCTTATCTTCCAAAATCTAATGTCACTTGGTTTATAGTTATGAATTAGTGCCCTGAGAGATTAAGTCCTGAAAGACACAAAATACCTTTGATCTACTTCTTCTCTCCCCTACTTTCCTAACTCCTCACTGTGAGGGAGGAATAACTCACTTAGCAACCCCTCAAATTGCAGAACCCATTAAATTTAGGGGAAAATTCTCATGATTCAAAATATTTGGGTGAGTCCATTCACAATTTACAAAATAACTGAATTACATAATATTTTACAAAATTTTTTTTTGTTTCTTTGTTTTCGAGCAAGGGGCAGTAATTAAGTGTAGTAATTAAGAACATATGGTCTGGCCCAGCCTGTGTGGTTGAGCGTCGACCTGTGAACAAGGAGGTCACGGTTCAATTCCTAGTCAGGGCACATGCCCAGGTTGTGGGCTTCATCTCAAGTGTGAGGCAGGCAGGAGGCAGCCGATCAATGATACTCTCATCATTGATGTTTCTCTCTCTCTCTTCCTCTCCCTCTCTGAAATCAATAAAGATATATTAAAAAGAACATATGGTCTGGAGCCAGGAAGAGTCCGTTTTAGTTCTAGTTTCATGTACGGTATTAGCTGTAGGACCTCTATCAAGTCATATAGTCTCTCAAATGTAAAATGGAAATATATCAACATCTATCCTATATAATAAAGAGTCAATATGCAAATTGACCATCACACCCTCACAATATGGCTGCCTATGACCAGGCCGGCAGGGGGGTTAGTAAGGGATGACCAAACGACTGAAAAGGCAGACTGAGTGGGGCAACCAGGCCGTCAGGGGCCTTAGTGAGGGATGACCAAACAACTAAACAGCAGGCTGCATGGGGTGACCAGGCCGACAGGGGGGGCCAGGTGGGGGTGACCATGCCAGCAGGGGGGGCAGTAAGGGGTGACCAGGCTGGTGGGGGGGCAGTTAGGAGTGACCAGGCCAGCAGGGAGGGGGCACTTGGGGATGACCTGGCCAGCAGCAGGGGGCAGTTAGGGGCAACCAGGCTGGCGGGGCGGAGCAGTGAGGGGCGATCAGGCTGTCAGGGGGACAGTTAGGGGCAACCACGCAGGCAGGCAGGTTGAGCAATTAGGAGCCAGTGGTCCAAGATTGTGAGAGGGATGTCTGACTGCCAGTTTAGGCCCAATCCCAGCAGTCATACATCCCCCGAGGGGTCCCGGATTGGAGAGGGTGAAGGCTGGGCTGAGGGGACCCCCCTGTACACGAATTTCATGCATGAGGCCTCTAGTTTAATATATTTTTTAAGGTTTTAAAAGATCACTATAAAAGTATATAGCATAATCCTGGTGTATTCTAAGTGAGTCATGTGTGTTAGATAAATTTCTGCTAACCTTACCAAGTACTTCTAAGCAGTTACTCAGGAGAGACAACCTTAGAATGGTTATTCCTAGACTACTTGCTTTAACATCCTGCCTTATTAAGTAGAGACTTCTAAGTAGTATACAATATTTATTATATATGAGTATTTCTAAAGTGCTTGACATTTTGTCTTGTTAACATTATTTTTCATTTACTTTCTTTAGAAATAGTATAATAGAAAACTTCATTCAGCCAACAGTCTTAGTATCACCACAAATGCCACTTAACAAGATTTTACCATATTTTTTTAAAATAAAAAAACACTCTTTTTCAAAGTACTTATGGACATTTAAATTAAAAAACAAACATTCTTGTCACCGTTCCTTGCTCAAATGCAAATAAGAACAGTCCTGAAAGAGGTCCACAAGCTGCAGGTGAGAACTTGACATTCAGCCAAGACTTAATTCAGAGTCAATAAAGTAAAACTCCTATGCCTAGGTAGATGTGTAAATTTTTTCCACATGATAAATAAGCAGGCTGTGATTTCTATCAAATCAATCTTGGTTTGAGTCAGTCCTACTCTAATCAATAAATCTGGATGTGCACTGAAATATGAAGCCAATATATGCAGTGTTATATTCACTTTAAACTCCTTCATCAAAAGTACCCAGCAATTTTGCTATTATTGCCATAAATTCAAAATACCAGGTTTATTTATTTTGCTTTTAACTACCACTTTAAAGGGACAATACATTTCTAGGTCCCCAAAAAGCTCATACTTGTATCTTATTAGAAATCCACATAGATTCTCCCACCCAGTCAATGCACTAGCTACAATTACATTGGAACTGCCCTATAAAGCAGAATTGGGTATGAGGCAGTACTAGTGATGTTTGAAAGTTATTGTTGGGATATCTGGAGTTTCTATTAGGAATTCTAATAAGTTGGGGGCTTTGGAGAAATGTGCAAATATCAGGAAAGAGACCCACCATTTTCTGGACAAGGTTATAGGCCTTCTACTGCTTCCCTTAACAACATTCCTTTTCATTGTATGTTTCTATACAACAGAGCAGCCTCATCAAAAGCCTTCAAGTCTTGGCAGTGCAATAAGTTTATGCAACATCCTCACAGTTTTAAGATATCTGAGATATTTCACCCTGTCCATTCCTTCTCTGTGTTCCCAATAGATATAGTCAGCCTCTTTACTTCCTTCTAGGCATGCTTATATTTGGTCATGGCTTCTGACACCCTTTACAAGAGCCTATGGGATATTGTGGAGATCAATTCTTGCCATCATCCCACACCACCACCACAAAGCTATGTATGACCAGATGTGGGTCTATTCCAAGCTTACTCAACTCAAAAGGGGTTGTCATTCATTCTGAATTAAGTGCTTATCAAATTGTTAACAGTTGCATTTTAAATAGTTTATCAAGACTAGCTCAGGGGTTCTTATACTGGGGTCCATGGATAGAATTCAGAAGGTCTGTGAATTCAGATGGGAAAAAATAAATATTTATTTTCACTAAACTGTAACTATAAACTGTAAATTACTATAATTTAGCAATTCCTTCAACTATGAATGTATAAATCACAGATAATATTAGCAGTAACTGAGAGTTTGTCACCAATAAGAGAAATCACAGATATTTTCATATCACATTACAAGTATTGTAGTTATCACAAAATATCATTTATGCTTATTGCTACTTCAAAATTATGATGGTTATTACACCTACCAGTGGATCTTATTATTTGGCAAACTATGCCTGCTGCCTGCTTTTGTAAATAAAAATTTTATTGGAAGACAGCCATGCTAATTCATTTATGTATTGTCTGTGGCTATTTTTCTGCTACAAATGGCAGAATTGACTAGTTTCAACAAACTATATGGCTCACAAAGCCTAAAGTATTTATTATCTAGACCAGTCATCGGCAAACTCATTAGTCAACAGAGCCAAATATCAACAGTACAACGATTGAAATTTCTTTTGAGAGCCAAATTTTTTAAACTTAAACTATATAGGTAGGTACATTGTTATTAACTTAATCGGGGTACTCCTAAGGCTTAGGAAGAGCCACACTCAAGGGGCCAAAGAGCCGCATGTGGCTCACGAGCCGCAGTTTGCCGACCACGGATCTAGACCATAATAGAAAAAGTTTACCAATCCCTGATTTAACATGTTAATATAAAGACACATATACTATTACTATATTACAACTTTCAAATAATTATTCTAACTGTATTTCGAAATAATTGGTCTCCTTTTTAATTTTATGGCTTTCATTTTGTTCATTTAAAAACTATTTTCAGAAAAGTCCAAAAGCTTTACCAGACTTACAAACCTTAGTAAAATAAGCTTTTTAGGAACCCCTGGCTAGCTGGAGAATGGGTCTCAAATTCTATTAGTATGCATGTAGGCTTACCAGTAGTTTACGGGTTCCTTTTTACCCTCAACGAATGTATTTAACTATTTAACTGTGGACTTACTTCTGCTCTTCATTTAACTTGACTGCTTTCATTTAACTAACCTCTTTTTAATTTTGTGTATCATTTTATGAAGTAATTCATTCATTTTAAAATGTATTTATTGAATACCTACTATGCACCAGACACTGAGGATAAACAAATAAACAAGGTAGATTAGAATCCCTTCCCTCACAGAGCTTAAATTTTAGCTGAGAGAGATATGCAATAAAATAAGCAAAATGGGAGTAGGTAAGAGGATGACAAATGCTATAGATAAAAATAAAGCAGAGTCCTGGCAGGTGTGACTCAGTTGGTTGGGCATCGTACCATGCGCTAAAAGGTCACCAGTTCAATTTTTGGTTAGGGAATATGCCTGGGTTGCAGGGTCGATCCCCGGTTGGGGCACATACAGGAAGTTAGGGTACATGCAGGAGGCAGCCGATCAATTTTTCATTCTCACATTGATGTTTCCCTCCCTCTTCTTCTTTCTCTAAAAATAAATTTATTTTTTTTAATTAAGTAAAAATAAATCAGAAAAGGTGGATGCATTTTTAAGTTGAAGATCAGGGAAGGCCTCACTGAGAAGGCAGCACTTGAAGAAAGACCTGAACAAAGTGAGGGAGGGAGTTATGCTGGGAACTGGAAACAGGCATACTGTGCAGAGAAAACAGTGCAAAGACCCCAAGGGAAGACTATGCTTGCCTTCTTACAGCAAGGAGGCCAAGGTGATGGGAATAGAATAAGTCAGATAGTGAATAGTAGAAGAGAAGATCAAGAGGTAAGGAAGCCAGGGATTCTCAACCCTCCCTGGGCCTCAGAATCACCTGGAGAATTTTTTAAAAAACTAGATACCTGGGTCACATCATTAGTATCCTTCCTGGAGATACAGCTTTAATTTATTTGAAGGCAGAACCCAGGTAATTTTGTTTGTTTGTTTAAAATTTTCCAAGTAAGGCCTAGCTGGTTTCGCTCAGTGGAGAGAGCATCGGCCTGCTGGCTGAAGGGTCCCAGGTTTGATTCCGGTCAAGGACACATGTCTGGGTTGCAGGCTCGATCCCTGGTGCAGGAGGCAGCCAATCAATGATACTCTCTCATCATTGATGTTTCCATCTCCCTCTCCCTTCTTCTCTGAAATCAATAAAAACATATTAAAATTTTTTCCAGGTGATTTTAATGTGTAATAATGGTTTAAAACTGGGGAAGGATCATCTGCCATTGTACAGACATTAGTTGTTGGTTTAAGTGAAATAAGGCGCCATTGGAGGTATTTGATAATAAAATGACATGATTTGACTTGGGTTTTAAAAGGATCACTCAGGTTTCTCTGGGTTAGAGGGTTAAGAGTGGAATCAGGAAGCCTAGTTAATAAGTTAATAAGCTATTACCACAACCTAAGTATGCGATAGTGATTGCAGGAAAGGTGGTAAAAAGTGGTTAGATTCTAATTATATTTTGAAGGCTAAACTATAAGATGGCTTTTAGATTGAGGGGGAAGGGGATGAGAAAAAGGAAAGAGTCACAGATCATACCAAGGGTTTTGGCCTGAGCAAGTGGAAGAATAAATGCCCATTAATTGAAATAGTCCAGAGAATGGGAGGATCAGATTGTGAGGAAAATATCAGAAGTTCAGTTTTGAACATGTTAAGTTTCAGATTCTTATTAGCTATACAAAAAATAGATACAACGAGGCAGTTGGATATACAGATCTGGAGTTTAGAAGAGAAATCTGGACTATCGATGTAAAGTTGGAGTCAAATAGCATGTACATGGCATTTAAAGCCACAAGATAGGGTGACACCACGGAGGGAGTGACTGTGGATAGAAGTGAGAAGCAATCTAGAACTCCTGATGTTAGGAAGTTGGGGAGATAAGAATCAGCAAAAGGAAACTGGAACTGCCAGAGAGATAGAAAAATAAAACCAGGTGTGATGTCCTGGAAGCCAAGGGAATTGTCTGCTTTACCAAATAGTGGTAAAGGTCAAACAAGATGAGAACTGAGAACTGACCTTTGCATTAGCAGTGAGGTCATTGGTGACCTTCACAAGAGCCGTTTCAGTGAAGTGGTAAGGACAGGAGTCTGACTGGAGTGGGATCAAGAAAGAATGAAAGGAAAACAAATGCAGACAGTAAGCAGAGACAATTTTTTGAGAAATTTTTGCTGTAGGGAGACAGAGAAATTGACTTTTTAAATAAGACAAATGATTACAGTATATTTGAAGGCTGATGAGAATAACTCCGTAAAAAGGGAAAAAATGTTGATGCAAGAGAGGGAAGAATTACTAAAGCAATTTAATATATTTGAGGAGGAGTCAAACTGCTTTGGTTTAAATCCTGGCTCCACTCCTTCTGAGTTCTGAGATTGGGCAAATGACCTTCTCTGTGTCTCAATTTCTGCATAGAAAAATGGAAATGTAGTAGTAACTACCTCAGAGGTTGTTTTGAGTTGTGTTAGGTATTATGTAAAGCACTTATTGGTACATAGTAGGGACTCAAAAAAATGTTAGTAGTAGTAGTTTTGTAACTACATTCCTCTCTTAACAAAATACTACTTACAATGTATTTTTCTTATAAACCTTTCTGATTAAGTAATCCCCAGCACATCCTAATCCTGTGTTTAGTAACTCTGCTCATTCAACCAGTCTCTTGGCATGTAATGGATATATAGCCGTAAGGTCAGGTTAACATTTACTTCGTTTTTCCCTTTCATATGTTATTTCTGTGTATATATTGTCACAAGACCCCTCTTTCCCCAACGGGGCTGTACTTTCTATAGGGGTTAAGAGAACAGGCTTTCAAATTCAACTGTATTAACTTGGATCTCAGCTCTGTCACTTGCTGTCTAACTTTAGACAATGTTATTTAACCTCTGTGTCTCACTTTAACCTATCTCACAGATCACTGAAAGGATTTAGTGTGTTAATATGCAAAAAGTGTTTAGAAGAGTACCTGGCACATAATAAATTTATGATATATTTTTGCTGTTATTATTATTCCTAGAAACCATAAACTATGTCTTCCAAACTCTTGGCACAGCTCCTATCCCATTGTACTATGACCACAACACAATACATCCATCCTTTTCCCCAAATCAGATCTTTACATTTCAGTGGCATTTGTGACATAGTATTTACGTGTGCTGGAGTCATGTGTGCAAATGTAATAAAAGCCCTGTTTTTCTCCATGTGACCTGAAAGAAGTCTATCAATGAACCATTTATTCCCATAACAGTAGTGCAACTATATCTAAAAATTAAAAAATCAATAAGAATGACTATATTTATTATAAACATTAACGTTTAAGTCAATCAAATTTATTAAAACAACATTTATTTTTCTCTCTTTCCTTTCTGTGGAGGGCAAGAGAGACTCTACAAAACTACCTTCTATTCACCCTTTGGATCCTAAATTAGACATCACTTATTCCAGGGAGCCTTTATTCCCTGCTACGTGATCCCTCAGTTCCCCTGTGTTTATGTTTATCATGACACCAGTCACACTATATTAGAATCAGTTACTTCTCAGTCTTCTCCACTTCATGAGCATAAGTACTGTGTCAATATCATTCCCTAGTGATCACAACAAAATGTTTACAGTATGAAGTGTTAGTCGGGGACAAGTCTTAACCCATAGTAGTTACATGATAAATATTTGTTGATTTGTTATTATAGCTGTGTTATTCCCAGTAGCCAATTTGGTAGGACTTTAACCTTTTCAACCAGGAACTTTAGCATTCTGTAGGTATAACACAGTATAAAATAAAATACAATATCAGGGGGAGCCTTATGTATAATCAGATTAGAAAGCTATCTCTACAATGGGATTTGAAGAAAAATTAGAAAGCTCTTATACAAAAAGTTCTTCTCTCCCAGACCACTTACATCAGGACTATAGATTACCACAGGACCACAGATTATAGGATAGCAAAAAAAAAAAAAGCAAAATTCATTAAGCGCCTACTATGTGCCAAGTAAATTATACATGTTATCTCCTTTAATCCACACAATGACTCCATGGTGTGTGTATGACTACTCACATTTTATAGATGAGGAAACAAGCTTGTAGAGAATAAATAAGCTCACACAGAGTAAGTAAAGAGCAAGGATTTAAACATAGGTCTGCCTGATTCCATACTCATGTGCTTTCTATTATTCTACATTGACACCCAGGAGACAGAGCCTACACATTAAATAAGGATTGAATGACAATATGAAAAATAGCCTGGGAGGTGTCTGTACTCATGGAGGGCATTGGCAAAAATGGTTTTAAGGATGAACAGTCTAAATGGATATATAGTATATATTTCCCAGTATATATTTATGTACTGTGTTAAGCAGAATAATGGCCTCCTAAAGGTGTCCAGGTCCTAATCCCTGGAACCTGTGAATATATTACCTTACATGAAAAAAAAAAAGGATTTTACAGAAGTGATTGAGGTTAAGGAATTTGAGATGGGAAGATTATCCTGGGTTATCTGGGAGGACTCTGTGGAATCACATGGGTCCTATATTAGTTTCTTGTGACTGCTATAACAAATTACCACAAATTGGGTGGCTTAAAACAATAAGAATTGATTCTCTCAAAGTTCTGGAGGCTAGGAGTCTGAAATCAAGCTGTCATCAGGGACACACTCCTTCTGGAGTCTCTGGGAAGACTCTTTTGCCTTTTCCAGCTTCTAGTGGCTCTGGGTGTCCCTTGGTTTGCAACTGCATTACTCCAACCTCTGCTTCTGTGTTCCTATTGCCTCCTCCTCTTCTCTGTCTTCTCTTCTGTCCACCTCAAATTTCCCTCTGCCTTTCTCTTACAAAAATACTCATCATTAGATTTAGAGCCCAGCCAGATAACCCAGGATGATATCTTGTCTCAAGACTTGTAATTATATATCTTCAAATAACCTTTTTCTAAACAATGTCATATTCACAGTTTCTAGGAATTCAGATGTGGACATTATCTTCAGTGGGGGAAGGGGAGGGCAAAATTCAACCTATACGTTCTTAAAAATGGATAACCTTTTCCAGCTATGGTTGGAGGAAGTTGTAACCACAGAAGTCTGATCACAGATGCAATGTTGCTTGTTTTGAAGATGGAGAAAGGGAGCCACATGCTAAGGTGGCCTCTGGAAGCTGAAAAAGGTAAGGAAATTGATTTTTCCCTAGAGCCTCCAGAATAAAATGTAGCCTTACTCACACTTTGAGTTTAGCCCAGTGAAACTCATTTTGGACTTCAGACCTCGAGAACTATAAGATAATAAATTTGTGTTGTTTTAAGCCACTGTTTATGGGAACTTGTTATAGCAGTGATAGATAATTTACACCAGTGCTGAGGAAAGTTAGAGCAAAGGTTTGTATAAGAACAAGTGTAGAAGCCATAGTCAAGAGAGCAGGTGGAGAAGTAGAAGGATGTAAATGCCAGAAGGCAGAGCAGGGCAGATGACAAGAACTAGGAAATCCACATGGGGGAAAGGGCCAGAAAAACGAAAGTAGAAGAATTGATACGTATTACTAATGTCCAGAAACAACCTTGATATTAGAGCATCAGGTCAGAGGACTGAACCTAACATAGGAAGCCCATAGCTAGTAGGGGGAACATTATTGGAAGCATGCTGTCCATTTAGAATATGTGTGGCCAGGAGAGATTGGCATCATCTGGCAAGCATGTCATATAGAGCTGCCTGAAATTTTCACATTACTCACTCTTTGGGTTAAGGCATTTAAGGTCCTCCTTAAAGTTCAAGCTTCCTACTAGTATCTCCTATTTAACACATAGAGAAAAGTTAAAAAGATATCCTAGTCAGTCACCTAACAGGGTCTGAGAGAAAGCCCCTAAGACTGTAAGTAAGTGCAGATAAGAAACAACTCAAAAATGTTTACAGTATGAAGTGTTGGTCAGGGACAAGTACTGAGCCTGGCACATGGTGTGAACAAAACAAATGTCTGTTGAATAGGATGAATGAATAGATAAGTAAATGAAAACCCTGAAGATTCAAGAAATTTGTAGGACATGAAGACTTAAAGAAAGAAGGATACCCCAAAATGGCAGTGGAACTCCAAAGACAATCTTGGCCTATGTAACCATTGTCCCTGAAAGCTGATCATGGGTAATACTTCCCTGTGACTGGGCTGGTGTGTCTTTTCATACCATATATCTCTTCATAGATACTTTTATTGTTTCTAATTTCAAAAGTAATAGATCTCAAAGGAAAGGAAAAAAATGCATGTAATGTTAGCACCCCAAGTTAGCTATTTTGGAGCATTTATTTTTAGTCTTATGTCTTTGTCTATAACTCTATGTCTATGCCTCAATCTCTCTCCCTCTCTATCACTCTATCTACTGATCTACTTATCTACGTGTGTGTCTATGTGTGCATACATTTGTATTATATAGTATTAAAAAATATGGTATTTTTTAAACACAGCACATACTTGTGGTTGCTTTCCCAGGTCAATAAATATCCTCTTACAACATGATTTTATATGACTACATAATATCTCAACCTGAGTAATACATAATTTATCTAACCAATCTCCTATTATCTTTTCCTCAAATTTCCCATCATTAAAAGCAGTGATGCAGCCCTGGCCAGTGTTGGTTATTGGTTAGAGCAATGGCCCGGGCACCTGGGTTGCAGGTTCAATCCCTGGCCTGGTCAGGGCACATGTGGGAGGCAACCAATCAATGTGTCTTTCTCACATTGACGTCTCTCTAAAAAAAAGTCAATGGCAAACATATCCTTGGGTGAGGATCAACAAAAAAGAAAAAGAAAAAAAACAAGCAGTGGTACAGTGAACATTTTTATAATCAATTGGAGGCCCAGTGCACAAAATTCGTGCATACTTGGGTGGGGGAGTCCCTCAGCCTGGCCTGTACCCTCTCACAGTCTGAGAGCCCTTGGGGGATGATGGCTTAGGCCCACTCCCCATGGAGAACGGGCCTAAGCTGGCAATTGGACATCCTTAGTGCTGTCGCAGAGGCAGGAGAGGTTCCTGCCACCCCACTGCGCTTGCCAGCCGTGAGCCTGGCTTCTGGTTGAGCAGTGCTACCTCTGTGGGAGCGCACTGACCACCAGGAGGCAGCTCCCGCATTGAGCGCCTGCTCCCTGGTGGTCAGTGCACATCATAGCAACTGGTTGTTCTGCTGTTTGGTCGATTTGAATATTAGCCTTTTATTATATAGGATGATTTCCACACCTCTCTATTTCCTTAAGGTAACTTTCTACAAGTGGAATTGCAGAGTTTGTGAATTACATATTGTCATATTACCTCATAAGCAGATTTAATACCTATTTAGATTTTACTTCAATATATGAAAATTCAGTTTGTCAAACCTTTGTCAACATAAGAATATTATCAATTTATTTAATTTTCCAATATGATAGATGGATTTTGTTTGAATATGTTTGCTTGCTAATGAAGGTAAGCATTTCTTAATTTATTTATTGGCCATTTTTGTTTCTTCCTTTGTCAATTACATTTTATGTTCTTTGTCCATTTTCTATTTATATTTTTATATTTTTTAAAATATATTTTATTGATTTTTTAGCTGCCTCCTGCACACCCCCTACTGGGGATATGCCCACAACCAAGGTACATGCCCTTGCCTGGAATCGAACCTGGGACCCTTCAGTCTGCAGGCCGGCGCTCTATCCACTGAGCCAAACCAGTTAGGGCTATTTTCATATTTTTAAAATTAACTTGTAAGAAGTAAGTAGATTGCCCAAACCGGTTTGGCTCAGTGGATAGAGCGTCGGCCTGCAGACTGAAGGGTCCCAAGTTCGATTCCAGTCAAGGGCATGTACCTTGGTTGCGGGCACATCCCCAGTGGAGGGTGTGCAGGAGGCAGCTGATCGATGTTTCTCTCTCATTGATGTTTCTAATTCTCTATCTCTCTCCCTTCCTCTCTGTAAAAAATCAATAAAACATATTTTTAAAAAAATAAATAGATCAATTATACTTAATATTTGCTGTAAATATTTTCCCATTTGTTGTTTTTCTTTAATATGGATTTTTAACCTACAAAAGGGTCTCAATATGTTTGTTTGCTTTTGTAGCATTAATTCAATCTTTTTCTTCCCAATTTTGTGACTTTGCTCTTATGTGTAGACAGATGTTGCTACTCCAAGAACATATAAGTGCAATAAACACCCATATTTTCTTTTTGTTATTTTATAGTTTTATTTTCAAATTTTAATTTTTAAACTATCTAGCAAATTTTTATTTAATGGTATGCAGTAAGGACCTGATTTTAGTTCATTTTTAGTAAATGGCCATTTATGAGATGATGAATTTTCACTAAAAATTTACCAAAATTAATCCTGGAAAGGGTGTA
Organism: Myotis daubentonii; assembly: GCF_963259705.1. NCBI lineage: Eukaryota > Metazoa > Chordata > Mammalia > Chiroptera > Vespertilionidae > Myotis > Myotis daubentonii. Next base: position 31,832,199 of record NC_081861.1, on the reverse strand, counting down.
GTGACTCTCAACCTAGTGAAATAAATTTTTTTCAGAACCTACATTTTCCATACTGCACCTTAGGTCTCAGCAAGTAATGAATTCTGATCTGCAAACACAACCCAGCATGCCAGCATTTGCAGATGTACCCATGAGCCAAGCAAATAGCAAAGCTCCTTTGAAGCAAAAGGTCAACTTCCCAGTGTGAAGTCTCCAGTTACATACTCACATTCACTCTCAAATCATCCTAACACTGAGAATACAGACATATTTACTTTTTACACAGCTCGTGGGTGAATTTTGCTCTGAAGCAAAGTCAACAACCAAATCTCTCCTCAACAAACTGAAGCACATTCCACATTGGTCGATAAAAAGCCCTTTGGTAAACTTGGGGAGAACGACAAGAAAAGAGAGATTTTTAGATTAAAAGAAAGTTCTCCTATTTCACTACAATGTCCTTTGCACCTAAATACTCTTGGTTCTGAGTTTATTTCCTGTAAGATGTTACTAAGGCAAATGCTCAGGGAAATAGCATCTGGAGGCATTTGAGAGTTACTAATTACAGGGCATCACAGGTACAACTTATAATCCTCCTTGACATATGTGACCCATTACATTAAACACTGTTGGCATGTTTTACAAGCCAGATGCAGGCAGAAAAGAGGTTGGTCTTTGAGTAACACAGCTTTCCAACAAGCTTTACCATTACAAGTAACTCTGTAACAGGACAATCAATGGGCCTGGTCTGCCTGTCACTACTTGAACCAATTCAGCAGAGACAGAGTTGAATCATATATGAGTGTTTATTCCAATAATGCTGGCAATATGGGAAAGCAGTAGGTCATGCACAAAAATATGCTCTCCCCCCACCATAAGCCAGCTGCTTATATTGGGTAGAAGGATGAAGATTACATGGGGAAGTAGGCAAAAGGATATGCCAAATGGGCAGTTTATAGGTAATGCGGGCTGGAAATTTACAAAGGCCTGTGGGTGTGCAAAAGCTGGGGGTCTTCAAAGGGCTGGCAATATGCAAAGGGCAGGAAGCTCTGATTTTTGCAACAAGGTTGTTAATCTTTCCATGATAATAGGCAGCTCTGGATGGGGAGGATGGGGCCACATTTCCAGGTGAACTCCCAGGTCCCACTTGCAACTCTCAGCCAGGTTGGAATGTGCTTCCTTTAATCAGAACAATACAATTATGGTTAACAGAGCATGATTAATATTTCTTACAACTATTGTTGTTCCCTAGTATTCATTTCTGCCCCTATGTAGGAGAAACAACTGCTGACATGATATAAGAAGATTTTTGAAAGATCAATTGGTTTTAAAATATCTCACTGCATACCATGAGGTATCAATATGCAAATAAATGCCCAGATGGTTCTGTTAGATTATTAACTCTGCCTATGTAGTACAATACCAATGATTTCAACATTTGGGTTGAAAAGATTTTTTCTGGGTCTGAACCACAAATTTCCAATTAAAATATTTTAAAAATTTAAAGATATGTATTTTTGATATTCCTCCAGCCCATGCTGCAGCTAAGTAAAATTCATACTACATAGAAATTAATGCTCAGTGAAAAGCATTTCAGGAAGAAGAAAAAATCAAAATAATCACCATCTCTGGATAGTAGATTGAGTGGCTTTCAGACTTTCCAGTAATTCCTGAGATGGCCTGGAGTAATGGCCAGAGTGTTCCTTAGCCACAAACACACAGAACCATTGTCCCTTCTACACAAGCCATGAAAAGACTCAAAGAAGAATCACATACACCTTTAATCATTATTATTTTTCTAAGCTCTCCTTCAAAGATAAAGAAACCAAAAAGATAATTTATGTTTACAGTTCTGTGACACATAAAAAATATAATTAAAGTACTAAATCTCTCCAAAGAACTGTGATGTACAGAATTAAATTCAGCATTTAGCTGGGAAGGAGTCCCCTTGGAGAGATCAGATTGATATGTGAGGGATCAGTTTTGAAGTCCTGTTGCTGGTTTTTTCAAGGGATAGTATTTTGGTCAGCCCTACTCTGATTTCTCCTCACAAATGTCAAAATGAATTATAGGACATATTACCTGAATCCCCAAATCTAGCTACATTAATAGCCTCTGACTTTTGTTCTTTCGGATGCCATTTAGATATATGGGAGTCGTTCTTTCTATCATATTTCCAGCACTCTCTGACAAAGCAGTATTTAACATTTCCCACATTTAATGTTTCCCACACAAGGCTTTTTTGTGTGTGTAATGTATTTCAGAATCCAGAAAGTTACAGAGTTTGTTTATTTTTTTTTAATTTTCTTTATTAGTCACATAAAATTGTCAGCAGTTTATGCTTATCTTGAAAACATCAAGCTGATGTAAGGGAAGTTTTCCTGAACTGGGTGGAGAGTGGGGAGAGGTGATAAGAAAATGGAAGAATACAGAGAGGGGGACAAGAGTTTTCCCTAAAGGATTCTGATCTAAAAAAATTTTGGTAAAAACATAGTTCATCTCTCTAACACATTATTGGACCTAATTAAGGACACCACAAACTCAGAAGGATCAGAGTGTAAGTTTTAAAGACTTGCATGCTGTTTACAGACTTGGGCACTGACCACATTTTCTTGCATGAATCTCAAAGAAGCATTTTTGGCTCATTTCATGAAAAAATCTATTGGGACATCATATATTTAAAAGTACTATCTTCCCTCCTTGTAAGATGGTAGCCTCAATCAATCTTTTGTGTTATGACCAGGTGTAAGTCATAAAATAGCAGTTATTGCAGGTTTTATGGAGCTGAGAGCTGGGATACTCATGAAGAGGATAAGTTCATAATAGTCTTAAAGAGCAAACTACTCTTCAAGGTCTTGGGTTTACACAGAGAGGTTACTCCACTGATAGGCTGTCTTACTTTTTTACCTATTTCTTACCATTAGAAAACACTTTCGTGTTCACCAACGCAGCTAGATTACCAGTAATTACTGTATTCAGAGGCTTATGTACTGAGAGATGTAGATTAGAAGAACCTGGTTGTTTTCTTCAACCTGTAACCTGTCAACCTCCCAGGTAGAGATGTGTGAGGCTCCCCAACCATTTTAATGGCCCTCATTAACTCAGTGTAGGTTTTTATCCATGGCTTTGAGCCTTCCTAAAACTATACTAGTACATTCAGCAGAAGCACCACACCTTTTGAGGTATTGTCTTTTCTTTGTCCTAAATTAGTCTCTTGCGAATGTCAAAAAAGGGATCCTTAGCTATAATATCATTGAAGTGTGTGCCTTTCATGTTCTCTAATCCTAATACACCACAACCCTATGGAGCCAAATTCCTCCCTTGGCCTGCTGAGTCTAGCCCAATAGCTTAATATCACGCCACACCACACCACTCTAAACCACTGAATGAAAATGTGTAAGGCCAGACTGATTTCATTTCCTATAGTTCCCACTACCATATCTCCCTGTAAAAGCTAACTAAATTTTAATGCTAAACCATCCTATATAATAAAAGCCTAATATGCTAAGTGCCCGGTTGTCCAGTCAGCCGTTCAACCAATCAAAGCATAATATGCTAATGATATGCTAAGGCCACTCAACTGCTCGCTATGACATGCACTGACCACCAGAGGGCAGACAGTCAACTGGTCGACCAGTTGCTATGACATGCACTGACCACCAGGAGGCAGATGCTCTGACAGGTAAGTTAGCTTGCTGCTGGAGTCCAGCTGATTAGGACTGAGCGAGACGGACTGGACACACCCTGGAGCCCTCCCACAGTCCCTCTCTGTCAGGTCATCCTCTGCATCCCTCCCTGGCCCTGATCATGCACCAGTGGAGTCCCTTGGCCTGGCCTGTGCCCTCTCGCAATCCAGGACCCCTCAGGGGATGTAGGAGAGCCAGTTTTGGCCTGACAGCAGAATGACCAGTCGCTATGATGCACACTGACCACCAGGGGGCAGACGCTCAATGCAGGAGCTGCCCCCTGGTGGTCAGTGCACTCCCACAGGGGGAGCACCACTCAGCCAGAAGTTGGGCTTGCGGCTGGCAAGCGCAGCGTCAGTGGCAGGAGCCTCTTCTGCCTCCGCAACAGCACAAGGATGCCCAACTGACAGCTTAGGCCGGCTCTCCATGGGGAGCGGGCCTAAACTGACAGTCAGACATCCCCTGGCTGCTCCCAGACGGTGAGAGGGTGCAGGAGGGGCTGAGGGACTGCCCCCCCCCAGTGCACAAATTGTGTGCACAAGGCCTCTAGTACTGGTATAATAATGGAGGGGGACTAAAGGAGTCTACAGGAAACTAGCATAGATGCACTTCTCCTGGAGCCTTTTGGGAAAAGTGGTGTCCCAACCTTTGTTGTTTGATCTAATTTTACTAATGGAAGAACCAAGGCAGGTTCAGTGGTAAGCAATAGGGTAGTCAGAGCAATACATGGGATACGATGTAGTCCCTTAAGAGCTACATCAACTAGACCATGTAAGTCAGTGATGGCAAACCTTTTGAGCTTGGCGTGTCAGCATTTTGAAAAACCCTAACTTAACTCTGGTGCCGTGTCACATATAGGAATTTTTTGATATTTGCAACCATAGTAAAACAAAGATTTATATTTTTGATATTTATTTTATATATTTAAATGCCGTTTAACAAAGAAAAATCAACCAAAATAATGAGTTCGCGTGTCACCTCTGACACGCGTGCCATAGGTTCGCCATCACTGATGTAAGTAGTCACCTACCCAGATTTTTTTTCTTTGAGCTCCTAGAAAGCAGAGACCATCCTCTGAACTGATTAATTACAGTGACATCTGGACGGACAAACAGGCTCCTAGCAGAGATGGAGCCAGAGAGGAGTCCGCTGAGTGAGCGCGTGAGGGGCGCGGGCCTGGCAGGCCGGGAACAGCCCTTATTCGTCACGACGCTGCACGTGGCCACTTTCTCGGAGGGTTTCAGGCAGCTCCTGTCAGACTCTGAGGGAGCAGCCGGCTCTGTCGTGGCCTTTCCCAGACACCTGCTTGGACAGTCCCTCCGCCTGGCCCTGCACCCTCTCGGATGCTGGGGTGCACTAATTAATTAATTTAACAAACCTTAGCTTAGCTTCCTTGCCTTGTGGGGCAGGCCCACTGCTAGGTGCTGAGGATACAGCAATAAATCAGACACGGGTCCAGTCCTCAGGTAGACCTTCTGGGAGAAGAGACAATCAATGAAACAAAAAATCACAAGGGCACCATATCCATGTTGAGAAGCACCATAATAAAGGAGGAAGTAAAACTCTCATTGTTCATAGATGACATGATATTGAAAACCCTAAAGACTCCACCAAAAACCTGTTCGACTTAATAAATGAATTTGGCAATGTAGCAGGAGAAGCACCAGAATGAAAGGTTTGTGGAGGGAATGAATTCCACATGGGGTGACATTTAAGACTACATAGCTCTCATTTTGGGAAATATATCATTTAAAACAAAAATAAAATTACAATAAAAATACGCGGGAGCTGCCCTTTGGTTTCATTTATCTAAAGTGAATTTTATATGTAAAGGAAGTTTTTCATAGCATATCTGACAAACCCATGACAAATAGCCCCAAACGCAAGTAGTTGAACTTTGAATTAGCCAGAACAGCACTGCCTCTCAGTGTTCTTATGATTTGGAAACACTTCTTTTTCTGCTTTCATCAAAGGAGAATTAGCAAACAATAAAGTGCACAGATTTCAAGTTTTCAGGTAAGCTTTGACAAATGTATACATCCCTGTAACCACCACTCAAAGTAATATTCCTATCAGCCAAAAAAGTTATCTTTGCCTCTTTCCATGTACACATACAAAGACAATCACTATTGTCAATTCTTCTACAACTATGGATTAGTTTTGCCTGTTCTTGACCTTCATATGTAAGGAATCATACAGCATTTACTCTTTTGCATCTGGGCAGACACACTAGCATTTGGGGCAGCATACTTGAAGGGATTAAAAGACTCAAAACAACATTAGGCAGGTGAGCAACAAATACATAACAGTTCCCACCGCAGTGTTTCAGTATCTCACTGTGTTTATAAAAACATCCACAGTTATGTATTCATTTCACTGCCCTTCAGCCCTAAATCATTTAAGTCTGTTTTCTCCACAAGAAAAAATTATCTTGCGTTCCAGGACACACACGATCTTTCCTTGATGTGTCCTGACATACTATGCATATTATGTCTCCCTCAAGCAGGTTGTACTTGGCTCTACTTTCATCCCTCAATTGTGACACACAGACAATTTACATGATGATCAAAATTTCACTGTGCAACTAACTGAGAAGGCTTCAAGGACACCGCTGTACTATATCACACTGGGTGACAACCACTGGGGACAGACATTCACTCCAAATAAAACAAGTGCATTTGCCTCCCTATGACAGGTTTTGTTCTACCTTCATTTCCTCACTAGGTCACTGAATAACACTGCCCATCATAACTGCTTGCACCATTTGAATTTTCCCAACCCCATTCAGCCCAGATGCTGCTGTTTTCTACTCTAATCAGAATACAGAATGTCAAAAGAAGACAGTTCAATACTGGAGTTAACTGGGTAGGGAAACAAAGAATGTCTTATATCTATGACTCAAGTCTTACATATTTCCTGCTTACAACACTGGGAAATTGTTATGATGAATGATATTCTGTGAGAGATAAACCAAAGAACTTATATACTTATATACATAGCCCATGGACACAGGCAATAGGGTAGTGAAGACCTGGGGGTTGGATAGGGGATTGGAAGAGGGGGGAAATGGGGGGAGGGGGAAATGAAAGATATCTATAATACTATCAACAATAAAAAATACATTAAAATGCAAATAAAATAATGATATTTTGTGTATGCATAAAAGTGCAGATATATTATGTCTATATGCCTAAATAGGTACACAATAGCTAGAGACTAAAAACTGGTTCATCACAAGAAAGGAGAACAATTCTCAGATATGTGACTGCTATATCCATTTATATTTTTATCCTCATAGACTATTTTTAACAAGAGTCTTCCACCTCAATTTCTACCACCCCATTAATGGATTACTTTTTAAAGTTGTCTCTCTGTGGGGAAATGAGATTTTCAAACATTCTTTGAAAACTCAAACACACTTCTATTTCTTCTGTGGTTACAATCCTCTAGGGAAAAACTTTTCAATTTCACCCCAGTTTAGCAATTTGCTTTTTGCTCCTCTCTGCTAAATATTGGGGAATGTTATGTCTTTAGTCTCAATGTACAAACAGGAAAGATGGAGACCTCTAAAGCTAGCCAGGTTAAGATGCATATTTCACAGAGTCTGGAAAGATAAAGCAGAGTTCTCTTTGCCTTGAAAATTACAAAAGACTATTCTTCAAGGCAGAGTTGTCCTGGATCTTGAATTCTGAGGGAGAATCTGAGAGTTTTAATATATATTTTGTGAGGTAGCAATTTTCTACAGATGGGAGTTACTGGATTCAGTTGTGGAAGAAAACACCCTATGATAATTTCAATACCCCCTCAGTCCACCCTAAAGGAATGAGGACACCATCCCTTCACATATTCTGCTTATATGCTGGAAAGGATTTAGCCTATTTTGCTAAGGCTAGAAGCTAAGGGCAAGCTAGTTCAGAGGCTATCCCTCCCTCTCCCAGCACCAATACATGAAGGAAACTTCAAGCCAGGAGATTCAGGCTTCTCAAGGGTTCATCTCTGGTACAGATGGTTTTAGTGATGTTCCTCTACTTGTAAGGGACAGAAATAAAATATTGTAGACTAACTATATAAGAAATATCAACCATGCTCTGCTAACCGTGATTGTTTTGTTCTGATTAAAGAAGGCACATTCTAACCTGGCTGGGGGTTGCACGTGGGACCTTGGAGCTCACCTGGAAATGTGGCCCATCCTCCCCATCCAGGAGCTGCCTATCATCCTGGAAAGATTAATAACCTGTTGCAGAAGCCAGAGCCGCCAGCCCTTTGAAGACCCCCCCCCCAGCCTTTGCATACCTGCAGGCCCTTGCAAACCCCCAGCCCACATTACCTGTAAACTGCCCATTTGCTATATCCATTCTTATCCCTTTTGCCTACTTCCCCATTTAATCTTCGTCCTTCTACCCAATATAAGCAGCTGGCTTATGGTGGGATACAGAGCATATTTTTGTGGATGACTTGCTGCTCTCCCATACTGCAGTAGTGGGATAAACACTCATGTATGATTCAACTCTGTCTCTGCTTAATTGGCTCAAGTAGTGACAGGCAGCCTGGACCACTTGGTTGTCTGGTTACATACTGAATACCCCTGAATTGAGTCCCTAGGAGCACAGTGAAGAGTGGCAGGTGGCTGGTAGCTAACTCCAGGGCTTGTCAAAGGCAAGCAAATTTCCTCCTGCTCTAGGCCCAGTCAGCCTCGCCGGCATTTTTCTGAATGTGGTCTCAAAGGGGAATGTAGCTGTATGTATAAATTGAAAGAAATCTGGGAAAAGACAGAAGAAACCCAGGTGCCATTTACCATTATCTAGATAAAATGGCAAAGACACACACTCCACCTGCCACAGTTAGGGTGATAAATGCTTATTTCTTTGAGGTTTGTTTGAAAGTCAATTATGTAGATTATTTGGAGAATACTGACAGATGGCTTCCTTCCCCAGATGAGACAATCAAGTTGAACTTTGATATGTACAGAAAAAACACTGTCATTCCTTAAACCAGCGGTTCTCAACCTGTGGGTCGCGACCCCTTTGGTGCTCAAACGACCCTTTCACAGGGGTCGCCTAAGACCATCCTGCATATCAGATATTTACATTACGATTCATAACAGTAGCAACATTACAGTTATGAAGTAGCAACGAAAATAATTTTACGGTTGGGTCACAACATGAGGAACTGTATTTAAAGGGCCAGAAGGTTGAGAACCACTGCCTTAAACAGAGGAGGTCTCCCTTAGAGGCCACCAGAGGTCTGGATAAAATTTTGCCATTGGCCACTTTTGATGAACCCTGCCCTTAGGTCTTTTTTCCTCCAAAATTCCCCCTCCTCTCCCACCCTCATGGAAGCTTTACTTCTTTTCATCTTGTAGCCAAATATTGATCCTCCAACCTGTCCTCAAGGTTTTGATTAACACAGAAGATTGCCATGTAAGCAGCTTTTTATTTGTTTTCAGCTAATTCGTTTTTTATTTTTCACTTGCTACAGTAAATCTTACTTTTATTGTCCAACCACTGAACAGAGAAAAATGGATTGATCTGAGTAACTAAATAATTTAAGCTGCAATGTGTAGTGGAGGGTGGGGGAAAAGAGGGAGGATTAGAGGGAGTCTGAGAAGGCTTGATGTATCACTGCCTTCTGTTTTTTTTAGTTCTCCTTTGATGCCCAACCCAGGTTACAATTTTGATTAGATTGTGAGGGGGTTTATGGACGTGGCATTGCAGTAGATCTCTATTGCAGTACCAATACAGGTTTATAAAATGGTTGTTTACAAAGATATCCTAAACCAGAAAACAATAGAGATTCACCAAATGAGATCTGTTGCTTATTGCTTATTACTTTTCATTATATGAGGTAATTCATTTGGCACAATTATATAAATCTGAGGTGTATTTATTTATTTATTTTATTCCTAAAGGCACAGATCAATCTTCTCCACTGGGGTTTACTGGTGACACCAAGTATTTGGAAAAGTTTTTGAAGAAGGCAGCATGGCAGAACAAAGCCAAAAATATATCTAGATGTAAAATTGAACAAATAACAGTCTAATTTGTTTGTTAAAGGCACCAATTTCAGGATGGGGATAAGGGAGAAATTGTGGAGGAAGAAAAACAAGAATTAATGGGGATATTTGCTTCCACCCTCTATCACCTACCTCTCTAGCCCTCTTTTCCTTAGGTACTCAGGTAAGCTCTGGCCTCCTTAAACAGAATACATACAAACAAGCTATAAATGAAAAGATGGAAGTTTTCACTACATGAAAATGTAAAACTTCTATGTACAAAATGTACCATAAACAAATTAAAAAACAAACCACAGCCTGGATTTACAAAGCATAAAGCTGTCAAAAGATAGAGATCCAGGATATATAATGATTTTCTGAAAATCTGTAAGAAAAACAACACAATATGAAAATGGGCAAAATACTTGAACAAGCATTTCACAGAAGAGGAAATTCAAATGCCTAGTACATATGTGAGAATACATTTAACCTCAATGGTTATCAAAATAATATAAATTAAATCAGTGAGGTACCATTTCCACTACTGAAAAAATGTAAAGTCTGAAAATACCAAACATTGTGAAGAGAATAGAGATAAAAAAGAATTTCACACACTGGTGGAATTTCATGTACTTTGAGACATCACATAAAAGAATAATTTAGCCATATCTAGTCAATCTGAACATGTGTATTCCCTAATGCCCAGTAATTCCACTTCTAGTCATTTATTTTAGGAAAAAGTTTGCACACATGAAGAAGTAGCATGTTGAATGATGTTTGCCACAGCATTGTAATACAAAACTATCTAGGCATTCATCAAAAGAGAATTGAATAAATTGTATTATAGTCATACAGTGTGATACAAGGCAGCAGGTAAAATGAATGATCTAGATATGCATGTGTCAACATGAATTAATCTATCCTATCTAATAAAAGAGAAACATGGTAATTAGCGTACAACCACTACCCTTCCCATTGGCTAATCAGGGTGATATGCAAATTAGCTGCCAGCCAAGATGGCGGCCGGCAGCCAGGCAGCTGATGTGAACAGGGAGGCTTGCTTGCTTCAGTGACAGAGGAAGCCAGGTACCCCGCCTGTCTTGCCAGCCTCTCAGCTGCACTCTAAGCAACATTGTAACAAATATAGAAGCTAAACAAAACCCCAGGCTTCAGCCAGCAGGACCGCAACATTGTTTCAAATACAGAAGGTAAACAAAGGCCAGAAACCTGCTTTCAGCAGCGGAGGTCTCATAGCTGGAGCCGAGTCTCAGAGCTAAAGCTGGCCCAGAATAAAAAAAATAGAAAAAAGGACAGCTATGGAGCTTCAGTCACCCACCAGCTTAAAAACGGCCCTTAGCCCCTCACCCAGGCTGGCCAGGCACCCCAGTGGGGACCCCCACCCTAAAGGGGGTGTGACCAGATGCAAACAGCCATCATCCCCTCACCCAGGCTGGCCAGGCACCCAAGTGGGACCCCCACCCTGAAGGGGGTGTGACCAGATGCAAACAGCCATCATCCCCTCACACAGGCTGGCCAGGCACCCAAGCGGGACCCCCACCCTGATCCAGGACACCCTCAGGGCAAACCAGCCGGCCCCCACACGTGCACCAGGCCTCTATCCTATATAGTAAAAGGGTAATATGCCTCCCAGCACCAGGATCAGCGGAGCAGCAAGGCCTCCCAGCACCGGGATCAGCGTGACAGGGGGCAGCGACCAAACCCCCTGATCACCCTGCGGCTCTGTGTGTGACAGGGGGCAGGACCACAACCTCCCTATCCGCCCTGCTCTGTTCATGACAGGGGGGAGCTCCTCAAACCCCTGATCAGCCCTGCTCTGTGCATGACACAGGGGAGCTCCCCAATCCCCTGATTGCCCTGCGGCTCTGTGTGTGACAGGGTGGGGCGCCCCAACTCCCCCCATCGGCCCTGCCCTGAGTGTGACAGTGGCGGCGCCCCAACCCCCTGATCCGCCCTGCTCTGTGTGTGACAGGGGGGAGCTCCTCAACCCCCTGATAGGCCCTGCTCTGTGCATGAAAGGGGGGAGCTCCCCAACCCCCTGATGGGCCCTGCTCCAGGCGTAACAGGGTGGAGCTCCCCAACCCCCTGATGGGCCCTGCTCTGTGCATGACAGGGGGGAGCTCCTCAACCCCCTGATCGGCCCTGCTCTGTGTGTGACAGGGTATGGTGCCCCAACCCTCCTGATGGGCCCTGCTCTGTGCATGATAGGGGGCAGCGCCCCAACCCCCTGATCGGCCCTGCTCTGTGCGTGACAGGGGGTGGCACCGCAACCTCCCTATCGACCCTGCCTTGAGTGTGACAGGGGGCGGTGCCCCAACCCCCCAATCGGCCCTACCCTGAGCGTGACTGAGGGTGGCATCACAACCTCCCAATCCACCCTGCTCTGTGCATGGCGGGGGGCAGCGCCCCAACTCCCCAATCAGCCCTGCTCTGAGCCTGACCAGGGGCTGCACCTAGGGATTGGGCCTGCCCTCTGCCACCTGGGAGAGGGCCTAAGCCAGCAGGTCGTTATCTCCCGAGGGATCCCAGACTGCGAGAGGGCACAGGCCGGACTGAAAGACCCCCTCTCCCCCGAGTGCACAAATATTTGTGCACTGGGCCTCTAGTATATATATAAAAGGCTAAGTGTCTGTTTGTCTGACCGGTCACTATGATGTGAACTGACCACCAGGGGGTAGATGCTCAATGCAGGAGCTGCCATGACACACACTGGCCATTTAAAAATAAATGGCACCACGGACCTGGCACTGCTGACAAACCAACACTCAGCTCCCCCAAGTGGGACATAGGCCCTGCCACCACCCCAGAACGACATCCCACCAAATTTCAGTCAATGCTGCCAAGACCCAAGGGTGAAAAATGTGGCCCACAGCCCAACCCAGCTCAGAAATGGTTGCTGTGGGCACCAGGTAATGACATCACATAGCAATGCCTGGCTTCTTCTCCCTGGTGACTAGCCTCCTTGGAGTTTCTTCAGCCCAGGAACCCGACTTGCTTTATAGCCAGGTGCAAACATTTTACAGTTTAAGCAGATGTTTGTGGAGTGTTTTCCTGTGCCTCATTTCATTTGATCCTCACAGAAGTCCTGGAGTAGGTAGATAGGAGAATCAGTAGAATCCTATTTTCTTTTCATTAGCAAGATGCAAATAGTGATATTAAAATATTTCTTCTAATTAATTTCCATTCAATGTGCACAAATCCGTGCACCAGGACACTAGTATAATCATAATGTTAGATGAAAAATGCAAGTTGCTGAATGACATGTATACAAGCAGTCATTTACATAAAGTTTAAAAATAATAATACTGTATATTGTCTGTGAAAACACACATACAAAAATAATACAGAAATAGGCATGGAAAGCATACACACTAACTACAGGAGACCTTGAAGGAGAGGTGAAAGAGCAATGTAATCAGGGAGGGTGGAGTAAAAAGGGGATGCAACTCTATCTATAACACTTTATTTCTCACAAAAGGGAAAGATGTTAGCATTTATTAACTTTGGGTTAGAGTCATGATTATTCATTATATTGCTCTTTATACTTTTCTGTTTGAAATAGTTCATAACCTAAAAATAACAAAATAAAATAATTATATAGTATCCTATACCCTATCAAAATACCCACTCCACTGCACTCTCTTATGAGCAATTTCTTACTAAGGTATTTATCCACTCAGCAAATGTTTCTTGAGTGTCCACTATATTCCTATCAATCGCACTTTAAAACAAATGATACCTGAATCCAAATAAATGAATCTCTCATATTGGAGTTTCAGGTTCCAGAACAGACCAGTAGTTAAGACTTAGGAACCAGCAGGAGGAGCCTTAATGGTATCTCTCAAATACTAATTCATATCTGGGCAGAAAAGAGAAACAAGAGAGTATAAGCAAGGGCAAAAGGTGGGGAGGGCCAGCAGTGAAAGAAAAAGGGAATACCTGGAAACTCCTAGAGATTTGGTAGAATCCTATTTTCTTTTCATTAGCAAGGTGCAAATAGAGGTATTAAAATATTTCTTCTAATTAATTTCCTTTTAATGTGCACAAATCCATGCACTGGGACACTAGTATAATCATAATGTAAGATGAAATAGTTCATAACCTAAAAATAACAAAGTTGTTACTAGATTTTAGAGCAACCATTTCCTTCCTGTGAGTGGTTCCCCTTCCTGCATTTTATAGATATAACCAATGTTTCCATAGTTTAGCAGTTCTAACCTAGGTGTTAAAGCCTTTGGTTAGCCTCTGGTACTGCCTAAGTCAATCCCAAAGCAGGATTCAGAAGTACCCCACATTTTTAAAAAAGCAATCTATAAAGTAGTAAAAGAAAGTGTTGATTTTACTGAAGATTTTGTGGTGAGGAGGAGGAAAAAGTTTATATCAAAAAAGCAGACAAATAATCAAAATCTTCAATAGGCTTTTCCCCCAAGTTCCTCTTCAATAACCAGCTGCTAGTGTGCCAGTTTCTTATTCTTTATTCTTCTTATAGGTGTCCTCATTTAAGCTTCTTACCCCTTTTTTGTTGAGATCAATTTAGCTCCCTCCTACCTCTCAATCTGAGGAGTAGCTAAATTGATAAGCTTCCAGCTAACTTATCAAAACTTTCATCAAAAGTGTGTCTTCTCTCCCTAGACTGGAAAGACATAGCAAGCATTGTCCTAAAGATATCCTACAGAGATCGTAAGAAATTATTCAAAGATACCTGAAATGGCCAGGTAAAATTAACAGTAATGCCAAAGAAAAAATTAAACAGAAAGGACCTCACACTCTAAAGAACAACTGTTAGGGGAGAAATAGAATACTGGGGACTAGCTATGGTTATGGGAAATATCAATCATGCTCTGTTAACCATTATTACTTTGTGTTGGTTAAAGAAAGGACATTCTAAACTGGCTGGGAGTTCTACATCCCCAGGACCTGGGAGTAAACCTTGGACCTGGCAGTCAACCTTGGAATGCGGTCCATTCTCATTCAAGAACTGCCTATTATCATGGGAAGATTAACAACTTTGTTGCCCAAACAATGGAGTCCTAGCCCAGCCCAAATTGCCTACTTCCCCATGCCTGTAATCCCCACTTCCCCATATCCTATATAAGCAGCTGGTTTATGGGAGGTTGCTGAACAGATTTTTGTGGATGGCCTGCTGCTCTCCTATAATGTTGTAAATGCTGATAATGATTCAACCCTGTCTCTTCTTAATTGGCTCAGTAGTGACAGGCAACCTGGACGAATTGATTGTCTGGTTACACAACCACTTATTCTCATTCACAAGTCTGTAGATTGACAGTGGTTGGCTCATCTAGACTGGGTTCAGCCGAGCAGCTCTGCTTTAAGCTCCAGATCCAGCTGGATTTGTCTCCTTGTAAAAGACATACTTGGGTCTGCTTATGTATATTTATTCTGGGACCCATGCTGAAGGTGCAGCTCTTTTTACGGTGATCACAGAAGCACAAGAGACACATATATTTCATGTCTCTGATTACCTCACATCTGTTAACACCCCACTGACCAAAGCAAGTCATATAATTAAATTCAAAGTCAAGGTGTGGGCAGGTATATTCATTCCATGGAGTTGGGAGGAGAAAGTAGATATTTTTGAACAGTAATCTAATCTACCACATCAATCAAAGTATGTCATTTCTGTGCAGGAGACCTGTCTTTTGTCTGCTACCTTCCTAAAAAATGTTTCCACAAAACCTGCCCCATTAAACTTCCTGAAATCTTAAAATGCTCTCTTTAGAGAATACTGAATCACATCTTTACTGTAGTGAAGGTAATAAATGGTTTATTTGACTTGAAGAGGAATGGGCCGTTGGTAGAATGTGCAGGCAAATCATGTCACTTCGATGTGTTAGGAAGCCCACAAATTACCTAGTGGATCCTTAAAAAAGTGTTATAAAGAATCCAGGAGGTCAAGGAAGATGAGGAGAGGCACTTTTATCCAATGGAAACTGATAGCAGTGATAGTTTTAGTTCTTTGGTTTATTCACTCATTCAATAAATATATATTGAGTACTTACTATGGACCAGACACTGTGTTGAGGACACATGGTGAGCAAAACAGCTGAGGTACAACTGTGTGGTGCCATAAAAGAAAGAAACACAATGCTGTGATAGAGAATAATGCTTGTGGAAAAGGATAACTTAGAGTAGTAAGGGGAGGCTTCATTGAAGAGGTAGCATTTTAGCTAAAACCTGAAGGGTGAGAAAGATCTAGCCACATGAAGAACTAGAGAAATCACATAATCAAGAGGTATAGATCAGAGTTTATTACCTATAACATTGATGAGAAAGTTAAAGGACCAAAAGGCATTACATGATGAGTGTCATTGTAAGAGCTTTAGAGAAAGATGCCATGAGAAATAAATCTGTGGCATATAAAAAGGGAAGCAAAAGGGTAGAACAGGAATACAGTGATAGCACATTGTCTTATCATTACCCTTGGCGTCATACCCATTGATGAAAGGTGCTAAAGTATATTGCACCTAGCAACAAAAGATGGATGTATTGCCCAGCTCTGCTACTAAGGTGTTAGTAACCTTAGGTAAGTCACTTTCCCTCACAGACCTCAGGCTTTCTAATCAGTAAGTAAGAAGATTGACTAAATCAGTTTGGTTTTTTTTAATTGTATCCATCAAGAATCTTATTTGTTGTGATGTTAGTAAATGTTAGTAAATGTTATGGGAAAAAAAGAATGTAATACTGGATACAGTTAAGCAAGTTTCTTCACTGCAGTGCTTCTCAGAACCCCCAAATGTACTCACATATATTGAGAATCTCTAAGAAGAAAACAGACGGTGCTGTGTGTTTACAAAACTTAATTAAGGAACCACTTTCACTGGTCACACGCCAGAAATAAAGAGTGTCCCAAAATTCACGCAAGAAATAATTTTGATAGAAAACACAGGTTTATAATTAAAAATTGTAAATTTTTTATTGATTCATAAAGTATACAGTATAGGGTTATGTATGGAATAGCATATTGGGTAAATGGCCTCCACAGCACAAAAAACTGGATTATCATGTCGCAATAGCGAGCACCATTAACTGTTATTGCCTGAGCAGCCGCATTTCGGTCATGGAAAATTTCAACGAAAGAGTGCGTATGTGCCAGCAAAGCCTTGGAGGCCATTTACCTAATATGTTATTCCATACATATCCTTATACTATATACTTTATGAATCAATAAAAAATTTACAATTTTTAATTATAAACCTGTGTTTTCTATCAAAATTACTTCTTGCGTGAACTTTGGGACACCCTTTAGTATGCCAAGGAGCACAGTTGGACACTCAGGGAAATACTGTACTGGATGTCCTCCAAGGTGCAGTCCAGTTCCAAAAGGTTCAGTGATGAGCACAACCACCTCAGAGGGAGACCCTGTTGGTTCCACATTTTCTCTTAAAGGAAATGACTCATGTATGCAATCGTATCTCAATTAATCAAAAGAATGAAAATAAGGTACAATCCTAGTCCCTTTTATACCAATAGCTACTCTTTAGTAAATACAGTAATAGATTGATTGTGGAGTACAGTGTGTGTTTAGAATCCTATATAATAAAAGGGTAATATGCAAGTAGACCAAACAGCAGAACAATCGAACAACCAATCAAAGCATAATATGCTAATGATATGCTAAGGCTGCTCAACCACTCACTATGATGTGCACTGACCACAAGGGGGCAGATGCTCCTACTGGTAGGTTAGCTTGCTGCTGGGGTCCGACCAATCGAGACTGAGTGAGATGGGCCAGACACACCCTGGAGCCCTCCCACAGTCCCTCCCCAGCCCAATAGTGCACCCGTGGGGTCCCTCAGCCTGGCTTGCGCCCTCTCGCAATCCAGGACCTCTCAGGGGATGATGGAGAGCTGGTTTCAGCCCCATTCCAGAGGCCACTCCCCTTGGAAGGGCGCCAGAAGCAGGGCTCATGGCTGGTGAGTGCTTCTGTGGCAGCACAAGCCTCTCCCAATCAGGACTGATTGGGTGCAAGCCCGCAGCAGGCACAGTGGGGTGGGGATGAACAGGAGCAGCAGGTAGGAGCTGCAGGCAGCGTTGAACTGCGTGTTTTGGCCCGATCCCTGCAGGCCACCCAGAGGGACCCCACCCATGCATGAATTCGTGCACCAGGCCTCTAGTATAGGCTATAATCAAAAAGGAAAATGTTTATCATCTAGATAATGAAGACAAGAATATTTTTCTATTGATGTTTGGGAGAGATGGTATAAAAAATAAATGAATTGAAACAGACTTATCCTGAAAACAATGAGAAAGTCATACTTTATCATTTTTAAAAGACTTCCTTGTTCACGTATTCTGAAATCATGCCAGAAGTTTAGGAAATAATCTATGATTAAGTGTGATTAAGTGAGAAGCATAAAACTTGTTAGCCCTTTGTCCTCTTCAGGAGGCCATCTCCACATCAATCAATTCAAGATTATTATCTTTTCTCATTTTGTGTCATTTGGCCAGAAAAATGGTTAACAATTTCTTTAATCCACTTATAATTTACCATGTCGATGAGTGTATCAGCTTTGTCATTTCACAGGTTATTTCCCAGGTAACAGACATTCATTTTATCTTTTTATGCTTCTGCTACTCTTAACAAATAAAATCCAGGATACTAGAGCCATCCATGTGCATCTAGATAACTGAGAACATTCATTTTGTCCCCTGTCTGTGTGATTTTGTACAAGTCCTTACTCTGACTCGATAGCAATTTCCTCATCTGTAAAATGATTTAAAATAGATATTTGCTGCCCTAGCCAGTTTGTCTCAGTGGATAGAGAGAGTATTGGCCTGCAGACTGAAGGGTCTCAGGTTCAATTCTGGTCAAGGGCACATGCCTGAGTTATGGGCTCAATCCCCAGTAGGGGGCATACAGGAGGTAGCCAATCAATGATTCTCATCATTGAAGTTTCTCTCTCTCTCGCCCTCTCCCTTCCTCTCTGAAATCAATAAAAGTATATTTTAAAAAGAAATAATAATAACTAAATAGATATTTGCTAAAGTTCCTTCTACCTCTAAAATACTCTGATTCTAATTCAACTTGCTAGAAAATTATGCACTTTATTTTAAAATCCCCTTCTACTTACAGATTATATATATATATATATATATATATATATATATATATATATATGGTTTAGTTCTTAAACTATCAAATTTTAGGTACATAAAAAAGGAAACACCATAGAAAATTCATGCTAACAATCCTTTTATTAATTAACTAGAAGCCCAGTGCACGAAATTCGTGCACTGGTGGGGAGTCCCTCACCCGGCCTGCCCCTTCTTACAGTCCAGGAGCCCTCAGGGTATGTCCTACTGTGGGGAGTGGTCCTAAGCTGCAGTCTGGCCTCCCTCTGCAGGAGGCAATGCCCCCATCATGCCTCTGCTGCTGCCACTGCCAGCCACAAGGCTACCTGAGCCTCGGCCATCACAGCCACTGTGGCTTGCTTGAGCTTCACCTGGCCCTCATTTCCTGAGCCTCAGGCCCTTGAAATGGCAGCACTCATCGGTGGTTTGCCAGAGTCCCAGACCAGGCCTGGGCAAGTGGCAGTGGCTATCAGTGCCTTGCTGGAGCCCCAGGCCAGCCCTGGGCAAGTGGCAGCAGCCATCGGAAGCACTCACAGCTGCTGCCACCATGTGTGGGGTACAGGCTGCCCTCCATCAGGTCCCACCTCCCCAGCCCCCAGCCCCGCTGCCAGGCCCCACATCCCCTGCCCTGTCCCCACTACTGCTTGCCCAGGGCCAGCCTGGGGTAAGTGGCAGCGGCCATTGGTCGCTTGTCAAAGCCCCAGGTTGGCCTGGGGCAAGCAGCAGCGGCCATTCCCAATGCTGCAAGTCCCCGCCAACCCACTGCACATGCAGCATGCTGATCATTCATTATTGTGATGGTGTCCCAACCAATTTGCATATTACCCTATTATTAGATAGATGTAATTTCAAGTGGAGACTAAAAAGGAAATTGAAAAAAGCTACAGTTATGAAAATTTAATAGCTTATAATTTTAAGTGGACAGTATGAATGTCAGCTTCTCTGGCTTTTCATGTATACTTCAATATTCTCAATAGCTTAGTCTATTAATAATCAATAATATTTTAACCAGATTTTTTTTCAAGATGGATCTTGCTCTCACCTCCTCCCAGAACCAAACTGGAAATACAACTAAACTGGGGAACAATCACCCTGAATTACCAACTAAAGACTATCTGAAGAGAAGTCTTATAACCAAGGACTTACTGAAGAAGGGCAGAGATGTGAAAGGAGCTGCTTCCCCTTCCCCCTCAGCAGTTGCCAAGGTTACAGAGGGATATCTCAGAGGCAGTAGGTTCCCCAGAATAGGCATGAAGCCTAAACCCCAGACCAGGCTCCCCAGACCAGAGTGTCAGAGCTGGAAAGAGGTGCCCACCACGCATCCAGCTGTGAAAAGCAGCGTGGTTTCTGTCTGCCAAGGAGAGGCACAGCCTGCTGAAGAAAGACACCCTCTTAAAAGGCCAACACACAAAATTATGTTGGCAGCCACTCAGCTGGGGCTCTGACAGAGGGAGGCTGATGTGGACTGGAGTCGCCTTAGGAGAGTCTGGGTTTTGTGGCTTTGGGGAGATATGTGGAGGAACAGCTGCCAGGATCCCTGTACTAAGTCATCCTCCAATACTGCAGCAGCCATCTTTTTTAGGCAGGTCAATCCCATTCAAGCAGCATCAGCTTGGGGAAAAGAAATTATCCCACCCTCTGAAATCCGGCTCCTCAACACTGTCCACTTTGTGGATCTTAAGGCCTGCTGAGGAGTCAGCAGCATAGGCTGGGGTGGGTGGGAGGTAGGGAGAAGTCTGGGCATACTCAGGTTGTATCACCTCACACCTGCCAGAATGGCTATCATCAATAAATCAATAAGCACAGTGCTGGCAAGGATGGGGAGAAAAGGGAAACTTAGTGCACTCTTGGTGGAAATGTACACTGTACAGCCACTGGGAAAACAGTCTGGATTTTCCTTAAAAAATTAAAAATGGAACTGCCTTTCAACCCAGTGATCCCACTTCTATGAATATCCTAAGAATTCCAAAACACTAATTTGAAGGAATATATGCATCCCAATGTTCATAGAAGCATTATTTACAATAGCCAAGATCTAAAAACAGCCCAAGTGCCCATCAGTACATGAGCAGATAAAAAAGTTGTGGTACATTTACACAATGGAATACTACATGGCTGTAAAAGAGAAGGAAATCTTACTTTTTGTTATAGCATGGATAGACCTGGAGATTATTATGCTAAGTGAAATAAGCCAGACAGGGAAAGACAAATGCTATATGATCTCACTTTTATGTGGAATCTAAACTGATGAACAAAATAGAAACAGAGGCATAAAAACATGGAACAGCCTGACAGCTGTCAGAGGAGAGGGGAGAAAGGGGAACTGAATGAAAGAAGGTAAAGGGATTAGCTAGAGAACATATCTGCATAACCCATAGACACAGGGAATAGTGTGTTGAGGGCCAAGGGAGGGGGATCTGGGGCTGGGTAGAGGAGGGCAAATGGGGACATCTATAATAGTGTCAACAATAAAGATAAAGAAAAAATATTTTAACCAACCACTTGTACTTATTAAGCATCTATATACAGAATGCCTATTACTGTTCTAGTTACTGCAGAGAATTAAAATAGACTTCACTGACTGCAAAAAGCTTTAATTTGGCCCGGAGGAAACAAAACTTAATCCCAAGAAACAATTGGGGACTAATATCAGACACTATACAATTGTCAAATTCTGTGGTATAAGTAAGCAGTTCTCAATTTTTTTCCCTATACTTAGAACAGGATAGTGACTTAATAAATATTTATTGAATGAATGTATAAATGAATCTTCAAATGCTTAAGATAATCATACTAATACAAGAGTATCCAGCATTCTGATAACTCCAGCCCTTCTCTTCCATCCAAAAACTTATATCTGAATACAAGTTGAAAGGGATGTCTATTATAGGACTAATCCACTTGGAGATATATATATATATTCTCTCCCAAAATAAGTGTATTATTATTATTAACAAATTAAAACACATTTCATAAGTGGGGCTGCAACACCATGGTTGAGCATGCTCTGCAGAAACTTCAGGTTCCATAAGACCTCAGCGAAAATAAAGATTACTATGGGATGAAATAGTTCCCAAGCACTTCATGGAGGCAAAGGACAAAAGATTTCCTGAAAGTACGTAGGAAAGCTATAGATAGGTCACGAGGAATGAGGAAGAGAGAATAAACATGGAGTGAGCAGGAAGAAGTGAGGATGCAGACCTGGAGTGGAGGATTTTTGTTAGGGAGCAAAGAGATATAGGTGTGCTTAGATAAGTCAGGACCAGTTTATGGCAGGCCACAAAACCCAAGTTGAAGCATTCACAGTTGATCCCAATGGCAACAGGGAGCTATTACAGAGACTCAAATAAAGTCCAATAGAAAAAGGGTTTGTGTGCTCTGTGTGTGTATTTGTGTATGAATGTAACAAGGACAGGGTAAAAAAAAATGATCAGGGCAAGATTTATCTTTTTTATAGACCTTTTCTAAAGGGGTGGAAACTAAAGCCTGGCATTTTAATACCATTTAATGAGGCTTCATACATTTTAATTAATGTAAAACTGATTTATAGGCTGTGGGGTTATACACAAATGTCACAATCAAATAAAATAAAGGAAGACATGTTCACAAGATTGCATGTGTCTATACCAGCAATTTTCAAATAGTGTGCTGCAAGAATTTTTAAAACATGCAATACTTGACTATGTAGTCAGGGGCACTGACCTCTTTTCCCTTAGATTGTTATATAACAAAATAACAACACCCAACATAACAATAGCTATCCAGTGTGAATGAATCAAAGTTATACTATTTTTTGTCAGATTGGCAAAAATTATAATTTTTTATTGGTTTCAGAGAGGAAGAGAGAGAGATAAAAACATTGATGATGAGAGAAAATCATTGATCAGCTGCCTCCTGCACACCCCCTACTAGGGATTGAGCCCACAACCCGGGCATGTACACGTGACTGGAATTGAACTTGGGACCCTTCAGTCCACAGGCCAATGCTCTATCCACTGAGACGAACCTGCTAGGGCAAAATATATATTTTATGGTATGCTGCAGAATGTTAGTAATTACTTTATGTGTCCAATGAGATGAAAAAAGTTGAAAATCGCTGGTCTATATTTATTTATAGACACATCATTCACCTAACATTTGACTATGCTTCTGTTAGGAGTCCCAGGTTCTACCCAAACCCCAGTCTTCCTGGCTTCAATCAAGAAGGCAGAAATAAGAGCACATGACAATTTGAGAGTTTATTGCCCATTATTTCATGTAAATAAACTTGAACAGTATAAAAAAGTGCTGTTCTAAGAACAGGGAAATTGGTCACATAGCTCCTTTGCATCTCCACCCCTTGTTGGTTGTATACACAGCTTTCAACTGTAGGCTGTATTTATTTTCTCTATCCTAAAATGAAGTTTCTTAAAAGCTTGCCATGCATATATTCTTTTAATTTCTTTATTGATTAAGGTACTATATATGTGTTCTTATCCCCCCATTTCCCCCCACGCCATCCCCCCACTCATGCCCTCATCCCCTGTTGTCTGTATACATTGGTTAGGCTTATATGCACGCATACAATCCTTTGGTTGATCTCTCCCCCTTACCCCCACCCTCCCCTACCTTCCCTCTGAGGTTTGACGGTATGATCAATGCTTCTCTGTCTCTGGATCTGTTTTTGTTCATCAGTTTATGTGGTTCATTATATTCCATAAATGAGTGAGATAATGTGATATTTATTTCTCTGACTGGCTTATTTCACTTAGCATGATGCTCTCCAGGTCCATCCATGCTGTTGCCCATGATAAGAGGTCCTTCTTTTTTACTGCAGGTGTAGTATGCCATTGTGTAGATGTACCACAGGTTTTTAATCCACTCATCTGCTGATGGGCACTTAGGCTGTTTCCAAATCTTAGCTATGATGAATTGTGCCACTGTGAACATAGGGGTGCATATATCCTTTCTGTTTGCTGTTTCTAGTTTCTTGGGATATATTCCTAGAAATGGGATCACTGGTCAAATGGGAGTTTCATTTTTAGTTTGTTGAGGAAACTCCATACTCATCTCCACAGTGGCTGCACCAGTCAGCATTCCCACCAGCAGTGTACGAGGGTTCCTTTTTCTCCTCATCCTCACCAGCACCTGTCATTTGTTGATTTGTTGATGATAGCCATTCTGACAGGTGTGAGATGGTACCTGACTGTCATTTTGATTTGAATCTCTCGGATGATTAGTGACTTTGAGCATGTTTTCATATGTCTCTTGGCCTTCCTTCTGTTTTCTTTCGAAAAGTATCTATTTAGGTCCATTGCCCATTTTTTTATTGGATTGTTACTTCCTTTTGTTAAGTTTTATGAGTTCCCTGTAAATGTTGGGGATAAAACACTTAATAGTGATAACATTGGCAAATATGTTCTCCCATGCAGTGGGCTTCCTTGTTGTTTTGTTGATGGTTTCTTTTGATGTTCAAAAGCTTTTTATTTTGATGTAGTCCCATTTGTTTATTTTCTCTTTAGATTCCAATGCCCTAGGAGTGGTAATGGTGAAGAAATTGCTCCGGCATATGTCTGAGATTTTGTTGCCTATATATTCCTCTAGTATTTTTATGGTTTCCTGTCTTATGTTTAAGTCCTTTATCCATTTTGAGTTTATTTTTGTATATGGTGTAAGTTGGTGGTCTAGTTTCATTTTTTTTGCATGTATATGTCCAATTTTCCCAACACCATTTATTGAAGAGACTGTCTTCACTCCATTGTTTGTTCATTCCTCCTTTGTCAAATATTAATTGAGCATAGTGGTTTAGGTCAATTTTGGGGTTCTCTATTTTATTCCATTTATCTATATGTCTGTTTTTGTGCCAATACCAGGCTGTTTTGAGAACAGTGGCTTTGTAATACAGCTTGATATCTTGTATTGAGATCCCACCTACTTTGTTCATCTTTCTCAGGATTGCTGCAGCTATTCAGGGTCTTTTTTTATTCCAGATGAATTTTTGGAGAGTTCATTCTAGGTCTGTGAAATATGCCATTGGTATTTTAATGGGGGAGTGCATTGAATCTATAAATTGCTTTGGGTAGTATGGACATTTTAACGATGTTGATTCTACCAATCCATGAACATGGTATGTTCTTCCATCTGTTAAGGTCTTTATCTATCTCTTTTTTCAGTGTCCTGTAGTTTTCTGTGTATAGGTCTTTTGCCTCCTTAGTTAAGTTTATTCGTAGGTATCTTAATTTCTTTAGTGCAATGATAACTGGGATTGCTTTTTTAGTCTCTCTTTCTGTAAGTTCACTATTGGTGTATAAAATGCCATAGATTTCTTGGCGTTAATTTTGTATCCTTGCTACATTGCCAAATTCATTTATTAAGTCTAATAATTTTTTTATGGAGTCTTTAGGGTTTTCTATGTACAGTATCATGTCATCTGTGAATAGGACAGTTTTACTCCTTCTTTTCCAATTTGGATGCCTTTTATTTCTTCTTGTCTAATTGCAATGACTAGTACTTCCAGTAATATTTTGAACAGGAGTGGTGAAAGTGGGCATCTCTCGCTGGCTTTCATGGTGGCACATCACACGGGACCTTCTCATTGCCCCCCAAGGACAGCGGCACAGATTCTTAGGCCAGAACAGACTGAAGACCCCAAGCAGCAGGGAGCTCAGCAGGGGAGCAAATGCACTGTCATGGCCCCAACTCCAGCTCAGTGCTGACCACACAAAAGCACGCATACTCTCAACACACGAAAACATGCCAAAGGCTGCGTTCTGACAAGCACACTAACCACCTAAAACTCCACTAAGTCACAGACTATGCTCATTGAAATGGCACCTGTGCAGCCTTCGCTTTAGAAGTAACACTTTTGAAAACTGGGGTGACTCTGATGAGCGAGGCTCAGTGGTTGAGCATTGACTTATGAATCAGGAGGTCACAGTGCAATGCCAGGTCAGGACACAGGCCTGGGTTTCAGTCTCCATCTCAAGAAGGGGGCGTGCAGGAGTCAGCCAAGCAATGATTCTCATCACTGGTGCTTCTCTGTCCCTTCCTCTTCCTCTCTGAATTAATAAATACATTTGTAGAAAAAAAGAAAAGAAAGTGGGCATCCCTGTCTTGTTCCTGTTCTTAGGGAAAATGGTTTTAGTTTTCGCCCATTGGGTATGATGTTGGTTGTGGGTTTGTCATACATGGCTATTATTATGTTGAGGTATGATCCTTCTATTCCCACCTTGCTTAGAGTTTTTATCAAGAAAGGGTGTTGATTTTTGTCAAATTCTTTTTCTGCATCAATTAATATGACTGTGATTTTTATCTCTCAATTTGTTTATGTGATGTATCACATTTATTGATTTGCAAATATTGTACCATCCTTGCATCCCTGGGATAAATCCTATTTGGTGTGTGATCTTTCTAATTTACTGCTGGATCCGATTTGCTAGAATTTTGTTGAGTATTTTGGCATCTATGTTCATGAAGGATATTGGCCTGTAATTCTATTTCATTGTGTTGTCATTATCTGGCTTTGGTATTAGGGTGATGCTGTCTTCATAGAATGAGCTTGGAAGTGTTCCATCCTCTTGAATTGTTTGGAATAGTCTGAGGAGGATAGGTTTTAGTTCTTCCTTGAATGTTTGGTAAAACTCCCCTGTGAAGCCGTCTGGCCCCGGGCTTTTGTTTGCTGGAAGCTTTTTGATAACTGCTTCAATTTCTTCCATAGTTATTGGCCTAGTGAGATTTTTAGATTCTTCCTAATTAAGTTTTGGAAGGTTGTATTTTTCTAGGAAGGTGTCCATTTCCTCCATGTTGTCTACTTTGTTGTAATAGAGTTGTTCATAGTATTTTTTTTTTAACAATCGTTTGTATTTCTGTGGGGTCTGTCGTTATTTCACCTCTTTCATTTCTGATTTTGTTTTTTTTGGGTCCTCTTTCTTTGCTTCTTGGTGAGCTTGGCTAGAGGTGCATCAATCTTTTTTTATCCTTTCAAAGAACCAGCTCTTGGTTTCTTTTATCTTTTTTATTTATTTATTTATTTTTTTGGTCTCTATGTCATTTATTTCTGCTCTGATTTTTATTATCTCCTTCCTTCTGCTCTGGGATTTTCTTGTTGCTCTCTTTCTAATTCTTTAAGTTGTAGAATTAGATGATTTACTACCGTTTTTCTTGTGTTTTTGAGGTAGGCCTGTAGAGCTATAAACTTCCCTCTCAGGACTGCTTCCATTGTGTCCCATAGATTTGGGATTGTTGTGTTTTTTATTGTCATTAGTTTCCTGGATGTTTTTTAATTTCTTCTTTGATCTCTTTGGTAACCCAATCATTCTTTAATAGCATGCTATTCAGCTTCCAAGTGTTTGAATTTTTTGGATTGTTTTTATTGTAGTTTATTTCTAATATTATGACATTATGGCCTGAGAAGATGCTTGATATGATTTCAATCTTCTTGAATTTGAGGAGACTTTGCTCGTGACCTAATATGTGGTCTGTTTTTGAAAATGTCCCATGTGCACTTGAGAAGAATGTATATTCCATGGCTTTGGGGTGAAATGTTCTGAAGATGTCAATTAAGTTCATCTGATCTAGTGAATCATTTAGGATTGCTGTTTCTTTGCTGATTTTTTGTCTAAAGGATTTATCCAGTGATGTCAGTGGGGTATTAATGTCCCCTACTATGATTGTATTGTTGTCAATTTCTCCCTTGATATCTTCCAGGAGTTTTTTTTATGTATTTGGGTGCTCCTGCATTGGGTGCATATATGTCTGTCAGGGTTATATCCTCTTGTTGTATCGATCCCTTTAGTATTATGAAGTGGCCTTCCTTATCTCTTCTTATGGCCTTCACTTTGAGGTCTATTTTGTCAGATATAAGTATTGCTACCCCACCTTTTTTTTCATTTCCATTTGCTTGGAAGATAATTTTCATCCCTTCATTTTCAGAGTGTGTGAGTCCCTTGTTCTGAGGTGTGTCTCATGTAAACAGCATATATATGGGTCATGTTTTTTTATTCATTCAGCCACTCGATGTCTTTTGATTGGAGCATTTAATCCATTTATGTTTAAAGTTATTATTGATAGGTACTTGTTTGCAGCCACTTTTATTTTTTTGTGCCTGAGTTCCTTCTTACCTTTTTATTTCTTCTTTTTACACCAGTCCCTTTAGCATTTCTTGGATTGTAGCTTGGTAGTAATAAACTCCCTTAGCCTTTTTTTTGTCTCAGAAGCTCCTTATTTCCCCTTCAGTTTTGAATGATAGCTTTGCTAGATAGAGTATTCTTTGATTCAGTCCCTTGCTTTGCATCACTTTGTAAATTTCCTTCCATTCTTTTCTGGCCTGGTGTGTTTCTGTTGAGAAATCATTTGATAATCTATTGGGTGGTCCCTTGAATGTAACTTTTGTCTCTCTCTTGCAACCTTTAATATTCCCCCTTTTTCATGAATATTTGCCATCATAATTATGATGTGTCTTGGTGTGGGTCTTTTCAGCTTCATCTTGTTTGGGACTCTCTGTGCTTTTGTGAGTTTTTTCTTCCCACATCAGGGAAATTTTCTGACATTATTTCTTCAAATAGGTTTTCTCACCCTTGCTCCTCTTCCTGTTGTTCTGGCACCCCTATTATTCATATGTTGCTTCGTTTCATGTTGTCCCATAGCTCCCTTAGGCTCTCCTCCTGTCTTTTAAGTTTTTTCTCCAATTGCAGTTCAGTTTGTGTGTGTTTTGCTTCCCTGTCTTCTAATTCGCTAATTCAGCCCTCCACTTTTCCTAGTCTACTGTTGAAACTTTCCATGGTGCTTTTATTGCAGCTATATCACTCTTCATTTCTTCTTGATTCTTATATAAGTTGTTGATTTTTTTTCATCCATCTGGTTTATGAACTGTATGACCCTTATTCTGAATTCTTTTTCTGACATACTGCATTCCTCTATTTCACTTAGCTGCCTTTCTGGTGATTCCTCCTTTTCTTTCCTTTGGGGGTTTCTTTGTCTACCCATTTTTTAAAAAAATATATTTTATTGATTTTTCACAGAGAGGAAGGGAGAGAGATAGAAAGTTAGAAACATCGATGAGAGAGAAACATCGATCAGCTGCCTCCTGCACATCTCCCACTGGGGATGTGCCCGCAACCCAGGTACATGCCCTTGACCGGAATTGAACCTGGGACCTTTCAGTCCACAGGCCAACGCTCTATCCACTGAGCCAAACCGGTTTCGGCTGTCTACCCATTTTTGAGCTCACCAATGGATCTAGATGTCAAGTCGTGTAGGGGCTGCTCCTTGGGTGGCAGTGGCTCCTCGGGCTGTGGTTGATCCTCGGGTGTTCACAGCAGTGGCTGCTCCTCAGTTGGCAGCAGCTCCTCTGGTGGATGCTGTTTGCAGCAGCGGTGCCTCCTCTGGCTGGTGGGGGAAGGCTGCTAACACAGCTGCTACTCCTCAGACAGGGGTGGGCTGATCACGAGGATGCTGCTCCTCAGATGAGGGCAGGCTTTGCGCAGCTGCTGCTCCTCAGCCAGGGGCGGACTGCTCACATTGCTGCTGCTCTTTGGATCAGGGCTGGCTGTGCATGGCTGCTGCTCCTCAGATGGGGCGGGCTGCTTCTGAGGCTGCTGCTCCCTGGACACGGGCAGGTTGCTTGCAGGGCTGCTGCTCCTTGTATGGGGGCAGGCTGCTCACATGGCTGCTGCTCCTCAGATGGAGGATGGGCTGCTTGTGTGGCTGCTGCTCCTCAGATGGGAGTGAGCTGCACATGTGGCTGCTGCTTCTCTGACAGGAGGCTTGCCATGCATTTTAATGCAATACCTTGCCACTTTCCCTTTGAGAATGAAGAAAACAGGGCTTGCCTTACAACATAGAGAAAAAATTTGTATGTGTATGTTGCAGTCAGGTGCACTGAGATAAAAGAAGGATAACAAGAGAATGAAATAGTTGGCTTTTCTAACCTTATGACCCCAGTGATAACTATACACTGACATCCTATATTCAGTTATGTTAAGTGGCAGAAGCACTCAGACATAAGTGCAGGAGAGAAATGAGAAGCATAAAAGAAATATACCTTTGAATTTATAAAGCATTTTATGCTTTACATCTTTATCAAATTTGATTTTCTTCCTACTCATGCGTAATAGACAGGGCAGAAAATTGACAAAATGGAAGAAAGTTGGATGAAGAAAACTTGAGTGATATGCCTAAGATCTCACAGACAAGACATCCTATATAATAAAGAGGAAATATGCTAATTGACCATCATACCCTCACAAGATGGTGGTGCCCACAGCCACAAGATGGTGGCATCCAATCCCTTCAGCCCCACTGGGAGCCTTGAGTGCTCCTGCACCCAACCACTGTCTGAGGCTCAGGCAAGCAGAGTGCCCCAAGGCACAGGAAAGCCTTGGATGGTGGCTGCCCAGCCTCCCAGGGTTGGTCTGAGGCTCAGGTAACCAGGGACAGCCAAGGCTTGCGCTCCCAGCAATAGCAGCAGCAGAGGTGTGATGGGGGCATCACCTTCACTTGATCGCCAGGTTACCTCCCAACCCTGAGGGCTCCCAGACTGTGAGAGGGGGCAGGCCAGGCTGAGGGAACCCCCTTCCAATGCATGAATTTTCATGCATCAGGCTCTAAGATATATATATATATATATATATATATATATATATATATATATATATATATATATATTAGAACTACTTTATTGAGCTATAATTCAATATCAAAAAGTCACCACTTTATTTTTTTAATATATTTTATTGATTTTTTACAGAGAGAAAGGGAGAGGGATAGAGAGTTAGAAACATCGATGAGAGAGAAACATCGATCAGATGCCTCCTGCATACCCCCCACTGGAGATGTGCCCGCAACCAAGATACATGCCCTTGACTGGAATCAAACCCGGGACCCTTGAGTCTGCAGGCTGATGCTCTATCCACTGAGCCAAATTGGTCAGGGCAAAAAGTCACCACTTTAAAGTATACACTTGAGTGGGTTTTTTTGGGGGGGGTTTTTTTTTTTAGTATATTAACAAGTTTGTGCAAGCATTGCCACTATCTAATTCCAGGACATTTTCTCACTCCAAAAGAAACCTCATACCCATTAGCAGTCACTGTCCACCTCCTACATGCTCCCAGGCCCTGGAAAATACTAATTTACTTTCTGTCTTTATAGATTTGCATATTCTGGACATTTCATATAAATGGAATCATACAACCTGTGGCTTTTGGTTAGGTGTCTTTCACTTGACAAAATGTTTTCAAGGTTCATCCATGTTGTAGCATGCATGATTTTCTATGCCCAAATGATATTCTGTATACATATAAGACATTTTAAACCCCATTCATCAGTAGGTGGATATTTGGATTGTTTTCAGCTTTGTGGACATAGATTTTTCATATTTCATACTTGGAGTGAAATTGCTGGGTCATATGGTAATTCTACATTTAACTTTTTTGAAGAACTTCCAAATTGTTTTCCACTGTGGCTGACAAACTTACCAAGAAAGGATTTTTCCACATGCTTGCCAACACATTATTATATGTATTTTTTATTATAACCAACCTAATGGACCTAAATTAGTTTCTTATTTTGGTCTTAAATTTCGTTTCTTAATAGCTAAAGATGTTGAGCATCTTTTCATAACCCATTTGTATATCTTCTTTGGAGAAATATCTATTCAAATTGTTTGCCAAATTGTAATTGGATTATTCATCTTTCTATTATTGAATTGTGAGATTCCTTTATGTATTCTGCATACAATCCCTTATTAGATATATGATTTGCAAATATCAAAAATTCTTTGGGTTATCTTTTCACATTTTTGATTTGTTCTTGAAGCACAAACTTTTTTGTGTGTGTGTTTTTTAAAAAAAAAAAAAAAAACCCACCCCGTCACCCAGCACACATTCACATACCAGACAGCTGTCAGATTGGAAAGGAAAGAGTTTGAATGTTACCACCAAGTCAACAGCCTATTCAGTAAGGTGAGGCATTCCAGCAGCAAAGGGGCAAGAGGCCTTCTGTGTGTCTGTTGGTCCTTAGGTTCTACCTTGCTGGAACATTTACTACTTAAAAGTATCCTGGGAGGGACATCAAAGGAATGGTGGTGTGAAAGATCCTCTAGGCCTCTCCCTCTGACATTATAACAAGTTAACCAATTATAATTCAATAAAGAATTCCTTACTCAACACAGAGGCATTCCTGACAGACCCACACATTGAAACATCTAAAGGTGGGCAAATTGAAATAACTGGGGAAATGAGAAGGGAGGGAAAATCATAGATGAACCACAGACATAGCCCTCCAGCCAAGAGCTCACAGCTCAGGCTGGAGAGGGGAGGAAGCCAGCCATATCAGGCACTTCCCATGGCTGGGAGGAACAGAGAGCTGCTGGGGCCAGTCCAGCAAGGCGAGCTGCTAGTGGAGTTAACCATGACTGAGCCATCAGACACCTGACAGGGCACAAGGTTCTGCTGTGCAGTTTTCCACTGTTGGGCGAGGTGGTGGTGTTCCAGACAAAGAAACAGAACCACAGAGCCCTGCTGCTGCTTGGACTCCCAAAACTCGCCTTCCATCGAGTCATGTTGAGGAGCATATATATCTGTACACCAACATCTATTGCAGTAGAACCACTGTTTCCCTCTGTGACTGATCCCCAGGTGGGGTGCTTGGGGCAGGATTCCATGGAGGTCAGGGGTCACCATTGTGATGAGGGCAAACAAATTCCACCTCCAGGAGGGCAGGACAGTACTGTCTTACAGAAGCCATGGAGGTCAAGATTGGGAGAACTCAGAGGTAAAAACTCTTGTGATTCAGTGCCATCTAATGGAAAACAGTACAAAGACTTCAGAGGAAACTGCTACCAGCCACTGATAAGACAGATATATATGCCAAGACAAAGAAGAACAGCAAATACCGTAAGTAACCACGGTAACGAGAATAATCAGAAAGAAAATGAAAAATCCCCAGAAAACAAGCTGAAACACATGGAAATATATGATATAAATGACAGAGATTTCAAGATTGTAGTTCTAAAAATCCTTAACGAGATGCAGAAAATACAGACAGGCAATTCAATGCACTCAGAAAACAAATCAATGAACAAAAATGAGTAATTTATTAAAGAGATTAAAACGTTAAAAAAGAACCAATTGAAAATTCTGGAAATGAAGTATGCCATTCAGGAGATTAAGAGTAAACAACTGAGCATAGAAAACAGAGCCAACCAAATGGAGGAAAGAATTAGTGATATCAAAGATAAAAATCAATGAGGGGAGGGGAGGAGATATATGTACTACTATTTGTAATACCTTAAACAATAAAATAAAATAAAATAAAATAAAATAAAATAAAAAAGAATCAATGCAGAGGGAAGAAGACAGAAACCTGAGCATAAAGAAAAATGAAAGAGCTCTACGAGAACTATCTGGCTCCATCAGAAAAAGCAAATATTAGAATAATAAGCATTCCAGGAGAGGAAAAGAGGGAGCAGGGAACAGAGAGTCTATTCAAACAAATAGTGGGTGAGAACTTCCCAAATCTATAGCAAGAACTAGATCCTCAAATCCAAGCAGCAAACATAACATCTAGTTACCTCGATCCACAGAGGCCCTCTCCACAGCACTTGGTATTAAAACTGTCAAAAATTAATGACAAAGAAAAATTTCTTAAAAGAAGGAAGTGACCTACAAAGGAAAACACATCAGAATTTCATCTGATTTCTCAGCAAAAATTCTACAAGCCAGAAGAGAGTGGAATCAAATATTTAAATCAAGAGGAATATTTTGAAAGAAAGAGAAATTACCAGCCATAGCTAATATATCCAGCAAAATTATCCTTTAAATATGAAGGAGTAATAGACATGTTCTCAGACATACAGAGCTGAGGGATTTTTATCACTGGAAAATCTCCATTGCAGGAAATACTCAAGGGAGTTATTCTACCTGAAACAAAGAACATAAGGTCACAAAACTACAAGTAAGACCACCAAAAAATGTACAGCATAAACAAGGATAATTTATAACAACAAAAACATAAAAGGGGAGGAGGTAAAGGTCTGAACTGTCAAAGGAGTGTGAACATCAGATGCACTCAAAAGAAAAAAAAACCTACTGTATATGCAACTTTATTTTTTATAAACCTAATGGCAACCACACAGAAAAATCCCCAAACCAGGACACAAAGGTAAAAAAAAAAAAAAAAAAAGGAAAGCAATATAGAATAACACCAAAATAATAATAATCCTATCTAATAAAAGAGAAACATGGTAATTAGGGTACGACCGCTACCCTTCCCATTGGCTAATCAGGGCAATATGCAAATTAACTTCCAGCCAAGATGGCGGCCGGCAGCCAGGCAGCTTAAAGCGAACATGAGGCTTGCTTGCTTCAGTGACGGAGGATTCCAACGTTCCCCGCCTGCCGCTGCAGGGCTCTGAGCTGTAATTCTAAGCAACTATGTTACAAATATAGAAGCTAAACAAAACCCCAGAAACCTGCTTTAGTCCATCGGGCTTCAGCCAGCAGGATCGCAACATTGTTTCAAATACAGAAGGTAAACAAAGGCCAGAAACCTGCTTTCAGCAGCGGAGGCCTAAGAGCTGGAGCCAAGCCTCAAAGCTAAAGCTGGCCCAGAATAAGAAAAAAAGAAAAAAAGGAGCAGTTGGGAGCTTCAGTCACCCGCCAGCCTGAAAACAGCCCTCAGCCCCTCACCCAGGCTGGCCAGGCACCCCAGTGGGGACCCCCACCCTGATCCAGGACACCCTAAAGGGCAAACCAGCTGGCCACCACCCATGCACCAGGCCTCTATCCTATATAGTAAAAGGGTAATATGCCTCCCAGCACCGGGATCAGTGTGACAGAAGGCAGTGCCCAAACCCCCTGATCGCCCTGTGGCTCTGTGTGTGACAGGGGGCGGGGCCACAACCTCCCTAACCGCCCTGCTCTGTTCGTGACAGGGGAAGGAGCCCCAACCCCCTGATCGGCCCTGCTCTGTGTGTGATGGGGTAGAGCCATAACCTCCCCATCGGCCCTGCCCTGAGTGTGAGAGTGGCGGCGCCCCAACCCCCTGATCAACCCTGCTCTGTGGGTGATAGAGGGTGGCGCCCCAACCCCCACCCCACGAGCCCTGCCCTGTGTGTGATGGGGTAGAACCATAACCTCCCCATCGGCCCTGCCCTGAGTGTGAGAGTGGCGGCGCCCCAACCCCCTGATAGACCCTGCTCTGTGTGTGACAGGGGGGAGCTCCCCAACCCCCCGATGGGCCCTGCACTGTGCGTGACAGGGGGCAGCACCCCAACCCCCTGATTGGCCCTGCTCTGTGCGTGACAGGGGGTGGCGCCGCAACCTCCCCATCATCCCTGCCTTGAGTGTGACAGGGGGCGGCGCCCCAACTCCCCAATCGGCCCTGCTCTGAGCCCGACCAGGGGCTGCACCTAGGGATTGGGCCTGCCCTCTGCCACCTGGGAGAGGGCCTAAGCCAGCAGGTCGTTATCTCCCGAGGGATCCCAGACTGCGAGAGGGCACAGGCCAGGCTAAGGGACTCCCCCCCGCCCCCCCCCCGAGTGCACAAATTTTTGTGCACCGGGCCTCTAGTAATAATAATAATAACAACAACAACAACAGATAGAAACACAAAGGAAAAGAACCAACAGAGGCACAGAGCTACCAGAAAACAAAAGATAAAATGGCTATAGGAAATCCTCATATATCAATAGCTCAAAGGAACAGGTTAGAGAGCCCAGCTATAAAACCACATGTATATGGGCGGATAATTTTCCACAAAGGAGTAAGAAACACCAAATGAAGTAAATATGATCTCTTCAATAAATGGTGCTGGGGAAACTGGAAAGCCACATACAAGCAAATGAAACTGGATTACAGTTTGTTCCTATGTAAAAAAAGTTAATTCAAAATGGATCAAAGATCTAAATATAAGACCTGAAATGATAAGTGAGGTTTAGGAGGAAGCTTCTAAAGGTCATTTTGTTATCAAGGAAGCATTGGAAAAACAAAGAAAAAATACGATGTAAGAAAATCAAGTACCTAAAGCATGAGTTTCATTTAATAATACAAATTCCTGAATATATCACAAGTAAACTGAATGGAAAGCCAAACTTGACCTTCTTCACTTAACTCTCCAAGATGTTTTCATTTTAATTTAGATGGAACTCCCATGGACATTTGGTCCTATAGTTTTGGTGACCTCTTTGGTCTTTTTCTCAAGTTCTTATAATCTAACAACAAATAATGTGCTAAGGAGAGTCTATACTTAAAAGAGCCTAGCACTGAGTCCTTTGGTAAACCAACTCATTTTATCATTGGAATAAGTCTTCCTAATTTATATGTTTCCTCTGGTTAATTAGTATAGCAAAGGCATATCTCAGAGATACTGTGGGCTTGGTTCTAGATCACAGAAACAAAGTGAATATTGCAATAAAGTGAGTCACATGAATTTTTTGGTTTCAGTGCATTAAAAAAGTTGGTTTAGCCCTAACCGGTTTTGCTCAGTGGATAGAGCGTCAACCTGTGGACTCAAGGGTCCCAGGTTCGATTCCGATCAAAGGCATGTACCTTGGTTGCAGGCCCATCCCCAGTGCGGGGTGTGCCAGAGGCAGCTGGTCGATGTTTCTTTCTCATCTATGTTTCTAACTCTCTATCCCTCTCCCTTCCTCTCCGTAAAAAAATCAATAAAATATATTTTAAAAAATAAAAGACCACTCTACCCTCCTGTAGAGAGTCAGAACTTTCCTAGCCTTCCCCTGCCATTAGCGAAGAGTCTGGGAGGTGATTCAGGCACCCTTTCTCTCCCAGTTATCTTCTGTACCACTGGTAAAGTAAGAGAACGTGCTGCCATGAGTGTGATGGAGACCAGACAGCCTTGCCCCACAGGAGCAGCAATCCTCCCCACTCTCTGGGTCTGTGTGTTTAAAAGAAAAAAAAGAAAAAAAGTTGGTTTACACTATTCTGTAGTCTATTAAATATGCAATAGAATTATGTCTAAAAAACAATGTATATATCTTAACTTACAAATATTTTATTGCTAAAAATGTTAACCATCATTTGAGCTTTCATCAAGTTATCATCTTTTTGCTGGTGGAGGTTCTTGCCTTGATGTTGATGGCTGCTGACTGATCACAGTTGTGGTTGTTGGAGGTTGTAGTGACTATGGAAATTTCTTAAAATAAGACCACAATGAAGTTGGCCACATCAGTTGAGTCTTCCTTTTACAAACAGTTCATCTGTAATATGTAATACTGTTTGATCACATTTTATCCCCAAAAGAACTTCTTTATTTTTTAGTTTTATTAAATTGATTGGGGTGACATTGGTTAATAAATTTATATAGGTTTCAAGTGTGCAATTCTATACTACATCATCTGTATATTGCATTATGTGTTCACCACCCAAAGTCAAATATCATTCTATCACCATATATTTGATCCCTTGACTCTCATAATTCTTTCCCACCCCACTGTTCAAAAAGTATAGTGTCAGTCACCGGTGACTGACATGGCACTGAACGTGTTAAACTAACCCTTAATGATGTTTGGGTACATTTTCATGTGACCTAATGTTTTCACCCAGTTTAAACACAAATTTCCTTGGAACCCCAGGGTCAGATATTTAGAGTGTGATATTGATGATGGGGGTCCCCTCAGACAGGCTGATGTGGCTGATGGGGGTCCCCTCAGACAGGCTGATGTGGCAGAGCCCTTTAGATTGAAGAGGACTTCTGATGCCCTTCACATCATCTATCAATCCTACCTAATGAGTAAAGACAATCTTGCTCATATATTGCTGTGTTCCCCAAATTCAGACATCCATATTCACTTTCACAATTCTTTCCCTATTCATTAATTGCCAGTACAATAAATACCCATGCATTAAGTATCAGCAGTACTATTATTTATTCAATATTTTATTTAAATTAACTTTTATTTAAATGTCTACTTTAGTCTCATTCTATGCTAAAATATGAAATCATGAGTCTTTGTGCTAGCTATATGTAACGTTTTATTTATGTAGTACATAAATTAAAATTTATATTAATATTTATGGATTTATTTAATGTACATTGATAAATATTTCTTTTTCAATATTTCTTTTAGTAATATAGTAATTCATTAATTACTCTAGTTATAATGAAACAAATATAAAATAATTTAGATATTCTGCTAGTGGCACATATACCATACTTTGGGAAATTAAACTAGTCCAGCCCCATGATTTAGAAAATCATGACATTTCATCAATGATAAGTATGCAAATACCAAAATATCTATACAGTTCAAAATTATCTTAAAGACTGTTTCTCCAGGCCCAACATCAGCAAAAGTGACACTAACCAGGCTGTGATATTCTACAGCAAAATGTCAGCAATGATTGACCAGGCTTTCCTGAAGGCTCCAGAGCCCTCAACCTCTGAGGGTTAGTCAAGTGTGCCCAGTGTCAAACCCAACTCCAGCTCATATAATAAAGTTTACATTAAAAGTCAAGGTTTTGATGAATGTCACACTTGGAAGCCAATTAAAAGGGCTGAAAGGAAGACACAATTTCCCTTTGTCTAATTGACTTGCAGCACCTTCAAGGTAATAAATTTGTCACATTGAATTATTAATGAGAAACGAATATTTGACTCACTGCCTTGAATAGAAAATAGTTCATTATCAGGTAGGATTGTTCCTACCAAATAATGAGTCTTTCACTAGGGGAGCTTAGGGACAATGTGACTGAAAATTGCATTTTCCTTCATCACTGTATTTCCCATACCATACACCTCTTTAAAATAAAATCTTATGATCACATTAATGGGCAGAAATGGTACCTTTAATTTAGAGTTCAATTTTGCATTAATTTTTGTTGTCATAGACTTTAGAGTTTTTTCCAACATTTTCAAATACACAAAGATATGCTTGTGGCTAGGAAAGGAATTACCTAGACCTTATTATTTATTCAATATTTTCTTTCAATCCAAATCCCTTATTTTTTAGACCTCTTAAGCCATAATTCATGATATCATGGGGCTGATATATGAGTTTTAATGTTTTTCAACTGTGTATAAACACATGACTATTAAAATAGGAAATATTGACCTGTATATTACATATAAATATCACCTACACACTTGGAGTAATACTGCTTTAAAAATATGTATTAAGCCTAATGTTTATTAAGTGAAATAAGCCAGTCAGAGAAAGACAAGTACTATATAATTTCACTTATATGTGGAATCTAATGAACAAAATAAACTAACTAAATAGAAACAAACTTATAGATTGAGAACAGATTGACAGCTGTCAGAGGGGAAGGGGGTTGAGGGGCTGGGAGAAAAAGGTGAAGGGATTAAGCAAAAGAACACCCAAAAACCCAAAGCCAAACTCATAGACACAGACAACAGCATGGTGGTTACCAGAGGGGAAGAGGGCAGGGGGAAGTAGAAGAGGGTATAGTGGGGATAAATGGTGATGGAAGGAGTTTTGACTTTGGGTGGTGAACACACAATACAATATACAGTTGATGTATTATAATTGTACATCTAAAACCTATATAATTTTGTTAATCAATGTCACTCAATAATAAATTTAATTTATTTATATATATATATTTTTTAATTTATTGCTTAAAGTATTACAAAGGGTATTACATATGTGTCCATTTTACCCCCCCCCCGCCCTAGACAGTCCCCTAGCCTCCCCTATCCCCCAGTGTCTTATGTCCATTGGTTATGCTTATATGCATGCATACAAGTCCTTTAGTTGATCTCTTACCCCCCTACCTCCTGCCCCCCAACCCTCCCCGGCCTTCCCGCTGCAGTTTGACAATCTGTTTGAGGCAGCTCTGCCTCTGTATCTATTATTGTTCAAAAGTTTATAAAAACAAACAAAATACATATTTAGCAAATTGGTTCTTGAGAAAATAAGGGAGGAAGAAAGTATGTAATCTATAAAATCAAAATTTCAAAACATTCTTTTGGTGGAGATACTTGGGAGCCCGCTTAATTTGTTACTCTTTTATTAAGAACTAGAGGCCCAGTGCATGAAAATTGTGCATACGTAGGATCCCTAACAGCTGCCAGCTGCTGGCTAGGGCCCCTTTCCCCCAACTGCCTGCCACCACTGCTGGCTGGGGCAGGGCCGGCCAGGGGGAGAGGCCTCAGGCAGTTGGCTGGCAGGCCCCACCCCCTGGTCAAACTCCAGATCGAACTCCTGGTTGAGGGGTCAATTTGCATATTAGGCTTTTATTATATAGGACTAGAGGCCCGGTGCACAAAAATTTGTGCACTCGGGGAGGGAGGGGGGGGGTCCCTCAGCCCGGCCTGTGCCCTCTCCCAGTCTGGGACCCCTCAGGAGATAACGACCTGCTGGCTTAGACCTGCTGCCGGGTGGCAGAGGGCAGGCCCAATCCCTAGGTGCAGCCCCTGGTCGGGCTCAGAGCAGGGCCATTTGGGGAGTTGGGGCACTGCCCCATGTCATGCACAGAGCAGGGAGGATCAGGAGGTTGCGATGCCACCCTCAGTCACGCTCAGGGTAGGGCCGATTGGGGGGTTGGGGCAACGCCCCCTGTCACACTCAAGGCAGGGTCGATGGGGAGGTTGCGGCGCAACCCCCTGTCACACACAGAGCAGGGCCCATCAGGGGGTTGGGGCGCTGGCCCCTGTCACTCACAGAGCAGAGCCCATCAGAGGGGTTGGGGCGCCGCCACTCTCACACTCAGGGCAGGGCCGAAGGGGAGGTTATGGCTCTACCCCGTCACACACAGAGCAGGACCCGTTGGGGGGGCGGGGGGGGGGTTGGGGCACCACACCCTGTCATACACAGAGCAGGGCCGATCAGGGGGTTGGGGCACTGCACCCTGTCACACACAGAGCCGCAGAGCGATCAGGGGGTTGGGGAGCTCCCCCCTATCAGGCACAGAGCAGGGCTGATCAGGGGGTTGGGGCGCCTTCCCCTGTCCCGAACAGAGCAGGGCGGATAGGGAGGTTGTGGCCCCGCCCCCTGTCGCACACAGAGCTGCAGGGCGATCAGGGGGTTCAGGGGGTTTGGGCACTGCCCCCTGTCACACTGATGCCGGTGCCGGGAGGCCTCGCGGCTCCGCTGATCCCCGTGCACTGGGTGTGTGTGTGGGGGGGAGTGTCCCTCAGCCCAGCCTGCCCCCTCTCACATACTGGGAGCCCTCAGGCGTTGACCCCCATCACCCTCCAATCGCAGGATGGGCCCCTTGCCCAGGCCTGATGCCTCTGGCCTAGGCGTTCGGCCCGGGCAGCGGGGACCCGCAGCTGCAGCGGCCCCACGATCGTGGGCTTCGCTTTAGGCCCAGGCAAGGGACCCCTAGCTCCTGGGACTGCCAGCTTCGACCGTGCCCAGCTCCCATCACTGGCTCCACCCCTACTTCCTGCTATCACTGGCCAGGGCGGAAAAGGCACCTGATTCTCCGATCATGGCTGGGGGGCAGGGCAAAGGCGGCCCCAGGGCCGCCTTTGCCCTGCCCCCCAGCTCTTAGCTCCCCCCTGGGTTTCTGATCACTGTCAGTGGCAGGGGGCTTCTTCCTGCTTTCCCTTTCACCTCCCTGCATTGTGCCTACATATGCAAATTAACCGCCATCTTGTTGGCAGTTAACTGCCATCTCAGTTGGCAGTTAATTTGCATATAGCCCTGATTAGCCAATGAAAAGGGTAGCTCGTACGCCAATTACCATTTTTCTCTTTTATTAGTGTTGATTCCACTACTACCACTCCACCCTACTTCACCAAACCCTTTTTTCTGTGCCTATTCTTTCCTCTTAAGCCATCCCTGATTCCCCCATCAGCTCAGATCTTGTTTTACTCTGAAATCCTATAACATTTTGTATTCCTTTTAAGGTCCTTATCATATTCTGACATCAGCTGTAGTTTTGCTTGCAGTGGACTTGTTCCTCTCATTAGACATTGTATCCCCTGAGGTGACTAACACAGTAATTTGAACACAATAGGTACTCAACAAATATTCTTTCAGTTGAAAGAGCATAGCACAAACCAGGATAGCTTACTAAGTCTAGCAAACCTCCGCTTATTGAGAATCTTGAATGGCAATTATCTGAACACCAAGTCTCTTAGTCATAGATCATGATGATGATGGTATAGGAGTTTTGGGTGAACATGTAGAAATTCTATATGTCTTGTGTTGGATGCCAAGAGTTTCATTTCAGCTTCCGCTATAAGTGGCAATGGGTGGCTTTTTGTAATGCTCTTTCCATAAACCTGCCTAGGGGGACAACATATCTTATTTGATGGATTCAGCAAGTAGCAATTAGGTTTTTTACATAGGCCACATTTCTTGATCATGTCTGTGCTGTGTTCATTATGCTCACT
This sequence comes from Myotis daubentonii, assembly GCF_963259705.1. NCBI lineage: Eukaryota > Metazoa > Chordata > Mammalia > Chiroptera > Vespertilionidae > Myotis > Myotis daubentonii. The sequence goes on along the minus strand of NC_081861.1, from coordinate 31,790,133 downwards.
CTCTCAACATCAATAAGTCAATTTTAAAGAGCATCCGATGCTTTACAGGGTATTATGGGAAGCCCTCTTTCTGAGTAATGCAGTTGTTCTCATTGTCCCTGATTGTGTACAGCTTTTAAATGGAAAATAAGATATTATATTTCCTGAAGATTTGTTCCGCTTAGCCTCCCTCAACCTTATCTTCTAAAATTAAGGCCTAAAAGTAGAAAGAAATAACATATATCTGGAATAATCAGTCCCAGGTATAATCTAAGTGTTTTTAAATACACAAAATCAGGAGAGCTATTTCATGCCCCTTTTTTCTGCCTAGGCAAAGGACTGGAGAGGTAAAATGTAATAAGTATCATTCACTGTACAAGCAGACACATCAAACCCACTCTAGCAGACAGGCAATGCCAAGGTAACATTTATTCTACCCTAAATGAAAGCAGGAGTTTGGAAATTGGTGCCTGCATACAGGATGCAGAAGGCCACTTATACAAAATGTTCATATCCACTGTTCTTCCCGCTGTTACAGGCACTAATCAGTTACTTTCCCCCAGTGACTTTTTAAAAATATTTCTTTATTGATTTCAGAGAGGAAGGGAGAGGATTTAAGAGAAAGATAGAAACATCAATGATGAGAGAGAATCATTGATTGGCTGCCTCATGCACATCCCCCGCTGGGGATCAAGCCCGCAACCCAGGCATGTGCCCTTAACCGGAATCAAACCTAGGACTTTTCAGTCTGCAGGCTGATGCTCTATCCACTAAGCCAAACCAGTTAGGGCCTTCAATGACTTTTTATATTTGGTAAAGGATTTAATATACCTTATAATTAAAGATATGATAGTGCAGAGTGAGAGGGTGGGGGCCGAGAGAGAGACAGAGAGAGAGACAGAGAGATATACAGAGAGGAGAGAAACATGAACCATAAAAATTAGAATAATAGAGCAAAATTTTTGTAATACAGATAGAAAGAAATATTTATAAAAGAAAATATAATTAATTAATATGATTACATAATATAATAAATGATAAGTATAGCAGTTGTGCAAGAAAATTCTTATGAGATTCCTGCATCCAATGCAAGAGTAGTATAGAGTGATTACCCAGCACTCATCCTATCTAATAAAAGAGAAAAATGGTAATTGGCGTACGACGATACCCTTTTCATTGGCTAATCAGGGCTATAGGCAAATTAACTGCCAACTAAGATTGACAGCTAACTGCCAACTAAGATTGGCAGTTAACTGCCAACAAGATGGCGGTTAATTTGCATATGTAGGCACAATGCAGGGAGGCGAAAGGGAAAGCAGGAAGAAGCCCCCTGCCACTGACAGTGATCGGAAACCCAGGGGGGAGCTAAGAGCTGGGGGGCAGGGCAAAGGCGGCCCTGGGGCCGACTTTGCCCTGCCCCCCAGCCATGATCGGAGAATCAGGTGATAGCAGGAAGTAGGGGTGGAGCCAGCGATGGGAGCTGGCCAGTGATAGCAGGAAGTAGGGGTGGAGCCAGCGATGGGAGCTGGGCACTGTTGAAGCTGGCAGTCCCAGGAGCTAGGTGTCCCTTGCTTGGGCCTAAAGCGAAGCCCACGATTGTGGGGCCGCTGCCACTGCAGGTCCCTGCTGCCCGGGCCGGACGCCTAGGTCAGAGGTGTTAGGCCTGAGCAGGGGCGGAGCCTGCAACCGCGGGGAGCTGGGGGTCCCCTGCCCAGGCCTGACATCTCTGCCGGAGGCCTCAGGCTTGGTCAAGGGGCCGATCCGGTGATTGGTGATCGGAGGGTGATGAGGGTCAACTCCTCTGGCCGAGGCATCAGGCCTGGGCGGGGGGGCGGAGCCGGGGATTGGGGGGATATGATGGTCCCCTTGCCCAGGCCTGAAGCCTGGGTCAGAGGCGTCAGGCTTGGGCGGGGGGTGGAGCAAGCGATCAGAGGGAGATGGGGGTCCCCTGCCCAGGCATGATTCCTGGGCCAGAGGCCTCAGGCCTGGGCGGGGGCCAGAGCCAGTGATCAGGGGGAGATGGGAGTCCCCTGTCCAAGCCTGACACCTCTGGCGGAGGCGTCAGGCCTGGGCAAGAGGCCGATCAGGCGATCGGAGGGTGATGGGGGTCTACGCCTGAGGGCTCCCAGTATGTGAGAGGGGGCAGGCTGGGCTGAGGAACACTCCCCCCGCCCCCCCCCCCCCCCCACACACACACACACGCACCCAGTGCACGAATTTCGTGCACCGGGCCCCTAGTTATCCAATAAAATGGAAAATGCGATAACTTTGTCCTAGCACTGAATTCTAAGAATTTAAAAAAATATATATTTTGTGGAAAAAAACAAACAGCACAATTTAATCTATCAAATTTTTACTCAACTAGCGGGCTGGAGTTCAAAAAACAAATAGACCTAATCACAGACCTTGAGATCCTAACAGTAAAATTATTGTGGTATAAATGTGTGAACATATGTGTGCATATTTATGTGTAGATATAGATATGAAGTGGGTTCCTTAAGGAACAATTCAGAAGAAAAACTCTCTTAGTGCTTATTTTAGGGTAAAGCTAGTGAAAGATATAGTAATCTAATGCAATGGTCCTCTAAGTGTGGTCCCCAGACCAGCAGTACTTGAATCACCTGAGAACTTATTAGAAATGCAAAATTTTGGAGTCTACTCCATACCTACTAAATCAGAAACTCTGGGGCTGGGGCCCAGCAATCTGTGTTTTAACAAGTCTTCCAGCAGATTCTGGGGCATTTTAACATTTGAGGACCACTAGCTTAGTAATACCTACCCTTAATCTTTATCATCTTCCTTTGGGTCCAGTTCATGAATTCTCTCCCTAGATGGGGAATCAGATTGCCTACTTGTTTTGTCATGTTTGCCCTTTCAATCCCTGCACCTACTCCAGAATGCTATCTGAACATAGGACAGAAAGATATAGACATATTCTAAAATAAATTTCCCAGAGCCCACTCCATGCTTTATACATATCAAGTCTTCAGAATTAACTGGGATAATAAACTCAATTTCAAAAGTAAATTTCATCTGTTCCGAAGATAAAATATTGTTAGAGATCAAACAATATAATGATTCTAGCCATAGAATAACAAATTTGGGGAATTTCTTTAGACTTTTAAATAAATTACCAAACAAATTATTCCATAAATGAGGACCACAGCAAGAGAGTAACCTCTCATATTTCATTCAACTAGACATCACTTTCCCAGATTTCTCATGTATCCTCAATAAGGTGGGAAAAAAAGTAAAACAAGCAAAAATAAAGCTAAATAAAATAAATAATAAACAAGTTTCCAAGAAGCAAAAGTGATTATCATGATGTTTGTGCTAAAATGTAATTTACTCATAGAGTAATTTCTTAAGCAAATATTCAATTACCATTTTTATTTTAGATACAATGTTAACAATCATACTTTAGTGGGACTGTTTAGTGTTTATCCATTGACAACAGCAAGAAATTCACCTAGGGCACAGAGGACACAGGCAGGAGGAGATAAGTTCTCCAACAACAGCACAAGAGGACACAACATATTTCCCAGCCACACATACAGTTCTCCCCCATATACGTCTAAGCTAAATCACCAAAATTGGCCAACCATCCTTATGGTCAACTTACTGACTGGACACTTGACTTAAATTCTCTGCTTTTTTTTTTTACCTATTTACTTTTGGTTTTCATTTTGTATTCATAGCAGCATTTTGAGGAATGGTTGGTTCATTTCTGCCTTTGCTCTCTACTGTTATAGTTGGAGAATGAGAGGTAGGACGAGAGAGTAAGATTGAGGGTATAAGGCAGGTGTGGGCAAACTTTTTGACTCGAGGGCCACAATGGGTCCTTAAACTGGACCGGAGGGCCGGAACAAAAGCATGGATGGAGTGTTTGTGTGAACTAATATAAATTCAAAATAAACATCATTACATAAAAGGGTACGGTCTTTTTTTTTTTTTTAGTTTTATTCATTTCAAATGGGCCGGATCCGGCCCGCAGGCCATAGTTTGCCCACAGCTGGTATAAGGTATGCTACTGTATAAAAATAACTCATAAATACTTTTCAAGATTATCTTAATATGGTTATATTCACAAAAATTCTTAATATTTAAGAGCATAATCAAGAATATTCAAAATGCATTTATGAACATATTTTAAATATATTTACTATATTAAAATATATTGAAGAATATATTTAAGAGTTTATTCAAGAACATATTTAAGCCCTGGACAGGTGGATTAGTTGGTTGCAGTGTCATGCCATTCATAAAACATTTGTGAGTTCAATTCCTGATCAGGGCAAATACCTAGGTTGCAAGTTCAATCCCCTGTTGGGGAGTGTACCAGAGGCAACCAAATGATGTCTTTCTCTCTCTCTCTCTCTCTCTCTCTCTCTCTCAAATTCAATAAAAACACATCCTCTGGTGTGGATTTTAAAAAAGAAGAAGAATATATCCAAAAGTACAGGGTGGGGCAAAAGTAGGTTTACAGTTGTAAGTACACAAAACAGTTTATTTTGTATTATTATTTACTAGTAGCCCGGTGCACAAAATTCGTGCACTGGGTGGGGTAGGAGGGGAAAGGGCCCCTCAGTCTGGCCTTCACCCTCTCCAATCTGAGACCCCTCAGGGAATGTCCAACTGCCTGTTTGTGCCCACACATTTAACAGATAACAGCTCCATTGTTGTTTCTTTCTTATGTTTAAACCCATTGGAATTAGTAGGTATTCAAAGTGTGTATACATTTTGTGGGGACACCCTGTATATCTCTAGTCAGCGGTGAAAGAAACCAACAGCAGATTTGGAAACCCCAGACAGGGAACCTCGCTCATTCTCCACATGTCTCCCCACTTCACTTTCCACCTTTATGGGCAGCAGGAGAATCGTTTTCTCTCATTAATTCGGAAAAGCACGTCCTGCCACCCACTGCCCAGCAGGAGTGAGCTAGGCCCCAAGCAAGCAAGGCTCAGTCAGGGCAGCCTTCGCTCATGGGTGCTGGCACCCAAAGTGCACATTCCTCCTCTACAGTCGCCCCGACTATCCCACTGTTTCACTGAGAAGATGAGATTCCTCTCCACCTCTGGGTTCTTGATCTTGAACGCTGACCGAAGGCACCTCAGCGAGGGCTGCCAGCGCCCACCAGGTGTGTCTGTCTGCATCTGCTCCTGCCGCAGCACCTGCATTAACCCCCCAGAGATGATCTCGTAGCTGCACTGGCCTCCGTGGGAACAGGGCATCACCACTCCGCCCTCTCACTGTCATCTCACAGGCGCCCACCCTCAGCACCCAGAACACCCAGACACTCTCCAAAGGACATGAGCGCATCAGAGGGGATGTGTGCACATCCTGTGGGGGTGTTAGGCATGCTGGGTTGATGGAAGTGCGGTGGAGAGGCGGGGGGAACTTGTGCACGCCTTGGTTTGCAACTGTTGCAGGTGTGGGAGGGTGACAGTGTGCTGGGGGATGTTCGCATGCCAGGGCGGGATGTGCACACGGAGGCCTCTGGCTTGGCAGATCCACAAACCCCCGTGGTGCAGCCAGGAGGACGTCAGTCTGGCCCGCCATGGTGGCTGTCCCTGTGATCCTGCACCTTCTGGGCCAGGAGGCGGATCTTGCGCAGCCACTCCTGGGCACTGATGGCCTGCAGGCGCTACGCTACTTCAGCTCAGCCTGCAGGCTCCGCTTGGCGTGCTCACAGCTGTCACCACCGCCATGTGGGGAGTACAGGCCGCCCTCCGCTGGCCTGCCTCCCCTGTCCAGAGGCTCTCTGCACTGCTCACCTGCCCAGAGTGACTGGGGCTGGGCGGAAGTCAGGCATCCTGCCCTGCCCAACCCCAGCCGATCCGCCCCTGTGAGAGCTGCTGCCCCGCCAAGAAGGGTCACGGATCCAGGTCCCGTGGACAGCCTCAAGTGCTGCCCCCCACCAGGCAGGGTCACAGATCTGGGTCTCGGGACCACGGACAGCCTCAAGCTCTGCCCCCCCCCCCGCCAGGTCACGGATCCGGGTCCCAGACCCCCAACAGCCTCAAGCGCTGCCCCCCGCCCAGCAGAGTCACAGATCTGGGTCTGGGACCGCGGACAGCCTTGCCCGCTGCTGGCCACCTTCAGTATGCAAATTAGCCGCCATCTTGTTGCTTCAGGGTGGGGGTCCCCACTAGGGTGCCTGGCCAGTCTGGGTGAGGGACTGAGTGCCGTTTTCAGGCTGGCGGGTGACTGAAGCTCCCAACCTCTCCTTTTTTTCTTTTTATTCTGGGATTTATTTACCTTCTATGGCTGTCACTGTAGCTGAGAGTCGGCTTTAGCTCTGAGGCTTGGCTCCAGCTCTGAGACCTCGGCTGCTGAAAGCATGGATCTGGGTTTGTTTGGGTTCTATAATTGTAACACTGTTGCGATCCTGCTGGCTGAAGCCCGGCTGGCTGAAAGCAGGTTTCTGGAGCCTGTTTAGCTTCTATATTTACAACATTGTTTCTTAGAGTGCAAGCTCAGAGGCCGGTAGCGGCAGGCGGGGAACCTTGGCTTCCTCCATCACTGGAGCAAGCAAGCCTCCTGTTCGCTTCAGCTGCCTGGCTGCCGGCCGCCATCTTGGTTGGCAGTTAATTTGCATATCGCCCTGATTAGCCAATGGGAAGTGTGTTGGAGGTACGGTTAATTACTATGTTTGTCTATTATTAGATAGGATTAATAACTGTATTTCCATATGTAAACCTACTTTTGCCCTACCCTGTGTATTCAGGTATATAGTCAAAATGCAGCCCTACCCAGTTTGGCTCAGAGGATAGAGCATCAGCCCAAGCACTGAAAAGTCCCAGATTCTATTCCAGTAAAGGGCACATAGTACCTCAGTTGCAGGCTCAATCCCGATACTGGTCAGGGCACATGCAGGAGGCAACCAATTGATGTGTCTCTCTCACATTGGTGTTTCTCCCTCTGTGTCTCTCCTCCTCCATTTCACTCTCTCTAAAAATCAAAATAGAAAAATATCCTCAGGTGAGGATTAGCAAACAATTTTAAAAAATGCATTAAATGTACTTAAAATGTATTCAAGAGTATATTCTTCATAAATACATTTTTCTTCAAAAATTTTCCTTCCTATGTGAGTATTGGTAATATACAGGATAAATACAGGGTATTCCCAAAAAAATGTATGTACACTTTAACACCTGATAGCTCAATTTTGAAAATGAAATGTATTTTCAGAAACACTGCCTTTATAATTATTCAAATTGTGTCTATACATTGTTTAGGGACACCCTATATATGAAAGGACTGGCAAGCAGCTGGTGGATAGATTTACAATGTGTCACTCAGAATAGTCAGTTTTGTCTCCACTGTGATGTTTCTTTTGTTGTTGTTGCTTTTCTTTGTTAATCCTCTCACCCAAGGATATTTTTCCATTGATTTTAGAGAGAGAGGGAAAGACAGAAATAATGATGTGAGAGAAACACATTGATTGGTTACCTCCTGCACACGCCCCAACAAGGACCCAGGGCCAGGTAGGAGTCTGCAACTGAAGTACATGCCCTTGACTGGAATCAAACCCGGGACCATTGGGTCTGCAGGCCGATGCTCTATGATAGAGCAGTGGTCGGCAAACTCATTAGTCAACAGAACCAAATATCAACAGTACAATGATTGAAATTTCTTTTGAGAGCCAAATTTTTTAAACTTAAACTATATAGGTAGGTACATTGTTATTGACTTAATTAGGGTACTCCTAAGGCTTAGGAAGAGCCACACTCAAGGGGCCAAAGAGCCGCATGTGGCTCGCGAGCTGCAGTTTGCTGACACCTGGTACGGAGAGAAGTTTCTAACTGTGAGAGCTATTGAGAAGTAGACTCTGTGCCCTAGGTGATAAAAAGCTGTCCCTGGAATTAAATAAACAGAAAGGACAACACAACATCCCAGGTCTTTCTCAACCTTAAGGTTCTGATTCTAAATTGTTCAACAAAGTTCTGCTTAAAACCAAGTGGGAAGCTTCCTTAGCTTAAAAAAGTTTTCTTGAACCAGACAGGTGCCTATTTACTCAATAAACACAAATACAGAGGAGATATTTTTAGGGGGAAAATCAATACCTTTAAAGATAAAACCCATCAATGTTACTTGTGTCAAGTGCCTAGAGTAAATTAAGTTTACAACTTCAGCAGACTGTCATGTAAAAGTGTGGCAGTGACTAACAAATTGAATTACCATAGTACTACATCACTCACAAAAGTATTATTGATAGTGACAGAGGGATATTGAATTTAAATTATTCATTTTTATTGATTGAACAGCACATCTTAACTAGGAAACAAGAAGAAAAGAGCTGAGATGTTAGACTTAGATTTTAACTCCAATCGAAAATGACCCCAGAAAAGAATGTGTGTATGGAATTGAGCCCTGTAAAAAGTATCAACTAACTAAAGTTTTCAAGATATCCTTGAACCTCTGTCTTCTCCATCTATGCCCACCTAGGCAGAGGCTTAGATACCTAGAACCCTATCTGTGCCTCAATATCTCCTCCTCCCATCTTACCCTGCTTCCCCAGTGCCCCTGTGACCTAGTTTCATTCTTTACTTCAAGTCTTATATTGAATACTTTTTCAGCGCTAGACACCATTCTGGGATTTAGGGATACACAGAGATAAGTATGACTTTCCCTCAAGGAAGACACAATTTGATGGAGGGAAATAGCCACACATAACATACTGGAATGGCCCTAGCTGGTTTTGCTCAGTGGATAGAGCATAAGCCTGTGGACTGAAGGGTCCCAGGTTTGATTCTGGCCAAGAGCACATGCCTGGGTTGTGGGCTCGATCCCTGGTGGGGGATGTGCAGGAGGCAGCCGATCAATGATTCTCTCTCATCACTAGTGTTTCCATCTCTCCCTCTCCTTTCCTCTCTAAAATCAATAAAAAAATATGTTTTAAAAAACATATGGGAATAAAGTGTGTACATTTTTCTCCACCATTCAAAATCTCCTGTCCTAAGCTCTGTCTCCTCATATCTAAGTAGATTCTGTGCCTTAGGAGAATTGCAGGATCCATCTGAAGATTCAAAGTAAGCTATGAACTCTCCCCCTAGGAAAAAACATTCACAGACAACATGTACATATATGCATACATAAATCTTTCATTAAATTTGGGGAGTTCAGAGATGCCCTGAAGTCTAAATAAGAAGCCCTAAAGTTAAAAGCCCCATTCATGATTATTAAAAGTAAATAGTTATTCTTTTTCTAATGCCAGGGCATTTCAATTGTCATGGGAAACTTCTGGCATCTAAATGCAATAAGGCAAGAGAATTATGTGATGATGGGAATTTTAGAATTCTTGAAAGGACAAGAAAACATTATCTTCCTCCAACAAATTACCTAACACAGGTGTCCTAAATGAAGAGATGTACTTTACCCAGGTCTTTGTTCGTTGTTATGAGCTAAATGTTTGTGTTTCCCCCAGATCATATGTTGGAACCCCATGCAGCCATTTTTGGAGATAGGATTTTTAAAGAAGTAATTAAGGTTATATTGGGTTATAAGGATGGGGACCTGATCAGATAGGATTAGTGTTCTTATAAAAGGAGGCACCACAGGACTTTGGCTTTCTCTCTTCCCACTCTCTCCACCCAAACACAAAGAAAGAGGCCCTGTGAGAACACAGCAAGAAGACTGACAACATAAGCCAAAAGAATAGGCCTTAGAATGAACCTGTCTTGCTGATGATACCTTGATCCCAGATTTGCCAGCCTCCAGAACTGTGAGAAATAAAGGTCTGTTAAGTCACCCAGTCTGTGGTAGACTGGAAGACTAATCCATTCAACAAAATATCTTTCATCCAGGTTCTTTGTAGAACTTTCTGGCATCTGTCACCTCCAGAACTCCCTTGTCTCATTTTTTAATTAAACAAAGGCAGGAACGTTATTCCATCCATCTAAAAAAATTACATCCATGAACTTTATAGTTGTAAAAATGTGTATCTTAATTGATTTGGTGTCTTTTAAAAATTAGAACATGTATGGGTGTTGGTCGAGCTTGAAAATTAAGCAGCCAACTCTTGGGCCTCAAGTAAGGAAGTTTCTCTGTAGCAAAGAAGCAAGAGACCCCCCATAAAACAGCAATCACCTGGCTAGCTACTCCCACTACCCTTTTTTAGCTTAAAGCCTTTGTACTCAATGTGTGGTTGATCGACCAGGAGAATCAGCATTGCCTGGGAATTTGTAAGCAATGCAGAACACCAGGCCCACCCCAAGCCTACTAAATCAGAATTTGCATTTTAACAAGATACCCAGATGATTCATATGAGCATTAAAATTTGAGAAGCACTATCTTACCAAAATTACAACTAAACTATGGAAAACTATCATTCAGAACCACCTGAAATCTAGCTGAATAAAAGTCCTACACCTAGGGATTTAAAGAAGCCATATCAAGACTGGTAGGAGGCTTTCTGAATGTCCTCTTTTGAAAGGTGTCTATTTAGGTCCTTTGCCCATTTTTTGATTGGATTGTTTATCTTCCTTTTGTTAAGTTGTATGAGTTCCTTATAAATTTTGGAGATTAGGCCCTTATCAGATATGTCATTGGCAAATATGTTTTCCCACACAGTGGGTTTTCTCGTTGTTTTGTTGATGGTTTCTTTTGCTGTGCAGAAGCTTTTTATTTTGATGTAGTCCCATTTGTTCATTTTCTCTTTAGTTTCAAGTGCCCTAGGAGCTGTATCAGTGAAGAAATTGCTTCGGCATATGTCTGAGATTTTGTTGGCTTTGGATTCTTCTAGAATTTTTATGGTTTCCTGTCGTACATTTAAGTCCTTTATCCATTTTGAGTTTATTTTTGTGTATGGTGTAAGTTGGTGGTCTAGTTTCATTTTCTTTCATATATCTGTCCAATTTTCCCAACACCATTTATTGAAGAGACTATCTTGGCTCCATTGTATGTTCTTGCCTCCTTTGTCAAATATTAATTGAGCATATTGGTTCGGGCCGATTTCTGGGCTCTCTATTCTATTCCATTGATCTATATGCCTGTTCTTGTGCCAGTACCAGGCAGTTTTGAGAACAGTGGCTTTGTAATACATCTTGATATCTGGTATTGAGATCCCACCTACTTTGTTCTTTTTCAGGATTGCTGCAGCTATTCGGGGTCTTTTTTTATTCCAGATGAATTTTTGGAGAGTTCGTTCTAACAGAAAGCCAAGAGACATATGAAAATATGCTCAAAGTCACTAATCATCCGAGAGATGCAAATCAAAACAACAATGAGGTACCATCTCACACCTGTCAGACTGGCTATCATCAACAAATCAACAAACGACAAGTGCTGGAGAGGATGTGGAGAAAAAGGAACACTTGTGCACTGCTGGTGGGAATGCAGACTGGTGCAGTCACTATGGAAGACAGTATGGAGTTTCCTCAAAAAACTGAATATGGAACTCCCATTTGACCCTGTGATCCCACTTCTAGGAATATATCCCAAGAAACCAGAAACACCAATCAGAAAGGATATATGCACCCCTATGTTCATAGCAGCACAATTCACCATAGCTAAGATCCGGAAACAGCCTAAGTGCCCATCAGTAGATGAATGGATTAGAAAACTGTGGTACATCTACACGATGGAATACTATGCTGTTGTAAAAAGGAAGGAATTCTTACCATTTGCAACGGCATGTATGGAACTGGAGAGCATTATGCTAAGTGAAATAAGCCAGTCAATGAAGGAAAAATACCGCATGATCTCACTCATTCATGGATAATAGAGACCATTATAAACTTTTGAACAATAATAGATACAGAGGCAGAGCTGCCTCAAACAGATTGTCAAACTGCAGCGGGAAGGCCGGGGAGGGTTGGGGCGCAGGAGGGAGGGGGTTAAGAGATCAACCTAAGGACTTGTATGCATGCATATAAGCATAACCAATGGACATAAGACACTGGGGGATAGGGGAGGCTAGGGGACTGTCAAGGGTGGGGGGAAGAAAAGGACACATATGTAATACCCTTTGTAATACTTTAAGCAATAAAAAAAAAGAGTGGGAGGAGGGCAGAGACACAGAAAGGGCTTGTCTCAAACCCACATGTGGCAGATAAAAAATCATGAAGGATATCTTGGCTTGCAGAGGTCCCTCCTAAGGAGTGAAGAGTCCCAGCCCCACACCAGGACCCCAAGCCCAGGGTTCCAGTGCCAGGAAGAGAAATCTGGGTAACTTCTCGCTGTAAAAAACATTGTTAATTGAGACTGAGTGATATAGAGGGCTACTGGAATCCCAGATATCCAGATTCCAGCATACAGAAAAAGATGATGGGAGTATAGAGGAAGCCCAAATGTCACAAACCCCTGACTCAGAAATGGCACATGTCACTTCTGCTAATATTCTATTGATGAAAACTTAGACTCTTGGCCACACCTATCTACAAGCAATGTGGGATATGTAGTCCAGCAAGACAGCTGTACATTCAGTTGTATTCCTTTGGATATATAAGAAGAGTCAAATGAGTTTTGATGGACAGCTAGTGGTGTCTGCTATAGAAGACAAGAGCAAAAATAAGTAGATGTTTCAGTATTCAAATGAAAGATTGTGGCCAAGACTAAAGTGGTGATAGTGAAGGTGGGGAGAAGTGGTTAATTATGGATATACTATATTTTGAAGGATTTGCTGATAGACTGGATGTGGATGTAAAAGTCCAGGATGACTCCAATAGTTTTGACCTGAATGACTTGGAGAAAGGAATTGAATTAATGATTGAATGAAAAATATTTCTCCCCGTCTTATTAAACCCAAGATTATGAGATTATGTATTAGTGTGATAAGACTCAACTCCTTCCTTGAAAGCCAGATTTCAAATTTCAATTCTACTATATGTACATGTGTGACCTTAAGCAAATAACTTCATACCACTGAGTCTTACTTTTCTTCTCTATAAAATAAAGATAATATTAGCACATACCTTCTAAATTTTCTGTGACTATTAAATAAAATAATATACAGAAACTACATAGCATAGTGCGGGACACATAAGAAGCATTTTATAAAAAACAACCTGTGACAAGGATTGCATATGCCTTTGTTAAAGCACATGACAGAATTCTTGACACATGATAAGTGCTCAACAAAATATCATTTGCTATTATTAAAAGGCTAGAGTTGCTAAAGAAAATTTAATGACTCTCCAACGTTCTTAGAGATAGCACTGAGAAGATTATATTCTCTCACCACTATGCAGAAACTAAATAAACATGCACTACAGAGTTGTTGGACTGTTAGAAATATTTATCTTAGATCCATGGTTTATGACTTCCAGCCATAGTTTCTCTCTATTGCTAGTATAGAGGACCTGACTTCCTCCTCTATAGTGTCAGAGAGGAATATAAATGATCTTCATTCAAACCATAATGTTGCTGCAGTTTCATTAGCCACTCATAATGCCTGCATAGCATCCATCAGTAACTAAACTCAAGCCAGTCTACAGTGAGTGAGTGTCTCACTTGACAGGATAAAGACATTTGCACAAACCACAGCAAGGAGAGCTGTAAGAGTCACAAGTCCCCTTTTCCTCCTTAGTTCTCAGCATTACTTATTGAATTCAAGCAACAAAGTACATCTCTGATCAGGAAATGAGGTTTCTATTATGAGCTATATGTTATAATCTGCATATCTATGTATAATCCTACATAGTTTGCAAAACACTTTCACACACTGATACTTTCATCAATTCTACAAGGTATTATTATCTCCATTTTATAAATTTAAAAAACTAAAACTGAAGAGGTAAAATGGCTTGTCCCAATGGCACAACTAATGAGCAATTTAAAATCATCTAATCTAATAAAAGAGATACATGCAAATTGACCATACCTCCGCTACACCCACAAGCCAATCAGGCTCGAATATGCAAATTAACCCAACTAAGATGGCAGCGGCCACGAGCTGGAGGGAGCAGGAGGCTTGGGTTTCCCCTGGCGATGGAAGAAGCCAAGCTTCCCACCTGCCCTGGCGGCCCTGAGCTCCGCTCAAGGCTACAAAGTTTCAATTATAGAAAATAAATAAATCCAAGATACCTGCTTTCAGCCCGCGGCCGTGGCCAGCCTGAAAACGGCCATCAGCCCCTCACCCAAGCTGACCAGGCACTCCAGTGGGGACCTCCAACCTGAAGGGGGTGTGGCCAGCCTGAAAACAGCCCTCAGCCCTTCACCCAGGCTGGCCACACCCCCATGGGGTGAGGGTCCCCACTGGGGGGATTGACCAGCCTGTAAACAGCCATCAGCCCCTCACCCAGGCTGGCCAGGCACCCCCGCAGGACCCTCACCCTGATTCAGGACACCCTTCAGGGCAAACCAGCTTGCCCCCACCTGTGCACCAAGCCTCTATCCTATCTAATAATAGACAAACATGGTAATTGACCATACCTTCGCTATGCCTTCCATTGGCTAATCAGAGTGATATGCAAATTAACCACCAACAAAGATGGTGGCTAATTTGCATACTGTAGGCAGGGCAGGACAGCAGGAGCAACCATCCAGGCCCCTGTGTGCAGCCATCCAGGCCCCTGTGTGCAGCCTGGGCAGCGCAGGGCTCAGGCGGGGTGCAGCGATCATGCCCCCCCCCGCCCCTCGTGTGCGGCCCCGGCTGGCGCAGGGCTCAGGAGGCGCAATCAGCAAAGCGGGACTGGGGATTGGCAAATGGGCGCAAGGCAGACCTCTTCGTCCTTCCCCTCCATCTTCAGGCTCCTATCAATCTTCAGTTTCTACTGAAAGGAATGTGGCGCCTCCACTGTGCAGCCTCCCAGGACTCAGACTCACAGGCGTCAGAGTGGAGACTTCAACAAGGACTTCAGCACCTGCTCATGGGAATAACGCCACCTCCCTACTCCACAGCTGCTTCTGTGTCTGCAAGAAACTGTGCATGTTCCTCCCTGTGACATGGGCGGGGCCAGAGCCTGAGTTGAGCGGTTCCAGGATAGTGATAGCAGCTGGGCCAGAGCAGGGATGGATGGAGGGAGGGCAGAGAAGGAGCAAGCGGAAAGCTCTGGTTCCCTGTTCCTCCTCTCACAGGCATGGCCCTTGCTGCTGTTATGATAAAAGGAGTTGTGTTTTTCTAACTCTGGGTAAAGGAAACAAGTGTCTGTTGACTTCTGATCTTACTCTCAGAGCTGCCAGTTAATCCCTCTGGATGCATCATATTCAAACTCCAAAGGATCCGAGGGGCAGGATCAACCTTAGTTCCATAGTTGAGGAAACTGACCAATAAACACATGTGTCTCATGCCTCAGTGTCAACTCCCGAAGAAATCTCTGGGTAGTGACTTAGATTCTATATATAAGGGTATATTTTCTTCTGTTTTCATGTTCAATTCAGCCCCAGGAATCAAATAATACAATAAAGAATAAAATGAGTTCAGAGGGCTCAGCATTGTATTCCCAGGGCCTGTGGTCCCACACAAACCACAGAGCTCAGTTATCCTGAGATGAAAGGAAAGGAAAGAGAAATGTGAAAGGTTTCCCAGCTCAGTCACAGAGACATCTCATAACCACATATTAAGGACCCGACATTAACTTAGGGGTGGAAAGGACACAAATGAAATAGAAGATGGAGCCATTTGGAGTGAGCAGGCCAGCAGGGGGGCAGTTGGGGGCAAGCAGGCCAGCAGGGGGGGCAGTTAGGGGTGAGCAGGCTGGCGGGGGGGGTAGTTGGGGTGAGCACACTGATACAGGGGGCAGTTGGGGGTGATCAGGCTGGTGGCAGGGGGAAGTTGGGGGCAAGCAGGCTGGCAAGCAGAGTGATTAGGGGCAATCAGGTAGGCAGGCAGGTGAGTGGTTAGGAGCCAGCAGTCCCAGATTGTGAGAGGGATGTCCGACTGCCAGTTTAGGCCCAATCCCTGTAAACCGGCAGTAGGACATCCTTCCAGGGGTCCCAGGTTGGAGAGGGTGCAGGCTGGGCTGAGGGACACTCCCCCCCCCCCAAGTGCACAGATTTTTGTGCACCGGGCCACTAGTCCTATATAATAAAAGGGTAATATGCAAATTGACCCTAACGACTGGGAATGAACTGGTCACTATGACACACACTGACCACCAGGGGGCAGATGCTTAATGTAGGATATGCCCCCTGGTGGTCAGTGCACTCTCACAGGGGGAGCTCTGCTCAGCCACAAGCCAGGCTGACAGCTGCCAGCACAGTGATGGTGGTGGGAGCCTCTCCTGCCTCCTCAGCAGTGCTAAAGATGTCTGACTGCAGCTTAGGCCTGCTCCCTGTTGGCAAGTGGACATCCCCCAAGGGATCCCAGGCTTCCAGAGGGATGTCTTACTGCCAGCTTAGGCCCGATCCCCTTGGGGAGCAGGTGGACATCCCCCAAGGGGTCCCAGACTGCGAGAGGGCACAGGCTGGGCTGCGGGACCCCCCCGAGTGCCCAAATTTTTGTGCACCAGGCCTCTATCTATAATAAAAAAAGCATAATTTGCTAACTAGACTGGACAGCCAAACAACCTTCTGGACATCATTCCAGATGTCCTTCCAGACGAAGCTGTGGCAGCGGGGGCCAAGGCAGAGGCAGTTAGAGTTGATCAGGCAGGCAGAGGTGGTTAGGGGCGATCAGGCAGGCAGACAGAGTGGTTAGGGGTGATCAGGCAGGCAAGTAGGTGAGCGGTTAGGAACTAGCAGTCCCAGATTGCGAGAGGGTGCAGGCCAGGCTGAAGGATCCCCCTCCCCCATGAACAAATTTCATGCACCAGGCTTCTAGTTTTGTATAAAGTAGGGAGCTGCTACAACATAGATTTAAGATCTTGACAATGCAATTCTGAATTTGCATCATCATATTGATTTTTTCCCACAATTGACAAGATTTTCTAGTGTAGGCGCCCAAACCAAGCTGGGATCTGTGAATCCTGAGCCCATCCCTCCTCTCCAAAATTAGTGAGACTTGTAGCATTTTAATTCTTCAGCTTGTTCATGTTTTCCCACTCATAACTAGAAATTGAACCATACCTGAGCAAAATGTTCAACCAGACAATATTTGTTCCATTTTCTGACCAAATTGTCTCCCATGGTAGTACAGTTGATCCTGAACAATGTGTGGGGGCAACTAACCCCATGCAGTCAAAACCCACATATAATTTGGGACTCTACAGTCACCCCCTTTGCATCTGCAGATTCAACCAATGGCGAATCAAGATTAGTATTCTCACGTTTTCAACCTCTGAGAGAAAGTACTGACCGGGGATTGAACCTGCAATTTAGGTATGTGCCCTGACCAGGAATTGAACTCACAACCTTTAGGTGTACAGGATGATGCTCCAACCAACTGAGCACCTGACCAGAGTGAGAAAATACTGTTTTTTACCCACCTTTGATTGAATCTGCCGATGTGAAACCCACAGATACAAAGGCCTTCTGTATTTATGTATTGAAAAAAATCCACCTGTAATTGGACCTGCACAAATCAAACCGATTTAGCTCATATATGGATTTCGACTATGTGGAGGTCAGAGCCTCTAACCTCCGACATTTTCTTTTGTTCAAGGGTGGACTATACTTGCTTCCTGCTTGATTTGAGTTAGAACCCTGAGTTCACATCTTCTATCTGAGAAACGCTGTGAAATTACTTTGCCTTTTCCTAAGTCTCAGTTTTCTCAAATGTACAATTGAGATAATAGTGGTATCCACTTCACAAGGATTGTGGGAAATGTAGTGATGTCTGTAAAACACAAGGCACATACTAACAATCCAATAAATGATGATGGTATGACATAGCAGTTATTGCAGTGGTAGTATTAATTATAATTAGCTTCCAGAGCATTCCATTGCCACTTCCAATGAAAACATCTCATTTATCCTCAAGGCCATGTCTGCTTGCATAATCTGTTGAATCGCCTCATAACCTGCTGATGATAATTTAATGTTACCCCATCTGATAATGCATATGCATTTTAACAAGATACTTGAAATACTTGTCTTGAAGAATAACAAAAACAAAAGGGATGTGCCCCAAAGAAAGAGATTTGGAGGCTAGTTTTATTTTGGCTCCATCCACATTCTGTAGACAGACCCTTATTCTATCTGTTGTAGATCCAGGACTGACTGGTTGGGTTTGGCTCAGAAGAACAGATTTTATCAGGTATTCCAGAAACTGACTTTCAAGTTAAGCTATTTGAAAATGCTATTTTGAAAAAAACAACAACAAAAAGAACAAAACCAAACAACTGTTATTATTCCAAACGCCCCAGCTCCCTCCCTCCATTCATCCAAGCCCACTATACCCCAACACAAACACACACAAAAGCAAATATCTCTGGACACCAGGTAAACTGTGTAAAAGACCATAATCTTCTGTCATGGTGGGGCCAAGAGTAAATGTCGCATTGTGCTGTAGTCAAATGCATTTGATAAGAAATAATGCATGAGATGGCGAGCCCAGGTGTTGTTAGAAATGTGCAAAAATATCTCTGTGCTTCTCAGAATTGATAAACATAAAAAGGCTGAACACAAAACAAAATCAGGACCTTCTCTTCCTGAGAATATTTGATTTGCCATGATTATTTCTGAACACCCTGATGCCCTATAAGGAGTGATAAAATCTTTTAGATGTAAGATGATCTTTCCAGAGGAGCAGAAGATCCTGGCTAGGGCATCTGGCTGCTATAGATTTTTACATTTCAATAAGACACTGGTGAAGCTTTTTTATATAAAACAAAAGGCTAAGTCATATATTCATCCCAGTGAAATTGACAATACTGAATGCCATCCTATTTCTCAATTTATAATCTCTTCCAGGAGGTTTTTTCATCCTCAGTAAATTCTCCAAAAACCCAAATCTGAATTCTCTTGGCTGTGGGACAGTGCAAGCTTTCCAAACAAGAAATGGTTTTTCCCAAGAAAATGGAATTGTCCAGGGATCCTGGCTGATGTCTGCTTTATAAATCAAAGGTACTACCTCAGGGAATAGAACAATTAATACAGACAAGTTTAAGTACAAACCAGGATCAGCCTCACTAAGAGGTGGTTGTCTATGTAGCTAATTCCTCATCATCTTGCCATATAGTATCAAAATTCATTCCTTTAACAGACAGGTGCTTGTGAAAAGGTATCAATCACCCCAAAATAGGAGTATTCATATGTTGTTTTATCAGGAAGGGGGACTGATCTTTTATTTTAAAATATATTTTTACTAGAGGCCCAGTGCACGAATTTGTGGATGGGTGGGGTTCTTCAGGGTGGCCTGCAGGAATCAGGCTGAAACCCGCAGTCCAACACCACCTGCAGCTCCTATCTGCTGCTCCCGCTCATCCTGGCCCCACTGTGCCTTCCACAGGCTTGTGCCCAATCAGTCCCAATTGGGAGAGGCTCATGCTGCTGTAGCAGTAGCAGCAACAGCAGCAGCAGCAGCAGTGCTCGCCAGCTGTGAGCCCTGCGTCTGGCACCCTCCCAAGGGGAGTGGCCTGCGAGTTCGGGCGAAACTAGCTCTCCGACATCCCCCGAGAGGTCCTGGATTGCAAGAGGGCACAGGTCAGGCTGAGGGACCCCACCAGTGCATGATCAGGGCCTGGAGGGACCATGGGAGGGATCCAGAGCGTGTCTGGCCCCATCTCCAGTTCCGATTGCAGCCTGAGTGTCCATCCCATCTTGCTCAGTCCGGATCTGCTGGACCCCAGCAGCAAGCTAACCTACCTGTCAGACTGTCTGCCCCCTGGTGGTCAGTGCATGTCATAGCGAGGAGTTGAGCAGCCTTAGCATATCATTAGCATATTACACTTTGATTGGTTGACAGTTGACCAGTCACCAGAAACTTAGCATATTAAGCTTTTATTATATAGGATTGATTTCAGAGAGGAAGGGAGAGGGAGAAAGAGTTAGAAACATCACTGATGAGAGAGAATCATTGATCAGTTGCCTCCTGCATGCCCCGCGCTGGAGATTGAGCCCGCAACCCAGGCATATGCCCTGACCAGGAATCAAACCATGACCTCCTGGTTCATAGGTCAATGCTCAACTACTGAGTCAGGGCGACTGGGTGGGGGACTGATCTTGATAGAGCCAGAGCATTTGGGTACTTCCAATGGAATGTAAATCTGAAGGAGGTCCTGGCATCTAAAGTGAGGGAGGTGGAGCAGATGCTAAAAGAACTGTGGTAGGACATAAAATCACATCAGCGACTAAGCAATTTTCCCAAGAGCCATCCCTCTTGGCTTTCTTCATCTCTAAGTATTGTATAATTCCTTCATAATTTACCCCACCCCTTGAAAGACCCTGAATGATGACCATGTATTATCACCACAATAGGATATTAATCAGTCTTATCTGATAACTATGAAAAGCAGAGAACACATTTCCTCACTCCTCATGTTGCTTTCCATGACTCCACCTCCTCACTTCTTCCCAGGAAGATGGGACCACCTAAGTGGTCAGTAAAAGCCATTTGTCCCAGCCCCTTTATCTACTCTTGCTCTTGGGAGTTCATCTCTTGACAGAGAGTGTATGTCCTGCTCTGCTCTTCCATGAGGAAAGTTTTACAGGAATATAAATATTCATGGGGAGGAAAAGGGCAATGTGATGGTCTAGTGCTGCCTCTGGGTGGATAAGTCTGAAATGCACTATTAGGAAACTCACTTATCCACAAATATAAGCTAGATTTTCTAATATCAGGTGGGAATAAAAGGGCTATTTTCATTTTCCATCTGCCTTGCTCCTTTTTCTTAAATATCTGCTGGTTTAGGATTCAAGGTGTTGACAGCCATTCTGACAGGTGTGAGGTGATACCTCATTGTAGTTTTAATTTGCATCTCTCTGATGACTAGTGATGTTGAGCATCTTTTCATATGTCTATTGGCACCTGTATGTCTTCTTTTGAGAAGTGTCTATTCAGGTCCTTTGCCCATTTTTAATTGATTGTTTGATGTAGTTATGTGGGGGTTTTTTGGTGTTGAGTTTTATGTTTTTTTATAAATTTTGGTTATTATTCCCTTATTAGATGTATCATTAGTAAATATGTTCCATTCAGTGAGTTGTCTTTTCATTTTGTTGATGGTTTCCTTTGCTGTGCAAAAAATTTTTAGTTTGATGTAGTCCCATTTGTTTATTTTTTTCTTTTGTTTCCCTTGCCCAAGGAGATATATCAGAGAAAAATATTGCTACAAGAAATGCCTGAGACTTTACTGCCTATGTTTTCTTCTAGGATTTTTATGGTTTCAAGACTAATATTTAATTCTTTAATCCATTTTGAGCTTATTCTTGTGAATGGTGTAAGAAGGTGGTCTAGGTTCATTTTTTTGCATGTATTTGTCCAAACTTTCCAACACCATTTGTTGAATAGACTATTTATCCAAAGAAACCCAAAACACTAATGCGCCCCTATGTTCATTGCATCGTTATTTATAATAGCCAAGATTTGGAAGCAGCCCAAGT
Source organism: Myotis daubentonii (assembly GCF_963259705.1). Classification (NCBI taxonomy): domain Eukaryota; kingdom Metazoa; phylum Chordata; class Mammalia; order Chiroptera; family Vespertilionidae; genus Myotis; species Myotis daubentonii. The sequence continues at coordinate 31,768,794 of NC_081861.1, read as the reverse complement.
GTCCATCAGAAGATGAGTTGATATAAAGCTGTAGCACATTTATATAATGGAATACTACTCAGCCACAAAATGAAGGAAATCTTACCTATTGCATGGATGGACCTGGAGAGCATTATGCTCAGTGAAATAAGCCAGTCAGAGAGAGAAAAGTACCATATAATTTCACTCATATGTGGAATATAATGAACTAACAAGCAAAATAGAAACAGACTGATAGCGCAGCCAGCATGGCTCAGTGGTTGAGTGTCGACCTATGAACCAAGATGGGAGGTTTGCAGAAGGCAGATGATCAATGATTCTCTCTCATCATTGATGTTTTTCTCTCTCTCCCTCTTTTCATCTCTAAAAGCAACAAAAAATATATTTTAAAAAAAGAAGCAGACTCATAGAGAGCAGGCTAATAGCTGTCAGGGCTGGGTTTACTCAAATGAGTGAGTAGGACTCTCAAAATAGAGATGAGCCTAAACCTCTAGGATGAAGGCTAGATGTTAGCTCCCAGAATAATAGGACTAGTCTCATAACTTCACTTTTGAACTAAAAACAAACAAACAAAAAAACCCCTTTAAACTTCATATATGCTCACTTTAAAAAATTCTCCTGATTCAACAAGGTCTAAAGTCTGAATCAGAATTGAGCAACGTGATAAATAGAAATATGATCAGTGGCTTATTTGCTCTCATACATCCCTTTTGCCTCTGGGGATTTTCTTGATAGCGGGGGACATGAATTTGCAAATAATGTATTTCTCTGGGTTTGGAAAAGTTTCTGTCATTTTCTTCATTTTTGTTGACATTTCCCCAATAATTTATGAGTTTCCCTTGATATGTGGAAGGATCAATAGCTATGCATGCCTTTGGGAACTAAGTGACAAAACATTTACATGTTCCGGAAAAAAAACCACCATATTTCTCTTGTTGTGGCCAATATTTGAAGTTGGTAAAACAGAGAGGTGAGTCTTTGTGCATATCTATGTCTCGGATATTTTGAAGCATGGATTCCTTTCTAAATGCCAAGGGGCAGTGGAAATTTTTTTAATTGCTGAGAAACAGCATCAAAGTGTCAAGGAACACTTTCAAGGGTTGCATGGAAGTAAAGAGTAAACAGGTAGGCTCCATCTCTTTCCTAACTGTACCTGAAGCACACCTATTTTACACATTAAAATTTTCTGAAATACTTCATTTGAATACAGGGTCCCAGAATTTTAAAAATCTAACAAAAAAATGCAAACAACTCAATTAAAACACGGAAAAAAGACTTGAATAGACATTTCTCAAAAAAAAGATATACAAATAGCCAATAAACACAGGAAAAGATGTCAACATCACTAATCATTAGTAAATTCAAATAGAAATCACAATGAGATATCACTTCACACCCATTAGGTTGGGTATTATAAAAATAATGACAAGTGTTGGTGAGGATGTAAAGAAATTGGAACACTTGTGCATTGCTGGTGGGAATGTAAAAATGTTGTAGCTCTTGTGAAAATAGTATGGTTATTCCTAAAAAAAATTAAACATAAAGTAACCATATGATCAAAAATTCCACTTCTGGATATATATCCAAAAATATTGAAAGCAGATATTTATGCCCATGTTCATAGCAATATTATTCACAATAGCCAATGATAAATGAATAGGCAAAATGTGATATATACGTACATACAATGGAATATTACTTAGTCTTTAAAAGGAAGGAAATTCAGACACATTACAGCATGGATGAACCTGGAAGACATTATGCAAAATAAAGTATGCCAGTCACAGGAAAAAAAATACTGTGAGTTTTCACTTATATAAGATACCTATAATAGTCAAATTCACAAAGATAGAAAGTAGAATGTTGGTTGCCAGGGGCTGGTGGGAAGGGTAAATGGAGAGATATTGATTAATGGGTACAACGTTTCAGTTTGGGAATAGGAAAATAGTTCTGGACATGGATGGTGGTGATGGTTGCACAACAGTGTGAATATACTTAATGCCACTGAATGGTACACTTAAAATGGTTAAAATAGTAAATTTTATCACAACTTTTTAAAGTTTAAAAATCAGTGTTCTGTGAGACTATAGCTTTGTTGATAATGAGAAAACTTCACCTTTAAATAGAACCAATGTGCCCTTAAGGATGAAGAATTTATGCATATTTTATTTTTTCACTATAAACCCTGCCTGGGCATGAACCAAACACAAACTCATTGGGACCTCTGCACAGATTCAAGGATCAAATCCATCCTAGGGAAGAGCTCAGGAAATGGGACACAGAATATATGTGAGTACAGCAAAAGATCTAGATTTTGAAAGTTGGCTGGTACCTAGGCCCACCCATTGTGGTGAAAATTGTTGACCTATGTTACCAGTAGCTTCTATAATTGTTTACTACGAGTACACATTAATAGACAAGGTTCTGAGACTAAGTTAGGGAAGAAGAAAAATTGAAAACTAGGAAGTTAAACTCAGATACCAAAGTTGGAGCTTGGACTGAAAAGACTCAGAAACTAGAGAACACAGAAAAGATAGTGAACACAGAGAGTAGAGAAGGATTGAGATATATGTATAAGCACAGTGTTGGGGCAGTAGGAATAATAGTCCTGAACGATCATTGAATATTGGGGCACAGTTAGCACTCCTTATACTGTGCCACTGGTGAAACTCACTCAACCTCTCCAAAATTTCTGAAATAGGTAAGATAATGACAGGAGAAACTATTAAGTATTCCTTAAATGTAGCCACCCCAGTGTTGAAGAGAACTGTTTAAGTCCCAGAAAACTATTTGAGAAGAGGAGGAGGTGCCATTCCCAAAACAGTCAATTCATATGTGGATGGTCAAGAGTGAACCATAACGTTAAGCTGAGTCGCCAGAAGGATTTCCTAGTCATCTTGTTCTTTTGTAGGTATATATTTAAATTTGCAAAGCTGTTTTGTGGGATTTTTCTTTTACAGAAATAGTATCAAGTCATACAAAGGATGGGGCAAAAGTAGGTTTACAGTTATGAGTAAGCGAAACACAGGGCTTATTCTTGTGTTATTATTTATTAATTATCGTATTATTTTTCATATGAACAACTGTAAACCTCCTTTATCCCCACCCTGTATGGTATTTGATATACATTATATAATATATAGTTCCACTTGCTTTTTCTTCTTAACAAGATGCCTTGGAGATTTTCTATGTTTAGTAGATACAGAGCTATCTTACTCTTAAAAAAAAAATCTTACTCTTTTTATTTGTTAGAAAATATTCCAGAATAAGGCTGTCTTTGGTTAGATTACAGTCTTATTTAACATTTCATTTAATATAATGGTGAGTCAGCCTAAAATATGTTTCTGTTGTTAGAGTAGTATAACCTAAATATTTGATCTTCAACCAAAGTTATATAGAAGCATCTTTACCTTGAGAGTTTCAGCCTTAAGGGTCAGATCTATAGGTAATGAAAGGAATAAGCGAATGCCTATATGCTTTATAAATAGAAACTATAATCACATTGGACCTTATTTATGCAATAGTTGAGCCCTGAAGCATTGTGAATAAATGCAACTACATTTCCCCATTGACAGAATGCAATAGCATAGAATCACTTTTTTTTTATTTCTATCTGATCCTAAATGGATACAGTCTCCTCAGACTTAAGGTATTTTGTTCTGACCATGTGTGTAAAGCAACTATTCCAGTAATAAGTGCTTTTCCTGGATTATCTCATTCATTCATCACAACAAGCCTAGGAGGTAGGTGCTGCTATAATCTCAACTTTAAAGATGAAGGAACAAAGGTACAGAGAAGTTAAGTACTAGTAAGTGGCTCAATGTCACACACCATTCAGTCGTGGACCCAGAGGCCAAATCCTCAACCACTATGTGGCACTGTTTCAATGAAGATGAAGAGAACAAATAATGAGGAAAAGGAAGAGAAAGAGGAATATATAATTAAATTTACCCCTGCCTCCTCCCATGGAGTCGAATGTGGTCGCAGTAGCAAGAGAAGAAGGTTCTGCATTGTAAATGCACCAGACCACTTTCAAACTTGCTTGTGACCACCTCCGCACCAGGTGCCACAGATCTAAAGTCAAGAGTCCCTGGTAGGTCTCAAGGTGTGTTCTCAGAAGGGATATGAAATTGGCAGAAATTACTAGTCTTGTTCAAGGTCAGAGAGAAGCAAGATAATAAAGTCCAAATTCTTTGACAATGTCTCACTACCCATTAACTGCTTTATACCCAAAAGAAACAGTGCTGCTTGCTGTGGAAGAGGATGCTCAGTGTCAGAAAAGCAGGAGACCTAGAACCAGAATAATAAATAACGGTTAGTGAGAAAATCCATGAAAGGAGTTTTTACATAAAATTTCTGAATGGTCCTCCACCAAAGATAAGCATCTCCATCGTACTTGAATATTTCTCTTCTTTCTGTTCTTTTTGTTCCTGCAACACAGAAGCTTCACTGACTTGATTTCTTGCTTTCCAAGCCCACCCAAATTCACTGTCCTAGGTAAGTTCCACTGTAACACAACATATGTATTCTTTTAAAATTACTGCACTATGCAAAATTGCACAGTGAAACCATGGGGCTTATTGGGGGAAAATGGGGTTAAAGGAACAATAAGAAAAACATCAGTGATATGTTTTAAAAAGGCAGCACAGTTTTATACATGTTAATGTTTAAGAAATATGTATGTACTAAATAAATATGGGACTTTACATTGAAAGATCTAAAGTGCTTGTGGATGTGGGCCTAACAGGTTATGAGTTATTGCAAAGTGGTGGGAGGAATGCTATCTGAAATCAAATGGAATGTAACATTGAATGTGAATGGGTGTGGCTGGTAGATGTTTGAGGTATGTGTTTTGTGTTGTACCACACAGCTCAGTTGAGCTGTGTGTAGTTTTCTGCATTCATTGAGTGTTTCTTGCTGATGGAATCACGCTCAAGCAAATGCAAAATTCATGTCATACTCATATTTTCCCCTAATATACCAATCTCACTGGAACAAACTAGCGTTTTCAAAACAGACAATAAAACAGAACTGACTTACGACCATTTAGTTAGTAAGAAGATGGAAGACTGTGGCAGAATGGGGCATTACCAAGGACAATAAGCCTCTAATCCAGACTACCTTTCCAAGCTATTATAAAGGCATACACCTACAACTAAAACAAAGGATCTTTTTTTATATTTTCCCTTTTGTTCCAAGATCTTACAAAATACTATGAGAACTGCAGGTTCTATTTATCCTCTAGAGCAGCTGCCTTGTCTAAATAAGCAGGACAGGTAAGACTTTGGTGGTTATTTGATATTTACAGAAATTTCACATCAACCAGTGCTTAATAATAAGCCCAACTGAATTAAATAAAAACAGAAACAGGCCGAAGCCGGTTTGGCTCAGTGGATAGAGCGTCGGCCTGCGGACTGAGGGGTCCCAGGTTCGATTCCAGTCAAGGGCATGTACTATTAGCTAGTTACCCCTAAACATAGCATGCTAAAACAACAAATATTATTATCTCATGTAGTAACTCTTCCCCCACTTGGTTTACTTCATTTGTTCTTATATTTTGAAATTTTATTTATTTTTCAATTTACATTTAAAGTGTTCCCTACACAAAACACATACCTCAAGGGCAGCTGATCGATGTTTCTCTCCCATCGATGTTTCTAACTCTCTATCTCTCTCCCTTCCTCTCTGTAAAAAATCAATAAAATATATTAAAAAAAAAAAAAAAACAGAAACAGCCCCAAGGATTCAATTTTAATTCTTTTCCTTGATTTTACGCTTTTGCATATCTGATTCCCTCCATCTAGAATTATATTCCCCCTTGTAGTTTTTACAATATGCTCACAAATTCTGTGAACTTCCTCATTTTAAGATGTGGAGTTTAATTCCCCTCCCCTTGAGTGTGGCCTGTACTTAGTAACTCACTTCTAATAAATGGAATATAATAGAAGTGAAGATATATCATATCTGAGATTAGGTTACAAAAAAGACTAAGGCTTCCATCTTGGCTTTCTCTCACTCCCATTTGGACCTTGTGTTCTGAAGGAAGCCAGCTGCCGTGCCATAAGGTTCCCCAAGAAGATAGCCACATGGCAAGGAACTAGAGCCTTCAGTCCAACAGCCCACAGAAACTGATGCCTGTTGACAATCATATGAGTGACCTTTGAAGTAGATTCCCTAACCCCAGCTGGCCCTTGAGATGACTATACCCCTACTGACAGTTTATCTGCAACCTCATGATACACTGAGCCATAGCAACTCAGGCCACAACCATATTCTTGGTCCTCAAATACTACATGAGATAATAATATTTGTTGTTTTAGCATGCTATGTTTAGGGGTAACTAGCTAATAATACTTATCTATTAGCAATAGCTAACTAATATAACTCTTCCCCCACTTGGTTTACTTCATTTGTTCTTATATTTTGAAATTTTATTTATTTTTCAATTTACATTTAATATTATTTTGTATTAGTTTTAGGTATACAGCATAGTGGTTAGATAATCATATACTTTGCAAAGTGTTCCCTACAATATTTACAGTACTCAGTTGACATGATACAGAGCTAACACAATATTATTGACTGTATTGCCTATGCTGTACTTTATATCCCTGTGACTATTTTGTAACTACTAATTTGTACATCTTAATCCCCTTACCACTTTCACCCAGTCCCCCAAATTCCCTCCCCTCTGGCAACTACCAGTCTGCTCTCTCTGTCTCTGAGTCACTTTCAATTATTTTTTGTCTATTTTGTCCTTTAGATTTCATTCATAAGTGAAATAATATGGTGTTTATCTTTCTCTAATTTCAATTTGTATAATACCCTCTTGGGTCATAGTGCACAAATGATAATATTTCATTCTTTTTAAGGCTGAGTGATATTTTCTTGTATATATACACATATATGATAAAATATATATAATGAAATATATATATATATATATATATATATGTACACACACACACACACAATGAAGTATATATACAATGAAATATATATACCTATATATACTGGAGGCCTGGTACACAAATTCATGCATGGGTGGGGTCCCTCAGGGTGGCCTGCAGGGATCGGACCCCAGCTTGCACCCCTAGGCTTGCAGCCCTATCTCATGCCCCCAGCCTTGCAGCCCCACCTGGCACCCCGCCTTGGCCTAGCACCACCCCCTCACTTGCTCCACCATCCCGCCTGCAGGGTGATCGATCAGGGAAAGGCCCCCTGCCCAGCTCCCTCAGCACCTGGGAACCAGGCAGCAGCCCCACCCCCCACCACCCCCACCACTGTTTGCCATCTGCAAGGCAATTGGCAGGGTGATCAAGCCTCTGCTTGCACCCACCTTTGCCTGGTGCTCACCTCCTCCACCATCCCCCCACGGTCCCACTCTCATCAGGGCAGTCAGTGCCTCCACTCCTGCCCACTGCCAGCACCATGTCAACGACGCCTGCCATGCTCTGCACTGCCCCCCGGTGGTCAGTGCACATCATAGTGAATAGACAAACTCCTGGTATCCTGGTTGAATGACCACCTGAGGGGACAATTTGCATATTAGGCTTTTATTATATATACTAGAGGCCCCATGCACAAAAATTTGTGCACTCTGGGGATCCCTCGGCCCGGCCTATTCCCTCTTGCAGTGTGGGACCCCTTGGAGGATGTCCACCCCAGTGGGGACCCTCACCCCATGGAGGTTTGACCAGCCTGGGTGAGGGGCTAATGGCTGTTTTTAGGCTGGCCACACCCCCTTTAGTGTGGGGGATCCCCACTGGGGTGCCTGGCCACTCTGGGTGAGGGCCTGAGGGCTGTTTTCAGGCTGGCCAAGCTCCCAACCTCTCCTTTTTTTCTTTTGTTTTCTTTATTCTGGGATTTATTTACCTTCTATAATTGAAACTTTGTTGCCTTTAGCAGAGGCCTGCGGAAAGCTTGGATTCCTCCATCGCCAGGGGCAACCCACTCCTGCTCGCTCCAGCTCTGTGGCCACGGCTGGCTGAAAGCAGGTATCTGGGGTTTATTTACCTTCTATAATTGAAACTTTGTTGCTTTCAGTGGAGCTCAAAGCCAGCTCCTGCTCGCTCCAGCTCCGTGGCCATGGCTGGCTGAAAGCAGGTATCTGGGGTTTATTTACATTCTATAATTGAAACTTTGCTGCTTTCAGTGGAGCTCAGAGCCAGGCCACAGCAGGCAGGGAGCCTTGGCTTCCTCCATCACTAGAGCAAGCAAGCCTCCTGCTCGCTCCAGCTCTGTGGCTGCTGGCCGCCATCTTGGTTGGGTTAATTTGCATATAGTCACTCTGATTGGCTGGTGGGCATGGCTTAAGGTGTAGTGAAAGTATGGTCAATTTGCATGTTTGTCTTTTATTAGAATAGGATATATATAGAATAATCTCTCACAACCTTTTTATCCACTCATTGAGCTAATTTCTCAATAGAAATATTCCAGGCCATAAGGGATTGTCATGAAATATTCAACCAAGACTACTATACCCAGGAAGGCTATCATTTAAAATTAAAGGGGAAATAAAGACCTTCCCAGACAAGCAAAAAGCAAAATGAGTGCATTACCACCAAAACAGTATTACAAAAGATATCAAGGGGTCTTCTTTACGAAGAAGAGAAGGAAAAACCCAGAAGAACATAATTAAAAGAATAAAATGGCAATAAATATGTACCTATCAATAATTGCTTTAAATGTAAATGGCTTAAGTGTTCCATTCAAAAGACATAGGATAGCCGAATGGATAAGAATGCAATATTATAAGAGACCCACCTCAGAATGAAAGATAGACATAGACTAAAAGTAAAAGAATGGAAAAAGATATTTCATGAAAATGAAGAATAAAGCTGGGGTATCAATACATATATCTGACAGAATAGACTTAAAACAAAGGCTATAGTAATAGACAAATAAGGACATTTCATAATGATAAAGGGAGCAATCCAAGAAAAAGATATAACTCTTGCAAACATTTATGCACCCAACATAGGGGCACCTAAATATACAAGGAAATCTTGGAGGACATAAAGAGAGAGAGAGACATACAGTTATAGTAATACAGTCATAGTAGGGGATTTTAACAACCCATTGACATCAATGGATAGATCTTTCAGCCAGAAAATCAACAAGGAAACAGCTACGATAAATGACCCACTACTTCAGATGGAGTTAATAGATATCTTTAGAGCATTTTACTCCAAAGCAGCAGAGTATATATTCTTTTCAAGTGCACATGGAACATTTTCTAGGATAAACCATGTTAGGACCACAAATCAAGTCTCAATAAATTTAAGAAGATTGAAATCATATCAAGCATCTTCTCTTGCCACAATGGTATGAAACTAGAAATAAATCATAAGAAAAAGCTGAAAAACACACAAAGAAATGGAAGTTAAATAACATGTTACTAAACAGTGAATAGGTTAACAATGAGATCAAGAAAGAAATCAAACCTTTCAACAAATAAAATGAGAACACAACAACCCCAAGTCAATGAAACACAGAGAAAGAAGTTCTAAAAGGAAAATTCATACCATTATAGGACTACCTCAAGAAACAAAAAAAATCTCAAATAAACAATCTAACTTTCACTTAAAGGGACTAGAAAAAGAATAACAAACAAATTCCAAAGTGAGTAGAAAATAATAAAAATATGAACATAAATAAACAAAATAGAGTGTAAAAAAAAAATACAGCCTGGCTGGTGTGCTCAGTGGTTGAGTGTCAATCTATGAGTAGAAGGTCATGGTTTGATTCCCAGTCAGGGCACATGCCTGGGTTGTAGGCTCGATCCCCAGTGGGGGACAGGCAGGAGGCAGCCAATCAATAATTCTCTCTCATTGATGTTTCTATCTCTCTCTCCCTCTCCTTTCTGCTATAAAATAAATAAAAATATAGAAAAATTTAAAAAAGATTAATAAAACCAAGAGCTGATTGTATTAACCTCATCAAGAAAAAAAAAGAGAGGACCCAAATAAATAATATCAGAAATGAAAGAGGACAAGTAATTGACACCAAAGAAATCAAAAAGAAAACATCATGAATAACTATATGCTGACAAGTTGGACAATCTGGAAAAAATTAATAAATTTCTAGTAACATACAAACTTCTAAAAATGAATCAGAAAGAATCAGAAAATCTGACTAGACAGATCACAACTAATGAAATTGAAGCAGTAATAATAATTTAAAAAAAAAAAAACAGCTCACAACCAGATGGCTTCACAGGTGAGTTTTACCAAACATTTGAAGAAGAGCAAACACCTATACTTCTTAAACTATTCCAAAAAATTCAAGAGAAGGGAAGACTCCCAAGCTCATTTTACGAGGCCAGCATTATCCTAATTCCAAAACCAGATAAAGACACTGTGAACAAAGAAAATTATAGGCCAATATATCTGGTGAACATAGATGTAAAAATCCTCAAACCAGATCCAGCAATACATTAAAAAGTTCATACACCATAACCAAGTGCTATTTATTCCAGGAATATGAGGTTGCTACATTCCCCAGATCCATCACTCAAGTAATCAAATTGGCAAATGAAGTTTTTATTATGTGACTGCTCAGCAAACCCATGTTGATTCCCACTGATCAGGGCTAACTCTTCTTAGCATTATGAATTATCGTTTAATAGCAATTTGTAGAATCACTGTCTAAGATTAACATCAAGTTTTCCAGTCTGTGTATTGTATAATGAATCCAAGGTTACTTCCATTCTAAAAACCAGAATTTCATTGGATGTTTCATATCTTCCTGAAAATGGGTAGAATTCAGAGTCCAACTTTTTTGACTTTTCTAATCTGCAGAAGAACCTATAAATTAATATCTATGATTTTATCTGATGTGTGACTTTCACTTCTAAGGGCTGTGTCCTATTGAAAATTGAGACGCTTGAGTAACTAGCCTCTCCTTCCACTCCAACTTTCTGCTGCAAAATTGAACACTACACACACCGGCAATCATTAAAACATCTCATTAGGGAATCAAAGAAAGGCTACCGCCCCTATTTTAGCTCAACAGTCTTTTCCTTCTTTGATCCTTCTATTCACTATTCTTGTGCTTCGCTAGTAGGTGTTGCCAAAGTGTATGTGTTGGGGAAGGTGTGGATTTTCATGTCATAAACTTTTATCTGTGGCTATACTGTAACTTTGAGTGTTTTTGCTGCTTTATCATTCTCTTTGAGCTGAGGGCAAAGATACAGACCACATTAGTATTTAGTGGAAGCTGCAACTGAAGAGTCTGGGAAGCAAGCAGAATAAAGAGCAGCAGAATATGCTTTTTTTTTCTCTCACATAGCTCTTGCTTTTTACCTCTATATTTTATGTTTAGATCTTGCTTGTGAAATGCTTTCATGTCTCTCTCCCTACCTTTCTCATGTTATCTCTTTCCTTTCCTTTTCCTTCTGTTTCTCAAATAAATCATGTTCTGTGTCATAAGTGGCCTCTCAAGTTGATCTGAATTCATTATTTTTTATTATTTTAATTTAAATTCTTTATTGTTTAAAGTATTACATGAGTCTCCTTTTCCCCCAATTGACCTCATCTAGCCACCCTCACCCCCAAGCACAAGAGCTCACGCCTCTACTCTCTGTGTCCATTGGTTTTCCTCATATGCATGCATACAAGTCCTTTGGTGGATCTCTTATCCAACCTCACCCCCCGCCTTCCCTCATAGGTTGTACAGTCTCTTTGATGCTTCTATGTCTCTGGTTCTATTTTTGTTAATCAGTTTATGTTGTTCATTATATTCCACAAGTGAGTGAGATCATATGATATTTATCTTTCTCTGACTTATATCGCTTAGCATAATGCTCTCTAGTTCCATCCATGCTGTTACAAATGGTAAGAATTCTTCCTTTTTACAGCAGCACTGAATTCCATTGTGTAGGCATCCCACAGTTTTCTAATCCATTCATCTGCTGATGGGCACTTATACTGTTTTCAAATCTTAGCTATTATAAATTGTGCAGCTATGAACATAGGGGTGCATATGTCCTTTCTGATTTTTTTTTCTGATTTTTTGGGATACATTCCTAGAAGTGGGATTATTGGGTTAAATGGAAGTTCCATTTTTAATTTTTTGAGGAAATGCCATACTGTTCTCCACAGTGGCTGCATGAGTCTGCATTCCAACCAGCAGTGCACAAGGGTTCCTTTTCCTCCACATCCTGTCCAGCATTTGTTGTTTGTTGATTTGCTGATGATAGCCATTCTGACAGGTGTGAGATGGTACCTCATTGTCGTTTTGATTTGCATCTCTCAGATGATTGGTGACTTTAAGCATGTTTTCATATGTTTCTTGGCTTTTTGATGTCCTTTTTCAAAGTGTCTATTCAGGTCCTTTGCCCATTTTTTGATTGGATTGTTAATCTTCCTTTTGTTAAGTTGTCTGAGTTCCCCGTAAATGTTGGAGATTAAACCCTTATCGGAGATAATATTGGCAAATATTTTCTCCTATGCAGTGGGTTTTCTTAGTGTTTTGTTGATGCTTTCTTTTGCTGTGCAGAAGCTTTTTATTTTGATGTAGTTCCATTTCTTTATTTTCTCCTTAGTTACTATTGCCCTAAGACCTGTATCAGTAAAGATATTGCTATGACATATGTCTGCTATTTTGCTGCCTATGGCTTCTAAACTTTTTATGGTCCCCCATCTTACATTTAAGTCCTTTATCTATTTTGAGTTGATTTTTTTTGTATGGTGTAAGTTCGTGGTCTAGTTTCATTTCTTTGCATGCATCTATCCAATTTTCCCAACACCATTTATTGAAGAGACTATCTTCATTCCATTGTATGCTCTTGCATCCTTTGTCAAATATTAATTGAGTATAATGGCTTGGGTCGATCTCTGGGTTCTCTGTACTGTTCCATTGGTATATATGTCTGTTCTTGTGACAGTATAAAGCAGTTCTGAGAACAGTAGTTTTGTAAATATAGCGTGATATCTGGTATTGTGATGCCTCCAACATTGTTCTTCTTTCTCAAGATTGCTGCAGCTATTTGGGGTCTTTATTTTTTACTCCATATGAATTTTGGGGGAGTTTGTTCTAGGTCTTTGAAATATGCCATTGATATTTGAATGGGGATTGCATTGAGTCTATATATTTCTTTGGGTAGTATGGACATTTTAATGATGATCATTCTACCAATCCATGAACACGGTATATTCTTCCATTTGTTTATGTCTTCCTCTATCTTTTTTTTTTTCAGCGTCCTGCAATTTTTTGAGTACAGGTCTTTTACCTCCTTGATTAAATTTATTCTTAGGTATTTAATTTTTTTGTTGCAATGGTAAATGGTATTGTTTTTTTTTTTTAGTTTCTCTTTCTGTGAGTTCATTATTGATGTATAAAAAAGCCACAGATTTCTGTGGGTTAATTTTGTATCTTGATACATTGCTGAATTCATTTATTAAGTCTAGTAGTTTTTTGATGGAGTCTTTATGGTTTTCAATGTACACTATCGTGTCATCTGCGAATAATGACAATTTTACTTCTTCTTTTCCAATTTGGATGCATTTTATTTCTTCTTCTTGTCTGATTGATATGGATAGCACTTCCAGTACTATGTTGAACAGGAGTGGTGAAAGAGAGCATCCCTGTCTTGTTCCTGTTCTTAGGGGAAATGGTTTTAGTTGTTGCCCAGTGGGTATGATGTTGGCTGTAGGTTTTTCATATAAGGTTTTTATTATGTTGATGTATGATACTTCTATTCCCACTTTGCTGAGAGTTTTTATCAGGAAAGGGTGTTGGATTTTATCAAATGCCTTTTCTACATCACTTGATATGATTATGCGATTTTTGTTTTCAATTTGTTTATGTGATGTATCATGTTTATTGTTTGGGGATATTGTACCAGACTTGCATCCCTGGAATAAATCCCACTTGGTCATGGTGTATGATCCTTCTAATGTAATGCTGGATCCGGTTTGCTAGAATTTTGTTGAGGATTTTAGCATCTATGTTCATCAAGGATATTGGCCTGTAATTCTCTTTCTTTGTAGTGTCTTTATCTGGTTTGGGGATTAGGGTAATGCTGGCTTCATAGAAAGAACTTGTAAGTGTGCCTTCCACTTGAATTTTTTGGAATAGTCTGAGAAGGATAAATTTTAGTTCTTCTTTGAATGTTTGGTAAAACTCCCCTGTGAAGCCATCCAGTCCAGGACTTTTGTTTCCTGGAAGGTTTTTGATTACTGTTTCAATTTCATCAGTAGTTGTCAGCCTATTCAGGTTTTTTTATTCTTCCTAATTGAGTTTTGGAAGCTTATATTTTTATAGGAATACTAGAGACCCAGTGCATGAAATTCATGCATGGGGGGGTGTCCCTCAGCCCAGCATGCATCCTCTCCAATCAGGGACCCCTCAGGGGATGTCTAACTGCCAGTTTAGGCCCGATCCCACAGTCGGACATCCCTCTCACAATCCAGGACCACTGGCTCTTAACCACTCGCCTGCCTGCCTGATTGCCCCTAACTGCTTCTGCCTTCCAAGCTGATTGCCCCGAACTGCCCTCCCCTGATGGCCTGATCACCCACAACTGCCCTCCCCTGCCACGACCCGCCTCCTCCCCCGGGACCCACCTCTTCCGCTTGAGATGGCAGAGACGCCAGAACCAGCCTCCTCTGTGCCGTGCAGAGCCATGGGACCCCCAAGAATCACCACGCAGAGTAGCCACTGGGTTCCGCCTCCGCTGTGCGTGTGGCCATCTTGTGGTGGCCATCTTGTGGCAGCCATCTTGTGATGACATTGCAGGAGGGCATCGCATGTGGGTGTTGTATGAGGGCATCACAAGAGCATGATGCCACCTAGGCTTTTATTACATAGGATGTCCACTTCATTGAGGTTGTCCAGTTTGTTGGAGTAGAGTTGTTTGCAGTATTTTTTAACACTGAGGGATCATTTGTTATTTCACCTCTTTCATTTCTGATTTTGTTTATTTGGGTCCTCTCTCTTTGTTTCTTGGTGAACCTGGCTAGAGGTTCATTAATCTTGTTTGTCCTGTGAAAGAACAAGCTCTTGGTATTATTGATCTTTTGTTTTTGGTGTTTGTTTTGTGTGTGTTTTTTTGCTCTCTATGTCATTTATTTCCACTCTGGTCTTTATTATTTGCTTCCTTTTGCTTACTCTGGGCTTTTATTGTTGCTCTCTTTCTCATTCTTTAAGTTGCAAGGTTAGATCATTTATTACCATTTTTTCCTTGTATTGGTGGGGTAGGCCTGCAGAGCTATGAACTTGCCTCTCAGGACTGCTTTCATTGTGTCCCATAGGTTTTGGATTGTTGTGTTTTCATTGTCATTTGTTCCCAAGATGCTTTTTATTTCTCCTTTGATCTTTTTGGTAACTCAGTCATTGTTCAATAGTATGCTATTTAGCCTCCAAGTATTTGATTTTTTTCATTGTTTTTATTGTAGTTGATTTCTAATTTTATGCCATTGTAAACTGAGAAGATGCTTGGTATGATTTCTATCTTCTTGAATTTGAAGAGACTTTGCCTGTGTCCTAACATGTGTTCTATCTTTGAAACTGTCCCATGTGCACTTGAGAAGAATGTATATACTGTAACTTTGGGATGAAATGTTCTGAAGATGTCAATTAAGTCCATCTAATCTAGTGAGTCATTTAGGACTGCTGTTTCTTTGCTGATTTTTTGTCTAGAGGATTTATGTAGTGATGTCAGTGGGACATTAAAGTCCCCTACTATGACTGTATTGCTGTCAATCTCTCCCTTGATAGCTTCCAGAAGTTTTTTTGTTTGTATGTTTGTTTGTTTGTTTTGTTTTGTTTTATTTTTATGTATTTGGTGCATATATGTTTACCAGAGTTATATCCTCTTGTTGAATTGATCCTTTAGTATTAGGAAGTGGCCCTTCTTATCTCTTGTTATGGCCTTTACTTTGAGGTCTATTTTGTCAGATATAAGTATTGCTACTCCAGCTTTTTTTTCATTTCCATTTTCCTGAAAATATTATTTCCATCCCTTCACTATCAGTCTGTATAAATCCTTTGTTCTGAGGTGGGTCTCTTGTAGACAGCAAATATATGGGTCATGTTTTCTTATCCATTCAGCTACACTATGTCTTCTGATTGGAGCATATAATCCATTCACATTTAATGTTATTATTGATAAGTACTTGCTTGTCGCCATTCTTATTCTTTATGCTTGTGTTCCTTCTTGCTTTTCTCTTTCTTCTTTTTACAGCAGTCCCTTTAGCATTTCTTGCATTACTGGCTTGGTGGTAATAAACTCTCTTAGCCCTTTTTTGTCTGTGAAGGTCCTGATTCTACCTTCAATTTTGAATGATGGCCTTGCTGGGTATAGTATGCTTTGATTCAGTCCCTTGCTTTGCATCATTTTATATATTTCATTCAATTCCCTTCTGGCCTGATGTGTTTCTGCTGAGAAATCAGTTGATATTCTAATGGGAGATCCCTTGTAGGTAATTTTCTGTCTCTCTCTGACAACCTTTAAGATTCTTACTTTGTCTTTGATGTTTGCCAATTTAATTATGATGTGTCTGGTGTTGGTCTTTTTGAGTTCATCTTATTTAGGACTCTATGTGCTTCTTGAACTTGTGTGTTTTTTCTTTTCTTCCTAACATCATCGAAGTTTTCTGTCATTGTTTCTTCAAGCAGATTTTCTATCCCTTGCTTCACTTCCTCTCCTTCTGGCACCCCTATGATGCAGATTTTGTTTCATTTTGTGTTGCCCCAAAGTTCCCTTAGGCTCTCCTCCTGCAATATATATATATATATATATATATATATATATATATATATATATATATATATATATATATATAATTGATTTTTTTACAGAGAAGAAGGGAAAGGGATAGAGAGTTAGGAACATCAATGAGAGAGAAACATTGATCAGCTGCCTCCTGCACACCCCCTACTGGGGATGTGCCCACAACTATGGTACATGCTCTTGACCGGAATCGAACCCAGGACCCTTCAGTCCGCACGCCAATGCTCTATCCACTGAGCCAAACCAGTCAGGGCTCTCCTCCTGCTTTTTAAGGTTTCTTTCCAGTTGCTGTTGTGATGTGTGTTTTTTCCTACCTTGTCTTCTAATTTGCTGATGCGGTCCTCAACCTCTTCTAGTCTACTATTTAAGCCTTTCAAATTGTGTTCTTTATTGCAGCTATGTCATTCTTCATTTCCTCTTGGTTCCTTTTCATGTTGGTGATATTTTCATTCAGCTTCTTATAATTCTCATTGAGTTGTGTGTATTTGTCATTCAGCCTTTAAGCATACTTATAACCAATACTCTGAATTCTTTATCTGACATGTTACTTGCTTCCACTCCATTTAATTCCCTTTCTGCTGATTTCTTTTTTTCTTTCCTTTGGGGATTGTAGTTTTGTTGTTGTTTTTTTGTCTCCCCATTTTTGGCTGTAATGTTTTGTTTTTATGTCTTAGATCCAACTGCTTTGCTACCCAGGTTCTTTTGGGGGTGGTGCTATGTAGTTGGTGATTTTTGGGACCTAGTGGTGCAGTCTATCATGTCTCCTGGGCTTGGTGATTTAGTGGAGCTCCCTACTTGAGCTATTTGTGTTCTCTTGATTTAGTTGGGTCTTGAATGTTAGTTTCTTATTTGTGAATTAAGTCTCATCACAGATTGGCAATGTGACTCACCCCTGGCTTTGTTGTGCAAGCTGTTTCATATGTGATCGTGGTTCCGGCTCTTGTGGAAAGGGTTGCCTAAGATCTCACTTGGATGTGCTCACTGTGGGTTCCCAGAGTCCATGGCCTAGGAGGAGAGTCTCAGTGCCTGAGGCTGAGGTACTGTGACTTTTGGCCAGTGTTGTGTGACTCTTGCTGGAGTAGTGTCATTCTGCAATTCACTATGAGGGTCCCGGAAACTGTGACATGGAGGGCGGGTGTCTCATAGTCTGCAGCTGAGGCAGTGGGACTCTGGTCAAAGTGATTTTCCTCTCTGAATTATGAGGGGGTTCTGGAGCCAGCAGCTGGGGATGTGGGAATCTCATGGTCTGTGGCTGAAACAACGTGTCCTTGTCCAGAGAGGCAAGTCCTCAGTAACTCACCAAGTCTGGGTGGTAGTGCTGATGAGTTCCTAGAGGAGGTCACTCTCTCCTTCAAGATGCCGTGGGCTCCGTGCCTGAGCCCCGCAGCCTGGGGAGTGCCCACAGAGGTGGTAGGGGCTCCCTGTCCAGGAGAGCATGATCTCCCAGCCTCTGATACTCCTGCTGGATTTAACTGTCCCTCACTCACTCACACACACACACCACACATGTCCACACACTCCCTTTTCACTCGCTCACTCACTCACCCTCTCCCTCACCTCTGTCCTGCCAGCCTCCATCTTCTTCCTGAATTCATTATTTTTTAAGTCTTACTGCAATTAGATCACATTTCTTCGGCACACATGGAGAGAGAGCTGAGGCAATGAGAGCTACTCTCATAAGCATATCTGACCCTAACAGACTCCGTCAATAAACGAAGTCTATCTTAGGTGCCACTTCCCTCAGCTCCTATTCTCAAGCATCTGCAGTTTCCCTGCTTTCCTGAATCTGGTCTTGCAACTCTAATGCTGACCTGCTCTCTGTTTAAGATATGTGCCTGCTGTCTTCCATAACCTAATGACTTCATGCATGAAATTCCAGTGTATATCATTTCTTTGAGGGAAGCATTCTGTTAACATGCAGATAATATGTGGGGAATGTAATACTATAGACCATTAACACATTAACCTATACTTTATCAGGTAAGTTTGACAGACAATAGGTCCCAAAGCAAATGGAAAACAAGACAAGGAATTTTAGACAATAATGATAGTGAAAATGGTATAAAGGCTATCCAGGGGTGGAGGACACTTTTTAAATTGCAAGCCTGGCCTAGAAATCACAAAGGTATGTGGAGTATGGGAAAGTGGTGGGGTGGGGGAGACATACTAGAGGAAACATAAGCTTTTCTAATCACACATACCAAAAATATTATTTTCTCCTTGCAAATATCAGACCAGTTAAATATAAGGGTAAAGATCCTTGCCAACTTTCAAACAGATAAAGCAGAGCTAAGAAACATGACTTTGCCTAAGTCACTGACTTTATCAGGAGGTGCAATTGGGAGCAGTGGAAGATAACACAAATTTATGCCACTCCCTGTCTCTGAACCTTAGTTGCAGTCTTTGCAAAATAAGGAGTTTGGATTAAGCAATCATAAGACATCACCCCCCCTCCCTCTAGCTCTAACATCCCATAGCATCCTATAATGAAATTCTCAAGAACATGATGATGTGTTATAAGAGCAAACAGAAGAGATTTGGGCTGCAATGATACTTCTACTGTGAAATAGACTATATTTTAGTCAATATTTATTGAATGCTCCATATATGCCAGGCACTATGCCAGGCACTACACAAAGCCCTTCACACAAATCATCTCACTTAACCTCCCCAAAACCCTATTAAACACTACCAATATCCCCATAAGGAAACTGAGACTCAGAGAGGTTAAATAAATATTCCAAGATTACACAGTTGATAAATGTTAGAGTCAAAATTAAAACCCAGGGCTGTCTGATTCCATATCTTGGCTCTACCCATGTTGTATCAAAATGATGGTAGAGCATATATGACCAATCTCCCAGAATGACCAAAAAGAAGCAAAATGCAAACAGTAGTTTTGTGAGGGCATGGAAAACACCAGCTTTGGATTCAGACAGATTTGGATGTAACTTCTGACTCTGTTAATTTACTTACTCTAAGCTTAAGTTTCCTGATCTATAAAGTCCTTCCAATTAAGCTTATAAACCAAAGGGTAAATGCAATCATAATTATACACTTTTCTAGGCTCCACAGATAGTGTGGTTCTAAAAGACACCAAGAATTAGGTACAAGAGCTGCCATATTTTTGTATAACAGCTTTAAACCTGTGTATCTGGCATAAAGCTACTAGGCTAGACATTTTTTTTTTAATTTTGTCTCTGGGCCACATGCTTACTATGTATTTGAGCAACTAGTTGGGGACAACTCTAAGAAGCCAAAAGCAGTATAAAGCCAAGGGCATCCTTCCACTGCTTCAGCTCCTCCAAGCTGACTCTCTTTGACGCCTGCACTTCTGTTGTCAAGGAGATAGGATTCTGTGAGTCCTAGGCAGATGGTAATTGTGGTTAGGATTCTTCTACAGGTGGTGGAAAAAGGGTGCAGAGGGGAAAATAAGATTGCTGATCCCAGGCTGTGTCAGGAGCCAGAGCTAGTGAAATGGAGTTGCCATGCTCCAGCTCCTTGAAAATTCCTTCTCCTAAAGAATACAGACGTACCTCAGAAATAATGAAGGCTCAATTCCAGACTGCCATGATAAAGCAAGTATCACAATAAAGGGAGTTGTAGTCTTTTTGGTGGTGGAGGGTCTTGCCTTCAATTTGAAAAAAAAAAAACAGCAAAATCTCTGAAGCACAAAAGAGAGAAGCACAATAAAGTGAGGCATGCCTATATAAAGAAGAGAACACTGGTGCTGGCTGCAATTAGGTACTAACCTATTGAACATACTCAGGATAATTAACAAAAATCATATGCCCCCTTCAGCCTTTATGGAGATCCTGATGCTCACAACAGTGCTATGAGGGAGGTTGGGCAGAGATGATTACCCCACTTCACATATGCAGAATCTGAGGCTCAGAGACAGTATGTAGCTTATCCCAATCTTGCAGACATTAAAGGATATAAATAGTATTCAAGTCCAAATCTGTCTAGATCCTAAGCTAGAGTTTACCACATGAAAAGAAACAGAAATGAGGAGTGCACCAGCACAAAACATCTATGATCTATGGGCTTATTTTCAACAGGGCTCAGGCAGAGAGACCTATAGGGATGCTGATACTGCACTTACAAAGGGGACCAAGGATAACAAATCCAGTTTAGAGAACTAGAAACTTTGATGCCTCACAGAAGTACCCACCATGCTCTGAAACCCTAAATAGAACTAGCAGATTTTGGCAGAACTAGCAGATTTTGGCAGAACTAGCAGAGCTGGAGATAAGAAGAAAAAAATCCTGCTCCTCAGTAAGCACTGTCTTCTAGGAGAAAAAGAGGCTGGGAAATAGAATAAGCAGTGAAGAGAGTGGAGAGTTAAAAGTTATCCATAGGCTTTAGAATTTAAATCTAAATCATATTCATTTAAATTTCATGTGGAAACATAAGAAAGTCTTCAACCAAATATTTATATAGTCATAATTAGTCTGTCAGTTGCCACAATAGCAAACCACCCCTAAACTCAGATGCTTGAAACAACAGTTATTTATTTTTATTCACATGTCGCTTAACTAGTTTAGGCCTAAGTGGGTTTGGCACCAAGCTGTGGGTTGAATCTAGGTATGCTCCACAGGTCTCTCATCCTCCTTGGGTCACCAGGATCCCTGGGATACATTCTCATGGTAACAGCAAAAGGGCAAAAGGACAAGCCCAATCACAAAGCACACTCCAAGTCTATGCACTTGTCATGTCTGCTTAGTCAAATGGCCAAGCTCAAAGTCAAATGGCCATCCTCCAATCATCACAAGGCCAAAGCAAATCACACATCCGAGCTCAACATTAGTGGGGCAGGAAAGTACACTCCTCCTACAAAGTTTGGGAAGGTGAGTCAAGGTAGTGAAACTAAATATACCACAGTCAGTATGGAAGCATTTGTTTAACTTTAAAAGGCAACTATATAAAATGGTGGTAAAAAGCTTAGGATATGATATTAGGCACATGAGTTGAAATCACATTTTTCCACTTAGTATACTGGATTTTGGCATCCAATTGACATGTTTTATATGCCAATCTTGGGAATAGGAAGACAGGAAGTAGTTAAAATTAGCAGAATGTATGTTGTACTTAAGACATCACCCAATAAAATTTTAATATTGCTGTGACCAGAAGAATCAATTTTATGTGCACAAGAGTACCAAGTAATTGTCTTGACTGTTTTTTTACATTGCTGTCATTTCAAAAAGAAATTAATCATTGTTTGCAACAGAAAATTACTCTAAAGAAGAATTGAGATTTGGCCTAGGTAAGTTAGAGTAAGTAATTCTCACTAAAATTAACCAAAAAATCTTGGCAGAATGCATGGAGTATCTATTTGAAAGGCAGATCACATCAGAGATAGCAAAGAAGAACACCAGAATTTGAGACATCACCAACCTGGCAGTTAGCGTATCACTTTTCCCCTCTTATATCCTCTAGCAAGAAATTAAGGCAAACAAAAACCCAAAAGTGAGTGCTATGGGGAAAATAGAGAAAGCCCCAAAAGAAGCTCTCTAATTCTTTCTGGAGGAACAGGCAAAGAAACTACAGATGTTCATCAAGTTGAGGAAAACCATGTTTAGTTTTTCTTTCTAATTTCCATAGTGCCACAGGCTCAAGGCAATTCTGTATGTATAGCAGTGGCAGTGTATTGTAAAACTGCAGGAGGCAAATCACTGAAGAAGGGAATTTTGTCTCCATTTTGTTGAGGTCTTGCTCCAAGAGAGCAGTGCTAAGCCCATTACTTATTTATTCTCTCTCTGTTCTTTTGCTGCTTGGCAGTAGTACGATCATTAAAGTGGGTAGTTTCTATCCATAAGACCAAAAAGGAGAACCCCAGGAAACCAGAAAATATTGGGAGGTTAAAGAGAGAAAGGAGCTCATGAACGTAACTCCATAAATTAATTTATGAACTCCTCATCTCACTCCCAAAGTGTGCATGTGTGGATCTAGTCTGAATCAACATACGAATGATTTCAAGAATTGAACTAAAAGATAGACCACTACCCAGGTCCCAGTCTAACCACAGAGTGGCACACATGCCAGACATTCGAATAGCACTGTAAAAATTTTGAAAACTAAACTGAGATAGAAACCTCAGCCCACAGAAAGAAGTGTTGGAACTTGTGGTCTGAACTGAAACAGATGGATTACCTTATTAAAAAATAAAATATCAATATTTTCCATAGGATTTAAACAAGAACCAGAGTATCATAATATAACATTCACATGTCCACAATACAATCTAAAATCACTAGGCTTATGAAAAAACCACAAAAATCTTGATTCACATAGGAAATGACAATCAAGGTATCCATCATGAGATGTCACAGATGTTGAAATTATCTGATGAAGACTTTAAAGCAAACAGTGTTCATAATTGCTCATTTGAACATTTTTTAATAGTGTCTTTAAAGTCTTATCAGCGATACAAACTAAAATGGCAATTAGGTATCACCTCACATCTGCCAGAATGGCTGCCATCAATAAATCAACAAACAACAAGTGTGACAAGGATGTGGAGAAAAGGGAACTAACTCTAGTACACTGCTGGTTGGAATGCAGACTGGTGCAGCCACTATGGAAAATAGTATGGAATTTCTTCAAAAAATTAAAAATGGAATTGCCTTTTGACCCAGTGATCCCATTTCTGGGAATATATCCAAAAAATCCTGGAATATCATTTTGAAAGAAGATACTAGGTGTAGCAGTTAATAATGCAGATTTTTTTTCAATAGATGGAGTTACACATATGTTGATATATATGTGATTTGATATGTACGCTATTTTGTTGTATTGACAAAAAGCTTCAAAACTTCATATGTCAAATTTTCTGAAGGTGTTAACATCATACTGGTAAATGAAACAGACCAATTCCTTGAAAGACACAACTACCAAATGTCACATAAGGAGAAATAGATAATCTGAATAGGCCTTTATCTATTAAAATTATTGAGTCAAAAATTTAATAGTTTTCCAAAAAAGAAAGCACAAGGCCAAGATAGTTTCACTGGTGACTCTCATCAACATTTAAGGAAGAAATTATACCAATTTTCTACAATCTCTTACAGAAAATAGAAGCAAAAAACACTTATTGACTTTCTATGAGGCCAATATTATAGCTAGACCAAAACTAGAAAAAAATATTACAAGAAAGTAAACTATAGACCAACATCTCTCATGAAGATCCTCAACAAAATATTAGAAAATTGAACCCAACAGTGTATAAAATGAATTATGCACCACCAACTACTGGGATTTTATTTCCATTACATTCAACATTCAAAAATCAATTAATGTGATCAGTCACATGAACAGGCTAATGAAGAAAAATTATATGATCATTTCAACAGATTAACTATTTTTTTTTTACAAAATTCAATCTTCACTCATGATTTTAAAAAACAAACACTCATCACAACTAGAAATACAGGAAACTTTCTTAATGTGGTAAAGAACACCTATCATAAAACAAAACACTACAGCTAACATTATACTTAACACATTGCAAACGGATCACGATAATTCTCACTTCATATTACACGGTGTTTTACAAAGTATCATACTTTAAAAAGATATTAGCTTGTAAGAACATGTAATAAATAACTTCAAAATGCAATGGGTATTTAATTTTAAAGCGTGCCATTAGCATTTATGTAAAATGTTTTTTGTACTCGTTCAATAGAAACTTTCCAGGCCACTGGGTAAAGCTAGCAATAAAACTATGTATTAATTATTAGAAACTAGATGTTTTCCCCCTAAGATTAATAAGAGACAAGGATGTCCCTTTATATCACTCTTACTCAACACTAGAGGCCTGTTGTATGGGATTTGTGCACTGGGGGGGGGGGGGGGGACGGGCATGGCCTGCGGGGATTGGCCTGCTGTGGGAGCACCACTCATGCCAGTCAGCAGAGTGGCTGTGGACCTGTCCTGTGAGCAGCTGTTCATCCCAGTCAGCTGTCCCACTGTGGGAGTACACTGACCACCAAGGGGTAGCTCCTGCGTTGAGCATCTGTCCCCTGGCAGTCAGTGCACATCATAGTGACTGGTCAACTGGCCATTCTGGTCATTCCACCATTCAGTCGCTGGGCTTTTATTATAGAGGATTTTACTGGAAGTTCTAGCTAATATAATAAGACAATAAAGGAAATAAATAGTGTACAGACTGGGAAGTAAGAAATAAAACCATCTTCTTTCACAGATGATATGATTGCCTATATAGAAAATCCCAAAGAATAGACAAAAATTCTCCTTGAACTAAGTGAGTATAGGAAAGTTGTAGGATATGGGTAATATACAAAAGTTAATTGATTTGTTATATATCATCAATGACCATTTGGAATTTAAAATAAACACAATGTTATTTACATTAGCATCCAAATATTTAAATTGCTAGTTATACTGATAAATCTAACAAAGTATGTACAGGATCTATATAATGAAAACTAAAGAAATCAAATATTTAAATATAAATGGAGAGATATTCCATATTCATGGATAGAAAGACTCAATATATAACATACATACATCGTTTTACCAGCAAAAAAAAAAAAGACTCAATATTTTAAGATGTTAATTCTTCCCAGATTAATATACAGATTCAACACAATTCCAAACAAAATCTTACCAAGTTATTCTATGGATAGCAACAAATTGATTCTACAGTTTATGAAAAGACAGAAGACCCAGAATAGCCAGCACAGTACTTAAGAAGGAGAACAAAAGTGGATGACTGACAGTACCTGACTTCAAGACTTATTATAAAGTGTGTGGTGTGAAAGAATAGCAAATATCAATGGAACAAAATGAAGAGCCCAGAAATAGACCCACACAAAAATAGTCAACTAATTTTTGCTTAAAAGCAAACACAATTCAATGGAAAAAAGACAGTCTTTTCAACAAATGGTGCTGGCACAATTGGACATTCATATGTAAAAAAAATGGATCTAGACAAAGACCTTACACTTTTTATAAAATTAATTAAAATGGATCTAAATGAAATAATGAGAAATTATAAAAATTCTAATATATAACATTAAAAAATCTAGGTGACCTTGGATTTAGCTATAACTTTTTAGCTACAATACAATCTGTGAAAAAAATTGATATATTGGGCCCTAACCTGTTCGGCTCAGTGGATAGAGCGTCGGCCTGCAGACTGAAGGGTCCCAGGTTCAATTCCAGTCAAGGGCAGGTACCTTGGTTGCGGGCATATCCCCATTGAGGGGTGTGCAGGAGGCAGCTGATAGATGTTTCTCTCTCATTGATGTTTCTAACTCTCTATCCTTCTCCTTTCCTCTCTGTAAAAAATCAATCAAATATATTTTTTTAAAAATTGATATATTGGGCTTTATTAAAATTAAAAATTTGTGCTCTACAAAAGACACTGTTAAGATAATGAAAAGACAAATCACAGACTTGGAGGAGATATTTGCAAAACACATATCTGATAAAGGATTTGTACCCAAACTATACAAAGAACTTTTATAACTCAACAAATAAACCAATTTCCTTTAAATGGGCAAAAGATCTCAAGAGATACTTCATAAACAGGTGGCAAGTAATCATATGACAAGATGCTCAACATCATATGTCATAAGGGAATTACAAATTAAAATAACAATGAGTTTCCACCACACACTTGCTAGAAAAATCTAAAATCCAAAACTCAACAACACTAAATGCTGGCAAAATGCAGAGTAGGAGGAACTCTCATTCATTGTTAATTGCAATGCAAAATGGTATACCCACTTTGAAAAACAGTTTAGCAGTTTCTTACACAGTTGAACATACCCTTACCATATGATACAGCAATTGTGTTCCTAGGAATGTACCCAATTGAGTTGTAAACTATGTACACACACACACACACACACACACACACACACACACATACACACACACACGTCTATAGCAGCTTTATTATTAATCACCCAAAACTGGAAGGAACCAAGATGTTCTTCAATAGGTGAATGGATAACCAAACTGTGGTACATACATAGAATGGAATGTTATTCAAGCAATAGAAAGAAATGAGCTATCAAACCACAGAAAGACATGAAATAACTTTTAATGCATATTGATAAATAAAAGAAGCCAGTCTGAAAGGCCATGTACTGTATGATTTCAACCATATGACTTTCTGGAAAAGGCAAAACCATAGAGATAATAAAAATATCAATGGTTTGGGGGGAGGAGGAAGGGATGAATAGATGGAGCACTAAGGATTTTTAGGATGGTGAAGCTATTCTGTATGATACCGTAATGGTGACCACAGGATATTATGCATTTATCAAAACCCATAGATGGTACAATAGGAAGAGTAAGCCTTAATGTAAACTATGGGCTATTTAATAATAATGTCTCAATTTTGGTTTGTTAATTGTAACAAATGTACCACACTAAAAGATGTTTATAATAGGAGAAACTGTTTGAGCATTACATGAGGTTAAATTGGGGAGTTATATGGGGAGGTGATATGAGAACACTCTATACCCGTGGTGGGCAAACTGCGGCTCGCAAGCCACAGGAGGCTCTTTGGCCCCTTGAGTGTGGCTCTTCCTAAGCCTTAGGAGTACCCTAATTAAGTTAATAACAATGTACCTACCTATATAGTTTAAGTTTAAAACATTTGGCTCTCAAAAGAAATTTTAATTGTTGTACTGTTGATATTTGGCTCTGTTGACTAATGAGTTGGCCGACCACTGCATCCGTTCAATTTCTCTATAAATCTAAAACTGTTCTTTTTTTTAAAAAATCGATTAATTGGCCCAGTCTGTGTAGCTCAGCAGTTGAGCATCAACCCACAAACCAAGAAGTCACTGGTTTGATTCCTGGTCAGGGCACATGCCCAGGTTGCAGGCTCTATCCCCAGTAGGGGGCATGCAGGAGGCAGCCAATCGATGATGTTCTTCTCTCTCATTGATGTTTCTATCTTTCTATCCCTTTCCTTTCTTCTCTTTCTAAAAAATCAATAGAAACACATTTTTTTGAAACGTTTATTAAGAGATGTGTTAAAAGATACATATGGATTTTGTAACATATAGAACAGCCACTAAAAATATTATACACAAGAGGTAAATTAGAATACTAAAAATGTTTAACTGAAAATAGGAAAGGGGAAATAGCGGAATAAAACAGACCAAAAAAAAACAACAGAAAATGAATAATAAAATGGCAGACAAAAATCTAAACATATCAACAATTACATTAAATATAAATGGTCTAAACACACCAATTTTTTGAAATACAGAATAATAATAGACATAATTGAAAATAAAGAAAAAACTAACAACATAGCCCCTGCATCCTAGTCCTCAATGTTCACAGTTTAATTGAAAAGCACAATCCAGAACCAGGTAAAATGATAAGTGAACCTCATATTTATGATGCTCCAACCACCTTGAGGACATCTTTTAATTCTTTGAACACATTAAAATAATTTCTGCCTAAGGGCCTCTGTACTTGCTGTTCTCTCTGCTGGAACACTGTTTGCATCTCTTGATTCTTATCTTTTAGGGCTGAGTTAAAAATATAACCTTCCTCAGAGAAGCATTCTTTGACCTCCCTATATAAAGTAGTTAACTTGCCTTTCCTTCAGTATCTATCCTCTTCTCCTGCTTTTCTATGATAGCCTTTATCTCTATCTGAAATTATCTTACCTGCTTGTGTATTTCTTTGTCATCTCTCTCATTATCATGTCAGGTTCATGAAGGCAGAGTACCTTGTTTGTTTTGTTCACTGTTATATCCTCAGCATCTAGTAGGTATTTATAAATATCTATTGAATGAGGGAATGAGAAAACATTTAAACAATATTGCAAGTACGTACTACATCAACATAAAATTAAAAGTGTGTGTGAAACATAGAAATTATTTCTGAGTCAGTTGGGCTTAACTGAATAATTTTTTAAAAAATAAATTTCATTAAATGTTTTGAAAATGGGGAGACATATGGATTTCAGAGAAGGGGGCAAGGCATCCAAGACTATGACAATGTCACAGGCATGCAGATTAAAGATATAAACATAGCTTAACAGCATGGTCTCAATTGGGCCACACCTAGGATTAAATTACATCTGGTAGGTGGAGTTAAGTAAAACCTTCTTTACCACTCTCCACCCACAAGGCAATTGCATAGATTGATTTGTACTGGTACAAAATATTCTGTATACAGGACCAGCCATAGCTCTTCTTGGACTTATGTTGAATGGGTGGTTAACCCAGCTGAAGATATGTTTCTGAACAGATTGCAGGTCCCCTGGGAAGAATCTACCAAGGAGCAAAAAGAAGTCAGGCATGGTGAGTCAGAGTTAGCAAGAGGGGCTGAGAATCAGGGGCAGGCAGAATTCCCAATTATAGGATACTAGAGGCCCAGGACACAAAATTTGTGTACATGGGAGGGGGCGGGAGTCCCTCAGCCTGGCCCGCGACCTCTTGCAGTCCAGGAATCCTGGGGGGATGTTTGACTGATGGCTTAGTGGGCCTAAGCCGTCAGTCGGACATCCTTAGCACTGCCACGGAAGTGGGAGAGTCTCTCACCACTGCCACTGTGCTCGCCAGCCATGAGCCCGGCTGTGGCTGAGCGGTGCTCCCCCTGTGGCAGCACACTGACCATCAGGGTGCAGCTCCTGCGTTGAGTGTCTGGCCCCTAGTGGTCAGTGTGCATCATAGTGACCGGTCATTCCACCATTCAGTCATTTGCATATTTGCCTTTTTTTATATAGGATATGCTGTAGATGAGGCCCCCTAGAACCATAAGAAATGCAAAAAAATCACTGTTAACTCATTCTCAAATTGCCCCTGCTTAAAATCAAATTGCCCCCCTGTGGGGCTTGTGCTACACCTTGGGAACCACTGGGGTTGACACTTTTCCTCTCTGAGCTTCATTTCTGAATACATACACATATACCATGGGAATTGTAATCTCTTCTCTGCCTACCTCACTGGGTTGTCATGAGGAGGTTCT
Organism: Myotis daubentonii; assembly: GCF_963259705.1. Classification (NCBI taxonomy): domain Eukaryota; kingdom Metazoa; phylum Chordata; class Mammalia; order Chiroptera; family Vespertilionidae; genus Myotis; species Myotis daubentonii. The sequence continues at coordinate 31,739,105 of NC_081861.1, read as the reverse complement.
GAGCTAATAAACCTAGAAATGTTTCACCAAGTAAGTGATGTCTAAATGGGAAGGGATTGTTATTTTTAAGCCCATGGGTACCCTCGCAGGTAGCAGGTGCTGATTAGGGGAGGAGGGCATGATTGTTTCCTGGGACTGTAGCTATGGAAGCTGTGCAGAGGGTTCCACAGGCCTCAGAGAGGCAGGCTCTGTCCAGCAGCCCTGTAGTGGTGGTCATCCCTGGAGGCACTGGGGGTGGGTAGGGGGACACTAGAGGGTGGCGAGGCCGAAGGGGGAGTAACTGTCAAACCTCCCCACTTGGCGCCATTCTTTAAGTTGTACATGCCCTTTTCACAGCTGTATGTGCTCAGAGTGGGGCTCCAATCTCCTGGAGCGGGGCAGGAGCCAGGCCAGGGCTGGGCCAGGTGGGCTAGGAGAGTGGGTTTAGCCGTGCTCCAGGCAAGGTTCAGTGCGCTTCCACTGCAGAAACTGTGCAACTGCTGTTGCGGGGGAGATGGGTCTGACCCTGGGGGGCGAGGGGGGCGCTCGGGCCTGCCTCCACCTGGGTCTGGAGTTGTAGGGAGGAGAGGTGTGGCTGGCCCCAGCAGAGGGGGCCTGGCAGTGTCGGGCCCCGGGCCCCGGGTGCCTCTGGGGTGCTGATGGGTCATCGCTGGTATGCTATTGTTGTGGGTGCCTCTGGTGGGGGAGGCGTGGGAAGAGATCAGGAGTCAGAGGTGCAGGCTGTAGCCTTCCACCTGTCCCCCTGGGGGTGTGGGAGCTGGGGTAGGGTGTCTGTGCAGGGGGATTGGAAGAGCTCCCCGTGGCCGCTTCCTCTTCCTTCTTTGCAGTCCAGGCTCCTGTCTGGCACTCTCCTTAGACCCCTGCACGGGGGTCATGGCTCCGGCCACCCTGCTCCTCCATGGCTCCCTGCAGCCCCCACCCCACTCAGCTTTCCCCAGCCACCCACCTGTCAGGAGGCTTCAGGGGTACCCTGCTGCAGGCAGTGTGGTCCTGGGGTAGGGGGTGGTGGTGTGGGAAGCAGCTCCAGTAAAGTTTAGTGAACCCCAGGTTGGCATCAGGATTCAGCTGCAGGGCCGCAAGGGAGTCTGCCTGGATGGGACCTGGAGTCCTGCCGGGCAGCCCTGCAGCCCCGCCCACCCTGTGAATGGTTGTGATGTGACAGCGTTCCCAGATAATTTGCATATTCCTCTATTTTATATATATATATATATTTATTTTAGAGGCCCAGTGCACGAAATTTGTGCATTTGGGGGGGGTCCCTCAGCCCAGCCTGCACCCTCTCCAATCTGGAACCCCTTGAGGGATGTCCAACTGCCCATTTAGGCCTGATCCCACAGGCCTAAACAGGCAGTCAGACATCCCTCTCACAATCCAGGACTGCTGGCTCCCAAACGCTCGCCTGCCTGCCTGTGTGCCTGCTCCTAACCACTTCTGCCTGCCAGCCTGATCACCCCCTAACCACTCCCCTGCCAGTCTGATCAATGCCTAACTGCTCCCCTGCCAGCCCTATCACCCCCAACCTCCCTCTCCTGCCAGCCCGATCGTCCCCAACTGCCCTCCTTTGCTGGCCCAGTTGCCTCTAAGTGCCCTCCCCTGCCAGCCTGGTCCCCCTAACTGCCCTCCCCTGCCGGCCATCTTGTGGAGGCCATCTTGTGGCCACATGGGGGCAGCCATCTTATGTGTTTGAGTGATGGTCAATTTGCATACTGGTCGTGACTAATTAGCATATCCGGGCTAATGAGCATATCCCTCTCTTATTATATAGGATAGATTTCTTGTTGCCTAAATCCATGTCAGTCCAACTACTCTGGGAAAATGCATGCTCTGGGATAAAAAGACTTGGATAAAAGCCAAATTAGCTAACTAAACTTTGTAACATCTCAGAACCCAAATAACCATGCTTTGAGATTCCCCTCAGGGAGCATAATGCAGAAAGGCCAAATCTCTGCCCCTCTGACCTTGCAATTGATTACCAAGGTCTCCTTGCTCTACGAGGATTGAGATCTTTGATAGCCACAACAGTCAGCAGGATACAACAGGCTGGCAAAGCAGCAACAGCACTGAGAGTCTGGAGCACAGCATTAGCAGTAGTGGTGTTAGTCTGCTAATTCAGAGCTCATGTAAAATAATCCCTTGGGATTCCCAGAAATACCTCAGCAGAGTCTTTTTGAGAGGGACAGGCTTAAAATTACTGTGTGAGCAGATAGGGGCCAGAGCCAGGTTTGGTTGGTTACAGCCATAAATTACACAGGCTAGCACAATGAAACATGATACTAAAATAACCTTCACAGTAGAATGACTATATCATTATTTACTCTCTGACAATGGCAGTTGTTTTCCTGGTGCCATTAACTATGTGCTAGTATTAAAAAACCTAGTAATTAAAATGACAAATTCACACGGACAAGTCAATTAAAGTCTTCTTTGGTTAATCAATTTCCTTCTCAATGCATGTTAATACACTTCTAGAAAACCTGTTTCCACTTGGGCATATTTAGTTAACATGTTCATCATCAATTCCAGGACAGAAATAACACATTAAAATAGGAGTCCTAGAACCACATACAAACCCAGGGAAAGGTACATTAAACATGAGGGAAGGCAGGGGAGAGTGGGAGGGAGTGTTAAGAGATCAACCAAAGGACTTGTATGCATACATATAAGCATAATCAGTGGACATGGACACTGGGGCAGTGGGGGCTTTTCCTGGGGGGTGGGAGTGGCCGGGGAGGGGTGGATGTGGGGGAAGGAGACATATGTAATACTTTAAACAATAAAAAAAGAAAAAGAAAAAAGGATAAAAAATAGGAACTCAATTGGATGTCACAGGAAATGTCAGTCATCTCATTGGTTGGGTTCTTGGTGATAGGCAAACACTTCCCAAAGTGCTTTAGGTGTGATTAGATTAATGTCACATTCCTATAGAACCATATATTCCACTTTGGACCAGCTCTCAGACTAATAGGACTAATAGCCAACACTTAACACTTATTGGTCTTGCTATAAGCCAGGTATCATTCTAAGTATTTACATGTAGTAATGAAGTAAATCCTCCCAAAATTTATTAGGTAAGTACTTATTATCCATCCCTATTTTGCAATTGAGCAAAATCTGGCTCAGAAAGTTTACATAGTTAGTGAATGGCAGAGTAGGTATTCTAACACAGGAGTCTGAATGCTTTCTGTGGACACCTAATGCTTGCACCCTAACTCTGGCTTCCCAGAGTACCCTGGTGTGGTACTCTATCACAGCCTACCCTTTCAGACAATCCCCATACAACATGGAAAGTAGGATAAACAAAACTATGCCTGTTCATAAACTTGTTTGCCCATCTTGCTCTCTCCATGGGCAAGCAAGTATGTTGCTTGATTGGAAACCTATTCTCTTTGACTCAAAGCAAATGTGTGGACAGACTAACAATTCTCCCAGAACCAGTTTAAGGCACTTAGCCTGGCTCATAAGACAACACTGCTCTATTCTAAATCTGGATATTATCCCTATGGTCAGCTATGAGTAGGGAATTTATTTTAAATTGGTTCTCCAGCACAGAGCTGGCTCTTACCAAGTCATCAACATCCTTTATTCTGATCCAAGACACAGTGTCACAAGGAAATAGGACATAAGAGAAATACATACAGAATATAAATGTTAACCAATTTATCAAAACTGTTTCTTCTATTTTCCCTATTCATATCATTTTGCGCCACACACCTGGTGATCTAACCATTTTTTTTATTTTCTTCTTTATACAGATAAACCTAACTTAGAATCCCAGTTCTACCATTTCCTAGCTCCATGTTTGAGTTAGGCAGGTTACTTAAACTTTCTGTTACATAGTTTTCTCAACTCTAAAATGGGTACACAGATTTTTCTTCACAAGAAATTTCATGAAGAAAAATGAGCATACATATGAAACATTTGGCAAAAAAGATTCAAAATCATGTTATTGTTTTATTTTAAATTGTGCAAATTCTCAGGACACATAGCTGAAATCACTGACAATAAAATAATGTTCTAAATCCAAGAAGACAGAATTTTTGATGGATTATAGTTTCTAATGTTCTATCTATGACACTTCACAGCTCAGATTTAATGATTGGTATAGCATTTCATTTTCTTGGCATTCAAAAAAGGCCAGAGCTCAACCTATTGGCAAACGCATTCTCTAGAAACTACACAGACAATTTCAGTCCTCATATATTTAGTTCCACCTTCCAACATTTTAACTAATGTCTAAACTAAAGACTTAAGTTCTTTAAGAACAGTGTCTAAAGCTACATTATCGGTCTAAATTTCCAGTGAGTGTGTTCAAATTCCAATTAAAATAAACCATGGTGAATCATCAATGGGCCATTTAGCTGCTCCAGAATGGCTCAAAATATATTATTTGTCTTTCCCTAGAACCCAGAACAGCATAAAGAAGTGTGCTTCCAAAATAGGGAAATTCAAAATGAGAAATTACAGAAGAAAATTCAATCAACCAGACAAATTTTTAGCAAGAAATTAACATATGCTACACTTGCAAATATGCCCAAATATCCATATTTTAAGTTAAACCTTTATTAAATATTGAGATTAGTTGAGTTTCCATCAATATTACACATGTCCTGCAATATTGTAATCATACATATTTCATTAACTACATATCCACAGCTTTCTAACACTTCCATTTGGACTTCCTGTCATTGGGGCTTATATTAGCATATAGGCACTTGGAGACTGTGAGGAAGGGAAGGAAAAACATAATAACCATAATGTGCTTTTATTCTCACTGTCAGCAGGAACTGTAGTTTGAGGCACATAATTGAAAAGCAATACTGACCTGAGATACTGCATTAGATAAGAAAAAATGCAGTGGTACATTCAGAACAGAGAAAAGAAAGCATAACATATTGTTTATCACAGGTAATTAGAGGTTTTCAATATTTTTAATCCCTTAGTATCATTTCACCAAATTTCCTGTCTTTGCTTACATGAAAGAAAGACCTTTGACATTCTCTTCTTCAAAATAATCATTATCTGGTAGAATTTTGAAACCTAGAGCACAGACACAGTAAGAGGCACAGACAGGCAGCTATCAAGTTACAAACCAATGACTTGATGTTCTATTATTTACTTGCTTAATTTATGGCACTTGCCTTTCAAGCCACCTCTTCAATTTAAGTGGATGCTGCATACATTTAACCTTCACTTTTTTCTTACCATTTTCCAGGTTATGACTGTCTTAACTTGACCAAGTAGAGCTGGCCAGGGTCACCATGAAATGTCATTGCCAAATAGATTTGCAAAAGCAAAACCAGGTATAGAATTGGATTTGTTTGCCTATCAGTGATGGCGAACCTATGACACGCGTGTCAGAGGTGACACGCAAACTCATTTTTTGGTTGATTTTTCTATGTTAGATTGCATTTAAATATATAAAATAAATATCAAAAATATAAATCTTTGTTTTACTATGGTTGCAAATATCAAAAAATTTCTATATGTGACACAGCACCAGAGTTAAGTTAGGGTTTTTCAAAATGCTGACACGTCGAGCTCAAAAGGTTCACCAGATCATGGGCAGACTACCATGATCTGCCCTTTGAGCCAAAGAGAATTGGGAGCAGAGCTAGGGTCAAATATAGGGTCATCCCAGCAGCAAATGACAGATACAAATGGATGAATGTGACTTAACATCTAAGGGCAAAACTGAGGTCAAAGCTATAAAAGGCCTGACAATTAGGGTGAATGCAGACAAATCCTATGAACAGTATTTCCTTATTAGGTATCTTTTGAAGGCACAGTACCCCAATCCCCTAGAAATGATTATTTCAGCATGAAAAGCATAAATCTCTGCAAATTAAACTCCTCCCATGGTGCCTAGCATGCAATAACTGCTTACAAATTGTCAAAATAATGTGCTAAAATACAAGTCCATGATCCTTTATATGCAATTCCAAAACGCAAAAGAATCTGAAATGGAAAGATATTTATTACTAACTCATTTGATATCAAAATCTGACATGAGCAATTGTGAAGTTATTTATAGTCTATATTTATTCCTTATAGGGTAAATATTTAAACATTTTGTGCAGATATAATACTGTTTTTTAATAAATCTTTATTGTTCAGATTATTACAGTTGTTCCTCTTTTTTCCCCCCATAATTCCCCTCCACCCAGTTCCCACACTACCCTTTGCCCTTACCTGCTCCACTGTCCTCATCCATAGGTGTTCAATTTTTATCCAGTCTCTTCCCCCACCCCCCATACCCCTTCCCCCCCCCCCCCCGAGAACTGTCAGTCTACTCCCTTTCTATGCCCCTGATAATATTATATTCACCAGTTTATTCTGTTCATCAGGTTTTTTTATTAACTTGATTTTTAGATTCAATTATTGATAGATATATATTTGTTGTTCATAATTTTTATCTTTACCTTTTTCTTCTTCTTCCTCTTCTAAAAGAATACCTTTAAGCATTTCATATAATACTGGTTTGGTGGTGATGAACTCCTTTAGCTTTTTCTTATCTGTGAAGCTCTTTATCTGACCTTCAATTCTGAATGATAGCTTTGCTGGGTAAAGTAATCTTGGTTGTAGGTTCTTGCTATTCATCACTTTGAATATTTCTTGCTACTCCCTTCTGGCCTGCATAGTTTCTGTTGAGAAATCAGCTGACAGTCGTATGGGTACTCCCTTGCAGGTAACTGACAATTTTTCTGTGCTGCTTTTAAGATTTTTTCTTTGTCTTTTGCTCTTGGCATTTTAATTATGATGTGTCTTGGTGTGGTCCTCTTTGGATTCCTTTTGTTTGGGGTTCTCTGCACTTCCTGGATTTGTAAATCTATTTCTTTCACCAGGTAGGGGAAGTTTTCTGTCATTATTTATTCAAATAGGTTTTCAATATCTTGCTCTCTCTCTTCTTCTGGCACCCCTATAATTCGGATGTTGGGATGCTTGAAGTTGTCCCAGAAGCTCCTTACATTATCTTGATATTTTTGGATTCTTTTTTCTTTTTTCTTTTCCAGTTGGGTATTTTTTGGTTCTTCATATTTCAGATCTTTGACTTGATTCTTGGGATCCTCTTGTCTGCTGTTGGATCTCTGTTATATTATTCTTTATTTCAGTCAGTGTATGCTTAATTTCTAGTTGGTCCTTTTTCATATTCTCAAGGGTCTCACTAAATTTATCAGTGGTTTCTAGAAAAATCTTAAAAAACCTTATAACCGTGGTTTTGAACTCTATATTCAGTAGTTTGCTTTCCTCCATTTCTGTCATTTGTGACCTGTTTCTTTGTCTCTGCATTTTGACTGCTTCCCTGTGTTGTGTGCTAGGTGTCCTCTAGGGCCCAGTGGCTCAGCCTCCACAATAACCTGAGGTGGACACTCTTGGTGCACCCCTTTGTGGGCTTTGGGCACAGTCTTGTTGTAATTAAGCCTTAATTGTTGTTGGTATCACTGGGAGGAATTGACCTCCAGGCCAATTGTCTGTGAGAGTCAGCTGTGTCTACAGTGGGAGAACTTCTGTGCTGAAGACACCCTTATGGGGCAAGACTTGCTTCAGTGGGGCTTTGGTACTCACTGAGTCTGCCCCCCGAGTGTGTCCCTTATGGATCTGAGGAGTTGTAATCTGGATGGTCCCACTCTGACCACTAGGTACATGGGCTCTTGGATATCTAAGGAGGTGCTAATTTAGCCTCTGCCTGAGGCTACCCAGCAGGAGCTACAGGGAGATATTCAGATTCCTCTTCCTTGTTTGGGGTTTGGAGGTGCTCAGATGAGGCCCAGCTGTGAAGCAATGCAAGCTGCTGTGGGGCCTTGAGTCTTCTTTTGGATGTTCTGGGTCTCTCTGTCCCAGCTGCAGTTTGTTAGGCAATTTTAGATCTCAAAGGGCCAGCCCATTCATATACAAAAGCATCTGCTCACAGCTTGGGTGGGACGGGGTCTCAGGGAATCAACAGAGCGGAGCAAACTGCTATGGCTGATCCTCAATCCTGCCCTAAGAGGACCCCGGGTCTCAGTGTCCCGTGGTAATTGCTGCATGCACCTCTGAGAAAGCTGCCCTCGAGTTCTGCCCACTATCATACAGTCCAGTTTCTCCCTGTATGACTGGATCCCCAGAGACTCACCCGGAACTGGAATCAGGGCCGTCAGGAGCTTGAGACTCCCTCCTGATTGAAAAAGACACCAGGTTCTCCGTTGCCAGCCCTTTCCACGCACACGCACCTCTGTACCTCTGCACTTTACTTCCACATCTCCTGAGTCTCAGTGTGCTTTTCTCTTTCCTTCTAGTTGTAGAATTTCCACTCAGTCAGCCTTCCTGTGGTTCTGGGTGATGTCTGTTTTGTCTTTAGTTGTAGTTTTGAAGTGGCTGTTCGAGGCAGCAATTTCAGGTGTTTACCTATGCAGCCATCTTGGTTTCTCCTATTATACTGTGTTTGATTATGAAGCATTGTCCAATATTCCAGTGAGGATATTATCAAATCTTTGGAACACACATTGGATTACCTTACTAAAATCTGAAATATTCTAGATTTCAAAATAATTGGTCCGAGGAATCAGATAAGGGATGTGGACCTGTATTAAAAGCAGTTGTCTCTGAGTACTAGGATCATTTATTTTGTTTCTTTATACTTGTATGTATTTCTAATATTTTCTGTAGTACATATATCATTTTCATAAATATAAAAATACCTTAATAAAATACCAGTTTATCACAGATATTTTAGGACATCTATTTACTCATATTCTTTTAACAGTTCATTCATTACATATACTTGAAAAAATAAAGCCTAGTTCTCTATGTTATATACTACAAACCAGGTTTTTCATCAATAGAAACTTTCTTCCACTTTAATTTTTCCAGATGAGTATTCCAAATCAGAGATATTACATGTGAATTTTTCTCTGCCAACTATTCACTTCCTTTAAGGAAGAACTCAAAGCCAACATGCTTGTTTTTTTGTTTTTTTTTTATAGAATTCATGTGTTGTGTGACAATGTTTTTCAAACTTCTCTGCCAAGGCAGAAGAGAATGAACAGGCACTCCGAGAACCTGAGGGCATAAACCCTATCTGCTCAGTTCTCCATTGTAACCTAGATGCCCAACTCAGGGCCTGGAAGGACTGGTCAAATGAGTGAAAAAAAATGAATAAACTAATCACTAATGTTCTTTTTAATATATATATGTATATGTATATATATGTATATATATGTATATATATATGTGTGTGTGTGTGTGTTTCAGAGAGGAAGCGAGAGATAGAAATATCGATGATAAGAGAGAATCATTGATTGGCTGCCTCTTGCATACCCCACACTGGGGATGTAGCCCACAACCCCGGCATGTACCCTGACCGGAATCAAACCATGACCTCCAGGTTCATAGGTCAACACTCAACCACTGAGCCATGCCAGCTGGGCTCACTAATGTTCTTTCCATAGAGCATCATTTGAAAACAATGCTGCTTGCAATATTTTAACTCTTCATGGACACACACATTATTTATATGTTTCTCTGGGGCTTAATCAGTAACTCCTAGAACGAGGAATTTTCTCGGTAGTCAATCTAGCATTTCCCAAATGGCCTAGAAGTTTTTAAACCAAAGTCATGAGGAACATACGGGGAAGGGAACACCAATAGTTTGTGTTTTTGTATATTTATCCCTACAGTCAAATCAAGCTTTATAGATTAAAAATCTAGAATAGAATCATGGAGTTGGGCATAGCCTACCTAGGAAATGTGTGTGTGTGTGTGTGTGTGTGTGTGTGTGTGTGTGTGTGTGTATTGGCTTTTTAAAAATATTCAAATTGGCTGGAAGCTGAAGGTTCATATACTGAAACAGGCAAAGAATGAAGTTAATTGATCTCCATGCATATAAAAATCTGAACTAAAACAGGCATGATATCTTCCTTCCATTATCTCTGGAATTCTAGTAGGTCTGTTGAAAATGGAGTGAGCTACATCAATTTGATTCTCAATTGAAGAGCCTGGATTAAGGGGGTAGGCTTAAGGAAAAGCTTCTCCTGAGAGGAAGGGAAAGCTTGCTTCCATTCTTCTACAACTATTGTGGAAGAAAAGTCAGATGCATCCTGGGCCATAATGCTCAGCAAAGAAATGTCTTTCACTGAATCCTGACAACAGACAGAAGCCCTGGACAATGCTCTTGACAGCACAATACTCCATGCTCTTCACAGCATTATATTCTTCTGCTTGAAGGCACTGCTCTTTATGTTCAAAGCCTAGCTTGTAAGTAGGCATGATCATTACTGTGGGTAAGGGTGTCTAGAAAAAACTCTCCTTCCCCTTCAGTCATTCAAAACTATTTATTTAGGGGATAAAATTGTCCAGGCTCTTGTCTGGGAGATACAAAACTGAGTATAGTGAGAGAGGACCACAGAAAATTACCACTCACTTGTTGTGATTTGATCTCAGAATATAACAGCAAAAACCTAAAATGTTCCATCCTACCCATGGCCCCACCTCATATCCAGCTAGCAGATGCCTACATGTCCAATGGTAGTATTTAATCTCATTGCCTAAAGGTCCATGCTGCAGGGTCTCTTTGAGCTGCATAAGTCATTTCCCCCTCATGTTACAGAAGTTCCTCATCCTCTTCTAGAGCAGGGTTTGACAGGGGTGGGATCAAAGAAAATTGAAGGGGTCTGGGAACCTGTCAGGGAGGGTAGGGAAGTAAGAAAGAGAGGAAAGGCTTTGTTTTCCACAAGGGAAAACAAAACCAACGAAGTCAGCAGCAAGGCTAAAGAACACCAAGAACAAATTGCTACCTTTAACAATTTTGCCAAGAATTGACTTTGAAATAGATACCAATGCTAGGAAATGGGTTGGGGCATCAGGGCATTTGAGCAAAATATACCCACAGAGGAGAGGAGACAGACAGGTATGTGAAGGATACTGCAAGCCAAATTCATCTGCTCAAGATTCATGTCACCATTCCTACTTTTCTTTATGGTATATGTAATGCAGACCACATATAAGTCTTTCCCCCCTTTCCCACTCCCCTACACTCCCAGTCAGGTTCCCAGAACCACCAAGATCTCTTTACTAGTCTGAGGACCACTTGCGACTGTGTGATTATAAAACAGGAAGGCATATGGGGTCTGGCTCTTGCCCTTTCATGAAATAAAGGCCACAAATGTTTATGAAATGCTTTCCATACATCATAAAGTGTCACGTATGGGATTTGTGCAATTATAGAAGAGATTAATCCATATTTAGAGCTTGATGATGAATCATACTCTCAATCTCTCTCTCACACACACTACTCATACATTAACACTGTCCAGACTTGTTGAGATTCTTGCACTCTAAAGCATCCAAAATATCCTTTGACAAATAATTGGAAAATATCTCCAACAAAGGCCAATTATTTTTTAAATCAAGAAATACCCTATATCCCAGCTTTAGTCTGCACCCTGACTCTGAGCACAGACTCAGCATCTAGTTCTAATTAGCCATCATACAAATGTGTGATGAAACTAGTAAGGGGACATCAGTGTGAAAGTGTGGGTGACAGAACAAACACATCCCCAATGATGGAAAAACTCCAGAAAGCTCCCTCTGCTTCCCAGAAGCTCATCTTCACATTAAAGATAACAGCGCATGTTTCTGTCTTCAGTGAAATGAACACACCTACCTGACAGGCCAGCTTTAGAGCATGCCAGTGACTTCAATGAAGGCCGCCCCCACAGAAGACTCTTATCATCAGGCATGTCAGCCCCAGCAAGAGGGCTTAAAGCAAAATTCCAACAAGTTCAATCAGTTTCAGCTTCACAAAGGCAAAAAATCTCCAGCTAGATTTGCTTTCATGAGATAGCTCTTTTAAATATACTTAGGGTGTCTTTTTTTAAAACAAGATCCCTCTGTTTGCATCTGATCTGCTCATTGCAATATAACACATGCATAAAACAGTGTAACTGTGTTTGTTTTAATAAGGCCATTCTGAGCAGCTGTTTAATGACCCATGGTGTTAAATGAAAACTACAGGTGTTCCAAATGCAAACCTTATGGCTCAGGGCCCCCCTTATTACTGCTCCACAATTAGCAGCCAACTGCTCTTAGACTGCGCAAAGAATTGCCACCATTATCATTACATTATTTCTTAATTTCATTCTCTTACTAAGTGTCTTCCCCCAAAGGAAAAACCTGCTTGGCATGAAAAAGCATAATAGTGACAAAACTAAAAGGGAAGGAGAATACAAACCACTCCCTGTCCAACCACAGTCAGCACTCAGTTAAGGAGCAAAGAGCCAGCTGAAAGGCTCAGCTCCTTGAGGAATCTTCCAGAGTGACCTGATGGCCAAACTTGCTAAAACTACTGGTGCTCATGAGGATTTCATTAACTCTTTCTTCATCATGATTCTTCAAGCTTTATTAGTCTACTATGGCAAATTACCAGAAAGCTATATAATTGGACACCATCACTCTGGCTTCTGCTTTTACACAACTCTAATTTTAACCTCATATCTTCAGCTTTCACTGAGGATACATGTAATAAGCAGCAAAGGAGGAAGGCTTCTGTATCTCATGTGAAATTATCTATAGCATTGGTCATTAATTACATAGTTCAATACCCCTTACATAAAGAGGCCTGAGACAAATTTAATTAGAGCTCAGGAACAAGTTTATCTTTCCATATCAACAGGAACTTGTACACAACTAGTAGGTCTCAATTCTGGCTGTGCATTAGAATTATCTAATAGAAAAAATTTGCATGGCAGCTCCATCCTAGAACAGTTACATTTGGATTTCTAGGAGTGGGCTCTGGGCAGGGCGGTTGAGTTGTGCAGCTCCAGGGGTCACCATTCACAATGTGTTTGGCTAAGCTCCAGGATTCTACTCTACAGCCAAGATTGAGAATCACTGCCCCAGAAAATAAGAGATTTTTTTCTTTTAAATCTTTATTGTTGAGATTATTACAGATGTCCCTCTTTCTTCCCCCATAAAACCCCTCCACCCAGTTCTCACCCCACCCTAGGCCCCCACCACCCTATTGTCTGTGTCCATAGGTATTGCATACATGCATATAAGATCTTTGTCTAATGTCATCCTGCACCCCCACACCCCCTTCCCTCTGAGAATCGTCAGTCTGTTCATTTCCATGCCCCTGATTCTATTCCATTTACCGGTTTATTCTGTTCATCATATTTTTTATTCATTTGATTTTTAGATTCTTCACTGCTTTTGCCTTTTCCTTTGGTTTACTAAGCAGCTCAAAAGTAATTGTACTGAATTGCAATAGATTTTCTCTGCCTGAATTTTTCAATATAATTCTCCCTCTAGATCCCCTTACATTAATGGTTTTACCAGTGCTTTAATGTAAGCTACCAACTATTATTTATGTAGATAAAGTAAAATGAAATAAGCAAATAAATAAAAGAAGGATTTGTCAGGAGGCACAAGTAAATCAATATACAGATGTGTAAGAATCACCGCAAACTTAAGATGGCCAAAAATGGACTCCTGGCTCCCCTCATACTAGCTCTTCCCCAAGTTTTCCCCATTGCAGTCTAGGATGCCCCAGTCATCCAGTTTCCCAAAAGTCATCCTTGACTCTTCTCTTTCATCTCACAGCTTATAAGCATCAGCAAGTCTTGCTAGTTCTATTTTAAAAAAATATGTGAAATCCAATCACTTCTCACCATTTTAATTGCTACCACTCATTTTTTGTTTGTTTGTTTTGGGGTTTGTTTGTTTTGTTTGGAGTAGTTTTGTTTGTTTGTTTGCTTGCTTTTTTCTTTTTATTTGGGAGGGGGGTGCTCAAATAATCCCGACTCTCTGGGACTTCCAGAAATAAATATTTCTTGCTCAAGTTACAGGAGGGCTGCAGGTCAGCTGAACTCTTCAGGGTTCCACTGAGATGAGCTTAGTTCCAAATGTCTACAAATGCCTAGGCTGAAAGCTATGCTATTCTCATGGTGGAGAGCAGAAGCTGAGGTGTGGCAGAGCCAAAGCACTACAAGCACATTTGAAGCTCTGCTCTAATGAGATATAGGTTACATCATCTCACATTTAATTGACCAAATCAAGTCACATGGCCAAGCCCAAGGTTAAGTGAAAAGGAAAATATACTCAACATACACGAAATTTGTGAAGGAAGACACAAATGCTTTTGAATAAATTTACAATTACCACAGCCTTCCAATGGCTATCCCAGTATCTGCACTTATTCCCTTAATTTTTTCCTCAACACCAGCAGCCAGAAGATTCTTATTAAAATTCAAAACTTGTAATGCAACTCCCTGGCTTAAAACCCTCCAATGGTTTTTCCTAATATTTAAAATCAAAAGTAAATAATTTGTTTGCTTGTTTGTTTAAAGTTTCCTTCAAAATCTGTTCCCTGCCTACCTCTGTGGTCTCTTCTCATAGCATTCTCCTTTTCACAAAACAATATAACTACAACAATACTAGTCACTAACCTTTAGTGAGCACTTATTATAACTCAGGATCTATGCTAAGCACATCACATACATTATTACTCACTCCTGTAAACATTAAAAGTCTCTGATAAAATAAATAAGTTATATAGGGGGTAATGCATTAATACATTATCAAGCACTAATATATAAATGTTCACTAGATCATCGTATTAATGAAGGGTGGTATGCAGAGAATAACAATGAAAAACATTTCTAAAAAATTCATTTGCCAGCTGTATAGAGAATCAGTTAGGACTAGAAAGAAGTTAGAGCCCTTCACATGAATTAGGAGGCTGCTATATAGAAAATCATATAGCCAAATAAAAGATTAAGTTGCAACTGATATACCCTATAAGTTTTATAAAGTTGGAGATATATATCTACTTTAATAAAAGAGAAACATGGTAATTGGCGTACGACCGCTACCCTTTTCATTGGCTAATCAGCAAGATATGCAAATTAGCTGTCAGCCAAGATGGCGGCCAGCAGCCAGGCAGCTTGAAACTAACATGAGGCTTGCTTGCCTCAGTGACGGAGGATCATTGGAGGAAACCAACGTTCCACGCCTGCGGCTGCAGGCCTCTGAGTGGGCAGTTTAAGAAACATTGTAACAAATACCGCCGGACATCAGCCAACAGATTCGCAACATTGCAAACAAAGGCCAGAAACCTACTTTCAGCCGCAGAGGCCTAAGAGCTGGAGCCAAGCCTCAAGGTAAAGCTGGCCCAGAATAAAAGAAAGAAAGAAAGAAAGAAAGAAAGAAAGAAAGAAAGAAAGAAAGAAAGAAAGAAAGAAAGAAAGAAAGAAAGAAAGAAAGAAAGAAAGAAAACAAAGAAAGAAAGAAAGAAAGAAGCAGTTGGGAACTTCATTCACTCCCAGCCTGAAAACAGCCCTCAGCCCCTCACCCAGACTGGCCAGGCACCCCAGTGGGGACCCCCACCCTGATCCAGGACACCCTTCAGGGCAAACCAGCCAGCCCTAGCCATGCACCAGGCCTCTACCCTATATAGTAAAAGGGTAATATGCCTCCCAGCACCGGGATCAGCATGACAGGGGGCAGCGCCCAAACCCCCTGATCGCCCTGTGGCTCTGTGACAGGGGGTGGGGCCACAACCCCTGAGCAGCCCTGCTCTGTGCCTGATAGGGGGGAGCTCCCCAACCCCCGCCCCCACAGGCCCTGCTCTGTGTGTGATGGGGTAGAGCCATAACCTCCCCATCGGCCCTGCCCTGAGTGTGAGAGTGGCGGCACCCCAACCCCCTGATCGGCCCTGCTCTGTGTGTGATGGGGGCAGCGCCCCAACCCCCTGATTGGCCCTGCTCTGTGGGTGACAGGGGGTGGTGCCGCAACCTCCCAATCGACCCTGCCTTGAGTGTGACAGGGGATGGTGCCTCAACCCCCCCAATTGGCCCTACCCTGAGCGTGACTGAGGGTGGAATCACAACCTCCCAATCTGCCCTGCTCTGTGCATGACAGGGCGGTGCCCCAACTCCCCAATCGGCCCTGCTCTGAGCCCGACCAGGGGCTGCACCTAGGGATTGGGCCTGCCCTCTGCCACCCGGGAGAGGGCCTAAGACAGCAGGTCGTTATCTCCCGAGGGGTCCCAAACTGCCAGAGGGCGCAGGCTGGGCTGAAGGACCCCCCCCTCCCCGCCGAGTGCACAAATTTTTGTGCACCAGGCCTCTAGAGTATATATATATATATCCTATCTAATAAAAGAGAAACATGGTAATTGGCGTACGACTGCTACCCTTCCCATTGGCTAATCAGGGAAATATGCAAATTAACTGTCAGCCAAGATGGCAGCCAGCAGCCAGGCAGCTTAAAACTAACATGAGGCTTGCTTGCTTCAGTGACGGAGCACTCCAACATTCCCTGCCTGCCACTGCAGGCCTCTGAGCTGCAAGCAACTATGTAACAAACATAGTAGCTAAACAAAACCCCAGAAAGCTGCCGGGCTTCAGCCAGCAGGATCGCAACATTGTAAGCAAAGGCCAGAAACCTACTTTCAGCAGCGGAGGCCTAAGAGCTGGAGCCAAGCCTCAAAGCTAAAGTTGGCCCAGAATAAAAATAAAAAAAAATAAAAAAGATAAAAAGGAGCGGTTGGGAGCTTCAGTCACCCCCAGCCTGAAAACAGCCCTCAGCTCCTCACCTAGACTGGCCAGGCACCCCAGTGGGGACCCCCACCCTGAAGGGTGTGTGACCAGCTGCAAACAGCCATCATCCCCTCACCCAGGCTGGCCAGGCATCCCAGTGGGGACCCCTACCCTGATCCAGGACACCCTTCAGGGCAAACCAGCCAGCACCCACCCATGCACCAGGCCTCTACCCTATATAGTAAAAGGGTAATATGCCTCCCAGCACCGGGATTAGCGGAGCCACGAGACCTCCCGGCACCGGGATCAGTTTGACAGGGGGCATCGCCCAAACACCCTGATCGCTCTGCGGCTCTCTGTGTGTGACAGGGTAGAGCCATAACCTCCCCATCGGCCCTGCCCTGAGTGTGAGCGTGGCGGCACCCCAACTCCCTGATTGGCCCTGCTCTGTGCGTGACAGGGGGAAATTCCCCAACCCCCTGATTGGCCCCGCTCTGTGCATGACAGGGAGTGGCGCCACAACCTCCCCATCGACCGTGCCTTGAGTGTGACAGGGGATGGTGTCCCAACCCCCCAATCGGCCCTACCCTGAGCGTGACTGAGGGTGGAATCACAACCTCCCGATCGTCCTGCTCTGTGTATGACAGGGGGCGGCGCCCCAACTCCCCAATCTGCCCTGCTCTGAGCCCGACCAGGGGCTGCACCTAGGGATTAGGCCTGCCCTCTGCCACCCGGGAGCAGGCCTAAGCCAGCAGGTCGTTATCTCCCGAGGGTTCCCAGACTGCGAGAGGGCACATGCTGGGCTGAAGGGCCCCCTTCCCCCCCGAGTGCACAAATTTTTGTGCACCGGGCCTCTAGTATATATACATATATATCCTATATAATAAAGAGGTAATATGCAAATCAACCCTCACACCATCATGCCATCATAAGATGGCTGCACCCACAGCAGAGGCAGAGTTCCTGTAACAAGCTGTCACAAGTGATCCACAGGGACCTGAGGCTGCATGCCGCCAGGCCTGGGCAGGGTACCTGAGGCTGCTCCCTCACACCGGTGGGGCTTGACAGGGGACCTCAGGCCATGCCCTGCCCCGGGCCAGGGGACCTGAGGGTGCACTGGGGGACCTGAGGCTGTGTCCCCCACCCAGCATGCACCAGGGGAACTGAGGCTGCACTCCCTCCCAGGCGGGGCTTGATGGGGGCCCTGAGGCTATGCCCTCCGCCTGGCACCAGGCCAGGGGACCTGTGTGCCCCCTGTCTGGCAGGGCTTGATGGGGGTGGGGCCAACCAGGTCTGGATCTTGCCCAATGGGGGTGGGGCCGGCCGGGTCTGGGTCTCATGTGATTTTGAGGCATGTGTGGGTGCGGGGACTTGACTCTGGGTCCTGTGGTGTCCCCCAGATTCTGACAGGAGGAAGATTTTCATATATATTTTACTAATTTTCTTTCATCTCTGACATTTTTATTATAGAGAAAGGGCAAATAACAATATTAAAATATTTCCTCTATTTAATTCCCTTTTAATGTGCATGGGCCACTAGTATATATATATACAAATACACACACTTTATTATGTATATACTAGAAAACAAGCACAATCAGATGGTCCCTTTAAACAGTAAATGCATAGCTGTGGGTATGCAAAGGGATGCCCAGAACTAAGTTTTAGACTTAGTTACTTTTGGCATTAGAGAGAGCCGAATTGCTGTGCATAAAAAATTTGTAAGACTTTATCTTCCTCCTGAGATTACAGAAAATAGTAAAGAAAAGAGAACCAGCATGAAGAGAGAGCAAGGAGGCTAAGCAACACAGTAGGAGACACCTCGGGCTACAGAAACAGCTAAGAGTCTTAGAAAGACAAGGATGGCTACTATTCCATATGAAATTGTTTGCATGCCTGTGGTAAAAATTCCCTCCTTATACCTCAAGCTTAAGCAAAATCTGCCACGTCCACTTTTGTTGTGTGAGTGGGCTGCTTGAAAATTAAGGAGAGGGGCTGTGTTCTCAGCTTGAGTCAACATAAAATAGAACAGAAACAGCATGTACAGCATAGTGAGAAGACCCTGAAATAAAACAGATTCAGCCATGGCAAGTTCTCAGAGCTATGGGTGACTGTAATAGCATTAGCACCCTGGAAATTCAGTGCTTGCAGAGGGCTTCGTACTTTCCACAATCTCTGGGATAGAGGTTTCACCCAGTCTATTTTTAGATTTTAAGGATGATGATGGTAACTCTAGCTGACATCTGAATATGTATAGAATTTTCTTAAAGTGGAATGTGAAAGCAAAAGGAACTAGGTTATTTTCCAATACAATTTGGTTACTAATAGGCCTCTGAGCTATTTGTTTTTTTCTTTTCCATTCTTTTCTTCCTTCCTCCCTCCCTTCCTTCCTTCCTCCCTCCCTTCCTCCCTTTCTTCCTCCCTCCCTCCCTTCCTCCCTTTCTTCCTTCCTCCCTCCCTTCCTTCCTTCCTCCCTCCTTCCCTCCCTTCCTTCCTTCCTTCCTTCCTTCCTTCCTTCCTTCCTTCTTTCCTTCCTTCCTTCCTTCTTTTTCTTTTCTTTTCTTGTGTGTGCGTGCGCGTGTGTGTGTGTGTGTGTGTGTTTTCCCCTCTCATTCAAAGCAAGAAATGGTAAATTGAAAAAAGGGTGAATTCCAGTCCTAGGAAGATCGTGCCTGTAATCTGCAATCAGTAAGTGGGCTTTATGAAGGAAAAAAAAAACTGATCAAGCTAGAATATTGCAAGCCATATGCCAGTGTCAGGCAGGGAAGCTGCAGCTGCACTATCAATTAGAACATTTTAATACCCAGTTATGAATACTGACACTTTGGAAGTAATTAAGTATTAGATATTTTTAGGTAATCGCTGCTGCAGGAACACACAACCTGTGCATTTGGGAGATCAAAGACTTGATAGTGGCTTCTTCCTTGGAGGATGCACTATCATAATTGTCCCTAATCATTTTCAACACCTATGTTGTTTTGTGATTGCCTCAAGCATAGCAATTGGTCAAATGTAAACCAAGGGGGGGATCACTACCTCTCTTTTTGTGCTAAGTACAATGAAAAGCAGCAGGGGCATATTGGAATATCAGACTAAACCACAATGACAGAAATAGCCCATTGACATGCTAGATTCCCATTAAGAGTATACACTGTTACCGCTAATTTCCTATGGCTAGTCGGGGATTCTAGGAGGCAATAATTGTTCTGTCAAGATGCTGAAATTGCCAAAATGTCTCTTTCTAGCCAGGGGGAAAAAAGAGAGGAAAATTGTAGCTGATCATTATTTTAGTTAACATATTGGTATTATGTGTTCCCACAGTGTGATCAAACCATAAGCTACACATTGTTGGAAGATAGGGGCCTTAATTAACAAAGAATTCCCAGCAACACCTCTTCATAGAATCATAGAATTGTAAAGGTAGAAGCCACCTTGGGAATCAGCCATCTCAGTGGTTCTCAGCCTGATCCATATATTAAAATCACCCAGGCGCTTTTAGAAAGTACCATGCCTGTAACTCAACCCTGACAAATCAGATTTTTAAAACATATTTTATATGTATTTTAGAGCTCTCCAGGCAATTCTAATGTCAGCCAGGGTGGGGAACCACATATTCGTACAGCAACCTTATTTTATAGGTAAGAGCACTAAGACCCATAAGATCACACACTAATGACAAATCTACACCTAGAATCAGGCCTCTGGGCTCCCAGCAAGTACTCTTTCCCCTCATGTAATGATGCTTCCTGTCAAAGAAAGCAATACTTAAATAAGGTAAGGAACTTGTTCGAGGTCACACAGGTTGTAAGTGGCAAAACAAACACTAAACCCAGTCTGATTCCACAGGTGTACATTTAGCCACTATGTTGTTTGCATCCCAAACGAATCCAGTCAATCAATGGGATCAGGCTTAGTGCCAAGTTATATTGAGACCAGTAGTGCTAGATGCAGAGAAGGGAGCAGTGCATAGAAGGAAGCTAGATTTGAGCTATACCTGGAAATCCAAGTAGGATCTGGAGAAGCTGACTTGCCAGTTGGGGGGAGTTGTGGGAGTGATGTCAATGAAGGGATGAAGATGGGATTCCACAAGATGTAAAACTGAACGCCTGAACACCTGTATTCTCTCTCTCTCTCTCTCTCTCTCTCTCTCTCTCTATATATATATATATATATATATATATATATATATATATATATATATATATATTGCTTTGGGATGCAAATACCACAGTGGCTAAATGCACAGACTGTAGGAGAAACTAAGATGGCGGCATAGATAAACACCGGGAAATTGTTGCCTCCCACAACAATTGAAAAATACAGCAAAAACACAAAACGGACATCATTTAGAACTACAGGAAGTCTGGCTGAGTGTAAATTCTACAACTAGAAGGAAAGAAAAGCATGCTGAGAGCCAGAGGAGCTGCAGAAGTAAAGTGCAGAGGTACGGAGAATCGCGCACGCAGAAAGGGGCTGGCACCTGAGGACGCGGCTGTCTTTTTGAATCCGGAGGGAGTCACAAGCTCCCGACGGCTCTGAACTCCGGTTCTGGGAAGTCTCTGGGGACCCAGGACTCATACAGGGAGAAACTGGACTGTCTGGCAGCGGGCGAGCTTGAGGGCGGCTTTCCCTCAGAGGTGCTTGCAGCCATTGCCGGGATACTGAGACTCGCGACTCCTTAGGGCAGGGCTGAGGATCAGCCATAGCTGCTTGCTCCGCCCTTTGATTCCTTGAGACCCCGCCCCACCCAGGCTGTGGCAGAGGCTTTTACATATGAATGCCCCGGCCCTTTGCAACCTGATAATTACCTAACTGCAGCCGGGCCAGACAGACCCAGAACTTCCAAGAGAAGGCCCAAGGCCCCACAGCAGCTTGCATTGCTTCACAGCTGAGCCTCATCAGGGCACCTCCAAACTCCAAAAAAGGAAGGGGAATCTGCAGTCCTCTTCGTAGCTCCTGCTGTGTAACCTCAGGCAGAGGCTAAATTAGCACCTCCTTAGATCCAAGAGCCACTGTACCCAGTGGTCAGAGGGGGACCATCCAGATCACAACTCCTCAGATCCATAAGGGACACACTCAGGGTGCAGTCTCAGTGAGCACCAAAGCCCCACTGAAGCAAATCTTGCCCCAGAAGGGTGTCTCCAGCACAGAAGTTCTCCCACTGCAGACACAGCTGATTCTCACTGCCAATTGGCCTGGAGGTCAATTTCTCCCAGTTATCCTACAACAACCAAGGCATAACTATAACAAGACTGTGCACAAAGCCCACAAGGGGGTGCACCAAGAGTGTCCACCTCAGGTAATTGGGGAGGCTGAGCCACTGGGCCCTACAGGACACCTAGCACACAAAGCCACTCTATCAACACAGGGAAGCAGCCAAAATGCGGAGACAAAGAAACAGGTCACAAATGACAGAAATGGAGGAAAGCAAATGACTGGATATAGAGTTCAAGGCCACGTTTATAAGGTTTTTCAAGAATTTTATGGAAACTGCCGATAAATTTAGTGAGTCCCTCAATAAGTATAGTGAGACCCTGGAGGACATGAAAAAGGACCAAATAGAAATTAAGCATACACTGACTGAAATAAAGAATAATTTACAGAGATCCAACAGCAGACAAGAGGATCCCAAGAATCAAGTCAAAGATTTGAAATACAAAGAAACAAAAAAGACCCAACCGAAAAAGAAAAAAGAAAAGACATTCCAAAAATATGAAGATAGTGTAAGGAGCCTCTGGGACAACTTCAAGTGTACCAACATCAGAATTATAGGGGTACCAGAAGAAGAGAGAGGGCAAGATATTGAAAACCTATTTGAAGAAATAATGACAGAAAACTTCCCCTACCTGGTGAAAGAAATGGACTTACAAGTCCAGGAAGCGCAGAGAACCCCAAACAAAAGGAATCCAAAGAGGACCACACCAAGACACATCATAATTAAAATGCCAAGAGCAAAAGAGAAAGAGAGAATCTTAAAAGCAGCAAGAGAAAGACAGTCAGTTACCTACAAGGGAGTACCCATATGACTGTCAGCTGATTTCTCAACAGAAACCATGCAGGCCAGAAGAGGGTGGCAAGAAATATTCAAAGTGATGAATAGCAAGAACTTGCAACCAAGATTACTTTATCCAGCAAAACTATCATTCAGAATAGAAGGTCAGATAAAGAGCTTCACGGATAGGAAAAGGCTGAAGGAGTTCATCACCACCAAACCAGCACTGTATGAAATGCTGAAAGGTGTTCTTTAAGAAGAGGAAGAAGAAAAAGGAACTCTTACCATTTGCCACAGCATGGATGGAACTGGAGAGCAGATAAATACCACATGATCTCACTCATTTGTGGAATATAATGAACAACATAAACTGATGAACAGGGACTGATCTGGAGATGGAGAGGCATTGATTGGACTGTCAGGCCTTGGAGGGAAGGTAGGGGAGGGTGGGGGTAAGGGGGAAAGATCAACCAAAGGACTTACATGCAAGCATATAGGCCTAACCAATGGACACGGACAACGGGGGGGTGAGGGCATGAGCGGGGGTGGGGGGGTAGAAGGTAATGTGGGGACAAGGACACATATGTAATATCCTATCTAATAAAAGAGAAAAATGGTAATTGGCGTACGATGATACCTTTTTCATTGGCTAATCAGGGCTATATGCAAATTAACTGCCAACTAAGATTGGCAGTTAACTGCCAACAAGATGGCGGTTAATTTGCATATGTAGGCACAATGCAGGGAGGCGAAAGGGAAAGCAGGAAGAAGCCCCCTGCCACTGACAGTGATCAGAAACCCAGGGGGGAGCTAAGAGCTGGGGGGCAGGGCAAAGGCGGCCCTGGGGCCGCCTTTGCCCTGCCCCCCAGCCATGATCAGAGAATCAGGTGCCTTTGCCGCCCTGGCCAGTGATAGCAGGAAGTAGGGGTGGAGCCAGCGATGGGAGCTGGGCACGGTCGAAGCTGGCAGTCCCGGGAGCTAGGGGTCCCTTGCCAGGGCCTAAAGCGAAGCCCACGATCGCGGGGCCGCTACAGCTGCGGGTCCCCGCTTCCCGAGCCAGACGCCTCAGCCAGAGGCGTTAGGCCTGGGCAGTGGCAGAGCCTGCAACCACGGGGAGCTGGGGGTCCCCTGCCCAGGCCTGACACCTCTGCCAGAGGCCTCAGGCCTGGTCAAGGGGCCGATCCGGTGATTGGTGATCGGAGGGTGATGAGGGTCAACTCCTCTGGCCAAGGCATCAGGCCTGGGCGGGGGTCAGAGCCAGTGTTGGGGAGGAGATGGGGGTCCCCTGTCCAAGCCTGACACCTCTGGCGGAGGCGTCAGGCCTGGGCAAGGGGCTGATCAGGCGATCGGAGGGTGATGGGAGTCTCTGCCTCTGGCCAAGGCATCAGGCCTGGGCAAGGGGCAGAGCCAGCAATCGGAGGGGTCTGGGGGTCCCCTGCCCAGGCTTGACGCCTGGGCCAGAGGCATCAGGCCTGGGCTGGGGGCAGAACCAGTGATGGGGGGAAATGAGGGTCCCCTGCCCAGGCCTGACGCCTCAGGCCTGGGCAAGGGGCCGATCCTGCGATTGGAGGGTGATGGGGGTCAACGCCTGAGGGCTCCCAGTATGTGAGAGGGGGCAGGCTGGGCTGAGGGACACTCCCCCCCCCCCCACACACACACACCCAGTGCACGAATTTCGTGCACTGGGCCCCTAGTCTTAATCAATAAAAAATATATTTAAAAAATGCACAGACTGTATACATACATACATACATACATACATATATGTGTATATATATATAATGTATTACATATAATTAATTTCTGTATATTATATAAACAAATATATATTTAATAGATAATTTATTTTTGGAATCATTTGAAGGTTGATTTTATACATCAACTCCCCTTACCCTCAAATACTTCAATTTGTATCTCCTAAGGACAAAGATATTGTCTTAGATAATCATAGTATTATTATTAAATTCAAGAAATTTAACACTGTTACAAAGTTTTTAACTATCTACTGCTTACATTCTTATTTCATCAGTTGTCCCATTCATGTCCTTTATGGCATTTTTGTTCTTCCAGTACAAGAAGCAGCCCAGCTTCATGATTGCATTTAGTTGTCATGTCCTTTTAACTTCCTTTAATCTCAAACAGCTCCTTGGCTTGTTTTTTAAATTTTATAACATGGACATTTTTGAAGAGTAGAGACCCATTATTTTATAGACTGTTCCTCAATTTTGGTCTGACTGATATTTCCTTTTTATTAGATTCATGTTATGCAATCCCAGTCAGAAAACTGCCTAACTAATGTGTCCTAAACAGAGTATCTCATTTGGAGGATACAATCTCTATTTGTGATACTGATTTTGATCACCAGGTCAAGGCATTATCCAGTTTTTCCACTGTGTACTCTTTTTTGCTTCATAACTAAAAATCAACCTATAAGGAGACACTTTGAGGCCATGCATATATCTAGCTCCTCCTCAAATCCCCCTACCAAAGTTAGCATCTATTGGTGATTCTTACCTGAACCCTTCTATATTATCATGGTGGCAAAATGGTGATTTCCCAGCTCCACCACTTCATCCACTTGTATCAGTTGGCATTCTACTGTAAAGAATCCCTTCTCTCCTATTTATTTATTTATTATTTGCATTCACCTTAATGGTTCCTGGCTCTGGTATTCACAGTTGGGATGGGCTAAGATATTATGATAGAAGCCTGCAGAGGTTTCAAATATATATGGAAGGATTTGGGCATTTTAAGGGAGAAACAAGGATGAGTATCCAGAGATAAAGGGGGGGGGAACTAGTAAACACAGAGGAAATCCTGGTGATGGGTTAAACCAGATATAATGCCCATTAGATGCAGCTATTCATAGTAATAAACCTGAAATCCAAACAAAAGCACTTTGCTGTTTCCTTGAAAGTACTGTACCTATTTATATGTAGCATCTCAATTTTCAACCATTAGCCCAGCAAGGATTATTCCAGGAGCCTAGTTTTGTGCCCCCCAAAAATTGCATTCAGCTAAATGCATTATGACAGTTAGATATCTCATAGCTCCAGAAATAGATATATATTCTTGGGGCAGGTTGGCAAAGAGTGAGGGATTGGACTACATGAGGTGGTAATTAATCTGATAAAAATCATTCATACTGTGAAAAAATTAATCCTGCTGAGATTTCAAGGTGTGTTACCATCTCAGTTGGGCTGTGTGCAAACCACACCAGCACCATTGAGACACTTTAACTATTAAGAGTCATTGAGGTCCAGCAGAGGCTTTATTATTGGTATATTAGGAAATCAGGACTACAAATCCAAATAGCGCTTTACAGACTAGTGAATTTGGATTCAGGTTGAAGCAAGACATATAAGGACTATGCATCAAATTTCTTAATTAAAGCACACAATGAAGGCCATATCTTTTCCCTAGTGTCTTTATTTTTCCCTCCTATTTCACTCCTTTCCCAAAATCAGGTTCAAATTTGAGTCCCATTGGTCACAGCCAGGTCTGAGCAGGCCAGTTAAGTTTGGGATTACCTTCTGACTATGTCCCCCTCACACAGAGAGATGCTCCAAAGCAATAATTTCCTTATATTTACTGTAACAGAAAATGCCAATTATGGCCCTGGCCTTTGTAGCTCAGTTGGTTGAGTGTTGTCCCATGCACCGAAAGGTTGCCACTTCTATTATCAACCAGGGCATATGCTCTGGTTGCCGGTTCAGTCCCCTGTTGGGGCGCATACAAAAGGCAACCAATCAATGTTTCTATCTCACATCAATATTCTTCTCTCTTTCTTGCTCTCTCTCTCTCACTCTCCCTCCCTCTCTCTCTCTCTCTCTCACTTCCTCTCTCTAAAATCAATAAACATGGTAAACAAGGGTGATACCAGCTTTTGGCTTATGCTATCTTACAAAAGTTTTTTGTGCCACCTTAAAATGTAAAAAGTTGTGAGGGAGATATGTTCTGCATGAGAAAATGTTGGAATGGTTTTGGAAATGTAAACAGTTAATGGGCTTAAAAGGACAGTTTTTTAAAGTTCTCATTCCAAAAAAATCAGAGTGTAGGCTGATGTACAGATTTAAAACAACAAGGATTTCTCAGCACTTATTTTATTAGATTTGGTTGTGTTTTTAAGCTTTTTTTTCTTAAAAAAAAAAAAAGGACAAATGCTTTTAAGATAATAATTGTAACTGGTGTACATGAGGGATTTAGGTTCTAAAAGCCAGAAGTGAATTCCATAATTTTAAACTGTATGATAGATCTATCATTTCACCAAAATGATTATTTTGCTCTGACTTCCTGCTTATACCCACCACATGAACCTTGAACATTTTGTTGGTAACAAAGTAATGAGCTTATTTTCTTTGTGAGAGAATTTAACTTTTGGTTCCTGGAAGGTCTGAAGCAGAGAAATGCTGGCTGTTACACACAATCCACTCACAGGATCCTTTAAACGACTCTTGATACGTTGGAGACACAAGATTCAAATTTGCTATTAAGCTACTATAATATTGTTCAATTTCTGAAATGATTTGGGGATTTTTAGAATGATGGGATTTCTCATAGAGCTCTTTGGCCTTGAAACATACTTATTCATAACATTTGTCATAAGCAGTGACATTCAGCTACAGGAGAGTAAATAGTTTTAAAACCATGAGTTCTGCCTGCTGGAATGCTTTATCATTATGTCTTGGCATCTTCAAATGCAATAAATGTGGAAATTGAAGGGCTTGATTCCCAATCTCATTGGCCTCTCTCCCTTTGAATTAATGTGGTGCCATTGAGTTCAGCAATAAAGCATCTCGTTGCTAACAGAGAGAAAATACCAACTTCCTTCCTGTGCCTATGTGAATTTGGCAAAAAAAAATCTGTAAGAAAGCAATATAAAAGTAAAAATGATTTAGCCATCATGAATATGAGAAGGTGACTATAATGCATAACTAACACTGTAGAATTTGTGGTTCTGGCATATAGGGGAAGGTGAGACATTAATTGAGTTATGCTTTGGAAGAAAACCATTTTCTAGTAATAAAGCAAAGCAGTTATTCTGAATGCTTTTCTCTATGTAATATCACATTTAAATCACCTTATCATTTTAAAATCATTTTTTATATTTCAATTACAGTTGACATATAATACTACATTAGTTTCAGGTGTACATCCAAGTGATTAGACATTATATAACTTATTAAGTGATCATCACAATAAACTTCATTACCATCTGACACCATACATAATTACTAGAAACTTATTGACTATATTCCCTATGCTGTACTTTACATCCCCATGACTATTCTGCTACGACCAATTTATACTTCTTAATCCCTTCACATTTTTCATCCATCCCCCCCAATCCCCTCTCATCTGGCAACTGTCAAACATTCTCTGTATCTATGCCTGTTTCTGTTATTCTTCCTCATTTATTTTGGTTTTTAGATTCAATTGTTAATAGATATGTATTTGTTGTCATTTTGTTGTTCATATTTATCTTTCTTATTATTATTAAAGAAGACCCTTTAACAGTTCATGCAATACCAGTTTGGTGGTGATGAACTCCTTTAACTTTTCCTTGACTGGGAAGTTTTTTACATGTCCTTCAATTCTAAATGATAGCTTTGCTGGGTAGAGTAAAGTTGGCTATAGGTCCTTGCTTTTCATCACTTTGAATATTTCTTGCCACTCTCTTCTGGTCTGCAAAGTTTCTGTTGAGAAATCAGCTGACAGTCTAATGGGAACTCCCTTGTAGGTAACTATTTTTCTCTTGCTACTTTTAAGATTCTCTCTTTGTCTTTAACCTTTCACATTTTAATTATTATGTGTCTTATTGTAGGTCTCTTTGGGTTAATCTTATTTGGGACTCTATACTTCCTGGACTGGTATGGCTATTTCCCTCACCTAGTTAGGGAAGTTTTCTGTCATTATTTTTCAAATTGGTTCTTGATTCCTTGCTCTCTCTCTTCTCCTTCTGGTATTCCTCTGATGTGGATATCATTATGCTCCATGTTGCCCCAAATGTCCCCTAAACTCTCCTCTTTTTTGGTAATTTTTTGTTCCTGCTCCGATGGGGTGTTTTTTGCTGCCTTGTCTTCCAAATTGCTGATTCAACCCTCTGTTTCATCCAAATTTATTTATTGTAGTATATTTTTTAAAATCCTCACTGAAGGATATGTTTTTATTGATTCTATAGAAAGATAAGAGGGGGAGATAGAGAGAAATGTTGATGTGAGAGTAAAATATTGATTGTTTGCTTCCCATATATGCCCTTACTGGGAATCAACCCCATAACCTAGGTATGTGCTCTGACCAGGAATGAAATCTGTAACCTTTTTGGTGTATGGGATGATACTTCAACCAACTGAGCTACACAACCAGGGTTAGTATATTCTTCATTTCAGATACTGTATTCTTCATTTCTATCTGGTTCTTTTTCATGTTTTTTATTTTTTTTCTCATGCTGTTGTAGTTCTCACTAAGATCCTTGGGTATCCTTATAACGATTTTTTAAAACTCTATAACTAATAAATTGCTTGTTTCCATTTTACTTGGCTCTTTTTCTGGAGATTTCTCCTGTTCTTTCATTTTGGGCATGTTTCTTTGTCTCCCCATTTTAATGGCCTCTTTGTGTTTGTTTCTATGTATTATGTAGATCTGCTGTGACTCCCAGTCTTGGTAGGGTGGTCATATGTAGTAGGTGTCCTGTGGGAGCCAGTGACGCTGTCTCCTTAATCACCTGAGCTGGGTACTGCAGGAATGTCCCCTCTGTGGGTAATGTGGGCCTTCCTGTTATAAATAGAGTTGTTATTTCTTGGGGATGACCCTTAAGATGGCCAACTGTGGGGATTAACCTCAACCACAGTGTATGAGCTGCTGTGCAGGTGCTGACCACATGAAGTGGAATTCACCTCAGCAGAGTCTGCTGCTGAATAGACCTCCCTTTGGATATGCAACTTGTGAAGCTAATTGTACCTGCTCTGATGTTGTCTGAAGCTGACCACTGGGTGTGTTGGTTCTGGGGTCTCTTAGGAAGGACTCTGGTGCAAGACAATATCAGACACTTCCTGTGACTGGCTCTGGGCAACCTGTTTGGAGCTACAAAGAAATCCACAGTTTTTGGCTGCCTCAGCTGGGCCTGGGTATGCACAGGAAGGACCAAGCTGCACACCAAGTCCAAATTTTACCACCAATGTACCCAGGGATTTGTCAGCAAAAGTCCCAAGGCACCCTGAGACACCACTCTGTCTGTCTCCACCTGCTGGCTACCTGTTATGCTCAGTCACTGAAAGAGCCTCTAGTGGTCTGGAATTGCATGAGGTAGTTTCAATCACAATATCTTCAAATAAGGACAGTTTTATTTATTTTCCATCTGTATGCCTTTTATCTCTTTTTTCGTGCCTTTTATTGCACTGGCTACCTTCCAAAACTATGTGGAATAAGAGTGGTGACAACGGACATCCTTAAATTATTCTTGATCTTAGGAGGATACTATTCATTCTTTCACTATAAAATATGATGTTAACTGTAGGTTTTATGTATATTTTCTATGTCAAGTTGAGAAAGTTCCTCTCTATTCCTATTTTTCTGAGAATTATTATTATGATGAGTATTGAATTTTGTCAAATGCCTTTTCTGCATCACTTGATACAATCATGTAATATTTCTTCTTTAGTCTATTAATATGATGAATTACATTAATTGATTTTCCTAATATTATAACAGCCTTGCATATTGATATTTTGTCAGGGATTTTTCCATCAGTATTAATGAGTAATATCAGTCTGTATAATTTTTGTAGTGCCTTTGTCTGCTTTTGGTATCAGGATAGTATTAACTTTATAAGATGAATTGTGAAATATTCCTTCTTCTTATATTATCTGGAAGATATCATGTGGAATTGGTATTAATTCTAATTTAGATGTTTGGTATAATTCTCCATTGAAACTATTTGGGTTTAGAGATTTCTGTTTGGAGAGTTTTAAAATTAATAATTCAATTATGTTATAGTGCTATTCAAATTATTTAATATTGAGTGACATTGTGGCAGTTTGCAGTTTTTGAAGAGTTGGTCCACATCACCTAAGTTGTTGTATTTATGTGTGTAGAGCTGTTTGTACTATTATGTTATCATTTTGATGTGTGCAGGATTTGTAGTGATATCTCTTGCTTCATTCCTTATATTGGCAATTGGATTTTCTCTTCTTTTCTGTCAGTTTTCCTAGAGGTTTGACAACTTATTTGTCTTTTCAAAGAATCATATCTTTTGTTCCATTGATTTTTTTCTATTGTTTCTCTGTTTTCAATTTTGTTGACTTATGTTCTTTATTATCTACTTCTTTTTTATTGCTTTGGTTTTATTTTATTTTTATTTTTCTAGGTTTTCGACACAGTTTAGATCAGTGGTTGGCAAACTCATTAGTCAACAGAGCCAAATATCAACAGTACAATGATTGAAATTTCTTTTGAGAGCCAAATTTTTTAAACTTAAACTATATAGGTAGGTACATTGTTATTAACTTAATTAGGTACTCCTAAGGCTTAGGAAGAGCCACACTCAAGGGGCCAAAGAACCGCATGTTGCTCACGAGCCGCAGTTTGCCAACCACGGGATTATTGATTTAAGACTTTTATTTCTAATCTATGCATTTGATGCTATAAATTTCCTTCTCAGCACTGCTTTAGCAAAATTTTAATATGTTTTGTTTTTATTTTCATTCATATTTAAACACTTTTGGATATCCTCTGAGATTTTCTCTTTGACTCCTGGATTATTTAGGAGTGTGTTGTGTTAGTTTCCAAGTGTTGGATATTTTTCTCCTATTGATTTCTATTGTGGATGGCAAACACACTTGGTATGATTTCACTTTTAAAAATTTGTTAAGGCTTATTTTATGTCCCATGATATGGTCTATCTTGGTATATGTTTCATAGGAACTTGAAAAGAATGTGCATTTCTGTTGTTAGTGGCTGTAATGCTTTCTATATGCCCATTAAATCCTGTCATTGGTTGTAGATTTTTTTGTCTAGTTTTTTTTTTATCAGTTGTTGAAAATGGGCTATTGAAGTCACCTACTATAATTGTGAACTTGTCTATTTCTATAAATAGAGAAAGGTCTGTCTTAGGAAATCTAAAACAAGTTCTATCAGTTTTTGCTTCATACATATTGCAGCTCTGTCATTTGATGCATTTAGGATTGCAATGTATTCCTGGTAGATAATTCATTTGTCATTATGTAATGCACCTCTCTGACTCTAGTAATTTTCTTCACTCTGAAGTTTATCTGATATTAATATAACTATTCCTAGTCTCCTTTGATTAAGGTTTGAATGATATAACTTTTTTCTTCTTTTACTTTTAACCTGTCTATATCACTATATTTAAAGTGAGTTTCTTGTAGATGGCATAAAGTTGAGTCATGTTTTAAAATCAACTCTGCTAATCTCTGTTTTATAATTGGGTATTTAGACCATTTAAACTTAATATGCTTATTGATATGTTAAGGCTTAAATTTCCAATTTTATTTTCTGTTTATTCTCCTTTTATTTATGTTTTACTTATTTATTTGTTTTTCTGTGGGCTACTATAACATTTTTTAGAATTCTATTTTGATTTATCTATACTCTTGAGTGTACCTCTTTATATAGCATTATTAGTGATTGCTCTTGGTATTACTATATATATCTGATAACAATTTACTGGTGTCATCATTTTACCAGTTTGGATGAAGAATAGAAACCTTACCACACTTTATGTCCTTTTACCCTCCTCATTTATAATATAACTAGAGGCCCAGTGCACTGGTGGGGTCTCTCGGCCTGGCCTGCAGGGATCCTTACGAAACTGGCTCTTCAACATCCCCCTAGGGGGTCCCAGATTGCAAGAGGATGCAGGCCACGCCAAAGGACCCCACCAGTGCATGATTGGGGCGTGGAGGGACTGCAGGAAGGCTCCAAGGTGTGTCTGGCCCATCCAACCCAGTCCTGATAGGGGCCAATCGGGCCGGCCGGCCAGGGAGGGATAAGCAGGAGGGCTCCAGGGTGTGTCCAGCCCATCTCACCCAGTCCCAATTGGCCAGACCCCAGCAGCAAGCTAACCTACTGGTCGGAGCATCTGCCCCCTTGTGGTCAGTGCACATCATAGTGACTGAATGATCGGTCAAACAAACAGTTGGACACAGCATACTAGGCTTTTATTATATAGTATTATTGTAAAATTTTCCTCTACATATGTTTAGAGCCACATTAAACATTATTATAATTTTGCTTCAAATATAAAACACACTTTAGAAGACTCAAGAGAAGAAAATCCTATTGTATGTATCCATATTTTTGGTTACTGTGTTCATTCTTCCTTCCTGATATTCTTAGGTTCCTACTTTTATCACTTCCTCTCTGTTTGGAGAACTTCCTTTAGCCAGTCTTATCAGCAGGTATATTGGTGATAAATTCTTTTCATTTTTCTGTATTTGAGAAAGTCTTGATTTCCCCTTCATTCTGGAATTTTTATTTATTATTTATTTATTTATTTAACTTGCTGGATACACGATTCTGTGTTGATAGTTTTATGTTTCAGCACTTGTAAAATATGTCACTTTATTTTCGTGTTCATTATTTCTGATAAAAAGTTTGCTATTATTCAAATTATTTTTCCCATTTAGATAAGTAATTGTTTCTCTTTCATTGTTTTCTGTACTTTTTGTTTTCCTTTAGTTTGAGAAGTTTAATTAAATCTTTATTGTTCAGATTATTACAGTTGTCCCTCTTTTTTCCCCCCATAGCTCCCCTCCACCCGGTTCCCACCCCACCCTCTGCCGTTACCCCCCCCCCGCCAACTGTCCTCATCCATAGCTGTACGATTTTTGTCCAGTCTCTTTCTGCACCCCCCACACCCCTTCCCCCTCTGAGAATAGTCAGTCTACTCCCTTTCTATGCCCCTGATTCTATTATATTCAGCAGTTTATTCTATTCATCAGATTATATATTCACTTGATTTTTAGATTCACTTGTTGATAGATGTGTATGTGTTGTTCATAGTTTGTATGTTTACATTTTTCTTCTTCTTCTTCTTCTTAAAGAATACCTTTCAGCATTTTATATAATATTGGTTTGGTGGTGATGAACTCCTTTAGCTTTTTCTTATCTGTGAAGCTCTTTATCTGACTTTCAATTCTGAATGATAGCTTTGCTGGGTAAAGTAATCTTGGTTGTAGGTTCCTGCTTTCATCACTTTGAATATTTCTTGCCACTCCCTTCTGGTCTGCATAGTTTCTGTTGAGAAATCAGCTGGGGGTGCCAGAATAGGAGAGAGAGCAAGATGTTGAAAACCTATTTGAAGAAATAATGACAGAAAACCCCCCCTACCTGGTGGAAGAAATAGACTTACAAGTTCAGGAAGGGTAGAGAACCCAAAAAAAAGGAATCCAAAGAGGACCACACCAAGACCCATCATAATTAAAATGCCAAGAGCAAAAGACAAAGAGAGAATCTTAAAAGCAGCAAGAGAAAAACAGTTAGTTACCTACAAAGGAGTACCCATAAGGTTGTCAGCTGATTTCTCAACAGAAACTATGCAGGCCCGAAGGTAGTGGCAAGAAATATTCAAAGTGATGAATAGCAAGAACCTACAACCAAGATTACTTTACCCAGCAAAGCTATCATTCAGAATTGAAGGTCAGATAAAGAGCTTCACAGATAAGAAAAAGTTAAAGGAGTTCATCACCACCAAACCAGTATTATATGAAATGCTGAAAGGTATTCTTTAAGAAGAGGAAGAAGAAGAAAAAGGTAAAGATAAAAATTATGAACAACAAATATATATCTATCAATAAGTGAATCTAAATATCAAGTGAATAAAAAATCTGATGAACAGAGTAAACTGGTGAATATAATAGAATCAGGGGCATAGAAAGTCAGTGGACTGACAATTCTCAGGGGGAAGGGGTGTGGGGTGCAGGAAGAGACTGGACAAAAATCATACAGCTATGGATGAGGACAGTGGGTGGAGGGGGGTAAGGGCAAAGGGTGGGGTGGTAACTGGGTGGAGGGGAGCTATGGGGGGGAAAGAGGAACATCTGTAATAATCTGAACAATAAAGATTTAATTTAAAAAACTTCTGGAGGGAATCAAGGGAGATTGACAGCAATTCAGTCATAGTAGGGGACTTTAATACCCCACTATCACCATTGTACAAATCCTCTAAACAAAAAATCAGCAAAGAAACATCAATACTAAATAACTCACTAGATCAGATGGAATTAATTGACATCTTCAGAATATTTCACCCCAAAGCCACAGAATATACATTCTTCTCAAGTTCACATGGGTCATTTTCAAAGATAGACCATATATTGGGTCACAGGCAAAGTCTTTCCAAATTCAAGAAGATAGAAATCATATCAATCATCTTCTCAGATCACAATAGCATAAAACTAGAAATCAACTACAGTAAAAACAATAATAAAAATCACCTGGAGGCTAAATAGCTTGCTATTAAACAATGACTGGGTTACCAGAGAGATCAAAGAAGAAATAAAAAGCACCATGGCAACAAATGACAATGAGAACACAACATTCCAAAATCTATGGGACACAATAAAAGCAGTCTTGGGAGGGAAGTTCATAGCTCTACAAGCCTACTGCAAAAAAAAAAAAAAACAAGAAACAATGGTAATAAATTGCCTAACCCTACAACTCAAAGAGTTAGAAAGAGAGCAAGAAGAAAAGCCCAGCCTAAGCAGAAGGAAAGAAATAAAAAAGATCAGAGCAGAGATTAACGAAATAGATACCAAAAAAACAATACAAAAGATCAACAAAACCAAGAGCTGGTTCTTTGAAAGGATAAACAAGATTGATGGACCTCTAGCCAGACTCACCAAGAAGCAAAGAGGAAGACCCAAATAAACAAAATCAGAAATGAATGGGCTGAAATGACAGCCAATCCCACAGAAATACAAATGATTATGAAAAATACCATGAACAACTCTATTCCAACAAAAAGGACAACCTAGATGAAATGGCCATATTCTTATTAAAATACAAGCTCCCAAAACTCAACCAAGAATAATAAAAAAAAAAAACCTGAATAAGCCAATAACTACTGAAGAAATTAAAACAGCGGTCAAAAATCTTCCAGAAAATAAACAATATGAAAGCCCTGGTCCGGACGGCTTTACAAGGGAGTTCTGCCAAGCATTCAAAGAATAACTAAAACCTATCCTCCTCAGACTATTCCGAAAAATTCAAGAGGAAAGCACACTTCCAAGCTCTTTCTATGAAGTCAGCATTACCCTAATCCCAAAACCAGATAAATACATCACAAAAAAAGATTACAAGCCAATATGATTGATGAACATAGATGCTAAAATCCTCAATAAAATTCTAGCAAATCGGATTCAGCAATACATTAGAAAGATCATATACCATGACTGAGTGGGATTTATTCCAGGGATGCAAGGATGGTACAATATCCATAAATCAATAAATGTGATGCATCACATAAACAAACTGAGAGACAAAAATCACATAATCATATCAATTGATGCAGAAAATGCATTTGACAAAATCCAACACTCTTTCTTGATAAAAACTCAGCAAAGTGGGAATAGATGGACCATACCTCGACATAATAAAAGCCCTATATGACAAACCTACAGCCATCATCATACTCAATGGGCAAAACCTATACCCATTTCCCCTAAGAACAGGAACAAGACAAGGATGCCCACTTTCACCACTCCTGTTCGACATAGAAATAGAAGTACTAGCCACAATGATCAGACAAGAAGAAGAAATAAAAGGCATCCAAATTGTAAAAGAAGAAGTAAAACTGTCCTTATTCGCAGATGACATGATACTAAACATAGAAAACCCCAAAGACTCCATCAAAAAACTACTAGGCCTAATAAATGAATTTGGCAATGTAGCAGAATACAAAATTAACACCCAGAAATCTATGGCCATTTTATACACCAATAATGAACTCACAGAAAGAGAAATGGAAAAAAAAATCCCATTTACCATTGCACCAGAAAAAAAATTAAGATATTTAGTAATAAATTTAAACAAGGACGTAAAAGACCTGTACTCGGAAAACTACGGGACATTGAAAAAAGAGATAGAGGAAGACAAAAACAAATGGAAGAACATCCCATGTTCATGGATTGGTAGAATCAACATCATTAAAATGTCCATACTACCTAAAGCAATCTATAGATTTAATGTAATACCTATTCAAATACCAATGGCATATTTCAAAGATCTAGAACAAACTCTCCAAAAATTCATCAGGAATAATAAAAAAAAAAGACCCCGAATAGCCACAGCTGTCCTGAGAAAGAAGAACAAAGTTGGAGGGATCACAATACCAGACATCAAGCTATATTACCAAACCACAGTTCTCAAAACTGCCTGGTACTGGCACAAGAACAAACATATAGACAAATGGAACAGAATAGAGGACCCAGAAATTGACCCAAGACATTATACTCAATTAATATTTGACAAAGGAGGCAAGAGCATACAATGGAGCCAAAACAGCCTCTTTAATAAATGGTACTGGGAAATTTGGTCAGATACATGCAAAAAAAAAATGAAACTAGACCTCCAACTTACACCATACAAAAAACAAACTCAAAATGGCTAAAGGACTTGAATGTAAGACAGGAAACCATAAAAATCCTACAAGAGTCCATAGGCAGCAAAATTGCAGACATATGTCATAGCAATATCTTTAGAGACACCTATCTATGGCAAGAGAGACTAAGGAGAAAATAAACAAATGGGACTGCATCAAAATAAAAAGCTTCTGCACAACAAAAGAAACCATCAACAATACAACAAGAAAGCCCACTGCGTGGGAGAACATATTTGCCAATGTTATCTCGAATAAGGGTTTAATCTCCAACATTTATAGGGAACTCATTCAACTCAACGAAAGGAAGATAAACAACCTGATCAAAAAATGGGCAAAGGACCTAAATAGACACTTTTTGAAAGAGGACATTTAGAAAGCCAAGAGACACATGGAAACATACTCAAAGTCACTAATCATCTGAGAGATGCAAATCAAAACAACAATGAGGTACACCTCACACCTATCAGAATGGCTATCATCAACAAATTAACAAATGACAAGTGCTGGAGAGGATGCAGAGAAAAAGGAACCCTTGTGTACTGCTAGTGGGAATGCAGACTGGTGCAGCCACTGGAAGAACAGTATGGCGTTTCCTCAAAAAATTAAAAATGGAACTGCCATTTAACTCAGCAATACCAATTCTAGGACTATATTCCAAGAAAGCAGAAACACCAATCAGAAAGGATATATGCACCCCTATGTTCATAGCAGCACAATTTATTATAGCTAAGATTTGGAAACACCCTAAGTGCCCATCAGC
Source organism: Myotis daubentonii (assembly GCF_963259705.1). NCBI lineage: Eukaryota > Metazoa > Chordata > Mammalia > Chiroptera > Vespertilionidae > Myotis > Myotis daubentonii. The sequence goes on along the minus strand of NC_081861.1, from coordinate 31,701,219 downwards.
AGATGAGTGGATTAGAAAACTATGGTACATCTACACAATGGAATACTACACTGCTATAAAAAAAGAAGGAATTCTTACCATTTGCAGCAGCATGGATGGAACTGGAGAGCATTATGCTTAGTGAAATAAGCCAGGCAGTGAAAGAAAAATACCACATAAACTCACTCATTTATGGATAATAAAGAACATTATAACCTGATGAACAAAAAGTTAGATACAGAGGCAGAGAAGCATCAAATAGACTGTCAAAGTACAGCAGGAAGGGTGGGGAGTTTTGGGGGGTGTAAGAGATCAACCGAAAGACTTGTATGCATGCATATGAGCATAACCAATGGACAAAAGACACTGTGGGGGGGGTGCTGGGGTCATGTGCAGGGGGTATGGGAGGCTGGAGCAAGGTCAATGGAGGAAAAAAAGGAGACATATGTACTACTATTTGTAATACTTTAAACAATAAAATAAAATTTAAAAAAAGAAAGAAAACCTGTTTGAAGAAACGATGACAGTAAATGTCCCTGTTGTTGGGAAGAAAAAAGTCACACAAGTCCAAGAAGCACACAGAGTCCCAAACAAGATGAACACAAAAAGACCAATACCCAGACACATTATTATTAAATTGACAAACATCAACAACTAAGAATCTTAAACTCTTCCAGAGAGGGACAGAGAGTTACCTATAAGGGATCTCTTGACTATCAACTGATTTCTCAACAGAAACACATCAGCCCAGAAGGGAATGGAATGAAATATACAAAGTGATGCAAAGCAAGGGACTGAATCCAAGAATACTATATCCAGCAAAGCTATCATTCAAAATTGAAGATGAAATTAGGAGCTTCACAGACAAAAAGGGGCCAATGGAGTTTATTACCACCAAGTCAACAATGCAAGAAATGCTAAAGGGACTACTGTAAAAGGAAGAAATAGAAAGGGAAGAAGGAACACAGGTATAAAGAATAAAATTGGCAACAAAAAAGTACCTATCAATAATAACTTTAAACATACATGGATTAAGTGCTCCAATCAAAAGACATAGGATAACTGAATGGATAAGAAAACATGACCCATATTTTACTGTCTACAAGAAACCCACCTCAGAACAAAGGACTCACACAGACTGATAGTGAAGGGATGGTGGAAAATTTTTCAGGCAAATGGAAATGTGAAAAAATCTGGGGAAGCAATACTGATATCTGACAAAATAAAGTAAAGACCATAACAAGAGATAAGGAAGGCCACTTCATAATACTAAAGGAAGCAATTAAACAAGAAAATATAACTCTGGTAAACATATATACACTCAATAAAGAAGCACCCAAATACATAAAAATACTTCTGGAAGATATCAAGGGAGAGATTGACAGCAATACAATCACAGTAGGGGACTTTAATACCCCATTGCCACCATTGGATAAATCCTCTAAACAAAAAATCAGCAAAGAAACAGCAATCTTAAATGACTCACTAGATCACAAGGATCTAATTGACATCTTCAGAATATTTCACCCCAAAGCTACAGAATATACATTCTTCTCAAGTTCACATGGGACTGTTTCAAAGATAGAACACATATTAGGACACAGGTAGAGTCTCTGCAAATTAAAGAAGATAGAAATCATTTCAAGCATCTTCTCAGATCACAATGGCATAAAATTAGAAATCAACTACAATAAAAGCAATGAAAAAAATCAAACACTTGGAAGTTAAACAGCATTATATTAAACAATGATTGGGTTACCAAAAAGATCAAAGAAGAGATAAAAAGCCTCCTGGAAACAAATGACTGAAAACACAGCAATCCAAAATCTATAGAACACAGTGAAAGCAGTCCTGAGAGGGAAGTTCATAGCTATACGGGCCTATCTCAGAAAAAAAAAAAAACTTAATAAATTATGTAACCCTACAACTTAAAGAATGAGAGAGAGAACAACAAGAAAAGCCCAGCATAAGCAGAAGGAAGGAAATAATAAAGATCAGAGTGGAAATAAATGACATAGAGACAAAAAAAAAAACACAAAAGATCAATAAAACCAAGAGCTGGTTCTTTGAAAGGAGAAACAATATTGATGAACCTCTAGCCAGGCTCACCAAGAAACAAAAAGAGAGAACCCAAATAAACAAAATCAGAAATGAAAAAGGTGAAATAACAACCGACCCCACAGACATAATAAGGATTATTAAAAAAAAAATACTACAAACAATTCTATTCCAACAAATTAGACAACTGTAATGAAATGGACATATTCCTGGAAATTACAAGTTTCCAAATCCAAATCAGGAAGAATTAAAAAACCTGAATAGGTTGATAACTACTGATGAAATTGAAACAGTCATAAAAAAAAAACTTCCAGGAAACAAAAGCCCTGGACCAACGGGCTTCATGGGGGAGTTTGCCAAATATCCAAAGAAGAACTATCCTTCTCAGACTATTCCAAAAAATTCAAGAGGAAGGAAGATTTCCAAACTCTTTCCATTAAACCAGCATTACCCTAATCCCAAAATCACATAAAGACACTACAAAGAGAATTACAGACCAATATCCCTCTTGAACATAGATGCTAAAATCAACAAAATTCTAGCAAATCAGATCCATCATTATATTAGAAAGATCATACACCATAAACAAATGGGATTTATTCCAGGGATGCAATGATGGTACAATATCCACAAATCAATAAACATAATACATCACATAAACAAATTGAGATATAAAAATTATATAGTCATATCAATTGATGCAGAAAAGGCATTTGACAAAATCCAACCCTCCTGATAAAAACTCTCAGCAAAGTGGGAACAGAGTAATCATACCTCAACATAATAAAAGCCTTATATGAAAAACCTACAGCCAACATCATACTCAATGGTCAATAACTAAAACCATTTCCCCTAAGAACAGGAACAATATAGGGATGCCCACTCTCACCACTCCTGTTTGACACAGTACTGGAAGTGCTAGCCATAGTGATTAGACAAGAAGAAGAAATAAAAGGCATCCAAATTGGAAAAGAAGAAGTAAAACTGCCATTCACAGATGACATGATTATGTACATCGAAAACCCTAAAGGCTCCATCAAAAATCTACTAGATTTAATAAATGAACTCAGCAAAGTAGCAGGATACAAAATTAACACACAGAAATCTATGGCTTTTTTATACACCAATAATGAACTCACAGAAAGAGTATCTAAAATAAAATCCCATTTACCATTTCAGCAAAAAAAAATTTAAATACCTAGGAATAAACATAACTAAGGAGGTAAAAGACCTATACTTGGAAAACTATAGGACATTGAAAAATGAGACAGAGGAAGACATAAACAAATGGAAGAACATACCTTATTCATGGATTGGTAGAATCAAGATCATTAAAATGTCCATACTACCCAAAGCAATTTATATATTCAATGCAATCTCCCATTAAAATACCAATGTCACATTTCACAGTCCTAGAACAAACTCTCCAAAAATTCATCTGCAATTTTAAAAAGACCCCGAATACCACAGCTGTCCTGAGAAAGAAGTACAAAGTTGGAGGGATCACAATACCAGATATCAAGCTATATTACAAAGCCACTGTTCTCAAAACTTCCTGGTACTGGTACAAGAACAGATATATAGACCAATGGAACAGAACAGAGAACCCAGAAATAGACCCAAGCCATTATGATCAATTAATATTTCACAAAGGAGGCGAGAGCATACAAGGAAGTCAAGACAGTCTCTTCAATAAATGGTGTTGGGAAAATTGAACAGATACTTGCAAAAAAAATGAAACTACACCACCAACTCACACCATACACAAAAATAAACTCAAAATGGATAAAGAACTTAAATGTAAGATAGGTAACCATAGAAATCTTAGAATTCATAGGCAGCAAAATATTAGACAGATGTTGTAGCCATATCTTTACCAATACAGCTCCTAGGACAATGGAAACAGAAGAAAATAAACAAATGGGACTACATCAAAATAAAAAGCTTCTGCAGAGCAAAAGAAATCATCAACAAAACAAGAGAGCCCATTGCATGGGAGAACATTATTTGCCAATGTTACATCCAATAAGGGTTTAATCTCCAAAATTTACAGGGAATTCATACAACTTAACAAAAGGAAGATAAACAATCCAATCAAAAGATGGGCAAAGGACCTAAATAGACACTTTTCAAAAGAGGACTTACAAAAGGCCAAGAGACATATGAAAACATACTCAAAGTCACTAATCATCTGAGAGATGCAAATCAAAATGACAATGAGGTTTGACCATCTCACACCTGTCAGAATGGCTATCATCAACAAATCAACAAATGACAAGTGCTGGAGAGGGTGTGGAGAAAAAGGAGCCCTCATGCACTGCTGGTGGGAATGCAGACTGGTGCAGCCACTGTGGAAAACAGTATGGAGTTTCCTCAAAAAATTAAAAATGCAACTCCCATTTTACCCAGTAATACCACTTCTAGGAATATATCCCAAGAAAAGAGAAACAACAGTCAGAAAGGATATATGAAACCCTATGTTAACAGCAGCACAGTTTACAATAGCTAAGATTTGAAAACAGCCTAAGTGTACATCAGCAGATGAGTGGATTAAAAAAGTGTGGGACATCTACACAATGGAATCTTATGCTGCTGTAAAAAAAAGAAGGAACTCTTACCATTTGCAACAGCATGGATGGACCTGGAGAGCATTATGCTAAGTGAAATAAGCCAGTTGGAGAACGAGAAATATCACATGATCTCACTCATTTGTGGAATATAATGAACAACATAAACTGATAAACAAAAATAGAGCCAGAGTCATAGAAGCATAGAACAGTCCATCCCTATTGGGGAAGGCGGGGGGTGGGTATTAAGAGATCAAGCAAAGGACTTGTATGCATCCATATGAGCATAACCAATGGACACAGAGAGTAGGGGGTTGAGGGCATATGCTGGAGAGTAGGATAGGCTGGGGAGAGGTCAATGGGAGGGGGGAAAGGAGACTTATGTAGTACTTTAAACAATAAAGAATTTAAATTAATAAAAAGAAATAATAATAAAACTCACAGTTATTACACATTTACTATGCACCAAGCCTGGGGCTAACTTACATGTGGTACCTCATTTACTTCACTCTGTGTGATAGACGTCATTATTACCCATAATTGAAAGATCAATGAAATAAGGTTCTTTAAGTTTAGATGACTTCCTTAAGTTCACAAAACTTGTAAATGGTAGAGCTGAGATTTGAGCCCAGTAGTCCCTGAATGACTTTACTAAACTACCAGCAAAGAGATGCATTAGGAAATGATAGTAGGCCATAGGACAGATTGGGATAGAAGAAAGAGTAGAGATAACAATACTAGTTAGGAGAACATTGTAATAATCTAAGCAAGAGGTAATGATAAGGCACAAATTATAGGTGTGTGTTTTTGGAATGGAAAAGAGGAAGCAGCCCAAGAAATATTTTAAAAGAGGACCTGATGGATTGGATATAGTGATAGAGAGGGGGAATAGAAATGGTTAAGATGCTCAATGAGGCAAGAATGTGATATGATCTCCAAAAAAAGGAATGCAAATTAAAAATTGTCAATCATGCCCTAACCAGTTTGGCTCAGTGGATAGAGCGTCGGCCTGCAGACTGAAGGGTCCTGGGTTTGATTCTGGTCAAGGGCATGTACCTTGGTTGTGGGCACATCCCCAGGAGGAGGTGTGCAAGAGGCAGCTGATCGATGTTTCTCTCATCGATGTTTCTAACTCTCTATCCCTCTCTCTTCCTCTCTGTAAAAAATCAATAAAATATATTTTTAAAAAATTGTCAATCATATAATAAAGAGGTAATATGCAAATTAGCCCCATGCCCTCACAAGATGGCTGCCTACAACCAGGCCAGCAGAGGGGTTAGTAAGGGATGACCAAACAACTGAACAAGCAGGCTGTGTGGGGCAACCAGGCTGGCAAGGGGGTTAGTGAGGGACGACCAAACAACTAAACAGCAGGCTGGCGGGGGGGCCATGAGGTGTGACCAGGCTGGCAGGGGGGGCAGTTGGGGGTGACCAGGCTGGTGGGGGGTTGCAGTAGGTGGTGGCAGCTAGGGGCAACCAGGCCAGCAGAGGGGGGCAGTTGAGGGTTACCAGGCCAGCAGGGGTGGCAGTTAGGGGTGACTAGGCCAGCAGAGGGGGGCAGTTGGGGGCGACTAGGTTGGCAGGTGGGGCAGTTAGGGGTGATCAGGGAGGCAGGCAGGTGAGCAATTAGGAGCCAGGATTGTGAGAGGGATGCCCAACATCTAGCAGTCAAACATCCCCTGAGGGGTCCCAGATTGGCGAGGGTGCAGGCTGGGCTGAGGGGACCCCCCTCCTGTGCATGAATTTCGTGCACTGAGCATCTAGTAGAAATATAATAGGTGGAGAAAGAAAAATAACAGCTTTGCCTTAAAGCTATGATCAAGCCAAATTTAAAGCATTTAGTTATAAGACTTGAGGAGTGAAATTGATAAGCCAAGTATGTTCAGAAAAAGATGACCAAGATGGTGAAGGGACTTGATCACTAACAACCACAGGAACAGGGCCTGATTAGCTTGATGAAGATAAGGCACAGGGATGATCACGATAACTGGATAACTGGCCTCAGACATTCGAAAGGATATGGAGATATATATATATATATAAAAGATTCCTGGACCTAGCTGATTTGGTTCAGTGGATAGAGCATTGGCCTGAAGACTGAAGGGTTCTGGGTTCGATCCCAGTTAAGGACATGTACCTTGGTTATAGGCTCAATTCCTGGCGCATGTGGGAGGCAAGCAATTGATGTGTCTCTCTCACATTGATGTTTCTCTCTCTCTCTTTCCCCCTCCCTTCCACACTCTCTAAAAGTCAATGTAAAAATGTTCTCTGGTGAGGATTAACCAAAAAAAGGACCTTTTTTGGTAAGGTATCATGTAGCAGAACCAGGGCCAATGGATATAAGGAACAAGGAGAGAGATTTTTTGGCACAATATAATAAATAAATATATAGAAGAGGGAACTGTGCTTGTAAGGAAAGGCAGAGAGAAATATGTTGGTGGAATAAGTGCGTTGGGAAATAGTGGTTACTCTGGCTCTGGAATGGTCCAATGATAACTTGTTGAGAATGTTGCAAAGGAGATCCAAGTAATAGGTGGGTAACTGGACTAGGTGAATTTTAAGGGTCACTCCAATAATGAGATTCTTTGGAATTGTGATTGGAGATGGTCTGAGAGCTTAAAACAGTAACAGCAGTTTGTTCTCAAGTATGATAAACTAAAGTGTTTGGTAGATTTGTGGACCAAGTCTCTGGAAAGACAGCCAATCTAGTAAGTATTGAGGACCTGAAATGGACTAGAGATGACGCAGGAATATGCTTTCCAGTATCTGAAAAGCATATCCAGAAAGGAATGGTGCCACTGTAAACTCAGTCTTCACTGTTGGTCAGAGTTATTTCTAGGGCATGATAAACGAGTTACCTTATTTTTCCATGTATATATGCTATTTTTTTTCTAAAATCATTAGACTGAAAATCGAGGGGCATCTTATACACAGAAATCAGCCGAGGAGGGAGCCACATGGTTGCATAGCTGCCCATACCTTGTCAAACAAGCTTCCTCCAGTCACAAGCTTTATCGTTACTGACGTCAGCTGATGCCGTAATTGGAGGTGGAGGGTGCGCAGATGCAACAGGGACTGAGAATTCTGAGCCCATAAAGATGTCAAAAAATAAAGAGATAAATACTGGTAAGTGATTGTCTTAATTTGAAAAATTCAAGCTGAATGTAATTAGCTATGCAAAGGAGCATGGAAATAGAGCTGCAGAAAGATAATTTGGACCTCCCCCACTGAGTGTGTGATCAGACAGTGGAGAAAACAGGAAGAACAACTCCTTAAGATGCCAAAAAAGAAGAAGGCCTTAAGGGGAAAACCAGCAAAATGTTTAAAGTATTGATTTCTTAATTTTTGCTTGGAAAAGTGGGGGGAGGGGAGGCATCTTATACATGGGGGAATCTTATACACTAAAAAATACGGTAATTCTTTTTTATCTTGTTTTGAGGGTGTCTCAGTGGCTACTCATAGAAACAAAGAGGCTAAAATGATTCATTGATTCACACATTAAAATGTAATGTCACAAAAGCATGTTATTTTCAACAGTACACAAAGTTAGGACTAGAGCAGGTGGTCTGGAAATAACACTTTCCTGCCTTTTCCACATTCCTCTTCAGGCTGCCTGTGCCAACTCTTCACCTTTGAATCAGGGGAGTGCTTGTACACATATTTTGATTTGCCTCAGTTCTTACCCTTAAGTTGATTGTTCCCTACCTTCCTCTGACCTCAAAAAATGGTCAGAATCATAATAATCTTTCCAGGAGTAATCTGCTGCTTGGTTCATGGACCTCTCTGGAGAAAAAATGATAAATAGGTTTAATCTTTTGGGCCAATTCTAATTGAATTGTAGTAGCTGCATAGGGCACTGCGGTGAGAAGACATTTAAGGCCTCATCTGAACACAGCAGGAAAGAAGGTCCTGACCGAATAATGATATCTGCTGTATAGGCATGGGAGAGGAGATTGACAGCATGCGTGCCTTAAAGATGCACATCCTCGGGGTAGAGGAGAAAGTTGTATGTTTCTGCCGAAAACTATTACTATCTGCATCTTGCTGGGTTAAGGGGTTAGAGCATACAACTACTAATCCCTAATCTTCATATATTTCCTGGCCTTGAATCTGGCCACAGTATTATTTCCTAACTGTAGTTAAAGTTAAATGCTGGCCCTGGCCACAGACTGAGCCCCAATCTGGTCACAGATAGCAGCCTAACTCTAGACAAAAATGATCTGTTACAAAAATGATCATTATCAAATGGGTTAAATCAAACCCATTCTGACCACTAGAGACACAGTTCAAGGCCTGGGCTTTCCTAGAGGTGGGTCAGTAGCTGTGTCTTTTGTCTGTGAAGGATGGTACATTATTGCTCTAGCAATATGCCTGTCAGTGTTTCTTCTTGTTATCCAGCTGCAGGGAGCACAAATGCTTTATTGCCATAGTAGACAGTCTTTTCCTTAAAAAGGCAAAATAGAAGGAAAGGAATGAAACTCAAGCAAAAGAAGTAATTTCCTATAACTGCGAAAACATAAAGCAAATGCCTGAACATGATTTTAAATGGGTCTGTGATGTGGCTGTTGTAAGGAAGCTTTCTTGGAAAGGATAAAAACTGTGAGTGCTGCTGGGAATAGAACGCATTAGGGGGCAAGGAAGCCAGGAATCATGTTCTGGAAGTCAGTTTCTATTAAATGAATAGACTTCATACAGTTACCTAATCTGGTCTGGATAAATGAGCTTTTAGAATAATAACTTTTTAAAAAATCATTAGGTGACTTGATAAGGTAGTAATAAAACTGTCAGAGTCTCCACTTCAAAGCTGAGGTGTAATAGGGGATTTAAAAAATATCTACATGTTTTCAGAATGTGTGGAGGAGGGAAGCTGAGAAATTAAGCTCTATTTGAATCCCTGTACTGGGAGGGGGGTGGGTGGAAGAGGAGACTTTAGAATGTCCAATAGCACTTTCTGTGATAATGGATGTATGTATTCCATATCTGCACTGTCCAATAAATTAGCCACTGGACACCTATGGCTATTGAGCACTTTAAATGTGAATAATGTGACTGAGGAACTTAATTTTATTTAATTGTAATTAATTTAAAATTAAACAGCCATAGATGGCTAGAGTCTACTATACTAGACAACATAGTATTCAAATTTAGGTCAGTTTCCAGATCCAAGAGCAACAAAAGCCCAAGGAAAAGAAAGAACAACTGTGAAAAAGGAAGGAAATCTTACCTTTTGTGACAGCATGGATGGACCTTGAGAGCATTATGCTAAGTGAAATAAGCCAGTCAGAGAAAGACAAGTACCATATGATTTCACTTATATGTGGAATCTAATGAACAAAATAAACTAACAAAACAGAAACAGACTCATAGATACAGAAAACAGACTGACAGCAGTTAGAGGGGAGAGGGGTTGGGGAGCTGAGTGAAAATGGTGAAGGGATTAAGCAAAGAAAAAAAAACCTCTTAGACACAAACAATAGCATGGTGACTGCCAGAGGGAAAGGGGGATGGGGGAGGTAGAAGAGGGTAAAAGGGTGATAAATGGTGAAGGAAGGAGACTTGACTTGGAGTGATAAGCACACAATGCAATACACAGATGTATTTTAGAATTTTACACCTGAAACCTATATAATTTTATTAACCAATATCACCCCCAATAAATTCAATTTTTTTAAAGAAGAAAAGACAAACCACACAGTGGGAGAAAATATTTGCAAACTACAATATCAAAAAAAGAACTTTTATCTAGAATATATTAAGAACTTAAAACTAAAAGTAAAAAAAAAAAATCCAACTAGAAAATGGGCAAAAGACATAAAGAGACATTTAACCAAAGGATGTACAGACAGCAAATAAGCACATGAAAATATGTTCAACATCATTAACCATTAGATAACTGTAAATTAAAACTACAATGAGATATCATTATACATCTGATAAATAGGTAAAATTAAAAATAGTGACACCAAATGCTAGTGAGGATGCAGAGAACCTGGATTGTTAATATGTTGTTGGTCAGAATGTAAAATGGTACACCCACTGTGGAAAACAGTTTGGCACTTTCTAATATATTAAACATGCAATTATCATACAACTTAGAAATTGTACTCCTAGGCATTTGTACCAGATAAATGAAGGCTTATGTTCACTCAAAAACTGGTTCCTAGCAGCCTTGTTCATAATAGACAAAAACTGGAGAAACCTAGATGTCCTTTAATGGATGAATAACTAAACTGTGATACATCCATAATATGAAATACTACTCAGAAATAAAAAGGCTGCCCTAACCAGTTTGGCTCAGTGGATAGAGCATCGCCCTGCAGACTAAAGGGTCCTAGGTTTGATTCCGGTCAAGGGCATGTACCTTGGTTGCAGGCACACTGGGGGTGTGCAGGAGACAACTGATCGATGTTCCTCTCATCGATGTTTCAAACACTCTATCCCTCTCCCTTTCCCTTCCTCTCTATAAAAAAAAGAAAAGAAAGAAATAAAAAGGCTTAAACTAGTGATACATGCAACAACCTGGATAAATACCCAGGGAATTATGTTGAGTGAAGAGAAAAAAAAGTCCCCAAAGTGTACATATTATATTACTCCAGGTATTTAAGATTCTTTAAATGACAAAATTTTAGAAATAGAGAAGTGATTAGTGGTTGCAAAGGGTTGAGGAGGGGTTTGGAGAGAAGGATAGTGGCTGTGGTTACAAAAGGATAACATGAGGGATTACTGTGGTGATGGAAGTATTCTGTATTTTGATTGTATCAATGTAAAATCCTGGCTTTGAGAGCATAGTATAGTTCTTCAAGGTGTTATCATCAGGGGAAACTGGGCAAAGGCTACATGGGATCTCTCTGTATTATTTCTTATAACTTTCATATACATTTATCTCAGAATACAAAGTTTAATGAAAACAATAATCCTATCTAATAATAGACAAACATGGTAATTGACCATACCTTTGCTACACCTCCCAGTGGCTAATCAGTGTGATATGCAAATTAACTGCCAAAAAAGGTGGTGGCTAATTTGCATACTGCAGGCAGGGCGGGCCAGCGCGAGCCACCATCCGGGCCCCCGTGTGCTGCCTAAGCCCTGCCTCCAGCCAGGACCCCCATGTGCGGCCCTGGGCAGTGGGACCCTGCGTCCGTGATTGTGATCGTGATCGGAAACCAGGCCGTAAGCAAGGCGGCACCCTGGGACCTGGGAGACGCCTTGACTGTGGCCCGTCATCATGATTGGAAAGCCGGGCTCAGGCAAGGTGGCCCCCTGGAACTCAGGAACCCGTCAGCGAGGTCTGCAGGCAAAGCAGCGATCAAGCTATGAGGGAGAGGGTGGAGGGTGGAAGGAGCTACAGGAGCAGCTCTGGCTGGAGACTGAAGACTCCCGCTGGAGCGAGGAGCAAAGACTGAAGGCTCCAGCTGCAGCAAAGACTGTGTCCAGAGCGAAGATGGAAGGCGGTGGCCAGAGTGAAGGTCTGGGTCCCGGGTGCCAGAGGAAAACTGGTGCTGGCAGCCAGGGGAAAGAAGGCCTGTTGCATTAATCTTTGTGCAACGGACCTCTAGTCCAGTGATGGCGAACCTATGACACGCGTGTCAGAGGTGACACGCGACCTCATTTTTTGGTTGATTTTTCTTTGTTAAATGGCATTTAAATATATAAAATAAATATCAAAAATATAAGTCTTTGTTTTACTATGGTTGCAAATATCAAAAAATTTCTATATGTGACACGGCACCAGAGTTAAGTTAGGGTTTTTCAAAATGCTGACACGCCGAACTCAAAAGGTTCGCCATTACTGCTCTAGTCCTATCTAATAATAGACAAACATGGTAATTAACCGTACCTCTGACATGCTTCCCATTGGCTAATCAGGGTGATATGCAAATTAACTGCCAACCAAGATGGTGGTTAGTCGCCAACAAAGATGGTGGCTAATTTGCATACTACAGGCAAGGCAGGACAGCGCCATCCCACCTGCCCTGCTGCCATCCGGGCCTGCTATCTGCAACCCCAGTAGCAGGCAGCCTGTATGGGACCCGACCCAGGGCTGGCTAGAGGGACCACAACGATCCGCCACTGGACACACCCACAAATGCCCTCCTGCGGGGATCCCTGGCTGGCAGGTGCTAATGCACCGATCGGCCACCAGCTGCGCCCACAAACAGCCCTCCCGCGGGAATCCCGGGTTGGCAGGTGCTAATGCACCAATCAGCCACCGGCTGTGCCCACAAACAGCCTTCCCATGGGGATCCCAGGTTGGCGGGTGCTAATGCACCGATCAGCCACCTGCTGCGCCCACAAACGGCCTTCCCGTGGGGATCCCAGGTTGGCGGGTTCTAATGCAAGGATCTGCCAACACGCACACTCAGGCCGCCTTTGCCCTGCGCAAACTACGCAGCTGGGAGAGGGGAGTGGGGCCCCTGGGAGCAGGGCGGGAACTGCCCAGGGTTTGTGTCAGGCAGCCCAGAGTGGAGTGTGAACTATGCAGCCAGGAGAGGGGCGAGGGGCTGCTGAGAGCAGGGCGGGAACTTCCCGGGGTTTGCGTCAGGCAGCCCAGAGCAGAGTGGGAACTATCCTGACCGGTAGCTGCTTGCTCATTCACTTACTTGCTCATTCATTCACTCATTCACTTGCTCAGCAAACCCTCTCAGGTCCCTGGCACCAGGCCAGGCCAAGCACTGAAGTTGAAGCAGGATAAGACAGAGCTATGTTCTCAAGATGTTAATAATTCAGTATGCAGCCAGGAGAGGGGTGCCAGGCGCTGGGAGCAGGGCGGGAACTTTCCTGAGTGGGCTTCAGGGAGCCAGGAGTGGGGCCAGAACTTGCTCATTCACTTACTCACTCATTATTCACTCACTCAGCAAACCTCTCAGGTCCCTGGCACCAGGCCAGGCACTGAAGTTGAAACAGGATAAGACAGAACTATATCCTCAAGATGTTAGTAATTCAGTAGGGCAAAGCAGGCACATGAACGAGGCAGTTGTATGCACAGATGCAGTGTACTGGGTTCAGTGAGGGTTGTAACTAACGCTGACTTTGTTCTCTTGATAAAATGGGGCCTCGGGAGCCAGGACACCCCAAGCCTGTAGGCCTGTGCCTAGGCCAGGAGTGGCCGGGGTCCAGGAACATGACAGAGGGTGCAGGTCGGGCTGAGGGGTCTGGCCCCACCCCTCACCCTCACCCCCGAGTGCACAAATTTTTGTGCACCGGGCTACTAGTCCTATATAATAAAAGCCTAATGTGCTAATGATATGCTAAGGTCACTCAACTGCTCGCTATGACATGCACTGACCACCAGGGGCAGACGCTCAATGCAGGAGCTGCCCCGTGGTAGTCAGTGTGCTCCCACAGGGGGAATGCCACTCATCCAGAAGCCGGGCTCATGGCTGGAGAGCGCAGCGGCAGTGGTGGGAGCCTCTCTCGCCTCTGCGGCAGCACTAAGGATGTCTAACTACTGCTTAGGCCTAAGCTGTCATTCGGGCTCCCAGACTGTAAGAGAGCATGAATTTTGTGCACTGGGCCTCTAGTTATTGTTATAATTAATCAAAAAGTAAAGTAGTTATTAACTCCAGGATGAACAAAAAGTTGTACACAGAAACACAGTCATCATAGTATACTACTTGATTCAGTAGGAAACCGCACTTACATAGTTATCATAAAGCAAATATTAAATACAGATTTGAACAACGATGATTTAATTACATTGAAAAGATGCAGGGAGAGAATGAACAGGTAGTAATGAAGCAGAATTTTTGGACTGGAACATGTGTGTTCCCCTGGGCGGGATGTCCTGGATTCTTTGTCTGCTGGAGTCAAAGAATGAATCCACAGACAGAAGGTGGTATAGCAAAGGTGGACATTTATTGAAGAACAAGTACAGATTCTCATGTGGGGAAGGAGAAAGAATCTCACAGCACAGACTCTCACGTTGGGCGGGGGAAAGAGTCCCACAGAACGGACTCCCACGTGGTGAGAGGGAAGAGTCACACTGAGTTCCTTTTTCCTATGGCTTACAGTATAAAGGCTGCAGATCTTGGTGCCTTGATATCCCCTCTGGTTGGTCACTATTTCCTTGGACTGGTTACTATAGTAACTTCTGAGCTCAAAGGTCGAACCTCACATGGGACATGTGAGGTTTTCCTCCCCTCCTTCCTTATTGTTTTCCTATTCCCTTTGGGCTTTCTTCTCCTTCTGGATGAAGGGCTTCCTTCCCTTTATTTTGTAAATATAGACCTTTTGCTGTTTCCAGCTCCCTCATTCTATGGCAATGTACTTGTTGCAGCTTTTCAGCTCCCATATTCTATGGAAATATACCTTCTGCTGCCCTGCAGCCCTGTGCTTCTTCTATGGTCCTCCCAATTTCTAAAATTTCCAAAATTTCCTAACCCTGTCCTATTTCACCCCTAAAATTCCTGTTTCAGTAATGTAAAAGTGCTAAATTCTCATCCTATATAATAAAAGCCGAATATGCAAATCAACCGAACAGTGGAATGACTGGTGGAATGATCAGTCGCTATGATGCACACTGACCACCAGGGGGCAGATGCTCAACGCAGAAGCTGCCCCCAGCCTGCAGGCCCCAGGCCAGCCAAGGCAGGTGCCAGCTGAGGCCCCCTTATTGCCCCGCCGGTCACCCCACAGATTGGCCCTGATTACCAGCCAGGCCTAGAGATCCTATCCATACACAAATTTTGTGCATTGGGCCTCTAGTATTTCATAACAGAATATCAATAGGTGCTGTCTAAAATTCATATATCAGAAAATAATACTACAGCATATTAGTTATACAAATGGAAATAACTACCAGAAGGAGTAGTCAAATGAGTTAAGTGTCAGCCTTCCAGTAGGTTGGATGTGAAGACAGGGAGAGAATGGGCAGGGACCTGCTAACTGGAAAGCCTTTTGTTACTGTTTTAAGTTTTACTATTGTGTGTGTATTACTTTGATAAAACTTGGTGACATTTTTAAGGAAGTGTAGACATCCTGATGGGAGAAATGTGGCTTCCACCCCCTGCACCTTTATCAACCACTCTCACTGTCAGCACCAACCTCCTAAATAACAAATCCAATGTCCTTTTCTCTAGCCTCACCTTCCTAGCCCTCTCTGCAGCATTTGACATTATTGATTATTGCCTCCTTCCCCGACTAGCATTTAACAAATGCTCCCCTGTCCTGTCCTTTCCCACTGTTCCAATGCTAGTTTAGATCTTTAGTAAGTCTCACCTGAACCAATACAATGTCCTTTACCCTCCTGTCAAATAAATTTGTCTTATGAAGCAGCTTTTATCCTGTGAATGCTTTACTACAGCAGTTGGCAACATAAGGCCACAGGCCAAATCCACCTGTTTTGGTGAATAAAGTCTTATTGGAACACAGGCATGCTATTCATTTATCTATTATCTGTAGCTACTTTGGAGCTACAACAGCAGAGTTTAGTAGTTGCAACAGAAACCTTCAAACCTGCAAAGTCCTAAATATTTACTGTCTGGTCCTTTACAGAAAAAGTTTGTGGATTACTCCTCTACTGCAAGACAAGAATGAGTCTCATTGCTACTCAGAAGTGCCTTTGTCTCTTAGACCCCTATTTCACATGACCCATAGAAGTTATTTCGAAACTTCTCCACTATCTTCTAAGCCTACTACTCTAACATTTACTCCCATCAATCACAGAGAAAACAGAGGTCATCAGATTAAAATGTTTCAACTACATTCCCAATGCCCTGGCACTGTTTATATGTACTGGTTCTTACTAGGTATACCAGTTAATAATGCAGATTTTTTTAATAGATGGAGTTACACATATGTTGATATATATGCGATTTGATATGTATGCTATTTTGTTGTATTGACAGCAATATTCAAAACTTCATATGTCAAATTTGCTGAAGGTGTTAACATCATAGATATTTTTACGCTTAAAAATGTCGAATTTTGAGATGGAAAAGATGGCGACCAGCAAGAAGGTAGGGAGGGAGAGTGTGTGAGAGAGGGAGTGATAGAGGAGTGTGGGGACATGTGTGGTGTGTGTGAGTGAGAGCTAGGGACAGCTAGATGCTACAGGTCTTCCAAGGGGCTGCCAAACCAGGCATTCTTAGATGGCGAAACCCCGGTGCCACAGCAAACACTCTGGGGAGGACACCACTGGCACAGAGACCATGCCACCTTGAAGAACAGAACTGCTTGAGACTGGGCTCCTAGCCTAGCCACTACCCAATCTGGTCTCAGTCACAAACCAGGACCCTACAGGCACTCGGATAAAAGACCTGCAACCACAGCTGCAAACCCATGGATACCAAGAGCCCAGGCACCCCTGCCACAGATTTCTGTGAGTCACAGAGCCAATCCCCCTCCCCGCCGGCCCTGCAGCAGTGGCATAGGAACTGCACAAACATGCAGCAGCTGCGGCTCTACCTGAATTTTAGCCTGGGTATGGGAAGTTTGTTTCCCATGACCAGAATCTGCACCCAGGCAGGGAGGCTGGGCAAAATTTAAGCCTAGGTGTGTGATCTTGGGGAGTTTGTTTCCCATGACCAGATTCCGCACCCAAGCAGGGAGGCTGCATTGAATTTGAACCTGGACGTGCGAACTCTTGGAGTTCATTTCCCACGACCAGACCCCACCCCCAAGCAAGGAGGGTGAGCTGAGTTTGAGCCTAGGTGTGTGATCTTGGGGAGTTTGTTTTCCGTGACCAGGCCCTGTGCCCACACAGGGAGGCAGAGCTAAATTTGAGCCTGGGGCACGAACTCCAGGAGTTTGTCTCCTGCGACCAGACCCCATGCCCACACAGGGGGGGCAGTGCTGAATTTGAGCCTGGGTGCACGGACGTGGGGATTCTGTTTCCCACAGTGCCCACCCGCGTAACCAGACCCCACGCCCACACTAGGAGGCAGTGCCACCTGACTTTGATTCAGGGCAAGCACACACGGAAGGCTGTTTTCTGCAGGGCAGGAGTGGACCTCCTGCCAAGTGCGACTGTGCAACATGGTCCCCCAAGCAGACTGGGGAGCCTGATTCTCCATGCAATAGGCAGCACTGGGCACCAGTGACTTGACTCTGTCTCTCATTGTGCATGTGTGGGATCCCTGATTCCCAGTGCATTCACACTAAGAGCCAGTGACTCTAATTCTTGCCACACAGGGACCCTGATTCTCAGCACGAGACCGCACCAAGCAACAGAGACTCTGATATTCAATTCTTGGTGCAGACACAGGGCGTCTCCTACTTCTGACATGAGCTAGGGGACTCTAATCTTTGGCACACACCAGCAGGGCCTCTGTTTCAGAGTGGCACAGGCAGGGTCCCTGATTCTAGGTGCACACACAAGGCCACACTAAGCGCCTGTGACTCTGATCCTAGGCGAGTGTGGCTCCCACAAACCCATGGCAGCCACACCTCTTGGTGTCAGAGCTCTTCAGTGACACTTGGAGGGTGCGAAGCTCCCACTGCACACGACCCAGGCCCCTGCAACTCGACATTTGAACCTTCTGGTGATAGTCAGAATGGGGAGACAATGAAAGAATTCCCAGAGGAAAGATAGCGGAATCACCAAGAAAGGAAACAAGTGAAACGGAAGCATACAACATGACTGAAAAAAGAATTCAGAGTAATGGTCATACAGTTCATACACCAGATGGACAAGAAAATCAACAACCTTATGCAAAAATCAAGAAGAAATGAAAAGTGATATAGCTACAATCAAAAACATCATGGAAGGTTTCAACAGTAGCCTAGTAGAAGCAGAGGACCAAATTAGTGAGTTAGAAGATAAAGTACAGAAACAAACCCAATCTGAATAGTAACTGCAGAAAAAAATTAAAAAGCAGGAGGAGAGCCTAAGATAGCTTTGGAAAACGCAAAACAAAGTAACATATGCATAATTGGGCTGTCAGGAGGACAAGAAGAGCAGCAAGGATTAGAAAATCTATTTGAAGAAATAATGACAGAAAACTTCCCTGATATGAGGGGGGGAAAAGTTACACAAGTACAGAGAGTCCCAAGCAAGATGAATCCCAAAAGACCACACCAAGACATGTCATAATTACAATGGCAAATGTTAATGACAAAGAGAGAATCTTAAAGGCTGCAAGAGACACAGAGAGTTACCTACAAAGGATCCCCCATCAGATTATCAAATGATTTCTCAACAGAAACACATCAAGCTAGAAGGAAATAGAACGAGGTATACAAAATGATGCAAAGCAAAGGACTGAATCCAAGAAAACTCTATCCAGCAAAACTATCAATCAAAATTGAAGGGGAAATCAGGAGGTTCGCAGACATAAAAAAGCTAAGGGAGTTTATCACTACCAAGCCAGCAATGCAAGAAATGATAAAGGGAATGCTGTGAAAATAAGAAATAAAAAGGTAAGCATGAACACAGGCACAAAAAATAGAAATGGCTACAAACAAGTACCTTTCAATAATAATTTTAAATGTAAACGTATTAATGTTCCAATCAAAAGACATCCAGTAGCTGAATGGATTTTTTAAAAAAAACATAACCCATATATGTGCTGTCTACAAGAGACCTACCTCAGAACAAGAGACTTATACAAACTGAAAGTGAAGGGATGGAAAAATATATTTCAGGAAAATGGAAATGAAAAAAAAGCTGGGGTAGCAATACTTATATCTGACAAAATAGCCCTCAAAGTGAAGGCCATAAGAAGAGATAAGGAAGGCCACATCATAATACTAAAGGGATCAATACAACAAGAGGATATAACCCTGATAAACATATATGCACCCAATGCAGGAGCACCCAAATACATACAAAAATATCCTGGAAGATATCAAGAGAGAGAGATCAACAGCAATAGAATCATAGTAGGGGACTTTAATACACCACTGACATCACTGGATAAATCCTCTAGACAAAAAAATTCAGCAAAGAAAGAGCAATCCTAAATGACACACTAGATCAGATGGACTTAATTGACATATTCAGAACATTTCACCCCAAAGACGCAGAATATACGTTCTTCTCAAGTGCACATGAGACATTTTCAAAAATAGATCACATATTGGGTCACAAGCAAAGCCTCCCCAAATTCAAGAAGATTGAAATCATACCAAGCATCTTCTCAGACCACAATGGCATAATATTAGAAATAAACTACAATAAAAAGAATCTAAAACACTCAAACACTTGGAAGCTGAATAGCATGTTATTAAATATTGATTGAGTTACCAATGAGATCAAAGAAGAAATTAAAAACATCCTGCAAACTAATGACAATGAAAACACAACAATCCAAAACCACAATGAAAGCAGTCCTGAGAGGAAAGTTTATAGCTCTACAGGCCTACCTCAAAAAAACAAGAAAAAATGGTAGTAAATCATCTAACTCTACAACTCAAAGAATTAGAAAGAAATTAGAGTAAAAGATTAGTGATTAGCATTTGTGGATTATAATGAACAACATAAACTGATGAACAAAAACAGATCCAGAGACAGAGAAGCATGGATCAGACTGTCAAACCTCAGAGGGAAGGTAGGGGAGGGTGGGGGTAAGGGGGAGAGATCAACCAAAGGACTTGTATGCTTGCATATAAGCCTAACCAATGGACACAGACAACAGGGGTGTGAGGGCATGAGTGGGGGGGGCGGTGGTTGGGGGGTAATGGGGGAATGAGGACACATATATAATACCTTAATAAAGAAATTAAAAATTAAAAATAAAAAATAAACATATGCTGAATGCATGAAAAAAAAGTCTAATTTTATGCCAAAAAGAGCATTTATGGGAAGTTTTAACTCATTACTTTATTTTGAAGAAGAAGTTATTGTATACTTCAGGAAGCTTACGGTGAACATGCTCCATCTCAAGATACTTGTGAACACTGGTTTAAACTCTTTAAAAGTGATGATTTCAATGTGAAAGACAAAGAATGTCCAGGTCAACTGAAAAAGTTTGAAGACCAACAATTACAAGCATTATTGGATGAAGATGCATGTCAAACTCAAAAACAACTTGCAGAAAGATTAAATGTTGCTCAGCAAACAATTTCCGACCATTTACAAGCAATGGGAAAGATTGTAAAGGAAGGAAAATGGGTGCCACATCAACTGAATGAAAGACAAATGGAAAACCGAAAAGTCATAAGTAAAATGTTGCTTCAACTGCATGAAAGAAAGTCTTTTTTGCATCAAATTGTGACTGGCGATAAAAAGTGGATTTATTTTGAGAATCCCAAATGCACAAAGTCATGGGTTGATTCAGGTCAACCATCAACATCAACTGCAAGGCCAAATCACTTCGAAAAGAAGACAATGCTCTGCGTTTGGTGGGATCAGGAAGGTGTGGTGTATTATGAGCTTCTAAAACCAGGTGAAACCATTAATACTGATCACTACCGACAACAAATAATTTGAACCACGCTTTGATCATGAAACGACCAGAATGTGCCAGAAGACACGGCAAAGTAATTTTGCTTCATGATGATGCACCATCACACACTTCAAAACCAGTTAAAGACACGTTAAAAGTTCTTGCCTGGGAAGTATTAACACATTTGCCATATTCACCAGGCCTTGCTCCTTCATATTACCACTTGTTCCGATCGATGTCATATGCACTTTCTGAGCAGCACTTCAAAAGGTACAAAGAATTGGAAAATTGGTTCTCTGAATGATTTGCCACAAAACAAGAAAAGTTCTATTGGGACGGTATCCACAAATTACCTGAAAAATGGAGGAAACATGTAGCTAGCAATGGACATTACTTTGAATAAAGCACTTTTGATGTTTCTCTTGAAATTATCATGTTTTCTTTGATTATAAAATCTGCCATTGTTAACTGGTACACCTAGTATTCATACGTCCGTCTTTCTGGAATTTAAGTTCCATGCCAGCAGAGATATTTGTCCTACTTTTGAAACTGCTACATACAGTGTCTAGTAGAGTATGGAAGCTCCAGAAATCTTTGCTAAATGAAATTATCTTCAATTTCAGTAGAAAAATGCCATTCCTCCTACCTCAAGGCTAATCCTTCCACCTGTGATCTGGATCGACTCTGTTCCCAGCTCCCTAAGCACCTCAGCTCATCAATAGTTCCTTTGTTTTCCTACATCTTTAACCTCACCCTCTCCTTTTAGCATAAACTAGTAATTGTGTTCATGTATTTTTTGGTATACATACATCTATCTATATAAAAAGCCAGTGACCTGAACACCATAATGACCAGAACGACCAGTCACTATGACACCCACTACATCCAGCAAATGGCCGGATAGAGGGTGGGGCCAGCCAGCCAACTTCCCACGGCCCCTCCCGCTAGCCAGCTCTGCTCCCAATTGGCCTCTCCCACCCTGATCAAGGGTGGGGTGGCTGGTCAACACTCCCTGAAGCCCCTCCCCCCAGCCAGTCCCACCCCTGATCACCCCTCCTACTTAATATGAGCTTGGGCCTGCCAACTGCCTATGGCCCTTCCCCCTGGCCAGCCCCACCCCTGGTCAGCCCCCCCACCCATCGGCTTGAGGCCCCTCCCCCAATCATCCCACCACACCAATTGGGGGCAGAGCCAGCCAGCCAACTACCCACAGCCCCTCCCCCAAGCCATCTCCACTCCCAATTGGCCCCCCACTCTGACAAGGCCAGCAGCTACTGCCCGAGGCCCCTTCCTGTGACTGGCCCACCACCCACAGCTCCACCCCACAGCTGGCCCTGCCCCCAATCGGCCCCCCCACCCCAATTAGGGTAAGGGCCCACTGGCCAATCGGCCACAGCCCCTCCCCCAGCCTGCCCAGTCCTGATTGGGCTCCGATCGAGGTAGGCCAGCTGGATCCCATGAATTAGTGCACTAAGCCTTTAGTATATAAATAACCAACTACCACCCAACTGTTCATCTCACATTCACAGCCAAATTTCTTTTTTTTTTGTTTATATACTTGCCGGGGTCCAACCCCAGCAGGTCCAGGGGTCCCCAAAGGTGTGGACGGAGTCGGCGAAGAAGGAAGGGCACGGAGACAGCGTTGAGTTGATCAGCAACCTAGCCAGGATCTCTAGCCCGGATCTCCAGCCAAGTTCTGGTCTGGATCTCCAGAGAGGTTCTGCTTCGGATCTCCAGCGAGGTTCTGTAGCCATGTTCCTCGCTAGGTTCTCCAGCCAGGTTCTGTCCAGGCTCTCCAGTCAGGTTCAGTGTCCAGGTTCCAGTCAGGTTCTCCTGCCAATCTCTGTAGTCAGGTTCAGTCCAGGATCCCTTGCCATGTTCTCCCGCTAGCTTTGTCTCTAGGCTCCGAGGCCAGTCCCTGTCCAGGATCCTCCGGCATGCTCTCACCAGCGAAGTTCTTCTGTCTCTAGAGAACGTTCTGTGTAGGTTCTGTGCCTAGGCTCTGTCTCTCTTGGTCCTGTCTACCAAGCCCTGTGTTCTGAGTTCTGTGTTCTGAGTTCTGAGTGTTTCTGTCTTGTTACAACTGTATTTATACCAGTTGATTCAATCCTATCAATCTCTATTACAAAGGTTAGGGCATTTCTTATCTCCATTCCAGGGAGAAAAGATTATGTAGTTTAAGCATGATTATTCGTAGTTAAAGGGATTAATTACCCACCTGGCACTTACTTGAGGGGTTTTATTCCCTCCCTAACTTCAGGGGAAAATCCCTACCTGGGGATTCAACCTTTCTCGGAGAGGTGACTTTGGTTAAAACACAGCGCCAAGAAGGTGAGCAACCATATTAAGAACCGTATGCCATATATGCCAGGTCCCTTGAAACAGCAAGGATGGACCGGCTCCCGGCAAATTCCCCCTTTTTTATTTTTTAAAAGCAAGCATTAAAAAGAAAAACCTGAAATGCTCTCTTGTATCCATTTTAAGAGTAGGATTGGCGCTTTCTGCTATTACCTGAGTCCTGATATATCACCCCAGGGAGAGCTTGCCAATCCTGCACTTTCCCGGGGTGGAAAGGCCGCAGTGGGGTTAAGGATAAGGCTCCTTGGGCCTACCTTCTCCCATGCCTCTACATTTACCTTTCCGGCACCTTTCCTTCCTCAGAAAAGCATGGACGTATTTCTTGTATAAAATGTTCTGTCTGACTGGGAGTAACCTTAATTCCTCTGCTAACAAGCATATATGTTAAAAGATCAATACGGAGTCTTTTTTCTTTAGACTCAGTATGGCACATCTTCTTAATCTAAAGATCAATACAGAGTCTTCTTTCTTTGGACTCAGTATGGCACATCTTCTCAATCTAAGTTCTGTACTATCCACCTTCTTACCCTACTTATCCTCTATAGGGGGGTCTGTAGCACCCTGGTGGAGTCCTATCCGTCCCGAGTGTGGGGTTCTCAATGGGGGGGGGCTTACCTAAGGGAATCCTTTTCCAGGGGTTCCCAAAGGTGTGGACGGAGTAGGCGAAGACTATCCACCCTTTTCCTATGGTGGAGTCCTATCCGTCCCGAGTGCGGGGGTTCTCAATGGGGGGGGGCTTACCTAAGGGAATCCTGTTCCAGGGGTTCCCAAAGGTGTGGACGGAGTCGGCGAAGACTATCCACCCTCTTCCTACGGTGGAGTCCGATCCATCCCGAGTGCAGGGCGCTTACCTAGGGGTCCCTGTTCGGGCGCCATATGCTGGGGTCCAAGCCCAGCGGGTCCAGGGGTCCCCAAAGGTGTGGACGGAGTCGGCGAAGAAGGAATAACACGGAGACAGCGTTCAGTTGATCAGCAGCCTAGCCAGGATCTCCAGCCAAGTTCTGGTCTCGATCTCCAGAGAGGGTCTGCTCAGGTTCTCCAGTCAGGTTCTGTCCAGGTTCTCCAGGCAGGTCCAGTCACCAGGCTCTAGTCAGGCTCTCCTGCCAATCTCCGCAGTCAGGTTCAGTCCAGGATCCCCTGCCATGCTCTCTCGCCAGGCTTTGCCTCAAAACTCCGAGGCCAGTCCCTGTCCAGGATCCTCCAGCATGCTCTCGCCAGCGAAGTTCTTCTGTCTCTAGAGAACGTTCTGTGTAGGTTCTGTGCCTAGGCTCTGTCTCTCTTGGTCCTGTCTTCCAAGCCCTGTGTTCTGAGTTCTGTGTTCTGAGTTCTGAGTGTTTCTGTCTTGTTACAACTGTATTTATACCAGTTGATTCAATCCTATCAATCTCTATTACAAAGGTTAGGGCATTTCTTATCTCCATTCCAGGGAGAAAAGATTATGTAGTTTAAGCATGATTATTCGTAGTTAAAGGGATTAATTACCCGCCTGGCACTTACTTGAGGGGTTTTATTCCCTCCCTAACTTCAGGGGAAAATCCCTACCTGGGGATTCAACCTTTCTCGGAGAGGTGACTTTGGTTAAAACACAGCGCCAAGAAGGTGAGCAACCATATTAAGAACCGTATGCCATATATGCCAGGTCCCTTGAAACAGCAAGGATGGACCGGCTCCCGGCATATACTTTTTTTTATTATTGCTTAAAGTATTACAAAGGGTATTACATATGTGTCCTTTTTCCCCCCCACCCTTGACAGTCCCCTAGCCTCCCCTATCCCCCAGTGTCTTATGTCCATTGGTTTTGCTTATATGCATGCATACAAGTCCCTTGGTTGATCTCTTACCCCCCTCCCTCCTGCCCCCCAACCCTCCCCGGCCTTCCCGCTGCAGTTTGACAATCTGTTTGAGGCAGCTCTGCCTCTGTATCTATTATTGTTCAAAAGTTTATAATGGTCTCTATTATCCATGAATGAGTGAGATCATGTGGTATTTTTCCTTCATTGACTGGCTTATTTCACTTAGCATAATGCTCTCCAGTTCCATCCATGCCGTTGCAAATGGTAAGAGTTCCTTCCTTTTTACAGCAGCATAGTATCCCATCGTGTAGATGTACCACAGTTTTCTAATCCATTCATCTACTGATGGGCACTTAGGCTGTTTCCAGATCTTAGCTATGGTGAATTGTGCTGCTATGAACATAGGGGTGCATATATCCTTTCTGATTGGTGTTTCTGGTTTCTTGGGATATATTCCTAGAAGTGGGATCACAGGGTCAAATGGGAGTTCCATTTTCAGTTTTTGAGGAAACTCCATACTGTCTTCCATAGTGGCTGCACCAGTCTGCATTCCCACCAGCAGTGCACAAGTGTTCCTTTTTCTCCACATCCTCTCCAGCACTTGTCGTTGGTTGATTTGTTGATGATACCCAGTCTGACAGGTGTGAGATGGTACCTCATTGTTGTTTTGATTTGCATCTCTCGGATGATTAGTGACTTTGAGCATGTTTTCATATGTCTCTTGGCTTTCTGAATGTCCTCTTTTGAAAGGTGTCTATTTAGGTCCTTTGCCCATTTTTTTATTGGATTGTTTAACTTCCTTTTGTTAAGTTGTATGAGTGCCCTATAAATTTTGGAGATTAGGCCCTTATCAGATATGACATTGGCAAATATGTTTTCCCACACAGTGGGTTTTCTCGTTGTTTTGTTGATGGTTTCTTTTGCTGTGCAGAAGCTTTTTATTTTGATGTAGTCCCATTTGTTCATTTTCTCTTTAGTTTCAAGTGCCCTAGGAGCTGTATCAGTGAAGAAATTGCTTCAGCATATGTCTGAGATTTTGTTGCCTTTGGATTCTTCTAGAATTTTTATGGTTTCCTGTCATACATTTAAGTCCTTTATCCATTTTGAATTTATTTTTGTTTATGGTGTAAGTTGGTGGTCTAGTTTCATTTTCTTGCATATATCTGTCCAATTTTCCCAACAACATTTATTGAAGAGACTATATTGGCTCCATTGTATGTTCTTGCCTCCTTTGTCAAATATTAATTGAGCATATTGGTTCGGGCCAATTTCTGGGCTCTCTATTCTATTCCATTGATCTATATGCCTGTTCTTGTGCCAGTACCAGGCAGTTTTGAGAACAGTGGCTTTGTAATACATCTTGATATCTGGTATTGAGATCCCACCTACTTTGTTCTTTTTCAGGATCACTGCAGCTATTGGGGGTCTTTTTTTATTCCAGATGAATTTTTGGAGAGTTCGTTCTAGATCTGTGAAGTATGCCGTTGGTATTTTAATGGGAAGTGCATTGAATTTATAGATTGCTTTGGGTAGTATGGACATTTTAATGATGTTGATTCTACCAATCCATGAACACGGTATGTTCTTCCATCTGTTTATGTCTTCCTCTATATCTTTTTTCAACGTCCTGTAGTTTTCTGAGTAGAGGTCTTTTACCTCTTTAGTTAAGTTTATTCCTAGGTAGCTTAATTTTTTTGGTGCGATGGTAAATGGGATTGTTTTTATAATCTCTCTTTCTGAAAGTTCACTATTGGTGTATAGAAATGCCTCAGATTTCTTGGCGTTAATTTTGTATCCTGCTACATTGCCAAATCCATGTATTAAGTCTAGTAGCTTTTTGATGGAGTCTCTAGGGTTTTGTATGTATAATATCATGTCGTCTGCAAATAAGGACAGTTTTACTTTCTCTTTTCCAATTTGGATGCCTTTTATTTCTTCTTCTTGCCTAATTGCAATGGCTAACACTTCCAGTACTATGTTGAACAGGAGTGGTGAGAGGGGGCATCCCTGTCTTGTTCCTGTTCTTAGGGGAAATGGTGTTAGTTTTTGTCCATTGAGTATGATGTTGGCTGTCACATTCACAGCCAAACTTCTTGAAAGAGTTGTCTATACTCAGTCTTCACTTCTCCTCCATTAAATTCTTAACCCATTATAATCTGGCTTCAGCCCACACCACACCACTGAAATGGCTTCAATTAAAGTTAGCAGTCTCCTCCATGATGCACATTCCCATGAAAATTTCAGTCTTTAACTCTAGCCTTTAACACAGTTAACCATTCCCTGCCTGGCTTTTTTCCTTTTATCTCCTCTTCTCTCCTCTGCTCTGCTCTCCTCTCCTTTCTCCATCCCCACCCCCAAGTATCTGCCTTTCTTATATTTCTCCTCTGGAGTTTTGTCCTTAGCTTTTTTTCTATACTCTACATACTCTGCATAAACTCTGCATTCACTCTAATGGATAATTACTATGTGTATCAAAGGTGGAAAACTGGCTGCTTGAAGCTTCATATGGTGTGCAGCTGGCTTTTGTTTGGCTGGCTTACTATATATATATATATATATATATATATATATATCCTATCTAATAAAAGAGAAACATGGTAATTATCATACATCCGCTACCCTTCCCATTGGCTAATCAGCAAGATATGCAAATTAACTGCCAGCCAAGATGGCGGCCGGCAGCCAGGCAGCTTGAAACTAACATGAGGCTTGCTTGCTTCAGTGACGGAGGAAAACAATGTTCCCCGCCTGCCTTAATGGCCTCTGAGCTTGCAGTTTGAAACATAGTTACAAATATAGAAGCTAAACAAAACCCCAGAAACCTGCTTTCAGCAAGCTGGGATCTCAGAGCTGGAGTTGATACAGTGTTTTGATTATAGAACCCAAACAAACCAGATACCTGCTTTCAGCAACAGAGGCCTCAGAGCTGGAGTCAGAGCTAAAGCTGGCCCAGAATAAAAAAAAAAAAAGAAAAAAAGGAGCAGATGGGAGCTTCAGTCACCCACCAGCCTGAAAACAGCCCTCAGCCCTTCACCCAGACTGGCCAGGCACCCCAGAGGGGACCCCCACCCTGAAGGGTGTGTGACCAGCTGCAAACAGCCATCATCCCCTCACCCAGGCTGGCCAGGCACCCCAGTGGGGACCCCCACCCTGATCCAGGACACCCTTCAGGGCAAACCAGCGGGCCCCCACCCATGCACCAGGCCTCTATCCTATATAGTAAAAGGGTAATATGCCTCCCAGCACCGGGATCAGCATGACAGGGGGCAGCGCCCAAACCCCCTGATTGCCCTGCGGCTCTGTGTGTGACAGGGGGCAGGGCCACAACCTCCCTATCCGCCCTGCTCTGTTCGTGACAGGGGAAGGCACCCCAACCCCCTGATCGGCCCTGCTCTGTGCCTGATAGGGGGGAGCTCCCCAACCCCTCATCGCCCTGCGGCTCTGTGTGTGACAGGGTGCGGTGTCCCAACCCCCTGGTCAGCCCTGCTCTGTGTGTGACAGGGTGCGGCGCCCCAACCCCCCCCCCATGGGCCCTGCTCTGTGTGTGAAAGGGTAGAGCCATAACCTCCCCATCGGCCCTGCCCTGAGTGTGACAGTGGCGGCACCCCAACCCCCTGATCCGCCCTGCTCTGTGTGTGACAGGGGGCAGTGCCCCAACTCCCCTATCGGCCCTACTCTGTGGGTGACAGGGTGGAGCTCCCCAACCCCCTGATGGGCCCTGCTCTGTGCGTGACAGGGTGCAGTGCCCCAACCCCCTGATTGGCCCTGCTCTGTGCATGACAGGGGGTGGCACCGCAACCTCCCCATCGACCCTGCCTTGAGTGTGACAGGGGGCGGTGCCCCAACCCCCCAATCGGCCCTACCCTGAGTGTGACTGAGGGTGGCATCGCAACCTCCCGATCCGCCCTGCTCTGTGCATGACAGGGGGCGGTGCCCCAACTCCCCAATCGGCCCTGCTCTGAGCCCGACCAGGGGCTGCACCTAGGGATTGGGCCTGCCCTCTGCCACCTGGGAGCAGGCCTAAGGCAGCAGGGCATTATCTCCCAAGGGGTCCCAGACTGCGAGAGGGCACAGGCTGGGCTGAGGGACCCCCCCCCCGAGTGCACAAATTTTTGTGCACCGGGAGTCTAGTGTGTGTGTGTGTGTATATATATATTTTTTTTAACATGAATGCCTTTGGGCAGGGCCTGTGCTCATCTATCCCTTTTGTCTTAACCCCACATCAGCCCCAGCAAGAATTATCCATTTCTATTACTTGCCTGGATCCTGTAGACATTGGGATTTGCAACTCCTCATACTAAATTACTCTCAAAACTGTATCTGCAGCCCACACTACATTCCTGTACTCCAAATAACATATCTAACTTTTTGTCATTTCTCCATTTGGATATAGCACTCAACACTGGTAAAACTAAGCTCACTACTTTCCTCCCTTTCAAATCTTATCCTTCTGTTTTCCCTTTCTGAATGAATGGCATTTCCTAACACCCAAGTCCAAACCTAAGATTCATCCTTGCTCTCTATTACCCACCTTATCACTTAAATTCCACTGGTTAGTAAGTCCTGTCAATCCTACCCCCTAAATCTCTCTCAAATGTATGCCCTCTTCTTTCTCCCTCCCCACTGCTATATATATATTTTTTATATTTTTTTATTGATTTCAGAGAGGGAGAGAGAGATAGAAACATCAATGATGAGAATCACTGATCAGCTGCCCCCTGCATGCCCCCTACTGGGAATTGAGCCTGCAATCGCGCCGTTGACTCAAACCTGGGACCCAACAGTCGGCAGTCTGATGCTCTATCCACTGAGCCAAACCAGGTAGGACTCGACTGCTATATTTTTTTATTCAGATCTGTGTCATCTCTATCTGGATCGTTGCAATCACCTCTAAAGGGCATTTCATGATCAGGTCCCTATTGACCTTTCCAGCTTCATCACTTTGCTACTCAAGTCACACCTTAGGGTCAAGCCTAACACTCCCAGGAACTCTCCAGGTTCTCCACACCTCAGAGACTTTATATGCTCTCTCTACTTGAAACACCCTACCCATTCCCCTTGTTTCAGGAAAACCCATACTCTCCTTCATATTTCAACTCAGACATACCCTCTCTAGAATGCCTTTCCTAACACTTCACATCTTATCTATTACAGGTGCCCTCAGCACCTCTCAACCATCTCTCCCACTAAACTAATTTCCTTGCAGGTAGGAAAGATATCCATCACTCTTATTTCACATACCTTTTTAAAGATACTTTATTGATTTTTTACAGAGAGGAAGGGAGAGGGATAGAGAGTTAGAAACATCGATGAGAGAAACATCGATCAGCTGCCTCCTGCACACCCGTTACTAGGGATGTGCCCACAACCAAGGTACATGCCCTTGACCGGAATCAAACCCAGGACTCCTCAGTCCATAGGCCAACGCTCTATCCACTGGGCCAAAAAGGTCAGAGCTTCACATGCCTTTTAAAGTCCTTGGCACACAACAGTCTGTGAATAAGATTTTTTTAAATGAATGTTCTCTGAGTAATCTATCTATAATTAGATTGGTGCCCAAGAGTCTTTGCAATCCAGTGCCAATCTCCATTTTCATCATATCTCTCACTATACCCCTACATGTATTAATGCTGCCAAACAATGTAAACAGTCAAGAATATCACATTACACGTTTGGACTAGGGAGTAAGCCTGCAAAACTCAGCAATTGTATTCACAAGTTCAGATAAGTCACCACTGTGACTGTTGGAATAAGTAACAAAATTGGTCTACTTTATTCCCTTAAGCCCCTGTGCTGGTTTCCCACATCTATCATTGCTCATGCTCTCTTCAGTATCTCTTCTTATAATGCCCATCCCTCATGCACCAGATTAAATACTGTCTTCCTGAAACCTAACCAGCTCTATCTAGCCAGAAATAGAAAGTGATTGCTCCCTCCTCTGAGCTCCTCCACGTATTGGAGTCTCTAATAACTATCCAATTTCGCCTTATTTTATAGTTTTGTTTGTGTCTGAATAGCTTTTATCCCCTTCCTGACTATAATCTCCCTCAGAGCAGGGAACCTGTCTTTTTTGACCTTCGAGTGCTCTTTAGTGTCTTCAACTTAACAGGGAGTCAGTGCATATTTAAATGAATATTAAGCAAAATCAGATTATGGTAAGCATTTCACCTACTTACAAATGCATTTGGCACTTGATTATTATCCCCAAAGCCAACTGCCTTGTGAATTTGAAAAAAAAATAACACAACTCCTCCATGGTAATAATTAAGTGTTAATTATCATGGTGGTGTTTCCCATTTACAAATATTAACATAGGGAAAAGGGGTTTTCAAAGTCACTGAGAGGAGTACACACTTTGGTTTCCACTTCTAAAATCAAAGCTAAAGAAGCCATTTCCATATGGACTGCTTGGACAGTGAAATGATTGCTTCAGCTTCCAACTGAAACTATATTGGCAACTCAGGGGTATCTCTTCCAACCCTGAGTAGGTCCCCTGGAGCCTTCCTGAGATAAAGAGCTGTAATTTAATTTGTCATTGCATAACCCAGTCACGGAAAGCATGAAGGAGCTCACATTTTCATTCCCTTCATAGTAGACATTTAATTATATGATAATTACTTACAGCTTGCTGCTCAGCTTCTACTTTTATGAAATGTAAATTACACTTCACTCAAAAGTGCAAGATGAGCATTTAAAACACTTCACTAAATAGATTTAAAGAATTTTCTGACATTTTTTCCCAGGCCAAGAATTAGAAAGGCAATATATCCTTAAAGGAAACTTTCATTTAGATACCAGGAAAGTTGATTTCTTAATGAATATCTGGAAAGGGAAAAACTTCTGAGAAAAAAAAATGTATAGCAGGTTTTAACAAGCTCAGTGGCCTCAGTAAAGCAAAAGCCTCATCTCTTAGAATAAGTCAACCACTTTATCAACTGTGCTTACTGGTAGATTCATTAACTAAGTTTTACTGGGAATGCCGAGGAAAAGTTGTCACAATAATAAAATGATAAAATTAGAATGACTATACTGAAAACAAATGTCAAATGTATCTTATTATTATTCTAGCATTATTTTTACCTGACATTAGAATTATGAACTCCTAAGAGAGGTCAAATGACTGGGCAAATCATTATTATTTCCACTGCTACATTATGCATTTAAGTAGAAAAGCCAGGTTGAGGAATGAAAGCTGACTTGATGGACTCATGAACCATTTTCCTCAAACCCTGAATTTTGCATTTAGAAGTTTTGCCATTGTTCATTGCCAGAAATTTAAGAATGTTAAAGATTACTTGCCATAATATTGTCTTTGGTTTCCCATCCAGGGTCTTGACAGAAAAGTTTAGACACTAGAAAATGAACAATAGCCAAAGAAAAGGCAGGGGTAACTTAAATTTTCAAATAAATATAGAAATTTTAAATAAATATAGAAATTTAAGCAAATTATTTGCCATTGTTTAAATCAAAAAATCATTAGACATTCAAAGTAAACTAGCACTGATAATAATAAAAACTATCCTTGTAGATTATTTTATTATTTTCTTTTTAAAAATGTATTTTTATTGATTTCAGAGAGGAAGTGAGAGGGAGAGGGAGAGAGAGATAAGAAACATCACTGATGAGAGACAATTATTGATCAGCTGCCTCCTGCACACCCCCCAGTGGGAACGGATCCTGCAACCCCAGGCATGTGCCCTGATCAGGAATTGAACTGGGACCTCCTGGTTCATAGGCCAAAGCCCAACCACTGAGCCCCACTGGTCAGGCTTCTTTTTTTTTTTTTTTTTTGGATTTTATTATTTTCAAAGCATTTTTCACACAAAATCATAGTATGTTAGAATTGAAAGGAACATTCGAAATTATCCAGTGTAAACCCTCCCATTACTCTTTCAATATACTTATTTTTATTTCATTTATTTTATAAACTTTTAATTAAAGTATAACATAAAATGGAGGTAAATCTCAATTTGTACAGATTAATTTTTATAAAGTGAAGGCACCACCTACATCAGGACTTAGACGAGTAATCAGCATCCCCAAAGCCTCTCTCATGTCCTTTCTGATCTACCACTATTTTGATTTCTATCACCATAGATTAATTTTGCCATGCTTCAACGTGATATAAATGGACTCTCTTTTGCATCTGGCTTCCTTCTCAACCTTATATCTGTGACATTCATCCAGGTGTTTGGCATAGTAATTTGTTCTTTTTAATTACTGTATGATATGTCATTGTGTGATTATACCACAATTTATCTATTCCAATGATGATGAACATTTAGATTGCTTTCAGTTTGATTCTATTACAAGTGATGCTGCTATGAAGATTTTGTACATCTTTTGGTGGACACATGTCTATATTTCTGTTGGGAATGTATATACAGAGTTGGGCAAAAGTAGGTTTACAGTTGCTCATACGGAAAAGAATATAATGATTTATAAATAATAATATAAGAATAAGCTCTTGTGTTTTGCATACTCACAACTATAATCCTATGTTGCCCCACCCTGTATATATATATTAATGAACAGATTTGTTATGTCATTGGGCACACATATATTTCACTTGAATAGATATTACTAGTTTTCCAAAGTAGTTGTACCATTTTACACTCCAGGCTACAATGTATGAGAGTTATTGCAGCTCCCCATCTTGACAATACTTGGTAGTGTTGGTGTATAATGGTATCTCACTGTGCATTTAATTTGCATTTCCCTGATAACTAATAATGCTTGATGACCATTTCAATATCCTATTTTATGAAACATCTGTTCAAGTCTTTAAACATTTTCAATTGGGTTATCTATATTTTTAATTGATTTGTAGGATTTCTTTATATAATCTGAATATAAGCCCTTTATCTGTTATGTATATTGTAAATATTTTCTCTCACACTGGTTTATCTTTTTACTCTCTTAATAGTGTTTTTTAAATAAACAGAAATTCTTTATTTCATAAAGTCCAAGAGAGAGTTCAAATTACCAATCTAAGGAATAAAAAAAGAGATATCACTACAGATATGTTAAAAAGAAAATAAAAGGATAATATAAATAACTCTATGCAAACTCTTTTGGCACAATAATAGTCAATGTATTGCACATTTTTATCCTATAAGCTATACACACTATATAAATTTCAAGAAAGAAAGAAAGATTAGAAAATGACCTCTGGGTTGTTACTTCATGATTTCATTTATTTCATTTGTATTTCATTTATTTCTTTATCCACATTCTTTTACATCTTTTAAGTGTCACATCTTGTGAAGCAATCCTATATAATAAAGAGGTAATATGCAAATTAACCCTCACACCCTCACAAGATGGCTGCCTACAACCAGGCTGGCAGGGGGGTTAGTGAGGGACGACCAAATGACTGAATAAGCAGGCTGTGTGGGGCAACCAGGCTGGTGGGGGGGGCATGAGGGGTGACCAGGCTGGAAGGGGGGCAGTTGGGGTGACCAGGCCAGCAGGGGGGCAGTTGGGGGTAACCAGGCCAACAGAGGGGGGCAGTTGGGAACAACCAGGCTGGCAGGGGAGCAGTTGGGGGTGATTAGGCTGGCAGGGAGGCAGGGAGAGTAGACTAGGCTGGTGGGGGGGAAGTTGAGGGTGACCAGGCTGGCAGGGAGGGGCAGTTAGGGGCAACCAGGATTGGAGAGGGGGGCAGTTGGGAACAACCAGGCCGGCAGGGTGGTCAGTAAGGGGTGATCAGGCCAGTGGGGGGGCAGTTAGGAGCAACCAGGCTGACAGGGAGGGGGCAGTTGGGGGTGACCTGGCTGGAAGCAGGGGGCAGCTAGGGGCAACCAGGCTGGCAGGCAGAGGCAGTGAGGGGCGATCAGGCCAGCAGGGGGGGCAGTTAGGGGCAACCAGGCAGGTGGGCAGGTGAGTGATTTGGAGCCAGCAGTCCAGGATTGTGAGAGGGATGTCCAACTGCCTGTTTAGGCCTGATCCCCGGCAGTCAGACATCCCCCGAGGGGCCCAGGATTGGAGAGGGTGCAGGCTGGGCTGAGGGGACCCCCCCCTTCCATGTACGAATTTCATGCACTGGGCCTCTAGTGTGTATATAACAATGAACAAAAAAGATTTGTCCCTATTCTTATGGAGCTTACAAAACAGTGGGAGAAACAAATATTGATAATCACATTAATAACTCATTACCATTATGGCATGTGCTACACAGAAAACCTACAGGGTACTATGCATGTATAGAATGGAGGCCTAATTAGAGTCTAGTGCCATAGAAAACTTATCTGAAAGGGTGACATGTAAACTGAGACTTGAAGGATGATTAAGAGTTTGCTAGGGGAAGGGAGGAGGAGGAGCAGAGAGGATAAGAAAAGGAAATTTCAGAATTAGAGCTCCCACCCCCTTCACACTACACACACACACACACACACACACACACACACACACACACACCTAGAACAATATGAGTTCAGTGACTCAAAACCCTGGGGATTCAACAGTTCCAGGTCAAAGTTAAGAGAATGCTGTGTTCGTTCTAAAGCCAACGCAAAAGGAGGCAAAGAGCTAAACAGCTGTCCTAAAATGAAAGCAGCTCTGAGGCTTGGTACCTCACATAAAGAGGTACCTAGAGTTTCAAGACAATGTCCTCAAAACTGGCAGGGCTACTGAAGTTTTACAGATTCTACAAGCAGATTATATAGGCACACTGTTCTCTTACAGTGTCCAGGGAGGTAAACTCAGAGGAAACTGGCAATGTAAGGAAGGCTAGACTCCAGGTCATTCCAGGGCTGCCAGCATGGACAGAAAATCCTGTGCCTCAGCTTGTTCCAGAATCAGGAGAGCAGTGCCCTTGAAGACACCACACAGCATAGAGAATGAAAATCTGAGGACTCCTTGGGATTGTCCAAAACACCCAGTACTGAACCTTACCCTGGAGGCCACAATAATGATTGAGATTAATTTTTTTAACAAATTTTGGTAGGGAGTGTGATCTCTAAACACATTAAATCATGTTTAGAGAATAAAAGAAATACAATCTTTCTTTGACTCCATATTTTGAGGTAAAATGCATGCCCACAAAAAGATTTAGTACTGGGAGGAAGTAGAGGAATCAGGAGAGTCTCAAAGCAGTTTGGGTTGACTACAGGTGTCATTTATAAGATTCCCTTGGTCAGGAGTGGAGAAGAAGCAGTTAAAGGTGTAGGGCCAGCACGGACAAATATTCAGTGAATGAAAAAAGGAATGATCCTGGCCCTTTCAGGGATCCATTCCAATATCCAGAAAGTCAATCTATCTATCTGACCTCCATCTCTCCCACAGGAGAAATACATAGAAAGTTGGGTTGCCTTACCTTAATCTATTGCTTCCCAGCAGTAAAAGTAGTCCTCCCAAGTGGCCACCAAGGTTGTAGGGGTAAAAATGTGCTTCACGCTTCACTGGAGAGGAGGCTCCTCCTTGAATTATGTGTCCTGAGTGGATCCTAATGTCATTAGGTACAAGAATCAAAATTTGCATGGAAATCATCACAGGGAATTGTTTCTTCCCCATGCCAGTATTGATTTCCCAGCACCGTTAGCTGCTTAATGCTACTGCTTTTAATTGATTACTCCAGGGGAGCCCCTCAATAGCAGGATTCTTCCATTGAGATGCTAGAACATTCATTGAATGTGATTCGACAACCTCAACCGACTCTGGAGACTTCTGCCTATCTATAGCGCAATCACAGCAGCCCTACACCATTTAATAAATTATGTGGCACTGCCAAACGCAATTCTCAGGCTACAGCCCAGTTAAAAATATGAACCTGTCCAGTTCTGTTTACCCGCTAAAAATCCATGATCAAGTCATACATTTGTAACTACACTCAAAGTTGGCTATCTGCGGCTTCTTTAAAAACTTTTACTTGTTTCCACCTGGGTATATAGTATGTGAAAACTCCAAAATGCCTAAGTTCATCTTCCTGCCTTAGTAAGTAGTTGAGTGACTCTAGCTAGAATCTTCTTTGGCTAACCAGGGATATCACAGTGTTTGGTATCTGGAACAACATTGTTACTACTGAAGACTAGAGCAGCTGACAAGTGTTACAGTGAAAGCATGCTGAGGCAAAGACAGCTCAGGGAACAACACAATACCCACCAATTTACCTAATCCCCAACACGAGCTTCCTTCTTTCTGATTCACCTATCTCCTCAATGTTGGCCTCAGGAAAAAGGGTCTGGTTAATCAAGTCAATCCAACTGACCAAATATAGAGTACATTGGTGGTGTTGATATAAATGTCAGCCCACAAATTCAGATGCACTTAGTCTACTTTGAGCCCGCATTCCTCCAGGTAATATAAAACTTAATTTCAGTCCATTTAAGCTCTCCCCACAATCTCTGGGGTTGTGGCTAAGACAAGCAGAAAGTATTTAATCTTCAGTTGTCTTTTGCTGTCCACCCTGGAATCCACAGAAAGGTACATTGTTATGTGTGGCCTTGATGGTTTCTGCACATGTGTGATAGGGATATTCAAATTCCACACAGACCTCAATTACTGATGCACTCAGTTCACTGCTATGCCTCCTCAGCCCTAAGCTGAAGTTTGCTCGGGTCTCAGGGCCCTTAGTAGCTATCCAGAAGATACTTGTTTGTTCTGATACCCCACCAGAGTCCAGGGAATTATAAAGCTGTCTCAAGCCCTGTCCCCTAAGATAATACATGCAGCCCACTCTGCTCTACTTCTCTAGTGCCAAGTTGCATTCAGGGGAACTCTGGCTTGCTGTCTCCTCCTAGTGGAGAGAGGCAAGGCACAGTCTTTTTTTTATTATTAAATCTTTATTGTTCAGATTATTACAGTTGTTCTTCTTTTTTTCCCCCATAGCTCCCCTCCACCCGGTTCCCACCCCACCCACTTCCCTTACCCCCCTCCCCCCACTGTCCTCATCCATAGGTGTATGATTTTTGTCCAGTCTTTTCCTGCACCCCCCCACACCCCTTTACCCCCGAGAATTGTCAGTCCACTCCCTTTCTATGCCCCTGATTCTATTATATTCACCAGTTTATTCTGTTCATCAGATTTTTATTCACTTGATTTTTAGATTCACTTTTTGATAGATATGTACTTGTTGTTCATAATTTTTATCTTTACCTTTTTCTTCTTCTTCCTCTTCTTAAATAATACCCTTCAGCAGTTCATATAATACTGGTTTGGTGGTGATGAACTCCTTTAGCTTTTTCTTATCTGTGAAGCTCTTTATCTGACCTTCAATTCTGAATGATAGCTTTGCTGGGTAAAGTAATCTTGGTTGTAGGTTCTTGCTATTCATCACTTTAAATATTTCTTGCCACTCCCTTCTAGCCTGCATAGTTTCTGTTGAGAAATCAGCTGACAATATTATGGGTACTCCCTTGTAGGTAACTAACTGTTTTTCTCTTGCTGCTTTTAAGATTCTCTCTTTGTCTTTTGCTCTTGGCATTTTAATTATGATGTGTCTTGGTGTGGTCCTCTTTGGATTCCTTTTGTTTGGGGTTCTCTGCACTTCCTGGACTTGTAAGTCTATTTCTTTCACCAGGTAGGGGAAGTTTTCTGTCATTATTTCTTCAAATAAGTTTTCAATACCTTGCTCTCTCTCTTCTTCTCGCACCCCTATAATTCAGATGTTGGTTCACTTGAAGTTGTCCCAGAGGGTCCTTACACTATCTTCATATTTTTGGATTCTTTTTTCTTTTTGCTTTTCCAGCTGGGTGTTTTTTACTTCTTCATATTTCAAATCTTTGACTTGATTCTTGCAACCCTCTAGGCTGCTGTTGAATCTCTGTATAATATTCTTTATTTCAGTCAGTGTATGCTTAATTTCTATTTGGTCCTTTTTCATATCCTTGAGGGTCTCACTAGATTTTTTGAGGATCTCACTAGATTTATTGAGGGTCTCACTAGATTTATTGAGGGTCTCACTAAATTTATCGGCAGTTTCTAGAGAATTCTTGAAAAACCTTATAACCGTGGTTTTGAACTCTATATCCAGTAGTTTGCTTTCCTCCATTTCTGTCATTTGTGACCTGTTTCTTTGTCTCCACATTTTGGCTGCTTCCCTGTGTTGATAGGGTGGCTTCATGTGCTAGGTGTCCTATAGGGCCCAGTAGCTCAGCCTCCCCAATTACCTGAGGTGGACACTCTTGGTGCACCCCTTTGTGGGCTGTGTGCACAGTCTTGTTGTATTTAAGCCTTGATTGTAGTGGGTATCACTGGGAGGAATTGAC
Organism: Myotis daubentonii; assembly: GCF_963259705.1. Taxonomy (NCBI): domain Eukaryota; kingdom Metazoa; phylum Chordata; class Mammalia; order Chiroptera; family Vespertilionidae; genus Myotis; species Myotis daubentonii. The sequence continues at coordinate 31,661,929 of NC_081861.1, read as the reverse complement.
CTCCAGGCCAATTGGCTGTGAGAATCAGCTGTGTCTCCAGTGGGAGAACGTCTGTGCTGGAGACACCCTTCTGGGGCAAGATTTGCTTCAGTGGGGCTTTGGTGCTCACTGAGTCTGACCCTGAGTGTGTCCCTTATGGATCTGAGGAGTTGTAATCTGGATGGTCCCACTGTAACCACTGGGTACACTGGCACTTGGATATCTAAGGAGGTGCTAATTTATCCTCTCCCTGAGGCTACCTAGCAGGAGCTATGGAGAGATCTGCAGATACCTCTTCTTTGTTTGGGATTTGGAGGTGCCCAGATGAGGCCCAGCTGTGAAGCAATGCAAGCTGCTGTGGGGCCTTGGGCCTTCTTTGGGCTGTTCTGGGTCTCTCTGACCCAGCTGCAGTTTGTTAGGTAATTTTCAGATTGCAAAGGGCCTGGTCATTCATATGCAAAAGCCTCTGCTCACAGCTTGGGTGGGGCGGAGTCTCAGTGAATCAACAGGGTGGGGCAAACAGCTATGGGTGATCCTCAATCCTGCCCTAAGAGGCCCCAGTGGGTCTCAGTGTCCCACGGTAATCGCTGCAAGCACCTCTGAGAGAAAGCTGCCCTCGAGTTCTGCCCGCTGCTAGACAGTCCAGTTTCTCCCCATATGAGTCTAGGTCCCCAGAGACTCGCCTGGAACTGGAGTTCAGAGTGGGAGCGTGTGTCTCCCTCCCGATTGAAAAAGACAATTGCGTCCTCAGTTGCCAGCCCTTTCCACGTGCGCCTCCGTACCACTGCACTTTACTTCCGCACCTCCTCTGAGTCTCAGTGTGCTTTTCTCTTTCCTTCTAGTTGTAGAATTTCCACTCAGCCAGCCTTCCTGTGGTTCTGGATGATGTCCATTTTGTCTTTTAGTTGTATTTTTGAAGTGGTTGTGCAAGGCAGCAATTTCCGGTGTTTACCTATGCTGCCATCTTGGTTTTCTCAGCACAGTCTTATCTGCTCAGATTTCTCTGCCCATCCCTCATCTGAGGATTATATTATTTCTTCAACTTGGGTCTTGTCCCACAGATACAGGTTATAGTACCTCTATTAAGGGACTTACCAAGGACTTTAACTCTCACTCCTCTCACATCCATGGAATTTTCATCTAGTTTGGGGAGAGAAAAACTGAGTCTGAGTAATTCTGTATCCCTTCAAATCTATTGTGTATGTCGTGAAGTATATGTCCTGGGTTCTTGATTTTTTGTAATATATTTTTATTGATTTCAGAGAGGAAGGGAGAAAGAGAGAGAGAGAGAGAGAGAGAGAGAGAGAGAGAGAGAGAGAGAGAGAGAGAGAAACATCAATAATGAGTGAGAATCATTGATCAGCTGCCTCCTGCACACCCTCCACTGGGGATCGAGCCTACAACTTGGGCATGTGCCCTGACCAGGAATAAAACCATGACCTTCTGACTCATAGGTTGACTCTCAACAATTGAGCCACACCATCTGGGCCATCCTGGGTTCTTTATGGCATAAGCTTTTGAAGATCAAAAGCCTGGGTTCCTAAAACTCTAAATAGGCTTTTAAAACTCAAAGGCTAAGAATAAACTTTTTTTGTTTTCTGCTCTTTCACTCTAATAATCTTTTTCTTAGGTGATGAATGTCTTTTTTGAATATGGGAAAGGCTAAGAACACAAACAGGATAATTTATTAAAACATTGTCCCAACATGCAACTATATACTTAAGGCCATAGTAGAAACTATAGACAACAAAGGGAAGACACAGTATGTATGCTAAAAAGAATAAAGTTTCATTATGGAGACCATGATTTATATATCTGAGACATTCAAAAATGCAGTCACGTATAATCCAGGAATAGCTTGAATGATACTCAAAATGCTATAAAAAAGCCAAATAAGAGAGCTACTAATATGAACCATAGGGGTTGGAGACAATTCCACAGAAATGACTGAACTGAAAAGAAAAGAACAGAGAGAAGGAGGTAGTAAATTAATAATTTCATTTCAGAAACTTTTCTCTAGGCAAGTGTCATACCGCTTATATTGGAATTTTTATGATGTTTTTACTGTCCTACTGCAGTTTTTATTTTTTAAGCCTATTTATATCTTTCAGAAACTAATGTACCCTAAAGCTCAACTCACTTATTATTCAATATATAGTTATTAAACACCTACTGTATATTGAGCCCCACAGTAGCTACCATTAGGACTACTTGCATAGAATGAAACAACCTGAATCCTCTAAGAGGAAACCATATAATGGGCAGCATATGTAGTGCAGTAGTTCCCACACTTGAACATACATCAGAGTCACCTGGAGGATGTGTTAAATCACATCACTAGGCCTCACCTTCAGAGTTTCTGATTCAGTAAGTCTTTGGCAGTGCCTGAGAATTTTCATTTCTAATGAGTTTCCAAGTGATGATGATGATGGTCTGGCAGAAATGACTATGGTAATGGTTAAGAACCCACAGGATTTATAGCCAACCAGACCTGGATTTGAATTTCCAGCTCTGGCACTTACTAGCTGTGCAAACCTGAATACATTGTTTAGTTCAGTGGTTGGCAAACTGCGGCTCGCGAGCCACATGCGGCTCTTTGTCCCCTTGAGTTTGCCTCTTCCACAAAATACTAACTTCTGCGCATGGGCCACAAAGTTTCAATCACACTGTACATGCATGCCCGCACGTGGTATTTTGCCGCAGTTTGCCGACCACTGGTTTAGTTACTTTGAGCCTCAGGTTTGTTAGCTGTAACGTGTGATGCAACAAGATTCAACAAATATATTTTGAGATGTGTGCATCAAGGTACAGGGGAAATAGTGGTGAACAAGATGGATGCAGACTCAGTGAAGGGACAACCATTAAACATAATTACAAAAATACTGAATAATTACCATTGTGATTAATACTGTAAAGGAGCATAGCGTGCTATGAAAAAAACAGGGAAACCTAATCCAGCCTAAATGATCAGGGAGGACATTACTGAAACAGGCTGATACCTGGACTATAAATAAGGGCCCTTGTTCATTAGTAGCATCAATAGAGTAGGGCTGCTACTATTTGGAGCTGCTGGATGGGCAAGGGATGATGTGTCTGATGGTGGTTTGTGGGGCTTCTTGGTGAGGCTAATAGGAAGTGATAGAGAGATGGGGCAAAGAGGGGCATGGGTTATAAAAAGGTAGATCAGGCTGGTGATAGTGGGTGGGGCTAGGAGGGTGGGGCTAATAGGGGAGGGTATGGTGATGGGCATGACAGTGGAGAATTGTGGTGGCATAATGAGGATATAAAGCCTGGTGGAAGTGGTGCTTGGAAGATAGTGGACTCACTGCTCACAGAAGACAATGTTAGTGGGTGTGACTTGTAAGTGATGGTCGTTAGTGGAACTATTATAAAGAATAAGGAAACATTAATTATAAATCATAAAGTAATTACATTTAAGTTGAGAAGGATGAAGAGAGAGGTGATATACACTTCGAGCTGAAGGGATTGCATGTGCAACATCTCTGACACAGTAGAGACCTGGGGGTCTTATAGAAATCCATTGTGGCTAAACTGTCAAGAGTGAAGGGGAAAATGGTAGAAGATGAGGCTAAAGAGGTGGGCAGGAGCCAAACCATGCAGAGCCTTGCAAATATTGGTAGAATCTAGTCTATCCTAAGAGCAATAATTGGAAACAATAATATTGGAAACAACAATTATTGGAAACAATAATATCACCTTAATATGTTTAAAAGTTCACTCTGGCTATATTGTGGATAACAGTGTGGAGGGGGCCACTAGTTAGGAGGAATTTAGATAAGCTGAAATAATTCAACAACTCAACACCAAGTCACATTTTCCCACTGATGGAATATAGGTACCTTTATAATCAGAGCCTTTCCATGTCTTTTCTCCCTTGTGAATCCTTGCCTTGTATCCCAATAATGAGACTAGATTTCCTACTACCCACTATCATGATCCCTTGATAATTGACACCCCCCACACACCTCCCCATTCCCCCAGCTATTCTGGACTCTGCCAATTGCCAGCTACTTTGATGACCATTGATCACTTCTGCTTGTTCAATAGCCTAATTTTTTATTTAGTTTGTCATTGCAGATACTTATACTCATATCTTACCTACTCTTATCCCTTGGTGGTCTGGTTTGATTCTTTTTGTTTTTGTTTTTTTTTTACTTTTTAATTTTTTATTGAATATATTGGGGTGACATTGGTTAATAAAATTATAGACCTACCTTGATTGGACTACAATCATTATGTATTCAAGTTTATAATTACAAAATCATTAAACTCTGAAATTTCATGCTTGTCCCAGTCCCAGCTTTTCCCTGAATTCCCAAGTCTTGTCTATTCCAATCTGGCCTGTTCCACCACCACCCAAGCCCTGGTTCTACTAGCTGGTGTTGAAGTGCTAGAAGACCTATCAATAATAAACATAGCCTGGGATTCAGACCACATTAGAACTTGCTGTCTGAGAATTGGATGTGGGTTATTGGATATTTGGGAGATCTTATGATTACACAACTTAGGCCTGGTAAAGAAGTCAGAGGTGCTCCTTTACATCACTTGAGCTCCCTTGTCCAGTTCCTGGGAAGTCAGAACTCACATTTTAATAGATTTTCCTGAGGCCTCCCAGTAGTTTAATAAGTGAATATATTACATATATAGGGTGTCCCAAAATTCACACAAGATTTGAATTTTGCGTGAGCATTAACAACAACAACAAAAAATAAAAGCCTAATTTACTTGGTTTATTGAATCAGATTCTAATATCTGTTGCCATTTGATTTCAATCCCTTCAATTTGATAAGCATTACCAAGTACCAATTATGACCCAGGAACAGGGACAATGAAGACCAATGAAGACCACGGATTTGTGTATGTGCCAGCAAAGCCATGGAGGCCATTTACCCGATGTGCTATTCCATACATAACCCTATACTGTATCCTTTATGAATCAATAAAAAATTTACAATTTTAAGTTATAAACCTGTGTTTTCTATCAAAATTACTTCTTGCGTGAATTTTGGGACACCCTATACTAGGCTATAGGCATCACATAGGTGATATCACTGTATTAACTCTGAGGCAATAGCCATGAGAAACAAGAAACCTCTCCTTTCTGAGATGCTGGAAGGCCATATTGGCTATGCAGATCAGATATGCATCTCTGAATGTGTAGGTGAAGGCCCAACTGATAAGGCCCATGCTCTTCATATTCCAGTGATCAAACTGCAAGTGAAGACCACAGGGGTGCAGGTAGAGGTAGGAGTGAAGCTACTAATGGGTTCAAAGTCATTCAGATTTCTGGATTCAGTTACAGTTCTCTGAAAGTGAGATCAGAGGCAAGAAAGGCAAGTGACCGAATGTGATAGTTGCAGACACAGAGGGTAGGTTTTTCATTCAAGATCCTTCATCTGTAAGTCTGCTACTTCTTATTATAAAAAACAAAATACTTTAGGGGTGTAGCACTGGGGAGGAGAGTTCTCTCTCAGAAAAAAGTCATCTCATGGGAATCTGGGAAATCTCCTGATTAGGGCCTGATGGTGGCTTTGGTGCCAGGGGCTGGTGGCAAGGCTTTATATATTATGGCAAAGAAATCCTGAGAGGAGGAAACTCAAAGGCTCTGAGAAAGAATAGAAAAATGTCTGGCAGGCTCAGACTAAAGATCTTAAGTTAGAGGACTCCACAGAGGCAGTAGAAGTGTCAGAATGTCACAGTACCAGAAAGATATCAAAATCAACAGAGGCAGACCAAATAGCAGTCAGTCCCAAAGTCAAAGAGTTTGTAGCACAAGGCAAGTACAAGAAGTTCTTTTCTTTAAGCTCACCAGGAGCTCAATGGAACAGGCTTGACTCTGTATTCACCACAAAGATGATGCTCACATCCAACGTATGAGGTTTTTCAATGGTTGGCCCCAGGACAAAGTATAATGAATGGAATTTCATTTTTTAGGTTTTCTCCCTTCCATTTTGGCATTCTCTCATTCCAGGCAACATTTGTTGTGTCCAGCCACACAGTTCCCATCCATCAAGTCTATCCTCTCACAATGATCAAGGCCGAAAAGTCTCTGCATCTTGGGTCCCCTTCCATGTTCCCTTTCAGCCAGTCAGTTCAACGCATAATGGAGTGATGTTGCCTAACCCATTTTCCCTTTGCATTTTAGTGGAAGCTTTTAACAATTGTGTTCTTTAGTGATATTACCCAAAGCAATAATTCTAATATTGGAAACTTCTGGCTCTCTAATATATCTGGGAGAATTCAGAGATCTGGTGCAAAACAACACAAATTCATTCTCTTATGGTTCTGGAGTCAGAAGTCTAAAATGGGTTTCAATGGGCTAAGTTCACAGCTTAGAGAGGGCTAGTTTCCAATGAAGGCCCTGAGGGGAAAATCCATTTATTTCCCTTAGTCAGCTTCTAGTAGCTGCCTGCATTCCTTGGCTTTTGGCTCATTCATCCCTCTTCAAAGTGCTTCACTCCAATCTCTGCTTCTGTCACCTCATCTCCTTCTCCTTTGGCTCCACCTGAGTTCCTCTTATTAAGACCCTTTTGATTATGCTGAACCCACTCAGGTAACCAGGGTAATGTTCCTATAACAAGATCCTTAATTTAATCATATCCACAAAGTCTGCTTTGCATATAAGATAACATATTCACAGTTTCCAGGGTTTAGGAATGTAAATATCTGGGGCATAATTATTCGCCCTTCCACAGGGAACATTTGAAATCTTACCATGATTCAGACATTTTCTATGTCTGCACATAGTTCATGGATTAGAGATTTTAAAGAAATGTAAAATAACTCAGTGTTACATTTACCCAATGATCATCATCTTCCAAATGCTGTATGTGGATGGAAAATAGGATTGGTGGCAGGGGACACATGTTACAAAACTTCTACAGTGGGGCATTTGGAATGGGGCTCTTACCTGACAAATTCTACTGCTAATTATACCAGACTCTGCCTTGTGTTTGCAATACGCTAAGCACTGTGTTAACACTATATGTGTCTTGTGTCGTTTACTTTTACTTTCATAACAACCATCTAAGGTAGTTAATATTACCTCATTTTACAGGTTAGGAACCCGAGGCACAGAGAGGATAAATGATTTGCCTGAAATCAAATGGTTCCTACAAAGCAGAGGTAAAATTTGAGTCCAGATATGTCTGACTCCTATACTAATCCACATGGATCCCTGTTTGGGGAATTCTGTTTTAAAGATCTGGAAATTCATGGTGCTATAGAGGTCATCATACATGCTCACTAAAACTATTGTTCTCAAGGATTTAATTATCCGCATTATGGGAAGCACCTGGAAAAATTACACCAGATTTTCATGGTTTATCATATTTGGGTAACAGCTGAGATCCAGGTATCTATATCTTTAAAAACCAATTATGACACCCTAACAGATTTGGCTCAGTGGATAGAGCATTGGCCTGCAGACTCAAGGGTCCCAGGTTCGATTCCAGTCAAGGGCATGTACCTTGGCTGCGGGCACATCCCCAGTAGGGGGCGTGCAGGAGGCAGCTGATTAATGTTTCTCGCTCATCGATGTTTCTAACTCTCTATCCCTCTCCCTTCCTCTCTGTAAAAAATCAATAAAATATATATTTTTTAAAAAAAATTATGTAATGATATGCTGGTCGGGGTTAAAGATAATATGGCACATGTATTATCATGCATGGGTAAACCCCCTCTGGAGAAAAACTGTGTCTGACCAGAGTGTTCTACTACTTGCAATGATCCTCAGTTTCCTCTTCCTATTCATTTTTAAAGGCCCCATCCAGTCATTCCTTACACATCTTATGAATGGAAAAAGCCCTAGGTCTCACAACTACCAAGACTGTTTCAGAGGCATGAAGGTCTTCAAGAGCCTTGGATCTCAAATGAAGAAGAAGGAGAAGGATAAGGAGGAGGAGGAGGAGGAGGAGGAGGAGGAGGAGGAGGAGGAGGAGGAGGAGGAGGAGGAGGAGGAGGAGGAGGAGGAGGAGGAGGAGAAGAAGAAGAAGAAGAAGAAGAAGAAGAAGAAGAAGAAGAAGAAGAAGAAGAAGAAGAAGAAGAAGAAAGTGGGGAGGAAGGAAGGAAGGAAGGAAGGAAGGAAGGAAGGAAGGAAGGAAGGAAGGAAGAAAGAAAGAAAGAAAGAAAGAAAGAAAGAAAGAAAGAAAGAAAGAAAGAAAGAAAGAAAGAAAGAAAGAAAGAAAGAAAGAAAGAAAGAAACTCAGAAGATTTAGAAAAAGTTATAATTTGGAAGGTTGATCATAGGAGCCAGGTAACTTTTAGTGCCTCATCTTTTTTTTTTCTTTTTTAATATATTTTTATTGATTTCAGAGAGGAAGGAAGAGGGAGAGAGAGATAGAAACATCAAAGATGAGAGAGAATCACTGATTGGCTGCCTCCTCCACACCCCCCTACTGGGGATCCAGCCCGCAACCAGGGCATGTGCCCTTGACCAGAATCAAACCTGGGACCCTTCAGTCTGCAGGCTGATGCTCTATCCACTGAGCCAAACCAGCTAGGGCATTTAGTACCTCATCTTAATGATTGAGACAGGACATCATCAAGATTTTCTGGTCAGGAGCTGACCCTATGCTTCAAGCCAGTAAACCGCCCACCCCCCCCCCCCCCGACACACACACACACACACACTTCTATTACATATTGTCTCAACTCCTATGGGATTGGGTTATTCATTCAACAGACCTTTATTAAGGACCAACTATGTGCCCAGCACTATGCTAGACATTGTCGGGGATACGAAGATGTACAAGACATAATCCTGTTCTCCTGTTCTAGGTTAAGGTATTACATCAATCTTGCTATTCAGACTTCCCAACAAATCCAGAAAACATAGAAAAGACAGAAACAAAGGATGAAAACTGGTTCAGTGACCAAGTTCACTTAATTCTGCATCGTTTTCCTTTTTGTCCTGTTATTTCTCTGTCCTCTTTACCCCACAATTCTTCTATCCCTGATCTTATCCTTTGAAATTCAGACTACCTTTCTCCCCTCCCCAAGTTATGACCCATTTTTGTTCTTTAATATCTTCCTGCTGCTTCATGAAGATTTACCCCAAAACTCCCTCTGATACTTGGTTCTTCACCTACTCGCATGCATCACACTACCCCCAATCCTAATACGTACACTACCACCAACAAAAAGGCCCCTGCAGTTTGAATTATGAGACCCTATGAATCAAAAAACTGGCAGCCACTTGGTGGCAGCATACCCAAATTCAAATAGCAGGAACTATTTCTAAGTAAGATCAGCCTGAATTTACAAAACTAAAGTTAGAAAATGACAGATATGCAAAACTAAAGTTAGAAAATGATAACCATGCCACAGCTATAAAGTAATATCAGTTGCGCTCAGGAAAATTAAATTGACAATGTGTTGCAGTCCTTCCTGATAACTGGAGGGAAGGAGGAAAGGAGGGAGGGAGGGAGGGAGGGAGGGAGGGAGGGAGGGAGGGAGGGAGGGAGGGAAGGAGAGAGGGAGGAAGGGAAGGAAGGAAGGAAGGAGAGAGAGAATACAAAATTTATTATGGGATTAAGGAGTGCATTCTCAGGGCCATAACACAAGAAAGAGTCCTGACTCCTAATGTTTTAGCACTAATGTCAGAAAGTCTGTTGCATCTCCATATTCCCTTAGAGAAAACTGAAGTTACCAGGGGTGGGCAAACTTTTTGACTCGAGGGCCACAATGGGTTCTTAAACTGGACCAGAGGGCCCGAACAAAAGCATGGATGGAGTGTTTGTGTGAACTAATATAAATTCAAAGTAAACATCATTACATAAAAGGGTACGGTCTTTTTTTTTTTTTTTTAGTTTTATTCATTTCAAACGGGCCGGATCCGGCCCCCGGGCTGTAGTTTGCCCACGTCTGAGTTAGACCCATGGTTGGTAAACTGCGGCTCGCGAGCCACATGCGGCTCTTTGGCCCCTTGAGTGTGGCTCTTCCTAAGCCTTAGGAGTACCCTAATTAAGTTAATAACAATGTACCTACCTATATAGTTTAAGTTTAAAAAATTTGGCTCTCAAAAGAAATTTCAATCGTACTGTTGATATTTGGCTCTATTGACTAATGAGTTTGCCGACCACTGAGTTAGACTAATTGAATAATCCGGACTATTGGAAATAGTGATAAGATAAATGAAAATGCATATATAGATATTTTTCTTTCTGGTATAATAGGTCATTAATAGGACACTTACAATAATACAAGCAGCGAGTGTATGGCTTTAGGGAATGCACTCATAAAAAGTCATCTTCCTCTGGGATTTGTATCAAATGTCAAATGAGCTCCCATTGATGCTGAAGGCAATGGGCTGGCGTAGATGCCAACCCAAGGCTCTTGAATTCTACTAAAACACAGAGCCTATATTCTAGTTTTTAAGTAGCCAGAACACTGTAACGATTAGCAGCTCAGCATAACAACATGTCCCTGATACCTTTGGAAATGTGAGATTTAGAATAGCTTTGCAATTGGCTCTGTAATCAAATGATCCCTAATTTATTTTAAAATGCCTATGCTTGCATCCTAGATGCCTGAAAAATAAACAGCTACTCCATCTCTCGTTAGAGCTTTTCTATTTCTAGTGGAGTAATTATATAGTTTTCATCTTCAATAAGACACTCAAGTCAAGAAGTTCAATGGTAAAAGGTATGGAGTGTTTTAACTGAGTTGGCATACATATGGCCAGAGAAAATAAAAAACATATATTGAGTCCCTACAAACTAGCCATCCCTGTGCCAGCTACAGTAGAGTAAATAGTAAAAGTATAGGCATGGTGCCTCATCTCAAGTGCTTACAATCTAGTTGGGAGATAAGATTAATATATAAAACAATTAAATAAAAGACAAAATGTGTTTCGGATTGTTTAGAGGCTAGGTGTTAAAGGCATAAGAGGAAAGTGATTGTGGACTGGAGTTGTCAAAACTGTGAAAGGTCTGAGATCTTACTGTACTTACAAGCTGGCAAGTTATTCTGACACATTTTCATGGGTGCTGGTAGAAAATATGAGATTCCTACATTAGAGACGAAGAACAATTTATTGCTCATAGCAATAGCAGTAGTAAGAGTATCGGCATTTTGGCATTACTTCTGCAGTCCCAATTTCTACAGGGCAATGTGAAGTGGGCCAAATGACACCTGTACATGAAGTAGGTTGCATTACAGGAGAGGAACCCTGAACTTAGGGAGCTCAAGCGCTTAGAATCCTATATAACTAAAGGCTAGTATGCAAATTGTCCCTACGGGCAGGAGTTCAACTGTCCAGGGGTTAGATGTGTGCTGATCACAGGGGGCAGCACAGAACATGGCAGGCATCAGCAATGCGGCACTGGAAGTGGGCAGCAGTGGATGCTGCTGGCCCCGATGGGCCCTGAGGAGAGTGGGACAGTGGTGGGATGGTGGAGCAGGTGAGCAGGCAGCACCAGGCCAATGTGGGTGTGAAGGGAGGCCCCCGGCAAGCAGCTGGGGGAAGGTAGGCTCTGGTCAGCAGCCAGTAGCCACTAGGGACCCTACCAGTGCATGAAATTCATGCACTGGGCCTCTAGTCTTTTATAATGGTCAATGACACACCTGCTTTTTGCTCCAGAGACACTGTCTCTGTATTACAAGATTTTTCACAGTACAAATAAATATCCTTGAAAAAGTAGTCCAGAACAATGGGCAGTCAGTGCCTCACTTGCAAGACATTCAGGTACAGGAGAGACTTGGTGGTTAAGCAAGGGTTCATGGAGTCATGAACCCTTGGTAGGGAGTGCAGATCATAGCACAGATGGCTCATATAAATTCTTGTCCATTACAAAGCACATTTAAAGATGAGAGATTTCTTAAATTGGCTAATAAAATCCTAAAAGACCTTTGTCCAACACACTCATTTTGCAGACATGGAAACCCAGTCCCAGAGAAATCAAGTGGTCCTAATATCATTGTGATGTACAACTAGCACATTTCTCAGGTCTGATTAGACAGGTATATTCTGTGCCCACTGAACAATGTCCTACTTTCCATAGTAGGAAGCTAGTTGAGCACCTCATTAGGAATAAAATTACTACCTGCACCAGGTTTACACTAATGTATTGACATCTATAGCACTCATTAAATGAACCATAAATCCAGTACACTGAAGTCATTTTCTACCAAATCAAGTCTGGCTCCAGTCAAAAGAATTAACAGTGTGCTATAGTTAATGCCTGGCATTTGCAGGGGGTCTCTGACTAGATCATTTCAGACAAAGAGGAAAAAAATGTGGGTTCATGAAAGTGTGCTGATTAAATAAGTCATACTGCAAGCATTCTAATGAGAGCTGGAAGTTTAAGGGCAATCATCGACTCAAATTGACTAGTTGGTGAGACCATCTAAGGACTCAGTTGTTTACTAATCTGTCTGCACTTCACTACTTTCTCAAGATTCACAAGTGTCATAAATAATATCCCTTGCTTTGTCTAAAAACACCTTTAGTCCTTCTCAATTTGCATAGCAGCAGAACTATGGGAAAGTGTGAGGGGGAATATAATAACTATCCAGAGTACTAAAACTGAACCCAAAGTATAGACAAGCTTTCTTGTATATGTGGGAAAGCTGGATAAATGTAATAATCCCAGAGCAAGAAAGTTAATTGGACTTCAATATATTTTCTGGTTAGGTTTCATTAAACCTGAAATTCAAAGGAGCAACAAATGAAAATTCTACTTGTGAGTTTCTGATTTTGTATGCAAATCATGCTACATTGTGAGAAAATAATAGCTCTTTTAAAAACTGGGAGTATACTGGCATATAAAAACCAAATATGGGATGAAGTCAAGTGTGTCCTTCAGCCCCACACTATTTCTGGTGAGAAGTTGCCTATTAACCTTTCTTGGTTACCTTGTGGTAATTGGTAAGTCATTTTTCTCTTGCTGTTTTCAAGATTTTTCTTTATTTTTCAACAGTTGAATATAATGTGTCTGGGTGTGGCTCTCCCTAAATTTATCCTATTTGGAATTTACTAACCTTTTTATTTCTTCAACTATTTTTGTCTCTCTCCTTTCTTCTGGAATACTCATCATGTGTATGTTGCTACACTTAATGGTGTCCTATGTTCTCTGAGGCTCTGTACATTTTTCTTTGTTCTTTTTTCACTTTGTTCTTCAGATTCTATTATCCCTATTGATCTATCCTCAAATTGTCTAATTATTTTATTCTACCAGCTCAAATCTGCTGTTGAACCTCTCAAGTGAATTTTTCATTTTGGTTATTAGAATACAATTCTAGAGTTTCTATTTGCTTCTTTGTTGTAACTTTCATCTCTTTATTAATATTTTCTACTTGGTTAAACATTGTAACATGTCCTTTAATTCCTTAAATATGATTTCCTTTGGTTCTTTGAACATATTTATAATGGCTACTTTCAAGTATCTGTCTGCTAAGTTGAAGATGTGGACACCCTCGAAGACAATCTCTATTGTCTGCTTTTTCCCATGTACAAGTCATATTTCTTGTTTCATGTCTCATAATTTTTGTTGAAAACTATTTTTAGATTAAATACTGTACATCTCTAAATTCTACTACCCGCCAGAGATGGTTGTTATTGCTGCTTGTTTGTTTGTTTGTTTGTATTTGCTTGTTGGTGTTCCTGGACTAATTCTGTGGAGCTTATTTCCCCTGCAGTATACAGCCTTTGATATTTCTGCTCAGTTTCTTTTGTGTGTGTGTTTTTTAATCTGCCTTCCTGAGGGTTGTCCCTGGGTAAGAATAACTTAGTGGTCAGCCAGTAATGGCTCAGAGATTGTGCTTAAAAACATCTTTAACTAGTAAGACCCATTTTTAATAGTTTGTGTGTGGCATGGGGGATGCTTTAAAAATTCAAACAATTTACAATCATGCTTTTGCAAGGCCTCATGTTTATCCAGGGATGATTATTTTATCAGGATCCCCTTGATCTCTCCTAAGTGAGCACAGCCTTGCACAGGTACACAGCCTTCCAGACCACCAGAGATAAGCAGAATCTTAGCAAGGACTTTTGGGTTGTCTAATTCTTAAATTGCTCTGTTAAATCTCTGGTTGGTCTGTTAGTTTGTTGATTTTCTCCAACCAGTGTCAGGACTGTCCAGGCTAACCACAATGTTGGCCTTCCTGATTGTTTGCTACTAATATCACTATTGGGTTTGACAATTCCCCTGGACAAGGGTTTTCCACACTACACTCCAAATCGGCTCCCTCTGGTAGCACTCAGCCTTTCCTGCCTTCTCAGGTGGAACTTCCTTGTCATGAAGTTGGATAAGAGTAGCAACTCCAGATAGACTCCTATTCTTTTTCCCAAACTTCACTAGATTATCTCTTTATATAAAAGGCCTGTGGCCATCATGCCATAACACCATCACGACCAAATGAGCAGTGGCTCTCATGGCAGGCAGGGCGGGGTGCGAGCTACTAGCAGCGGAGATCTACTAGTGGTGGAGGGCGGGGCAGCGAGCTACAAGCAGCGATGGGCAGGACGGCCAGCACAGCCAGCTAAGGCAAATGGAAGCGAGCTACTCACACACGATTTTGTGTGCTGGGCCTCTAGCCTTTAATAAATGTTTCTCAATGTGTATGCTTTTGTTCAATTTCCAGAGTATTTTCATGGTTGTTTAGACAACTTTGTCCAAGGAGCAAAGAATCATATAGGCAGATTAACCCACTTTAATCTTCAGAGACCCAGAGTAAATAGAACTCCATGGAATGCAGGTCATATTCCTTAGAGGCCCATGACATTTGAATGTCTAAGAATATGTTTCCCAAACTGTGAACCCTAGAGCAGTAGTAGGATCACACACATACACACACACTGGTCATACTTCTTAAAAATTCAGACTCATTGCTTCTATTCTCAGATATTTTGAGTCCATAGTTGGCATACTACACCTTGAGAACCAAAGACCTAAGGCAGTAGATCTTCAGAAGTCAAGTTTTAAAAAGGGAATTGCTAAGATTGAAAATAAATGGCATCAAAATTAGTCATTACTACTTCATCATGAAAGACTCTGTCACACTAACCATTCACTGTTTGTTAGCCTTCCTCATTTTAACAAAAGCCCTAGTGGCCCAAAAGCAAACTCACATGTAATATTTTAAATTCATTAATTAATTAATTTCATTTTATTATTACAATGGCTTTATTAATTCAAAAGAATGGCACAGTGCATTTAGATACAATCTTCTAGGTGCTCAAGTTGCAGCTCTTCATGATTTATACATTCTTTATTTCTTTTTTTCCATCACGATTTATCCCCCCATACCCTCTTCCGCCTCTACCTACTACTTCCTCTCCCTCCAGCAATCACCATACTGTTGTCCATGTCTGTGAGTTCTTTTTCTTTTTTGCTCAACACCTCCCCCTCACCAGAGCTGTCTGCCTGCTCTCTGAGTCTGTCTCTATGCAGATTGGTGTAGCCACTGTGGAAAGCAGTATGGAGTGACCTCAAAAAATTTAAAATAGAACTCTCTATGACCCAGCAATTCCACTTCTGTGAATTTATCCAAAGAAGCCCGAAACACTAATTCAAAAGAATATGTGCACCCCTATGTTCATTGAAGCATTATTTACAACTAAAGGCCCAATGCACAAAATTCATGCATGGGGCTAGGCCCTCGCAGCCCCAGCTTCATCTGGAAGATCGTCCGGAAGGTTGTTCGGCTGTCTGGTCTAATTAGCACATTACACTTTTATTATAATTGATAGCCAAGATTGGGAAGCAGCTCAAGTGCCCATCAGTAGATGAGTAGATATAGCAGCTGTGGTACATTTACACAATGGAATACTACTCAGCTATAAAATGGAAGAAAAATTTACCCTTTGCAACAACATGGATCTGGAGAATATTATGCTAAGTGAAATTAAATACTATATAATTTCACTCATATGTGGAATTTAATGAACACACTGAACTCACATGGAATTTTTTAAGAGGTTTTCAAAGAGGCAGATTTCACACTCTATTGCAGCTATTGTTTACCTCTCACAGACCTTAGACCATGGGACAAGATAAGTAGCTTGCCCAAAGTCACGCAAATGCGGGTGGACTCAAACAAAGCATTTACAGAGGAGGAAGGAGGGGATATAAGGCTCGTGGATACACAGTATTCACTTTATAGTAATTGTGGAGAGGAGGAGAGGAAGGAGCAGGAGAGGTAAGACCTGAAGGGAAATGTAAAGTCACTGATTACAAATTATAGCTCAAAATTTAAATAGTAATAATATTCCCTTATGTATACAGCTTTCTCCAATTTTCAAAATTGTTTCATTTTCATTTTTGTTTCTTATTTTCAAACATCCTGTAAGTTGGGAAGGCAAGCATTTTTTTAAATATATTTTTTTATTGTTGATAGTATTACAGATGTCCCCCATTCCCTACCCCTTTATTCCCCCCTCACCCACCTCTCAGTTCCTACCCACCCCTCCAGGTTGTCACTACCCTTTTGCCCATGTCCATGGACTGTTAAATATAATAAGTTCTTTGGTTTATCTCTTCTCATCCCCCCAACCTCACATTGAGGTATGTCAGTCTGTCCCATGCCTCCATGCTTTGGGTCTTATTTTGTTGGTCAATTCATTTTGTTCATTAGCTTCCAAAAATAAGTGAGCATTTATTATCTCCAGTCTCTTACATTACCACACAATGTTGTTGTCATTTCTTTTTATATATTTATGGAGCCAGATTTCCTGGGTTTAAATCTCTCCTCTGGCATTTACTAGCTGCATGACCTTGGGCATGTTACTTAGCTTCTCTGTGCCTCAGCTTCCTTATGCCCCTTCCCCCCAAAAAATGATATGATAGCATTACATACTACATGAAGTTTCTCTGAGTATGAAATGAGTTAATACTTCTAAAATGCTTAGAAGAGGACCTGGAATATAACATGAACTATATATGTTTGATAAATACATAAATTACAAGCTGGGAAACTTTCTAGCTGTGGGACCTTAGTCCTCAATGTCTTCATCTGGAAAATGGGGATTACATTACATGCCCTGAGAAATTGTGGTTCAATTTATTCCCTGACATTCATGGTGGGAGTGCAAATTGGAGCCAGACTTTTGGAAATATTTGTCTCCATATAGAAAAATCTTTAATTTTTAAAATTGAACACCTAAAATTAATTTCTATAACTGTAGAAGTGATCTAAAACATGGTGATCAAGGGGTATTTACCCATGATTAAAGGTTATTGTGAAAGAATTTATAATAACTGAAAGATGAAAGCAACAGCAGAGAAGCTGTTAAGTATGAATATTTTGCAGCTGTTAAAAATGATAGTAGGTAATGGGGGGATATGGACACATGTAATACCTTAATCAATAAAGAAATTTTAAAAAAGTGATAGTGATAAAGGTGTTACTGTAACATGGAAAATGCTTATATTATAACCAGATAGTAAATTAAATGCATAGTATAATTTTGTTAGAAAATGTCATTTCTGGGGTTTTTTTAACTGCCAAAATTATAAGTGATTAGTTGTGATGACAAAATTAAAGTTTTCTTCTTTTTTCTATTTTCCAAACTTTCTATTCTTGTGTTTTTTAATATATTTTTATTGATTTCAGAGAGGAAGGGAGAGAGAGAGAGAGAGAGAGAGAGAGAGAGAGAGAGAGAGAGAGAGAAACATCAATGATGAGAGAGAATCATTGATTGGCTGCCTCCTGCACGCCCCCTACTGGGGATGAGCCCACAACCTGGGCATGTGCCCTTGACCAGAATACAACCTAGGACCCTTCAGTCTGCAGGCTGATGCTCTATTCATTGAACCAAACCAGCTAGGGCTATTCTTGTATTTTTTAATATAAACTTAAATTATACTAATCTGTCTTCTGTCTACATAGCAGGTTTAGCATGAGGATTAATGAGACTCTACCATATATGGAAGTGCTTTGTAAAGTCAAATATGACAATCTGATGTAAGGTGTTATTATTTCATGGAGAGTTATGTACAGTGTGTACAGACCTACATGTGCATTAAATGGCACTGCTGTGCAGTGCTTCCCTCATTTTCACATCAGGACACCCACAGAAAGTGAAAATGTTTGGCAACACACAGAGGAAGATGAATTAGGCTGCTTGCAGCCAGAGCAATGAGCCAAGGTTCTGGCCACACCGGGCCCTGCCCCACCTGAGGATGAGAGGTCCAATATCTCTGCACGCCAAACAGGAATCTCTGCTCTATTGACCTTACACTTTTTTTAAAAAAGGCCAAGAAATATAGAGTCCAGAGATCCAAATGACCTTGGGTATTTTACTTCACCTCTCATTTACAAATGGAGAGAGACAGCAGTATTCCTTTCCTTCCCGGCCTCAGAGGGTCAAGTGAGTATCAAATAAAATGATGGATGTGAAAGTGCTTTGTTTGGAAATAAAGGAGATAAAGACATGTGGTAACCGCTGTTATTCATTCACATGGGACTCCAACATTAAGGAGACTAGAAGCCAGTATGCTTTCAAATGATACACAGATGCTGCTCATTCATTCTGCAAGTGCTTATGAGTGCTCCCTGCTTACAAAACACTGTGCTTGGTGCTGAGAATCAAAATTTCCTGTTCTCCTAAGAAAAAAACTGATTGGATCTTTGGCCATAGCAACAAGTAACCCCTGGAGCCACTCTTAAACCCATTTTCTTTTGTCAGTGACACTCTGAAAGCCAGCCAATTAGTGGTAGCCCCATTCCTGGGAAAGACAGCCAATCTACAGCAAATACCCTCCAATGCCATGTTGCCATAGCTAAAGATGTAAAGTCTGTAAACACTTCCGTTTCTGACGTTCACTAATTCCTGAATTGCACATTTTCCAAAACCCTCCACAAGATAAACTCTCTGCATTTCTCAGAGGATCTACACCTTTTAAGTGAAGCTCTTCCTTGCTTAAGCAAGCAATAAATTCAGCTTTTATTTAATGTATTTGTATTGATTTTAGAGAGGAAGGAAGAGAGAGATAGAATCATCAATGATGAGAGAGAATCATTGATTGGTTGCCTCCTGCACACCCCACACTGGAGATCGAGCCTGTCACCCAAGCATGTGCCCTGACAGGGACTTGAATCGTGACGTCCTGGTTCATAGGTCGATGCTCAATCACTGACTTACGCCGGCTGGGCAATAAATTCACCTTTTTATTTCAGCCATTATGTAATAGCCTTCAAAACTACTGAAAGATGTTACATAAATGAGCCAAATATGGTCTCTGTATATTAGCCCTATGTTATTGACTTCTTCATAACAGGCTGGGATCTGTTAGCTCAAAATCCAATAGGCACCACACTCAAATTTGTACTCATCCAAATTGATTTAAATATAGCCTCAACTGGCAGATGTTTTAGCCTACCTGTTTTGTATACCCTGCGACTTCACCTAACATCTGCTAGGCATAGATAAAGATAAACCCTACAGCTATAAAAGACCACAAGCCACTGCTGCCCTGCAGAGCTCTCTGACCCAGAGGATCCCCATTATGCTGCAGAGCAACATTGCAAGGACATGTAAGCTCCCTCTCCAATTCCCCTCTTCCCTGGAAGTCCCTTGACATTCTCCCCTCCTCCCTTTCTGGGTAGTGACCCCTAAATGGTGGCCTTTGGAAGATCTTAGCTGTAAATGACTTCTCTATCCCTACTCCAACCCCACCATGCAAACCTGTCAAATTGGAATGCACATAAATCTTACTGTGTGTTACTGCCACCTCGTGGTCATACATTTTATCCTTGATCAGCCTCCATATGCCTTCAAATTTAGTGCAAAGAGGAATCAGCCTGGCTTGACCTTCTGCCCTCCTGGAGTTCTCAAGTTGATGGGTAGTTATGACAAATCCATTCAGATCAGTTGCCAGTTGATAGAAATAAACTACAAGTGGTCAAGTTTGGAAGGAGGTAAGAGGTCACTGTGGACAAGGAACCATTAGGGCAGCTTCCTGGAAAATGTGGAAATTGAACTGAGTAGTGAGATGACTAATTAGAGAAAATGATACAGAAACCAAAATTTAAAACCAGGAGAAAACAGATCAAACTACTCATCAACAGAGTGATTTTTAAAATTCTAAATCTTTTTCAAAGACCTAGTATAATTAGGTTCCTTAATTCTGGCCAAATACTGAAAACTCATTTCTATCAAGTGGCTCTGTATGTAAATAGTGTCTCAAAGGTTCTTTCCCCCTTAAATGGTCACTTAGAGTTAGAACACGGCACATAAAAATAGCCCCCAGCTAAGTAATGTGTGGATCACGATATAGACCAGTTTGATTACCCACCTGTCCCTGGGTCTACATAACCCCAGAGAGAAATAACCTTTATAAACACAGAGGAAAGATTACGTCCCACCATGGCTTTTCAAACACAAAAGAAATGTTCATAAACACTCTTTGATTTCACCAGTAACAGCAGTTGTTCACAGGAAAATAAAACCATGCTGCCCCCTCCCCCGTGATGTCCCCATTCTTCCAAAGGCTTCCCACTGCCCTGATCAGGTTATCCTCCTTGAAACAAAGTAACTTTTAATAAAGTGGGTCGCTGGCAGGGAGAACCTGATATGATCACACACCTGTTATAATAGGATTTAATTCTGCTTCAGATGTGGTTTTAATAAAAAAAGGATTGAGAAAATCGAAAATAAATTACATTGAAAGGTCAGGCTTATTGCTTGTACTGTTATGTTAACTCCCCCACCGACACTTTTAGAGACTGTATTTATGAGACCTTTTGATTTGAAAAAGAGAGGTATAAAATGCATCTACAATTTCCCTATTATTTGCAGTGGTATTTCATTTTCAAGTGTCAATTCCACACACTTAAGTACGGCATTCTTTAACAGGAGTAAATCTAAAAAGTATGAGTTGTTTACAGAATGCTGTTATTCAATATATTAATAAAACAAGCATCTCTATCCAGTGGAAAGTTAGAAAATTCCTTCCAGAGTTTATGCAGCATGATAATTCACTTTAGTGCATGTGAAGCATTTATTAAGAATGTGTTGACTTCTAATTTGAATGGATATATTCCTCTGATACAGCATCTCCTCTGCCAGAAGAAAAACCTGCTTGATTTAGTAACTAGGGATGGATGGGCCCACCCAAGATTATTTTCCACATCTTTCTAATGGGACATTCAAGTATATATAGTGAGTTTGGTTTTTTTACTCAACTCCAAATTAACTAGAAGTGTTACCATAAGCAATTCCAAATGTCCTTCCTTATTCCTAGGTTGGTTTCATGATCCATCCATCAAACATAACAGAATGTGGAAGGAGACTTCTCCTATTGAACCCAAATAGGTGACTATAGTCTAAAACTGACGAATAATAATAATAATAATAATAATATGGGCCAGTGTTGCTCAGTGGTTGAGTGTTGGCTTAAGAACCAGGAGGTCACAGTTCGATTCCTGGTCAGGGCACATGCCTGGGTTACAAGCTCAATTCCCAGTAGGGGGCATGCAAGAGGCGGCCAATCAATGATTCTTTCCCATCATTGATGTTTCTCTCTCTCTCCCTCTCCCTTCCTCTCTGAAATCAATAAAAATATATTTAAAACAATAATAATAATAAACAATGAATACTTGCATTCATGTACCAGGCAGTGTATTAAACACTTCTCACACCTTAATCCAATTAGTCCTCATAATAACTTTATCATGTAGATATTATTTTTTAAATATATTTTATTGATTTTTTTACAGAGAGGAAGGGAGAGGGAGAGTTAGAAACATAGATGAGAGAGAAACATCAATCAGCTGCCTCCTACACACCCCCTACTGGGGATGTGCCTGCAACCAAGGTACAAGCCCTTTACTGGAATCGAACCTGGGACCATTCAGTCTGCAGGCCAATGCTCTATCCACTGAGTCAAACTGGTTAGGGCATGTAGATATTATTATTACCCCCATGTTAGAGATGAAGAAATTGAAGCACAGAAAATTAAAGTGAACTGCCCAGTGACACACAGTTTGTACGTGGAAGAGTCAGGATTTGAAATCAGGCACTTTAGCTCCTGAAATGTCTTGTAGCCTAGACTCTCATTCTAAAGACAGTCACCAACAAATGGGACCATATATTTCCCTTAGAGTTTATTGGACATACGTCATCTACTATGCTCTACTACCCTCCACCTCCAGTCTACTCTCCTGAAGCCTGGAGGAAGAGATGAAGGCATGTTATTGGTATTTTCATCCCGGTAGAAAGAGGAAGAAGTTTTTCTCTCCTCTCCACTAGAACCAAGTGAAGTAGTGGTTGGACCCCAAGAGAATCTCTCACAGATTTTGGGAGAGTCTAAAAGGAGTAAAGACTGGCATCTTGCTCCCCAGTAGTATGCTTGAAGAGCTATAAACCCTACGTACTTACCCTCATGTATTTGAACAGAATAAGATGAGACTCCTTAGAAGAATGTGATATAGGTTCTATAAAGGCAGAGGCTCTATGTGAATATTGATGCTGGGACCTGCTTCTCACCTGAAGATTTCTGAAGCCAGGTGACTTCTTGGAGTAGTCCATTCTGGTAAAACATGAAAGGACTGTAATATAATGTAACTTGGACAAGAATGAGATGATACTCCCACCCCAGATCCCTGCCTCCCTTAATAGTCACAGAAAGTGACTACAGCAGTTCTATGACATCATGTAAAGGAACATAGAGTAGAAGAACAGGAGCCTTAGTGCTATCCAGGTAGTTTAGGGGTCAATGGTCAAGCAACCCACCTAGTGAAGAGGTTGGGCACATGAACTTCTGGGAATTACTGCAAAACACCAGGCTTCCCCTCTCTGAGAATGTTCTCAGTAATAGAGAACACGTCACAGAACTAACCACCACTCCCACTGAAGCTGCATATGCCACCTGTGAGCAGAGAAAGTAGCCCAGCAGCAGAAGTTCCCAACAAGACCTAGAAGAGCAAGGCCAAGGGCATCCCCCTGCCCCAAACAGACAGCCAGAGAACAATATCAGAGGAGCTATATTATAAACAGGAGAGGGAAAAAGAATAGAGAATATCACACCTCCGCATCTACTCCTACTTTTCCTACCAACCCATCTACATAGCAATCTTTGAATCAGATATGAGATTGGAATTTTTCAATAGACTAAATTATACTAACTGAAAAGGACTAAAGGTTTATGAATACAAAGGAGGAACTCAACAAACCAAGGTTTGAATCAATGTACAGAAAATATGAAACCTTTATATGTTAATACCCCTACCAAGTTAATATTCCACCGTGAACCAGTTACATCAGAATTCCATTGGAGAGGGCAGGTGCCTCTATAGAGGGCTGTAGGAGTGTGGAAATTCTCTTCATGTCTTTTACTTCAAAGATTACAGGTCTACGTAAACTTCCTCCTGAGTTGTAGTTCATTTTCAGTTTGGCATTCTTGGATTTATGAGCAACAGGTGTTGCCCAGACCACCAGCCTAGGGTAGAATGTAGTCACACATAGAGAAACTAACAAAATCATCCTTCTCTGGCTTAGAATTGGAGGAACACTGGCCCCATCCAAATTCCTCCTTCTGGCTTAAATTAGCTATGGTGAAGGGTAGAGGAGGAAGGATCCTTGGGGTGTTTTGAAATTTTTGCCTTAGGTCTTATTTTCACATGGCCCCTGGGACTAGGTTATGACCACTCTCTCTGGGGCCTGCCATATTTTCACTGCCCAAAGAATCCACTGCTATTTGCTGTCACAATACTCTACCTTCATGATACTGCTAGTGCCACCACCACCACAGCAGCAGATCTCATGCATAAGTAATACATCAGAATGTGCTAGTACATTCCAGATACTACGTGGGAACCTCCTCTTCCTTAGAACACTGACATTTGTCCCAAAGAAATATGCTAGCAGCCTATATGAGTGTCAGCCTACCACACTATACTTGACAATCCCTCTTTCACATCCTAGCATTGTCCGCACACAAAGCTGATGGACTTCAACTCTCTCTGTTACCAAGGTGAGCTCCTAATAATTATTAGATAGGTATTGTGCAAGTACTGTGTAGTCAAGGACTATGAAAATTGCTGCATTATCACACTGAATCCTCAGAGCTGCTCTATTAGGAAACTCCTGGTTAGGATCAATTTTACATGAAAAAAATAGAAATGAAAAGGAGTAATAGTGGCTTAAACAACATGGGGCTTAGTTTCCTCTCATGTTCAAATACAATTGGTATAATGTCCTCTTGTGTCAGTGGCCTAGACTCCTATTTCATTGCTCCATCTTGTTTCTTCCATTCCCATTGTGATTTCATGGTCCTGGTTGGCTGCTGGGGCTTTATTTATGATGATCCAATTCTATCCAATAGAAAGTAGGTGGGGGGGGAATGAGAAGGGCTTGCTCACTCCCTTTAATAACACTTATCAGAAGTTGCATGGATTGATTCTGCTTATAATTCATTGGTCAGAACTCAGTCACATGGTCAGACCTAACTGCAAGAGTAGCTGGGAAATGTAGTCCTTATTCTTGATGCTCATGTGGCCTGCTAAAGAACTGAGGTTCTATTGCTGATGAAGAAAGGGGAATATATTTGGGAGACAATTAATCCCTAGAATAGGTAGGTACAAGGCTCCCACCTATGATTGTGCATTTTGTAGATTTTAAAAAGCTGAGAGATAGGTGGAAGATGAAATCTAGCCAGTGCCCACTTAGCTAAACCAGTATGCAATAGTTCAAGGTTTAGTCATCCCAGAAGAAGAGGTGCCTTATTGTATTAGGTTGAACCATATAAATTATCATTTTCATAGATAAAAATTGATGGAATATTAGCCTGACCAGGTAGTTCAGTTGGTTAGACCATCGTCCCAATACACCAAGGTTGCTATTTCGATCTCCAGTCAGGGCACATGCAAGAATCAACCAATGAATGTATAAACAAATAGAACAACAAATCTCTCTCTCCTCTCTCTCTCTTCTCTCTCTCTCTCTCTCTCTCTCTCTCTCTCTCTCTCTCTCTCCCTCCCTCCCTCCCTCCCTCCCTCCCTCCCTCCCTCCCTTCTTCTCTCTCTCTCAATAAATTTTAAAAAATAAAAATGATGGAATATCAGCTATTTCATATGGTTCAACCTCATAATATGACCATACCAATATTCTGCCTGATGGGGACAGGCCCCCCCGTTCCTCAATGGCTAAATGCTCAATGTTTAACAACCAGTAGAGCCTTTATTTGTAATATTTGCTGACTTCCATGGTATAAATATTCCCACCATGGCCAATCTCAAACCTCCAACTTGACTTCACTAAACACAGAGTTGGGAAAATATATGCAATAGTACACCATACATTATAAATAAATAATCTTGAGAGCATACATCATAGTAAAATACCATCAGTTCATTATGAAGTAATGAGTATTTATTTTAATATAATTTTAATTATGTTTATATAACTTATTTTTTTAATTTTTAATTTTTAATAATGGCTGCATTTAAAACTTGGATTGCAAAAAGCAAACAAACAAACAAAACTACTGAAAAGTTGACCATTGGATCTTATAATCCAGAATGAGCCAGCTCTAGCACATCCTTGTCTAAGGGTCATAGTTCAATTATCCAGCCCAGCAAACTCCTTGCTTCCTTCTCTAAACCAATACCTAGCCAGCCATCTCTCCAGCCCTCCAGATGTATATGAGTTAATTGAATATTTATAGTTTGGCCTACATCCTGGGATCTCTCTCTGTCCAAATATTACCACTTCTTTAACCTCTACTATTTATCATTTCAGCCTATACTATTCCACCTGGTAATAAAATCTGAATGTACTCCACACTGGGTGAAGTCCATCTTTCCTTAATTTATTTATTCTAAAGCAAGTGCATTAGTTTTACTCCCCACCCCCACTCATATTCCTGATACCAAACAAAAATCTCTATCCTGTCAGCCATTCATACTCTATGTAGAGGAAACCTAACATTTTGTCCTTGTGGTCAAATGTATCCACCCATCCATTCAGAAAATGTATTCCCATATTCTCCTTGGCTAGTCTCATCACCTTCATTGTGGCATTAGATTAAACATTTAAAAGTTCATATAAGACCCTTCATAAAGTCCATATAAGTCCATTTCTGGGGACTCCAAATGTTGTCACTCCCTACCTCACACTTGACATTTTAGAAAAACACTGAAAAGCCTGGAGCACTTATACTCTCCCAGGTGTTTCTTGCCTGGTACTGCTGCCTCAAATGCCCCCTTCCCTCTCCTTCATGCTACATAATCATGTTCACTTGTCAAATACTTGTTCATGTCTCTTCACCTCCTCCATGAAGCCTTCCCTGATACCTTGTGGCAGAATGAATGTCTCCACTGCACAGCTTCTTTATTATGTACATATTTCTATTGTTGTGTGACATATAAGGTGACCAGATTTAGCAAATAAAAATACAGTAAACCCAATTAAATGTAAATTGTAGACAAATAAATGAATAATTTTAGTAAAAGTATGTCCTGTGTGATATTTGGAATAGATTTATGTTAAAATTATTTCTTGTTTATATAAAATGCAAACTTAACTGGGCATTTTGTATTTTATCTGGCAACTCTAGTGACACTACATTAACATTTGTTTCTGGCATCTCATCTATGGGTTCCTTGAAGACAGGGATTTGGGCTTGTTCACCTGTTTCCTTAGCACCATGCAGTCCTTAGCACATAGTAAGTGCTCACTAAATGTTTTGGAAACTACGTTTGGGAGCTGCTTTGTACCATTTGAATAGGTTTACATACATCATCTTGACTCTTACAAAAAACAATGAGGTAAAAAAAAACATATATTATTATCTTCATTGTACAGACAATAAAACTGGGGGCCAGAGAGAAGTGATTTACACAAGACCATACAGTGTGACCACAACAAGCCAGAACTGAGAACAGGTCATCCTGAGTTCCTAGTTCTTTTTACTAAACCACACTGCTGTTTTTTGTATGTGGCCACAGATTTTATGCAACTTTGCAATTTTCAGAACTATTTCTGAGCTTTAAATAAATGATCATACTTGCTTTGGTTTTAAATGATATTAGGCCTCCATTGGTATAGCAGTGACTTTAATATAGCTTGAGGTGCTTGAAATTGTGTCTAGTGAATTTTTAATTAGATATCAATCAAATCGAGAGACTGGTTATAAAGCATCATTTTCCAGTAAAGTCAGCAACATGGTAAATGATTTTATTGGTAAACCATGAGCTTTCTTTACATATTTATTATTATTATGTCAATACAGGTTTCCTCTATCTGCGTATGTATAGCAGTTGACAATATCAGCCACATTATTTGGTTTCCTCTGCTTGCCTAGCTTTTCAGTTGTGGTAAGTGAAGTCTGTATTCCCTGTCTCAGCACTTTTGAGAAGTGGAATTTACAGTAAAACTTATCTTAACTTGTACCCAAGTAATGAGCCCTTTGTTAATTGAAAAATTTCTGCAGTTAACTCTAATGGAAAAAAAAGAGGCAATTGTATGAAAATGGATTGACAAACATTTATTTTTCCCCAGAAACATCTGACACTGGTCTATTCTGTCCAATTTCCTGTGCTACTTATTTCCATTTAGAGTTCTAAATAGTAATGGGTGATCAGAAGCTTGGCCTTTACAAAGGACCCATCTCTTTAATACGTTCTATGGGGTTCAAAAGAGGCAGAAAGAAATGAACTTTTATCAAATGACAACTATGAGCCACTCTGGAAAAAATTCTCAAAAAAAAAAAAAAAACACAAAAAACTGGTGACTGGTTGTCTCCTGGGAAGGAAAATGAGTGATAAGGGATTGGGAATGAGAAGGCTTATTTTGCACTACATTCCTTTGTGTACATTTAAAAATTTTTATTATGCACCTGTATTAATTAAAGAAATCAAACATTTTTAAATGCCAACCATGTTCTTTGCATGATTTAATAAATTCTCACGATGACCCTTTAAGATAAAAATTATCTCTGTTTTGATAGAGAGAAAACTTGGCTCAGAGGATTTAAGTAGTTTGCCTCAGTTCACACTAGTTAAGTGAGGGAACCAGAATCTGAACAAGGGTTGGCCTCATTCCAAAGCTATGCTAACTATGCTGCTCCCTCAAAGAAGATGAAAACCTAGTATCTGTCCTCAAAAACAATCTTGCCCGGCCATCGAGGCTCAGTGGTTGATCATTGGCCTATGAACCAGGAGGTCACAGTTTGATTCCAGTTCATAGCATATGCCTGGGTTGTGGGCTCGGTCCCCAGTGTGGGGCATGCAGGAGGCAGCCAATCAGTGATTATCTCTCATCATTGATGTTTTTATCTCTCTCTCTCCTCTCTGAAATCAATAAGAACAATCTTGGTGGACAACTGAAACATAAAACTCTGGAGTTAATTACCATATTTCACTGATTCTAAGAAACACATTTTAAATGTTCTAAAATTAGGATGTGTCTTCCAAAGGATGTTACAGTATATTTGTTATTGTTTTATTTTTCTTAGTGAATCATAAGATGATGGTATGTTTTCCACCAATGGTATCTTTTTTTTAATGTATTTGTATTGATTTCAGGGAGGAAGGGAGAGGGAGAGAGTAACATCAGTGATGAGAATCATTGATCGGCTGCCTCCTGCACACTCCCTATTGGGGATCAAGCTTGCAACCTGGGTATATGCCCTTGATTGGAATCGAACCCAGGACCCTTCAGTCCACAGGCCAATGCTCTATCTGCTGAGCCAAACCAGATAGGGCTCCACCAATGGTATCTTGAAGTCAATGAAATAAAGTTCTAATATAATGCAGAGAATCACAAAGTCCAAATAGGCAGCACAAGTAGTAGAAGCTGTAGGACAAGCATGTCAAAATCAAAGGATAACACAGGCCAAATAAACAAGACATGCAGCCTGCAGGCCGCGAGTTTGACATGCTTGCAAGTTCTAAGGAAGGAGTGTCCCCTTCTGTAAGAGTTATAAGGCTTTGCACTGATTTGAAATAAGCCTCAGTGATTGGGTAGTGTTACCTATTAATCTATTGCCACAATAATGCGGTGCAATGAACCACCCCAAAACTCAGTCGCTCAGAACAAAAACTATTTTCTAATTATTGCTCTTGGGTCTACAGTTTAGCTGGGAAGTTCTGATCATCTAGGCTGGATTTGTTCATATGTCCACAATCAGCAGCTGATCCAGTTTGGCCTCAGCCTGAGTCAGGGATGATATGGATCTGCTGCATGGGTTTCTCACATAGCTCCAGCGGGTTAGCCTATCTCATGGATATGCAAGGGAGCAAGAGCAGAGGTGCAAGCGTGAGCAGGAGAAAATGTGCAAGCATTTTCCACGTCTCTGTTTGCAACATGTCTGCTAACATTCCACTGGGCAAATCATGACATGGCTTAGCCCAGAGACCAGAGATGAGGCAGAACACACTGCCTACAATGGGAGAAGTGATGAGGTCCATTAATGCAATCAATCTATCACAGGTAAACTTCAGATCTGAGGTTGAGGAAAGGAAGCCAGTGTTTGCTGGCTAGGAGAGACCCTCCTAAAGAGGAGAATCAACCAAATAGGTTGTATGTGTGTGTTTGAGGGGGTTGTTACATCAGCAAAGACAGAACCAGACCAGGCTATAACTGGGAGTTTACTTAGGGACAATGTTGACAACGAAAACTCTGAATCATTACAGAGGCAGAGCTGCCTCAAACAGATTGTCAAACTGCAGCGGGAAGGCCGGGGAGGGTTGGGGGGCAGGAGGTAGGGGGGTAAGAGATCAACTAAAGGACTTGTATGCATGCATATAAGCATAACCAATGGACATAAGACACTGGGTGATAGGGGAGGCTAGGGGACTGATAAGGGCGGGGGGATAAAATGGATACATATGTAATACCCTTTGTAATACTTTAAGCAATAAAAAAAAAAGAAAACTCTGAATCATTGTTTGAAATAAGGATACAGCCAGTCCTCCCATAAACTCAGGCTCCCCCATCTCTGCACCCAGAAGCTCCGGAGGCCCACCCACGGAACCCTAGTCTCTACCAAATACAGTTGGAAAAGTACTGCATGGTATTGGCTCCAGCAGCAGGCCTAGCCTGTCTTTGCTCAGCTTCCCAGGGCAAAGATAATGAATTCAGCTTGGAGTTTGGGCAATTTGGTCCTGGGAAGGTCAACCTCCAGCTCAGCCATCTTGTGAAGCCAAGTCATCTTCCTCATAGACCAGAGCATCATTCCTCCATTCAATCCCCCGCAAGGCCAGAAAGAGGTCCCCATCTTAGCAGATGAACTTTAGAAGGACATGTGAGCCATCTCTAT
This sequence comes from Myotis daubentonii, assembly GCF_963259705.1. Classification (NCBI taxonomy): domain Eukaryota; kingdom Metazoa; phylum Chordata; class Mammalia; order Chiroptera; family Vespertilionidae; genus Myotis; species Myotis daubentonii. The sequence goes on along the minus strand of NC_081861.1, from coordinate 31,631,726 downwards.
TGGGACACCATTGTGCACCCTAATAATGTTTGCAGAGCTTTCTTCTCTCTGATATTGGTAGTTAACCACCTTTGAGCTCTGAATCACACTGAGGATATCCACAGCACTGCGATTTTTTCTTTTGAAAACAAAAGGGAAATCAATTTCAGCCAATTCAGTTGTTGCCATTTTATGAAGTTAAGGTGCTCAGTATAAATTAATGTTTTGAATATATGCCTTCAATCAATAGGTGTAATTATTGATTAGAATCACACAAAGCCAAAAGCAAACCAATCATTCCTGACACTGCAGATACCATGCAGATAAATCCCAAATAAAACTGCACTGAGCTCAAGGCTTAAGTGGCAAACCCTTTCCCACCCCCACCCCCCATATTACAAGTCAACTCTTGAAAAGAATGCAAACATGTTCGCTCTTTGCCTCCCTTCCTGTGCAAACTTCTGCAGGTGTTTTTTTTTTTTAATTAAAAGGATCCATAGATTAGAGTGGGGGCAGTTGTCCCTGACTAGTCACTTGCCCAGGAAGTGACTAATACAGTTCCTTATTCTTAATAATCATATTGCCAGTAGGAAGTGTAAATTAATCAGAATATACTGATGCAGAGCCCTCAGGCAAAGCTAGCTTGATTTTATTATTGGAGGACCACTGAAGCCCCTACCTCCAACCCCATGAGGTTGTCCTAGTTTCTAAAATTATTATTTACTAGTGGTCTGGTGCATGAAAATTCATACACTGGAGGGGGCGTTCCTCAGCCTGGCCTGTCCCCTCTCACAGTCCGGGAGCCCTCAGGGGCAGGAGGCAACCCAGCGATCAGGGGAAAGTGATGCCCCCATCACATCTCTGCTGCTGCCACTGCCAGCAGTGAAAGCCTTGGCCAGCCCTGGTTACCTGAGCCTCGGGCAGCCCTGGGCAGCTGGGCAGCCGCCATCCAAGGTTTGCCTACACCTTGGGCCAGCCCTGGGCAGCTGGGAGGCTGAAGGGGCTGGGGTACTCTGGAGGCAGGCGGGGCTGAGGGGACTGGGTGCCACCATCTTGTGGCTGTAGGTGCCACCATATTTGAGGGTGGGACAGTCAATTAGCATATTCCCTCCTTATTGGCTTTGGGCACTGCCATCTTTGCGATGGTGTGAGGGTCAATTAGCATATTCCCTCTTTATTAGGATCATTGTCAGTGTGCCCAAATACCTTTCCCTTCTTAAGCCTCCGAATCCAGTCTCAGGCCAGTTTCCCATGCTCTCACAAACACTGGTTAACACTCATTAAAGTCTTACTTATGTGCCAGGCACTCAGCTAAGTACTTCACATGCATTACCTCACTGAATCTTTAAAAAACTCTATGAAATAGGTAATAGTACCCTGGTTATGATTCCAAGATGTCATTGATTTTTAAGATTCACTATCAATTTAACAATTTCTGTGTGTCACACAGTAGTTATATCAAATTATCATATCAAATACATATCAAAATCAGAGGTGTTGTAATGTTAGAATTAGGAAAATAGGTACTATCCCATTGACAGATGAGGAATCTAAAGCCTGGAGGAGTTAAAAAAAAAAAAAAACAGTCCAAGGTCACAAAGCTAGTAAGTGGTGACTACGGTTCAGTCCCAGATCATTGATTCCAGTGCCTATGCCTGCCTATAGAAGCATGATCTCTTTGCCACAGGTCTCAGATGCTTTGTCCCTTCCCTCTCCAGATGCCATCTTCCATTCTGTTTCATGAAGTTCTGCTCACCCCTAGAACTCAGCTGCAAGGGTGACACAAACTAGCCAGTTCCTTATTTGCTGAAGACCTCAAACATCCAGAAATGAATGATCATGCCAGGAAATAAATAGAGATAGTATATTTTGGTAGACAAAGGTGCAGGATCACTGCTTTCAAGATGGAAAATCTAATACATGCTGCATCCAGCACCAAAACTATCTACACTAATAAAAGAGAAAAATGGTAATTGGCGTACGACGCTACCCTATTCATTGGCTAATCAGGGCTATATGCAAATTAACTGACAACTAAGATTGGCAGTTAACTGCCAACTAAGATTGGCAGTTAACTGCCAACAAGATGGCGGTTAATTTGCATATGTAGGCACAATGCAGGGAGGCGAAAGGGAAAGCAGGAAGAAGCCCCCTGCCACTGACAGTGATCGGAAACCCAGTGGGGAGCTAAGAGCTGGGGGGCAGGGCAAAGGCGGCCCTGGGGCTGCCTTTGCCCTGCCCCCCAGCCATGATGGGAGAATCAGGTGCCTTTTCCGCCCTGGCCAGTGATAGCAGGAAGTAGGGGTGGAGCCAGCGATGGGAGCTGGGCACGGTCGAAGCTGGCAGTCCCAGGAGCTAGGGGTCCCTTGCCTGGGCCTAAAGCGAAGCCCAGGATCGCGGGGCTGCTGCAGCTGCGGGTCCCCACTGCCCGGGCCGGACGCCTCAGCCAGAGGCGTCCTGCAGGGGCAGGGGCGGAGCCCACGCGATCACGGTGCCCCCCGCTGCCACTGCAGGTCCCCGCTGCCCGGGCTGGACGCCTAGGCCAGAGGCGTCAGGCCTGGGCAAGGGGCCGATCCTGCGATTGGAGGGTGATGGGGGTCAACGCCTGATGGCTCCCAGTATGTGAGAGGGGACAGGCTGGGCTGAGGGATACTCCGCCCCCCCCCACACACACACACCCAGTGCACGGATTTCGTGCACTGGGCCCCTAGTTGAAATATAAAAGAATCCTTGAAAGACATAAAGCATGTGGTACAGTATTAAAGAGAGAAACTATAGCCCAGCACATAGGCAGTAGAACTGCTGTGGTCAATGAGGGAGGTACAAAGGATGCCTTATGCACTCAGGTGGTATAAATAGGAAGAGCTCAAGCATAATCATAGGAGAGTGATTTTCCATCATAGTAGGGGATCTTAACACCCTGCTGACTTCACTGGATAGATCTTCCACACACAAAAATTAACAAGGAAACAATGACTCTAGAGGAGTGAATAAAAAAGCTGTGGTGCATTTTTTACACCATGGAATACTATGCAGCAGTAAAAAAGTAGAATCTCTTATCCTTTGAGACAGCATGGAAGAACCTGGAGAATATTATACTAAGCAAAATAATGCTAAGCCAATCAGAGAAAGACAAGTATCATGTGATCTCACTCATATGTGGAATCTAATGAACAAAATAGATGCAGAGACATAGAAGCGTGGAACAGACTGTTGAATCTCTGAGGGTCAGGGGTGGGTGGGTGGGAAGAGACCAACCAAAGAACTTATATGCATATATGCATAACCCATGGACACAGACAATAGAGTGGTGAAGGTCTGGGGCAGGGTTTTGGGGCAGGCTAGAAGGAGTCAATGGGGGGAAAGGGAGACATGTAATACTTTTAACAATAGAGATTTTTTTAAAGAACAAAAATTATTTTAAAGCTAATTAGAGATCTAGAAAATTAAAATGTAAGTTTGGAAATAAATAGCTTGATTGATGAGCTAAGTAGCAAATTTGGTTCATGTGAACAGCAAACAAGCAAGCTTCAAGATTGAACTGAAAAAATTATTCAGTAGAACCCAAAGAGTTAAGACATAGAGGACAAAACCAGAAGTTTTAACATCAGTCTAATAGGAATTCCAAGAAAAGAGAACACACAAAATAGAGAGGAGGCAATCTTTGAATAAATAATAGCCAAAATGTCCACATAATTAAAGAATGATAGTGACTCTTTGATTGATAAGGCCCATCAAGTGCCAAGAAACATGAATTACACACACACACACACACACACACACACACACACACACACACCCTTAGACGCATTGTACTACAATTTCAAAAACCAAGGTTAAAGTGTTGTAAGCTACCAATGGTCAGAGGGAAAAGTCAGGTCACCAGAAAGGAATGAGAACTTGACATTGGACTTCCAACTGCAACATGGATGCTGGAAACAGGGAGCACTTCATATTGCTAAGGAATTCTATCGATCAAGAAGGAGGATAAAATAAAGACTTTTCCAGTCATGCAAAGACCCGGAAATTTTACACACCACAAACCCACACTGAAAGAATTACTGGTGGATATATTACAGAAAAAAGAAAATTCAATCCAAGAGGCATTAGTGAGACTCAAGTCCAAAAATATCAAGATGAGAATTGGGGATGGAGAATAGTGGGTAGTAAAAGCATGCTAAGGTTATCATCTTTTCAGGAAGACTAAGTAGATACTAATTCTAGTGTTAAAAATATAACTATGCGTATTAAAATTTTAAAGGTGATTAATAAAACATAGAAATAAGAGGTATAATTTTCCAACTTGAAAGAAGAGAGGGAAATTAAAAATCTCAATCCATTCAACAAAAAACATAAAGGAAAAAAATTAAGAAAGTGAAAAAATAATAGATTTATAACAGGAAATAAGAAAGCAGGAATAACTCTATGCATATCAGTAATCACAGTAAATGTGAATGAATTAAACTTATTAAGAGAGTAAAAATTATCCAGCTAGGTATTACATACAAGAGACACACTGGAAACAAAATGCAAAATGACTCATGTAGATTGAAAATAAAGAGCTAGAAAAATATAATACCTAACAAATGATAACAAAAGGAAAACTGGTGTGACAATATTAAGAGCAGACAACATATAAATTCAAGGCAAACATAAATTAGAGACCAAGAGGGAAACATTATCTTGATAAGGAGAAAGGACACTTCACCAAGAACATGTAACAGTTATGAACCTTTCTGCACAGAGGATCAAAATATAGAAACATAAACTGATAAATGTACAATAAAAAGCATGCTTTACATAAATCACAATTGCAATGAGAGAATTTAAATCATTCCTCTGAAAAATTGAGGTATCAAATAGACAAAAATTAAGATTATAGAAATTTTGAATAATACAATTAATATATAGAACTTTGTATTCAACAAATAGAGATATACCTTCTTTTTAAACATACACAAATATTCACCAAGAAAAAAAATGACCTTTCATTAGACTATAAGAAAATATCAAATTCCTAAAATAGAATGTTCTGTAGGCAATGTTCACTCTTCACAATGCAGTAAAATTAATAATCAACAACAAACATAATTTCTCAAAATATTTACACTTGGAAATTTTTAAAGAACACAATTCTAAATAACTCATGGGCTAACAATAAGTAAAATGGGAATTGTAAACTATTTTGAACAGAACTAATCACTAATCCCAAAACTTTAGGAATGGGTACTCAACTTCATTATTTATCAGGAAAACATAAATCATGACAGCAATGTAGTACCATTACATATTTGCTGGAATAGCCAAAATTAAAAAAAAAAAACCACTGTGGGAGCGCACTGACCACCAGGAGGCAGTTCCTGCATTGAGCATCTGCCCCCTGGTGGTCAGTGCACATCATAGCAACCGGTCGTTCTGGTCATTCTGGTTGTTCCGGTCATCTGGTCACTTAGGCTTTTATATATATTGATTTCAGAGAAGAAGGGAGAGGAAGAGAGAGTTAGAAACATAAATGATGAGAGAGAATCATTGATTGGCTGCCTTCTGCATGCCCCTTACTGGGGAATTGAGCCTGCAACCTGGGCATGGCCCATTGACTAGAATCGAACCTGGGACCCTTCAGTATGCAGGCTGACTTGACACTCTATCCACTGAGCCAAACCAGCTAGGGCTCAAGGCTGATTTTTTGTCTGTTAAAAGGCAGCAGGCTACCCTGGGCATTAGGTAAGAGCTTTGAAAACATGGCATCTGGAATATATTGAGATATTCAATCTGCCTTTCCCAGAATTGCTGGAGACAGGGCCCACCTCTCTATTAGCCATGGTGTGATTTCCTTATTATAGACCACAAGCTCAGAAATCCAAAATCTTCTTTTAGCCAGTAGCTGTTGTCTAAGAGTTGAGACTGAGGCCACAGAGATCTGACCAGAAAGCTGCCTTGCAACCTTGCTGACCTGCTGGCCATTGAAAAGGCAAGATTCTTTCTCCAGGGCTTGAAATTGGCTCCCTCTTTTCATTAAAAATGAAATTCCCATAATTTAGAAGTTCATGAAGTCGGAATGTTCACTTGCTGAATTGGCCTTTAATGGTCTCTCACTTCTCATCTGTGTCTTCCTGTGTTCCAGCCTCTAGCCAGTGTGCACTTATATAACATGGAGAAAATAGCCCTTTCTCAGCAAAATGCCTTGAGGTTCATAAAAGACAAATAGCTGAAAAGGGTAAGAACCTGTTAATTAGTTAGCTATATAAGTCTAAAATGTATCATCTTTTATTTTTTAATTATCTTTTGTGTGTTTTTTTTAATTTCCCCAGTGAATCATTGCAGAAGTTAGGTAGCCATAATTACAAGTCAAAGGGACAGCCCTCCCCACAGAATAATTGGGAAAATTTTCAGTCATAATCATCTTGGCCAAATATTTCATCATCATACACAATCACACCCTTGGCATTTGCAAAGATGTTCCAAGATCTAAAAGTGTATCCTTTTAAGAAGACATCAAATAAAAAGGTAAAACGGGGGAAATTGGGCAAAATTTTACATTGTCACTATGTATTGTTAAGCTTTTTGAAAGACAGTATAAGCTTTGTTGTATGGTGTAACTCATTCACTCATGTTTTCATTCAGCAGATATTTTTTAAGAACCTACTATATTTTAGGCACTATACTACATACTGAGGATATAGTAGTAGGCAAGATGGACCCTGCTTTCACTGAACTTATTGGCTAAGTAGGGAGATACACTATTAAAGCAGCAATTATAATAATGTGTGATACATTCTGTAAAAGGTTAGCCATTCAAGGAGCTGTGAGGCTACATTTGTCCTAGACTTGGGAGTGGGAATGGAGTTAGGAAGACTTCCCAGGGTTGGTGAAATTTCAGCCGAAACCAGAAGGATGAGTTACTCAGGAAGTATGTGGATAGATGGGAGTTAGAGTCAGTAGAAAGCTATAGAATGTGCTAAAGCTGTGAAGCTGTGAAAAGGGTACATACAGGGAACTAAACCAAGTTCATTATGGTTGGAGTATCTGTGTAAAAGAGAGAGAAAGGAGAGAAAGAGGGGAGAGAGAGAGAGAGAGAGAGAGAGAGAGAGAGAGAGAGAGAGAGAGAGAGAGATCATAGTTTAAAAAATGAGGTTGGGCAAGTGCACAGGTCATAAATGGTTTTCTAAATTATGTTAATAAATTTAGACATTTTCTTTAGGCAATAGAAAGCCACTGAAGGCTTTTGAACAGGGAAATGGTGTGATCAGATTTATGCTTTAAAAAGCACACTCCAGCTGCAATGTAGAAAACTGAGTGGAGGTGGGGAAGGAATGGAATAGCGACAGAAGACCAATGAGGTTATTGCAGTCCAGCGGAAAAATGATGGTATTCTGGAGGGGAGTGGTCATATAATGTTCAGTGATGGAAATGGAGAAGAGCAGAGAGATTCAAGAGATATTTATGAGTTAAAATGAACAGGACTTGGTGATTGACTGAATGTGGGAGAGCAGATAAAAGGTGTCAAAGATGAGTTCTTGATTTGGGACATAGGAAACTGGGTGGGTGGTGGTGCCATTTACTGGGATTTAAAAAAAAACAAAACAGAAAAATGTGCAAACTTGAAGGACTATAGGGAAGGGAAAGATATGAGTTTAGTTTCAGAAATTTTGAGTTGGCAGCACATGTGGTATATCCAGATGGAGATGCATAATCAGTAATAGAGGAGAGGCTTGGGCTGGAAATATGACTTGAGAGTCACCATTATTTAGATTATACTCAAACCCATCAGATAAAATTTCCTAGGCAAATAATATAGGACAAGTAGAAAGGGCTGAGGTTCAAGTCCTGAGAAATCCAACATTTAAAGTCTAGGCATAGGAGAATGAGCACTCAAATGAAACTGAGAGGGAGAGGCCAGAAAGTAGATGAAAACCAGGAAAAAAATATATCATAGAAGACATAGAAAAGGAGTGTGTTGAGCAAGAGGGAGTAGTCGACAATGTAGTGTGCTGCTGAGAAGCCAGGCAAGATGGGAACTAAGAAGTTTCCACTGGATATAATGATATACAGATCATTTTTTTCTCCTGTATTTCAGTTGCCTAATTCTTAAAATGTAATAATTGTGTTCCTCTTGGTCTTGCCCAAATTCAACCAAAGTACTTTTGATTTTGTCTGCTTTACATATTTGGCTTCATTACATAAAATTCCATTTGAAGAAAAAATTTCATGGATTAAAAAAATACTCTAATGAGATGATGGAAACTATCCTGGTACACTAGGAATTCTAGCTCCAGCTGGAATATTAGCAATGCCCTTCCAGCTCTCATAGTCTGATTCTATCCACTCAAGACACACCTCAATCTTAGTCCTTTCTTATTTCACTGATATTATCTTCAAATTATATATAGTATTAACCTTGAACCCTATTAGTCAGCCTCCCTATATTGTCAACCTCATATTAGTTTATTTACATACCTTTCATTCCTCTGTCCATCAAAATCCATCCAAGTCAAACGTAAGAGTCACCTTCTCTCAGAGGCCTTCCTTGACTCCAAATCACACTGATGGTATGCTCCTTTGCCCTTGTTTAGCAATTATCACACAGAACTTCTAACTTATTCTCTGTTTGAGGTATGTTAGTCTTATCACCCCAATGAAACTGTACTAATAAATTCCTCTACAGCAGCAACTATATATTTGCTACCTCTCCCCCCATGCCTGCCATAGACTATGTGTTCAGCAAGTGCCCAATAAAAACCATTTTCTCCCTTTTTAACTGTTAAGGCAGCATAACCAAGCCCTACATTCTGTTATTTGTGTATGCTTATTGCAAAGGATTTTCATTTTATGACATTTGCCACAGTTAGTGGGATGGAGCAAGGAGATGTCAATTATTTTAGTTGTAGTAAAGCACAGAAAACAGGCAAATGCCACAGGAAAAAAACAACAGCAGGCACTGTGTTCAGGAATCTGGGATCTTTGTGATAAACTTTAAACCCCAGCATGGGCCTGGCCTGGAGAATTAACATTTCACACTGAGAGACACTCATTTTTTAAGAAGGTCATGCTTGCGGTCACATCTAGTGGACTGTGTTGCTTTAATGGGGACAACATAAAAATCATACATTTTCTAAACAAGGACTGTGGGAGTGACTTTGCCTTGGCATATGATGCATTTACCCTGGAAGGAAAACAGGTAAACATGGCTGAAACTTTCATTAAGCTATAAAAATTGATGGAGCCAATTATCTCCCTCTGAAACTCAGCCAATATGAAGAGAAGATAAATGGCTTAGAAATAGAAATGGAGTAGTGATAAAGGTATGAGAGGCATCCAGGCAGCCTCTGATTTTCATAGCGGCCCACCAAGAAGAGAGAGTCCTTCTAGAACAGTGATGGCAAACTTTTTGAGCTCGGCGTGTCAGCATTTTGAAAAAAACCATAACTTAACTCTGGTGCCGTGTCACATATATATTTGCAACCACAGTAAAACAAAGACATATTTTTGATATTTATTTTATATATTTAAGTGCCATTTAACAAAGAAAAATCAACCAAAAAAATGAGTTCGCGTGTCACCTCTGACACGCATGTCATAGGTTCGCCATCACTGTTCTAGAAGAACAAAATTTGACTGAAGTCTGTCAGCTTTTATTTAGTACCTTCTTTTCCTATAAGCATTTGTATTGAGGTCTGTTGTAGATGATATTACAATGCCAGGTTCCAGTCCTTGCTCTGTAGAAACCTACAGTGTAGTTGGTTGAGCCAAGACAAAGATATCAGAAACAATGAAAGAATATTTACAAAGTGATATAAACTGAAACAAAATGTAAATTAGCTTCAAACACCCAGGAAATGGGGAGTCAGGGAATCGTATGATGCATGTTTGTCCATAGGGTATATGTGCCCACTATGTCTATTGAGGAGGTGGTGGTACAATAATCTGGGAAATAAAGCTCTATCCTGAGGAAGTGTATGAGCTAGACTGTTGGAGAAAAAGAGCATTCTCTGTTACTATGAGCAATGGGTGCAGAGGCAAAAATAAACAGGGCATATAAAGAAAAGTATTTTAAAAATTAGGCTATTTAGACTGGTGAATGTGAGCAAGACTGAGATTGAAGAGTTGGACAACAGACATGCAAAGGTTGATAGTTGGGGGGTGGGGGGGAAAGTTGGATAGATCAGTTAAGAATAGTTGAAAGAGAGCTTCAAAATCCACAGCTAACATCATACTTAATGGTGAAAGACTGAAAGCTTTCACTCTCAGGTCAAGAACAAGATGAGGATGCTTGCATTCACTAATCCTAGTTAACATTGTACTAGTGGTTCTAGCCCAGGCATCATACAAGAAAAAAGAAATAAAGGGCATCCAGATTGGTTAAAAAAAAAAAAAGAAGTAAAACTATCTCTATTTGCAGATGACATGATCTTGTAAATAGAAAATACTAGCAGTGGTTCTCAACCTTCCTAATGCCGTGACCCTTTAATACAGTTCCTCATGTTGTGGTGACCCCCAACCATAAAATAATTTTCGTTGCTACTTCATAACTGTAATTTTGCTACTGTTATGAATCGTAATGTAAATATCTGATATGCTATATGTGTTTTCTGATGGTCGCGACCCACAGGTTGAGAACCGCTGTAAAATCTATTATCACTAATAAACAAGTTCAGCAAGGTTGCATAATACAAGATCAATATACAAAACTCTATTGTATTTCTATATATTTGCAATGAACAATCAACAAATGAAATTATGAAAACAATTATATTTATAAGAGCATCAAAAGAATAAAAAACTTAGGAACAAATTTAAAAGAACTGAAAAACTTATACTCTGAAAACTACAAGCATTGTTGAAAGATACTAAAAATCTAAGTAAATGAAAAAACATCCCATGTTCATAGATTGGAAGATTTCATATTGTTAAAATGGCAATATTCTCCAAATTAATCTACAGATTCAGCATAATCCCTGTTAGAATCCCAACTGACTTCTTTGTAGAAACTGACAAGCTGATTCTAACATTAATAATCCCAGGATAGCCAAAACAACCTTGAAAACAAAGAACAAAGTAGGAGGACTCGCACTTCCCAATTTCAAAACTTACTAAAAAACAGTGGTAAGCAGGACAGTATGATAGTGGCACAGGATAGACATATAGATCAGAGGAATAGAATCATGAGTCTAAAAATAACATTATGTGTCAACTGATTTTTTACAAGGTTGCCATGACTATTCAATTGGGGAAAATATTATTTAAAAAATAGTGCTGGGACAGATGACAACAAAAAAAAGTGAAGTTGGACACTTACCTCACATCCTATACAAAAATTAACTGAAAATGGATCAAAGACATAAATTCAGAAGATAAAACTTAAATACTTAGAAGGAAACATAGAGATAAATCATCATGACCTCAGGTTTTGCAAAGGATTCTTAGATATGACACCAAAAGCATGCAAAACAATTACAAAATAGATAATTTGGACTTCATTAAAATTTAAAACTTTTGACTTTTGTGCGTCAAAGGACACCATGAATAAAAGTGAAACAAGGATCCAGAGAATGGGAGAAAATATTTGCAAATCATATATCTGATAAGGGACTACATAGGCTATATTATACAGTTCTCAGCCTTCCTAATGCCATGACCCTTTAATACAGTTGTTCCTCATGTTGTGGTGACCCCCAACCATAAAAACATTTTCATTGCTATGTCATAACTGTAATTTTGCTACTGTTATGAATCGTAATGTAAATATCTGATATGCAGGATGTATTTAGGCAACCCCTGTGAAAGGGTCGTTCGACCCCCAAAGGGGTCGTGACCCACAGGTTGAGAACCGCTGGGCTATAAAAATAACTCTCACATTTCAACAATAAATATACAAACAACTCAATTTAAAATATGGTCAAAGGATCTGAATAGACATTGCTCTAAAGAAGATAAACAAATGGCCAATAAACGTATGAAAAGATGCTCATCATTATGAGTCATTGGTGAAATGCAAATTAAAATCACCATGAGATACCATTTCATACCCACTAGGATGGCTAAAAAAAAAGAATAATAAGAAGTGTTGGGGAGGATGTGGAGATATTGGAACCCTCATACATTTCTGTTGGGAATATAAAACAGTGCAGCCACTATGGAAAACCATCTGGAAATTCCACAAATGAGTATAATTACCATATGATCCAGTAATTCCACTTCTAGCTATATACCCAAGAAAAACAAAAACATATATCCACACAACAGTTTGCAGACAAATGTTCATAGTAGTAATAGTCATATAACTCAAAAGTGGAAACTCAAATGTCCATCAACTGAAAAATTGATAGACAAATACAGTGTATTCATATAAGGGAATATTATTCAGCCAAAAAAAAAAAAGAATTAGCTACTGATACATGCTATGACCTGGATCAACCTTAAACACATTTTTCTAAGCGAAAAACATTCACATTGGACCACATATTTTATGATTCAATTAAATAAAATGCCCAGAGTAGGCATATTTATAGAGACAAAAAGTAGACTAATAATTGCTTAAGGCTGGAGCAGGGATAGGGGGAATGGGAGGTGGCTACTAATAGGGATGGGGTTTCTTTTAGGGGGAACAGAAATTTTAATATTAGATTATAGTGATGTTTACAGTCCTGAGAATACACTAATAACTATAGATTGTAAGCTTTAAGTAGGTGAACTGTATGGTATGTGGATTGCATCTCAATGAAGCTAATACTATGAGTTGTATTGTGTCTCCCAAAGAGATGTTAAAATACAAACCCCCAGTACCTGTGATTATGGCCTTATTTATAAATAGAATTTTGCAGGTTTAATCAAGTTAACATGAAATCATTAGATTGGTCCCTAATTCAATATGACTGGGGTCATTATTAGAAGAGGGACATTTGGACAAAGATACAAATAGAAAATGCCATGTGAAACGGAGGCAGATATTGGAGCAATGCAGCTGCCAGCCAAAAAACACCCATGATCAATGGCTACCACCAGAAACTAAGAAGAGGCAAGGGATGATTCTCCCCAGAGTCTCAGAGGGACCATGGCCCCGTTGACACCTTGATTTCAGGCTTCTAGGTTCTATAACTATGAGACCATAAATTTCCGTTGTTTTAAGCCACCTAGTTTTTGATACTTTGTTATTAAAGCCTTATCAAAATAATTCAATAATCCAGCTGTTAAACAAACAAACAACCCAAAGAGTTTCAACTTGTATAAGATATCAGAAATAACACTGGACTCAGAGTTAAGGGGCCTAAGTTTTTGTCCCCATTCTCTTGTGATTTACTGTATGACATTAGACAAGTCACTAGCTCTCTCTGAGCCTAAATGTTCCCATTTATAAAATGCAGGGATTGGGTTGCATAATCATTAAGTTCCCCTCAAGGGTGACATTTCCTACTACTAATAGAACTCATTTGTTTTAAAATTCTGATTCAAATGACACCAATAAAAACTAGTGAAATATTTTATAATCAAATTAACTCCTTCCATCTTTTGCTCTTTTATTCATCTTGAAATCTCACTGGAACTAAAATCACCCCCATTCTCCTTAGCTCCTACAGGAACATGAAATCATTCCCCAAACCATGTGGGGACTATGAATTGGGACATAACCCAGTTTCTGAAATACAATACAGTTGTGAATAAATTCCATTTGTCCTTTCTCTTATACTTAGTAAATGTAGAACTTCTTTTTCAGCATTGTATTAACAAAAACCTAGGTGATGCCAACAACTAAGCCTCATTTAACCAAAGAAATAAAAGTAGTATTATCCTAGTTATTCCTTGTATTCAAAGATGCTTTATGCAGTTTGTAAACCTTTGGCTTTGATGTACATTAAAGAAATCTCAAGCTGATCTTCCCTTTGTTATTAAAAATGTATAGTGTTGCACAATACAGCAAGTGTTCAAAATGGCTTCCTCCTCCCCTTTTGTGCTTAAAGATTTGGAATATAATACTCTTTCATTTATGTTTCCATTATGCTTTTTAAACTTCCTTTTATCTCTCCTGTGGTCCTTTCTCTTTGCAAGAAAAAATCACTTGACCCTCTTGACACTAGCAAACTCCATTGTATCTCAAGAAATGGAGTTTGCATCAGTTGCTGAATTGTGCACATGCCATAAAGATGTCTCTTCTTTAATACATAACCCCATGTGAAGTTTAACTTAACTTTCCAGATCACTGCAACCCAGCAGAATGTTTTTTCACAGGCTGAATATTCAGGAAGCAGTTTTGTATTTGGCTTCAAAATAATGAACTCTTCTAAATGCCAGCCATTGAGTTTGGGCAACTCATTATAGTTCCTATTTAATAGTTTAGCTGTTGCATTTAAGATTTTTGAACCTACTATTGCTAATTTCTATCAAAATTTTTATCCTGTAGGTTTTAATAAAATGGCATTTTCAATTTCTTGCTACAGTAGTTTTACATTCATTCATTCAGTCTCTCATTTATTCAGTATTTGTTGAGTACTATGCAAAATTTTATATAGATTGAATTTTTAGAAATTAAATCTCATTTTAGTACAATACATGAGTGACTATTTAGAAGAAATCTAGAGTTAATCCTTCTGTAAAATAAAGAATCATTTGGTAAACAGATACCTCTAACCTAATGTATGTTGTATTGAGTTTACTTGAAATGAAGACCCTATTATTAACATAAATGGAAAATTAATACTCCTACAAGGATAGGAAGTGTGGTCTTCAGACCACACAAGACAGAAACTGAAATTGAAACTCTTGTTTAAAATTGGGATCCTCAAAATCAACCTATTAGGTGTGAAGGAGACTAGAACAGTTTCACCCATCATCTCAGGGAAACACCAGACACTTATAGGCTATGTCCAGAACTGCTAAAAGTCCTAAATCTCTTGCAAAATAGAAAAAAGAAACAATTGTTTAGAGACACCTCCACATCCTAGGGTGCACGGACCACCCACAGAAAGGACAATGCTGAGTTTATAATGAAAACATAGAAATCACATTAGGAAATTAACCACTGTGAGAAAGAATCAGCTGTTACAATAAACAGGATTAGCATCTCAAGAATTGAACAAAATAAACAATTGAAGGAGATTATAAAATAGGAATGTTTAAAATAATTAAAAAGATCAAAAAGGGTTTTTAAGAAAAAAGATGAATTTGAAGAAGAAACAAAAAGAACTTCTAGAAACAATACATATAGTCATTGAAATTAAAAATGGAATACAGAAGTAAAACTGTAGTCTAGATATAGCTGAAGAGAAACTGCAAATAGTAGAAGTTAGCTGGGAAAATCACCAGCACAGAAAGATAAAAAAAAAAAGATGAAAATGTGAGTGAGTAAAATGCCTAAGGATAGAATAAGCAGAGTATAATTAAAGTGGTAGCATTATTTTAAAATCCCATTCACAATATACAGAAAACGAGTTATAAAAGGAATTAAACAGAATGGAGAAAAAGGCAATATTTGAGGAGATAATGGCTGGAAATTGTATATAACTGAAGAAAGACACTAGTTTTCAGATCAAAGGACACTGAGTCTTAAGCAGGATTAGTAAAACCAAAAGCTTATCTAGACATACCATAATGAAATTCAGAGTACCAAAGGTAAAACAAACAAACAAAAATATCCTACAAAAGAATGACAATCATACTGACAATAGAGGCTCAAACAAAATGAAATGATAGTGTCAAAGTGATGAGGAAAAATACCTGCTACCCTGAAGCCTCTGCCTGGCTATGAGTAAACAAAAGGCATTCTCAGATAAAGAAGACTTAGAGCATTTTACACTCACAGACCCTTGCTCAAAGGCAATGAAAACATATACTTCAGTAAAGAAAATAATAATTTTAGGAGAAAGAGTAGGACAGAAGAAACAAAGGTGAACAGAAAAACATGTTGGCAAATTTTAAAAGCACTAAATATAAAAAATAAACAATAATATAGCTAGGGATGGTTAACAATAAAGTTAACATACTAGACAATAACATGGAAGAGGGGGTGGTGATAAGTATTTGTGTTCTACTGCCCTGATATTGTTCAGAAAAAAATAGATATAGTGATTAATATTAGACTTTGTTAAGTCACATTTATCTGTAAACATCTAAGAGGTCACATATTCATTTAATTTTTTCAAACCACTAGAAGAGCAGGAATAAAATGTATGACTTCCAAATGAATAGAGGGTAGAAAGAAAAAGAAAGCTTGATCAATAAGAACAATCATCATTGGAAGTTTCTCAAAAAATTAAAGTTCCCATGTGAGCCAGTAATTCCACTCCTAGACATATACTCAAGAGAATTGAAAACATGTCCACACAAAAACTTACAAATGAATTTCATATGCAGCATTATTCATAATAGCAAAAAGTTGAAACAACCCGATGTCCATCAACTGATGAGTGGATTAACAAGATGTGTTATAGCTATACAATGAACTATTAGGCAGCCATAATAAGTAGTGAAGTACTGATGTATGCCACAAATGGATGAACCTTGAAATCACTATGAAAAGTCAAAGAAGCCACACACAAAAGACCACATATTTTATTATTCCATTTATATGAAATGCCAAGAATAGACAAATTAATACAGACAGAAAGTATGTAAGTGGTTGCCAGGGGCTAGAAGGAGGCAGGGATTGTAAATGACTGCTAATATGTAGAGGTTTTCTTTTTAGTTTGATTAAAGTGTTCTAAAATTAAATTGTGGTGATGCCTGCACAACTCTGGATATACCAAAAGCCACTGAATTTTACATGTGAACAGTATGAATGTAATAGTATGTGAATTATATTTCAGTAAGTGTTATTAAAAACAGAAAAAGAAAGAAGTCCAAATATATCAGTAATCACAATCCTATCTGTATAAAAGAGAAACACGGTAATTAGCGTACGACCGCTACCCTTACCATTGGCTAATCAGCGAGATATGCAAATTAACTGCCAGCAAGATACCTGCTTTCAGCAACAGACGCCTCAGAGCTGGAGCCAGAGCTAAAGCTGGCCCAGAATTTAAAAAAAGAAAAAAAGGAGCAGTTGGGAGCTTCAGCCCTCAGCCCCTCACCCAGACTGGCCAGGCACCCCAGTGGGGACCCCCACCCTGAAGGGTGTGTGACCAGCTGCAAACAGCCATCATCCCCTCACCCAGGCTGGCCAGGCAGCCCAGTGGGGACCCCCACCCTGATCCAGGACACCCTTCAGGGCAAACCAGCCAGCCCCACCCATGCACCAGGCCTCTATCCTATATAGTAAAAGGGTAATATGCCTCCCGGCACCGGGATCAGCATGAGAGGGGGCAGTGCCCAAACCCCCTGATCGCCCTGCGGCTCTGTGTGTGACAGGGGGCGGGGCCACAACCTCCCTATCCACCCTGCTCTGTTCCTGACAGGGGAAGACGCCCCAACCCCCTGATCAGCCCTGCTCTGTGCCTGATAGGGGGGAGCTCCCCAACCCCCTGATCACCCTGCAGCTGTGTGTGTAACAGGATGCGGCACCCCAACCCCCGCCCCCACGGGCCCTGCTCTGTGTGTGACAGGGGGCGGTGCCCCAACTCCCCTATCGGCCCTACTCTGTGAGTGACAGGGGGGAGCTCCTCAACCCCCTGATGGGCCCTGCTCTGTGTGTGACAGGGGGGAGCTCCCCAACCCCCTGATGGGCCCTGCTCTGTGCATGACAGGGGTGAGCTCCCCAACCCATGATCAACCCTGCTCTGTGCGTGGCAGGGGGGAGCTACCCAACCCCCATCGACCCTGCTCTGTGCGTGACAGGGGGTGGCGCCGCAACCTCCCCATCGACCCTGCTCTGTGCATGACAGGGGGCAGCGCCCCAACTCCCCAATCGGCCCTGCTCTGAGCCCGACCAGGGGCTACACCTAGGGATTGGGCCTGCCCTCTGCCACCCGGGAGCAGGCCTAAGCCAGCAGGGCATTATCTCCCGAGGGGTCCCAGGCTGCAAGAGGGCACTGGCCAGGCTGAGGGACCCCCACTTCCCCCCGAGTGCACAAATTTTTGTGCACCAGGCCTCTAGTAAATGATAATAGATTAAATTTAGCTGTCAAAGGCCCATATAGTTTTAGAAGCAAGTTAACCTCAAAAATGTATAATACATATTTTATATAAATATTACAGAAAAATCTTAATTACTCCAATTTCTTTTGTGAGTCTAATATACCTTTATACTAAAACTACAGCAGTGCAAAGAAAGGATAAGAACAGGACAATCTGCCTTATAATCATTGATGAAATCTCTTAAATTAAATATTACCAAACCCAGCAATGTGTTTCTAATACATTATGACCAAGTGGTATTTATCCTAGCAATATAAGGTTAATTTAACATAATAAAATCCATGTAATTCACAAAATTAAGTGTCCATGGGAGAAAATTAATCAAATCTCCTAGGTGCAGGAAAAGTGTTTGAAAAAAATTCAAGACCTGTTCATATGATTTTAAAAAATTCTATTAGCCAACTTAGAATGAAAAGGAACTTTCTTAGCTTGATTAAAGGTAGCTCTCCAAAACTTGCAACAAACATCATCCTTAATGGTGAAACATTAGAATAGCACCCTTTAGAATTAGAAAACAAATAAAAAATTCTCATCACTGTTTCTACTCCAAGAGGGGGGGACAGGTCAGAACAACAAAATGATATCAATAAATGAGAGAAGATATTTTAAAGAAAGAAAGTTGCCATCACTTTCAAATGATATAATAATCTACATAGGAAAACCTACAGAATCTGCAGACAAACTATTGGCACCATTGGCACTACTAAGAGATTTCAGCAGTGTTGCTTGGTATCCAACCAACACACAAAATTCAGTGTACCAGCAATAATCAATTAGAAAATATGTATCCTTTTTTAGATTTTACTTATTGATTTGAAAGAAAGAGGGAAGCATTGATTTATTGTTTCACTTATTTATACATGCATTGTTTCTTCTTGTATGTGCCCTGACTGGGAATTGAATCCACAACCTTGGCATATCAGATGACACTCTAACCAACTGAGATACCTGGCCAGGGCTATCTTTTTAAAATAGCATTCACAATTGCAGGAAAACATATAATACACTTAGGAATAAAACTAACTAAGTACATGTAGCCACATAATGAAGAAAATTATTATTCAATTCTATTCCAATCAAAATCCCAACAGTATTTTTTTCATGAAACTTGACCAGCTGATTCTAAAATTGATATGGAAGAGTAACAGTCCAAGAACAGACAAGAAAAAATTTGGAGAAGAATGAGTGGTGATACACCCTACCAAATATCAATTTATTATAAAACTATATTAAATTTGAAACAATGTGGTAATATCACAAAAATAATCAATAAGAGATTGACAAACGTTTTCTGTAAAGGGTCAGATAGTAAACAGGCTTGTCATGTAAGGGGCAAAATTGAAGATAGTATGTAGGTATTTATATAAACAAGAGAACAACTCCTGCCTCACCCCACCTTATTTATCCGGGGTGGGCCATCCCAGGCTTTCAGCAAGTTTTGCAGCCTCCATTTGAGACGCTTTCCAGATGAAGAGCTATCAGCCAAAGTGTAAGGTAACCACTGACTAACCAGCCAGATTTGCCAGGAACTGCCCTTCTTTTAGTCTTGAAAGGCCCATGTCCTTGGAATGCCTTCCATTTCCAGAAAAACAGGATGGCCTGTCACTCTATCTAAAGGAGAAAGTTCTGGCAGGCTTGAAAGAGGGAAGACTGGCAGCTACCACAGTGCATTTCATTTTGGGACCCAGCAACACCCTTCTCTTCTCCCAGAGAGTTTAGCTGTCTTAACTTGGGCAGGTGGCCAGAGGTGAGGCAACTCATTTAGTTGCCAACTCCCAAACTGAGATTCCACTGGACTGAGATTCCACCACTCTGCTGGCTGGTGCCAACAGCAGAGCCTCCAACAAGTAGGCAGAGACCAATGTAAGTCGTGGGCAGCAATGACACATGTCTGCCAGAAGGGAAAGCAGGCACTGGAAGCAGAGAGGGCAATGGGGTAGAGGAGTATGCTCAAGCTTCACCACTTACACTGCTAGTTGGCTTGAGTGTACCTGTGGGTCAGATTTGGTCTGAGGGACATAGTTCACTGATCCCTGAAACAGATCAGAGCTTCATATTAGAGTGGGCAGAATATGTGTGTGTGTGTGTGTTTCCTATATAATAAAAGGGTAATATGCAAATAGACTGAACAGCAGAACAACCAAACAACCAATCAAAGCATAATATGCTAATACATGCTAAGGCTGCTCAAACAGTCGCTATGATGTGCACTGACCACCACGGGGCAGACAGTCTACCAGTCGATCAGTTGCCATGATGTGGACTGACCACCAGGGGGAAGATGCTCTGACCAGTAGGTTAGTTTGCTGCTGGGGTCCGGCTGATCTGGACTGAGCAAGATGGGCAGGATATGCCCTGGAGCCCTCTTATGGTCCCTCCCCAGCCCAATCCTGCACTGGTGGCATGCCTCAGCCTGGCCTGCACCCTCTCGCAATCTAGGACCCCTGGGGGGGGCGGGGTGTCAGAGAGCTGGTTTCAACCCAATCCCGCAGGCCACTTCCCTTTGGAGGGCGCCAGATGCAGGGATCATGGCTGGTGAGCACTGCTGCAGCAGCGAGAGCCTCTCCTGATCAGGACTGATTGGGCATGAGCCCGTGGCAGGCACAGTGGGGCCGGGATGAGCGGAAGCCGCAGGAAGGAGCTGCAGGTGGCATTGGACTGTGGGTTTTGGCCCAATCCCTGCAGGCCACCCAGAGGGACCCCACCCATGCACAAATTTATGCACCAGGCCTCTAGAGTGTGTGTGTGTGTGTGTGTGTATGTGTGTGTGTGTGTGTGTGTGTATCCTATCTAATAAAGAGGGAATATGCTAATTGATTTCTCACACCATTGCAAAGATGGTGGTGCCCACAGCCAATAAGGAGGGAATATGCTAACTGACTGTCACACACACAAAGATGGCAGCGCCCACAGCCACAAGATGGCCAGCAGGGGAAGGAAGTTGTGGGCAATCAGGCCAGCAGGGGAGGGCAGTTAGGGGTGACCAGACCAGCAGGGTAGGGTAGTTAGGGGTGACCGGGCTGCCAGGGGAGTGCAGTTAGGCATTGATCTGGCTGGCAGGGGAATGGTTAGGGGGTGATCAGGCAGGCAGGCAGGGGAGCAGTTGGAAGCCAGCAGTCTCAGATTGTGAGAGGGATGTCCAACTGCCGGTTTAGGTCTGATCCCAGATTGGAGAGGGTGCAGGCTTGACTGAGGGACACCCCCCCCCGCAGTGCATGAATTTTGTGCACCGGGCCTCTAGTATCTATCTATCTATCTATCTATCTATCTATCTATCTATCTATCATCCATCTATCTATCTATCTATCTATCTATCTATCTATCATCTATCTATCTATCTATAGATATCCTATCTAATAAAAGAGAAACATGGTAATTAGCGTACGACCGCTACCCTTCCCACTGGCTAATCAGCAAAATAGGCAAATTAACTGCCAGCCAAGATGGCGGCCAGCAGCCAGGCAGCTTGAAACTAACATGAGGCTTGCTTGCTTCAGTGACGGAGGACTCCAACGTTCCCCGCCTGCCTTGCCGGCCTCTGAGCTTGCAGTTTGAAACATTGTAACAAATATAGAAGCTAAACAAAACCCAAGAAACCTGCTTTCAGCCGGCCAGGATCTCAGAGCTGGAGCTGATACAGTGTTTCGATTATAGAACACAAACAAACCAGATGCCTGCTTTCAGCAGCAGAGGCCTCAGAGCTGGAGCCAGAGCTAAAGCTGGCCCAGAATTTAAAAAAAAAAAAAGAAAAAAAGGAGAAGTTGGGAGCTTCAGTCACCCACCAGCCTGAAAACAGCCCTCAGCCCCTCACCCAGACTGGCCAGGCACCCCAGTGGGGACCCCCACCCTGAAGGGTGTGTGACCAGCTGCAAACAGCCATCATCCCCTCACCCAGGCTGGCCAGGCAGCCCAGTGGGGACCCCCACCCTGATCCAGGACACCCTTCAGGGCATACCAGCCAGACAACACCCATGCACTGGGCCTCTATCCTACATAGTAAAAGGGTAATATGCCTCCCAGCACCAGGATCAGCGGAGCAGCGAGGCCTCCCCGCACCGGGATCAGCATGACAGGGGGCAGTGCCCAAACCCCCTGATCAGCCCTGCTCTGTGCCTGATAGGGGGGAGCTCACCCACCCCCTGATCGCCCTGCGGCTCTGTGTGTTACAGGGGGCGGGGCCACAACCTCCCTATCCGCCCTGCTCTGTTCCTGACAGGGGAAGGTGTCCCAACCCCCTGATCAGCCCTGCTCTGTGCCTGATGGGGGGGAGCTCCCCAACCCCCTGATCGCCCTGTGGCTCTGTGTGTGACAGCGTGCAGCGCCCCAACCCCCTGATCGGCCCTGCTCTGTGGGTGATAGAGGGTGGCGCCCCCCCCATGGGCTCTGCTCTGTGTGTGATGGGGTAGAGCCATAACCTCCCCATCCACCCTGCCCTGAGTGTGACAGTGGTGGCGCCCCAACCCCCTGATCCGCCCTGCTCTGTGCATGACAGGGGGCGGCGCCCCAACTCCCCAATCAGCCCTGCTCTGAGCCCGACCAGGGGCTGCACCTAGGTATTGGGCCTGCCCTCTGCCACCTGGGAGCAGGCCTAAGCCAGCAGGTCGTTATCTCCCGAGGGGTCCCAGACTGCGAGAGGGCACAGGCCTGGCTGAGGGACCCCCCCTTCCCCCCCAGTGCACAAATTTTTGTGCACCGGGCCTCTAGTATACATATATATATATATATATATATATATATATATATATATATATACTGACCACCAGGGGGCAGATGCTCAACACAAGAGCTGCCTAGTTGCGGTGACTTGGCAGCAGTGGTTCTTGGGTGACACATCCCAGAACCAGAGAGGAGGGAGCCCAATTTCTTGTGGGGCCATGCGATTCCACCTTCAGCAGTGGGTTACATTGCTGCTAGGGCACTGTTGGCCCGAATCTGGTTTACTATACACTTGTATTTGCATTCCAAACCCTGTACGACAGCAACTTTGCAGAGTGCCCTCTCGTACTCTGGGACCCCTATCTATCTATCTATCTATCTATCTATCTATCTATCTATATCTAAAACCCTAATATGCAAATAGACCAAACAGTGGAACAACGGAAAAACCAGTCGCTAGGAGGCACATGAGGAACGTGGTGGTAGTTGGCAACAGGTGGCAGAGTGTAGAACATGGCGGGCATCGGCCGTGGCAGGATGGTGGAGCAGGTGAGTGGGGACGCCAGACCAAGGCGAGGCGCCAGTTGCTGTCATTGGGGCGAGCCTCTGGTGGTTACTGAAAATTCTTTGCTCCTGCGTGCCACAGTCCCACTAGGCACTTGCACCTGCTGCTGGCGCCATCACTTAGCACCATCAGCGTGTGTGAGTGGTGGCTGCCAGCCCAAATTGCCCCTGAGGGCTTCTCCACCTCCCCCTGGTCCTGAGGGGCAATCAGGACAGCAGCTACTGCTCACACCTGCTGACAGTCCTGGCCCCACTTGCACCCACTCCTGGCAATGGCCCCAATCGCTCCACACCATCAGCAGGTGCGAGTGGGGCTGGTACTGTCAGCGTGTGAAAGCAGCAGCAACAGGAGCAGGGCTTCCAGCAGACAGGGGACCAGGGGCCTCGGCAGGAGGGGCCGGGCAGGGGTGCAGAGGATGGGCTGAGACCCGCCCCTATGCCCACCACAGCCTCGCATCACACAGTTCCTTTCAAGGTGCATGAATTCAGACACTGGGCCCCTAGTCCTATCTAATAAAAGAGAAACATGGTAATTGGCATACGACCGCTACCCTTCCCATTGGCTAATCAGCGAGATATGCAAATTAACTGCCGGCCAAGATGGCGGCCGGCAGCCAGGCAGCTTGAAACTAACATGAGGCTTGCTTGCTTCAGTGACAGAGGACTCCAACGTTCCCCGCCTGCCACTGCAGGCCTCTGAGCTGCAACTCTAAGCAACTATGTAACAAATATAGAAGCTAAACAAAACCCCAGAAACCTGCTTTAGTCCGCCAGGCTTCAGCCAGCAGGATCGCAAAATTGTAAGCAAAGGCCAGAAACCTACTTTCAGCAGCGGAGGCCTAAGAGCTGGAGCCAAGCCTCAAAGCTAAAGTTGGCCCAGAATAAAAAAAAATAAGAAAAAAAGGAGCAGTTGGGAGCTTCAGTCACCCCCAGCCTGAAAACAGCCCTCAGCCCCTCACCCAGACTGGCCAGGCACCCCAATGGGGACCCCCACCCTGAAGGGTGTGTAACCAGCTGCAAACAGCCATCATCCCCTCACCCAGGCTGGCCAGGCAGCCCAGTGGGGACCCCCACCCTGATCCAGGACACCCTTCAGGGCAAACCAGCTGGCCCCCACCCATGCACCAGGCCTCTACCCTATATAGTAAAAGGGTAATATGCCTCCCAGCACTGGGATCAGTGGAGCCACAAGGCCTCCCGGCACTGGGATCAGCATGACAGGGGGCAGCGCCCAAACCCCCTGATCACCCTGCGGCTCTGTGTGTGACAGGGGGCAGGGCCTCCCTGCTCTGTGCCTGATAGGGGGGAGCTCCCCAACCCCCTGATCGCCCTGCAGCTCTGTGTGTGACAGGGTGCGGCGCCCGAACCCCCTGATTGGCCCTGCTCTGTGTGTGACAGGGTGGGCGCCCCAACCCCCCCCCCCCACGGGCCCTGCTCTGTGTGTGATGGTGTAGAGCCATAACCTCCCCATCGGCCCTGCCCTGAGTGTGAGAGTGGCGGCGTCCCAACCCCCTGATCGGCCCTGCTCTGTGGGTGATAGAGTGTGGCGCCCCAAACCCCTGATGGGCCCTGCTCTGTGCGTGACAGGGGGGAGGTCCCCAATCCCCTGATCGACCCTGCTCTGTGCATGACAGGATAAGGAGCCCCAACCCCCCTGATGGGCCCTGCTCTGTGCATGACAGGGGGCAGCGCCCGAACCCCCGGATTGGCCCTTCTCTGTGCGTGACATGGGGTGGCACTGCAACCTCCCCATCGACCCTGCCTTGAGTGTGATGGGAGCAGTGCCCCAACCCCCCAATCGGCCCTACCCTGAGTGTGACTGAGGGTGGCATCGCAACCTCCCGATCCACCCTGCTCTGTGCATGACAGGGGGCGGTGCCCCAACTCCCCAATCAGCCCTGCTCTGAGCCCAACCAGGGGCTGCACCTAGGGATTAGGCCTGCCCTCTGCCACCCGGGAGCAGGCCTAAGCCAGCAGGTCGTTATCTCCCAAGGGGTCCCAGACTTCGAGAGGGCACAGGCCGAGCTGAGGGACCCCCCTCCCCCCCGAGTGCACAAATTTTTGTGCACCGGGCCTCTAGTATATATATAAAAGGCTAAGTGACCAGCCACTATGTTCAATGCGCACTGGTGATTTAAAAATAAACGTTGATTGGCACATGAGCAATACATATAAAGCTCTTGCTAACACCAATCACATGTGTGTGTTTTGATCTGTCATTTTCAATTATGAATTTGGTTCTTTTGTTATTTATTAAGGTACTAGGGGCCTGGTGCACGAATTTTGTGCACGAGGATGGATGTGCGTCCCTCAGCCCAGCCTGCACCCTCTCCAACCTGGCACCCCGTGTGGGATGTCCAACTGCCCATTTAGGCCCAATCCCACCTCATAATCCAGGACTGCTGGCTCCCAACCACTCACCTGCCTGCCTGCCTGATTGCCCCTAACTGCTTCTGCCTGCCAGCCTGATCACCCCCAACCACTCCCCTGCCAACCTGATTGATGCCTAACTGCTCTCCTGCAGGCTTGATTTCCCCTAACTGCCCTCCATTGCCAGCCTGGTCGCCCCTAACTGCCCTCCCCTGCTGGCCTGGTCACCCCTAACTGTCCTCCCCTGCTGGCCTGGTCACCCCTAACTTCCCTCCCTTGCCAACCTGGTCATCCCTGACTGTCCTCCACTGCTGGCCCGGTCACCCCTAACTACCCTCCCCTGCTGGCCTGGTTGCCTCCAACTGCCCTCCTCTGCCGACCATCTTGTGTGTTGGAGTGATGGTCAATTTGCATATTACCCTTTTTTTTATACAGGATTACATATGTGTCCTTTTCCCCCCATTGCCCCCCCACATTCATGCCCTCACCCTCCTGTTGTCTGTGTCCATTGGTTATGCTTATATGCATGCATAGATGTCCTTTGGTTGATCTGTCCCCCTTACCCACACCCTCCCCTACCTTCCCTCTGAGGTTTGAGTATCTGATTGATGCTTCTCTGTCTCTGTATCCGTTTTTGTTCATCCCTTTATGTTGTTCATTATATTCCACAAATGAGTAATATCATGTGATATTTATCTTTCTCACTGGCTTATTTTGCTTAGCATAATGTTCTCTAGTTCCATCCATGCTGTTGCAAACGGTAAGAATTCCTTCTTTTTTACAGCAGTGTTGTATTCCATTGTGTAGATGTACCACAGGTTTTGTTTGTTTGTTTTTTATTGTCTAAACTTTTACATATGTCTCCTTTTTCCACGCTTGACCCCACCCCAGCCATTCCCATCCTGGGCAAGCCCCCACTGCCCCAGTGTCTGCGTCCATTGGTTATGCTAATACGCATGCATACAAGTCCTTTGGTTGATCTTTACCCCCCCCACCACCATTTGTCTCTGGATCTATTCTTGTTCATCAAATTATGTTGATCACTATTTCCCACATATGAGTGAGATCGTGTGATATTTATCTTTCTCCAACTGGCTTATTTCGCTTAGCATAATGCTCTCCAGTTCAATCCATGCTGTTGCAAATGGTAAAAGTTCCTTCTTTTTTATTATAGTTGTATAATATTCCATTGTGTAGATGTCCCACAGTTTTTTAATCCACTCATCTGCTGATGGGCACTTTGGCTGTTTCCAAATCTTAGCTATAATAAATTGTGCTGCTATGAATATAGGGGTGCATATATCCTTTCTGATTGGTGTTTCTAATTTCTTAGGATATATTCCTAGAAGTGGGATCACTGGGTCAAATGGGAGTTTCATTTTTAGATTTTTGAGGAAACTCCATACTGTTCTCCACAGTGGCTGCACCAGTCTGCATTCCCACCAGCAGTGCACAAGGGTTCCTTTTACTCCACATCCTTGCCAGCATTTGTTGTTTGTTGATTTGTTGATGATAGCCATTCTGACAGGTGTGAGATGGTACCTCACTGTCTTCTTGATTTGTATCTCTCGGATAATTAGTGACTTTGAGCATATTTTCATAGTCTCTTGGCCTTCCTTATGTCCTCTTTCAAAAAGTATCTATTTAGGTCCATCACCCATTTTTCTATTGGGTTATCTTCCTTTTGTTAAGTTGTATGAGTTCCCTGTAAATGTTGGAGATTAAACCCTTATCAGAGATAACATTGGGAAATCTGTTCTCCCATGCAGTGGGCTTTCTTGTTGTTTTGTTGATGGTTTCTTTTGCTGTCCAGAAGCTTTTTGTTTTGATGTAGTCCCATTTGTTTATTTTCTCTTTAGTTTCCGTTGCCCTAGGAGCTGTATTGGTAAAGATATTGCTTCAGCATATGTCTGAGATTTTGCTGCTTGTGGATTCCTCTAATATTTTTATGGTTTCCTGTCTTACATTTAAGTCCTTTATCCACTTTTAGTTTATTTTTGTGTGTGGTGTAACTTGGAATTTGGTTGTTTTGTTGACATTTCTATTATAGAGAAAGGGAGAATAGTGATATTAAAATATTTCTTCTAATTAATTTCCTGTCAATGTGCATGAATCCATGCTCTCGACCACTAGTATGGGATATAAAACTGAAACTCATAAACACAAACAGCAGTGTGGTGATTGCCAGAGGGGTAGGGGTGGTGGGAGAAGGGGGTCCTAATATAAGGAGTCAGGAGATTTGACTTCAGATGGTGGGCACACAGTATAATATACAGATCTTGCACACATAGAAGCCCACACCTGAAACCTATATGTTCATGTTGACCAATATCACCCCAATCAATGTAATAAATAAATATTAAAAAATAAATATTAAAAATAAATAAATAAAATAATTGGATTAATATACCATATTCATTTTCTAACTCCTACAAATCAATAAGGAAAAACAAGCATCCCCAATGAAAGCAATTAGACATGGAATGAATAGGCAGTTCCCAGAAGAGAAAATCCAAATAGCTAATATGTAAATATGAACAAGGATGTGCAAGGATGTTATATTAATCTGAATAAGCTAGACTTATACTTCAGTAACAAATCATCCCCAGATCTCAGTGTCTTAACCCATGATTTTATTTCTCACTCATACAAAATCAGTTATAGATCAAGACATTCTCCAAGGCAGCATTCCTCTGTGTGGTGATTCAGGAATTAAGGCTGCTATGATCATGTGGTTCCATCATCTCTGAAATTAACCTCCATGTCCATGATGCAGGAGGGAGAGAGGGATGGAGGAAAGGAGGAAAGGACAAAGGAGAAACAGAGAGGAGAGAGAGAGAGAGACTATAGAATCACAGACTTTTCATTACCTCAGCTAGAAGATGACCCACATCACTTCCGTTCACATTTTATTGGCCAGAACTAGTTCTATGGCCCTGCACAGGGACTAGAAAGTTCAGTTTTCTGTTGTTTAGGAAGGAGGAATATGAAACAGAATTTGGTAAATACATAGCATTGTCTCTGCCACAAATGTTCATTACAGACTATATGGTAAAAATAATATAGTTTGTAATTTGAAAACAACATAGCCACCCAAGTGTTAAATACAGTAGTGATTTATACACTGGAATACTATAGTGAAAATGAATTAACTATATCTGCATGTCTAAACATAGCTAAATCTCAAAAATACAGTGTTGAAAAAGCATAAAAATATGGATAGGAGGGATAAGCACCAACTTCTAGAAAATAATTTCCTCTAAAGAGGAAAGGGGGAGTGGAATGGCAGTTTGGAGAAGGGGAATAAGTTTTCAATGGTATGATGTGACATTTTGTTTCTTTTTAAAAATCACCTGTAAAGGCAAATTTATAAAAAAGGAAAGTTTATTAGTGGTTGCTTGAGGCTGAGGGTGGGAATGAGGAGTGACTAAAATGGACACAAGGCATCTTTCTGGGTGATGAAAGTTTTTAAAAATTGAATTGTGATGATGGTTACACAGCTCTGTAAATCATCAAATACATTTAAAATGGTAAATTGCATGGTATTTGAATTACACCTCAATAGAGCTATATAAAAAACTACCTGCAATAAATATAGCAATGTATTATATAACTCCATTAATATAAAAATAAGTGTTTATATATGTCTTAAAAGCTTTTTTTAATGATGGGGCATAACTGTTGGTGGGAATTCAGATTGGTATAGCCACGGAAATCAGTATGGAGGTTCCTCAAAAAGTTAAAAATGGAACTGCCTTATGACCCAGTGATTCCACTTCTGGAAGGATGGAGATATATATATATATATATGCCCAAAACATTAATTCAAAAGAATATATGCACCCCTATGTTCATTGCAGTGTTATTTACAATAACAAAGATATGGGAGCAACCCAAGTGCCCATCAATTGACAGAAATGAATAAAAAAGCTGTGGACATATATACAATGGAATAGTACTTGGCCACCAAAAAGAAAATCTTACTATTTATGACAGCATGGATGAACTTAGAGGATATTATGCTAAGTAAAATAAGTCAGTCAGAGAAAGACATACCATATGATTTCACTTATATTTGGAATCTAAAGAACAAAATTAATGAACAAACAAAATAGAAACAGATGCATAGGCACAGAGAACAGACTGATGTTGCCAGAGGGGAGATAGGTTGGGGGACTGGATAAAAAAGAGGAAGAGATTAAAAAGTACATATTGGCCCTGGCCTGGTGGCTCAGTTGGTTGAAACATTGTCCTCTACACCAAAAGATTGCAGGTTCAGTTGCTGGTTAGGATACATACTTAAGGTTGTGGATTCGATCTCCAGTCCTGGTGCATAAAGGAGGCAACTGACCGACATTTCTCCCTCACATCGATGCTTCTCTTTCTCTCTTTTCCTCTCTCTAAATATCAATAAACAGATCCTTAGGTGAGGATTTTTTTAAAAGTACATATTGGTAGTTACAAAATAGTCACAGGATATAAAGTACAGCATAGGAAATGTAGTCAATAATCTACACTAATAAAAGAGAAAAATGGTAATTGGCGTACGACGATACCCTTTTCATTGGCTAATCAGGGCTATATGCAAATTAACTGCCAACTATGATTGGCAGTTAACTGCCAACTAAGATTGGCAGTTAACTGCCAACTAAGATTGGCAGTTAACTGCCAACAAGATGGCGGTTAATTTGCATATGTAGGCACAATGCAGGGAGGCGAAAGGGAAAGCAGGAAGAAGCCCCCTGCCACTGACAGTGATCGGAAACCCAGGGGGGAGCTAAGAGCTGGGGGGCAGCCATGATCGGAGAATCAGGTGCCTTTTCTGCCCTGGCCAGTGATAGCAGGAAGTAGGGGTGGAGCCAGCGATGGGAGCTGGGCACGGTCAAAGCTGGCAGTCCCAGGAGCTAGGGGTCCCTTGCCTGGGCCTAAAGCGGAGCCCACGATCGCGGGGCCGCTGCAGCTGCGGGTCCCCGCTGCCCGAGCCGGACGCCTCAGCCAGAGGCATTAGGCCTGGGCAGGGGCGGAGCCTGCAACCGCGGGGTGCTGGAGGTCCCCTGCCCAGGCCTGACACCTCTGCCAGAGGCCTCAGGGCTGGTCAAGGGGCCGATCCGGTGATTGGTGATCGGAGGGTGATGAGGGTCAACTCCTCTGGCCGAGGCATCAGGACGGGGCGGGGGGCTGAGCCGGGGATTGGGGGGATATGATGGTCCCCTTGCTCAGGCCTGAAGCCTGGGTCAGAGGCATCAGGCTTGGGCGGGGGGTGGAGCAAGCGATCAGAGGGAGATGGGGGTCCCCTGCCCAGGAATGATTCCTGGGCCAGAGGCCTCAGGCCTGGGCGGGGGCCAGAGCCAGTGATCGGGGGGAGATGGGGGTCCCCTGTCCAAGCCTGACACCTCTGGCGGAGGCGTCAGGCCTGGGCAAGGGGCCGATCAGGCAATCGGAGGGTGATGGGGGGCTACGCCTCTGGCTGAGGCATCAGGCCTGGGCAAGGGGCAGAGCCAGCAATCGGAGGGGTCTGGGGGTCCCCTGCCCAGGCCTGATGCCTGGGCCAGAGGCATCAGGCCTGGGCTGGGGGCAGAACCAGTGATGGGGGGAAATGAGGATCCCCTGCCCAGGCCTGATGCCTCTGTCAGAGGCGTCAGGCCTGGGCAGGGGCCGATCCTGCGATTGGAGGGTGATGGGGGTCAACACCTGAGGGCTCCCAGTATGTGAGAGGGGGCAGGCTGGGCTGAGGGACACTCCCCCCCACACACACCCAGTGCACGAATTTCGTGCACCGGGCCCCTAGTCAACACTAATAAAAGAGAAAAATGGTAATTGGCGTACGAGCTACCCTTTTCATTGGCTAATCAGGGCTATATGCAAATTAACTGCCAACTAAGATTGGCAGTTAACTGCCAACTAAGATTGACAGTTAACTGCCAACTAAGATTGGCAGTTTACTGCCAACAAGATGGCGGTTAATTTGCATACGTAGGCACAATGCAGGGAGGCGAAAGGGAAAGCAGGAAGAAGCCCCCTGCCACTGACAGTGATCAGAAACCCAGGGGGGAGCTAAGAGCTGGGGGGCAGGGCAAAGGTGGCCCTGGGGCCGCCTTTGCCCTGCCCCCCAGCCATGATTGGAGAATCAGGTGCCTTTTCCGCCCTGGCCAGTGATAGCAGGAAGTAGGGGTGGAGCCAGTGATGGGAGCTGGGCACGGTCGAAGCTGGCAGTCCCAGGAGCTAGGGGTCCCTTGCCTGGGCCTAAAGCGAAGCCCACGATCGTGGGGCCGCTGCAGCTGCGGGTCCCCACTGCCCGGGCCGGACGCCTCAGCCAGAGGCGTCAGGCCTGGGCAAGGGGCCGATCCTGCGATTGGAGGGTGATGGGGGTCAACGCCTGAGGGCGCCCAGTATGTGAGAGGGGGCAGGCTGGGCTGAGGGACACTCCCCCCACACACACACCCAGTGCACGAATTTCATGCACCGGGCCCCTAGTATTGTAATAACTATGTATGGTGCCAGATTGGTACTGAAAATATCGGAGGGAACACTTTGTAAAGTATATGATTATCTAATCTCTATGGTGTACACCTGAAACTAAAACAAAATAATATTAAATGTAAACTGCAATTGAAAAATACGCCAGTCAGAGAAAGATACATGATCACAATCACTTGTGGAATCTAATGAACAACATAAACAGATGAACAAAAATAGATCCGAAGACATAGAAGCACCGACAAATAAAAATTTAAAAATAAAATGATGGTGCATAGTCATTAGTTTCTGCCAGTAGGTCTGATAGCTCAAGTCAACTGCTTTTTGGAAAGGAAACAAGGAACATGAGACTTAAAGATAGAATCGTTGAAATAATAACAATGATAATAGCTATTTTTATTATTTGATATTAATTTAGATATATCTATATTTAAATTCCCATTGTACGCCATAAGCATCTGTAGACACACGCAGCCAGCGGACCTTCCCCACACGCCACATGCATCTATAAAAAAAAAATGTTTTCCCTAAGTGGCAGTCCTGACCAACTTTAAAATCATTTTTTGTGAGAACTTTCAGCTGAAAATATTCAAGAACATCCGAATTGTGAGTAACATATTTATTTTTATAATATTCATTGCAAATTGATTTTTTAAATTAAATTCAAAATCCCATGGCGTATGGGGATGGTTTCCATTTTGGACGTGAGACAGTTAACTGGTTAAGTTAGGCATGTTGATTATCCACTCTATTTCACGAAGCCATATCAATGTTTTCATTGTACTGCATCACTTTTTGCATCCTCTAACACAATTTTCCAGAGCACATCATTTTCACTCCCAAATAGTAGTGGAATATACAGCATTTTAAAAATGCTTATATGATGTTCTCTCTGTGAAAAAAAAAATGTTCCCAGGCAATAAGTATTTATAGGCATAACATGCATAACAGCCCATTTTTCCCTATTAATAATTTACCACAGTGATAAAAGTATAGGCTCTGGAGTTTACCCAGTTAACATCTATTGAGGAATTACTAAGCACCAAGCCCATCAATCTTCACAATAACCCTTTGAAGTAAATATTGTTATTTAGTGCCATTTTTCAGATGAAGAAATTCAAGGCTCTGAGAACTTGAGTAATTTACAGTGGTGAGGATCTGATGGCAAAGCCTGAGTGTCTACTCTAGCTGTTCCTTTCAAAAGTCTAATCTATCCAGAGGCATGTTGTAAAATTAACCACAAGGACCTGGTGGAAAGAGAGTGTTGTCCTCAATTCATGTCAATTCTGTCAGAGCAAAACCTTATTTTTACAGTTCACCCAATGATTTCAGGTAATTTTGATGCCAAGGGTCCCAAAGACTTGAGATATCTTTGCCTATCTTTTTAGTAAGGTTCCAAATTCACCAAATCGTGGATAATCCCCCTGTTCCTTCAACTCCATATAGGACCCAGGAGTATTAGTTGACTCAATAGCCAGGTAGCAGGTCAGAGATGGCTGGCCCAATTTTTTTATTGAATTGTTTATCTTCCTTTTGTTAAGTTGTATGAGTTCTCTATAAATTGTGGAGATTAAACCTTTATTGGATGTAACATTGGCAAATATGTTCTCCCATGCAATGGGCTCTCTTGTTGTTTTGTTGATGGTTTCTTTTGTGATGCATACACTTCTAGGAATATATCCCAAGAAATCAGAAACACCAATCAGAAAGAATATATGCAACCCTATGTTCATAGCCACACAATTTACAATAGCTAAGATTTGGAAACAGCCTAAGTGCCCATCAGCAGATGAGTGGATTAAAAAACTGTGGAACATCTACACAATGGAATACTACACTGCTGTAAAAAAGAATTCTTACCATTTGCAATAGCATGGATGGACCTGGAGACCATTATGCTAAGCAAAGTCAGCCAGTCGAAGAAAGATAAATATCACATGATCTCACTCATTTATGGAATATAATGAACAATATAAACTGATGAACAAAAATAGATACAGAGACATAGAAGCATCGAACAGACCATTCAATCTCAGAGGGAAAGCAGGGGAGGGTGGGAGGGAGGGGTAAGATATCAACCAAAGGACTTACATGCATACATATAAGCATAACCAATGGCACAGGCAGTAGGGGGTGAGGGCATGTGCTGGGGGGCGGGAGTGGGCGGGGAGAGGTCAATGTGGGGAAAGGGAGACATATATAATACTTTAAACAATAAAGAACTTAAATGAAAAAAATAAAATAACTTCTTAAAGTGCAACTTAAAAAAAAGAAAAAGAATTTTAAATAGCATCTGCAGAAAGATTCAACCAATCAGATAAAAAAGAACTTATATAAATTGAAAATGTGATTTCCCAAATAAAATTTAGTTACAAGGTTAAACATAAAGCTGAGGAAATTTTCCAGAAAGTAAAATGAAGAGACAAAGAGGTGGTAAATCTGACTAAAAAGATAAGAGATATACTAGTAGAGGATCAACCCAGAAATTCTAAATCTGATTAGCAGAAGTTTCAAAAAAGAAAACTGGTGTTTCTCATTTCTTGGGATATATTCATAGAAGTGGGATCACTGGGTCAAATGGGAGTTCCATTTTTAACTTTTTGAGGAAACTCCATACTGTCTTCCACAGTGGCTGCACCAGTCTGCATTCCCACCAGCAGTGCATGAGTGTTCCCTTTTCTCTGCATCCTCTCCAGCACTTGTCGTTTGTTGATTTGTTGATGATAGCCATTCGGACAGGTGTGAGGTGATACCTCATTGTTGTTTTGATTTGCATCTCTCGGATGATTAGTGACTTTGAGCATGCTTTCATGTCTCTTGGCTTTCTGAATGTATTCTTTTGAAAAGTGTCTATTTAGGTCCTTTGCCCATTTTTGATTGGATTGTTATCTTCCTTTTGTTAAGTTGTATGAGTTCCCTATAAATGTTGGAGATTAAACCCGTATCGGTGATAACAGAAACACAAATCAGAAAGGATATATGCATCCCTATGTTCATAGCAGCACAATTTACCATAGCTAAGATTTGGAAACAGCCTAAGTGCCCATCAGCAGATGAATGGATTAGAAAATTGTGGTACATCTACACAATGGAATACTATGCTGCTGTAAAAAAAAAAAAAAAAAAAGGAATTCTTACCATTTGTAACAGCATGGATGGAACTGGAGAGCATTATCTAAGTGAAATAAGCCAGTCGATGAAAGAAAAATACCACATGATCTCACTCATTTATGGATAATAAAGACCATTATAAACTAATGAACAAAAATAGATACAGAGGCAGAGCAGCATCGAACAGACTGTCAAACTACAGCGGGAAGGCCGAGGAGGGTTGGGGGGAGGTAAGAGATCAACTGAAGGGCTTGTATGCATGCATATAAGCATAACCAATGGACACAAGACACTGGGGGGTAGGGGAGGCTAGGGGGATGTCAAGGGGGAAAACAAGGAGACATATGTAATACTCTTTGTAATACTTTAAGTAATAAAACAAAATTTTTTTTAAAAAAAGACACAGGAACATACAGACACAGAGGAAAGACTCCATGTGAAGATGGAGACAGGGAGTGGACCAAGGGACACTTGGGGCTACCAGAAGCTGGAAGAGGTAAGGAAAGATCCTCCCCTAGAGGTGTTTAGGGAGCACAGTCCTGCCAGCATCTTGATTTTGGATGTCTACGTAATGGCAGCCTAAGGAAACACACACATGGATTCTGTTGGGTATAAGCAGAAACCAACTTTATTTTCTTTCCTCCACTGCCTTTCCATACCCACATGGTTAGGCCATTCATCCTCAGGAAAAATCAAAGAGTGAATCTTAATGTAAACTGTGGGCCTTAATTAATGTAATAATTAAAATGTCCTATTTAATAAAAGCCTAATATGCTAAAAAAAAAAAAAAAAGAGAGAGAGAGAGAGAAAAAAAATTGATAAAGGAGAGGGGAAGAAATCATCAGAATAACACAAGAAAATTTTATAGAGCTTCATGAAGAACAGAGTTTCTGTATCAAAAGGGCCTCCTCAGTATCCAGTGCAATGAATCAAAAACACTCCACACTTTGAGACAGCATGGAGGGACCTGGACAGTATTATGCTAAGCGGAATAAACCAGATGGAGAAAGATAAATATCATATGATATCCCTCATATGTGAAATCTAATGAACAAAATAAACTGACAAAATAGACTCAGAGACACAGATCATGGAATAGACTGACAAATTTCAGAGGGAAGGTGGGGTGGGGGTGGGAAGAGATTAACTGGGGAACTTATATGCAGATTAGAGGCCGGGTGCACGAGATCTGTGCACTGGAACGGGGGGGGGGATCCCTCAGCCCGGCCTGCGCCCTCTCACAATCGGGGACCTCTTTGGGGATGTTCACCTGCCAGCTTAGGCCTGATCCCTAAGCCGGGAGTCAAACGTCCTTCTCGGAGTCTGGGACCCCTCGCTCCTTACCACCCACCTGCAGTGGAGGCAGGAGAGGCTCCCACCACCACCTCTGCACTCACCAGCCATGAGCCGGGCTTCTGGCTGAGCAGCGCTCCCCCTGTGGGAGTGCACTGGCCACCAGGGGGCAGCTCCTGCATTGTCTGCCCCCTGGTGGTCAGTGTGTGTCATAGCAACTGGTCATTCTGCCATTCAGTCAATTTGCATATTAGGGTTTTATTATATAGGATATGCATAACCCATGGACACAGACAATAGTGTGGTAAAGGTCTGGGAGTGGTGGGGGTGGGGTGGAGGGGGTCAATTGGGAAAAAAGGGCACATCTGTAATACTTTCAACAATAAAGATTTTTAAAAACTTAAAAAAAAATTCCACAATAAGCCACATCATTGTGAAATTCAAGAATGCCAAAAATCAAAAGAAGATGGTAAAACCTTCTAAAGAAAACAAAACTGGTCATCTAGAAATGTACAAGAATCAAACTAGCATCATAGGTTTCATCAGTGGCATCAACTGCTATAAGACAACTGAGCCATGCCTTCAAATTCTGAAAGAAAACTGCTTTCAAATGAGAATTATGTATCTACAAACTTATCAATCTACTATGAGAATGGAGTCAAAACATTTTCAGACACTTAAAACTCAAAAAATTCATCTTTCACACATTCTTTCTTAGGAAGGTACTTGAGGATCTATTCCAGCAAGAAAAAAAGTAGTAAACAAAATCCAAAGACACTGAGATCCAAGAACCAGTTGTTCCACCCAAGGACTGTAGTGAAGAGAAGTCCTAGGATGACTGCTGTTCATCAGAACTGGGGAGCAATAAGGCCAGATTGGGGCAAGGCAATGGAGGGCTCCAGCAGTGAGGTATCCATGGAAAATAACAGGAACCAAGAGATGTTTATACCATCCTTTAAAAGTTGGAACAACCTGAGAAAATGGTAAAGGCAATGTCTGGGAATTAGGAAAGCAGCCAAGCAAGCAATAACTTAGGTATTACAATGCCAATTAACCCTTCTGGAAAGAACTACTTAAGAATAAAATATATCCAGGCAAAAGATAAGCAAAATAAAAATCTTATAAATGGAGATTCTTTGGTAAAATGGACTGGTGTTCCAAGCAACTAAGGAAATTGAGGTTACAGAGATGCACCACCTTAGGCAATGTGGTGAGTGGAAAAACTATATTCCCCACCCTTCCCTGCCTTCCCTCTGAGGTTGAATGGTCTGTTCTATGCTTCTATGTCTCTGTATCTATACCGTTCCCCCTTCCTCCTTCTTGCCTGGAATATGATGACTAGAACTTCAGCAGCCACCTTATGACCTTGAAAAGTCACACACTAAACTTGGCAAAGCAGGAAGACAGAGCAAGCTGGGTTCCTAATGAGTCCGTGGAACCTTTGCCATGTCCTGATTCCAGTCTTCCTTCGGATGAGCAACTAAATTCTTATGTAATTAAGTCACTATAGCAGGAGTGGGCACCCGCTGGCATGTGAAACCCTCTCTTATATTCTTCCATTTACAATTTTTTTCTTAATATCAACTTTTTTATTTTTCAGATAAATTCAGTGTAGGTGCATCTTAGATAAATAAATAATTTTACATAACAAGTTATCTTAAAGGCCATAGACATGGATTGATGAGAGAGGGGAAGAGCAATTTCTATGCCTCTGCCTTAACTCTCCCTGCCTTCCTAGATCCAACCAGTGTTTTGGTTTCATCCACATATGTTTGTGAATCTTTGTTCTCAGTGATGAATTTTGTTAAGTCTCGTAATAGGAGTAGCCTGACGGATGAAAGTAGTAGCTCGTGCATATCTCTGAAGATCACGAAATATAAACCTGATATAAAATCTGTCATCAGTGATGCAGCAGCAAAAGTCCCACTGATAATATCAAACGGAGTCATAAAGTTTTCTGTCGGACTATCAGTGTACATGTATACATTAAAAAATAAATGTATTTTTCATCATCATATACTGTGTTTTGTCGCTCGAATGAATTTTATTATTTCTTCAAGGTTCTTCACATACGTACACCTTAAGAGATATCAAGTAGGCGTAACATGTTCTCAAAAAATTAGGGTTGGCATGCAGAAGAATTTTGAGTCAGAGATTTTGCTGGTTTTGGCACGCACTCACAAAAAGGTTGCCCACCCCTGCACTATAGTCAGGTCTCTATTATCTGGCAATTTCTAACCAATTCCTAGAACATAAAGCAAATGTTATGAACTTTGACAATGTGATATATTATATGAAACAAAAATTGGAAGGGAAGAGGAAAAAACAAGTGTGACTTCATCTTTCATGGCAGAGAGTCAGTTAACATTATGAAAATTTATTATGCTCATATGCATGCATACAAGTCCTTTGGTTGATCTCTTACCTCCCCTCTCTCTCCTTTCCCTCTGAGGTTCGACTGTCTGTTCCATGCTTCTCTGTCCCTGGATCTGTTTTTGTTCATCAGTTTATGTTGTTCATTATATTCCACAAATATGTGAGATCATGTGATATTTATCTTTCTCCAACTGGCTTATTTTGCTTAGCATAATGCTCTCCAGGTCTACCCATGCTGGGGGGTGGGAGCAGCAGGGGAGGAGACATATGTAATACTTAGATAATAGTTTAAATTTTAAAAATATTATGAAAATTGAAATGAGAGGGGAAAAAACATAATGAAACACCAAACTCATAATGCTTTTTTTCACCAAATTTTTTCCTCCACCTTAGAGGGATCTATTAGAAACTGATATTCTGTATGGTAAATAAATATTTTTCCAAAGTGTATAGTTTCTTCAGTTTGACTTCATTTTTCCTTTATGCTAGTAAATTCCAGTAAATATAAAATGAATACTTTTGATTAACAATATGTATATGGTTCAACTTTTAGAAAAAATGTGTCTATGTGCAATGAGTTATCTAGAATGCTGCTAACTGCATGTTAATGGTAGCTGTGTCAGTGTGGTGGGAATTGCTCTCAAAACCTTAGCTCTCAATTTTTTACTTTGCATTGATTAAATTTTTATGAGCATGTATCATTTTTTAGGAGAACAATAAAGTCATTTTTTGGTTAATCCTCACCCGAGGATATTTTTTCCATTGATTTTTAGAGAGAGTAGAAGGGAGGGAGAGAGGAGGAGAGAGAAAGATCGATGTGAGAGACACATCAATTGGTTGTCTCCCACACGTGCCCTGACCTGGGATGGGGATCGAAACTGCAACCCAGGCATGTGCCCTTGATCAGGAATCGAACCCGCAACCCTTTGGTGTATGAATCGATGCTCTACCACTGAGCCACACTAGACAGGGCAATAAAGTACTTTTGAAATGAGGGGATTAGACTCAAGATCTCCAAGCTCTAAAATTCTATGATTTAATATTCTATACAAACATATCCATAATTCAGTGATACAAGTCTCCACATTGAAAACAACACCTCACCTAATCTTCTAGCCTCCTTTGATCACTAATCTTTGTCTAGGCCCAATGTCTACTCTAAAAGCACTAGATTATCTCAAGTAATTAACCTTAAAAGACAGTGTGTTTTGCCCTGGCTGGTGTGACCATATGGTTAGAGCATTTGCCTGCGCACTGAAGGGTCCATGGGTTTGATTCCTGGTCAAGGGAATGTGCCTGGCTGGGTTGCAGGTTCACTCCCTGCCTCCAGTCTGGGTGTGTGAGGGAGGCAACCAGTCACGTGTCTCTCTCACATTGATGTTTCTCTCTCTCTCTCTCTCTCTCTCTCTCTCTCTCTCTCTCTCTCTCTCTCCCCTCCCTCTCCCCTCTCCTCCCCTCCCCTTCTCTCTCTCTGAAAAAGCAATGGGAAAAATATCCTCATGGGAGGATTAACAAATAATAGTAATAAAGTGCCTGCCACATGGTAACTACCCAAAAATAAAAAAGTGTGTTCTCTCATCAACCAAAAGCAACTTTTCTAATACAAATGAAAATTTCAAAAAACAGTAAGCATGCAACCTAATCCAAGAACAATGAAGAAATATTAACTTACACATAAAGTACTTTTAGTATTTAATTGTTATGATGGCAAATTGTCTACTTAGGTTGTAAATATAACTTAGATTGGCATCCCTTTCTTCAAAGCAAGGAACATCCTCTATTCCCCTAATCTCGCATCTCTTTCATACCCGTGTCTATAATACTTTCTACCTTATCTATAATTTGGACAAATACAATTCAATGGACAACACCCAGCCCCTCCTACCACTACAGGCCTATAGCACTTGATGTGTACCTCTGTTATAACAACTCTTAGGGCCACTGTTGTGCAGGTTCTGCATTGCACAAAAGCACACAGATTAGGGAGTAAGTGGTGTTATAATCCTTCCTGAGCTCAGTTGCCAAACCAGGTTGTACCTGCCTAGAGGAGTGTCCACTGAATTTGCACAATGGCACATTATAGGTTCACATTAACTGTTACAGTAGTTTGGATTGAAATCAGAGTTGAATTGGCTATTGCTCTTCCTAGACTACAAGCTCACCAAGGACCTGGCATAGGGTAGGAACTTAAAGTTTGCTTAATGGGTCCTGAATAAATAGAAGATATAAGCAATTCCCTTAATCTTTTAACATCACAATGAAAACAAGTGTACTTGTAAAGCATATTTCTCTCCCTTTATTTAGGTTGAAAAACTTTTTTTAAAGTTGTACAGAAAAGAAGGAAGAAAATAAAACTAATATTTCATGAGTAGCTACTGTATGTCAGAAACTATATATATATCTCATTTTATGTTCCAAATAACCCTACACATTCAGTTTTATTATTAGTGATAGTTAAAATATTTACCAACCAGTATAGCATGGGCACCCATGAA
Organism: Myotis daubentonii; assembly: GCF_963259705.1. Taxonomy (NCBI): domain Eukaryota; kingdom Metazoa; phylum Chordata; class Mammalia; order Chiroptera; family Vespertilionidae; genus Myotis; species Myotis daubentonii. Next base: position 31,590,342 of record NC_081861.1, on the reverse strand, counting down.
TCAGAGGGGACAGTGGCCAGATCAGAACAGAGTCCAGCTATAAACAATAGCTACACTCTTGCTGGCAAATACAAAGTGAATGTAAGCTCTGGGTATATCAATCCCATGTTACAGATGGGCGAATGAATGCTCAGAGGTAAACTAGTGTGTCAAGTTCACATAGCTAGTAAGTGGAGAAGTTAGAACTAGATCCTGGATAAGTCTGATTCTCCCTGGTCTCTACAGCCCAGCACGAATGTGGGAATTTGGGTCTAAGTTTCCTGATGTCTAATCCAATATCTATTCACTAGGCTACTTCACTTCCCCAAAGAGGAATAACCACTGTTTATGACTCTAAAGTAATGACCCTCATTCCACAAGTCACACACAACAGTCATTTTGCTTTAGAGTCATGCTTCATACCTTAATAAATCTGAATGGGATATTTTTATTACTTTATACATTGAAGGGGTTAGTAAAAGGTGATAATTCTTGTATAATGCTCCTGGATCCCTTTGCATTTTTTAAAGTCTATATTCTTTAAATTTGAACTACATAATGCAGTTCCTCTCAGCAAATACACTTCATCTGTTGAAGAATATACGAAATATAATTTTGTTCTATGAAAGTTCAGGGCAATACTTTTCCCTACATATTTTATTATTGGTTGATAAATTCTAGCTAGTTTCAAAACATCATATGTTCTATGAATATATGTTCTATGAACATTATTCATTTCAGAATACTGTATTTATTCAATCCTGGATCTGCCATTGCATAGCACAATGGCCAATCACTATGCATCATGCCAAATCTCTACTGGGAATGAAAACATTTAAATGTTTGGTTTTCTTTGAGGTTATTTTCCATTACAACCCTGTAGGAGATTCTAACAAATTTACTATGAAATAAGTTCTACTATGAAATAAGTTCTTCTCTGTAAAGGAAAAGTGATTTTTTTCCCTTAGGTCAGTTTTATTGGAATATAATACTAACCTATAGACAATCAACTCATTCTGGTTTGTGATCAAAATTTATTTTTCTGACAATAAAAGAGTGAACCCAAGGAAAGATTATCATTTGAAAATGCTTTTTTAAAGACACAAATTCTTCTTGTTTTATAGAAGTGGTGAATGCTTAAAAAGTGCAAACGTATAAAAAGACATGTTATGTTAATATGGCTTTAGAATACCACGAAACTATGAAATGCATTATTTACAAGTACACTGATGCAAAAACACATAGAAAACATTGTACATATGCCTTTCGTAATATGGGCTTTGAATCCTCCTTCCATGCAAGTCATGGGAGTGGCATTCAAAATATGAACAACCTGAATCGCACAGGCATCAGCCATCAAAATGGAATCCAACTCTATTCTGGAGCAGAGTCCTCTGTTATACCACAGATTAACCCTTCAGTTGCTGGGTAGTAATAAGATCTTTGGGTTCCCAGGGAGGGATCAGATCAGCTTGGATGAGGTGAGGCACTTGAGGGGCTCCGGGAAGGAACTATTTACCAATCGCTAAGTATTCAATATTGTAGTAACCACATATCACTGTTTATTAAGTAATTAATAGTAGTATATTTTAATTTCTGATTCTGTTTCAATATTACATTTAATATTGCCATATTATTAAAAATAAGCAGTATGGTCAGTACCATTCGAAAATCAACGTCCACGTGCACCTGCCATGCCCCAGGCCCTTTGTTCCCAGGACCTTTGTTCCAACTACCCTACTCTTATCCCCTGCTGCCCACCCAGCCATGTTATATGCCATATTACTCAGCCCTTCATTAACCGCAAACAACAAAACTCAATATGCACTTACAGGGGCTGAAAATCCAAAGGTCAGCTAACAACCTTATTGGGCCTGACACAAAAATATAACCTGGCCAGCCAAATTCCCAATCTTGGAAATTTGAGTTAAGAAACACAAAAAGACTAATCCAAGTAGCAGTTAGTCCTTTCCTGTTAAGAAATAAGAATGGGCCCAGTTGACATGGCTCAGTGGTTGAGCACCAATCTATGAACCAGGGGTCATGGTTTGATTCCTGGTCAGGGCACAGGCCCGGGTTTCAGGCTTGATCCCAAGCGTGGGGCGTGCAGGAGGAAGCCGATCAATAATTCTAATCATTGATGTTTCTATCTCTCTCTCTCTCTCTCTCCCTTTCTCTCTAAAATCAATAAAATATATTTTTAGAGCCCTAACTGGTTTTGCTCAGTGGATAGAGCATCGGCCTGTGGACTGAAGGGTCCCAGGTACTCTCCAGGAACCTCTTTCATAAACTCGGGTGCCCGGGGAGGCCCAGTGCTGACCCAGAGGCTCCAGGCTTGTTTTGTGAGACCAGAGGAGTAACCCCAACAGAGCAGAGGGCTAATTGCATCCTCAGCCAGACCGGGCAGATGTGGGGGATCCTGGAGCATCGCCCACACAGTGTGTGGGATGCGCCACATTTTGTTCTGACCCCCCCAGAAGTCTTGTCCTCCTGGGGCAGTCTCCCTGCTGGCTTCCTTCAGCCAAGCCCACCTGCCCTTGGTTCCCCAGGAAGAGCAGGGTGTGGAGGTGGGAGGAGGTGCGGGGGGTTGGATTCTGAGGGGCAGAAGTCAGGCAGGTTGGAGCTGCTGGTCCCCCTGGAGCCCTTGACCTGTGTCTGGCCTGACCCTGACCGCCCCCGCCCACCCCGCCCCACCCCACCCCAACCCATACCCATGAAGAACCTGAGTGCCCCAGAACCACCAGCTCTGTTGGACAGGAAGCATGTGACAGGAAGGGAGC